>NC_092872.1:475783916-478356416 GCF_028372415.1 Notamacropus eugenii | reverse complement strand
TGGGAGATTTTCTCTGAAACTCTGGGGTAAGGGAATAATGAGTAAGAAAGTTGGAGAAAAGTCTAATCTCTTCTCTTTTAGAAGTCAGACTTCTCTAGGACTGAACCTGGTTCTGTGTGAGTTCAGAGTCAGGGCTTCTTGTGGGAAAGGGTGCCCTCCACCACCCAGGCCATGCATAATACTCACAGTCGTTGTCATTTCTTATTGTACAATAATATTACATTACATTCATATGCCATGGATTTTCCAGTAAGTTTTTATGCCTCTCTCTCTCAGTCATCCCCAAGTATAAAGGAAAATTCTTAAAGTTGTCTACTCTCTTTCATTTGTTTATGTGCGTGGGAAAAATCCTTTAGTCTGAAGACTGGTACTAACAATGATCCACAGCTATAGCATATTTTGCTCTCATTGGTGTGAGGGGATGGAAGGAAAGGATGTGCTAAAAAAACAACTCCATTAATAAGACAGACTTTTGGGAGGGGGAGGGGACAATGGTGAAGATTGAGGAATTTCCCATGTAGTAGGAGTAGGAGTAGGAGTAGGAGTAGGAGTAGGAGTAGGAGTAGGAGTAGTATAGTGGCTGTGGTGGCAGTGGTAGTGGTAGTGGTAGCAGCAGCAGCAGCCACCATCCTGCCCTCTGTCAGTTGGAATGTCTTCATCACTAGAATAATGTCCTCTTCAGCCTGTGAGTTAGGGAAATGTCTACCCCAAGCATATAAAGACTTACCCTGGTGGAATGGGAGATGAGAACAATTTGTTCCAACAGTCATGAAGGTGGCTGAAGCAGGTGCTGTTGGGTACTTTAGCTTGGTGAGGCATTGAAGATGTCAAGGTCATCCACTGCATTATGGGACATCACCAGTCCTCTTGATTTTTGTCTTGCCACTGGAGTTCAGACTCTGGAAGAAAGATTGAGACTGACAACTTTGTGCAACTCTGCCTCCAAATCCAGTTCATACTTGAGTCAAGCTATCACCTGTGGTATCATTGGTCCTCTTTGAAAATGGACAAAGAAGTAGCGGTAGCAGCAGCAGCAGCAGTAGTAGCAGCTAGCATTTATAGCACTTTGAGATTTGCAAAATATTTTACACATTAACTCATGTTAGTTAACTCATTTAATGTTACTTTACATTACATGTAACTTTTAGGTTTCCATCTATGGAAGGTGGGGGGGGGGGTGGCAAGTAGCCCTAGAAGGAAAGGGAGAGAGACACTTTATGGAAGAGTCATTTAGAAAGAATGACTGGGTGTGTTTGGAAAGAATCCCATTTCCATTGCACCTCCTCACCCCCAGAAGTCACCATCATTAAACCAACAACATTTTGGTGTCATAAGTGCAAACATTTTGGATAATCTTGATACATCAAAAAAGTGCATGTGAAAAGTCTTTTGCAGTGATGTTTTCTGTTTGTAGAAAAGTTGATGTCATTGGAGGAAATCTTTGTGTTGACTCCCTTAAAATATTCTGAGAGGCATCTACAGGTAGTAACAGGAGAAAAGTCAAGGGAAGATTCTAATAGAACATGAGAACTGACAACTTGTCCAAAAATAATTAGTTTTCCATATTTTTCCTATGATCCAAAGATGTTTTGTACCTTCTGTTAAAAATAGAATTAACAAACAATGACTTGAAATAGAATCTTGGACATATTTTTTTTTTCCTATGCTAGGGGAGTAGGGGAGCTATATTTATTTTTCTTAGAGAATTTTTCCTGAACCTAGAAAATACTATGAAGTGATTTTAAAAGTTCAGTCAGCATTGGCAAACTGTAATAAATTTCAAAATAAATAGGACAGAAATAATATAAGTGGTAGAGATGGGGTGCTTAGGTGGCTGTGCTTGGACCCCAATTCTAAAATCACATTTCTCTCTAGCCTCAAAACACTATCTCTGGCAGTTTCTCCCCAGTCCAAGGACAACCTGGCCTAGATCTCTCCTCCTTATACAGTAGCCAGCCTTACCTATAGAATTTATTAGTTTGAACCAACTGTGTACTGGCTGAACTGGATGTGTACTGGGTGATAAAGATATTGACCAATCATATGTATCCTAGGCTTTCACATATGTATCCCTTACATTATCTTGTCTAACAAGACACTGATGGGAGGAGCCTGGGTATTTCTCAGTCAGCCCTGACAGTTAGTTGACTTAGTGACGTTCCAGGCCTAAAAACCACACTTCCATTATTGTCCTCTTCCCACTGCCACCCCGCCCCTCCAACTATTTCCCAGTGAACTCTGGATAAAATACCTATCAAAGTAGATATTAAAAGTGCATGTTCCTTTAAGAATTAACCACTCTCTAATCCTGCCCTGAATCACCTAGTTAGCATATTTGGCACATGTTATGCTATAGAATATACTATATAAACTTTACCTGTACCTCTTTCAAATGGCAGATTCTTTAAGAACTCTTGCCTGCTGAAAAGCATAATAGTAAATCTTCACCACCTTGACTTCAAGAGTGCTTGAGTCTGTGAATTCATTCCGGATGGCCCACCCCTGCATTCTGGTCTTTGGGGAGTCCCAGAATTTGCCTTCCTTTTTCCAAACCTCCTCAGTAGTAGGTAAATAACAAAATGTCAGCTGAATCTGGGGACACATTTATTATAGTTCTTTAGAGTATCTCTTTACCAATGGTAAATTCCACTGCATAGGAGAGGAATTCCTTCCTCATACCCCAACCTAGTCTTTGAAAAAAAGAAAAAAAAGAGTAGATAATGAGATGTTAATTTTTAAAATTAAATTAATTACATTTTTTGGGAGGGTTAATTTGTAACTCCTTTGTAAAGCATATAAAGTTCTCTTTGATGGATTTAGGAAACAGCTAGCTAAGAATAGGCCATATCCTTGGAGGTTTAAAAAAAAAAGAGGAGGCATAGAGAGTCACGGCTACTGTTTGAAGAAAGCAGAGGGAGAGAGTTTCCCTCTCTCCTCTTCCCCCATTTCTATTGGCCATAATATTTTGCAGCAGACCTACTTACCTAATAGGAGACACTGCATGGGAGGTAGAGAAGGAGACCAACAAAGACAGAGACGGACAGAGACACTCAAGAGACATAGAAATAGAGAATGAATAAATGAATGAAAGGAACCAGCTCCAAGAAGTATAATCCCTGGAGGCAGAGAAAAGAGCCTCAGAAGAGGAGTTAACTGTGACAATTGGCAATTCAACTTCTAAGAGAAGCAGGCTTAGGGAACCCAGTTAAGCTCAACAGAGTCAATGAGCCCAGAGAGGAATAGTATGGGTTACCACAAGAGGAAAAAGAACACAGGGATCCTGTGTTCATGGAGATGCTTTAGCCATATGAGTTCCCTGTGTATGAATTTCACTAGCAGTATATTCTTTCTACTCTGCTCTTCTGACTGATTTTGTGGGAGAGTGTGTCCTAGATCTGTGAGGGGGATGCTGTTTTTGAGCTAATTGTATCTATTGGCTGACTATTTTTAAAAGTTAAGTATACCAGTGGGATAGTAGGAATTGTGGATTTGCAGACTACCTTGAAATCTGGGACTAGTTATGCCCCTGGGGACTCAATCTGCAAAATGGTGCCAAATAGAGACTGGAGGGAGTACTACTCTAAGAATAGTTTCTTTTTTTAATTCAATTTTTTTCAGTTCAAAATTCTCTTTCTCTCCTTCCTCACTCACTTAGAAGGCAAGAAAAAAACATTATAAATGTACATAGTCATGCAAAACAAATCCCTGCATTAGCCTTGTCAAGAAACAAAGAAAGGAAGGAAAGAAGAAGGTTAAGTAGGAAAGAAAGGAAAGAAAAGAAAATATGCTTTGATCTGCTTTATAAGTCCATCAACTTCTCTATCTGGAGATAGAGAGCATGTTTCATCATAAGTCCTCTGGACTTGCGGTTGGTCATTGTGTTGATCAATTACTAAGTCTTTCATAGTTGATGACCTTTACAAAATTATTATTGTAGAAATTGTTCACCTTACTTTGCATTGATTCCTATAAGTTTTGGGAATAGTTTCTAAGTATTTTGATTGAATTAATGCTTTACAGCACTGGTTCCTCTGGAGTCAGAAGACCCTGGTTCAAATATTACCTCCGATGATTACTGTTTAAGAGTTCCCAAGTTCTGGAATTCAGGGATCAGAGCTTCTAGAGAGAGAAGAGAATTTCCTTAATATCATTCACTCTTTTTTTTTTTTTTGAGTGCTGCCTAATCAAATTATAATATAATTGGGAAATTGTAACAAGATAAAATGCAGTTAAATATACATTTTACATTTTAAGACTCAGTCTGTATGTGGCCTTCAGGGATCCTTCTGTATGGATTAGTGAGTCCCTTCAATTTGAGTTTGATATCACCATATCAGACGCAGAGCAAGGAGAATATTGTATTTCAAAATCCAAGTTCAATACACTAAGTAGCTGCCTGAACTTTGAACAAGTTTATTTACTTTGTGACGTTCTCTTATCTGTACAATTTGCCTGTATATATCTTGTGAGAATAACTTCAGAGAGTGGATGAATGGGTGGATAGGAAAATAACTGCAAACTGCAAAGTGCTGTTTATGTCTGACAGATGATGATTGAATTACCTGGTTGATGGTCAATACGGTGCATATGAAATAGCTCTGAGATCTGTTTTTTAAAATGTTTTTCCTGCCAATATTGCTGCTATAACAAGAATTCATATAGTGTTTACTGTATACCAGGTATTATGCTGAGCATTTTACAAATATCTCTCTTGATCCTCACAACAACCCTGGGAGGTAGGTGCTATTATTATCCACATTTTATAGTTGAGGAAACTGAGGTAGACAGAGGTTAAGTGACCTATCAAGGGTCACACAGCAAGTCAGTTTCTGAGGCTGGATTTTAACTTAAGTCTTCCTAATTCCTGGTCCAGTGTTCTATCCTTGTGCCAATTATGTTGCCTACTAATGATTTATAGATCAATAATGCATTTATTAAGCACTTACTAGTCATCAAGCACTGTGCTAAGTGCTAGGAGTACAAATACAAATACAAGGGGGAAATGATCATCTGTATCCCTGAATGGATTTTACTAAGTGGAGGTGATTCAGGGAGAGGAACTGGAAAAACTCAGAGTCAGAAGTGGAGCCAGGAGACAAGAATCATCTTCTTAACATGCTCTTTGACCTCTTGACTTTCCTTTGGAATCTCAATCTTGACTTTTATGATCTGTCAAACCCTGGGTCAAGTCACTCACTTCTCTGGACCTCAGTTACCTCATGTGTAAAATGAGACAGTCACACTAGAAACCATATTGAAATAGAAGGAATGGAAAACAAAGAAACAGTGTAAATAATAAAGGATACAATGCAAACTAGCATATTAATATACAAGTAAAAAAAGTCTAAAGAAACCAGAAAAAAAATTCACATAAAGGCACAAACACATTCAAAGTACAAATATACGATAATAAAAAATACCTTAGAGCTGTATAACACTTCCAAGTGCTGTAATATCCTTTCTTTATTTGGTCAAATCTGTTTGCTCTAGTTAGAGAAGGAAGCTTACTTATGGTTTTAATAAGTAATAACTTAAAAATAAGTTACTTACTTATTTTCCCAAATAGCTGTTTGTTTTTGAATTTTTTTTGCCTGTCATAGAACACAATTTAAGAGTACTCTACTTAGAACAAATTCTCTTCCTGAAGATGTTGAACTTTCCATTTAAAATATTTTAGAAACAACAATTTATTTAAACTCTACTATTTTTCCTATTCCTGTTACTTCACAATAATGTATAGCATTTTATAAAAAAACCAATATTACACAAATCTTGAAACTAATTTGGCAGTTTAGTATGTCTTTTAAAAATAGCATCACTAGAATTTTCATTCTTACAATAAAAATATCAAATAAAAATTTTGGAGGGAAGAGGTAAAGTGCAAAATAAAGATTTATATTTCATATAATGTTCTTTTAAAAATTCACAAATAAAACAAATGAACAATGAGTAAATAAACGTACAAAGTATCTGCAATGTTTCCTTTCAACTCTTGAAAGTTGAGAACTCTTCTGGATTTTTCAGTTTATCTTTCAAGTTCAGCTGCTAGAATTTCCCCCCAGGTATCTGCATCCATAGGTCACATATTTTTTTCTGGAAGGCTAACGGGAGAACAAATGTTGCTGTATCTGCCACTTAGCCATTCATGCTTCACCTTACTCTTCCAGTAGTTCCTCAATAGTGTTACCCTCCATGAATATCCATTTCCTCGATCATCATCTATCTCTTTTTGACATATAGCTCTGACAGTCAAACAGTGGTGCTTCCATAAGTAGTCACAATTCTTGATTGTTTGATTCCAACTCTTACATGTTGTTGCAGCTCGGCATAAACTCTGAATGTCGAGTTGGCTAAAAATTTTAATAGTGACTTCTGGAGGTAATATTTCAACAAAATTGTCTTTATTTTCTTTCTTCTTATCAGGACAAGCAGAGTTAAGTTCTTTACCAGCAACAGGTGAATTACTATTTCTTTTGGAGATTTTCTGCATAATTTGATGTTTTGGTAAATCTGTTTCATATGTGACCTGCTTGGGGCTAGGGCAGCCGTTACACGGCCCCCCTCCCTACAGTTCTAACGGCCGTTTAAATGCTCCGGAATTCGAATCCAACCCCATCTTGCCAGCTTGCTCTACGCCCCGCCCCAATATCATTCACTCTTGAAAAAAGAAAATGCCAACTGACATGGCTCATGCAGCTGGAAAATTGGAAAAGGAGACCTATAAGTTGGGGAAGCAAAGGTTCTAGAAAGTGTCATTCCTAATACTACAGTGAGTGATTTGGATGGTATAGATCCAATGAAAAGAAATATTGTTTGTTTAACAGCCTCCAAATATGATTGCCTTGGGGCAGGGGGTGATAGTGGAAGGGTATTTATCCCCCATTTAAGTGACTTGTATTTTCTTGTATCTGTTTATATTCTCCTTTGCTGCTTCTGCATTTTCTGTGGGATGAAGTAAAAACCTGCCCCATACTTGATTTATATTTGTTAACTTGAGTGCTTGTATAGGAGTTAAGGACTCCTTTTGTCAACATCTGGGGAAACTTACCCATATATCTTTGTAATGGGTTTTATTTTTCTTGCCTTCTCGATGAGTAGGGAAGAGGGAGAGAACTGGGAACTGAAAAAAAAATATTTTAAAAGTATCTATTCCTGGAACAGCATTCCCTTCAGACAACCTCCTTTACTGTGAACAAGTTTTTAGGATGGGCCCTTAGAGGGATAACTAGTCCCAGTTTTCAGATATTCTGCAGATTCACATGCCTATATTTTCCTGAAATAAACTCCAATCCAGATCAAAGAACTAAAAGAGATCAGATAATCTTGGGTGACTCTCTGGAATAAGAGCATGTTTTTTCGGGGGAGCCCTGTGTTAAGAGTTACATTTTTTCCTAAAATCTTATTTTGATAATAATACCTGAAGTGTACATAGTGATGATGGTCTCTACTCTCTTACTTTTATACCTGTATCCTCAAGGTGACTGGCAGTAAATCTAGTGATGGTCTTGCAATCAGGAAGACCTGAATTAAAATCCAACCTCAGATACTTACCAGCTGTGTGACCTGGGACAAGTCACTTAAAATTAATTTTTTTTTTCCCCATTCAGTTCTTTATTTGCATTCTTCAGAAACATTTTTAGCATCCTGAGGCAAATCACTTAAACTTTGCCCTTTGTTTTATCTGTAAAATGGGGATAATAACAGCAGCTACCTGAAAGAATTATTGTGAGGAGCGAGTGAAATAATGTTTGTAAGAAGCTTTTAGTATAGTGCCTGGAACATAAAACATACTATATATGTGTGTATGTATGACAAACACACACATATATGTGTGTATTTTTCTCCTTAGCTTCCCGCCCCTTCCCTCCCCACTCCCACTTAGCACAGGTACTTTATTGATTAATTGATTTAAGGGCCAAACACCTAGAAGTCAGACCAACTAGACAACATACCAGAGGAAAAAGAGAATACCGATAAGGGTGGCTTTCAGAGGGAGCGAAGGGCACTGTGCTTCCTCAGTGTAAATCCAAATTACTTAAAAATAGCGCATGGAAGTATTTCCCATCTCTGAACTAAAATAATAATAATATGGTCCTCGTGTTTGTATAGTGCTTTGAAGTTTACAAAGTGCTTTGTAAGTATTATTTCATTTGATCCTTACAATAACCCTAAGAGGAAAATGTTAGTATTTTCTCCATTTTACCAATGAGGAAACTAAGACAGAGGTTAAGTGACTTGCTCAGGGTCACACAGCTAGTACCTGAGGCTACATTTGAGCTCAGGTCTTCTGGAGGGCTGCATCTACAGCCCCACATAGTTGCCCCTGAAGTTTAGTTTATTGTTTTTGTAGTCACATAATCCGTTTTCATAGCAGAATACAGAACTGAACACAGAACAGTTTTAATTATTACAGTTGTTATCTATATGAAATATAGATTTGATATATTATGACATGTAATTATTATAACTATTATACCTAGTTCTGTGATCTCAGACATACTGGCATTGCCTCCATTGGTTGGAATTGAGATCTGTCCATCCTTGCTTATCCTGTGTGATGTGTTCCTGTTCTGTAAATCCTGTACAGAAGAGCTAACCCACATGCTAGAAGTCTCTTTTGAGGTCATCATACATTTTGTGAGAACCAGTCCAGCTCTTGGGTTGTGCACCCCTCACTCTTGCTCATGACTGGCTCCCTTCCATTTCAAATGAGATAGTTTCTCCCTGTTCTGCCAAGTGCCACCTCCTCTGGGAGGCCTCCCCTGCCTGACCTCCCTAGTTAGGAGTACTCTCTTCTCAATTTTACTTGTTTGATATTTCTATTATTGTCCTATCTCTCCAACAGAATTGTGAACTCCTTGGGCAGGGGGTGAGGGTGAGGATATATTGTTTCATTTTTATATTAATATCCCCAGTGTCATGAACAGTAGATGCTTAATAAATGTTTAACTGAATTTTTTGGTTGCATTTCATTGATAGAAATATGATACAGCTTCCCTGGGTCCCTCATGTGTTGTGGTTCCCTATACCTCTCTGGGTCACCCATAACTTTGTAGATACTGACAAAATGGTGGGCCCAGAGTCAGAGAGACTTGAATTCAAATCCAGCCTCAGACACTCACTGGGCAAATCATTTAACCTCTGTGTGCCTCAGTTTACTCAATGGTAAAATGGGGGATTAATAGCACAGGGTTGTTCTGAGGATAAATAAGAAAACATTTGTAAAATGCTTAGCATTATACCTGGCACATAGTAGGCACTTGATAAATACTTGTTCTTGTATACAAAGAAACATCAATATTGTATGATCAGCTTTGAATGACTTAGCTATTCTCAACAATACAGTGATTCAAGATAACTCTGGAAGATTTAAGATGAAAAATGCTATCCATCCCCAGACTAAGAACTGATGGTGTCTGAATACATATTGAAACATATTTTTTAAACTTTCTTGAGTTTTTTTTGGTATATGTTTTCTTTCACAACATGACTGTTATGGGAATGTTTTGCATGACTACGTATGAATAACCTATATCGAATTGCTTGCCATCTCCACAAGGGTGGGTGTGGAGGGAGGCAGGGAGAGAATTTGAAACTCAAAGTTTTAAAAAACAAATGTTAAAAATTGTTTTTACATGTAACTGGGGGAAAATAAAATAATATGAAAAATAAATAAATACTTGTTCTCTCCCCCTTCCCCTTTCTAATATTCACACCCACATTCTCTTGGTGATGTCCTAGAAGCCTTAAAATGTAAACAGGATCAGGTAGGGCAGGTTAATAGTTCTAAAATAAACTATTCATCTCTCCTCCTCTGGTTCTGACTTGCTCCCAAGACCCCTGATCAAGGAGACATACTTTAAATTTGTTAGAAATACTCTCCACCCCCATAACATTCCTAGACAAGATCATCAGAACCAGGCTAAAGTATATCAGATTCACTCCCATGTGATACAGATATATATTCCTTAGAAGACTTCAAGGGATTATGTTTGCTCCTTTGGACACGGGAGATAGGAATCATCAACTCCCATTTTTTCAGGAGTTATTTATGTAATAGTTCTGTAAGTTGGTATCACTTCATGCTTTGTTTAATTATTACCTTTTCCAGATTGGCATGGCTCACCCAGCTTGGCTTTTGTTTGCTCTTTGGCCTTCCCCATGCCTCACCCCCCAGCGAAGGCCTCATGGGTAGGGCCAAGGGCAAAAAGATCTTCAGTCAGAGGTACAGAAATCAAGGGAGGGGGAGGGACTGAGAAGGGCTTTCTTCTGAAAGATGGGAGCACGATTCATCACTGAGTCAGGATCAGGGAGGGCCTGACTCTGGCTAAACAGGCCAGCTCCGGAGAGGCAGGAACCAGGGATACGGGTAAACTCTGGGCTTTTCCCGTCCAAATGTAATGTAGAAGAATTTCCTTCTATCCATAGAAGTGTGTCATCCTTCCTATTTCCACACCCTCCCTATTCCAAAGATAGAGAAGAATCAACTGACACGATGTGTGCCCCAGAGAGAGATCAGGCATCACTCATCTGAATCCACCTCATCTCTGGCTCTATGATGATGTTACTGCCCTTTACAAAGCCACATGAAAAAAAATGCCTCTGACCTCCATGAACGTGGAGCACTCAGGTGAACACCAAGGCTTCTTGCCCCAGCATATCTATTCCTGGGATCTACTCCTTGTTAGACCTAGGAAACTGAGGTTTAATCCCAGACCTAATTAGGGATTAAGTTTGGAGGACTCTCTGACTCAGAACCTATACTAGACTTGGAATAAGTCCTGAGTTCAAATTCTAACTCAATCAAACTTACCAGCTCTATGATCCTGCAAAATAGCTATAAAAATAGCTTCTACTTTACAGGCTAGTGGCAAGGAGTGAATAAAACAACATGTGCAAAGTGCTTTGTAAACCTAAAACTACCAGAGAAATGCTAGTCCTTATTGTATGGTATCTATCTTGGCCTTCCTCTTGCCTTGACTATGATGATAGGATACCAATTAGTCTCCTGGTTTCCAACCTTTTCCTTCTTAAATCCACTTAGTCTGACCCAGTGGAGAAAGGCACTAACTCTGCATGAAGAGTACCTGGGTTTCTTTGGCCTCTGTAAAATGAAGGGGCCTTCAAAATCCTTTCCAGTTCTACAGCTATGATGTTACTGTCAAAGGAATCTTTCTAAAGCCTTTGACCTTGCTCAAAAAGTTTCAGGAGCTCTTTACTGATTCTAGTAAAAGAAGCAGACCCCTCAGGTATGTTGTTAAATCTGGCTACGATCTTTCTTTTTTAAGAGAGTAAACATTCATACTGCTTCTAGCAGCTATTACTATTTTAAAGTATTATTTACAATAATTCAGTACTATTGTTTTACAAATTGTAGACATGCTCCTTTCCCCTCCTTCCTAATTTCCTCTCCCTCCCACCCCCATACTCTCCCTCTTTCTAGGTTTCTTCAGGGGTAGTGGTTATGATAGGATTTAATAGAGGGTAAAAGAGGAGGGTAGTTAAGGAGTTGTGGCCTGGAGAGGAGGAGAGAACAATTCTTGACCCCCCCTTTAATCCCCCTACAAATTTTAGGATTGTGCCAAAAAGGAGTTCAGGGACATCACCCCAAACACCCAAGCTACTGGTAAGAGAACCAGATATTCCCCAGACAATGTAACCTAAGTTCCTTGACAGTGAGTTAAAGTTGTATGGTTTCCAACACATCCTTCTGCTTCTCTCCGTCGCCAAAGGCACCCCCTCCTCAAGCGTAAACAACGGTTTTCTTTGGAAGCACTGAGTCTTGGTCCCTTGGCACCTGGTGTTCTGGTTTGATCTTCTGCAGCCTGCACAGGTACCAAAACAGGCAGGTGGTTGGGAGAAGGGGAAAGTGGGGTGAAACGGGGAGCGAGCAGTGGGGTGAGATTGCAGGTACGGCCACAAAGAGGCAGTACTGTTCGTCCAGGGATTGGAGGTGCTTGCCACCCTGGAGAGTGGTGGTGGGAGTTGTAAATTATGCCCTCGGTTTCGAGCTCCCTAGGGGCAGAGCGGAGCCTCAGTGCTTCCCACTCTCCAACGCACGCTCAGCTCGGGCGGCCCGGGAAAGTCAGGAGAGCTCCCTGGTCCTGTGCCGCCGCAATCCTGGCTGAGGCCCCCAAGGCAGCAACGCGGGAGGTAGCCGGTGCATCCTGTTTTCTTACCAGAGCAGGCTCAGTACCTCCTTTGCTTCTACTGTCTTCTTCCCAGGTGCTACTGCATGCACTATACCAGGAGAAAACTGGCCAGCGGGCAAGGGCTCCTGGCTGATCTGAAGGCTGGCAAAGATGGCTCAGACCGAATGCTGAATAAAGTTTGCGTAAGATTTGGAGCTGGAAGAAACCTCAGAGCTCAGTTTACAGATGAGAAAACTGAGGCCCAGCGAAGGAATGTGATTTTTGCCAAGTCAAATAAATAGTAAGCAGCAGGGTTGGAATTTGTAGCCAGGTCCTCTGATTCCATAGGGCACATCAACGACCTGAAGCGCAGATTTTCTGATGAATGGAACCTGTTTTAGCAAATAGCCTTGAATAAAGGACTCAGAAGTCATGAGTTATACTCGTCTCCATTATTTACTGTCTGTGAGACCATGGACAACTCTCTTTTTGATTCTGATTTGACCCTCCACGAAATGGAAAGACTGGCTGCTCTCCAACGTCCCTCACAGCTCTAACATGCTAGGAAAAGTAAAGCCGAGAACGACTCTAGAATTTTCAAGGACAGATCTATTCTTGGCTTTTCCAAACATAATCCCCACTGTCCCCCCAAATTTAGAAGATTAAAAAACTTGCTATGTCACAAGGGTATTAAGAGGAGGTAATGCGATCTCAAGAACTTGGAGAAGGTAACCCTGTAGAACAGGTTTTATGTAAGAATGTCAATTTCTCAGAAGTGGGTGTGGGAAGGACTGGGGGCTGGGGTGGGGTCCTCAAATGTTTAGAGAAGATAAGCCAGAAGGGCACGAAAGATATGCATTTGATAGAAAGTCAGAGATTATCTGGTCCAACCCCCTTCACATTACAGAGGAAGAAAGAGAAGCCTGAACGGAGGGAAAGGATTCTAGATCTCCAGCAGACCTCTGAGGTAATTGACTCAAGTCTCCCCATTTTACAGAGGAGGAAACTGAGACCCAGGGAGCCAGTGACTTGCCTCAGGTCATACGGATGTTAAACAGAATAAAACTGACTTACCGAGGCTAGAGTTAAGTGCTTTTCCTAATGTGCCATAGTGGCTCCTGAATCTTATTCAAGGTCTTTATTCATGGATTCCACTTTATTTTCTTTTTAACTTCCTTTCTAGAGAGAAAAAAAACAAGAAAGTACCATTAATTTAATTTTCTTTTTCTTCTAAAGCCTGATAATTCAATCCTGATAAGCTCCTTATCTCAATTTTTCTATTTCTGTTAATAGTAATAGCTAGTGTTTACACAGTGCTTTAAAGTTTGCAAACCATTTACCGGGCAGGGCCTATTACTATCACCATTTTACAGATAAGGAAACTGAGGCAGCTGGCAGCGAAGTGACTTGTCCAGGGTCACATTGCACATAGGTGTCTGAGGCCAGATTTGAACTCAGGAAGATGAGTTTTCCTGCCTTCAGGCCTGGTACTTTATCCACTGTCCCTAGCTGTCCCCAACAACTCTGGGAGGTAGGTGCTCCATTTTACATATGAGGAAACTGAGGCAAATTGGAGTCAAGTGACTTGCCTTAGGTTACATAGCTAATAAGTGTCAGATACAAGATTTGAATTCAGGTATTCTTGATTTCAGTGCGAGTGCTCTACTTACTGTACCACTGAGTCTTACCACACCAAGCCTTTGTTAAAACAAAACAAACCCAAATCAAACTGAATCTATTGCCTTGAGGATTAAACATAAACTTGGAATGGCATTTTGGTCTCTTCTCACTCTGGTTCCTACTTATCTCTTTACACTTATTTTATATGATTCCCTTCCATAAACTTTGTGTTCCAGTGAAACTAGAATATTAGCTATATTCCCTGTACTCAGTATAGATAGCTAGGGACAGCTAGGTGGCACAGTGGATAGAATTCAGGCCCTGGAGTCAGGAAGATTCCTCTCCCCAGATTCAAATCTGACTTCAGACGCTTACTAGATGTGTGATCCTCGGCAAGTCATTTAACCTTGTTTGCCTCAGTTTCCTCATCTGTAAAAGGAGAAGGAAATGGAAAACCATTCCAGGATCTTTGCCAAGAAAAGCCCAAGACAGGCTTTGTGATACCATGAAGAGTTGGATACAACTAAAAAAAGGAAACATCATCAAAGTCAATACTCATATCCTTCCTCCATGTGTTATTTGCACAACCCATTCCTGTAAAGAACTCTCTCCTCATCTCTACCTCTTGGAAACTTTGTCTTCCATTGAAGCTCAGTTTTGATTCCTACAGTTGCTATCATTCTCTCCCTCATCAATTTTCTTTATACTACATTTAATTTTACATATGTTTTATTCCCCCCTTTCTCCCTTCCTGAAATTGCATAGGGACTTGAAAATAGAGACTATTTACTCCTGCCTTATACATGGCAGGAGTTTGATAAATATTGAATGGAATTATACTAAATTAGATGGGTTCAAGGCTGTTTATTTGCCATAGACCCCCATCAGTTTGCCTCACCCTGCCACAGAAAGTCAACATGACTTTTTAAAAAGCAACAAAATAATAGATAAATTGACCTGAATAAAACAGGCAATGAAGTGTAGTGGATGAAGAGCCAGCCTAGGAGTGGGGAGAACTGGGTTTAAATTCCACTTCTGACAGAGACTGGCTGTGTGACCTTTTAATTTCCCAATGTCCCAGAATCTCTCTGAGATTACAAATTGCACAACCGTTGCTGATTGGCATTTGTGATGGGAGTTTTCTCACAAGAAATTCCCTACGCTGATGAAACCATAGATACTGCAAGAAAGAAAGCAGGAAAGGAAGGAAGGAAGAAAAAGAAAGAGGTAACTAGAGGAGCAACTTAGAAATCATCTAGTCCAACTCTTTCATTTTAGAAATGAAGAAACAGGTTCCAAGTGAGGATATGACTTGGCTCCAGGTCACAATGATAAGTAAGCAGTAGAGCCTAGGGCAGTGACAGTCAATTAGGCCCTTTCTTTCACAAAGTAAAACTCAGACTAGAAGTAAACAGAATAAATAATAAACCCTCTTGGGGTTCTGGACCTGTACATTCTCTGTGTTCTCTGATCAGGGAAGTGATGAATGAAGTTCCTCTGGAAAATGTCTAGCATGTTGTCATGTTCCACAGATGATTAGTTCCTTTCCTGCCCCTCCTTCCCCATGTACTTTTCTTTAATTTCAGGGCCTTCCCCCTGTTCTTGATTAATCCTGATTTTTCAGGAAGTAGAAAATATACCCCTTCTTTTATACAAAGATCAACTTTTGTGATCTGACAGCGTCAGAATTCAATCTAATCCACCAAATAGTCATTTATCACCCACTTGGGAAGATCTGTGTTCAAATTTTACCTTAGATGCTTAGTAGCTGTGTGATCTGGACAACTTATGAGTCACTTCTGGCAACCTCACTAAGCTCATTTGTATGTTACTGGTGTCCAGACTTGGGCATCTTTATCACTTCTGAATTATTTTATCCCGGAGCTCAGGGTGATAATGATTTGAGAACACAGAGGGAAGGACTGACAGACCATTGGAGATTGCCATGTCCTTCTTCCTCCCCAGGATGATATGATGATAAAAGCATGAAGCTAAACTGTAGGAGGAGGGGAATGAGATCTTTTCTTTTGTCTCTTTAACCTTGAGATAGACTTCCCATTGGCCATTCATTTCAGTAAATGCAACAGAGATTGCTAGATCTCTTGCCATTTTGCCCTTAAGACAGAGAATTTGGTAGAAGGTGGGGTGGGAAGAAAGGAAGAATAGTTGTAGTGGTCATGAATGACTTCTCCTGGCATGCAAACTGGGAGTGGTGGTGGGAGAGGTGAATTTGCTCTAGGAGCTAGAACAGGGACCAGTGGGCCCATAGTCACCAGTTGGTAACCAGTGTGGAGGAGTGAATTTGTACCATGGTGCTGAGACATGCAGCTTCCAAAAACTTCATCATAAGAGAATCTGGGAAAGATCCACCTTCCCCCCACCTCTCACTCAGTTTCTCCCTTCGTTTTACTGTTCTAGTCTAGAATCTGGACCTGAGCCCTGGACACCAACACCAATTTATCCCCTTTCCATGAGCTTCCAGGGTGGGATATGGTTGGACAGAATGCATACATAACTCAAACTTTTTCTTTACATCTTTACATCAAATAAATTATGTGGCTACAGACAATTTATGGCCTGTATAATATAAAGGGTCCAATCAAGGAATTTACCAACTATGAGCTAGGATTTTTAGAGCTCTATAGATTTTCCTATAGGAAAATTAGGATTATAGATTATTATAGATTTCCTAATCCTGAATGTTATTTTAGTTCAGAAGCCTATCATTGAGGTATTTCCTTGCCCACCTGTTTGAAGCCCTCTGGTATGGCCAAGTGAGTTCTTTATATGGGAAATAGAGCCTATCTCTGCTTATATATCAGACAGACCTTGATAAGACCACTGGTCTGGTGGCTTGAGTTGAATGCCATTTGGTGGGAAAAATATATGTTCTCTTGCTGCTTAAATAATGGAAAGACACTATGCCTTTTCTATGGGTTTTCAGAAGGTGGGACACAATTTGATGTGAGGTGCTTATACTGCTGCGGTATTTCAAGTGTAAGATGAGTTACCCATAACGTGTATGAACAGGCTATACTTGTATCAGATATAAAGTGGATAACTGTCACTTACCTTCCAGGGCTGTTGTGAGGATCGAATGGCATAGTTCCTGTAAAGTACTTTGAGAGCCTTAAAGCATTACATAAATGCAGGTTGCTCTTGTTTTGTTACTAAGTGCTACACCCTGGGCTAGGCACTGGGGGTACAAAGACAAAACAAAAAGTGGTCCCTTGACCTTGAAGAGCATAATTCTAGTGACGTATGGGGTGCACGTATGTGTTAGCGTGTAATACCTATAAATATAGACGTATATGCAGAATACAGTCATTGGAAGAGAAAGTCAGTTCACTAACGAGGTTCACTTTTCATCATAATTAATTTATTCTTTCACTTAATGACCTTGAAGAAGATTCAGAACTTCTAATTATAAGGTTAGTGATAGGTGGGTTGTGCCAAAATTCTTTTTTTGGTCCCTGAGGGTAGGAATTTTATTTGTATGTAATGTTTTCAATAAAACTTTAACCTAACTTGCTCTAGCTCCCTTCCTCCTTGACGTCTTAACACATCCGCTGCCAGTCTAGTCTTCTGGTCGATCTCTCTTCTTCTCAAAGGCTTCAAATGACTTTCCTTGACCTATGTCACTTGGGATAAATTCTGCTGGCCTTTTCAAGACTTTCCATGATCTGGCCCCACCCTAATTCTTTCACAGTCCTCCACTTTACCAGCTTAAGCTGCTGGACCTTTTACCTAGAAACTCCTCTCCTCTCAGAATCTTACATATCCTCCCGAACTCAGCTTAAATATTACCGACTCCACGAAGTCTTCCTAGACTATTTCTACTCCAACTCTGGCTCATTGATTTCCCATGATCCTTAATGTTCTGCCCACAACTGAACACATTGTCTTCTCTTTTTAATTATTTGTGTGCATGTGTCCTTCACCCCAGCCAGATTGTGAGCTCCTTGAGGTCAGGGACCATGTTATACTTATGTGTCCTCACAACATGGAGGTGGATACCAAACAGACACTCAGTATTTCTTGGTTGATTCCCAAAATACATATCTCTCCTCCTTCCCAATTGCTGCAACTCTGAGATTTCCCATTACTACCTTTTCATATGCCTGGTCTCTTCTATTAGACTTGAAGCCCTAGGAGGGCAGGGTGCATAGCTTATACGTAATTATATTATCCTCAGCATGGTGACTTGCAGCTAGTAGGAGCTCAGTGCATGGTTACTGATTGATTCCACTCTTTTATGCTTTGAAACCAGTGAGTGGTTTGGAGGATACACTTCCAAGGCCAGGCCTTAGTGGTCCAGGTGTCAGGCTCCCAGGGTAGGGTGCAGAAGGTCCCATGTCTTCAGAAGACTCTGCTCTATGGTCTAGGTTGGAGTTCAAGATAGGAGCCCCACTACCAAGATTACCCTCTGAGATTGCTTCCTATTTGCACTGTCTGTATCCTGCATGTGCATAGTTCTTTGCATGTTGTTCCCCTGTTAAAATGTAAGCCCCTTGAGGGGTTTTGGCCTTTCTTTGTATTCCTAGTACTTGGTACAGTACCTGCCACATAGAAGAGGCTTAATAAATTCTTGTTCATTTCTATTGTGACAGCAGGTATATTTGAATCATAGATTTAGAGGAAGAAGGGATATTAGAGGTCATCAAGTCCACACGTTTCATTTTACAGATGGAGCCAGAGGATTTGGAGTCGTTATCTTGTCTGCAGTGCTTGCTTATGACTTGTATGATCTTGGACCTGTTTTCTCATCTATAAAACAAGGGGACTAGACTCTTCCAACTCTAGATCTATGATCCTTCATCATAGGCAGCATGTGGAAAAAAGCCTCTTTGAGTTAGTGTGATGTGGTAGGAATGGTAAATGGAATAAGAACTCCCATTTACTTTTAAGGATTGCAAAGCACTTTTCTAAATATTTCACTCCATGCTCATGGCAACCCTGAAAGATAGGTGCTGTAATTATCCCCATTTTACAGATGAAGAAGCTGAGACTGAGAGAGATCAGACAACTTGCCCAGGGTCACCCAGGTAGTAAAGGGCTGATGTGGTATTTGAACTCAGGTCTTCCTGCCTTTTATCCATTCTGTGCTGTATCCCCTACACCACCCAGTTGCCTAAATGTACACTGACTAGGTCTGTGGCATAGATTTTCAGGATGAAGTGGGAATTGATGAGGGTGACAAAGACTCATTAGCCTTTCCTAGATTATCCACCCCTCCCTCCCAGACATGCCCTCACTCCCATTCACACTTTAGGCATTAGAACTGAGAAGTGAAAATAAACTGCTAAATGTCACTGAAGATTGCCTGCCCTGGAAGCACTAGCCTTCCTTTGCATTTCCAAGTCTAATGGGGTACCTGAAGACATGAGCTATACCCAGAGCTGAAGTAGAGAGGTTGGATTGCCTTGGGAAACTACCAGTGCCTTTAACATCCCCAAACTTTTCCCTGAAAACAATGTTAGGCCCATAAGATCATAGATTTAGAGTTGGAAGGACTTTAGAGGTTGAGTCAGACCCTCATTTTAGAGACAGGGGAACTGAGGTCCTGAGAAGTTATGTAACGTGCCCATTTCACCTTTTAATACCACTATTATAGTCATGTACCTTTGGTGGAATTGTAAACTGGTTCATCCACTCTGGAGAACAATTTGGAACTATGCCCAAAGAGCAATAAAACTTTTCATACCCTTTGACCCAGCAACACCGTTACTAGGTCTACAACCCAAAGAGATCCAAGGAAAAGGATCTATGCATACAAAAAAAAAATTTATAGCACTTTTTTGTGGTGGCAAAGAATTGGAAATTGGGGAGATACCCATCAATTGAGGAACAGCTGAACAAGTTATGGCATATGATTGTGATGGACTACTCCTGTGCTGTAAGAAATGATTAGCAAGTTGCTTTTAGAAAAACCTGGGAAGATCTATGTGAACTGATGAAGACTGAAGTGAACAGAACCAGATCTCTGTACACAGTCACAGCAATGTTGTAATGAGGATCAACTGTGAATGACTTAGCTAATCTGACCAATACAATGATCCAAGACAATTCCAAAGGACTCATGATGGAAAAATGCTATCCATCTCTGGAGAGAGAACTGATGAACTCTAAGTGCAAACTGAAGTGTAATTTTTTCACTTAAAAAATATTCTGATGATGTACAGCTGCAAGTCACAGAGTAACAGTCTCTCTTACAGCTGAGAATAAATAAAATGGAAATGGTGCAGGGTGGGCTAGAGCAGACAATATGTTCCAAATGAGGGGAAGGACAGGAAAAGCAAGGATGATACCAGAGAGCTGAATGACAGGAATATATATATATTGGTCACATAGTGTGTGTGAGGCTGACAGACAGCCTGTGTGCTCCACTGGTATCCACCCAATGGTCAAACAAATCTGAAGGTAGGTCCTCAACACATTGAATGTGATGATGGCCTGTGGCTGGGTCATAGGAGGACAAAGACAAGAGCAACCTATGAAGACTGATAAAATCACAGCTTTTTTTCTACAGCAAGGAGAAAGTGGGAAGTTTTTGGTTCAGTGATTTTGATCCTTTGGGCCAATAGGACAAAACTCCAAGGAAAACCCTTGGGCAGGTCCTGAATCCTATTGGTCATGGAGGAAGGTACAGGAAGATTGACCCTGACCTCCAATCTGCAGAGTGACAGAGATGTCTAGGGCAAGAGTGTTCATGGAAGGAAGGCAAACATGGAAAAGGTAATTGAGGAGTGGATTTTTCCCCACCCTGCTTTCATCTCAAGTTCTTTACTCACTGCAATAACTATTCTAGAGAAAAAGGATAAATTCTTTCATGATCAGAAAAGTATCAGTCTCCCTTGGGCCTAAATGAATCCCTGTTTCTCCCTTAAGTGACCACAGAACAAAACATTTAGTCTTAGGCCACAGATGATTTGTTGGACCTCATTCAACAAGCAACTGTGCATCAGAAGTTGTGCTAGATACTGAGGATACAAGGTCCAAAGTTAGAATGCTGTACCCACAGGGAGTCTAAATTCACTGTTACACCCTTGTATTTGGTCTTGGGCACCAAGGATCCAGGTCATGGTTCCTCCCGAGGAACCACCTGGAGAACACAACATGAATGGTCCTTGAGGAATTAAATGAACTAAAGATCCTTCACTCCCTAAATGAGACAGTGATGGTCGATGGAAAGGGTTCAAATGAACTAGAAACCTTGAAGCCCCAGTTCCAGTCAGTCCTAGCTCTGTCATTAGAGAGCTGGGTGTTTAGGTCACTCATTTAACCCCTTTGTTTTTTGTGTACTGGTCTGCAAAACAGGAATGAGGTAAACTACCACTTAAAGCCATTCACCAAAATGTGCTGGAAAATGCAAGATCTGGCAAAAGAAGTGATGAAAAAGACTTATCTCCAACCTATGAGTGGGGACAGGGGGGCAGAAGGGCACCTTCTAGGGGTCTGCCCTAGTTCTTCCTTTCCCTAGAGTGGTAGGGAGGTATCAGGAACAGGTAGAAGTAGATGATTTAAGATTCTGAGAGTGAGTCAGACCCCTGAGAGGCCTGAGGGTGGGGAGGTCTAGGGAGGGAATGCTAGAGACAAATGCTAGTGTTGTTAGTCAAAACTCCCAAGAAGTGCCTTGTCTCACCTCATCACCTCACACCTGGATTACCTGCTGAGAGGTCTATCTACCTCAGTTCTCTCCCCACTCCAATCCTTCGTGCATTCAGTCAGTAGAGATTTTCCAGAAGCACAGGTCTTATCTTGTCATGTACCACTCCCTCTCCCCTCAGTAAACTCCAGTGGCTTTCTATCTCTTCCAGGATCAAATACAAAATGCTTGGCATTCAAATCCCTCCATCACCCAGCCTGCTCCTACTTTTCCTGTCTTCTTTTACCTCACTCCCTAACTTGTAACTTTTAGATCCAGTGACATTGGTCTCTTGGACATTCCACGAATAAGACACTCCATCTCTCAGCTCTGGGCATTTTCTCTGGCTGTCCCCCATGCCTGGAATGCTGTCCTTCTTCTGCTCCAACTGCTCATCTCCCAGGCTTCCTTTAACTAAACTAAAATCACACTTTTCACAGGAAGCCTTCTCACATGTGATTGCTTCCTACTTATCATGTATATAACTTGCTCCGCATAGATGTGTTCGCATGTTGCCTCCCTCATTAGATTTTAAGCTCCTGGAGGGCAAGGACTGTCTATTGTCTCTTTTTGTATCTGCAACACTTAGCATGGGTGCCTGGCACAAATTAAGCACTTAATACATATTTATTGATTGATTTGGGCTCTCCTCTCCAATACTAATGACAAGTTTACATTTATACATCCCTTTTTAAGATTTACAAAGTAGTTTTCTATCCATGATCTCAGGACACACTCACAACAACCCTGCACAGGTAGGATTCCTACACCTTTCCATGGCTAGATTTTTCTCTAAACATTAAATAGCTGATGCTTCCAGGGGGCTATCTCATGTAGCATCCTTGGCTCATGAACCTTCCATGGTTTCCCATTAAAGAATAAAGTCCAAACTCTTCAAATAGGCTGTCTTTGACCTCATTCCATGGACTCTATCCACTCTTTTATCTGCATTAATCCCTCTCATTCCCCTTTCATGAACTCCCACCTCCCTGTTCAGGCCTTGCTCCTTCCCTCTTCATGCCTCTGTTCACACTGATGTAGGGTTGGAAGCTTTCCCTCTTTCTCCCTCCTCTTCATTCAGCTAAATCCTGCCTATCCTTTAAGGCTTGGCTGGCTTCCCCATCTTTATGAAGCTTTCTCTAAGCTTGCCAGGCTGAAGTCCTCTCTGCATACTTCAACACTTTGGAAGCACCCCCTTCATTGGGCAGCCAGACTACAATCCCTGGTGCTGCTGGTTATCTTTTTTATGCTGATGTCCCACCTCCCCCAGTTGAAATATGTGTTATGTGATAATACCTATAAACAATTAGAGACAACAGCCTAAGGTTTGCATCCCAGCTCCAATGTTGCCTGGCTCTGTGACAAGGGGAAAGTTACTTCCCCTCATCCTCAGTTTCCTTCTCTAAAGTGGGTATAATACAGCATCTCCACTACCTGCTTCACAAATTTGCTGTGAGGCAGATAGCACAGCTGCAGTAAGCACTATGCAAAGGTACAGAAAGGGACCCATCTGGATGCATGCCTATTCCTCCCCCCCAATCTGCTGATCATGGGAAGCTTTATTCAGGGCAGAAAATGTAATCAAACTGAACAGCTGAGAAACACAAACTCGTCCTTGAACTGAATAAAGCTGGATTTAAAAAATATAACTTTATTACATTTTAACATCCTGATGATCCCTAAGGTTTCTTTAGTTTTGAAAATTCTATGATGCTGTTATTGGAACTGAATTTGTTTCTGTCCTTCAGCAAAAGCTCTTATCTGCCAACCTGAGGACCACTGTACTCCTCTGGAGAGGACCCCTGAGATTATCTAATCCCCTATTTTACAAATGAGGAAACTGAAGCCCAGAGACTAAGTGCTTTACTCAGCATTAGCAAAAGGATATGAGCCCACGTCCTCCAACTCCAGGCTCAGAGAGGAGAAAACATTCACATTTTCACTCAGATAAGTAGCAGAGCTACAGCCAGACAGATACAACTGGGATACTGGACTAATCTGGCACACTAGGGTGGTGGGGGTCTCTGGTTTTCCCTCCTCCACTCACCAGGACCAACTCAGTTTGGTTTCCAAAATGATCTTGCTTCTGAGCATTTTATCTTTACAAGCATAGGACAGTCAAATCAATGACACCAGGCACAAGAACAGCACCGGGCTCTGAGAGAATCACAGAACCTGCCCTTCACATAAAGCAGTAACAACAAACCAAGACCTTCAGCCCTGGAGAGCATAATGGTCATAACAATGATTCACATTTTCAAAGTATTTAGAAAGTGCTTTTGTCACAAAGATCCCGTGAGGCAAGTGGTACAAATACTAAGACTCCCCCATTTCACAGAAGAGGAAAACTGAGGTTGAGAGGGGAAGTGATGAATCCAGGTCTTCAGACTCCAAGTCTAAGGCTCTTTCTGCGACTTACTATCAGTGAACATTCTGCCAGTGCCCTCTTCCCACACCTGATGCCCATTTGCCACTGTCCCCTCACTCTAAGAAATTCTGCTGAGTCATTGTCACTCTTCCAAGGCCCTGCTCCTTGTTTGCTGGGTGTTTTCCGTAGGCTTCAAATGATTCTAGTAGAAGGTAGGACCTCCCTGGTCTCAGGAGGTCAGGACACTCCAGGAGCTAAATAAAGCCTGGAATTTTTCTAAGAGAAAGCATGACAATCCCACCCAGAGGGGAGGAGTGTCCAGGTAGGATGAGGGGGGCCTGGAGCAGCTGGAGGAATGACAGGGTCTGCTCAACAGAAGGACCACAGAAAGCAGGAAGCAATGAGGAGCAGAGCTGCTGTGAGGAGGCAGTGGTGGTGCTGAGAGCTCCAAGGTTCTATGTGCTCACCAAGCCTTCCCATGGGCTTCCAGCAGTGGAGGAAGGCAGGTGCCAGGAACCCTGGGCTCAGGGCAGGAGAAAGGCAGAAGGGACAGTTCGGAATCATCTTTTACTCTGGTTTTCACTTCTCTAAGGCCTCCGGATTATCTTTTTTTCTTCATTAAAAAAAATTCTTAGTTCTGGTACTCTCCATGGGTCCATCATGGCTCCTTCAGCCATTGTAAGAGCTGAGGTGTGTAGTAGGTGATGATGATGTCAGCACCTACATTTAGAGGAAAAGACAAGGGGGTGGGAGTCTCATGGCTGGCATGGAGGGATCAGGAGCAAAGGGCACTGCCTGGGCCTCTCTGGAGTATCCGCAGCCACCAGAGAAGCATCATGGTTTTAGACGTTAGAGGGGCACAGACTGGCTCAAACACAGCCCTTAGCGCAGTGCCTGGTGCTTAAAAAATGCTTATTGCCCGACTGACTGAACCTCCCTCCAACACATCCAAGGTAGGTAAATCTTTGTCTTGTAGAGTCTGGGTTTGCTCATCTGTATGATGATTTGTACTATTTACCTTAAAAGGTTGTTGGGAGAAAATCATTTGACGAACCTTAAAATCTGGCTTTTAAGTGACTATCATTATCCTTATCCTCACTGTGAGCCTGTTTCCTCAGTTTCCTCAACTGAAGCCAAAGCCTCCAACCCACCAGTTTACAGACACATAATCTAACTCTTTATTTCAGCACCCTAGCTGGCAGAAGAACAGAAGTGGTGGAGGAAGGATCTCCCTACTCCCTCCAATCCCTTCCCCATCCCTGCCTTAGGTACCTGCTCTCCGGAAGGCTGTCATGGCCTCAATCACAGCAGTCTTGAGGTCAAAGGCCCCTGCTTTGGCCCCGTGCCACAGCATGGCGAACTCCCCAGAAACGTGATACACAGCAAGGGGCAACACAGTGTGCTGGGGAGGGGAATGAGCTAAGTTACAGGGAGTGGCTGATGGTGCCCTTGAGGAAGCGTGTTCCCAACTCCTCCAAACTGTGGCCCGCCCCGTTTTGCTCAAGCCTGAGCAACCCAACTTTTTTATCTGTTAAACTTTAGGACTAATGAAAGATTGACTAGCTTTATTCTGAGATGGTGAGTTCCCTGTTACTAGAAGTATCCAAGAAGTTGAATGATCTTCTGTCAGAGATGATACAGGAGGGGACTCTGATACTGGGTCAGATATTGGACTCCATGTGACCTTCCCACTCATTCTGTGATTCAGAAATTCTGCAGAATCCTCCCCTCTCTCAGTTCTGCTCTTGATTTTGCCTTTGACTCACCTTGTTTTTCACTTCTCTTACAATGTCCAAGTAGGGTAACCCTGGCTTGACCATCAGGATATCTGCTCCCTCCCGGACATCTCGATCCTAAGGCACACGGGATGGAGAGCATGACCTCCAAAGCTCCTCCCTCAAACCCACTTCCAAGGCAGAAAGGAGGAAATTCAGGGTTTGGGGGAAGGAGGGAGGTACAGCAGCATCCTTAGGGAAGGAGGGGAGGGTGGGAAGGAATGCTCATAAAGGAATGGTTGGGGCAGGGGAGGGGCTGGTCCCCATTTACACACCACAGCTCGAAGGGCCAGGCCCCGAGCCCCAGGAGGCAACTGATAACAGCGTCGGTCACCAAAAGCTGGGCTAGAATGTGCTGCATCCCTGTGGAGTAGGAAAAAAGCCAGGTCATCAGGACGGGGCTAACTTGGCCTCTGGCTCCTGGGGTTCTACCATAGACTGTGAATACCAGGATGGTCTGGTGCCAATTCCTCTCATTTCTCTCCAATTTTTACTCACCGGAAAGGACCATAGAAACAAGAAGCAAACTTGGCACTGTAGCTCATCACTGATACCTGTTGAGAGATGGTTTGGGCTGAGTATTCTGCCAAAAGAGCTCTAAATTTGGAGTCAGAAGTCCCAGGAGGTCCCATCTGTAATTACTGCCCTTGCAACTATGGATAAGTCACCTACCCTTTCTGAGTCAGTTTCCTCATCTGTAAAATGAGGTAGGAGGACTTTCTAGCTCTGTATCCTACATGCTGATAAGTCCATGGATTCTAGGCATAGATTGGGGAGGAGCTTGGCTTTCAGTCCCTGGCAGCCATCTCCCTTTTATTCCCCACCTCTTTCAGGGCACTATCTCAACTTCCTGCCCCCTTACCTTGTTGCCAAGCCCATGGGTTATCAATGCTTCTTTGATGGCAGCGATTCGCCCATCCATCATGTCTGATGGAGCCACCACCTGGCAGCCTGGAGGAGGGATGAGAAGACGGGAGATTGAACTAGATATTCTCCAAAGTTTCCATCAACTCTAATCATGTCTGATTCTGTAGACAATGTAGTCTGATGCTGTATTTTTGTCTCCCGAACAAAGCAGGCCTTCAAATAGCCAGAACATGTTCCCTTTCTCTTCCCCTTCCATCAAGGGCCATGTGGTACTCAGTTACTTACCTGCCTTGGCATAGGCTAGAGCAATTTCTGCCAATCGCCTGCTGCTGTCCTCAGCCCGGAAAGAGCCATCCTCCCTCAGGAGCCCTGTAGGACATCCAGCTGGGACTTAGGAAAGACTTTGGAATCCCTCTCTGCCTCCCAACCAAGGGAAACTCCTGCATGACACCCCCAGAACTTAGTCTTGTTGGCAGAATAGGAGGAAAAAGATGGGATTGGAGGGGAGAGGAGTGGGTAGCCAAAGTGGAGTCTGGGGAGCTCAGAACTCACCACAGTGACCATGAGAGGTGTAGGGACACAGGCACACATCACAGGCCACCAGGAGACTGGGAAACACCTTGCGTAGCAGACGGATTGCCTGAATGGCTGGGGTGTCTTCTGTGTCAGCTCCTGAGCCCAACTCATCCTGGAGAAGTGAGGATGGCTTTGTCACTGATATCTAGGCCTCCTCTCAACTCTCATCCTCCCCACCCAGTACACTCTCCCCCTTATTCTTCTCTTCCCCTAACGGTTTAGCCTCTCCTTCCTTCACCCCTCCATACCTTGCTACCCATGTTCTCACCTTGGTGATTTTGCTGGGTACCCCAAAGATCAGGACACTTCGTAGGCCCTTGGCTACTAAGGGCTGAAGCATCTCTTCCAATTTATTCACACCATACCTGGGGAAAGAGGCAGGCCAGCCTGAACCTTGGGAAGACAGACTGCTCATCCTCCTTGGGACCTTATCTTAGGGTTTCATGTTGAAACTGGGCAAGGCAAGAGAGATTGGATCTATCTGTATCATTCTCTTACGAAGGTCATTGATTGTATGAAGAGGTGTTTAATGAAAGTCTGATTAAGGTAGGAGGGGATGGTGCAGGGCATGGTGATATTAGAGGGTGGGGGGCTTTACATTATGTTTCATACTTCCCAAAGTAGTTTTGCATCCATTATCTCATTTAATCCTCACAAAATTTCCATGAAATAGGTATGGTAGACTGAATTATTCTCATCTGGTAGTGAAGACCAGGGAATTCTAAAGTGACTTACCTTGGTGGTCACAGTTAGTGGGTAAGCCTAGATTAGAACCCAGATCTCCTGATTTCTACCCCAGAATTATTTCTACTATAGCCATTCTTGCCTTCTCCTAGAGATCTTTCAGGAGCATCTCTTACCTGGCAATGCCAGGAAGGCTGTCGATTGGTTGCACAGCATCAGGTATGTCCCTAGAGGAAGCAGAGGAGATAAGGTGTGCGAGGATGGGGTAAGGGATGAAGGGGAAAGATGATTGATGGGGCTGAGGAGATATAAAAATGCAGAAGTATCTTGGAATAATTATTTTGATTTAGAAGCTGGTTCCCTGGGTAGACCTACGCATCAGAGTATAGGGGTGTGTCCTGGATGGAAGACAAGTACCCGTCCTGGGGCCAGAAATAGTTCACACTTTCAATGAAGACCTTTGCTTCTGTTTTACTCTTACGTCTTCTGGTGTGAAAGGACTCTCCATAGACTAATTATCTCTGGTTGAAATAACAAATCACAGCAAACTTGGTGACGACGTTGGTTGTATGGCGCTCAGACCAGGGCTCAAGTAGGCCACAAAGGCCAGAGCGGATGGTCACTTGGGCTCTCTCTCATTATCTCTTAATGTAACAAAAATAATGATAATACCCTACAATTAGATTTTATGACTTTGTGAAAGCTTTGATTTTCAAAGTACTTTTCTAACTATCTGATTCGTCAGTGATTGTGTTTGCGAGCTGGGCTGAGAAGGATTATTATACTCATTGTACAGGTGTCACCAGCTCAGAGAAGAAAAGTTATTTGCTCAAGCTGGTAACATAGGGAGAGTCAGGAGCAGATAATTCCAAAGATGGCTAATAGTTTCCCCAGGGAGAGAAGAGGCAGAGAGATAACCCTATTTTAGTAGCCAGATGCCCTTATCAGGTCAGTTTGGCACAAGCTGTCCTCTGCAGACCTTTCCTTCCCACTCCCACACCCCACAAGCAGGGCTGAAGTTGGACATATTCCTAAGAACTTACGTGACAAAGATGGGGTAGATGAGATTGGAGGCATCGAAGGTGCTGGCTGCTGTCTGCCAGTTTCGCAACAAGGGGTGAAAGTAGCCGCTGTGAAGCAAGGATTCTGGCTGCATGGCTGGGTTTCAGCAATCCTGGAAACAAACAAAGAAGTATTTACTGACCACCTCATACCCAGCCCTGTGCTGGGGGCTCTAACAAGACAAAGGAAGGCTCAGAGACAGTTCCTGCTCTCAAGGATCTTACAGTCTCATTGAAGAAAAAAAGATATAAATGCACATGCATTTATAGAAACAAGACAAACACACCACACAAAAAGGCAAGTAGGGGCAATACTATAGAAAGCCTTGATGACCAGGCTAGGGAACTCAAACTTTTTATCCTGCAGGTAATAGGGAAGCAAAGGAGTTATGTGATGATCCAAGCTGTGTCTTAGGAAGTCGAATCTGGAGCAGGTACAGTATAGACTAGAAAAGAAAAGAAACTGGAGGCAGGGCATGAATTAAGAGACTGGTGTAACAATTTTGGCCTGGAGGAGTAAAGATAGGAGTTCAGTTTTAAACACATCAATTTGGAGGTGATAAGTATTCTAGCAGACAGGCAGGTAGAGATGTAGAAGGTGACTGACATAGGGGCAACTGAGTTTTCTAGGTTTACTCCAGCTGGGTCTTCTACAACCCCGATATGGCCAGTAGGCTGGTGTTGCTGCTGTTTAATCTACTACTGATGAACTCTGGGCACCTGGCAGTTTCTGGCTCCTTTCTCAGCCAAACTAGAAGATGTATCTTAATTGTCAAGGCCCAGTGCCTGTTGGGTGGTCGTGTTATCACTAGAAACATAAGGCCTCAGGTTCCTGCCACACCCCAGGGCCAGCACACTACCTCTCTTCCCTGCCCTCACATGTTCTTCCCCTTCCCTACAACCCCAGGATCTTTCCCCATCAGATATTGCCACCTTCCCTGGTACATACATTCAGCCCTCTATTCCTCTCCAAAAGCATTATCTTGGGGCCACAGACACTTTTTGATAGGCCACAACTGGGATAGAAATGAGCTACAGGTTTACAAATTGTGTGTGTGTGTGTGTGTGTGTGTGTGTGTGTGTGTGTGTGTGTGTGTGTGTATAGCAACTGCCCATACCACAGACCTCCCCAGGTTCCTTATCTGTCAAATGAAGAGGCTGGATTTCCAAGATCTTCAACCGTCTCTTCCAGCTCTGACATCTTATACGAATTTTTACACTTCTGAGGGGCAAAGGAATGCACAGTATGATAGAGGGACCAGATAACTAACATTGATTCTAATTCTTTGGCTTTTGAAGGTCAAATCTTGTGAAACAACTTTCTGCTGGGTATTCTATATCAATGTCCCCCATCCCATTGTCCTTACCAGGTTCAAGGTTAGCATGCAATAGGAAGGTCCCTTAAGCAATCCTAAAGAACAAATAGTTTTTAGATACCATCATATCACTTTATGGAGAAAGGGCTAGTCTTGGACCAATGAAATCTCAGATAATTCAATTGCCTCATAGGAGTCAACCACTCCATTCTTTTCCAGCCAAAGCTGATAATGTTTCACAAGGCTTGGCTTCTCTACACTGTCAGGTGCTACATAGGGTTACAGACTTAGAAGGAGCTGCTCTAGATTTTGGGAGTTTGGGCTGGGGAAAAGGCTGGGCAAACCTTTCAAAAACAGGTACACTTGTCAAATACTATCCTAGCTTGTCATTTCACCAGTGGTTCAGTGAAAGAGTCTGAGATCACAGCTTGCCACCAACAGCAACCAGGTTTCAAGGAACCAGACAAAAAGTTACAGGTGCTATGGAGAAGTTATTATAGAATCCTAGAATTAAAGCTAGAAGACACCAACTCGTTAATTTTTCAGAGGAAATTGAGGCCCAGGAAGGGAAAATGACAAAATGACTTGCCCAAGGCCACACAATTAGTAGGAATGCCAGAGCTAGAGCCAGGTCTCCCATTCCTTGCTCAAATGCTTTTTCTACTGGAACACATCTAACATCAGTAAACTTGTACTTTTTTTTTTTTAAGGGTGAAAGAACTCTCCCTTGGTCAGCAACAAACTCAGTAGATACTAGGCTCAGCAGACACTACCAAGGGTGCTGCTGGCTTAAATGGGAGGGAGCAACTGTAAATACCATCACATTTGACAACTAAAGCCTAGGGGGACGTTAAAGGAGCAGACAATGGCAAAGCCAGCCAGGCAGAAGCAGAAAAAATTCCCCAAGCTTAGAGGCTAGAAAATACAGTCTCCTTGCCAAGGAGTGGGGGGGTGGGTACTGTCTGGATGGGGAAATCAAATTACTCGGTCAGAAAAGGGGCATTTAACTCTCACTACCCTAGACTTGTATATTTGCCCTGATAGACTTGAAGATATAGAGCTTTTTGTATCTTGGTATTGAGAGGTACTGGTCCTGAAAGTTGAGAGAGAAGGTGAAAAGTCCCAGGGTCAATTCTTGGAGGGCAATGGCTCAGGCGGGTCAGTCAGTTTGGGCCCGGCGTCCAAGGTATACTCAAAGGCAGGCCATGTGACCCCAGCCCTGGCTCGGAGCCCCGACTTTGCTTTCCAAATCCGCAGGGGCAGCACAGATGCGTAAGTATGGTAGCAGTCAAAGAAAAGGAACTCATTCTAAACCAGAGGCATTTGAAAACCCCGGGACCTTGCAAAGCGGAGCGGATCGGGAGAAAACGATGGTTCTCCAGCCCACGTCAGAGGACAGCAAACGCAGAGGCCAGGAGGGCTCATGCCTGGGTTAGCACGGACTCGGGCGGGAGCGGGGTGGGGGTGGGGGTGGGGGTGGGTAACTTGCACCAAGGAGGTTGCAACTGAGCGAAGGACGGCTCTACTGAAGTGGATGGAGGAAGCCTGGGGCAGAACCAAGTCTAGTGAGCAGGACACCAGGCTGTGCCTCTCACTGACAGTGTGACCTTGGACAAGTCAATTTCCCTCTTAGTCTATTTCCTCTGTAAAACCTGGCGGAGGGACCGGCTGATCTCTTTCAGCTCTAACATCCCGTAGTTCAAGAACTCGGACGTCATGTCACGCCTCACGCTCCGGCCCCGCGCCCCCCGGGGAGGAGAGGCCGCAGCCGGGGGGGTGGTAGGGCTCGGGGCTGGAACTGTCCGTAAGGAGGAGACCCTCCAGCGACGGCTGCCAAGCCTGGCCGGGGTGGGGGGAAGGCGGCTGGCACGCTGTCCTCGGAGGCTCCCCCAGCCCCCTTCTTCCCTGCCCAGTCACTCGGTAGCAGCCCGTAACCCAGGTCCCCGCTTACCAGGAGGCTCCGCGGAGATGCCCAGATCGCTGCTGCTCCCGGACTCGCCGCCGCGCTTCTGAGTAAGCCCACGTGGGGGTGGGGCGGCCTCACCCGGAAGCAGCTTCTCCGACCAGGCCCCGCCCCTCGGAGCCCGCGGCTGTCCCCGCACAGGCTGGCTCAGCTCGGGTGGCACGTACCCGCCTGCCCCGTTAGACTCGTGGTCGTACCCCATGGGGGTGTGGACACTGTCACGGAGCGGGGGATCCGAGTTTAAAGTTCTACGCGAAAACGCCCACAGGGTAACCAATGAGTGGCGGGTGAGGCGGCAGGGTTGGGGCTTATAACCACGGGGAGGAAGAAGGGCACACATGGAACCGTTACTGAGCTTCCACGTGTGACGGCCCCGGGAGATGAGGACGAAGACATTCCTAGTCTGCTTCCAGTGCGGTGGGAGGTGAAAGAGCTAGAACCAGGTGTGGAGTCTGAGACTGAAAGGGCGCTGGAAAATGACACCCAAGTGTTTTAAGGAGACTGGACTGAACAAAGCAAATGGTGTGTGATGGAGCATAGCAGAGGACATGGCTGGATACTAAAGTTGGGGCCACCTTTATAGAGGACCTTGAAAACCTGAATGGAGTTTGGACTTGCTAAAAAGGCAACACAACCATCACAAACTCACACTGAAAATGGTTTTTGACCTGGAAAGAAAGACGTGAACCGATGCTGAGTGAAATGATCAGAACCAGAACGCTGTGGACAGTAACAGCCACATTGCATGATGACTGATAGACTTCTCTCTTCTCAGCAATCCAAGGATCTAAGACAACTCCAAAAGATTCATGATGGAAAATGCTGTCCTTCTTCAGAAAAAGAACTACAGAATCTGAATGCAGATTGAAGCATATTATTTGCTCTGTTTTTGTTTCTTCTTTCTTACAGTTTCTCCCATTGGTTCTAATTCTGTACAACATGACTAATGTGAAAAAAATGGTTTTTGTAGAGATTGAAGACTAGAAGGAAAATTAGCTGATAGGCAAGTGCAATCGTTCAGGTGTGACAGGACAAGAACTCCATCAAGAATCATATTAGTTAGCTAGTCTAACCTCTCAGCAAATGGAGGAAACTTCTTACATCCAAGCTACCAAAAAAAAAATACTTCAAGTTTCTAATAGAGAAATGCAAATTAAAGCAAAGACAACAAATGTCGGGAGGGGCTGTAATAAAACAGTCACGATAATGCACTGTTAGTGAATTTATGAATTGGTACTTGCATTCTGGAAAACAATTTGGAACCCTGCCCCCTCTGAACTGCATAGCTGTCCTTTAACCTAGCAATAACCTCTGCTAGGCCTATACCCAAAGGGTTAAGAGGAAAAAAACTCATACATACAAAAATATTTGTAGTAGTTCTTTTTGTAGTGGCAAAGAACTGGAAACTAAGGGGATGCCACTCAGCTAGGCAATGACTGAATGAATTATGGTATAGGATTTCAATAGAGAAATTTGGGGAGAAATGGATGCAAAGTGAACAAAACCAGGAGTACAATTCATACAATAACAACACTGTAAAGACAAAACAATTTTGAAAGACAAGAATTCTGATTAATTCGATGACCAACTATGAATCCAGAGAAGTAATGATGAACCTACCACTTGAGCTTATAGATTCAAGGGTAAGAATGAGGACGTGGACAACAGGGGAATTTGTTTTGCTTGACTACAGCAACTAATAATAGTTAGCATTTACATACCACTTTACAAATATTGTCTCATTTAATTCTCAGATCAGCCATGGGAGGTAGGTAGTATGAATATATTTTTAACAAGGATTTTTTTTTTCCAAATTGGGGAGTGGAGAAAGAAGACAAAATACTTGTTAGCTAAGAAACAACATTAAATAAACTCAAAAGCTAATTCCTTCTTCACAGTTTCAGGTGGTCATCCAGGCTCTTCTTGAATATTTTCAGAAAGAGGAAGCTCACTTTCCCACAAAGCAACCTCATCTACTGGACAACTCTAGTTGCTATAAGGAGCTTCCTTTGTAGACATCTGCTTTCCTGTAACATCCATTTATGGGGTTCTACTTCTCCCCTCTGGAACCTAGTAAAATAAACCTATTCTCTTTTCTGTAACAGTCAGTTTGGTATTTTAAATACCAGCAATCCTATCCCTTCCCCCACCCCCCAGTCTTTTCATGATTAGGCACACCACAATCCTTCTTCCCCCTTCCAAATTCTTTCAACATTCAACAAATATTCATTCATGACATGACCCAGAAGGCAAAGAATGTATTTGTGAAAGAAGAATTAACAAGGCTGAATGATTAGTGGGAAAATTTTGAGGTAATAATTTCAAATAACTGTCAAGATTTGACAATATTTAATCCATGAAAGCAGTGTCATGAGGAACAGAACTGCAGAGCTATTTCTGATACTTGAGGAGCACCTGCTGGCCACCCATGGAGCTGCATAACTCACTTTCTATGGTTCCCATATTACAAAACATGGAAGACTCAATGAAGAGGTCAGTTCTTTCCCAATAGTCACCACGAACAGATGTGGAACAGCAAAAGGCAACAATTTTAACAACATTCTTTATTTATACAAATCATTATATTTCCCTCCCCCCAAACTGTCCCTATAAGCCACAAATAAGTCAATGGTAGCAGACTACATTTGTTCACCTGTCATACTCCATAGATCAAAAAAATTAAAGCCGACTATGGGGAGAAGTTGGCAAGAATCTTTACCCCCAATTCTCAAGATGGCTCTTAATAGAGGGACTGAATGTGGTCACTGTAGGAGCCCCCTCTGGCTGAACACATTTTTTTTTTGCCATGGGGATAAAGGTCTTCTAGGAGCTACCAACTTTCACTCAACTTGAAGACAAAAGTACTTGGGAGTGAATGGAAGGGGAGCCTAAGAAAAGATGAAGGCCCCATCAACACCACTTTAGAAAAGTGGTTTACTAGAATTATATTCTGAAGCATCATTATATTTTATAACAGTTATTCTATCAAGCTGTCTTTAAAAGACAAGAGTCAATACTCTGGGATTGAAAGAAAACCTTACATTTTTTAAATTAAGCTAGACTGACTGTCATAAGTTAGCAAAGCAAAACAGTCTGGAGAGAGTAACTGTGTAGTACCTGGTGGAAATGAATTTTGGGGCTTGTCACCTGCTAAATAAAAGAGCCAAGCTCTAAAAGGATGAGACACCTGTGAGGTTCACTACAAAACCAAAAATAAAGGGACTACGTATACAAAAAAAGTCTGTTTTCAAACTGTTGTTCAGTAGGCAGGGGAAGGGAGAGAGAATTTTGAGGTGAAATACCTACTTTACATTAAACCCAGCACTCCACTAATATAGTGAAATGCACATTTCAAAACATGTACAAAGTGCAAAGTAGGGTGTGGCAAATAGGGACCAAGCTCCAAACTCAGCAAGACACTAGGTGAAGGAAGCCTCAGGAAGAGAAGATCACAAAGCAAAGAAAGCAGAATTTTGCTGAAAGTTACTTTCAAAGGAGTGAGAGTTGCATTCTCTACCCCACACTTTTTTGGATATTCCCCCGGATCCAGAGTGCCTCGACTACTCTTTCAACGAGCGATGTCATTGTCAGTCATAGGCTAACTCATGCTCAGAGTTCAAACATCTCCAATTTTCAGCTGCCTCTACACCCTCTAAATAATAGCTAGTATGAAATGTGGGTCATAAAACAGGAAGTGAAATATATGAATCTTCTACATTTTTTCCCACAAAAATTTGATTAAATGGCAGTTCATAACCTACCTTGTCAAAAGGTCAGTTTATAAACTATGAAAATGAAATTGGAAAGATCTCATTCAGAAAAACTCTGGTTTGGGGATTATTCAAGAAGTATTCCTAGGTCCTCATATGGAGGCATTCTTAGCAGTGGAGGAAAAGGCCACAGAATTCTCTGTCAAACAGTACAATGGAGGCAACAGTGCTGAACCCCAAGTTTCTTATCATCTGACTCCACATTCTCTCCATGAAGCTCAATTGTCAACCTCTTCTTCATCATTCTGCTCCTCTTCTTCCATTCTTTCATCATCCTCATCATTATCATCTTCCCTGCTCTTGTCTTGCTCCTCAGAATCCGTTCTTTTGTCTTTATCCTTCTTTTTTTGCTCTGAAGCTTCCTTCTTACCTTTCTGTTCACGTCTATATGCTAGAAATAGAAGAAAGCTATAAGGCAAGGCTAAGGGCTTGGAGACAGGTTCAAATGAAGACACATCTATATATATACAATACTGTATTTAAGTTCATCTGGTTAAATTACATGACCATCACTTTACAAGGAGCTATGTCTACCCGCCCAATAAAATACACCAGTTGTTACCATCTAGTGCTTCTTTCAAAGGGGAAATGAATCGCTGAAATTCCATCTCTTCCATTGCTGATAGCACATCACCAGCATTTAGGGTCTTTCGTTTTCCTTTCATTGCAAAGTTGTTTGCACTTAGAAAAAAAAAGAGAGATGAATTATCTTGGCCATGTCTTACTTCAAGACATTTAAAGACAATTAACAGGTACATGTAAGCAAATCTGATTGCCTGACCAAGCCCACATCTAGGGAGACTACCTGTAGTCTCAAACTTTAACCTGTAATTACAAATCCCAATTACTCTAGTCTGGTAAAGAAAGAGAAGTGTGAAAAATACCAGATGCAGCCCTCTTAAACCATGTGAAGCTTGAAGGGCTACCTACTTCAAAGATGATGTAGCAGGGAGCACATCATAAATATTTGCTCTTATTATTACTGACCATCTTTTCACCTCCTTATTTTACTAATAAAGACATAGAAACTGAAGCCTAAAGAGAAGCTGACCTTTGAGATCAGACTAGTGGCTCTCTCCTAAAATCAATTCAGAGGGTCCATGAAGTCAACCTTATTTTCATAACACTACATTCAAATTTTCAATACAGTAAACACTGATAGGGATACTTTGCTCCTACAGAGGACTGGGGGTGGCTAAGCTCATTTCCTGAGGGAGGCAACATAGCATAATGGAAGGAGTACTAGCGCTGGACTAAGAGTAAGGAGAGTCCTAATTCTGTTAATTGGTTGTGGGACCTTCAGCAAATCTTTTCATCACCAAGTTTCTGTGAGATCAACTTCAGAATGAAGCTGTACTTAAGTTCAAGTTCAAGTCAACACATTTCCTAAGTGTCTTAAATGTGTAAGACTGAGCTAGGTGCTAAGAGAGAGGCTGTCACTGGACCTATTATGAGTTCATTGGTATACGGTACTCTCAGTGGAGGAAAACTTTCTCTAGAAAGCAAGTCCACCCCTTCTCTGAAACTTTATTTTAGAGAGCTGCTTAGGGCACTAGGAGAGATTAAATGACTTGTCGAGAGTCCCACTGCTAAGTTATGGGTCAGAGGCAGGACCTGAACCCAGGTCTTCCTGATTTCTGACTTTCTCTCCAGGTATAAGCCAAGAAGCTTTTGGGGATACAAAATCCAACAGAAAACCGTCCCTGCCCTCAAAGAGCTTACATTTCTACGGTGGAAATACTAAATGCGGACACATATATACAAAAAAATAACCTGATGGGGGTAACTAGGGGAAGGACGGAGAAGCTTCTTGGACGAGGGCTGGGGATTTAGGGGAGGTACGTGGAGGACACCCGGGAAGGGGGGCCCGACAGCCCCGGGTCAGGAAGGGCAAGCAGCCCCGCCGGGGATCTGCCGCGGCCCGAGGCTCTCACCAGGACGTGGCGTACAGCACGAACACGCTGGCAGCCCGAGAGATGGCACTCCGGGCCTCTTTGGAGATGTTGACGCCGTCGGGGAGCTGCAAGGGGAGACGGCCCCCGAGTTAGTGGGGTGGCCCCGGCCCCCGCCCCGGCCCGGCCCCCGCCCCGGCCTCGGCCCCGCTCACCGCCTCCTTGATGATCCTGGTGATGACGGCGTTGGGAAGGTTCAGGTCCTCCGGACGTTCCGCCATGGCCACCGCGCCTCTCGTCTGCCCCGGGACAGCCGCAACCACGCCGCCGCCGCCGGCCTCCGAGACAAGGCGGCAGTTGCGGCCCGGACCTCCGCCGGCCGCGTCGCTCACCCAGGTCGCCTCTCCGGCGTCCGTACTTCCCGCCCCGGAGCGCGTGTCCCGCCTGGGCTTCCGTTCGTACGCCCGCCTCCCAGCCCCAGCGCGTTCCACGCCCTCCCGGAGAGGCGCCGGCCTCGTGCGTTCACGCCTGGAGACTTCCCCCGATGAGTTTCGGCCAATCCAAGGCCCGCCTGGCCGGGTCTGGAAACCGGAGAGCCCCGCCCTTCCCGGCGGTCCCCCAGGGTGCAGCGCGCGGTTGCCTAGAGACTCTTTTAATCCTGTCAGGGTCGCTCCGACGTAGAGGAGGCTGGCTTAGCCTAGGTCTCAGTCGGGCGGGGTGGCTTGGTCCGTGCTGCCGTTCCTCTGCGGCTCTCCGAGGGCAGGGATCCCCTGCGAGCTGCGCTTCCGCCTCCCTCCTCGTGGGGCGTCCTCCGCGCCTCCCCTCCAGCCTTCGCCCTTGGCGGTGCTCGCTGACCGGGGTGCTGCTTCATCCTGACTCCCGGTCTCTGCCTTGTGCCTGCCCCGACCTCCCTCTCCGCCGTTCTGTTCCTCCCTGTGCCCCGCCTGATCCGCACCGTCCTGGGTCTCTTTCCTCCCCAGCCCTGTCCCACCCCGCCTCCGCTGTGCCGTCCTCTGAAGCCTGCCCTGACCCCCCCCCCCCCCCTCCCCGAGCATCCCATGTCCCGCACGCCCCGCACTTCTCCATCTTACTGCAGCCTGCCTCCTGGCTTGCGTTGCCTTTTTGAGACCTTGCCTGGCATTTGCTTGGTGCAGGGAGCTCTCGGTGAGGACCGTCCTCTCCCGGGGCAGAGCTGTGATTTCTCTGCAGTTTATCCTCTTAGTTACCCAGAGTCCTGCAGCCTCCGTGTCGGAGGCAGGGTTGGAGTCCAGGCGGTGTGGACTCTTAAGCCGGCTTTCTGTTTGTTCACTCTCTGCCCTTGCTGCTCCCCTCCTCCTTTGGTCTGATCTTCCCAAGGTTCCGGAATCTTTTCGTCTTTAAGCTTGTCTGACTCCCTGATTTTCTCCTTTCTTAGAAGAATCTCAGGACTAGGCTTCTGCTTCCTTTAACTGTAGAAAAATTTCCACTGGAGACTTTTTTTTACTTTTTTTTAGATATTTTAAGTAATACACAATTATTAGTAGCACACACCATTATGGATAGTATATTAACAAGCTTGTGTGGTGAGGAAAAATGAAATGACATATGTGAAAGTGTTGAAAAATAGAACATGTCGTATAAATGCAAGATAATGACTTATTAGGATTTGGAATTGGAAGGGAATTTATAGATCACTCTTTGACCCCTTCATTTTGTATATGAGAAAACTGAAGTGGAAAGAGTGGAAATTGCTTGTCCAAGGTCACAGAATTAATAAATAGTGAACTCCATCTTCAAACCCAGGTCGCCTGACTCCACATCCAGTGTTATTTTCACTACCCCTTGTTTATCTGCCGCTGTATCAGTATTGTATCAGTTTGGTGGCTGTTTGCGGTAGGGAGTAGACACTTTTTAATTTCACTAATGATTTTTGGATCATCTGCTCCTTTGGTCTCCATTCTAACGCATCTTTTTTTGAGGCGACATAGATATTCACAATCAAATTAAGATGTGGGCTACACGTTGCCATGCAGATATAACTAATGATACTGTGTCATATTCCCTAGCTTATTTAATTCTTGTTTCCGTAGATGGCTAATGATCTTGAGGTTGGTTTCTGCTGTAAATCTGTGATAAATATCGAATTGCCAGATGTCAGTCAATGGGATGAGACTACCTGTCCACAACTTGTTTGCCAGCATCCACAATGTTGGGCAACAGTCCGAAGGCTTCAGAGGGGTCATCCTCGAATTCTTCAACCAATTTCCAGAGCTCCTAAGAAAAGTGAAGGTGAACTGACAATACCCTTTCATATTTGTCCAAAGACCCATATATGTGGTATATTTGGCTTCCTTTCTGACTAGTTTTTAATATGGTCTGCATTTCTAGATGAACTGCCAACTCTAAAGATAATAGATTTATCTTTACCTGATTCTTCCATTTTGGCCAAGAGAATCGCTGATTCAGCCCCGTTTTTCAAGCATCCTTGTTCTTTGACTGGAGACTCTAAATTTGATTCGGATTTACAAAGCAGGTGACTCATCATGAAAACACCAGAAACCATGTGTCTCAGGATCCCAGGTGGTTATTTTTTAGAGCCATGCCCCAGAATTTGCCATGCCAGGTTAAGAAACAGTGAGCCTACCATGGGAAGAACTATTTCTCACTAACAAAATGAAGTGGTGAGTTGATATCGAGGCAAGAGAAAGAAATATTTCCCTTTTTTGGGTTCCAATAGAAATGCTAAACTGAAGTGTATCTGGACAATTGCTTCAAATAGGTTAAGAATTTTCAAGATGTTAATTATTTGGATTAATTACTTCATGCTTGAAACTATATTGTAAGCTCTGGGAGACAGAGAGGTGGTTTTTGCTTTCTTGGATGTAACATTGTAACTGGCACATAGTTAACTAGGTGCACAATAAACACTTGAAAGTGAATTTTCTTGGAGTCAAAGTATGGGTGTTGGGCCTTTTGATATACTTCATAGTGATTAGTTTTTCCTGCTCAGTGGTGCCTGGTGGGCTCTAGGAGATAGGGTAAAATTAAGGAAAGGATAAGATGGCTTTCAGGTTCTCTAAGATTTGAGCTTTGGAGAAAAGAATGGAATGCTGCTTCTCCCACTGTGTGAAGGTGGACATGTGGTTGGCATGCATTCACACTTTTCTCTTGGACTAAAGCTATAGTGCAGAGTTGACAGGGAACTGCTATATCAAGTCAATCTTGTCAATTCAGCTGTATTAATGTATGTCTTATCTATCCCTTGCTTTCCATTTCTATGGCAGCTGTATTAGTTCAGACCCACAGGGCACCAACTCATGCCTGGACTGTGGGAATAACTTTTTAATTGGTCTCTGCCTTTTTTCAGTCCATTTTGTACACGTAGACTAGATTGATTTTCTTAAAACACTAATTAGCATGTCTTGCCTCCAACTAAAATTTTTCACAGGCTTCTTAGCACTTACAGAATAAAGCCAAAACTTGAGTTTGTCATTCCAGGCTCTTCACTCCATTTCCACTTTATCTTCTACTGTTTTCCTACCTGAACCTTACTCTTTAGCTCAGCTAGTGTACCCATTGTTCTCTGATCACGCAATTCTGATTTTCACCTCAGTGCCTTCAATTATATTGTTTATACTACTTGGCGTGTGTCCTCCTAGGCCTCTCAGCTTATTTGTATGCTATCCTTTTAACAGCTATAACTGCAAATTGTATTTATTGCTTTGAGACTTACAAAGCCCTTTCTTTAGGTCAAACCTATGAGGGAGGTATTTTAAATATTCCCATTTTATATATGAGGGCACCTGAGGCTGAGAAAAGGGAAGTACTTTGCCCATGGTTACAAATCCAGTAAGTGAGCTGTGACCTGAATCCAGATCTCCTGAGTCCAGTTTGACGTTCTCTCCATCTTCCTGAACTGACTTTCTAGACCCAGTTCTCTAGTCTCCATGAAATCTAACCAGATTGTTTTCTTTTATGAGTGACTGTCTTGCCATTTCCTCAGAACTCCTGTAGCAGCTAGGTGGAATGGTGCATAGAGGGCCTGGAGTCAGGAAGATGTATCTTCTTGAGCTCAAATCTGGCCTCAGACACTAGCCCTATAACCCTTAAGTAAGTCATTTAATGCAGTTTGCCTCAGTTTCCTCATCTGTATCATGAACTAGAGAAGAAAATGGCAAACCACTCCAATATCTCTGCCAAGAAAACCCCAAATGAGGTCATGAAGTTGTATATGACTTAAAATAACTGAACAACTACTCACTATATAGCTAACACATTCTGCCTTTGATTTATCACGTACATTTCCTATCCCAGCTAGAATAAGTCTCTTGAGGATAGGGACTGCATCTTATACTTCTGTGCCCTATATGTAGGAAAGGTTCCACATCCACACCTGTCTGTTGGTCACGCTACATTTCTTTGCTACTGGATTAGGAAGCAGAGATTATTAAAAAGGGAAACTATAAAATACTGAGGTATTATGTAGAAGTGTTACTGCTATAAGCATGAGGAAGGTTGTTCCTCCAAGATCTTCCCTGCACTAGCCTTTATTTTCCTCTCGCTTTCTCTAATAACTTTTATGTCTGTTTCAGTTTGGAAGAACCACATTTATTAGGACTCAAATCTCTGAGAGGTTTCCATGGTCAGGGTTTTCCCCAGAAGTCTAGAAAACCTGCCAAAGTAAGTCACAAAGAAAAATAATCCACAGATGTAGCATGTATAGTATGTCTCTCCAGCTGAACTGCATAGCACAGAATAAAATGTGTTGCCTCTGGTTAACACCCTATATTCTTGTGTGGGCCGTTAGGTGGCGCCATAGTGCATAGAGTGCTGGAACTGAAGTCAGGAAAACTCATTTTCCTGAGTTCAAATTTGGACACTTAATTAGCTGCGTGACCCTGGGCAAGTCACTTAACCCTGTTTACATCAGTTTCCTCATCTGTAAAATGAGCCGGAGAAAGAAATGGCAAATCACTCCAGTATCTTTGCCAGGAAAACTCCAAATGGGGTCATGAAGAGTTGGACATGACTGAACAACAATATTATTGGGTAGTATCTTGTTTCATGACCAAAGAGAGCCCTGACCCCTGAGGTATACAGATAACTTGGGGAGATCGTTGATAAGAAGAAATATATATGCATATACACATGTATATGCATATATATGTAAAGTTATTAAATTATTGCTAAACAGGGCCCAGGGCAGTTGCCCTGGGCTGAGAGAGGACTTGATGATTTGGGAGCAATGAAATGGAAATACCTCTCTAACTCTCTAGTCAAACAAAAGGAGGAGATTTGCAGCTTCCTTAGTTTAGTTTATAGTATCCAATGGGATACTATAACACACACATATGCACATACCACATACCACATAGGGTTTCAGATCCCAGGAGTGGTGGACAGGTTGCAAAGAGAACATAGCACATTGCATTTGCTTCCCTGATTGTCTGCATAGGTCTAGAGTTGTCTCAACCCCTGCTCTTGGGGATAAGTCCTGGGGAGGATGGGCAGTATAATTGGTCTTCATGGAAGGAAGCTGATAATCTTGTCCACAGAAGCCCACTCAGATGTTTAAGGATGTTGAACAAAACAGTACTCAGTATTAGACTCTGTAGGGGAGAAGTATCATTCATTTAATGGACCACTAGATTTAGTCCAAATCCTGACTCCCATCACATAATTTGGATGTAACCTATATCGAGTTATATAATCTCACTAAGCCTCAGTTTTCTAATCTATAAAAATGATGATACTTTGCGTCATAGCTTTGTTGTGAGGTTCTAATGAGTATGTATTTGTTCCTTATATATGCATATATATTGCTCTGTAAACCATAAATCACTATATCAGTGTTAGCTATTATCATTGTTATTATCAATCTCCCTAACTGACTCCGTGCCATTTGGTTACTCATCTGGAGCTCAGCACCTGGGCCTTATAAGCCCAGGGGCAAATGAGCATTGCTCATATCTTTTCACTTTTTGTTACAGCTCCCAGTGCTGAATTTGAATGCAACACGTCTTCCAGAATGTTTGGATGGTGGGAATTTGTTTATGGTATGGATCCCAGATGAACAAGTGAAATACAAGAAATCTGATCAGAAGCATAGGACAAAGTGAGCACTGTTCCTAGCCTTGGGAGTCCTTAGATCTTATGCTTGTATGAAACTTCTGGAGATTCTCTACCTCTAGGTTTCTCTCTGGTAACATTTTTTTTTTAGAACAAAAATTTAGAATTGTCTCCCCCCTTTTTCTCCCCCTACTTGTCAGGAGTAATCAAAGCTGTGCTTCCTTTAGGTAGATCCTTTGCTTAGCCTTTTCACCTCAACCCTAAAACCCAGTTGTACTTGTATAGAATAACTCTTAAATACTACTTTTGTACAAAACAAAGTGTGCTACAGTTCCACATAGGAAAAAGTAAAAAGATTTATTGACGTCTACAGCTGAAATAGGAAAAGGATGACTCTTATGTCTGTTGGGGCTCCCAGGCTCTGATTGAGGGATGTTAAAGTTGATAAACAGTGAAGAAATGACCTGACAAACCAGACCCTGTCACTTTGATACATGCTTTTACTTAGCAGCTTCTTCAGTGGCCTCACTTTTGCATAGCTGATGTGTGAGAGAGAAATCGCCACCATTCTCAGCCAGCATTATGGATGAGATCTCATCATTTTCTGACTAATCCTTGTTTCTTGTATTTAAGGTATCTGGGAGTGGGTAGTAAGAGAAGTACCAGACAGCTTCTCATTCCTAGGCCTCTTCATGCTTTAGTTTCCTTAGACTGAGCCCGGATAAGAAATCATTTGTACCCTTGAAGATCAGCAAAATTATGCCATGCCAGGAGTGGATCACCAAGAGAGCAGCTCCGAAGGTTGTAAACTGTGTTTAGTTTTACTGATTAAAGTGTTGATGCTTTTGTTCTGTTAGTTTAGACTTTTTGTCCTACCAGTTCTCCTCAGCTCCCAATTAAGGAAAGGATCCAGGAGACATCCTCCAGTTGGAGCCACCAAACTTCTCTTCATTCCAAGTCTCTTCCATTATCTACTTATGTTTATCCATCTGGGGAGAAAAACTTTATTTGTAGATCTTTCTAGAGCAGACATGCTTAATTGAGTGCTAGGGGAGAGGACATAGGGTTACCTGGTTACCAGAGTGAGACAAAAATGATGTTGTATGGGAAGTGAGAAGTTGTGAAAAATAAAGCAGGAATTGTGCTTCAAAGGAAGGAAGGACCAAGTTAGGATTAGTGTTATAAAGCTAGCATGTGGATTGAAGAAGTGCGAACCCTAGGGTGGTGATAGGAAAACGAGGGAGTTGTTTTCACTATTTCTCTTCAAGAAAAAGAAATCAACAGGAGTCCCTACTGGTGGGCAGCCCTGTACTACGCAGCTGATGCATCGATGGCTAAGGGTGCCCCCACCATCTCCAGTCACCCCACCTTCACATCTGGAATCCTTGTCTTCCTGGGCCTTCACATTTCCCAAGCATTCATTAATGAGGTGAGCTTTCCTTAGAGCATAGCATGGTGTAATGTTGCTTTTGGAGTCAGAAAGATTTGGGTTTGACTCCTCCTTCTGACACTTATTAGCTGTTTGACCTTAGGAATCACAATCTTTCTGTAGCCTTAGTTTTTCCTCTGTAAAATGAGGATAATAATTGCACCTATCTCATAGGATTATTGACAGAATTGGATGAGATAATGTATGTAAAGCACTTTGCAAGCCCTAAAGCATGAAATAAATGTTGAGTTCTTCTCCTCTTCCCCCTTCCCTCCCATATCTCCTTACTGTCCTCTTCTTCCTTCCTTGCTCTTCCCCCAATTTCTCTTCCTTCTTTTCTCTCCCTCCTCCTCCTTCTTCTCTGTGAAGACCAAAAGGTGAACCTGCTTCTTTCTGAGTCAAGAAGGATAAGTACAATGTGTGTCCCCTCCTAATGTTTCCACTTTTGCCTTAGGTTCTCAACTGGGCACAGATGGGTGGTTGTATCTCTAGATAAGTATCGGAAGATGGTTTTGCAGACAGAGCACTGGTTTGTAGACCCTTTTCATGGTCTAGATAGGGAAATTTCACTGACCCTTTAGCCATTTTTAATCCCTTATTCATATTCTTCCAGAATAGAACTACTGTTTACTCTCCATTTATCTTTTCCCCCCTCAGTTCTTTGTCTGATGAAGAGAAAACAATTTCAAAGATGGACCAACTGGACAGAATAAGTGAAGAGACCCTTTTGCAGGAAGGGCATCGATTTATATTGTCTAAGACAAAAATGATTCTGGCCGTGCACAGAATAAACCTTCAGGTAAGAGCAAGGAGTACCTGGGGGAAGATGTTTTTTCACTGACCTGGCTCTAAGGATAAGTACTGGAGTCCACAGCACTGGCAACCTTGTTATCAGGGCTGGTCTTGGGAAGTGTCTCCTCAGGGAAGTGTGAGCAGAGTTAGGAGGGCTATGCACTCTTTAAATAGGCTATACGTGTTTATTGATTATATGCAGTATTCAGAGTCCCCGCAAGATATTTGTCCTTAAGAAACTGGAATCCAGTTTTGTAGACAAAACATGCACGTAAAATGGCTTGGGAGTTTAGAAGTTATGCTCTTGGTCATACATCATGTGCCTTGTGTATAACATGAGAGCAGACAGCAGTTTTTCTTGTCATTGTAGCATGGAAAATCTGGAATGCTGTTGCTGTCCTCATTCTCTGACATTAGAATTTTACTTTTTTTTCCTGTGGTTTTTCAAGAATTCATTGTTACACCATTCCTTCCTTTGTTAGAGCATTAAACATTTACTACTACTAAAGATTTAGAATTTTTGAGCTCAAAGAGATTTTATAGAATATGGATCAGAAATTCTTCATTAAAGAGAAGGAAACTATAGCCCAGAAAGAAGTTATTTGGCTAGTCACACAACTGGCTAGTGGCTTAGCTTAGACTAGAGCCCTAACTCCCAGCCCAGCTCTTTCTGTTATACCATGCTGACTCTAGCAAGGGACCTCTTACTCCTGAGATTGGGATGCTACTTAAGTTCTTTTACTCATGGCAGTGAGTGGGACCTGTACTATCTGGAGTAGCCTAGCTACTAATAATAGGGAGTGTATCCTGAATACTTCTTTAGCCAGGATCATTGAGAAAACTCAAGGGATATATTGGAGTTGGCCCTCACCTAAGCTGCTCTAATTTAGGCTGTGCACTTTCAGTTCAAGGCATCGGTAGTAAGGACTTCTGTGAGGGGGAAGGAGGGATGACCTGTAAGGTCAGTGACATTTAAATGTCTTCAGCTGGTGTGGGATAAGAAAAGGGCACAACTAGCATGGAGAAGTTTAACTTCTCCATGGTGAAATGATATAGAAGAAGGAAAAGTGAATCAGCAAAATTCTAGGTGTGAGAGAATCTTGAGAAAAGCAACTAAAAAGGTTTTCCCCTATGATTGTGTTCTTTCACTGTAGGGACAATGTCTCCTTTTTCTTCTGCATACTTTCTGCCACTCTGTCATAATAACACCTGTAGTACAGTGCAGCGCACAGTCCTCCTCCAAGCTCTCATTCTGGTGAAGAGGTGACTCTGGGTTCTGGAAGGCTGTGTCAGTGTCTGTCAGACTCTGGCAGGCATGACCAGGCCAGAAAAGTTGTAGCTTTGGGCTGTATGACAGGCTGGATGTCTTTTTTTCTGAGAACCAATCCTGTTAGTCCCTGTGAAGCCTGGAGAGGCTCACTCATTATCAAATTGAATACTGTCCTAAAAATTGTTTTCTAAGGCACAGCAGGATTAAATTCTGTGTTTGTACAGGGAGCACCACCTGGACAAAATCATGGATCTTTCATGTATTGAAATATGGACAGAATGAGGTCCTAGGGCTTCAGTACATGTTTCTTAAAGGAAATAATTTGGGAAGAGGATATGAGGATTGAATATAAGTATAAGCTATAAAGTTTGAAGAAAAGTGTGCATTCAGATTGGAGCTTTTCTTATGTTTCTTCAGAGTCCAGTGTTGAGATATCCAGCAAATATAAGAGAATTATGTTCCAGAGTGGCCAAAGCAACTCCTAGACTGGAGAGAAAAGGTAGAGATAGAGGAGTGCCCTCACATGCAGGTATGGGCCATTTTGGCCCTGCAGAATTGTCTGGAGTTACTCCCAGACATTGTCCTGGTCCCCAGTCTGTAGTGTGTGTGAGGGGATGGGGACTTGGTGGGGGTGGGGGGTGGAGGGTAAAATAGTCTTAGATGAATAGTCATGAAGAGTTTTGAATAGGTCTACCTGCTACTGTCTACCAGTCTGTCTTCTTGATTATGTTCTGCACTGAGAGGGGACTTCCAACAAGGGGCAAAATGAGAGCTTAGAGGTGAAATGTAAACTGACAGAAGAAAAGTAATTTGGCTTTCTGCTCACTAGGTCTCAAGATGCCTGTGCAGAAAATTGACAAATCTGACAGAGAGCCAAGTTTTTCAAATACTGAGATACAACAAACTTCAGAGGTGGTGAGTGACGGTGAAGGTGTCCTAGAGATGAGGATGGTTCCTAGGTGCCTCCACTAAGCTTGTGTATACTGGGGAAAAGTTTGACTTGTCCTTATTCCAGAAAGCCAGAGTATCAAGTGAAGGTGGGTATTCTTAAGTACTCAGAATATTTAATGATGGAGTGGACACAAGATGGTAAAATGCTCCATAGCCTTTAAGTGTCCCCTGTTGTCTTTTCTTAGATGCTGAGTTTATTTGAGAAATCATTTTAGTATCCTAGAATCTTTCAGGTTTCTTTTCTCATTTTCCTATCACACACAGACACACTATCACACACATGTGAGCTTATGTGCTTGTCAACTCATTTAATCATATGGATTTCAGGAGCTCAAAGAGGAATCGAAGAAGAGCAGGGAGCTTTTGGAGTTAAATCACATTTCCATCAATGACAACTTCCTGCCTCAGAAAGACAGTAAGTGGCTGGTTGGGATGAGGCTGTGTAAGTGGCAGAGGGTGGGGAAAACTGAGCCCTGGGGTACCAGGATGGGGCCTCCCCACTCCAGGTGGACCCTCTGCCCTTCCCTTCCTTTCCTGCCCCTCTGCTGCTTATGGGGACTTAGGAAGAGACAAAAAGCACCAGAGGAAGCTTGACCTTTCTTTCAGGTACTGTCTCAGCAAAGGAAGAGTGGATCGAGGAAGACAAGGTTATTGACCAGACATGGCTCCAGGAGCTTGAAGCTCAGGAAGTGAACTCTGAGGCTCTCTTGGCTGTCGATGAAAAGAAATTGAAGGAGGAATCTCCAGAGCCTGTACAGATTCTTCAGGCCTCTCCTGAGCAAGAGGAGGTGCCCCCTACCCCACCATCTAGCCTAGAGTGAGAATAGGATATTAAAGATGTCAGTCCTACTTGTCAGCTCCATGCAACAGGGCAGCCAGGCCTCTCAGGATCACACTGACTCCTCCACTTTCCTGTGGGGAAAGGGGTTTCTCTTTTCTCTGGAGCTCTTCTACAGGCCTGTGCTGTGACTACTTACCTTCTCTCCCTTCTACTTGTTTCTGGTAGGTGACAGGGTGTCAAGAAAAGGGCAGGAGATGGACAATAGGCTCTTCTAAGCCTCAGAAGGTTGTGTTCATCACATCTGGATTGTTGTTCTTGAGTGGTTCTGACTTGATTAAAATAACCATTTTTTGGTTAGAAGATTCATGTATCTGTTATGGTGGTGGGATGGTTTAGCATGGGAAGGGGAGAGGAAGAGGAGCACAGGTGAGATGTTTCCTGTAGAAATACCAGCTTATGTCTTTTTTTCTTTTCCACATAAGCCCTTTGGAGTTGAGTGAAGTCACTTCTGCTTTCCTTGTTGGAGGTTTAGGATGTTTCACAGGTAGGGGCACAGCACAGATCAGGGATTTGATTTATGAGCTTGTGCACCAGGGTGACTTCCCCACTAATATTCTCTGGACATATGTCCTAGTGGGAGTGGGACCATTGTCAGATAATATTAAGAGCCCCTACTTCTTAACACTAGACTAAGCATAAAAGAATAGAAAGAGCGCTGAATTAGTGTTGGGAAGACGAGTTCAGATCTTACGTCTGACACTAGCTGTGTGATTGTGGGCAAGTCATTTATTTAACTTGTCTGAGCCTTAAACTTCTTACTGTATAAAGTGGGGATAATAACACAGGTAGTACCTACTTCACAGGATTATTGTGAGACCCAGATGAGATACTATATATAAAGTACTTCACAAGCTTTGAAAGGGCAGTTATTAAGAAAAATGTTATTCGTGATGATGATTGAAAGAACTCTAGTTTCTGGGGTGTTTACAGCAAAATATATTGAGTTTCAAGTTGAATCTATATAGAATTTTAGCTTTAAGGGAATGTTAGAGACTCTACTATAACATTCAGGATGAATTTTATTTCCAAGTGGGGGTGGGTGGGTGGGTGGAGAAGATGTACTTCCCTATATTCTTCTCCAAAAGCATGAAGTGTCAGAGTTTGAGAGCTCATGTAGGCTCTCTGCCCTTTGACCCCTTATCTTAGAGATGATTCGTCAGGCCCAGAGAGATTGGCAGCACAGTTAGAGACTCTGAGGTCCTAGTGTCATAGTTTCGGGGTTCCTCTTTCTTGTTTTTCAGACAAGGAGAATGATCCTCAGAGAAATGGCGTGTCCAGAGTCACACAGATGGTAGTAAGTGGCACAGCCAGGAATTGAACTCATGTCCTGTCCTCCAAGTTCAGTGCCCTTTCTGCTGTACCACAGGATCCAGGTCCACTTGCCCCTATGCCAGCAGGGTGTCCCATGGCAATTAGCCATGGCAAATGTTTTCATCTCAGTGTAGCTTCGCCCCAGCTTATCTTATCCCATCGCTACTTGTGAGTGGCCTTTCCCTGCCATTAATTGATATATGTCCCAATCATCAGCCTAAAACAAATAAGAAAGAAATAGGGAGATACATCTATGCCTTCCCTTCTCCCTGCCTGCCCTTGTCTCTACATTCCAAAGCCAAACCAAAAGGATTTTTCGTTATTTGTGCCACTTTTCAACTCTATTAAAAGAATCAACTGCATTTAATTGAATATTCATGGATTGGGAAAAGGAAGTTTAATGTGGGCAATTTTCCTGATATACTCCCAAGGCTACCCATCTGATACTGGAATTTAGGTGATTTAGGAGGAGGATGGGAAGAAGGATTTACTGAAGGCCTCAGCATACCCCTCCCCCAACCTCCTGGGGTGGGGTATATGCCCCCAATGTTCTGAGAGGAGGGACAAGGTAACTGTCACTAACTGCCATGTCCTCACTACAAAGAGTTAAGAACCAGTGAGACAAGTGGGCTGTCTTAAGACCAGGGAAATGAGACTTTAAAGGCCAGGATTATAAGAAGTCTGTCAAACAGTCTCAGCTTTCTCTAAGTACTCAAGTAGCCAAGAAGTTTGGATGATTGTTTGGTTGGGACTTCTCCTAGTCACTATATACCTGAACTCTAGTCCCCAATATGACTTTTGCTGCTCCAGGATATCTGCCATGAATGGATTACTTTGTTCAACTCTAGTTTGGTGACCTTGTTTTCCAGTACTGGAAATTTGATTTGTCCTCCATGTAGATGAAGTGTGATTGGGAGTCTGTTCAGACATTCTTTACCTCATCTTTAGTTTTGAGGTAGAATTAACGTCTGAATTGGGGTTTGATTAATGGGGGTCCTGTGGGAAGGACTTAATTTGTTTCTCTTGGGAGTTGCCTTTGTCCTTAGTAGAAAAAACTCTGTTTCAAAAATCAGATGATTTGATTAAATGATTCTGAAGTTGTTCCAGCCCAGCCTGTGCTAAGGTGCTTTATGACTTTGTGATGGAACTATTTGAGGTATGCAGGGCTCTATGAAGTCAGAAAGAATCTGGGAAAGAATCTACCCGAAGTTTTTACTTTCAGGCACCGGATTTTGTTTAGTTCATTCTCAGGGGATGAACACACAGGTCCTAGAAAGCCCTAAGGAGTGAACCCTTCAGTCTTGGTAAGGAAAGGGTAAAGTTGTAAAAATTTTGTGAATGGGCCTGATGAACATAGTCCCACATCAGTAGCTTTTCTTTTTTTCTGGCGGGGAAGGGGGTAGACCAACAGGTCAAGCTGATCAGTAACCACTAGATGGAGATCCTGCACTACTGAAAGGAAGTCTTTCATGAATGGTGCTTCAAGGGTCAGGTCTCTGAGATCTCTAGTTACTTCTAGGATCTCAACTCTAGGATTAGAATCCTGTAACTAGAAGAGATTTTAGCTATCATCTAATTATCTGTTCATTCATTTGTCAACACGCTTATTCAACAAATATTTATTTAGCTCTTGATCAACTTTGTGGGGAATACAAAAATATAAAAATTTTAATCCCTGTCCTATAGAAATTTATATTGGAAGATGGACATAACTAGCTAAAATATTAAAAGGCTCTATATGGCAAATGTCATAGCCAAAGTGCTGTGGGAATTAAGGTATAGGTGAGATCATTGGCATGAAAGGGAATAATTCATGGAAGAGGTGGGATTAAAGTTGGGTGGTTAAGATTATAATAAATGGGGACAGCTAGGTGGTGCAGAGAGTAGAACAACGGCTTTGGAGTCAGGAGGACCTGAGTTCAAATGTGACCTCAGACACTTGGCACACCCTTTAGCAGCGTGACCTTGGACAAGTCACCCAACCCCAATTGCCTTGCTTTCCCCCCTCCAAAAAAATTATAATAAATGGGATTGGGGGTGGAGAAGGCATTTAGTTGAAAGGAATAGCTCTAGCATGGAAGCAGGACAGCACAAGTTCTTTGAGGACAAGGAATATTTAATTTTTGTATCTCTAGAATGTTTTACATATAACATGCTTAATAAAGGTTTATTGGTTTGAATCAGAGAATGGTGAATAATTGTTTTGCTAGAGTTCAGTGTTCTAATAGGAATAATGCAGGAAAGGAAGGTTGGAACTGTATTATTTAGACTCCTTTAATTTCAGGCTAATAAGTTTGAAATTTATTTGAAGACAATGGGGAACCCACTTAAAGTTTTTGAATGGGGGGAAAGTAGTGGGAGCGACAAGGAAGCAATATATGAGCATTAATTAGGTAGAGGTATGAAGGATGGATGGGAGCAGAGTAAGACCTCATTTTAAATAGCCATCAGTGACATTTAGGAGGCATTTGAAAATCTAAGTATGTGGTAGTAAGAGCTTTCATTAGGATGATAGTAGTGAAGCTACTATATCTGTGAGACACATTGATAGGAGGATAAATCCAGAGGACCTCTTATAGGGAAAGGACAGAGCTAGAATAAGTAAGTAGGATAAGGCTGAGATCACTGGCTTTGAGCTGGGCTTATGGAGGGAGATGATCAGAAATAATTCAGGAAGAGCAAACTGCTTTGAGGGGATGGTTTCAGTTTTGACATGTTGAGTTTGAGGTGTGAAACAATTAGGTGGAAAAGTCTAGCAGGTAGTTGTAAATTTGGGACTGGAGCTGAGGAGTAAAGTCGGGTCTGGGAATATAGATTTGGGACTGAGATAAACAGTCATTGGATTTGGTAATTAGGAGATCACTGGTAAAGGAAGAGATGAAAATAAGATTTCAAGGAGTTAAAATAAGTGAGAAAATGGGAGTGGGGAGGTATACAATCATTCTTCTTCCAAATACAGCTGTACTAAGGTATTCATGATTTCTAAAAGCATAGAATAAAATTTCCTGGGTAAACTAGGGTTAGTTTGAGATGCTCTTGTCTTTCCTCCATACTACCTCTGTTTTTTCCCAATACCCTTTATGCTGTTAATGACTCGAAATGGCCACCATCTATACAGGAAGCTAATTTAGAGTCGTGCTTGCCCTCTTACATCTGTATTTAAGTTTGGTATCTAACAAAGTTGAGGGAGATACAACTGAGCAGTCCAACCTCGCTGATTCAGTACTTTGAGTTTATAGCCAGCATTCCCATATGATCGTTTTTCAGTAAGTGGAATCCACATTCTCACAGCAAAGAGCAAATGCTAAATTGTTAATAGCTTCCCTGGAATTTGACTCTTGCAATTATCTTAAAACAGTTTAGACAAAATGTTACTGTTTGTGCTAATATGCACAGATCTCTAAGTGTTCTTTAGTTGCCTGATTCTCATCCTGGATTTGATATTACTTAAGGTAGAAAAACTTTTCCATAGTCAAAATCAGGTTAGAAACAAGGGAAATAACATACTCACTTAACCCCCAGGAGAAAGCTTGTTTGGCCTTGTAAGAGAGGGATACTTGGGTATTCCACTGGATCCTTGATTTTATTGGTGTGGCTACTCCTTCCACCACTGCAGATTACATTCTATTCATGTCTTTTCATCTTGGGTCATTTTTGCTCATGCCTTTCCATAAATATTCTGTAAAGGAACACCATTCTGATGCTTCCCTCTAGATATTTTAATATTTTGTCAATAGCAGTACAACAAAGCTATCCATGTATTATCCCTTATTCACATGACTAGCATAATCCCTTTTCTATCCATGTCCTTGAGTTATCTTTATGCCACACTCTTTCTTATGTGCAAATAATTGTTGTAATACACTGAATCCTCCTTACATTATGTGTCTTTCTATAGCCCTTTAGGGCACAGGCAATTTTGATTCTTCTGAGAGAGTGATATTGTGTGATTTGCATCAGGGGAAGGAGATTGACATTTAAAAGTTGGGCTTTTGCCGTAGAGAGCAGCTTCAGATCATTGAAAGCACCTTGTCATTTCCCAAATGCCATCTAGTCTGTTCTCTTCTTCCTGTTCAGTTCTGGCCTGTTGTCCATTTGTAGTACCTGGATTAACTCAATGATTAACCTGTTTGTCATAATCTGGGAAATAAATATCCATATTTTCATATTTTGTTAATGACTAGGTTAATGACTAGGCATCTCTTTTGATGAGGTCATGCCATATAAGACACGATTAAAGGAGCTGGGAATAGTCTGGAGAAGACTTAAGAGGGCCATGCTAATTGTCTTCAGGGATTTGAAGTATGTGAAAAAGGAATTGGTTTTATTCTGCTTATGCTAGAGGGAAGAACTTAGAATAATGGGTAGAAGTTATAGTGAGGAAGATTGAGGCTAATAGGGCTATCCAAAAGTATAATTTGCTATCTCAGAAGGTGACTTCCTTTCCACAGAAATTTTTCTTTTCTTTTTTTTTAATTAATTTATTTAACTTTTAACATTCATTTTCACAAAATTTTGGGTTCCAAATTTTCTCCCCATTTGTCCCCTCCCCCCACCCCAAAACACCGAGCATTCTAATTGCCCCTGTCACCAATCTGCCCTCTCTTCTATCATCCCTCCCTTCCCTTGTCCCCATCTTCTCTTTTGTCCTGTAGGGCCAGATAACTTTCTATACCCCTTTACTTGTATTTCTTATTTCCTAGTAGCGAGAACAGTACTTGACAGTTGATCCTAAAACTTTGAGTTCCAACTTCTCTTCATCCCTCCCTCCCTACCCATTCCCTTTGGAAGGCAAGCAATTCAATATAGGCCATATCTGTGTAGTTTTGCAAATGACTTCCATAATAGTTGTGTTGTGTAAGACTAACTATATTTCCCTCCATCCTCTCCTGCCCCCCATTGCTTCTATTCTCTCTTTTGATCCTGTCCCTCCCCAGGAGTGTTGACTTCAAATTGCTCCCTCCTCACATTGCCTTCCCTTCCATCATCCCCCCCACCCTGCTTATCCCTTTCTCCCCCACTTTCCTGTATTGTAAGATAGGTTTTTATACCAAAATAAGTGTGCATTTTATTCCTTCCTTTAATGGAATGTGATGAGAGTAAACTTCATGTTTTTTTCTCACCTCCCTTCTTTTTCCCTCCACTAAAAAGTCTTTTGCTTGCCTCTTTTATGAGAGATAATTTGCCCCATTCCATTTCTCCCTTTCTCCTCCCAATATATTTCTTTCTCACCCCTTAATTTCATTTTTTAAAGATGTGATCCCATCCTATTCAATTCACTCTGTGCTGTGTGTGTGTGTGTGTGTGTGTGTGTGTAATCCCACCCACTACCTAGATACTGAAAAGTTTCAAGAGTTACAAATATTTTCTTTCCATGTAGGAATGTAAACAGTTCAACTTTAGTAAGTCCCTTGTGACTTCTCTTTGCTGTTTACCTTTTCATGCTTCTCTTCATTCTCATGTTTGAAAGTCAAATTTTCTTTTCAGCTCTGGTCTTTTCATCAAGAATGCTTGAAAGTCCCCAATTTCGTTGAAAGACCATTTTTTCCCCTGAAGTATTATACTCGGTTTTGCTGGGTAGGTGATTCTTGGTTTTAGTCCTAGTTCCTTTGATTTCTGGAATATCATATTCCATGCCCTTCAATCCCTTAATGTAGAAGCTGCTAGATCTTGTGTTATCCTGATTGTATTTCCACAATACTTGAATTGTTTCTTTCTAGCTGCTTGCAATATTTTCTCCTTGATCAGGGAACTCTGGAATTTGGCCACAATGTTCCTAGGAGTTTCTCTTTTTGTATCTCTTTTAGGCGGTGATCGGTGGATTCCTTGAATACCTATTTTGCCCTCTGGTTCTAGAATCTCAGGGCAGTTTTCCTTGATAATTTCACGAAAGATGATGTCTAGGCTCTTTTTCTGATCATGGCTTTCAGGTAGTCCCATAATTTTTAAATTATCTCTTCTGGATCTATTTTCCAGGTCAGTTGTTTTTCCAATGAGATATTTCACATTATCTTCCATTTTTTCATTCTTTTGGTTTTGCTTTTTGATTTCTTGGTTTCTCACAAAGTCATTAGCCTCCATCTGTTCCATTCTAATTTTGAAAGAACTATTTTCTTCAGTGAGCTTTTGAACCTCCTTTTCCATTTGGCTAATTCTGCTTTTTAAAGCATTCTTCTCCTCATTGGCTTTTTGAACGTCTTTTGCCAATTGCGTTAGCCTATTTTTCAAGGTGTTATTTTCTTCAGCATTTTTTTGGGTCTCCTTTAGCAAGGTGTGGAGCTGCTTTTCATGCTTTTCTTGCATCTCTCTCATTTCTCTTCCCAGTTTTTCCTCCACCTCTCTAACTTGATTTTCAAAATCCTTTTTGAGCTCTTCCATGGCCTGAGCCCATGATATATTTATGCTGGATGTTTGGGATACAGAAGCCTTGACTTCTGTGTCTTTCCCTGATGGTAAGCATTGTTCTTCCTCATCAGAAAGGAAGGGAGGAGATATCTGTTCACCAAGAAAATAACCTTCTATAGTCTTATTTTTTTTCCCTTTTCTGGGCATTTTCCCAGCCAATGACTTGACTTCTGAGTTTTCTTTCCACCCCCACCATGCCTCCAGATCCTCCCAGCCAGCGCTTGGGGTCTGAGATTCAAATGCTGCTTCCCAGCCTCAGGGCTTTGGGTGGGGGCAGGGCTGCTATTCAGTGTGAGATTAAGTTCAGGTGCTCAGGTGGGGGCAGAGCCACCACTTGGGGCTCAGTTCCCTCAGGGGGTTTATGTGGAGACCTTCAACAATGGATCCGGGCTCCTGCCTGCTTAAGGAGCCCTGGTCCGCTGCCACCTCCGCTGCTGCCTCCCGAGGGGGCCTGAGTTATGGAGACACCCTGCTCTCCTCTCGGCAAGCCAAAAAGTCTCACTCACCCCCGGCGTCTGTGGGTGGAGGGACCCACGCGGCCACTGTAGATTCTGTCCCTGAAGCCTGCTGGGATCTGCTCCTCTTGGTGCCACGCAGCCAAGGCAGGGCTGGGCTCTGCTCCTGGTCTGGTGCGTGATGGACCTTTCGAGTCAGGTTTTCAGAGCTCTCTGGAACAGAAATCTCCTCTGCTCCATCATTCTGTGGCTTCTGCTGCTCCAGAATTTGTTGGGAGTTCTTCTTTACAGATATTTTATGGGCTGTGGGTTCAGAGCTAACATATGTGTGTCTTTCTACTCTGCCATCTTGGCTCCTCCCCCTCCACAGAAATTTTTCAAGCAAAGGCTGGTTAATCATTTCTTGGACATATAGAGAAGGAGATTCCTGTCCAGGTTTGAGTTGACCTAGAAGGCTTCTGAGAGCTCTTCCAGCTAGTCTTCTGTAATTTTTCCCTGTGAATCTCGTCAAAGTGATCTTGTAGTGTCTTTGGTCTCCATGTGATGTCATCCATAAACTGAGAATCCAGAGCACCTTACTGTCAATGCAGGGAATCTCTCTTCCATTTGGACTTTGAATAGGATACAGTGACACCCTCCATGATACTAGCAAATGCCTTTGGCAAACATATGTCCTCTTTTTTTTATATGTTGCTTGGTATGACTCCTTGGAGGATTGGTAGATTATCTTTATGGTTGTATCTATTAAGTTATTTTATAACATGGGAGACAATTTGTTAGAAAAAAGTTTTTTAAGGCTTTTGTTTTTCTGAGTCATGCCATTTTGCAGCCAACAAACAGACACAATGGCATCTCCTGTCTTCCTTGTATCTCATTTTATGATTATGAAGATATAGTCTGTTGTAAAGGCTCATTTCTGTCTTTCTTCCCCTGTGCTCCTTACATTTTCACCACAAAAATATGCCCAGACCACTGCCGTTGAGGATTTCAGAGAAATGAGAAAAGAAGGCATAGTAGCTGGTAGTTGAAATGCTCTTGATCATCTTTTTTTTGGGGGGCGGGACAATAGCACCAGCTCTTCCAAGTATTTTGGAATCTATGATGTTTTGAAAATTGATCCTCAAAAGCCCTTAAAGTTGCATCACCTTTTAGAATGAAATTCTCTAATAGTTTTTTGGTCGGGTTCATCTGTGTAGTCCAACTTTCTTATATAGAATGTATGTGTGTGTGTATACACATATACCTGTATATATCTACTTCCCGCACAAAAACTCCACTATGATGTTTCCCTATAGTATGGAGTTGACCTAGGGTTCTCAAAATACATGCCACTATGTACATACTTTGGCATGTTCTATCAAACTGAGAAAGGTTTAAAGTATGGTTCTAATAGTAGATTATAACCTGACTGAGGATGAGATTAAGTATGGCTAGAATGTTATTATTATTGCCAGAAGGTTGGCTCCCAGGTGATATGCTTTTTGGTCATTGTGACCCAGAAAAGATATAAAACACAACAGAGCCTTTAGAGCAGCACAACTCCCTTCTGCTTGGGCAGTGATAGTGGCAGGACAGAAGCAGAAGAGAGAGCAGAGGGTTCTAAGAATCACAGTTTTTAGACCATTTACAAACTTCTTTAGCCAATGGTACAATAAACATGAGATTTTTGTTCAGTAACCAATGAGTTAATACGCTACTGGAGGAACTGATATTTGTACTATAAATGACACCAGAAGATATAAAGTATGGGGATAGCCCCACACGAAAGTTTGCAGTGATAGTCAAACATTGCTGCAGTTCCCTAAAGTGTTCTAAAAAAATACATGTATTTTCTTTGCTGGCTCTTAATCATGGGGTTATAGAATGTTAGAAGTGGAAGGTGACCATTAAGAGAAAATGAGGTCCAGAGAGAGGAAGTGAATTGCCCAAGGTCTTCTTTGATATAGTTTGGTCTTTGATATTTCTGAGCAAAATCTCCCAAGTTAAAAACCTGTATTTCCACTTTATTTCCTACCCAGACCCTGCATGCTGATTTAGGTCATCAAGTCTTCTTGATGCTGTTTGGCATATTGAAGTTTCTCAGGCTCATGTGGCTCATCTTTGCAACAAGAAATAAATGCTTCGGTGAAGAATTACTGACCTACGGACACCTGTATTCCATACACCATTAAGTGAAATGACAATATCTTATTAAAAGGCAAGTCCTTCATTTAAGAGGTTGAGTAAAATATTAAAAATAATCCCAGCTAGTTAAATTTAGGGTGCTAAAAAGGCCAGTCCAAGGATACACCTGGCTTTGAGCCCAGAGTGTTTTTATGTGACAGTGAATTAGACTGATTTTTCATTCATGTTGAGCTTTTTTTCAGTGTTTGATTCTGAAATAGGCAAATATTGATGAACTTAATCATATTGGTTTCCCATCCCAAATACTATCTTTCTGCAGGATTATTGACATTAAAAGATGACCTAATATTGCTGACATATTTTCAGTGTGAAACATCAGATCTTCCATCTTCTTTTCAATGTTTTTATATCTATCTCTTCTTTTCCATTCCCATTGCTTGCATCCTAACCAACATCCTTACCAACTCCTGCATAGATTTTTCAGTTGCCTTCTAATTGTTACCATCGGATACAGTCTTAAATGAGATTCAGATGAATCTTTGCCAGCTTCTCAGGAGCAGGGTAGTACCTCCCTGCTTTCTTTTCCAGAGCTCTGGGTTAACTTGTATGGTCTGGATCTGCTTTCCTGGAGGAAGACAGGAGTGGACTGGAATATGTAAAGGGAGCTACTGTATTACTTTGCGCCCCACAAGATTCAGTGAGAGGTACTGAAACAAGTGGGAGGGGGTCATACTGCTTGGACTACTGGGGGAGGTAGGAGATAAATGGGATAGATTAATCTTAACTTGTAGAGGAATGGGAAACAGAGCCTTGATTGAGTAAGATGAGAAGCATCGGAAGAAGGCCTTTGTTTATAAGCTGGTGGGATCTACTATAAAAGAACAAAATGAGTCAGTTGCTGAAAAATCATTCTGGCCCTAGAGGTATGAAATTGTCAGCTGGGAATTCAGCCAATTCGCTTATTAAGCAGGGCTGAGCCCAGCACCACTGATGAGGACGACTGTAATGCTGGTTGGGTGTAGGGAAGCAATGACAATGCTAAGGTAGAATGCTGGATGCCTGCCAAGAGTGGAGGTATCAGGGTGAGCAGCAGGAGGTACAACCTTAGCTTCTGCTTCAATGAAACTTGATCCAAGGCAGTGCTGTGAGATTATCAACTGTACAGATTTCTGGGATGGGGGAAAGGAATCACTTTGCAGAGGAGGAAAGGGTTCTTTCTTCCTGGACCTGGGTGTGAGTTCTATGTCCTTTCCTGTGTAAGTAAAATTGGTTTTATTTTTGATGCCTTGTGAACTTGAGTGACCACCTTTGTTTTCTACCTTGGTGGGGGCAAAGGAACTAAAGAAATTTAGAGGTCTCAAGTATACCTGGATCCTTATTGTCAATTGTTGTTGAATCATTTTTCAGTTGTATCTCTTTGATCTCGTTTGGGGTGTTCTTGGGAGAGATACTGGAGTGGTTTGCCATTGCCTTCTCCTTCTCATTTTGCAGACGAGGAACTGAGGCAGCAGATTTAAGTGACTTGCCCAGAGCCACACAGCTAGTAAGTGTCTGAGGCCAGATTTAAACTCAGGAAAATGAGTCTTCCTGTCTCCAGGCCCTGGCATTCTATTCACTGTGCCAACTAGTTGCCTTCGACATTAATTATTCAGAAAGATTTTTTTTTTAGTTATTCAGTTCTTTCTGATTCTTCATGACCCCATATACTGGAAAATATGAAAACATACTGGAATGAGTTTCTTCTCTAGTGGATGAAAGTAAACAGAGGTTAATGACTTGCCCAGGGTCACATAGCTACTGAGGTAGGATTGGAATGTAGGTCTTCCTGATTCCAGGCACATCTTCTGCACCCCTTAGCAGCCTTGTGTTTGCAGTGCCTGTGACATAAGGGTTACCTCGTCAGTGATTATTATCCTGGCCTCTCTAAAGTCATTATAGGAGGTAAAGCCTTTGAAAATTCTGTCCCTTCTCTGAGCTTAGTATTTAATGTAGGATTTATTTTTCTTGGTCTCAGGTTTGCTAAGTTCATCTATTGGAAGTGTTCAAATTACAAAACCCAATGGGAGCTATTTCTTTTCCTCCAGATCCACAGTTATATTACAAAAATATTTTTGAATCTTGACTTAAAGTTGGGTGTGGTGATAAGATAAAATATTTTGTAGTAATTCCCATATAATTTAGATACATTTCTATAGAATGGTAACAGTTGTAGGAGTCCTAGACTAGAAATAATAGCTACAGACCAATGGATTAATAATTATATATCTATAAGTACACATATATATATGCACACACACATATATAGATCACACATGTGATATGTATGATATATATTTATAACTATAGAATAATTCCTACAGATGAGGAATTAGGAATCTCAAGTTTTGATTTCTCTTCAGTTACTTACTGTAGATGTGGGAATGTCTCCTACCCCTCTCTGGTCTTCTGTTGCCTCATTTATGAAATACAGAACCATCTGGTACTGGGCCCCTAGATAAAAAGTCCCTCAGAGATCCCTTAATTGCTGCTTCATTGCCCCTCGGGGAAAACTGGCTAGCCATAGTTATTTCTGGGGTCAGACTGGCCTAGGTTGGATGCCTAGTTAGGAGCAGTGGGGTGGGGAGTAGCAGAGGGACTCTGACTGCCCAGGCCCTGGAGCCAGATCTGCTATCCGGCAGCTTTGGGCCTATGCTTCTGTTTTTCCTCTTAATTGCCCATCTTACCTGGGGTCAAAAGGGAGCTTATAAAACCTTTGAGAGCAGGAGCTCTTGCCCTTGTTGTTCAGTCATTTTTCAGTCGTGTCTGACTCTTCATGACCCCATTTGGAGTTTTCTTGGCAAAGATATTGGAGTGGTTTATCATTTCCTTCTCTAGCCCATTTGACAGATGAGAAAACTGAGGCAAACAGAATTGTTACTTGCCTAGGGTCATACACATAGTGAGTATCTGAGGCTGGATTTGAATTTAGGTCTTTCAGACTCCAGGCCTGGCACTCTGTCCACTGTTCCACCTACCTTCAGGAACTTTGTCCATATACAGGTCTCTCCAGGGCTGTGCAGGCTTCTTGCTGCCAGGTGAGCACAAACACCCTTTGGTTTCTTTTAATTGAGTGGTGACAGGATGTTGGTTTGGAATCAGAATGACCTTTAGGGATCCTGAAGAGTCATCTCTTGGTAGTTGCCTGGGGATGGGGTTGCCAAAGGCAATAGGACTGTGAGGTGAAGAGTTGCTCTTCCCAGGGAAATAGAAAGGTTTGTGTTTCTCTTGCACTAGGGATTAAAGACCAGCAAGATAAACAGTGTAACTTCCTTTGGGATTAGGGGAAAGAGCAAATAAACAGACGTGTAGATTTGAGGTTGCTGCTGGTATGAGGTGTGTGTGTGTGTGTGTGTGTGTGTGTGTGTGTGTTGGGGTGGGGTGCAGAGGTGAAATATACTTCCTTCGGTCCAGGCTGTAGATACTGCCTTTTTGTTTCTACCTAGAAGTATAAGCATCAGAAACAAACACCTGAAGATCTTCCTCCTTCCGTTGTTCTCTCAGGGGAGTTAGAGCTCGCTGAGCTGTGCATAGTCATCAGACAGGGCACCTACCCGTTTAACCAGGCTGGCAGTTTACTCTATAGGACCCACAGCAATTCTGGGAATGCCAGTGTGCTGACCCTTGACAAAAGAAGCTAACTTGATTTTTACCACCCCACTTCCTCATTTTGTGCCCCCTTTTACCTTCCTCCCTTCAGATTCCCCATGCCCTCTTGAAAACTGGTCCCTCTGCATTGTTAGAGAAGAGCCGATGGTATGGAGAAGGCCAAAAGCTCATGAAAATGGAGGAATTTCATGCACTGTGGCACCTGGGGGAGGGAAGCATATGTAGCCCCCTTAAATCATGTCATATGGTACATGAGTACTCTTTATTCCACCTGTACCTCCAGGTTGGGCAGTCTTTCCGGTTCCAGTGCCAACTTTGCTGCAGCCTTCAGTTTCTTCCTGGAGAGATGGCTCAGTTGGAACAAAGAAAGGAAGAGCAGCTATCTGAAGGCCACGTGGGACCAGAGAGAGTGGAACGACAGGGCCAGGTACTTCCTCTGCTGAAGGAGGGAAGAGGCCTAGAGGGAAGCACCAAGAGGAGGATTGGCCGCTTGCATGTTGAGGGTGCAGGTACGTTTACTGTCTCGCTGGGGATGCTGAATAAAAAGAGGTCCTTTTAAAACTAGCCATGCTTGTGATAGCTGAGAAGGGTAGGACTTGCACAGTCTTTACTTGACAGAACTTTGCTTTTGCTCCAGCTGAAGGCCTAGTGTTACAAAGCATACCCTAGTATTTAACCTGAGGACAATTTGCATCTCATTATGCCTGTTTTAGCATGTAAACTTAATTGTAAGAGCCAAATAAATTACATTCCTTAGCCTATGTTCTTTCTATTTTAATCTCTTTTACATCCATTCTAACTGTTGCTGCATCAGGTGGGGTTCAGCCTAGCCTAGAAAATGCTGCCTTGATCCCTGCCCTGTCATTCTCCTCTCCTAATGGTCCATGGGACTAGACTGGCTGCCTTTGATGGGAGCGGGTGAGATCTGAAGTATTCTATTCAGTTCTGGGCATCATGAGGGAATAAATGAAGAGCACGCACTGTATTGTATCAGGGGTACCAGGAGAAGTGGTGAGACAGCCATGGATAACCTGGGGACTGGCCAGAGGAGGATAGGTAGGATGATGAAGGACCTTCAGTCTGTATCATATGAGAACTGGTCACAGGAACTGGAAATATTTATCCTGGAGAAGAGAAGGCTTGGGGACATGATGGCTGTCTTTAAGTATTTCAAAGGCTGTCATGTGGAAGGGGATCAGACTAGTTCTGCTGGGCCTCAAAGGGCAGAAGTTGTGAAGAAACAAATTTAAGCTTGATGCCAGGAAAAACTCCTTGTACAAAAGTGAAATGTCCTTGGTCATGTTAAAAAAAAGATTTTTTGGATCTTGACTTAAAATCAAGAGAACCCTGAGTTCAAATCCTACCTCAGGCACTTAGCATCAGTATGGCCCTGGGCGAGTCATTTAACCTTCATGTGCCTCCGCTCCCTTGTCTATAAGATGGAGATAAGAACAGCATCTACCTCATGGGGTTATTTTGAAGAGTAAATGAGTTAATATGTGTAAAAGTACTCGGCAAGTTTGAAGCACTATATAAATACTATATTATTATAGTTATTAATTTTCATGTAATTTAGGTACTTTCCTACAGGTAGTGGCATATGGACTAGTGGTAGGAGCACTGGACTAGAAGTAATAGCTATAGACTATAGACACACACAGAATGGCTATAGAATAATTCTTATAGAAAAGGAAATAGGAACCTTGGGTTCTAATTTCTTACACTTATTAGCTGTGTGACCATGGGAACATCATCTATACCTCTCTGATCTTTAAATGGGATATTCAGGGAGGGCTAGCACCTCTTGTGGGAAGGCCTGTAGAGTCCTTTTCAGGGCTGCTCATCCACCTTTGGGGGCACTCAACTCACCTGTGGCTTCAAGAACCTGTAGCATGCATGGCAGCCACTCTCCATTAAAACTGAGCAGACAAACTAAGCCAGGTTGAGGGTGACTGATAGGCCTCAAACCCATGGATGAGTTAGAGGGGTATCTACCCCGGCCATATGAAGACTTCTGCTGGCAGAAAACAAGCTGTTCCAACAGCCATGAAGGAGGCTGAAGCAGGTGCTGTGGAGCTTGGTCCTATTGGAAAAAGGACAAACAGCAGCCTTTTTAAATGTGAAATGTTTTCCCATTTTACGTGTGAAACATCTGGTAATAAACAGCTGCATCAGTTGATTCCTTGATAAACCCTTGCAGATCATATGATACTTAAAGTCAAAATGTAGTGAAATTCCCTCCCCTTGTGAGAAAAACTTATGATCTATGTCTGTTGACATGCTGGGCTTATTTGGTTTTGTAAACTTGTACTGCCTCAAGAGATGGTGGATCCCTCCCTCCCTCCTTGTGGGGAGCTGGATAGCCATTGGTCAGAGGTGTTCTAGTAGGGATACCATTCATGTATGGGTTGCACTAGATGGTCACTGAGAGCCCTTCCAACTTTTAAATTCTGTAATTGTGAGTCTCAGCTTTCTGTTTCCTGGGACTTTTTCTTGAGAGGAACTTTTCTTGGACCCATCTCAAAGAGAGGCATTTGGCCTGGGATCCTCAGAAGGCACACCTTTCTACCCCCTCCCCAAGTCTGTAATAACTTAAAGTTTGATGATCATTGCTCCTTGGAATTACAGTACCCCTAGTGTTTGTTCACAAAGGGTGTGTCATTTTAGTTTCTTCACTCTCAGGAATGGGGGAAAAGAGAATATTTTCATTGTGCTTTACTCTTCAATTCTGACAGTGTCTGATGTTGTTAAATCCTTAGGATACGTTCTAAAGGGTATTCTAGGTATTAAAAAACCCCTCTCATTTTCTAAAAGAAGCCCCACTTCGCTATCATTTTGTAAGAACTTATCAAAAATGGGAAATGATGAGGGTCAGAGAGGGTCATTGTGCATTGTGAGAATTTCTTAAATCCAGTTGATAATTTAATTATTTAAATTAACTTATTTATATAGTTAGATATAGTTATATAGATATTATTATATAGATAACTATTTAATTTCCTAAATCCAATTGGTAACTCTTTCCATAAACCTAACTTTTAGAAAAATTCATTCTTTTCTTTACTCATCTTTCCTTTTTTAGCGTCAGGAATAATTATACCTCTGAGCTTCAAAGAACATCATAACCATTAGCTAATTACTTACCATCCAGCAGAGGTGTGGCACTTTCTCAATATGTATTTTGCTTTAATAGAGAGGAAGGAATGAACGTCTTAAAGAACGAAGAAAGGTTCCTAGCACTATCATTGTGGCCACTTAATTCTACTGATCTTTCCAGTCCCCTTGACATAAGAAAGATTGACCAGAGGCAGTTCAGGGAGTCATTAACCTGGTTAATGAACAGGGAAAGCCAGCTGCTTTGGCGGTTCCAGCCTCTGGGTGTAGCCTTTCACAGGTGCTGTGCTCTGTGAACAGGTGCCTCGGGGGGAGGGAGCAGTGTATTTGTACAGTTCAGAGGGGGCATGGCTCCTCCCCCTCCTCTCTGGGCTGGGTGGGAACTTGTTTGCTCAGTCAGGTAGAAATCATGACTATTCAAACAACGTCATGGCCAATCACATTTGGACCCCTTGTACCCCATTTGAAATGAATGGCGGTTACAGCTGCCCTGCCTTCCCCAGAAACACTGCTGTGTGTATGCTGGGGGGAGGGAAAAGGGGGAGAGTGATTTAACGGCTGCTTAGGTTACTGGAGAGCAACACAGAGGACTTCTTCCAGACTCCTTAGCAGGAGGAACAACCATGGAGCCAGACAACTTCCACCGGGTCTCCCTCTGTAGTAGAGATGCCCAATGGGACACGTCTTTCTACCTCACAAGCTTTGGTGAGTGCCTTCCTGAGGCTAGGGTACCCACATTGGCTCCTGAGTCTGCGTCTCATGGGACCCAGAGCCCATGAAAGTGAACCTTTTCCCATTTCTGATCTCCAAGCCTTGAGACAGGTGCCTTGCTCTGGGTTTCATTAGCAGCACCCTCTAGTTCTCTCCCTCTCAGTGGATCCTGAGCTGCGTCCTGTGGAAAGGGGCTCAGAATTGTACACACCCTGGCATTCTGAACTGTTGAGAATCAACTGCTGTCTTTCCATTAGCACCAGATCTGGTTGGTTCCGCCTCACTTGGCTGGAATAATTACACAATGTTTAGTCTTTCAGGGTTCAGATTTGCTATACAGAATGTTCTTTATTAGCTGGCAGTTTATGGAAAGTTCAGGGTGAAAAGAGATGAAAAAACATAGTTTCCTGACTCAATTGGGGGATTACCTGCCATTCCCTAGATTTGAGGAAATAGGTGACTAGGAAGGCAGTCTGCTGAACTCTTATCTTGGAAGCTACAGCTCACCTGGGGTGGGGGTGAGGGGGTTCTATGTTTCTGTCCAGCTGGTTTGGGGACCATCCCAGGCAGGGGAAGAGGGCTAGTTGAGGCCAGGGAAAAAAAGTCTGTTTCTGAAGGCAGATTAAGATTGGTAGGGTACTGAGGTGCCTTCCCATCACTGCCAATGGGGCTTGGAGCTAAAAACCAAAACAAAACAACTAGGGGCAATGGTCAGTTGAAAAAACTCTATGAAAACTAGCAGTAGGGCTGAATTTCTTTAGAGGGCAATTGGACATTTGCAGGGAGGATGTGGGCATAACCTGCCCCTTTTCCATTTGTCCGGTGGTGACAAAGGAAAGAAACAGCACAGATAGACATGTGCATAGCTTCAGTACCAGAAAAGGAAACTCCTCTACCACACACTCAACAATCCTGGGGGCTAGGGACTCTGCCTTCTGAGGCAGCCTGTCACACTTATAAGTAGTTCTTTTTGCTGATAAGTTTTTCCTTACCTTAAGCCTAAATTTCTCTGCAACTTGAATCATTACTCCCAGTTCTGTTCTCAGTGACCAAATAGAACAAGTTTAATCCCCTTCAAATTCCTGAAGTCAGTTCACATGCCTCTCCTACATCTTCTCCGGATTAAACTTGCTCTTTTTCTTGAATCAGATCTCATAGAGAATTCAAGGCCCTTCACAATCCCTAAACAGAGGGCTAAGCTGTTGGAATTGGTGAATGGCCTGACTTCCTGGAGTTTAGTAGCCAACTTTGTGAGGAGCATTCAACCCTGTTAAGCAATAGTACATTCAGGAGATGGAGGACATAGATGAGCATGAGGGATTCTGAGTCTTAGCATCTAACTCCAGCCTTGTTAGTCACTGTGTAGAGTCAGTTTTGATGCCTAGGGATGTAGTGGCCTTGCAAGAAGCACCAGAGCAAAATATATCGATGGATGCTGAAAAGATGGGGGAAGGGAGGTGTTTTCTCTTTGATATCTGAGTTTGAAATATCCTGAAAAGTGGCCTTGGGCATCAGTTTTCATGGAGGTGCTTTCCACTATTGGTGGCTTGTCTTGAAGCAGAGGGTTTGGCAATAATAATCCATTTGGAAGGTGGTTGAAAGGTCCATGTGCTGACTCTTCCTTCTGGCCTGGGGAACTGGTCTGCTCTCAGACTGGACTCAGTTTAGTGTAGGGCAGCAATTCTCAAAGTGTGGTCCCCTTTCAAGGGGTCTTTGTTGTCAGAACCATTTGCATAATGAGATATTTTAATCTTTAACATGGTAAATATAAATAAAAGCTCTGTGGGGTCCTCAATAGTTTATAATAGTGTAAAGGGATCTTGAGACCTAAAAGTGGTTTGAGAACCACTGGTGTAGGGCATAAACTAATTGTTGGAGGTAGGCAAAGGCACATTGCCTGGCACATAGTAGGTGCATAATAAATGCATAGTGACTGACTTATTGTAGGATTGCACATTATTAAAACAGGCTGACCAGTGGGATTGACTTCAGCTAGAAGTTGTGATTGTTCTAGTGGGATAGAGCAGAGCCCTGAGGGTCATTTTCCATTTAATCAGAAACCTTTCATAGTAAACTAGCTCTGAGGGTCGCTAAAAGGCAAATACTCTGAGCAGATATACACTGATGACCCTAGTGGTCATGAGACCCTGAAAACCTCTGCTCTTCCTGCCCCGTTTCAGCCTGAATGGCTCTGAATATCTTTGGTACAGCTGTTGTGTTTTTCTTGATCTAACACACTATCAAATTTTTTTTTCTTTAAAACTGAATCTATGAGTTCATCTGTGTAGGGCATTTTTAGACACTTTCTCTTGCCAGTGCAGATTGGTACCACTGTTGCCAGGTACGTAGAACGTTACCTGAGGGTGCTGAGCTCAGGGTCTCACAGTCAGTTTGTGTCAAAGATAAAACTTGAACTCAGGTCTTCCTGACTCTGTGACTGGTTATCTATTAGTTATGCCATATTGCCTCTCATCAAGTGTTATAAGCATTTAATGAGTTTTCTTTTCATGATGAAGATTTTTAGTAGGCCTAGAGAAGTCCTTTCACAATTTAATAAATGGTAAACTTTGTTCCCCAGAAATCTCAATTTTATAGCAAAAATAAAGTAAATAGAAACAAAATAGTTAATTTCTTCATTGTTATTATATTATATTATTGTATTGATTATAGTGGAGAAATAATCATTTAAAAAGTGAGGTCCTTTCTAATGAGTTGCATAATGCCATCATTAACCATATGACAGGTCAAAATCATTATGACATAAACATAGAGAAAGGTTTTAAAATATAGAATTACTATTGGTGTAATTTGTAAAATGTTCCTAACTGGCAATTTTGGAGCAAAAACTAGAGAAATCTGTGAGCTTTTCCATTAGATTGTAAGCTCCTTGAGGGTAGGGAATTAGAATATTATTTATCCTTGTTTGAGCCTCCTGGTTACACAGCTTTTATTAGAGGAGGGATTCATATAATGAATTCTTATCCCCCAAAATAAGTTTTTACACTTGTCAAATTTGGTAAAAATTGTTGGGAAAACTGAGATGCTATAGTGTGGCAGAAACTGAGCATAGACCAGTACCTTACATCATTTACTAAGATAAGGTTAAAATGGATATTTGGCCTAGATATATGGAGAGCTATTACAAGAAAATTAGAGAACGTGTAACATATTACATATTAGACTTATGGATAGGTGAACAATTTATGAATAAACAAGAAATAGCAAAATTAGGTGTAAAATGGATAATTTAGATCAAATCAAAAAAGTTTTGTACAAATAAAACAAATGTAGAAGGAGAGTAGAAAACTGGGGAAAACATTGTATAGACAGTTTCTCAGATAAAGGTCTCATATTTCAACGATGTCAAGAACTTTGTCAAATCTATGAGAATACAAATTATTCTCCAATTGATATATGGTGAAGGGACATGAACAGGTAGTTTTCCAATGAAGAAATCAAAACAGTGTATACTTATGTGATTGGAGAGATTCAAATTAAAACAACCTTGAAATATCATCTTATACCTACCAGATTGGCTAAAATGATTGAGGAGGAAGACAATAAGCGTTGGAGGGAATGTGGAAAAATTGGGACACTAATTTATTGTTGGTGGAGTTGTGAACTGATCCAGTCATTTTGGACAGTGTTCTGGAATTATGCCCAAAGAATTATTAAACTGCCTGTACTCTTTGGGCCCCACAATACCACTTCTAGGTCTGTTTCCAAAGATGATTAGGGAAAAAAAGAAAAGAACCTATATGTTCTAGCACAGGTTTGCAAAGTGGACAATACTGCTCCCTGGGGAGGCACTAGAATGATGGGGGTGTGTGGTAGTAGCTTGGCGTGAAATTGGGGGACATTGAATAAAAATAAAGGGGTGGTAGAAGCACAAGGAAAGAAGAAAATTCATCTGTTGATGTAACAGTTAAAGTCGTAGTGATTACATTATTTTCCAAATAAACACATAAAATGCAAGTTATTGTAAGGAAGTCTAGCATGCATTGGCAGGAATATGTGTGTATGATGACTTGTTTACAACATGATACTATGTGTTACATGATGCAATATTTCATCATCAAAGTTTCAATGCAGGAAAACCCCCCCCCACAAATTTGCAATAAATTCTTAAATTTAAGATGCTTCATTAAAAAATTATATTTCTTGAAATGATGCAAATTTCAAAAAAAAAACTGTTAAAGCATTAAAATAACAGATTTCCAGGGAGGCACTGAGTAATTTTTTTGTTTTTGGAAAGGGGATAATAGGCCAAATAAGTTTGGGGACTTCTGTTCTAGTGTTTATGACAGCTCTCTTTGTGGTGGTAATTTTTTTCTAATTGAAAGGGTCATTCCTTGACTCATTCTTAAAATTCACTGATTGGGCATTACCTCACTCTAAGTGAGTACCTAGAAGGCCTTAACCTACAAGGGTGTCATTGCATCTTGGGCCATCTCTAGTCATCCTGCTGAATATCTGGTCACTGGATCCAGGTGGCTCTGGAGAGGAAAGTGACCAGATATGAGTGAGGCTGGTGATCTTGCACAGCCCTCCCTCACTCAAATCAAAGTCAACTGCAAGTCATGTCATCGTTTCCCAAGTCATGGTCTTCTTTGAAAATGAAGGACAAACACAACTTGATAAAGAACTGGACATTGCAGGATTGCCCATCAATTGAGGAATGGCAGAACAAGTTATAGTATATGATTGTGATAGAATATTATTGTGCTATAAGAAATGATGAACTCAATATTCTTAGAAAAACATGGAGAGACTTGTACAAAATAATGAAGAGTGAAATGAACAGAACTAGGAGAACATTGTATACAGTAACAGCCATATTGTTTTAAGAATGACTGAGTGAATAAATTAACTATAAAGGATGTATAAGGAAAGGCACTATTTACATCCAGAGAAAGAAATGATAAAAAGAAGTATGTATAGAATGATTTTACATATATGTATATATCTATTTGTATCTAATAGTATTCAACTCTAGAGCAGGGGTGGGAGGAAAAACAAAGAAAAAAATGAAAAAAAATTTATGTAATAACTTTATTGTGTATTTAAAAGGAATAACAAGTTATACATAATAGATTTGCAGTTTCATGTGCAGTCATCTTTTTTATTATACTGTGTCATGGAAATGCTTGTTTTATTCCATAAATAAAAATTAGCAAAAATATTAGAGTATGGATTCTCATGTAGGGCATTCCAGACTTCAGTTCTCACTGCCCTGAGATGTACCCCTTACTATCAACCCTCAGTGAAAACTAAAAACCTTGAACAATTAACGACTTTTTTTTTTTACATATAATATTCCTGGAAAGATGTTCTATAGGTAAAACTAATCTGGAATTTAGGGTGTGTAGCTTTGGACTAACATAACTGCATCAAAAGATTAATGACAGAACTTGTTCATCAAAGAACCCAGTAAGTCAGCAAGCCTTTTAGCTCCTAAGCAAAGATATATTGAACCTTTTAAGAGAAATGGAACAATTACATCCTTTTTGTAGAAGACAGCTTCAAAATGCTAGTTAAAAATTTCCTCATTTATCTTCTGAAAACATACCACAGCAGTTAAACTGGGTGTCATCAATCTAGGAAAAGTCAGTGGACTTCAAATTTTCTATTTCTTTTAGCAAGTTAATGTATTCTTTAAAAAAAACTAGGACACAGCTGTGTTTCCCGTGGCCACGGATCTGCGTGTATCTAGAGCCAAAGGTGTCAAACACATGACCAGGGGGTTACATGAATGGGCTCCAGAATATGGCTTGAACCAGCTTAAAATTCAGTTCCTATCTGGTTTTAGTGTGTTGATAGAGTAATACAAATATAAACATGTGGTTTTCTAAGTCAATATGCAGCCGACAGGGGTTCTTATATTTGGTTTAGTGACCCCCATTTCTGTTTTTCAGAAATAACTATTGTTAGGTGTTAATTAATCAATGACTAAATTGTTCCCCTGACTTTGGAAGTTTAAATGTGTTCAAGCCAGGGCTGGGTTTATATTGCTAATGTTTTGGGACGATTTTCCTGTACTGGACAAGGCCATGGAGAGGTTTAATGAGATTTAATTGATGACTTCTAGAAATAAGTTGCTTTTCTTCCTAAACATACAAGACATTTTTGGAGAGAAGAATTTTTCTCAGTAAGCTTATGAACTTGGCAGGGAAGTTTGTGTGAGGATATTTCATAGATGGCTACTAGATGACTCTCACCCTTAATTTTTGATTGTATGTATTCTTTTTTTCTGACAAAATCTATGCCCAGAACTTCTGGTAAACTGTAATGTTTGGAGTTAAATGAATGGTTTTAATAAAGTACCAGATCAACATGAAGCCCTTTGGGTTAGGGAGCAGAGAGGAATACCATGGTAATATGTGAGTTTTGTTGGACATTTAGTGTAGACCTTCCTTGGGAAATTAGACATTAATTTACTTGGTGGCCTGCCAGGTAACTGTACCTTTTTAGTAGGGACAATGTGAGGGAGAAGGGAGAAACCACGACCTGCCACCCTTGGAAATGCTGTCTGAGGCCCTGGCACGATGGAGCGTTATCTCATTGGCTTTTGTAAAGGCATCCGGTGTGAGGCAAAGGAAGTGACCAACTGAGGTATCCTTACATTGTTGGCATGTTGCTCGTTGTATGTCATTGCTTGTCAGGCATCAGTAACTGAGTAAGTGCTAGTCAACAAGCATGTTTTCAGTGTTGAGCATAACATCACAGCTCTTTGGTGCTGTCCATCTTTGGATGGTAGGGAGGATATCGAAGGGATGAAGGCATAGGTGTCCCACATTCTTGTAGCTCAATGTTCAACTCTAGTAAGCATTGTACCTTCACCATTTTGTGTTTTTGCTATGTCCTTGTTCAGTGACTGAAGGACTGTGGCTGTGGGAAGTAGTAATTGTCTGTACTTTCAGATAATAACACAATGGATTTTTGTGATACCTTTCATCCAAATAGCTTAAAGTACCCTTTAGTATTATCTGATTAATCCCCTGAGGGTGAAGTAACCAGTATTATTATCTCTATTATAGACCACTGGAAATTGAGGGTCAGAGAGGAGGTAGTGGTTGGACCACTGCTCCTTGCCATTCATCCTAGGGATGGTAGTGAGACTAGAGATGTTTGGCTTATTCTGGCCCTGGAATGTCATAGGCAGGAGGGTTCCAGGGAAATTAGATTGAGTTGAGAACTGAATAGAAGGCTTTCTACGTTAAGAATGTGCTAGGACTGTAGTTTGAAAACAGATTCATCTACTTGTTCACTCAGTATTTATCAGGGGCAGCTAGGTGGTGCAGTGGGTAGAGCACCAGTACAAGAGTCAGGAGGACCTGAGTTCAAATCTCACCTCAGACACTTAACACTCACTAGCTGTGTGACCTTGAGCAAGTCACTTAACCCCAATTGCCTCATCCTGGGTCATCTCCAGTCATCCTGATGAATTTCTGGTCACTGGATCCAGGTGGCTCAGGAGGAGAAGTGAGGCTGGCGACCTGCACAGCCCTCCCTCACTCAAAACAAAGTCAAGTGCAAGTCATGTCATTATTTCTCTGATGGCATGATCTTCTTTGGCAACAAAGGAGGAACACACACAATATTTATCAGGCATCAGCCATAGGAATGTACTTTAGTCCTCTAATGGGACATGTTTCTAGCATGGAGGGGTCAAGAGGCCATCAGGGGCCTTGATTTTGACTCCTAGAGGTTCCAGGTTCATTGACTTTTATCATTTGCAAAAAACCTTTGTTTTTGACTGTGACTTTTGCACTCACATACTGCATGGACGGTGATACTGTCTTCATTGTATATCAAGTAGAGGATCTGGAATCTGAGCAGTTTTCAGGGGGCTGTAGGAAGGACAGGCTGGAACTGGACCCGTGGAATCAAGGTGCAAAAATGGCTTGATTCCCATAGCTAGTTGATGTGCCCTTCTGCAACACTGTTTCCTTTTGTTTTTCTCTCTGTAGTTGTGAGATCAAGGTTCTTCTTTAATTTTGCCTTATTGCTGCTATCCTTTGGTGGAAGTCTGCAGCAAGAACTGCTTAGGAAGTCTTATGTAGGTCTTGGTTCCTTGGGTGCATTGTGCTTTAGAACTGTTTGATTAAAAAAAAATCACATCTATTTCTAGCCATTTGATTCTTGGATTATACATGAGATAAAATGGATTGCTTGTGTTTTTTCCTTAGGTCAGTTGAAACTGTCAATAGATAAACAAGACCGAGTTTTGCTTCTTCATAGTAAGTATGTTTTTACACATCTCACCTAGATAGAGCTAGGCAGATTATGTCCATTGCTTTCAAATGAATTTCAATTACCCTTTTCTTTGCAGAATGTTCTGTTGGTTTCTAACAAGTGTGACTTTTATTTGAGACCTTGTAAGGCAGTTTCTCTGCTCCTGTCTCATGTATGTATTGGGCTTCTATGCCAAGCCGTTTTGCTCAGTCAGGGCAGCTTTACACTCTTGGGGGCAGCGTTCTCTGTCTGCAATATTCTACAATTCACTAAAGCAAGCCTATGCTGGAAGGGCCTCTCTTTGCCTTCTTTCTCCTGCCCTTGATTTCTTCACTTTCTGCTTCTGAGTGTTCTTAAGAAGCAGGGGAAAAATTTTTTTCAGTCAAGGACCCCACTCTGACTGAGCAAACAGTTTTTAAACAGTCAACTGACAGCAAGACTCACTTGATTAGTAGTGGAATTTTTTTCTTTGGCTCCACCTATGTTTCCACCTGTGTTTCTTACCTTCCTGGTCTTTCCCTCTTCTTTGTCTTGCCTTATAGGGCCTTAGGCTAAGAACACAAAGCCCAGCCTGCAATAAAAACTCAAGCAGAGTTTGCCTTAAGCTTCCAACTGAAACCAAATAAAGAGAACTTTTGAGGCTTACTCTGATCTTTTAGGCTTTAGCTACAAAAGCCAGGGCTTGCTTCCATGACTGCCTCTGCTTCTCTGTATACCCTTCTTCAGATTCGTACATGGTTATCTGACAATGTTAGCCTTATCTGTGTGGCCTAGTTTGAGCTGCTTTATTTCATCATGATTTGGCATGGGTAGTGCCAGGGTAGGGGAAAGAGTGCTGGGACAGATTTGAGGAAGGGATAATATCACAAAGGAAAGGAGGGAATCTTGCAAATAAAGGGGCACATACAATTTTTCATTATTAATCCTAGTATCAACTATGCACTTTTCTTTAGTCATAGAAGCCAGAGATCTCATGACCAAAGACTCTCGACCCTGTGATGCTTATGTGAAGGTATGTAATGGTGGGGGAAGTGGGAAGGATACCATCTAACATTGCTCCCCTGTTTCAGTTCCACTAGGGCATTTAGAAATGGAATCTATTTCCAAGCTGTAGATGTTAGGGTTTAGTCTACACAAGTATTTATTGAGCACCTTCTGTGCTAGAATATCTCCATCCCCTTTGTCTTGACTGGTGACTATTCCGTTATGTCAGCAGACACAGCTCACGTTTACATAGTACTTCATATACAGTTAGAGAATGTTTTTACAACCATTATTTCATTTGATCAGTGCATAGCTTAGTGTTATAACCATCTCTCAGTAACACTAATGAATGATAGGGAGAACACAGATATTTGAAATTCACATAAAATCCAAGACTTTGTTTTTAGTAGCAACTTCATTTATAATTCCATCAAGTCTTTAACTAGAATTATCAATTCAAACTGGCTAAAATTTAGATAGTAGAAGAGAAGAGGATAATTCTAAGGTCTGTTTAATGAACCTTTAGATTAGTGGTCTTCAAATTAAGAACATGGCCTGACCTAAAAGAGTATGTGATCAACCAATTGGAGAGTGGGAAGGTAGGTTATATTCCACTTTTCCCTGTGACAGCCACCTGGGGAGCTTGTCTCCAACACATTCACATCTACAATTGCCCTCCAATAGTCCTTAAATCAGCCCTCTCCCTTTGCTATGTGAGCTCCCATCCTATTTCTTCTGAGCCAAGTGTCAACTTTTCAGGGCATTTTATGACCCGCATGATGCCTGAGCACCCACAGTAGCAGCTGTATAGATAGATACCATTGGGAAAGTGACCTTCTCCTCCAGGATACCTACCCTGTGTCCCCCAGATCACTTTATGCTTGTGGAAAATGCTCCTCCAATGGTGGGCTCTATGTCCCAGATTAGTGACCAATGACTAAGAGCCCCAACTTCTCATTTTTTCCCAAGTGGGCCAGAATGAGTTGTACCAGATGAGCAAGCATGAGTAGATACAGATTTCTTTACATCATCTTGCCTTTCAAACCCATTTCTGTTCTGGATTTCTTTGTTACTTTCATGGGCACCATTGTTACAAGCCCCCAGGTTTACAATTTCAGTGTTATCTTTTACTCTTCACTCTCCCTCACCTCGCATACCCAGTTAGTTGCCAGCTCTTGTCATTTCTCTCTTCACACCATTTCCTGCATCTGTCCCCTTTTTTCTACTCACATAACCACTACTTTGGTTCAGGCCTTTATTACCTTTTGCGTGGACCATTATAATGTCCTCTATCTCTGGAACATAACTCCCTCTTAACTTCTACCTCATAGGATCCCTTTTCTTCTTCAAGATGAAACTTATTTTGTTTATGCTTATATATGTCCTTGTTGTCTCCTCTATTAGAATATAAGCCCTTTGTGAGTAGGGATTCTTGCATGTATTGGATTTATGGCCCTTGTGCCTGAGAGAGGCATGACACAGTAGTTGGATAATAAATTAATTGTTGATTGGTCTCTTAAGTTCTCTTCTGCAATTCCCTCTCTCAATTGATCAATTAAACAAGTATTTTTTCAGCACCTACTATGGGCCAGGCATTGTTCTATGCACTAGGGATGCAAGTACAAAGAATTAATCCTACTCTTAATGAACTTACATTTGAATGAGGGTATATTTAATTTAAAATCAATGAAGTACTCCTTTACTTCATTAAATTAATATAACATTGTAGAACATTAATATAAAGTTAATAAATACAAATATATTCAAAATGATTAAAGGAAGAGGGAGACTGTTAGGCAGAGGTAAGGAGAGAGTACATTGCAGGTATGGGAGATGGGTAGTGCAAGGGCATAGAGACAGAAGATGGAATGTTGTGTGTATGAGGAAAGAAGAAAAGGGTAGTTGGGCTGAATGGTAGAATGTGAAAGTGGAGTAATATCTAGTAAATAGTGGAAATAGGTTTAGGGCGAGGTTGTGTAGAACTTTAAAAACTGAACAGAGGTGTTTATAGTTTGTCCTAGTGGCAATAGAAATCATTGTAATTGGTTGAGTCAGATCTGCACTTAAAGAAAATTACTTTGGCAGCTGTGGGTAGGATAGACTGGAGTGGAGAGAGATTTGAGGCAGGGAGAACAAATGAGTCTCTTGCAATAATCTAGGTGAGAGGTGATGAGGACCTGACCTAAGGTGGTGGTTGTGTGGGGTCTTATATGGGAAATGTGGTAAAGGTAGAAATGGAAAGATTTTGCAACCACTTGAATGTGGAGGTTAAGTGAGAGTGAGGAGTCCAGTGTAATGCCAAAATTACAAAGTTGGGGAGTGGAAGGATGATGGTGCTTTTGACAGAAAGAGGGAAATTTGGAAGAGGAGTGATTGGAAGGAAAGATAATGAATTTCATTTTAGACTTACTGAGTTGAATCTGTCTCTAGGACATATACTTTGAGGTGTGCAATTGGCAGTTAGTGATGTGGGACTCAAGTTTGGAGGAGACACTGGGGTTGGATATCTATGTCTAATCTGTATCTATGTCTACATATCTATACATATGTGTGTGTTGAACTCATCTGTAAGCAATGATAATTAAACTCATGGGAGTTTAAGAAGTTACCAAAAGAAATAGGATAGAGGACCTAGTGCAGAATCTTAAGGAATAAACTAGAGGAGATATGAGGTGGATGATGAGTCAGTAAAGGAGACTTAAAAGGAACAGTGAGACCAACGGGGGACAAACCAGAAGAGAGTAGTATAACAGAAACCCAGAGGAAAGATGTTATCCAGATGGATGGGTGGTCAACTGTGGCAAATGCAGCTGATTAAGGATGAGGACTGAGGAAGGACCACCAGGTATGACAATTAAGATATCATTAGTTAACTTTGGAGACAGCAGTTTCAGTTGAATGATGAGGTTGCACCTGAACTACAAAGGATTAAGGAGTGAGAGGAAAAGAAGCAAAGTAGGTGAGTATACGCAACTCTTTTAAGGAATCTGGTTGAGAAAGGGAAGAGAAAATTCAAGGGGGTGTTAGATTCTAGACAACTTTTTTTTTTTAAGAATTGAGAAATATGTATGTGTGTTTAAAAGGAAGGAACCAGTTAATAGAAGTTGAAGATTCAAGAGAAGGGAATGGTTAAGGATATAATCTTGTAGAGAAGATAGGGTGGGATCAGATATATATTGGTTTTGGCAAGGAGAAAGATCACTTTGTTAGTGTAGAGCAAAGGAGGAGAGAGTGGGAGATAATGTCAAGGGGCTTTTGATGGAAAGAGAGAAAGAGAATAGGAACAGAGGTACTCATGTCTGATAGCCTCAGTGACTTGAGGTAGATTGAAGGAATATGTCACGAGATTCAAGGTGGATGAAGCATATCTGCATGGATACTAGAGCCCTGTATTATGAAGCAGGTGTTGGGGAGTAGAGGCAGATGGTAAATGAGGTGATGGACTTCATGAGAAAGAACATAGTTTTTATTGAGTGGGAAATTTTGATGTAGTGAACTTCAAAGGAGAAAGGATAATTGAATGAAGGAGGAAAAGAGAAGGTCTGTAAGTGAGAATGGGGAGCAAGGAGTATTCCGACTTCTTATAAGACAAGTGTGACAGTAGATGTGAGAAGGTACAGTTAGCTGGAGATGGTAGCTAGGTAAGGATGTAGGATCATCAGGGGAACCCAGGTCTCAGTGAGGGCTAATACATGGAAAGAATATGATAAAAAGAGGGCCAAGATGAAGACAAGTTTGTACTGTATGGAATAAGAATTCCAGAGGGCACAATGTCAGGGGTTGGTAAGGTTGGAGTGGTACATAATTGAGGGGAATGGGGATGAAATAACATGAAGAAGCGGTTGGGGACATTTTTGCCCTAAATAATTTTTACAAGGCTAGGGAAAGAAACAACGGAAGCCACAGGAGAAATAGTATGCCAAGTGGGTAGGGTAGCTGAGTCTCCAAGGGATATTGGAAAGGGAGCTGGGTTGTGCATGGATCCTTCACCTGGGTGGCTGATAGAGAGGAGCAGAGCACTGGGGAGGAGGATGGTAAGCAGTGGTTTCTGCTAGCTACTGAGCTTGGGTGGGATCTGCCATCTGTAGGTCCTTGCCTTTTCCAGGATGGCTAGTGGTAGGGAGTAAGATGTTCTCCTTTCCTCTTTTCCCATTAGAGACCTTGTCCATTAAGGTTCTACTATAAAGACATGTTGTGGTGCAGAGGTGACTTCAGTTCTTCAAGACTGTACCACAGGAGGGCAAACTTTTCTAGGTCCTATCATGGAGTGTAAACTTCTACAGGTCTTACAAAGCTAGAAGTGCTTTGAATTTGGTTCTAGGAATGATCTGTCACCTAAGGACCAGCCTCGGAAAGTTCAGTCTCATCACCAGGAAGCTGACCATCTGATGATTAATGTTTTGACTATTGTAACTCATGAGCTGTCTACTGAGGGATGGAGAGATTGTGATCTGGGTTGGTAAAATGAATACCCATAATGATAAAGATTAAAAAGAGTTATTGAATTATTTCATAGCTGAGTCATAAATGAAGACTCAGGAACAGAAGTAGAGGTGTAGTCCTGGAACCCAGGCATTAGGCAGAGTGGTTATAGACACTCTTGTGCCTTCTCACTGTTCACTGTTGCTCTGGACAGTTGTAAAATTTCACGAGTGAATTCCAGGTTGGAAGGTCTAGAAAACAGGGCAAGAACTTCATTTGTCTTGGTCTGGTTAAGGAGAGTAAAAAATGGAATTTGAATTGAGAGTTAAGGCCATCCTGACTCATCTCAGGCTTCTCTTTGACTTGAAACTTTTTGAGAAGCTATCATGAGTTACGTATTTCTCTAGTTGAGTGGTTATGAATTGCGAAAATAGAATTGTGTTTTCTTTAGAAAAGTTAAGTTTGCCTGAAGCCTAACCAGGAGTCCAGAAGTCATGCCCATTCTTTGGGAACAATTGTTTCTAGCTTAGTCTGGGCCTGTCTTCTCCGTAACATCCTCAGGCCTTGTACTGGCTCTTCTGAGAGCTACCTTTAATTTTAAGAAGTTGATGCCTTTATGTACCTTTTGATCTGTTTGATGGTGGGAGCCACTCCTTGACAGATACTGGGAAGGCTTTTAATATTTGGCTGCTGTTTGAATTGTTTTTTTTTTCTTCAGCTTTGAGCTGGTGAACAAAGCTGATTAATGATAATTGCAGTGGTTGCTAACAAGCTGCATCTGATTGAGAATGGATATGATTAGCTAATACAAGTTTGTCTCCATTTCAAGGTGTCTGTGGTACCTGATAATGATCGAAAACGGAGGCAGAAAACTCAGACCATCCCAGACTGTAAAAATCCAACTTTCCATGAACGGTTTTTCTTGTAAGTAAATCTATTATAACATAACTCTGTCCTACTCTGCCCTTTTCTTCTTTGGTGCAAAAGGAATTTTTGCCGTGGAGATAGTTTTGTTTTGTAAGTTAAGCAATCCAACTGAAAGCATGCTTATTTGCAAAGACCATATATGTTTTTCCATGCTTTTTTCCTTGTATATCTGGCACAATATCTGATATATGGCAATAAAATCAATGTGCTAGAAATGATTTAGTTATTTCTCATAATTGAAATGCCTTAGGCTTAGAACTAGAACTGAAAACTTAGCCACCTTTAGCTGCTAGAGAGAGAGCCCTAGGGGTATAGAATGAGAGCTCATCCCACTTCTGGTGGGATGAAGTAAGGGCCTCAGTACAAAATTTTGCTTGAAGGAGCACTGGCTCAAGTATTGTTGAAACTTCCGTTGTTATTTTCAAGTTGAGATACTTTTTAGTGACTTTTTGGCATATAAAGAGCATTTAGAATGAGATCTCTTTTCCCTCTGTTCTGATTTCTGGGCCCTTGTAGTTAGGTGGAAGAAGTCTTGAGTATTCTGTTTTGTGATGAAACATCCTAACATCCTTCTCAGACAAATTGGGGAGTGTATGTATACCTTTAGACTTGATTTCCCTTCCATGGGTCTCTGTATTTTTTCTTCTGCATTAGGCTTGGTTGTGGTGCTTTGGTAGAATAGCTCATGTCTCTTTCATAACTTAGGTTTTTTAACCATACAGGTTAATTTACCAGCCAATTGACTAGTAATTTATTCAGGTTGGACTTTTCCCCCTTCTGGGGGGTCTATCCTTAGCTGAACTCTTTATATCTAGGGTCTGAATTTAGCAGTCCAACAGGAATGACCATGGTTCCCTCTCTAAGCACAGATAACTTGGGAAGAAAAGTTTTTAGTATGTTTGGCTGGTTTCCAAAGACAAAAATTTTTACTTAGAGTTCCTCAGCAGATGAATGTAATTGGACATTGTATATAAAGGTCATTTAATGGTAATGATATTTATTTGATTCAACCTGGAGTCCTGTGTCAACCACGAAGGCTCTTAATGCCTTTGACTTACTTTACAGTCCCATCCAAGAGGCAGATGAACAGAAGCGGCTTTTGGTTGCTGTGTGGAACAGAGAGAGAGACCATAGGTAAGAAGGATTTCCTGGGTAGACATGTGTTCCCCCACTAGGCCTTTGGGTAGATATTAGGAGGGACATTTGCTGCCACTCAAAACTCTACTCCTCTGGGGATTTCCAAACAGTAGAAGCTTGGGCTCCCCATCCGCTCACCCACCTTGTTCTGGGGTGCTGTCCTTTGTCACCTCCTCAGTGACTGTGTGTTGATGCCTACAAGTCACTAACTCTAACCTGGTAGTGGAGATTCCAAGAGATTGAGGTCATGGGGTTCTACCTTTAAAGAGCTTACAGTTTAGTTGAGACAAGAGATTCCCTCCTCTTCTTCCTCTCTCCTCATATTAATTTTATAAAACACTTAGTACAGTGCCTGGCACATAGTAGGTACTTAATAAATTCTTCCTTCTCTTACTGTATATCCTTCCTTCTATGAACCAAATACTAGGAGGCAAGAGGATAATATGAATATAAATTTATCTCATTCACTATCAGATGAAAATATTATAGGCTTAGAGCTAGGAAATAACCCTAGGTTAGATTTTTTTTTCCATATCCTTAAGTTAACAAATTGGAATGCTTTTAAAAGTAGCATCCTCTTCAACCTTTTGCCTCAAAATAGAAAATTTGTATGTCATCACAGTGTCATAAAATGGCATCTTAGTGTCAACTTTGTTCTGTAGGGTATTTTTTCAGCTTACCACTTTAATAGAGAAAGAGCTGATGCAGATATGTGTATGAGTAGAGGAACATTTAAGCTATAAAGTTATTTTACTGTACTGGTTGCTGTATGATGAGAACCCTTGGAGGTGCAGTCACTCACCTCTCTGTTTTACAATTAGGATTTCATGACAGTAGAATAAATTAAGCAAAGTGCAGTTTAAGAATGAGTGATTAATGTTAATTCAAGTTATTGGCAAAGAAAGGCACAGTTATGTTGGAGCAAATGAGTCAGCATCAAGTTGAAGCAAGACGACAATGTACTGGGGGATGTGTCTCACATTCTTGCCTATTTTGGGAAAGTATGATTCCCTATTCAGAAAATCCATAATAGGCAGTCCAAATAAAAAAGGATACAAAGGAAGAGAAACATATATAACTTTCTCACATGGCTTTGAATTGTATTATCGATAGCCTTACTAAAAAACCGTCAAGAGCTGTTAATAAATAGCACATCTTCAGTTCTCATTGGCATGACTCAAGATATTGAACACAGACTCGATGAATAATACCGAAGCATGCCACTAATTTGTCTTTCTAAAAGACGATGCCTTTATAGCTTAGCTACGTAATACGGAAAAGGAAAATCCTGTGAAAAATACTACCCAGGCTGGTGCATGTATTCTGAAATAAAAGAGCATTTTTCTTAAGTATGGTCATCAGTCAATTTGAAAAGGAAATTAAATGAATTTACATCATGATTTTAAAAGAATACAGCTTTTTGATCATTTTTGATAGCCTCTTGCATTAACCATACTGGTTTTCTAATTATGTCTTGCATAGACCTACCTCTTTTTTCTCTATACACTCTTGGGGTTCTAGATTCTTCCTAAGAGTTCCTTCCCAGAATCCATTTCATCTGTAGTCTCTTCTTCTCTCTTTAGCTGAATTTTGTTTGTCTTCCAAGGTCTGGCCCAAACCTACCCTCCTCCTTGAGCCCTCTCTTACTTCCCAGTGCTGCAGCGATCTTTTCTCAGATTGCTTTAGCTAATATGGTCTGTTCTGCTTTTGGGTAGTTAATCATGTACTTGCCTTGTAAGATTTGAAATCATGAACTTGGAGCAGGAAGTGACAATAGAACATAGAACATTAGAAAATAGATGGTTACAACTAGAAGGAACCTTGAAGATCATGTAGTTTAACTCCCTTATTTTATAAATGAGAAAACTTGTGACAGGTTAATAACAGGCAAAGCTGAGGCTAGAAGAACTTCTCTATCTTTTTTTCTAGTCTTTTTCCCTTTTCTACCATACCATCTAGCTTCTGTTGTATCATCTTGAACCATTTAAAAAACTCTTGTATTGTTACTTAACTTTTCAAGTGTTTCTCTTATTTTACTGACACTTGTAATCAACTTGAAGACTTTCATCTTGCATTTGTTGCACATAGTAGGGGCACAGTTTGATGGACTGAGTATATAAACCAGGGGTGGGGAATCTCAGCCTCAAGGCTACATGTGGCCCTCTAGGTCCTCAAGTATAGCCCTTTTGATTGAATCTAAACTTCACAGAACAAATTCCCCACCCCTGGTATAAACATTTGGGCAATATTTTTTATATTATTTATCGATCTACAACCTGAGCTATACTCAGATTACATATAAAAAGAATTTTAATAGCTTTGAGTATCGTAAGTAAGAAGTAGTCAGTTACAGACCACTTAAGAGATTTCTACTTATGAGTGTTAATTGTGACAATTTACAATACCTGAGTGAATGTGAAATCATTGGCGCCAGAGTAGGAAGCAAAGCTGTGGAGAAGTTATTAACAATTTAGTACTTTCAGTTCATTTGGGAAGGTGACTTCTATTTACCAAAGAATATTACAGAAGCCATATTTTTTTCCTTTCTTACAACAGTACAATTTATTCCTTCCTTTTTGACAATTTGAAAGAGGGCTAATCTTCATAAAATGGGTTAGTCAGGCAAATACATACTATAAACTTGTCAAACCTACTGTTGGTGGGATAACTGTGATCCCTTTTTTTTTGTTATATAATTTATTTATTTTTCAGTTCTCAACATTCACTTCCACAAGAATTTGAATTAAAAATTTTCTCCCCACCCCCGGACAGCATGCACCTCATCCATGCCTTCCTCCAGTCTTTCCTCTCCTCTATTACCCACCTTTCTTCCATCTCCCTTCTCTATTTTCCTGTAGGGCAAAATAGATTTCTATACTCCATTGCCTGTATAGCTTTATTTCCAGTTGCATGCTGAAACAATTTTTAACATTCATTCTTAAAACTTTGAGTTCCATATTCTCTCCCTCCTCACCACCTCCCCCCCACTGAGAAAACAAGCAATTCCTTATAGGTCATACATGTGTAACAATGTGAAGCACTTCCATAATAGTTATGTTATAAAAGACTAACCACATTGCCCTCTCTCCTATCCTGCCCTCCATTTATTCCATTCTCTCCCTTGACCTGTCCTTCCACAATAGAGTTTGCTTGTGATTATCCCTTTCCCCAATTTGCTGTCCCTTCTATTATTTTCCTTCTCCTATCCTCTTCCCCCTTGCCTTCCTGCAGGGTAAAGTAGATTTCCATATACAATTGAGTGTGTATTATTTTCTCCTTAAGCCAAATCCCATGAGAGTAAGGCTCAATTATTTCCTTTCAATCCCCCCTCTTCCCTTCCATTGTAAAAGCTCTTTCTTCCCTCTTTTATGTGAGATGATTTGCTACATTCTACCTCTCCCTTTTTCTTATTCCTAATACATTCCATTCAACAGTAAATTTTATTTTTTTAGGTATTCTCCCTTCATATTCAACTCACCCTGTGCCCTCTATGTGTGTGTGTGTGTGTATACATACATGTATATATGCATATATATACACATACACAGTACACCCATGTACATATACATACCTACACATACATAATATATACATACATACCCATACACATCTATGTGTATGTATATATATTTATATACATATTTTCCCTCTAACTACCCTAATACTAAAAAAGTCTCATGAGTTACTAATAACATCTTTCTGTGTAGGAAACAGTTCAATTTTAATGAGTTCCTTTAGGATTCTCTTTCCTGTTTTCCTTTTCATGTTTCTCTTGATTCTTGTATTTGAAAGTCAAATTGTCTATTCAGCTCTGGTCTTTTCAACAAGAATGCTTGGAAGTCCTCTATTTCATTGAAATTCCATTTCCCCCCTTAAAGTATTATACTCAGTTTTGCTGGATAGGTGATTCTTGGTTTTAATCCTATCTCCTTTGACCTCTGGAATGTCATATTCCAAGCCCTTCGATCCCTTAGTGTAGAAACTGCTAAATCCTGTTTTATCCTGATTGTATTTCCACAATACTTGAATTGTTTCTTTCTGGCTGCTTGTAATATCTTTTCCTTGACTTGAGAACTCTGGGATTTGGTTGCTATATTCTTAGGAGTTTTCCTTTTGGGATCCATTTCAGGAGGTGATTGGTGAATTCTTTTCATTTTTATTTTACCCTCTGGTTCTAGAATATCAGGGCAGTTTTCCTTGATAATTTCTTGGAAGATGATGTCTAGGCTCTTTTTTTTGATCGTGGTTTTCAGGTAGACCAATTTTAAAATTATCTCTCCTGGATCTATTTTTCAGGTCAGTTGTTTTTCCAATGAGATATTTCACACTGTCTTCTATTTTTTCATTCTTTTGGTTTTGTTTTATAATTTCTTGGTTTCTCATTAAGTCGTTAACTTCCATCTGCTCCATTCTAATTTTTGAAGAACTGTTTTCTTCAGTGAGCTTTTGAACCTCCTTTTCCATTTGGCTAATTCTTCTTTTTAAAGCATTCTTCTCCTCATTGGCTTTTTGGACCTCTTTTGCCATTTGAGTTAGTCTGTTTTTAAAGGTGTTATTTTCTTCAGCATTTTTTGGGGTCTCCTGTACCAAGCTGTTGACTCAATTTTCATGATTTTCTTGCATCGCTCTCATTTCTCTTCCCAATTTTTCCTCCACCTCTCTTATTTGATTTTCAAAATCCTTTTTGAGTTCTTCCGTGGCCTAAGACCATTGCATATTTTTTTTTTTTTTTGGAAGTTTTGGAGCAGAAGCTTTGACTTTTAGGTCTTCCTCTGATGGTATGCTTTGTTCTTCCTCATCCAAAAGAATGGAAGAAAATATCAAGAAAATAACCTTCTATTGTCTTATTATTTGCCCTTTTTTTGGGCATTTTCCCATCCAGTTACTTGACTTTTGAGTCCTTTGTCAAGTGGAAGGTATACTCTAGGGACCTGTAAGTTCTTAATTCCTCCAAGGTGGCACAATCAAGGGAGAGGAGTTTGCTCCTTTCCTGGCCTGCTCTCTGGTCTGTGAACAACCACAAGCACTCTTTTGTGCCCAGGATCTGTGAATAGGATTTCCTTTTCATAGTCACCACAGCTCCACCACACCAGCATTCTTCCTCACCCTATGACTGCCACTCATAACTGAGACCCAGATCAGCTGCTCCATTTCCTCAGGGTCTTTTGAGGGCTCCAAAAATGTATGCTGCTACTGCAGTGGCTGCCTCCACCGGGCCTGGGGTCAGACTGTACACCCCTTCATCTAGGTGAAAGAGCTTTCTCATTGACCTTTGAAGCTGTCTTTGGCATTTGTGGGTTGAGAAATCTGGGAACTGCAGCTGCTGCCCGTGATTCCATTGCCTGAAGCTTGCTTTAGTCCTGTCCCTGCTACGCTATGCCTCCAAGGCTGGGTTGCACTCTGCTCTGAGCCCCAGTGCAATAGACCTTTTCTGTTGACCTTCAAGACTGTCTTGGACTGGAAACCTCTTTCACTCTGTCATTTTGTGGCTTTTGCTGCTCTAGAATTTGTTTAGAGTCATTTTTTTTTCAGGTATTTTATGGGCTGGGTGGGGGGAGCTAGAACCCAGAAGCCATATTCTTTAGGGCAAGGTATAGTGATTGTAGAAATATATAAGTGTAAGATTTATAATCCTATAGCATATATTTAGTAAACCAAGAGTCAAATAGTACAATGGAATACTTTGTGTATCCAAATATCAGATTTCTTTTGAAGGAGCTGCCATTTAGTGTTAAATAGTTATATAAGACTTTTATCAAGCTTTATCATTATCTTGAGGAACATCTTAGGTCAGCCTTACAGGTGAACTTCTACAGTGACAAAAACTCTGTAGCATCCAGGGCATCTCCTCTCTTATCAGACCCCAGCAAAGCTACTCCAGATTCAACACACTCTGTGTTAGCTTTCATTTAAAACCATTGCTCATGAGCACCCACCAGTATGTTTGCTTTTACTAGTAAGCCAGAGGACACAATTAGTTCAAAGCAAAGGCATTAAATGAAATTTCATAATAACAGGAGCACCCTATCATTTTCTTCCATAAATCTGGGACATGAACCTATGTGGGAAGATGTGACTAGGGAACACTTGTAGAGAAGTGCACATATAGGAAATGTTTATTTGTTCATGAATAAAGAAACATTTATTAAGCTCTTACTGTGTGCCAGCACTATGCTAAATACTGAATATGCAAATAGAAGCAAGCACCTGCCATCAAGGAGCTTATTTTCTAATTGGGGGAGAAGACTGTGAAGGAAGAGCTAGAGTTACTGAGGTGGTATGTGGGTTGAGGCGGGCCAGCATGGTTTGAAATGACCAGGAAGTGGTGGGGTGGTTTGGGCTGGGGCAATATAAAGTGAAAGCTCCCCTCTCAGAACCCAGGATCCTTAAGCAAAGTCTACATTCTGATGGAAGGAGGTAGAAGACCAGAATGCAGGTGGCATGGTTTAGAAATGGCCAAAGAGGTAATGCCTGTGTGTGGGAGCATAAGCCAGCTGACAGTGTAGGGCTGCTGATGTCATCTGGGAATGAGGAGTTCAGAGTGCATCCCAATAATGTTGGGGTAGCTCCTGAAATGATGAGGGTCCTATTGTCCTGAAAGAATTCACTCAGACAGTCTCCTAGTTAAAGAAAGGTATTTATTGGGGTGATGCTCCAAAGTGGGCCTGCTCCCACATGGAATAGACAAGCATAGGCCCTGCTCCCTGCAAGAGGCAAAGGCCGTTATTGGGGTTAGATGTCTGTTTTAAATGTGATTTTTTTTAGAATAGACAAAAAGAGGACAAGAGAATGGGAAGAACAAGCATGGCTCTAAAATGCCTGGGATGTCAGGTAGTTCAGAGGTGCCTTTATCATGCAGATAAGCAAAGAGAAGAGGGAAAAAGGGGAGGGGAAGAGTGGTTCTGGAATTGGGGGTACTTTGTGAAAGTCCACGGTGAGGGCTTCAATGTGCAGTCTTCTTTGACCACTTTTGTGGCTGGTCACATCCTGCAATCTGCTTGCTTCATCTGCCTCGAGCACTCCTTTCTACAAAAATCATCACAAGTGCCGTTGGGTTGCTGCCTACTCATTGCTGGTATTGCGTGCTGTAGAGTCTTCACCAAATGAAGCTTTGCTGGTTTTGTGATCTCCACCAGGAAGTGGCTTAGTTGTGCATGTAGTTGTGTAGCCTCTCTCTACTCTCAGCTTCTGACTTCAGCTGGAGTTTTTGTCTGAGATGTTACCTCTTCTTCATTAGAGGACAAGTGGGCTGCTTTCTTTTTTTCATCTTAGAGCCTAGAAGCTTAGCCATTAGCTTTTTTTTTTTTTTTTTTTTGGTGGGTGGTATCAGGCCCTTCACACACCTGCTGTCATCCCTCTATAAGGAGAGTAAAATCTGTTCTTATAGCCCTTCTTATTGTCAGCCTGAAGTACTTCAGCATGGTTTTGGGAAGCTGCATTTTAAACAAACCACCAAGGATTTTTTGCATCTGATACTCCTCCATCCTCCAGTGTTCCATTGGTTTTCTTAATCTCCCAAGATCCTTTTCTACTTGGCATGCAAATAGATTTGAACCAGAGCAAAAACTAAGCCAGTGAGGAGAATTCATTGTTCTCCATGCCAATCACTTCTGATTTTATTATGTGTAAGCCTCATAGATTTTGAGCCTCTCTATCTATACCTCTCTGTGTAGCCTCTCTGTCTATACCTTAAGAATGGTATATATTTTTGGCTATGGATTCAGGGAGTTGGGCATTTAGTATCTTAGGAATTGAGAATATTTGCACATGTGAATACATTATCGGTATGGTCATGTATCTGGGGAATTGAGCAGTGAAGTAGGAACAGCACGTGAAACTGAGGGTGAGGAGTCTGGTGAGCATTTATTAGGAGAGAGAAAGTGAAAAAAATAACCAAGGTGTGGAGGACAAAGGTGTCGTAGGAAGAGTGTGTGTGTGTGTGTGTGTGTGTGTGTGTGTGTGTGTGTGTGTGTGTGTGTGTGTGTGTGAGAACAGTGACCTTAAAATTAATTGTCCTTTATCATAGAGTTTTTATTGGGTCTCCTGGTAATTGGTACATGTATAGGGTGGCAAAGTGATTGCTCTTAACAACAACAAAAAACCAAACCCTTAAATTAAAAAAATGTTCACTTCTAAATTCTCTCTCTCCTTCTACTCCTCCCCCACTTATTAAGAAGATAAGACATATAATACCAGTTGACATAATCAGATTAAAATTGATCCTACTTACAGTTAATTGATTTCATCTTGTAACTGTCCAAGTCATGATTCTTTGTCTTTGAACTTAGTTTGGAAATTTAGCTGTCCTGTAAGGAGTCAAATTTAGAAATCTCTGTTAAATTACTGTTCTATTCTTGTGTCACAGAAATCTGTTACCCTTGAAAGAGGTGGGTGGACACAAGGAGTCTGGTCTAGAGTCTTTACACTGCCAAGCTATCCTTCAAGGATGTCTGGTTTGTTAGCCAAAGAAGTCTGGTCCACTATCTCTAACTTTGCAGGTGGATTTAAACAATGAAGGTTTATTAGTCACAGGAGAGAAGGAGGGGGTTGCTGCTAGCTTCTCATTCCCAATTGCCAACCCGTCATGTTGTTCCTCCCCCATGATGCTGTCTAATCTGTAAATGATGGCATTGTTTTCCCCACTTACCTTACTCTGTTCTTTGTTCTCTTGTACTTCCAAAACTTTATGAAGGCTCATAAGCGCTACCTTGTGGTCTTTGGCCATTGACCCAGTTTACTGCTTGCTGCTAGCCTAACTAATAAATTGATCATTCTTAGTTTACCTTAATTTTCAAACATTGCATCAGTATACATAGGAAACCATGCAAAACATTTTCACATTAGGCTTTGGAAAAACCCAAGAAAAATAAAGTGAAAAAAGTATGTTTCAGTCCACACTCAGAGCTCATCAGCTCTCTCCCTGGAGGCAGATAGCATTTTTCATCATGAGCCCTTTGTTGTTGCTTGTTCTTCGTTCTCAAAGAGGACCATGATATTAGTAAGGTGACGTCATGACTTGCAAATGAATTGGATTTAAGTGAGGGAGTCTCCAGCCTCACTCTCTCCTCTGGATTATTGTTATTGATCAGAATAACTAAATATTTCACAGTTAATTATTGCAATACTGCTGTTACTATGTGTAATATTCTCTTGGTTCTCCTCACTTCACTTTGTATCCATTCATATAAATCTACCCAGTATGCATGGTTTTCTAGCCTTTTGGGCTTAGTTTCAAATTATTCTCCAGAATGATTGGACCAATTCACACATCTAGTGCTCTTGACATTTTACCTTTTGGTTTGGTATCATGAAACTGCCTTGGATGCACCTGCTTGTCTGCAGAGGAGACAGCCTTTTCCAGTACAAATTAGCATTAGACTGAGGACTTCCATACCTGAAAGAAAGTCCTAGATACATGGTAGATAGAAGAATCTTTAATAAATTTTGAATACTTCTTATTCAGGACTAGTCTTGACCCTACAGCACTGGTGTTATTCACCAAATGATAGTGACGATAACTAACATTTGTATAATGCTACCATGTGCCAGGCACTGTGCTAAGTGCTTTACAAATATTATCTCATTTGATCCTTAATAATAACCCTGGGAAGTAGGTGCTATTATTATCCCCATTTTACAGTTGAGGACATGAAGACAAGTGGGTTAAGTGACTTACCTGAGGTCACACAGCTCTTAAGTGTCTGAGGCTGGATTTGAACTCGATCTTCTTGACTCTAGGCCTGGCATTCTATCTGCTGTTCCACCTACCTATACAATGGATTCACAGGCTGTATTTTTCTTGGTTGGCCTTTATATTTCCATGATTGGTTTATATCTTGGTACATCTGAATGTGTTTCTATGATGCTTATTTCTGTTGAGACGTTGCACGTTGAACCTGTGGCTGATCACTTTTCTCCATACTCTCTCATCACTATTGACACAGATGTTGACATCCTTTATGGTGATCTTAGAAGATACTGATTAACAGTAGACCTGCTAAGTGCATCACAGTCATTGCTCTAGTTAGGAGTGCAAAGAGGGCAGTGCTATGACATAGAAGAGCTATCAGACCTTAAGGAAGTCATCAGTTTTTATGCCTCAGTCACCTCTTTTATAAAGTAGGAAGAGCAATACCTACCTTGTCTATTGTACAGAAAAGCTGTAATGATGAAATGAAAATGTGGGTGGGAAAAGATTTTGAATGTTTAAAGCTGTAACAGTGCACAGTGATCTCATAATACCCTCATTTCCACCATGGGGCTCTGTAACTGAAGAGAGGAGTACAGGGAAGATAATGGAGGAGTTGGAAAATGGCCAGTTCAGACATTTTTGGTTATGGGACCAATAATTCCACTTTCTTCCTACTAACTGCAGTTTGTTCCAGTGCTCACATCCCACTGGTTATAGATTATCTCTGGAATAATTGGCCAGATATCCCCCCTGAATAAGTAGAGCTTCATAACAAGCAATCCCAGTCCATCCTGGATTTTCTTTATGTGGATTGGCTCCAAATCTATCTCCTACTTACTTAAAGTTTCTCAAAAGGCCAATGAGTCTATTTTTTTTTTTTAGTCAGCGTACTTAAAACTTTTGGAAAGGTTTTAATACCAAGTTCCATTATTCCTCCAGACAGAGTCAACTTATCGGCTGCATGAGCTTTGGGGTGAAGTCTCTCTTGGACCCTGATAAGGTAAGTACCTAGGAGAGGCCTGGTGATATCATTACCTTGAGGATACTGTGGGCCTGGGTAACTTTCTCTGGAAACTTTGGAGGAGACACAACCAAGTCTCTGAGATAGACTCTACCTGTCCAACAGAGAGACATAGTGGATAGAGTATTAAACGTTGAATCAGAAGATCTGAATTCAAATCCTACCCCAGATATCTACTAGCTTTGTGACCCTGGGTAAGTTATTTAGTTTTTCTCAATCTCAATTTCTTCATCTATAAACTGGGGTAATAGGAGCACCTCCCTTACAGGGTTATTGTGAGGATCAAATGACATAGCACACGTAAAGCACTTTACAAACACTCAAACGCTATATAAACACTATTATTGTTATTTGTGGTTGGGTCAGTGGAAAGAAGATGTATCTGTCATCAGGCCTGATTGAGCTAGAGCCAACCCCTTTATCCTTATCCAAATCCCCTGGCCCAGAACTCTTCCAAGAGGAGCAGAATTTTGGGAAAGAGATCTTCTTTAAGAAGGAGGACTTTGGCGTGCGTAGAAAGGGTTAGAATATAAAATTGCTATCTCCCCTTGTGTATGTTATCATGGTTGACGTGAGGTAGCTTGTGCAGATATTATTATCCCTATTTTGGACATGAAGAAATTAAGGCTTAATTGACTCCCCAAGGTCATCCATCTGACTGTTATTCACATTTCTCCAGACTCCAAGTCCAGGACTTTCCAACTCTCGTGAAGGGAGTAAGCCCCTGGCCTAGGCTACTATTTGCGTCTTTAGTGTTTTCTTGTAAAGTGAACTGACTAGATCAAGGATTGGCAAGTTTTGATCTTAAAGTCTACCAATTAGGGAACAAACCATTGTGTGTGTGTGGGGACTTCTTCAAGATCTAAGGCAGGGAAAAGGAGAGGAAAAAGTAGTAACAAAAATAGCTCACATTTCTATATAGTTTTTGAGATTTATAAAGGAGTCTATCTGTTATCTCATTTGATCCTCACCATAACTCTTACTATTTTATAGATGTAGTAAGCTGAGGTTTGTCCAAAGGCACTCAGCTAGCAGGTTCCAGAGCTGGAATTAGAACCTAGACCTCTGGCTACCAGTTTAGAATCTGTAGATACTACTGTAAGCCTTCTCTGTTCTAGAATTGCCCTATTTGAGTGCCCTACTGCTACCATTTGCATATGGGCTAATTGGTGATATGGCTTTCAAAATGTTTTTGTGAGGGTGAGGAGAAACCCTTTCCCCTGTGGCAATTGTTAAATCCTCTTACTTGCTATCTAACTGTAGGCTGTTGTTATTTTATTTTATTTTATTTCCATTGTGAGCCCCAGATCCCCTGCTTCTTTCTGCTTCTTGGCTCACCTCTCATCTGCCTTAGTTAAGGGAGGTCTCACAGAAAAGGGGAATTCTGAAGTAGATTTTGGAATGTGGGCGATATTTCATCACATGGAGATGAGTAGAGAAATAGGGAATTATGAAATGTGTTTAAAGAATGGCAAGCAGGCCTCTTTGACTGGAGACAGGGTGTGTAAAGGGGTAGTGTGATTTAAGGTTGACCTTGAGGAAGGCCATGAGGGACATGCTGTTTGACCTTTGTCCTGTAGGCAATGGAAGCCACCAAAGTAAAGGAATAATGTGATTTGTGTTGTGAGTTGTTAATGTGGCAGTGTGTAGAGCATGAATTAGGAAGGGACAGATTTCATGAACTTTGTATCCTGAACTGGAAGTGAAACTTAAAAGTCAACTCAACCAACATTCATTAAACACCTGCTGAGTACTGTACTTGACACTGGGCATAGACAAAAGTGAAACCATTTCTGCCTTTAAGGAGCTTACATTCTACTAGTACATCAGTAGTGTTAGAGAAGTAGGGGTGAGACTTTTTTTTAAACTGGGTTCAGAATGTCTGAAGAACTCCAGAGAATGTGGAGGGAGGGAGCTGCTTCTTGTGCTGCTTGTTTGGCTTTTCACTTTTCAAGTACCTGGGAAGGCAGGAGGCTGATGGCTGATTGTTCCAGGGAGATGTTGCTGCCCAGGCTAAGGGGAGGGAGTTGAGTCCTTTTTCTTGGAACTGGGGACATTTTTCTTTACTTCAGGAACCCCAGCCATATCCATTTGTTCTCTGAGTCACAGCGGCCCTAGCAGCAGCACCCTCCTCAGTGCTCTGCCTGTGACAGAATGAACAAGCAGCCCAAGGCTCTCAGTGTCCTAAGAGTGCACATCTTTGCCATGCTGCTCCTTCCAAGTGATTTTGTTTCTTAACTCCAAACATGGCCCCACTTCCTTCCTTACTTACTAACGCTCTTCTTGCTATAGGAGATCAGTGGCTGGTATTATCTTCTGGGACAGGACATGGGCCGCACAAAACATCTCAAGGTGGCAACTCGACGGTTGAAGCAGAGCAGAGGTATGTTTTCCAAAGTTTCAAGCCCTAGTCTGGATATGACACAAAGTTATAAAGGAGTTTTATTTGGAGACCACTCTAATGGCATTTCCTCCAGTACTTCTCCTGCCCTTCCCTCCCTCCAGACATCTAGATAATTCTGTCCCTGTGTTTGTATTAGAGCCTGTTAATCCTATATTTTGATCAAAGTGAATAGTTTCTAGGGTCAGTCTCTCTCTTGACTGACATGGTATTAATGATTTGCCTGCCACAGGCAGATGGGCAGTTTTCCTAGGCCATGAGGCTATGAGGCCATTATTTCTCTTGATTGAGTTTTCTTTTGGAGAGGAGGATGTTATTGGCTATATAAACTATTTAAGCTTAGGGGCAGAAGTAGACCATGTAGCCACACTGAGAATGTACTTCCCTAGGGAGCTTTTCTTGGAGTTCATCCCTTTGAGCAGACTGCTTAAGTGATCTAAGACTAGACAGCATCTGGGAACTAGTTGCATGTTGATGATGACTTGCTTCTCCATTACCTTTTAGATCTATTATTGAGAAAGCCTGAAATGGCACTGAAACATGTGGACACAGAAAATATGCAGTTATTCAAGGTGGGTGAATGGGAGACTTGGGTACCAACTGCTAATGAGAAAAACTGTCAGCCATCAGAACACTTCTCAGAGCTTCACTGTTCGTAGCTTGCTGGGAAACCATAAATCTATCTCTAGTTGAATCATCTTATAAAGCACCTGAAAGTCCGTAGGAAATCTGTTGTAATTTGCATAATTTTGGCTCTTGGTTATTGAAGTAACATGTTTAGCACTTAAAATAGAGCTCTAAGGAGCTCTCTAAAGAAGGTGGCTTGGAAACCTGATTGGTTCCAGCCATCTAAGGATTAGGAATCAATATGTGATATCAACTGAGACCTTGCACAGAAACCTTTTGCTAGATTTGGGAGCAGGGACAACATTTGGGGCCTCGATAGATTCACTTCCTAGGAGAAGTAGAAACTCCGAAGAGTTCAGACTTGAGACAACTTGGTATATTTAAAAGAGCAATAAATTTTGTTTTATAGGATTGTTAATGGAGTTTCAGGTGACTCTCTGTGATCTGTGTGTGTGTTCCATTGACTAAATCATAGATTCTTGAAGTATTAATTGAAAGTATTTTGGGGGCCCCAGGGCTTTTGCAAGGATCTTTGTTTACTGACTGACTTTCAACCTACTGTTGCTCCCACTAGGACCCTCTAACTCATCTATCTCTGCCAAATCTGTGATACTAGCTGCTACTTGAAGTTTGTTGGTGAGACACAATGCTGGAGACATGGAGGATTTCTAGTGCAAAGGAATAGACTTGTGACCAAGGATTCTGCCTCTGGGTTCTCTGCCTCTGAGCTAGCCCTATACTAGGTGCCTCTTCAAGCTGCCTTTTGGGGGAATAATCCATGCATTGGTAGAAATAGTCAAGTTCTACTCTGGCAGTTTAAAAGTTCTGCGTACAGTGCTATGTATCAAAAACCATGGCTTGTTGCAATGCAAGAAAGATATTTATCACACATTTTAGAGGGGTATTTTGGTTTTATTATACCACTGGCTTTAATAGGGATGGAGTAAGGTCTTAGGGGCAGCCAGGTATCACAACTGATAGAGCACTGGGCTTGAAATCAGGAAGACTCATTTTCCTGAGTTCAAATCTGGCTTCAGATGCTTATTAGCTCTGTGACCCTGGCCAAATCACTTAACTCTGTTAGTCTCAGTTCCTCATCTGCAAAATGAGCTGAAGAAGGAAAAGGCAATCCACTCCAGCGTCTTTGCCAAAAAAACCCCCCAAAATGGGGTCATGAAGAGTCAGACAGGACTAAAACAACTGGAAAACTATGACAACAATAGAGTCTTAAACTTGAGTCCAAGAAATTGACTTTGAAAGTACAAGATGGGAGGGGAGAGGCATAGGGAGACAACAGTTTGTCTTAAGAAGACTTATGGGTTTTAGTGGACTAAATATGAGTTCAATATGAGTCAACAGTATGATGATAATCCAGCGAAAAAAGTGAATGCTTTATTGGGTTACATTGAGAAGGACTTCAATAACTTTGAGGAGTGAGGAGATTCTAGGCCTGCTGAATCTGTGGCAGTTAGAATGCTAGACAAATATTGGCAATCTCATGGTCAGTCCTGGGCCTCATGTTTGAGGAAGGACCTTGAAGAGAGCTGGAGGGAGAGTTTCCAGAGTCGTTGGGTGGAGTCAGTGAGTGTTTATTCAGCACTTAGTGCAGCCAGACATGGCACTGAGTTCTGGGAATACAAATAAAAGCAAAGACTATGCTTCCCCTCAAGGAGTTTACACTCTACCAGAGGAACACAGCGCACATAGTGAAGCTGGAAAGGGGAGTTGGGAGCGTCGGGGGAGGTGACCCCTGAAAGGAAGCAGGCAGCTGTGTCTTATTTCACTAGAATGGAGAAGTACATGAGACCTGAATTGTCCAACAAGCATTTATTAAGTACTTCCCATGCATCAGAAGTTGGGTTTACAGTGTCAAAAATGAAGAGATTCTGCCTATGAGGGAAACAGCATGGAGCATAATAACAAATACAAATAAGATATGTAGTAAATATAATTCAATTTCAAGTGGGAGTCCCTTGCCTCTAGAGAAGGGAGAGTGGATCAGGAAGGGCCCTCCTTATGAGGTGACCATTTAGGAGGCTATTACAGTAGTCCAGGCTAGATGGGAGGAGGATCTGAATTAAGGTAAAGGCTGAGTGAATAAACAGAAGGGAGAGAGCTGAGAGACATTGTGGAAGGTAGAATCAGCAAGATTTGGCAACTGATTGGATATGACAGATAAAGGAAAATGAAAAGCTGAAGCTAACTCTTAGTTTGGGAGCATTTAAACCCAATTCACACCCAAATCCAGACATCTCCCCATGCTGTCGTTGGTCCTTTGAAAATGAAGGACAGAGGACAACAACAGAAATGCAGAAGTTAAAGATCCATTAGTTGAAGAAACTGGGGACATTGAACCTGGAGGTTGGACATGGTAGCTATCATCAAATACTTCAAAGGCTTTGTTGGAGAAGAGAAATTAGTCTTGTTTCTTTGGCCCCAGAGGAGAAAATTAGGATTAATGGGTAGAAATTTCAGAAGCATATCAGTTAGAATTATCCAAAAATGAAATGAGTTGCCACAGGACATAGTGGTTCTCTCTCTCTGGAGGCTTTTGGGGAAGGGTTGGATTACCATTGTGTGTGTGTGTGTGTGTGTGTGTGTGTGTGTGTGTGTGTATGTGTGTATGCGTGCATGCTGTGGTGTGAGGGTGTTTTGTGGGAGGGATTTGTTTTTTTAGTTATAGACGACTTATATGGCTTCTTCTCAGTCTGTGATTTGGTGATTCTGTAACTCAGAGAAGCTGAATTTGAATCCCTGCTCCACTAGTCACTGATCATCTGTGGGCCTTTGTTTCCTCCTGTGTAAAGTGGGAGGTTTGAACTGGATGATTTCTCAGGGCCCTTCTCGCTCCAAAGGCCATATTTCCCAAGGAGGACTTCAATAGGATGACATGGTTGGTGGTGACTCAGCAAGTAGCAGCTTCCTGAGTTTAAATTGCTTATTATTCCCCTAGTCATGTTGGTATAATATCTTAAGATGTTGGCAGCTGCTGATTTTGCGGCTCCTAGATCTGAGACTGGATGATGTTTCATTGGTTAGATGTATAGAAGCTCACTTAGGGGACATGGGGATTTGGAGTGGATTTCAGAAATTCTGTCTTTTTCTTGCATGGCATATTGTTGTCTTGTTTTTACTAAATCAGTAGGTCATTAGTGAGGCTTTGCTTGTGCTTAGCACTGTGTTTGACATTACTAGAAGCACAAAGGAAGCATAGGCTTACCAGGAATTTCTATAGTCTAGTCAGGAAATTAAAGCCACAAGTCAGTGTGGGAATAAGACCACATATAGGATGTCCCAAAAGTCTTGGTGCAGTTATAAGCTCTTAAAGTTTAAAAGTTCATCAAGACTTTTGGGACACCTTGTATAGTAAAACATTAAGAATATAATAAAAATAAGTGCATCTGGAGTCATAGAAGGGAGAGCAACACCCTTCACTTTAGATATAAATATTTCCTCCCTACTGAATAAAGAGACAAGCCTCTCACCCCCTGCCTACTTGGATGAATGAGGTGAGCTAGACATATACTACTCCTCTTTGGTCCTTTTCCTACAGTGAATGGACTGGTGCTGAGAGCATGAGAGCCACAACTTAGACTCATCAATATTAGAGCAAGGAGAAGGACTTTTAAAGATGAACTGGTTTAATCATCATCCTGTATTCAGGTTAACTGGTATACTCATTTCAGAGATAAAGCTACTGAGGCCAGAGAAATTAAATGACTTGGACAAGGCCATACAACTTTTTCTCTTAAAAAATTCTATTCTGGTAATATTGGCATTGGTATTATAAACCATCGGTTCTTGATGTCTCTTCTTTAGCTCACAGAGACCTTGGGCCTCTTTCAGCCAAGTTCCAGAGGCTAACTGGTTGGGTAGAAGTAGAGACATCACATGCTGAACTTGACATCATATTAACCTTTCCTTGGTATGTGCTAGTGCCAGGCTCTGTGTTGCCCCAGAGCAGGTCTACCTGGCCACAATCCAGTGCCCCAGCTGGATGTGACACACATCTGGCTGGCAGCCATATCTCTTGAGTCTGTTCTCAGGCTAAAGGAGATACCCCCACAGGGTAGTTGCAATGCAAAAACTTAGCCTGGGCTCCAGGCCTGAAAACTTTATCTCCCCCCTGCAAAGAATTCTGAATGAATAGGGATTTTGGTTTGTAACTTTGGGGAGCTGTTTAAGTAGAATAAGGAGCTGTCTGTTTTATAGCTATGCAAGGCTAAGAAGAAGATTTTCTCTTTTAATTTGGGTACCTTTTTTTTGTTAAGAGGTGCTGCTATCTGCTCTCAGTTGGGGGCAGCCCTGGGATTTGGAGCTGTGTCCTCTGATATAGGTCAACTCTCCTTGATTGGTATGATCAACCCAAGATGGGAAATAGCCACACAACACTGGGCCCCAATAGGAAATCAGACTCAACAAGGCCAGTGATTTATCAGCATTCAATTCCGTTTGGCTGCTTTCCTTTGGCTACATTTTTACTCATTTGTTTGAAACTGTAGGATTTTGCTAGACAAACAAACCCAGGCCCTATTCTCCCCTCCCTTCCTTTCACACAATCAAAACTGGCTCTGAAAGCTCCCAGGGTAGCCAGTCTAGGCTTCTGTGGAAGTGTTACCAGAGAGCAGCATGAAAGCAGCAGAAGCTCTTTAAACTCCCTCTAACTGGACATCTCTGAGGGACCTCTCTCCTCAGACACCCATAAGAGAGAAAGGAGCTATTGGGATTTTATTTGTGCTAAAGATTCCAGTACTGCCTCTGGCCATCTGGAATTTGAGCACATAGAAGGAGTTGTTCTTCAGATTAGCCTCAGCAGTGTCACCTTTTCTACCCTTCATTCAGAAGAGGGAGGCTTCAGTTTTTTCAGTGAAGCATGAAGATAAATTTGGTCTTCTGAGAGGGGAGGGCATAGGGATGGTGTAGGTGACTTAAGGAGAGAAGAGAAGCTTTGAAACATGCTTTAGGTAATGAGATAGGGAGGCATTTATGAAAGAATTAAAGTATTTGGTGTGTAGCTTTAGGGCTTAGTTGAAATTATACAACATAAATTTACAGTAGTCCCAGCCAACACATTTTGGACTGGGAGCTAAAAGATCTGACTTTTACTTCTGTCTTGGGTTTAGCACAGCTAGTTAGTGACAAAGCCAGCAAAAGTGACAAAGATGATGACTTCTTGTAGTGGGATGTTTAGGTAGATTATAATACTGGCCCATGTCCCCAGGTTTTAATGGAAATAGAATTGGCTCTGTGCCTTTTCTCAATTTCCTTTCATTTTGGTTCCTCTGGGACTGTATCTGGATGGGAGACACTAAGTCTATTTGTAGTCAGGAGATGCTTGTGTTTCAGAAGTGGGAGGGTCCACTCTGGTGACCGTTCCTTCCTCATCTCCCAGAGCTGCATCCATGGGGACAGGCTTGGGTTGCTACCACTACCATTGTCTCTCTGGCTTCCAGTGATGGCCATGACCTTTATCTCCCAGAGAGACATGATGGTGGGGTGGAAAGAATTCTGGCCTGAAAGTCAGGGGATTTAGACTCTGAGCCTGGCTTTGCCACTAATTGGCTGTACAAGGAGGACCAGATCACTTCCCCTCTTTAAGCTCTCATTTTCCACTTCTGTAAAAGGAGAAGGTTGCCATTATCTATAATGGTATTTTCAACTCTGAATTCTATGATGCTGTGATTAGGAGAGTCCAATTGAGCAAATATTTATTAATTAACTGCTATTTGAAAGGATATTTAAAGCCCTATCCAGCTTTAAATGCAGATTTTATGATTCAGGTACTCAAGGCCAAAAGATTTCAGAGGCTGAGCCACACGTCTTTATTCCTCTGCCCGTAAATGCCCCTCCTGCATCCTATGAGTAACATGGCTAACTGGCCAGTAGTGTGAAATGGCTTTCTCCTTGACTTTGAGTCCTTAGCACTACTGCCTCTAGGATGACAATCCCAGACTCCAGTGAGGTGTATTTGTTTAGGCTAATGAGATGAGAACTGGGAAAGCTGAGGTGCTCAGGGAACTTTGGGAGAGATGATGAGGACCAATGCCAAGCAGCATCTTAGTCATGATAGAAGCAATTTGTCAAGTCTTTAGTAGCTCAGATGTCCTTTGTCTAGATGGACTGGGACCTCAAACTTTTTCTCCAGTTTTGATGGAGGGGTTGTACAGAATGATTTTTCCTTTCTCTATCCTAACCTAACCCAAGAATGAACATGACTATAGAGTGTCCTTGAAAATTTATGTGCATTATATAGAATTAGATCAGGTTTTTACCTGGCTTGATAAAGACTTGGGGTTTTAGTGGCAAGCCCACCAGTCTCATTTGTGTTGCCTTTATTTGACTCATCAGAATTGTCCCAGGGAAAACTGTGGTGATGGACCTAGGGTTTGGTGGTCTCTGAGCAGTTTTGGGGACTTGGTTGCTGGAGCTCTGTCAGACCTAGGACAAAGAGACACCAAAAGCTAGTGTTAGTCATCATGTCATAATGATTTTTAGTGAATTCCTTCTTATGTAGTACCTTATAAAATGTTTCACTTACAATAACCCTTCAAGGTAAGTAGTTATAAAGATTCCACTTATTTTTTGGAAGTTCACAGTCTGGTTGCACAAATGATGAAGCTAATGCTTAGAGCAGTGAATTTGGTTGCCTAAGTCACACACCTATTATGGTAGAGACAGGACTTCAGTCTAGCTCCCCTTACTCCAAACCCAGGGTTCTTTATTCTGCTCTGGGTGTGCCTTCCTGGTAAACCTCCTTGACCTCTTTCCTTATCCATCCCTCCAGTCTGCATGTTGCCCTTTTGTGACTATTCTCTTTATTCCTGTTCCAAGCTTCCTTCAGTATTCATTTTGAGCAGATGTCACCCAAATTGAAGTTTTGGGGTTAGGAAGGCACACTTGTTTTGGATCTCTTAGGGGAGAGCCCCTTTGCACAACTGTGTTTTGTGTTCACCACAAACAAGATCATAATACAAACAACTGTGGGTCCTTCTTGGATTCTCCAAATCCAACTCTTCCTCCTTATCCCAGATGGGGCAGCCTCTGTGCTTAATTGAAGGGAGGGGGAGTGGTTGCAATAGAGCAGAGCTGTGTTCTCTGCCTGGGCTTCCCATCTAGGCAGTGTTTGTGAGAACACTGCAATAACAAAGTGCTCCATGCTCAAGAATGCAGCCAGAACAAAAGCAACATCAATAGTGCAGGGGCTCGGGAATACTAAATAGTTGACAGGAATTTTAATATAAAAACTCTCTCTTCCTTGTCGTTCAGAGGTTTCAGGAAGCTCTCTGGCTTATCGTAAAGAGGCATACAGCTGAGACAGGGCTTGGGGAGGTGAAAGGTGATTTCCTGCCATTCTTCTGTGGAGCTGGGTTCCCATGGGCGGTTATGCCAGTTAACTGTGGCTCAGTCCAAGCTGTCGTGCTCCAGGGTGACTAGGACTCCTACTGCTTTGGGGAATTGAGTTTTCATGGGGCAGCAGCTGAGTTGGGACCTGTAGCTATGAATCGCTTCAATGGCCTCTGCAAAGTGTGCTCGGAGAGGCGTTATCGACAGGTGGGTGGAAACCCAATTTCTGGAAATGTAAGAGTGGGGGGTGGGGTGGTGTAGTGGTTGTTTGTTTGGAACTTAGTCTTACAGTGTTACCCCTTCTCTCACTCTGTACCCTGACTTCATCTTCTCCACCTGCTTGGCAAATTTCTCTTTGACTTCAGCTCAGGGCAGTGGAGGGAGAAGGGGGAACTTGGAGCATAGGTTGGGGATCCTCCTAGGGAAACCAAGGGATTCAAAGGATCTCACTTTTTCTGTTCTCCTCTCCCCGCTGTATTTCTTATCTTGAAAATCCACATCTGATCCTAACCATTGACTGAGTTCTGCTTTTTAAAAACCACAATCATATTTCCTCCCACCTTACCTGTCCCTTTAAAGTTACTTTAAAAGAATTTTTCATGAAGAGCAGCTCCAGGTCTGAGAGTGTCACAGGGTGGTGTAGTGGAAAGGACACTGGACTTGGAGTGAGGACTGCCCTGGTCTCACATCCTGCCTCTGGCATTCCTAACTTGGGGACCATGGACTTAACCCATGGACTTAACCATTCATTGTAAGCCTCAGTTACTACTAATAAGAAGATACTAAAAATAGCTATAGTTCTTACCTCACTGGGTTGTTGTGAAGCTTTGTTGAAATAATGCTTTGCAAACTTTAAAGGTCTATGTAAATATTATTATTAAGAAGAATGGAGGGAGTTTAGGATAATAGACTTTAGAATTAGGAGGGATTTTAGTGCTGGCTTTGTCCATTTCCCTCATTTTGGAAATGAGAAAGCTGAGGCCTGGGGAATAAGGTGATTTAACACTTGTCCAAGGTAGTAAGAAGGAAAGACATCCTTTTTCATCCCCCAGCAGAGTTGTTTTGGGATAGGCCAAGATACTACAAGATTATTAATGGACCTTGGAGCTTTTCTGACTGAGAGATGGCTCCTTAAATTCCAGGGTTAGAAGATAGATAAGTTAAGAGGATAGGTATTTGGGTCTGGGGGTCAGGTGGGGGTGGGAATGAAGGTTTTTGGTTTTTTTTTTGCTTTTTGTAAAAAGCAGGGAGTGACTGAAAGCAAGGAGTATCTCTCTCAACTTAGGTAAAGCAACTTTTTTCTTTCTGAGGCAGCCTTGATTTGCTCCTCGTGTTCTTTGAATCCTCTGTGACTTCTTTGGCAAGGTGCAAAACGGGTGATAGCACTTGGATCTGCTGCATACTGCCTCTAGATGAGAGGACATCCACAGCCTTTAAGGCAGCTTGTGCTTTTAGCATCTGAGCAGAAATTCAAAGTGTCGTGCTTCTACCTTTTCTACATCACCACTTTTATCAGTAGCTTTTGGCTTTTTGCTCTGTTCCCCAGTCTCTCATTCACCCCTTCTTCTGGCCTTCACCTATTCTTGTAGCTGCTTGGACAATTAGCATGGCTAGAAGTGTCTGTATTGTTGGTGGCTGCAGGGTATGGTGGACATAATATTAGATAAGGAGTTGGTTTATTCCCTGAGGATTAGGGGCAGGAGTGAATTATAGAGAATAGGGGGTGGGATGCTGGAACCAGGAAAATTTGGGCAAAGTTGAGGTTGAGAATGGGCATACCTGGTGATTACTCAAAAGCTGAGATCAGATTCTGCATTTAGAAGCCAGGTGGGCATGTTGGCTTGAGAAGTCAAAGCAAGGAAACTAATTGGTAACAAACAAAACAGCAAACAGTAGGCATGAGGCATCATTGAGAAGAAGACCTCGAACTTGGTGATGAAGATATTCCTATGTTTTCTGCTGGAGGTAGAAGCTTTACCCAAACCATGCTGTCCTGGAGCCAGTTCTGTTGTGGCTTTTCCTGTGGTCTTAGGCCAGGCCACTTTTACCTCTTTGGACTTTAGTTTGTCCAGCTATTTAATGAGGGGTTTGGATTCTATGATCTCAGATATTCTTCCCTGCTCTGGATCTAGGGTCTTTTGGTGGGAGTAGCTAAATACCATTAGGGAGATACTAAATACCTTAAGGTGGTTGGAATGTGGTGTGAGACATAAGGACTGATTCTGACATCTAGAAATATGAGTACAAATCTTTTATCTCTCTATGCCTCACTTTGCTTATCTGCAAAATATGAATGAATGATAGGTATAAATGTGCTAAACTAAAGTACTGTATAAGTATGAATATGTTATGATTATTTTCTGCTTGGGAATTTTTAATGCTCAGTATTCCCTTGACCTAGAAAGAATTCTTTTGGATTTTAACATTGTCAGGATATAGCAAGAGAAACACAGGAAGACCTAATGCCTTGTGCTTTACCCTGATAGCTTAAGGTATGATAGAACAGAGTATTACTGTTATTAGACTCTGCTTCTGGTGTGCAAGTCCTAGTGAAAACCAATTGACTCCCATCTTTTTTTTTTGCTTCCATTCCCCTCATCGCCATCCATATCAGTATGTGTTTGTCCTCTGGTGCAGTGCATAGCTTCTGGAATCTGTTGGGGCTAGCCTTTGGAGCTTGGACATGAGCAATGTATGTGTGTGTGTTTTGCTGAAGTTTGTTTTTCTTTTTCTCTTCTTTTTTTTCCTGCCTTGGCAATGTATTTTCCCAGAATTCTTATGGAACTAGGGTCCCCCATCGTTCCGCCCCTCCCTTCTTGTCTGTCAGATTTCCTGTTTTATAAACTCGCTTTGAATTGAGTTCCAGGGATGGTAGGAAACAGAGCCTCCTGAGCTGCTGCCACAAGACCAACCAGTGAGCCTCCCCACAGGTCATAGAAACTCCAGGCAGCTAGTTTCTTTCAGATGCCCTGAGCCAGTCTGGCCCTTGGGGTAGTCTCTGTGCAAATGAAAAGACTTTCACCCAAGGTGAAGATCAAATTTTTCTTTATAAAACTGCCTCGCAGTTAAGGTCCTCCACCATGTGGCCCCTAGCCAACTTTACCTCTAACATACTCCTTATGCTTGAGGCAGGCCAGTTTTCTCTGCTTGCCTAGAATGCCCCCCCATTTCTTCTGCCTCTGTGTGGAGCCTCCTCCCCATTCTGTAGGGCCCATTCCACTTCTCACCTCTTCTAGGAAGCCTTCCCGGACTCCAGTCTGCTCTGAGCTTTCCTTTCCGTTAATTTCAATAGGCTGTGCTGGTATTGCTCACTTGGCACTTCATGCTTTACAACTTTAAATTGCTATTTAATCATTTGTGTGTGATAGTCAGTAAACATCTGTTAAGGGACGGCTAGGTGCCAGGCACTGTGTTAAGTGCTGGGGGTACTGATATGAAAAGAAAAGCAGACCCTGTCTCAAGGACCTTACAGTCTATTGGGGGAAACAACACAGAAAAGGAAGCTGAAAGGAGAGGGGACTTGACTCAGTTCAAAGGAGGAACCCCCAAGAAGAATAGAAATGGCTGGCTCTGGCCAGGGCTGCCCTTTTCTCTCCACTCTCTACCTCCAGGAAAGGAACAGAGGGAACTACTGAGGCTGGGAAGCTCCTGATGAGGAGATTGTGGAGGGCTCTGAGAGAGAAGTGCAAAGTAGTATAGCTGGGTGGGAAAGGAAGGAAGTTAGTGTGTATGTGTGTGTGTGTGTGTGTGTGTGTGTGTGTGTGTGTGTGTTTTATTTCTACAGCTAGGTTTTAAGCTTTTTGAGACCAGAACCATACTTTTTACTTCTTTTATGTCTCCTAGAGTACTTAGCATAGGGATGGGTACATAAAGGGGTGTTCAATAAACATTTTTTGTATTGGCTCCCTTTGTATGTTGACACACACTTTCTTGTTGGTGAGGCCTCTTGGTAAGGGATGCCATTTGAGCTTTCATTAGCTCTGTAAATCCCAGTCCACACCTGCGGCTTCTGGGCAGGGAGGCAGAGTTAAAGAAGTTAGCACCATCACTCTGTGGAAGGATCTGGATTATGGAAAGGGAATAAAAGAGGTGGGATATATTGCTACATGCAGAGAAGGATAGTTGACCTCCTAGCTTGTGTCCTGCCAACCAAATTGTAGTTCTCTTGACCTGTAAACCATGTTCAGAAGTGTTAGCCAAGTGTTTCAATTTGTCAGCCTGGAGAATTTACTAATTGCTTTGTACAATTGCTTTGTTGGAATACTAGGAGATCACACAGGCTAAGAGCTGGTTGGCAAGTTGAGTTCTCCCTGACATTATACAACTTTGCCTGGCATTCAATAACCTCTCTTTATAAATCTGGGGCTGCTCAATACCTCTGCTCCAGGGAGTGGAAATTAAGGGAGCCATGAAGTAAAGCTTCTGGGAATAACTGGCTTTGGGCATATGTTGTAGATCACCATCCCGAGGGGAAGGGACGGCTTTGGTTTCACCATCTGCTGTGACTCTCCTGTTCGAGTTCAAGCTGTAGATTCTGGTAAGTAAACGATTGATTCTGAAGCAGTTTTTTGGTTCTAAGCTTTTAGGTCCAAGCTTTCTGCTTCATGCCTTGTATAGATTGCAGACAGGGACAGGGACTTGAACAGTGAGACAAAAACCAGAATATTGTACTGATTTTTAAAATTTGGTTGAACCAAACATTAATTTAAAAAAATGAACTGTGCACAAAACTAAAAACTTTTTTTCTTGGAAACAAATCAGGAACCAATATGAACCAAAGCTAAACCTGTTTAATTTATTAAAAATATCCTCAGAATTTTCCATCATCAGAATTCAATTTGTTTACAACTTCTAATGAACACAGAGATGAATGAATGAGTTACAGGATTTTAGAGCTTGAAGGTACTTCAGCGACCATCTAGTTTTAACATCCTCATTTCATAACAGAAGAAAACAAGGCCCAGGGAGGTTAAATAATTTACCTGAGATCCCACAGCAAGTTATTGGCAAAGCCATACCTGTCTTTTTTCCTCCTGTGTGACTGTTCTCTTTTCTCTTAGGAAATAGGTGGGGAAAGCAGACAATAAGATAAAGATGTCAGGGCATCTGTGGGGAAGGAGTTAGGGAGAGGGAGAGGTAGCAGGGAAGTGAGGGTGCCTAGAGAGGCTGGGATGGTTGGGGAGTGAGGGAGTCCAAGTTAATATTGTGTGACATTGGTAGTAGATGCTTGTCTTTATCTGACAGTCCCAGAGAAGGCCTGAGAAGGGGGAGGAAAACTTGGGTCATACACTGAGTTTGGGTGAGATAATAATTCGCTTAGGAATCTAGAGCTGGAAGGAATCCTAGATGGTATCTAGACCAATTCCTCATTTAAATGCAGGAAGCTGAGACTCAGGGTGTTTAAGTGACTTGTTGTAGGCCATCCATGTACCTGTCAGACCTGGCTTGGTCCTATGCCTGGAGACTAGAGTGATATGGGGCTTATGATGATTCCCTTGAGGTAACTGAGTGGTGATGGTCTCTCCTGGCAGGGGGCCCTGCAGACCGGGCAGGGTTGCAGCAGCTAGACACGGTGCTACAGTTGAATGAGCAGCCTGTGGAACACTGGAAATGTGTGGAGCTGGCACATGAGATCAGGTGACTGGGGCCAAGGGGACAGGGCTCCAAAGGTTCACAGAACCTCTCCTTGGCCAAACCCTTTATACCTTCCCAAGTTGCTGTATCTGCCCAACCCCTCTGCCTACTACTGTGCCCCCAAATGCTTCTGTACCTCCCTTTGGGTTTTCAGTGAATGTCCCCAAAGCTAATTGGTATCCCCTCTCTCTCCTTTGTCTCCTTAACTACTCTTTTAGGAACTGCCCTGATGAGATCATCTTGCTAGTGTGGCGCATTATCCCTCAGATCAAACCTGGACCTGATGGTGGTGTCCTACGCAGAGCCTCCTGCAAGTCAGCTCATGACCTCCAGTCACCTCCAAATAAACGGGAGAAGAACAGTATCCTGGGTACCCGGCCTGAGCAGCGCCGCAGCTGTCACTTGGTGTGTGACAGCTCTGATGGGCTACTTGTGGGTGGCTGGGAGCGCTATAGTGAAGTGGGGAAACGGACCCAGCATACTTTGCCACCATTGTCCCGGGGTTCAGCTCCCACTGACCCCAACTACATCATCTTGGCCCCTTTGAACCCTGGGAGCCAGGTAAGAATGTGTACTCTGCTACTATGATTATGAGGGTGGGAAGAACTATCTGAAGACATGTCTTTTACCTGATAGAAAATAGCTCAGCTGCACTGTGTTTGTGCAAGGTTATGGGATAGGTCATGGATCTAGAGCTGGAAAGTATCCCAGAGGGCATTTAGACCAATTCCTCATTTTACATTGCAAGAAATTGAGGCTCAGGCTGTGTAAGTGACTTGCCCCAGACTGCATAGATACTCAAAGGCAGGATTTGAACTCTGGTCCTCTGTTCCAGGGTCATTGTTCTTTCGCTGTCCTATGGTTATGTAATGAGGTCTACCTTCACATCCTGGGATCCCAACTCATGATTATTTAACCCATCTTCTCTTCCCTTGACCAAGTAATTGGTATTTTAGGGGGTGTCTTTTTCTCTTTGAAGCTTTTATTCTAGGCTAGGGAATCTCCTTTCAAGGTCTTTGCCACTTCTCTTCATTTATTAATTTATTCCATAAGCATTTATTATGTGCCTATTGTTTGCAGATAATTGTGTTAAGTTCTAGTTTAGATACAAACATAGATAATTAGAATACATATTACATGATAAGTGAGTTAGACAAGTACAATGCAAAGTACAATGCAAAGACCCTATATAGAGTCTATGGAGGAAGGTCTTTACTGACTGAAGGCATTAAGGAAGTCCACCTAGATGTGGTAGCATCTGGTTTGTGCTTAAAAGGAAGGGTAGCAATTCGGCAGGTGACGAGGGGGAGAGTGTGAACAAAGGCATGGAAGCTAGAGGGCCTGGAGAATGTTAAAGAGGCAGTAGTATCTGGCTCTAACTTATAGTACTTGAAGGGAATAATATGAGAGAATGCTGGATAGGCAGGTGGGTGGCAGATGGTGTAGGGTCTTGGATGTCTGGCTGAAGAGTTTAAATATTAGTCAGCTAACAATAGTACCTGAATCCTTTTTCTTTTTTAAAGCCCCAAAGTGCCATGATCTCATGCATAAGAAAGATTTTCCGACAATGATATGAAGAAGAGAAGGGGGTGATCAGGGTTGGGGGGGAGCTCAGAACACCTGTGAAAAGTACTTTCAGTAGACCAGAGAAGGTGATGTTGAGAACTGGGGGAAGAGAGAAGGGAAGGGATGTAAAAGATGTTAGAATAAATGGAGAGATAGAGCCAAGAGGACTTGCTGCAGTAGTTAAGGTGCTGGTTCTATGCTTTGTTTTTTCCCTATAGCTTCTGAGGCCCTTGTACCAAGAGGACAGCATCCCAGAGGGTAAGTGTTTTCTGCCAGTTTCTACTATCATAGAGGTCATGGGGTTAGTTACTCCCAGTCTATATTTCTTATGATCCAGATCATTATGGTGTGGAGAGCAAAATCATTTGGGACCTTCCCTTCTCTTACACCTGCCTCTCATAGACCAACCAACTCTAATAGAGTCTGGGTGAATGAAGGTGACAAAAACATTTAGAATAACTTAATCTTCACACCTTGTCCAATCTCGGTGACTAGATTTCTTTGTAAATTCTCCCAATCATTAAAACAGATGTCTCCAAAGACAAATGGTTCTCCTCAAACAGAGTAGGCTTGCACTTCAGTGCTTTCTTGGAGCAGCAGTTAAGATGACACCATTGGTGAGCCTCCCAAGAGGTTGTATCTTCAAGGTTTGAAATATTGCAGACTGAAGGCATTTACTCTCTTTCATGTAAGATAGCTCCTTTACTATCTTTGAATGCTGTTGTGCTCTACAGTATAAAACACTGTGTATCTCTGCTCTGTGTAGTGAGGAGAGAAGCAGGACAGTGCTAGAATGATTGAAGTCTTGGATCTGGCTCTGGTTTGTTGAGACAGCTGCTCCTAGGAAGCCTGGAGTCACTCCCAATTAGTATCTTCAAGTCCAGCCTCTGGAAATGTTGATTTCTCAAATGTCATTTACCTGGCCATTGTTAAGTGTACCGATCCCTCTGGGAAGTGTTGGGGTCTTTCTGGTTCCATGTGAACATGCAAGCACAGGGCAGGAACAAATCTTTCAGGCTGATCCCAGGACTAGCCGCGACTTCAGGAAACTGGTCAAATTAGCATCTTCCAGTGGAGCTGGGTGGACTCCCATGAGTCTGCAGGTCAATGATATGGCAAAGTACTATGGTGTGGATAGAGCTCTGAAATTAGGAGGGAGAGATATGGGTTCTAGTTCTGACTCTGTTGCTAAGAAGTAATATGATCTTCTAGAAGTTGCTATAATCTCTCTGGGCTTCAGTTTCCCTATTTATACATTATAGAGGCTGGGCTAGGTGATCGCTAAGGTCCCTTCCAGCTCTGACTTAATGAAGTTCTTTGATGAAAACAGTGCCCACAGCTTGACCTCAAATTTCCCCTTAACTGCCTAGATTCTGAGGAGCAACCACTGATGAGGATTGCTTCTGGCCAAGGGATGTCAAGGGTGCCTGATGGATACTTAGCTCTTTTTCCTGCTTACTCAGCAGACTTTATTCCCAACTCAAGAAAATATGAGTCCTTTTTATACTGGCAAGGAGTAGATTGGTTCTTCTCAAGGTTATTCTTATCTCCTAAAATTGTGATGAACTATGTGAGAGCAAAACCTGGAACCCTCTGAACCAGAGTATGGCACTAGGCTCAGATTCTCCTTTGTGTTTAATGTCATAAGACTGTGAAGAGAGGGATGTGTGTGTGGGTGTGGGTGTGGGTGTGTGGGTGCGTGTGTGTGTTGACAGGAACTTGACTGAGAAGGGATAAGGGAACCATATGATCTCCTATCCAGGCCTCCAGTTGGGTAGGCATTATAGTGCCTATCAAGCCCCTTCTGGTCAACTTGTAGAAGTCAGGAAGCAGAGTAGAAATCTATCTACTTGCTTGCCAGATAGTTTTTCTGACTTCTAGTCTTGTATTCTCTCTGTGACACCATGCTGCCTCTTCAAGTGCGAAGTCCTCTGATATATCATGCTGGGAAATCACATCATCTCTGCAAAGAGATCTTTTGACAAGCACTTTTAAGAAAATGATTATCTTTTTCTTCTCCTGGGTGTTTGGTTACTAGCTGAGGATCTTTTAAAACTGAGCTCTCTTCTCCATCATAGAAATAGAACCAGGGCCTTCTGGTGTCATATTACTCACTGAGCTGGAGCCAAAGGGACAAATTTGGATTTGTTTGCTATGTTCTGAAAACAATTGCTTTTTCCAGGAAGCCTCAGATATCAGTTCTTATATGGTGGAGAATTTGGCTAAGCTCAGGTCCAGGGGTTCCAGCAGGGGTCATTGACTTATAGCCTCTTGTATCTTTGGGAGAGAAGATTGGCCTTTCCTTACAATGCTTTGGGAAGGGAGTCCTTAGATAAAGTAAAAAGTACCTGGAATTTGGAGACAACCCTATAGAATGAGCAGAGTGCACAATTTCTGGGTTTAAAATGTTGAGGGCTTCTCAAAATCACCTTTGTCCTTCTTCAGACCTGCTTTTGTCTTGTCTATCACGGTTACTTGCCTTTTTCTCTCCCACATGTAAAACACGGAAAATACTTCTTTCCAGATAACAGTTGGAAAATCTTTTCCAACTTATGGGTGAAAGGTTTTAGGTCAATATAGAGTTGATCTCTAGTCTACTATCAGCTGGTATTGTTGTATTCTTTTTCTTCTCCTCCTATCACCATCTGTTGAAAGACCCAATCAGTGAGGGCAGGAACCAGCTTCTGAACTCAAACCCTGTAGAAGACCAAATGGAAAGGGTCCCAATTTGATTTGTCTCAGTTTGATTTGGTTCTGTTCAGCAAGCAAAAACTCCTTTGCCTCATGGGATATGAAAATTGGAAATAGTAGCCACTGTCTGCGCTTGGACTGAGGGAAAATGCCACTTCCTTCCAAGATAGTGTTACTGTGGGCCTGGGTCTAAGAGAAGTGAATTTTTGTTAGGTGTAGAAGGAGTAAGATGTCTGTTTTGAAATGAAGAGATTAAAATGTTTTGAGCAGCAAGTTCACTTCATCAGAAATTTAAATGCCTAATATGTACAAGGCCCTATACCAGGCCCTGGGATGAAGCATCTTTTCCTTCAAGGAGCTTACATTCTACCAGAAAGGGAAAAGGATCTTGGTTGGAAGATGAACAAAGCAAGAGAAAAGTCATCTTCTCCTTTCAGCAAAATAGGTTCATTGTGCTGTGGTAGTGACTAATGTGATGCTTGTCTTGTGGCTTGTTGTTGTGTGGCAGGGAAGCTGACCCCACTGACGTGAGAGAAGAGGTGGGGCAGTCGCTGAAGAGCTTCAGAGACATTTTCCCCCAGCCACATAAATGTCTTTAGGAGACTGCCGACATCTAGCTTACCATGACGGATTCCCTCCTGAAAAATAAGGCACCTAATTAACTGCAAAGTAATAAATATGACTGAAATATTGGGGATGAAGCTAGCTACATGTTGAATTGCAACTGAGATGAGAACTCCTGGGTTCTACTCCTCGTTTGGCCACTAGCTGAGAACTTGGTGACCATAGCTAGATTACTTCCTTTCTCTGGCTTGCCTAGAAAATGAAACACAATCTTTATCTTGGGAATAATGCTAAGCATCATAGAAGAATGAGAATAACTTATTGATGATGTTGCTAGTGACTGAAGCTAAAGCCCCTGGATCTTAACTCCTTTGGCTAGGAGCAGACTATGATTGTGTGACGGTTCATTCACATTCACAGTGGAGCTGGAGTTTGGAGTAGGACAAGAATCCCCAATCTCCTGGCCAGATCAGCCCATGGTTAGTGGAGCAGTATAATGGACAGGTCAGGGCACTGGAGTAGGAAATTCTGCCACCAAGTCATTTATGACCTTGGACAAGTTGATTTATATCCTTTGGCCTCAATTTCTTCTGAAAAGTGAGAGAGCTGGACTAGGTGATCTTTAATGTCCTTTTAATGTCCTTGTCAAAGTCTGTTATGCTAGGAAGGTTTTAGGTGCAGAATGAATCTGAGTAGTTGAGGACTAATTTGGCTTTTCGTGTGCAGAGGCTTGTCACTGGAAGGCTGATCACAGGGTGATGACTTCTTTGGACCTGACAGTACATGAAACACAATAAGAAATGAACCTCAGTCATGTGTGACTTCCTTGTGCCTCTGTAGGAAGAGGGTGAAATGGTGGAAAAGAAAGCAGAGAGTACTGAGAATTAGGGCACAGGGAGGATAGTGAAAGGTATATTGGAAAACATGATAGAGATTTGAAAAAATAGAGGCCAAAGGATTATAGATGACTTAGAGGCTTCTTAACTTTATATCCTTAATTCTTTCTTCTAGAAGAGACTTGGGAGGTGCTGAACCAGATGAACCCCAAGCAGTATGGCAAAAGTAAAACTGGCTCCATCTTAATAGATAGGAAGTGATGAGTTACTGATATGCAAGCTGTACAAAAAATAAGCCTTCTGTACACAATCATCAACTAACTATAGTAAAGGGCAAAATCAGCATCAAATTTCACAAACTTACTTGTAAAACACTATAGAAGAAGGTGGTAGAAGATTATAAGCAGTGTCTTCTTACGAGCAACAAAAAGCAGTGGGAACAAAAACAAGTTTACAAAAGAGTTGGCTTGAAACCCAATTGAGCCACATGGTTGAAAAAGCATTCACAGATGAAACTGGCAGGAGAGCAACCAACGGAGCAGATCTGTCAGTGTTTCTGTAACAATCTCTTTTCATCAGCGTGACAGTGGAGGAATCAGAACACCTTAGTTCTTAATGTAGCTTACAAGAAGGTAGATGAAGTTGGAAAGAGCAGTGAGCTATCTGGGCCAGAGCTGATAGTCTGGAAAGCATGAAGGGATCATTTTGTAAGATGTCTTGGGAGAGGGAAAGATATCAAAGGAATGGGGAAAAAAGCACAGACATAACTGCCAACCTATATGCCTACTTTTCTCATATTCTTTTTATGAGAATGAGCTGGTATAAATAGGAGAAGACAGGCTTTTGCAACCAATTCTGTATAGCTGATCACATTTCTATACTTGTGCAATTGGTTGAAAGCTTTAGAGAATACAAGACCCTGTTATATTTATTGCTTATTGCTTGCCAAAAGCTATTTGACTAGGAGCAAAATGGAACTTTCAAGCCTGCATTGCATCAAGGAGTCTGTCATGCACATGTTAGGACCATTAATGATTCCTTGGTAAATACAACCATTCTGTCCAATGACCTTTTGAGTATTGTCAGGTGAGGCATGTATCAGGGAGATGTGTGCTTAGCACTGTTATGGAGGATATCCTGTGCAGGATCCAAATGGAAGAGGAATTCCCTGTTGGAGTAAGTCTTCCAGATAATACTGTTTGCAGATGATATTGTTCTGATTGCATCAAGTCCCAGAACATTGCAGGGTTCCCCAATGAGACCCATTATTGCTAAGAGGTGATTGGCCTATCATTCTGTATAGAAAAAACTGAGTGGATGGAAATTGTCTATTCAGATTATGATGAATAGTGTACCAACCACTGAGTTGGTACACTAGCACAAATATATGGGAGAGGCACTGCAGATGAATAATTAGTTGAGTCCAGAATTGAATAGGAGAAAATAGAAGGGGGGTTGCATTTTTGGAAACTTCACTTACGTATCTTGGGGTGGCACAATCTCTTAGGCAAGTCTTTTCTCCTCTCTGGATCTTAGTTTTCTTATCCATAAAACTTCTAAATCTATGTTTAAATGATCCATGAATTAAAGTTACTAGTGATCTAAAAGAGCATGGAGAGATGCATAGTGGTCACAAACTTGGCTGTAGCATGTATCCAGTGATGATATAAATGCAAGCAGTAGTAAAAAGGCTATTGGGGAAATGTTTGACTGGAAGAAGTGAATGGGGCATGACATGTCTAACCTGAGAGTTCCCCCTGAAACTCAGACAATTCAGAAAGGCCTAGAAGAAGGTTTCCAGCATCTTGGGTAATGCTTTATGAAAGATCTGTAGGAGAGCATGGACAGAAGATCTGTGAGAGATCATGAACAATAGTCACAGAGCACAGGGATCTGCCCTGAGTGTGTCCCTGGATAGCAATGAAGTCATAGGTCTCCTGAGGGCTGTAAGAGCCCTGAATCTGTAGTTGGAGGACTCGGGAGTGAATCCTAGCTGTGCTTACCATCTGCCTGATCCAAGGCAAGTCACATAATCTCTCTGGGCCTTTGTCTTACCTGCGATGAGGTTGTTGGGCCAGATGAACTCTGGGGCCCCTTTCAACTCTAAATCTATAATTAATTCCTTTAAGGGGACCTTTGTAGTCAGGGAACCAGTTCCTTCCCTGTCTATATACCTGTTATTTATATGAGCAGCTTCAGGACATTTGATGTTACTAATAATACAGAAGTCCAAAGAGGGACAATTTTGTCCTTGATCCATTTTATAGATTGTGGAAGCTGAGACACGGAATTTGAAAGTGGGCTCAACTATTCCATTTTGAGGCTTGAACTGATAAATAGGCTCCTGAAAACTAGACCCACAGTCTTCCAGCTGGGTCATACCACAGTCTTATGAATGCTAATTTAGGATACAGTGTTGAGAGATTCTTTGGGATGAACAGAGTCCCACATTGTTCCATGGCGCATGGACAACACGCTGTTTGGCCATGTTTCCTGGGCAGGGGAGGGAGAAGGGCAGCAGCACACCCTCAGCATTATCTATTGACCTGAAAACGCCTGGTTTTGGGCTCCCAACAATTAATTTAAGTATTGCTGCCAGGGTCGGACTCAAACACAGCAGGAGAGAAGTGTAATTACCGTGTGTGGCCAGTGGAACAGGTGGCGGGAAAGAAAGCCTTTTTGTAATCTGGGCTTTAGAGGAAGAGGAAGAGATTTCCACGGTGAAAAGAGAACAAGCAGGAGCTGAATGAACTAAGCTGCAAAGCTTAGCTGCGTAGCTGTAGTTGAAAAGTGCTGCTATTGAATAACATACACACACTGACACAGACAAAATTGAACTTCAAACCAACACTTTTAGAGCTTTGTATGCATGTGGCTCTTGGTTTAGGTGTATGCCAAGACTTAAAAGTGGTGCTTTTCTTTGGCTTAAATGGATGTCATCCTTTCTTCTCTCCACAACTTGAATTCTTTATTCACTGGGTGACCTTGATCAAATTATTCAACCTCTTTGGACTTTAGGTTCTTCATCTGTAAAATGAGAATGAGAAAACTTATCCTTCCTGAAGGTGGGGGATTGACTTAACATGATTTTTCAAAATTTTTTCCAACCGGAGGTGGCAGAGAAAAGGAATGTTGGGATCAGGCAATTGGAAGCACTGAGCCAAACCTTTTTTTATTCATTTATCTATGATTCATTAAATACTTAGTAATCATCTACTATGTGCCAGGAACTAGGATAGCTTGCTAGGAATACAAAGACAAAAATGAAAGAGGCCTTAATCCCAAGAAGATTCCATTCTACAGAGGGAAACAACACATACACAGATAATGTGAATTGTATACAAAGACATTTTGGGGAGGAGGGAGAACACTGGCAACTAAGGAGAACAGGATAAACTTCCTGTGGAAGGTGGTGCTTGATCTGAGATTTGGAGGAAGCAAGGGATTCTTTCAGGTGGCATTGAGGAGGAGGGAGTGCCTCCCAGACATGGGGGACAACTTTCCTGAAGGCACAGGGATGGGAGATAGTATGTTGTGTATGGGGAAAGGAAAGCAGGTCTCTTTGACAAGATCTTAGGGTATATGTAGTCGACCCAAGATGGTAGGTTGGAGTAAGATTGAAAGGATTTTAGTACACAAGTGGAGGTATTTGTATTTGTCCTAGCAGCAGGAGAGAACTCCTGGAGCTCCATGGTCAGACTTTTACATACCTTAGTAACAGTATGGAAGATGGATTAGAGAGGGGAGAGAAAGGAAGGAGACCAGTTAGAGGGTATTGCAGTAAAACCAAGTGAGGAAGGATGAGGGCCAGAACCTAGGGAAGTGGTCACCTGAATGGAGGGGAAAGCGTGGATGTCAGATATGGTCTGCTGGTAGAATTGGTAAAACTTGGCCACTGATTGGGAATGAAGTGTTAAGGTAATAATAATAGCAAGAACTGGCATTTATTTAGCACTTCAAAGGTTACAAAATATTTTACAAGTATCTCATTTTATCCTCACAACAATGCTGTGAGGAGGTGCTATTACTATCCCCATTTTACAGATGAGGATCACACAGGAAGTATCTTAGGCCAAATTTGAACTCAGGTCTTCCTGACTCCAGGTCCAGTGCTCTCTACCCATAGTTCCACTTAGCTTCCTATAGAGTTGACAGTGACTTGGAAGTTAGGAACCTGGGTTGCTGGAAAGATAGTGATACCCTCAACAGAAGCAGGGAAATTAGGAGGATAGTTTTGGGAAAAAGATAATGAATTAAATTTTGGAAATGATGAGTTTCAGATGCATCTGAGACATTCAGATGTAGGTTGTTAAATATATGTATGTGTGTGTAATCTGAGAGTTGTGTGTGTGTGTGTGTGTGTAGAGATATGATAGTTGAATCACCAAAAGAAGTTGATAAGATAAAAGAGAGTACACACAGGGAGCAGAGAGTACCAGGGGCACTAGTGGTGGTGAACAGGGTCAAATGTAGCAGAGAAGTCCATTTTTGGAATAATTAGCTTTTTGGAATATTGATAAGTAGAGTTGCCCTTTTTTCTTTCCAGCAAAAGCATCATTTGTCTCTTTTTGGATCATAGTCAATGATTTTGGATTCTCTAGAATATGTTTTCTCAGTTTAGAACAGACTCTGTCTTCTAGGATCTGACTCTCTGAGGAGATAAGGTAGGTACAGTGTGATTTCAGAGATGCCCAAGGATTGGCTGCCTCCAAATACTTTTTTCCTTTATCCTTTTCTTATCATGTAGATTAATATAATGTAAGGAGCATTGGAATGGGAATCAGAAGATTTCGGTTCTAGTTCTACCTCTTTCACTGTCTATTTGTGACTGGCCAAGTAACTTCTTTAGGAAATTGAAGTAGATGATCTCAAATGCAATGTTAGGATTCATGATTCTAGCTAGTTAGGTCCTATAGGTAAAAATACATCTGCATGGGGGCATTTCACTTGGAAATGGAGGAAAACCTGAGTTGCCAACACGCTCTCTGGAGGCCTGCTGGAAGGGGAGGGCAAGCCTAGGGGAATGGTATATCCAAGAGTGGATATTTTGCTGGGGGAGAAGGGCAGAAGAGAGACTCCTAATTGACAATTATCCTCCACTCTTTCCTCTTACTGATACATTTTCTTTATTGTTCTCATAGCTCCTTATTGAGGATATTTTTTAAAATTGATTTTTATTAATGGGTTTAATATTGTGCCCAGTCACACCTATCATAACTGCTGGTCAGTTTTGGAAGAAAGCCAACTGTGTTTCTTAGCCAAATAATTCTTTCTCCTCCGTGAGATGTGGCAGGGTGGGTAAAGGAAACAACCTCAGAACTTTGTGTTTTATAGTCAGTTTTTTTTTCTCCCGGGTGACAGATGACAATTTTGGTAGAGACCCACTTTGTGAGGCCTTAACGTCTGTGTTTCTTAGTCAGCAGGTTGTGTGGGACTTCTGGCACTGCTTAGGGTTCAAGGGCAGAGAGAAGCAGAAACATGAGGCCAGGCTCCTAGCCCAAGAGGCACGTTGTATGATTTCAGTTTGTGCTGTTAAATGACTGACTAGCAGCAGCTAAAAGACCTGTAGAAATGGTCATTGAGAAACCTTTTTGTACCAATTTGCCATATACATGTGAACTACTGAGTTGCATACATTGTACAACAATAGGTTGCTGCTTAAACTCCACTTAATGGCTCCTTTCAGGACTCTCCTGGCTTCAGAGTGATTAGCAATAGTAACTGTGGTTCTTTTCCTCCCAGCTTGATTAACTTCTTTTTTTCTTTTGCTCATTAAAAGGACCATTCCTTGATTACTTCTTAAAGAGACCTATTCATTGAATGGGTGTTACCTCACTCTAAGTGAGTACCTGAATAGGCCAAGGTCTCCCATTGCATCCTGGGCCTTCTCCAGTCATCCTGATGAATATCTGGTCACTGGATCCAGATGGCTCAGGAGGGGAAAGTGAGGCTGGTGATTTTGCACAGCCCTCCCTCACTCAAAACAAAGTCAAGTCATGTCATCATTTCTCTGATGTCATGGTCTTCTTCAAAAACGAGGGACAAGCATAGACAGACAGGCCTGTTAAAGACCAATACTTCACTTTGCCACAGTGATCTACTTGTTTAGTGGTCTCCACGGATATCTGAATAGATGAAAGCAACAATATATAGTCAGGATTTCACACCATGAGAATTCACTTTAGATGTAGTATCCAGGAACAAACTGGGTCTAAAAGTGGGATCACCTGTATCTCCATATAGAACTCAGAGATCATAAGATAGCCTATGGAATGAGGAACATTCCTATCTCATAGTCACAAATAGTTAATGAGATCCAGCATTTATTAAGCACTTACTATGTGCAAAGCACTATGTAAGTGCTCAGGATACAAATAGAAAAGAAAGACAGTCCCTCCTCTCGAAGACTTCATGTTCTAACGGAGGAGGCAACACATGTGGGAGGTTTCACCTGTAAGTCAGCTGGAATGGTCCCATGGGCCTTAGGGTGCATCTGCAAAGCAGACTAAGCAGTATCTCTTGTTTAATGCCATTATTTAATGTCACTTTTCCCAGAACTTTTGGGTTCAGGGTCTGTTTCCATCAGGGTCCGAGGGAAGATGGTAGTGATGGTTTGACTTGCCAGGCACATGCTGCCTCCTGTCTCTTCTCCCAGGCTGCCTTGCTGCTCCACCTAGGTTGGCTTACCTTCCCTGTGTGTGGCAATTGGTTGGCAGTTGGTGGGCATGGCTGACTCTTTCTTTGCTTCCATGGATGATGGCCATGAAGGCTGGGCCAGAAGCAGGAATGGTGGTTGGAGATGGGGGATACTGCCACTCCCAGTACTTGTGTCCATCTACCTGTTGGTTGTGATGATGAAGATGGGCCCCCTCTCCACAATGATTTCTCTCCTTAATTATGGCTGTAGGGTATGAGATAGAAGCTGGTCTGGTGGTTTGGGGAGTGCTGCTATTCTCAAGACTTTTGAGTTTAGGGCCTTGGGCTATCCCAAGAGTCTGAAGAGAGATGGTGGTTGATGGTGGTTTGATGTTTCTGGCACATGCTGCCTCCTCTTGTCCCCTTAGTTAGGCTGGCTTACCTGCCTGGTGTATAGTGGTTGGTGGAGGGATTTGCCTCTTCTTCACAAGAGTTGCTTCCACAAATGGTGGTTATGAGAGCTTCTATGCTTGCATGCCTGTTGGTGGCAGTTGGTCAGCAGTTTATACTATTACACACTTGAAGTTTCTTCCTAAGAAGTTTCTGGCCCGGTTTTTCTGCTTTACATTGCTTTTTTCTTAATGATGTAGGAAATTACTCTTAGGATTATAGAATTTTGAATTCTTGAAGGGACTTCGGAGATCATCTTATAGATGAAGAAACTGAGGCCCCAAGGGGTGAAATTAGGGAGCCAAAGTCATTTAGACAGTGAGAGGTCAAGGCCAGAGTCAAACCCAGTTGTATTCAGATTCCAAATTCATTGTTCGTTTGGCAGCTTTGGAGCAAGCAGTAACTACTACTTCACTCTGGAGAGTAATTTAAGTGAAGGTGATTCCAGTTTGGTTGTTTTTGTTCTTTTGTGTATTTGTCTCTTGATGACTCTTTTTAGAGAGAATGCCATTGAAAGATATTTATGAGGAAGAGAACACAGAGTTTTAAATTAAAAGAATCTTAGACACCAAATAGTATGATCCTTATCTGAACAAAAATCCCATTCACTTTGTCCCCAAGTCATCATTTAGTTTTTGCTTAAATATCTCCAGTGAAGAGACTTCTCAAGCCAGCCCATTTCATGTTTAGATGGTCCTGATTGTTAGGAAGTTTTTCCCTACATCAAACCTAATTCTGCCTCTTTGTCGCTTCCACTCACTGATCCTAAATCTGCTCTCTGAGGGCCAAGCAGAATGAGTCTAATCCCGCTTCTATCATGTCCCTCCCACCCCCACTTCCCAAGGCATTAAAAAAATAGATTAATGATTCAGTTCAATTCCACAAACAGTTATTAAACACATGCTAGGGGTCAGGAGTACAAAGACAAATTTGTCTTTGTCAAGGAGTTTATGTTAAGGCATGGAATAGGTGGGTGGAATATACTATAACATGTACCTGGATAAGGAAGTACAGAGTAATTTGAGGAGGAAGAGAATATTAATAACTGGAAGGGATAAGAAAAGTCTTTGAACAGGAGGTAGCACTGGAGCTGAATCTCAAAGCAAGCTAAGGATTCCAAGAGGTAGAGGTAAGAAGGGAGGGCATTCTAGGCATGAGGAGCTCTCTGTGCAAAACCCTGGAAGTGGGAGATGAAACTGCCCTCTACCAGTTCTAGGAGTTCCAAATTCTCTCCCTTCCTCCTTTTCTACCCCACCCCCTACCTCCATTGAGAAGGCAAGCAATTTGATATAGGTTATAACACATGTATAGTCATGCAAAACATTTCCATATTAGTCATGTTGTGAAAGAAAATATAGACCAAAAAAACCCCACCTTAAGATAAAGAAAGTAAAAAGAAATATGCTTCAATCTGTATTCAGACACCATCAGTTCTTTTACTGGGGATGGACAGCATTTTTCATCATAAGTCCTTTAGAGTTGTCCTGACGCTATTCTAACAGATATATGCCACATTTTGGTATTTATTTTGTTGCCTGTTCTTGTTTTCATTTTCTGTACATGTCTTTCTAAAATGCAAGTTATTTGATGGGTGTCCTCTGTGTCCATACTTAAAGACAATTCTTCCTTTTCCTTTCTCATTGGAATTGGTTCTCTTTTTGTCATTCTGAAGACCTTGTAATCGCTCCTGGGCTAATTTCCCCAAGAAGATTTTTGTCTATTTCATCTATCCTTTCTCTGAACCCTTTGAAATCTGCTTTCTCAAAATTTGGGGTATATGTGCTGTTATGCTTGGGTTTCCTGTTCTGTATCACAGATTTTCAGAAGGAGTGGTTAGTTTCCTCCCAGGTTTTCATTATTCCTACTTTAGCAACCAGCTCTTGCTTGTTAATGAGAACTACATTCAAAAGTTATTCCTTTTGTTGGTTACTCTACCTTTTGAAAGACAAAATTATCACTTGCTTTTGCAAGTCAAGAAATTATTTGCCTTTGGCAGAGATAGCTGGATAATTGAAATTCCGCAGGCATCTGGATAATTGAAGTTTGTTGTCACTCCAGGATCAACTTTGTTTGCCAAGCTTGTGATCTGTTTCTCAAACTCCTCATTTATGTCACTCTTTCTGTCTAGGTGGTCTGTGGTAAACTCAGATGACAGTATCACTTTTGTTTATGCCTATGCTGATGTCCATTCAAATGATCTTGACCTTTATTATGCTTCCTTCACTGGTTCCTAGATTCTCTCACAAGGCTGTTTTCTTCTTTTTAATAATTTCCCCCCAGTTACATACATGTAAAGACAATTTTTAACATTTAAAAAATTTTGAGTTCCATTTTCTCTCTCCCTCCCTTACCCCTCCACTCTCTGAGATGGCAAGCAATTTGATATAGGTTATACATGTTCAGTCATGCAAAACATATTACCATATTAGTCATGTTGTAAAAGAAGACACAAATGCAAAGGAAAAAAGATACAAAAATCATGAAAAAATACAGAAAATAAAAAATAGTATGCTTTTTGATCTGCATTCAGACTCAGTTCTTTCTCTGGAGATGAATAGCATTTTTCATCATGAGTCCTTTGAAATTGTCTTGGATCATTGTATTGCTGAGAAGTGCTGATTCACTCACAGTTGATCATCATACAGTATTGCTGTTGCTGTGTACAATGTTCTCCTGGTTCTGTTCAATTCACTTTGCATCAGTTCATGTAAATTTTTCTAGGTTTTTCTGAAATCAGCCTGCTCATCATTTCTTATAGCACAGTAATATTCCATTACAATCATATACCACAACTTCTCATAAGTCTATCTTCTTAACAAACAGAGCTAATTCACTCCTTCTACCTTTATCTTTTTCCTTTTCAATAAGACATACTGCCTTTCCAGAGCCATATTCCTGTCATAGTTCTCATGCTACCAGGTCTTACCAAGACCCATGGAGTTAAATTTGCCTTGCGTTATGATCTCTAGTTTGCTTTGTTATGCACACTTTTTGAATGTATGTATAGAATCTTAGGTTTCTGGTCCTTCTCATTCCTTCCCTCTTTTGTTCCTACAGATACAGGAAACACTAGCAAAGGGAAATCCCACACAGGCCTGGGGAAAAAATCCAGACTGATGAAGACAGTGCAAACTGTAAAAGGCTATAGTAACTACCAGAACTGTACCATCATGAAGCCTCACAGCCCACACTCAAGCTATGGCACGTATGTGACTCTGGCTCCCAAAGTCTTGGTGTTTCCTGTTTTTGTGCAGGTGAGATGGTGGCTCCGGGTGGAATGGTGTGATCATCCTGGGAACTTGATTTGGACTGTCCCTGAGAATTCCATTTTGAAAAGGATGAAATTGTGGTTTAAGGCTATAATAAGTAATGAGTGAGGATTCTGCACTAGATTGGGTACCTCCATCCCAGTATATGAAATGTAATTTCAGATTTCAAGTAACTTATGGGAATTAAACAAGGTTTTCTTTATTGAAGTACTCATATTATTGGGTGTGGGGAGAGTCGGGCAAGAGAACATCAGGCAGGGAAAGTAGGACCTTGATTGACTAAGGGGAGACTAAGGGAAGGTACTCCCTACTTTTGTCTATCTGTTTTTGTCTCTGTCTTTTTCTTTTTTTAAGTCTAGCTATCCCTATCTCAATTAGGTTGGAAATGCAATTGCTACTAATGTGCTGAATCCCACTGCTGATCAGCATGGGAGCTTTATCCTACTCAATTTCTGACCTGGGCCAGTTCATTCCTCTCTCCGCAACCTTGTGGCCCCTGCACCCGGGGGCTCAGCATCTTGGTGCCAGACTTAGTGCAGACACCTGATCAGCTTAGCCCACTATAGCATCAGACTTTTGATCTCAGGACACCCACCAACCACTATGCCTGGCCCCTACTCCTCTCCTCTGGGGACTTTTATTTTTGCCCAGTAATTGTATTTAAAGTTAAAGGGGTGGCAGAGTGTGATTTCATGCTTGTTTGGGATCCAGTTCTTTGATATGTTTCTCAGTGTTAATGTAAAAGGTTCTCATTTCTCTGCCTTCTGTGCTGAACACCAGTAATTTGTCTTTTAGAAATTACTGATTAGGAGTCTTGAGATCTTCATAATGTGATTGTTACTCTGCTCTTTTCATTTGATCTGAATTCACTGGCTTCCCCCATGTATGATTGTAAATTTGTCTTACATGGGGTCTAGCCATTTTCTTTAGACTTTTTTAGGTTGTAGTCTTACTTCTCTCTTGCCTCTGACTGAGGTTGCCCTTTGATTGTCTGTTTTGGAGCCAGTACTTTCCAATACTCCTTAGAAAATAAACACATTTTGCAGGTATATAGTCTTTATCTGTCCATTGAACTTTGTCAGCCTCAAATATCTGCATCGAAAGCTTCGATGTCTGCATCATTTGATTTTTTCATTTGTTTGTATCTGTTTCAACTGTTTTAGACTGGAAGGTATAAATGTGGCTTTCTTTAAGAATATCACCCAGTGCTAAGCACCTGTCAATAAACCTCAATAAATATTGCTACATGAGTATGAGTACACGTGTTGTCCCTGTCCCTGTCTCCTACAGCTTCATTGAGACTGAATAGAGTGGAAAACTTCAGAGGAGATATGATAGCGGAAGCTAGTATGGTCCCAGAGGCCTGGGGGCTAAGGATATTCTGGGAACTCCTCCTGTGAGAATCAATCAGTTTGATCAAGAAAGGACTTGAAGGCTTTGAAAACATGTCTTGAATCAAAGTCAGTAGCTAGTGGAGTATGACTCAGTTGATTTGTGATCAGAGGGTGTGAGGATACAAGAACACCACAGGGATTACATACTGCCAGTCAGCCTGTGGAAAGAACTAATCTGACTCTCAGAGAGATCCTCATTTTGACTTTTGCTGTATGGAATAAAAAGGATAGGGACGTATGTGGCATTAGGCCACTTATGGTGTGGGTAAGATAACTCTCTGGAAAAGAAGCAGGCAGGGTATAGAGGGTGGGTCCAAAGGGGCTAAATTGTCAGATTTTGCTTCCTGCCTAGAGAAAGCAGCCTCATCACAGTTGGCTTTTGGCTCTCTGTTAGTTGAAGCGTGTCAACTGCAGCAGCTTTACACAAGCACAGTGGTTGTACTTTTCCCTCTTTTTTTGAGGCTGTGAGGCTGTGTAGGTGTTGAGTGCAAGTAAGTGGTTTCTCCCCTCTTCCGTTCTAGCCAACCAGTCAGCAGTCTCTCCTCCACTGAGAGTTGTGTTCCCAGCTGGTTCAGCTAGCTCATATCTTCCCCAGGCTCCAGTGGGGCCAACCCTGATCCTGGGCTTCTCTTCTCCCCCTCCACCCCATCAGGATTCTTCTACTCTAATCTGAGTTCAAGCTGTGCTTTGTTTTCAGCCCCTAGATCTCTGTAACACAGCTCGGACTCTGTTGCTGGCTGAAGAGCTTATGCTTTATGAGGGGAGAAACAAAACTTCCAAGGTAAGATATTCACTTTTGTAAATTATCCAGGTACCTGACTTTTCCCATCATTGCTGGACTTGGAGTCATTTTGTTGCTCCTTTATACTTCCAAAGATGGAGAAAAGAGGACAAACTGAGACCAACTCTGTTGAGAGGTGTGGGAGGAGGGAGAAATTGAAATTATTGATTGATTGAAATGGAATTTTTAGTTTATTAGGAGATTTTAGTTGTCTACGCACCTCCTGTCCACATTAGTACAAATCTAAAATCTGTTCTTTATTTTATAGGCTCTGACTTCTATTGGCCTCCAGTTCTGCCAAGTTAAGATTAATGATACTCTGTGTTGTGACTATGTCCATCTCTTCCTCTGTAGCCTAGAATGGCATTGGGCAAGTGCCCCAGTGAGTTTCATCCCCAGTCCCATTTTCAGGGCCTTGGCTTATTCCATTTCAGCCTTAACTGTCTGGCTTGATCTTACCTACTAGAACAGAGCCTTTCTAGGAACTATAGGTTTTGTGTCTATTTACCAGTGAACCTGGAAATCATGTACCTTTGCGCCACTGTGAACCCATTACATCATGGATTAAATCCTAAGTTTGACTTTGCTGCTAGACTAACTAGATTTCCATCCCTGGAATTAGAGATGGACTTTAACCATACTTTCTTTTGTGGAGAGAACCTATTGTTCTGTGTATTCCTTTGGTGCCATTCAGGTAGAAATGGATAAAGAAAAACAATAACAACAGTCAGTATATTCATCCAAAGGAGTTCTGTTCAGCTCAAACTAGCCACTTTGGAAGGATAAACATTTATCCCAATGATGAATTTCATCAAAACATTCTCTTTAGGAATGGCCTTTATGGTCTGTAGAATGCTATTTTGAATACCTTCAGTGAAAGAAAATCTTCAACTATGGACTTGACTTTTTGAAATGGCCATGAGCACTTAGTCTGTGCTTCAATTTCTTTATTTTTAAAATGATGAAAGTGGACTAGATAAAACTGGGCACTTAGACTAGATAGTCTCTAAGGTACTCACCACCTCTAATATTCTCTGGTTTTATTATTCATTTGGAGTTGACTTTAGTGAATAATAATAGGATCAGATTGGGTTGTATTATCTTAGTTTTTTTAATAGAATTTTATGTTTTCTCCAATTACATGTATAGATAATTTTCAACATTCATTTTTATAAGATTTTGGGTTCCAATTTTTTCTCCCATCTTCCCTTTTCTCCCTCCTCCCCAGTTATCTTAGTTTTTAAAATGAGGTATAACAGGCTTACAGTATCCAAAGCAAGAGTATGGAACTATTTGGAAAAAATGGCAGCATCATTGTAGTCTTCTACATCATATGTCTTCTCTCCAACCCCCAATGTGACTCCTTTGAAGGACAGCATAGTGGATAAAGAACTGACCTTGAAGCTAGGAACATCCGAGTTCAAGCCCCACCCCTGACACAACTGGTTGACTGTGTGACCCTGAGCAACTCACTTAATTTCTCAATGCTCCAAACCTGTTGTGTCAAATCCAAATAGAAACCACAGCTACTAATCCATTCATGAGGATCCCAGCTTGCTTACTTTATTAATTATCTCCCAATTAGATTTTAGTCTGGTTTGGGGGCATTTATGTTGGACACCTCTGTTCTAGGCAATTAAGACTGTGCATTACAGAGAAGGTGCTGACTTGGTTTTGTAAAAGGAATCCCTTTCACACGGTAGTTCCTTATACCAATAAAATCACAGGCCCACTCAGTTATTTAGTCTGTCAGCAAGCATTTATTAAGTTCTTACCATGTTCCAGGCACTGTGCTATGCTCAGAGGGTACAAAGGGAGGCAGAAAGTCTCTGCTGTCCAAGAGCTCACCTTCTGTTGGGACAGTCAGCACATAAAAAATAGGTACCCACCAGATGTATACAGAGTGGATGGAAGGCAGCCTTAGAGGGGAAGGCACGAGTAGCTTGGGAGAACAGGAAGGGCCTCTTGCAGAAGGCCAGGGGAACTAAGAGGCCAAGGTGGTCTTGAGGGACAGCCAGTGCAGAGGGGTGGAAACAGGCAGATGAGATACAGTGTCCTGGGGAAAGAGGTGAGTAAAGCTGAAGAAGACTGAGGAGTTAGGAAGTGTTTTAAATGCTAAACAGAAGAGTTTATCTTTGCTCCAGGGGGCTACTGGAGCTCACTGAGGAGGTAGGTGACATGGTTATCTGTGTGCCTTAGGAAGGTAGGGCAGCTGAATGAGGACAGTGTGGAGAGGAGAGAGACTAGAGACCAGCAGAGCCACAGCAGGCTGTTTGCAGTAGTCCAGGCTTGAGGTGATGAGGGCCTGTACCAGAGTGATGAGTATGTCAGAAGAGAAAAGGGTCTTGATATAAAAGATGTTCTGTAAGTAGAAACAAGATTTTGCAATGAATTAAATACATAGGAGTGAGAGTCAAGGATGACATTGAAGTTGTGAGCCTGGAGGACTGGAAGGATGGCGGTGCCCTTGACAGTCATAGGTCCCCATTCTTGTCCCTATCTCTGTTGAATCAGAGATTTTTATTGTTGGAAGGTACGTTAGAGATCAAGTCTAACTTTTTCATTTTACTGATGAGGAAACTGAGACCTTTGAAAAGGTAAATGAATTATCCACGGTTATACAGTGAACTAATGTCAGAGATGAGAAAACCTAGGTCTTCTGGTTTTCATGTCAATAGTTTTCCAGCTACACTACCAATCTCATTACTTTATGGTAATTTCTTTGGTAAGGACTCCTGCCAACGTGGTGCACTCTCAAAGACTGTGTATGTACCCAGAACTTCTCTCCACATTGCCAGTCTCATTATTTTATAGTTGTTATTTAAAAAAAACAACAACACAGCGTAACTAATCATCAGAGTTGCTGAATTAGTAAGTCCCCTGTAAAACTTAAATGAGATACAGAGGAAAAATGTATATGTTTAAAATTAGAGAATAGGAGATACATGGCACTTAATACTTGGAGAAGTTGCGAAAGCCCTAAATAAAAACAGCATCAGGAAGACTTAAAATAAATTTCTAGATGATAGATTTGGAGCAGGATGTCAAGGAGAAAGTTGGGACATTCTGAGTATATCTCTAGCCTTTGAAGTTTTTACAAAATTGTAGTTCTTTAGGTCAATAGATGTTTCCCTGATGCAAGGGTAGTAGGGGAAAACCAGATATTCTAACTCATTGTGATCCTTGGGAAAGGAGGCCATGTTAAGACTTAAAGGTTGGGGCCTTGCAGTGTTTGTTTCTTGTTCTTCCTTAGAGGTTGGTGTTGGGTTTGTTTTGTCTCTTTCTGGATCTTTTCTCAGAGGCCTCTTGGTGGGGTTCCAATTAGGACCAGCTGATGAAAGTGAGATTAAGGGTCTGTCTGGACTTCACTTGTACCCTTTCACCCCCTGTCACCATCTCCAGACTTTTGCCAGCTCCATCCTTTTCCCTGACCTGACCTTTGGGGAAATTCTTTATTCAGTCCTTAATCACTTCCTGTCTAGACTACACTGTGATTCCTGTTTTAATAGTTTTCTTAAAACCACGCTTTTCCAATTTTGAGACTGGAGAGTTAATAAACTAACTTTTAGCCCTCTTTATGTCTCTGCTGTCTTTCTCCCATTTTGTTGTCCACTTCTGCACCTCTATGACTTTTTTGGCTTGCAGACTTTGTTTTAATTCTGTCCACCACCTCCATGCTGCCTATTTGTGGCTCGAATTGAGAGAAAGTGAGAGGAAAGACTGAGGTGATGTTTTGGGGTTTTTTTGAGTGTGTGTGTATGTGTGTGTATATAGGATTTTCTTTTTCTTTCTTTCTTTCTTTCCTTTTTTACTACTCTAGTGTCTAATTTTCCCTTACCTCCACTCCTCATCCTAAATCCTTTTTTGTATTCATGTGGGTTGAAGTCTTTACATACTTCTCTTCACTAATGGTACTCTTTCCTTTCTCTCCCTTTTCTTACTACTTCTGACCCCATATTTCCACCCTGTTAGCATTACAAGTTCCTTAGAAGGCTATACTCATATGATTCTTTTGCTGCTAGGTCATACAGAGTAGAGTGGTAGAGGTATAAACACATTGGACTAGGAAACCTGGGTTTGAGTCCTAGCTCTGTCATTCAGTAGTCAAGAGAGCTATATATAGATCAGGAGCTTAGGTCAAGAGGCACTTGTGAATAAGTTCATAGTGGGTCTATGAACTTGGATGGGGAAAAAAATGACATTTTTATTTTCATTAGCCTCTAACTGAAACTTAGTATTTCTTCCGATTATGAATATAGGCAATGAACATTATTCTGAGAAGGGGCCCGTAGGCATCATTGCTCAGCCCAAGGGGACCATGACTCAAAAAAGATTAAGGTCTTGATATTAGAAAACTAGGATGTTAGAGAAAATAGTCAGGACAAACAGAAAGGCTCTCATACCATAGATCAGTCAAAAGTCCTATGGTCTATGTCTAGATCTGCTATTGACTATCTGTGTGACCCTGGGCAGCCACTTAACTTCCTCAAGGCTTAGTTTCCCCATCTTTAAATTAGAAATGATAACATCGACCTCAGGATAATTGCAGAAGATCCAATATTATAAATGACCAAATATGATATACACATTCAAGGAATTAATACCATTAGCTCATGTGTCTCTTAAGTGCTAACAATGAGAGTAAGTTCTACAATTTTTAAGAATCCCTCCACAGAAGGGCCAGTACTAGAGGGGCAGAAAGGGTGTCAACAAAAATGTATCCACACAGTGACATGTAATGATTTCATTTGAGGGTCTTAGATTAGTTACATTTTGTTGCTTTTGGCCAGTGGCTGCCATGAGATTTCCAGAGAAAAGATCAGATGCAGTCTAATCTTGAGTGTGGTAGGTTAGAGTGACTTTCAGAATGTAGAAATACTAAATTAGCCATTTCAAGAAAGATCAATAAGAAAGAACCACCAGATAAATACATTGCTGAGTCAGTTTAATTGTGATATAATGTGAGTGCTGATTTTTGAAGTGAACAATACAAACAGAGACTATATAAGTAACATGCATGTTTTTGTCAGACAGCAAATTGTTAAAATGACAACCAGCGACCTAGTTGAGTGCATCAATTCTGGGTTCTAGTCCCAAGGGTTGAATCTCTTTGGTGTCATACCTGTGTGACTTCTCTGAGCTTCAGTTGTGTTATCTGCAAAAATAGAGCTCATGTCATCTCTCCTGCCTTCCTCCCACAGAGTACTGGAAAATCAAATGAGATGTTGTATATGAAAGTGTGTTGCAGATTGAAAAGTGCTACAACACATGTAACCGATGAATATCATTGCTTTTCTAGAAGCATTCTTGAGTGAATACGAGTTAAAATTGTTACTGAGAAACTTCTGGCCTAAATCTAGATGTATAGATCAAAATAAAAGATAATAGGAACTATCCTCTCCTTTGATACTCTGTCGCTGAGCTGGAGGAGGTTGACAGTAACCACCTTGATCATGGCAATGGGGCATGGTTATCAGAGCAGAAGAAAGGCCTGGTTAGCGCTGTTTGGCAATAGGGGAAATTTCCCTGTTTTATGTTTTGAGGAATTAGAGGAACCAGAGACCTGTAATTCGCCCCTGGTTTCATAATTAGTGGTCCAGGATTTGAGAGGTGGACAGTGCACTCCTGCCGCTTATTATTAGCCTGGGCCATGTCAGTAGCTTGTAAGTGCTTCAGATAACAATGCTAAAGATGTGGTTCCAGACCTACTTGTTCAATCAAATAGAGCAAGTCTGGTAAGTCAGAGTATGACTCCAGTCATTCAGCCCACATTAAGCACCTACTGTGTTCAGAGTACTGTATGAGGTGCTGAGAGTATACAAAGTTTAGAAAAGATTCAGTCCCTGTCCTCATGATTCTAGGCCTTTTGGGTTTTTGCTTAGTGGCTAGTGTTATCCACTGTTCGGAGAAGAAAAAGCTGGTTGCATTTTATCCAGTGTGGTTCTTTCTCTGCCCAGGTGACATTGTTTGTGTACTCTGACTTGTTACTCTTCACCAAGGAGGATGAGCCAGGACGATGCAATGTCCTGAGGAACCCACTCTACCTCCAGAGTGTAAAGCTACAGGAAGGTAAGTGTTGGAGAAGTGCTCCTCTCCTATCTACTTCATTCTCCATTGTGCTGCCCCTTCTTCTCCCAGGAGCAGGGTTGCACCTATGAATATAAAGCTTAATTTGGGTCACTTAGGTCTGTGTCTTCCTAGTGCACACTGGTAACTGTCAATGGTGAAGTTTACAATGCTCAAACTGGAAAGTTCAACATTTCATTTTCTTCTAGGCAAATGTCCTTCTGATGGGGTGCATGGGTACATGTGTTTGGATCCCAATTCTAAAATAATATTTCCCTTTAAAAATCATATTTCTCCCTAGCCTTGAAACACAATCCCAGGCAGTTTCTCCCCATCCCAAGGACATAGCCTGCCCCAGCAACAGCCATTATCTCCCTTTCTGCTTCAGTAGCTAGCTGCACCTGTAGAACTTATTAGTCTGAACCATCCATGTACTGGATGAATTGGCTATGTACTGGGTCATGACCACACTTACTACTCACTGACCAATCATATATATCCTGAACTTAGACCTACATATATTCCCTTACCTTTATCTTGTCTAACAAGACATTGATGAGAGCAGCCTGGTATTCCTTAATCAACCCTGACCCTTAGTTGATTTAGTGAAGGTTCAGGCCTAAAACCACACCTCCATGTAGCCCTGCCTTGGGCTATTTCCCAGTGAACTCTGGGTAAAATACCTGAGCAGAGATACCCAAAGTGCATGTTCCTTTAAGAACTAATCACTTCTTAACCACTCCCTAATCCCTCCCCAAATCACCTAGTTAGCATATTTGGCATCTGTTTTACTATAGAATATCCTATATAAACTTTTCCTGTACCCCTCTAAGGTTGCAGCTTCCCTAAGAACCCTTGACCACTGAAAAGTATAATAAATCTTTACTTTGACTTCAACAACGCTTGAGTCTGTGAATTCTTTCCCAGATGGCCCAGTCATGGAGTTTCTGTGCCCCTATCCCTCCAGTCCTCATCATATTCATACCTACCCATCTACCCCACCATCCTCACTCCTTTCCCTAAGCTTTGCTGAGTGATTTCTAATGACAGAAGTGTTGATGTAGGGAGGAGAGAAAAAAGTTGTGGCTTGTTCTCCGGTTAGGTGTGTCTTAAGATCCTTAGGAGAAAGGGGGGAGGGAAGAAGAACAGGAAGAGGAGGAGCAGACAGATAGATGAAGGGTGGGGTGGGGGGGAAGAAAAAGAAAAAGAGAAAAGGAGAGATGGGAGATGGGAGGATGTGGGGGGTGAAATGGGTTTCAAGTCCAAACTTTCCATCATATCCTCCTATACTCCAGGAACTTGGATCCAGCTGGGAATATCTGTTCTGAGTTTAGTTTGGCGCCTGAGGTCTCTGCTGTAAAGAGGCTTGATTTCCTCTTTCAGATTATGTAAAAGGAAAAAAAACACCCAAAAACAACAAACTTGTTTGAGTAAGAGATGCAAGAGATGGGAGGAAAATATTACCAAGTTGAAAAATTCTGTTTTGATGACTGTTGCTACAGGAAAACTTAATGGCTATTTGTTAGCTCATCCTGTGGAGTCAGCTCATTGGTTGTTTTTGCTCCTTAGACATAAAATCCATGTGGGAAACTCTACTCATGCTTCTTTGAAGGAAAATAGTCTTTCTTCTTTCTTGGACTTTCTTCTGCCTACTGGCCCAGTCATCTAGGCAATGTCTATCACTGCTTTTGAAGTCTCTTGAAGGATATAAGGTAGTTCTCTGTTAATTTTTGAAATTTAACTGAGGATAAAGTAGCATTGCATTTGGAATACACATTTCCCTCTTTGTTGGCCACAATTCCCATCACTTCATTCAATCCCCCAAACTCTAAATAACCGAACACAGATATTGTCTTGTCCAGTAAACTTTAGCTTTGTTGATTTCTGGGACATAGGTGCCCCTTGGCATGCAGCTTGGGGAGAAGGGAGACTTTTTCCTTACTGATATTTGAATACTTTGTGAAGTACTATGACACCATGGAGATGTTCAGTAAGTATTTGTTCACTGATTGTAAGAACCTTTCGTAGCGTCCTCTCAAGTGTTCAGAAACTAATTATCTAAGGCAAGGGTTTTTTAAACCTGTGGTCCATGAGACCCTAAAAGGTATGTGGATTGATTTCAAGAGGTCAGTGAAATCTTTAGTGAACTAAACCTCTAACTGAAATTTACCGTTTCCTTAAATTATCAATGAAGATAGCAATTCACAGTAGTAAGTCATATTTGGCTGCATCAGACTGTCAAAGGCAGCGGGACCTATAACACAAAAAAGATGAAGAACTCTTGTCTATGAAGTCTGGGGAAATCATTCAGAGTAATTATTCTCCCTTGCTGGGAGACAAGGAAAGGAAAGGAAATCCAAACTAGTTAATTGCATGCCTGCACAACATGCAACCTCACAGTTAGGGTCTGCCAAAGGATTTCAGGTGGCCCTTAAAAAATGTCGGGTTGCCACTGTATACTCTCTCCTGTTTCTCACATGACCAGAGGCAACCACCCATATCAGTCTATCCATAGTCTAACCTATCTGCTGCCCAAAGAAGTTTACAAGTTGTGCAGGTCTGTTAATTGCAAGGTCAGTGTAGTGAGTGTAATAGAGTCCAGAAGTAGAAGCCAAGAAACCTGTATTCTCACCTTAACTCTGCCATTACTGAATTGTATAACTTTGAACAGGTCACTTAAACCTCTCTGAGCCTTAGTTTCTTCATCTATAAAATAAAGAAGTTAGGCTAAATGATCCTATGATCCTCTCCAGTTCTAGCGTTCATAGATAATTGAGAGTCTCTTCTCTTGGCAAAGAACTTTCTACACATTTTCCTGTATCCTTTCCCTTCCCCATCCCATTCCCTTCTTGGGAAAATCAGTTTCTTTTTTGGTTTCTACATTTGGAAGAAGGAAATTCTGGCACAAATAGTTTCCCAAGTTAAGATAGGACTAGGAATGGGTCTTTGGCTTCCCATTTAGGATCATCGTTCGATTCAGACACAGCATATTTTATTTTTATTTTTATTTTTTGTTCCATTTTGATTTCTGAGTTATTTCCTTCCAACCCCGCATTAGAGAAGACCAATATTTGATAAAGGTATATATGTGAAAGCATACATTATGTACTTCCTTATATTAGTTCTTTCTTTGGAGGTGGATAACATTTTCCTTCATAAGTCCTTTGTAGCTGATTTGAATAATCATATTGTCATACTCAAATTATGATAAAAATGATCATACTCAAAATAGTGTAGTCATTCACAGTTACTCTTTGAACAATATTGCTGTTACTGCTCATTTCACTTTGCATTAGGTGGTGCAGCGGATAGAGCACCAGAGCAGGAGTCAGGAGGACCTGAGTTCAAATCTCACTTCAGACATTTGACACGCACTAGCTGTGTGACCTTGGGCAAGTCACTTAACCCCAACTGCCTCATCCTGGGTCATCTCCAGTCATCCTGATGAATATCTGGTCACTGGATTCAGATGACTCTGGAGGAGAAGTGAGGCTGGTGACCTGCACAGCCCTCCCTCACTCAAAACAAAGTCAAGTGCAAGTCACATGCAAATCATTTCTCTGATGGCATGGTCTTCTTCGGTAAGGAAGGACAAACACATGTTTCATTTAAGTCTTTCCATGTTTTTCTAAAATCAGCCTCCTCATCATTTCTTACAGTACAATAGTATTCCATCACAATCATATACTACAATTATTCAGTCATTCCCCAAGTGATGGGTATCCCCTCAATTCCTGTTCTTTGCTACCATGAAGAGAGCTGCTATAAATATTTTAAAACATGTAGACTTGGGAAACAGATCTAAGAGTTATATTATTGGGTTGAAGTTTATACAGTTTTATAACTCTGGGCATAATTACAAATTGCTCTCCACAGTGGTTGGATCAGTTCACAATTCTACCAGCATTGTATTAGTATCCCAATTTTTCCACATCTCCTCCAGCATTTGTCATTTTGGCTAATCTTATAGGTATAAATGGTACCTCAGAGTTGCTTTAATTTTTTAAATTTGCATTTCTCTAATCAATAGTGATTTAGAGCATTTAGAAATGCAACTCTATATAGCTTCTATTTCTTCTTCCAAAAACTTCCTATTCATGTACTTTGACTATCAGTCAAGGAATGACTCATATTCTTATAAATTTGACAAAGCTCTCTATATGTTTGAAATATAAGACCTTTATCTGAGAAACTGGCTATAAATTCCTCCCCCCACCAATTTTCTGGTTTTCTTCTAATCTTCGCTACATTGGTTTTATTTGTATAAAACCTTTTTAACTCAATGTAATAAATATTATCCATTTTACATCCTACAATGCTCTCTATATTCTGTTTATTCATAAATTTTTCTCTTATCTATAAATTTTGATAGGCAATAGATTCCATGCTCTTCTAATTTACTTTAGATATCTCCCTTTATGTCTAACTCATGTATCCATTTTTACATTGTTTTGGTAAATAGTGTAAGATACTGGTCTGTACTTAATTTCTACCAGACTGCTTTCCAATTTTCCCAAAAATTCTTATCAAGCAGAGAGTTCTTGTCCCAGAAACTTAGATCTTTGCATTTATCAAACACGAGGTTACTGTAATCATTTACTGTTGTATATCGTTTATCTACTGTATTCCACCATTCCACCATTCTAGTTCTTAACCAGTACCAGATAGTTTTGATAATTATTGCTTTAAACAAAGTTTAAGACCTCTTTCTTTTACATTTTTTCCTTTAATTCCTTTAATATTCTTGACCTTTTGTTCTTCCAGTTGAATTTTGTTTTTTTTTCCAGCTCAATAAAATTTTTTTTGGTAGTTTTATTGGGAATGGCACTGAATAAGTAGATTAGTTTAAGTAGAATTGTCATCCTTATGGTATTTACTTGTTTTATCTATGAGCAATTAATATTTATCCAGTTATTTAAATCTAGCTTTACTTGTATAAAAAGTATGTTATAATTATGTTCATATAGTTCCTGGGTTTGTCTTGGTGGATATACTGTCAGATATTTTTTGTTATCTATAGTTATTTTAAATGAAATATCACTTACCATCTCTTCTGGCAGGGCTTTGTGATATATAGAAATGCTGATGATTTATGTGGGTTTAATTTAACATCCTGATATTTTGCTCATTAATTGTTTTAGCTAATTTTTTAGTTGAATCACTAGTGTTTTTTAAGTATACCATCTATATACCATCATATCATTTGCAAAAAAGAAATGATTTTATTACCTCATTGTTTATTCTGATCCTTCAGTTTCTTTTTCTCCTCTTAATGGTATTGCTAGCATTTCTAGTAAAATACTGAATAATATTGGTGATAATGGGCATCCTTTTTGCACTTCTGATCTTATTGGAAAGACTTCCAATTTTATCCCTGGGACAGACAATTTGCTGATGCTTTTAAGTAGATATTTCTTATTATTTTAAGGAAAATCCACTTACACTATGCTTTCAGATGTTTTTAATAGGAATGAGTGTTGTACTTTGCTAAAAGCTGTTTCTATAACTATTGATATAATCATATTATTTTTGTTGATTTTATTATTAATCTAATAAATTGTATTAGTAGTTTTCCTTATGTTGAACAAGTCTGCATTCCTGGTTTAAATCCCATTTGGTCACAGTGTGATATCTCTGTGATATGTTGTGAGATTCCTTGCTAGTATTTTATTTAGGATTTTTGCCATCAATAAACATTGGCAAAATTGGTCTGTAATTTTCTTTCTTTGTTTTTGCTTTTCCTGGTTTAGGCATCAGCATCGAATTTGTTTCATAAAAGGAGTTTGATAGGATTTCTTCTTTGTCTATTATTCCAAATAATTTCTTTAATAATAGAAGGAGCTGATCTTTAAATATTTGGTAGAATTCACTTGTAAACCCATCTGGTTCTGATGTTTTTTCTTAGGAATTTCATTTATGGCCTATACAATTTCTTTTCTAAAATAGGTTTTTTAGTTATTCTCTTTCCTCTTCTGTTAGTCTGGACAGTTTATATTTTTGTAAATATTCTTCCATTTCACTTAAATTTGTTGTCATATAATTGGGCAAAATTATTCTAATAATTGTTTTAATTTCATCTTTGTTAGTGGTGTATTCACCCTTTTTGTTTTTGATATAGTGTAATAATTGTTTATTAAGTAGACATTGAATTGGAATTGTGAAAGATCCTGCAATATTGGGCAATCAGTTGTTTTTATTAGTTTCTAGGTATTTATTGATCCTTGGCTGCAGAGTAAGATTTGGGTATCATAGGAATAGCAACCTTTGATTGATTATGCCATGGACACCCCGGAGCTGATGAGGGACTCAGTTAACCACCGCAAAGATGCAGAGAACTCTTCCCAGACCCTTTAACCCCTTCCTTTGGAGTCCAGCTAGTCCTAAAAGGAGAAGAGAAGAAAGGAATTGGAGTTTGTCTTACTAAGGCTTTTGTACTGGTGACTGAATTGGTGAGGCATTTTGGGCATTCTGTAGTTGAGGGGGCAAGTAATGACTACTGTGGGAGCTTGTGAGTATGATAATCATTAATCTCAGGAAACTCAGTCCTGTAGTTGTAACTGGGGTTCCCCATTTCTAGATTCCAAGAATGTGTCATAGTGGGATAGGTTTTGTTTTGTAGGTTACAGAGCTATTTGGTATAGTTTATCTGTCAGCTGTATTCCTATCCTTTTAGCCTGATAGCATCTAGGAATGGAAATATTTAGAAATTGGTCAACCCTGTCACTAGGATAGTAGTGGAAGTTGTAGGTGAGAGTTATAGCTTGATATGACCAATCTGTCTTAAAAATGGACTTTTTTTTACACTTAATGAGTTAATGTAGGCCCAGTGATAGTTGTTTAAGGTTCTTTTTAGTCATTAAGGCTAAAATTGGGTTCAGTCTGGGTATGGAGGGTGATATCAATGGAATCTCTGGTAATCATCTAAGATAAGTACTGCGGGGGAAGGTGGTGAGAGAGAAGAGGGCTTCACACATTCATGATAGTAGAAACACCTTCTGAGGGAGGAGAGGTTCCATTTCCTTCAATACATTCTAAGTAAATTCAAGTGACCTTTGCATATGAGAAACTCCTTTCTTTGGTTAGAGACCACTTCCTTTTCCTATGAGGGGGGGTAGGCAGAGGTAGAATTTGGGGGGGGCTGGTCTCTTCAGAAATCATTTTGTTAATGTGTACAGTGGGGCTGGAGGAAATAACACATTGTTCTGCTATGACCAGTAGAGTATTTTAGAGCATGAAGTGTGTGTGTGTGTGTGTGTGTGTGTGTGTGCGTGTGCACGCACAGACATGCGCGCACAGACATGCGCGCACACTAGATTTGATCTTAACATGGTTTTGTGTGGATAAAGAGCCCTGCCCCAATTTAGTGATTTCATTTAGCAAATGCTAGAAAAGTGCCTCTTAGACGGTATAGGGAGTAGTTGAAAGCTGAGGAAATGGCTCGATGATACTAAACATTTATGCAGCACTTTATATTTATATTTCTGTATTGCTGTTCAGTCATTGGCCAGTATCATTGCCTCCGACTCCTCTACTTCTCCTGAGACTAAGGCACTAGGAAGTTCACTTGCCTTATCTCTTAAATATCAAGTAGGAGAATCAGGAACTAGGCCCTAGAGTTCTAATATCCTCTTCCCTCTTGCTCCGTTTTACCGTAAGAGCTGCCATTCCACCCTGCAGAGACTTTTCAGAGATAGATTTCCCAACACACAGCTGGTGGGGTGTTGGGCAGGCAAAACATCAATTGGCAGAATCGTCCCTAGATTTAATATTGCTTAGAACTAGATTTTTCCTCCATCTCTTTTTTCAGTTCAGTTAATTTTTTAAAAAAAATTTTATTTTGAATTTAATAAACACCGAATAAAATGGACACTTGCATATATACAGTAGAAAAGAAAGAAGAGGATTGTACTTGAAACTGCAGATATTTATTTCACCTCCCTTGTTTTTCTTTGCATTTATGGCCTTCTTTTCATTCTCTGCATTTTTTTAAGAGATGCCTCAAAGATCCTCTTTTTTTTTTTTTTTTTTGCTGCTCTGTCCCCATTTCTTTCTACCTCCCTGGGCTTTCTTCCCTTAAAAAGGAAAAAGAAAGCCAGTGTAACAAATATGCATAGTCAAACAAAGCATTCCAGCTTTGGCACCTTGAGTCTATAAGTTTAGCAAACTTAATCAAATAATCAGTCTTCGGGAATTGTGGTTGATCATTATATTGATCAGAGTTCTTAAGTTTTCAACAAAGTTGCTTTTCTTTAAAAATGTTGTTACCGTATAAATTATTCTCCTGCTTCTTCACTTTGCCTCAGTTCATTTCAAATTCAATTCAACAAATATTCATTAAGCCTCTTTTATGTGCCAGGCACCAAGTTCAGAGCTTGGGATACAAACATAAAAGGAAATGTTCTTGCCCTCCTGGTCATTTCCCAATATATTTCCCTCCATAGAATCCTCTTTTGTAACAAAGAAAAACAGTTAAACAAAACAAGTGCCATAGGTAGCAAATACAACATTTGTTTCCGTAGTTCCCTGAGCCTCTTTCCCAAGATGGGGAAAGCGTGTTCCAAATATTGTTCTTTGGCTCTCGGGACTGGTCTTTGAAACAACTCTGAGTTTAACTGTCTTTGTATCATTTACATTTCGTTGTGTATATTCTTCTGGTTCTACTTATTTGGTTCATCACTTCATACATACGAGGTTTTTCTATGGTTTTTTTTTTTTAACTTTCTCATGTTTGTGATTTCCTGTACAATGGGACTCCACTATATTCGTATGCCACGGTTTGTTCAGCCATCCTCCTGTCAGTGGCAGTGCTGCTCTTGTATTGGTTTATAGGGGGCCTTTCTTTTTCCTCCCTGGAGTATTAGCCAAGTGGTGGGATTACAAGGTCAAATTGTTCATCTTAAAAACACTTGGAGAAAGCTCCGTTCTGTACAGTGAAGATGATAGATGAGTAACCACACCCAGTCTCCTTGCTGGTAAGACGGGAGCTGTTCTTTCTCCTGGAGGGGAGGGGTAAGAGGGAAAGGAAATTCAGTGACCAAGGTTTCAGTGGAGAGATTTGTCTAATTGTTTTTCTCCTAAGTACACTTAGCCCTGCTGGCTATCTGCAGGCTTTTACTCTTTCAGATCATCTACTTTAAGGGGGGATCTGGAGGAGCATTATAAGCACCTGGGACTTGGTTGACCTTTCAGTCATTTGTTTAGTCTTCACAGAGTTAGGCAGTAGTGTTAGTTCAACCTGTCTATCTCACTTGGCAAGCGCTTTCTCCTGGACTTATGAGTGACCAAGCAGTACTGTAATGGGAACAGGCGGAGGACTGGCTCTAACAATTGAGACATCTCCGGTTCTCAGAGAGCCATTGTGACGTTTCCTGTCTCTGCAGTGCTCTACACCAGTTGCTGAGCAAATCTGTCTCACAATGCACTGTGTTCCTGTCTCTAAGGCCTGACTGAGCTGATCCATGTTACTCTGCCCCCACTTTTTCTTTTCCCCCTCCCCCAATGCTTCTTCCTTGAATGGGCCTCTATTCTCTTAGGAGAGGACTGGGAAATTTCCAGCTGTTTCTTTGGGGCTCCACCCATCCCAGGGGGGAGTATGTGTGTTTGAGGGGGAGAAGGGGCTCAAGCCTGGGAACTTGGCTCAAGTTCCAACTTCTGGGAATCTCTGAGGTAGTACCTATTATTTGTTCATCTCCCTCTCTTTCTTTCCAAGGTTAGGATTTCCAAAGAATAGTTGAGCATTCCCTCCTTGGGTCCCATCCTAGGCTGAGGGTAGCAGACGGCATGTCATGCTTCTTAATAAGCTTTTAAAAATCTTTTTGTCCAACTATTGAATAATACTAATATGCAACTCACATTTACATAGCACTTCTAAGATTTTAAAAAATGTTTCCCTTGCAACCGTTTGCAAGTATTATTGTCTTTGTTTTATAGAAGAAGAAAATAAGGTCCTGAGAGGTTGTGATTTGCATATGGTCACAGTTATTAGTGTCAAAGGTGGTTTGGCCATAGATCTTCTGATTCAAAGCTAGTGGCCCTTCCATTATACCACACTTTCTCTCCCTGTCTATCCTAGTGGTAAAAGGCAGGACAAGACACAGTCCTGCTCTGAAGCTGACTACAGTCTGGTTGTGTCCCATTGGAAGCATAAGGCAAAGGCATATTAAAATAGTTACAGTACAGGGAAGTTTATGTATCAGATGAAAGGGTCTCGATAGTAAGTGCCATAGTGTTTTATAAGAGAGAACACATGGTGGGCAATGTGATTAGGGAAGACTTCACAGAGGAAGTGAGATTTGAGTTGGGCCTTGAGGGGTGATTAGATTTTGATAGATGGAGAAGAGATACAACATGCAAAAAAAAAAAAAAAGGTGAATCAAAGGCACGTAGGGCATTCCAGGAACAGAGAGGAGAGCACTCAGCATGGAGTTGGAGTTCCTGTAAGGAAGTGATGGGAGAGGAAAGGCAGATACGAAGGGTCTTGAATGCCAGGCTAGGGAATTTGGATCCAATATATTCTGTGCTCAGTAGGGACTTATTAAAGGTCTTTGAAACATTCTTCCATGAGATTGAATAGTGTCAAAACTAACTCGCTAATTTACAGTTGGATATACCTCTACAGACTGTGACTAATGTTCTGCATAAGACATAATCTCTTCAGTGGACCAGCACATTCAGGAAACCTAAATGACAGTTCAAAAAGTTGTTTAGTGAAAACTAAATCAGAATGAAAGGAATTGTGTGTTCTCAAATGGTATTTTAATCCTGCTCTGATAATTTATGCACCTCCATTCTCTAGAGTTATTTTTGTCAAAAGAAGAGGACTTTTTTTTGAGTTCAGAACACCCTCTCTCTCTTGGCCAGGCCTGCTTCCACCTTGACGTGCTCTGATGTGCCAGCTCTGCTTTTCTTGGATTCCATTTTTAACCCTGTAATCCTCTAAGGGCTAGTCTCAGGTGTGGTAGGTGTGATCCTGTTGCCTTCAAAGAGTCCCTTGTGATTGTCATTTATCTTGCCACTTATTTAATTTTTAACTGAGACCCTTATTCTTGCACATTTTAATAGCCATTCTCTGCTCTCTACAGTTGCTTGTTTTGTTTTTTCCTTTCCTACCTGTCATATATTTGTCTTCCTTTTGGTCTCTTCATTAGACAAATAATGTTATTTTAGCTTTTGTGAACATGTGTTATGCATGTTGTTTTATAGTGTTTTATTTGGTCATTTGGCATATAGAGTACTCTTCTGGGCAGCTGGAAGTTGTATATTTCTTAGGTAATAAACACTGCCCATTGTAGGCTTTAGGAAGTTGTTGCCTTAAGGAAAAAGAGTGGCATCCTTGGGTGGTAACACTAATGTTAGTGTTTCTCTTTTTTTTCCTCTGAAGGTTTGTCAGAAGACTTGAAATTCTGTGTACTCTATTTGGCAGAGGTGAGTACTGTGTATTTGGGGTTGTCCTCTTGAGTAACAAGGCACGGCAGGGATGACCTTTGTTCTTCAGTGAAGGGTGGGAAGGGTGGGGGTGTGGGCTGAGCCTTTGGCTTGCAGGGCTTGTAGTCCAGGCCCAGCACTACCATAACACATATGTGAGGCAATATGGCTCAGTGGAAAGGGGGCTGAACATGGAATCCGGAAATATGGGTTTGAATTCTGACTGTGACCCTAGCTGTGTAGCAGTCCCAGATAAATCTCTTCACTTTTTGGAGCCTTCATTTTTTTACTTGTAAAGTTGGGATCATAATGCTTGCACTAACTCACAGGGTTGTGTAAAGAGCACTTTGGAAACCTAAAAAGAGCTGTAGAAACTTGAGCTCGAGCAAGCTGTTTAATCTCTGTGAACTTTGGTTTTTGTATTTTTTAAATTTTTTGTATTGTTTCCCTAACAGAAGTGATAAAAGGATGAAAGTGGTAATAGATGGGAAATTGTCTCAGAAGTGTAACACTGTTCAAACATAAGATCAGCACAGTGCCAAGTATATGGCAGGTGCTTAATAAATATGTGGGGCTTGCTTTCTGTTGTTGTTCATTTTCAGTGAATTGGATAGTTCTGGCTTCTGTCAAGCACGTGTGATTGAGCAAATAGCTTCTCTTTTCTTGCCTTCGGTTTCATTCCTGTACAAGAAAGGACCTCCAAGGTCCCTTTAATGATGATGATGATAACAGTAACTATCATTATTATATGTAGTGCCTTGTAGTTTACAGAATACTTTGCATATGATACTTCATTTGATTCTGACAACAACTCTATGAGGTAGGTGTTATTATTATCCCCCTTTTACAGACAAGGAAACTGAGGCTGAGAGAGGTTAAATGACTTACTCAGGGTCACATAGCTAGTATCTGAGGTAGGATTTTAACTCAGGTCTTCCTGATTCCCAGTCCAGTGGCACACTTTGTACTATACTTTTTAGTTCTAACTGAGCCCTTGAGCTTTAACATCTGAGCTTTAAATTCTAAGAAGAAATGGTCCCAAGTTAAAGGAGGAGAGATTTGGGTTATACATAAAGAAAGAACTTTAGTGGCTAGGTAATAGCATTAGAATAGAGCGATGAGCGAGACTGTGGAATCTCTTTCCCTAGGGAGCTTCAGGACAGCCATTATTTCTGGGTGGTTTAGAGAATGACTTTCTTTGAAGTCAGTAGATTTGACTAGTTGACCTCTCAAGGTCCCTTCCAGCTATTATGATTCTGTGATTCTAACTCCCCTGGGTAGCATCTGCACAGAGACCCTTAATTTCTTTAATGGTCAGCAAAATTCCATTTTGTTGGGCTCAATTTGTTTTTCACAAAGAAAAGCACTTTTCCTTGGGTCATTGATCTCTGGGGGCCTGTAGCCTACCACTCTGCTAATGGTTGATGAGTATATATTAGTTTTGGGCCTTTCCCTTCACTGATGTACAGAAAGCATCCTTGCTGATCTGACGCAGAGGGATTTAGGGATGGGAATTTTGTAGTGACTGAAGAATAATCTTTTTCTCTTAATGGAATACTAATTATAACATGGGAAGGGTAGAATGATGGAAAGGAAAAGAGGGAAAGAAAGGAGGGGAAAGAGGACAGAATGGGGAAGGGAAAGGGAAAAGAGAGGGAAGGAGGAATGGAGGGAGAAAATGAGAGGTGGGGGGGATATTTTCTTTTGTATGAGTGGCTCAGGATTTTCCAGGAAGAATTTCTATAAGTGAATTACCTTGAGAGTCCAGAAACCCACAGTTTAGCCTATAGTAGTTTCAAATGGCCACACATATCAGAATGGCTATCAAGAAGTTTCCCTTCTTTTCTCTGCCCTCTGGTAGAAAATAGGCTGCCAGTGCCTTCCCCTCTAAGGTTACCTTGTATGTACTTTGTATGTATTTTCTGTGTGTATGTACATTTATGCAAGTTATACAATGTTATTAATATAATATTTCATGTTATTTACACAATTAATATTGTTAATTATATTAATGCATATTATGTATACACATTGTCTTCCTTGTTAGAATATAAGGTTCTTGAGGGTAGGAGTTTTTTCTTTGAATCCCCATTACTTAGCATAGTGTCTAGTAGATAGTAGATAATAAATGCTTATTGATTGATTAATTTTATGTAGGAGAAACTAGAGATTTTATCTGTCAAACAGATAAAGTTATGTGTTTTTCATTATATGGAATAAAGTATTAGATTCTAGCTATGTTGGTGTAAGGCAAAGATGAGGTTGTTACCCAATCAAGAAATTGTGTGTTGAAGTTTCTTGAGTATGCCCTTGGTACCTATGTCTTGACCTATTGGGAAAGAATAGGCAAGATTCTATGCCTGGCTTTGGCATGCCATAATATATATACATTCATTGAAGTTGGCCAGAGAAACTGTGTTTGGATTTTGGGTTCTAACTCAGGGTAAGGTTAGAGATTTCTTTTAATATACTACCACCTGGTGACATGCAGAGCCATGGCAGCAAGATAGTAAAAAGAAAAAAAGAAACAAATAGCAACCCACCTCTCCCCAAAACTTTTTAAACAAAACCAAAACCAAAACAAAACTAAACAAAACTTGGTGATGCTTTAGATTGCAGGAAGGTTGAAAAAATGATTTTGGTCTCTGACAAACACCAGCCATGCAAGACCAATCCCATGGGACAGTGTGCTATGGTCAGCATTGTTGTTCTGATTTAAAACATATGAGAGCATTGTCTCATTTGCATAGTATTAAAAATGGGTCACTCTTTAAGCAGTTATGGAAAGAACCAATGACTTTAGGTTATGGTAGAAGACCGTGAAAAATAAGGGCTAGGAAGCAGTATTTACTATGTCCAGTTCTGGCTACCACAAAGACATTCAGAAAATGGACAAAGGGCACTTAACCCTGTTTCCTTCAGCTTCATCATTGTAAAATGAACTGGAGAAGAAAATGGCAAACCACTCCCCCAAAGGAGTCACAAAGAGTCTGAGATGACTTAACAACAATCTTTATTTAAACTTCTTTATAGCAGAGACTATCTTTGTGGCAGTTAAGTAGCACAGTGGATATAGCACTGGGTTTGGAGTCAAGAAAATGTGAGTTCATATCTGGCTTCAGTCTGTGTGACCCTGGGCAACTTACTTATTTGATAGAAAAAAAATGGCCTTACTCTGGGAGGGAAACTATGCTTTTAATATTTCATTAAATATTTCCCAGTTGCTTAAAAATTTTTTTAATATTTTTTTTTTTATCAAAGCAATCAAAGTTAAGTTACTTGTCCAGGGTCAAATAGCTAGTAAGTGTCAAGTGTCTGAGGCCAGATTTGAACTAAGGGCTGGTGCTCTATTCAACATTTGCTTTTAAAAATTTTGAGTTCCAAAATTTCTCCCTCCCTCTTGTTCTTCCCCCACCCTTTGAGAAGGGAAGTGAAAACATATCACTTATACATGTGAAATCATGTAAAACATTTCCATATTAGCCATGTTGGAAAAGAAAACACAGAAAAAAACAAGAAAAAGAAAGTAAAAAAAGTATACTTCAATCTGTACTCAGAGTTCATTAGTTCTCTCTCTGGAGGTAGACAACATTTTTTATCATGGGTCCTTTAGAATTATGTTGGATCATTGTCTTGATCAGAATAGCTAAGTGTTTCACAGTTGATCATCATTACAATATTGCTCTTACTGTGTATAATGTTCCTCTACTTGTTTTGCCTATTTTACTTTGCATCAGTTTATATAAGACTTCCCAGGTTTTCCTGAAACCATCAACTAGATTTTTAATTGATTCTCTAGGATTCTGTAAGTATACCATCATAGTCTTAATGCTATAGCAAGCATCTCTAATATAATGCTAAAAGTGGTGATAATGGACTTCCTTGCTTTACCTCTGATCTTTTTGGGAAGGCTTCTAGGAAAAACATGTTTTTCGAAGAAGTGTAAATAGTCCAATAGTTCTGCACCTGACAAATCAATTTTATCTGATGGTAAATGACTGATGTCCTCTTAGTACCATCTGCATCCTTCTGTTCAGTATTTGCTAATCACAGCTTGATTATGTCTTTACCCATACCAGCCACCAAAGCTGTAGCTAGTTTGGAACTTCAGAGTTCCAAACAATAGAAGCTGCTGTTTTTAGTTAGAGAGACAGCAATAGGCCCAGCAAAATGTCTTATAAGAGTGTCCCTCCTTTGCCAAGGAAATGACCTGGGAAAGTTTTGCATTCACCGAGTATCATGATGTTGCCTTTAGACCAGATTACATTTTATCTGGATTGTGAACAAGTTTTTCTTTAAATTTGTTGCCAGCTTATTTGTCACTGGTGATTGCTTTGAAAGAAAGGGACCCAATTTATACTCCTCCCATCTCAGCCCTAAGAAGTCACAGCTCTCCAGATGTGTTCATCTTATTTCTCTGTAGACTCTTGGATACTAGCTGTGTGTGTGTGTGTGTGTGTGTGTGTGTGTGTGTGTGTGTGTGTTTGCGTGTGTGTGTTTGCGTGAGAGACAGACAGCTAATGACATCTGTATCTTTTTTTCATTATATTCTCAAATACTCCATTGAGAAGAATGACTGCAGAATTATGATGCCATATTCAATTATATTAAAATTTAAGAATGAATTCATGTTTCTTATAAACCACTTAGCATGAATTTACTTTTATCTGTTTACAAGATATAAATTAAGATTTCAGTTTAAAAAAAGAACCATTTTTATTTGTGTGGAATAAAGCCAGGAAAAAGTAACAAAATATCAAGTTAGAGACCTAGGTTAAATTTCAGTTTGGGGCTTCAGTACACAGGTATGACAATTATTATGGAAGAATTTTTTTGCTCTTAAAAAAACTTCTTTTTCACTTCATACACATTTTTTTCTTATGAAATACATTTTCTTCTTAGGCATGTTGCATAGAAGAATTAAAATGACTGGGAGAAACCATAAACCAAAACAAAACATAACACAAGAGAAAATGGTCTGCTTCATTCTGCAATCCAGTTCCATAGTTTTTTCTCTGGATGTGGAAGGCATTTTGCCTCAAGAGTCCATTGGGAATTTTTTAGGTCCTTGCATTGCTGTGAAGTGCTTAAGAAAAATTCCTCACATACTTGTGGTTGTTGCTGTGTACAAAGTTCTCCTGGTTCTGCTCTTTTCACTCAGCATCAGTTCGTATAAGTCCTTCCAGGACTCTCTGAAGTCTTCATCATTTCTCACAGCACAATAGGATTCCATGACATTCATATACCACAACTTGTTCAGTCATTCCCCAACTGATGGGCATCCCCTTGATTTCCAGTTCTTGGCTACCACAAAGAGAGCTGCTATAAATATTTTTATACATGTGGGACCCTCATACACATTTTCAAACATTAGTAGGTCAAATTGATCAATATAAAATACCACAAAGAACCATTTCTTCTTGTATCTTATACCAAAGTATTGTTGACTGCTTGAACTTGTGTCAAATGATATGTGCAAAAATACAGTTTCTCTAGCTACCTTGTCTTTTTTCTTTTTAACCTGTCCAAAGAAGTTTCAGAGATTCATCAGTACCCTGAACAACTTTATACATCCATCAGCTGTCACCTTTTCTAATGGTTGTGACCTTAGCATTGGCAATCTGTGTCGTTTAGCCTCCTAAAGTTAAAAACACATTTCTTTCAGTAGACTTGGGACACTTAATTTGACTATTCTTTCAAACTCTTTAAATGCTCAAAAAAATTCTACTAGTCCTTCCCTAGACCAAGAAGTGTAAAGTAATTTTTGTTGGTGGAGAGTTGTGGTTTGTTTTTTTAATGTCTTTTAAAAATGTCTTTTTGTTCAACAAGTCGACAGCAAATCAATCAAGAAGCATTTCTTAAGTTTCCACTTAATGCTAGGCTCTTGGTTAGACATGGGAGATACAAAGACAAAAGTGTAACAGTCCTTGAAGAGTTTATATTAATGGGGAGATGACATGTACCCATAAAATACATACAGAATAGCCCTGGTGGAAGAAGGCACTAATATCAAGGAGGCCTGGAAAACTCATGTGTAGTAGATGGCGTGAGTTGATTTTTGAAGGAAGCCAGAGATTCCAAGAAGTGGGGAGGGAGTCCTGGATGGTTGGTGCAGTCATGGTGATGGGATAGGGAGTGAAAGAAACAGGAAGGTCAGCTTGGTTTCACTAAAGAGTACAGGAAGTGATTGTAAATAGCTTTAAATGTCAGACAGAGGAATATATCTTTCATGCTGGAGGTAATAAGGAACTACTGAAGTTTATTAAATTGTAAAGAGGGAGGATATGAAATAGAATTGTGCTTTAGGAAAATCTCTTTGGCAGCTGTTGGAGAATGGATGGGAATAGGGAGAGATTGGAGGCAGGAGTACCAAAGAGGAGGCTATTGCTATAGTGCAGGTGAGAGATACTGAGGGCCTGGACCAGAGTAATTGCTATGTGAACGTAAAGAAGGGGGATGTATGTGAGGGTAACATTTCCTTTGGCACTAATTCCCTAATGCTCATTCTCACTGGTGAGAGAGATCCTCAGAGGCTGCCTGTTTTTCCTTTTGGGTTCTAGGGATAATCCTGATTATCTTGGGTTTCTAGTATTGCTGCTCACAAGCATCCACCTATGTGCTTCCTTGTTGACTATCAGCTAGTTGCTTCAGTTAGCTTTAAGGAAAGGATATTTCCTGAGAAGGTAGAGTAAGAGTAATAGTTATAAAGCACTCTCTTTCAATAGGAGGGCCTAATTTCCTTATGTATATACAAGGAAGACCCTGGGAAGAGTGAGCTTAATCTTAGAATACATTGGTAGTGAGGCATATATGTAGAAACACCTGTAGTCAAAGGATAAGCTCATACTCCTGATTACCATAGGGCCTTTTCTCTGTTGATATGGTCTTCATGAAGTTGTCCACAGAGACTGCTCTCTGCCAGGTTCAAAGGATTGGTGACTTGGCAAGGTATAACTATAGCAAAGTTGCTGCTTGGTCACCTCTTAACTTCTATGGTTATTGTTACCAGCTCTGATAGATTCTGTTACTGACTCTGGTTACCAGTGGTACCTCTGACAGGACCAAACTGGCGCTGTCACCCAGCAGATGGGAGATGAGAGAAGGGGAGAAACCCTTTCCCAAGTAATTCTGTCTTGGGCTTGAATAGAGCTGCTCCACCAAGAAACACTGATATGACTCTGAACTGGTTTACTCTTTTTTACATAGGCTTAGAGATGTATTTAATTCTTTCAGCTACTCAGAAGTTATATCTGGTTTGATGCCATTTATTTTTGCCCAATAATCAAGGAACCCTATTTCAAATTAATCAAGTAATTGTTCATACCTGGTTTTTTTGTTTGGTGTTTTTTTTTTGGATAGATTATTTCAATCATCTGGCTTGGCCTCTATCATTATATTAACTTTGGTGGAAGTCCCCACTCTTACACAGAAATGTTGTGGAGGTTAGAAATGGTGGATTTCGAAACTGATTAGATATGTGGCATAAGGAAAATGAGGGGTCAAAGATGACACCAAGGTTGCAAGACCAGGTGACTGAAAGGATGCAGTGGAAATAGGGGAAATTCAGAAGAGAAATTGATTTTGGAAGAAAAAGAATTCGCTTTTTTGGGACATGTTGAATTTGAGACCATCTAGTTCAAAGTGACTAATAGAAAGTTGGCAATGTGTGACTGGAATTCAGAAGAAGCAGTAGGTCTGCATATATAGATCTGTGAGTCATCTGTATGGAGATGATGATAAATAAGCTCATGGAAACTCATGAAGTCACCAAGTGAGAAAGTGTAGAGAAAAAACAAAGAGGACTTAGGACAGAGCTTTGGAATACACCTGGAATTAGGGGGCATGTCCTTGATGATGATCCAGAAAGGAGACTGAAATGACTTAACAGGTTATAGGAGAACTAGAAGAGAAAACAGATCTAATGCCTTAACAATATTTAACAACCACTCATTTCTCATGTGGCTGCATGACATTGGGACTTCTCTGAATTCTTTCTCTCCCATACTCCCAGAAGTTCTCTCAATCCCTCCCCCCTCCCCCCGCTCCCCAGATTTTTCAGCTTTCTTTTATATATTATCTGTCCCCATTAGATTATAAGCTACTTGAGGGCAGGGATTGTCTTTTATTTTTTCCCCCATATTTATATCCCAGGACTAAGCACATTGTCTGGCAAATAGTAGGTACTTAATAAATGCTTATTGACTGACTGACTTTGAAATATTTGAAGACAGCTTTCATGTTTTCAACTGAATCTTCTTTTCTCCAGGCTAAACAATCTCAGTTCTCTCAATTGATTCTTATATGTTGTGGACTCAAGGCCATCCCAGTTGTTGAACTTTCCAATTTATCAGTATCCTTCCTAAAATGTAGCACCCAGAACTGAACACTACTCCACTACTTCTGCCTGACCAAGTCAGAGTACAGACTTATTTCCAGAAGCAATGCCTCTTTTTCTGATGTCACTTTTTATTACTGAATTATTTTTGAGCTTAAAGTCCACTAAAATCCTCAGATCTTTTTTAGGGAGACAGCTATCCATACTTTTCCCACCCTGTATTTGTGAAATTGATTTTTAGTAATATTTCATTACATCCACATGTAATGCTTTGCTCTGAATATTCCCCAATCATTGGTCACATACTTTGTTTCCGTTTTTTTGCAATGACAAAGCTATTATAAATATTTTTTTTTGTAGAGATGGATCTTTGTATCAAAGAGATGAACAATTTAATAACTTTTCTAGCATATTCCAGTTCTGAATCAGTTCTTAGCTCTGCTAGCAGTAAAATAGCACATCTGTCTTTCTACAGCCCATCAAATAATGAATTTTCTCATTTTTTCCTATATTTGTTAATTTGGTGGTTATGAGGTGATACTCAGAGTGACTCTAATTTGCATTTTTATTGTTGAGCTTGAGCAACTTTTCAATGGTTATTAATAGTTTGTATTTCTTCTTTTGAGTCTGATCAGGATCTCCACCTACTTGTATACTTGTGTGTTAGAAAATTGTTCCTCATCTTTCAGATATGTGTCAGTTCTGGATTTCTGACCTTTAATAGGGATATTTAATGTAAAGATTTTTTCTTATCCATAGCTTTTCTTTTGCTTTACTTTTATTTGTGTAAAAAGCCACATATATACATATACACACATATAATACATATACACATGTATATACACACACACACACACACACACACATACACGTATCTATATATACATACTTTTTTGTGTGATAAATACCTTCTTTCTCATCTGTTTTCTTAGTCTAGTTTTCTAATATATTCTTTAACTTTTTTTCTCTGATGGCATGATTTCAATCCCATTTTTAGGATCTCAGTAAATTATATTTGATTATGATGGTACATCAGAAGAAGAGAGTCGTTGAGAGTAGGATTAAATTCAGATTTCTCCCCGCCAGGCTTTGCAATCAAGTGTCACTTGTCCCATTTTCTGTGGGGTAAAGGTCTCTCTGTGGGTGGGGACATGAGGGATTGGAAATTATTCATACTTTCATAACTTCCTTTATCTAACCAATGAGTTGAGCTATTTATGACTGGCAATGCTTGAAGGACCCATGTATTGGGATGTACACTTGGAGCTTCCTTAAGGCTCAAAATGCAGCTGCTGTTCCTGAGTCAGAGAACTCAAGAGTTTTCTCTTGTTTCTGAAGGGAGGTAGAACATGTTTTTTCTAAACTTCCAAATTCAGAGGGAGTAAGGTCAATCCTTTGCATCTGTCCTTAGGAATATAGTAGAACCCCTTTACAAAACTGATGTCAGTGGCAGGATTAAGGTTATAGGCTAACTGTGCATTTATGCATTTATGATTTGGCCAATATTATTTATCAAAACCAATGTAACAGTGAACTGTATTGTATTGGAATTCTTTTGAATTAGGGACAGTTGGAATTCTTTTGAATTAGGTTTGACTTTACCAGAAGAAATAGCATTTTTGAGCAGCGGACCTGGAAGGTGGGTCAGGAGGAGCCCACATTAACATAGCACTGAGTAATAGTAGTTCGGTTTCCCTGAATTAATAGTTTACATTCCAAGTACTTGAAGATCCTTTTTGCTTAAGGACAAGAGAATGGATAAAACTTGTGAGAGTTTTACATTGAGATTTGATGAAAGATGCATCATTCTTATTGTGAGAAACCAGGCAAAGTTTATCCAATATCATCCCTAAAAAAGGAACTGCCAAGTACTTGTTGCCAGAGGGCAGTTGTACACGAAACTATCAGCAGCCCACCAGGTGACTCTGCACTTGCTCTTAAGCCTGTTAGATGCTATTGATTTTTCTTTCAAATGATTTGAGCTCCTGCTACCTTTAGGATCTAGTCAGTAAAGAACATCAGTATTGCCCAGGAAATGATGCAGCTCTATCTACTTAAGAAACCTTAATGGGTTTTGAAGAGTTGCATGAAATCCTGGCAGGTAATTTTCTAAGAGGGGAGCACCAGCTCCCAAGACAGAAGTGAGGGAGGTCAGGTATTACGTGTGAAATCACATCCAGTTAGCAGAGCATTCCATGGAAGGTAGGAATGATTCTGTCCTTTTTGCTAGTTCCAAACCTCCTTCATTGGGATCTACACTATAGATTTCAAAATCTTTCCTCCCAATCAGTTGACACCATGATATTCTGCTTTCCTAACAGAGGAGGCTGTCACAAATTGACATTAGGGGCTTAATCGATAACAGCATTCTCCTAGTCTTTTACACCAGGGGAGCCCCACTCAAGAAGCTAAAAGATATACAGTTCCATAAATCTAGATGGAGAATTTTTTTCTCTTTTTTTTGTTCTTAAAAAAAATTAATACTGCTTAAAATATATGATTGAATGTTTTTTCATGTGAAGCGAATGGTGCATTTATAAAGATTAAAACAGGGAGCTCTCATCTTCTAGTGGGCTGGATTACTCAATGTTGGTATTGATTGTTGAACCACCTCATATCCCTTTTTTTAAGCATCTGTTGCTCATTGTGGACCCCAAATGGCAGGACTAGAGAAGGCATTGAGATGTCATCTTGACTTTCCTGCTGCCTCCATTCAAGTGTAGTTTTAGTCTGACTTTTTGAATAGCCATCTGATTTCATGGTACAGGTAGAAAAAATGCTTGAGAATCTGGAATCAGATCCTGACTGTCTGTGTGACCTTGGGTAAGTCACTTAACTACTCTGGGCCTCAGTTTCCTCATCTGTAAAGTGAAGAAATTGGATTAAATGGTCAACTGTTTCAGCTCTGAATCTATGCTTATGAAATAATAGCCCTGTATTGTTAATACCTTAATTCAGGCTTTGTGGGGAAGGACACATGATCTATGACAGTTTCTGTGATTCCAACATGGGCTCTTCCAAAGACCTTAAACACCTTTTTATTCAGTATCACATTAATACTCTCAGGAGCTCTAGGGCTAACCCAGCCTTCAAGTCTGAGTTTAATCTTAAGTCAGAAATCCGTATCAGTCATTCACCATTTACTGAGTAGCTGCTCTGTGCTTAGCATTGTGCTATGGGGCATACAAAGAACTATACAACTTGTAAAAAGTGTAATAAAAACATAGGTATTAAATAGCAACTTGCTAACAATATGTAGGAGGTATAAGATGAATAATTAACCTTACTTGAATAGTACTTTACAGTTTACAAAATACTTTCACATAGATCTCATTTATTCCTTACCACGACCAGTGAGTTATTATCTATGTTGAGGATGAGGAAATGAATGCTCCAGTAGGTTCAGTGATTTGCCTAAAGTCACACAGATAGCTGGGCAAACTGAGATTAGAGTCCTGGCTTTCTGGCTTCTAATCCTGGACTTTCCACCGTAGCTGGTTTCCAGAGGAGCCCTTGGAGTTCAGAACCAAGAACGATCACTGTTGGGCTGGGGTGGGGCTAGCCTTTTCATGACACTGGTACGAAATACCCAAGCACTTTCATTCTTCAGATTTTGCTCCAGCAGCCTCCTCCATTGTGTTGCCTGTCACATGGTATGACCTCACTGACATTTGCTCTCTACCTCATTACTCTGAAAAGCCCTCACAGTCTCCCCTAGCCCAGCCTCTCCTAGGGTGCTTGCCAGCTGGCCTTTCGATCAGTGAGCTTCGCAGCTTCTTTTCCTGGCCCCTGGGTCAACCAAGATTAATGTGCATTTGTGGCTTTGAACACACTTGCTGTTCTCTCTCAGAGATGGGAGCAGGGTCTAGGATACTTAGAACGAAACAGCAACGGGGCATTGGTGATGATCTTGTTTCTGTTTTCCTTGACGTCAGAAGGCGGAGTGCTTATTAACTTTGGAAGCATACTCCCAAGAGCAGAAGAAGAGGCTGTGTTGGTGCCTGTCTGAGAACATCGCCAAGCAGCAGCAGCCGGCAGCAGCGCCACCCAAGAGCAAGGTAAGGGTGCCTGACTGCACTTTGCCTGAGCTGTCTCACCTTCCGCAGGGCAGTGCTAGGGTCTTGGTCACAGACTGGTAAGTACTTGATCTGACTGTGAAGTCTTCTGAACCCGGGGCACGGAGTTTGTGGGTGAACTGAGTCTTTGGGATTTCTTTATATCTGCCAAACTGGTCTCTGGTATAGATGTTTTCATAGTTTTTTCCTTTGAGTGTTTATTAGGCAGCTGAAGGGGATTAGCTACACTCACACAAGAAGTTTGCAGCCACTACTCACTGGTGGGCCCCAAGTGGCAGGGATACTATGGAGACAACGAAACAATTCTTTGCTCAGCACTTAAAGATTACTTGGGGGCAGAGTTTAAACTGGGCTGATTCTCTCCGTTCCCTTCACTTCCCCCCCAAAAGCATACGTCTTTTTTCTGACATTAGTTACTGCATGCTTATTCATTCGGCTAATATTTATGAGGATCCTCAGAGAGGCATATTTTAATATGAAATATTAACCTAAGCCAGATTTAATTTGGAGAATTTATCAGTGGCAAAATAAATCACATGATGTAGGTTAAAGACAAGCAAGGAAAAAATGGGACGATTAATGCTTGTTTTGGATCATCCTGGTTCACTTGATGATACAGATAATTATGGTTGTGTAGTAGATCAGATTTTTCCAGGACATTTGGTTTGGAAAGGACAGGGTAGGGTACTGGGCCAGGGTCTGAATGCTATAGGAGATATTAGTCTTGAGATGTAGCCCCTAGCAAGTCTGTAGAATAGTGTTCTTTATCTGTGGTGTCATGAATCTCTACCTCCTTTGGAGCAGCATCCCTTTCTCCTAAGAGGGGTAGAGCCCTCTTCCTCTGTATCAGTATTTTACAGTGCTACCTTTTCAGTAAGACGTCTATCTTAACAGGGTTTGAAGCTTTTTTTTAAAAAAAAGAGGCTTTAAAGAGGGTTTTTTGCACCAGCTAGTGGGTGGTGGATGTCTTTGTTTTTAACATGAGTGTTCTGTGACAAGTTATCAGTATAGGAAACCAGAGCCCTTAAGTTCTAATGCAGTTTGTGCCTCAAAATTTTCCACCAATCCTGGGTTTTTTGCCTATATTTGAAAAGAAAAATGACTTCTTTTCAAGCTGGTGAAAAGCATCATTTAACTCAAAGACTAGGGAGTATTTTCCCTCCTTCCCCTAAATCAGCCTTTTCTCATCTATTTCAAAATATGAAAACTAATTTTTAACTTGGCTTGTGCTGGTCAGAGAGTGGCATTCTACCTAAGCTAGGATGGCAAATGGATAACAGAATTCAATTATGTGAAATAAGAGACAAGATGGGTAAAGCACCCAAGAGTTCCACTGCCACCCTCTTCCCATTCCCTTATCAACCTTTATTGCCTCGGTCCTAAAAGACTATCCTTCTGGACCCATTCTGAGATGTTAGATGCATATAGCAACAGAACTGTGGTAAGCTAAACAAGGGTATGATAATGAAGACAGGCTGGCAGGAGGCCTTGTCTAGAAGGTGACCACGGTTAGAATTAGCAGGTGGTTGAAAGAGTTATACTTCAACTTCCATGACAGCTTCTCTTATGGAATTATAAAATTATAAAATCTCAACATTGGAAGGGACCCTAATGGCCCCTTGGCCATGTAAGCAATCAGGACATTTATATTCTTGCCTCAATTGTGCCACTATGCCCTTTGGTAAGTCACTTTGCTTCTATGGTCTTAGTTTCTTCAGAGATAACATGAGGGAGTTGAATTAGTTTCTAATGTCCCTTCCAGTTCTGTCATTTTGTTATTCTGTGCAATATCACTCCACTGCAGGATTCCCTCCTATATCATTCCAGGTGGTCATCAAACAACTACTTCCATACGCATAAGGGATTAGGACTTTACACTCATGGTATCCTGCCTATTTGTTTCGAGACAGCTTTAAGTGTACCAGAGTTCTCCCTTATAGTGAGTTAAAATCTATCAATCTGTAACTTCCACCCGCTGGTCCTAATTCTTCCCTCTGCAGCCTCATGGGATAAGTCTGTCCCTTCTTCCACCTGATGACCCTTCAGATAAGCCAATTATCATGGCAATTAGTCAATTAAATGAAAAAACATTTATCAAGTCCTCTCTATATGTCAAGTACTAGGCTAGGTATTGGGGAAACAGACAAAGAATGAAATAATTTTTACTCTCAGGGAGCTTGCACTCTTGGGGGATGTTAACATGTACATATACAAGTATACATAGAATTAGAAAGTACAGAATAAAGACAAGAAGTACAAGATAATTAAATATACATATATAAGGAGGGAGAGGATATTAGCATTTTCAAGGATCAGAAAAGACCTCATGTAGAAGATGATGCTTGAGCTATATCTTGAAGAAAATGAGGAATTCTCTGAGATGGGGGTGAGGAGGGAATACATTCCAAGCATGAGGGATGGCCATTGAAAAGACATAGAGAGGGGAGATGGAGTGCCATATGTTAGGAACAGAGAGAAGGCCAGTTTGGTTGAGTTGTGGTGTACAGGAAAGGAAAGTTCATATCTAAGGGCAGTTAAGTGGCACAGTGGAGAGAGAGAGTGCTCAACACTTACCAGCTGTGTGACCCTGGGCAAGATACTTAAACCAGTTTACCTCAGTTTCTTCACCTGTAAAATGAGCTGGAGAAGGAAATGGCAAACCACTACAATATTTTTCCAAGATAATCCCACATGGGGTCACAAAGAGTCAGACATGACTGAAACAACTGAACAACAACATATGTAATGAAGCTGGAAAGGTAGAGTGGGGTTAGGTTATAAAGAACTTTAAGAACCAATTAGAGGAATTTATTTTTTATCCTGGAGGCAATAGATAGCCACTAGTTTATTGAATAGATGGGTGACATATTGGAGCTTAAGGAAAATCACTTTGGCAGTTATGTGGAGGATATTTGGAGTGGGGAGAAATGAGGCAGGGAAACCAACTATGAAGTCCTGGCAATGATTCAGGAGAGAGATGATGAAGGCTTCAGCTAAGGTGGTGGCTGTTTGAGTAAAGAGAAAGGCATGTGAGAAATGTTATGGAAGTAGAAATGGCAAGATTTGGCAACTGATTGAATATTGAATAAGAAGGAGTTAAGGATATCATTAATATGAATATGGGAGCCTGGAAGAATGGTGGTGCCTTAAATAGAAACTGGAAATTTGATAGAGGAGTGGGGTTGAGGGGATAGCTAATAAGTTCTATCTTGGAATTATTGAGTTTGAGATGGCTCTAATTTGCAGTATCTAAAAGACAGGCAGTAGTGAAGGGACTGTATATATAGATCCTTGAAACATCTGCACCAAGATGATAGCTAGAATTGATAGAGTGCTGTGCCTGCAATCAGGAAGACTCATCTTCTTGAGTTCCAGTCTGGCCTGAGGCACTTGCTGTTGTGTGACCCTGGACAAGTCACTTAACCCTGTTTGCTTTAGTTTCCTCATTTGTAAAAAGAACTGGAGAAGGAAATAGCAAACCAAGAAAACTCCAAATGGGGTGATGAAGAGTTAGATATGACTGAAATGAATAAAAGGAGACTGAGGAGTGATTAGTTATATAGATAGAAGGAGAACCTGGAAAAAGTAGTGACCCAAAAAGCCCAGAGAAGAAAGAATATGGTGATCAGCAGTGTCAGATGTTGCAGAGACGTCAGTAAGGATGACCATCATATTTGGCAATTAAAAAATTGATAGTAACTTTAGGGTGAGCATTTTTAGTTGAGTGATTAGTTCGGAAGCCAGATTGCAAAAGGTTGATGAGGGGAAATGGAAACAGTGAATAAAGACAACTTTTTTCTGAGAGTTTAATTGAGAAAGGGTGGAATGGTGTGGATAGATGATAACTTGAAGAGTTGATAGATGTAATGCAAGTTTTTTGTGTATGGGAGTCATTTGGGCATGTCTGAAGACCAGAGGAAATGAACTAGTAGACAAGGGAGAGTTTGAAGGTTAGAGGTGGGAGGTGATAGAATTTGCAGTCTAGTGGAGAAGACAGGAGGGATAGGATCAGGAGCACTTGTAGAGGGGCTGGTCTTACAGAGAAGGAGGACTGTTTCATTGTTAAAGACTGGAGGAAAGAACAAGTGATTATGTCAGAGGGATTGGGGATAAAGAAGAGGGAAGAGGAAGCTCTTGGCCAATAATAATTTTCTTAGTAAAATTAAGAGTCAGGGTCCTCAGTTGACAGGGTGAAAGGCTTTGAAGAAAGAACAGAGGGTTTAGAATAGCTTCTGTAGAGAGTAGGCTACGGAATCAGGGAAGAGTACACTGCTGCATGCAGCAAGTGCTCAGTTGCGCTTTGATAACATAACTTTGTAGTGTTTCCAGTCCACCTTATTTAGCTCTGCTCAGGAAAACATGAGGAAGAGTAGAAGAGTTGAATGGTGGAAATAATTTAGAATTGGGTGTGTTCATTGCGAAATGGAAATTCCAAAGGACATTGTGGAAGGAGTGGGCAGAGTTGGGAAGGGACAAGGAATGGTAAGGATTAAAGAAGATGGGGATGAGATTAGAAGAGGGAGGTTGGGGGTTGTTTACTCTGAGGTTACTGGTGATTAACACAGGGATAGGAAGATTAACAGATGGTGCGAATTTGCTAGTCATCATGGTAGCAGTGGGTGGCAGATAAATTAGGAGTTGTGCCTTAAGGTCTTGGTGGTTCCCTCTCCCCTCTATTTCCCATCTTTCTTCTTTCTCTATTTGTGGCTCAACTTCAGTTTGAAGCTGAATAAGATGACAGAGTAGAAGGAAGCAGGAGAGCTCAACTCTATCTCACCACTGATGAACTGGGTTACCAAACAACTCATCCCTGCTTTAGGCAAGTGGTGAATGTGATCCCAAAATACCCTAAGGGCAAAAGTGAAAGACTTCAGCTAAGGTGAAAGCAAGCAAACATCCTACTTCCCTTTCTCCCCCAACCTCCTACCATACTAAAAGAGGAAAAAGCTCCCTCAGTTTGAGAGAGAAAAAACCTTCTGTGCAGTCTGCCACATGCTTTTAGAGGGAGGAAAACAGGGGTGGGTGAGGGAGGGGAGGTCCTTAGTGTGTTGTGGAGGAAAAGGACCCTAATGATGTACCAAGGCAAATAAAAATTAAAAAGTCCCTACTCCTTCTCCCTTCCCCTCATGGAATAGGCCTCGACTAGGTTATTCTACCAGAGGAGGGCAACCTTGGATTTAACTGAGGATTAAAGAAAAGGCCTCTCCTTCCTCTCTCTCCTCATCTAAAGGGTGGCAACTAAGGCTGATCACAGGAGGGAGCTTTGGTATCCTCGTAGAGGAAAAGACACGGGTTGAAATCCTACCCTGAAGAAAGGGAGAATCTGGCCTGGGCAAAGGAGAGATCATCAGCTTGATTTGATCCCTACAGTGGGAAGATCTAGAACTGAATTCCTGAGGCCTCAGGAACAAAAATGAGCAAAGGAAAACATAATAAAGGACTTTTGTGATGCCAGAGACAAACCCAGAAGAGAATAAGTCCAAAACACCTATAATTAAAACCTCAAAGAAAAAGGAAAAAAAACTTGCCTGCAAGAAAAATTACAGTTCTTTGAAGAAATGGTTCAAGAGTTAAAAAATATAAAAGAAATGAGGTATGGAGGAATGACTTAGAAAAAAGATCCACAGCTTAACAGAAGAGGTACAAAACCTTATCTTGGTAACAAACTCTCTAAAAATCAGAATTGATCAAATAGAAATAAATGATTCTGGGAGATAAGAATTCTTAAAGCAAAATCAAAAGAATGAGAAAATAGAGGAAAATGTAAGTTATTTCATATAAAATACAACTGACCTGGAAAACAGATCAAGGAGAAATTACTTAAGAATTATAGGACTACTATGACCAAAAAACTCTCCATGAATATCACATTTCAAGAAATCATTAAAGAAAATTGACAAGCATATTAGAATAATATTTGAAAATAGAAAGAAGCCATTAATTATCTCCTAAAAGAAACACCAAAATGAAAACTCCCAGGAATCTCATAGCCCAAATTCAGAGCTTCCAGACAAAAGAAAAAATGCTGCAAGCAGCCAGAGAGACAGAATTCAAACATTAAAGAACTACAGTCAAGATCACACAAGATTTTATAGCTATCTCTGTAAAGGAGCAGAGAACATAGAGTGAGAGTGCCTTTCCAAAAGGCAAAAGGCAAAAAGACTACAACCAAGAATAATTTACCCAGTGAAGTAACCTACAAGGAAAAAAAAAGTGAAATAGACAGATATTTCTGGCAAAAAAAATTGGAGCTGAAAAGGAACACATGGAAATACAAATAGAGAAGTTAAGAGAAAACCAAAAGTAAAGAGATAATATAAGTGAACAATCAGAAGGGACTTCATGGGAATGAACTATTTATATTCTAATTTAGGGGGGATTGGGGTTCTTTCAGAATCCTGGTGTCACAAGAAATCATGGAGTTGGTCAAATGAGTCAGAAGACGTATAAAAATTTTTGTTATGTTTTGAATATGCTAAAAAAAATGAGAGGAGAAGGAAAGGAAAGATGGAGGAACTTATTAACACATAATACATGATTTGCACAAAAAGAACTGTATGTGAACATGGAAGGAATTGGGGGAACAGGTATCACTTAAACTTTACTTTCATATGAACAGGTCAGAAGATGGCAGAACACACTGACAATTTAGTTTAGAAATACGTTTGCTCAACAGGGCTATAGGGATACAGGTATGAACAGAAAGAGATAAAAGAGGAAAAGAAGAGGGAAGATAGATTCAGGGAGAGATTGGTCAAAAACAAAACAAATCTTAAGCTTAGAGAAGGGATAGTGAAGAGGTTAAAAAAGAATAAAAGGAGTAACAACTTGAAATAAACAAGGGCTAAGGAGTACAGAGAAGAAAAAGTATAAGAGAATAAGATAGAAGTAAATAAACAATTAACTATCATAACTGAGCAAAATGCAATGATGGGTCATTTACAAGAAATATTCTTGAAACTTAATGACTCACTGAGTTAAAATAAGAGGTAGAATCAAAATCTATTATACCTCAGCTGAACACAGAAAAGCAGAGGTAGCACTTATGATTACAGAAAAGGCAATAGCAAAAATAAACTTAATTAAAAGAAATAAAGAGGAAAATGACATTTTTCTAAAAGATAGCATTGATAACATATATTGATTTCAATACTTAGCATACATGTTTCAAATAACATAGTTTCTAAATACTGCAGGAAAGATTAAATTGATTATGAGAAGAAAAATAAAATTATAATAGTTGGGGACATAACAATATCCCTTATTGGCCCTAGGCAAATCTAATTAAAAGTAAACAAGAAAGAATTAAGAGCTTAAATAAAATTTTAGAAAAATTATATTTTATAGACCTCAGAAAAAAGTATACATACATATTCTTAGCTATTGATATATCGGGACATAAAAACCTTACAAATGTGGAAAAGTAGAAATATTATACACATTTTTTACTGACCATGATGTAATAAAAATTACATTAAATAAAATGCCATTGAAGAAGCAATTAAAATTAGAGGCTATAAATAACTTAATATTAAAGAGCGAGTTAAAGAATTAATCATAGAAACAATTTTGTTAAAAATAATGAAGTCAACGAGCATGCAGAAGCTTTGAGGATGAAAAAGTGGAGAAAAGTGTATGTGTCTCACTTCTTATATTAAGAATATAATATATTAATATTTGTATGATATATGACAATACAGTATTTATGTAATAATGTTAAAATATTAAGAGAAAGAACAGGTCAATGAATTGGAAATGGAACTTACAATGTTAGAAAACTAATAAATTAAAAAACCTCAAAATAGAAATCTTGAAAATCAAAGAAGAGATTAACAAAATTAGAAACAAGAAAATAGATCAAATTAGGAGTTTAAAAAAATCGATGAAATTGATACATCATTAGCTAATTTAATTAAATAGAAGAAAACCAAATTACTAGTATTAAAAAGGGAAATGGAGAATTCACAACAAATGAAGAATAAAAGCTATTAGAAACTATTTTGCCCCAAGTATATGCTAATAAAACCAACAGCTTAGTGAAGTCATAAGTATATAAAAAGTATATAAAAGTATAAAATGAACAAATTAATAGTACACAAAATAGAAAAGTGAACCCAGTTTTAGAGGAAGAAAATGAACAAGTCACAAATGAACTTCCAAAGAAAAGAACCCTAGGACCGGATGAATTCACAAGTGAATTCTATCAAACATTAAAAGAACAATTTAAATATTATTGCATACACTCTTTGCAAAAAAAAAGAGATATTGTCAAATTCCTTTGTGACACAGAGGCATCTTGATACATAAAACGGGGAGAATCCAAACTGGAAAAACTGTCAGTATCCCTAATGAACATATAGGTGACAATTTTAAATAAAATATTATCAAAGAGGCTAAAACAGCATATCACAAAAATTATACACCATGACCAGACGACATTGATAACCAGGAATGGAGAGATTGTTTAGTATTAGAAAAACCATAAATTTAGCCACATTAATGATAAAGATAAGTCATGTGATAATTGATAAAGAAATAGTTTTTAATAAAATTCAGCTTCATTGTTTTCTAGTTAATCATGCTGGACTTCAGAACAGGCAGAGACTTTTCCATTTTTACTCTGCCTTCAAATCCAGATTTTGGCTGATGTGTTTTGGGTTACTTAAAGGTTACGAATGAAGCTTCTGAATGCGTTTAGGTTTGAGAAACCCTCTGAGTGTATTGCCTGCCACTTGCATTTTTGCTGACTTTAGGAAAACATCTGTTGTGCCTTTCTTACTCAATTTGATACTGCGGTCTTTTTCTTTGCCAAATACCGAGCCTGCCAGACCAAATAACAGAAGTTATTGGGAGCAACCTCCTTAGCCATTGATACTAATTGGAAGAGGTTATGTCTAGGTATTTTCCCCCAGATTTATCCAGCAAAGGAGAGAGTTTGAGGAATAGAGAAATATAGGCTGGGACGGTAGACCAAGACTTTTTTTTACTTCACAGTAAAGAAATGACCTCCCTGCTTTATTTCTGCTTAGGAAGACTGATTTTGAATGATCACTAAAGTTAAATATGTACCAATCTAACCTTTGAACTAAGGGTGGGTAGGTGGGAAGAGGGGATGTCACAGGATCATAATCAAAGGGAGGCAGTGGGATCAGTGTCGTGAGCTCTGGGTTTTGGTCCCAACTTTCCATGTTGTGAACATCTGTAAAAAGAAGGGCTTGAACTAGATGGTCTCAGAGGGCCCATCTAGACCTACAATTCCAGCAATGACTCTAAAATTAGGCTAACAGGGTCTCCATAAAGGTTTAGAGTCAACTGCCTCAGAATTTTAACAAATGGTAATAAAATATGTTGCCCTTGGAAGTGCTTAAAAATGATTGATTTGATGATACGGCCAAGCGTGTTATCTGGGGAGGCTGCAAGAGAGGAAGGCCGGAGGAGAGTTCTGTGGAAAGTGACTGTGCGGTACTCATTTCCTGCTGGCCATAGGGTGTCCTTCCCAGGATAAGCTTTTGTGCTGCTGAGATGTGGGGGCCCCAGTGATGGCCACAGAGGTTCCTGGTTGTGGTGGAGGGAATGTTGGCAGGACTAGGAAACTCTGGGACTCTTCCCTCAGGAGGCTTAATGCCTTTCCTCATGTTCCCACTTCGCACTTTGTTAAGGAGTAGTTGTGTCTGCTTAGTACTTTGGGGTAAATTTGGTTTTTTCTTTTGTTTCCTTAGCACCTTCTTTTCAGAGCTTTCTCTTTACCCCTCTATGTACTTACCCTTTTACGCAGGGAAATAACTTTTCTTTCTCTTCCTAGCCTATCTTTTGTAAGATTCCCATATATTCATGATGCTTTGGTCAATATTCCCTGGAACAGAAATGTCAAACATGTAGCCTACCATACTCCTGAGTGTGGCCTGAATCACACTAAAGTGTAATTCTTATCGAATTTTAATATTTTGATGAGAAATGAAATATATAAACATGTATGGTTTAGTGGCCCCTGTTTCTATCTGAGTTTGACATTGCTGCTCTGGAGTACCTTGGACAAAAAGTTTCCTGTCATCTATCAATTTAAGATCTAAGGTAACATGTGCATAGGAAAAAAATGTTGTTTTGGACAGTCACTAGGTATTTATTTTGTTTATGCTATGTAACGTACTATTCCGGGTACATTATGTGGAAATTACAGAAGAAGTGTAACTTGCATTCAAGAACTACAGAGTCTAGGGAGATGATATGTTAACTGAAAAGATAACTAATGAGTTAAAGCTGGGTATGATATGCATCAAATAAATTGGGAAGGTTAACGAATGCTTTAAAAATTAGAAAGAGGAAAAAAATCAGAGATGGCTTGACAGAGGAAGTGGAATATGAGCTGAACCTGGAAGAATAGGCCAGAGTTTAGACAGACAGAAAGGAGAGGCCACTCTAGAAGGGGAGAATGGCCTGGATAACAGGAGGCAGTGATTAGGCAAAATCCAGTTTAGCTGTAATACAGAATGTGCACATAGAAGTACTAAGAAATCGATATTACTGGAAAGGTGGGTTGTGACCAGATTATTAAGCCTGGGATGATAGGCAAAAGAATTTGGGCTTGCTCTTAGAGGCAGCAGGGGGTCTTGGAAATTTTTGAGCATGTTGGAAGTGTTATTATAGGAAGATTAGTTTGGGGGATGATATTTGTGGTGAAGCCTGAATCATATGCTTCATGTTTTCCCTGTTGTACTGCATCATTGTCCTTGAGCGTCCAAAAGTGGGGGGAGTCTGAGGCTGCATGATGTCAAAACAGGACACTGAGTTACACCTAATACTAGAATGTGATTTCATTTTCCTCTTAGTTAGTCTGACCATGAGGCAGTTACTATCTTGACATCCCCATGTGGCTGTTAGGAAAGAGAAAATAGAAAATGGTTACTAATATCTAACTACCCAGATGCTTCTGCTTGCTATCTATAGTTTGACTAGTTATAAATATGTAAATAATTGAGTTCAGCAAAAAGACAAATTCAGATGGATTGAAGTGAGCCCACTGAAGTAGGCAGAAAGCTAATTCCAGTTCTGTCTGGTTCCACAGAAACTCCACCCTCACAGCTCTTTCCAGCAGGAGGCAGCGCCAGCCAACTCAGCCTGTGAAACTCAGCATAGAAGCTTTACATCACCAGGACAAACTCTCATTGGATGAGCAAACCCAAGGGCAGGACTCTGCTTCTAACAACTTGACCTTTTCTTGGGTATCCTCCTCTTGAGGATCCGCCATTTCACAGTTAACTTCACCTCAATGTGGAGGACTAAGATGGTGGCCTTGTTGGCATGCAGGGCTGTCCCCAGAGAGGGCCTCCAAGGGAGTATGCGGATTGGTACCTGATTGTCCACCACAGAGGAGACTTGGTGGAGCTTCTCCTGATGAGGGAGAGATGAATAAAATCTCACCTGCCCTTCCTCATTCCCAGTAATAGCTCCTTCTCCCTTGGAAGGGCAGGAAATGGCTAGAAGGGCTTTATAATCCAGAGGAGAGTTAGCTTCTAGAAGGCTTGGACTTAGGTTTATGGAAAAAATGATGTCACCATTGAAGATGGCAGGCTCAGAAATGGGGGAGCTAGGTTTCTGGATGAGAAGAGATTAAATATCTCTCCCAGCTCCCATTAGTATGATCAGCAGATGGGCCAAGAAGGTTTTTGGATTTGTCCTTGAACCTTCCATACTTTACCACAGAATATAGTCAGTGCCGTGGGAGGTAGGAAATATGCTGAGTTACATAGTTCAAGCACATTTAGGTTCTCTGAACTGAGTCAACAGGTTTAATGTGTTCATATCCAAGAGAGTGTGATATGTCCTCAGGCTTTAACAGGAAGTTATTTTTTTTCTCACTGCCTTAAAGGTGTTTTTTGAAGCAATAAACTCCAAGTGATCCCATTGTGCTGAAGGTGGAAAACAAGTGACAACATTTGTAGAGTAGTTGAGGTCAGGAGATACATCAGGGGAATTCTTTGTTTGCTTCCTACTGGATTAGGAGGTAGGCTTGTCTTTAGGACTCCACATATTGTAGATGCCCTGCTGTAGACCTTAGTTTTAGTCTTTGAGCCTGGAGGAGGACCTACCATACAGGTGTATTTTAAGAAGAGTATTCTTCCAAAGTGGCCCCTGCCACCTTGCCTGCTGCTCTCATTTATCTTATTCAAAACAGTCACGAAAGCTGGAGGAGCTGGTTATTGCTTGTATCTCACCGGAGTTATCTGGCCAGATCTCAGAGGGAAGCCAGAGAGAAAACCTTTACGAGTCTCAGGGACTCCAACATACAAACCATCTGACTAAGGTCATAAAGCCTTAAATTTCAGATCAAATAAAGTGATTTGCCCGCATGTCATTTTGTCATCCAATTACATTTTCCCTGGCCCGCTCTGCATGATGCAGCACAACACTGGGACTGTATTGTCCATTCTTTTGTGGGATTCTGCTTAGCTTATTGCCTGATTTATTTTTAAACTTTGAGCTATTTTGTCCACATGAATTTGTATAACGGGTATATCTATTGGAACCCTAGTCACAGTGTAAAAAAACTTGATGCCCTGGGAAGAGCAAAGTGAATTCTACTAAGGATCTTGCTCTGTCCTTTTGAGCGGGGTGGGGGTGGGGGGTGAGCTGCCCGGGGGTGGAGACAAGGTGGATCAATGGTCTTAGTGAGACCTGAGACTTGAGGCCAGCTGAGCTCGTGACCAGACATTCAGAGTTAATGTTGAGCTGCCTCAGGTGAATGACAGGTTGAACAGCTGGAACCTCTAAAGATGTATTGCCAGGATCTGCACAGACAGCAAGATGCCCTTTGATTTCATTTGGTTCTGCTCAGAAACGACGTTAAAGGGAGTGAGTGAGACTCAGGAGAATTACATTTCTGGGAAAGCAGCGAGCAGGCTGCCTAGCCCTGCCTCCTCCTTGCTTCTCAGTGGAGGTGTCCTGGGGATTATTCATGAACATCAAGCATAGGGCTTGGTCAGTGGGAGAAATAAGGGAGAATATTCCAGGCCCTCTAAATTTGGTGTCCTCATCCCTGCCAGTTGGATCCAGAGCATCATAGATTAAAAGTGGGAAGGCATCTTGAAGACCACTGTAGTTCTAGAATGACTCCCTCATTTGTCAGATGAGGTGCATGGGGCCCAGCGAGTATAAGTGACTGCCCAAAAGTCAAATGGAGAAGAAGTAGCAGAGGCGAGATTTGAACTTGGGTCTTCTCCAAATCCATGGCTTATTCTACTGTCCCATGCCAGGTGACCAGAGGGAACATGTGAGGCTTCCTAAGAAAGTAAGGCTTTAAGTTGCTAAGGCCAAGCATCCATTTCTATCAGAGCCTCAACTTACTTGCTGTTGACTAAAGTGAGCTACAGGGACCATCTCTGTTCTCTGTCAAAAAAATCAATGAACCAATTAATTTTGCTTCATTTGTTGTGGAGGAAGAAATTTGACCCGGTATCCTTTGCTGTTTGTTCATCATTTCAGTCTATCACAAGTGTCCAGATGTGATATGTAATCTGTCGAAATGGATTGCATTTAAATTTCATCATAAAGAATCAACCCCCTCTGTTCTCCATCATTCACTTTAAAGCCTCCATAATGGTCACTTTACTAGTTGGCCAATTGTCTTAGTTTGGCATCTTAAATCCCAATAGTTAAGATGAAGAGGACACAACCGTTTGTTGTTGAGAAGGTTATTTGTGCTGTTTGAATACAAAGTGATTATTTTAGTCCCTGGCACTCTGAGAAGCACTTTATCCTTACAAGGTTTTCATGTATGACAAGATCCTAGGCCAATGTTACCTCTTCTGTAGACAGAACTGACTGGGTTGTTTGTTGTTCTGTGTTTGTTCTGATCTAGGTATGGGAAGAACATTTAACTTGTATTTTATGATGTCCTGTATTTGTTTGTGTCTCTGTGGGTGTTTTTTAAAAGAAAGTCTTGCCATCAGAGTCCCTATGGCACATAGATGGAAAGGCAATAGTGCCTAGAGGCCTGGCCTGGCGTTGAGTCAAGAAGACCCTGGGTTCCAGTCCTGCTTCTGACATACACACTGGCTTTGGAACTTTGGGAAAGTTCCTTCTCGGTGCCTCAGTCAGCTCTCTAAGGCTGGGAGTTTCAGAGTAGATGCTGATCTGCATCAGCAAAGGAAATTTGCTCACCTGGAAGTTCCTACACCAATAAAATCATCACAAACCTGGACCTTAAAAAAAAAAAAGAAAGATTCTTCAGCAGAAATGAAGGGTGTCATTTGTGGCAAATAAATCAGGACTCTTTATTCTGAAAGGACGATCACAGAGAATGGGTTGATTAATTAATTAATCAACAAGTGTTTTATGAGCCCATGAAGGAAGTGGAGGGCAAACAAGCTGGGACATAAGAAGGGAAAACCCTCTCTTGAAGCTTGAAATAGAAAGGAAAATAAAAGAGTGCAAAAAGTAATCTAGAAGTCCTCATTCCAAGAAGTAATACAAGTTCAAAATAAAAATGACTTTTGAAAAAGTTGAAAGAAATTTGTGGATGACAGGTACCATAGTGGGATCTTAAAAAACACTGGAATATTTGAGGTTGTGGTTCCAGAAAATAAGCATCTCCTTCTCTCTGTTTCTCTATAGGAAAAAGAGCCTTGGATTAGAGCAGCAGGGTTCTGATATTCTGATGTTTAGAAGTAGAAAAAAAGGGTTCTTATTTTCATGTGTGTGTGACTCTTAGCAGAAATCTCATAAAGAAGCCTTTTAAGTAGAGCCTTGCTCAGTGCAGTGGATAGCCCTCTGCTCTGCTTGCTCTTTGTCAGCCATGGTTACCACCAGAATTCTCAGAAGTATTGCTAAATGACCAAGCAAATGTCAATTTAATCAAACTGAATTTCAGATTTCCATCTAAGGAAGCAGAGACGTTTTCCTAAAAAGCATTAAGTGCTGCTGGCATCCTCTTCTAGGGTTGCAGACAGAAAGTTAAGGAGCTAGAAGTATCTAAAGGCCTTTTGTTCTGCCAAACTTAGTTCCCTTCTGAACTGCTTCAGCTTCACTTCTTTCCCATCTCAGTGCCTAGAGAAGAAGAATGAATTTGTGGAATTTGAGGTCAATTACAGATTAGTTCAGAAATATAATCCTAGGTAGATCCTGCCCTCAGTTGCAGATGTCTTGCTCCCTTCTCTGCAGTTCTAGAAAGAGAAACTGCTTCTTTTCCCTAGCCCAGTCTTTAGTTCCTCTCTCATCACTTTTCCACGTTCAATGGAAATTCTAGCTCCTAAAACACTTCTTCAGATCGGAAACCCCTAAATTGGTGGAGTCTAGGGCAGGAGTCCTCAGATGGCTCATTTCAAAATATACTTGGATAGTTTGAGGCAGTAGCCACAGCCTTTCCATCCTTCTAATTCCCTACAGGCATTTCTGATGTTGGGGTTGGGGTATGGCCAAAAGCCACCTCTGCAATCCTTGATTTTCAGGTAGTCCCCCATTTGCTTTCAGATTTCTGTATTTCCTTCCTATTCCCTACTTACCTACTGACCTTGAGACTTTGGGAAATAAAAATTAGCTGCTTTCCACAAAAATTTAGGGACTCTTCCTCTAGGATAGAATTTAGTCCAATTTCTTTTTCAAGATTATTAGTAACAAATATCTGAGGATTTCTTAGCATTGTTATATATGTGCTATAGTGGATAGACTAGACTCAAGTTCTCTGACATTCTAAAAACCCACAACAAATAACATCCTAATGCTGACACTGGTACAAGAAGATTTGTCAGTGGCTAGGGACTAAACTACACAAATAATTCTGTATCTTCAGTGTGTAGCCATAACCTATATGTGTATATTAATACTCTGCATGCAGGTTGCCCTGACCAGCAATATACAATTGACATTATTGATACAGTATTACTAAATGCCACTATATAATCACGAAACGGGGCTGTAACATTATTTGACCTGTCACTCCTATAGAGCATTGTTCCTGTGGAACTACTGGCAATATTATTTCATTTAACGTATCTTTTCCCCAAGTATGTTTTATTTTGTGATACTCAGGGAATAAATGAATAAAGTTCTCTTTTTCATTATTCTAAACTGAATAACCATCAACAAAAACAAACATTAAAATAAAATTGAATCCTGGATTGTGAACTTTTGAATTTATACACATTTCATATGTATAAAAGATAGTTTACACGCTACCTCCCCTTCGTGACAACCTTTGGACAGTGGTTGAGCAGTCCTGAACTGATGATGTCACGAAGAGTCAACTCAGAGCTTTTGATCCAACGGCTCTTCTCCACCATTTCCTTTCTTTCTTCTCCAGACACTATGTACATGTGGTTCTTACCTCCTCCCCCTAATCCTTTTCATCCTTCATCAATCACAACTCAATAATTCTTATGTTCATTTCTCTCTCATACATGCATGTACATTTTGTATGCATATCTTCTCCCTCACCCCCATTTCTTCTACCTCTTGTTGAGGAAAATCTTCCTTGAATAATCTTTCTCTTCTTTGTTCCATTGGTGACCCTTCTCCTTTCAGATATAAATGAATGGTGTTAGATGCTTATGTCAAGGAGAAACAAAGTCATTCATTTGTTGGGTAAAATTTGATATTCACTTAAATCATCCACATTAAGTATGTACTAGGTGTTTAGTGTTAGGGATGCAAAGATGAAACATTATATACACAGACCTTGTCCTTGAGCAGCTTCCAGCTTAGAGAAATAAGATATGGATGCAACTATGATAAAGGTGGAATATATTAAGTGTGTTTTAGAAAATTATGTTGTACACAGATAATTAAAAACAAATTTGAGGAATTAAGAGAACAGGAACAATCACTAAGTAGTTGGATTGGGGACACTTCAGGGAAGAGGGGGCACCTGAATGGATTCCCAAAGGAAAATAGAGATTCCAAAAGATAGAGCTAAGGAAGAAGCACTTTGAAGACTTGGGGTGTGACCTATAGGAATTTTGGCTGGAGTAAAAGAAAATGATAGGAAATGAAGGTGGAAAGGTAGTGTGGAGTTGGATTGGGGGTGGGGTGAGGTGGCTTATATGATATAGGAGAATCTGTTGTGTCCCAGAAGCAACAGAGACCCTGAAGGTTTGGAGGCGTAGAGGAATAACATAGCCAGGCCTGTGCCTGAGGAAGATTGCTTTGGCAACCATGAGAATGCTGGAATGGAGAAAGGAGATACTAGAAGCAAGACCAACTAGGCTATTCTAGCAATTTAGTGGGAGAGGTAGAAGGTCTGAAGTATGGTGGTGGTCCTGTGAATGGAGAGTAAGGGGATAGATCTGAGAGATGTTAAGATAAAGTTGATTAGATTAGACAAATCTACTGGATCTGGCAAGTAAGGACCGAGGGAATAGTCAAAGATCACACTCCAAGTTTATGAAACCTGGATGATCGGGAGGATAATGGTACCTTTTACAGAAACAAGCACTTTTGGAGGAGTAGCAGATTTAGATAAGATAATCAGTTCTGTTACAGATAACGGGATTGTGGGATGGTGATGAAGCGTCTAGGTGGCCATTGCAAACTGGTGAGATGAGGCTTGAGTTAAGAAAGAGATGACAAATGGACGTAAAGGTTTGGCAGAGGGTAATTAAACCCCACAGAAGCTGATGAGATCATCAAAGGAGAGAATATACGGAGAAAAGAGTTCAGGACAGATCCTTCGGGGTACCCATACTTGGGGGAATAGGAATGATGACTCAGCATCAAAAGTCTAAACGGGAATAGTATGCCAGGAGAAAGCACAATCTAGGAGATGAATAATATCCAAAAAATGAAGAGAAGTCAAGAAGAATAAAGACTAGGAAAAGACCATCAGAGACCTTTGATAACCTTGGAAAGAATAGTTTCAGTTAAGTGATGATGTTGGGACCCTGAATTGCCAGGGGTTAGGAAGTGTGTGGTGAAGACGTATAAACGGTGACTATAGCTGACTCTAGGTGTTTATTAACAGAAGAAAAGATATTGGATGGAAGGACTTTGAAGGATGAGAGAGATCTGGGCATGTGTTTTTTGGTAGTAAGGAAGAAACTGGGAGTTAGGGAGAAGTTAAAAATGAGAGAGAGTGCAAATGATCCATGCATCTTTTTGAGGAGATTGGCGGGGACAGGGGTGTGGGCAAGATCTGCTCAAAGATACAGATAAATACATTGTCATTGACAGGGAGAAAGGATATATTTTCTTCAGAGACGAGAGCAAAGGAGGACAGATAGATGAAGATGGAGAAAGGATTTGAACTCTGGGGTAGTGGGAATATAAGGGAGTTCGATTTTCTGTGGGAAAGTATGTTCCAAGTTTCTAATAACTGACATAAACTTTTGGACTATAATTCATTTCTAGGTTAGAGACTGACTTGTATACATAGATGAATGATGTGTGTGTGTGTGTGTGTGTGTGTGTGTGAGAGAGAGAGAGAGAGAGAGAGAGAGTGAGAGTGAGTGAGTGTGAGTGTGTATTTAGGGCAAGTGAGCACACAAGGGGCAAATACTTGGTGAAGGGAGACTCCACAGAAGAGGGGTCAGATGTAGAGATTATGTAATCTATACAGTGATAAAGAATATTTATTGTTTAGACTATTATATGCAGTTAGATGAACAACTTATAAAACTTATCTTTCAGGATATATCCCTTGGACAGTCATGGTAAAGGGACGATGAGTTAGGCACACAATTAGGTAAGAGAAGGAGAATGAGCAGAGCAGGATTTCCTATAAGACATTGCAGAGTACCTTTAATAACTTCTTCTTGAAAGGAAGGTGCTTCTTTTTAATGCCAATGTTTGATCATTATTGGAAAGAGAGAGTATAGGGAGAGAAGAGGACAGAGGATGACCTTAGAGGAACACCCAAGGTTAGGAAGTGAGGCATAGATGATGATCCAGGAAAGGATACTGATAAGGCATGGCCAGACAGGCACTATTATGAGAGAGCAGTATCACAAAAAAGTCTAGAGAAGAGCAGGTATCCAGAAGAAGAAGGCAGTAGTGTCACATCCTATAGAAAGGATGAAATGAGGAGGATGAGGACAAGTAAGAGATCAATGGCAATTTTGGAGAGCAGTTTCAATTGAGTGAAGTCAGAAACCAGATTGCAAAGGGCTGAGAAGTGAATGAGAGGAAAAGAAGTGGTGGCAATGACTGTACATAGTTTTTCCAGGAATTTGGCCATGAAAAGGAGTGGAGATAATAGGTTGTTAGCTTGGAGGGATGATATGGTCAAGTGAGGGGGTTTTAAGGATGGAGGAGATCTGGGAATATTTATAGGCCAAAGGAAGGAGCCAGTAGATAGGGAGAGATTGAAGATAAGAAGGGAAGAGTATGGATGGTCATGGGAACAATCCACTGGAGAGGATGAGAGGGAATGGGATCCAGGATGCAAGTAAAGGGGTTGATCTTGGCAATGAGAATGGCTGCCTCTTCATCAGAGACTAGAGTAAGGAGGAGAGAATAGTGATGATTTTAAGGGATTCTGAGGTGTATTAGAAAGGGAGAAGAAGGAGCTTAGAGTGAATGGCCTCTTATTTTTTTGGTAAAGTAAGAGACAAAATCCTTTTCTAAAAAGGGTGGGGGAGGATATTGCAATGGAAGAATGGAGGCATGAAGAGAAGGTTTGGAACAGCTGCTTTTTAAAATATAATAGAGGATTAGGGAGGAATAAAAGGATTGCTTTAGATCAACGAGGGCCCAGTTAAGAAAACATAAACCTAAAGGACACCCAGTCAGTCCAGTGGCATGGCTTCTTTCAGTTCCATTCAGTGACGTATGAGCAGAAATGGAGAAGGTTGGAGGAAATGATCTAGGGATGGCGTTTGGCAAGTTGTGAGTGAGGATAAGACAAAAGGGTGTGAGGGGTATGAAAGAAGAGGCCAGCATGAAGTTGGACTGTGGGTCAAGATTGTGAATAGAAGAAAGTAAAGCCAGATAGGAAGAGTGTTGGGCTTGGGAGAGATTAAAGGTCTTGGGAAGGACAAATAATAGGTTTTGGAAGAGTAAAACAGAGGAAGAGATAGAAAGCTGGACAGTTTATGGTAGGAAAATTTCAGAATTCTTGATCATGGGAGTGAGACTCTTATAGGTGAGATCAATATTGTGACTATTCCTATGTATGACTGAGTTGGAGTGAGAATATGTCATAGGAATTGAGATTAAAGGAGTTGGGAGACCAGAGTGTTTGAGTGAACATTTTTATCTATGTAGAAGTCCTCCAGATTCAGAACCAGGGATTAGGATAGAGGAGAAATAACAAATTCCTTGACAAAGAATGACCAGTGATTTAAAGGGCCATTACATAACTGCCCTCAGGATCTGGATAGGGTGATGCATCTAGATAGGAGGAACTCACAGGAGAAGAGGTTGTGGACTGGTGGTGGCAGAGGAAGAATGTGGAAGTGGCATGGGGAGCAACTTATCCTGCAGGAAGAGGAAGGGACATGAGAGAAGGTGCTTCCGTTACCAGAAGGGATGAGCAGGGATGCACTGTTTTTGGGGAAAGCCAGGTTCCTGTGACTGCCCGAAGATTGTAGGAGCACAGGAGGAAGAGGTTTAAGATGAAGGGAAGTTTGTTAATGACAGAACATTGTCAGGGGCACAATAAAGAAGAAAAGCAAAATGGATTGGGATTTGGGAGGGGTGGGGCTGAGATGAATGGAAAGTGGTAACAAGAGAGGGGCTGGTTTTTATCATCGCACAGTGCTTGGCATGTAGTAAGTGCTTAATAAATGCTTCTTTCATTCATTCTCCACTGCCTTGTGGGGAGGTGGTGGGGAGATGGGGCAATGCAACATATATTTATGGGATTTTAGAACTAGAAAGAACTTTAGAGCATGTTTAGTCTAATGCCCTGATTTTACAGTTGCTGAAGGCCTGGGGTGGGGAATGACTTACTCAAGGTCACACAAGTGGGTATACAGCAGAGCTGCAGCTGTGGAATTCAGGTTTTTTGACTCTTGCACTGTTCCCGTGCTCTTTCTGCTATACCTCATTGCTTCTCTGTGCCTGAAAATTTTTGAAAACTTTGCCAGTGAGCGGGGAAGGGACGAAAGGTGCCAGATGTGTTTTTTACTTTTCCATCTCAGCAGTCCAGTGGGTTGTCCTTGGGAAATTTAAGTTACCACTTGAGGCTGTAATGGAAATAGCAAGAAATTAGCTAATGAATTTGGAAGAATTGACCTAGCTGACTGGTTTGCCTATAAATTTCTGGCTGCTTTTGCTGGAGCAGAATGAATGGGGACCTGAAGAATCACCTGGACCTTGAAAAACATGGGACTAGTGAAGAAGCACCCTGTGAAGTCGCCCTAAAAATAGCTTTCGAGCGTAGAACAATTTTAAGGAGGAGGTGGGTCCCTGTCTGGGAGGAGCAGTGGCTTCTCAACCTCTTCCTGCTATTTTTGCTTAGGTCATGGCTAGGGTACACAAAAACTTGGTTGGGAAATCAATTTATCTGAACTGTAACCTATCCCTGCTATACCCCAACGCTGTCCAGAAAGGGCCTGGCAGGATGAAGGGAAGAATTAGTCTTTTTTTTCTTCAGAATGTAGGTCAATTTTTTTTTTCTGTTGTTTCATTAAGGTGAGTGCAGGCTCCTCTGTGGATCTATTGACCCTGGGCAAAAAGCAGAGCCTGGGAATTCCAGGGGGCCGGATGCAAAGATACTTCCTTTGAGTCGCCTTTCAGACTCCTAGTCCTCTGGCTAGTGTCCTTTTGGCCTTGACTTCTGCTCAGATCCTCCTTCCAGCTCTGCTCACTTCCCTTTGGAAATATTGCTCCTCCCTAGATGAGCCTTGGTATTCATGTCTTTAGGCTTTAGGGTCAGGAGAAGGGGGAAGGAGATTAGTTGTTGATAGAACTAATGTCTGATGAGAACGCAGAAAGGTATCTGGTGGCCTTTCCTAGGTTTAAGAACTTCCTTTCCAGCTCTTTGTCACATGCTGACCTTAAGTGGGAACAAGGTCATCTGGGGAAGGGGAAGAAAAAAACCTATCTCTGTTTCTGCTGCTTAAATAGGGCAAGCAGCATCATATAGCAAGTTGAGATGAAGTTAGGGTTTGGGAAAGAGGTCAGAACTTGAAATTTGTGGTCCTTGAGTCAACAGTAGTATCTTTCTGGCATATTCTAATACCGTCTGTGGGAGGTTTTCTCTTTTAGAGCCCACAATATGAAATCTCAGGTTTGAGTTACCTGAAGAATGTAAATTTATGTGTTCATAGAAAGAGCCCTCTGGCATCTAATAGCTTCCCTCTTGCATCCCTACTTCCTTCTGAAGCCAGATCCATATAGTCCTTTTTCACTTTTCTCCCCTTGCTGCTAAACTTATCAATTCCCACTGAAAGGTGAGAATTGTAATGTTGTATCAAGCAACTGTAAGCGGTAAAATCCTAAATGTTCAAGCTGTGAGCAAATGTGAACTGTTTTGATAAAGTGACAGTGAAGCTATGAAAGCCTAAGAATTTTTCAGGCCTTTAGTACTAGGGGCAGCCTACTTGGAAATGAGAATTATTTGATTTGTTGAGTTGGGGATCAGCCCTTTGGGAGCTGGAGCCAGCTTGGGACACAGCCATCCATATCAGAACAATATGATAAGTTACTGATGAACAGCTAAAGTTTTGCCACCCACAAATAGAATGTAAGATCCTTTAGGACAATAATGGTACTTTTCTTCTTTGAATCTCCCATGGCCTAGTATAGTACTATCATAGGACTATAGACTGTTAGAACTGTAAGACTATAGTGATCTAGTCAAACCCTCTTAAAGGAAATTGAACCTAGGAAGACTGATTTACTTGAACTCATATTATAAGTAGGCATTCCATGAATAATTGTTGATTGATTGAGAGATATATAGCAAAACAAAACCTTTGGTAGCAGTTTGGAGGCACATTCAGCATTAATTTAGTATGGTATAGGTTGGGACAGATAGGAGCCCTGGGACAGAATTAAAGGAAAACTCAAGCTGATTATCTGGCACATTTTCCTGGTGGTGATGAAGACAATTGGATTATGAAATGGGCTCCCCAGGGACCAGGGTGGAAATCTCATTAATTAGGAATTGAACACTAGCCCAGACTGCTGCAGAAGGTATTCTGTTGAAGCTGCGGAATTCTCTTCCCTGGAGCTGCATCAGGGTCAGCCTTCCTAAGGATCTGCTCTTACTGGCTTAAAGTAGCCATAAAGAGCTTTCCCATTCTTCTTATCCCCAAACATTTGGGTATATAAGTGCAGTTTTTACTCTGCTAGGTTGACATTTTTTCCTTTTATTCCTTTGCCCTAGTGAAGCATGGTCTGCTTATTTATTAAGTTAAGCTAAAATCAAAGGAAACTTCCTTAATGGCATTTTGCAGAAAAATTGTAGTAGCACAGTGGAGGCAAGATGGTGGTGTAGCAGGAAGGATAGCTGAGCTCTTTCCACAATACAACTCCTTCACAAAGATCTAGAAAACATACCAGATCAAGTCCTGATAGGGAAATTGAAAGAAAAAAAAATCATTAATCACATTTCTAACCTAGATCAGCATAAGGAGACAAAGTTCTGTGGACACTGAGGAGAGGATCTGTCTAGGAGTGTCCTTCACTGAGCATTCTAGCCCACAGGAACTAAAAGAGGACCAAGGCTGTGCACCAGGTCAAAAAGAGGTTATAGACCTATGGGGGGACCCTGATCTTGTGCAGGATGTGGGAATAGGTCCCAACTAGTAACTTTGTTACTTACTACCCCAGTCTGGGTCGCAGATTCAGGATGGACTGAGGAGACCTGTGCCCAGTAGATGGTGTTCCAGGGTGAGGTATAATCCCTATTTTCTACTGGGCTGTCGGTTATGTACTGAGCAAGAAGCAAGTTCAGAAACAAACAGAAGTTGTGTGGCTGTGACCCCAAGTGTGGAGAGAAGTCTCAGTTCCAGCTTGTAGTCCAGCCTAAAGCCTGCAGTGAAATAATCTGGGCAGGAATTCGAGACCAAAAAGAAGCTTGTAGAGCTATCACTGTGGACCAGAAGAGCTTTGTAGCTGCTTTCTAGATAGGGCCTGAACTAGCGAAAGTCTACTGGAACTTCCAACCAGGGGCAAGCCAACAAGAGTGTTGTGCAGGCCCAGGTTAGAAATTTGTAGAGCTCAGATAAGGAGGGCAGCAATTGGATTTTGCTTTTGATCACACCACTTTGGGAGCACTGAAAGCTTTTGAGGAACCTACAAGGCCCAAGATGTCCCTGAGATCCTGGGGTAAACACAACACTCAGTACCCCCAGAAAGCAAAGGAAGAGCTCAAGGTGACAAAAGCTCAACACAGACATTCTTCTCAGAAATGTCTAGAGCCTGGATCTAACAAAAAGTCAAGCTAGGAAGTAGGCTGAAAGAATGACTAAGCAAAAATACAACTCTGCCACAAATAGCTATTATAATGGCAGAGAAACTTAAGACACAAACTTAGAAGAGAATGACTCTGAAGAAAAGTCTCAAAATAAAACACAGCTTGGATACAAATCCAACCAGAATTCTTGGAAAAAATAAAACAAGAATTTTGAAAAAGAATTTTAAACAATTTAAAATAATTTTAAAAACTAACTGAAAGTACTAGAGGAAAACAGAGAAAAAGAAATGAGAGATATGGAAGAATAATTTGGAAAGAGAATTAATAGCCTAGAACAAGAGATAATAAGAGGCCTTACCTAAGGGGAAAAACTCCCTGAAAACCAGAATTGACCAAACAGAAGCTAATGACTCCATGAAACAAAAAATAAAGAAAACTGCCTATATCTCTTACAACCAAAGAGCAAAATAGAAATATAAAGGATTCATCAGTTGCCCCTGAAAGAAACTCCAAAATGAAAACTCCCAGGAATATTATAGCCAAAATATAGACTTCTCAGAAGAAAAATTACCACAAATAGCCAGAAAGAAGGAATTCAAATACTGAGGAGCCAGCCACCATCAGAACTACACAAGATTTAAAAGTAACTACTATAAAGGAACAGAGAGCTAATACAATCTTCCAGAAGGCAAAGAATATAGGCTTACTGCCAAGAATAATTTATCTAGAAGAACTAAATATAAATATTATGGGGGCAGGGGATGGAAGGGAGAGGAAGGCAGGGAATGAATTTTTAATGAAACAATATACTTCCAAAAATTTCTAATGAAAAGACCAGAGCTGAGTAGAAACTCTGAAATACAAATGCAGGATTCAAGAGAGATATAAAAAAGGAAAACATGAATGGGCCAGTTATAAAGGACTAAATAAGCACAAACTATTTATATTCTAATAGGAAAAGATGATACTTGTATCCCTTCAGAGATCTATCATCAAGTATCATAAAGAGAATCAAATTAGACCCAGGTTCATAGTGGCTCTGTTATGTTTTGATGGTTTTAAAAGAAGAATTGAAAAGGAGGAGAAGAGAGGGAAAGGAGAAGGAAGATAGGGGAAATTATTTCACATAATTTGGTTGCTCAAGTAGAAGTATGTACAAACAAGGAGGAAGGGGTAGAAGGAATGGGCAGCACTTGAACCTCACTCATGAATTGGTCAAAGAAGGGAAGATATGCCCAGAGTTGTTGACAAAAATGCATTTCAACAGAGAAAGGGAATAGGGAGTAGTGGAATAAGAAGGGTGGATTAAAGGAGGGATCTGTCTAAGCAAAACCAACTCTAAGTTGAAGTTCAAAGAGAGATTTAAAAGAAAATAATGGAAGGGTAAGTATTAGTTATTGGGCCCTGGGTAAGAGAAAAAGAAGAAAAATGGGACAGGGTAACAGAAGCAGATTACACTAAACCTAGAGTGCTTGTGTTGAGTTTACTCCTCTTTCACCACCCTCTTATTCTTTATATAGAGTGAATAGGAAATAAAGAGAAGGTAAAGTGTAAGAGAATAAGGCAGAGGGAAACACAAAATTAATAATCATAACCATGAATGTGAATGGTGTGAACTCACCCATAAAATAGAAGAGGATAGCAGAATTGATTAGAAAGCATAATCCAACAATATATTGTTTACAAGAAACGTACTTGAGATAGAAGGATGCTCAACACAGTTAAAATTAATGGTATCAAAAATTAAGAAGGTGAATTCAAAACCAATAAAGAAGAAATAAGAGAAATTATTAGGAACTATTTTCCCTAATTATATGCCACTCTAAATAAAATACATATTTATGAAAATATAAAATGCCCAGATGAATAGAACGTGTAATAGAGGACTTAACCCAGTCTCAGAAAAAGAAATTGAGCAAGCTATAAAATGAACTGTTAAGGGGGAAATAAAAAATCCAGGATCAAATAGACTTACAAGTGAAATCTATAAAACATCTACATGACAGTCCTAATATTACATAAATTGAAAAAAATTGGAAAATAAGATATCAGAAGGAATTTCTTACAATTACAAATGTAGTTTTGATACCAAAACCAAGGATAGTCAAAAGTGAGAAAAAATACTATAGGCCCAGTATCCCTAATAAATATTGATACAAAAATTTTAATCAAAAGATTAGTAAAGAGACTTCAGTAACAAAAAAAGATGGATTCATACCAGGATGCTGGACTGGTTCAATATTAGGAAAACTGTAAGCATAATTGGCCATATTAATAGTAAGAACAACTAAAATTGTTTGACTATATCAGTTGATTCAGAAAAAGCTTTTGCTGATATACAACACCTGTTCCTATTAAAAATACTAGAAAACATAGGAATAAATAAATCTTTCCTGAGTACAATAAGTAGTATCTTTCTAAAACCAAGAATCAACTATTAACTGTAATGGGAATAAACTAGAGCCCTTTTAAAAAAGATTAGGGATAGAGCAGAAATGTCCATTATCAAATATGATGGTAGTAATGTTAGCTATAGCAATAAGGCAAGGGAATAAGCATAGGAAAGGGGAAACAATTATTACTTTCTGCAGATAATAGGATAGTTTACTCAGAGAACCCTAGGGAGTCAACTAAAAAACCAATTAAAACAACACCTTCAGCAAAGTTACAGGATATAAAATAAGTTTACACAAATCAGCCAAAAAAAAAAATCCATCAGGGATAGGAAAATCCCATTTTTAAAAACTATAGAAAATATAAAATAGTCTACTACAAAGTCATACATATAGGAACTACAGGAAACAATTACAAAATACTCTTTGTACAAATAAAGAAAGATCTGTATCACTGGAGAAATATCTGTTCATAGGTAGGCATAGCCAATGTAATAAAAATGACAGTAGTACCTAAATTAAGTTACTCAAAATCATATCAATCAAACTACCAAAATATTACTTTATAGAGCTAAAGATACAGCTAAAGAAAAACCCAACCAAACAAAATTCTCTTCGAGGAATGAAAGGTCAAGAATCTTAAGGGAATTAATGAAAAAAGCAGAAAGGAAGGGGACTGGCAATACCAGATCTCAAATAATACTAGAAAATAAGAATCATCAAAAAATATATGTATACATATACACATATATTTATGTATATATATATGTGTGTGTGTGTGTGTATGTGTATATATTATTTTAAAGATATAGAGGTTAATTAGTGGAATAGGTTAGGTACCCAATATACAGAAGCAAATGAGCACAGTAGCTTATTGTTTGATAAACCCAAAGATATTGGCTACTAAGGTAAGATCTCGCTATTCAACAAAAACTCAGGAAAACTTGAAAGCAGTCAGCAGAAACTAGTCTAATAGACCAATGTTTCACACTCTATGCTAAGATAAACTCCAAATGGGTATGTGACTGACATAAAGGTTGAAATCATAAATATATCAGAAGAGCAAGGAAGAAATTACCTGTCAGATCAATGGATAGGGAAGAGTTCATGATGAAACACAAGATTGAGAAGGTCATAGAAAGTCAGATGAAAAGTTTTGATAATATAAAATTTAAATGTTTTTGTACAAGCAAAACTAATGTAGCTAAAATAAGGGAAGCAGGCACAGAAGAAAAGATCTTTGAAGCAAATTTCTCTGATTAAGGTCTCATTTCAAAGATATATAGGGAACAGATTCAAATTTACAGAAATAAGAGCCATTCCCTAATTGATAAATAGTGAAAGGATATAAATAGGTAGTTTTCAGAGGGAAAAAAAGTAAGCTTTCAGTAGCCATATTTTAAAAATGCTTGAAATCAATAATAATTATACAAACAAATTAAAATAACTTTGAGGTTATTCCTCATACCCCCAGATTGGCAAAGTTGATTAAAAAATAAAAATGACAAATATATGGGAGCTGTGGGAAAACAGGTACATTATTGCTTGCTGGTAGAGCTGTCAATCTGGCCGTTCTGAAGGGCAATTTGGAGCTATGCCCAAAAAGCTAGTAAGCTATATATGCCCTTTGACCTAATGATGCCACTACTATGTTTTACCCCTAAAGAGATCACAGAAAGAGGAAAAGGACCCATATATACAAAAATATTTATAACAACTCTGTGGTAGCAAAGAATTGGAAACTACGTCAGTATTTGTTAATTGGGAGATGGCTGAACAAGCCATGGTATGGGAATGTGATGAAATACTGTTGTGCTATCAGACCTGATGAAGGTATTTCAAAGAAATTTAGAAGATTTGTATCAATTGATGCAGAGTGAGAATAATTTATACAATGGCAACAGTATTGCAGAAGACAATCAGCTTTGAAAGTTTTGGGAGCTCTGACCAACAAACACAGTGACCAACCACAGTTCCAGAGGACTGGATACCAATCTCCTGATAGAGAGATGTCATCATCTCAGTTCATATTAAGAGAGATTTTTTTGGACACAGACAATGTAGGAATTTTTTCTTTTTGTTTGATGATACATGTTTGCAATAGGGGAACTTTGTTTTTCTTGCTTCCTTATTGGGAGTGAGAAAAAGCAGATATTTGTTTGAAGAAAAATAAAATTTAATTTAAAAAAAAGAAAGTTGTAATAGCAATCTGTCTAACCAAGGTATGCACGTGGTTTTTAAAGAGTCTAAATGAGCACATACATTTATCCTAGGCTGGCAGACATTAGACATTGCTGTAATCCCACCTCAAAATTCTTTCCAGAGAACAAGGGGGAAATTTGGCCAAGAGCTATAAGTTTTCTAAGCATCTACAGTGTGGCAGAATTACAGTCAGCAGTTTGAACTTGTGCATGAAGTTCTTGGTCTTTGTGATATTCACATCCTAGGTTTGTTCCAAGGAGTTTTTTGACTCGTAAGTGTAGGATATGTCTCTGAATCATTTGGTTTTTTTTTCCTTTCCCTTAGCCAGATAGTGGGTTACTGGAGACTAGGCACTTAATGCCTCGTCCACCAACCCTGACTCATTCTTTGGCAGCGGTAGCAGCTTCAATAAAAACTGACGTGGACTGAACTCTTGGGTGTGATGGGGGGAAGACTCCAATAAGCAGATGTGATTCCTGCCCTTAGGGTTCTTACAGTAAAATGGGCTGTGCAGATGGAATCTGCATTGTTTCCTTTGGGATTGGGTTTCTTACTCTTGGCCAGAAGACTGGTCACCCTATCTTACAGTCAACAAGGAGTCAACAATCATTGTGATAGGTGATATTGTGAAGAATGTGTAGGTCTTTGTCTGTGGAAAGGGCCTCATTTATAATCATAGTTTCTCTAGTAATGGGGATGGATTTTATATCAATCACCAAATATTTATTGAATACTTGTAATGGTAATTGGTACTGGCCCATGCACATTATAATTTATTCCTGTTTTTTTGCTAGCTATCCTTATGTGACCATTAACACAGCTGTGCAAGACAGCCACTAGGGGTTAGGTGTTCAGTCTGAGGCTGTGAAGGAATCATATGCCATGTAGAAAATCAAGCTGTCTGGTTGCTCTATTTCTGAGCTAAATCAGGTTAGGCTAAGCAGGTGACTGTGGTACACTCCTTGGATCTAAAGGGGGAAGTGTTGGTCATGCTGTGGCCAAAGCCTTGGCTTGAGTTTCTGAGGGGCCTACACCCAGAGCTTCTGAATTGGAATTTGTCATGAGCTCTTACCAGTAATCTGAGTTGTCAGAATTATTATACTCATTTGGAATCATGACAGTAATATTTGTTCAGTTATTTTCCCCCGTGACCCTGAAATCTCTCTATAAATGCTTTCCAAGCTGGGCTGGGGCCCAGAAAGTGAGACAGAGTGTGACTTCTGCCTATTTTACATCACCTTCATGTATGTCCAGTTTGTAATGATATTGAACAAATGTTCTGAGGTAATGGGGACATATATGATAGAGATTCATACAATCCCAGAATCTCAGGAGGGGCCTAAGAAGCTATTTGGTCCTGAATAAGAATCCTTCGTAAGAACATACATGCTACATAGTCATCAGGCCTTTGCTTGAAGATCTGTAGTGAAAAGGACTCATTCACTTCTCAGCAGCCCACTTTGTGGAATTGTTGAGAAATCTTTCTTATTAAATATCTCTCCCTCCCTCTTCCCTCTCCATCTCTCCTTCCCTTTCTTTTCTCTTCCCCTTCTCTTTCTCAGTTCTCTTTCCCCTATCTCTCCCTCTATTTCTTCTTTCTTCTCTCCTTTTCCTTTCCCCTTCCTTTCCTCCACTGCTCCCCCCCACCCCAATCTAATGCTTCTAGTTCTGTTTCCAGGACAAAGTGGTGTAAAACAACTATTTTGGCTATACCTTAAATCACCAAGAAAGTTCTATTTTACCTTTCTATTCTTTGAACTATAGGCCTAGTAGTGCTATAGATGGATCAAAGGGTATGTTCAGTTTGGTAACTTTCTGGGCATACTTGCACATTTTTCCCAGAATGTCTGGACCAGAAATGGATTCATAGTTCCACCCACAGTGCTCTAGTTTGCCTGTTTTCCTGCAGCTCCTCCAGCATTTGTCATTCATCATCTTTACTGTTGGATAGGTATGAGGGGGGACCTCACAACTGTTTTAACTTGCATTTCTCTAATTATTAGTGAATTAGAACATTTTTACATGATTGTTGATAGTTTATATTCCTTTCTTTGAAAAATTCCTATTCATATCCTTTGACCATATGTCTATCTGTTGGGAAGAGGATTTTTGACTTATAAATTTGTATTATATTTCTTGGAAATGAAGCATTTATCAGAGAAACTTGTTACCTGTTTCCCTTTTGATTTTTACTACATTACTTTTGTTTGTGCAAAACCTTCAAAATTTTATATAATCAAAATTGTTGGTTTTATCTTATATGACCCTCTCTATCTCAATGGTAATTTCTTCCCTACTCTTATGATTTGTTATTTATTTATTTATTTTTTGTGGGGAGACAGGGTTAAGTGACTTGCCCAGGGTCACATAGGTATTAAGTATCTGAGGCCAGATTTGAATTCAGGTCCTCCTGACTCCAGGGCTGGTGCTTATAATTTTTTTTTATGATATGACCTTTTATATCCAGATTATGAAAACATTTGGGGCTAATCTTGGTTTATGGTATTGAGTAAATTTAATTTCTGTTAGATGGCTTCTAGCAGTTTTGTAAAACATAGTGAGATCTTCTAATAACTGAAGTCTTTGGGTTTGTCAAACATTATGTTACAGTGTTTGTGCTAATACACTTCTACCAGGACACCTTCTGGACCCACTTGCAAAATTTCCCTTGCCTCCATCTCCCAAGGCCCCAGGCTGCCCAGAATCCATTTGGACTGCTTACACTATTTGGATGGCTCAGGATTTCCTAACAGTATTCCTTCCACGGAAATGGAGGATCACTAGGATTTGCCCTCTACCCTGATAATGAGTCTTAAGGTTCTCTGGGCCTTATCATCATGCCTTTCAGCCTCCAGGATATGGTCACCTGACCCATATTGATGCCACCTGGGTCTTGCCATCCTGCTTGCAGTTGAACCTTCCATTGTATTGTCTTCTCTATTAGCCCTTGAGACCTAGGGCTGTTTTGTTTTTTCTGACACATTAAGCACTTAATAAATGATTTTTCATTCATTCATTCTATTTGAAAACTTAAAAAAAAACAAAAACAAAAGCAAGTGATTAATAAATGTTTCTTGACCTACTAATTGTACCTATGGCCAAGATCTAGGGCTGTGAGATAGAGAAGAAGGATTGGGACAGTAGAACTGTAGTGATCAAAAGTCTTGTTTTGGGATCATTCTCCACTACTGACTTATCACCACTTGTGGCAGATGCCCTCCAAATCCCAAGTACAGAAATATCAAGTACTACTTCTCTGTGTCTCTAGGAGAATACTCCCCACCCACTGGTTAACAGGAATGTGGGGTGTTCTGGGGAAATTCCAGCCCTCAATATTAAAATAGAATGCTTAGGAGGGAGGCAAAACTGGAATTCCCCTGAACCAGATTCCTTCTTTCCTATGTCCACTTTCTGAAGTAATATCCCAGCTTTCATATTAACAATCAACAGTCTTTCTTCCCTCAATTGTTCCCTCTCTGTATTTCTGTATCTTTTACAGTGTGGAGCATGTAGCTGTAGGTGCTCCACACAAATCAATCAACCAGTCAACATTTATGAAGTGCCTACTATGTGCCAGGTATTGTGCTAAGTACTGGGGATACAAAAAGAAGTAAAAGACAGTGCTTGCCCTCAAAGAATCTACAAGAGACAGCCTGTGGACAAGTATATATGCCACAAGTTTTATACCGCATGAATAAGAAACAGTGAACAGAGGAAAGACTTTCTGTAGAATGTTGGATTTCAGTTGAGACTTAAAGGAAGGCAGGGAGGTCAGTAGTCAAATCAGAGGAAGGAGAGCATTCCAGACATGGGGGACAGCCAGAGACAACGCCCAGAGCCACGAGATGGAGTATCTTGTTCGTGGAATAACCTGGAGGTCAGTATGTGTTGGGAAATAAGGTGTAAAAAGACCGGAAAGATCGGAGAGGCCTAGTTTATGAAGGACTTTGAATGCCCAATAGAGCATTTTACATTGCTTCTGGAGACAATAGGAAGCCCCTGTAGTTTATTAAGTGCAAGGGTGTGTGTGTGTGTGTGTGTGTGTGTGTGTGTGTGTGTGTGTGTGTGTGTGTGTGTGTGTGTGTGTGTGTGTGTATGTGACATAACTGGACCTGTGTTTTAGGAAAATCACCTTCATGGCTGAATAGAGTATAGACTGGAGTGGGGAGAACTTGAGGCAAGCAGACCCACCAGCAGGCTAGTTCAACAATCCAAGTATAAGATAATGAGGGCCTACACTAGAGTGGTGGTAGTGTTGGAGGAGAGAAGGGAGTACATTCAAGAGATGTTACAAAGGTGAAACAATAAATTTGTTGAGTGATTTAATGCATGAATTTTAGATAATGAAGCACAACCTTACATGGAGGTGTGAAGCTGATGAGACCAGACCTCCCTGGGGTTAAGATTGTGTGGCAGGACACAACATCCTTACACAGAACTTGATCAGAACCAAGGATCCCACAAGGGGGTAGAGATAGGGCCAGGCCCAGAGTCTTTGCTTTATGGTAGGACAGCCTTGGGAGTTTCAAAAGCTATTGCAGAATTGGCAGATTCCCCTTGGTGTCATGTCCTGTTGTCTTCTGTGTTTGTTGGTGTGGGAGGAGAGCCATCCAAGTGGCATGGGTAGTATACTTGAGAGGCTTGAGGATTGGATTTGAAGCTTTCTGGGCCTCCATTTCTTAGGGCTGCAAAATGATGATGTTAGTTTACATGATCTCTGAGGTCCCTTTACACTCTTTATCTATAATCCTATGATTTCCCTATTTCCACTACAGGTCTGAGTTACCTTAAGGGATTTGATAGTAAAGAATTTAGAGGTAGGGGATAAAAAGTACATAAGGATACTATGGATCTTACCAGGGCAGGGCCTGCTTTAACATTAAAACCATGTAATAAGATCCAAAGGGTGCCTGGTTAATGATATTAAGTAGGGAGAAATTGGTGCATAGAAGAGGCTAGAATGGCATTTGGCAGATGCCACTTAGTTTTTTAAGGAGGCTTTGGGAAAGACTTAGCTTTGTAACACAACCAAGACTGAACAGAGATGGGGAGAGAGAGAGAACATTGCCTGCTCATTTGCTGATTGATTGTCATCTGGAGCCATGAGGATCATTGGAGTTGGCTGGTTTCTGGCACAGACTTAACTCACTTAATTCACTGTTATTCGATAAAGACAATAGAATATTGCTTTAGTGCAGGCACTGGGCTTAAGGAACAGCTTCTTCTACCAGTGAGTGGTCCAGCAGGAGCCTGCAGATATCCTGCTTCTTCTTCCTCCTACCTCTATCATCCAGATCCCTTCAGAAGACCTTCCCCCAAGAAGGCAGAGACCCTCTTCCCCTACTTCCCCTGCTACCCACATGAGTAACTTTAATTTGTTGTGGTGTGGTGGAAAGAGCTTTGGCTCTGTACTCAGAGGACCTGAATTCAAATCCTACCTCTGACTTTACTATGTGTGTAATCTTGGACAAGTCACTTTAATTTCCATGGCTTCAATTTCCTTGTCCATAAAATGCAGCTATTGGATTAGATGACCTCTGAAGTCCCATTCAAGCTCTAGAATTATGATCCTAGTGATCTTGAACCATGTAATTTTATCCGAGATGCTGTTGAACTGATACCAGAAACACTTATTATAGCATACAGCTGCCTCAATACTACCAGTGCATATTTCAGTAAGGAAATCTCTTATGCGGGAGGTTTGGCAGTAGTGGAATAGTGTCAGGGACCTTCAGTTGCTGGCTAAGCAAGCTCAAGGAACTTTCCAGAACAGAGGCTTACACATCATTCACTTGGCTCTTTTGGCTTCTTTACTTCAGAGTGTTTCCTTTTATCTTCTCCAACATGAAGAAAAAGACCATTCTGGGATGTCTTCCCAGAGGTCTCACTCACTGCCTCCCAAGGCAAGGGCCTCTAGAGACCTTGCTCTCTGCGAGGCTAACAGGCCAACTGCCCCCTAGTGCTGAGAGAGACCCAAACAAACCAGGAAAGTTGGTAACTCTGGTCCCATTCATCCTGGGCAGGGCGCCATAGTAGGCAGCCCCTGAGAATGGGCCCACGCTAGGCCAATGCTAATTCACTTCTGGGCTTTGCAAATGACTTCTTTGTCTCTGCCTTCTAATGACAAGATAAGGGATTAGTTCACATTTGTGAGTAGCTAATGTATTTGAGGAAGCCTCCTGGATAGTCCTGGCAAATGTCAGTTTAGTTAAGTCTTTTTCTGTGTGAGACTAACACTTGGTTTTACCCTAACCTTCTTTTCCCAGTGTAGCTCTAAGTGAATAGATGGCTGTAGATCCCAAGGTAAATGCTTCTATTTGTTTTCATTGCAGCCATCACTTAACCACATTCTGATCTTATGCATTCTTTGTATGCCTAGAGTCTTAAGAGGTGCCTACCAGATGTTTGCTAAGTGGAATCATGTTTACCATGTAGCAGATGAGGCCCAAGATGGTATAGTCATTGGGTCCAACCCAGGGTCTTAGGAAGATACCACTTTGAGTTATTATATCTCACCTTCTCTCCCTTCCTCACTCCACGGGTTACATTTATAGCACAGGAATCCTAAAATTGTTAAACTGTGTTGCTTTGAGGATGTTGAAAGGGCTATTCTGTCACACCCTAGAGGTGGCTGCATTCTTAGTCTGGAATAAGCTCAGCATGTCCTGCCAATAAGATTGCTTAGGGTTAAGATGGCTAGGTGGGGGTAGGAATAGTTGATAAGGAAGCAGAATGGATTGGATCTTCCTCTGGAAGGGTACAGTGTTTTTATTCTGCACTTCCTTGTTCACCTTGCCCCAGACTAGCAGAGCCCTTCTAGGATGCACTGAAATGTCAGAGCCTCAGCAGTTCTGGTTGGGAAGAGTTAATCCAGGTTCCAGCATGCAATAGTGTTGAGTGTGAGATGGAGGCATGCCTCTTTCTGTGGAGCAGGGAGTGTCCTGAGCTGCCTGACAGCCAGGTCAGTAGGGACTCCTAAGCCAGCCCTTAGAGAGGAATAGGCCAGGCTCTCTCATGGGGTCTGAAGTTGGGAAAACAGAGGCCGAAGCTGAGCCTGTATTTGTGAGGTTGGTAATTTGGGGAGTTTAGTCCCTCCCAGGTATGGGAGGGAAAAATGTGATTCCCCAGCCATCCTCTGTGACTCTTGGGACTAGATTAGGCAGAAATAATGCACAGCCTTAAGTAAGCTTAGAGGTACAATATTTGCAAGGGAGAGAGAAGCCATAGATTGAGGACTGACTTCCCAGAGACATCAGACACTCATTTTTCTGGGCAACAATGGTTTAACAAATAGAGTTTTCTATTTGTGGGAGCAACTAAGTCTCTCTTACCTCTCACCTTCTGTTGCCCAAGGGCAGGATGGGGTGCATGTTTGGGGAGGAAAAGAAAAGAGGAGGTGGAAAGCTGATTCAAGGATTCATAGACATGGATGAGTGTAGCAGAAAGCTGGTCTTTTGGCTTTCCGTCTATCAGCAGGTAATGGTCCCCCCGGGGAAGTTGGGCAGTGCCATAAATAGCCCAGCTGACACAAAGGCACTCTGTCTGGGAAGAGTCTTTCACATGTCTCAGGCAGCCACTTGACGCGGACCACTAATAAGTGCTGCAGCCGTGCTTGGAGGCTGCTTGCCTGCTGGAAGATCCTGGCTCAGGCTTGGTCGGGCGCCCATGCCGTTAGTTCCTGGGGACTCTGCCATCGGAGGATTGTTGCAGCTAGGGGTGGGCTGATTGAGCTCGTTGTGTTTGGGACTCAGCTCACTCCCGTCAGCGAGTGCTGGGTAGGTGCCTTGGGAGAGCTACTCTCCATTCTATTCCAAGTGCCTTTTCTTTTTAAAAATCTCCTCTAAGGCAGCCATTGATGCAGATGCTGCAACCAGAGAGAATGGTGTGTATTGGTCTGAGATAGCTGGGTGTGGTGTTTGGGGTGGGGTGGGGGGCGCAGCAGGTGCTGTGGAGGAAAAGAAAAAGACAAGGAGAGAGGGAGGGAAGTAGAGAGAGAGAGAGAGAGAGAGAGAGAGAGAGAGAGAGAGAGAGAGAGAGAGAGAGAGAGAGAGAGAGAGAGAGAGATTGAATTCTGGAGACAGGGAAGAAGAAGAGGGGAAAGGGAGAAAAGCTCTTGGGAATGTGGGGTTCTGTTGCAGTCCCCACTGCTTTCCAACCTCTGTCTCTGACTTATTGCCAGGCATGTCATTTTTATTTGGGGAGGAAAGGAGTTGGAATGTGTAGAAAATCCGTCCTCTGACCTGGGACTTGGTGGCTGTGTGAAGCAACCTAGCAAATGGGATTATTTGGTTAAAAGCAGCAGCTTTGAATGGAAAGTTGGGATCCAGCTGGCAGTAAATAAGATTTGTGGTTTCATCAGTGATGCTGATGGGTGGCTGATTTCAAACTGTTACAACTCTTTGTTTTGAGGGCATAAAGATTTCTGAGATTAGGCAATTTTAAGTATGTGAATGTGAATACATATGATGATTTGACTGAACTTTGGGCTTTAAACAGGAGGCTTTGCTTCTTTGAAATGTATAATGAGCTACTTGTAAAGTGTTAAGGTTTCGAGCAGCTTGTTCTGCACTCTGTACTCAGGGCCACTTAGGAAATGTGCCAGATCCTCCCTAAACCCATTTCCAAGACTGCCCTCCTCTCTGCTTCATCTCGGAGGGCTACTCCAGGCTGGATTCTGCAAGGGGCGGGGCTGCCTCACCTAAGTTAGACGACTCAGGGACCCTAGGAGGAAGGAAGAGGTCAAACTGCAAATCTCGCCAGGCTGCTGTAAGAGCCGGCAGTGACTTCAAGCTGCCGGGGATGGCTTGCTTTCTCCACGCTGTGTGGTTCTTCTTGACAAGGGAAAAGAAAATGATTGCAGTCAAGCCCCAGCTACTTAAGCATCTGAAAAGTCGGTGAGGCGCATTTGCCTCACTGGACCTGCTGCTAGTTAATTTTCCAGACAGCCTAGTAGTTCACATTTAACTTGAGGTGTGGTTAGGGATTAGAGCAGCTTTCTTCCTTTTTTCTCATACATGTCAAATCCCTTGCCAAGTTACAACAAGGAGAATCGCCCAGAAATGGGGCGGCTTTTGAGACGTGGTCAGCTAGTCCTCTGGCTATTAGGGGTGGCCCTGTTGACATTTGATGACTCTCCCCTCAGTAGGAGGCAGTTGTTGGCTTTAGACTATTAAGGAAAGCCTGTTCCTGCAGGAAACTGAGAGGTTTCAGCACCAGTCTCCAGGGTCCCGCCCAGAGCTGACTTTCTATCCAACTATTTACAAAAGGAGGGGAGCTGTTTTTAGGCAGAATTGGGGAGCTCGGAGCCGAGAAATTCTGTTTCTTTATAGTGTGGGGAGGCAGACATGAGGACTTCTCTGACGGGCTCTAGCCCCACTGAGAATAAGCATATTAGCTTTGTGTCTGTGTATGTCAACATTTATTGATTTCTTGGAGCCCAGCCGAAGTAGTGAGTGAAGCAGATTGAATGTTGCTTGTTAGTGGCTCATCGTGTTGCCCACCTCAGGCAGCCTGGACGCTGATTGTTGGTCCTGGGCCCCAGGGTGACGGTGCTGCTGCAGCCCTGGGAGAGATGTGATGTTAGTGCACTCAGGTCTTTCTCTCCCGGAGCCTCTTCTGAAGAAGCCTTCTGTAGACTTGGTCATTTACATGTTGTGTCTCCCTTTAGAATCTAAGCTTTTGGAGGGCTGGCTTTTGTTTTGCTTTTTGCCTCTCTTGGTATCCCTGGCACATAGTAAGCGCTTAATAAATGCTTGTTGACTGACTGACTGACACTTCTGTCACAGCTCTCAAAGCAAGGGGCATTCCACCAGGTTAACAGGTGTTGATATTAAGTGGAAAACATCTATTCTGCTTAGTGCTTTGTGAGGAGGGCAACTGAGTGACCTTGATCAGTTAAAAGTTTTGACTGGGGACATTAGGCAGAAAGGCAGGGGCACAGAAGGAAATTGGCTTCCTGGAGTGCCAAGTGGAAGATACGCTTGAGCTGTACCTCCCAGTAGTTGAGAATTTTCCACCTCTTGCTTCTTCCATCAGAAAACATCAGTAACAGCACTACTTAAAATAGACTATCAGAATTGGAAGGGACTTCAGGGATAATTCATCTCCTTGTTTTACTAATAAGGAACCTGAGTTCTAGAAAAAAAGAAGCTCTGGCTTCAAATTAAAATTCAAAATTCAAATTCAAATTAAAATTATAAAAAAATAAAATCTGGGGGCAGCTAGGTGGCACAGTGAATAGAGCAACAACCCTGGAGTCAGGAGGATCTGAGTTCAAATCTAGCCTCAGACACTTGACACTTGCTAGCTGTGTGATCTTGGGCAAGTCACTTAACCCCAATTGCCTTGCTTTCCCCCCTCAAAAAATGGTGCACTACCCCCTCCCCCCATGGTTCTGTAAGGTTTGCAAAGTTATTTCCTCACAATAATACTGTTTAAATATTTAACGGCAACTGAGGTCTGGAGAGATGGAGTGGCTTGCCCAATGGTAAACAGAACCCCATGTACGTTAGAGTTGACATTTAAATATAGTTTGTCCTGCTACAAACTCAGCACTTTCCTTTGTACAATATTTTATTCCATTAATTCACTTAAGATTATGGGACCTCCACTATCCTATCTATCCTAATTCAAACCCTCAACACCTCTCACTTGGACCATTGCAGTAACTTCCTATTTGGTTTCTCCGCCTTGTGTCTCTTCCTTCTCCAGCCCATCCTCCATACAGCTGTTAAAGGATATCTCAAAGCTCCGATCTGACTGCATCACTCCTCCACTCAGTAGATCCCAGTGACTTTCAGTGGCCTCTAGAATCAAATGCAAATTCTTCTATCATTTAAGACCATTTATAATCTTTCTCTAGTCTACCATTCCAAGATTATTATACATTACTCCCCTTCCTGTCCTAATTTTCTGTTCCCTAGACCATGGTTCTAGCTCCTTTCTCCATGTCTTTGTACCCCATGTCTAGCACACAACTCCCTCCTTACCTCAGCCTCTTAGAATCCCTAGTTTCCTCCCAAACTTAGCTTAAGCATGTCCTCCATATGGGTGATGAGGGTAAGTGATGAGGAAGTACTTGGTAGTTTTCTGGGAACGGTGAGAGTGGCCTATGTGGAGGGCATGGGGTATGGTAGAAAAAGTCCTAGACTGGGAGTCTGGACACTTGGGGGACTCAGCTATAAAACTAATCAATCAATTAATGAATAAGCATTTATTAAATGCTTGCTTTGTATCAGACATGGTGGGTGTTGCTTCATACTGGACATGGAGCAATGGATTGAGGAACAGAGCAGAAAGAGGAATAATGGATAAAAATCCTGGGGAGTAACCAAGTCCAATCGTACTTTAGGAATATCCCTTTAGTAGCTATTTGGAAGAGACGCCAGGCAGGGAAACAAAATAGGAAGTTATTGCAACGGTCCAGGTGAGAGATGCTGAGGGCTTGAATTAGGATGGTGGCCGTGTGTGTGAGCAGAGAAATGAGGATGGGCATGAGAAGTATAGAAGGTTTGACAACTGACTAGATACAGGGGATGGAGGAGGGTAAGAAGTCAAAACTAAAACCCGAGTGATAGGGAAGGGAATAAGCATTTTCCTAGCATCTACTATGTGCCAGGAACAGTGCTAAAGACTATTTGATTTTCACAGCAACCTTATGAAGTAGTACTGTTATTATCCTCATTTTATAATTGAGACAAACAGAGGTTAAGTTATTTGTCCAGAGTCAAACAACTATTAAGTGTCTAAGACTAGATTTGAACTCAGGTCTTCCTGACTCCTTATCGGTTGTTACAGGAAGGATGCTTCCTATCTCCACAGAAACAGGGATGTTAGAAAGAGGAATGAAGAGTTGGTTTTGTGGTATAGATAATGAGTTCTATTTTGGGCATGTTGAGTTTGAGGTGTCTGGGATTTTTAGTTGAAAATTTCTGATGGGTAGTTGGTGACGCGGGACTGGAGCTCAGGAGAGAGGCTAAGGCTGGATCTATATAGATCAATGAGTCATCTGTATGGAGATGATAATTGGACCAATGGAAGCTGATAAGACCTCCAAGTAAGAGAGCTTAGAGAGAGAAGAGAAGAGGGATCAAGACAGAGCCTCAACATCCATCCATACTTGGGGGTGATGATCCACCAAAGTGGACGAGAGAGTGGCTCGACAGGGAGAAGGAGAACAGGGAGAGAGAATGATATCATGAAAACTGAAAGGAGAAAGAGTTTCCAGGAGGAAGTGATCACTGTCAGTGGCTGCAGAGAAGTGAGGAAGGATGAGGGCTGAAAAAAGCTGCTGGATTTTGCAACTAAAAGATTATGAGCAAATTAGGAGAGAGCACATTCATTTGAACAAAGAAGTTGGAAGCACTGCTGTGAGGGAAAGGAGAGGAAATGGAGGCAATCAGGAGAGAACCTTTTCTAGGAAATGAGTGGGAGGAATATAAGACAGTAGCTACCATGTAGAAAGGTAAAGTGAGGGTTTAAAGCAGTTAGCTATGTGACTTGACACTAGTTACTTTACCTTCCTTGGCCTCAGTTTCCTTTTCCATAAAATAAGAGAGTTGGATGAGATGTTTTCTAAGGCCCCTTTGGCTACAACATTTCATGTTCTCAAATTCCTTTCAGCTTGAATGGTCTGTGGGTGTCAGGGTAGACTACAAATTCTCTTCTGTTCCCCTCACCCTCGTGATGTGGGTGGAGAATGTGGTACCCACTGCAGATAAAACTCTTTATCTGTAAATCTCCAGGAACAAGCCCCTATTCGCTTCTTAGCTCTTTAGAGCCTGACAAATAGTTCTCATTGGAAATCCTTCTCCAGTTCTTGTGAGAAAGCCCAAGCGGCTGGAGGTTTGTTGTTGTTTGTGAAGCTATGCTGTTTCCAAGATGTCATCACTCCAGAGAAAGCTATTATTCCTCCCAGGAATAAACAAGCTTGTTTACAGATCAGTCCCACTGAGTGGGGAGAGGCTGGCGCCTCTCTCTGGGGTTGGGTCTGGGTGAGCTAGAGCTGCTTGCCTTCTTCCTCAGATCCAAAGAAAAGAGTTCTGCTTTGCCAGCAGGGTACAGCCGCAGTGGGCCTAGACATAGGACCGTCTCCTTTCATGGAGTGGAAGAAGACTCAAGTCATGTGTCCAGGGCCTTTGGGGACACAAGAGCTCCCTGACAGAGGTCATAGGGGTTTTACTGTAACAGCAGAGGGTGCTGGACCATTTGGAGTGTGTGCATGGGAGGAGAGCACAATTTATCTTGTCCAGATGTGGTTAAAGTCCTTCCAAGGGCATTCTTCCCTTCTCCCTGAGCCTGAGATTGACCTTGCATGTTGCCTGGCACAAACCAGAGTTTGCCATTTTCTGATATTCCATTTGAATACAGGTTATATTCCAAAAGTTCATTTGTAAGTAAACTATTTTGATTTCAGAGCACATTTTCTTTTAGAAACAATTGTACACGGTGGTTAGGTTCCTGAGCCAGCCCACAAGGATCTGTTTAACTCAAAATATAGTTGAAATAGTACTAATCCTGGCTCTGAGCCATGCAGAGCCCAACCTGTGAACCCCACAGGGTTTTGAGAGAAGAGCAGATGGGGAATCCTGAACCACGGCAGCTTTGCAGCAGTATTGAGGGGAAGGCTGAGGCCAAGGATTCCCAACCTTTCTTGTCTCATGGACTCCTCTGGATTTCTGGTGGAGTCCCTATGGATCCCTTCTCAGATCATGTTTTTAAATGCATAAAATAAAACACATAGGATCACAAAGGAAACCAAAGATTAGTGAAAATAAAGATGTAATTCCCCCCTCTCCCCACTTTTAATTTCATGGACCTCTTGGATCTCAGGTTAAGAATCCCTTACTTATGGTGGTAGGAGCCATTCATAAATTAAGTCTTAAGCCTAAGACTGCCTGTTCAACAAAGCCTTTATCTTTAGAACTACAACTAGTCAACAGTAGACAGATGGTGGAGAGAGGGCTGGCCTCAGAAGCAGGAAGACCTGAGTTCTGACCAAGTTCTGCTTCGGACACATTCTGGCTGTGGGAATCTGGGCAAGTCATCTAACCTCTTGGTGCCCTGGGCTACTTTCTAGCCCTCTTAGTCACAGTTGAATTGTGGATCTGTTTCAGCTGAGAGAGGTAACCACACTAGGAGTTCACTGTAGCAATTACATTTTCCTTATTATACCAGAGTTATTTCTTTCCATGAGTCTAAGAAGAACCTCAGTAGAAGTTGCATCAGATTGAGAAGCAGAAGTCCCAAATTCTAGTTCAGTTTCTTTTACTTAATAGTTTTTTGACTTTGAGTGAATCATTTCTCCCTTTGGGCCTCAGTTTCTCCATCTGTAAAATGAGGAGGTTGAACCAGAGCTCTAAAGTTCCCACCTCTTCCAACATCTTGTTCTGTAATATTCTTTGTTCTGTGGGTCCTTCCATGACTGTGATGTGAGAAGCAAGCCTGGAAGAGTGTTAAAAAGTCACTTTGAACTTGACCTGCTCCACAGGACTGACATAGCTGGGGAGGGAGAGTCTAGAGCAGAATCTGGGGAAATTGTAAGTGACTGATGGGGTTTCTGAGCAGTCACCTGCTCCAGGTTGGGACTGTAGGTCAGGATTGCTTCAGGAGCCTATGCTCCTCCTCTCTCCAGATGAAGGAGGCAGAGATTGTGAAGCTGCTTTCAAATCCCTCTTCAGCACCTCATGTCTCTCATTTGCCCTTGTCACTCTCTGCTGTGAATGACAGTGACCTGTCTCTTTCTTGTCTCTTCTCTTTGGCTATAAACCTCTTGAAGGCAGGGACTGGCCCTATTTTACTTTTTCGTTTCCCACAGCACTGGGATCATGAGATCATAGATGTGCAGCTAGAAGGGAGCTAAAGTGGTGTTAGACTCATCCCCTTTATTTTATAGATGAGGAGACCCAGGCACAAAAAGATGAATTGATTTGTCTAAGGTCACACTGATAATAAGTGGTAGAGCAGTGTCTGACCAAAATCAGCCTCCCTCTCCATGGCCAGACATTACCATAACCTGGAAACTTCTTTGGCACATTCTCTCAACGGGCCTTCTTCCTGACCCTCCTTCTCATGACTGGTTCTGTGGAGTGAGGGATGGAAGTCCTGACATTACAGGGCTCTCAGGCAGCTGCTTTCACTCCCATTTCCGAACCCTGGTGATGTGGGTATTTGACCACCTGGAGGGAGAGGAGTTTCAGCTTTTGCCCTGAAGGTGTGTAAGTTCACTCACTTCTGCTTTCCTGAGGCCACAGGGCCATTACTTGAACTTCTGCTTCCTGTTCCCCAGGGGTGCAGTGAAGCTTCCTGCTTCTTGACTGTGGTTACCAATAATGCTCTGATCCTCTGAGGGCACTAAGGCTGGGACTGACAGTCTGTCAAGAGGCCATGAATCAGACACAAGTTCACAAGATCAGCCCCCTGGGAATCTTACTGAAGTGGAGCTCCAAAGGCTAGCCTTCTGCCGAAGCTCCTTAGTAAGTGATGTTTTCCCTCTTTCAATTTCAGCCAGTGAATTTTCTAAAGAGAGGTGGAAGTAGATTTCTCTTGTTTTTCCTCCTCAGAAAGTCTTCTTCCATTTGAGTTAACCTATTTGGATCTACTGCATTCTCCTGGCAGGGTTTTGTGCGAGTCTCTTCTCCCTTGCCTACTGCTTCAGTTTCTCTGTTATGATAGCCCTGATTTGAGCTCCTTAAATACCCCAAATAAACAGAAGATAGTGATGTTTTTCTTCAAATATATAGAAGATTTGACCTTTGGATTGTCATCTCTGCATTCTGAGTCTTTCTTTGTTAGGATTTTGCTTATAGGAAGGGTGTGAGCATTTAAAGGTAAATGAAGGAGAGGGTTGCCACCTTTAGGACTACAACAGTAATATTTACCATTCTCTTGTGACCTTTCTAACTCTCTCTCTTCTGTTGTGATGTTGACCATACTCTCCTTCCTGAATGGCCTGGGGCCTCATGATGGACCTCAGATCTTTAAGTGTAGACTGGATCAAAGAGAGCTCTTGACCCAGTCTCTGCCCTGCTGTTTGGAGGGAATCTGGGAGGGGAACAAAGTCTACCTTTGCCAAGGGGCCAGTCAGAACAAGGATTCTGGGCATTTGGTACTGGGAAATTCCCCAAAGTTCAAGAGACCTGTAGTTTTGCAATGCCCTTGTCATTCTATATTGGGGAATCCTAAGTGGGGGTACTGAAAAGGATCAACAAGGAATTAGGATCAAAAGAAATGGTTTTTGGTTTTTTTTTCCAGTGTGGTAGACTGGGAATCAGGATTCTAGTCCTGATGTGACCATGCACTCTTTGTGACTTTGGGTAAATCAGTTAGCTTCTGTGAGCCCTAGCTTTCTCATCTCTAATTAAGGAATAATAACACTTGAACTACCTACTTCATGGTGGTAATGTGAGGAAAGCACTTTGTAGTCCCTTGAAGGTTTTACAAAGGTGAACTGTTATTACTTTTATTTTGAGAATTTGCCAAGTTGTTACCCTGTGGCCAGATTCTTTTGGAAAACTGGTCATGACATATAGCAAATGTCATGACTTTCCTTGGGGGTATTACTGGAAGCTGGCACAGGGCAACTGAATGCAGGTGGGTAATGCCCACCTCTAGGATCTTGGAAGTTCCTGACTTAGACTGAGATCTGATCTGCTGTGTAGTTCAGTGTCACATCAAGTTAGAAACAATCAAGAGTCAGATTATGGATAGGATGCGTGGGAGGCAAACCAGAATTTAGGTTGTCTGGGAGGATCAAGGAATCTGTAGTTACAAGAAATGATGGACAAGCCTGATATAATGGTAACATACTGTTTACCAACCTCAGGAAGAACAGATTGGTTCAAAGGTTAGGGTAGGTAAGAGATTCCAAATCCAGGTAGACAGGTAGGGTGAGTAAAGGGTACTGCTGCTTCTGTATAGGAGGAACCCTAATACCAAGGTAAAAAAAGTTTGACCTTGGTGCTCCTTATATACTTCCTGCTGGAGCAAGAAATAATTTAAGTGGGTTAATGATTAGGCCCTCCAGGTGTGTGTGTGTGTGCGTGTGTGTGTGTGTGTACACACACACACACACACACATATATGCACATACATACATACATACATACTTATATATGTATGTGTATGTATGTATATATATGTATACACTTGCACATATATAAAAATGATTACCTCTAGTTGATGAACTTTGACTGAACTACGAGCAATCTGTGAGACAGGAGCTACACTGGTTAGAGGCAGGCACTTATCTCAGGCTGAGTTCCTGAGATGACCCTGATAAGGGGACATCCTCAGGGATGACCTTGGGCCAGACCTGATCAAATTCAGGACCTGTAGGACCAGGTCATCTGGCCTAATGTTCTCTTTACAACTTCTCACCCCATTTGTTTAATCTCTTGGTTCCATTCAGGGGTATGGTAGTAAATGTTCAACAACAGGCTTTCTGAAAAAGTTTCATCTGTATTGTTAACATTTTCTCCATCACTTTATTAAATCTAGACAATTGACAAAGCAAGAAATCAAACCCTTATTTGTGGCATGGTATAAATGCTCACAATGAAAATTCAACAATTGACTCTTCCTGGCTGGTGGGAGCTGGTAGTAGCACACCCCTGGTTCCATCCCTCCTCTAGGAATTTTCTCTCTATAAAATCTTTTCCTGCTTTGAGGAACTAGAATGTATTGGGAATATTCCTAATAAATGGGAGATAATACTGAGGTTTTTTGTGTGAAGAATCTTATCAACCCAAGGGAGACAACATTTGTGTTTTAATAGAATCTGCTTCCTGGAGGCAACCATGAGGTAGATTTGGACCTAGAGAGCATGTGAATGGTAAAGGGAATGTTTGCCTGTTTCTTCCTGGGCAGACTGGTTTCCTTGGGCACACTGGAGTTGTTCACTCTTGCTGCACCATATCTGAGCCTTTTCTCAAATTTGAGGCTATGAGAGCTTTTTGTTTTATGACACAAGGGTAGGCAAACCTTCTGGAGGCACCAAGGCCTCCTCCTGAAAGGCCAGGGTTAAACATAGAAGAAACCATATTGTCTGTTTGTAGAAAAGCATAAAGAGGGCTTTCCCAAAGCCACACGGCTGCTGAAATCCTACCTTTTTCACTGCAAACTGAGAGTGTATGAGCTAAGATCTTAGACCACACTGTCTCTCTTTTAGAGAGAGAAGGTAATGTCCTTCACACAGGGTCACAGAGCAGAGGGATGACACAGTGAGCTTGATTCTGCCCTTTCTGTGCTGCCAAAACACACTTTCCAGCCTCACAACCAGCTTTCCCATATGGTTTGTTGCTCTTAGTTTTTTTTGTTCATCACAGCAAATTAAGAACCTTTGGTCTAACCTTGCTGGCAGAGTTGCCTTTCTAAATCCTCCACTATTTATTCACCTATTCAGTGTTTACTAATCACCTACTACTAGTGTTCCTAGATTTGTGTTAGGTATTGTATGGGATAAAAAAGCAGATCTTTCCTTTGCCCTCAAGGAGTATATAGTCTAGAAATGACCTTACCAGGTTCTCTAAGAACCCATCCTTTTGTGAGTCTCAGAAGGAGCTAGTACTTCTGCCTAGTCTTGGCTTTTAGGCCAAGAAGCCATCCTTGTGCTGTTCTTTCTGCTTCTCCCATACCTGTCTACCCCCACCCCCCACTGGCACATACACCAGCACCTCAAAACCCTTCAGAAACCCAGGTCTTTCTACTCTTCTTGTAATCTGGGCAAGTCAGAAGGTAAATGATGATTCCTGAGAAGCTTTGGGCTCCCTATCTGCTATCCCCTCTACAGCAGCCCTAAAACCTGGACTGAATTTGGTAGAAGATTTAATGAAATACTAAACTGAGCCTCCTTTCCTTCATTTCCTGCTTCTCTTTTATCTGATATGGGCACTAGGCAGAATTAAATAAAGCTATGGCTAAGCCAGATTAAAAGATGGAGTAGTAGATCTAGAAATCCTCCTGGAAGGAGAGAAAAGTCAGGTCTCTGAAAATGTGAGGCTTAGAATGCATAGGAAGACACAACCCAATTTCTTCAAATACCATTGTGGTTGGTTTCCTTGTTAGGTCCTCAGACCCTCTGCTCAGGGACCAGTAGAGGAATGGTATATCCAGCTGAGCTGAGGCCTGGGGAGGGGGTGCCTCCAGCTCAGCTCCCTCCCAGTCAGGAGCAGTTAGGCTCTCTGGGATCTTCTGAGGGATGCATTACCTTTGAGGAGTGAATTGAGGGCTCCCAGGACTCTCTCCAAGGGCAAGTGGAAAGCTATCTGTTATCCTTTTGAAGGTGGCTGGTCATGTACAAATGTTGCCTTAGCCTGTTCTCCTTCCTCTAGGATTTCTCAGAGGTCCACAAATGTATGTGTATAAGAAGGCAGTCTGGTGCAGTAGAAAAAGCACTAGGTTGGGAATCTAGAGATCTGGGCTTGCAGGATCTTTGTTCAATGAAGGCCTGGCACTAAATGGCCCCTAAGGTCCCCTCTCAGCCAGCATCAGCTTGTAGTCCACAGCTGCCAGCTGTGAGTTGGAGCAATCAGAGAAGGAGAGCTCTGCCAGTAGCTCATATTGCCCCTTCCTGGAACCTTGGAAAAGACCAGAGGTTTCCAGTTTGGGGCCAAGTGGCTGCCCTCTGACCTTCTGGTGTGGTGCCCCCTGGCAGCATGAAACTTTCAGGCAAAACCCCCCAGTGTTCCTATAGCTGAAAGGGTGGGCCCCCAATGGGACCGGGAGAAAGCTAGTGCCCATGTGGTAGAGGGGAAGGCAGCTTGGACAAGTAGGGTCACCTTAAGTCAGTCATCTTCTCTCTCCTTGGGCCTCACCTTGCTTCCCTTTCTAAAAAACAAAACAAAACAAGGTTCTTAAACTTAGGTGACTTTTAATGCCTTTTCTTGCTCTAATATCCTAAGATTCTTAAATAGGCCCTTTGGCTAGGAAATCTCACATAGAAATCTCCTGTGATGAAACCAAGAAGAACCTGCCCTTTGATGGAGGCCAAGGTGATTAGGAGGCACTTCCCCTTTTCGGCATTGTTTGTTTTTGCTCTAATCTGCCAGTGAGAATGGTCTGAGCTGCCTGACTTGCAATTCTGGTTTTGGGTCTGTCACTGTATTCTCCAGCCCCCTCAGCCCACCAGGGCGTTGGCAAAGGAGTCACCAGCCGGGCAGGCTACAGCCACTCCTACCTTTCCTCCAAAACCCAACCCCAGGCCACCCCAGGAAAGGGGAAGTTCAGAGCTAGTCACTTCCCTGGAGAGACAGACCTGGGGGTGCCCTGCCTCGGTGGGGAAACTGGCTATGGATTAGAATCCACTGTTGACCATCTTTTTTTCTGCTGAGCACAAGGAAGCAGATAGAGCATTGTCTGGGAGAGTGTGGGGATTCTGTTGATTTGGTGGGTGGGATGACAAGCCAGGATTTGAAACCTGTGAGTGATGAGGTTGCTTCTCAGGGAGCAGCAGCCTCTCAGTCACATGTAAGGGAGAAGAGGAATGCCTCAGCTCTAAGGCAGCCTCAGATCCCTTATTCAGCGTGGCAGGGAGCTGCCCTGCAGAATTAAGTCCAGCCCTCTGCTTCTAAGAATGGTCACTGCTCAGGGTAAGTGTGTGTGCTGGAGGAGGCGAGGGGAGAAGGGAGAGCAGGGGAGGAGCTGGGCCAGAGGCTTTGGGTCTCAGCAGTTTGGTGGGGTTTAGCTGTGGGGGACAGATTTGATGTATTTACCTGGCTCTGCATTTGGCCACTGAAAGTTTTCTTCAGTCCAAAGTGCTTTCATGAGTATTATTTGAGAGTATCTCATTAAGTTTTCACAAAATCCTGTGCAATCAGTATACTGGTGGAGCTGGGACTTAGAGCCCAGATTTCCTTACTCCTGCTTCAGTGCCTTTTCTGCTAAATTGCAAAGATGAAGTAGGAAGAACTTCTGGCCTAGCACAGAGCATGTCCGAGCTGTGCCCCCAACCTCCTTCCAATTTAGAGAACTTGGTGACATCTTTGTTATTTGCCAAGGCAGAGTTATCATTCCAGACCTCGGGCAGGACATCCTAATTTAAGGGCAAGGGTTTACATCCTCCAGAAGACAGTGTTAGAGTAGGTGAAGGGGAAGGTGGTCCTCTCTGTTCATTGGACTACCTGGCCTCATCCTGTATTGGGAATCTTACTGGTAGTGTTTTCCAGAAGCCAGTTTGAATTTTTCTTGCTGGTCAGTGTTTGGGTCATAGTTCATTCAGATGGGATTTAGAACTTCCCCAACTTACATCCTGGTTCTAGCTCCAAGCAAGGATTGAGTAGAAGTGGCATAATTCTATTGTCTTCTAGCACTGGTCTAGATATGACTAGAGGACCCCAGTCGAGAAGCCTTCTCTCTCCAAGTACCTAGGGGCTAGGCAAAAAGACCTCAGGGTTTAGGGAAGTAGAATTGGTCTCCCTAGTTTGTTGCCCCTGAAACCTGGTGCATAGAGGGCAAACATAAAATTAACATGCTGGGCCCTCTGCTCTCCCAGAGGTCTGGTATAGTAATGTCCCCCACAATGTTAGTGCCGGTCAAATATCCCTTTTACTTTTTGCCTTCTTGTTCTTTCTTTCCTATCTCTCACACGATGAGCACTGCCTTTGTCCTCTTCCAGGCTCAGTCAGAACCTGCCATGTGTGATGAGCGGATGTATTGTGGTAGCCTTTGAGCACCAAACCTTTGGTTGGTTCAATCCTCAGAAGGCAGTTATTGGGCCTTGATACATACACTGGAAAGGATCTGAAGAGATTCCTGGCAAAGGCAGGCCCCTTATCTCTGTATGCCTGGCCTTGGCTTCTTGTCGACTTCTGACTTTTTGACCCCTGGATGGCCTTAGGGGTCTTTGGCTATTTGGGGCCTCCTCAAGGGAAGGAAATCAATCTTCAGGTCACAGGTTGTTATTTGGGATGTGGACAGGTTGGAAGGACCAGGGGAATTATTCATTTGGATTCCTAGAGGACTTGAGTTCAAATCCTAGTCCTGCTACTTAATACCTTTGTGACTGCAGACAAATCGTTTCATCCCTCTGGGTCCCATTTCTTCATCTGTAAAATGCAGATCCGGATAATCTCTTTCAATTAAAAATCTTGTGGTCCTATGGCCATCAGCCCTAAGTATTATGAGCTAAGACTTCTAGGACCTTTGCACAATCTAAGGTTCTTTGGCCTCATCTTGTTCTCTCTCTCTTTTTCTCTTCCAGATGCTTGAGACAGACGTGGATGAAAGAAAAGAAATGCCTTCTGAGGAGGAGGTGCCCCCTTCTACTGAGGTGGGGGTTAGCGGGCCACCTGAGGAACTGGGGCCCCCTGAGAGCCACCGGCCCCAAAAGGAGGCACTTGGAGGGGAGGCCACAAGCCTGCCTGCTGAGGGGGTAGCCAATGGGGCACCTGAGGGATGTAAGCCTCTAGAGAACAACCCATCCCAAGTGGAGGCATCTGCAGGAGAGGCCACAAGCCTGGAGGTCTACCTGCCTACTGAGGGGGTGGCCATTGGGGCATCTGAAGAGCCAGAGCCTCCTGCCAGTGACTGTCCTCAAGAGGAAGTGCCCACAGAGGAGGCTTCAGGCCTGCAGGCCCCTCCCTTAACTGACAAGCCATCCTTTGTGATCCCCGAGGTCCGTCTGGACTGCACCTTCAGCCAGAGCTTAGGGGCAGAAGGGAGAGAGCAGGAAGGTGCCCCCGATGAAGAGGATGAGGAAGAGGAGGAAGAACTGGAGGGGGAGGAGGGGGACGAGGACGAGGACGATGAGAGCGATGACAACTACCTGGAGCGGAATGAGGGGAAGCGGTGCAGCATGATCGAGACAGCAGGCGCTGATGGGGCCTTCACGCTGACCGTGCAGAGCTCCCTGCGGCGCCGCACCCACAGTGAGGGCAGCCTGCTGCAGGAGCCCAAGAGCCGCTGCTTCACCTCGGACACCACGCTCAACTGCTCTGATGGCGAGGGCAAGAAGAGCGGCTGGGCCCTGGCCTCCCCCGGGGCCATGAAGAAGGAGCTGGCCCGCAACGGGGGCTCCATGCACCACCTCTCTCTCTTCTTTACAGGACACAGAAAGGTAGGTGAGGATGCCTCCTGGGGTGGTCTGGGAGCAGAGCCCAGGCCCTGCTGAGGGGTGGGGATGGATTTCATCACTAGAATACCACAGTTGGATCCGAGATCCGAGATTTGGATCTGGAAGTGATCTTGTCCTAGTCCAGTCTCATCTTCTTGAGGAAGAGACTGAGGCAGAAAGAGCTGAAATGACTTGCTCAAATTCATGCAAGTAGTAAGTTGTAGAGACAGGATTGTTGTTGTTGAATTGCGACTTTCTGTGACCCCATTTGGGGTTTTCTTGGCAAAGATACTGGAGTGGTTTGCCTTTTCCTTCTCCATCTCATTTTACAGATGAGGAAACTGAGGCAAATAGAATGAAGAACATGCCCAGGGTCCCACAGCTAATAAGTACGGAGGCTGGATTTGAACTCAGGTCCTCCTCACCTTAGGGCCAGTGAGAAGCAGCATTAGAAATCTTGTCTAGGAACAAAGACCTCCGGAGAATAACCCATTCCATGGGGAGCCACAGAACCATGCCACTAAGACAATACCTGGAGCTTCCAGTTAGGGAGGCCTGAATTCAAATCCCACTTCCCGAATTTTACTTCTACTTCTCTGATCACTGCAGGAGGCTATCCTTAGGGAAGGCTATAAACCTGAAGGTGCCTCTGCCTGCTGAGGGGGTGGCCAGTGGGGCACTGAAGAACCTGGGCCTCCTGACAGTGACTGTCCTTAAGGGGAAGTGCCCACAAAGAAGGCTTCAGGCTCTCAGGCCCCTCCCTTAACTGACAAGCTGTCCTTTGTGATCCCCAAGGTCTGCCTGGACCTCACCTTCAGCCAGAGTTTAGGGGCAGAAGGGAGAGAGCAGGAAGGTGCCCCCGATGAAGAGGCTGAAACCAGGAGAGGTGGGGCTTATAACAAAGTATAAAACAGTAGGCCTTGCTTTCATGCATGCAGGTTATAACTTAGTTAAGGAAACAAACCACTCTCACACAAAATTAAATAATAAGCAAAACAACGTTGGAGGTAGAAGAGGGTGTCAGGTGCTAAATTCCAAATCAGGGCACAGAACGCTGGCATCCAGAGGGTGATGGCCCTTGAACCTCTAGGACTTGAAAGGACTGAGAGGGTTTTTTGAGGGAGGCAAAGCTGAACAGGGCCTTGAAGGATGGGTAGGGTTTGGTGCTATTGAGGACCAAAGGCAGGCTAGCCAGTTTTGGGGACAGTGAGCAGATTTTGGCTGAGGCTAGAGAGGTAGGGTGGGACCTGATTAGCAGACTGAGGAGACTGGGCTTGGGGCTAGAGATGGCAGAAAAGAAGGCCCATTTTCCCTCTGTGGTCATCCTTGTCTCAAGGAATACTTTCTTTAGGAGAATTTGAGGCTCAGAATCTGTGCAGACAGGTCAGACTTCAGGGAGTGCAGAAAATCCATCTGCATCCTGAACTTCAGACCTTGCAGAGATGTTTGTTTATTTGTTTTTAAATTAAATCTATATTTTATTGACACTCTTTTTCTATATGACTGTCACTTCCCAGTGACACTTCCTTGCCCCCTTTTCAAAACAAAGATGGGCAGCTAAGCAAAACGGAGTAATAGCACATTGGTGCCAAAATATGTACTAATGTTTTTCTAGACTTGCCTGAGAGCAGAGAGAGGTCAGCCCTCTCTGTCGAGCAGGTCAATTGATGGCCAGAGAGGGTCAGGCACTTACCTTGAGCCACACAGGGACTGGACAGTGGCTCTCAGAGCACCTTTCACATGCTGGGTGTTGTAATACATGCTTGTGGAATTGAATGGGGTTGGGGTTAGAACCTGGGCTTGGGGTGGGGCCCACACTTAAATTAGTCCTGAAAGCATGTGGGCCCAAGAATATGTTGGGTTTTGAGTGCAGTATTGGCATTAGAACATTGAAAGCTCATTAAGGGGAGCAGTGATGAGAGGAAAAGTTCCAGTGTACTGGGATTAGAGGAGCAGATTTAGAGCTGGCTTACTCCTGCCCTCTAGTGGAGAGAAGCTCCAACCACAGCTCCTGAGCAGGGACTGAATCATTTCCTTCCATCTCTGTCCGGAGATCATGGTCTTCAGGACCATAGTTTTCTGCCTTTCAGATATGACTTAGGGTGAGCCTCACTCAGAGAATGTTTGCCAGTCTAAAGTGGCAAATAGGCCTGCCCTCCTGCAAAATGTTGTTTAGTCATTTCCAGTTGTTTTTGACCTCATTTGGTGTTTTCTTGGCAAATATACTAGAGTTGTTTGCCATTTCCTCAGTTTCCAGATAAGGAAACTGAGGCAAACAGGGTTAAGTGACTTGCCCAGGGTCATACAGCTAGGAGGTGTCTGAGGTCAGATTTGACTCAGGAAGATGAGTCTTCCTGACACTCTATCGACTGTACTACCTAGCTCCCCACTCCTTCAAAGTACTCATACTTTAAAATCTTTTTTTCTCCTTCCTTCCTTCCTTCCTTCCTTCCTTCCTTCCTTCCTTCCTTCCTTCCTTCTTTTTTCTGTCCTTTTCCCTCCATAAAAGGAATCCTACTTCCTCAGTGTTCATGACTTTAGCCAAGAAGGAAGCAAGCCGGTTATCTGAGAATCATAGAAATCTGGAGCTGGGAGGGATCTTAGAAATCATCCAGTTCAATCCCCTTCATATTGAGCAGGAGGAAGCTGTGATCCAGAGAGGAGCAGGGTGTGATGGAGTTGTTTAAGGAAGTCAACACAAAACAAGGTAGTGAAAGAGCCAGCGCTAAAACCCAAGTTTCCTGATTCCAAGGTCTGCCTTCCTTTATGTCCAAATACCCAGAGAAGGTAGTTCTCTTTAAAAACTTCCTTAAGCTACTACTTCTAAATAGATTTCCTAGACCTCCTCTTTCCTGTGCATAGAAAAAATATTCTGTATCAATATTCACCTTCCAAATGATCTCTTCTCCACAGATTTCCTTCATTGGGAGATCTTTCCTTGAGTAGAAGTGAGGTCTGGATTCTTATTATCAACAATAATAATAACTGATTCATAATGACTTATTATCACTCAGTCAACAAGCATTTGTTATGTTGCTCTGTTCAGACACCATGCTGAATGCTGGGCAGAGAAAGAGAAGCAAAAATACTGTCTCTGCCCTCCTGGATTTCCCATTCTAATAGAGGGGACATAGGGAAACAACCCTATGCATCTGAGATCTGTAGAAAGGAAATGGAAGGTAGTGTCCAAAAGGAAGAGGGAACAGGAGGAGGCAGGAAGAGCACCTAGAAAGACTTTCTGCAGAAGGTGGGATTGAAGAAGGCTAGAGAAGCTCACGCTCACATTATGTAGCACTTGAAGGTATATGAAGCTCGTTATATTGTTTCTCCTTTGGTCCTCATGACAACCCTTTGAGTTAGGTGCTGTTTTTATCCATATTTTGCAGATGAAGAAACTGAGGCCGAAAGTTGTTAAAATGATTTGCCCAGAGTCATACAGCTAGGGAGTGTTTGAAGCAGTTTTGAAACTTGCATCTTTCCATCTCCAAGTCCAGAGCTCTGTCCAGTACATCAGTCTGTCTCTAAGAATGAACCTTATCAGCATCTGCACCTGGGATAGAGGAATGACAATGAACATACCTTACAAAGTACTCTAGATACTTAATTTTAATTTGATTTTCACAGTGATACTGTGAAGTAGATAGTACAAGCTTTACAAATGAGGAAACTGAGGCTAAGTGATCTGCCCAGGATCCAGTGCTCTTTCACCACACCAAGTCCTGGGGCTCCTTTCCATTCCCCCCACCCTGTCACCTCTTTGCTGCTTATCTTCTTTCCTTGCTTTTAGGTGCTTTGTCTCTTAGAAATCAGTGCCTTTAGCTCTTGTCCTTCCCAAGGGAAACCAGTGAATCTTCCAGTACTTTTTTATTTTTGGAATGACAGTTTAACTAAGCCAGTCAGATCCTATAATATCCTAGCTCTAAGGAAAGTCCATTGCCAGGCCTGAAAGGTGCTCAGTCCTTTTTTAGTGAGGATGGTAGGAGTTATTAAATTGTGCTGTGTCCACCTGACTCTAAGAAGGACAGTCATTCCCCAGCTCTGACCAGTGGTTTTCCAGCCCAGCCTTGGGCCCAGGTGATTTCTCTACCTCTCCCTAGCTTATCCTGCTTACCTTCTTTGACTCTCCTCGTCTTAGGTTTTTGCTTTTGGGAAGATGGAAACCTTGACCAGGCTTCACTCCATGTGCTTAAGGATGGTGTTGGAGCACTCGCTACCAAAGCCTTTTCACGAAGCTCATAGGGCATTTGCAGAAAAATCTCAGTTGGTCTGGGAATCCAATTCATTTCAATTTGATGTTGGATTGAATTGGGAATCAGGACCACTGGGTTAAATCCTTAGGCAAATGCCTTCCTTTCCTAGTCCCTTCATTTACCTACCTATAAAGTAAGCAGAATAACAGGTGTTGTTTTTTTTTTTCCTTTCCCCCTTCCCTTTACCCGCCCCGCCCCCCCCCCCCCCCCCCCCGGAATTTCTGGGCTTAGCATGATTCCAGTTTGTGAATGGAAAGATCTTTTCCTTGGGAGTTTGAAGTTCTGGGGTTCATGTCCAAACTACCACTACAGTAAATCTGTTAACCATACCTAGTACCACACTCAGGATACTGCTCTGGACATTGAAACTGTCTGTACAGCCTTGGACAGTGCCCCTCAGGGCCTCGAGTTCTTTTGTGTAAAGTGAATTGGAATAATCTCTAGGAGCTTTTCTAGCTGGGACATTGTGTGACATGTCTTTGAGCACCAGCCTCGTCCCTGAGGGGCCAGCCTCAGGAGTCTGGGAGGATCTGCTTGGGGAGGTTGGGTCTGACAGATCCCAGCAGACACCAGAATCAAGACAAGTCCTGCCCAACAATGGAAGGAAGTTTCTTCCCATGTTTGAACTGCTTTGATTTCCCCAACTCCCTTGGAGGGAGGGGGGAGTGGGAGGGGCTCAAGAGTGCCATTGTGCTGGGCTGATAAACTGCGGAAGCTTAAGGTTAGAATAGAAGGAAGCACAGCGCCAGGCTGAAGGGCCAGAGGTGCTCGTTCCCACGGGCTGGGGGTGCCCGGTAGAGAGACTGGTATAGAAAGGTGGAGGCCATGACCAGAAATGGAGTATCTGTGTGTAGTTACTTCCCTCAAAACTAAAAATAAAAAATAAAAATATAAAGACCAGAAAAATACTAGAAACCACACATTGTGTGTCAGCTAGCTTCTGTGATAAAATATTGATCCACCTGACTGGCATATGAGCTCATCCCAGGAGCGTAAAACATTTACTGCTCCACCCAGTCAATCCTTCAGCAAGTATTCATTAAGTGTATGCTCTATACCCAGTCCTGTGGGAAATAAAAGAAAACACAATTCCTGCCTTAGAAAAGCTTACAGTCTAGTTGGAGAGAGAAGACTAATTGTTTTGACAATTGGAGAACAGTTCAGGACGGAATCTGATCCAATACTAAACTATGTGGTACAGATGTGAGCATTGTAAGAGATCACAGAAGGAAAAGATTGTGCAATCTGCTGGGAAGGTTCTGGAGAGGACCTGGGACCTGGACAAGGCCTGAGAGAATGGGCAGGGTTTGTTTAGATAGAAAGGAGGATCAGAAGCCACAAGCACAAGTGGAAGGTAGGCATAGATGCGGCTCATGCCAGGACTGTGAAGGGAGTGGCCTGGCTGGAAGGAGAGATGTGCTGTAGTGGGCTCCTTACTGCCTGTGTGACCATGAGCAAATCAGTCCCCTTCTCTGAATCTCACTTTCTCATCTGAAAAGCAAGAGGGTTGGACCAGATAAACTCCTAAGGTATCTTCCAACTTTAAATCAATGATCCTGTGATTCTATAAACTTCATGAGGAGGGGAACAAGATGCTGCTCTGTAGGTAGGGTGGGGGTGACCTTTGTGAATGTAATGTCAAAGGAAATAGCCAAGCACCACTGTAGAGTAGTTGCAGCACTGGACCTTGCATGAGGACCCCTGGGTTCTAGTCCCTACTTCTGTCACTAACAAACACACTAAGGTCAGTGTTTAACAATACTCAAAGCAATGGCAAATAAGGAGGGGATTTAGACATTCCTCCAAGTCGGCCCTTGCTTTTCAATATTGGCCCAAGCCAAGGCTATGCCTCCTTTGATCTGGCAAGTCAGAAACCAGAGGCCTCCCCCATCGACCAGAGGTGCCATCTGGGCTGGAAAACCCCTATTTATTTCCTAATCTGGTCCTGGTCCCCAAAGCATCACTTCATTAGCAGAAGCCTGTATATGTATTCTTTCCCAGTGGGCTTAGAACTGGGGAGGGAGATAGAGGCTGGGTGGTGACATCTCAGAATGAGGCCTCTCCTGGCCTAACTATAAACCTTCTTAATGTAAATAAAACATCTTCATCTTTCCCCAGCTGAGCGGGGCTGAGGCAAACTGTGAGGACGGTGCTGAGGCATCTCAGAAGAGGAGCAAAAAACTGTAAGTCCAAAAGGGCTTGGGCCCCTTTCACTGGGCATATCTTCCATCTCAGCAGCTTTCAGACTTCTCTGGTTTGCTGGACTCTCCCATTTCCTTTCAGATTCCTCCCACTCCACATTGGGGGGTGTGCTCCATTTCACTGAATTCCTTCTCAGACTAGTTCCTCTCAGTCCACCATAGGCACTTCTGCCCCTGAGGTTGAGATGGAAAGTGCTTTCTGTTTGCTTCCTCTCAGCCCTGAAGAACCATGTCATTTGGATCAACCAACCTGCCCTTGGAGAAAGGCAAGGTGGATTTTTGTATCTCTACAAGAAGTCTTAGAGGATCCTCCAGCCTCATGTTATGCTTAACACTCAACCCATGCCCCTCCAAAGTCAACTTTTTAATCAGTGACCAGCTTTGCGAGGAGACTACCTTGGGCAAAGATGTATCTCAGTTTTATATTTCAATTTTCTGATCTCCATATAGAAGCGCTTAGACTCATGCCACAGTAGCAGACTGGGTGTCAGGAGGCCTGGGTTCCAGTTCAAGCTTTTTACTACTAAATTAACATGAAACTTGGTCTCAATCATTTTCCCTTTCTAGGTCTCAGTTTCCCCACCTGCGAAATGAGGATGCTAGTCTAGATCGATGAGGTTATTTCCAGCTCTAAATTAATCTGATTTCATTTTGGTAAACATCTCTTAAATGCCTGCAAAGTATGAGGCCTTGAGGATACAAATACAGATACAACACAGACTCTGATGCGAAGGGGCTTAGAGTCTCCTAGAGAGGGGGAGGACAAGTATATATTGCCTTGATCCAAGACAGAGTGAAAAATTGGGGGTGAGAGAGATCACTTTCACTAAGGAGTATCAGGCAAGGCTTTAAGGAGGAGGTGGGATGTGATTTGGCCCAGAAGGAAGGCTTTCAGCATGTGGAGATGGGGTGTCGATTCTAGGCATGGAGGATGTTGTAAGCAAAGGCATGGAGATGGATAAGGAGAGAATAAGAATGGCCGATGGAGAGTAGTGTATAGTTGGCAAGAAAATGAGATATTTGAAAGGGAGTAGTATGAGATTAGGACTGGGAAGATGGCTTGGAACCAAATTGGCAAGGGTCTTGAATGCCAAGGAAGGGGATTGATCATTTATTTGGTGGTCACTTGAGGAGTGGCATGATCATGGCATTGCCTTAGGAATCATGCTAGCCTAGAGGCAGGAAAATGGGAGAGGAGGCTATTAGAATGGACTCCAAGTAGTTAGGGAGAGTTTAGAGAGGGGGCCAAATATCAAAGAGATTATGAAGATTATGACAAAAAATTGGCAACTGATTGAATGTATGGGGTGAGAGTGGGAAGAGAACTCCAAGGTTACAAGCCTGGAAGACTGGGAGGTGCCATTAACAGAAACAGAAGAGAAGGGGGAGGGTGTGAGGGAAAGCTGGAGAGCACAGCATTAGACCATCTGAGTTTATAGTTCCAGTGGAGTATTCAGCAGACAAATGCAGAGCTGGAGCCCTGGCAAGAGGTGGAGTGGAGAGAGCTTTTTGGGAGTTATCTACAGAGGACTGGGGGGAATCTGGAGATAGGAGGGGCCATTGAGACCATCTAGTTTTTTTTCTAAACCCCTTCATTTTACAGATAAGAAAATCAAGGCTCCAAGAGCTAGAGTGACTACTATGTGGTAATTAGTAGCTGAGCTGAGGATTCAAAACCATGCCCTCTAACTTGAGATCTAGTGTGTCCTCTCCCCACCACACCAGGCCAAGAACTTATATTCCTTCCCCTTTTCACCAGCCCTTGTTGCGTCTGTAGCCACCCTCTGAAATTCTTATCTGTCTTTGGTAATAGGACCAACTATTTTTAGCGTCTCTTGCAAGTTGGTTCATAGCCAGTATCCAGCTCATGATATGCCATTTTAGAGTCAGTAGGGTCAGAAGTTTGTCTTTTTGCTGATACTGAGAAGGAAAAAGGCTTGGTTAGGAACCTTACACATGCTGGTGCAGACATGCATCTGAAAAAGTTAGAGCTTATTCATTTGGCTTTGTGGTAGGGTCCCCAACCTCTGACGCATTTCCTGGCTGCTGTCAACGTTCCATTCTAGTCCATCACTGTTTTTTCGAACTTCTCAGGCAAGCATCGGTAATTTATAAGTTGTGATTGTAGAGAGATCTGATACAGTGCCTTATGCATAGTAAATATTTAGTAACTGGTTTGGTTTTGGTTTTGCTGTTAAAGTCCATAGGATGAAGGAACTTCAAATTATCCTAGCATAACTATCAGTCAAGAAGCAGTTCCTTAGCACCTACTGTGTGCCAGGCACTGTGCTGGGGTTACAAAGAAAAGTAAAAGACCTTGACCTCAAGGAGAGCTAGCATACAAACATCTATGTACAAAGAAGATATATATATTTTTTTTATGACAATTTATGACAGATATGGATATACTTATCCATATCTGTCATAAATTGGAAATAATCAAAAGAGAAAAAGGCACTAGCATTAAGAGGGATTGGAAAAGGCATTTTCCAGCAGGTGAGATTTTAGCTAGAACTTGAAGGAAGCCAGGGAATTTTGGAGGTGGTGATTAGAAGATGGGTGAATGAAAATGCAGAGTCAAGAGATGAATTGCCTTGTCCAGAGAACAAGGAGGCTGGTGTCACTGAATTGAAGAAAGAGAGAAAGTGTGTGTGTGTGTGTGTGTGTGTGTGTGTGTGTGTGTGTGTGTGTTGTAAGAAGACTAGAAAGGTGGGAAGGGGCCAGGTTGTGATGGGCTTAATGCCAAATAGAGAATTTTTTATTTGATCCTGGAGGTGATAGGGAGGCACTGGAGTTGATTTAATGGTGGGGGTGGAGGTGTGTGTTGGAAGATCATTGGAGAATGAACCGGAGTGCAGACAGACTTGAGACAGGCAGACCCATGAGCAAACATTTATAGTAGTGCAAGCATGAAGTGATGAGGGCCTACACCAGGATGGTGATAACATTAGAGGAGAGAAGAAGATATATGCAAGAGACATTGCAAAGGTAAAATCGACAGGTCTCAGCAACAGTTGGACTACAGAGGGGTGAGAGAACATTTACATAACATGTACTATGTTCCAGATTGTATGCTAAGCACTCCACAATTAATATTTCATTTTATCATCGCAACCACCCTGGGAGGTAGGTGCTATTATTATCCTCATTTTACAGATGAGGGAACTGAGGCAAACAGAAGTTAAGTGACTTTCTCTGGGTCACGCAGCTGGTAAGTGTCAGAGGTCATATTTGAACTCAGCTCTTCCTAACTCCAGGCCTGGTCCTCTTTCCATGGTACCATCAAGTTGCTCCAGTAAAAGGGAAGTTCAGAAGAAGGAATATTTTTGGGGAAGAGGGAATGAATCCCCTTTGGAATGTTGAAATGGCATAGTCAGTTCAAGATGTCCAGTAGGCATTGGAGATATGGGACTTGAGGTGATCAGAGAGATTAGGGCTAGATAAGTAGATTTGAAAGTTATCATTAGCATAGAGATAATAATTAAATCCATGGGAGCTGATCAGATCAATTAAATGAAAGCGTATGGAGGGACAGAAGAAGTCCCAGCTGTCAATTTCTTTCTGAGGCCTGAGAATTGCATCTCCCATCCCCCTTTCTTCTTCAGTTCATGTACACTGGGACTCCTGTTGCTGGCCTTTCATTTCCACTGATTCCTGCTCCTATTCTTTCTTCCTATGCAATGGTTCCAGCATGATTCCACAATTCGCCTTGCTAAGCTCCCTCTCATCATTCAGACACTTCTGGAAATTGCATCTGTTCCAAAAAGCTTTTCCCACTTAACTTTGAGAGTAGCAGTAATTCCCATGACATACAACTCCCATGGGTCTTTTCTTCCTTCATCATGGTATTAGATTTAATCTGTTGCTTATTACATAGTGGAAATACTTATACCTTTAAAAATATCTTTATATTATAAGGTTGAGAGAGTAAATTCCTGGGGCTATTGCTCCTTAATCTGGTGTGCACTGATGGGTACAGAGACAGCTTTGAAAATGACAGTGACTTAGAGCCTCTGTTTCTTTATCTGTGGGATGATGATCCTTCTGTTTCCAAAAGTCTGAAAGAACCAAACAAAGATGTATCTTTTGTGAAGTTGATATTCCCTAACGTTTCACCTGGAAATTTTTTTTAATATTGTATTTCCCCCCAATTACATGTAAAAACAATTTTAACATTCATTGTTTTTTAAAATTTTTTTGTTTGGTTTCCAGATTTTATCCCTTCCTCTTTTTCATCCCCCCTCCCTGAGACGAGAAGCAATCTGATATAGGTTATGCATATACGATCATGTAAAATGTTTCTGTATTAGTCATTTTGTGCAAGAAAATGTGAAAAAGAAAGGAAGGAGGGAGAGAGAAAGAGAGAGAAATATAGTATGCTGTAGTGTGTATTCAGACTGTATCAGTTCTTCTTCTGGAATTGGACACCATTACACATAAACAAATACATAGAAGAACACAAATAACAGGCATAAAATATATAAATCTATTTATCTAATTGTTGGTTCAGAAGACCATCTGAAAAGGGAGAAAAAAGAAGTCACATATGACTTGACATTTTCAGGCTGCAGACAGGAGACTTACCCAGTGACTGATTCAGAACCACCAGTTCCCTGGCTGTGATGGACAAAGCACATAATTCTGCCACTGATGGAATCTCCAGAGTCACACTTGAATGGTTGTTTTGAGAGGAACACCTCATAGTTATCACAGATCACAGTGTCTTTAGGACAGAGGTAACTGGGTCTCTCTCCCTCTACACAGAAAGCAGTCTCTCTTACTTGGCTCGTTTGGAAACTTCAGGCATGTCTAGTCATATCCAGGGACCTCTCCTATAATCTCCAATCAGCAGATCAATCAACAATCACTAGCATTTGACAGTTCAGTGTTTTCCTCACTCTACAGGCCTTACTCCTCTTTCAGGCACCTTGGTCAGGTTTTCTGATTTTGCGGCCCTACTTTCACACTCCTACTAGGTTTCAAATGGTTGGCTAGAAAATTAATGATTGAAGGCATGGAAGTGTATGGCATCACAAAGAGAAGAGGGTCAGTGATGGAACATATACATCCAAAAGGTGGAAGGAGTCGGAAGAGCTGACAAAAGAGATAGAGAAGAAGAGTCAAAGTCATGGAAGCCACGGGAAGAGGCAGGGTGGTTCAGCGTCCTGTGTCCCAGAGAGCTCAAGGCCATTACATTTGATGATAAGGTTAAGTGTGACCTTAAGAGAGGGGTATTTAAGTAAAGATACGGGGATGGAAGCCATTTTGCCAATGGTTTGAGAAGTGAACGGATGCCAAGGAAGTTCAGTTCTTGGCCGATAGTCTTATCATCTAGCCTAATTCACTTAAGCTCCATCTGTCTCAGTTTCCTCAGCTGTAAAGTAGGGATAATAATAACACCTACCTTCCAGGTTTCTTGTGAGTATTAAATGAGATAATAATTATAAGTCACTTAGATCAGTGCCTGGCCCTGGTAGGTTAAGCTCAACAAATGCTTGTTTCCTTCTTTCCTTCTCAAACCTATTCTTAACCCTTTACGGTGACTTCTGTACCTCCATACCTCTGTTCTAGTCCTCACTCTCTTCTCTTTTTATGTTTTTGAGTTTAGTGTAGTGGATAGAGAGCTGGCCTCAGAGTCAGGAAGAACTGGGCTCAAGTCCTGCATAGGACACACATTGGTTATGTGACTCTGCGGAGGTTGCCAAGCTTGTCCAGTTGCTCTCAGAGCTCTTTAAGACTGTAAGTTGTAGAGTCAGTGCCAACCTTCATGGATAGCGTTTCTTTATTGGGAAGTTCACTATATGAAAGCAGAGGTACAGTCCGTATCTCTGTCACCATCCCCATCCCCATCCCCATCCCTAACCCAAACCCTATCTCCACCCCTCCACCCCATCCCCATCCTCATCCTTGTCCCTATCCCCATCTTTATCCCCCTCTCTAAACCTGTCCCTATCCCCATCCCTATCCCTAATCCTATCCTTATTCCTATTACTCTCTCAGTCCCCTACTTAGCCTGATCAGTTAGACACGTTGCTTCACCATCACCCTTTCATTTTTGTCATAGCTTGAGCCATTTCAGGCCCTGGCACTGCTGAATGCCACCAAAGAAGTCCCATAACTGTCCTCAGTTGGATCTGCTACAAATTTGTGTAATCTAAATTCGATTGTGTCCTAAATGCTGCACAGTAATCTTCTTTCCTTTCCTAACTGAGGGTTTTTTCCTCTGAAAAAAATTTCATTGATGCTCTTTTTTTATGTTAGTCACTTTCCAGTGACACCCCTCCCGCTCCCCCTCCCCCCCCGCACACATCATAGAACCCTTCCTTGGAGTAAATCAGCATAGTCAAGCAAAACAAATTGACAGAGGCTGTGTCTGAAAACGTATGCCCCATTCTCTAGCTGTTCATCACTGGGGTGCGGCTGTCATGTTCATCTCCTGACTGACTCCCACGCTTCCTAAAGGGGCCATCCTTGAGTCCTGTCACCACCTTTCCCCCTGTCCTCAGTAGATGACCTCACTTCCTATTTTACCAAGAAACATGGTCCAGAGCTCTCCCTTCTCTCCTGCTCCTCCCTTCCTCCGTCCCTCCTCTTTTGTTCCAGTCTCTGAGGAAGAAGTGACTCCTCTTCTTGCCAAATCCACCCTCCTACTTGTGTCCTCAGTCTACTCTCTTCCCATTTCCTCTGGAAGCTTCTGCTTTGATCATTCACTTCTTCTCCCTTCTCCAAAATGTTCCTAACTGCAGCTCTATCCCTACTGCTCACAGATATTCCCAGGTCTCTACCAGCTTTAAACATCTTCCCTAGACCCTGCTACCCCTACAGATCTCCTCCTGTATCTCTTTTCCCTTTCACAGCCAAATTTTAGAAAAAGTTGTGTACATTCCTGGCTTCTGCTTTTTCACATCTCACTATTCCTAAATGCTTTGGCTCTGGCTTCTGATGCCCCCACTCTATTAAAAGTGTTCTCTACATCCTGTCCCCTGGTTGCTCTCTCCTTCCTTGGCTCTTATGACAGGGCTGTCCTACCTGACTGACCACTCCTTACAGAATGATAGAGCAGGAGCCAGAAGAGACCTCAGAGGCAGTCTAGTCCAGAACCCCTATTTTACTTAAGAAACAGACTTTAGAGCATGTAGTGACTGGCCCAGGGACATATATAATAAGAATTAGAGCCAGCATTTAAGGTTTTGCTAAGTGCTTTATCCTCACTACTCAGCAACCCTGGAAGGTAGGTGCTAGTATATCCAGTTTATAGATGAGGAAACAGACAAACAGAGGTTAAGTGACTTGCCCAGGGTCATACAACTAATGAAGTGAGAGGCATTGTTTGAACTCAAGTCTTTGGACTCCACAAAGTCCTTGTTTTCCCCCATTATAACAAGTAGCCAATTCCCTTTCCTTTCTGAATCCTGTCACTTTTCTACCTGCTCTAAGTATGGATGTTGCCTAAGTCTCTGTTCTATGCTGTCTTATCTTTTCTTTCTCCTCAGTCCCTCTTGGTGAGCTCATCTATCCAGCATCTCTGCAGAAGACACCTAAATCTCTCTCCGTCTGAGTCTAGTGTTTCTTCTTAGGAGGCAGCAGGATGCGTGCAGTACACCTGGAATCAAATCCTACCTCTAATTTTCACTGTCTTTGAGATCCTAGGTCACTTTCTCAGCCTCAGCTTTCTATTTGTAAAATGAGTATAGTAATGCCTGCGGTATTTACCTCATTAGGAAATTGTGAGGCTCAAATGAGATCAAAGTGCACACTATAGATTTTAAAGCTCCATATTATATCAGTTATTGTTATTATTTACTGTAGTCCTACATCACCGGTTTTCTGCTGCTCCCCTTCACCTGGTCCTGTCAACTCTCAAATTCAGTATGTCCAAAAGGAAATTCACAGACAATGTCTATCCTTCCTTCAGGATTTCTTCATTTCTGTTGAGGAAGGCTACCACCATCTTCCTGTAGTTCATCAGTAAGCATTGCTTAGGCACCTTCTGTGTGCTAGGCCCTGTGCTAAGTGCTGGAGATACAAAAAGAGGCCCTCGAGGAGCTTACAACCTATTAGGGAAGACACAGGCAAACAAATATGGACAGGCAAACTCTATACAAAAGAAATGGGGAATGGACAGAGAGAAGGTACTGGGGAAAGCTTTCTGTAGGGGGAATTTTAGGTGGGACTTAAAGGAAGCCAGGAAGTCAGTCACTGGAGTGGAGGAAGAGTGTTCCAGGCATGGGAGACAGCAGAAGAAAATGCCCAGAGCTGAGAGATAGAGTGCCTTGTTTGTGGAAAGCCCGGAAGCCAGGGTCACTGGTTTGAAGAATATGTGACAGGAAACTAAGTCACCCAGGTTTGCAACTTTAAAGTCATCCTTAACTCTTCTCTGTCCTGCACACTTTCACATCTGATTAGTCTCTATATCTTAGAGATTCCACCTTCACAGCATCTTTCTCATCCATCCTCTTCTCTTCATTCACCTGGCCATTATCTTAGTTCAGTCCCATACCACTTCTTGTGTGTCCTATTGTGGTAATCCCTCTTGCTTCTAGTCTCTCTAGTTCATTCTCCACAGGGCTGACTAAATTATTTCCTTTAGGCACAGGTCTAACTGTCGTTTCCTTGCTCAAAAATCTTTGTTGGATCCCCATTTTTTTCAAAACAAAATACAAATTCCTTAGTTTAGTATTTAAAGTCATTCTAGCTTGAGCCTTCTTTTCCAAATTTATTTTATCTTAGTTCCCAGTCCAGCCCAACTATATTCTGTCTCCTGGCTCCATGCTTCCCATAGGCAGTACCTCCATATCTGGAGTATGCTCCTTCCTCACTTCTGCCTCTTAAAATTCTTAGCTTTATGACTCCCCCCTCCATAGAGAGAGAGAGAGAGAGAGAGAGAGAGAGAGAGAGAGAGAGAGAGAGAGAGAGAAATGTTGGATTATATTGTAAATGTATACAGTAGACATATGAGCATGCATGTCCACACATGACCAATGTATTGATTTGCTTTCCTCAGGCGTATTTATTTGCTACAAGGCAGGATTATACTGTTGGAGGGAGGAAAGGGAAGGTAGAGGTAGTGGAAAGTTAAAATGATATAAGTAAAAGAGAATCAATAAAACATCTTTAAGAACCCTAAATTTCAAGGAACAACTTTGGTGCCATTGCCTATGGAAAACCTTTCCTGGTCTCCCTCATTGTTTGCAGTTCTCTCCTCATTATTTTTTTTTACATACTTAACTCTGTAAATGTTGTTTCTTCCAATGGAATATAAGTTTTGTGGAGGGCAGAGTCCCTTTGTTTTTGTTTTGTCTCCCTATCTCCATGTATTACATAGTATCATGCTCAGTTTAAGTACTTGCTAAAGGTTTGTTCAGTGGAGTTGGTGGCAATGGCGTAGGTTCTGGTAGGTGAAGGAAAGGTGCCGAGGGCTAGAAGTGACCTGGGTAGTTTTGTGGGCTATGGGGAATGACTCAGTAGAAAGAAAAATTGAAGATTCATGGAAGGAAAGGGATGATTGATGGAGCTAGGGCACCTAGAATACAGTTGGAGAGGTTAGGAGGAAGGATCAGATGAGACAAGATAGTAGGAAGAGAAAGGATGGGTAGGAACATGGAGAGGAGAGAAGTTGACAGAATTTTTGTCAGATAACCTGAGCTTCCTCACATGAAGTGAGATGACTCTACCCATTCTATTTTTAAGTTATTTAATTTTAGTTTTCAGCATTCATTTCCATAAGCTTTTGAGTTTTAAATTTTCTCCACCTACCCAAGACGGCAGGCAATCTGACAAAGGCTCTACGTGTATATTTCCATCAAACATATTTTCACATCAGTCATGTTGTAAAGAAGAATTAGAATGAATGGGAGAAACCAGGAGAAAGGAAAAACAACAACAAAAAAAGAGAGCAAATAGTGTGCTTTGATCTGCATTCAGACTCATAATTCTTGCTCTGGTTGTGGATGGCATTTTCCATCATGACTTTTTTGGAGGACTCTACTGATTCTGTTAGGGGGTTTTGGGCAAAGGGAACCTTCTGGTGTTCTTTCTTGATAAGCCTTGCTGGTTTAAGATTAGCCCAGGGTAGCAGCAGTACAATAGAGTGGGCTGACCTTTACGCTGAGGTCTTAGAAGCTTAGGTTCCAATTCTGGCTTGGCTACCTCGTCATCACTGAGCAGCAATTACATGCTCTGTGCCAGGCACTGTGCTAAGTGCTGGAGGATACAAAGAAAGGGAAAAAAGAGCCTGTTTCTGCCTCAAGGAGTTTGCATTCTAATAAGGAGACAGCATTCAGCTGTACATATGTTAAATATGATATATGTTATAATTCAATCTAATATAATATAAATCTCAGAGAGAAAGCACTAGCAGGGGTGCGGGGGGAGGGGAGGGTAAGGCTTCTTATAAAATTTGGAATTTGATCTGAGTCTTGGTGAAAACCAGGGAAGCGAGGGGGTGGAGGAAACCAGAGAGTCAGAGGGAAAGGGGATGGGCTATGTTGATAAATATTTAACAACTGGCTATCTTTAAAAGATTAAGGTTAATCTGCATTATTAACATTTTCTATAGTCAATTAGCATTTTCTTAAGTCAACTAATAAGACAATAAAATAATATATAAAGCCCAAATTTGTATTATTTGCCAATTTCCAAGGCATAAATGCTCACACTGAAAATTTAATAATTGGCTCTCTGGAGCTAGTTCTGGCTGGTTCTGACAACCTTCTGGCAGAGCATTCCAGGCATCTGAGGCAGCCATTGAAAAAGTGTGGAGTAAAGAGATGGACTGTCCTATTGGAGGAGCAAGAAAGCCAGCATTGCTGGATTGATCATCCATGGAGGGGACAGAGGTATAAGGAGACTGGAAAGGCAGGCAGGGATCGGGTTGTGAAAGACTTTAAAAGCTGAACACAAGAGTTTGTAGTTGATCTTGGAGGGAGCAGGGAGCCCCTGAAGTTTACTGAGTGTGTGATGGGGCAGAGGGCTGGCCAAATGGCCAGAACTGAGTTTTAGGAGGGTCACTTTGGAAGCTGTATAGAGGGTAGTCTTGTGGCAGGGAGATCAGTATCGGGCCACTGAAGTCATCCAGTTGTGAGGCGATGGGGGGCCTGCAGATAGGGAGGGAGGGGAGCATGTGTGGCCAAGAGATGTTTGAAGGTAGAAGCGACAAGAGCTGATGACAGATTGGATATGTGAGATTACTACAAGTGACCAGTTGAGGATGTCATTGGACTTGGTAGACTGGGCAACTAGCAAGAGAAGATGATGGTGACCTCAGTGCCATAGAGGGCAGAATTTGGGGGAAAGGTGATGAGCTTTGTTTTGGACGTGTTGAGTTTGAGACGTCTACGAGACATTCAGTTTGATAGGTCTAATAGGCACATATGTCTATGTGAGAGTGGATTTAGGGGAGAGATTAGGGCTGGATAAATACATCTGAAAATGATCTGCGTAAAGGGATAATTGAAACCATGTGCACTGATGAGATCACCAAGTGAGAGTGTATGTAGAGAGAAGAGGGTCAAAGACAGAGCCCAGGGGACCCTGGGTATTAGTGGACATGACTTGGATAGAAATCCAGCAGAGGCTGAAAAGGAGCACTTAGATAAGAGGAGAACCAGGAGAAAGCAGGATCATGAAATCCTCGAGAGGAGAGAGTGTCCAAGAGAAGAGGGAGGTTGAGAGCATCAGAAGCTGAAGGGAGGTTAAGGACTGAAAAACGTCCATGAGATTTGACAACTAAGAGATGATTGGTAACTTTGGAGGGGGCAGGTTCAGTGGAATGATGAGGTAGGAAGCCAGTTTAGAGGAGAGAGAGGAAAGGAAGAGGCCCTGATTGTAGACAATTTTCTTACGACTTATATGGCCTTAGGCAAATCAGTTAATCTCTCTGGTCCTCAGTTTTGTTACATGCAGAGAGATGATTCCTACAGTCGCACCCAGATCAGAATCCTATGATGGGAAGTGGTGGAGAGTTAGAGACTGGGAGTCAAGATGTGTTTGAGGCCTGGCTGTGCCACTTTGTGTGAAATTGGCCAGGTCGCTTAGCCTTTGTATGGCTCAGTTTCTTCATCTGTAAAATGAGAGTATTGGAAGAGATTACCTCTAAGGAAAGCCCTTCTCCATTCGAGATCTATGCATAACCCATGATATTAGAACTTTGTGCAAACAAGAGATTAATTGAAAAGTCAAAGTTTTAATATCCTAAATATTGCCAGCAGATGGAGCTGTTAGACCAAAGGCCCATCTTGGTTATCGTTTTAAGTGCTTTCCCTCCCTTCTCCCCCTTTCCAATTCTGTTCCCTCTCTCCCCCAATATTGGGTTTTAAAAGTAGTTGTTAATTAATGGGACCATTGTAGTCATAATATTTGGCAAAAAACATGCTGGAAGTTCCTAGTATTAAGGACACCTTTGTCAGATTCTTTCCTCCCTGCTCCCTAACATACTCTTTGAGAGTAGATTACAGGAAAGCCAGGGTAAAGTCTAGGGTGCTGGATGACCCTGCAGTAGTGTGTGGGAGAAGGCTAGCCCCTCGGTCTTCCTGTGGCTGCCCTGCTGGCGGTTAGCAGGAGACCTTCCCGGGCCTCGCCTTGGGGAGCCTTGGGACTAAGCGCCTTCCCATTGGCTGACTGCAGGGGCTTGGTTGCCGGCAGCCTTCTTGGACTATTTATTGTGCTTGGAGCCCGGTGCCTCTAGCACTGCGCCTGGCCCACTGCTTTCTGCTGACCGCTTTCTCCCCAATGTACCACACTATGGTTGACTTTTCTGAAAAGTATCTGGAAAGGTAGGACCTCAATTTGGGATTTTACAGCTGTGAACTAAGCCAGATGTGTGAGGGGTAGGGACAAGACAGGAAGAAACTGGGGTTTGGAGTGGTTTTCCTAAAGGGCACCCTGCACGGATGATTTCTGTCTTTTCCCTCTTAACCTAAGGTTGTATGTAACCCGGAGGCCTTTACTGGAATCTTGATTTGGGCAATACAGTATTTTCCTGAACTTATTGCTGCAAGATGCCCTGTTCTATTCAGGCCCTTCTCCCTTTCTGCTCAGTTTTCTGCAAAGACTGGGGAAGCTCTCCCCCCATGGACAGCCTGGAACGATTTGGATTTTCCAGGAGGGAAAAACAGCATACAACCCAAACCCACATACTTTTTAACTCTTTACAGACTGGGGCAATGTTATCGATTCCTCCCCTCCTTTTCTTTGAAAAGACAACCACAAAAGTGCCCCCCTTTGTTTTTTTGCAGAGATGGGAGATTCTAGTATGAAACATTACATATGTTGATATAATGTCAGGTTTGGCTTATTTCTTGGGTAGTTTTGCTAAATAGCTTTTTTTAGTTTTTCATGATTTGTTATACAAAGAATCATACTTTGGAGAAGGATGTATTTGGAAATGAAGATGATATATATATAATAAAAATTTTAAAATTAAACTAAAAAATAAAAGAAAAATAAACAACTGTTATAAGTCCAATGTTTGGGGGAGGAAGATTTTAGTTAGTTTCGAGAAAGTGGGGAATCTAGTGGAAGAAAGGGACATATAGTTTCCTAAGTCTGCATTTGAGGGGTGGGAGACTGAGAGGGGGAGGATCTTGACATTCCTTAAAGACATGCATTTGGCCAGACATAGGCTTGGAAAGAAGGCAGCTGGATAGTCCTTATAGAGGCAGCTTGGCATATGTAAAGGCTTGGACACACTCTGGGAGTACAGTATTCTGCTGTATTCAGCATGCCCTGGTGGTTCTAGACTCAGTTTTGGAGCTGCAGAAAATTACTGAGCCAATGTAAACCTAAAAAGAAGTTGATGTGGGAGCAGGCCAATGGGGAATATATGTTGATTGCTTGGGGGTCAGGGAACTTATCCTTAATGTCATATTTACATTATCCACTTATCTGATCTAATACCTGACCTGGGAATTCAGAGTCCTTCACCCCATTAATTTATTCCCCTTAGAGGTAGAGAGTACTCAGAAAGAGCTCTAAAAGTAGAGACCCAAGAAGAGAAAGTGATTTTTTGAGGGCAATTTAATGGAAGATTTGGAAACAGAAACCTCTGGTATACTCTTCTAATCTCCCTGTCCTTGCTCCAGACCTCCCCTTAGGGATCCTAATGCTTTCACTTACCAGGACAGCATGAGAAACCTGGGGAAGAGGAAAAAGGCAGTTGTCAAGTGAAAGCAGTGGGCTGAAGGGGAGTCTTGTTTCCTATTAGAGGCAGGGATGGAGAGGGTTTAAACATAGGCCCACTGGGGGTCCCTGAGCAGCTGTCTTCCTATTGACTTCCATTTTTGACCTTAAGCACAACAGGCTTAACCCCTTTGGTGTTCAGTTTCCTCATCTGTGAAATGAATGAATTATATTAGATGGCCTCTTCTCAAATCTTATAAGCCCTGTGCTGATTCACCGTTCCCCACTCTCATCGTCCATAGGTTCTCAGATATTGTTGGCCACATTCCCACTTTGGAAACAAAAAGGAGAGCCAGCTCTGCTCTGATTTGGGGTGGGGGATAGGAAAAGGAATGTCACCCATCACATACCAGAGGAAGGATAGTGTGCTATGATGAAAGGGGAACCTGGCTGGGCTGGGAGTCGAGATACGCTAATCCATGCTTTAATGGTAAGCATCTCTAGGCTGCCGGCACACTTCTTTTCCTAGGAGAAGGTCAGCAGGGTATTCGGACTTCTATCTGTAAGCACTTGGTGACAGGCCCAGAACAATATAGTCAACTCTTAATTATCCATGGGCCAGTGCTCCAGAGAATGAATTATTGCAGGCCTGTGCCTTCTCTCTTTCTTTGTTCCAGGAGGAGCCTAAGTCTAAGACAGTAGTCCTGAGGAGGGGCAGGGAAGTCATGGACATGCTGCAGGCTAGGGGGACAACTCATTTAGTATTTTTTTTTTTGCGATTTAATTTTTTGGAATTAAACATTTATTTCTCATCCTGCTCCGCTTCCCCCCTCCTCCAGGAAAAAAGAAAAAGAAAAAGAAAATCCTTATAACAAATATGTATGTCACTAGCCTTCTACCTTCCACCTGAGGCTGATGGGATAGAAGAACAGCAGGCCGTGTTTGTCCACTTAATCACTGCTGACATTTTTGATGAAGGATGAGGATATTTGGGTTCATAGCTGACAGGAGTTTTGGAAAGTGTCATTTATCTATGTGTATGTATGTACGTAATCTCTGAGTCCCACTGAGAAGATGTGGTGGGAAAATCATTAGTATTAGGAAGCGTTGTATGGTTTTAAGGATATTAATTATCCCATTTTCAGGGCCTCAGCTTTCCTATCTGAAAACGTGAGGGTTGGGTTAGGTGACCTCACTGTAACGTTGTAGTGTTTTATCCTTGTGAACCTCATGACCGAGGACGCACCCCCCCACCTCCTCACCTCCTCACCTCCTTTCTCCCGTAGGAGCCAAGTGCCTGAAGGTAAACAGCAGAGGAGAAGCTTACTCCTCTTCCTAAACCACTGGCCCACTCCCTGTTCTAATGATTGTTTTCTGCATTTTGATTAGAGCTTTTCTACCCTATGTTATTCCATTGGGTTGGCATTGCTTGGGCTGGGCTCCAAGTGCCAGGCCCCTCTGAAAGCCTGCTTCTGGAGGCCAAGACAGCTGGGGTGAGCCTCCGGCAGTGCCCGGAGTCTAGTCTTCTGCTTTGAGCTAACAAGGCTTGCTTGCCTGGTTTGTAAATTCTGCACCTCTGTGCATGGGCATGACTGGATCCTGGGATTCTTCCACTGCTGATGATTGAAAACAGAATCCAGAGGGACCAGAGTTGTCAGACAGATGCCTATATCCAGCACCCATCTCTTGGCACTGCCCAAGTTTGGCTAAGTCCTAATCCCAAGTGACAAGACTTGGGTGGGGAGTAAGGGTTGGGGCAAGTAGCAGGAGTGAGTATGGGCTATTTAACCCCTTCCCTGCCAGCTACTTTTATACTGTTCCACCCACCCCAGGGTGCCCCATCTTGAAATCTGCCATCCTTTTTTCCAATGACATTCTGGGGGAAAGTCCTAAAAACGAATCTGTTCTAAAAATAACCATCACTGCCATCCTGGCAGGACGTGTTGATGCCCATCCCTGGTATTTGCTGACTTATTTTCTTTCTCCCTTCCCTTGCTGTCATGGCAACTGATGAGGCCTGGTCACAAATAGCTCAGAGCAGTTTCCTGCCTCAGCCCCATGGAAAGGTTGGAGTGTGGGGGCCGGGCTTCAGTGGGAGCCAGCCAGCCCAGTTGAAGACACATGCTTCTTTCACTAGCTGTTAGGCTTGGCTTGTATTTTTTTCTGTTCATTTGCTTTCCCGGCCCCTCCTACTTCCTGACTCCTCCTGTCTGAATACCAGCTTCAGCCTCTGCTCAGAGCCCAGACGTTGAATTCCTGCTGCTCTGAGTGGACACTGGCCCAGGCTGGTTCCTGCCTGCTTGCCTGGGCTGAGTTTTCTGGGGAGGGCAGTCCTTGCCTGTCCAGGCCTGGGGGCAAAGGTTGTGAAAGGAACCTTGGGTGGGTGGTTTGTTTCTTATCCACCTGAACTGTCTGTCCAGATTGGGCTGACTTGATTCCAGGGCCATGCCCTTTTTTCGAGATCTGTCTAAGCCAGGGCCTCTTGAGTTCCACTCAGAGATGCTCCTGAGTATGTACCGAACACGGAATGGGAACCTGCAACGTAGACACACGATGAAAGAGTACGTGTGACTGAACCCACCTGAAATTTTTGAATGCCGGGCTCTAGCCCTCACTCCTACCCACGGCTGCTTGCTTTGTCTTTCTTGAGGCTAAAGATTTCTCTCTTTTCTCTCTCAGGGCCAAAGACATGAAGAACAGATTGGGGATTTTCCGGAGAAGAAATGACTCTCCTGGGGGCAATGTGGCTGGCAAGGCAGACAAAGGGATGAAATCCCTGAAGTGAGTTCTTCCTTGGACCCAGAGTAAATCCCCTTCTGCTTCCACCCCCACATTTCCTGCCTTGGACCCTTACCATTAAACCAGACGTGGTCTCCTTTTGGAAGATCTAGCTCCCCTGGTGGGGATTCAGAAGTAGTGGGAATGAAGACCGGAGAAAGGAACCTTTGCCAACTGTGACCAGCTTTCCCCCCAGAGTTCAGGGATCTAATATTTTCCTATAGCCCCCTCACCCTATAGTGTTGGCAGAGGGGGGACATCAGAAGACTTTGCTGAGTAACTTTGACCATCTACTGAAAAGTCCCAGACGTGAGAGTCAGCCCTAGGGCAAGAGAGCACAGCTCCCATCACTCTTGTGTTTCTGGGTGGGTGCAGCCGCTGCTGCTTATTAGCAAATTAGGCTCAGTGAGTTCACATCATCTCTCTCCTGTTTGTTGGCAGGCCCACCTCTGAGGAGGCACTCAAGTGGGGAGAGTCTCTGGAGAAACTGCTGCTGCACAAATGTAAGTATGTGTATGGTCTGGTCCTTGCCATCCTGCCCCCTGTCCCCTGTACCCCCCCCCCCATTCTACCACCAACCCCTCTCCTACCTCCTTTCCTGCCTTCAACTTGGGGACTTGTGTACCATTGTTTCCTTTAGAGTTTAGAGTTTATAAGAGAAGGATTCTGTTTTCTGGGCAGCCGCAGGCCCAGTCTTGTTCTCCTCTGCGTGTAGAAGCTAGATATCCCATAAGAATGTGTGGAAAGTTTGCCCCATAACCCCTAGTCACTGTCCAGCCCTTATCCTCATTCTCTGAAGGGTCTCAAGTCCTTCCTCAGGCACCAGGAGAAAGCAGCAGGAACATCCCACATGGAATGTCCATGATAAATGTCAGACACCCCCTTCCCCCCAGCCTTCTAGGGAATCACTGTTTCAAAAGTCTAATGTGGAGGCCTCTGATGGGACTGGGATTTACATGCTCCTCTGAAGTCCTGACTGAGAGACTGGGGGTCTGAACAGAATGGGGGGCTGGGGGAAGGAATCTTTTTTGGCTGTACCTTTGTACACACATCAGCTAGGCTTTAAGCCAGGCTGTGTCCCTCCCACAACCTGCAAGAGACAGATAAGAGATAGGACAGCTTTGAGGACAGGCACTGTTTTTGTCTTTGTGTGCCCAGTATTTGGGACAGGGCCTTGTATAGTAGGCTTTGTAGATTTAATAAATGTTTCTTGGATTGAGTCTGTCTCATAACTCATTGTCAGAGAACTATAAAGGACCCTTAAAAGTCATCTCATCTAACTCTTTCATTTAGTGGATGGAAAACTGAGGTTCAGTTGCCCATGGTCATACAATGAATTGGCAGCAGAGATAGGGGTAAATTAACACAGGTGTCCTAACTCCCAGTCCTGTGATCTCTCTAATATACCAAGCTATTCCTTGGCTTTCTGGGTCAGACTCAGTGGGAATCCTAGGAGATGGCTGGGGTATGTTCTGTACTCCTCTTCCCAGGTGCATGGTGGGGCCTGTGATGGGGCTGGGAGAGATCTCATCTGGTGTCAGGCTGTCTCTTCACAATGTAACTGGGGTTCTTTGTCTTCTGACAGATGGACTAGCAGTGTTTCGTGCCTTCCTCCGAACAGAGTTCAGTGAAGAGAACCTGGAATTTTGGCTGGCATGTGAGGACTTCAAGAAAGTCAAGTCCCAATCCAAGATGTCATCCAAGGCAAAGAAGATCTTTGCAGAATATATTGCCATCCAGGCGTGTAAAGAGGTACCCCTTTTGTGTGTGCTGTGTATTCCCTAGCCCATGCCGTTAACTGGTTACAGGAAACAGCTACAGGCACAACAGCATTCCAGGGAAAGGTAGTTCCATTGCAGCAGTATCATGAATGAAAACTTGATCAGTTCAGGTTATGATAGGGGCTTGTGACATGAAGGCGGGATTGGGTTGTAGCACAGTCACACTGTTCAGGGCAGGGCCAGGGAGGAGTGGGCCAGCTTCTTCATTCTGGGAAAACGGCAGCTCCTTGAGAGCCAATCCTTAAGTCCTTAGCACAGTGTCTGGCCCACTGTAGGTGCTGAATCAGTGCTTCCATACGTGCCCTTCCCAAGGGAGCCATCCCCAGGCTCTTGGAACCTTTAATGCTTCATCTTCCTTCTCAGAGACCCCTTCCCCACCCTACTGGTTAAGGAAGAGGGGAGGCCGGTGTCTTCTTTGCCTTCCTACAGTTGGGAGACTAGACAGAAAGTTAGTTTTTGTTCCCAGGAACATGAACTGAAAGTATCCTTGGGGACTGGCACTAAAGGACTGGGCAGGAATTAAACCAGCCACCTGGGGGATGGGGATTCTGATTACATCAGTTCACCAAGCTGGAGAGATGGCAGAGTCCCCTCTTGGGGCTCAGAGAGAAGTGATTGTATGATAGTGCTTAGCTTCAGCACATCCCACTCCTGAGGGTCCAACACCACCCTTTAGGTCAAGGACTTGATCTTGCATCTACTTCTTCCCCAGGTGAACCTGGACTCCTACACACGGGAACACACCAAGGACAACCTGCAGAATGTCACCAGGGGCTGCTTTGACCTGGCCCAGAAGCGGATCTATGGGCTTATGGAGAAGGACTCCTATCCTCGTTTTCTCCGCTCAGAGCTCTACTTAGACCTCATTAACCAGAAGAAGCTGAGCCCCCCATTGTAGGGGGCTCCCCCCCTCCCCCGGGCAGCCCGGGAGAGATGAATGTTTACATGCAGCCAGCCCAGCAGATGGCCTGCCCTCTCCCTCCCCACCCTCCTGAGGATGGCCGAGAGAATGGGCCACTCTGTTGCCTGTGACTCCTCGAAGCCATATCTCTGTTGGACTGGCCCATGGACATATGAAAAACCTGAGGCCTGGACTACAAGAGTCCCTGGGGACTTGAGAAGCCAATGGGCTGGTGCCATATGTGTTGGCATCTTGCCCTCACCCCCAGTGCCGCTCTCTGGTACGACGATGCCTGCCCCGGGATTGGGCCTATGGGCGTGGCACATAGGCAGGGCTTTGGTACAGGCTGAAAGGTTCTTGTCCAGGCAGCAAGGAGCCAGGGGCAGGTGTGAAGCTGGAGGGACAGGACCAACCAGTACAGGAACCTTACCTCTAACTTAGGCGCTCCGCCAAGCATCCCCCAGCACAGGCCTGCCCTCCGCTTCTGGGTCACTTCACAATGATCCAGGCCCTGAAAGAACTAGGTAGCAGAAGGTGGGGGCTGGAAGGTATTCCCCAGGCCAGGCTGCAGGTGCTCAGGTGACTTATCCTGTAGGTTTTGGCCTCCAGGTGCCATTCCTTGGAGCCCTGGTGCTTAGCACCCTGACATCCCCACCCTGGGCCCTGGCCTCAGGATTTTATTTATTTCAACACTGTAGCCGAATGCTTGATGCATTGTTCTGTAATAGGAAATCTTTGCCTCTTTATTTTCTTAATTTACAAGTGCAATATTTTAAATATGTTTTCGTGGGAAGCTCCAAAGCAGAATGACCGTTCTATTTTAAGAAGGTGTACACACTTTTATAAGTTGGGGCGGGAGGGAGGGTTGTTTTTTTTGCTCAAGGGACCTTGGCAGCAGGCAGCTGGGGCCCCTGGATGTACGTATTCTTTGTTGAAAATCTCAAGTTCAGTAATATGAACAAAGTGCCGTGCAAGCCTGACCCTCAGACCAGAGGGGCAGTGTCTCTGAAGGGGCCCACCTGGCTCTGGACAGCACATTTGGTCCCTGAGAGCTATTGCTGTGGCTCCCAGACCATCCACACAGCCAGGTGATGGAATGAATAAAAGGCCCATGTGACTTCTAGTACTGGTTGCTCTCTTTTTTCTCTGGCTGCTATAGGCCCTGTTGCTACTTCCAGGATTAACCCTTTAATCCTACTGAGAATCTTATTAGATATCCGGGACTAGAAGAATGCAGACCAAGCCTTCGTTGAACTGGAAGGGACCCAGGCACTGTCTAGTCCAGCTGAGGAAATTGAGGCCCAGAGCGGGGAAGAGAGGAAATGACTTGCATAAGGTCACATAGTTAGTAAGTGATGGAACAAGAGCACAGGTTTGAGCATAGTGGGAGAGCCAGAAGCTGGCTCTGAAGGCCAGCCAAGACCACAAAGGTCATTTATAGAAGCAGGGGATTGGCCTTTGCCCCTCTGTATCTGGTCCTATGAGATGTGACCTTTAAAGACCTTTCAGGTCCAATTCTATAAACCCACAGTCTCCTGGTTCAGTGTGGGAGAGGACAGAGCTCTCCAGGAGACTGGGCTTGGTGTTTCCTGGACTGGCACTTACCTCAAATCATCTTTAGAAGTAGCCTCCTCCTAGGCCCAGTGTATGGGACCAACCAGCACAGGAACTTTACCTTCAGCTCTGCCCACAGCATCTGGCTCCTTGCATTTAAAGGTGAAGGGGTCTGAGAACAATAAGCAGTTCACCTGTGTAGTACTGCATCTAAATGCAGCTGGAGCCGTCACAGGGACTGTGGCTTAGACTCATCTGGTACCACTTCCTATAAGAAGTAGGACTTAGGTTCTTAACAGACCTCTTTAAGGTCTTGAAGACTTTCCAGGAAAGCCCTCCGCATCCTTGTGATCCAGCTACCACCTTCCAGCATGAGTTAATCTGTATCCCTCCCCAATGGGTGCTCTGGGCTTGTTATTTGGGCTGGAAGCACTGAAACTTACTTTGTGGATTAGACTCTGCCTGAGTTTGCCACTCCCCTGCAGCAAGACCCTTGCATTCTTTCTCCCTTTCCTGCCCCTTTTTCTTTTCCTCACACCTTTCAGTTTCCTCCCCCTCCTCCCACCTGACCTTTTCCTCAAATGTCCCCTCTTCTAGGAAGCTTTTCTAGGTTTTGGCACCAACTATGTCAGAGAGGCAGGTCCTGAGGAGAGAGAACTTACAGGGTCAGCCAGCAGACACTAGCCCTCAGAAACCTGTTGTATGCCAGAGACATACATCTGTAGGTGACCAGAGACCAGAGTTGTTTTCCTCATTCCCTCTGACTTTCCCTCAGAGACTAGAGAACTTTTCTTTAGTCTGGGCCTGACCCCAGTTCCCAGGTTGGGACTTATAAGTAGCCTGCCTGCCAGGAAGCCACTAGTGGTGGAAACATTGCTATTTCACTGCCGGAGCATCTTCCTAGCTCTAGTCACCAGGGCTTGGCTATCTGAGAATCCAATCCCATCCAACAAGTACTTATTAAATCACCTGCTATGTGCTCAGAGTATACAGAGACAATCAAAAGTAATCCTTGCTTTCAAGAGCTTATATTCTACTGGGGGTATCCCCAGCACCTAGCACAGTGCCTGGTACATAATAGGGACTTAGTACATGATTGCTGAAATAAAGTGTTGAAGATGTAAGTAGAGGAGGTGAATGCAGGTCAGGTCCCCTACACTCCCTGCCTCTTGGGCCTGAATCTCTGTCAGCAGTGGGACAGGCATACTAGAACATAGCACTATGCATGGTCTTTGTGCTAGAGCGCCATCCCAGCTACAGCTGGTTCCCAATTGAGATGATGTGCCTTGGCCCCTACGCATAGGATTCCTTCATTCAGTCCTCAGTTTCTTCACCAGAGAGTCTCCGTGCAGAAGCTCTGGGACAGGAATGTTAGGCAGAAGTCAAGGAGATGGATGTCCTGTCCCTGCCCTGAGGAGCCTACACCTTGATTAAAGGGGTAGCTCCAGAGTCATAGAATTTCTTGAAAATATGGATAGACGATTCTGCTGATGTTAGTCCCCATAGAACTTTGAATTCTAGACTCAAAGATCAGCCAGTGTCAGCTCTTTTTACAAAGCAGAAGTTGAGGCCCCAGAGGTCTGAGGCCACACAGTCCTTGACAGTTCTGGGAACAGAAACCAGGCCTGATCTCGGTGTTAATTCCCCATTGCATCCTGATGACACTTAGCCTAGATGATGGATTTATACCTGAGAGGTCACGAACCAAACGTTGTCAAATATTACCCCTGGCTCTCAACACTCAGCATCTAAAAGAAAGCAGAATGGGATTAATGGAACTGGGGCAGCTGGCTTCAATGAAATTGAATTCTGACAGCTTTGGCTTTCTCCTCCCTTTGGGGCTTGTTTCCATGGGAACATAAAGGTCAACCATGGATGGTCAGGGTGGGGGTTGGGAATGGGTAGGGGGAAGCCACCTTTGAGCGAATTTACAGAAGGCAGATACTTGGTTCTCTGACTACAATAAAGGGAGGGTGCAGGTCTCATTACTTGTTTAATGTTCTACATTCCCAGGGAGTTATTAGGAGAAAGAAAGCTAAGACACCAGCCCCCAGGCCCATCTTTAGACTGCAGTAGATTTAGAGATGCAATTTTTAATCTCCATAAGGCAGTGTGATTCAGTAGAAGGACCACTACATTGAGAGCTGGGAGGCAGTGCTTCTAGTCCCAGGTTCTGCCACTTGCTAGCTATGAGACACAGCCTCACTTGGGTCTCAGTTTCCTTGTCTGTAAACTGGGAATAATTGCTGCTTAACCAGGTTGTTTTAGACAACAGTAGAGACAATGATGGGAAAGAAGATGTCAGGAGTTATCGTGGTGATGATGAATAAGCCTGGGAATTGAGGGGCACCTCTTTGCCCATAATCTGCAGGCCTTTTAGGAAGGCAAAAGTTTTAACTATTAATGAGAGAAAAGACATGTTTAGGGCTTGGGATGTCATTTGGCTTCTGTTTTGTGGTTCTAATCCTGTCTGTGTGAGGAAATCAATGGGGTAATTCAGGCTGCTGCTCGAAATAGCCACATGAACGGATGGCATGGTTATTGACAGCCTCCTACTTATTTACAAGGTCATTGTTCTCTCCATAGCAAAGTCCATCCATCCCTTGCAGGCCTCCTGCTCTCCAACAACTCAGCTGATGCAATCTAAGATCACAGGAGGGGAGTAGGTATGTGCCAGGTGTAGTGGAAAGGATGCCTACATTGGATAGGGGGCATGGGGTTGGACCATCCAGAAGATAGATTCTACGATCCCTTAGATACCTCGTTCTGAGATCTTGTGGTTCTATGTTTTAACATTCTATGTTCTAAGGTACCTTTTATTCTTGACATCCTATGTTATATTTTCATCTTGTGGTCTGTGTTCCTTCCAGCTCTGAAATAGTATCACGGAACCTGAGTTCTTATGATCCTTTGGGGTGGGTGAGGAAATTCCAGGTGTGGCTCAGGTGGGCACTGGCCTGACTTTGGGCATTGTTCTCCCAGGGCTCTAGCCTCTGACTTCATGCCATTCTTCAACTGTATGTGTCAGTATGTGACAGGTCTGTCATTCCTAACTCTTCACTCCTCATCCACTCCTGGCTTAGCTCTGACTTCACAGACACCTCTTTCCTCCCAGAAATTCCCCTTTTGAGGCAGGGTCCTCACCCTTCTCAGCCTTAACCATGCAGAACTAGTGTGGCTGGTTCCTTCACAATTGAGCACCATGAGGGCCTTTAGAATCCACTCAAATGAGTTCTTTCCCTACCCCTGCCAAGAGCCTGCCTGACTTTTATTCTTGCTTCAGGGATATTGATATCAGATCCTTTGGTACACAAATGCTCCCACTCTGCTTCATCCTTCATGTCTCTCTATCCATCCACCCCAACCTCCCTCCGTCTCTCCCATTCCCTTTATCAACTCAAACCAAAGGGTCAAATTCTACTTTCTCTCTGTTATGCCTTAGGCCCCAGCTGGGCTCTTGGGCAATTTGGGGGGAAGAGGGGAACATGAGGTTAAAAATAGTCCCCAAAGAGAAGTGTTTGGTGCACTTGTTTTCCTCTGCCCTCTCCCCTTCATCCCCACCTCAGGCTGACTTTCTATCAGGATTGTTCAGTTTTCAGCAAATGCTAAGTGCTGGGGAGGTACTAACTGATTTGGAGTTTGGATTTTTGTTTCTTTTTTTTTTTTAAATAGCTGCTTGCCACAGAGAGGATGAGATGACAGAGCACTAGCCTCCTATCAGGTTTTAATTGTCAGCTCTGCCACTGAGCCACTGTAATGTTAACATTAGCCCCTTCTGGGCCCTAACTGTAAGATGAAATGGATTCTGAGGTCCCTTCTGGCTCGAATATCCTTGAGAGCATATTGGTGTCAAATGAATACAGACCTGTAGTGGGATGTGGCTGTCAAAAAAACTAATTCAATTTCAGGCTGCATTAATAAAAGTCCAGCAATCATTGCAAGGGAGGTGACTATCCTATTTTCCTTGGCCTGCTTAAATCAGAGGGAGCATCATGTTCTTCTCTGGGTGCTGCTTCAGGAAGAACATTGACAAGGTAGAGCTTATCCAAGGGAGATTCACCAGGATGTAGAGGGGTCTTAAAACCATGCCATTCCAGGATCAGTTTAAGGAACTGAAGAGAAGTCTTAATTAATAGAGACAGGGAGAGTTCTTGTGTTCAGATGTGTGAAAGGTTGTCCTGTAGAAGAGAGATTCAGTGCTTTGAGTGAGGTCCTGGACAGCAAAGACCACAAGGGCCAATGGATGGAATTTAGGGGCGAAAGGGGAGGGGAAAGGAAGGGAGAAGGGATTACGGGGTTGAGATTTTAGCTCCTAACCTTTCAAATGGAGGAAACACTGTCCTAACTCTTAGAATTCTTCCCCAGATGGAACTTGCTTTTTGGAGGAATCGTGCATTCCCTGTCATTTCACGTGGAGGCAGGATGACCACTGGTCAGGGAGGGTGGAGATAGGATTCTTGCTTTGTGTAGAAGTTGCATGAGATCATATCTGACATTGCCCCTCCTCCCCCAACTCTGTAATTCTTTGATTGCATCAATTTAGTGCTGTTCCCGGTTATTTTTAACCACTGGGGGCCTCTGGCTTAGGCTCTGGGCTACTCAAAGAAAACAAGGAAAGTCTGAGAAATGGAAAAAAAAAAGATCCTTTCTGAATAGCATTCCTCATCCAAAGACCGTCTGTAGTAAATCAGCAGTGCTGTGTTGGAAGGGGCTGTGCCACCACAACTGGATCTCCAGCTGCCACTGGTCCCACCTCCCCAGGTCCCAGCTTTGGGTTCCAAAAAGTCCCTGTTAAAATGAAAGTAGGTTTCCTGAAAGGGGGTATACAATAACATCTTGGTACCTTAGCATCCTAGAGCTGGCTGAGTTACACAACCTTGGATGTTGGTTTCCCTTAAGAGTAAGTTGGGATGGTGATTTAAATGAAAAGGATCATAGGATTTGGAATTGTTAAGAGCTCTTGGTCAATAAACATTTATTAAGCACCTACTATGTGTCAGACACTGTCTCATCTCTAGTCCTGTTCCCTTAATTTATAGATAATGAAACAGTCTTAGGTTTTGAGACTGAGACTTTTTTTTTTTGGTGGAATTTTTTTCCCCCTTTAACTATAGATGTTCGTAACAGGGGTTTTGTTTTTCTTGTTTTCTCAATGAGTGGGGAATGGGGGGGTGGCGTTGTAGAGAAGGAGGATCTTCATTAGAAAAACATAATCATTTTTTTAAAAGGTCTGGAGAGGGAAAGTGACTTGGACCAGGTCACAGAGGCAGAGGGTATTAAACTCGAGAGCCAGATGCCTTGTTCCCAGCTGGGAGCAGGCTAGGGGCTGGGGCTGGGCAGTTCAACAGCCCGGTGGAATGCCTGTGCCAAAAGAGACTTGGGGATAGCACTTTTTGCTCTGGGCTGAAGTTGGCTTCTGACCTCCAGGGGAACAGATAAAGGAGCAAGAACCAAACAATTGCCGCTGGCTGGAGTTATTTTTAGCTGGGGGAGAGCCCAGTTCCCAGCACTCCTGGCTTCTGGGCAGAATGTCTCCCATTGAAAGCAGAAGGGAGAACAATGATCCCACAGAGGATTCTGGGGTCTGAAGTCCCAGAGATAGAAAGGAGTGATCCTATGAAGGGCAGCTTGTTCAGGGGTGGTTCAAAGAAAGGGCCATTTTTCTGTGGAATAGATGCTGATGCTCCTGTAGGGGTAAGCGAGAGGAAAAAATGAGTGAGTTTCCAGCTGACTTGCAAGAAGGTTTCCATTTGACACACTTTGTCCTTGGATTTCCTGTGAGCTTCAAGGGGCCAGGTGCTGTCCTGGCTCATGGGTAGCTGAGTCAGGAATGAGGAGCATTGGAGGGTGAGTGATAAGGTAGGGTGGATGACTACAAACGGTCTTGAACTCAAACTCTGACATAGGTTCTCTAGATTTGAGTGTTCTTATCTCAAAGCAAAGGCCTAGACTCCATATAACTCCCTACTCTTGAGGCCTTGACCTGCTGCCTAGCTGATCCCTACATGCCAAAGTTCTTTTACTGGCTGGATCCCCACTCCAGACTCTCTCTCTCTCTCTGCCTCTCCCATCACCACCTAATGATACTATCCCACTTAGTTTGAAAATTTCTTCACCCATAGCTCCACTCCTACTGCTCAGCCCTGTTCCTCACAGTACAGTGGAAAGAAAACTGGTCTGGGATTTGGGAGACGTGGGTTTTAAATCCTATTTAGCTGTTAACCTGATGTGTCACCTTGGACAAGTCACCTATCTTCTCTTGGGGGCGGGGGAGCTACTGTTAAAAAATTCCAAGTTGGGTTGGATGGGTCCCTGAGATTGCTTCATTTCTGACATGAGAGGATTGGCTTTTGAAGACCCTTCCTGTGCTAGACCTAATGTCCAAGAATCATCAGGTCATCCTGTCAGGTCACCAACACTCAGGCAAGCACTGCTGCCTTGAATTCTGCCTAGGCAAACAGGAGGCCCCAAGAGAGGGAGCCTCAGGCATTAGTCAGAAAGGCTAAAGTTCATGTCCCTAGTCACTGGAGCCAAGCCAGGGAGTTGGGTTATGTCATGGCCCAGGCCTATTGCTACCCTTTCCACAGCTCTCCCTCCCCAGCCCAAGTGCTTCTGACTGCTTTCTAGAAACTGACTGGGGATAGGCTTTGGGTTCCCTTTCCTTTGGGGCTACTTGGTGAAAAGAGAGACTTCCTCATTTGAGCTGAAGTTACTGCTACAGTTGAGTGGGGCCTTGATGACCTCAACAAGCACAGCATCCTTTTGCTGGCATCCAAGCTTCTGACACTTCCCCTGAGGAACTAGCCCAGAGGATCAGAGCTCAACTGGAGATCTTCCATTCTCTAGCTCCTGATCAGGCTCCTTTGTGATAAACCGAGTAAGGAAGGAAGGAGGACTGAGGGAAAGGGATCAGTGAGAGAAGAAGGGACTTTGAATTTCAGCCACAGAGCCACGAGATACCCTTTTCTCCCCTTAAACAGCCCATGGGAGCAAATGAATGTCAAGGTGGGGAAATAATCCCTTCTGCTCTAGTATTCTTACCATTGTGGCCTGCTGTCTCCCTCCAGTGTTCCCAAATTGTTCTATAAGGCTTGGTTTTAGCTTTCCAAATGCACTGTAAGTTCCTTAAGGGAAAGGCTCATCTCTTGTCAGGGCACCCAGCAGGTAAAAATCAGTTGGCATTTATATGGCGTGGAAGACTTGCAAAGTGCTTTGGATACGTTACTATCTCATTAGTTCCTCACAACAGCCTTGGATGGTTGATTATGTTATTCCTGTTTTACAGAGGAGGAAACCAAGACCAAAAAAAATCTCGTCACTTGCCCTTGGTCTCACCAATATTAAAATTCAAACTCAAGTCTTCCCCCGTATATATCCAAAACTCTATTCAAGTGACTTCTCTAATTCAAATGAGTGTTATTTAGTAGATGAGTAAAAAAAAAGTGTAAGTTACCAAGACCAACATGATATCATCATGAAAATGATGAGGAGTCAAGAGACGCGGGTCTTCATCCCAGCTCTGTTCCCACTCACAATTTGACTGGACAAATCTCATCCCTCTGAGCCCCAGAGATGAGATGGTCCCTAAGGTCCAGCTTTAACCTTCTGTGTTCTAAGGTCTCTTTCAGGCCTAACATTTTAGGAGTCTATTTTTCTAAAATCTCCATTGATTCTTTATTGATCTTTACATTTCCTAATTGTCTTAGTAGCAGAGATAATCACCTTGAGGTCAGAATTATGTGGCCAATGCTTTCACGGGTTTCATGGATGGCTGTCTGTTCCTGCTGCTGTTTGTATGATCTCATAAGCTTCCATCAAAATGTCGTTTGCCAAGAGATGTTCCTTCTTGGGCATCTACCCTAAAGAGAAAGTGGGTGGAAAATTGGCAAGAAGCCTCACTTTGGATCATTGCTATTGGGACTGGGAGAAAACAAAAGTTCTTTTCTCCTCCTCTAAAAATATGAAGTTTTGTTTTTTGAGCTTCTGTTTAACCGAAACTAACTGCAATCAGACAGTCTCTTTACAAAGGCCCCCGTTATGGCCTTCCACACACTCCAGCCAACTGATCAAGAGAAAGTCATAATGGAGAGGCCTCAAAGTGGGCACTGGGTGAAATTATTCCCAGTCAAGTCCATTGAGCAAACTGTTGGCCTTTGGAACTAGAGTCCCTTGAGCATGCCAACTCAATGGAAAATGGTCTTCTGTTTACTTGTGGGGATCACCTGGGTTCATGGTAAGCCAACTCATTGGATGACCTTGGGTAAGTTACTCCCTTCTCTGACTCTTAGTTTCTTCATCTCTAAAATGAAGGGGAGTACCAGACTATCTTTAAAGTCATGTGAATTCTCTTTTTGGATAGTCTATGTTTCTTTGTAAAATGAGAGGAAGATACCCGATCATAGGATTTAGTGGCCAGTCCCCTCATTTTACAGATGAAGAAACTGAGGTTTAGAAGAGTTTAAGTTCTTGCCCTCAGGTTCCACAGGTTCCACGAAGTCTAGATTTCAAGCCAGGCTCTCTCTGATTCCAAATCTAATATTCTTTCCAATCAAACATGTATTTATTAAATACCTACTATATGTAAGACATTGGAGATGCAGATAGAACAAATGAAACAATTCCTACTGACAAAGAATACATTTTTAAGGGGGAGATGGACAAGAACATATATAAATATAAGGACAATTAATACAAAGTGGGTGAGGACAAGAAGGGCACCAGCTGGGGAGAGAATTGGGAAAGGCTCTCTGAATCAAGGTTGTGTCCTGCCTAGCACCCTTGTCATCCTTTGACCATGGTGTAGATCACCATAGTGGAGATGAACCATTCCCTATTCCTTTAGTTTGATTTTTTTTTTCTGTGACTCCCCCTGTCTTTCTGAACTTCTCTTCCCACCTCCCATCCCCAATGAATAGTCTGTAGACAAACACTTCAGCAATCGAGGAAGCTGTTTGAGGAGCCCTTCATTGAATATTTGACATCTGTGACTTAGCCCAGCTAGGGGCTTGACCTCCTGGGCATTTGTTTGACTAGCCTGACATAGCCCTGATACTGAGATGAAGAGCTAGTTTCTGGTTCTTCCCTTCACTTACTGTATGTCGTTGGAGAAAGCATTTGCCCTCTCTGGCCCCTGAATCCTGTTTATAACATGGCACTTAATATTTCCCTAAGTTTCTCTAACAGGGATTCCCCAGAGGAATCCCTTGTACTATTATTATTTTTTAATTCCTTGTTCTCCAATCTCTGGGAGGATCCTGGTGTCCATGAAAAGTTTCTATGTATACTGTCCACTCAGCTGTTCTTTCCCCTGGGAAGCCTGCTTCTTGGAGGCAGAGGGATGCAGTGGATGGAAGGCTGGATCTGGATTCTGAGTGAACTGGGTTCATATCTCTGCTTTACTACATACTACCTGTTACCATAGGCAAATTACTTTGTTGGGGCCTCAGTTCCTCATCTGTAAATGAGGAGATTATATTTTGTGGGCCCAGACACTACTAGAACTGTGGCAACTTGGACTAACCCGCAGTACTGGAACACCACCAGAACCACTTCGCTCTTTCGAGGGAAGAGCTATGAAAGGTGGGGAGAGAGTTGTCTGACTTAACTTTGCCCCCATGGGGATCGATTAGGAACTTAGCTGTGGGACCCTGTGGACAGGGTGTATAAAGACAAGTCTAGGATTCTAGTGGGGTGCTCAGAAGCTCCAGGAAACTTGCTCAAATTTTGGCTTATTTTCCCCATCTTTAAGAGGTTGCATTATTCACTGACAAATTTTTTTCCAATTCCTAATATACCTCCCCAAACCCAACCCTATCTAATAACAAAGAAAAGGCTCAATACAATTAATAAAGGGACCACATCTAAAAGTGTATGTACCCTTACACACCTGTAGTCTCCCACCTCTTTCCCCAAAGTGGGGAAGTATATTTCGCATTGGCCCTTCAGGGTCAAGATCAGATTTTATTTGGCATTCAGCTGTCTCTTGGTGTTCCTTTCATTGACATTACAATAGTCACTGCCTGTACTGTTCTTTGGGTTCTGTTTTTTTCTCTATAGTATCTCTTTAACCAATCAACAAGTATTAATTAAAAGGCCTGCTATATGCCAGGCACCATCTATACAGTTGTTTTGACCACCTTGTGAATTGCTTTGACATGGGAGTTGCTTAATATGTTTTTATTAAAGAAATTACATATTGTCACCTCCAGGCTCTGAATCACTATGGAGTCGCAGCTGGGACATCAGACTAGAAGGTCTCTGGGGTCCTTTGGGTTTTAAATCTGTGATCCTGACATTCTCCCATGAAACACAGGACTTTGCCATTCCTTATTTTTCGTGTGTTCCAGTTCCTTGCTGGAAAGAGGGCTGTGATTTCCCCTGAATTGGGTATGAGGCAGGGCTCAGTGACTGCCAGATGTGCCCAGTGCCCTTAGAAGACACAACATCAAGTTGGGCCAGGATGCAAAAACCCTTGCATTCCCAGAGATAACAAGAAATGGACGAAACAAACATTCCTGGTTGTTTCCAGCTTGGGGAAGGTGATTGCTTCCCCAGGGCTTAGAAAACCTTCAAAAACAACTTCCTTTACTCTAGCCTCCAACACTCTATATTTGTGACTGAGGGAAAATCATTCTGTTTCTCAGGACTTAATTTTCCTCATCTGTAAAATGGGAGGGGGGGGGGGGGAATCCTTAGACTACCTGACAGAGTTGTTGTGAGAAGCACTTCATACACTGCATAGCATTGTAGAAATAGGAGTTACTATTATATTACCATTTTGCTTCCTATTCCATGGCCTCCAACTTAAAAGGAAGGAAGGAGAAGATGCTGAGGGGTTGGGGCAGCTATGCAGAGGCGAAAGAAGGACCATGGGAAATCCCATAGTCTTGTTGGTTAAACCAGAAGGACAAGAGGACTCATTTGGTATCCTAGCAGCTCCTGAGGGCTGGAGTGAGATTAGAGTTTGGGGTATATATCTTCCTTTGGCCAGGCCTACAACTCCCCATTATTGTGGTCCCAGTTTCTTGTCCCTGGCTCTGCTGCTAACTCACTGTGTGAGCTTGTGTTAGTCACTTATCTCTCTGGGCCTCAGTTTCTTCATATGTAAAATGATATTGATAATCTGGGAGATAAGCCTATCTCCCTCACAGGAATATTCAAGTTCTTCTGTCCCTCTACACCCCACGTCCCCCTGATAAAATAAATGGTGAAAGTAAATCAATAAAAACGTAAATGGGAAATTGCCCTGTGAGCATAAGCACTACTGGGCACTAGTTTTTCCATCTGTGAAATGAGGGAGCTAGGTAGACTCCAGGGCTCCTTCTGCCAGCTCTAGGTCTTTGATTCTGTGACTCTGGGGAGGGGAGGGACAATAGGCTGAGGAGCACCTAGCTCAGCCCCCCTGGCAGGGGAGGCCCATAGCAGGCACCAGAGGCCCTGGCTTGGGGGCTGCCAGTGAGTTAAAGCTCTGTTGCCTTGGGGAAGGGATGTGAGAATAGGTGTGCAGGGGTGGGTGCGTCCCTGACAAGTGCCTGCGCTGGGGCTGCCTCCTGGCACCGGGACAGTGAATGTCTGACTCGGGAGTGGTCTCACAGGGAGAACCTTCCTCACTGGCCTCTGGAACTCTGACTGCATTTGGCCCCGATGGCCAGATTGCCTGCCAAGCCGCAAGCCAGCGCTGCCCAGGCTGAATCATGGTTTCCTGCTTGCTATTTTCAGGCTCAGCTTTTCCTTTCCCTTCTCTCCTGAACAGAAATATAAATTGCTTCTCTCTCCCTTCTGGAAGGAAACCTTTTTTCCCCTGCTTGCCTCAGCAGAGAATCTTCCTCAGGCTTTGGCTCAGAAGGATCCTTGCCAACTCCCTCAAATCTGCCCCCTTTCCTCCTTCCCCCTCCCCCACTGTGTAGCCCTGGACCCCTCACTCCCTGTGCCAGGAAGAATGTGTGGGGGAAGCCTCCATCAGGTACATAGGGCAGCTCAGCACCCTGTCACCCCACAAGGAACCTGAGCATTGTCTCTCTGCTCCTTGCCCATGAGTTAAACAATCTCCAATCTAAATACCTCATAAAAGCCAGCTACAGTTAAGGAGACAAAGCCTGGGTTCAAGTTCAGTCTCTGATTCATACTACTGTGTGACCCTGGGCAAGCCGTTTAACTTCCTCATTCTCTATAGTTCAGTCATGTCTGACTCTTCATAACCCCATCTTTGGAGTTTTCTTGGCAAAGATACATTTCCCTCTCCGGATCATTTTATAGATGAGGAAACTGAGACAAACGGTAACTTGTCCAGGGTCACATAGCTAGCAAGTGTCTGAGGTCAGATTTGAATGCAGGTCCTCCTGATTCCAAGCCCAGTGCACTACATACTTCACCACGTAACTGTCCACCTTGTGCTCTAAGACTCCAAGTTGTAAAGCCTTTGAATTCATTGATAGAGGGAGATCTCCTCATCTGCCATTTCCCTATATGGGCTGTCCCAAAAGTCTCAGTGAAGTTTTACACTTTATTGGCTTATAGTTTGAAGCTTTAATACCTAATAACTTAATAATAGTGCTCTAAGACTTTGGGACACCCTACAACCCTACACAGATCCAGTCCCTAACCCTATGTACCAGACACCGTGCTGGGGATAAGAATACAAAATCAAGACAATCCCAGCCCTCAAAAAGTTTACATTCCCTTGGGGGAGGAGGAGGGCAGTTGTTCTTAGGTAAATCTAAGATGTAGACAAGGTCAATAAAAAGAGATTTGGAAGGTGGTCACTCATAACTGGGGGAATCAGGAAAGGCAGAAGAAGAAGGGGAAACACTAAACCAGTAATGCTAGCTTGCAGCCCAAAGTGAGCATCACAACATTTAGGAATTAAAGTTTCCTGTCTGGGCTTTAGTTTTTTCATCTGTAAAATGGAATAGATACTCTCTACCCTGTCTACTCTAGAGGGATTTTGTAAGGATCAAGTGAGACTTTTCATTCATTTATTCAACAAACATCGATCAGACTTCTACCGTATTGGGCACTGGAAAGAAATATAAGTGGCCAGAGCACTGGCCCTGGAGTCAGGAGGACCTGAGCTCAGATCTGATCTCAGACACTTCCTAGTTGTGGGGTCCTGGGCAAGTCACTTAACCCAAATGCCTCAAAAAAAAAAAAAGAAATAAAAGAAAGGAAGGAATGAAGGAAGGAATAGAGGAAGGGAGGAAGAAAGGGAACGAAGGAAGAAAAAAAATAAATGCAAAGTTTGGCTAAGACATGGTTTCTGTCCATGAAGCTTCCAGGCTACTGATCCTAGATTTAGGACTAAAAGGCCCTTCGGAGACCATCTTGTCTAATTCTACCATTTTATAGCTGAAGAAACTAAGGCCCAGGGACATCATGTGACTTGTCCAAAGTCATGCTTTGGTATCCTTTGGTATTTTTATCGGAATAATTACTCTATATGAAAGTGTTTTGAAAACTGTGAAGTTTATTTTTTTTAAATGAACAATAAAAGACTCTCATTTGAAACGGGGGACTCATTTGAAAGCCGCTGAGGTGAAATGGAATCTCTGAACAGAAGGCTTGCTGTGTAAATGCCTGGTGTCAGGAAGATACCTGGGAGAAGGCGAGGTAGAAAACAGGCTACTTCACTTAAATCCTCTCAGTTTTAGAGCCCCATAGGACTTTGGCGCCGTCTGTTCATCTTGCCAGTTGCTCATTCTCTCCTGCCTCAAACTTCCCTAGAGAACTTTGTCGGAGCCTAATCCATCCATCCTTTGGCCCCATGACATTCTCCTTCTGTCTTACTTGTCTCCTTCCCTTCTTCCCATTCAATAGAGGTTTGTTCAGGACTCTTCTCGTGGTTGGATTCCTAGCACCTACAACAGTGCCTTGCAAATATTAGGTGCTTGATACATGTTCGTTGGATCTAAGTGACTTGTTTAGTGGCACATGAACAGTGAGTGACAGGGTCAGAATTTGAACCCAGCTCTTTTGACTCCAAGATTTGTCTTCTTTCTACTTACTCCAAACCCACTGGGGGCCATGTGCAGTTGTTCTGATCTGTATCTTACCACTGGACCCAGATGACTCCAGAGGAGAGAGTGAGGCTGGTGCACAGCTTTCCCTCACAAATACAATTAACTTGCAAATCATGACATCACCTTCCTGATGTTATGTTCCTCTTTGAGAATGAAGGACAAACAACTCCAAACCTATTATTTTACATTTGGTGAAACTGAGGCCCCAAGAAGGGAGGTAACTCTACCAAGGTCACACAGCTTAGTAGGGCTAGGACCTGGGACAAGAATGCTGGTCTCCTGATTCACAGATGATGGTTCTTTACTGTCTTATTCAGTAAAGCAGATCCGCCTGGACCCCCAGCTCCCCACTGCCACTAGAGCTATAAAGTTTGTTAAGCCAGTTACAAGTTATCCTTATGTGTTCAGGAAAGAGAGACCCCTCAGACTTTGTTCCAACCTCTGCCAGTAGTAATTGCTGATCTCAAAGTGTCATGAGGCCAAGGATATGTGAGCAAAAGATGGCTAGTAAGTCCCCATGGAAGATACATCCTGATGAATTGTGGTCCTTAGGCTGGGTTGACATGTTCAACCTACTTAAAGAAACAAAGGTCTTGAGCCTTTTGGGGGCCACCTTTTATACCAACACAAATGGGTTTATACTGAGCTTTAAGGTAAAAATGGGGAAGGGTAGCTGCATTAGCCCTCTCTAAAGCTCACAGAACAGATAAAAGCGCTGCCTGTCTAAGCCCTGACTCCAGGAACTGAAATCCCTGCGGAGATCAATAGATTCAATTCCTATAACACTAAGGTTTGCAAAGTACTTTCCTCAAAACAATACTGTGAGTTAGGAAGGATAAGTATGTTTATCCCCATTTTATAGACAAAGAAACTGAGGCTTAAGAGAGGCTGAATTGCCCAGTGTCACTTAGTTCATAAGGCACCCTATGCACTTTATCATGTTTTCCTTAGTTCACGATGAAGGCAAGATGTGAATCCAGGTTTTCTGACCTGGGTCATCTACATCATGGCTACTTCTCGGTCGATTCCTCCTCTAACAGATCAACACTTCCCTTCTCTCCCCCAATAGGGGACCCACTCATCTCAGGATGCCTCCTGGACCTTGTCATGATCTGCTCTGTTCTCTCTATCCCTATCTCCTGCTTTCTCTTTCTTTTCTCTCTCTCCACACTCATTCTCTCCTTTTTCTCTTTCTCTCTCTCCCTTTTCTCTCTACCTCTTTTCCTCTCTCCGTCTTTTTTCTCTTCTTTCCCTTTCTCCCTTTCTCTTTCTTTGTCTCTTTCTATTTCACTTTTTCCATCTCTCTCTCCTTTCTCTCTCTCTCCCTCCCTCCCTTCCTCCTATCCTTCTCTCCCTCTCTCTCTTTCTCCTTTCCCTACTTTTATTTCTCCTTCCTTTTATTCTTCCTTTGTTGCACCTCCCCCACATCCAACAATGGCTAGAGTCTACTCTCTCCCCCCTTTGTCCCTCTGTCTCTCTCTTTTCTCTCTCTTTCCCTCCTCTTTCTCTTTTCCCTCTCCCCTTCCCCCATCTCTCTCTGTGGCAAGAGTTACTTCCCCCCTCTCCTCTTGGGGTTTGTTCGGCAACACCAGGCATGCATTTTTACAGACTGATGTCATCTTGCAGATAATGGTTTTTCCATCCCTCCTGAAAGAGCTCAGGCTCAGTGACTCTCTGTAGCAGTCTAAAGAATGAACCTCAGGGCTTTTCCCAGCAGCAGAAACCCCTTTCCTCAGTGAGCTCTGCTAACTGTGAATCAGGATCACATCTCAACCCACTTTGCTCATTTATTCGTTCATTCAACAAGCATTTCATATGATCAGGGGGCTTGGGTTCAAATCCCAGCTCTGCCTCCTAATAATACCAGTGTGAGAGAGGGGGAGACACTTAACCTCCCCTGGGCCTCAGTTTTTTTCATCTGTAAAACAAGGGGAGTTGAACTAAACAGCCTCTCATCTCTTTTCTAGTTCTATATCTTTGATTCTAGGCAGTTCTCTTATTTTTCAGATAAGGAAACTGAGACCAGACAGACAACAAATAGTTTACTGAAGGTCAGGCAAGGACTAATTAAGGAGCTGGACTGAGCATTTAAACTCAGGGCCTCTTTTCCCACATTTCCCCACCCCACCAGGCAGCATCTCTCCTGAGAGCCCACAGGAGACATGGGAGAGGGTAAGATGAAGTCTGGGTGCTCCATAAATCCTCAACCTCATAGAAAAGATAAGACACAGACACATGTGACCACAACACGCCAGTCATATAGTGTATGTGAAGTGTCACATGACAGACAAGTGATACTGCAGTTTGTTGAAGGGAGAAGGGGGGCGGGGGTAGTCAGGGAAGGCTTCCTAGAGGAGGGGGAGTTAATCCAAGCCTTGAAGAATATAGGATTTGGAGAGAGAAGTCAGGACAGGATTAGGAAGTGAATTCCAGAGAGGGAAGAAAATGTTAGGCAATGACATGGAGGCTGGAATGCATTAAATATATTCAGGGAATAGTGAATAGGCCTGCTTCATCGTGAAAGGCTCTGGACCCAAGGAAGTGGGTTGACTCCCTCAGCATAACTCAGCCGAGAGCAGAGCAAGGGGCCCAGTCAGAAGTCTTGCCAACCATGGCTGCATTGAGAGGTAGGGGGTAAAATGAGAGTCGGGACCTGGGGAGGGGTGTGGGGCAAAGAGGGGTCCTTCTGACCCAGCTAAGACACATTCCTTGGGCTGCTCCAATTTTCTTGGAACAAAACCACATTTATTTTCTGAGGGAAAAACACACACACGTACACACAAATATTCCCACATTTGTAATACATTCCCAGAGCCATCTAGAAAAAAAAAAAAAAACTGGGTTTGGAGAGCTTGGCTTTTGGTGTGTCCAGGGCTGTAACCCAGGGAGCTTGGCTTGCTGCTAGAGGATGCCAAATCCTGGAGTTTGGAAATGTGGAGATGGTCTTTTCCTGTTGCCCAGTCATGGGACCTGACATGCCAGGAAAGCAGGAGGCTCCTAGCAGTCTCCTTCTCCAGGGGTCCATCCCTGCATACTCCTCTTCCCTGGGGAGGCCTGAGATGGGGAGGTGAGTGCATGAGCATCCTGCCCCTGGGAGCAGGGGGCCTTGGTTATCGCGTCAGAATCATTGCAGACTCTCAACGGGACCTGGGCCCCTGAATGCGTGTTAGGCCTTTGAAGACAAAGCCAAAGGTGGGAGAGGCAGAGCCATGTGTAGAAGTGGTTGCCATTTATAATGGCTGATGATTGATTTTTATATATTTCTGCTGTAGCATCTCATTGATCCTGTGCACCATGGGGAGATTGAGCTGGTTCCCATCAGAGAATTTTCCAGATTACTCCTTCAGTCAAAACATGTTCTATTTTCTCCAGCTGAGATGGAAATCTTTCCAATTTCCACTGCTAACATTTTCTTGCCTTCTTAAACAGCACACTACACAAAAAAACAAAACAAAACTGCCTGCTATATGGAAAAAATGCTGAATTTGAAGTAAAGGGGCTTGGATTCTAATCCTGAGTCTGGCATCTTATTAGTTGGTTGACCCTGGGTGAGTCATTTCCCTTCCTCTACCCCTCAGTTTCCTAACCTGCAAACTGAGGATAACATTCCTTTATAACCTACCTCATGGGGTTCATAGAAGCATAGATTTAAACCCGGATGTTGACCATCTAGTCTGGTAATGCTTCACTTTTTTGGAAGCATGGGCTGTTGATAGTCTAGCAAAGCCTACGGAACCCTTTTCAGAACATGAAAAACGTGAAAAAAAATTCTAAAATGGAAGGAAATGCTAAATTGCAGTGAAAAATTAGTAAAAATAAATATACATAATATTAAATAATTATGTTTTCTACGTGTTTATATAAATATGTATATCTATCTATGTGTGTTCTCATTCAAGTTCCCTTTGAGGGTTAGGTTAAGACCCTCTGATCTACAAAGCTGAATCAGTTAATGAATGAATAAATGAAAAACATTTACTTAGTACTAACTACATGCCAATTACTGGGTTAAGTACTGGAGATACAAATACAAAAACTAACCATCAGGGAATGTAATTACATTCTGATGGGGAGAAACAACCTGTATAGGTGAGCAGGGGTCAGGCAAGGGAGTTATGGTTGGGAACTCGGGGTATGGAACCTACATGTCTTTTTGAGAGGCAAAGGTAGTGCTGATTTGATTACAGTTCTCAGAGCAAGAGGCAGAAGGGAGCAGGGCTGAGGAGAGGAAGGACACCATGGCAGGGTGAAGGATGACCAGGATGAAGATAAGGATGCTTGGTACTGGCAAGTACAGATGGAGCAGCTTAGTACGGCAGTCTTGTGGTCCGGTTTGGAGGAGAGAAGGTTAGCAGCAGCGGCAGTAGAAGTAGAAGGATGGAGAACGGCATTAAGCTGAGACTCAGAGAAGTTAAATGATGTCCAAGGTCATAGGGTGCAAGATTTGAACCCAGGTTCTCTGACTGTAAATCCAGCACTAAGAACAAAACAAAATTCACCCAGCACATATTTGTTAAGTAGCTACTATGTGCCAGGCATACTGGGGAAAGAAATAAAAACAATTCTTACCCTCAAGGAGTTTACAATCTCTTGGTACCTAGGAAAGGGTTATTTGAATTACACAGAAAGAATTTCTTAGGAATGAGCACTGACTAAACTACTGTTCAGGGCTTTTCAATGCAAAAAATAAATAAATAAATTCCAAGAAAATCTGGTATTTTAAAGGGATGGCTTTCCTTCTTAAAATAATACTTTGATATGCCTCTTTTTTTTCCCCTCCCATCATCCACGTACTCTTTTGCTCCAACTTTTTTCTTTTTAAAAATTTCATGTTATTTTTTCCAGTTAATTAAAATCTGCCTTCTCTCTCTCCCCTGCCTCCTGTACCCCCAACTGAAAAAGAAAGAAAAAGAAAATTCTTGGAACAAATATGCATGAGTCAGCTCAGTGACTCAGTGGGTAGAGTGCTATACCTGGAGTGAGGAAGACCTGATTTTAAATTTGATCTCAGACATTTAATGACTATGTGACTCTGGTCAAGTTATTAACCTCTATTTGCCTCAGTTTCTTCATCTGCAAAATAGGGATAGTAATAGCTTCTATCTCTTAGGCTTGTTGTGAGGATTAAATGAGATAATAATTGTAAAGCACTTAGCATGCTGCCTGGCACATAGTAAGCATTATATAAATGCTATTATTATCATTTCTACTACTACTACTACTACTACTGCTACTACTACTACTACTACTACTACTACTACTACTACTGCCTGTAGCCTCAAGTGAAAAAGAAAGAAAAAGAAAATCTTTGTAATAAATATGCATAGGGGAAGCAAGGTGATGCAGTAGATAGAGCATTGGACATAGTGTCAGGAAGATCTGAGTTAAAATCCTGCCTCAGATACTTACTAACTGGGAACCCTGGGGAAATCACTTAAATTCTGTCTGCCTCAGTTTCCTCAGCTGTAAAATGAGGATAATGATAGCACCTTTCTCCCAGGGTTGTTATGAAGATCAAATGAGGTAATATTTGTAAAGCTCTTGAAAACCTTAAAATGCTAACAATAGTTGTCTAGCAAAACAAATTCCCATATTGGCCATATCCAAAAAATACACATTTCATTCTGTAGCCTGAGTCTGTCAGTTTTCAGAGTTCTGAATTGAGTTGATCAGAATTTTTGTCTTTAAGTTGTTTATTGTTACCATATTGTGGTCATTGTATAACTCATTTTTCTAATTCTGCTCACTTCACTCTGCATCAGTTCATACAAGTCTTCTCAGGATTCTCTGAAACCCTTCCCTTCCTCATTTCCCAAAGCACAGTCATTATCCCATTATTTTTCCATTATTATTATTATCCCATACAAATGTAGCCTTCTTTACTTTATACCAGCCTTCCTCTCCAGGGTGGCTGAAAGGAGAGCCCTATGTTAATATTTAAGTGCTATAGAAACGAGTTAACATTATTCTTGTTCTCACCTTAGTGTCATTATCCTTTAGTCTTTCCTCCATGATGTTATTATGAGTATACAAGCCTTGGATTTAGCGGGAAGGTTTTAGTTTGAATCCTAGTTCATTCATTTATTAGCTGAGTCACCTAGGGCCAATCACATGACCTTTTGGGTCTTAGCTTTTTCATCTGTAAAATGAGGAATCTGAACTAGGTGACCTTTAAGGTCCCTTCTGACTCAAGGTCTATAAAGCATGCATAATCAATGATCTGTTCATTGGATGTACTGGGTATATGACTGAGGGAGCCTCAGGGCCCATAAAGGATGTGGTATTGCTTGCCCCAATCTAGACTGCTAATCTTGAGTTCTTGTGTTGCCTTTTATAGCTCCCCCAAATCCCTTGATTGTCATGCTGCCTGCTGTCCCATTTCAAGGCTATCTCTAAGCTAGCCCCAGATGGGGTGGTGTGGTATGTGGAGTGGCTCCTGAGACCAGGACAACCAAAATGGACACAGACAGAACAACAGCCCCACAAGAACTGATTGAAGGAGCTATTGATATTTAACCTGCAGAAGGGAAGGTTTGGGTATCTTCAAGTATCTGGAAGGACTTCATGTGGAAGAGGGATTTTATTTGTTTTGCCTCGTCTCTGAAGGCCAAATTAGGAGCACAAATGGAAGCCGCAAAGAGGAGCTTTAGAGGCTATGGAAGAAAGAATTTCTTATAAATCAGAGATGTCCAAAAGTGGAGCGACCTGCCTTGTGCTCCCCATCCCAGCAGGTTTTCAAGCCAAGTCTAATGAGAGGGATGGCGCCACAAGTTTCTCTGATAAAGACTTGGGGTGGGGAGGGAGTTAGTGCACTCTAGCGTCAATATAATTCAGCAATATAATATGGAAATTTAAAATGCTAATGTAGTCTAAGGCTGCATTGAGGGATGTGGCATCCCAAATGAGAGAGGGGATGGTTTCCACTACCCTCTGCCCTGGTCCCACCACAACAGTTTCACTATGTTCATTTCTGGATGACACTTACTAGGAAGGATATTTGAAAGCTAATGGATGTTCTTCTCTGGGAGTATAGGATGGCGAAGGGGTGTAGTAACATGACGTGGGAGGGTTGATTAAAAGAATTGGGGAGAGGAAATGATGCCTTTCTTCAGGTATTTGAAGGGTTATTATATGAAACCCAATTTAACCAATCTTTGAAATGCTTAACATAAGCAAGGTGTTTTGCTAGACTTTGGGGATTCAGAAACAAACAAACAAAAAAAATGAAATAGTTCCTGCCCTCAAGGAGCTTATATTCTGTGAGAGTGATACAATTTATGCAATGATACACAAATACAAAATAAATCCAAAGTGATATCAGGAAAGGAGAGTATTAACAGTTTGGGGAAGGAGGTGGGGGAGAGGGGAGGGCAAGAAAGGACTTGTGGAGAAGCAGCTACACCTGAGTTGAGCCTTAAAAACAACTGGATATTCCAAGAGGCAGAAATAAAAAGGGAGGGTCCTTTGGGAAGGGGTGGACAGACAGCCTGGGTAAAGGCATAGAATGGGAGGATGAATGAAATGCCTGGGGAACATCAAATAAGTTAATTTGGCTGAAGCAGAGAGGGTGGAAGGGGTAGTCATGTGAAAGAATAGGCTAGAGCCAGAGTGTGAAAGGTTGGAAATGCCAAAGATAGAAGTGAATCCTAAAAGAATAAAGAACCATTGAGACTTCTGAGTTAGGGGGATAGCATGGTCACAGCTGGGCTTTAGGAATATCCATTGGGCGACTCTGTGGAGGACTGAGGGGCCTGAGGCAGGAAGACCAATAAGGAATAGTTCAGGGAAGAGGAGATGTGGGCCTAATCTAGCATGGTGTCTATGACCAGAGAGAAGGAGATGGAGGAAACATCATCAGGGTAGAGCTGGCAACTGATTTGATATGGGGGCTGAGGGAAAATGACTGGTCAAAGATGACACCTAACTTGTAAATCTAGGTGACGGAAGGGTGGTGATGTACTCAACAGAAGTAGAGAAATTAGAAGAAAGGGTGTGGTTAAGGGAAAAGCTAATGAATTCCATTCTGGATATTTCAGTTTAAAGTGCCTATGAGATGTATAGGTGATGCCCAAAACCAGTTGGTAATGTAGGACTGGAGAGAGATTACAGGTAAATATAAAAGTTCAGAGTCATCTGCACAGGGATCATAACTGAATCCACGGAAGCCAATGAGATCACTAAGAAAAAGAATTTATATAGAAGAAATATATATAATAATGTAGTATGTTAATATACAATATGTATATAATAAATATGTTATATATTATGTATGTGTGTATATTAAAAATCTGTATAGAAGTAAGACATATGTAGTAAGGTGTAGGAAAATTGGAAAGATTTGGAATCTAGGTTTTGCCAAACAAAAGAAGATGGTACTGGATGGAGCCTTGGCATAAACCCACAGTTAGGGGCAGGGCATGGATGATGATCCAGCAAAGGAGATTAAGAAGGAAGGGTCAGATGGATAGGAGAACTAGGAGAGTGTTGTCATGAAAACCCAAGAAGAAGGAAGTATTCAGGAGAAGGACTTGTCAATAGCTAAATGATGCATCTAGGACAAGAAGGGTGAAGACTGAATTTGTCAATTAAAAGACATTAGTAACTTGGAGTTTGGGCAACTAGGTGATGCGGTGACAGAGTGCCAGGCCTGCAGTCAGGAAAGCTTGAGCCTAAATCTGGCCTCAGACACTTACTAGCTGCGTGACCCCGGGCAAGTCACTTAACCCCATTTATCTCAGTTTTCTCATCTGTAAAATGAGCTAAAGAAATGGCAGACCAGATGCTTATTGTTGCCAAGAAAACCCCAAATGAACTCACAAAAGAACAACTACAAAGCAACTTGGAGAAAGAGGGTCCAAAAACAGATTGCAAGGGGTTGAGCAGTGAGTAGGAGGTAAGACAATAGAGGTAAGGATCTATCTATCTATCTATCTATCTAGCTAGCTAGCTAGCTAGCTAGCTAGCTAGCTAGCTATCTATCTAATCTAGCTATCCATCTACCCACCCACCCACCTATCCATCCATCCATCCATCCATCCATCCATCCATCCATCCATCCATCCATCCATCCATCCATCCACCCACCCACCCATCCATCCATCTATCTATCTAGGAAATAGAAGGATTTCTGTAGGCAGAAACAGAGATTAAAGAGTAAAGGTGTTGGGGGTAGGGGTAGGCTGAAGGGAGCCACAGAAAGGGGGTAGAATGATGTTGCAATTCCCCAGAGGAGACATGAGGTCATGGGATCAAGGGCACAATAGAAGGGCTGGCCTTGGCAAGATCCTCAGAGACTTCCTCTGAGGCAATGGACTTCTGCTCAGCCCCAGAGGACAGTAGGGAGGGGGAAGTAACAAAGAGGTAAATTTAGGCTGGATATAAAGAACAATTAACAGAGTTAGAGCTGCCCCTGACAGTGAAGTTGGCAGTTAGATGGTGCAGTGAGTAGAATGCAGGGCCTGGAGTCAGAAAGACTTGAATTCAAATCCTGCCTCAGACACTAGCTGTATTACCCAGGGCAAGTCACTTAATCCTGTTTTCTTCAGTTTCCTCATCTGTAAAATGAGCTGGAAAAGGAAATGACAGGCCATTCCAGTGTCTTTGCCAAGAAGATCCCCAATAGGGTCATGACCAGCTGAACGCAACTAAACACCAACTGCCAGGGAAGTGGGGCCTTGGTTTTGAGCTCTCTCACCCTTTATATAGGTCACTTGCCTGGGAGAAAAGAGAGGGAACAAAATCAGATACTTTCCTATTCCCACAGAAAAGCTTATTCAGCCCTGACCTGGTTTTTTCTTTTCTACCTGTGTTCTCAACAAGGGGTCCCATTTCAGACTGATGCCACAGGAGCCGGGCCTCTGACTCATCTCTCCCTCCCTCAAGGGTATGTCAGAAAGAGTCCTTCAGGTGTCCTGGGTGGCTCTATTCAGGTCTCACCCCCATCTCTTCTTTGCCTGGCATGCTTCTCCCATCATCTTCTGCTGCAAAGGATCATTGTCCGGATGAGCATTCAGATCTGGGGGGAGATGCTGAGTCCTGGCTTGCCACCAGCTGAATAAGCCTGCTGTCCTGCTGGTTGCTTTATTTACTGACTCTTCTTGTGCCCAGGGCTGCCAAAGTAGCTGCAATCTGAGAGAAACCAGACAGGTCCCTTGCCTCTGCCTAATATACTGCCTGAGAAATCCAGTGTTAGGGGGTTAAACTTCTGGGTCCAAACTCCCTATTAAGAGAAGGCTACTCTTGGAATGGTAAATCTGAAGAGACCAGCTATTCCCTTGTAGGGGTAGGGATTAGGCAGCTGGCTGAGAAGAGTCCTAGACCTGGGCTTGGAGGTGGGGCACTGGAGAGAGGAACGTTCTAGGTTAATCTAGACAAAACTAATTCATGTCATACCCATTTCTATCACTGGTTCCTTCAAAGTCAATTACCTTAACATTATTATACATTTCCTCCTATTAGTGTGGGTGGTACCTTGTACCCTAAACTCAGATTGTGTTTGTCCTTCCTTCTCGAAGGAGGACCATGGCATTAGGGAAGACACAACTTTTCTTTTTGGATTAAAGGGGCCCTCCCTTGACTCACTTCTTAAAGAGGCCTCTTCACTGAACAAGCTGTACCTCACTCAAAGTGAGAACCTGAAAAGGGCTTAGCCTAAAAGGGCTAAACTCAGATAGCTTTAATGAGAAACAGATTGGCCAGGTCCAGTGCTAAATGCTGGGGATACAAAAAGAGGCAAAAGACAGTTATTCCCTGCCCTCAAGGAGCTTGCAATCAAATGAGGAGACAAGATGCAAACAAAGCAAGCTATATACAGGATAAATGTTGCTGACTGAATCATTTCTGATTCTTTGTGACCCCATGTGGGGTTGTCTCAGCAAAGCTATTGAAGTGGCTTGCTATTTCGTTCTCTAGCTCATTTTACAGATGAGGAAACTGAGGCAAACAAGGTTAAGTGACTTGCCCAGGCTCACACAGCTAGCGTCTGAGGCTAGATTTGAATTCGCGAAAAAGCAGTCTTCCAGGCTGGCACTCTATCCACTGTGCCACCTACCTGCCCCACAGGATAAATAGTAGATAATTAACAGAAGGAAGGCACTGGAATTAAGAGGGTGTTGGAAAAGGCTTCTTGTAGAGGGTGGGATTTTAGTTGGGACTTAGAGAAGCCAGGAAGTTCAGGAGTCAGAGCAGAGGAGGGAGAATGTTCCAGAAGTGGGAGAACAGACAGAGAAAATCCCCAGAGCTGAGAGATGCAGTGTCTTGTTCACAGAATGTCCAGGAGGCCAATATCACTGGATCCAAGAGTTACTCTTTGGGGAGTGAGGTACAAGAACACTGCAAAGGTAGGAGCGGATTGGGTGATGGAGGGCTTTGAATGCCAAACAGCATTTTGTATTTGATAATGGCTAGTGAGCTACCTGTTGAATCTGGGTTCAAGTCCACTGATAGAACCTGACGGTATCCCTGGTTAAGTCATTTCACCTCTCAGAGCTTCAGGCAACTCTCTAAGATTAGAGCAGCTGTTGACCTAGATGCGTAGAGGGAATTCCCTAAAATCACAAGTCTGACCCCTGTCCACCACTGTCAAAAAACAACAACAACAACAACAAAAAACCCTGGTTAAAAAAAAATCTAATAATAATAAAAAATAAATGAAGGTTTAAAATTTTTTAAATGGGTTGGGTGAATTATTCAAATACCAACCAAACTCTTGTCCTTAGCAAAGTCTAGCTAGGTCCCCTCCTCAGCAGAAATGTTCCCATTAGCTTAGAATTTTTAAGTCATGCACTTGTGGTGGTTCTCCGAACCTCTATCTGGGACTTGGGAAGCTGCCAACCCTAGGGCTAAAAATACAGCTTTTGTGCACAGAGTAAGCTCCAGCACTTCTGGTATCCTGTCATTAGTGGTTACGCCAAGATGGAACTAGGGCTTCTCCACACCCTGATGCCCTATGCACTTCTATGATCCTGCTTGCAGGAAAGACTGGAAGTGTGGTGATGGTGGTGGTGATGGCTGTGGCGGTGACATTCAGGTCCTTAATAGGCCCTACAAATCCAAAAAAAGCTCCTTGGGCCTACTCAGTTGCAACAGGGATAGGTACACCTGGTAGACTCCCAGGAGGAGCAACTGTGACCTTGGTGGATTTGTTGGCTTCCTCCAAGGCCTGGAGGTGTGTCTGTCTGTCTTCCCAGGGCCAAGGCCCCTTGGGGTCAGGAGGGTACAGCTGTAGGAGATACAGAGTGTCTCACCTGGCCATGAGATGTTGTGGGTAGGAGAGACAGGGCTGTAATTCAGAACTGGAAGAACCAAAACAAGGGGGAGGGAATGGTATATAGGAACAAATCCTAAAGTAGGTTTGCTTATCCAGATAATTTGTTGGTGCTACATAGAGATTTAAGGGACAATACTCATAGGATTCTGGGACCCCTTTCAGTAACTCACTCCCTGGGCTTCCAGGAATCTGTGGCCCAGGTTGGGAACGAGGAATCTAAACTCAATAGGTACCAAACTAAAAACAATTATTTTCTTGCTCTTTAGAGCAAGAGTATGTATATGTGTAATGTACCACCACCAAATAATAAGGCAGAAGGCACAGAAATGAAACTTTTCTTGTGATAGGGGAGAAATTTAAAAATAAATCAGTGTATTTTCTAGAAAAGAAACAATTTCACTTTTAATTTTTAGTAACTAAGAGAGAGGTCCTGGAAGCTATAAACTGGCATCTAAAAGTGGACTTTCCCTACATCTTTAATAAAAAATGTGATGAAAGATATCTCAGAATCACTCATTTTATAGTTGAGAAAATTAAGGCACAAAAAGGGAATATGACTTGTCTTAGACAGGTAGTAGCGTTCTCCCTCTAGATCAGGGCTTCTTAATTTTGTGTGTGTCTGTCAGACTCCCTTAGGCAGTCAGGTGAAACTTCAGGATCTCTTCTCAGAATGTTTTCAAATGCTTAAGATAAATAAAATGATAAATAATAACCATTATGATAAATATATAATAAATAATAAAATGCATAAGAATGCAAAATCAAAATTTAAAGAAAAAGTTCATGGACCCCAGTTAAGATCTTTTGGTCTAGTTTTAAAATTTGCAATTCCTAAAATTACACTGTAGTTACTTCCAGTACATGAGAGATTACAGCTAGAATTCTGGGTATCTCCCTGAGGCTCCGGAAGGTGTTAGCGGCAGGCAGATTGTAGTAGTAGTAGTAGTAGTAGTAGTAGTAGTAGTAGTAGTAGTAGTAGTAGTCAATCACATTGTCCTCCTTCCAGAATACCTTCTCTAGAAGCTCTCATCCCTCCAAAGCTCATGACAGTGTGTGAAATCTCTCTAGTGGAGTCCTTGTCACAGTATACTCCTCAAGTAAACAGTCCTTTGTAAGAGTTCAGCCCTCCCATAACTGGACAACCATTTGCCTCTGACCACATACAAAGTTCCTCTGGTTTCACACCTGTCTTGGTATTTCAAGACTACTAGTTTAGAAAGGCTAGCCTTCCCTTCCCCAGCCCCCAACAAAAAAATAAAATAATAAAAACATTCCTGAAGATGCCCCACAAATGTAGCTTGTAGTTCTGGATTTACAGGTTCTGGTTTCAATCTTAGTAGTCTCTCTCAGAATCACACTCTTTGGTTTGGGCCCCCACCCAGAGTTTCCCCTGGGAACATTAGAATTTGGCTTGCCCCTATGTTTCTATGACAAAAAAAAAAAAAAGAGCCTTCTGTTCCCATGTAAACGCAGGCTAATAAAACATTGGCTACAGGACAGACTATATTTAACCTAAGAAAATCCAAAGGACTTGCACCCTAGCCCATAAACAGTAAAGACAGTTCTTCTTCCCTTTTTAGTAAGTCCCACCTTCCCCAGGGACTTCTATAGTTCTCTAGACATACAGAACTACCCTGAGGTTTAATTAACTATTTCCTCATTCCCCAAAGTGAAAGCATTCAGTCTCACTAAAGAACTGGCCCCCTTTCCTGAACCTGCACAGTCCACATAACTCACAATACTAGTGAACGACAGATGTCCAGGTTTGCTTCTCCATTTTGTAACTGTCCTTCTTTACTGCACTTTGGCTCTGACCAGGAACTCCTCTTGTCCTCTTCAATAGGCATGGATTCCATGGTATACATGGTTGCCTGGAGGGACCATGTGAATGGATGTATGAATCAATCAATCACCCTTCATATGGTATCAACAAGTCAACCCAGAACCCCAGAACTCACAACTTAAAAAGGAGTTAAACTCATAAGGGGAATTTCAGACCTTATTTGGGAGACATCATTAACGCCACATAACAGCTTTCATCAATGAGTTGACAGAGACTATGCCTAGACAAAACCATTGCTTTATATATGGGAATAATGAAGTCTAGAAATGGGAAGATGGACTTCCTCAAGGTCATACAGTGGTAGAGGCAGGAGTGTCCATGTCTATTGACTTCTAGGTCAGTGATTTTCCTTTCCACCCACTGACATTTTCTTCACAGAACACAAAATCACAGAAAAAAATTGTGGGGGCATTTAGGTGCCACAGTGCTTAGCATGCTAGGCCTGGAGTCAGGAAGATCTGAGTAAAAATTGGGTCTCAGATACTTACTAGCTGTGTGACCCTGGGCAAGTCACTTCACCCTGTTTGCCTCAGTTCCTCATCTGTAAAATGAGCCGGAGAAGAAAATGGCAAACTACTCCAGGATATTTGCCAAGAAAACCCCAAAAGGGATCAGTTTGAGTCAGATGTGCCTGAAAATGACAAACCAGTACAGGAATATAATGGAATACTGTTGTGCTATAAGAATAGATGATTTCGAAAGATTTCCATGAACTCATGCAGAGTGAAGGAAGTAGAATGAGAAAAGCAATACATATCATAACATTGATATTATACAAATGAATAACTTCGAAGACTTTGATAAACTGATTTAGAATGAAATGAGCAGAACCAGGAGAACAACTGATACAATAACACTATTGCAAGTTCTAAGAACTCTGACCATTCATAATTTCAGAAAACCAATGATGAAGCAGATTTTCTGCCTCCTGACATAGAGGTGATGGATTCAGAGTGAAGAATGAAGCATTTTTTAAGAACGTGGCCAATGAGGGACATTCATTTGTTTGATTACACTTATTTACTACAAGGAATTTGTTTTTCTCTCTTTGTCGCCCAAGGGGATAGGGTAGGGGGAGGGAAAGAAAGTAGATTTTTATTAATTTAAAAAATGAAACTTTAAAAAAAAAGGATTTGGGAGTTCGAAAGGACCTCAGCGTCCAATGCTTACCCTAAAAAGATCCACATTGTAACATACTCGATAAGATGTTAACTAAGCGCTGCTTAATAAGATCTCCAAGGAGGAGGAAACCGCCACCTGTGTGGGCAGCCCGTTCCACTTTTGGAAAGTTCTCATTGTTAACAACTTTTTGCTGACCCCAAGCCTGAATTCACCTCTATATAACATACACCCAATGCTCCCAGTTCTGTCTTTTGGAGCCAAACAAAACAGATCTTCTCCTTTTCCCCCATGTGGTAGCCCTTCAAATACTAGAAGATCCTTATGATGTGCCCACACAGTCTTTTCCAGACTTTACCTTCCCAGTTCCTTCAACCAATCCTCACATGTCATAGATTCAAGGCCTTTCAGTGTTCGGATCATCCTTCTTTAGACATTCTTCAGCTTCGATGTCCTTCTTAAACTGTGGTAATCAAAAGTGAATACGATACTCCAGATGAGGTCTGATGAGGGCAGGGGACAGGTATCGACCGATCAATCAATCAGCAAGTATTTATTAAGCATCTGCTGTGCTAGGCAGAGGGGATATAAATACAAAGAATCAAAAAATCCATACTCACAAAGACCTTCCATTCTAATCGGTAAAGCAACAAGTACATATAAAATATATAGAGAGCATAAGTGTAAGGTAAATAAATGCAAAGTGGTAAACACAAGGTATTCTGGGAGGGAAGACGCTGAGAGGTGCAGAATGAGGCAAGGCTTCATGTAAGTGACTGTGTATAGAGAGAGCCCCTATGATGTAAAGGTAAGAGAAGACCATGCTCCACACATGGTGAGCAGCCACCACCAAGGTCACAGGTGGAAGCTGGAATATTGTCTGTGAGGAATGAAGAGAAGGCTGGTTTGGTCCCAGGGCAGAGTGAGAGAGAAGAATGTAATATCCAGTGACCCTGGAAAGGTAGGTTGGAGTCAGGTTGTAAACTGATTTAGAAGCTAAACAGGAGAGTTTATATTTTATACTAGAGGCAATAAGAAAAAACTGGGATTGGTTGAGTAGAGGACTCACCTGGTCAGCTCTGCTCTTAAGGACAATCCCCTTGGTGGCCCTGTGTAGGATACCTGGTAGTAATAACAGACTTGAAGCAGAGAGGCCAGTTGAAAGAATGTTGCTGTAATCGAGGTAAAGGCTGAAGAGGATCTGAACTTACACAGTAACTGGTGAGTGGAAAGAAGGAGAACAACGGAGTTAATGTTGGAGAAGTAGAAATGACAAAATTTGATAACTGATGATTAATTCTGAGAGTTCAAAGACAGAAGATAATGCTAAAGGATAATGCTAAAGTCATGAACCTGGGAGACTGGAGCAAAGGGAGTACCTTGAGAAGGAGTAGAGACATTTGGAAGAAGGGATGGTTTGCTAGTGAAGATAATAAGTTTGGTTTTGGACATGTCGAATTTGAGATGTCTCCAAGACATACAGTCTGCAATTTCTCATTGGTAATCGGTGATGTAGGACTAAAGCTAATGAAGGAGCATGGGGTTTTGTGTGTGTATATGTGCTTGCACTGAGCTACGTAGATAAGTGAGAATTGTCTGCATGTGTAAATGTACATATATAAAATTTATTTTATATATAAATATATGGTTTGATATACACATATATACATGTATACATTGATACATATATAGATATATAATATATATACACATTTATATATGTATATATATGTGTATGTATATTTGTGTGTGTGCATGTATACATTCATGATGCCACATAATGGGAAATGGGAGAAACTTGGAGAGATTTGGAATATACACAGATGTTCTGTAACTAGTTTTAGTCTGTCATGTGGTGAAGAGGAACCTTTTTGATTAGCTGCCAAGATGGAATTGGGAGTGTATTCAAAAGGTACTAGGTGACCAGGATCTTGTCCTTCTTGTGGTTTTTTTGTGGCTGATGACTGACGTCTGGAAAGAGACAATGCTACAGGGAGGAGAGGCCTCAGTCCCAACTCGTCACAGGCTGACATGTGACTTGTGAATGCAGGTCTTTGTTCTTTGCCTTGTTTTGTTTGTTCTTTTGTTTTAGAGGAAAGAGATTGGATGGCTAACTAAAGAGTTGAAATGGCTAATTATTGGGATGAGATTGGAAAGGAGGAAGATAAGGTCAGAGCAGTGGTGAGATAGGTAGAAGGGGTGGATCTCAATGAGTGCAAAGAATAGGTTTATGAGGGGTGAGGAATAGGGAAATGATAGGCAGATATGGTGGTCAAATAAAGAAATACAGGAAAGAGATATGACCTTGTGAATTTTGAAAGGTTGGGAGAATGACCTGAGGTCTAGGAGTCTTGGAGTCCAGAGGTGAGCTCATGCTGAGTTTTGTGAGAAGTCTAGCACTGATGCTGGAAGAATGATGACTGATCTTTGAAGTCCCACCCAAGCTAGCAGTAGTCAGAATGAAGACTCATCTAGTGGTAAGGTTGCATTTGGATATAAGCAAGCATCTGAGACCAGAACTAAGTAGAAACTGCATTATTTGAACCCATTCTTCCCAGAAATTGAGATGGTATATGGAGAGTGGATCTCTAAGTTATTGGGAATGAAGGAGAGGTATACCTCTGTTCCTGCTACATCTTCAAAGTAATGATCCCTTTTAAAATTTTAATGGATGGATAGAATTGGAGCACTACTCACTGGTGGCTAACAGTAGAGAGAACACAGCCAGAATGAAAGCTTGAGCTGAGGGCAGTAGAGGAAGATACCTTTAACCCCTCAGAGGTACCCCTAGAACCCCAAAGGTGATTTTTCTCTCAGCTAGAGTTAGGCTAGAGTACTCTGTCTATCTGTGTGTGTGTGTGTGTGTGTGTGTGTGTGTCTGTACATGTCTGTGTGTGCCTGTGTCTGCGTGACAGAGTCATCTGCATAGAGATGATAGTTATGGAAGTTATGGATAAAGAGAAGTTGATGAAGTTACCAACTGAGAGTGTGTAGAGCAAGAAGAAAAGAGGGTCTGGAGAGATCCTTAGGGAATACTCAGTTAGGGAGCATGATATGGATCATGAACCAGCAAAGGAGACTGAGAAGGAAAAGTCAGGTGGGTGGGAGGAGAAGCAAGAGGAGAGCAACAAAATCCCAGAGAGAAGAGAATATCCAATAGGTGATCAGCTCTGTCAAATGCAGCATATAGGAGTGTGAGGACTGAGAAAAGACTATCTGATCTGGCAATTAAGAGATCACTGGTAACTTTGGAGGGTCAGTTTCATCAAATGATGAATTGAATGATGATTTGAATGATGAGTTTGGAAGCCATATTGTAAAGGGCTGAGGAGTAAGTGAGAGGAAAGGAAGGGGAAATGGTGAGTAAAGACTTGGTGGGGAAATAGAGTTGAGATCAAGCATGGCAGCTTGAAGGGATGGTAGGGGCTAGTGAAGGGTTTTTTTTCCTCTAAGATAGAAGAGTTTGGGGAATGTTTGAAGGCAGTAGAGAAGAAACCAGTATTAGAGTAAGATTAAATATGAATATAATTGAGGTTGTAATTGACTGAAGAAGATGAGAAGGGTTGGGATCATGGACACACATAGAGAAGTTGGCCTTAGCAAGAGAATGGTCACCTCTTTGTCAGAGAATGAGGGGAGGGGGATGAGGAGTGGGAGGTGATGTCAAGGGGTTTTAAGATAGAAGGAAGGGGTAAGGAAGGAGCTCATATTAAATCTCAATTTTTTTAGTAAAGTATAAGGCTTAGTTGAGTTGGGGAGAGAGGGAGGTGTAGAAAGCTTGAGGGAGAGAAGAGAAGGTTTAGGTTTGGAATAGCTTTTGTGGAAAGCAAGTCAGGAATTCAATTAGGGAGGAATAAACTCTCTTTTTGCCTTGATGATCCAGTTGAAGTTGGATAGAATGAATCTATAATATACCCAATGAAACATAATTGTGAGACTTCACCTTCAGCTATGTTCAGTAGCTCGTGAGTACAGGTGCTGCATGCAAATGATGGGAGAAATTGAGTCAATAACAGAACAAAGAGACAAAGAACTCAAGATAAGAAGACAGTGTAGAGTTGAAATGGCCAATTATTGGGATGAGATTGGAGAGGGAGGAAGATGAAGTCAGCAATGACAATGGTTTGATAGGTAGGAGCGGTGGATCTCAATGAGGGAAAAGAATGAGTTTATAAGGGATGAGGTATATATATAGGAAAATACAAAATGATAGGCAGGCATGGTAGTCAAATAAGGGAATGCAAGAGTGTGCTGGTAAATGTTAAATAACCAGCTCTCTGGGGGGATAAGTTCCCATGATATACTTTTAAGTTTAATATGTATTATTAACATATTCTCCATCATTTAAAAAATTCTAGACAATCAACAAAACAATAACTCAAGCCCTGATTTGTAGCTTTTGTTCAAAGTGTAAATGCTCACACTGAAAATTTAATGAGTGGCAAGATGGTTTGAGCTGTAGGTAACGGTGAGTTTATAATTAGGGAAATAGAACTTCTGTAGATAATGGTGAGGTCTGCTGTGTGACCATCCATATGTGTGACTGGGGAAGAAAGAGATTTAAGGAAGTTGAGGAATTGGGAGGTTAAGCAGTTTGAGATAGCATGTATGTGCCTTCTTGTATAAGGGCAGTAGTTGGTGAGCCAAATGCTGAACTCCCTGAAAAAGGAAGAAGAATGCCCTGGGCTTTGGTATACTATAGTCTCCACATTTGGATTGGACTGAAAATTTTGGGTGAATGGAATTCAAAAGAGAAAAGACTGCTGAACAGTAGAGATAAAGGGCGAGTCTGGAAATGTCAATACGGAACAAAGAGTATTTCAACTGCACTAGCACTAGTGTCCAGGATGTGGGAGAGGGTACAGCAAGTGCCAGATTAGGATGGTGGGGTGTGAAGTGTTGTCAGGGGGCACTCGAGTCTCCGTGAGAGCTAATAGATGGAAAGAGCGTGAGAGAAAGAAGTTCAAGATAAAGGGCAGTTTGTTTATTATGGAATGGGAATTCCAGAGAGCGCAGTGAAAGGGTTGGGCAGGGTTGCAGTTGGTTATAGGTAGAGTAAGATTAAGAGTGAGAGATTGAGAGTAGCAATTAAGTGCAATTTGTTCCTTTTGCAGTTCAGTCTTCATGACCCCATATAAGATTTTCTTGGCAAAGATACTAGAGTGGTTTGCCATTTTCTTCTCTAGTGGATTAAGGCAAACAGAGGTTAAGTGACTTGCCCAGGGTCGCACAGTTAGCAAGTGCCTGAGGACAGATTTGAATTCAGGTCTTCCTGACTTAAGGAAGTCACCTAGTTGCCTCCAATTTGCTCAATTTGCTCCTACATGGCCAGTAATTGATTTATAATGGGCTATGGGGAAAAATAAGGTGTCATAGGAGTAGTAGTGGTTGGCAGATAAATGGTTAAGCTAATATTCTTCAAGCATTGCTACAAAGAACACTGACCTGGGCCTGGGTCTGGATGTGGCCTGCTCTGTGGATGCAGATGCTCCTGCTCCTTCTCAGGGGGGAGGGGAGAGCTAATGCCAGAATGGTAGGTGGTGGTGCTGTCTTCTCCTTTGATTTGGCCAAGCCTAGGTTGTTCTTGCTTCTCCTCCTGAGTGGCAATGTGAAGAGGAGGGGCACTAAGCAGTGGACAGTCATTCAATTATTAGTTAGGACTGGATCTGGGTTCATCCAGCTTGTGGTTGCAGCTTCCCTTCACTTAGAATGGTATTTCCCTATTCTTGGAAGCTATGCCCCTCTTAATTCAGCCCAAGATCACAATTTTTTTTGGCTGCCCCATCATTGTGATGACCATTAAGTCCATTAAGATGCCCAGATCTTTTCCAGAACAATTACTATTTACCCATACCTCCCTCATCTTTTATTAGCAAAGTTGATTTTTTTTTTCATTAAAGAGCAAAACTCTACATTCATCCCTACTGAGTTTCATCTTATGACATTCATCCTGATGCCCTCATCTGCTAACATCCTTTTGGATTCTGACTTTTTCATCTGCTGATGTCATCTATCTTAACTTTGTGTCATTTGCAAATCTGAGGAGCATATGATCTATGTCTTTATCCAAGTCAGTGATAAAAATGTCAAAGAGCACAGGGCCAAGCACAGATCCCTGGAATACTGCCTTTGGAGACCTCCTGCCATGTTGACATTGAATCATTCAAAACTACTGGTCTAGCCATTTGACCAGCTCTGAATTTATTTGATCATATTATCATCTAATCCCTACTACTCCATTTTCCCCACAAGAATAGTATGAGATATTTAAAATAGTGATAAACTATATCCACAGTATTCCCCTCTTCTACTAGTTTAGTAAGTCCATTGCGAAAACAAAATAATGTTAGTCTAGCATGATTTGGTCTTCATGAAGTCATGCTGGCCCTTCGTAGTCACAGCTTCCCTTTCCAGATACTCACCACCTATCTCTCTAAGGATCTGTTCTAAAATTTTGCTAGTAATTTAAGTCAAACTCACTAGTCTATATTCTGTACTCTCTGTTCTTTTTTTAAAAAATTTGCGACATTTACCCTTTTCCTTTCTTGAGGTACCCCTCTCTCCCCCATAATCTTAATAAATATCACATTTTGAAGTTCCCTTTATGAAGGCAGGAGTTGGGAGGGGTGGCATTGCCAGTCATTTTGACTTTTGTCTTGATGCAAGACTCCTATGACTCTAGATAGAGAGTGAGGTGGATGATTTTGTGCAACTCTTCCCATTGAAATCCAATTCATGTGCCTCCTAATGTCATTGATCCTCTTTGAGAATGAAAGTTGAAAAACAATCTATGGGTAGTAATAGCTGCTCTCTGGGGACCCAGCCTGCCAGTTGGAGTTGGGCAATGATGGTATTTCTTCTTCTTCTTCTTCTTGTTCTTCTCCTCCTCCTCCTCCTCCTTCTCCTTCCTTCATCATATGTAGTCCCTCTGTTCATGTGGGGAGTCATGCCCTTACATGCAAGTGCTCTATCCAAAGGAATACAATTTTTGATTGCTTATATTTTGTAAGATATCTAGAAGTTTGGGGGCTAGAGTTTTTTTAACTTCTTATTTATTTAGCATTTTTTTTTCAAAAAGCCGAGACAATTAACTCTTTTGTCCTGTGCAGTTTTCATTTATGATTTCTTGAAACATAGCTCTGAAAAAACAGGCTTTGAAAAAGCCCACTGTGATTAGATGGAGCTACCTGATCAGCCTTTAAACCCAAATCACTCTGGTTTTCATTGAATGGCCAATAATAGGTCCTAGCCCAGAACTCTTTGGGCTCATTTTTTGGGTTTTGATGGCTCAAAGTGAGTATAAATAGCAATTGTTTTCTGTTCTGGTCAGAAACTACGGGGGTCTTCCCCTCTCAGATAGATTCTTTTGTGATGGCAAGCTAGGCCATCTTTTGTCTCAATTCTTACCTAGCCTTTAATCACTGAATGGACATCGCCTCGGACAAACTGAGACCCAGGAAATACCTCAGTCACCCACTGCATCCTGGGCCATGGCCGGTCATCTTGACTTTTCTTTTGTCACTGGACTCTACTCTGGGGGAGAGAGTGGGGCAGATGACTTTGCACAGTTCTGCCTCATAATAATGAAATATTCACATCATAAACCTGGGGTACACTGCCACAAGTACATACTCCTTCAGTGAGAAGAGTGGACATACAAAGGGATCACGCTGTGCACCTAAGAAATATCTGTCCACAATACTTACAAAGAAGGTTAACTTATGCCTTGGATGCTACAAGCCCACTGATATATTTGGCAATGTCATCAAACTGCTCTCCTTGGGTCAGATCTCTTTTTCTGGGAATTGCCACTGTTAAGCTTGCACCTAGGTATTTATTATATCATGCCTCTTTTCCTTCCCCATTCTTTTTCCTGGTCTTCTCTGTTAGACAAGTCACTACACTGGTCTCATGGTATCTCCTATTCCCCTGTTCCTTTCCTGAGCAACATTGGTTTTCATCTCATTTGTACTAACTACTATGGTTACTAGAAAGCATCTTCCTGGTAAAGGCAGTCTAATTACTCTGTAACCATAGTCAAAGTCAAGGAGCCACCAAACCCAGCTAACAAAAGCCAGGAAGAGTGCCCCTAGGCTAAAATTAAGACTTTCCATTTTTGCTCCTATGTCAAGGACTTAGAATCTGGTTCTTCATCACAGATAACTATTTGACTTAAGGTTAGAAATTCCCAAGATTCTCTCTGGCTTGATATATGATTCATATATTTATATATATGCTATATATGTGTGTATATATATATATGTGATATATATATACATACATATATATATGATATGTATGATATATGATAGATGATTTTGACCTAGAATAAAAGGCAAGTGAAAGACAAGAGGCTAGGGGGAGCCAAGATGGTGGAGTAACAGCATGGACTTGCTAGGGCTCTCCCCTTAAGTCCATCCAAATACCTGTAAAAAATGGCTCTAAACAAATTCTGGAGCTACAGAACCTACAGAATGACAGAGTGAAGCAAATCTCCAGCTCAAGAAAGCCTGGAAGGTTGCCTGGGAGTGTCTATCGCATAGTGTCAGGAGCAGAGCACAGCCCAGTGTGGTCTCCTCAGGCACAGCACAGACCTTAGCAGGCCTTGGTGGGGACTGAATCTCGGGCACTTGTGGTGGTTTCCAGGGTTTACAACCCCCAAAATGCCAAGGACAAATTGGAAGGTCAGTGGAAAAAATCTGTGGAAACTGCATGAGAGAGTAGAGTGGTCTGGCCCCAGCTCTTGGGTGGTGGGGGCGTGGAGGAGCTCCTGGAGGAGGAACTCGTGGCAGCAGCAGCAGGGGCAGGTGCAGTGGCAGCAGCAGTGACTGTTTCTGGAGCTCTAGGCCCACAAATTGTGGGGGAATCTAGCAGCTTACAGTGCACTCTCCCACCCCCACTAGAAGCAGAGATCTACCTTGACAAAGAACTCAAAAGTCAAGTAAATAGCTGGGAAAATGAGCAAAAACCAGAAAAATAATGACTCTAGAATCTTACTTTGGTGAGAAGCAAGACAAAAGTATACAAACAAGAAGACAACAAAGTTAAAGCTCCTCCATCCAAAGCCTGCAAGAAAAATATGAATTGGTCTCAGGCCATGGAAGAGCTCAAAAAAGGATTGTGAAAATCAAGTAAGAGAGATAGAGGAAAAACTGGGAAGAGAAATGAGAGTGATATAAGAAAATCATGAAAAATGAGTCAACTGCTTGCTAAAGGAGACCCAAAAAATGCTGAAGAAAATAACACTTTAAAAAATAGACTAACCCAAATGGCAAAAGAGATCCAAAAAGCCAATGGGGAGAAGAATGCCCTAAAACACAGAACTGGCCAGACAGAAAAGTAGGTCCAAAAGCTCAATGAAGAAAACAATTCCTTAAAAATTAGAATGGAGTGGATGGAAGCTAATGACTTTATGAAAAATCAAAAAATTGTAAAACAAAACCAAAGGAATAAAAAAATAGAAGACAATGTGAAATATCTCACTGGAAAAACAACTGACCTGGAAAATAGATCCAGGAGAGACAATTAAAAAATTTGGACTAGCTGAAAAGCCATGATAAAAAAAAAAAAAGAGCCTAAAGATCATCTTTCAAGAAATTATCAAGAAACACAGCCCTGAAATTGTAGAACCAGAGGGTGAAATAGATATTGAAAGAATCCACCAATTGTCTCCTGAAAGAGATCCCAAAAGGAAAACTCTTAGGAATATTGTGGCCAAATTCCAGAGTTCCCTGGTCAAGGAGAAAATATTGCAAGCAGCCAAAAAGAAATAATTTGAGTATTGTGGAAATACAATCAGGATAACACAAGATCTAGCAGCTTCTACATTGAGGGATCTAAGGGCATGGAATATGATATTCCAGAAGCCAAAGGAACTAGAATTAAAACCAAGAATCACCTACCCACCAAAACTGAGTATAATATTTCAGGGGAAAAATGGTCATTCAATGAAATAGAGAACTTTCAAGCATTCTTGTTGAAACAACCAGAGCTGAATAGAAAATTTGACTTTCAAATACAAGAATCAAGAGAAGCATGAAAAGGTAAGCAGGAAAGAGAAATCATAAGAGATTTAAGAATGTTGAACTATTTAGAGTCCTACATGGAAAGATCATATTTGTAACTCTTGAGACTTTTCTCAGTATTATGGTAGTTGGAGGGATTATATACATATAGACAGAGTGCACAGGGTGAGTTGCATAGATAGGGATGATATCTACAAAAATAAAATTAAGGGGTGAGAGAGGAATTTATTGGGAGGAGAAAGGGAGAAATATAATGAGGCAAAGTATCTTACATAAAGGAGGCAAGAAAAAGCTTTTTCACAGGAGGGGAAGAGCAGGGAGGTAAGAGGGAAAGAGTGAACCTTACTCTCATCAAATTTGGTATGAAAATCTATCTTACACTACAGGAAAGTAGGGATGAAGGGGATAAGCAGAGGTGGGAGAGATGCTAGAAGGGAGGGCAAATGGGAGGAGGGGGTAATTAGAAGTAAACACTTTTGGAGAGGAACAAGGTCAATAAATGGGAGCAGGATAAGTTGGAGGGAATTATAGTTAGTCTTTCACAACATGACTATTATGGAAGTGTTTTGCATAACTACACATATATAATCTATATCGAATTGCTTGCCTTCTCAATGGGGATGGGTGGGGAGAGAGGAAGGGAGAGAAGTTAGAACTCAAAGTTTTAAAAATGAATGTTAAAAATTGCTTTTACATACAACTGGGCAATAAGATGTAGAGACAATGGGGTATAGAAATCTATCTTGCCCTACAAGAAAATAGAGGGGAAGAGGATAAGAGAAGGGGATATGTGTGTGATGGAAGGGAGGGTAGAATGGGGGAAGAGGTAATCAGAATACATGCTGTCTTGGGGTGGGTGGAGGTGAGAGATAAGGAGAAAAATTGGAACTCAAAGTCTTGTGGAAGTGTCTGTTGAAAACTAAAAATAAATAAATTTAAAAAAAAGAAAGACAAGAGGCTGAATTCTTATTCTTATTATCTATATATTTTAGCAGAAAAAAACCTGTACCTTTGTGTTTTGTTTTGGTCTGTGGAAAACCTCCCTGTCTTCTTTCATTCATATTTATTGTTTGAAGAGCATAATTAGCATTTATATAATGCTCTAGACACTAATAGAGGAGGAAACTGAAGGTCAGAAAGATGGGAGGGACCTGTCTGTGGTTGCACAATGTTCGAGGAGGAAATCCAGGAATCCAGGTGTTCCTGGCTCCATTTACAACACTTTATCACTGTCAACTGCTATGCCATGAAGTATTTTCTGGCATGCCATTGTATTGATGATATCACATAATTGATTCATTTATTATTAGAAACACTATATTTGTAGTGCATTGAGCAAGAGACTTGGAGTCAAGAATACTTGCATTAAAATCTTATATCTGGTATTACCTTTGTGACTGTGGGTAAGTGATTTAACTTTTGTTGGTCTGTTTCCTTGTCTGTAAAACAGGCATAACAATAGCACCTCCTTTGCTGGCTGCTGTGAAGCTCAAAAGAGCGTGTGTGTGTGTGTGTGTGTGTGTGTGTGTGTGTGTATAAAATGCCAGCTTTTCTCCAGCTGCTTAATTTTATAGGTTGTTTCCAGGTTGGGTTGTTTTGGTTTTTTTTTAATGATAAACAAAACAGCTGTGAACATTTTATGCAGCTATGTCCTTTCTTTTAAAGACATGCTTGGGGTATAGCCCTAGTAGAAGGCAAAAGGTGGAATCCGTTTTGTAGCTCTTATTATACACTGACATCTCTTTATGCCAATCTACAGTCCTGTCAATAATATAACTGAAAGCTGACTGCTACTACACAACCCTGGGAACATTGAATAGGATTATTTTTAATGAATTTTTTTTTTTGCCAATTAAAATGGCTTAAAAGAGGGGAAGGTGTAATGTGAAATTTTTTTAATGTGCATTTCTATGATTATTAAAAACCCTGTACAATTTAAAAAATACATGTAGTTTTTCAAGTAGCTATTAGGAATTTGTATTTCCTCTTTCAAACATGGTCTGTTTACATTCTTTGGATATGTGTGTGTGTGCGTGTGTGTTGTGTATGTATTCATTCCCCACTGGGGAATGGATATTGCTTTTACAGATTTAGTTTAGGTCTTTATGGATTCTGGAGTTCATATTTAAAGTAGCCATATTTACCACAAAGATTCCCCCCAATCTGCTTATTTTCTATTTTGGACACATTGCTTTTCATCATGCAAAAATCCACCCCCCCACTCCTTTTTGGGCATAATCCTATCCACAGGCTTATCTGCCATGATTTTGTCTATTTTTGGAGATCCTTAGTGTAGTGTAAAGAGCACTGAGTTTGAAATTGGGGGTCTGTGATGTGTGATGTGACCTGTGGCAAGGTATTTCCCTTCTGTGGGTCTTAGTTTTTCCATCTGTGAAATAAAAGAGCTGGATGAGATGGTCTACAAGGCCCCTTTCAGTTCTAAATTTGGGGATATACTGGACCAGATTGAATTTCTATTTCCCTCTTTGTTACCTTCCTTCTCTTAGAACTCTGGCTTATAGTTCTTCCAGCAACAGTGGAACTGGGAGCAAAATCATCAGGGGCATTCCATGTCTACAATCTCTGTGTTGCTATTTTTAAATGATTGATGCTGGGAAAAACAATTGTCTAAATACTTAGCCATTCCAAAGTAAACTATTCAAGTGTCATTTCTGCAGTAAGTGGCAGATCCCCATGATCTGCTTTCCTTCCACCTTCCCCCCTCCCGACCCTCAGCCTCAAGGTGCTGTCAATCAAATCCAATTCATCTAATATTTATTAAGCACTTACTATGTACAAGGCACTGAGAATTCAAAGACAAAATGAAAAATAACCTGGGCCCTTACAAAGCATCATGGTACAGAAGGAAACACATTGGATCTAGAAATCAGAGGATTTATGCCCAAATCCTGATACTGTCACTTATTACTCAAATGACTCTGGGCAAATCTCTTCCCCTTTTTGGACCCTGCTTTCCTCATCTAAAAAATGTGAGCGTTAGATGAGGTGACCTTGAAGGTACTTTCCAGTTCTAAATTTGTGCTATTTTTACATTTTTTTCTATTGACGTGTTTTTTTTTATATTACCAACATTTACAGATTATCGCTGCAGACAGAGAGGGAGAGATCTTTTGTAACAAAATCAAACAGTTAAGCCAAAATAACAATAAGGTGACTTCAGCTGAAACTGTGTGACATACTACATCTGCAGCATCCCCAACTTTTCTATTTTTTTTTTAAATTATTAACAAAAATCTCTTTTCTTTCACTTCTACCTCCACTCCAACCCCATTGTGGGGAGGAGAAAAACAGAAATTCCTTATAGTAATCAAGCAAAACAAATTCCCTCATTGTATGTGTGTGTATATACACACACATACACATACATATATATGATATACATACACACATTATATGTACATAATTCTGCACCTTAAATATATCTCTTCTCTGTGCAGATTGGATAATGTGTTTCATCATTGGTTACTTGAAATCACGAATGGCCATTGTACGGATCATAGCTCTTAGATCTTTCAAAGTTGTTTGTTCTTTCAAAGTGTTGCTATTATGCTCTAAATTATTATCTTGGTTTTGTTCATTTTCTTCTTAGCTTCTAAAAGTCTTCAAAATGGTTCATTCAAAAATTGCTCATTCTTATAATATTAATGACATAGTATAAATTATTCTGGTTTTGTTCACTCCACATCAGTTCATGTAAATTCTTCCTCATCTCTTAGAAATCATTGATTTCCTTACCTCTTACAGCATAATAATATATTCTGTAGCATTCATATACCACAATTTATTCAGCCATAACTCAAATCTGTTATTTCCCTGGGGATGATCATATGCAAACATGATAATTTGAGGACGAAGGATTGTGCTAAAGGGGTCAGGAAAGGCTTCCGATGGGAGAGGATGAAGAAGCTGAGCCTTTTAGGATGTGAGGGAGCCTGGGAGGCAGAGGTGAGAAGAGAATGCATTCCAGGCCCTTGGGTCTGTGAAAAGGAAGGAAATCCAGCTAAGGGAAGCTTGGTCAGTGTGGCTGGAATGTTGATCAAGGGAAGTACGAACACTAAGGCTGGAAAGGCAAGCTGGACCAAGATTGTCAAGAGCTTAAAATACAAAACAGAGGTGTTTATAGTTTATCCTATAGCTAATAGGAACAGAAGCTTAATGAGCAGGGAGAAAGGCACAGTCAGTCTTATTCTTTAGGAAAATTCTTTTGGTAGTTCTGTGAAGGATGGATGAGACGGGAGAAACTGGAGACCTGGAATACAATTAAGAGGCCGTTGCAGTCTCATAGATGAGAGGTGATGCGCCCCGGAGCTAGGGTGAGGGCCATGTGGGGACAGAGCCCAGAGCTGGTGTTGGGTGGAAACTGACAAGACTTTGCAACTGATTGGCTATGGGGGTGGGGGTGGGGGTGGGGAGGAGATGTGGTTGTGACAAGCCAGCCACCTCAATGAACAGTAGTATCTTAAAAAACAGATTTTTAATTGAAATCTTTTATTTTTATCTCATTTAGTTTCTCCCTATATCCTTTCCCTTCCCAGAGAGTAATCCCTTATGACAAAGAATTAAAAAGAAAAAGAAGAAACCCGGCTCCCCCTCCCCCCCCAGCAAAACCTATTAATACAGGGAACAAACTGATATTCCATGCAACCTTCCTCTTTGCAAAGGAGCCCATGAAGGTGTCATCTCATCGATCTTTGAGATCTTGCTTATCTTTTGTAATTTAGCTACATACTCTTGATTACTTTATGGAGGTCATTCCCTTGTGATCTTTTCCTGCCTCTGCTTGCTTTACTTTAGGAATAGTCAAGAAACTTCTGTGGCTCCCTATTACTTTTCGGGTCAAAAGCAAAATTCCTCTGTTTGGTGTTTAAAGCCCTTCATAAACTTCCTTTAAACTATCTCCCTCCTGTTCAAGGTTGCTTTGAAATCTTCCAGCACTACCAGTGCTCCCCCAGTAGACTAGGTAACTTATTAAACCTCTCTACCTCTGGGGCCTCAATGCTTTGTCTTCTGCTGGATCTATTTAATATCTATTTAGAATCGCGGAGCCAAAGAAAGTTAGAACTGAAAGGCTGCTTAGAGATAAAGGCGTGTTAGTGGCAGCTCTGTTTGACTCTGGAGAGGGATTGTTCAGTTTTTACGGTAAGCATTATACCTCAGAAATCTGCAATTACTACAAATCAGGATTAGATTTATTGTTTTGTTGATTGTTTAGGCTGAAGAAAGTGTTAATAATGCAGATTAAACTTAAATGTGTACGGGAATACATTCCCCACCTTCCCCCCCAAACCTAGATGTTAAATATTTACCAGCACACCCCTGCATACTTTACAAATATTGCTTGAGCTCAGCAGGAGTGCAGCAGAAGGCTCAGGGAATGAAATCTTCACCAGACTGGAGGCCTATAGGAAGGTGATGATGATGATAACAATAAGGGGAATTTATACAGCACTTTAAGGTTTGCAAAGTACTTTACATCCATTATCTCATGTTGAGCCTTACAATATCTCTACTTAGAGGGAACCTCATCTGACTCATTGATATTACATATTGAGAAACTGAGGCTAAGAGAGGGGAAGTGATTTCTCCAAGATCTCAAAGCTAGTTTGATGGTGGAACTGGGACTGGAATCCAGGCCTCCTGACTTGGTGCTTTTTTTCTATCCATGGGCCTTCTCCCTCTGTTTTTGTCCTTGATAGCCACGGCCACCTGTATAAATATACTAGGGGGAAGGGAGGCAGTCAAAGGAAGGAAGGCCACCTAACCTTTCCATTCTTCCCAAAGGCCTTGATTGTAGAGAATGTGAAAATCAGGCCATTTTGATAATGTAAGCCATCTGCTGGAGGGGGTGGAGGTGGATTTTGCTTGGACGGGTCTACAACATTCCCGGAGCTAATTCATGGGCAAACTCCAAGGGCTGGAGCAATCAGAAGAGGCTGGAAGTGTCAAGTCCAAGGGGAAATGAATGAAGGCTGAACAGCTGTGAGGGGGTGGAGCTCCTCCAGCTGGTGACCTCAGATTGCAATCCCCCCTGGAGGGAGGAAGGCTATTTATAGAAAAGGAGGCTGGGTTCAGGACCACCCAGCCTGTTATGTGAGCCTGTCTAGGTACAGAGATTTTTGATGGTGCAAATTCCCCCTAGACATGTCTTAATCCTGGCCAGCTCCTTGTCACCCGATTCTTCTCCTGGGGCCTCATAGAGCTGTCTGTCTGCTCCACAAGTCAGATGGTTTCTTCCACCCAGTTTCTGCCTCGCAGGCAGGATAAAACAGTCTCCCTGATTTTGATTCACATAGTTTTATCGCAGGAAGGGACCTTGGACACCATCCACTCCAGCCTCTTTCTCTTACAGAGAAGGACCTGAATCCCAGAGAGGTGAAGTGATAAGATCATTGAATCAGTGGCTTATCCCTGTCTCTTCCGAGGGGCTCCTGCCTCTCAGTACAGGGCTTCTTCCCCTACCCTACCCTGCTCCACAACTTCCCTCCCATTTGTGAATAAATACATTGCCCATGGGAGTTAAAAGGGAAAGAGATGCAGGGGGGAAAATAGCAAACAGGCCAAACTAACTTCAGTTGACAGGCATTTATTAAGCACCTACTATTTGCCAGGTACAGTGCTAGATACTGGGAATACAAACTCCAAAGTGAAATAGTTCGTGCCTTTCTTAACTCCTCCTAACTCTAGTGCCTTTCCTCTGTTGATTATTTCCCATTTATCCTGTATGTAGCTCGTTTGTATTTGTCATCGGCAGATGGTGAGCTCCAGGAAAGCTGGGACTGGTTGTTTCTTACCTTTTTTTGTTTGCCCAGTGCCTTGCACATAGTAGGTACTTAATAAATGTTTGCTGACCTAATGAACAAAGGAGTCTACATTTTATTAAGGGAACAACACATGCACATATAAGCATACACAAAATAAACAAGGTAAATTTTGGAAGGAGGCTGTAGTTTGGGGGTTTAAAAGAGCCATATGTAGAAGGTGGAGTTTAGGGTGAATTTAAAGGGAACTGTGGGAAGGCTCTGCGATGCAAAGGTGAGGGCAGAGGTGTCCTGGGGGAAAGCCAGGGCAAAGGCAGAGATGGGAGGTGCAGGGTCACATGTGGAAGGCAGCAAGAAAGCCAGTTTGGCTGGATGCATGAAGGGGAGTAATGGGTAATCGGGCTGGAAAAGTAGATTGGACCCACTATGACACACAGATGAGTCTGTGTGTGATCCTACAAGTAATAGGGAACCGCTGGGGTTTATTGAGTAGAGAAGGCACATGGCCTTAAGAATATAACTCTAGAAGTTTATAATTAGTTGCTAATTAGTGTGAAAGATCTTCCCAGCCTATTCATAGGGCTCACCCTTTAAGGGAAGCTTTTGTTCATTTCAATGAGGCACTGGTTCAGGAGGGCCATGATGCCCTCTGGCTCTGAAAAGTGTGTGTGTGTGTGTGTGTGTGTGTGCGTGCGTGCGTGCGTGCGTGCATGCGTGTGTGTGTGTGTGTGTGTGTATAGCAAGATATGTAAATCAATAAGACTTGGCAACTGATTAGATATAGGTAGAGGAGATGACCAATCCTGGTAGAGGGAAGAGTGCAGGATGGCTCTGAATTTGTGAACCTGGTTGACTGGAAGGATGGTGGTGTCCTCAACAGGAACCAGAAAGTTTAGATACAGTGACAGGATGTCGGAAAGGTCTCTTAAGAAGCCCTTATTTTGTGAAAGTCTCCAGAGTTGGATATGCTTTCTTTTTTTCAGCTCTTCTCTTTGATTTCTCAGTATTTCATCTGTTTGTTCTTGTTAGAACCCTACTGGACAAAACCCTACACCTCCCATGGCCTAAAGGCCCCAACGTCTCCCAGTGCATCCTGGGCCATCTCCAGTCATCCTGAGGAATATCGGGTCACTGGATTCAGATGGCTGTGGAGAAGTGAGGCTGATGACCTGCACAGCCCTCCTTCACTCAAAACAAAGTCAAGTGCGAGTCATGTCACCATTTCTCTGATGGCATGGTCTTCTTCGGCAATGAAGGACAAACACGAGTTTCAGAGAGTCACCTATCCATTCTGTTTGAGTATGACATCATTGGCTTAGAGCACTGAGAACTTAAGTGACTTGCCCAGGATCACACTGCCAGGCTACATCAGAGGCAGATCTTGAATCCAGATCTTCATGGCTTAGAAGTCAAAGCTCTATCCACTACACCAGGCTCATGTATGCATATGATGCTACATGTCACATTATTATGAGAGCTGATATCTGAAAAACAGACCAGCTGAGTGTGAAGATGTTCATTACCAGTAGGTTGGCATTAAGGTAATAAATTCTTAGGTGATAGTAACTCATGAAACAAAGAAACATTCAGTCCATTGGGGCACTCTGCCACTGTCACATTAACGGTGGGGACATGGCAGAAATGGGACTCAACAGAATTAAGAATCACATTATTTTTAGATTGGTGGTAAATGTTAAATTTAACTGTTCCTAGTGAGATCTTGGTCTAGTGATAGATCAGCGAATCTGCCTGCTACTGGAACCATATTTATATTAATATTTCCTATGTCCCCTTCCCTTTTTATAGAAGTGGGGGACTATGAGTGGGGATCACTATATATCTTCTCAGGCTCAACTGGTTAGTTTTGCTGACCTGCTATCTTTCTCTTTCTTTTTAGTCTTTGTTAGGGATGACACTAGGTGAGGGACGAGGGTATGGTGGGAAGAGATGATATAAAAACAAGACATGAATAAAAATTAAAATAAAAAACTACATATATATATATTGACCTCACTATAAACAAAACTTAGAGTCACAGAATCTCATCCCAGGCTCTCACCAGCCATTTTGACCTTTCTCTTGCCGTTGTACTTCGATGACTCTGGAGGAGACGGTAAGGCTCATAACTTTGCACGGCTCTGCCTCACTTGAATCCAATTCATTGGCTCTTGTCAAGTCACCCTCTTGATGTCATTTGTCCTCTTTCGAGAAGGAAGGACAAACACAACACAACAAAACAAAACAAAAACACAAACACAGAATCTCAGAGGCCAACTTGTCCAATCCATGTGTGCTCAGGAATCTCCTCTATCATATCCTCAGCAAGTCATCATCGAGCTACTGCTTGTACAACTCCCCTTCCCCAGTGATGGAGAACTCACTAACTCCCAAGTGGTCCATTCCACTTTTAAATAACCCTAAATGTTTGGAAGTTTTACCTTACATTGAGCTGAATTCTGGGCAGAAAAAAAACTGATCTCATGAAGAAAGAATGACAAGCATTTATTAAGCACGTATGTGCTGGGCCCTGGGGAAAGGAATATAAAAATCCAAACAGTCTCTACCTTCAGGGAGCTTACAGTACAAGGAAGATGACTGAGATATTGGGAAGGGGTGACCCAGGAGGGATGTTTTGGTGTGGGAAGACTTAGGGATGTGAGTAGTGCCTTAGGGTAACTGGTTAACATGTCCTTTTCGAGGAACGGTAATTTTGATCTGATTACTATTCCCAGGGTTAGGGTAGAAAAGGGGCGGGGAGGTGGAGAGGATAGCTTGTGGTAGTTCAGGATGAAGATGGCCTGAGGGCAGAGTGCTGGGTTTGGATCTGGTTAGATGTAAAGAATTCTCACCCATCAAGACCCCAGGGTGGGAGCCAGTGGAGTCTGGAGCAGATGGGTGAGGTATGGAGATGGCAAGAGAGGGAGCCCCTTTTTACCTCTTAGATAATAAATGTGCATAATAATCCTGGATAGCAAGATTGTTGTGAGAAAAATGCTTGGTAAACATAAAGCCCCAGAGAAATGTGATTTATTATTCTGGGAACTTGGGAATGAGAACTGCAGGGGATAAGATTTTGCTGGCTCAGCAGCTGAATCTTTGCTGCCTGCTTGGTTGGGGAGGGACGGGAGGTGGTGGGGTGGGAATAGTGGGAGTACCACAATGCTGAAAGAAAAAACCCAGAAGCCCTTTCTGTCCTGTGTCTTTTGGAGACCTAGAATCCCTCTCCACTCCTCCTGACAAGCTGCCACTCAGCCTTTTCTTGAAGGCCTCTAGAGAGGTCCACAGTAGAATCCATTTTTCTTTTGGACAGTTGTAATTGTAAGGATGTTTTCCCTTACAAATCTAAACTTGCCTCTTTGCAACTTTGCCTTGATGCTTCTGTTCTGCCCTTTGAGGGTGAGCAAAATCAATCTAAGTCCTCTTCCATAGGGCAGACTTTCAGATACTTGAAGATGGTTGGTATATGACCTCTGTTGAAGATAGTATTATGTCCTCCAGAGTCTTCTCTTCCTCCAGGCTATGCACCCATAGTTCCCTCAAATGAATCTCCTCTGGCATGAATCAGGAGTCCTTCTGCTCTCCTCTCTATGCTCTCCAGCACACATGCTCTATCTTTTTTTTTTTTTATATTGTTAAACATTACAAAATAAAAAAAAAAAAAAAAGAAAAAAGATTGCTTATAAAACACATGCTCTATCCTAAATGTGTCTAAGCACACAGTGCTCCAGATACAGTCTGGATGGTCTGCTTAGGTGGCTGGGGGCACCCTCATTTTGGATCCTATATCTTAATGCAGCCTAATTTTTGGCTGCCATATTATACCGTTGGCTCATATGTTGAGAATGGAGTTCACTAAAACTCCCAGACCTCTCTCATCTTTGTCTTGTGAAATGGGTTCTTTGAACCCATGTGTGTATATGTGTGTGTGTGTGTATGTATGTGTGTATTGTCCAGACAGATGAATATTCTTTGACTCATTAATAGGCAGAAAGGATTGGATGAATCATGGTGACCCCTGCACCTGGTTGGGGGTAGAAGGGTTGACTTCTCATTGGTGTTTTAGTGTATATCATGGCTGATGGAATCAGACTTTTTTGGGCTGCAGAGAGACCTTGAGATTAGGCCAGGTTTCAGTGAGTGTGAATCAAAACATAGGCACCATGTCCTGGTTCCATCAATCCCATCCTCTGTGACCTCACACAATGGGACAAGTTCCCTAGTCTGGGGAAAAAAAAAGTGATTCAATCTAAAAGTTCTGTGGGAAAAGTAACCTAGGTTCAAATTCCACCTATGGCGTTTCCAGCCTGTGACTGTCCCTGGGCCTCAACTCCTTCATGTATAAAAGTGATGACGTTAGATGTCCCTTCTAGCTGTCTGTTACAGAAGTTGAACTAGATTGCCCCAGAGGTTCATTTGAGTGGTATGACTCTGTGATCCTGCTTCTGGGACTTTGGATCTCCAAGACATGGGACAGAAATGGCTGCTGTTTTCTTCATCACTGTTGTCCCACTATCCCTGCTTTTTCCCACTCCTCAACCAAACAGGCAGCAAAGACTGAGCTGCTGAGCCAGCAAAGTTCTATCCCCTCCCCCCAGCCCCTGTCTAAAAGGCAATCTAGTCTTATAGGAAATGTTCAAGGCTGGGTTATCCAGGGTTGAGACTCTAGGCATGAACTATCAGAACAAGAAGGGAGCTCAAAGTTCATCAAGTCCTCTCAAACCCTTCACATGACAGAGTGGGACACTGAGTCCCAGAGGAGTTAGGTGACTTGTTCAAGGGGCAGAGCCAAGCATCCTCTGGGCCTTTCCCTTTGGCTAGGGCTGATGCCCCATGCTGACCCTAGCTGGATCTTTATGATGGAGGAAACCAGAACTCGAAGCAGATGATTTATGTGCCTGAACTGAGTTGATCCGATGGTTTGGAAGTGGGTCATTAAGACAAGAAGAAAAAAAAGAATTGCACTGATATGGCCCACTAATTGGTATGCCTGACCTCACTCTGGCAGCTGAGTTCTCCTTAGATTGACATGAACATCCTTAGTCTTCATCTCCTGGCTTCATGCCCTACATCATTCCTTGGTGTTTCTCTCTGAAGGTCACTTATTAGCTGTCATGGTCTATTCTATCCTCCCTTCCTCTCTCCCTCCTTCCCTCACTTCAAGTTCAAGTAGTGCTTGGGCTCCCCTGGGAGTAAGGAGGTTGGGCCATTAGCAACTGGGATAACGTCTGGAAGAGAGTCAGAAAAATCCCAAAGATGGGATGTGGAGTTGGACCGCTGAGTCTGGTTTGCTGTTGGTGGGACACACTGCTCTCTTTTCCTTGGGCTACCAGTGTTTCTCTGGCAGTCTTTTGAGCTATGACACAGTCTTCACAAAGGGGTGCCTTCATTCCTGGGATGGATCAGTGATGTTGGGCTGAAATTTCCCCTCTAACAGCTAGTGGCTTCCACAGCTATCTAGAACCAAATTCCCTGGAGACTTGAGGGTGAGAATTAGTTTTTTCTTGGAATACTTGAGCAAACCAACAGGGGAGAGTCATTGTATAGGATTGCCTCCTTTCCTCATTCTCAGCACCTCTCTCTCTATCAGGTGGATCCTTCCTCTCTCAGGTCCTTGAGGAAACTTATACCTTTTGCCCTTCTAAATGTCTCTGCTGTGTCCTTCTTTCCACCCTCACTGCTGCCTAGAAGCTGGTGACATCACCACTGCACAGGGCTCTCAGGAACTGAGCTCATGTAGTTGGGACAAAGGAACAATCTTCAGACTCCCATGAAAGGAAATGGTTGGGGGCTGCTAGCAAGGAAAGTCTAGAAACACTGGAAAAGGGGGTTCCCAGACTATTCAAAAGGTTAAACCACTCCTCCCTCAGGGACTAGAACTGATGTTTCATTTCCCCAAAGAATAACGGAGCAGGTGGCCCAGGACCTGGGGGAGAGGGAGGTAAAGAGGAGTAGGGAAGGATGTGGGCATTGACTCTTTCCCCTGGAGAAGAGGGGAGCAGTAGCGTCAGAGCCTCTGAAAAATCTGTCCATGGGCCTGGTTTGGCTTACGGAGGATTTTTCTGGTCAGTCAGCTTTCCGGAAGTCAGTTATCTCAAGAAAGATGAAAGATCCCCAGCCTTTCTCTTATCTATGGTCATACTGCCTAACCTGGGTGTTTCAAAGGGCTTTGTTTGGACCTTGTGCAGTAGATGGAAACTCAAGAGACATGGCCTTTTCTCCTATGCTGCCACATACGAGCTGGGTTACCGTAGGCAAGTCATGTCCCCTCTTTGGGACATCTCACATGGTCAGATCCAGTGTCCTTATCTAGAAAATGTTCAGACTCTTCATAAATCCTCTATTCACCCAAGTTTGCAGCTCCTGTGTCATCCTCAATTCCTCGCTCTCAGTCACTCCCTATTTCCTGTCATTTGCCAAATCTTGTCATTTCTGTCTCCACAACATCCTTGCTTCCATACTCTTGTCTGCTAGTTCAGGCCCTTATTACTTCTGTGGACTCCTGTGATAACCTCTGAATTGGACTCTCAGTTCAAGTCTTTCTCCTCTCCAATCCATCCTCCACACCACTGCCAAAGTGATTTTCCTAATTAGCAGGCCTGGCCAAGTCACTCTTTCCCTCCTTATGAAACCCCCTCTGGTCCCAGGTTCCCCCCTTTAATAAACTTTATTGTTTCCAGGGCCAAATCTAAGCTCCTCCTTGACATTTCAAGCTCTTTATTACCTGACCCCAGCCTCCCCTTCACAAAGCCTGTGCCCCCACCAGTTGACATTTGCAGCATTCCATCTCCTGCCTTGCTGACTTGGCACTCACTGGCTCTTCCCCATGCCCGGGATGCCCCCTGCTTTCTCACCTCTGTCCCTGACAATCCCTCCTTCTCTCCAAGCCTCATCTGTAGTGACCAGAAGCTTTTCCCAATCCCTGCAAGTCCCCCCTCCACCTACCCGCAGTGACTTAGTATTTATTTAGTTTCTGCTTGTATTTGTGTGTGTTGTCCCCCCTAATAAAATGTACCATCCTTGAGATTAGGAACTGCTTCATTTGTGTCTTTGTATCTTTAGCACCTAGTGCAGTCCTTGGCACATAGCAGGTGTTTTAGTGTTTATTTGTTGGACTACATGACCTCTAAGGTCCCTTCTAGCTCTGTCTGTGAGTCTGAGTCATTTTACCCCTGTAGGCCTCAGTTTTCTCATCTGTAAAATGAAGGGACTGAACTAGGTAACCTCTAAGCTAATGTTATGATCCTGTCTTCTCTGGTCTCTGGGCCTTGGTTTCCTTGTCTAAAAGTAAAAACCTTGAACTTTGGGTCTTTCCAGTTCTTTTATTCCAGGATATTCTGATTCTCGGCACCTAGTAGGACTCTGGATCTCAGTCCAGCAGTGGCCAAGGTGATGGTAGTTTGCAGAGGGTGGAGGGGTCTAGCAGATCCAACAATTCTGCAGACTGTCTGGGACTGAGACCATGTCCCTAAATGGCCAGGCAACAAGCGCTAGCTGAAATAAAACAATTTCAGGCACCGATTAGCCAATGGGGTCTTTCCCCTTCCCCCTCCTCCAATGCTTTTCCTCCATTCTAGGAAGTGTGAGTTCACAGAGGCCAGATAGCAGCTGTTTTCCACTTTGCCCTCCCCAAACACTGAGTAACAAGCACTAGACTGTGCAGACAATGTGAAGGGGTGGTAGGGTTCCACAGGAGGTGATCTAGGGGCTGGAAATATGTGGGCCCCCTTCTTTCTGGATTTCTGAGACTCTGGTCTGTGGAACACTGGCTTCCTCCCTGGTGGGCAGAGGGGCTGTGTAAGAACATTCCTATGATTGCAATATTTTCCCCTGTCAAATATGAAATATGAAATTATGTATATGCTCAAAGTACTTATTATGTGTGGTGATCTTTTTGGTACGAAAAGACTCAAATTCTTCTATTTCCCTTTAAAATTTCCTTAACTCTCCTTTCTCCTTAATCATAGGGATATAAATAGGATTAAGAACTGGATGAAATTTAGGATTTCAAATAGCAAGAGGATTTAGAGATAAGACAGATCCACACTCTCATATTAGATATTAAGAAACTAAAGCCTTAGAGAAATTGAGTGACTTCCCCAAGGTCACACAGTTAGTAAGAAGCAGAGCTCTGATTTCAAATTCCTGTCTTCCAATGTGAGGCTCAGCCTTCTTTCTACCACCCAACACTGACTTCATCCTACCATCCCCCCTCAGTGCGTGGGACAGTATTTGGAACCTCATGCTATACTTAAAGTCAGAAAGTATTCCCTGTGCTGCTCAATTTGAGGATCATGTGTTTGTGTTTGTCCTTTGTTGCTGAAGAAGACCATGCCATCAGAGAAACAATGACATGACTTGCACTTGACTTTGTTTTGAGTGAGGGAGGGCTGTGCAGGGCACCAGCCTCACTTCTCCTCCAGAGCCATCTGAATCCATTGACAGATATTCGTCAGGATGACTGGAGATGACCCAGGATGTGGCATTTGGGGTTAAGTGACTTGCCCAAGGTCACACAGTTAATGAGTGCCAAGTGTCTGAGGTGAGATTTGAACTCAGGTCCTCCTGACTCCTGCACTGGTGCTCTATCTGCTGCACCATCTAGCTGCCCTTAATTGGAAGAATGATGAATTGAAGTGAAGACTTATCTTCCCAAGTTCAAATCTGGCCTTAGACATTTAATAGCTCTGACCCAAAACAGTGCTGGGTGTTATGGAGGATACAATAAGGAGTATGTAGAATCTCTGATCTCATACAACATAGTTTTACTAAGGAGACAAGACACTTAAGAGCAAATTAGAGAACAGGACAAGCCACTCTGTATTAAGGGCCATAAGGGCTGGTTCAGAGAGTAAATACTATAGAATCTTGAGAAGAGAGAAACTGGTATGGCTAGCATAGTCAGGGAAGGCTTCCTGGAAAAGAGCTGACTTGAATTTACACCCTGAAGGATGGGAATAATTTGGCAAACTCCTATATATCTAACTTTTTCAGATACTTACCATAGAAGGTAGTTCCAAACCAAGCCCTTGGGTCCTATAGTGAGGAATAGACTCAGAGAGAAAGAGAAAATGTGGTGGTGAACCTGAGAGGCAATGTTGAAGCTACAACAAACTTCCTGAGCATGAGAAATGGGGGCAGCGGTGTTAGAGTTGTAACAACAGCGGCAGTGGCAGCAACCGCAACAGCAACAACTGATGTATATGATACTTTAGAGTTTGAAAAATATTTTTTATGTATTATGAACAATCTTCCGAGGAAGTTCCTATTATTATTCCCATCTTACAGATGAGGAAACTGAGACAAACAGGGGTAAGTGACTTGTTCAGGGTCACATAGCTAGTAAGTGTCTGAGGCCTGGAAGTGTGAAGTCAAGAAGACTCATCTTCTTGAGTTCAAATCTGGCCTCAGACACTTAGTAGCTGTGTGACCCTGGGCAAGTCACTTTCCCCTGTTTGCCTCAGTTTCCTCATCTGTAAATGAGTTGGAGAAGAAAATGACAAACCACTCTAGTCTCTTTGCTAAGAAAACCCCAAGTAGGGTCATGAAGAGTTGGACGTGACTGAAATGACTGAATGATAACTTACTGACCCCAAGTCTTGCGTACTATTTACTATGATCCTGTGTGCAACAATAGAATGTAAACTCCTTTAAGTTGTGCATTGTCTTGTGATTGTATTTGTATGCCTAGCGTCAAGCAGAGTACTTGAAATATAGCAGACAATTGATGAGTTTTGAGTAGAAGTCTATGGAACGGATTTAGAGGCCCATGTGTGGGTCACAGTGTATGCTGTCTAGGGAACTGGGGAGTGAGGCTGATGGCTCAGCCTCCTGTGGTGCCAGAGACCCATGTTCACCAACCAGAACTCTTGGCTACTGTTCTCTTAAAGCCAGGCCATGGATTGTGTGGAAAGCTTTGTTCCACAAAGCAGTTTGTTCTGAGCAGGAAAGGCAGTGTGGAATCTATGGTGGGAAGAGGCCTGGCCTGGGAGTCAGGTTGCCTCATTTCTCTGGGACTCAGTTTCACCATCTGTAGAATGAGTAGGATGATCTCATTACCCTTTGAGCTCTTAACAGTTCAGGTTTCTGTGGAACCATCTCCAACTCAGAAGCAGAGCCAGGCATCAAACCAGGGTCTGGCACCAGACGCGTTGGGATCAAGTTTCCCTTCCCTGGGCCAGGAGCTACATAAACACAGGGAAGAAACCACGTCTCTCTTTCTCTCCCACAAATTATAAGATTCTTCAACCATAGTTACTCTACTTCATTCTCTAATCTAATCTGTCTCCAGCTCCACCACAGAGCTACTTCCACTGTCTCTCTCCTGGGACCCTAGGGACTACAGAGGGAGGAGTAGGAGGAGTGGGGAAGATGTCAGGAAGTTTGCCCTTGGGGTTCGATGTGCCAGCTCCCCTTCTCTTCACTAAGGCTATGGCCAGACCATCCCAGGTTGCAGAGAAGAAGCACTTAAAACGCCTGGACCACAGGGAAAAATAAGGGGCGCCAAGGGCAGTTTTCAATTATCTGGAGGGCAAAGTTCTCATCTACTGATTATCCAGGCCCCTTCATGCTCTCCCTGGGAAAGCTTTCCCTCTACTTGATAGTTCCTCCATGTCCCTATAGGTATGTTATTTTCGGGTTCAGAAGAATCTACCTGTTGCCCTTTACTCCAAATCCTCTCTTTGACCTCTTGGCTTCTATAGTGTCCAACCTGAACCCTTGAGCTGCTCCTCAAAGCAGTTTCTTTTCTTGTTTCCTGATTTCCTTTATCCTTTCTTAGGAAATGAAAGAAAAAAAGGAAAAGAATCTGAAGAGGTCCTAACCTGAATCGGAAGTTTGGAGAGTGGAAGAATATAGCAAGAAGAAGCAAGGGAAGGGGGGAAAACACACCACTGAGTTCTTGAAACTATGTACTGGTATATCATGGGCTTTGCCTCACATATTAAAAGTTAATACAGATTAAAGGCACACTTGAACAGCTAGGTGTCACAGTGGATAGAGTGCCAGACCTGGAGGCAGGAAGATGAGTCTTCCTGAGTTCAAATCTGGCCTTAGACTAGCTAGCTGGGTCTGGGCAGGTCACTTAACCCTGTTTGCCTCAATTTTCTCATCTGTCAATTGATCTGGAGAGGGAACTGGCAAGCTACTCCTGTGTCTTTGCCCAGAAAACCTCAGCTGGCGTCGCAAAGAATCAGACATGACTGAACAACAATAACAATAAGGATACATAATGAGTTAGCACTTACTTTTGAGCCCCCATCACTGTTTTTCTTTTACTAGACCACCTAAATGAAACATTTACTCAAAACAAAAGGCATTTAAATAAGCATGGTAGCAAGATAAATAATAAGGGAATCCTTGTTCCTCTGCACACAGTGGTGCACCTCTCACAGATTCCCGTACCACGTGTTGGAAGCATAGTTAGTGGAATCAAAGCAGAAACTTGTACTTCAAGGAATGATGACCTGGATCTATAAACACAAGTAGTAACGGTCAAAGGAAAAAGAGATGGTAGAAGTGGTTGGTAACTCCCCCTGAGGGGTAGCAATGCAGCTATGTGTTGATAGCACATAAATAGTAGAGAGGTCTCTTCTCTTCCTGAGACTTGTACCTAGTACTTAGTAGAAAGCCTCTCAAGACTGGTGGAATTCAACAAATATTAAACAATCTTAGGGATTCCTGGGGAGGCAAATTAAACTGGCGGAAGGAACCTTAAGTATCATTAGAGATTGTGAAGTCCAAGGCAAGAAATGAGGACCTTAGTGGTACATGTGCTGTTTTCATCTCTGTTTCTGCTTAAAGACAAGGGCTCAGAAGAATAAAACAGAACTGGGATGTGAAGAGCTGAAAAATGGATTTGAATTTCTTAAGCATGGCTTAAAATGTCAGAATAATGGGCTGTTAGCCATAGTCAGAGTATATAACTAGTGCTAGTTGGAGTCTTGTGAGTTTGCTCAAGATGGCTTTAAACTGGAAATGATCTAGTCATAGCCTTTCATGCTACACTCATAACCAAGATGGAGAAATGTGGGCTAAGGTGACTTCGAATATGTTTAAATGACTGAATGTGACCCAGAGTCCCTTACAGATGGATGTCAGCTTAGAGAGAGGTCTCTAGCAGAGTACTCCGGGAAACTCTACCTGTGACCTTCTGTGGTTCAAAATTTCAATTAATGATTTGAATAAAGGAGTAGATTATTTACAGCAGTGCTATTAGCCTAAGATCCAGTTGGGCATCTTTCCAGGAAGCAACACCTGTGTAGATGCATCCTGGCAGCTCCTCCTGCTGAAGACCCAGAAAAGAACATTTTTGCCACCAAAGTCATTGGCTCTGCAAGATGGGGATAAACTCATATCACAAGATATGAGTTTATTAGTAGCAATGGCATTAAAGAGTACTCATTACTATCCACTTTGCTGCTGTACCCTAAGGACCATGGGACCTTTCCATCTGGCAGCTTAAACTTTTCATTTTTGTGGGCTTACCCATTAGAACAACAGCTCCTTGAGAGTAGGGCTGACTGCTTTTCTATTTATGCCCCTAGAGCTTAGCACCATGCTTTGTACATAGTAAGCACTTAATAAATCCATCCTCCCATCCTTTCTTTCCTTCCTCCCTCCCTCCCTCCCTTCCTTCCTTCCTTCCTTCCTTCCTTCCTTCCTTCCTTCCTTCCTTCCTTCCTTCCTTCCTTCCTTCCTTCCTCCAGAGGGTAGAACTAGGAATGATGAGTAGAAATTAGAGAGAGGCGGCTTTTAGTTCAAAGTAAGGAAAAATTTCCTAACAATTAAAGGTGACTAAAGATAGCATTGGGAAGGCAAGTTCCTTCTCACTGGAAGTCTCTAAAAAGAGGCTGGAGGACCAAGAGGCTGGTGGTACAGAGGGCAGAGGCCTGGAGTTAGGAAGATCTGAGTTCAAATGTGACCTCAGATACGTACTAGCTATGTGACATGAACAAATCACTTAACCTCCTCTTGTCTCAGTTTCCTCATCTGTAAAATGGGGATAAATAACAGCACCTGCCTCCCATGGTTGTTATGAAGATTTAATGAGATCATATTTATATTTTTAAAGCACTTAATGCAGTGTCTGGCACATAATAGGCACTACATAAATGCTTATTCCCCCCCCCCCCAATTGCCAAAAAGATGGTAGAAGTGATTCTTGCCCAGAAACAAGCTGAATGATTAGATAACCCCTAAAATCCTCCTCCCCCCCTTTTTTGAGGCATCTAGGTAGCTCAATGGATACAATGTTGGGCATGGAGTCAGGAAATTGTTGTTCAGTCATGTCTGATTCTTCATGACCCTGTCTGGAGTTTTCTTAGCAAAGACACTGGAGTGTTTTGCCATTTCCTTCTCCAGCTTATTTTATAGATGAAGAAAACTGAGGCAAATAAGGTTGAGTGACTTACTCAGGGTCACACAGCTAGTGTCTGAAGCGGGATTTGAACTCAGGCTGCCAAACCATCTCCACACCCAGTGCTCCATTCACTGTGCCACCTAGCTGACCCTTCAGTCTCTAGACTTGACTGTGTGACCCTGCACCAGTCACTTAACCTCTGTCTTAAATCACTGAAGAAGGAAATGGCAAAACACTCCAATATCTTTGCCAATAAAATCCCATAAAAAAGGGTCATGAAGAGTTGGACATGACTGAATGACCGAATAACAACAAAACTCAGAGATTCTATGACAGAGTAATCCAGAGTGGAGTTACAACAGGTTGTAGATGACCAGTTCTGCTGCACCACCTAGCTGCCTGCCACATAGTAAGTACTATATAATTACTTACTCCCTTTCCCCTAATTGTAATAATAACTAGAATTTGTATAGCACTTTAAGGTTTACAAAGCACTTAATAAATGTTATCTCCTTTCAATCCTCATTAACAACTCTGAGACAGGTGCTATTATCACGTCCATTTTACAGATGAGAAAACTGAACCTGAGAGAGGTTGTGACTTGCCCATTTGTTAGTAAGCTCTGAAGTAGGATTCAAATTTAGGTTTTCTTGACTCTAAAGTCTGGCACTTTTTCTGTTATGTCACCTAGCTGCCACTAAGTGGGTATGATATGGTGATGGAGAGAAATTTTCCTATGCTCTGCCAACGAAGGGATAGAATCCGGTCAGAGGCCTCATCTTTCCAAAAATTTAACAGTAATGATAGGGGAAAGCTAGGGGTTTCTGCCTATATCCAAGGACATAGGTAGATTGTTCAAAGATTTGAGATATTGGCTCTGCCAGCAATAACTTGCATGACCTTCAGTGGGTCATTTTGCCTCTATAGGCCTCAGTTATCTTATCTTCAAAAAGAAGAAATTAACAATGCAATGGAAACAATGTAATGGAAACAACATGAATGGTTACAACAACCCCAGAAACCAAACGTTATAATTAAAATGACAAAGCTTGACCCTGGAGAAGAGAAAAAAACACCAGTCCCTCCCACTCCCATTCTTCTCCTAGGTGGGGCACTATGGCTGTGAAACACTATATATACTGTCAGATTTGGTGGATACTTTGGTTGGTTTTGCTGATCTATTCTTTTTCTCCTTTTCTCCTTTCTGAGGCCCACTCAGGCTAGAGAATACCCTGAGCCAATGGGGTGGGGTGCCCCAGAGGCTGACCTCGCTTTCCTTCTTCTGGGACAGTTTATACTAACTTCCTACTTGGCCTCTCTTCTAAAAATAGTTGAGGAAGCGGGTGGGGGTGAGATGGGGGCTTTGGCTTAGAGTAGTGTTGGCCTAAAATATCCAGACTGGAGATATTCAGGCCCAGAGCTGGGGGCTGGGGGGTAGGATTGGCCTTGGGAAGGCCCCTGGTGACCGCTGGCAACATCAGGCTCCAGAAAGCATCAGCTATTTCTCTCCTGGGAGTCCTAGATGAAATTTCCCCTTCCAGAACACTTGAATTTACTAGCAAAGAAGTAAAGTAATGCAAAGTAAAGTGAATGATGGGAGGATTGGCAGTAAAGATGGAACAACTGGGACAATGTCTGCAGTGAGGCTTAAAGGTAGAAATGTTAGCTCTGCCATTAGCCTGTAGGACCTAGAGTGGGTCATTTAACTTCTATGGGGTTCAGTTTCCTTATTTTTAAAATGAAGAAATTAAAATCGCTTAGAAGAACAACAAAAATTCCCTTCCTTCTTTGCAGAAGTTGGGGTAGAGGGAGGCTCCAGATATGGAACATTGCATATGATATCCTATGTCCAGCTGAGTTTCTCTCTCTTTCCCTCTCTTCCTCCCCCTCCCCCTCCCTTCCACCCCCTCTGTCTTTCTCTGTCTCTGTCTCTATCTCCTCTCCCTCTCTCCCTCCCTTCCCCATCCCCTTTGTTATAAGGGATAGATTCCTGGGTAGGGAAAGGAGGATGATATGAAAGTGATCTGACAACAAGAGGTATCAATACCAGTTTAAAACTTCAAAAAAATTAAATAAAATGAAGAAGTTAGGCAACGTGATTTCTAAGGCACCTTCCAGCCCTTGTAGTGTGGTTGCAAGTACTGGAGGATCTGAAGGCGAGGCAGAAAAATTTGAATTTGATGAGATAGAAAACAGGGATCTATTTGAAGGCTCTTGAACAGAGAAAAGAATGCACTGGGACCATGGTTTGACAGTTTTTATCAATTACACACAACTCATAAGGAAGGCATCATTCTCACCATCAAAAGCAAACGCCTATCTGATAATGTCGCATGGAGTAGGTAGGGCAAGTATGGTGTTTTATATATATATATATGTATATAAATATGAATATATATATTTTTATATATGTGTATATATATTTAGATGAGAAAACTGAGTCAATCAAGCAATCCAAAGTTGAGAGGCTTCAGGAAGTAGGGCTGACTAAGAAGGGGGAGCCCTTTCAACGCCCACTCTATGGGGACCCCGATAACCCTGAGCTGCAGAGGTCCAGTGGGTGATGAACGTGTGATTATTGTTGCGTTGGTAAGTAATTGGAAAAGGGGCAAGATTTTGTAAACAAGTTGTAAAATAGGGCACATGTAAGCAAAGCCTCCACTAAGTATATAATGATATCCATCACTGATGCCCTCTCCAGGTGGTGGGTGATTAGGGCTGAGAGGTCTGTTTATTAGGGCAGTGCTGGCTGGAGGACAGTGACCACATCCACATAGCCCTTTCCCTCCCAGTTTTGGGTCTGTTGAGGGTGAGAAATGGGAATCTGAGCTTGGAATAAAGAGCTCTTTTGACCAGCTGCTTTCTGCCCTGGGGGTGCTTTGGGGCAGTGGATGACTCAGGATGGGACTCACAGACTCAGAATCAGACAGCTGTAACATGAACCCAAGTACCTTGGACCGGAGGTGGGGGCAGGGCTGGGTTTTAATGCCAACTCCACTACCTATTAACTGTGACCTTGAGCAAAAGGTAGCATAGTTTTTGGAAAGAGTATTGGATTTGGAGTCAGAAGACCTGAGTTTAAATCCTGACTCTATGCATCTTCTGTGAGGCTTGGGGCAAGTTGCTTAATCTTTTTGGGCCTCAGGTTGTTTTTTTCCCCCTGCAAAATGAGGAGTTGCATTAGATGACCTGTAAGGTCCCATCTAGCGTTGGATTTACGACTATGCTCTTGTGGCCCCATCTGGCACTCCGTAAAATGAGAGCTGTGGGATGGATGACCACTAAGAGCCCTTCTAGTTAGAAATCTTGTGATGCTGTAAAACCCCTGAAGGGTGGCACCTGGGAGTGGGCTGGGCAGCTTGCGGTCCAGAGCTGCTTCCTCTTGTCACCACTTGATCCAGAATGGGATGGGCTGCCCCACCCTCGCAGATGAGAGAGGTGATTTATTCTATGGGCTTCACAGGGTAAGACCAGGACCAGTGGAAGAAAGTTACAGGAAGGCTAACCTTTCCCTCAATATAAAGAAAACCCTTCGAACAGCCAGGTCTGCCCAGCCATGAGAAGCTGGAAGAGGTGGAGCAGAGACAGAGCAGACACTTGTCAGTGATGCTTGTACAGGGTATTCCTGCCTAGACTGGGGGATTGTGCTGGGTGGCTTTCAAGGCCCCCTTAGCCTCTGTAGTCTGTTTCAAGCTCTCTTCTAGCTCTGTTTTTTTTAAGGGATCCTCCATCTCTGACATTCAATGTTCTAAAGGCTTCAACAATCTTAGTGCTAGGGTCCCTTTCATGTTGTATGTTCTATGGTGTCTTTCATTTCTGGTGGTCTTTCTAAGGTCCCTTCCACTTCTGACATTCTGTGTTCTAAGGAACTTTCCAATCCTGATCCTCCATGCTCTAACCTGGCAACCAGCTCTAACAATCTGTATCGTAAGGAACCTTCCAGTTCAAATATTCTCTGATTCCATGCACCACTAGGTTGGGCAGAGAGAAGTTAAGTGCATTACTATCCAATTTTACTAGAAGCCATTAGGAGCAGCCTGGAAGAAAATCTAGGTCAATTTAAAACCAGTCCAACTGGCCTAATCCATAGGCTTGCTGCCCCTTCTCCCCCAAGCATTAATCCCTTACCACGCAAACACATTCTTTAAAAGCCAGGAAGAGACTGAGTGATGTGGGGGTCCTTGATGTGCGTCACATTTGTTGGCAAACCTGCTAATGTGCCAGGCTTAATTAGAGCCTCCCTAATGGGTCTCCCTATTGAGGGTGGAAATTATCCACCCTCTACTGCATTACAGATTGAGAGGGAGGGAATGAATCACTGCTGGTTGCACGGTAACCAGCCATAGTCCCTCTTGCCTCCCTCATTCCCTGGTGTGTTCTCTTGCTTGTCCTCAGTGGGAATGGTTTCAGTAAGCATGGTGAATCTCCAAGGTGTCAGCGAGCCCTACCTGCAATCTTGTGGAAGTCTGTGGCTTCTTTGCCTTTCTGATTGTCCAATGCCATTTGCCTCTCATTTCTCCCAGCCTCAATATGAGATGGAAATTTTCACCTGGACTACCCATAGCAATGGGTACAGCTTGGGGAATCTGGAGAGTTAAGGTGGACCCAGATCAAGAAGTGCCCTGGTTGTCAGGCTAGAGGGGCAGGGCATTAGACCAAAGAGAGGTAAGGAAGACCCACTAAGACTTGTCAACAAAGAAGGGGCAGGACATAAGAAAGCGTTCTCCATCTTTCTCTCTCTCTTTCTCTCTCTCTTTCCTTTGTCCATGGTTGAAAATAGTTCCAGACATTCTGAATGAAATCACATGGAGTCTGGTGGTTTGTCTATCAGGTGACCTCCAGCATGTGCCTCTTAGGTATTGACACCGTGAACCTGTTTTTTCTCTGATAAAGCAGCAAGTACAGAGGCTTTGCAAGGACTCTTCCCACTTTGCATAAGCTTTGCTCCCAGAGTAACAACTGCTTGTGTTCTCTTTTGGCCTAGGGAGAACTACCATTGCCAAGGTGGAGGCTGGCCCCAGATTAATCAAGGAGCCCAGCAGGCTATTTATAGTTGCTGCATCTCACTGTTTCCTGGGGCTCTGGATTTTATGGGCACTCATCTGAAAGGAACGGCATTTGGCTTTCCGTAATGCACCATGTTACCATGAGCAGGGCATGGCTAGTTGGAATGTCCAGCTCTCCTATTCACCAAGAACCTGCTTCCCAGGCCTTGTGGCAGAATCCTAAGGAGACAGTGTGCTGGACAGGAAAGGACATCAAGGTGATTGTCCTGGCTCTGCTTTTCCTTCTCCCTGTGGCCTTCCCTCTTTAGGCCTGTTTCCTATAAGCTGTATGATTTATCCAGTCAAGCAGTTAGTCAATAAACCTTTACTCAGTATGCCAGGTAGTATGCTAAGCGCCAGGGATCCAGCTGTGACTTTCTATGTTTTAGGCTCCATAGGATCATAAACTTAAAAGGGACTTTTTTGTTGTTGTTCAGTCACCCATTTGAGGTTTTCTTGGCAAAGATACTGGAGTGGTTTCCCATTTCCTTCTGCAGCTCATTTTTACAGATGAAGAAACTGAGGCAGTGGTAAGTGACTTACCCAGGGTCACACAGCTATTAGGTATCTGAGGCCCAATTTGAACTCGGGAAGAGGAGTCATTCTGACTCCAGACCATGCACTCCATCTCCTGTGCCACTTAGCTGCCCAGAAGGGAGTTTAGAAGCTGTCTAGTCTAAACCATTTTTTTTACAGATGAGGAATATGAGGCCTAGAGAAATTAAGTGATTTGGCCAAGGTTACATAGGATTGTAAGTAGGATTTGAACCCAGGTTCTTTGACTCCAAATTTAATATACCACTGAACCACACCGCCTCCCACAATCCATGTCCTAAAGTCTCCTTAGTGTTAACATTCTATGTTCTAAGACCGTCTCTAGCTCTAATGTATTATATTTGAAGATCTTTTCCAATTCAGTCTCTGTTTTAAGATGCCTTCCAGCTTTCAAATTCTAAATTCTAACTGCTTTCCAGCTCTAACCTCCTATGAGCTTCTATGACTAAGGGTTCTGTCACCTGGCTCCCTCCACCCCCACCCCAAATCCCTTTCTCCCCCGCCTCCTGCTGGGTTCTTATTTCTTGTTTTCTTGGAAGCTACTTGTAGAGATTCATTCCTGCGGAGGTGAGCATCCCAGATGGAACTCTGTTCCCTAAGCACATCTTCTATGTAAGGAACAATTAGGTACTTTTTTGCTGATGGTCACTTTTCTCCTTGTGGGGCAAGATGCTCAACTCAAAATGTCCCAACATACTTAGATGCTTCTTCCGGCAAACTGAGCCAGCACGACGGCTTTCTGGTCTAGTTTGAGAGTCCCACCACTTCCCACCTTACCTCTAATTGTTCCACCTGCTTGAATCCAGTTAGGCTATTCAGTCTTCCAGACACACCTTGACCACTTGCTAATGCTGTTTCCTTCTCCTGGAATGCCCTCCTCCACTCTTATTCAGTTTTGCTCCCTATTTCAAGGCCTGGGTTACATGTCATTTCCTCCATTTAGCCCTTCCCAATTCCCCTGGCCATAAATTACCATTCCCTCCTTCAGACTGTTCAGCCCATAGAGACTAGTCTCATTCATTGCTGTCGCTCCTAACAGCCCTGCTGTACCTCTGGGACTTGCCATCTGCCTTGCGGCTGAACCCTCTTCTTTGTGTTGTTTCCCTCCATTAGAATATGAGCTCCTTGAAAGCAGAGATGACCTCACTTCTGCTTGTATCCTCAGAATTTATCATAGTGTTGGCACATAGCATTTAATAAATGCTTTTTTATTTATTCAGTCATTCATTTATCCAAACATTCATCCATCCATCCATCCATTCATTCATACATGCAAATATTCATTTACTCTTTTATTCACCCACTTATTCAGCTTGTCGTAATGTGCCATGGTTTCACTGAAATCTCTCTTTCCCAGATCACCAATGAACTAGTATCAGCTGCTTTCTCCTGGTTCTCCTTCTCTCTGTCTAATATCATCTCAGTCTCTACCACTAGTTCATCTTCCTTCTCCTGCTCCCTAAGTGTAACTGTCCCTTAAACCTAACTACATCCTAACACCTCTATACTTTAAGATGCATTAGCATCTTTACATAGATGACCTCCAGGTCTACATACCCAGTCTCCAAGCTTTTTCCTGAATTCTAATCCCGTATCTCCACCTGCATCTGTCAGCAGCCCTCAAATTCACCTCGTACAAAACTGAACTAATTGTCTCCTTGAAACCTGTTTGGCCTCTCAGTTTTCCAATTTTTGTTGATGTTACCACTATCATCCTAGTCACACCTGAAACATCAGAACTAGTATTCCCTTTTACCTGGTGTGCTCAGACTGACACCAAGCCTTATCGATTCTCTAGGGGCACACTGTTAAGGGTTTTTAATGGCAAACTGGGGACTAGTGAGTTGGAGGAGAGACTTTAGCAGATGAGTGGAGTGAAGAGACTTGAGACAGGAAGACCAATAAGAAGGCTACTTAATTGTTCCGTTCAGAGGAAATGAGGATGGTAGCTGTTAATGAGAGATATTATGAGGATAGAAACAATCTGGCAATAGATTAAATGTGTGGAGTGAGAATGAAGAACTGAGAATAAAAAAGCTGTGAGCCTGGGTGACTGAGAGGATGAAGGTGTCCTTAATAGTAACTGCTGGTGCTTATCCTTTGTACTCAAGGAGGACCATGACATCAGAAAGGTAATCTCATGACTTGTAAGTGAACTGAATTTAAGTGAAGGAGGGCTATGCAAAGTTACCAGCTTTTCTTTCTCCTCCTAATCCATCTGAATCCAGTGGCAGACATATAGGTCAGGACACCTGGAGATGTCCCAGTATGCAGAGAGAGATTTTGGCCTTTTTAGCTAAGGTCTTTCCCAGGTCTTAGTTTGACTGAAGCAATGCCCAATCAATGATTAAGGCTAGGTAAGAAATGAGGCAAAGAATGACCTCTTTTACCCAGTCAAAAAAAAGAAGCAATCTGGGAAGGGAAGACCCTTAGGGTTTCTGGCCAAAACAGAAACAATTGCCATTTACATTCACTCTGAATCAATCAGGGCCCACATAATGACAGTAATAAGGAAATCAGGAAGGGAGGAGGGTTGGGAAGAGAAGACTAGGTGTTCTGTTTTGGACTCTGTGAATTTGAGATGCTTCCATGACATCGAATTTGAGATATCCCAAAGGGAAGCTGGTGATGTGGGGCATCCTGAGATGGACTCTGGCTGGATATATAGACCTGAGAATCTTCTGCCTAGAGATGAGAATTGAACCTGTCGAAGCTGATGGCATCACCAAGTAGAGCATAAGAGAAAAAAGAGCCCAAGGAGGAACTTTGGGGGACATGTCTCAGTTGTGGTCTTAGCACTGATAAAAACTCAGTAAAGCAGACTGAGGAGCCATCAGATAGATAGGAGAACCAGGAGAGAGAGAAGTGAAATGAAAACCTAGAGAGGGGAGAATATCCAGGAGGAGAAGGAAGGTGGCTCTGTAGATAGAACACTAGGCCCAGAATCAGGAAAACCCGAGTTCAAATCTGGCCTAGGATACCTCCTCGCTCTGTGACCCTGGGCAAGTCACTTAACTACTGTCTACCTCAGTTTCCTCATCTGTAAAATGAGGGCAATAATGGCAGCCTACTTCCCAGGATTATTGTGAGGAATAAATAAGATGATAATTGTAAAACCCTCAGCACCACGTCTGGCACATGGTAAATACTATGTAAATATTAGCTATTGTTATCGACGGTGTCAAAGACTGCCGAGTAATCAACGAGGATGAGAACTGAGGGAAAAAAAGGCTATTGGTTTTGACAATTAAGAGCTCAGTATTAACTTTGGAGAGAGAAGTTTCAGTTTAATGACAAGATCTTAAGTCAAGTTGCAGAAGGAGTAGAATCGAGAGAGGAGAGAGAAAGTCGAAGCACCAATGGGGATGGTTTTGTCGAGGAGGTTAGCTGAGAAGAGACATAGGACCATCCCCGGTGGGAACCGTGGCATCAGGTGAAAGGATGTAAGGATAGAGAGACGGGAGTGTGTTTATAGTCAGTAGGGAAGCAGCTGGAAGTGAGGGAGGATTGAAGATGAAAGATGTGGAAGATAGTAGGGGTGAGGGTGGGGTGAAGGAGGAGACAGTTGGACAAGATGGTGGAGTGATATCAGATAAAGAGGAGGAGAGAAGAGGCAGCCATCAGGCAAGAGTCTCAAATTTTTTGGTGAAAGGTAAAGCAAGAGAGTGACTGGAGGTCTGAAGATAGATAGGTTTGGAAAGTGGAACAGTGAATTAATTAGGGAGGGAGAAGTTGTGCTATGGTGAGGACCTAGATAATATAAATTTATAGTTGACGAAATCATCGGCTTTACAATTTCCTCCAACACCATTCAACATCATGTGACTTGGGGTGAAGAAGAGGGATGGCTGATGGGAGAAATCTAGAGCTGGGGTTTGGCAAGGTGTGATCAGCAGTGGGGGGGACACAAGAATTCACATGTAAGAGAGAGTATAGAGTTAAGTGGATTCACAAAGAGGAGAGTGTAGATAGTGCAAAGTGATAGGGTAGAAAAGAAGTAAAGGATGGAGAGGTTAGAGGTGATGGTGAGTACAAAGAATGGGGCGAGGTATCATAAAGTATAGGGAAAAAATTATAACCAGATAAAGGGATTTCAGGGATCAGGGGCTGCTGGTGGTATAGTGGATAGAACTGGTATCAGGGAAGGCCCAGGTTCAAATCCAGCCTCAGGTACTTACTAGCTACATGACCCTGGGCAAGTTACTTAACCTCTGCCTGCCTTGGTTTCCCCAACTGTAAAATGGGGGTGATAATAGCATCCATACCACAAAGTTGGTTTTGAGGATCAAATGAGATACAATTTGTAAAATGCACCTACATGCCTGGCATGTAGGCACTATAAAATTCTCCCTCCTCTTCCTCTTTCTATAATGAACATGGAAGTTGAGCATTTTGCATAATGACACGATTAAGGGTATGATGATGTTTATGTGCAGCTGAGATGAATTGGAGGAGTAGGTCATGGGAACTGAGTAGATTAAGGCAAAATAAATTGAAAATATTTAAAGGCATGGGGAGGAAATTTTCCTATCATGGTTCTTTTTTTGGTGATGACTTTTACTCCTGCTTATCTTTGAAATTTCTTATTGATGATCTCCTGCCATCTGTTCAAACCCAAGCTGAGAATAGTAGTAGGGCTCAGGCAGCTTTTCTCAAGTGATGGTCTATAGCATAACACATGGCAATTGACTAAAGGATGCAAAGAGTAGAGTATCCCATGGTACTTAGAGTTGGTTTACTATGAAAAAACATTTGTTTTTATAGAGCAAAGTAAATTTTAAAGACTCATTTTTCTGATGTGACATCTCTCACATATATATATATATAAACCATTCAAGATTCCTCAAAAAATATAACAGAAATAATTTTATTCATTTATTATCATCTTATATCAATCTTATAGTTGATGATAATGGATAATTTTATTCATTTATTCTGATCATAAACTTCAGGGGAGAGATAAGGTAAATATATATACACACTTGCCAGATGGATTTACCACTATGATTCAAGAGATCAAAGGCAAAATACAAATTGAAGATGGATTCTCTGTGAGGTCTTCCAGATGCTCCAGTCTGTGGATGACATCATGCTAGTGACATCAAGCCCTAGAACATTTCAAAGCCTCCAGGAAGAAATCCATAGCCATTCAAAAGAGTTCAGCCTGACCATCCACATAGGAAAGACCAGGTGGATAAAAAATGTCTATTCTTCACACAAGTGCCAAAATTATCTTCCTGTTGTATGTGTGTGTATGCAACTCTCCTGATAAAAACTGCCAGTGGTTCTCTATTTATTATAGTATAAAATACAAACTCCTTAGTCTGATGTTTAAAACCCTCTGCAATCTGATTCTAATGCACTCTTGTTTCACATTATTCTCCTTTATGCATTTGTTCCAGCCACACTTAACTGCAGGTTGTCAGGTAATCTCATCCTGCTGACTCTCACCTTTGTTTGAATATACTCTTTCTTCATCTCTACCTACTGAAAGCCTTTTCCTTCAAGATTCTGCTTAGATGCCACTTCCTTCCTGCAGCCATCTCAGATCTCCCACCTGAAAATGATTTCTTCTTCAAGGGTCTCTAGAGCCCATTGGGTCTCGCCTTTGATTCTACTAGTTTCTACTTTGTATTGTCTTTATTTGTACAACCCACCATTCCTCTCCCTTCTCTTCCAGCTCAGTAGATTGATCCTCCTTGAGGACAGGTTCAGCTGCCATTTTCCATCCCTGTATCCCCAGTGCCTAGAACAACTAGGTGCACATACTTTATTGAATTTGACAGTGGAAGGAACATTTGAGATCATCTAATTCAAACAACGAATCTTATAGTTGATGATAATGGGCCCAGAGAGATTAAATTACTTGCTCAAGGTAAGGAAGTAGCAGATGATTTTGCTCTAAACTGGGTCTTTTGACACAGTGCTCTTTCCACGTTCGCAAGCTACCAGAATAGCATGTCTGTATCCTATTTATCTTTAAGAAGAAGATAGGGGTATGGCTGGGGAGAGGTAAATGGACTGTATTGGCTGGAATAAAGGATCCTTTTATCAGATTAGTAGAAGATTAATCTGGAAAAGTGGGATAGAGCCAGCTCACACTAACCCTGATGCCACAATCATGCAGGAACTTGAATGCCGAGCTAAGGAGTTTGGAATTTATCCTCTTGGCCCTGAGGAGGGGGCTGACAGTGATATCACTGATGATTCCCTGAGATAGGAAACCATGCTCAGTGGCTATATGGAAGGAACTGGTTGTCTTGCCCTCAATCTGGCTGACCCAGGGCTGCTATTCTAACCTCCTTGGAGACTGAGCTCTCAGCCAATGTCCTCCTCCCCAAGGGCTGGTATGAATGGGGTGGAGAAGGAACTCCAGGTGGTTCTTTGGTGGGCAAAATCACCTCAGATTTATTCTTCCTGCCATGATGCTTTTGGTGTTCAATGAGCTTCAGAGAGCTCTGCTCAGGATCCTGGGAGAAGAGGGAGCCCTGCATAGTTCCATGTTGTTCCCCACCCCCATCTCAGGCTTCTGACTGAGCTTGACTCATGGCCCCAGGAGAGGAAGGAGAAGAAACAAGAATGAGTGGTGTCTTGTTGAGTTCACCCTGAGCTGACAAACAAGGGGGAGGGGGGGGAAGGGAGGAGGGGGAAGGGGGAAGGCAAGAGAATGACTCTCTCTTACTTATTCTGACCACATTCTTTCTTGTGCACTGCCTACATTTTTTTTTATGGTATAGTTATTTGGGTACATGGCCTATCTCTTGCCCTCTGCTCTGAACTCCTTGGGGGAGGACAGCAGCCAGGTCGTTCTTGTAGGATCAAATAAACATAAAGAGGTCATCTAGGCCTCTTACTTTACAGATTAAGCAAACAGTTCCCAGAGAGATTAAATGATTTGCCCCAAAATCACACAGGTAGTGACAGAAGCAAGATTTGAGGCCAGGCCCTTTCACTACAAATCTAACACCCTTTTCACTGCCCCGTGTTGCCTCCCTTTTCATCTTTGAATCCCCCTCCTGTGCCTAACACATAGTGTTGCACTTGTGAGCATCAATGATTGCTGAATTGAATATGGTTTAAAGAGTATTTATGGAGGGCGACAGGTGGTGTTGTCAGCAGAAGTCAGCCTTAACTTGCTCCTACTGTCTTCGTGATGGTGGTAGTTGGGGTTGGTAGTGGAGGGTTTAGGGTGGTTCATCATGAGCCAGTTGATGCATATCAGCTTAATATTTTTTTTTTAGTATTCACTGATCAAGCCACTTCCATCACTTCCCACTCTTCACCCTGATTCACTGTATAACTCAAGTTCTGTGCTCCCCACCACCTGAGAGGTCCCTAAAACTTAGGGCCTCTAGATCATCAGCCTCCATCATCCATACTTGGGAGTTGGGGGAAAGGCAGGAGGCATCTTTTCTAAGGAACACTTGGGAAAACAAATGGGAAGGTGGACTTCATCAGGTTCCACTCAAACCTCTTCCAATCTTGCTTTCCTCTCTCTTTAGAGTCACGCTGGACCCAAGATCGGTCCCCACCAGGGAGACACAGGAGTAGCTAGAAGTTAGCAATGGAGCAAAGAACAGGCAGCATCTGCTAGGGAATTTACACGAGTCTGGAGGAGGCAGGAACTCACTCCTTCCCTCGTTATTTTTGGCAGTGCTATGGCTGGGATCCAGCATGGGGCCCTTCAGATCCTAGAGTACAGAAAGAAGCTAGAAGGGGAAAATTTCGTCCACAACATTTTGCTTTTTATCAGTTTGAATAGTATGTTTCTAATTGCTCTCAAAAGGCTAATGACGCTAAGACCATCTGATATCCTTAAAATAGCTCTCTGTTTGGGTTCCAGTCAAATTCTGCTGCTATTGCTATATGTCTTGGTCTCAGGCCCCCAAGGCTTGTGTTCTCCTAATTATGTATCTGATACTAGGCTCTGGTGCACCGTGGCCCTAACTAGCCCTGGAATTGCTTGTTCCTGGTCAGAAAGATAATGTGACATTATCAGTATACAATGAAATCTTCTGTTGTTATTTTTTCAACAGCCTCATTTTCTTCTCTTGGGGTGCCAAAGGTTCAAGCTGTACAGAATCCTAGAAGATTTAAGTTGGCAGGGAGCTGAGAGGACAGCTGGTATGCATCATTATGGGCTGGACACTGCTTAGCTACCATCTAGTCTGATGTATGCATGTCCACGAGTGGCTGTGAAGTAAAAAGGTGAATTCTTCTGGGTGATTTATGGAAACTACGCCCACCATTTGTAGTTACTCATAACCTGTATATGTGATGCAACGTGAAATAGATACTGAACTCAGTCAGTAGACTTCAGGTAGCGTGGTAGCTCGTTGGATAGTCTTGAATAAAGGAAGTCATGAGTTCAAATTCAACCTCAGTTATTAGTTGTAGAACCCTGGACAAATCACTTAAATTTCTCTGTGCCTCAGTTTGCTCATCTGTATAATGGGCATAATAATAGCACTTGCCTCCCAGGATTGTTGTGAGGATAAAATGAGATACTGTTTGTAAGGTACTTTGCAAAATTTAAAGTTCTCCGTAAATGCTATTTATTATGACGATCTAGGTTGAAATCATAACTCTCACATTCCCTAGCTACATGACCACGGTAATCACTGAACTCTTCTGTCTTTAAAATGGGACTTGTAGGATTTAGAAATGGAGGTGACCTTTAGAAATAATCTAGTCTAGTAGTTTTTGTTTGCTTCTAATTATTTTTAATATTTAATTTTAATTTTTTTTTACTTACAATGTTTATTTTCTCTCCTTCCCACTTTTTCTCCCCCTTTTCCTCTCCCTTTGAACAGTAGCAACAAAGAAAAACAAAACCGTGGTAACAAATCTGCAGATACGCCCAGCGAATTCCCACCTTGGCTGTGCCTAGAACAATGTATCTCGTTGTACATTTGGAGCCCATCAGCTCTGTCAGGAGGTCAGAGAATGCTTCAGTTTCAGTCCTCCGGCATCCTGGTTTGCCACATTGTATCCATCAGAGCTCTGAAGCCTTTCAAAGTTGTTTTTCTTTCTAATGCTACGGACAGGATTATTTTTTGGTTGTGAGGAATCAAGGCACAACACCATGGACAGCTGAGATCACATGCACATGTGATCCCCAATCGCGAATTCCCTCTGCTTGCAGATACACCTAGCAAGGGCACCCCCTCCTCCTCTGAGGACCACTGATCTAGTCCAATTTTCTCATTTTAAAGTGAGTGATGCTTTAAGGAGATAGCTATGGTATAGTGGATAGAGAGCTATTCTCAGTCAGGAAGACCTGAGTTCAGATTCTACCCTTGACACCTACTATGTGCCCTGGGCAAATCACTTACCAGGCTACTAGCCCAGGCAGATGTATAGAGCAGGTGCCAATAGGCTTTAGTAGAGAGAGTTTCTTTCCCTGGAAGTTTTCTAGGTCAGTGGAATTATAGGTTTGGCTATTATAATCATAATAGTAATAATAATGGTTTATTACCTGCTTCGTAGTGTTGTGAAGAAAGTGCTTTGTAAACCTTAAAGCATTACATTAATATGAATTATTATGAGGCAGAGTGGTACACTAGAAAAAAGGGTGGACTGGTTTTCTAGTATATACTAGCAGTGAGACTTTGGATGGGCCGTTGGATGATAAGGTTTACACTAGAAGGGACTTTCTAAGTCGTCTAGTTCAATCTCTTCATTTTATAAATGAGGAAACCGAGGCCCAGAGACAAATGACTTCTCCAAGGTCACACAGACAGTAAATGACAGAGACTGGATATGGACTCAGGTTCTCACAATTTCCTCTTCTTTTTCTCTAAAATGAAGATGATAAGCCCTCCCCTGCCTGCCTCCTCGGGCCCCTTATGAAGATCAAACAAGGTGACATGTGAAATCACTCTGTACATTTTATGACTGCTAAATTTAGACTGTTGAAAACTTTCTTTCCCAGCTTTCCTTATGTGGCCAAGAAGCAACTTAAGAACTCTGAGCATCGTGAGGGGCAGGACAAGATATTATAAGACAGCAAAGCGGAGGATTCTGGAAGTAAATTTCTCCTTTCCCATGTTGCCCAGGATGGGCTCTGCCAAGCAGGGAGGATAATTACCCTGTTGTCTGGCATGCAGGATGCCTTGTCAACACAACCCACTACATATAGCCTTCTGGGAGAGATGACAGGGTGGGACTGACTCACAGGGGCACTGGGCCAAAGAGGGAGAGTGAGCAAAGGGTCAGCTCTTTAAACAAATTACAGGGACTCTGGGTATGTGTAAGAGTATATGAATATATATATATTACATATATTATATGTGCATGTGTATCTATATATATAAAACTCAAACTCTTAGGCAGCAACATGCTATTACACAGATTCACATCCTACTCTGGTGCCTCATTGTGGTGCAGAGGTAATCCTGGGTTCTCGACAGCTACACCACTGAAGCACGAACTCTAGCTGGTTCTCCCAGGTTGGAAAGGAGCATGATGTAATGGAACAAGTACTGGACCTCTGCGGGTGGGTGTCCTGGATTAGCTTCTGCCTCTGACCCTTACTAGTGATGTGACCTTGGGCAAGTCATTTCCCTTCCTCTGGGCCTCAATTTCCTTATCTATAAAACGGGCATAACAGTAATCTTCACTGTCTGCCTCAGAGGTTTGTCGTGAGGAAAATACTTTGTAAGCCTTAAGGCATCATATGAATGTGAGCTGTAAAATGGATCTGGCAACGGGCCGTGTGCCAGGTACCAGCCCAGCTGAATGTAGGGAAGTTCACTAACAGGTGTGTGTGTGTGTGTGTGTGTGTGTGTGTGTGTGTGTGTGTGTGTGTGTGTGTGTGTGTGTGGTGCTGATGGTGGGGTGCACTTGGTAATGATTTTTTTGGCCACAGCAACTTATGAGTGGATAAAAACAGCTAACTTGTAGATCTATCATGGGTTTTTTCCCTATCTTCCAAAATATAATGTTGTTGTTGTTCAGTTGTTTCTGACTCTTTGTGACCCCATTTGGGGTTTTCTTGGCAAAGATACTGGAGTGATTTATTATTTCCTTCTCCAGCTCATTTTACAGATGAAGAAACTGAGGCAAATAGGGTTAAGTGACTTGTTCAGGGTCACACAGCTAGTAAGTGTCTGAGGCCAGATTTGAACTCGGGAAGATGAATTCAGGCTCTGTTTTCTATCTATCCACTGTGCGACCTAGCTGCCCCCAAATATAACTGCTTATGGCAAATGCCAGATGTAACACCATCAAAGGTGGGTATATCTTGTTGTCAGGTGGGTGGAGGACCCAGAGAAAATTCGGTTTTCGGTCACCATTTCAGTAAATAGCTAGAATCACAGATTCATAGAATTGTGGGGCATTAGACTCAGCACTGTAACCTGTGGCAGTTTGGGCTCTGTTTATATAACATGTGCCAGGGCCTTATTTATCAGGCAGGAATTTAATATCAGCTAGGCTGACTTGATAAAGACTTCAATTTAGAGAGACAGCCTATTGGATTTGGAGGCAGGAAGAAGACCAGTTTTAGACACCAGCTATAGCTGCGTGACCCTGGGCAAGGCACGTAAACATCTCGAGGTGGTTTCTCCATCTATAAAACAGAGATGATATCTCTTATCTCATAGGTCTTTTCTGTGGGTCAAATGCAAAGCATTTGGGAGCATTAAAGCAGCTATACTTGAACTATTGTTATTATTATCTTTTCTTCCAGAGGGTTGGGAAGAACTTTTGGGGCTGGAGTGAGACTGCAGGTCCCCTTGATTTTAGAGTCAAAATATGTGATCCCCCTTTCACTTAAAATACCTAGCCCTAGGTAATTCTCCAGATATGTGAATATAAAGTGTGGGTTAAAAAAAAATATTCTATTTCCTGATCCATGGCTCTTTGGAAGCTATAAGCTGTTTAAAAGAGAGCAGTATGGCCCTTCATTCCCCTAGAGCCCTGGAAGAAGTAAAATGATGTTAGAATACAGAATACCAGAACTGAAAGGTACTTGAGGGCCTATAACACAAAATGTCAAATCTTAAAAGGTCATTGGAACATAGATTGTCAGAGATAGGAAAGGACCCTAGGAAAAAGAATGTCAGAACTGGAAGAGGCCTTAGATCACAGAATATCAGAGCTTGAAAGGTCCTTAGAGATGACCTGGCCCAATCTTGTATAAATGATAAAACTGATTCAAGGTCACCTAGTCCAATTTCCTTCAGGTGAGAATGAACATTAAGGGCAGCCTTGAAGGAAGAAAGGGTATCCTGAGGGTGGGAGAAGGGGTGATGCTCAGAGATTTGCCTTGCTGGTGAGGCTGGGGGGTGATGTGATCACTTTGGGTCACTGGAATCCATCAGCATCCAAGCTTCTTTTATCCTAGATTATGGAAATTACTCCTCTTCATCTGCAGCTCCCCAGAGTAACTGTGCAGTGTCTGAAGTGCGCCTCTCCCCTTTCTCTTCTTCCCCACAAGGTCTGGGACATGGGGTGATCACTCTGAGGATCGTTCTTCTTATCTTTAATACCTGGATAATAAAAGACTGTCCAACGAGGGAAAAATCTTTGTTTTCACTCATCATACAACTATAGTTGCTTTACTGCTGGGGTCTCGTGGGACTGGGACCATCCAGTTTGGGCAAGGCCTCCTTCCCCATTATGCATGCCATTTCTGGATTCTCTAAGGCCTTGAAGGTCAGTTCTGAGAAAGAAATGTTCCATTTCCAGGTCTTTTTGCAGGGCATAAATCTGGAAAATATTTGGGGAGTATGGAGATTCTCTTGGAATATTCTTCTATAAATCAGAGAACGGATTCAGCAAAAGTGACTCGAGTCCCTGAAGGCACTGGGGTCTGACAGTGATAGGAGGAGGTAGGATGTTGGTGGGGAATTTGAAGTCACTGAGACAGAATGAGACTATGCTGTATGACTCTGGTTTCTTCTGCTGTCCGACTCTGGTTTCTTCTGCTGTCCTACCAGCAGGCAGAGATTTTACCAGATAAAAGAAGAAAAATATTTTCTATTAGATGTCATGAAACCATGACAGTTTTTCAGTAAACATCTCAACCATTGAGGTAGGCTAAATTTGAAGATGTAGGCTGGATCTGAAATGCGATTTTAAGCCAGATATTCTGGGTAGCTAGATGGTGCAGGGAATAGAGTGCTGGCGCCTGGAGTCAGGAAGACCTGAGTTCAAATCTGACCTCAGACACTTACTAGCTGTGTGACCCTGGGCAAGTCACTTAACCCTGTTGGCCTCAGTTTCCTCATCTGTAAAATGAGCTGGAGAAGGAAATGGCAAACCACTTTAGTATCTTTGCCAAGAAAACTCCAAATGGGGTCATGAAGAATTGGACATGACTGAAACAACTGACCAACAACATTATGTGATAGGCACTGGGGATACGAGTACAAAGAAACAATTTCTACTTTTAATGAACTTCCATTCATGTGGAAGAGACAACAATTATATAGACAAATATACGTAGCACAAATATTCAGTTATTAGATGTAAATATATGCAAAGGAAGGTAGCTTGGGAGGTATATTGGCTAGGGACATCAGGGAAGACAATCGTGCCTGAGCTTCAAGGAGCAGAGAGACTCTGTTAGTGGAGGTAAGAAGGAGGTGAATTTCAGGCATGGGGGATGGTCAGTGGAAAGGGCTGGAGATGGGAGATGGAGTATTCTGTGTGTGAGGAGAAGAGAGGCCAGTTTGGCTGGGTAGCAGAGGGAGACAGGGAAAAGGTTGGTTGGGGCTAGGTTGAGAAGGGTTTTTAAAAGTTAAACAGAATAGCTTCTATTTAATCCTGAAGGTACAGCTGGTTGAATAAAGGGATCACGTGGTCATCGGAGTTTACAGAAAACTACATCGGTGGCAGCATGTATGATGAACTAGAGTGGGGATAGACAAGGTTGGGAGGCTATTGTAATAAACTAGGCTAGCAGAGATAAGGGGCTGAACTAAAGTGGTAGTTGGGTGGATGGAGACAAAGGGCCATATGCAAGAGATGTTGTTCCTTGCACAAAATACCCCATCTTCTGATATCTCCTGACTCTGGGCATTTTCATTGGCTGTCCCCATGCCTGGAGATCTCTCCATTCTTATCTCCACCTCTTAGTTGCTCTGGCTTCCTTCAAGTCTCAGCTAAAATGTCATGTTCTACAAGAAACATTTCCTGATCTGCCTGAATGCTAGTGCCTTCCTTCTGTTGGTCATCAGCAATTTATCCTGTATAGAGCCTGTTTATACATGGTTTTCTCCCCCACTGAAAATGTATGACTTCTTTGAGATCAGGGACCATCTTTTGCATTTCTTTGCATGCCCAGTGTTTAGCACAGTGCCTGGCATAGTAGGTATTTAATAAATGCTTATTGACTGACTGATTGATTGAGATAGAAATCCAATATTTGGCATCTAGTTGGTACAGCTGGGGCCTAGGGAGGTACCTCTCCTGAACCCAGAAGTTCACAGCATTTTTTCCTCTCAAGAGGATATTCCTCAGAAAGGAAATGGGATAATGCTCACTCTTCCTTAAAACACAGCTTTCTCTGTGTCCCTCTCTTGTTCATGAATCTTTTGTTGCTCCTATTCGCTTTCTAGGTTTCTCTTGACTCTTGCCAAGTATCTCAAAGTTCCTATTCAACCTGGGTCTTTTCATTAGAAATGCTTGAAAAGTCCTTTCTTCCAGTAAAAATCTATCCCTGCCACTCTCCCAAACAGATTATACTCAATTTAGCAGGCTAACTTATTCTTGGTTGCAAACCTGTATTTTTTTCCTTTTGGATTATTGCATTCCAATATTTCTTTTTGTGTTTTAATAGAAGGCTGCCAAATCTTGTGTGATCCTGATTGAGATCCTTTCCTTTTCCTTTGAATTGCTTCTTTCTGTATGCTCACAGTACTTTTTTTTTTTATGTGGGATCTCTGGATTTTGGTTATGGCATTCCATTCTTTCAGGAGGCTGATTAATGGATTCTTTCTATGCTTACTTTGCCCTCTGGTTCTAATAGCTATATGGAATTCACATTTAAATATAGCCTGACAGATTTCAGAAAAGTCTGGGAAGACTTATATGAACTGATGCAAAGCGAAATGAGCAGAAACAAGATAGCATTGTACATAGCAACAGCAACACTGGGCGATGATCAGCTGTAATTGATTTAGCTCTTAGCAATGCGGTGATCTAAGAGAATTCCAAAAGATTCATGATGGAAAATGCTATCCACATCCAGAGAAAGAACTGATGCAGTTTGAATGCAGATTGAGGCATACTATTCTTACTGTCTTTATTTCTTCATGTTTTTTTTTCCTTTTGCAAACTGTAATTTTTTTTGTAAACTGTTTCTTCTTTTTTTACAGCATGACTAATATGGAAGTAGGTTTTACATGATTGTGCATATATATCTTACATCAAATTGCTTACCATCTTAGGGAGGGGGGGAAGGAAGAGAAGGAGAGAGAAAATATGGAACTCAAAATTTTATTAAAAAGTGAATGTTAAAAGTTATCTTTACATGTAAATTGAAAAAAAGTTAAATACTATTAGAAACTTTAAAAAGAAAGAAAGAAAGAAAAGAAAGAAAAAAGGAAATATAGCCTGAATGTTCAGGCTTTTTCTTGAATTATCTCTTGGCTAATTTTCCAGGTCAGTTTGTGATATTAGATATCTTAAAATTTCTTCTAGTTCTTCAATACTTTGATTTTGTTCTAGTATTTCTTATTATCTCATGGAGTCATGGATTTCTGTTGGTTAATCCTAGTTTTGGGGGAGTCGATTTCTTGGGCAAGGCTTTTACCACTTTCCTTTTCTATGTACTCTCCTTCCAACTCTTTCTTCCAGAATTTTTATTTCATTAAAAAAAATTTCTTGCTTCATTTCTTTTAACTATTCATTTAGTCCTTGTGGAAAAAATATATACATTATATATTATATACACACACATATGCACACATACGCACATACATACACATGACCCTTTGAGTCTCCATTTGTAGTTGTTATGGAGTCATTTTCTTCTTCTTTTGAGGATCTTTAAATTTGCAATAATTTTTGATACTTATCAGTTATTTTCTTTGAGTTACACATTTTTCCAGTTTTAGTGCCTGAACTGGGGCTTTGGGTCGGGGAGGTGGTTAGCTTTGCTTGGTCTTGCCCTGGGGCCCCTGGATTCCTCTCTGATCTCCACCTTTGGAAGTTAGGCATTCCCTGGATCTCTGAGGTTCACAGTGCTGGATCTTTAGGACCCTTTTTGACATTTCACAGTGTTAAGAGACTTTAGAAGTCCTGAGCCTGGGGTATTCCAATCTTATTTCTCCTGGAAGGTGAGCCAGGATTGCTTTCACTGCCCAGTGCTTCTCCTTGGCACATTCAAGGTTCCCACCTTGGGGCTTTCAGACCACCTCAGGGATTTCTCAGAGGAGTGCTCCACTCTCTTTGCCTCTGGAAAAAGAGCCTTGCAGACCACACGTGTTCCTGGAAGCCCTCTGTTGCTCTGGAAGGCTAACCTAAGACAGTATGGCAGGGTTGGAAAGGATGTCCTATTGTACTTGGGCTTCTGTCTTGCTTCATGTGTTGTTTTGGGATGGAAGAGCTCACTGTAGCTCCTTACTGGATTTCTTGAGCATTATTTGATCTGATGCAAACGTAAAGAGTTTGTTTGCTGGCGTAAATGTGTGGGAGCTGGGCACTCCAGCTCCTGCTTGGATAACCAACTTGGTTGGAAAAGTCTAGGCTAAATCTCTTTGTGAAAACTGCATTCTGCATTCTAGGTTTTCTCCTTTTTTTAAAGGTTAAATTTAAAAATTTTAAATAAGCACGTTTTCTATTCTCTTCCTTCTAGGCTCTAGGGCTCTCTAATCCTGAACCTTCTGGGTAGGGGATATCAAGTCCTGACATAAATCAAAGCCATGAGTTGAGGAACAAAGTGTTTTTAATTGGGATAACAGAGTAGCAAGCCTGTCATCCTCGGGGATGTCCAGTGGTTTTCCCTACTCCAAGACACTTGCAAAGTTTCTTAAACCTTTAGGAGGAGTGAGGGCGGAGGACATGTGAGATGGCAAGGCCTGGTCATGAGACCCCAGTGGCCCTTGGCAGTCCAGGCAAAGAAGGGCACTTCCTTCTGGCTTTTTTGCTGTCCATGCCATGAGTCCCAACAGTGGGGAGCAAGGACATTAGAAGCTGAGATCCAGCTTGAGCTGGCTCCCCACAGGGCAAAAGCCCTGAGTGGGGGGACCTACATGTGTTTCAGCTCAACCTAATCAAGAGTAAATATCCAAGAATAGGAATGTAAGAATATTACTGAAATTCTGACATTATGAGGATCATTTAAGGGAGTGTTCATATTATATTTTGTATTAACAATTTCTCTTCTATTAACAATTTTCTGTCAGGGGAAAAGGTTATCTTCCTCTTCCCTCTAGTTGTGTGACTTGGGATGTCCCCAAACCTTTCAGGACCAAAATTTCTTCATCTGTAAATTTGGGACAATGACCAACTTGCTATTTACCACAAAGGGTCACTTTAGCATGATAGTAGAAGGAGCACTGGATTTGGGGTTATAGGACTATAGACGTTAGAGCCAGAAGGAAATTTAGGGATCCCTTAATCCAATTCCCTCATTCTACAAAAAAAGAAACTAGGACCCAGAGAGGTCATGATTTGCCTAGTCAGTGGGAGAACCAATCTCTAGTCCACATTCCTTCACCTCAAATCCAGTGTGCCTTCCATTAAGCTGCACTGTCAACTCAGAGGATGTGACCTACCCAAATATTCTCTAAAGACCCTTCTTGCTCTACAAGCCTATGAAGTAAATGAGATAATGAATACAAAAAGATGAAGGCTTATACTCATATAAAGGATGATGATCATCCCTGATTGGCCTTTGATTGAACTTGGAGGTACCCACTGGACCCCAGAGAAATGAAGCCCCTTTTCCTAACATTAGACTTTGATGAGTGCATTAACCACTTAGACTTAAGACTAGTCATTATAAAACAAGGTCCATCTGGAAGGTTGGTGTTGTTCAGTCATATCTGAATCTTTGTGACCCCATTTGGGGTTTTCTTGGCAAAGATACTGGATGATTTGCCATTTCCTTCGCTAGCTCATTTTACAGATGAGGAAATTGAGGCAAACATGGTTAAATGACTTGCCTAAAGGCACACACTGTCTGAGGCCAGATTTGAACTTAGGAAGAGGAATCCTCCTGACTCTAGACCCAGTGCTCTAATTGCTGCACATCATCCAGAAGGTAGCCTTTACAATTCCCAGCTACCCTGAAAAAATTGGCTGGAAATTCTATCCTCCCATCTCTCTCTTTTCCCCCCATCCTGTGCCCCTTGAAGCTGCCTGTCAAGGGAATGGAAGGGAAGCAAAAGGAAGGGCCTGTTCACTAAAAGGCTTAGCAGCCTGGGAAGGAGAGACCTGGCTTGCCTTTCAGGAGAGAAGGCCTTTAAGAAATCGTCTGGCTGGAAAATAATGAGTTCCTTGCTCTGAGCCAACAAAGTGAAGCTGCTGTTGGATTTGGAGCATCTGGGCTGATCTGAATCTACAGGGATCAGCTTTCTCCTCTCCCCTCACCCCTCCTTCTCTCCCAACAAACATACACATGTTATACTCCAACAGTGCTTCCTTCTGCTCCTTTTTGGAGCTGAGGGTCTAAGAAAAGGTAAAAACAAACATGGCCCTTGGGACCATTGTCACTGCAAGAACATTTCAAGCTGGGCCCCTGAAGAGCTCCTCAGTCCCTCTTTTGTCTTAAAATGAACAAAAATACCCCCTTGGGCTTGAACCAATTAAAAATGTCTATGGTGGTGGAGCTCAGCATCCCACAGGAAGCAGAGGATGTCAAAGCTGGAAAGGGGGCTTGGAGATTTTCGAATCCAGCCCACCTGCCTAACTGAGAAGAAAAGTGAGGCCCAACCAAGGTCCTGTGTCTTGTCTGAGGCCCAGCTGAGGATCTAGTCTGAGGCCCTCATTATGCAAATGAGGCCTGAAGAGTCTGTTGCCTAATCCATACATTACAGTTAGGACTAAAATCTGGGTTTCTGGATTTTTCAGTCACACCATACAGCCACTGTTCGTGTTGATTTTGAAAAATTGTAACTTGGGTGGAGTAACTGGGATTTTGTTGCAGAGCACAGGAGTGCCCCTTAAAATTATACTTCTTTAGAAGCTAGAAACAGTGAAACTTAGGTAACTGGCTTTCAGCATGTCCAGATCACTTAAGCCCATGAGCTTCCTGAGTTATCACTGTGCTCAGGTCTCTGTTGCACCGCCCCCCCCCCCCCCTTGATCCCATCAAAACCCCATTCCCCAGGCTATTGACCATTCCCATCAAGATCTGTATTCATTCATATACCGCCCCTACCAAGATCTCTGGATTGCCCCACCTGGTTCCCATCCAAACTCTCCATTGTCTGATATCACCTGATTGCCTCCAGCTGTTTCCAACCCTTGACCAGTCATTTCCTCCTTAGACTTCTCCTCCAGACCCTCCCTAAACCCCTCCTTCCATCACCCTAGACTACCAGACCACCCCCAGATCCCTCCTATAGTCTTTTCTGTATTTAAGCTCCATCTTGCCTCCATGAAGGCTCTCAGATTCAATCCATCTCAGAGCATCACAATGCTTAGGCTCCTTAAGAGCCAACCCAAGATGGAGAATCTTTAATAAACTTTGTTTTTCTTTGGCATTAAGAAGGCTTGAGTTGAATTCATTCGAGCAAGACCCAGCATGTTAGTATTTCAGGGTCCCTAGCACCCCTAAACCTCATCACTAGAAGAAGTCATTCCCTTCCCTGTGGTATGAAGTGCCTTTCCATTGGCCTCATAGCTGGAATAGGCTGCGGACTGGGACAGGGTCACTTTCTTTTCCCAGAAGCACCCATATGATTAAGGTCTTGTTCTCCCAAAGCATGAGCATGAGGGGGTGGGCAATGAAGGGTTACCTTCCCTTCTCCCTTTAGACTCTGTGACCCTTAAAAAGCAGACTCAGGGTTTTGGTCTGTTTTATCTGTCCTTTTCAGTTTTAGACACAGGTAAGAGATTCCCCAGACCTGGGAGGTGAGGCTATGACAACTTTGGAGGCAAAATTCCAGTCCTGATGCTGTTACCTGCCCATTAGGAAAGCCCTTGGAGGCCAGGGTTCCTGGGACATGAGTCCAGGGGCACTGGACTTTCAACTTGCTGGTCTTGACTATATAGGAACCAACTTAAGCTGTGAATCTAAATCCCCTTCTGTCTACAAAAACTGAGGTGGTATAAGGGCATGGGGAGGATGCAGCCTAGGGGTGCTAGGAACCCCCAAATGCAAAGGCAGGTCTGCCTGGAAAGAATTTGACCACTCAAACCTTCTTTCATCACAGTAGTGAGGTTTTATTCTAACACCTGTTGGGTAGGCTAGAATCTAAGAACCTGTGCTTAATGGGGATGAAAATGATACTTTTATTCATAGAAAGGGAAAAAGGGTCAGTGAAAAGATCTTGATGGGATTAAGGAGTGGCAGGTAGCCTGGAGGTAACAGAGCATGAAAGACTGGGCTGAATCCAAATCCCAGGGCCACAGTGAAAAGACAGTTCAAAGGATTATACTGGGATGGAAAAGCCAGGGATCTGGGCTACTGAAATATATGGGAAAATTCAGGGGCTTTTAGGGGTCCAGGTCCCAAAGACAAGGTCTTTTCCTTTTAGGGGTCCAGTGTGAATCCCATAACCGCATCAAGGAGGGGTAGGATTATGCCTACCATGCCATTTCCTCACATGGGGGGTAAGGGGAATGGTTGTGTGTTTCTTCTTGTTACACTTTTAAAATAAATATGCCTTTGTAAAAGTTAATCTGACTGTTAATGGAATTGGGGTACTGGGGACCTCCCTAAAGTTGAGGGAACACAAATGGCAAGAGTTTGAGCTAATAACAGAGACTAGATACCCCAAAGCCCTTTTGAGAGTACTCCAGAACCCAGAGAAGGTGTGAAATGTAACATACCTGCCTTCCGGCAGTGGGGCAGAGTAGTCACTGTGACAATTCCCTTTCACCTGTATTGTAGGTGAGAGCTTTCCTGACTAATCCTACTCCGCTCCCTCTCCCATTAGTGACTTCCTTAACTGTAGTCAGGTCAGGTCTTGGCAACCCTACCTCTTTGCTACAGGTTAGTGCCTTGGAGTCTCTCCCAACCATGGGATCCTGGGTTCCAGGGTCTAAGACTTCTTTCCATGCCTTTCAACTGAATTTTTAAAAATGAGGATGACCAGGTTTTTGATTAGAGAGAGCCTTGGTATAGTGAGGAGTTTAGAATCTTGATTTCGGATATTTCCTAGCTTTGTGACCCTGGACAGTCAGGTCACCTCTGTGAGCCTCAGTTTCTTAACTTATAAAATAAGGATGATAATACCCGTAGCACTAACCTCATAGGACTGTTGTGAGGAGCAGACAAGATAACATGCGTGAAGTGCTTTGCAAACCTAAATCCCTTGGCTAAATCACTCACTATCAGTTAGTATTATTTCTACTTTACTCTTACTGTTATTACCATCATGATTACCAGAACTGCTAGTTCAGTCACTCAGCCAAACTCTTATTCAGTATCTAATGTGCAAAGCCCTGAAACAGTCCCTGTCTTCAAGGAGCCTCTATTCGAATGGGGGTAGACAACATACATCTACAAAAGTACATATAAAATATACGAAATAGTCATGGCTTGGTTATTCTACCTCTCCCCTCCCCTACAAGATCGGTGTGTGTGTGCGTGTGCGTGTGTTTGTTGGCAGTGACATGTGCTTATGACCAGTTTTGCTACCAAGTCGTCCTAAGGCCGATGTTCCCTTCATCCCACCAGTTCCTCGGCAATACTGGAATATTTCTTGGGGATAATAATATTTAATAAAGGATTTGACAATTAGATTCAGGGCCAAGTCAGATCTTAGAGATCACTTCGTCTAACCCTCCTATTTTATAAATGAGGAAACTGAGTCCCAGGGGAGGCAGAATGACTTGCCAAGGCCATCCAAGCCATGTGCAGCCGTGCTCGGAGTGGTCAGTGAGATGTTCATCTCTGGGTCTTGGCGTTCCTGTTATTATATTTTTTGCACCAGCTTGGTCAGCCGCCTCATTCTCCACTCCCAGCTGCCTTCCGGAGTCCCAGCCTGGAGGGGTGGGACAAAGTGTGGGAACCTGGGCTGTGGATTGTTATTCAGATTTGGCTGTTACTCACATTCCTTACTCCCTGCAAATGGTTTTGCCCCCTCGGAAGCACTCAGCCTGCTGGGGCCAGGAGGGCTGGTACCAAAGTGTGCTGCAGGTCCTTGCAGGCCCTGCCTGAGAACGAGGCTGTTTGGAATCCTTGGGAGGTGACGGGACTGCTTGTTCTTAACGGTTTGTCTAGAGAGAATGCAGCGGGTTTGTTAACATGTCCCCTATAAAAAGCTTTTGTCTTCCCACTTAATTGGGAACATGTTTTCCGAATTGGCCCATTTCCCCAGGCACAGATGAGCATAAACTAGGCTGTTTACTCAACACTCCATGGAGTAAAGGATGGAGAAGGCTGTACTTAACCAGATGTGTGGAGGCAGCATCTGGACTGAGTTAATGGAAATGCTTTTGCATCTGGAAGCAGATCAGCTTTTGAGAAGATGTTCCTTTGACTTGCTCCAGGATGGGCCAGATTTAAGAGAGCTAAAGTTATCCTTGCTCAGTTTCCCTGATGCTAGAATGTTTGTCCCAGGCCTGCCAAGTTTGGTTTTCCTCTTTGCCTTTAGGACACATCCCCAGTGAGTCACCCCTGACAAGATACACAGAGGCATCTGCTGACAAGAATGTACTTAACTGTGTTACAAGTCTAAGCACTGCTAACCCAACACTCCCTGCTCCTCCCCAGCATCATTGCCTGCCCTCCTCCCCTTCCCCCATCCTGGGAACTAGACCTCAGGGTTTGCCAAGGATGTAGCATGTAGGAAACACGCCCCCTGCCAGCTAGGGAAAGGGAAAGCCACGAGAAAGGACCAGTTGCTTAAATAATTTCATTCCCTCCTCCCTGGCGTCTTTTACCTTCAAAGGTAAAATGAGAGTTCCAAAGCAGCGGGACCCTCCCACCCATCTTTCCAACATCTGACCATCACTTTATGTAGCTCTGTGGGGAGGTGATATATACCAGGATGGGGGGGCCACAGACCTGACCACTAGTTTCTGCCTGGCTGTGTGAGCTTAGCCAAGTCACTGCTAGTCTAATATATCCAGTTCTTAGCATCAGAAGTTTTTGCAATTGTGGATAAAATAACACGTAAATTGTAAATCCTTTTGTGACTTATAAAGCGCTGCATAGACCTTCCATAGTGGCAAATTCCTTCTATTAAAACAAATAACTGCTCTGTAATTTAGTCTTAGACAGCAGGAGTGAGGAACCTGCAGCTTCAAGGTCACATGTGGTCATCTAGGTCCTCAAGCTCAGCCCTTTGAAACATTTGGATTCAGTCTAAGGGCCACACTTGAGCACCTAGAGGGTCACATGTGGCCTTAAGACTTTGGATTCCCCAGCCCTGTGCTAGACAGATGCCTTGGGCACTGAGATACAAAAATAACTTGTCCAGGATCACAAGCCCAGGACTAGTCAGAAGCAGGATTTGCACCCTGGCCTGATTCTGAGCCTGGTTCCCTATCCATTAAGTCATTCTGTCTGTCTGCTTATCTGATGATCAGCATGGCTTCTTTCCTGTGGTTTGTCCTTAGTTCTCAAAGAGGATCATGACATCAGGGAGGTGATACTACGACTTGCAAGTGAATTGAATTTGAGTGAGGGACAACTGTGCAAAGTCACCAGCCTTACTTTCTCCTCCAGAGCCATGTGGGTCCAGAGGTGAGATAGCTCTTTCTCCTAAAAGTGAGAGCAAGGAGAAACCAAATTCCATTTAATCAAGAATTTCACGGGGTTTTGCTCTGACTCAGGCCAAGACTTGCTATTATATTCCGCTAAAAATTGGGTCCTCTGCCAAGAAGGGCCATATCCCTACTCTACCTGCCCAGTCCCCTGGAATTAAATGTCCTAAGGCCCTTGCAAGCTCTCAGCCTGGAATTTCTACAAGTCACCCACTGTGAGACTGGAGAGCCTGTGGCAAGCCTTGGGCTGCTGCCTCAGTGACATTGCCCTGAAGAAAGACCTAACCAAGAGGCAGCCCCTTCAGAGAAAGGGCAACACAATCCTTCCCTAAAAATGCACCCTGTCCACCTCATTAACCACCCTACAGGGATAGCTTGGGCTAACAGAGCTCAAACAAGGGGGGACCAGCTGGGCTTTTGCTCCACTGCTGAGGGCAGAAGGCATTGACAGCCCATGCAGTCCTTTCTCTGTATGAAAACAACAGTTGAGAACTCAGTTGGCAGTGATAATTTTGGGTGGGTCCCTGCCCCACCCTGCTTCCCTTCTGCAAGGTTCATCAGGTCTCCTTCTCCTCCACGTGAGCAGGGAAATGTTTCCCCATACCTGATCCACAGCAGAGATCTCCAGCCACTTTCTTGGGATATAGTTTGTGGTACCTGTTACTGGTACAAAAACTTGGCATCAAAATTAAAATCTCTTATTACTTGCTATGTACAAAGAGGGAAGCTGCCAGCTTCACGTGCCACAGAAGAGTTCCTCCCCCTCCTCTTACTGGGCCTAGTGTTGGAAATAGAGTTCCCTTACACAGAAAGTTGATGTAGAAGAAAGGGCACCAAGCTGAGAGCTTAAGGCCCAGTCACAACAATAACTCCCATTTATAGAGCATGTGTGGAACCTCTGCCCCAAAGTCCATTTGGTGTGAGACTTTCCTTATTGGTGGAGAAGAAGGCTCTGCCCTCTGCGAGGGGAGGGAGATGCTGGTGAGAGCTGAGAGCTCCAGTCTCAATGGTCCTCTTCTTGGAGGACTTTTCAAGTGGTAACCCTCCTTTGGGGGATCTCCAAGCAAAAGTTTTCTTCAAGCATTGAGCTGGCTTCCAGATTCGAGAGAAGGTGGAAAAGGCCAAACCCACTTCAGGCTGCTGAAGATACGAGTGGAGCAGGTAGTCTCTCTCACCTTCCTCTTCCCAGCCTGCTACTCTAGAGACTCCCCTGTTGAGGGAGATTCAGGACCCTTTCTCTTGGCTGAGCTCTTACCTCACCCCTTTGTTCTGTATGGTCTGGCACATAATCTTCTACATGGATCTTCTCTGATTTCTGTTTTGCTATGACTTGGATAAATGGACTGCTTTGCTATTCTCTCTGTATGATCTTCACAAAGACCTAGTCTGGTTTTATAGATGTTATAGAAGTTAAGTGACTTGCCCAGGGTCACACAGCTAGCAAATATTTGAAGCAGGTTTAAAACTCAGGCCTTCCTAACTCCCAGGCCAACATTCTATTCACTCCATGACTCCTCCTAGGACCTCTGTCTAAGGAGAGCTCCCAGGCCAGTCATCTCTTTATTTCTCATCAAGCTGCAAACCAGACTCCTCTATCATGCTCCAGAAATCTCTTCACCCTGGAAGACCACAGTCAGCTGTGGAATTCCCATCTTGGAAGTACTTTCCCAGTCCCCAGGGTCTTTTCCTCTGATTGACTGCTTCCTCTCAGAACTCATCCAGGCTGGCCATGTCTTCATTTCTCATCACATTGCACTCTGGTTTACTCCAACATCCCCCCAAATTTCTACTTCCTTTCATGACTTGTCTTCCCCCATTGGAATACAAGCTTCTGCCCTTCATTTTGCTTGTGTTTGTATTAGCTTAGCCCAGTACCTGGCACAGAATAATCTCTAGATACATGCTTGTTGACTGACTGATTGACTAGCTGCCTCTCACTCATTGTACAACCTTGGACAAAAAGCTTCTCTGCCTTGGACCTCAAGTTTCCCATTTGTGAAGTGAAGAAATTGTATTAGAACAGGGGTTCTTGGCTTCTGGTCCATGGATAAATTTTAGCGGGACTGGGAACTTGAATAGGAAAAAAGTTTCGTCTTTATTCGAACAGAATTGTCTTCCTTTGTCATCCTATGCATTTTATTTTATTTTATGTAACCTCGAAGAAGGGATCCAGCTTCACTAACTGCCAAAGTGGACCATGACACGGTACAGGTTAAGAGCCTAGGAACGGGATCTAAGGTCCCATCCATCTCTGATAGTTGGAGATGTGTGAATGTCAGTCTGACTGAAATGGCTCTATACTGCCATCTTATGGCCATCTATGTGAATACACTGTGCCCTCACTGCAGATTTCAATCCTACTTGTTTCTCAAGGTCCAGCTTGTCATTTCTGCCTCTTCCCTGATCAATTGAACCTAAGCACCTGAGCTCCCTCTCATCAGACCTTCTACAGCCTCCAGAGTCCAAACTGTACAATCTAGCATGCGATGTGCTCCTCTCCAGGTTTCAATAGGATTAAATTAAACAAGCACTTTATTAATCACTAACTTGGTGCTAGGCATTGGGGGCTTGAAGAGAAAACAAAAAAGGATCTCCCCTCAAGGTGCTTCCATTCTGTTGGAGGGGAGATACAATTTGCCCATAGGTAAATAGAATGGAATTGATTTCTGGATAGGGAGGGACAGGGATAGGAAAGTCTTCGCACAGGAGAAGACACATGGGTACAAGTTTGGAGAGAATGTCTTGCAGGCCTAGGGAGTAGCCAGCACATGGGACGTGATGACAGTAGATGGGATGTCAAATTAGGGAGATCCCTGGGTGCCAGTTTGTCTGAACATGGAGGACTAATAGGAAATAACTCTGAAGAGTGTGAACCAGGATGAAGAGTTTGTGCTTTATCCTAGAGAAGTTGGGGAACCATTGAAATTTCTTGAACAGAGAAGTGACACGGTTAGATCTATGTCTTATAAAGTTTGTTTTGGCAGTGGAGGAGGAATTGGGGGAGGGGAAAGAATAGAAGGAAGGAGACCTATCAGTAGGCTATAACAATGGTATAAGCAAGAGGTAATGAGGACCTAAATTAAGCTAGTGGCTGGATGAATGGGGAGAAATGGTCAGACAGAGATTTTGTGAAGGTAGAATGGACAGGACTTGGAAATTAATAAGATAGGGGGAGTGAGGGAGAGGGAACAGTCAAGAATAATTCCAAGCTCATGAACATAGGAGTTAGATGGGTAGAGCGAGACAGAGTTGGAGCGAGGAGAGGGGCTATGACAAAGACTTGAGCTTGTCTTCCTGGAGAGGAAGCCTGTGTGACTGACTACAAGGCCCCTCCAGAGACCCACATGACCCCAGAGAAAGCCCAGAAGAGAGGCAGTGGTAGGGGAGATAGGACCTCTTATGCCAGACTCTGACTGAAGGGACACAAGTGGGCATCAGTGGAGTGGCAGGGGCAGATTGATGGCGTTCTTCCTAGAATGAGCCTCCTGGACCCAGTGGAGAACCCCACAGACCATGCCAAGTTCTCAAACCACGCAGAGAAATAATTGGACTGAGTCCTCTGAATCCGGTAAAGCAGTTTCTGGGCCAAGAAGGACTGGGAGCCAAGGAATCAAGTCAAATCAAGTCAACAACCTTTTATTAAGTGCTTAAAATGTGCCAGTCACTGCTAAATGTTGAGAAAGAAGAAAGAAATCAGAATGCAGAAAATAGGAGCAGGAAGAAAGGCAGTCCCTGGCCTCAAGGTGCTTACTTACATTCCAATGGCGGAAGAGAAAAATAGTAGGAAACTGAAAAGGGAGGAGGTGATGAGGAAAGGTACCTGCTGATGCAGTCTGAAGGGTCTGGAGTAGAGCACAGAGAGGCATGAAGAGGAATGAAGCCGGACTCTTTTCTTAAAATGGAAGTTCTGGAAAGAAGAAGGCAATCAGAGGGGAGGACTCTATCGGTCCTGGTGAAGGTTCATCATGAGAGAAAAGGGGCTGCTTGATTCTTCAGCTGCCTCAAGCGATTTCTTCTAGGGTGGGGCTCTGAGGTCGATCCCTGTAGAGAGCCCTAGGGAAGGTGAAATAGCAGCAGAGAAGGGAAGTGTCTTCACTGTTTGTGGGCTTGACCATCTTGTTTACTGGGTTTGTTATTGTTGAATTAAATAAAGCCTGTGTTATATTCAGTTCTTTGCTAGCCTGAATGCTTACACGGCAGCTGAGGGCCCTTTACCTTTTCTGTAGTGACCCATATGTAATTTAAATTCTAATGTTCCCAGAGGAAACCCTGGGTAGAGGGTTGGCCCCCCAAAGAAACTGTATGAGAAGCCACTGAGCTCCAATCTGGTCTGTGTAACTCCAGAGGGTTGTGGTCTGAGCCCTGAACCACAGAGCGATGGAGTCAGAATACTAGAGCTAGGAGGGCTTTAGAGACTGAGTTCAACTTTCTCATTTTACAAAGAAGGAAACTGACAAATTTGTTTAATTGCATTGAATGGAGAATCCACTCAATGTACTTGAGGCCTTCCATTTTGTTTGTTTTCTCAATAAATTCTCAATGCAATTAAACAAAATCACCATAAAGGATTTGCCGAAATATATGGACAAGAATCATAGGAAATGAAGACTTATTGGGCTTACAATCTGCAGGAGGAAAGAGGCAGTGTAGTAAGGGAAGGTCTGATGGATCAAGAATTAAAGGACCCATGTTCAAATTCTGACTTTGCAACTAAGGCTATGATGGGAAAGGATAAGCTCTTCAGCAATATGAGATCCTCTGCTGCCATCTTGTGTTCATATGACACACTGTCCTCAATTCCTGAGATATTGATCATAGAAAGTATCATCCAAGCTGACCATTTACAAAGGAATTTGAAGTTTATGAAGTCCTTTACATTCATTATCTCATTGATCCTCACACCATCCCTGTGATATAGGCAAGACTATGTTGTTCAGTTTTATAGATGAGAAAACAGGCTCACATCAAGTAGGAGAAGGTCAATTGTAATGGACAAGCGAGTCAAGAGATGGTAATTGGGTCCAGCCCTTCTCTGCCACTATCCCAGTGTTGGACTTTGGGCAAGTCCCTTGTCTCCTCTCTAGGCTCCAGTCACCATATCTACAAATGAGGAGTTTGAACTCTATAATCTTAAGCATTCCCTGGACAGGTGGTAGCTTCTAGGTGTCACCTAGAGTGTTATCAGGAGGTGTTTTGTTCATAAAATTTTACTTTTTTGTTGGGGCTGACTTAATTCACTGAATTCATTCATCTTCTCCTCTGTAAGTATTGTAGCTTCTTCTGCAAAGGAAACTACAATTTACCAGAATAGGAAAGACATATTTTAGCAAAAAAAAAAAAAAAAGCATTGGGGTGGGGGTGTTTTGCTTTGTTCTTAGACTTGGAATTTTTGAGGTGGAAGGAACATTCTAAACCTGTCCCCTCATTCTACAGATGTACAAAGTGAGTTCCTGTGAAGTACACAGGGAGCACAGTAAATTACCTTTAGAAATGGAACTAAAATCCTCATCTTCTACCCATCAACTGGGAAATGGCTGAACAAGTCATGATATATGAATGTAATGGAATACTATTATGCTATAAGAGATGATGAACAGGATGACTTCAGAAATACTTGGAAAGACTTATAGGAACTGATGCTGAGTGAGGAGAGCCGAACCAGAACATTGTACACAGTAATAGCAACATGGTGCCATGATCCATTATGATTGGCTATGATCTAAGACAATTCCAAGGCTCAAGATGGAAAATGCTAACCACCTCTAGAGAAAGAACCGTGGATTCTGAATGCAGAGTGAAGCATATCATTCTCACTTTTTCTGTTTTTGCTTTTTCTTTTTTATGGTTTTTCCCTTTTGTTCTAATTCTTCTTTCACAACATGACTAATGTGAAAATATATTTAACATATATACATATATGTTGTACATATATAACCTATATCAATTGCTTGCTGTCTTAGGGAGGGGAGAGGGAAGGGAGGGAGGGAAGGAAAAAAACTTTGGAGCTCAAAATCTTACAAAAATGAATGTTGAAAACTATCTTTACATATAACTGAAAAAAAAATGCTATCAAAATCCACATCCCCTGACATCTAATATAACATTCTTTCTAGTATAACTCTCTTTATACACATGCAGAGTATTATTATCAGAGCCAGAACTAGCACTAGGCAACTGGAGTTGTGTCCTGATAGCCACATTACTAGGACCATATGATTCCTCCTGCTGGGATTTCTCTTTCTACCCTTCATCCCTCTCCTTTCAGTCCTACCTGCCTGACAGGCCTACTTTCTCACCTGCTTCCAAGTCAAGAAGACTCCTCTTCCTTCAAATCTAGCCTCAGACACTTGTTCATTGTGTGACCCTGGGCAAGTCACTTTACCCTGTTTGCCTCAGTTTCTTCATCTGTAAAATGGGCTGGAGGAAGAAATGGTAAACTATTCTAGTATCTCTGCCAAGAAAACCCCAAAACGGGGTCATGAAGAGTGGGAAACAACTGAAATATCTCTCTCCTGGAGTACTCTCTACTGAGGCAGGGTCATAGAAAATAATATTATATAATAATATTGTTATTATATAATTTTTATTGTTGTTATTTTTAAATGAAAAAACATGGACAAGAGTTACCCAGAATGTGATACACATACACACACATATACACATATATACATGCAAACACACATATATGTACACACACACACACACACACACACATATATATATATCTATATATAGTCCTTGCAAGATGCTTTACACATATCATCCCACTTGGTCCTCACAACAACTTTGTGAATTAGAGTGAATTATCCCCATTTCATAGATGAGGAAACTGATCCTGAAAGAGGTTAAGTTCCCAGGACTACACAGCTGCTAAGTGTTCGAGGCAGTATTTTAACTCAGGTCTTCTCGACGTGGATTAGGTCTCTCATCGAGGGGCCATAGTGCATGTCCGTGTCTATGGAAGGTAATAGTCTAAAATATCAGGGGTTCCCTCCATCTCCCTTGTCACTCTACATACTAGTTGAGTTCAAGCCTGGAGATTTTTGAGCAGCGCTGCTGGATTTTTTCCACTAGAGGGCAGCCTGGACAGCGCTGGTCATCTTTAGAATGGAACATGAGGAGAGGGGAGAAAGGACAGGAGTCCAGGTATCTCCTTGGGCCCCAGGAGTAGTTAGACTAAAACATTCCAAAGCTCCCTGGCTCCCAGTTGTAAGGTCAGTCCCTCCCTTGCCTGGTCCACCCTTATTAATCCCCTGTGTTCAAAGAGAAAATGTAGAATTTGTGACCATGAGTTTAATTGCTGTTTAAAAGCATTTTATAGATTCCAAAGAATGTATATACAAGTAAGTAAAAGGAAAGCAGCTTCCCTAGGGAAAAAGCAAAAGTGCAAGGAGAGAAGGAAGCAAATGTAGAGTAGCGGAAGGAGTTGTGGATTGGGCATCAGGAGGCTTGGATTCTGGTCCCTACCATGTGGCATATAGCACAGCTCTAGAGTGAGAAGAGATTGTAAGGCCATCTGTTCCAGCTCTGTTTGTTTTACAGAAAAGGAGTCCAGAACCTAGAGAAATGTTCCAACACTCACCACAGTTGGAAGGGTAGCCAGCAATTATTATCCCTGTTTTATAGACAAGGCACCAGAGGATGAGAGAGAAGGGACTCACCTAGGGACATCCAGCCACTAAGTGACAAATCTGAGACCAGAATCCAGGTGTTCTGATTCCAAGACCATTATCATCTCCCCTTCTTAAAATTCAAATAATTAACCAGAAATTCCTTTGAAAAACCATATGTGCATATGTAATCCACCTTTCAAATACAGAAAGTTGACCTCCCTGGGAAAGTAGAAACAGATGGGATGGTAGCAGAAGGCTTTGGAACTTGAACCCCCAGAGTCAAAGGTAGTAGGAGTGGGCTGGACAAAGGGGCTGGGACTTTGCCAGGGGGCACAGAGTTATACCTCCCATGCTGTCCAAAGTGGAATCATTTAACTGGGTTAAAAAAAAAGCAATTCCCCAACAGGCCTGCTCTGACGGCCTCAGAGCCGATTCGGGAGCCGCCAAATGCGTGGGATTTGCAGAGTTGTAAGTAGGTCAGGTATTTCTGTCACTAATTATTACTTGTGAAAATATGTCGTGAACATGCAGCAGGGAAACAATATTAGAAGCAGGCAATGATTTTTATAAAACTTTTCAAGGATTCATTGACTCAGGCTGGAATTCTTGAGGGTCACCAAAAAGAAAACTATACAACTGGTGATTTTGACTGTGGAGCTGAGGGAACTTGGTTTTAGTTTTTAACTTTGTCACAAAATTTGGTTCAGTAATTTCCTTCTTTCTAGACCTTAATTTTCTTCCACTATTGACAAAAGAAAAAAAAGGAATGAAGGAAGGAAGAAAGGAAAGAAGAAAGAAAATGAGAGAAAGAAAAGAGAAGAAAGAAAAGGAGGAAAAAAGAAAGGCAGGAGGAAAGAAGTAATCACAGATTTAAAGTTGGAAGAGTTTTTAGAGAAGCTATGGAGCTCAGTCTTCTCATTTTATATCAGGCCTAGAGAGGTCAAGTGACTTGCCTAGGGTCACACAGCTAGGAAGTATCTGAGGCAGAATTTGAACTCAGGTCTTTCTTATTCCAGCTCTAACATGCTATTCACTGTAGCACAAGTCCCTTCTAACTTTCGTGGGCTTTTTAATCTACTCTCTAGAGAGTGATATTCTTTGATTTTTGGAGGGAATAGGAAGTGAGGAGAATGGGGAGTCTTTCAACATGTGCTAAAATTCTACACTGGCTCATTGAAATTCCTGTTATTTGCTAGATCCCTCCTGTCCCCTCACGTCCCCTCCCCTTCCCTCCCCTTCCCTCCCCTCCCCTTCCCTTCCCTTTCCTTCCCTTCCCTTCCCTGTCAAAACCTTAATCCTAGCCTGACGTCATTTTTTTCTATGCCTCATTAAAGGGGCCATGCCCTGACTACTTCTTAAAGAGGCTTATTCACTGAATGGGCGTTACCTCACCTTAAGTGAGTTCCTGAATAGACCTTGGCCTAAAGGGGCCAAGGTCTCCCAGTGTATCCTGGGTCATCTCCAGTCATCCTGATTAATATTTGGTCACTGGATTCAGATGGCTCTGAAGGAGAAGTGAGGCTGGTGACCTGCACAGCCCTCCCTCCCTCCCAACAAAGTCAAGTGCAAGTCATATCATCATTTCTCTGATGGCATGGTCTTCTTCGGCAATGAAGGACGAACACACAACATTCGCTAAACTAGGATTCTGCTCAGTGTGAGCATGATGATTCAAAGAGAGCATATGGGAATGGCTATCCATTTGACAATCCAAATGGCACAAAATACACCCAAATTTCCTCCTCATCTTTTTGGCGAATGGGCCTTATTTGGAGGATATCCTATCCCTTCCAAGTCAAGATACTGTACTATGGGATGGGCAAATCAATTATATAAACATTCAATAAGCATGTCTCTACAAGATCTACAAAGTCTGGATAATAAACACAGAGTCCAACTTCTCATTTTGCACTCATGGAAACTGAGGTTCAGAGATAGAGACTTGAATTCTCCTGCCTTCAATGTCCTTTCCACTATCCCAATCAGTCTCCTCTTCCCCCTTCCCACCTCACAAATATCATTGCAAGAGGTTTCTCTAATTGATTTTATTTTACATTTTTAGAGTTAGGGACTTGTAAATACAGCATGCAAATTTATGTAAAATATGCAAATTTCGAGTGTCCCTGAATATGTTATAAACTGTGTGGTACCTTTTATTCTCTCATCATGGACAGTCTTTCCTAAAGTGGTTATTGGGATAGGACTAATTTCTCAGAGGAGGAAAGTGGGACAAATAATCTTGATCATGGGACTAAAGTCTCCTATCCTATCCTATCCCAAAATCTACCTACCCCAGACCCCTGCCCCCATCCGCATTTGGCCTGCCAAAACTCCAACATTAGATTTATTCTTTGGGTTAAGATACAGAGTCCAGACCTGTGATTTAGAGTGTATAGAGGTATCACAGGTATAGAGAATGTCTACTAATGAGTAAAGTCCCTCTACCATTACATAAACTCTGCAGTTTATTATAGTTTTGAAATATCTGGGCTTCTGAGAAGTTAAGTGATTTGCCAAGGGTCACACAAATACCATTGGAAGGAGAAACAAATCAATCCATTACCATCCATTAGCACATTAACAAGGGAGCCTGCTGTCTCTAGGCTTCTTCTGGCCCCCTGCTAAGCAGTACATGTAGTGCATATAATGTCCCTACTTTCTCATCTGGCCCAAGACTCCCCCTTCAGCCTCCCCTCGTGTTCTTACAATTTCAACCTGTTCCCATATTTCTCCCCCTACTCTATTTCCTCCTGGGGTCTATGTGCTGAGAACTGGAAATTGTTGCCTGGGTTGTGGGCCAGGCACCCTGGAGAACAGACATGTTACCCCTCTGCTAGTCTCAGATACCCTGAACAGGGCTGCATCCTTCTACTGTGGGCCTGGGTACCTAAGCTGCACAGGAGATGGCTTAAGATCTGTAGTGATATTGGGACTTCTTGCTGGAGTACGATCCTGAGGACATCTCACCTCCCAGGGAGCTCCTCTTCTCCCTGTACTTCCAAAGTTAGCTGAGTTTTTCCTGGGTGCTAGAATTCCTAGTTATGTCGCCAATTTGATTATGGGAAGCAGGTATTGCTGGACTTTTCTGGGCAGAAGGGCTTTAGATGTACAAGCATAAATGATGAAGGAAAAAAAAAAAACACTGACCTGGGAGTTAGGGGCCCCGATTTTTAACTTGACTTTGCTGAGAAGGCCTCTGGCAATTCTGAACGTTGTTTCTTGTCATCCTGAAAATGAGAGGGCCGGACCAGATAATTTCAAAGGTTCCTTCTAGTTCTGGTGTTCTATGTTCTAAGGTCTTTTCCAGCTATTACATTTTACATTCTAAGGTCTCTTCCCATTTTGACAGTCTGTGTTCAAAGGTCCTTTTTAGCCCTAACATTCTGTTTGAATTTCCAGCTCTGAAATTCTCTTTTCTGTGTTCTAAGAGCTCTTCTTAGCCTGTATTCTATATTCTATCATCCTATAATCGAAGGCCTTTTCAACTCCAACATTCTATGTCTAGGATCCCTTCCAGCTCTGTCATCTTTTGTTCTAAAATCTATGATGTCATGTCACTTAAATGTAATATTTTCCATTCAAAGACTTCTTTTAGGTCTAACCATCTGTTTCATACAGTCTCTTCTAGATCTGACATTTTGGATTTACAGAATCATGCACCTAGAACTGGCTGTCCCCCAGGGCCTGGAACACTCTCCCTCCTCATCTCCATTTCCTGGCTTCCTTCAGGTCTCAGCCAAAATCCCACCTTCTGCAAGAAGCTTATCCCAATCCATTTTAGTTTTAGTGCTTCCCCTTTGAGACTACCTCCAGTTACACTGTGTATATCTTGTTTGTATGTTTGCACACTGTCTTCTCCATTAGGCTTTGAGATCCTTGAGAGCAGGGCCTGTCTTTTGCCTTACTTTGTATCCTCAGCACTTGGCACAGGTCCTGGCTCATAGTAGGAACTTAAAAAATACCTGCTGACTGACTGGCATGGGACCTCAGAGATCATCTAATTCAACTACTTTGTTTTACACATGAGAAAACTGCATCCCAGGGAGCTTGTGACTTCCTCAAGGTCACCCAGGTAGGAAACAGAAGAGTTGGGTTCTCTACCCAAGGCCCCTGCCTCCAAATCCAGCACTCCTGTATCTTTTGATTGTACCACACTGTCTGCCCTTTGAGTGTCTTTCTGCTCTGGCATTCTGGGTATCTATGACTGACCCGACTGTAGAACTGGAATCCCCACTTGCTCTCTCTGGGCCACACTGATGCTCATTCTGTGCTATTCTTGTGGTTGGATATACTTTTAATTAATGTGTTTGGTGGCTTTAATTAGTGCTGCCTTAATTGCACTTGCATCCTGAGGCAGTTCATGCCAAGGCCACGGTGTTTAAAATCCGAAACAGTAAATAAGGATGTAGGATTGTGAGAAGCGCAAGGCCACTTGAACAGAGATCTGAGGCTCCAGGTGGCCCCTGGCTGCCAGCTTCAGGAATGTCCAGACCTTGATCCAAATGCAGGCCTGCAGAACAGAGATGCATTCATGGCTGGCACCATTTTTATTCACCTACATGGACTGAAGTGAGAATCTGGGTTCTAGACCCAGGTCTGCTACTCGCTATATTCACTAATTGACCTTGGGCTAAGTTACTTCCCAACTCAGGGTCTAAAATGAAGGGATTTGACTAGAAAATCTGTAAGGCCCCTTCTGGCTCTGTGATTCTGTGATCACTGATTGATCTGTTTTAGCCCCACAGAAACAGTAAATCAGTCAATCAATGAACATTTATGAAGGGCCTACTATGTGCCAGACACTGGGCTAAGTGCTAGGGATACAAAAAGAAGCGAAAGACAGTTCCTGCCCTTGAGGAACTTCCAATAACATGGGGGAAACAACATGAAAATAGATAGCCTATGTACAAATAGACTATCAATAGGATAAATTGGAAATAATCAATAGAGGGAAGACAGCAGAATTAAGGAAGAGCAGGAAAGGCTTCTTGTAGCAGTCAGGATTTTAGCTGGGACTTGGAGGAAACTGGGGTCATCAGGAGACAGGGAAGATGAGGAGGAGGAGGATGTAGAGAAGATTTTTATCCTCACTGGACAGAAGAAAAAAATTGAGGGGCAGAGTAAGTCCTCCTCTCACTGCTATAATCTTATAATCTTCCTTTAAGAAGGTTCACAGCTTCCCAGTTAACTTAATTCTCCACCAGTCACTCTGCCTGGTTTTGACCCCGGGAACATCTTGCCTTTCTTTGGATAAGCTTGGATAACTTGAAATCTCATCAGCGTGGAGACTAATCCAGTTTAGATCCTCAGCACCTTCTCAACCCCCTCATGCCCCTAAGGGGGTCCCCTCTGGTGCCCACTTTACCCTTTTTAGCTTCCTTGGAGTATCATCTTCCCCGATTGGATAATCCCTGAGAGCAGGGATGGGTTTTCTTATTTGTATCCCCAGAGTTTAGCATAGTGCCTGGCATAAAGTAGGCTCTTTATAAATGTTTACTGACTGACTGACTTAATACGTCCTGTTCTAAATCCCACATCCTTCTCTTAGCATCCAAGCCCCTCTATAATCCAGCCCAGGCAGACATTCAGATTTACCACCTCCTGCTCCCTTGGCATATATCTTCGCTTCTGTTTAGTCAAGTCCCTCACTTTATTTGATGGTGAAGTTGATCCCAGGTAGACACTAGTAATGACTATTCGTCAGGTCCAAGACCATAGAATTCTTGGATAGTATAGCTGAAGAGGACCATGGAACATAAAATGGTAGAACTTAGAACACAGACACTTGGAGCTGTAAGGGACCAGCTAATAACATAGAGAGTTAGAACAAAGACATTCTAAGAAGGAAGACATTCTAGGATAGAGAACATCAGAGCCAAAAACGGACCTCTGCAAATAGAATTTCAGAGCTAGAAGGAAACTTAGAACATCAAACATCAGTGGTGGAAGAGAATCTGGAACATAGGAAGCCAAAGATGGAAGGGGCCTTAGGGACAGCCTGACTCAAAGCCCTCATCTTACCAAAAACTCTAAGCAGGGCAGGGATGTGAGCTGGACTTGGGAACTGCCCACTTGAGCTGAAATCTAAAAGGTTCTTATGCTTTGGGCTACTTAACTCTAATATGAATTTAAATTTTTAATAAGCTGAGAAGCCATCTAACTCTACCTGTGGAAAAATGAATAGGTGGCATTCAGGAGTCATCACATAAATTAATGGAAAATATGTGACCACATTATCTAACTATATTAAGTGTGAACAATAATTAATTATAGATACTCAGCCTTGTCTTATATAACCCTCTACCCAAATTTGAACATCCAGAAATACATTTTTCACCCCTCAGAACATAGATTTAAAAAGGAAATTAGCAAAGAATTTTTCATAATTTTTACGAGAACGACCATTCCAGGAGGACAATACTCTTCACGTAGAATCATGGAATGTGGGAGCTGGAAAGATTATTGAAACAGAGAATTCAGCAAAGAAAACATTCTTTAGGCACCTACTATGTGAAGAGCACTGGACTAGGCCCCGGAGGGGATGCTAAGTTTAGATATGGTATAGTTCCTGCCTTCGCAGAGCCTAGGGGTTACCTAGTAGTAGGTGGTGTAACATGAATATAAATGATTGTAGTACAAAATAATAATAATTACAATAAGCCTATATGAGAGGCCCAGAGTGCTGCATGATATACAAGGAGGGTTTTGATTAACTGTGTGTGAAGGGGAGTCATTGAAGGATCCCTTGAGAGGTAATGCTGAAACACAAAATATTAGAACTGGGAGGCACCAGGGAGACCACCTAGTCCAACGCTATATTTAACATGGGGGTTTGGAGGTATGTGGAATGAGGCCCTCAGAGGAGAACTTACTTACATATGTTCAATGGTAGAACTAGATTAGAACCCGGAGCTCTCCATTGGCTGGTTTGGAGCCTTCTGTCCTGAGAGCTTGCTCCTTGCCTCAAAATGTTGGTGGGCTATCACTGAACTGACAAATGTCATTGGGAAACACTAGAGGAGATTGTATGCTGTGTGCATTATCAGGTCCAAGCCTTTGGACTTGTGGACTGAACTCTGAAAGCCTTGGTAGACAGGTTTTTGGTTGTTATTGTTCAGTTGTTTTCAGTCATGTCCAATTCTTCATGACTACATTTGGGTTTTCTTTGCAAACATACTGGAGTGTTTGCCATTTCCTTGTCCAGATCATTTTACAGATGGGGAAATTGAGGCAAAACAGACAAACTGATGAAGTGACTTACCCAGGGTCACACAGCTAGTAAGTGTCTGAGATCAGATTTGGATTCAGGAAGATGAGTCTTTTTGATTCTAGGCCTAAGACTATCTTCTGCTGTGTCACCTAGCTGCCCATCACATAGTTTAGTACTTTTTCTGTGCCATAATGTATCACTCCATCTAGCCTTGGGTTCTAGACTCTGGTCTGTCCCTAACTTCCATGAGTCCTTAGACAAAACATTTTTTCTTCTGTGGGCCTCAGTTTGTTCCTCTGTAAATTGGATCTCTAAGACTCCAGCTCTGCCACTCTATGTTCTAAGATTTCACCTTGTGCTGACATTTTCTGTTCCATGATCTCCTTCATTTCTGATATTTTACATTCTAAGATCCCCTCCAGGAGAAGGGAAAGGTGATAAGCATTATTATGTGCTAGGAACTGTGCTAAATACTTTGTAAATATTATCTCATATGATCCTCAGCCCTGCCAGGAAGGTGCTGTTATTTTACAGGTGAAGAAACTGAGACAAGTAGAAGTTAAATAACTTGCCCAGGGTCACACAGCTAGTAAGTATCTGAGGTTGGATTTGAACTCAGGTCTTCCTGACCCAGTGCTCTACACCCTGGGCTACCTAGCTGCTACATTCCCAGCTGTTACATGGAAGCATTGTGATGGAATGGAAATCCTTCCAAATCTCAGCTCACACATTTACTAGCTGTGTGAAGTCACTTTACCTTTCTGAGTTTCAGTTTACTTCTCTGCAAAATGGGGAAAACAACTGTTGCTGGGCTCATGTTTTCCCAACTCTTAAAAATGTGATGGCCAAGTGAGTCAGGGTGGTCCCACAGCATGACTGTGTGACCCGATAGTTAATGTGGCTTCCCAAAGTCCTAACCTCCTCCTGGATGTTGGTTTACATTCTGGGAAGGTCTGACCCCAGGACTTCGAGATAGGTGTTAAGTAAAAATGAGGTGTTAGCTTTCCCATACAAATATTTTCCACTAAATATCAAAAGGCTATCCTGTGACATGGAGGCCTGTACTACCGCTCACGCTGGGTCTGTGGCTTGCCAGCATGAATCAGCAGAGCGAGCAGAGACCTCAAGTAGGGCGGAAATCAATTAATTAGGGCTCGAGTGGCCATGTTGAATCTCGGGTCTCCATCTAAATGCTGAGCATTATTAAGGTTGTAAAATAAAGGGAAAACACAGCCCGGAAGAAATGATTAGTGTGCAAAATATAGAAAGGAAAAGAGAAGAAAAGATTATTCCAGATGACATCCTACTCTTTCCCAATGCGCAAACTCATCCATAGAGCAATTACCCGATCCGCAAGCTCCCTTGGTCCGCTGTTCTCCTCCATCTGTTTTCTAGGGCACGCACGACCTTGTTATGTTCTATTAAATATAAACAAGTGGAAAGCTCCAGACAACAAAACATCCCCTTGCAGAAGCTCTCTCTGGCTAATTACAATACACATTGAAATGTCCCTCAAGATGGATTTAAAGAACATGCCTGAGAATTAATTTAAAAAAAATATATGTATATATAGATCATCAGCTCAGGAAAGTAGCGATTACTCCTCAGACCCAGGCTATGGTTTCCTGTGGTTTAGAGTCAAATCATGCCAAGTCAACAAGCTTTTATTAAGCACCTACTATGTGCCAGGTCCCATGGAAGCACTGGGGATATACAGAAAGCCAAAAGGTTCTCAAGGAAGTTCACAGTATAAAGGGAGAGACAATATGCAAACAGTTTTGTGCAAGCATAGCTGTGTACAGAGAAGATATTTAGAGGATAAATTGGGGGTAGTCTCAGAGGGAAGGCACAAAGATTAAGAAGACAGGGAAAGGCTTCTTGCAGAAAGAAGTGGAACTTTTGCTGAAACAAGAAGCTGGGGAAGCCAGAAGGTGGAGATGAGGAAAAAAGAGAATTCCAGGCAAGGGAAAATCCTTAGAACTCAGGAGATGGAGGGTTATACGTGAGGAACAACATGGAAGGCAGCGTCCCTGGTTCACGTAGCAAGTATGTGGTGAAGCATAAGGTGTGAGGAGACAGCAAAACTAGTGAGGTTATGAAAGGCTTTTAAAAGGTGGTGTGTTTTGTTTATTTTTTAAATGCAGAACTAGATAATTAATCTCCTCTGTAAAGTGAGGGGCTTTCATTAAGAGATCTCTGAAGTCCCTTTTAGTTCCAAATCAGATAAAACCAGAGGTGTAGAGACCTGAATTCCAGTTGTAGAACAGGGTAAAGTCAATGATCCCAAGCCAGCCATTCCAGGGCCGCCAAGGGAGTGAGGGGACTTAGCATTTATTAGCCAATCAACAAGCATGTATTAAGTACCTATGTGCCATACACAGGGGATATAGAGAAATGAAAGTCTCTGCCCTTACTTATGGACTATAAGGAGAGACAGCATGAACATAGATCAATATACCCCAAATATGTAAAAAATAAATTACAATGTATTTTTTGGGAGGGAGGAAAGGAGGGAAGACCCTGGTAGCGGGGGTAGGGGTGGGGGTGGGAACTAGGAAAGACTTCATGCACAAGGTGGTGCCTGGGCTGAGTTCTGACACTTAAAGAAGCAAATGAATAGAAGTGAAGGGATGAGCCGAATTCTGGGATAACCCTGGACTTGTCAGCAGGAAGCAGAATACAATTGTACCATAGCAAGAGCACAGCTGGTTATCATGCAGCCTAATTATCATTTTCATTGTTTTGTAATAGAAATGGGAATTATTATGGTGGTACAGATGTAGGTTATGTGGCATGCTTGGAATACTGCAGTCATGCATATAGCTCTGTGTAGCAGGGCCTGTGCTGCCTTCCTGAAGAATATAGAAAGGCAGTGTGTCACTATATTAATTATCCAGAGAAGGAGTGTGAGATGTGAGTTGTTGTTCACCATGTGGCACCGTATTCTAGCCAACTGGTTTCCCCAGAGCTGCTTGGGCCCCTGTGAGGAACAGCATCTTCTCCCTAGGACACCAGAGGGTGGTCAGCTACAAATGCTCAGGCTCCTCTCTCACCCCCAGGTGCTGACTGGATTCTGAATTTAAGCAAGAATATGAAATAAAGCTCATGACTGTTTAAAAAAAAACATAGGAAAATCTATGGCTCTATCCTACACCACGTGAGAGCTCAGCCTGAACAAGCTCCCTCATTCATAGACGTGGTTAATCAACTTACAATAGCCACCTGGCTTATTTAACTTTGCCAAAATGAAAAGAAAATGGTATCTGTGCTCTTAAATGGGGTGATTCCAACAGTATCCCCGGACTTCCTACTACTTGTTCCCCATTTGAAGTGTTAGAAGGACCATCCTAAACCATCAAGTGGTCAGAATGGTAAGCAGGGAGGAAAAAGGAGCGTAGAGAGAGAGATTGGTCTTATTAGTGGCCCATGCTACACGCCTCTAGCAGGGCTGAGGCCGAGGCAGCTAAGTGGTGCAGCGGATAAAGTACTGGACCTGGAACACATCAAGGAAGACCTGAGTTCAGATGTGACCTCAGACGGGCAAGTCATTTAACCTCTGCCTGCTTCAGCCTCCTCATCTGTAAAAAGGGGCTGATAATAGCACCTCCTGAGCAAAGTCGTGAGGACTAACTGAGACAATCATTGTAAAGCACTTTGCACATAGTAGGCCCTTAATAAATGCTTATTTCCTTCCCTCCTTGTGTCTTCCCTGCCTGGGCCTCCCCTTTGATCTTTGTCTCTTGGAGGTCATTCTTTCCTGCTTTCAGGTGAAGGAGTGACTTCAGCTATGACTCTTGTGAGCTTTGAAAGGTTGGAAGGGTGAGCCACAAATGGTTCAGGAGCTGAAGTCTATGCCAGATTTTGTAACCAGCTAAGAAGGTGGGGACTTTGGTCCTGAGTGACCTGTCTGACCCGTCATTGATCAAAGACAGCCAAGAGAAAGCTAAATTGATTCATCCATTGATTTTTGCCCCATTCAGAAGTAAACTTGTTCTGCCATACTCTATAGAAACTACTTTAAGTCTGAACCAATTCTCCCCAGGGCCTGAGATGGTACAGTGCAGCGTGTGCCCTGTATTGGGCCGGGGAAGTGTTTATACTTCTGTTCCTGCTATATCTTCTCAACAGATATCCCTTTTACAAACAAACAAACAAACTGATGTTCATTGGTTAAATGAGAGTGGAGCTCTGCCTGGTAACTGATACTGGGGAAAACACATTTGAATAAAGACTCAAGTCAAAAGCATTGGAGAAAGACACCCCTGACCCCTCAGAGCTACCCCTGGAACACTGAACAGGAAGGAGGTGTGACTGGTGTCCCTGTAGGAGAGCAAGTCTGGAATCTTGCTACAGTTAGATGCATGATGCAAATCTTGTCCCCAAAGAACTTTCAAACAAATGCAGTCACTCAGTCGAGTATTTGTTGTAGTTGACTTGCTTCAGTCATATCCAACTCTTCATGACTCCATTTGGGGTTTTCTTGGCAGAGATACTGGGGTGGTTTGTCATCTCCTTCTCCAGCTCATTTTATAGATGAGGGAACTGAGGCCAACAGGGTGAAGTGACTTGCTCAGAGTCACACAGTTAGTGAATGTCTGAGACTGGATTTGAATTCAGGAAGATAGGTCCTTCTGGACTCCTTCACTCTATCCATTTCACCCTCAAGAAGCATTTATTATACGCTTACTATGTGTCAGGTACTATGTATGTGAAGTACTAGGGATATAAGGATAAGCAAAAATATTGTTCCTATCCTCAGGTGACTCACATACTAATGAAAGAGGGAAAATATGAGCATACAAATAGCTATGAAAGAAAGGAAATCAGAAGGAGCGAGCGATCCAAGCAAAGTGCTCTGAGATATTTGAAGGAAGATCCCTTTAACAGAGAAGTTCAAGGAAGGCTTTGTGTAGGATCCCTTTTAGGTCTTGGAGGAAGGAAGAGATTCTACAGCCAGCCATACAGGCAGAGGGGAGGGAATCAGGCAGGAAGCCTGAGGTATGAACAAAGGGCAGTCTCAAACAAGGATGGTCAGTAGTCTGACTCATTTGGAATCTCCTGATTTTTCAGTTGCATCAAATCCTCCGAAGTATTGTCCCCTATTGTGATATTAACACTACCTTACATTTTGTATAGTACTCAAGCTTTTTGGAAGACTGTTTCTTTCTCCAACTACATAAATGGTGCCTTTGAATCTGATTCAGATTTCAATTTAGTTTGATTAATCAATAGACAACCATTTATTAAATGCTTACTGTGTTCCAGGCACTGTGCTAAGTATAAAAATTAAACATGGTCCTGATCTCAAAAAGTTTTTATTCTTTAAAAAAAAAAGCAACTAAATTTTCCTTTTTTTTTCAGATCTACCTTCTCTTCTTTTAACCTTCCCTTCTCAATCCCAGTTAAGAAAGCAAGAGACATGAAACTTCCATCACAAACACACATAGTCAAGCAAAAATCCTCTTATTAGTTGTGCCCCCAAAATTTCAGGTCTCAATCTGCTTTCTGTGAGTCTATCAGTCCCTTCTCTATCTGGAGGTGGGCAAAGTCTTTCATCATGAGTCCCCTGGAATTGTGCTCAGTAACTCTGCTGAGCAGAGTGCCTAAGTTTTTCAGAGTTGTTTGTCTTGACAATATTGTTGTTAATCTATAAATTGTTCTCCTGGTTTTGGAGTTTACATTTAGCTGGGCAGATCAGGAAAGGAGTCCTAGAGGAGGTAGATCTTGAGCTGATTTTTCAAATAAGTCATGGATTTTAAGAGTCAGAGAATAGGAGAGAGAGAGAGAGAGAGAGAGAGAGAGAGAGAGAGAGAGAGAGAGAGAGAGAGAACAGAGACAGAGACACAGAGAGAGACAGAGACAGAGACACAGAGAGAGAGACAGACAGAGAGACAGAGAGACGGAGAGACAGAGAGACAGAGAGAGAGAGAGAGAGAGAGAGCATTCCAGGCCCAGGAACCAGTCTGTGTAAAGTCACGGAGACCTGAGATGGAGTATTGTGTGAAAGGGATGACAAGTGGGCCAATATGGTGGGATGGCAGACTTCATGAACTGTTAATAACTGGAATGGTTAGGAGAGGGCAGTTTGGGAAGAACTTTAAATACCAAACAAAGGCTATATTTTATTTTGGAGACAATAGAGAGAACTGGAATTTACTGAATAGTGCCATCACATGGTTAGTTTGACACATTCTAGGAAAATCACTTTGGCAATTGAGCCCATACCACTAACAGATTGTATCAGAGATGAAAATAATAACTCTTTATTCCAAAATTATTCCAGAAATAATACAACTCTTTATTCCAAGGCTTTTTCATGACCCTTATCTTGTTTCCTTACTAGTGATGCTTTTATTGTCACAAAGAGTTCACCCACATAGATGCTAAGCAGTTTAGCTTCTGAGCTCCATGGAAGTGACTTGCCATATGCAAAGGGAAGTAAGAAGCTGAGGCAAACATCTGGTTGTTCCAAGTCAACCCATTATGATCCTTTGTTACTTTAGCACTGTATCTCCTAGGAGTACCTCCTCTAGGATATGGGTCCTCCAGAAAAGACTACTCCAAATTCAAGGCATTGTGAGTAGCTGCAGCCACTCACAAACCATAACTCATACGCTCCACTGACATGTCTAATTTTGCTGGTAACTCCCAGGAGACAATGGGTTCAAAACAAAGGCATTTGGTGATATAACACTGTAAGAAAAGGTACAATAGAACAATGGCCCTTCCCTGGTTTACTGAGGGCACACTCTTGTACAAATAAATACATACAATCAGTAGGAAGGGTAGACATGCCTCAGGAGCACGTGGTCAACTCATGCAGATGAAAGGTTCATAGCAATGATGATAATGATGATGATGATGACGACTTGCATTTATCTAGGGCTTTAAGGTTTACAAAGTAATTTACATATATCCCATATTATCCTCACAACAACCAGAGGAGTTAGGTGCTTTTAATCATCATCTCTATTTTCAGATGAGGAAACTGAGGCACACTGAACTTAAGTGATCCTCACATAATCCTTTCATCCCTGCTATCATCCTATATCTTTTCTGCCCTTTATGGCTAAACTCTTGGAAAAGACCTACAATAGGCATCTCAATTTTTTCTCTTCTTACTGTCTCTTTAACCACTTATAATCTGGCTTCTGAACTTATTGTTCTACTGAAACTATTCCTTTCCAAATTATCCTTGATCTCTTAGTTGCCAAATCCAGTGGCTTTTTCTCCATCTTCATTCTCCTGTACCTCTCTGAAGACTTTAATACTGCTGATCACTCTCTCCTTCTTGGTACTCTCTCTTTTTTCTTTTTTAAATTTAATTTTTTAATTAATAAATTTTTAGTTTTCAGCTTAAATTTTTATAAGATTTTGAGTTCTAAATTTTCCCCCCTTTCCCTTCTCCCTTCCCCAAGATGGCAGGCAATCTGACAATAGGCTATACATGTATGATCATATTAAACATATTCCCACATTAGTTGTGTTGTGAAAGAAGAATCAGAACAAAAGGGAAAAACCACGAGGAAGAAAAACAAAACAAGAAAAGCAAAAATAGTCTACTTTGATGTGCATTCAGACCCCATAGGTCTTTCTCTGGATGTGGACAGCATTTTCTATTAGGAGTCTTTTGGAATTGCCTTAGATCATACAATTATTGCTGAGAAGAGCTAAGTCTATCCAAGTTGGTCATCACACAATCTTGATACTCTCTTTTCTCTAAGTTTTTAGGACACGCTCTCTCCTGGTTCTCTTCCTACCTGCTCAGTCTCCTATGCTGGATCCTCATCCAGATCACAAGGTTCTGTTCTGGACCTTCTTGTCTTTTCCCACTATACTATTTTACTAGGTGATGTCATCAGCTCGCATGGATTTAATTGCCATCTATGTGCTGATGATTCTCAAGTCTACCAATCCTGCTCCAGTCTCTCTGCTGACTTTCAATCTCACATCTCCAACTGCCTTTCAGACATCTTGAACTGGATGTCCAGTAGACATCTTAAACTCAATATGTCCAAAATGAGACTTGTTATCTTTCTCCTTAAACCCTCTCTACCCACTCCCACCTTCCCTCTTACAGTAAAAGGCAACACCATCCTCCCAGTCTCTTATTCTCCAGACCTAGGAATCATTCTCAACTCTTTCCTGTCTGTCTCAAAGCTAATCTGTTGACAGAGACTGTCATTTTCACTTTTTTAACATCCTCAAATGCTCCCCCTTCTCTCCTCTCACCTTGCCCCTACTCTGGTGCAGGCCCTCATCACCTCACACTCGGACTAGCACAATAGCCTGCTGGTGGGTTGGCCTGCCTCAAGTCTTTCCCCACTCCAATCCATCCTTTATTCATCCACAAAAGTACAATCATATTGTGCCCCCACTAAACAAACTTTCATATCTCCATGTTGCCTCCAGGAACAAATACAAAATCCTCTCTTGACATTCAAAGCCCCTCATAATCTAGTCCCCTTCTGCCTTTCCAGTCTTCTCACACCTAATCCCCACCAAATACTCTTGAATCCAGGGACATAGACCTCTTGGATCTTCCTCACACCTGACATGCCATCTCTCAGCTCTGGTCATTTTCTCTTACTGTCTTCTATTTCTGGAATGCTCTTCCTTCTCCTCATCTCCACCTACTCACTTCCCTGGCTTCCTTTAAGCTCCAACTAAAATCCTATCTTCCACGGGAAGTCTTTCCCAACACCTTAATACCAGTGCCTTCCCTCTTTTAATCACTTCCTATTTATCCTGTATATAACCTCTTTCTACATAGTTGTTTGTATAGTGTCTCCCCCATTAGACTGTGAGCTCCTTGAGGACAGGGACTGTCTTTCCTTTTCTTTTGTATTCCCATATCTTAACACAGAATCTGGCACATAGTTGATGCTTAATAAATGTTTATTGGTAAATAGACTTACCCAGGGTCATATATCTAGCAAATATCTGAGGCAAGATTTGACCCCAGGTCTGTTTGATTCCAAATCCAGTGCACTGTCCACTGTGCCACATGGCTGCCTCACATGTGACCAGGGCATGCATGTAAAGAGTCACATGTAAGAATCACATGTGACAGGGAACAAAATAGAGAGGTAGATATATAGGGGCATGCAACTGGCCAGGACACATGCATGGAAAGTGTATTCATAAAAAATATAGGAGTCCAGGGCACTTTATAGAGTAGCAGTTCACACTTGCAATACTCTGGGATAGCTTCTATTTGAATTGTCTTAGGGAGATTCTGAAGATCACCTGGCAGGATAAGATACCAGACACTGAGGTCCTTACTTGAACTAAACTGCCAAACATTCAAACTCCGCTTCAGAGAATGCAACTCGGATGGACTGGCCATGTTATTGGAATGCAAAATGTACGCTTGCCAAAAATATTATTTTATGGAGAACTCATACGGGGGCAAGTGTTCACATGGTGGTCAGAAGAAGCAATACAGAGACACTCTCAAGGTCTCTCTTAAGAGCTTTGAAATTGATTGTGTGACATGGGAGACACTGGCACAGGACCATTCAGCATGCCATGCTCACATCAGAGAAGGTACTGTGCTCTATGAGCAAAGCAGAATTGAGACAGCACAAAGAAAACATAGGATGCACAAGTTTAGAGTATCCACCTCAAATGTTCACATAGACTATGTGTGCCTGACCTGTAGTAGAGCATTCTGAGCTTATATTGGCCTGATCAGCCACAGTCAGACACATTGAAATTTGACTCTAGCACAGTGATGTCATTTTGGTGCTCTTTGAGAACAAAGGACAACCAGCCCACCAACTCTGGAACGACCAATATCATCTGGAAACATCTTACCATTTTTTTTTATGGTTCTTACTAAGGAGTGACTTGCTTGATCATCCAGCACAGAAGTGGATTGAAGGCAGCCTCGGGGGAGTACTGGCAACTCTTCCATTGGAAGTGAACTTGATGGGGCAAATCTTTGTAGCCACTGCAATGAAGTTTGAGGCCACTATCCCCAGAAATGGTAGCGGGAAGAGTGGGCCCCTGAGGGAAAATGCTTATACTTCTATCCTCACTATATCTTCTCATTAGATACCCTTTTATAAGTGCTAATCAATGTTCATGGGTTAAATGATACTAGAGCACTAATGACTGGTGATTCATATTGGAAGATACTAGACTGGGGGCTAGCATTAGAGAAGAGTCACTCTGATCCCTCAAGGGTACCCCTAGAACCCTGAGGGGGAATGTCACCTTGCTCTTGGAGACTTGACTCAGCAATGAAAATGTGAGTCAGAATGACGTTCCCAGAGCTTTGTTAGGATTACACTTTGTATCCCCAATCATCAGCACAGTTCCCAGAGTATAATGAGTGATTAATAAATGCTTGTTGACTGACCAATTTCTCTAGTGCTTCAAGGATTGCAAAATATTTGTCCCAGAACTGCCTCCCAAAGGAGGTCACGGGACTCTCACCATCCCTGTGTTATAGGCAAAGATGGGATTGATTCTCAGGCCTTGAACTGGAAGGGACCTCAGAATTAAAGCAAGCACCAGAGGTGGGATTTGAACCCCAAACCTCTGATTCCAGAGACAGTGCTCTCCTCACTGTACCAGGCTTCCCCATGGCCCTGTTGCTGGTTATAATCACAACTGGGATTTGAACCCAGGTTTCCTAACTTCACTCTTTCTGCTATGCCTTGTGGACTTGAACATGGTTAAGTACCTAGTCCTTTCTGGACCTCGGTAAAACAGGTGAAGTATACTAGCTGATCCCTCTGACATCAAAGCAACATGGCATACTCAGTGGTGAGGGCATGCATGACTCTTGGAGCTCAGAATTGTTGTTGTTCAATTGTTTTTCAGTCGTGCCTGACTCTTCATGACCCCATTTGGGATTTTCTTGGCAAAGATACTGGAGTGGTTTGCCATCTCCTTCTCCAGGTCATTTTACAGATGAGGAAACTGAGGCAAACCAGGGTCACATAGTCAGAAACTTGCCCAGGGTCACACAGTTAGTAAGTGTCAGAGACCATAAGTGTCTTCCTCACTCTATTCACTGTACCACCTAACTGTCTGGAATACCTGGGCTCAAATCTCACTTCAGATCCTTTCTACGTGACCTGGGCAAGTCGCTTAACTTCTTTGTGTCTTTGTTTCTTCATTTATAAAATTAGGAGTTGGATCTGATGCCTTCTAAAGTCTCTTCCACCTTTGAATCTATAACCCCACAAATCCTATGACATCTATTGAAAACACTTATCAGGTTGAGTGATTGTGCTTACTTGAAAGCAAAATAGCATTGCTTTAAAAAATGATAAATCAGACTTTTAACAGTTTAGACTACCCTTAGAATTAGTGAGGTTTCCCTGCAGAGTTATTATCACATATTCAAGTGTATATACACACACACACACACACACACACACACACACACACACACACACACACACACACTTTCTGGCACATGCAGAAATGTTAAGGTGAAATGAATAAAGTTTGTGAAAGTGAAAACACAAGCCTTCAAATACCATCTGTTCCCACTGTAGATCTGAGACTTTCATCTTATGCCACCAAAATATTTGAAAATCTTATCTTTTATTATAAAATTTTCCACAGTATTGCAGCAACACTAAGAATGACCCTGATGGTTTCCCTAGAGTTTTAGAATTAGAAACAAAAGTCTCCCAAAAGGGGAGAGGAAAATATTCTGTCTTTTTCCCCCCTATGAGTTAGAAGTAAGTGATGGCTTTTGATGGGTAGTATTTCAGTGTTTCCTGAGACTCCTTTCCTTATTTAATAAATCATTTAACAAACACTTAATCAGGATCGAATTGGTGCTAGGGATCCAATAAGTAAAGACAACATAACACCTACCCTGGTGAAACTTACAATCTGTAGGAGAGGGGGTGCCAAATGTAACAATAATGTCTCATTTCTAACAAAAAAGAATGAAAATCTTGCAGTTGAGTTATTTAAGGTCAAACTCTGTTCCTTCTCGCCACCCCTGAAACCTGACACCTTCCGTGAGGGGGTGACAATCTTTAATAATTAGTCTTGTTTCAACAACGCTTTAAGATATACAAAGATCTTTTCTTACAATAACTGAGTAAAGTAGGTTATATAAATGGTTGCTTTTGGTTTGGTTTGGTTGTTGCCCTTTGTCTTCAAAAAGGACCAGAATGATATTACCATGATAAAGTGAAATTTCAGTGTGTCTGATCGTGGCTGATCAGACCAATGTGAGCTCAGAATGCTCTACCACAGGTTGGGCACGGATAGTCTGTGTGAATATTTGGGGTGGATATCCCACATCCTTCATTTACTTTGTGCTGTCTCAATTCTGCTTTGCTCAAAGAGCACAGCACCCTTTCTGATGTGAGCACACCATGCTGAGTGGTCCTGTGCCAGTGTCTCCCATGTTGCACGGTCAAACCCACAGTTCTTGAGAGAGACCTTGAGAGTGTCTTTGTATCACTTCTGACCACCATGTGATCACCTGCCCCATGTGAGTTCTCCATAAAACAGTCTCTTTGGCAAGTGTACATTTTACATTGGAACAACGTGGCCAGCCCATCAGAGTTGTGTGCTCTGAAACATAGTTTGAACACTTGGCAGCTCAGCTCGAGCAGAGACTTCAGTGTCTGGTACCTTGTCCTGCCAGGTGATTCTCAGAATCTTCCTAAGACAATACAAATAGAAGCGATTCAGTTTCCTGGCATGGCGCTGGTAGACTGTCCATGTTTCGCAGACATACAACAATGAGGTCAGCACAGCGGCTCTGTAGATCTTCAGTCTGGTAGTCAGTCTAATACCTCCTCACTCCCAGACTTTTCTTCAGAGCCTCCCAGCACTGAGCGAGCTCTGGCAGTGTGGATAAATATTGTTATGTCAGTACTCAGCTGCTATTGCTGCTGCTGCTACTAAGGGCTGGGTGCTTGCCTTCTCCCCCTCCCCTGAGGGCTCCCTCTGTGCTCTCACCCATGAAGGACCAGGTTCAGTTCTAGGGGATCCTGACTCTCATCAGAGGAGTTAGGTTCTTTGTTTCACTCTGTGACTCTCTAACCTCAGGCCAGAGTCCTGGGTCAATCACTTAAAGTTTTGGTTTGGTTCACGTCTAGGGTGTCTCCCTAAAGAAGAGGTATCAGAGTGTAGTGGAAAAAGAGCAGCAGATCTGTAATTAGAGGTCTTGGATTGAAATTCTACCACTTAAGCTTACATCCTGTATAATAAGTCACTTCACCTCTCTTGGTGCTAGTTTCCTTATCTTTGGTTGGATTAGATGGCAGCTAAGGTTCCTTCCTACGCTAAATTGTTATCTTGTGAGTTTTTGTGAACCTGTAAGGGGCTCAATGTAAATCAGGTATGGGGTAGCTATTTATTTCCTCCATATACAAGAAATGCTTAACACACCAGAGATGTATGCTTTTATAAAGACTCAAAACAACAACTACTGTTATGTTCTCCCAGGAAGTTGAGAAAACCTTAAGCCATTTGCCAGACTGTTAAATTGGCATTTCATCTTTGCTTTTTCAAGGCCCAAAAATAAATTAAAATGAAAAAAAAAATCATTTCTGTTGGGGTGGGGAAAAGCCAGGGAGGAAAAGCTACACAATAGATAGAGCAATTGAAAGGTAGATAGATAGAGAAATATATGGAGAAAGGGAGACATATAGGGAGACAGAGAGAAAGGGAGCAATAAGGAGGTAGAGAGGGTAAGAGAGAGAGAGAAAGAGTGAGAGGAGAGAAAGATAGACAGCAGTCTTACCCCTATAAAGTCTAATGAGTCACTGGTAGGGGTTTGCTTTGTCATCTCCAGCTTATTATACTTTTTTCAGTGTCAAGCTCCATGTCCACAGTAGTTGCCAGGGGAGCTGTGACACATGCTCTAGAGCTGAGAGAGAGCTCCTTGGTGGAGAGCAAGGAGGGAATTCCCTTTAAGTTCCCTCTAGTCCCCTGGGCCAGCGAAGATTCATTTGTGCCCAGTTCAACTCTGCAGAAGAGTAGAGCTTGGAGGCCTATTTTTCAGGAAGTCTGTTTCTTCCCTCTTTAGGGATTCAGGAGAAAGGCAGTCCTGGAGAGGGGGATGCCATGACAACGGGACCCCAGGAGTGGGAGCCCGATTGCAAAGTAAATAACACACTCTCCCAAGTACCAAAACATATCCCAAGCCCCCACCCCAGGACAAGCACCCTGAGCAAAGAAACTATTTTGTTGTTTAAGAACAAAGAACATAGACTCCACCATTAAAGAAGAAGCCATTTTCTTAGCCCTTGCCCTCCATCCTACCCAATTACCTCCAGTTACAAATGTCTTCACCTATACGGTAAATAATTTGTTCAGAAAATGTAGTAAGTGAAAAGATAAAGGAAGAGCTAAGTAACATTGGGTGGTAACCACAAACGAAAAACGAAATCCTCAATTATAAATATGACCTTCTTAAATTCTTCATAAACTTCATCCTTGATCCAGTCATTCCCGGGATGACTGCCCAGCCCTGCATTCCTCTAACCCTCCATCTCATTGCCCTATTACCCTGGGGTGGAGGCAAGGGAGATTTTCTCTCTCTGTTTTGTTTGTCACATATAGATGTGCAATCAGACTTCAAGGTGTTCAACTCTCACTTTAGCATGCTAAGTGAAGTTTTCTGGCTGACTGCTTTTGTAAAAGGAACTAAAAAAAACCGTAGAGAATACAGAAGATGCCAACATAAGATAGTAGCTCCTCATCCCAATCTAGCCATACCTTAAAGGATGCATATCACCTTAAGAGTTTTTATGGTTACATTATTTATTTATGTTTGTAGAGTTTAAAATCATTGCTAAATTTGAGGAAAATAAAAGAAAGTACTTTGTACATTGGACTAGTTGCTATCTTCCCCAACCAGGCCATGGAGGGCCTTGAATGCCAGATCGAAGAGTCTGGACTTAATTCTGCAGACTGTAAGGAGTGAGGGATTTTGTGAAGCATAGTGTCTAAGCTGGAAGGGACTCTAGAGACCGTGGCCGAGAGCTGAAAGATACAGAATACTTTGTGTACTATAAGAAATTAAGAGAAATAGAGCTTCAGAAAATTCCTCAATCCCTTGCTACATTTTCCAGTCTAGGCTATTTTTGAAAGAACAAGCATAGCAGAAAGTTAGGAGCCATTGGAGATAACTCAGTTCTTTTCTAACTCATTCTGATGCTTATTTATTTTGACTTTAATCTAATCCAATGTTTGGGTACAATATGTTGGTGTTTTGTCTGCAGCAGTATAAAATGACATTCGTTGTTCACAGAGGGTTTGTGGAGAGAGAATTTAGATTCTCCATGACGACCACACAGATCATTTTGTTCAGATATGGTCCATCCATTAAGTGTTATTGATAGAAATCTGGGTTAACTTATGGGAATATTTACAGCCTTTGATTTTAATTCACTTTGATGGAGACTTGTTTGTATTTTAGACACTCCTGAATATCATGACCGTCTGAATCTCTGCACCGGTGGCCTCTTGAGTTTTTACCTTCTCGGGCAGTGGCTCAGTGTCAGTTTTGCCCAACCTGCCCAGTCCCATTAGTGTTCGTGGATGGAGTGAGACTCCTCTGAATTTGGATACCTCTGCCTGCTCTTTGGGCATCGTCTAGGAATCTTGGGAGAGACAAGGCTGAACAGAACATCAGACAGCTACAGGGCAGTCTTCCCTTCCTTCTCAGCACCGAACAAGGCTTCGAGGCTTGTATTTAGGCTGAGACTCAACTCCAGCATCTGAAGAAATTTGGAGTCATGTTTGAGAATGGCATAAGCCAATTGGGATCTCTTCACACAAAGCAGAGAAGGCTGGAAGGGGTAGGTTGGGAAGGATGTTAAGAAAAACCTTTAAGTTTAGGAAGGAAAATCATAACTTAATACAGGGTGTTCCAAAAGTTCTAAATAGTCTAAGCTATTAGCTTAAAATGGCACTAAAATTTTTAGGACACCTTGTATCAGGAAGGATTACCCAGTTATCAGAGTCTTCCTACATTAGAATGATTTTCTTGGGTGGTGGTGAACTCCTTGTCAGTGAAGGTTTCCAAACCAAGACTGAGTTTTAAGGAAGAAATTATCTGCATGGGATGGGAGGTTATCAGTTCTGATTGAGATTCCAAGATTATATGTAATCAGGGACATTAATAAAATTAATACCTGGCATCATGTAGTACATGAAAGTTTACAAAGCATATTACATGCATCATCTCATTTAGACCTCAAAACAACCTTGTGGGATAGATAGGTACTACAGATGTTTTACAGATATTACTTTACAGAGCAGCACTCTGAGCCTCTGAGAGGTTTAAGCGACTTGCCCATGAGGACACAGAGAGTGCGTGTCAGAGCCAGGATTCAGGACCTTCTGATTCTCAGGGCTATTGTGAGGGTCAAATGAGATAATATTTATAAAAAACACTACCTGGCACATAGTAGGCCCTAGAGAAATGCTTAATTCTTTCCCCTCCTTCTGACTCCTAGTATGCTTTCCATTCCAGTATGGTAGCTTGTGCACTCAACCCTAAGGTTCCCCATAGACTTACATCACTTCATTCCTGCATTTCACTGTGCAGTCGCAGTGGATGTTTGTAGTATTTATCATTATATAATGCTGCACAAGTGTGGTGGAGATGTTTTGAATCATAATTGTAGGAACTCATATCTAAAACCTGGGAACAAGAGATTTTTATGGTTATGAATCCTGGGAAACTGAACTCTAAGAAATAATAACAGAAATCCACTTCACACACACTAAAATCCACCTTATATACAATAAGGCATACTAATTTATTTTGCACATTTTTGAGGAGGCACGGTTGGGATGCATAACAGGGCATCTAGGTGTTGCAGTGGATAGAGCACTGGGCTTGGAGTTGGGAAGACTCATCTTCATGAGTTCAAATCTAGCCTCAGACACTCACTAGCTGTGTGACCCTAGGCAAGTCACTTAACCATGTTTGCTTCTGTTTCCTTATCTGTAAAATGAGCTGGAGAAGGAAATGGCAAACCAGTCCAGTTATCTCTGCCAAGAAAGCCCCAAATAGGGTCATGAAGACTTGGACATGAATGAAAATGACTGAACAATGGTTGAGATGGATCCGGACCTGGGATTTGATCAATGTAAGGAATTCACAGCGTAGAAACTCCCACCTTCTATGCCTATTAGCAATTCATCTGTTACATCTTAGAGAATGGTTTGAGATACTGAGAAATTGAATGGCTTACCTGTGGTCCCATAACTAGTGTGTGTGTCAGAGAGAAGGCTAGAAACCAGGTCTTTCTGACTCCAAGGCTGGCTCTCCCTCTATCCAATGGGCCACTCTGTCTCTCTTGCCTTACATGTATATAGCAGGTGTTTAATGGAGATTTCTTGAATGAATGCATTCATGATTTCCATTCCTCATCCTCAAATTATCAAGGTCTTGTTAACAGAGAGAAAGAGACAGTGTATCTAATCTGCGTTCCTTTTTCCTCCAATTTTTTTTTCAATTAATGCATTCTGCACTTACCCTTTTTACTGATAATTGCTATGTGCTAATTAATGACAGAAAGATGACACATCTGGCTTAGCGCTGCCGCTCTGAGCAGATGCACAAGATAGAGCAGAATTGGGGGGCCCCCACTATCATCACAACCATTCTTTAGGGTCACGCTTCCTTCACAAACCCTAATGGCCTGGACACTCTGACCTGGAGGGGAAAATCATGCTATTGCATTTACTCTGGAATGGATGACTTTCCTCTGGAAACAAAAACAATTCATAAAATTTTTCAAATCTCTGAGTAGTTGTTTCTGAATTATGACACTGGAGATGAGATAAAGACTGGTATCCCTCCTAATGTTCCCCCCACCCCAACTTTTGTTGTAACATAATAGAGGGACCTGAGAGATCATATAATCAAATTTCTTCATTTTAGAGAAAACAGGGTCAGAAAAGGAGAATGACTTAGCTCAAAGTTATATCTGAGAACCCATGTCTCCTGAGCCCCCACTTAAATGCTCTCTCTACAGGTGCTGAAACTGCAAAAATGGTTTCAAACCCAACCCTCTATGCCTCCCCTTTGAAAGGGATATAGGTTAAAGAGTTGACCAGAGTGTCTGACTCCATGGACCTACCTATGTTCAAATTCTGGTCTTGAGCAGGCTGTCTCACTTTTTATGGGCCTCGGTTTCCTTATTTGTAAAATGAATTAATGAATCGTAGTCTCAGAGCTGGAAGGGACCTATTCACAGGGCACCTATTCCAAGCCCCTCATTTTATAGATGAGGAAACCAAGGCCTAGAAGATTAAACCACTTGTCTAAACTCACTACTAAGTAAGCATCAACGACAGGATTGGTCCTTTGACTCCAGAATCAGTGTTTTTTTCATTTCCCCCACAGTCTAAAAGTCCCTGCTGTTCTAAATCCCATGCCTCCGTTGTGGAAAGCAACATGTTGATAGGTGAATACATTCAGAGCAGGGAGCATGTGGTATAAAGATGTCTGCCACTGAGGCAGATGCAGAGGGGCCTATGACTTGGTAAGGTCCTAGGGAGTTGTCTGAGAAGTATAACGAATTAACAAGTGTAACAAGCAGGATATGAATCCAAATCTTTCTGACTCCAAGCTTACCCTTCTGCCTAGCTTTCTACCTACCTACTGTGCCAAGATCAGTAAAAAGGGGAACAATCAGTTCTCCCAAGGACATACTCTAAGTTGGGGGCTGTTCTCATTATCTGCTGGGTCAGAGGCTAGTGCTATGGACAGCGAGTCAAGAGACCTGGGTTCTAATCTTGTCTCTGCTCTCAACACACTGTGTGACCTTGAGCATATCACTTATTTTCTGGTCCCCAGTTTCTTCCTCTGCATAATGAGGGGGGTTGGACTGTGTTACCAAAAACAGCCCCTAGAATTTAAAAATAACCATCCATTTCCATTTACAACTCCAATCATGCACAATACTACCATTTACAAGTATGATCTTTTCATAAGCAGAATGAATGTCAGGCATAAAAATTTATAAAGGCATAAAATATCCAAGAAGCAGTTTAGGGAAAAGTAAAAGGGAGTTTCTGCTTTGGAGAAATTAAAACTTGCTCTTCTTCTAAATCTGTTCCTCTGCCTTTGCCACCACAGGCAGGGGGTTTTCTTGCCACCTCCATCGCTGTGATGCCCTTAAGTGGGATACAGAGGTGACCTTTGAGACCTAAGAGCTGATGGAGCTCCCCCAAGCCTCCACTAAGTAACTTGATTCAATTTAACAAGTGTTTCTTCAGTCCCTGCTATGTACTAGGCACTACTATACAGGCATAATGCTAGGTATCAGCCAGTAAAAAGACAAAAAACCCCTTTACATTCTACTGGGGCAAGAGGAAACAACGTATCGAAAGAGATAACACTGATACACTACAAGGCAACAGCACCATGTATTTTCCACAGTTTTAATGGAAAGAGTGTTGGGTTCGAATCCGGAATCTGCTACTTAATTCCTTTGTGTGACCTTGGGTAAGGTCTTTTGTTCCTGATTTCCCTCTGTAAAATGAGGTGTTTGGACTAAATGACTTCTAAGTTTCTTTCCAACTCTCTATGATCCCATAAGTTGTAGAATACAGTATAATTTGAGGAGGGACTGAACCCTAGGGGAGAATCAAAAACCGTCCCCAAACGAGGGGGCATCTGAGTTACCCTTGAAGGAAGTTATGGATCGTGAGGAAATTATTTATCATTATTGATAATATCTGTCATTTGTATAACCATTTACAAAGCCCTTTCACATACAAAGCTATGTGTGAAATGAGAACCCTTTCTAACAGTGAGAGTTGTCCAGCAAAGAAATATGCTTCTGGGCAAAGCAGTGATCTCCTCCTCACTGAAAAAGTTTGGACATTTCTGTCAGAATTTGGACAATCACCTTGGGTCATAATATTTTAGAAGTGGAAGGAACGTTGTTGTTCAGTCATTTCAGTTGTATCTGACTTTTCATGACCCCATTTGGTGTTTTCTTGGCAAAGGTACTGGAGTGGTTTGCCATCTCCTTCTCCAGCTCATTTGTCAGATGGGGAGATTGAGGCAGAGTTAAATGACTTATCCAGGGTCATACAGCTAGTAAATGTCTAAAACCAGATTTGAACTCAGAAACATGAGTCTTCCTGACTCCAGGCCTGGTACTCTATCCCCTGCAGTGCCATCTAGTGGCCCCTGGAAGGGATATTAGAGATAATATAGTTCAATCCCTCATTTTAACAAATTAGGAAATCAAGAGAGGAAAACTACTGGTTGAGCGGATGAGCTGGAATCTGAACTGTTACCATCTGATTCTAAAACCAGAGCTGTTTTCATAATGGCAGGTTGCACTTCCCTTGAGTAGGCAATAGAAGGAACTTCTGTTTTGCCTGAGAGGTTGGACTAGAAGGAAGGGTGGGGACCCTGTGTCCTCAAGGCTACATATGACCCTCTAGGTCCTCAAGTGTGGCCATGTGGCTGAAAGGGCCCCACATGAGGATCTAGAGGGCCACAAGTGACCTCGAGGCCACAGTTTCCTCACCCCTGGTAGAGGAATTCTCATGTTCCTTCCAATTCTGTGATTCTAACAATTCTTCATTTATAATATCTCTTTTCCAGGAGAGGCTAAATAAGCAATTTGCGAGCAGATTCTTTATTTTTGTTTTTGGGATCAAGGATTTTAAATCAGATAGAACTTGAGAGATCTTCTAGTCCAACCCACTTACTCCCCTCTGTGTGTCTGTTGATCCACCCCTCCCTGTGTGCAGGCCCAGCAGGACAGAGACATTTCTAATTCACTCAGCAAAGAGACAGAATGGTGTCATGGAAAGAATCTGGATCTGATATCAAAGGATATGGGTTCAAGTCCAAGTTCTGCTGTTTACTTAATGCATATGTGACTATGGACTTTCTAGACCTCATCTCTAAAGTGATGGTCATTTCTTCAATTAACATACAAGTGGGCCACAAGCACATTTTCTGGGTAGGAGATTCACAAAGAAGAATGAGATTTCACCCACTTTGTAAGGGAGGTGGTTTGGGGTGGGAGAAGAGCACTGGACTGGGAGATGGGTAAAGACACTACTGCTCTCTGGACCTCAGTTTCCCCATATGTAAAATATGAAGACTAGACTGGATGGTCTTCAGTTCCCCTCCTCTATAATTCTAAGTGTATTTTATTAATTAGATTTTCTATCCCTTGTCTTTCCCTAGTGCCTTGGGAATTTTTTTTTTTGAAGGTGAGTGGAATGGGGGATTGGAGGAGGGGTAGTGGGTAGAAGAATAGGACTAAACCACAGATGTCACTTAAAGCCATGTCAGTAGCTGCTTGGGAGATAATGGGCTGGTGGCTGTTTAGCATCCTGTTCTTTCACCCCCACCCAAGGTCACTTTTCTGATATCCCACTTTATAAGGACTCCTCTGGTTCCAAACCTGCAGGGTTGGAAGAGAAGGGAGGGAGAGGGTGGGAGAAGGTGGTTTTCAGGGTGTGTAATTAGAGAATGTTTCCATAGTAGAGCAGTGTAATGTGTTTTTATGCTGAATGACATTACAGGTTTGGAAAGAAACAGTAGAATCAGCTGTTTCAATACTTCCTCCCAATCTCTTCTGGAAGGGATAGAGAACTGAAAAAAGACCTGGGAAATGGTGGGAGAGCACGGGAATGACTCTCCCCTTCCTTCCTCCAGCACCTTCCCCTTCCTTGCCCCTCCCCGGTCCCCCATCTTTTTGTGACTGGGAGGAGCAGGTTTCTTGTCCTTTCGGATGTTTTCTGGATTTCTCCCCTTCGAAACGATAGAGGTCTTCCTTTTTATCCTGCAATACCTTAAAGAGGTGAATTTACCCTTTGTGTGTGTATGTAATATCTAAATGCAATAATATTTTAACATCAGAACTGGGAGTGGGGAGGAAAGTGGGGCTTGTGGAAGATAACTGGAAAGGACCATTGGACTGGGAGTTGTGGACCTTGCTTTCTAGTATTGACCCTACCACTCATTCATCTTCTGTCTCATCTTGGGGAGGGTATGGGGGGAGTAGAAAAAAAACCAAACCCTAGACAGTATTTTTGGTTGAAGGACCCAGGTTCAAATCCAAGTTCTCTCTGTCATTTTACTGAATATATGACCTTGGGCAGGTCATTTATCTTTTCTGGGTATCAGTTTTGCTTCTTAAATGAGGCGGTTGGACTGGATGATCTCAGGTGAATTTTTGTGACCTTAAGGAAACTGGAGGGCAGCAAATTGGGGAAAAAAAATCTTTCCCTGCAGGTCAGTCATATCACTCCTTCCATCCCCCTACCATTTAATAAACTCCATTGATTTTCTATTACTTCAACATCCAATATAAAAAAGCAAGAGGTGAGCTGAGCCTTAGAATGTCCTGCCCCAAGGAAGGCCCAACTGGTGATCTTTCACTGCCACACTTACAAGAGACTTGTCCTGGGTACATAAAGCCTCTGGGCATCAGGAGAGCCTGAAGGCAAAAGAAAACTAGTAACTTGTATTTGGATAGGGCTTAAGGCCTGCATGCTGGCACCCTGAAGGGTTCAGCAGAGCTCCCTGGATTCTGGGAGAAACCCCACTGCCCTCATCTGGAACACTGCATATTTGATGGTGGTCCCAGCTTCCATCTGTCCCACAAGGTGCATCTCAGAGCAGATCCTGTCCTTGAGATCAGCTTTGGTAAATATCAAAGAGAAATGGGAGAAGAAGGAAAAAGAAGCTAAACCAATAGCCAGCGGCACCACAATGGGGCCTCTTGTCGATTTTGAAATTCTATAAAAGCAGGCCTTTATTTTAAAGGAAAGTAACTTCAAAGAGGCCCCATTAAAGGAAGCACACATAATGCATGCCCAACATGAAAATCTGGAAGGAATGAAGGGAATAAATATTCTCTTTCACATACTGGGGGAAAATAAGAGAGTGGAAATTCCTATAAAACAAATAGAGCATAGACTATTAAAAATTTTTATTGATATTTTTTGTTTTTAAATCACTTTCATTTCCATATATATCTTTCTCCTTCACAGAAAGCCAACTCTGTACCAAAAAATAAGCAAGACAGAAAAAAAGCAATTCAGTAAAGCTAACCAATACATTAACTGAGTCTAGCAGCATATGTAATGATCTGTACCTAGAGTCCCTCATCTCTGCAAAGCAGGGAGGGGGAGATGCCCAGGCTTAATGAATGACAGAAGGGACATTTGTCCAATACACCCCTCTTCCCTGTGTCTTACAGAGAAAGACATTGTATCCTAGAGAGAGGAATTTATTTACCCAAAGTTCTGAAGCTTGTTGGTCATGCAGCTAAGAGCAGAATGCAGACACCTTCTTCCCTCTTCCTAGTCCATCTCACACTGTTAATGCCCATGGAAAAAGCAAGTTCGTGATGACTGACCTTTCCTTGTTTTTGTTGTCATTGTCTAGTCATTTCAGTTGTTTCTGACTCTTCCTCACCCCACTGGGGATTTTCTTAGCAAAGGTACTGCAGTGGTTTGCTATTTCCTTCTCCAATTCATTTTACAGATGAGGAAACTAAGGCAAGCAGTGTTAAGTGACTTGCCCAGGATTCCTGGCAAATAGTTCTCCCATTGACCTGAAATGATGTGAGAATCTCAGACCCTGATTCTAGAGCCTGTGCAGCCAGTGAACTCCTTCCTAAAACACAGACTTCTCTTAAAATAGAAGTTCTTCACCTATTTTTGTATCCTGAATTCCTTTGGCAGTCTGGTAAAGCCTGGGGGCTTCATCCTCTCAGAATGATGTTTTAAAATGCATAAAATAAAATCCATAGAATCACAAAGGAAACCAATTATGTTAAAATAGTTATCAAATTATTAAAATGGATCATAGGTTGAGAACCCCTCCCTTAAAGACTACACATGTAGTTTCAATTATCATCTATATGTCCAGTCTTAATCTCTTTCCTAAGCTTGAATCACTAACATATACAACTAGACATTCCATAGCCTCCTCAACTCAAGAAGTCCAAAACAGAATTTGTTGTCTTTCCCTCTGGAATCCTTCTTTCTTCCACACTTTTCTAATTCTGTTGAGTGTACTTAACTGTGCTTTCACTCACCCAAGTTCATAACTTTGGAATCGTATTCAACTCTTCTCTTTCCTTCAGTTTTACGTATGGAGCTAACATTTATGAAGTGCCTACTATGTGCCAGGCACTGTGCTCAGCACTTTACAATTATTGTGTTACTGGATCCTCACAACAACCCTCTCACATTCAATCAGCTGCCAAGTCTTAACAATTCCTTCTATCTTGAACGCATCCATCATATCCGTCCCCTTCTCTCAGTCAACTAACATTAATTAAGCACCTACTATGTGCCAGGGGCAGTTAGATGGCACAGTAAACAGAGTGCTGGGCCTGGAGTCAACAAGACCTGTGTTCAAATCTGGCCTCAGACATTCACTAGCTGTGTGACCCTGAACAAGTCACTTCACCCTGTTTGCCACCGTTTCCTCATCTGTAAAATGAACTAGAGAAGGAAATGGCAAACCACTTGAAGATCTTTGCCAAGAAAACTCCAATGGGGTCAGGAAGAGTTGGACACAACTGAAAGGGCTGAACAACTATAAGGTGCCAGGAACTACATCCCTGTGGGGACACTGAGAATACAAAGAGAGGTAAAATAAAATCCTTGCCCTCATTACAGTCTAACAGGATAACATGGGAAAAACTCTGTTCAGACAAGACATATACAGGATAAATTGGGGGTAGTCTCAGAGCACAGGGATTATGACCGAGGAGGATGAGGAAAGGCTTCTTGCAGGAAGTTGGACTTCTGAAGAAAGCCAAGTATCCAGGAGATGGAGATGAGGAGGGAGAGCATTCCAGGTGTGGTACACAGCAAGTGGAAATGCTGGAGACACTAGAGACGGGTCGGGGCAAGGAGTGTTCCAGCACTCAAGCACTCTGTCCAAGGCCAAGACAAAGTCCCAAACTGATAAGGGGTCTCAGCCTCATGGAGTATACAGGAATAGGTGCTAGTTGGCAGCTTTATCATCTACTATCTAGTCCCAGGTCACAGATCCAGGGCAGATTAAGGAAGGGACTGGCTCCTAGAGATAGGGTGTGGTCAGAAACAAGTAGCAATAGTGTGACCTGACTCCAGGGGCATATTGGAATCTCAGTTCCAGTTTCTAGCTCAGTACGAAGCCAGCAAATGAATAATCAGGTCAGGAATCACAGACCAAAGAGGAGGCAAAAGTTCTGTCACTCTGAAGCAGCAGAGGTTCCCAGCAGACTGAGAGTGGATGAGTTCAGCAGTAGTCTGCTATCACTCAGGCCCAAACTCGGGTCAGGGGGCAGACAAGGAGGCAGTGGATCAGACCAGTTTGGGAACACTAAACATTTCCAGGTTCCCAAAGATATTCCTGAGAGTATGGAATAACAAGACACTCAGTACTCCAAGAAAGTAGCAGAAGGACCAGCCCACGCCTTCCCCTCATAAGTACCTAGATCTTAGCCCTAAAATAAAGTCCAAACTCAAAAAGTAGACTGGAAGAATGAGCAAGAAAAAAAAGAATCCCAGCACATAAAGTTATTACGGTAACAGGAATGCAAAGGGCACCAACCCAGAAGAGACTGACCTCAAAACATCTACAAGTAAAGCTTCAAAGAAGAAGATGGTATAGGCATAAATTCAACTAGAATTCCTGTAAGAGCTGAAGCAAGAATTTTTAAAAGGGGTAAATTTTCTTTTATATAAATGAAGTGAAAACACTGGAGGAAAAAATTAGGAAAGAAACGAGAATTATAGAAGAAAGAGAGTTAACTGCTTGGCACAGGAGGCATAAAACCTTAGCTAAGCACCAAACTCCATGAAATTCGAATGCATCAAGTAGAAGTCAATGACTTCATGAGCAAATCAGAAATATTAAATATCAAAATAAGAAATATGAAAATAAGGTTTAGATCAGTCTTTTTGACTGAAAAAATAGAGGAAAATATGAGGTATCACATAAAAACAATTGCCTAGGAAAACAAAACAAGAAGAAAAAAATTAATAATCTATACCTGTTGGCTCCCCTTGTAGAACGTAAGCTCCTTGACATAGGGGCCTGGTTTTTGTTTGGGCTCTCTATCCCCAGTGCATAGGTCAGTGCCTTCCATTTAGTAGATAAATCCTAGATACTTAATAAATGCTTCTTAGATTGGAGATAATTAATCATACAGAGATATTTATTTATATGTACATCCATAAGTATTTATATGTGTATTTTTTTCTAACAATGTTACCAACATGGTCAGGCTTGGATTGGATTGTTAATGAAGCCAGACATGACTGGCTTCCTAAACACAGGAATGGGGTACAACAACTGAAGGAGGCTGCTCATCATAATGAATTAGTCACTGATAAGACTGACTCAAATTTTCATTTATCTCTGACTGGGGAAATAGCTTTTGACAGTAAATTGGAAATTTTCATTTTCAACTCTCCAAAAGTGTATAAATTTTCTCTCAATTAGTCACAAGAGGCTCTAGCACATTCATTTCTCTGCCAGCAGCCCCTCCTTCCCCTTCCCCCTCTCACCTGTCAAAATCCAGTTTCGAGGCCTCATCTCAAAAGTCACTTCATAAAGCCTAGCCCCTAGCGATGGCTCGTTCCAGAGCTATTTGTTTGTACCTCTCTTGTGGCATAGAATCATTGAAAGGCTCAATGGCTAGAGCCAAGAAGCCATCAGGTTCAACACCCTTACTTTGCAGGTAAGGAAACTGAGGCTCAGAAAAGATGTCAGTCAAAAAACATTTATTAAATACCTACTATGTTCCAGGCACTTTGCTAAGCCCCGGGGGATACAAAGACAGGCAAAGACAGTCCCTGCCTTGAGGAGCTCATAATCTAATATCTTGTCTGAGATAGCAGACCCAGGGGTTCCTGATAAGTGGTAGCCAGTTTTCTTCTTTTTTTCTTCCTTCCTCCTTCCTTCTTTCCTTCCTTCCTTCCTTCCTTCCTTCCTTCCTTCCTTCCTTCCTTCCTTCCTTCCTTCCTTCCTTCCTTCCTTCCTTCTTTCCTTTCTCCTTCCTTCTCACTCTCTCTTCCTCCTAAGCCTTGGGCTGACTCTAGTAAACCCTGTGTGGTGACAGCAGCTAATATCCTTTAAGCCCCACTACTTTAGAATCCTGGACAGAGACCTAAGGGAGACATCTTTTGGACACTAGAGATAATGCCAACTTCCAGAGAATTATGGCAGAGCTGAGACACTCTCTGGCTGCTTTTTGAGAGAAAAATGGAGTAACAGAGATGTTATCTTATCAAAACAAAACCATAAATAGCTTGTCTAATAGATGGAACCATTCACAGTGACAGCGGGAAGGATCTCTCTTAACAATCTTCCTAAGATATTATCCATTCTGAAAGGTTCCTCATACCTAATAACTCAATATGCCTCTCATGGATCTATCAAAACAAGTCTTCCTTCACATATTACCTGCCATGGAAGCACAAACATGCTGAAACAAAAATACACCTTTTTCCCCCATCTCCTGCTAGCTTATCTGCAAACTTTAGCTTTCTGTAAAAAGGCCCAGGTGCTCCAGAGAATAACTGGTCCTCAGTCAACGGGATGAAAGCAACTATTTTCCCCTTTTGGAGACTGACAGTGTTAAGACACAAAGATCATGCTGTATTGCAAGTCAAGGGGTAGAGGTGAGGGGGAATGGAGAGGTCAGCCCACCCAGGGCACAGTGGTGCCAAATGATGGATGAGGGGCATCTACCAGAATGCTGAAAAGATGGGCTAGGAGGGCAGGAACATACTCATAACCTGGAGTTTTTGTGCCAGGAAAGAAGAGCAGCATGATGTCTCAGAAAGAATCCTGGAGGTCCAAAACCTATCTCTGTCACCTATGATTTGTGTGACCTTGGGCAAGCCATGCAGCTAACTGGGCTTCAGATTTCCCATCTATCAAATGAGGGAATTGGATGAGATTAAATTCACTACTTGTGTACTCTAAGATTCTTTCAACTCTTCATCCATGATCTATGATGCAAATTCAATACAGTGAAGGTGGAGAGGTCAGTCCACCCCAGGTGGAGTCACACCAGGAGTGGGAAAGGCCTTCCTCCTAGAGAGTTTAGCTTGTTCCCCTCTGGTAATGAGGAAAGAAAGACCCAAAAGACAGCTACCATGGTGATGGGCTCTTTGGGCATCATAGGATCATAGAATTAGAACTGGAAGAAACTTTGGATGTTATCTACTTCAACTCCCTCATTTTACAAGTGAGGAAACTGAGGCACAAAGTGATGAAGTGACTTCCTTAAAGGCTCCTAGGTATTTAATAGCAGAGCCAAGATAGGAATACGGGTGATCTCTTGAGGCTTGGGACAAGGTAAGGAGCAGGGACCATTGAACCATGGAGCATGGGTTCACAGAAGACTTTGATGAATAAAGAAAATGGGCTAGAAGGTTAGCAAAGGGAGGACAAAACTCCTAGTGGTCTTAACTAGTTCTATTTTCTTTTACAATCTTTTTGTGAAGGAGACTGAGTTCTCACCTTTGGTCACATTGCATGAGTCACATCCCTTCACAGGCCTCAGTTTCTTCCTCTGTCAAAATGAGGGAGTGGGAGCAGCTTCTCTCTAAGGATGCTTCTAGTCCTGGAATCCCATCATTTTTTTATACTAGGCTGGATTTTCTGCAGTGAAAAATTATAGAGGACTATTTCCTTTCTCTGTGTTCCATTAAGTTTGTAATAATTACAAGAAAAAAATCGATAGGTAATTCTTCAGACAATCATATTGTTGCAGTTGTGGGGTTTAAGGAGAGGCAAGGCTTCGGCTTTCGCACAAATGTTAGGTATATGAGAAGGTCTGTGAAGTATAAGAGTGGAGTGTGGCCCAACTCCCCAAACTTTGAGAGGCCAGAGCACGTCTGATTTAACAAGGAAAACAAATTAAATTGGAAATGGAAACTCCCAACCTCCATGCTCATCACACGTGCTCTTTGGGCAGGCAGGAAGGATTTTTAGAACTGAAACCTTGGAAAATGGCTAAGTGGTAGCCACTGAATGGGGAGAGAGGAAGACTCCAAGTCAACCCATTACTCAACAGAGAACAGGAGGTAAGGGAGCTGGGCTGGAAATCTCCACATTATCTTCTTAGACTCATGGATTCCAACTCTGCCTTCTTCCTTCTGCTATTTTAAGACTCTATATTCATCTTTAAGCACTGAAATTGCCAGCCTTATCCCACATGTGGAGTTTTAGACCAGGGACCATTTTGCTGGAAGTCTGAGCAAGAGAAAACTTGTATAAATTGCAAGGCTGGACCTAGGGATGGCACATAAATATCTCTGCCATACTGAAGAGGAAAGGCTTCCTCGATCTTTGCTTGATTCTATTCTCCCAGATTGTCATGACTTCCAAATGCTCGTGGCTCCAGTGAGTGAAGTTCCATTATTTGTGGGACGCCATGCACAGGACAGCAGGAACACTGGAAAGTTAGTGTGAGTTACTCTGCGTTTATCAGGGCTTAGTCATTTCATCTTATAGTGGAAGAAGTCAAGATCCAGGGTCATGAAGTCATAGAGCAAGGGTGAAGAGGAACCTCAGGACATCTGCTTCAACCCCCTCATTTTATAGATGAGGAAACAGGAGCCCCTGGAGATTAAGTGACTTATCCAAGGCCCTACAGGTAGTAGGGGTCAGAGGTGGGATTTGAACTCAGCTTCTCTGATTTCAGAGTCACTACTCCTTTCACACAAGGAGTATTAGAGTTTAAACTCTGGTATTCTGTTCAGTTGCAGTACCTTTCCACTATTCTTTCTCAAGAAATATTTCTTGGCTGATTAGACAAGAGTGCCCATAGATCATTGTCTCTGCTCTGGAAACACTGTCTTGGGGAGAAAAGAAAAGTATATACACTTTCCTGGGACCGGGAAGCTCATTAACTGAGCCCAATCCCTAGCAAGTTTTTTTTGCACTTGAGGCCACCCCCATTTTCCCCCATTTGAGTGTAGGGGTATTATCACTGATCAGAGAGGTTGACCTCCCACTGCCTCGGGGCACAGCTTTTCTGCAGAACAGCAACCTGGCCCAGATGTTCTCCTGAATCTCAATGAAGGCACCTACTTAAAATGCAGCAAACAATCCAAAATTATGCGGGGGCCTGAGAAAATGTCAAATTATGCAGAAAAAATGTGAGCCCTTAGAAAGCTATATTCGAGTAAGCACAATTCAACCTCCCCCAAACTGGCATGGGCAGGCCTTTGCAGGGACCATTAGGAAAGGATGAATTTAAAAATCTCAATAATAAGAAAATGACTGACAGGCAATTCTTGGAAATTTTCCTCTTGAAACAAAGATCCCCCTTGTAGCTCTGGGGAATGCAGTCACTTAGCAAAGTCACACACCAAAGAACTGGTGTGTTGGGAGAGGGGCTTCGTAGGCTTCTCAAATACACTAAAATTCCCCAAGCTGCTGACCAGACTTTATCACAAAAGAGTTCCAATTCAGGTTGTGTGTGTGTGTGTGTGTGTGTGTGTGTCTGTGTCCCAAAGCAGTTAACTTGAAATGAGTTAGAAGTGAAATAAAACTTTTAGAGCCACCAAATACTTAAGGAATCACCTAGCAGCATCCCTTCATTTTATATATAGGGAAACTGAGACCCAGGAAGGTTAAATGCTCTGAGTTCACTGAATCAAGGGATTATAGAAATGAACAAGACCTCAGGTAATTCAGTCCATACTTGACAAGGTATTACAAGATCCCTAACAAGTAATCCATCAACTTTTGTTTAAAGGCCTTCACTGTGGAAAATTTCATTGCCTCTCAAAGCACTTCATTCACCTTCCCCCTCTTCCCCAAGACTGAGTCTCTCTACCTCTTCCAGTAGCCACTAAATCCCAGGGCTAATTGGCATGGAAGCTTTGACCTGTTCCGTTTCTAACATGGGCCCCATCCCTTGACCCATCCCTTCTCCCAGAGGCTCATCATGTTGGTGCCAGATTCAATAACTGACATCCCAATCATCTTTATTCCTGCTACATCTCAGAACTCCTGAGCTTGTGACCACCAGCCTCGCTGCTACCAGCCTCCCTGGTAGCAGGAACTCCAGACATGGCCACCATGCCAAGCTCCTTTCACTTTTAGACAGCTCTAGTTGCAACGTTTTTCTTACATCTAATCTAAATCGGTAACTACAACAACCTCAGTTCCCAGTTCTGCCTCAGGGGTTAAGCAGGACAAATCGAATCTCTTTCCCACATGATAGACAGGAAGACTCCTGTCATATCCTCCTAAATCTTCCCTTCTCCATGCTAACTGTTCCTAGATCCTCACCAAAAGTGTTTGCCAGTCATGGAGGCTGTCTAGTGGTAGAGGTAAAACAGAAGGGGAATTTCTGGTGAGGGCCTTCAGTTCTCAGACATCTCCAGTGATGACCTATCTCTACTCAACTCTATTTGGGCTGTCGTCTCCAACCCTTCTCTTCTGGAAAATTGAACTCTGCCCCTGGAACCACTCTGGTTTTGATAGGCCAGCATTGGCCTTCTCTTGCTTGGCTCCAGGGCTCCATAACACTTCTTGGAAATCACTAGCCATGTTCTCTCTCTACCGCTTCTCCTATTTTCCTCCATTAGAATGTAGGCTTCTTCAGGGCAAAGACTATCTTGCTTGATCTGATGTGTATCCTCAGTGCTGCCCGACAACTCCAGGAGAAATGCCAGGAGCAGAACAGAGGTCTATATACAATATTTGCAGATTTGACCAAGGCCTTTGACACTGTTAGTCATGAGGGCTTATGGAAAATTATGTCAAAATTTGGTTGCCCAGAGAAGTTCATCAATAAGTCAACTTCATTATGTCATGCTTACTCAGGTTCTGGATAGTCGGCAGTGCTCTCGTGCCTTCCCAGTCACCAAATGGAGTGAAACAAGGCTGTGTACTTGCTCCCATGCTCTTTAGCATGATATGTTGTCAAATGCTTTCAATGAGGATGAACACGGCATCAAGCTCAGCTACTGTACTGATGTAAATTCTTCAATTTGAAAAGGCTACAAACTGTGAGCTGATCTAACCATTCTGGAGAACAATTTGGAACTATGCCCAAAGGGCTACAAAAATGTGCATACCCTTTGACCCAGCAATATCGCTTCTAGGACTGTATTCCAAAGAGATCATAAAAATGGGAAAGGGTCCCATATGTACAAAAATATTTATAGCAGCTCTCTTTGTGGTGGCCAAGAACTGGAAATCTAGGGGATGCCCATCAAATGGTGAATGGCTGAACAAGTTGTGGCATATGAATGTAATGGAATACTATTGTGCTGTAAGAAACGATGAACAAGACTTCAGAGAGGCCTGGAAGGACTTATATGAACTGATGCTGAGTAAAAGGCGCAGAACCAGGAGAACCTTATACACAGCAACAACCACAGTATGTAAGGAATTTTTCTGGTGGACTTAGCCCTTCACAGCAATGTAAGGACCTAAAAAATTCCCAATGGACTCTTGAGGCAAAATGCCATCCACACTCAGAGAAAGAACTATGGAATGGATTGCAGATTTAAGCAGACTATTTTCTCTTGTGTTTTGTTTTGTTTTGTTTTCTCATGGTTTCTCCCATTCATTTTAATTCTTACATGCAACATGACCAAGGTGAAAATGTATTTAGTAAGAATTTATGTATAGAACCCATATAAGACTGCACACCATCTTGGGAAACGATGGGGGACAGAAGGGGGAAGGAAGGGGAAAGGAGAGGGAGAAAATCTAACATTTATGGAAGTGATTGTAGAAAACGGAAAACAAATAAATTAATTAATAAAAAAAGGTTTAAAATGCCAAACTGAAGAGTTTGGATATTCTCCTAGTGGCAATAGGGAGTCCCTGAAGATTCTTGTGCAGAGTAGTGATATACTCAGATTTATACTTTAGGAAGATTACTTTGGCAACTGTATGGGGGATGGTTTGAAAAAAAGGAAACATTCAAGTCAAGATTACAGTTAATAAGCTGTTAAATAGTCCAAATAAAGTGTTATGAAGGTCTGAAGAAAAAGAAAGAAAAGAAAAGGCTACAAACAAACACCAAAATACAGGGAGTATTGGTGCATGATTTTCTGTTTGCAGATGATTGTGCACTCAATGCAGCCTCTGAAGCTGAGATGCAAAAGTATGGATCAATTCTCTGCTGCCTGTGCTAATTTTGACCTAATAATCAACACCAAGAAAACACAGGTACTCTATCAGCCACCACCACACCATCCATACATGGAACCATTGGTTACACCAAATGGAGAAGTTTTGAATGCTGTGGGTAAGTTCACTTACCTTGGTAGTGTACTTTCCAGGGATGTACACATTGACAATGAGGTTGATACATGCATTGCCAGAGCTAGCTCAGTGTTTGGGAGGCTCCAAAAAAAAAGTTTGGGAGAGGAGGTATTAGACTGACTACCAAACTGAAGGTCTACAGAGCCATTGTGCTGACCTCATTGTTTTATGCCTGCAAAACATGGACAGTCTACCAGCACCATGCCAGGAAACTGAATCGCTTCCATTTGAACTGTCTTAGGAAGATTCTGAAGATCACCTGGTAGGATACTACCAGACACTGAGGTCCTTAGTCAAACTAAACTACCAAGCATTCAAACAGAGTGCAGCTCTGATGGGCTGGCCACATTGTTCGAATGCAAAATGTACACTGGCCAAAAAGACTATTTTATGGAGAACTTACATGGGGCAGGTAATCACATGGTGGTCAGAAGAAGTGATGCAAGGTCTCTCTCAAGAACTTTGGATTTGACTGTGCAACATGGGAGACACTGGCACAGGATCACTCAGCTTGGTGTGCCCACATCAGAAAGGATACTGTGTTCTTTGAGCAAAGCAGAATTGAGACAGCATAAAGTAAACATAGGATGCACAAATTTGGAGTATCCACCCCAAGTGTTCACATGGACTATCTGTACTCAATCTGTGGTAGAGCATTCCGAGCTCATATTGGTCTGATCAGCCAGTGAGACACATTGAAACTTGAGTTTATCACGGTGATGTCATTTTGGTCCTCTGAGAACGAAAGTTAACAACCACTAACCAGTACACTACCAGAGTGAGTGCTTAATAAATGCCCCTTCCCTTCCCTTCCCTTCCCTTCCCTTCCCTTCCCTTCCCTTCCCTTCCCTTCCTTTTTATTCCCTCCATCCATCATCTATCTATCTGTCTGTCTGTCTTCTTGAACAACCGTTATAGATAGAAAATATGATGTGCCTACACCTGAATAGGAAGAAGAGAGTGCACTAGATCAAATCTGAGAAATCTCATAATGTTTTCAATAATATCAAGATGATTCCTGATACAACACCCCCCACCACCCTCCACCCACAGCCTTTTCTTTTAAAACATCAATGTTTTCCCAACAATGTTATATTGTTGTCGATCATTGTACAACATAATTGTCAAGAGTCAAAATTGTGAGTGTCCAAAAGGGCAATGAAGAGACACATGATGGTGTAAGTCAGCTGCAGTATGTTACCAATGATGAGTTACATCTGAGAAGTGGCATAAAGGGAAATGTCCCATTAGAAAAGAAGGTGGCACAGTCATGTAGCCAGAACAAGGGAGAACAAACAGACCTCCCAGTGATGCCATGGTACTCATGGAATGCTGAAGGTCCTGGAGGACAGTTCTTAGCATGTTGACCGGAGCCTCAAAGAATGTATAAGATGTGGACAAGAATTGCACAGGACGAGGTATGGATGGCTTGAGCTGAACGTCATTGACTAGAAAAGGCACCACGTATATGATATCCTGGGTCCATTAAAGTATGGACATAATGTCCCTAAAGATATTTGGTCAACAATACTCTATACAAACATACAGGATGAACGAATGAAAAAACATGTATTAAGCTGATCAATTAGTACTTATTATTAAGCCATTCAATCAATACACATTTATTAAGTGCCTACTATATGCCAGGCATCATGCTAAGTGCTGGGGATACAAAAAGAGGCCAAAGACAGTTCCTGTCCTCAGTGAGCTCACAATCTAATAGAGCAGACTCCAAATCAACAAATGTATACAAACAAATTATATGCAGGATAAATAGGGTGTGATCAACAGGGAAAGTATTTTAGTTGGGATTTGAAGGAAACCAGGGAAGCCAAAGGATGGAGAAGAGGAGGGAGAGCACCCCATGCATGGGGGACAGCCAGGGAAAATGTCTGGGGTGGAGAGATGGAGTGCCTTGTTTTGAGAACAGCCTTTGTTACTGGATTGAAGGGTGTATGTTGAGGAGTGAGGCACAAGAAGACGAAAGGCGCAAAGGGGCTGGGTCATGAAAGGCTGTGAGGAACACTTCCCTATCAAAAAAAAATACAAACAAGATGAAGGCTTGTTTTACGATGGCATCTCATTTAGTAGAGCTTTATCCTAGTGTATTAAAGTGTTCATTTTTAGCTTGCCATTCATTTCACAAAATTTATAGCTGAAAGGAATCTTAGAGTTTATTTAGCTCATCCTCTTCATGTTAGAGAAGAAAAATGAGGCCCAAGATGGGAAATGACTCACCTAAGGCCACACAGGATTGCCATTCAGGCCTTCTGAATAAAAACCAGTGCTCTTTCTATGACACCATGCTGATTTTACAGGGAGCAAGTGTCAAAGGTGGGGATCTAGGTGGAGAAACTTAAAGCTAAAGTATTAGGAGTCATTGATCTTTGTAGAAGAAGAAGAAAAAGATGATGAGGAGGAGGAGGATGATAAAGAATTTCAGAAAGGGTTACCTAAATCAAGGGGAAATATGATTTTTTTTTTTAGTGAGACATGATTTAGGGCTGGAAAGGACCTTAGAGTGATGGAATACCAGACTTAGGGGAAGGAAGACCTGCATTTGAATGCTTCCTCAGACCTTCTGTGACCTTGAACAAGTCACTTAATCTCTCAGCCTCAGTTGTCTCATCTGGAAAACGAGGATAACAGTAGTGCTTATTTCATAGGGCTCTTATGAGGATCCAACGGAATTACATACACACTCACACAGCTTTAATAGTTTACAGCTGCCCTAAGACTTTTGGGACACCCTATATATGAATATATGCATACACACACACACATATATATATACACACACATATATGTACATACACACATACATATATAGTGATTTGTGAATCTTAATGTTCTATGTAAATGTGACCTAACCTCCTTATTTTATTGATGAGTAAAAGGAGTTAAATGTGCTCCCTTGAGTTCATAGGGTTGGTGAGTAGCAGCTCCAATATCTGAACTCAGGTCCTCTTACTCCCCAGCTGGTGCCAGTCTCATGCTTTACAGGTACATTTTTCAGGAGCACTTCTGTTATATAAAGCAAGGCCAACCAACAAAATGCTCCTAAGAAACCTGATCGGCAAACTTGGACACGTTTGGGGATGAGGGTGGTGGTGTGTTTTTTTTTTCCCCTCCTCTGCCCAGGACCACTTGTCACAGACAGTTAAGTCAGAATCATCAACAGAGGTGGCATCTCCAGGGAGCTAATGATCTGCTACAGGACAGCAGGGCCGGAGGCAAAGTTATTACAGCTCTTGTAAGTCAGGAAAATATAAAAATGTAAAAAAGGAAAATAATACCCCTGTTTCACTTGGGGGAAATAAAATCACATGTATGGTCTCTGGTTCTAAACTCTATCACTGGGACCACTTGGACAAAAACTGGCCCAGCAAGTGCGCCAAGTTTGAGTCTCAATGTAAGAGAAATCAAGAAGGCTGGACGGCTGAGTGGGGAGTAGGCGTGGGAAGGCAGTGGCTTTTGTCAATAACCATGATCCTCTCTGTCTCTCTGTCTCCATCTGTCTTTTTGTTTCTGTCTCTCTCTGTCTTTCTGGTCTCCCTTTGTCTCTGTCTTTCCCTATCTTTCCGGTCTCTCCCTGTCTTTCTAGTCTCCTTCTTTCTCTGTCTCTGTCTTTTTCTGTTTCTCTCTGTCTTTCTCTTGTCTCTCTTTGTCTCTGTCTTTTTCTATAGACACCCCATAAAGGCTAAACTTGCCCTGGCTGCTGGCCCTCCTATTGATGAGCTGTTGGATGTTGGGGAGGATGACAAGAGAACCAGATGGAATTTCCATGTAGCAGAGTAGAATATTTCTGGGGAGTCTGGCTCAGAGAATCACAGGATGACAGGTCTAGAGCTGTAAAGGGCCTCTGAGGACATCTAGTTCAATGATTTAATTTTATAGATGAGGAAACTGAGGCCCAGAAAGTTTAAGTGACTTGCTCTAACTTACTCACAGGAAGTTAGTAACAGAACCAGGATTGGAACTCAGGTCCTCTGACTCCAAAGTCAGTGTGCTTTCCCATGTACTATCTTGCCTGACTGCCTTTCCCTGTGTGTTTGAGTTGCATGTGTTGCTGGGGAAGGTCTTACATGGTGGGCTATATTGGAAGCTTCTGGAGATCACAGGGCCATAGATCTAGAAATGAAAGGGACTTCAGAGGCCACTTAATTGAACACCTGCACATTACAGATGAAAGAATGGAGGCCCAGAAAGGACAAGTGAATTGTCCACAGCCAGACAGATAGGAAAGTAGCAGTTGGGATTTGTACCCAGGACCTCTAGAGTTAGGGTTTGGTTAATGATGCTGTTTCACAAATTCAGTGATGATTGATTGAATCCTTGGCAATCCCTTTTGATCTCTTTCTTAATCTCGAGTAGATCTGTGCCTGAGGTTTCTGGATCCTGACATTTCAGTCATGAAGCCTGTCTTCTACTTCCAAGAACTTATCTCCTTCCCAACTTCCAGGGTAAGGTGCCATTTTTTTTCCTTCCAAGAATCATTCATTATTTTCTCTCTATTTCCCTGAATCCATTCTTTACCACAAGAGTGAGACAGTAATTTAGAATCTACCCCAAACTCAAAGAGAGGGAGGGAGAAGGAGAAGGAAAGGGAGGGGAACAGAGACAGAGACAGAGAGATATAGAGAGAGATGGGAGGGAGAGAGACGGAGAGACAGAGAGAGAGGGAGAGGCAGAGTGAGACAGAAAGAGAGAAGAGAGAAAGGAAGAGACACAGAGGGACAGAAATAAACAGAGAGAGATGGTGAGGTGGAAGGTGGTGGATGGAGAGACAGAGACTTTAGCAGGAGATATTTCTGTTTTGGGAGAGATGGCGGAGAATCCATAATCCCTGATGTTTGAGTTACTTTGAATTTCAACACAGGTTGCAGGGAGATGCAATAACTCTTTCTTTCAGCAAAATGCAGGCACATAGGCATACACACACCATCAGAGACTGTTGCAGTGTTGGTTTGACTTAGCTGTATTTCTTTGTTATAAGAAAGGGTGTGTGTGTGTGTGTGTGTGTGTGTGTGTGTGTGTGTGTGTGTGTGTGTGTGTGTGTGTGCGTGCGTGTGTGCGTGCGTGTGTGTGTGCATATATGTGTGTGCGCGTGGTAGGGGGAGTGGTATTGAAAAGTGCTATAAAAACAAAGAGCATCAATAAAAAATTATTTAAAAAAATGTAAACACATCATGTGTAGCTCTGTTCCAGCTTCCCTGGAGTGTTCCCCCTACAGCTGCAGAGAGAGAACCCTGTCCCCACCAGGATCCTGCTTTCCTCAACAGTCCCTAGCCCCTTGCTCCAGGCCCCCTGGTAGAGGAGTACCCAGAATCTCCTGCAGAAGCACTAGGAGGGAAGGTGTAGGCCTCGACTCTGGCCTCTGCTCCACCAGGGGGAGAGTTGTCTTTGTTACTCATGCTGTGTCCAACATTGTGTTTTCAAGTACATTAATGTTGCTGCTTTATATGGGTAACTATTTGAAGAAAACCCAATACATGAAAAGCTGATTGAGACAAATTAGAGGTTGGTCATCTGCAGAGTGAAATGATTTTTCTCTGCTGCACAATCTTGCCTTAAGCCACCTCTGCCTTCTAACATCATGTCAGGCCTCCCATTGGCCTCTTCTGGCAATGGGGATGATAACTGTGGTTCCGTTTCCTTACAGGGGTATCATGAGAATCAACAGCAAGGATGCCAGCAGCTCTGGTCTCTGTTACACAATCATGACCCCATTGGGGCAGGTGGATTGTTCCTTTGCATGTCACTGTTTCCAGCCCCTACAGAGCAATGGAGGTGGTGTTTCCATGGGCAGATCTTTCCTTTACATTCCCCTGCATTTCCATCTAGATGAGTGGCAGAGGCTGCCGCATAAACACAGGCCATGCCATTCAACAAACTTTTTATAAAGCACTCCTAATGTATAGGGTACTGCACCAGGCAGTGTGGACACAGAGAAAGACTGAGACTTCTAGCCATGAGGAGAGCATATTCAGCTGGGGAAGTATAATACATACACTCATAAACAAACACAAGGTACACTGAGGAAGGAGAGAAAGAAACACAGAGAGCAATGGAGAGACAGAGAGAGTAACAGAGAGACACAGAGATAGAGGTAGAGACAGAAACACACTCACCCAGAGAGAGAGACAGACAGAGAGAAACAGAGAGACAGAGAGACAGAGACAGAGACAGAGAGACAGAGAGACAGAGAGACAGACAGAGAGACAGAGACAGACAGAGACAGAGACAGAGACAGAGAGACACATGCAAAGAGAGAACAATTGGAGGAATGGAGGTAGGCTTTATGGAGAAAGTTGGGCCTGATCTGACTGATCTGAGCCTTGAATGAAGATGAGGAGTCCAAGAGGCAGGAATGAGGAGGGAGTACCTTTCAGACTTGGAGGGATAAAATGTTGAGGGTGGGCATCATCCAGGAGTCTGGTTCAGTTAGAATGTGGAGTGTAGAAAAGGTAGTAATGTGAGCTAAGGCTGAAACATGGGCTGCAGACAGGAATTCTTGAAGTCTTTAAATACCAGGCTGGGCAGTTTATATTTTATCCTACAGACAATGGGAAGCTATTGAAGGTTTATGGAGCATGTACCTCAAGAAGATGAGTTGGCAGTTTTCTGAAGGATAGATTGAGAAGGAAGGTGGGAAGGCTGGAAGTAGTGGCCAATTAAAGACTATTAAAGACTATACACGAATCCCCTGGCAGTTAGGTGGTGCAGCGGGTAGAGCACTGGGTTTGGAATCAGGAAGATTTGGCTTTCTGAGTTTAAAACAGACCTTAGACTCTTACTAGCTGTGAGACCCTGGGCAAGTTACTTAACTTTGTTTGCCTCAGTTTCCTCATTTCTAAAAATGAAATGGAGAAGGAAATGGTCAATCACTCCAGTATATCTGCCAAGAAAAGCCCAAATAAAGTCACGAAGAGTTGGGCACAATTGAACAACAAAAACACTAATCATACAAGAGGTGATAAGGGCTTGAACTGGAGTGTTGTCTGTGTGAGCTGAGAGAAAATGAGACAGGACAGATGTTATCTAAAGACAGAATCCACAAGACATGTTAGTCTAATTAGATATAAGGAGAGAAAGAAGAGTTCTGTATGATTTTGAAATTATGAACTTGGTGAGTGGCATAATAATGTAATCCAGCCTAGCTGCCCCAGTCTAAGCTGAGAGGAATGAAGGTGGGGAAGGAGGAGAGCAGTATTCCTCTGAATCCCAAAACCCATTTGAGAGGTACTGACATAAGAAGGCTTAGCACCTCAGCATTGGGAAGAGGAAAGAGATAAATGGTTACAATCTCATTGTGCACTGAGCCAGAATGAGAAACAGAGACTTGCTTGAATCATCTGAGAAAGAGCGTTTCCACAGCTACAGTACCTGATGATACCTTTTGTATGGAGGATGGTGCATATGGGACCCAAGTATAAAACTGAAGGTTTAAATAGAAGATATTTAAACATTTCTGGGTCACGTGAGCAATAAGATGGTGTCTGGGCATTTTCTCCCATCTTCGTGAACCTTTAAACCTCTTCAAAACAGAAATTTTGTATTAAACATAAAGTAGCATCAGCTGTCTCCAAAGACTACAACACCCACAATCCAAAAGAAAGCTGAAAAAAAAAGCAATCCTGGAACTGACCCTCACTGACCCTGAGCTCACTCAGCACCCTTCCTCAATCTCCCACACTCTGACAGCAAGGCTTCACTAATAGACCCAAGAAAACAATGCAGGTTTGTGTTGCAAGACACCCTTACACCCTGGTCCCCCTGCTCTTTTTCATGTGCCATGGACATTACCACAGTCTGTGGAAGTTTATCTAAAGCTCATCCATTAGTTTGACCACAGCACTTTAGGAGCAGAAACCTGCTGGAGTCGCAAACCAAAACCAGCAGTATTACAAAGCACTGAACTGCCAGTGCTGGGCAAGAGAACTGAGGAATGGAGGGAGTGGAACAGGTTACCAGGACAGGACACTGTGCTCCATGAAGCTTGAGAGAAAGAGCATAGTACCTAGCTGGAGCTGGTTCTGACCACCCAAAAGCCATTTAGGGCAGAGATGTAGGCTGGTGAATCATGAATTTCCTGGAGTCAGAGGAGGTTGAGATCCTTTGAGATTCAGCCCCTAAGGAAACCATAATCAAAAGGGAAGGAGTCAGGAAGTGAGTGATAAGGGAAATAAGGAAGGAAAAGACTAAGATTTCAGGAAAAAGAAAACTCAAAGATCTTGAAGAAAAACAGATAAATCAACAGGAAAAACAGTAACAGTTGGAGGAAATATGGCTTCCAGATCTAGTAAATGAGTTCAGGCATCTATGAGTAAATACTGTAAAACAAAGGAATATGATTCAACACTTGATGAGACAGAGGACCCTGTGGAGTTTGAGGAGACCAAAGAAATAAGAAACATGAGAGCAGAATTTATGTCCTGCATTGCAAAAATATTGAGCAGAATAGAAAAAAACCGCTTGAATTTGCAATGACAAGTCTCACCAAAGAAACAAAAAAAAAGAACAATAGATTTGGAATGCAAATATACTAAAGTAAAGAACAGCCTAGAAGAAGGAAAGGGGGAAAAAGAACATTAAAAGAAAATATATTCGCTACTTAAGTATAACATATTAGTCTTGAAGACAAAATGTAGAGAGACAATCTAAGGATCGTAGGTCTTCCAGAAGAACATGACAGAACAAAAATCTTTATACCACAGTGAAGAAATAATAGAAGGCAACTGCCCAGAACTTCTGAATTTAGAAAATATAATTACAATTAAAAGAACTGACAGATTCTGTCCAGGAAAAAAAGTACAACAAAATAAAATAACCCAAGGCTGCAAACTCTAAGCACATAGTGGTTAAATTTTGTAATTCAATTCAGAAAGAACAAGTTCTTCAACCCATCAAGAGAAAAACTTTCATATACAAAGGAAAGGACATTTGAATAACCCAAGATTATTCTGTGCCCATCAGAAAAATGAGGAGGGAATGGAATGATGTGTTCCAAAGAGCAATGGAGCTCAAGAAGCAGCCCTGGGTGACCTATCCTGCAAATATGAGCTTAATCATATAAGACAAAAGATGAAGATTTAATAATAAAGAAGAGTGAAACATTTTTAGAAAGAAAACCAGAACTGAAAAGATTATTTGCTTCTCAAATACACCAAATAACAAGAATGCAGGAAGAGTGAATAAATTCACAAGTGAAGGACAGTAAAAGCAATAACTTGACAACAGGAAAGACCATTGTAAATGGACACAAGGAGACCGGGTGAGGCAGAAGTCTGGAGAGGTAACAGAGAGGAGGCAGAACCTGATGGCACCCTGTCTACAGGTGAGTGCTTCATTTGGGGGACTATGTTACAATATGAGAAGGTATATGAAAGAGAAGGAGGGGAGCAGGGGGATAGAGAGGAGTGAGTGATGCACTGGGTCTAATCAAGAGCTAGCAATGAGAGGAAGGTGACTTCTCTGGCCTCAGAGAAAGCAGAACCTACAGGGAAATGGGAGAGGAGGAGAGTGGAGAGACTGAAAAGAGGAGAGAAAAGTGGCTTTATTTTGGAGATGAGAGAGGGGTCTACTGATGAATGCTCTTATCGGTGAAGAGAGCTGGCTTGTGAGCAATGAGGACCTTACACTGGGTGAAGCCTGGAGTATTCGGAACTTAAAAAATCTACTTGTCCTGGGAAGGGGTGGGAAGTGGGGGATCAGTTGGAACCCCAAGGGCAATTGGTACCTAGAGGAGTGGAAGAGCAAAAACACAAGGAATAGATTTCCAGGCAAATCAATCCAACAATCAACCAGAGAGGGTTTAGACCAGTAGTGGGGGAAGGGCCCTACTAAGAGGAAGTGTCCTCTCTTAACACCTGCATATTAAGCATTGTTTATTATATATATGTACGTGCATGTGCACAAATAAATAAGTCAGCCTGTTTATCTGTTTGTATCTGTCTATCTGTCTATCTGCCTATCTGTCTACCTGTCTTCCTGTCTATCTATCCTCATGGTTAGGGTTCTATTAAATTAAAGATTAGAGAGGCAAGGAAACAAAATTATTGCTTCTCTCAGATGATACGATGATATTGAGCAGTGGGGTCAAGCTCCAATAGAATCGGGGCCACTAAGCCCTGGGAGCCACATGCTGACTTAGAAAACAATGTTAAGATTATTTATGTTCTATTTCATTTGTTTATTTTGTTGAATATTTTCCAGTTATATTTTAATCTGATTCCTGCTGCACTCAGACATGTTTGACTCCTCTGCTAAAGAAAACTTCAGAGAATCAGCTAAAATTGGCTAAAAAAATTAGTAACCAGCAAAATTGGAGGATATAAGATAAATCCACATAAATGATCAACAGTTATATATATGTATATACATATATATGTATGTATATGTATATGTGTATGTGTATGTGTGTATGTAAAACACCAACAAAATCTATTAAGAACTAGAAAGAAATTCTACTCAAAATAACTTGTTGTTCAGTTGTTTTTGACTCTTAGTGAATCTGTTTGGGGTTTTCTCAGGAAAGATGCTGGAATGGTTTGCTAATTCCTTCTCCAACTCATTTTACAAATGAAGAACTAAGACAAAGAGGGTTAAGTGACTTGCCCAGGGTCACACAGCTAGTAAGTGTTTGAGGCCAGATTTGAAGTCAGAAAGATGAATCTTCCCGATCCCAGTTCTCTATCCACTGTGCCACCTAGCTGCCCCTCAAAATAACTATAGAAGCTTTAAAATATTTGAAATTGTATCTACCAGGATTTACCCAGAGATTACATGAATCTAACTATAAAACACTTTTTTTTTTGGCAGAAATAAAGACAGATTTAAATAATTGGAGAAACATTAATTGCTCATGGGAAGGTTGGACCAATATAATAAAAATTAGAATGGCTATAATACCTAAATTAATGTGCTTATTTAGTAACCATACCAGTCAAATTCCCTAGGGAATACTTTATAGAGCTAAAAAGAAAAACATATTAATATGAAGGGACAAAAGGCCAAGAATCTCAAGGGTAATATTTAAAACAAAGTGGGAAGGAAAGGGAGGAGACTCTCAGTATCAGATCTCTAACTGGACTACAAAGCAGTAATCATTAAAGTAATTTGGTACTAGGAAAAAAAGAGATTGATCAGAGGAACAGATTAGGTATACAGCAGGCAAACATTGTAGCACAGTTCGTAATAAACCCAAACATCTCAGTGAGTAGAGGAAGGACTTATTATTTGACAAAAACTGCTGGGAAAACTGGAGAGCAGCTTAGCACAAATTACATTTAGACCAATACCTCACACTGTATGTCAAGATAAACTCCAAATAGATTCATGATCTAGATATAGAAAGATCACATCATAAACAAATTAGAAGAGCAAGCATATCTTCATATTCATGACTGAGTAGAAAATAAAATGGACACAGGATAAATCAGATAATTTTGGTTACATAAATTTTTTAAAATTTATTTAAGTTTTCAACGTTCATTTCCACAAAATTTTGAGTTCCAAATTTTCTCCTCTCTCTTCCCCTCCCCCACCCCAAAACTCCAAACATTCTAATTGCCCCTATCACCAATCTGCCCTCCCTTCTAACATCCCTCCCTTCCCTTATCCCCATCTTTTCTTTTGTCCTGTAGGGCAAGATAAATCTCTATAATCCATTACCTGCATTTCTTATTTCCTAGTTGCAAGAACAATATTCAACAGTTGTTCCTGTAACTTTGAGTTCCAACTTTTCTTTCTCCCTCTCTCCCCACTCATCCCCATTGGGAAGGCAAGCAATTCACTTATAGGCCATATCTGTGTAGTTTTGCAAATGACTTCCATAATAGTCATGTTGTGCAAGACTATATTTCCCTCCATCCTATCCTGCCCTCCATTTCTTCTATTCTCTCTTTTGATCCTGTCCCTCCCCAAGAGTGTTGACTTCTAGTTGCTCCCTCCTCCCATTGCCCTCCCTTCCATCATCCCCCCCACCCTGCTTATCCCCTTCTCCCCCACTTTCCTGTATTGTAAGATAGGTTTTCATACCAATATGAGTAGGCATTCTATTCCTGCCTTTAGTCGAATGTGATGAGAGTAAGCTTCATGTTTTTTCTCTCACTTTCTCCTCCCTTTTTCCCTCCACTGAAAAGTCTTTAACTTGCCTCTTTTATGAGAGATAATTTTCCCCATTCCATTTCTCCCTTTCTCTTCCCAATATATTTCTCTTTCACCCCTTAATTTCATTTTTTAAAGATATGATCCCATCCTATTCAACTTGCCCTATGCTCTCTGTTTCTCTCTCTTTATGTGTGTGTGTGTGCGTGTGTGTGTGTATGTGTAATCCCACCAACTACCCAGATACTGAAAAAAGTTTCAAGAGTTACAAATATTGTCTTTCCATGTAGGAATGTAAACAGTTCAACTTTAGTAAGTCCCTTGTGATTTCTCTTTACTGTTTACCTTTTCATGCTTCTCTTGATTCTTGTGTTTGAAAGTCAAATTTTCTTTTCAGCTCTGGTCTTTTCATCAAGAATGCTTGAAAGTCCTTGATTTCATCGAAAGACCATTTTCCCCCTGAAGTATTATACTCAGTTTTGCTGGGTAGGTGATTCTTGGTTTTAGTTCTAATTCCTTTGACTTCTGGAATATCATATTCCAAGCCCTTCGATCCCTTAATGTAGAAGCTGCTAGATCTTGTGTTATCCTGATTGTATTTCCACAATACTTGAATTATTTCTTTCTAGCTGCTTGCAATATTTTCTCCTTGATATGGGAAATCTGGAATTTGGCCACAATGTTCCTAAGAGTTTCTCTTTTTGGATCTCTTTCAGGAGGTGATTGGTGGATTCTTTCAATATTTATTTTGCCCCCTGGTTCTAGAATCTCAGGGCAGTTTTCCTTGATAATTTCATGAAAGATGCTATCTAGATTCTTTTTTTGATCATGGCTTTCAGGCAGTCCCATAATTTTTAAATTGTCTCTCCTGGTTCTATTTTCCAGGTCAGTTGTTTGTTCAATGAGATATTTCATATCATCTTCCATTTTTTCATTCTTTTGGTTTTGTTTTGTGATTTCTTGGTTTCTCATAAAGTCATTAGCCTCCATCTGTTCCATTCTAATTTTGAAAGAACTATTTTCTTCAGTGAGCTTTTGAACCTCCTTTTCCATTTGGCTAATTCTGCTTTTTAAAGCCTTCTTCTCCTCATTGGCTTTTTGAACCTCTTTTGCCAATTGAGTTAGCCTATTTTTCAAGGTGTTATTTTCTTCAACATTTTTTGGGTCTCCTTTAGCAAGGTGTTGACCTGCTTTTCATGCTTTTCTTGCATCTCTCTCATTTCTCTTCCCAGTTTTTCCTCCACCTCTCTAACCTGATTTTCAAAATCCTTTTTGAGCTCTTCTATGGCCTGAGCCCATTGAATATTTATTTTGGATGTTTGGGATACAGAAGCCTTGACTTTTATGTCTTTCCCTGATGGTAAACATTGTTCTTCCTCATCAGAAAGGATGGGAGAAAATATCTGTTCACCAAGAAAGTAACCTTCCATAGTCTTATTTTTTTCCCCTTTTTTGGGCATTTTCCCAACCACTTACTTGACTTTTGGGTCCTTTGTCAGGAGTAGGGTATACTCTGGGAATCTTTAAGATCTGAGTTCCTCCAAGGTGGCACAATCAAGTCTGTACACTGGTCTGGGAGCAGGAGATATTTTTGCGCCCAGATCTTAGCAGTTTCCTCTTTGCAGCCACTTGACCTCCAGTTCCACCAAGACAGCACTGGGGGCTGAGATTCAGATAAGCTGCATGGGCAGGGCCACCATTTAGTGTGAGATAAAGATCAGCTGCCACAGGGCCTCTACACAGGGCTGAGGTAAGAATGGGCTACTCAGTGCCCCCAGGGATTTTACGATCCTACAATGGATACGCGCTGCTGTAGGGGCTGCTGTGGGAACTGCTGCCACCTGTCCAGTGTGGCCTCTGCAGCCTCTGCCTAAGGCCAGAGCTATGGGAAGGCCCTTATCCCTTCCTGGCCAGCTGAAAAAACCCTGTCACTGACCTTTGGCTCCTGTGGGTTGAGGGATCTGCGAACCGCCACTGCTGCTGCAACTGGAGATTCCACCCCTGATGGCTGTTCACAAGCCACACATGGCCAAGGCTTGGCCAGGCTCCACTTGGAGCCAGGTGCAATAGATGTTTCCCGCTGGCCTTTCAGGTGACCCTGGGCTGGAGATCTCCTCCACTCTGTTGTTCTCCACTTCTGCTGCTCCAGCGTTTATTGAGAGTCCCTCTCTTCAGGTATTTTATGGGCTGTGTGGGGAGAACCAGTATGTGTGTGCCTTTCTACTGTGACATCTTGGCTCCGCCACCCTGGTTATATAAATTTTAAAAGGTTTTACATAAATAAATCTAATGTAGTAAAAATTAGAAGGAAACCAGGCACTGGGAAAAAAATATTTTCAACAAGGTTTTCTGGTAAAGGTCTCACATCCAAGATATATAAGGAACCGATTAAAATTTATGAGACTAAGAACCATTCCCCAACCGATGAATGGCCAAAGGATGTGAATAGGATGTTTTCTAAGGAAGAAATTAAGCTATTAATAATCATATGAAAAAAGTGCTCCAAATCACTACTAATTAGAGAAATGCAAATTAAAGCAACTTTAAGTTTCTACCTCAAACCTATCAGACTGGGCACAGATGACAAAGGAGCAAAATAACACATATTGGAGATGCTACAGGAAGACAAGTACACTGTTTGTAAAGCTGCAGATTATTGATATAGCCATTCTGGAAGGCAATTTGGAACCATCCTCCAAATTATGAAACTATGCATACCCTCTGATCCAGCTATATCATTAATACACCCATACTCCAAAGAGATCAAAGAGAAAAGGATCCTCACATACAAAAATGTTTTACAGTATCCCTTTTTGTAGTAGCCTAAAATGGATGATTAAGGGGGTATCCTCCTTAGAGGGAGTGGTTAAACAAATTAAAGCATATGAATGTAATGGAATATTATTGTGCTATGAGATATGATGAAATGGATAATCTCAGAGAGAACTGAGAAGAACTCTATGAACTGATATAGAACAAAGTGAATGGAAACTGAGAAATTTATAGAATAATATTTTAATGAAAAATAACTTTGGAAGACTTTGAAACTTTGATCAGGGCAAAGATAAACCACTAAGCCAAAAGAATCAACATACATTATACTGTTCATCTAATGATGGAGAGTGATGAATTTAAAATGCAGAGAGAGATGGGCTTTTTTTAGACATGAATAATGTAGAGATTTGTTTTGCTGGAGTATGTATGCTATGTATGATTGAGGGTTTTCTTTTCTTTTCTTTTTATTCAATGAAGGGATAGTAGGAGGGAGAGAATAATTTAAAATGCTTGTTAATTGAAAAATAAACCATTAAAAAAAAGATTAAAGAGGTGATGAGCATAGCTTTCCAGAAGGCTCAGCTAGCAGAGGCCTCTGAGACTTACTTTTGACTGTGTCTATTTTGTGACTCCAAATTGTCCTTGTGTCTTCCTTTAATCTTGTGTCCCTGAACTTGTTCCTTTCATTGTTTGGACAACTGGAAACAGAGGACCTAGGTTCAAATTGTTAACCAAGTTGCGACTCAAAAAAAAAATAAGTTCAAGAGGCCCCTTCACAAAATTGTCACCTCTGTCTTTTACTATATAGTACTAGACAAGTCAACCTCTCTGAGTTTCCTCATCTGTAAAATGAGAGGATTGGAACAGATGGTCTCTAAGGTCCCTTCCAGTTCTGAATTTAAGAACTCATGAACCTGTGACATGATGTTCATGGGGCCTTGTGTAAGGCAGGTAAGCTCTGAGTGCCCCAGGCAGCCCTTCAAGGCTTTGTATATTGTACAACAGTCACTGACCTGCATAACTGACTTCAGATATTTGCCATAGACAGCTAAGGGATAGAGCTGCTGGGCCTTAAGTAAGGAAGACTGAGTTCAACCTGGCCTCATACCCTTACCAGCTGGGTAGCCCTGGGCAAGCCTTAAGTCTGTAAGTCTTAGTTTTCCACATTTATAATGTGGGGGTAATAATAGCACATACCTAATATTAGTGTAAGGGTTTAATATCTGTGAATATTTGTAAAGACATAATGTTTACAAAATATTTTGTAAACTGTAGAACACTGTATTAGTATGTCTTCCTACTAGTAGTAGTATTGAGAGAGGCATTTTCCTCATCAGGAAGGTCTGGTCCAAAAGGGAAAACAAAGAGAAATAAACCAATAAACTTAATGAAATCAACAAACTTAAGTGCTTCTCCATCCATCCTTGATGCAATAGTGCCTGCTTCTCCTGTCTGGTGAAGGAAATTATTATTTCTCTCTTGTATTTAATAACTACTTATTGAATTAAGACCAAGGTTTTTCCTTTTTTCTGCTTCCTCATCCAGAAATCAACTAGTGTGGGAAAATCTTGGGCAAAGACTTACCCAAGCTAAAGATCTAATCAAAGACAGTAAAAGAAATTCTAAGTTTAGGCTAATGGGTGGATTCCAGCTCATTGTGTGTGTTCTTACAGGTCTGGGGTAGAAGTGGATTCCCTCTTTGCTGTATAAATTGATAAATCTCTTTAACTAAGACTTTGACCAAGAGCAAGTGATCCAAGTCACTTACCCCCTTAGAATAAGTCCTCATTAGAATGAACCCTTATTATAATATTCATTCTCTGGTTAATTGTTAACCAATCAGAGTTGACCATCGCCCTTTGGAACACCTACCTTCCAAGGGTTTATAAACTGTGAGCCCATCACCATCAGGGGTCTTTGGCATTCAAGAATGCCTCTCTTATTAAAATACTAGCATTAATAATAAAATGACTAATATCCAGAAATTATATTTCTTGAACTTTTAAAATGCCACACTGGGTTAGCCAGGCCTAACTGCTCAACCAAAACTGACTACTCTATGGTGCTTGAAACTCATTGTGGTCATTCATTGATTCTGTGAATTGAATGGTGTAGAATTTCTGGTTTCCTGCTGAGGCATGTGGTTCCTGAATCAAAAGTCCTTAGCCAGAGTCACCTTTGTTTCACCAGGACTCTGAGACCCAAACTGTACCTTGCCACCTCCTGGCCATGACATCTAAGTTGCTGCATATCCCAGAATTCAGAGATCTCAGGGGAGACCTCATGACTGATGCTACTCATGTTTCTGCCTTCTGTCCATTGACCAATAAACAGGTCAATTTGACCTATGAGTGGTCTTTTCTTCCCTCAAATCCTTACACCTGAAGAAGCAACCATGACACAATGATAAGAGCACTGGACTTGGAGTCACAGGAATAGTTTCATTCCTGCTTCTCTCTATTACCTGTGTGACTGACATTGAACAAATTGCTTAACCTCTCTGAGCTTTGGTTTCTTCATCTGTAAAGTGAGGCAAGCAGACCAGCAGAGCTCTAAGATCTCTTCCAACTCTGAATTAAAAATCCTACAAACCTCTAACTCATATGGGCTGTTCCTGGGCAAAATGCCCAGGTCACTCTTAAAGATAGAATACCTGTTACTCTATATTGGTGGAAGGTGTCTCCTCACGGGGAAATCACAGGTCTGGCCTGAGAGGGAAAAAAAACCCAACCAATGAACTTGAGTTCCTCCATTCAGCCTCAATGAAATAGTGCCTGCTTCTCCTGTCTAAAGTCCCTTCTAACTCAAGACCTATGGTCTTATGAGTAACAGCCAGATCAATACAGTGTTTTATGGGACAAGGTCCTGGAGAAATTCCCATACTTTAAACCTTCTCTAGAATTTGTTAAAATATTCCTGGGGAATACTAATATACTAATACCCAGTAATACATTAGCATAGGATTTATACTTTCAGTCACTCAACAACTTATTGGGAGAGCTGGGTCTAAACCCCTGATTTGCTTAGTAAATAGCACAATGTCAAATTGTCTTTTCTAGATGTAAGGAAAGCAGAGTTTTCTTCTTTTTCAAAAATACTTTTACTCATTTTAGCTTTTCAATACTGGACTAGTTAGAGGGCACCCACCCTTGTACCCCACTGAATGCCTTCCCCAGAAAAGCAATGAGCAAAGGAAGTGGTCCAGACCTTAGAAGCGGCATTACCATTTACAGCCTTAGTAACCAATGGTTAGGTGGCATATGGATAGACCTGGACCCGGAATCAAGAAGCCCCGAGTTCAAATGTGACCTCAGTCACTTACTAGCTAAGTGACCCTGGGCAAGTAAATTGATTTCTGTCTACCTCGGTTTCCACAACTGTAAAACACAGATAGCCCCTACCTTCCAGAGGTTGTTGTGAGGATCAAATGAGATATTTGTAAAGCGATGAGCAATGATGCCCGGCCGTAATAGATGCTTCCTTCCTTCCTTCCTTCCTTCCTTCCTTCCTTCCTTCCTTCCTTCCTTCCTTCCTTCCTTCCTTCCTTCCTTCTCCTCAACACTGTGGTTGGGGGTTGGGAGTGTAACTCCAGCACTAAAATTCTATGATCTATTAGGCTGGATATAAAGATTCCTCTGATAATAACTCAGTGAGAGGAAGTGTCGAGGTAGTAGAAAGAACACTGGATTGGGAGTGAAGGGACTTCTGCTGGAATTTTGGCTGTGACCTCGGGGAAACCACAGCATCCCAAGACCTCAGTTTCCCCATCATTAGAATGTATGTTTACTGAGATCAGGGACCTGGTCATTGAAAAAAAGTCATTGTATCCTGGACACCTAGAACAATGTCTTTCCTAGAATAAATGTTAGAATGCCATCAAATTTGTAAATCGAGACTAGGTAATGTTGATAGATGGTATTTATACAGCAAAATATATATATGTGTGTGTGTATTGTAATGAATGAAAAGTCCAAGAGATATAATTTCTGGATAATTAATGATCAATTTACTAACTATGGCTAGTAAATATTAATAAAATGACATCAATGGTCCTCTCAGAAGCCAAAGACAAATCTTGGAGGCTGCTGGACTTTTAAATACCCTTGCAAGAGTAGGTGTTCCCGACAGACAGAAATCAATTCTGATTAGTTAACAATTAATGAAAGAATGAATTAATTAATGAGAATTAGAATGAAAGAATGAATTAGAGAATTAGAATGAAAGAGTGAATTAATGAGAGGTGGGCTTATTCTAATAAGGGGCTGGGTTACCTGACTTTGATTATGCCATTCTTGGACAAAGAGGCTCATCTCTACCCAGACCAGCCCTCCTATCTAAACAGTCTAAACAAAAGTATCTAGTCTCCACCCAGTCTTACCTGAGTAGGCCAAGGGAAAGAATTCCACAGTAGATGAGATGGTCTTTACCCATTAATCAGAACTAAGCTTTCCTAGTTGCATGGGAGTCCTGCCCAAGATTGAACCCAACCTCATCAGCCCTGTTGCTTTCACCTAATAACTAAATGAGGAAATAGAAAGGGGAAAAAACCTGAATCCGCCCATGTTAGTAACTGGTTATTAGTAATCATTTCTCAGTATACACACACACACACGTATGCATGTGTATGTATATACACACGTGTCCACACACACATATGTATATAACATGTATGTGTATACAAAAATATACCCAGACATATAAACTTACTTGATTCTCACAACAACCCTGTGAGGCAAGTACTATTATTATACCCATTTTATAGAAAAAAGAATCAGAGACTTAAAGAGGTCTAATGACTTGGCCAAGGTCACACAGTAAATGTCTAAGGCAAGATTTTGATGCAGATCTTCCTGACTACTAATCTGGCATGCTATCTACTCTCCAAGGTGTCATTAATAGTCATTAAAATTGCTTCTATCTCTAAATTCTATTATCTTAAAGCCCAAGTAAGGAAGAATCATGTGGTAGTCTGGAGATACAGTAACTTCCCTCCTATATGGATCAGTTGGCCTTGGGATCGATAAATTGAATACAGACAGCAGAACGCCACCAGGATGTACATTTCCTAAGCCTGAAGTACTCAGGAATCTACCCTTACTCTCTACCTCTGGGGAGTTTAGGTTTCAGGGCCACAAATATTTCCTGGAGACAAAGACAGCAGCACAGATCCATGCCCCTTTTCTCCACTCCATCACTTTTGCCTAGCTTTGATTTATGGGAGACCTGCCTCTAGTATGTCAGCAAAATGTCGCTTTTAATAACAGTGCTGGCATCCTGCATTTTCTTCTGGGTGCTTATTGTAGACGGCTTGATAATTTACAGCGGGAGAAAAAACATTACATTTCTTTCTAACATGTTTTGTGTCTTACCTTTCTTCTCTCTCCTTAGCATCTTGTCTATAAATTACAGATGATGCTAAGACTCTGGGTTTTTCACAATTCCCCAGGATTGTTCATCCCATGGCCAAGGCTTTACCCTCTTTTTGCAGGTGCCTCCCAGAACAGCATCCCTCTCTTAACAGTTTGATCACAGCCCTTTCTGAAATCTAAACCCCCAGGTTTTTCAATTGAGTTCACCATGAGAACCAGTCATTTGATCTGCTACCTGCCCCACCTTTCTCCTCCTGGACGGGGTTCCTTCAGAGGCCATCTCTATTTCTCAGTCCATCCACTTAGTTTAGGAACTCTACCCTGGGCATGAACTGCCCTGATTGGAGAATGAGTGAGTGAAAACTCACCTAACCTACTCTTATTTAGCTAGATTCAGACCATGTTTTACATCCCCTCCAACCATCTACCAAGGAAACTAGGGACTACTTGGTCATCTTGCCATTTGTCCTCCGACATGCGCCATGCCAGTCACTGTCCCACAAACAAACCAACAACCCAAGGCCATTTTCCACGTGTCCTCTGGGAGCAGGGATGAAATCAATACTACCACTGCTATTGGAAAGGACACGGCCATCAGCAGCTCTATTGTTCCACTTTAAAATCCCTATGAATCTTAAAACCAGAATCCTTTTCCCTGGCTACCATGTCCTTAGATGTGTTGTCCCTCAGTTTAGAATGCAAAATAAATCCTTGAGGGAAAAGACAGCCTCACTTTTGTATTTGTAACCCCAGGACCTAGCATATAGTAGATGCTTTAAAAAATTATTTTTCTTTTAATTAATTCTTTTATAATTTGTCTTCTTCGATCCTAACCAGCTAAGGAGATCCAGGATGTGTTGTGTGGGGTGGGGAGAGATGTAGACCAGTGTAGCCTGAATTGGATCAGGAACTGAGAGAGAAGGTTGAAAAGGTAACCTGGGAATAGATTGTCGTTAGAGTAATGTAGTGAAAGAGCCTGGACTGTAGAATTAGAGGTTTGGTTTTTTGTTCGGTCATTTTTCAGTTGTATTCATGGTCCCATCTGGGATTTTCTTGGCAAAGATACCAGGGTGGTTTGCCATTTCCTTCTTCAGCTCATTTTTACAGATGAAGAAACTGAGGTAAACAAGGTTAAGTGACTTGCCAAGGGTCACACAACTAGTAAATGTCTGAGGTCAGATTTGAACTCAGGAAGATCAGTTTTCCTGACTCCGGGCCCAGCACTCTATCCAGTGTGCCACTTAGCCTTGGGTTAAATTCCTGCTCTGTCATTCATGACCTGTGTGATCTTGGATAAGTGGGTTCACCTCTCTGAGCCTCTTTTCTTATTGGTAAAATTAGGTGATTGGACTAGCAAATTCCCTAAGGTTCTTTCCAAGTTGAAAGTCAATAATTCTATCATTTTCCCCATCCTTCAAAAATCAATGTCTTCTGTGTTTATCACTCCACCCCACATTGAGCTCTCCCTCCACCCCCTCCCCAAAGAAGGCCTGAGACAGCTCTTTTTGGAATTCCTCTATTTGTTAAGGGCACTACCAACCATCCTTCCAGTTACCAGCGTTGCTACCTTGGAGTTAACCTCAGTCCCTCACTTTCCCTCAGTCCCCCAATCCAGTCATCGTATTGACTCCCTGCACAACACCTCTCAGCTCTGTTTCTTTCTTTCCACTCACATGGTCAGCAGGTGACCTAAGGCCCTCTTGGGGGACTTACATCTTGGCTGGATGATTGCAATAACCTCTTATTTGGTCTCCTAGCCTCCAGTCTATCCTCCACATAGTTGCCAAGGTGATGTTGCAAAAGCCCAAGAATGACCATGTCATCCACCTATTTAGTAGCTCCCCATTACTCCTAGACTCAACTCATATTCCTGTGTTTGGCATTTAAAACCCTTTGCAATCTGACTCTGTCCTCTCTTTTCAGTTCATTCACATACTTAATGGTCCAACCAAACTTGATTTCTTGTAATTTCTCATGAACAAAACTCCATCTTCTACCTCTGTACCTTTGCCTAGGCTGTCCCTCATGCCTAGAATGTCCTCCCCTTTCACCTCTAGACCTTACATCCCTAGTTACCTTCAAAACTCAAACCAAGCACTGCCTTCCCACATAAGACTTTTCTTGATTCCTGTGAGGTGTAGGGCTTTTCCTCTGAGATTACCTGGAATTTTAAAAAATAGTCTTATCTGTGTACATGTCTCCCCTGACAGAACACAAACTCCTTGAATCCAGGGACTTTTAAATTTGCACCATTGTATACCTAGCATTAGTAGCAGGTGCTTAAAAATTCTCATTGATGGATTGCCCAATGTTGGTGGCTGTTCCCTTTCCTTTCCTGTTAGACTCTCAGAGGGCAAGGACCATTTGCATTTTCTTTGTACCCTCCATAGTGCCTTGTGTATAGTAGGTGCTCAATTAATGTTTGCTGATTAACTTATGGAGTGGGGAAAGACAGCAAGCAGGGTAGTATAGCGGAAAGAACACAGTTTTGACCCAGAAGACCCGGATGTGAATCCTACCTCTAAAACTCGTGGAGCGACATTAAGTCATTTACCTCTTGAGGTCTCAGTTTCCACATTTACAAAATGGAATGGAGATTGGATTAGCTGATCTTGAAGGTACTGTCTAAATCTATAAATCTCTGATTCTAGTGCCAGAGATGGGGAACCTGCAGCCTCGAGGTCACCTGTGGCCCTATAGGTCCTCAATCTGATACTTTAATCTATTAAAGTTTGCAGGTTTCCACCCCTGTGTCCAATCTCATCATTTTACCAAAGGAAAATTGAACCTTGGAGAGATAAATGACTTGGAGATCATACGGGAGAGCTGAATCTTCCTAACAAGGAATCTTGAACTTCATGTTCAATCAAAGTTCCTCCTATTCTGTGTTTGTTTCCATCTTCCCATTCATTTCTAGACATTCCTGTGCCCCCAGTTTTCAGAAACAGGAAAGAGGTAAAAATTGAATCCTATGCATTTAAATTGTAACTATGTCCAGAGTCTTTAGCTGATGGGCAAGTGTATACATTTAAATAATAAGGATGAGCCATTCAACTGTACCAATCAATCACTTCCCCAGCAGGTTGTGAAGCTGTTTACCATCCTTTAACATACTTCCCACAAGCAAAACTTGTCAGGAATATAATTGTTGTCTCTAAAACTGACAAGAAAATCCAGGCTCATGGATCCACTGAATGGGCATCAAGTACTCTCTAGCCTTTGCCAGAGTCTTCTTTGATGAACCAAAAATGAGAGGGTCACTTGACCCTGCCCCAGTTCTCTATTTCAGAATCTCCATCAACAAGATAGCCCAATACTTTATCTCTAATACAACCATTTTTTTTCCTTAATACTAACAACTTTCTTAAATGCAGTGATTCCAGGTTGCAAAGCTCATTCCTTCCATTATCTTCTTTGAGACTCACAAGACAACCCTGTGTCCTAGGTAGGGGAGAAATTATTATCCTTATTTTAGAAGTTGAGGAAATGGAAGCCCAATGACTTAGTTTCCAAATCTGTCAAATAGGAGAACTGTTCCAGATCATCTCTAAAATCCTTTCCAAACTCAAGAGGCTGAACAAGCTTTTGTTAGTGCCTACTGTGTGCATCTGGGCAGCTAGGTGGTGCAGTGGATAGAGCACCAGTCAGGAGTCAGGAGGACCTGAGTTCAAATCTCACCTCAGACTTGACACTCACAAGCTGTGTGACCTTGGGTAAGTCACTTAACCCCAATTGCCTCATCCTAGGTCATCTCCAGTCATGGATTCAGATGGCTCTGGAGGAGAAGTAAGGCTGGTGACCTGCACAGCCCTCCCTCACTCAAAACAAAGTCAAGTACAAGTCATGTCATTATTTCTCTGATGGACTGGTCTTCTTCAGCAACAAAGGATGAACGCACAACTGTGTGCATCATCTTAGCTTCGAGAATGGGTTGGGCCAAGCTAATTGTTAGTTGCTAAATGTTTTCTAATGAGGAACTCATCATGAAGGTTAACCAGATTTTCCCTAGTCCTTCTGGGACAAGTTGTTCTGAATCTGTCAGAGGGGAAACGAGAAGAATATACAAGTTTCGTCAGATGGAAAAATGGTAGAACCATTGGTGGAACTAGTGCAAGGATCATAAATGATGTACGGGTCAGGGCAGGGGAGAATTCTGTAAAGGATTGCATGGAATTACTGGAACTAGAGCCAGAAAGACCTGAATTCAAATCCTGTCTTGGACATTTGCTAGCTGTGTGACTTTGTGCAAGTCACTTAACCTCTCTCTGCCTCAGTTTCTTCATCTGTAAAGTGGGGATAATAACAATCTCCCAGGATTGTTATAAAGTTCAAATATGATAACAATTGTATAGTGCTTTCCACAGTGCCTGGTACATAGCAAATGTTTTCTGTTATTGTTAGCTGAGTGACTGAGCAAGTCATTTACACTCTCTGCCTTGGTTTTCTCATCTGTCCAATGAGACATTTACCTCAGAAGATAAAATATGTAAAGTGATTTGCAAACCCTAGAGTACTATAGAAATGCCATCCTTTCTAGCGCTGTTATCTGCCCAGTCACTTGGAATCATTCCTAGGTCACCGAGATGGTCGACTGTCAATCAAGGTAAAACTCTTTTAGCGGGAAAAGCGTTAAGTAAACTGACAAGAAGTAATAGGCTCCGCATTGTTTTCGTTTGCCACCCCTTACCAAACCAATTCATCACACTGTTCCCAAATTAATTCCTTCTAGAAAGATTAATTAGCAAATGCAGGTCTTTGCCTGAAATGGATCAGTTGACTTAAAAGATGGCCTCGGTGAACTTCAGTTTAATAGTAAGAGTTTGTTTAGTTCTGAGTGTTATGACTAAGAAGACACTGGTTCAATCTATGTATATATTTATGTGTTCATATATGTGCATAAATATATTTACATTATAAATGTAATATAATATATAAGTATATATAAACGTATGTTGAATTTATATATTTGTGTACATATGTCTTTTTATGAACAGTTCTGAAACACAGTACGGGTTTAATAAATGCTTGTTTCCTTGCCTAATGAGTGTGTGGCCTTTTTTATGCAAGTCTTAAATACACACACATACATGTGGTGAGTACAAAATCTTGACAAAGGGGTCCAAACCTATGATTTCATTAGGATAAAGAACTCTTGGTGTGGAAATGCCCACCACCAATGCAGATTAGCAACTCAATGATTCCCAAATTTTTGGTCTCAGGACCCCTTTACATTCTTAAAAACTGAGGGACCCCTTTCCAAGCACTTCTGTTAATTTGAGTTATATCTATTGATATTTACTGTATTAGGAATTAAAACAACTTATTATCATTAAAAACAATTAACCTCATGAACCTCCTGAAAGGGCCTTTGACCTACACTTTGAGAACTGCTATTTTAGAGAATCATAAGTGGCACTGAGCTGCTCTTGGTCACACAGCTAGCAGGTATTGGAAGCAGGACCTGAAACTAGGTGTTTCTGACTCCAGGACCAACCCTCTAATCCAAAGGTGGGCACATCGGGCCCTACAGCCTGTTTTCACGTAGCCTGGTGTGCTAAGAATGTCTCTTACATTGTTAAATACAATAAAACTTTATTTTTTTGCGGGGTGGGATGAACAATTAAGGTGAGTTGTCTGGGGTCACACAGCTAGCAAGTGTGTGAGGTTAGATTTGAACTCAGCTCTTTCTGACTCAGGCCCAGCACACTATCCAGTGCATCAAGTAGCTGCCCCTAAAACAACATTTTAAAATGTAAAAACCATTCTTCAATTCCAGCTGTTCAAAAAAGGAGGGAGAGCCAAATTTGACCTGCAGGCCTAGGTTTACTGACCACCCCCCCAATCATTTTATCACATTGCTTGTCTAAATAGGTAGATTGTTACTTGGATTTGTGTGTTTTTTTCCACCCCAACACAATCCTATTTCTAGAGAAGTGGACAAATGGTAGAAACTTCGTATATTTTCTTATGTTTAAAATTTGCATCAGATATCTTTAAATTCAGCCCCCGTACCAGAAGAGGAGTGGGTTTTTGCATTGATTAGCACATGCTAATGTGTTGTTGGGTGTCTGGGTCTCACTTCCCTTAGCTCCAGGCTCTGTGGGGTAGCCGGAAGTTCAGAGACTTAGAAGAGAGGCAGTCCTGGGGTCCCTTGTCTCCACCCTGTGTGACATTGGACAAGCCTGTGAGCCCCACTTTTCTCCCTTGTAAAATAATGTGTTGGACTAAATGATCTTTAATGCAGAACATGCTGTAATAATGGTCCTTGTTTCTCTTTTTCATAGCGCAATGCAAGATTCTGGATGTGGTGGACACTGGCTCAGGGCTGCAGAGTGACTGGGTGAGTTCCTTCCCTGGGAATAGGACTATAAGTCTTTGGATTTCCTCGGTCACCAAGGAAATATTTACATGAGCAGCCTGAAGTGGAATCAGATACAGAAAGACAGTGCACTTCCTCATTGTCATTCAGAGCTTATATTTAGAACTGACCCTTGCGAATGAAAGAAAGGCTAAGAAACCATCAGGAAATATGCAGAAGGAGCATTTTATCTTGGACATAGTCCTGGACTTGGGATTAGAAAGAATTGGGTTCAATCCTGCTATTGCCTATTACCCTAGACAAGTCACCACCTGTGTGTGCCTCAGTTTCCTCATGAGTAAAATAGAGAAAATAATGCTTGTAGTATTAAAGCTTTCCCCTTTTGACCCTGTTCCTGACTTCCAAATTTCAAAATCATGTCCTTGCCTCTCTTTTACCCTGGTACTTCCCTTAGCACCTTAGAACTCTGTGCGTTGGAGCATCCAACTAGCCCTTTGGCTTTGTCCACCTAGAACATCCCTCTTTAAGCCCCAGGCCTTTGGAGGCATTGGTGAGTTTCTCCTGCAAGCTCCATTCTGTAGCAGGCCCCAGCCTGGCCTTCATTCCCATCCTCCCTCTGTTCCCGGCTTCTGGATTTCAAGACCAAATCCTACATGGAGTACTTTCATTCCCTTTTGTATGGTACCTACCCCCATAAGAACATAAGCTCCTTGAGGCCAGGGCAGATTTTTTTCTGTTTGTATTTGTATCCTCAGCTCTTAGTACAGGGTCTGGCACACAATAAATGTTTAAATTTTTCTTTCCTTTCTTCCTGGTACCTATTTCCCAGGATTTTTATTGTGAGATTCAAATGAGAAAATATGTAAGCACTATGTTAGTATCCGTTATCATCATAATAAGCCACAGTCTGAGCATTTCTGCCCCATTCCACCCTACTAACGGTCAGTCAGTCAGCAAACATTTATTAAGTACTTACTGTGTGACTTTTTGAGGGCAGCTAGGGGAAGCAGTGGATAGAGGAATCAGATAGAACAGAGTCCAAATTCAACCTCAGACACTTATTGGCTGTGTGGGCCTGGGCAAGTCATTTAACCCTGTGTACCTCAGTTTCCTCATCTATAAAATGAGCTGGAGAAGGAGATGGCAAACTGTTCCATTATCTCTGCCATGAAAATCCAAAATGGGGTCATGAAATGAGACAAGATTGAAAAATGACTGAGCCACAGCAACAATTTAACGGGAGTGCTGGCAACACAAAGAAAGGCAAAAACCATCCTTATTCCTCAAGGAACTCACATTCTAATGGGGGAGAGAATATGTAAATGACTGTAGACATAGACAAATATAACAGACCTGTATACACATATTTGTACACACATATACAGTGCACATATGTATATGCACACATATGTATGGTATACATATATGCATATTATGTTTTTTGGATGTAATGAATGTTGAAGAAGTTGGAGATTGGAAGGAAAATAGAGGACATCTATAGTATTCTTTTGAAACTGTATGGAAGCTCTAGACTTCCTTACCTGGCCTCAGAATTTGATCTCTCCAAGAATGGTCACTAAAGACTGCGAGAATTAGTAGGAATTTTTGACCGGTCTATCTCTCCTCTCTCCCCCCTCCCTCTCTCTTTCTCTCTGTCTCTCCATATATGTACATTTACACATATGTATACATAAACAAATACATCTTGGTCTTTATATACACATGTGAGGAAAAGTGTTCTGCAGAAGGTGAAGTTTGAGCTGAGTCTTGAAGGAAATGAGGGAAGCTAAAAGGTGGAGGTGAAGGAGAAAAGGGAATGTGTGTGTGTGTGTGTGTGTGTGTGTGTGTGTGTGTGAGAGAGAGAGAGAGACAGAGGGAGAGAGAGAGAGACAGAGGGAGAGAGAGAGAGACAGAGAGAGAGAGAGAGAGAGAGAGAGAAAGAGGAAGAGAGAACGAGAAAGAGAGAGAGAAAGTGCCACACTGGCTGCCTTCTTTCTGACAAACTGGTCAAAGATCCCCACTAATTCTCCTAGTCTTTGGCGACCAGCCTTGGAGAGATCAGATTCTGAAGCCAGCTGTAAAGAAGTCTACTTTCTATGTAGTTATAAAAGAGTACTATGGGTGTCCTCGAATTCCCTTCCAGTCTCAATTTTTTTGACATTTGCTTCCATGTAATAGCACTTGAAATGCTCTTTCGTTGCTTCAGTGTGACATGTTTACTAGTTCTCTTTCCTTGAAGCACAATGCTCAGGTCTTGACAATTATTCTTAGTTGGGTTTCCATTTTGAAACACTGGCTCTTAAACTCTCATTTGACACTCAGACAAAACTGAATTGTTTTGTTTTTAATTGAAAAGCAGGGCTTTCGCAAACCTAATAAAATGTTTCAGTAGCTACAATATTAAAAATGGACATATTTCTGTTTTGATCATCCATATGATCTCTCTACCAGCAGGAGTTTCCCAAAGCTCTTTCTCTGGCCTTCTTCTCTCTAGAATCTCTCTTGATAATTTCATCAGCTCCCTTAGGTTTAAGGATCAGCTTTATACAGATGACCCTGGTCTATAGATCTAGCCCTAATTTCTCTCCTGAGATGCAGGCCTGTTTCACCAAATACCTAGTGGACATTTCCTACTAGATACCCTGTAGGCATCTGAAGCAAAGACATCTCCAAACAGAATTCATTTTCTTTCCCCTCCAAACCCACCTCACTTCCACACTTCCTTATTTTTGTCCAGGGTAGTGCCACCATCCTTCCGGGCATCCAGGTTTTGTAAACCTTGGTGTTATCCTTCACTCTTCTTCACCCTTCCTTATCCCTATCAACTTACCAAGTCCTGGAGTTTCTATGTCCACAATATTTTCCATCTATCCATAAATCCATAAATATCCATAATATCCACAAAGAATATGAGTATTCTCTATTAGACTTCCTTATTTCCTTCAAAATTCAATTAAGAACTATTTTCCACATGAAACTTTTCCTTTCCATTCTCCCCACCCAGATGCTAGTGTTCTCTCCCCAAAAAAGAAATGACCTGTATTATTTCATAGTTAGATGACACAGTAGATGGAGCACTGTACTTAAAGTCAGGAAGAGCTGAGTTTGAATCTTGTCTCCCATACATCTAAAACAATATTTTATTTTTTCCCCAATTGCATGTAAAGGCAATTTTTAAACAAAAAAAATTTTGAGCGCTAATTTCTCTTCTTTCCTCCCCAATCCTCTGAGATGGTAAGCAATCTGATATAGGTTCTACATACAGAATCATGTAAAACATATTCCCATATTAGTTATTTTGTGGAAGAGAACTCAAACCAAAAAAAAAAAGAGGAAGAAAGAGGGAGAGAAAAAAAGAAAGAAACAGGGAGGGAAGAAAGAAAACGGTATGCTTAGATCTGTATTTAGTCATCATCAGTTCTTCCTCTGGAGATGGTTAATATTTTCCATCATTAATCCTTTGGGATTGTCTTCTGCCTCACCTACTTTTGAGCTGTGTCACCCTGGGCAAGTCGTTTAGCAACTATTTGCCTCATCTGTAAAGTGCGGACAATAATGGCATCTATCTCCCAGATGGATGGAAGGTAGATTCATTGTCTGTTGCAAGGATCAAATTGAGATGTAAAGTATGTATGTAAAGTGGTTTGTGTAAAGTATGTGTAAAGTGTGTAAAGTGGTTTGCAAACCTTAATGCGCTCTACAAATGCTAGCTAATACCATCATCATTATACTTACGTAGGGGTCATCCTCCTCCATTCCCTGGCTTCATCCATGGCCCATAGGACCTTACCAAGTTTCCTCAGATAATTTGAATGTGCTTCCTGAGCAATGCCATTCAGTTTGAGCAAGAACTTCCCCCACACTTAGTCTAAAGACTTTGGCTGATTTATTGAGATATGTTCTTACCTGATAATTATATCAGGGTGAAATGAGGGGTATTTTGACCCCTTCACACTTATATACGCACATGTTGTGTCCCCAACAGAATGCAAGCCATTCGAATTACAAGCCCCTCCATTAGACTTCAAGCTCCTTGAGAGTAGGGACTCTCTTTTGCCTCTTTTTGTACTCCCAGTGCTTAGCACAGGGCCTGGCACATATTAAGTGCTAATAAATGTTTATTAATTGATTGATTCTTGAGAGAAGGGACCCCAAACAAGGCACATTAAACCCATGGCATTTAAGGTTCTTCACAAACTTACTTCACTCACTTCATATTACCTCCATCTACATACTCCATGTTCTAACCAGACTGATTTATTTGGTATTCTTCCAACTCAACGTTCAATTTCTCACCTCCCTGCTATTGCACAGACTATTCTTCATCCTTGGTGTGCTCTCCCTTCTCACCTACTAAAAGGTGCGCTTTTAGAATCTTTTGCTTCCTTCAAGGCTCAGCCTAGGTGCTACCTCCGGTGGCACCTTTCTTCATCCTTCTAGTTGTGAATACTGGCCCCATCCTTAAAGTCTTCTGGATTTACTTTCCATTTGTACATTGCCTCCCTCAGGAGAATGTTAGCTCCTTGTGGACAAGGATTGGTTTTCATTTTGCCTTTGTAGCTCAAGCACCCAATATAGTGCCTTTCATACAGTAGGAGTTTAAGAAGTGCTTCTTGAATTAAATTTCATCAGTGTCAGCACTTTCTCCACTAAGACCATGAGAATAAAGTGACTTCATGAGTCTGTCATGACCGAAAGATTTATTAATTACTGGCCAATCTGGTGATGAGCCTTAATGATTTCCATGATCTCTGCGGGTCTTCAGGTGAGGGACATCCAACCCTTAGTTCATTCCTGAAGCCTATCTGTCTTGGTAGGGCATGAAACTTGTACAAACTGCTACACCTCCCAAGAGCCCAAAGCCAGAGTTGTAACTAGCACAAGTTATCTTGTTGCACATACTTGTCAGATATATGACCCAGGGTGAATCTCCTAACCTCATTGTTCCTCAGCTTCCCCATCTGTAAAGAAGGGGTTGGATCCCATGCCTCTAAGGTGTCTTCTGGCTCTAGAACTTTGATCTTTGACTGCCATTCTTATGCTTTGCCTGGCCCATAATTCTATTGGTTCTCACCCCTAAGTTCTCCTCCTTATGGTTCCCTTCTGGATTCATCTTCCTTCCCAAGCCCAGTGGAATAAGGCCTAGAATCTTTTCCCAGGACACTCTATCTACAGTTGAATTGTCCTGTGAACCACCCCCAATATCTCTTCTCACCCCCTGACCTTAGTCTGACTGTCTTCTGGCTTGCTGCTCTCTCTCTCCCTTCCATCAATTTTTGACTTAGGTAAAGAAACTCCTGGCTAGGGTCACCTCTACATTATAATGTGATATTGGAACAGAAATTAAAATCAAACATGGTGGAAGAGGGAGGGTCTAATCCAAAATTAACAAAGCATAAAGGTGTACTATAAAAGGAAAGTCTCATTTGGAGAGCCTAGTCTGGTCACAACTAATAAATATAGTAATTTTATTTCCTACCTTTCTTCTCCTTCCCAACAAACAACCTAAGTGAGTGAAGGTATAATTGGGTATTTGGTTTCTTAGATATATAAAAATCATACTATTGAAAAAATGATTGATCCAGAGGAAGATAGGATCTTAGACTTTAGAGGTGAGGTCTAGAGGCACCTAGATGGCTCAGTGGAAACAATGCTGGGCCTGGAGTCAAGAAGACCTGAGTTCAAATTCAGCTTCAGATAATTACTAGCTGTATGACTTTAGGCAAATCACTTAGCCCTGTTTGCCTCAGTTTCCTTATCTGTAAAATGAGCTGAAGAAGAAAATAGCAAAACATTCTAGTATCTTTGCCAAGAAAAGCCCTCCAATTATTACAATAAAGAGAGTACCACCTTGGGTAAGTTGCTTCCCCTCTAGGTCTCAGACTCCTTATTTGTCAAAGGGGCTTGGCAGGAGACCCAAGAACAACCCCTTTCTCTACTGTAGCCCCTGGCTTCATTATCAGAAGCACAAGGCTTGGTTGCCTCAGTGGTCTGCTGCCAGTCACTGCCCAACCCCAGAAGGACTGTGAATATATTCAGTGGGATCTCGCCCTCAGAGAGACAGAATTAATGGAGAGGATCGATGTGGGTGAAGAGAAGTGTGACTTCATTTGGGTTGGTGAATTCTTTATTATGCATTTCTTGGCATATTTGTAAGTTAGGGACAGGCGAAAGTGTAAATATGTATTTGGTATCCTTGTTCCTGTGGCCTACCTGCACAGAATCTGCATCCCTAATGCTTTTTCCAGGAAGCAGTGACTTTCCAGATGAGCAGGATGGGAAAAGATGCAGGAGTGTAATTTTATGCAAATGATGGTGGCTTGTTTGTGCAGTAACTTGCTGTTCAAAAAGGTGGGAGGATGGAGTCAGGGCCTAAGACCTGTCCCTTGGAAAATGTTTCTCTTACAGATGGCAGGGATGCTGGCATGCTCTATGCACAGGGGGCTCTGCGATATAGCTGGAAGGGCTGTAAATCTGATTAAAGAGTCAAGAAATTGAATTTCTAGTCCCAGTTCAGCCATCCTCTAGCTGTGGGACACTGAGCATTTCATTCCCTTTTGGGGGTCTCGATCAGTTCTTTTGTAAAACAGGGATAGTGACCACTGTCCTGCCTATCTCATAGGTTGGTTGCAGGGATCAAATGTGATGTGTCATTTGTAAGAGGGATTACCTTCTGCTGAGCCCTGAGAGGGTGGAACTAGGAGGAAGATTGCAGAGATATATTTCAACTTGATGTAAGGAAAAATGTCCTAATTATTTCCTGTCCAAAAGTGAGATGGGATGGCTCAAGAGGCAATGACTTCTCTACCACTGAATTTCTTCAAGTAGAATATGGATGTCCATTCATTGAGAATCTGCTGGGTGGACTAATGGGTAGAGAGCTGGACTTAAGATCAGGAAGACCTGAGTTCAGATTCTGTTTTAGACACTTACTTGCTGTATGAACCCAGGCAATTCCCTTAACTTCTCAGCCTCAGTGTCCTTATCTGAAAATGGTGATAATAAAAGAATCTATCTCATAGGATTGTTGTGAAGATTAAAATGAGATACTATGTGTAAAGCATTTTGCTAACCTTAAAATGTTATATAAATATATTTTTGATGTTGTAGAATAAGTTGGGACAACCTGTTTAAGTATAGGTTGGAGTTAATGGCCTCTGATATTCTGTGAGAGAGAGTGTGTGAAAGGACTTTATAAAGTAGCCTATGCACTCTAGTCCTCTCTTGAAGAGCCAGGCCAGGTCTAGATTATCTTGTAAGGTTTGTGGAGTATCTCTTTCCTTACCACCTTTGACTCAAGCTCCAACCAGCTGTGTTCCTCATATTGTTAGGTGGCAGTTATTAATACTCCAGTTACATATAACTCCAGTTAACATTAACAATGATAGTGGTGAAGCCTAGATGGTAGAGTAGAAGGATGCACCTGCTCTAGCTCTACCCCCATAGCCCATAAAATACCTGTAAAAAATTACTCTAAACAAATTTTAGAGCAGCAAAAGCCACAAAACAACAGAGTGACAGAGATTTCCAGCCCAAGACAGCCTGGAAGGCCTACAGGAAAGGTCTATCACACTAGGCTCAGAGTGGAGTGCAGTCCAGCCTTGGCCACACTGCATGGCACAGATAGGACTGGAGATGGCTTCAGGGAGGGTATGGAATCACAGGTAACAGCTGTGGTTTCCAGATTTCTTAACCCATAAACATGAAAAACAGCTTCAAAAGTCAGTGAGAAAGCTCTTTCACCTGGGTGAGAAGGGAACAGGGTCCAGCCCTAGCCCCAGTCTGAGGGCAGCAGCAGCCACAGCAGCAGCATCCATTTTTGGAGCCCTCCACCTAAAGACCCTGGGGGAACTGAGAGGCCAATCTGGATCTCAGTTCTGAGTGGTGATCCTGGGGTGAGGAAGAGCACTGGCATGGTGGAGCTTGTGGAGGCTCTGGAGAGGGAATGCTACTCACAGATCCTGAGCAGAAAATCTCCCAGACCAGAGTGCAGGCCAGGAGAGGAGTAAACTCCTCTCCTTTGATTGTGGCACCTTGGAGGAACTGAGAACTTACCGGTCCCTAGAGTATACCCCTCACTTGACAAAGGACTCAAGTAAAGTCAAGTAACTGGCTGGGAAAATGACCAAAAAAGGGAAAAAAATAAGACTATAGAAGATTACTTTCTTGGCTAAAAGATATTTTCTTCCATTCTTTTGGATGAGAAAGAACAAAGCATATCATCAGAGGAAGACATCAAAAATCAAGGCTTCTACATCTAAAACCTCCAAAAAATTATCCAATGGTCTCAGGCCATGGAAGAGATCAAAAAGGATTCTGAAAATCAAGTAAGAGAGGTGAAGGAAAAATTGGGAAGAGAAATGAGAGTGATGCAAGAAAAGCATGAAAAGCAAGTCAACAGCTAAGGAGACCCAAAAAAATGCTGAAGAAAATAACACCTTTAAAAATAGACTAACCCAAATGGCAAAAGACATCCAAAAAGCCAATGAGGAGAAGAATGCTTTAAAAAGCACAATTAGCCAAATGGAAAGGAGGTTCAAAAACTCACTGAAGAAAATAGTTCTTTAAAGATTAGAATGGAGCAGATGGAAGCTAATGACTTTATGAGAAATCAAGAAATTACAAAACAAAACCAAAAAAAATGAAAAAATAGAAGACAATGTGAAATATTTCACTGGAAAAACAACTGACCTGGAAAATGGATCCAGGGGAGACAACTTAAAAATCATAGGGCTATCTGAAAGCCATGATCAAAAAAGAACCTAGACATCATCTTTCATGAAATTTTCAAGGAAAACTGCCCTGATATTCTAGAACCAGAGAGTAAAATAAATATTGAAAGAATCCACTGATCACCTCTTGAAAGAGGAAACTCAGGAATATTGTAGCTAAATTCCAGAGCTCCCAGGTCAAGGAGAAAATATTGCAAGTAGCCAGAAAGAAACAATTCAAGTATTGTGGAAATACAATCAGGATAACACAAGATCTAGCAGTTTCTACATTAAGGGAAGTCAAAGGAACTAGGATTAAAACGAAGAATCACCTACCCAGAAAAGCTGAGTATAATACTTCAGGGGAAAAAAAAATGGTCATTCAACGAAATAGAGGACTTTCAAGCATTCTTGATGAAAAGACCAGAGATGAATAGAAAATTTGACTTTCAAACACAAGAATCAAGAGAAACATGAAAAGGTAAGCAGGAAAGAGAAATCATAAAGTTGAACTATTTACTTTCCTACATGGAAAGATAATATTTGTAACTCTTGAGACTTTTCTCAGTACTGGGGTAGTTGGAGGGATTACATACATGTAGACAGAGGGCACAGGGTGAGTTGAATAGGAAGAGATGATATCTAAAAAAATAAAATTAAGGGATGAGAGGAATATATTGGGAGGAGAAAGGGAGAAATGGAATGGGGCAAATTATCTCTCATAAAAGAAGCAAGAAAAAGTTTTTTCAATGGAGGGGAAAAGTGTGGAGGTGAGAGGGAAAAAGTGAAGCTTACTCTCATCACATTTAGCTTAAGGAGGGAATAACATGCACACTCAATTTGGTATGAAAACCTATCTTACACCACAGGAAAATAGTGGAGAAGGGGATACACAAGGGGTGGGTAGAAGATAGAAGGGAGGGAAAATGGGAGGAGGGAGTAATTAGAAGTAAACACTTTTAGGGAGGGGCAAGGTCAAAAGAGAGGATAGAATAAATGGGGGGCAAGATAGGATTGAGGGAAATATAGTTAGTTTTTCACAACATGACTATTATGGAAGTCTTTTGCATAACTACCCATGTATAGCCTATTATTGAATTGCTTGCCTTCTCAGTGGTGATGGGTGGGGAGGGAGGAAGGGAGAGAAGTTGGAACTCAAAGTTTTAGGAACGAATATTGAGAATTGTTTTTGTAGGTAACTGGGAAATAAGAAATGGAGGTAATGGGATATAGAAATCTATCTTGCCCTACAAGAAAAGAGAGAAGATAGGGATAAGGGAAGGGAGAGGTATGATAGAAGGGAGGGTAGATTGGGGAAGAGGTAATCAGGATGCATACTGTCTTCAGATGGGCAGAGGGGAGAGATGGGGAGAAAATTTGGAACTCAAAGTCTTGTGGAAATGAATGTTTAAAACTAAAAATAAATAAATAAAATCTTTAAAAAACCAAAAAAAAATTAACAATGATTGGTTTTTACAAATTAACCTTTTACTTTGGATGTAGGAAGAACAACCAAATAAGCCAAATACCTCTAGTGTATACTCTTCCCTATGCCATTCCAGTCCCTGGGGAGTAGGCCCTAAACTTGGCTCAGTTTCTACATAGCATTAGTCCCACCAAGTTCATGTCCAGAAGTGGCATGACTATAAGATGAGTCTTCCTCTCAGCTTCTGCTGCCTTGGGTCCAGAATTTCAATCCCAAAGTTTACTGCTTGCTCCTTGGGTCATTGATGCTGTGCTAGCTGCAAAATCCTGCCTGGATTCCAACTCTAGGATTCCCACGGCTTGCTATTCCAAACTTTGGAAACTCCCAAAGTTGGAGACTGCACTCCCTTCACTTACAATAGAGAAGAAACAAAAAAGGTCAGACTCCACGGACTGTGTGTTGGGTTAACATGGCCTCTTATAGTAGACTCTCTCACTGAAAGAAGGTTATGACTGAGACTCCTCTCACTGAGATCTCCCAAGAGCAAGTAAGACCTATTTGAATGCCTCCAGAGCCCATCAGTCTCCTCATAGTTAGCTCATCAGAACTATGGGGGTATCTCTGTCATCCTGATCTATATATTTCCACTGGACCCAGATGACTCTGGAGGAGAAAGTGAGGCTGATGACTTTGCACAGCCTCCCTCACTTAAATCCATTTCATTTGCCAGTCATGGCATCACTTCCCTGATGTCATAGTCCTCTTCCAGAATGAAGGACAAACAGCAACAGCCAACCAGAACCAGGTACAGGACAGTCACACCTGCTCTACTCTCTCCATGGCTTGTTCCCACCTCTCCCAGAAGCAAGTTGTCTGGTGTCCTCTGCTTGGTGAGACATAATTTGAAGGCACACCTTCATGACACAAACTTTAAAGTAGTAAGCAAATGCAAGGAGCCATTATTACTGTTATTAGAAGGACTGTGATTTGCCATTGTAGAAAATTCTAGGTGTGAGAGTGCCCTCCACCAGCACCCTGTCCACTATAGCATCAATAATATTGTTCTAATGCCACTACAAGGTCTGTATTTCAAAGAGAACAGAGAAAAAGGAAAAGAAACTATATGTATAAAAATGCTTACAGCAGCTCTTTTCATAGTGGTAAAGAATTGGAAATTGAGGGGATGCCAATCAATTGGGGAATAACTGAGCAAGTTGTGGTATATGATTTTGATGGAATACTATTGTGCTGTAAAGAAATGATGAGCAGGATGCTCTCAGAAAAACCTGAGAATACCTACATGAACTGATGCAGAGTGAACTGAGCAGAACCAAGAGAACACTGTACACGGTAACAGCAACATTGTAATGACAATTAATTGTGAATGACTTACCTATTCTCAGCATTACAATGATACAAAACAGTTCTGAAGAATTTTTGTTGCAAAATGCTATCCATTCCTATAGGAAAAAAAACTGATGGGACACTGACTGCAGATTGAAACATAGGTTTTTTTACTTTATTTTTCTTTGGTTTGGCTTTTTGGAGGGGAGGGGGTCTGTGTTTTCTTTCACAGCATGGCTAATATGGAAACATGTTTTGCATGACTGCACATATATAACCTACATCAAATTGCCTGCCTTCTCAGGGAGTGAAGAGGGGAAAGAGATAATTTGGAACTCAATGTTTTAAAAATGAATGTTAAAAATTATTTTTACTTGTAATTGGAAAAAATTAAAATATTAAATTTATTGTTATTATTATAGGCCCACAGTTTTCCAGAGCTGGAAATGATCTTTCCAGTCTTCTTATACCTTTCTTCCTCCATATACTCTGTGATTGAGAGACATTGACCTCCTTGCTGTTTTCTTAAACACAGCACTGTCTCCTGACTCCTATCATTTTCACTGACTGTCCCTCTCCTTCCTTATTTCCATCTTATTTAACCAGCTTCCTTCAGGTCTCAGCCCAAGACCCACCTTCTGCAAGAAGCCTTTGTCAGTTCTTCTCAAGCTTAATGTATGTCCTCTGATATTACTCCTAATTTATTGTTTGTAAAAAGTTGTTTGATGTTGTCTTCCTCACTGAACTGTGAGCCTCTTGAAGGTAGGGACTTAGTTTTTGTGGTTCCCTTTCTTCATATCCCCAGCATTTAATCTAGTTTCTAGCACATTACTATGTGTTTAATAAATTTTAATTGACTGACTGATTGACCTTAGAACATAGTTCCTCCAGTCAGAAATCTGTTCTTCTGTTGACAGTTTGACAATTGAGACGATTTCTTTGACCAAGAGCAGGCAACTGGGTCATTTGTTTACCATTCACACTGTACTCTAGTCAAAAGTAGAAGCAAAAGCTCCCTACCCCCACCCCAAAACCCAGAACACCCCTTTTTATAAATGAGCAGATGTTGTAAACCAAGACCCAACGTCTCTACCTGACTCCTTGCCAGGACGTCTGATCTTAGACAACTTTGCTTTTACTTCCCACACTCCAAACCCTCATCGCAGCATCCCAGCACCTTACTCTCCTCCTCCTCCTCTACATTCCTACATCCCTTCCCCCTGCCTCCCTGACAGATTTCTGCAATCCTTAGCACAGAATCATTCATAAAAAGGTTTTGGTGAGGCAGCAAGCTCAGCACAAAATAACCAGCTTCCACAATATGGGGGATGCTGCTTCTCTCCCTTAATGTTATTCAAGCACAAAAATAAACTTCCTTTAATTCAGTGTCTCTTCTCTTCTATTTCCTTTCAAACTTTTGATCTCCCCTCCTCCTCCCCAATGCCTTAGCATGGCAATCATGATAGTTATCATTTCTGCAGCTCTTTGAGGTTTACAAAGCTTTTTCCTTAAAACAGCCCTGTGACTTTGGCGATCAATAAATTCTGCCTTCCAAGGATCGTGCTAGAGGCTGGGGATAGAAAAGCAAAAATGAAAAAGACCCTTCAGAAAGCTTACCTCCTATCAGGAGAGACAACATGTATAGGATACAACTGTCCACACACATCCCCCCCCCCATACACACACACACACACACACACACACACACACACACACACACACACACACACACACACACAGAGTCAATACAAGATAATGGTGGGGAAGTGTTCCCAGCTGAGGGAGGAATCAGGAAAGACTTCCTTAGGAGGTGACCACTGACTTGAATTTGGAAGAAAAGCTAGGGATTCTAAGAGGAGGAGAGGAGGAAGGACAGATTCCAGGCACTGGGGGGAATGTGCATGGGCACATGGGGGAGAGAGAGCTGGATTGTTGAGTACGTGAAAGGCAGTAATATATGGCACCAGGTAGGAAGGGGCTTTAAATGAAAAAACAGAGGAGGTTGTACTTGATCTTAGAGGCAATAGGGAGTTCTTGGAGCAGAAGTGTGATATAGTCTGATTTGTGCTTTAAAAAAATAATTTTGATAGCTGTGTGGAGCAGAGGTGTCAAACACCTTCACCACTATTGCTACTATTAATATTATTATTATTACTGCTACTACTATTGCTGTCATTATTAATACAATCACTGCTATTACTATTAATACTGCTACTATTATGGTTACTAACACTACTATTATTACTATTAATAATCATAAATTAATCAACAATATTTATTAATTGATAACTATTGTTACGATTGCTCTTATTACTTAAATGAAAGTTTACAAATACTCTGTTGTTGAACCCTTACATCAACCCTAGGAGGAAAGTGCTATTATTGTTCATTTTACGATGAAGAAACTGAAGCAGATAGAGATTAAATGACTTGACCAGTGTCACATAGCTAGTTAGGTGTTGATGCTGGATTTGAACTCAGGTCTTCTGGATACCAGGCCAATACTCTATCCACTGCACTATCTAACTGTCTGATATTTCACTTAACAATAAAATTTCCTTATCTGTAAAGTTAGGCCTCATAATAAAGTTAGCCCTCATAATTCATCTAGACGCTGATGAATTGGCTCATTTTGCCAATGAAAATAACTAAGAAATAAGGATTTAGATGGTTGTGCATACAAATTAATGAAAGAAATGTGGAGCAAATATGTTATTTTGAATTTGAGTTCCCTGGGTTAGACCTCAATGTCCTCTAATCTCAATATGCATTTTTGAATGAAAAGCCAGGGTGAGTCTAAAAAAAAATAAAATAATGTGAGGAGACAAAAAGAATTTTTGTTACCGCAAATATCAAGCCAAAGCAACCAGACAGCTATGCTGCTGACAGATTTGCAGAGTAAAGGACGAAATAGGGAACAAAGTCCTGACCTCCAGAGTCTGCCTTTTGCTCCTACTCAAATTCATTTGCGTGCTAAGCTAGGGAGGACTGTGTCCAACTTTAAGTTGGATGGTTCTCTGTAAGAGACATTTTCTTAGACTCCTCACGTGAAAAGATTGAAAAGGAAAGAAAATCTTCATGTGCATGTCCCCTGCCTGACTTCAGCTACTCAAATGGGAAGGGCCTGACAGATGAGTTTTCAGCCTGTCCTTATGGCAAGAGGTTCTAGCTTCTGTATGCTGATGTTGTTAAGCTGTTTTCAGTTGTGTCTGACTCTTCATGACCCTATCGGGGGCTTTCTTGGCAAAGATGCTGGAGTGCTCTGCCATTCCCTTTTCTAATTCATTTTAAAGTGAGGCAACTGAGGCAAACAGGGTTAAATGACTTGCTCAAGGTCACATATGTAGGAAATGTCTGAGGCTAGATTGGAACTTAGGTCTTCCTGATTCCAGGTATGATGTTCTATGCATTTTTCCCCCCAAAAAATATTTTATTTTTTTAAATTCTAATTTATTTATTTATTTTTAGTTTTCAACATTCATTTCCACAAGATTGTGAGTTCCAAATTTTCTCCCAATCTCTCCCTTCTGCCCACCCCAAGATAGCGTGCATTCTGATTATCCCTTCCCTCAATCTGCCCTCCCTTCTATCATACCCCTCCCTTCTCTTTTCCCCATTCCCTCTATTTTCTTGGAGGACAAGATAGATGTCTGTACTCCATTGCCTGTATATTTTATTTCCCAAGTTGTATGCAAAAGCAATTTTTAATGTTTGTTTTTAAAACTTTGAGTTCCAACTTCTCTCCTTTCCTCCTTCCCCACCCATCCCCGCTGAGAAGGCAAGCAATTCAGTACATGTTATACATGTGTAGTTATGCAAAAGACTTCCATAACAGTCATGAAATAACTACATTTCCCTCCATTCTATCCTGCCCCCCATTTGTTCTATTCTCTCTTTTGACCCTATCCCTCTTCAAAGCATTTACTTCTAATTGCTCCCTCCTCCAATTTGCCCTCCTTTCTATCATCCTCCCACCCCTATCATACCCCCTTCTCCCCTACTTTCCTGTAGTGTAAGATACAGTTTCATAGCAAATTGAGTAAGCATGTTATTCCCTCTTTAAGCCAAATGTGATGAGAGTAAGCTTCACTTTTTTCCTCTCACTTCCCCTCTCTTTCCTTCCATTGAAAAAATTTTTTCTTGCCTCCTTTATGTGAGAGATAATTTGCCCTATTCTATTTTTCCCTTTCTCCTCTCAATATATTCCTCTCTCACCTCTTAATTTTACTTTTAGATATCATCCCTTCCTATTCAACTCACCCTGTGCCCTCTTTCTATATGTATATAATCCCTCCAACTGTCCTAGTACTGAGAAAAGTTTCAAGAGTTATAAGTAATATCTTTCCATTATCTTATGAAATAAACTGTTATCTTATGAAATAAACTTATAAACTGTTCAACTTTAGTAAGTCCCTTATAATTTCTCTTTCCTGTTTCCCTTTTCATGCTTCTCTTGATTCTTCTGTTTGAAAATCAAATTTTATATTCAGCTCTGCTCTTTTCATCAAGAATGCTTGAAAGTGGGGGGAGGAGCCAAGATGGTGGAGTAGAAAGATACACATATGTTAGCTCCGAACCCACAGCCCATAAAATACCTGTAAAGAAGAACTCCCAACAAATTCTGGAGCAGCAGAAGCCACAGAATAACAGAGTGGAGGAGATTTCTGTTCCAGAGAGACCTGAAAAACTGACCCGAAAGGTCTGTCACACATCGGACCCAGAGCAGAGCCCAGCCCAGCACCGAGAGGAGCAGATCCGAGCAGGCTTCAGGGACGGAATCTCCAGCAGCCGTGCAGGTCCCTCCACCCACAGGTGACAAAGGTCAGTGAGAGGGTCTTTTCGGCCACCCGAGAGGGGAGTGAGGTGTCCCCTTAACTCAGGCCCTCTAGGGAGACAGCAGCGGAGGCAACAAGGGACAGGGGCTCCCAAATCAGGCAGGAGCTCAGATCCATTGTTGAATGTCTCTGCATAAACCCCCTGAGGGAACTGAGCCCCGTGTGGTGGCCCTGCCCCCACATGAGCAGCTGAACTTAATCTCATACTGAAAAGCAGCCCTGCCCCTGCCAAAAGCCCTGAGGCTGGGAAGCAGCATTTGAATCCCAGACTCCAAGCACTGGCTGGGTGGATCTGGAGGTGAGGTGGGTGTGGAGAGGAAACTCACAAGTCAAGTCACTGGCTGGGAAAATGCCCAGAAAAGGGAAAAAAAATAAGACCATAGAAGGTAACTTCCTTGGTGAACAGATATCTCCTCCCTTCTTTTCTGATGAGGAAGAACAATGCTTACCATCAGGGAAAGACATAAAAGTCAAGGCTTCTGTATCCCAAACATCCAAAATAAATATTCAATGGGCTCAGGCCATGGAAGAGCTCAAAATGAATTTTGAAAATCAGGTTAGAGAGGTGGAGGAAAAACTGGGAAGACAAATGAGAGACATGCAGGTAAAACAGGAACAGCAGGTCAGCACCCTGCTAAAGGAGACCCAAAAAAATGCTGAAGAAAATAACACCTTGAAAAATAGGCTAACTCAATTGGCAAAAGAGCTTCAAAAAGCCAATGAGGAGAAGAATGCTTTCAAAAGCAGAATTAGCCAAAAGGAAAAGGAGGTTCAAAAACTCACCGAAGAAAATAGTTCTTTCAAAATTAGAATGGAACAGATGGAGACTAATGACTTTATGAGAAACCAAGAAATCACAAAACAAAACCAAAAGAATGAAAAAATGGAAGATGATATGAAATATCTCATTGGAAAAACAACTGACCTGGAAAATAGATCCAGGAGAGACAATTTAAAAATTATGGGACTACCTGAAAGCCTTGATCAAAAAAAGAGCCTAGACATCATCTTTCATGAAATTATCCAGGAAAACTGCCTTGATATTCTAGAACCAGAGGGCAAAATAAACATTCAAGGAATCCACGCATCACTGCCTGAAAGAGATCCAAAAAGAGAAACTCCTTGGAACATTATGGCCAAATTCCAGAGTTCCCTGGTCAAGGAGAGAATATTGCAAGCAGCTAGAAAGAAACAATTCAAGTATTGTGGAAATACAATCAGGATAACACAAGACCTAGCAGCTTCTACATTAAGGGATCAAAGGATGTGGAATATGATATTCCAGAAGTCAAAGGAACTAGGACTAAAACCAAGAATCACCTACCCAGCAAAACTGAGTGTAATACTTCAGGGGAAAAAATAGTCTCTCAATGAAATCGAGGACTTTCAAGCATTCTTGATGAAAAGACCAGAGCTGAAAAGAAAATTTGACTTTCAAACACAAGAATAAAGAGAAGCATGAAAAGTAAACAGCAAAGAGAAGTCATAAGGGACTTTACTAAAATCTAACTGTTTACATTCCTACATGGAAAGACAATATTTGTAACTCTTGAAACTTTTTTCATTATCTGGGTAGTTGGTAGGATTACACACACACACACACATGCACACACACACACACACTGCACAGAGTGAATGGAATAGGAAGGGATCACATCTTAAAAAAATGAAATTAAGCGGTGAGAAAGAAATATATTGGGAGGAGAAAGGGAGAAATGGAATGGGGCAAATTATCTCTCATAAAAGAGGCAAGCAAAAGACTTTTTTAGTGGAGGGAAAAAGAGGGGAGGTGAGAGAAAAACATGAAGTTTACTCTCATCACATTTGACTAAAGGAAGGAATAGAATGCACACTCATTTTGGTATGAAAACCTATCTTACAATACAGGAAAGTGGGGGATAAGGGGATAAGCAGGGTGGGGGGGATGATGGAAGGGAGGGCAATGGGAGGAGGGAGCATTTTGAAGTCAACACTCTTAGGGAGGGACAGGATCAAAAGAGAGAATAGAAGCAATGTGGGGCAGGATAGGATGGAGGGAAATATAGTTAGTCTTACACAACATGACTATCATGGAAGTCACTTGCAAAATTACACAGATATGGCCTATATTGAATTGCTTGCCTTCCCAAAGGGAATGGGTGGGAAGGGAGGAATGAAGAGAAGCTGGAACTCAAAGTGTTAGGAACAACTGTTGAGTACTGTTCTTGCTACTAGGAAATAAGAAATACAGGTAACGGGGTATAAAAAGTTATCTGGCCCTACAGGAAAAAAGAGAAGATGGAGACAAGGGAAGAGAGGGATGATAGAAGAGAGGGCACATTGGTGATAGGGCCAATCAGAATGCTTGGTGTTTTGGGGTTGGGGAAGGGGACAAATGGGGAGAAAATTTCGAACCCAAAATTTTGTGAAAATGAATGTTAAAAGTTAAATAAATAAATTTTTAAAAAAGAATGCTTGAAAGTCCTCTATTTCATTGAATGACCATTTTCCCCCCTGAAATATCTGCTGGGTAGTTTTGCTGGGTAGATGATTCTTGGTTTTAATCCTAGTTCTTTTGACTTCCCTTAATGTAGAAGCTGCTAGATCTTATGTTATTCTGATTGTATTTCCACAATATTGGAATTGTTTCTTTCTGGTTGCTTGCAATATTTTCTCCTTGACCTGGGAGCTCAGGAATTTGGCTACAATATTCCTAGCAGTTTTCCTTTTGGGATGTCTTTCAGGAAGTGATTGATGGATTCTTTCAATATTTATTTTATCCTCTGGTTCTAGAATATCAGGGCAGTTTTCCTTGATAATTTCTTGAGAGATGATGTCTAGGCTCTTTTTTTGGATCATGGCTTTCAGGTAGTCCCATGATTTTTAAATCATCTCTCCTGGATCTATTTTCCAGGTCAGTTGTTTTTCCAGTGAGATATTTCACATTGTCTTCTATTTTTTCATTCCTTTAGTTTTGTTTTATAATCTCCTGATTTTCCGTAAAGTCGTTAGCTTCCATCTGCTCCATTCTAATCTTTAAGGAATTATTTTCTTTGGCGAACTTTTGGACCTCCTTTTCCATCTGGTCAATTCTGCTTTTTAGAGAATTCTTCTCATTATCGACTTTTTGAATCTCTTTTGTCATTTGGGTTAGTCTATTTTTTTTTTTTTTGGGTTAGTCTATTTTTTACAGTGTTGTTTTCTTCAGTATTTTTTTTTGGGTCTCCTTTAGCGAACAGTTGACTCATTTTTCATGATATTCTTGCATCACTCTCATTTATCTTCCCAGTTTTTGCTCTACTTCTTTTCCTTGATTTTCAAAATCTTTTTTGAGCTCTTTCATGGCCTGAGACCAGTTCATATTTTTCCTGGAGCCTTTGGATGGAGGAGTTTTGACTTTGTTGTCTTCTGTTTGCATGTTTTTGTCTTCTTGTCACCAAAGTAAGATTCTATAGTCTGATTCTTTTTTCAGTTTTTGCTCATTTCCCCAGTCATTTACTTGACTTTTGAACTCTTTGTCCCCCACAATCTGTGCGCCTAGCACTCTAGAAACAGTCGCTGTCTCTACCCCTGCTGCTGCTGTGCCTGCTGCAGGTTTCTCTTCCCCTTTCCCCTTTGCTGCCCGGAGGATGGGGTCAAACCCCTCCCCTCTCTCACACTTGTCCCACAGGTTTTTTCCACTGACCTTCCTATTTGTCCTTGGTGTTTTGGAGTGCTGAAGTCTGGAAACTGCCACAGGTGTGAGAGATTCAGTCTCCCCAAGGCCTGCTCAGGTCTAGCCTGCTCTTGCCCCATGATTGGCTCAATAGACATAATAGACACTTCCTGGCGACCTTCCAGGCTGTCTTGGGCTGGAGATTTACTTCACTCTGTCATTCTGTGGGTTCTGCAGCTCCAGGATTTGTTTAGAGTCATTTTTTACAGCTTTGACTGGGCTTGGGGGCAGCACTCTAGAAAGTCAGTGCTCTTACTCACCCATCTTGGCTCTTGCCCCTATTTTACTTTTAGTTTATGAAATAAGACAAGCATTTCCATAACATCATAGAATATTCATGTAACTGCCCAGGACAGTAATATCAAACTCAAATAAAAATGGATTCTTTCAGACCATATGTTGACTTAGAAAACCACAAATTAACATGTTGTTTTGTGCTTTTATTTATTTTAAACATTTCCCAATTATATTTTAATGTGGTTTCCCTCCCACCCCCCTACTGGGAGTTTTGCTGGAGTTTTATGCCTCTGTGATAGGAGACTAAAGGAGAGATGGCAAGTGATTGGCCCTGAAGAGATGAATCCAGAAGTTAGTAGCAAGGAGCAATGCCCCCAAAACCACTAGCTACCATGGGACCAGTGGAATGACATAAAGTAAAGCAACCACCTTAAGACTTATGGAGCAATCCCTCCACCTAAGACTATGCTCCCAGCAGTCCTCACAAGACTAGGACAGAGCAACATGCCCTGCAGAGATGCCCTACCCAAGCAGAGAGCTGGCCCAGGGAGGAGGACATCACCAGAAGCCATCAGTGGTCCTGCAGCCTTGGCAGGGGAGTTGCCAACTAATATATATGCCCTGATTATACACTTATGTGTGCCTTTCATGTATGATTCCTATGCATATCCACATTCCCTGTCAAAGATATATGAATGGGAAGGTATAAACTAGGTTTATAGAGAGAATGTTATTGCAACTTTTCTTGACATGCTATTTCAGTACAGGTCTTTGTTTTGAACTATTTGTGTCTTCTGTCTGACCAGGAAAAGTAAACACCACCTCTCACAAAGTGTCTATGGTTTTGGATATATACAGACTCACAGAGGACCTTGAATTTGCCAGGGATCTTCACAGTGAAGGGGAGTACTCCAATAGTTATAAAAAAAAGTAAAGAGGTTACAACAGATGAAGTGACTTGTCCAAGGTGTTACATACTTACTGGCAAAGCTAGGAAGAGAATTCAAGTCTTCTAACTCCCAATTTAGTCATCTTTCCATTATTCTACACTGCCTCATTTGATCTAATTTCACAGTGGTTATCCGTACCGGGCTTTATAAAGGAATTTTGTGCTAATGATCTCCCTCCTCCCCCAACAGTTTTATAACACATAAAAATCTACTTATCTAGAGCCCAGACATCCTTAAATAGGACTATGCCCCTAAGTGCAATAGTTGGTTGGTTGTTGTCCTTTGTTCTTGACATCATGACATCACCATGATAAAACGTATCGCAGTTTTAATGTGTACGACTGTGGCTGATCAGACCAATATGAGCTCGGAATCTTCTATCACAAATTGGGCACAGATAGTCCATGTGAACATTTGGGGTGGTTACTCCAAATTTGCCCATCCTACACTGAGCGGTCCTGTGCCAGTGCCTCCTATGTCACACAATCAAATCCAAAGTTGCTGAGAGAGCCTTTATATTGCTTCTTCTGGTCACCATGTGATCACCTGCCCCATGAAAGTTCTCCATAAAACAGTCTTTTTGACAAACGTACATTTTGCATTCGAACAATGTGGCCAGCCCAAATGTAATAAATAGTATTGCCCTCTCAGACGTTCACAGTGAGCAAGAGGCATCATTATTAATTATCTCCTGTGATCTGCTGATATGATCTGTTGAACATTTTGTTCTGAGTAAGTCTTGATGTGAGTTAAGTTGACATGACCTTTATAGATGGTAGCTTTTTGTGGTCACTGTCTCCCAATTCAGCTGCACTTGATTTAACAAATGCATTTTTAGTAATATCTCTAAGATAAGAGATTGAGACCACCAATGACAACTGACATTCACTGGACATTTGATTAGAGAGAGTACTACTTGTGTTTCCTTTCAGGTTAATAGAAATAAATGAACTTACACTCAAAAAGCAAAATTTAGATATAGTAGTGGAAGGATCCGTCTGATGTAGAATTGAATATGAAAGAAATGAGGAGTTATTGAGTCTAAGGGAAGGGTGATTATCCTCATGGTTTAAGTAGTTTTCTAAATAAACTTAGAGGAACAACTGCAGTCTTTGTGGTGAGAGCGAATCAGATTGGATGCACAGATTGTACCCCCAAAGTAGTGAATGAATTAAAGATGTGAACAGTTAATTTGATCCATATAGATCCATCAGCTGGATTCTTCTTTGGCAGTTCATTTATTGTGTGTTCAATTTTTCCCCACTAAGATTGAATTGGTTAAGATTTCAATTTCTTATTTTGTTAGTTCAGGTTTTTTATATTTTTGTAGATATTGATCAACTTATTTTGAATTCACCACCTTACTGATATATAATTGTGTAGCTTCTGACAATTCTTTTTATTGATTCTCTGTGTTGAATTCATCTTGTTCATATTTTATTTTGTCAGTTTGATTTTCTCTCTTCTTCTTGATTAGGTTAGCTAATGGTTTATTGATTTTGTTGGTCTTAAAAAAAGATCTAGGTTTTGCTTATCAGTTCGATACTCTTTATTTTCAAGCTTTTCTATTTCTCCTCCAATTTTCAGTACTTCTTCTTTTGAAATTGTTTTGGGCTGATAATTTATTTATTTTCTGATCTTTTTGATTCCTTGCTTAGTCCTTTGATTCTTTTTTTTTTGTTGTTCAAAAAGCTTCAGAGATATAAATAGTTTCCTTAGAACTTCTTTGGTTGTTTCCCATATATTTTGGTACCATTACATTTAAGAAGCAGCAGCAGCAGCTAGTATTTATATGGCGCTTTAAAGTTTGCAAGTTGATTTACGTATTATCTCATGTACCTTACATACAGCCCTGTGAGGTAGGTGCTACTATTATCTCTACTTTAGAGATGAGGAAACTGAGACTGAGAGAGGTAACAGAGTCACTTAGCTACTACATGTATGAGGCTAGATTTCACCTCAGGCTTTTCTGACTCCAAGATCATAATTCTATCCATTATGCCACATAACTGCCCAATTTAAACAAATGTTTAAAGTAATTATTTATTATTTTCTGATTTGTTCTTTGACTCATTTATTATTCAGGACATTATTATTTAGTCTCTGCGTCTTTTGCTCATCTATTCTTTATTTATTGTTATTTTTATTGTGCTACTGTCTATAAAGGGTACACTTGTATTTACTTTTCCACATTTGTTTATAACTCCTTTATGTCCTAGCACATGAATACATCCATATTTTCATTAAGAAGTCTACCTGTGCCAATAAAATTTAATTTTTTACCCCAGTAGTTTTTTCAATCTTGTCTTTTTCTTCTTGTTTATGTTTCTTCTATTGAATTTATACACCTCTGAGAGAAGACTATTAAAGTCTCCTACTATCACTGTCTTTTTGCAATTCTCTTAGCTTTTCTTATAATAACTTAACCACACTATAATATTTGATATATGCAATTTAATGTTATTATTTTTTCACTTTCTATAGAGCCATGAAGTATAATGTAAGCTTTTCTATTTCCTTTTCCACTATATTAATTTTAATAGTGACTTATCTGAGCTAATTGTAACTCTCACTTTTATACAGTAAACAGAAGCAAATAAATTTGCTTTCATTTACCTAATTTCACTCTCTTTGTGCCTATGTTTTGAATGTTTTTATATGTAGCAATTTTTTCCTCATTCTCTACCTTTTTCCTTTTCATTAGAGAATTGATTCACATTTTAGATGATGATTATTCAGCTTTCTTATATTAACCATATATATATGTGCGTGTGCATGTATATGTATATAAATATGCATCTTCTTTTAAATCAGCATTTAGTCTTTGTAGATGATTTTGCTTAAAATAATTTGAAAACAGTCTCCTCTCTCCAACTTCCCTCCTTCTTTAACCTCTACAATTCCAAACTTCTTGAGCCTGTTTCATTATTCTTTAACTCTTTTTGGTTTGTTATTCTTTCTCTCAGATAAATATATGATCTATAATCTTCCTTGTACCATTTCTCCTACAGCATTCATTTTTCTATTTAATTTGTAATGCCACCTTTCCAGAAAGAGCTGTTTTCATCCTATCCCTTTTCTGAGGTGTATGTCATACTATAGAAACCTTTCCTCTCCTCTAACACAAGTTCAAGGAAGGAGTGCTTCCTTCTCACCAAGGTACCCATAATTTCTAAACTAGCAATCTCTTCCTCCTTATTAGTGAAAATAAGATGTAGCATAGAATTTCCTCTTACCGGTTCTTCCAACTTTTCAAGGATGAAACTATTATTAAAATATGTCAAGAAGGTATTAATTGCTCTGCTTTTGGCAGAGTTTCAGTAGATATCTAGAAAAAAGGTCACTGACAACTATTATATCATGTCTCTGATCTAGATTTGTGAATTGTTTCTCATGGATTTCATCCATTTCCTCTTTCTGTCCAGAGGGTCTGTAGTTTATCCCAATGATAAAATTGCTTCCCTATTTTGATCTTTACCCAAATGCTCTCAACTATGGTTCTAGGCTCTCTTTGACTTCTGGATTTCTTCATATTAGTATGAAGACAGTAATATAGAATGTAATGTAGAATGTTATCCCACTCCATCCACCTTTAACCTCTCTGGCTTCTTTTGTATGAATTATACTCATTCAGAGTCATATTCCAGTCATTGGTGCCATCTTATCAAGTCTCACATTTATGAAGTCAAAATTTGTCCTCAGGAGGTCTAAACCTTCTTGCCTAATATCTAAATTTTTGGCAGTTATGTGTACACATTTCAAGCCATGGGTTCTTCCTATTGGTTCCTTTCTTGTGGTCTTAAGGGTCTACAAAGCACTTTGCACATCTTAAAGTGTTATAAGTATATAAGCTGCTAAACCTGGAGTCAAGAAGGCCTGGATTCAAATCTTACCTCAGACACATACTAACTATATGACCCTGGCCAAGGCACTTGGCCTCTCTGAGCTTCAGTTTCTCCATCTGTAAAACGAAGAGATTGTAGTCAATGATTCTTAAGGTCCCTTTCAACATTATGTGAATCGATTATTCTATTGGGAAGGGCATTAGACCAAGAGACCTGAATTCTAGTGGCGTTCCTGTTATTAACTAGCCTTGGGCCAATCCCTTTCCCTCCCTGAACTGCAGTGTCCCCTCACCTGTAAAATAAAAGGGTTGAACTCAGTAATCTTGTAGAAGTCTAGGAAAATACCTGCTCTACCCAGGGAAATGCTGTTAGGACAACTAACTCTTTCTCAAGCTCTAAGATTCTTTGACTTCAGGTAGATACATACAAGAGATAAGTAGTGTCCCCATGGTCTTTGGCTGGAATGACAGTGCTGGGGCTTTGGTCCTTTCTCTGAGAGTCTTGAGGCAACTTTTCACTTCAGAGCCCCCAGTTCTCCCTTTCCTCACGAGGCACAGTTATAACATTAAGGAGATGTGTCAGGATTGTTCCATTCTTTATACTTGTCTCCCCACAGCCCAGCACAGTGCATGGCACACAGTAGATGCTTAAGAAATACCTGTTGATTGATCAATGACTCGTTTGCTACAGAGAGAGTCAGAAATGGCCTCTCTAATATGATTTCTGTCTGCAGGGTGTCCACCCATGCTGTGTACCGCCATTCTGGCTTCCTGACTTCCTTGTCTTATTAAAAAATGAATTTGAGGTCATTAAACTCCTCATTTGTTTTCATTTAAAAGAAAGATAAAACAGATGCGACCATGGGCAGCCTAATTGGAAGCTTCCTTACTCACAGCAGTGCCACAGGAAGGGGATAGGGCTGAAAAGAATTTCTCCATGACATGGAGTCCATTTCCGCCTCAATATCTGTTCCCCACTGCTAGAGGTCTCAGGATTTAGGAAGTATAATGTTTGGAGGGTATGGGGTGGGGGTCCTGATTGTGGAGGCCCAAGAAGTCAAGAAATTCTTAAGAACTGCTGTCTCCTGACTTCTCCTGGTTTTCTTTTGTAGAAGGAAACAGGCAATGAGATGTCAAGCAAGGGTTGTCATGAGGAGAATGTTTTGCAAACCTTATCTTGAATAGAAAGGTGTGAGCTATCGTGTCAAGTCTCCTTTCTGCTTTAACAGGCTTAGATTGGCTAAGTCTATTACCAGCGTCATACTTTTCTTTTGAAAATTGTGTTCTATTTATATTGATTGATCAATCTTTTTATTGCTTTTTAAAATTGTTTTAAACTTGCATTCATTTCTGAATGTTCTTTCTTAGCAAACCGCACCTTCCAATAAAGGTTGGAGGCAGCTAGGTGGCGCAGTGGATAGAGCACTGGGCTTAGGGCCAGGAAGACCTGAATTCAAATTCAAACTCAGACATAGTAGCTGCTGAGGGACATTGGGCAGTTTCCTCAACTGTTCAATAGGTATAATAACAGCACCTGCCCTGGAGGGTTGTTGCGAGAACTGAATGAAGTAATATTGTAAAACACCATAGTATAGTGCCTGGTACATAGCAGGCAATATGTAATGCTTGTATCTTTCCTAACTTGCCACCCCTGCCAAAGAGAGGAGGATGGGGGTAGGGGTGGGGGGAAGCAGTTCAGCAAAACTCACCAACACATCGACTAATTGTGTCTGATAGTATATGCCATATTTCACACTCACAGTCCCCACTTTACCAATGAGGGAGGAAGTCGCATTTTCTCAACCCTTCTCCAGGGCTTATATTCTTGGCCATGAGAATCCTCCAGCACATAATGGCACACACCTTTATTGCTCTCTATGCTGCTGGGGGAGGTAGAGGCTGGAGGATCCTTTGAACTCCAGAGTGCTGCGGCTAAAGTGGATGTCAGTGTGAGCGCCTCAGGGTGTGGGGTGAGACATGAAGCTGCCAGAGGAGCTAAGAGCAGAAACAGAGCCGGTCAGAGCATGTTCTGCCTGGGCAACATGGAGAAACCAAGGTATGGCTATTGCTGCTGCCTCCTTAACAACAACCAACAACAGAACGTTTAGAATCTTGTTACTGTTTTCCTTCCTGTTTACATTGTCGTAGCTTGTTGTCTATGTAGTTTTCCTGGTTCTGATTGCTTCACTCTGTCTATGTGCTTTTCCAAATTTTTCACTGTCTTCTATTACAGTAATATTTAATTATAGTCATGTAACAGTTTGTTTAGCCATTTACCAATCCATAGGAACACTTTGTTTCAGTTTTTTACTCCCATAAACAAAATGCTACTTTGAATATTCTGGCATATTGCAGGCTCTTTCCTTCTGTCTCTGACTTACTTGGGAGAAATGTATGTATATGTACACACACGTATATATATATATATATATATGTGTATGTATATGTGTATACATGCATACACATACGCACATGCTACTAGGCACATATATGTGTATATGCATGTATATCCCACCATACATGAGTGTATGCATACATGCATGTATGTATGCATTTATGTGTGTATGTATATACCTAGGAGTGAAATCTCTAAAATGAAGGATATGCACATTTTTGTCACTAAAAAAAAAAAACCATAATTCCCAAAAGCTTTATAGAATGGTCAGACCAACTCACAATTCTCCCAACAATATATTTGCATGCCTGTCTTTCTGTATCCCCTCCAACATGGACTATTTTGATTTTTCATCACCTTTGGCAATTTGCTGGATGTGCAGTGGAACCTCAGACTAGTTTGAATGTGCATTTCTCTTACATTAGTGATTTAGAGTCATATTTCCGGGAGTTGCTAATAGTTTGTAATTCTTTTGAGGACTGCTTTTTCTTATTCTTTGATCACTAATCCACTGGAGAGTAGCATAATACTTTTTGTAACTCATTTGTCCTCACAATGCTGTATTAGAGGGTGTTAGAGGTTTTGTTCCCTTTTAATAGATTGAGGAAACCAACGCCTAGAGCTGGAAGTAACCTTAGATACTGGCTAGTCCACTCCCTTTATTACGTAAGACAGAAAACTGAGACTTAGAGAGGTTAAGTGACTTGCCCACATTCCCATGTCACAGGGAGGATTTGAACTCAGGTCATGTTGGCTTTAAATTCAGCACGCTGTTAATCAATCATGCAACAAGCATTTGTCAAGCACTGTGCTAGGTTGTGGGGATCCAAAGACAAAAATTTTAAAGTTCCTGCCCTTGAGAAGCTTGTATTTTATTGGGGGAAACAAGTAACAGACTTACTCACAAAGGCAAGGCGCCCCATAGGCATGGTAATCAAACAAAGCAGCTGCCCCCTCCTCTCTCTTTAGCTCACTTTCCCCTAACCTATATTCACACTGACAGTCACATAAATTGGTCATGGTGTGCGTGTGTGTGTGTGTGTGTGTGTGTGTGTGTGTAGTAGTAGTAGTAGTAGTAGTAGTAGTAGTAGTAGTAGTAGTAGTAGTAGTAGTAGTAGTAGGGAAAAGGGAGGAGAAATATGCTCTTACTTGTCACTATAGCTTTTGAGTCCCACTGGAGTACTTCCTACTTGTACAAAATGGTTCTCCAAAGGAAACATTTACTAAATGATAAGACTAATGAAGAAATAATAATAACATTTATTCAATAGAAGGCAACATGAGAAATACTCGTAATAGAACAATATATTCATAAACCTAGGTCATAATCTCCCATCAATGAACACAGTGTCCACAAGGGAGACTTAGCAATACACTTAGAGAAACCTAGCTGGGAGGCACGTAAGTAGAGAAATCCATTTGCCTAAAATAACTCATGACTATGAGTGGCAGGTCTTTATATCTTTAGTCTCTTAGATAGTAGTTTGCACCATGTGTTAACTGCCGTGCAAAGCTGCTTTTCATCTATTCTTAGCTGCTAAGATAGTTTCAAGCTCTTTTACCACACTGCCTCCCTTGGCAAGGTGCTAAGAAAACGTTATACTCTCTTAGGAGAAATATACCAATAAAGCTCCCAGAAAAGTATAAGGGAAAAGTTTATCTTCCAGATCTCCTCTCCTGTTTCTTTAAATATAGAAGACAGGTTATAGATGGTTCTAGAAGGGAATAAGCTCAGGAAATGTTTTCAGGTAGCAGAGGATACTGTTTTCCTACAATCAAATTCCAGCTGCAGAGCTTTCTTTCAATCAAATAGTTCCCAGTTCAGATGCAGAGTTTGCCAGTCGGCTTTGTTTGGCTCCTGTCCGTTTCTATATTACATCTTCTGCAAGCAGCTTCTTTTATCACCTTTTCTGGCTTGAACTTTTCTGACTCCTCTTATACTTAGTTTCTTTTGGTTATCACTCTCCTACAGCTTTTAATGTCTCAAATCAGGGTCTCTTGGTATTCTATGACACATCTCTATTTCAGATAAGATTGTGTGTGTCCATATGAGATATGTATGACCACATGGGTTATGTAAATGTAGCTCATGAGAGGCATTGATAGTAATCTCTGGAATCTCATCCATTCTTTCCTGAGGGAGACTGTAATACTTGTCTTAAGGGGAGCAAGAATAGGGCCATGAGGCTGAGTTTTCTTTTCTCCAGTCTTTGAGGTGGTCATTGAACTAGGATTATATCTATTTGCATCCCTTAATATTGCTGATCTAGGGGTATAATAAATTCATAATGAAATGGGTTCAAAGCAAAAAGCCAATTCTCTGGCTGCTAGCCTTAAATACTCTGGAACCACATGTGAATTTCCCCAAATCTGTCACATTAACTCCACCTCTCATACAGGTTCACTGCATCAACAGCATCCTCTCTACTAATCCAGAAATCCAGAGTCCCACCTAAACCACAGTATACAGAGCTCCCTAGACTTAGATGACAGCTTGGACTCATAATGTGAAACTCAACAAAATTCACCTTCCTATCAGATATGAGCCCAATAGCTCTTACTAGTAATTGTTCCATATTTCCCAGTTATTTGATTTATAGTTAAAAATATTCCACAAAACCTTGAAAATAATCATATGCAAATAAACTGATGGACAATAATTCTCTTCATCTATCTTTCTTTAGTTAGCACTCTGTGTTCAAGCAGGTTCATACTTTTATCTGAGGGACAATTTTCTCTCAGGCTCTTGCAGCATTTTTTCATCTCTTTTTAAGCATTTTTATCTAAAGGGCTGTTTCTCCCCAAGCTGATTTTATCAGAGTTCCATACATATATGTCCATTTCCAGTCCTTTCATATCTAAAATATCCACATAACAAAAGGATCGTTCTTTACATGCAAAAGATACATATAAATAAGTAAAAAATACATAGAAAGTTGATAGAAGGTGACCTTAGACACCATGACACTAACAGCTGGGGGGAGAGGAAAAGGGAGGGGGTGGCAGAAGGAGGGGGGCAGAACCAAGAAGTGCCTCATGTGAAAGAAAGAACTTGAATTGAGTCTTGAAGGCTTCTTCTTCTTTTTGTTGTTACTTGTCCTTTGTTCTGTGTTCAGCCTTGAGGCCAAAGGGCTACCCGAGCCTTTTCTTACCTGTTGTCCAGGTCTTCGGGGATCAACCGGATAAACGTGTTGAGAGAAGAGACTTTCCAGAGTTGAACAATGGTTAGGCTTTATTCAGGGTCTTAGTTACATGTGCAGGGCGAATTCTTCTTCAGGAGAGAGGAATCCTCCTCCTCCCAAGGGGCAAAGATCGTACAGCAAGAGGATGGGAGCAGGAGAGGGGAGGGACCTTCTGCCCTCTAAGGGCCCTTCAGCGCGAAGAGCGCCTTCAGGCTTTCCTGACCCTACTTAAGCTCTCCCGCCACATAGTTTGCACGTGAATACCGTGCCTGCTCTCAGCCCTTAGCTAGTCAACAACAGGTGTGCTCAGACCATGGGCCAGTCTCAAGGGTGGGATGCTCTCCCCAGCAAGTTTCCCACGGAGAAGAGGCGGAAATGCACGAGATAGCCCGTGTCTCACGCCTCAATTCCCAGCTGTTCCCTGGGGGGCCTCATGAGAACTCTGAGGTTTAGAAGTCCTCACCTTTACCTGCCTGAGACTGTCCACGTGAGAACTGAGCTTACACCCCCAACAGTTCTGGAAAAGAACCATGACATCAGGGAGGTGATGCCATGACATGCAAGTGAATTGGATTTAAGTAAAGGAGGCTGTGCAAAGTCATCAGCCTTACTTTCTTCTCCTGAACCATCTGGGTCCAGTGGCCAGATGTGGATTAGGATGATTGGAGATGTCCCAGGATGCAGTGGGAGACCTTGGCCAAGCTAAGGTCTTTCCTAGGTCTCAGTTTGACTGAGGCAATGTTCAATCAGTTATTATGGGTAGGTTAGAAATGAGTAAAACAAAAAATTGATCTGGGAGGGAAGACCGTCAAGGTTTCTTACCAAAAGAGGAACAGTTGCTATTTACATTCATTCTGAGTCAATGAGGGCCTAAAAAGTGACTAAGTAAGGATAAGGGAAAAGATGGGATAAGGGAAAAGCAATTTGTCAGAAATTTGATAGGATATGAACAGCTTTCACCACTTATCAAATTAAACTACAAATGGATACATGAATTAGATGTAAAAGGGGCATCAATCGCAAACTCAAGAAGCAAGGAGGAAATTATTTTTCACATCTATGGATAGAGGAAGAGGTCATGACAGAACAAGCCTTGGAGAGTATCACAGAGTTTTGGAGGCAACCAGGAATTCTCAGACCTAGAGGTTAGGAAGGACATCTTTGTAGCAACAGGGGACATAGCCAGTACAAAGGCACAGAATGGGATATAAAGCATCTCTAAAGAACTAGAAGCAAACCAGTGTGACTAGACCCAGGAAGAGTTTGCATTTGATCCTGGAGGTTATAAGCATCCACTAGAGCTTATTGAATAGGAAGAATGACATGGTCAGAAGCCTGGGCTTTAGGAAAATTACTTTGGCACCAATGGAAGATATTTTAGAGTAGGAAAACATCTGAGGTAAGAAGATCAAATAAATAGGAGGCCATTGCAATATTCCAGGAAAGAGGAAATAAGAGTATTAACTTGAGTGGTAGCCATATGAGTAGAGAGAAGGGAATGAATTTAAGATGTGCTGTAGAGGTATAAATGACATGATTTGACACTTGATTGGATATGTGGAATGAGAGAGTGTACTCTTCTATCTGAGACAACAATGAGTTTGTGAATCTGAATGACTGGAAAATTGGTGGTTTTCAGGGGAGGTCAGCGGATTCTGTTTTAGACTTGCTGAATTTGAGATGCCTACAAGATATCCAATTAAAATATCTACTGGAACCAATGCAGTTAAAATTAGAAGAAAAGCAGGAAACTGGGAAAACATTTTGACATTAGGTTTCTCTGATAAAGGTCTTATTTCTCAATTATATATACACACACACACACATATATATATACATATATATATGAGCCAAATTTATTTTTTTTAAAAAGAGCCACTACCCAATTAATAAAAGGATATGAAAAGGTGGTTTTGAGAGGAAAAAATAAAAATTATAAATAATTATATTTAAAATGCTCTAAATAATACTTAGAGAATTGCTAATTAAAGCAACTCTGAGGTATCATCTCATACTCATCAGACTGGCTAAAATGTCAGGAAAAAATGACAAATTATGGAGGGGATATGGGAAAATAAGCATACTAATGCACTGTTAGTAGATTTATGAACTAATCCAACTATTCTGGTGAACAATTTGGACTATGCCTAAAGAGTTATATCATTACCAGTAAGAATGCATTAGGCACCACTGGAGATTTATTTTTCCGGTGTTTCTACCCTGCCCCGTCTGGTGAGTTCTCTGCCCTTGTCCCTGCTCTAATTCTCCAAGTTCCCACATGGGTTGAGCTAAGAATTCTTTGTAAGGAAAACTCCAGGGCCCCTCCATTACCCAATTCATCCTGAATCACTCTGGTAAAGATATCCTTTCTTAACTTCCCACCTCTGTTAACTGATTTCTCTGTGTGCCTCTGTAAAATTGCACCTGCATGTCTCAGCAACTTGTGAGCCTCAGCCAAACTGGTTAAGATTAGAATTAATTGCTCACTTTATTAGAATTCTTTGTGTTTGTATCTATTGTGTCATTTTGTCTGTGTTTGTGTTTTTGTAAAATGTAAAATGTCTATGTCATGTTTGTGTTGTGAGCTAGGTTCTGTTATCTTGAAAGATTTAAAGTGCAGCCAGTCAGAAGAACTTCTAAGGGCTGTAGTCAGAGAATTTAGAACACTGGAAAAAATTAAGGAACTTTCATAGTTGAAACAATTGTCTCAGTAAGTAGGACTAACTCCCACTTTAGGCTTTCTGTGGGAGATTAGGTTATAAGAAAAGGGGGGGGGAACATGTAAGACACTTTTTTCCCCTATCATTTCAACTTTGGCTGGAATTTCAGAAATAAAGTCAGAAAATGAAAGTTTGTGGAGCTACTAAAAACATCTTAGCAGATTAAGGAGTTTGAAGATTAATGATTTTAAGATTGCAGAGGAAATCTCCTGAGACTTTGGGGGTAATTCCAGGAGCTTACTCTCTTCTGAAACATCATAATGAGTTTTGGAGTACCACTCTGTAGAATTTGTATTAAGGAAAAATAAGGATTAAATTTTATAAATGTTTTGAAAGTAAATGACAAGATAAATAGCCTCATCGTGCAGGACAATGAAGGAAGGGACTAGTTTGGAAGTGATCAGAGTGAAGAGAAAAAAATACATAAACAGTTTGCATGTTATAGAAACCTCTTGTTAACCTGTCCTTGACATTTCTGACCATGAAAAGAGAAAAGATTATTTGAACCAGAGATCCCCTGTGACTCCTCCAGGTCAAGAGACCCTCACCCTATAAACCCCTCTCATCCCAGATGATATCCCCAAATACAAGTATTGAAAAAATTGCTGATCATTGGTGGAGTTGTGAAATCATCCAACCATTCTGGAAAACAATTTGGAACTATGCCCAAAGAGCTATAAAACTGTGCATACCCTTTGATCCAGCAATGCCGCTACTAGGTCTATGTCCAAAGAGATTATAAAAAAGGGTAAAGGACCTACATGTACAAAAATATTTATAGCAGCTCTTTTTGTGCTGGCAAAGAATTGGAAATTGAGGGGATGCCCATCAATTGGAGAATGGCTGAACAAGTTGTGGTATATGAATGTAAAGGAATGCTATTTTTCCATAAGAAATGGTAAACAGGCAGACTTCAGAAAACTTGGAAAGACTTACATGAACTGATGCTAAGTGAAGTGAGCAGAACCAAGAGAACACATTATGCCATGACCGACTTTGCTAGACTTAGCTCTTCTGAGCAATGTAATGTTCTAAGATAATTCTAAGACTCATGATGGAAAATACTATCCACATCCAGAGAAAGAATTATGGGGTATAAATGCAGATTGAAGCATACTATTTTCTCTTTATTTTGTTGTTTTTTGTTTTTTCTTTCTCTTGGTTTCCCCCTTTTGTTCTGATTCTCCTTTCACAACATGACTAACGTGGAAATATTTTTAATATAATCATACACATATAGCCTATATCAGACTGTGTACCATTTCGGGGAGGGGGGAGTGGAGGGAGAGGAGAAAAATTTAGAACTCAAAATCTTATAAAAGTGAATGTTCCAAACTATAAATGAATGAATGAATGAAAGAAAAAATACTGAAAAAATGTAGGGAAATTTGAATTATGTTCTGCCCTCCAGCCATGCAATTCATGGCCCAGGGCCCACCTAGAGGAGGGGAGGAAGCAGCTGTAATGGGGCCCCCCACTGGCAGTGGTCCCAAGGCCCTGTGTCCCTGGGCATCCTGAAGTTCACTCCTCTAGGCAAGCCTGGAGGCATCACCCAGGTGTAGTACATTCTGCCCACCCTGCCCAAGCAGCTGAAAGTGACCCCAGCCCCAGCAGTGCCAGACCCCAAAGATTCAGCTGTCAGAGGGTCAAGCCCCATGACCAGCATCTTCTTTGCCCTGCCACCAGGAACTACCACCAATAGGAAGGCCCTGGCACCAGTTGCCCCAGACCCTGGGATTCCCATTCTGCAGCTAGTGCCCTCTGTTGCACCCCTCAAATCCCAGTCAGTGTCTCCAGTTCAGGCTCAACCCTCAGCAAGACCAGCCCAACTGCTGCCTGGGAAGGTCCTGGTACCCCAGGTAGTGCCTAGTGTGGCAGTATGAGGTGGGGGTCAGCCATCCTCTACCTTTGGCAAGCCCACCTTTCTCTATTCTGGTTGCAGAAATTTATTGGCTGTGTAATCTTAGGCAAGTTATCTTATCTCTGTTTGTCTCAGTTTCATGATCTGTAAAGAGAAAAATAATAATGGTATCCACCTCCCAGGAACATTGTGAGGATCAAAATGATATAATGCTTGTAAAGTGCTTAACACAGTGACTGGCATATGCTAAGGACTACATTATTTCTTTAACTGAATGTAAATGTTTCATATCTGATAATTCTAAAGTGGTTTTAAAATGCCATAGGTAATAAGATCAATGATTTTTATATAGGATAATTTGGAAATGCAATTGATGATAGCATCTGAAGTTTATTGTTTGTGTTATTATTGTATTTCTAAATGATCTTATATTGTGAAATTTGAGAGACCGTTGTAAAAGAAATGCTGTTAGACAAAACAACTTTTTAATCTGGATGCTGTTACATATGAGTTAGACTTTTAAAAGCATGTGACAAAAATAGATATTTAAAAACTGTTAAATATTTAATGAGGTATACTTTGTTATAAAACAAATAACAATAAGGTTACCATAATAGCGAATTATCATTTGAAAATCTTGGCTATTATGAAAATGTATAGGGTGGTTTAAAGATGTAGCTTCAACTTATTAATAATGAGTCAACTATCAGGTATTTGCTGTATGTCTGAAGCCCTAGAATATGGTTAGTTTTAATTTAGAAGTAAAGGATAAATGAAGTGTAAACTATTAGGGAAACATTAGGAAAGATATTCAAGCTCTAAGTTGTGGTTAGTAAAATTTAGCTATTTAGGGTAAAATTCTTGGGACTGCAATTCACTATTATTTTGAGTTTTGATGACAGGGATAGTTGTCTGAATTTTAATGAAGTCAGTAGTAGAAAATGATATATACTGCAGTCTGTGCCTGTGAAAAGTTTCGGACACAACAGTGGCGTGGCCTAGGTATGGTCTTCATGACTCTATTTCCCCATTGTGTTATTGCCTTTCTGAAAAGGAAAATTCCCCACCTGGTTAACTCAGAGACTTGTTTTTGATACTCTGGGACTACATGATTGGCTGTCAGATATGACTAATGCCTAGAATCAAACAGAGTTAAAGGAGTTTTTGTGATGATGTATGACATTATTATAACTATGTCCCTCTAAAAAGTTTTACAAGTAAAATACTAAATCTATTAAATAATAGATTGATACCGGAACACCTCTGAGTTACTAAAATAGGATGCAAGGATGAGCATCTTACAATTTTAACCTGTATTTGTGATCAAATTACAATATAGGGATGATATTCTCCTAAGGAGGAAATGACTAAACAAAGCAATATGACAAAGATTAATGTGCAAGTTGTCTTATTAAATGATATAGTAAAATTTGAAAAACAAAACAGGATTAGACTGGTTTTTTTTCGAAGAACTATATACAGATGTTTATGATTGGCTTCCAAATTTATTTATTATGGAAATTCAGGCTTTTAAAGTGTGTTTCAGTCACAAGTTCTCAAAATTAGATTAAGAATTTTACACATGAATTGTATTGATAATGATAAAGAAAGTGAAATTAATTTAAAGTATCTATTTTTAGATACTTTATTTCTATTATTTATTAATCTATTATTAATTAATTATTTAGATGATTTTTAAAGGCAGAAGAGTTCTTGTTATAGTTAGACCCTCAAAAATTTTTAAGGATTCTTATATCAAGTACAAGATTTAGGTAAGGATAGAAACAGCAAATGGTATATAAACTGAAATTCTCTAAAGTTTCAGAATTGGAGAACCAAATTCAAATGACATTACTAGCAGAGCTATCTAAGAACCTCTAAAATTTGGAACCAGAGAAGAAGAGCCCTCTTTAGAGCTGTCCTGAGAATAAAGCCTCTTGTCCAAGAAAAGATATCTAGGGACCAGAAAACTATATGAGACATCTGGGACTCAAAAAATGATGCTTAAGTGAATATTGAGAATAGCTTACTAAGATACAAGGAGACTTGATGTTAATTAGTATTGGTGAGAACTATTGTAATTGCTTTGGTCTTTTGTTTTAAGACATTTGCATTTAAGTTTTCTTGGCTACCTTGGTGACATGTAAATCTTCTTTATCAAAACTAGTGCTTTGTGAGCCCTCTAAGTAGTTTGATTCCCTCCCTTTGGCCAAAAGGGGGAAATGTCAAGGTATTAGGAGATACCTTGTTTTCCAGAGCAAAGGCTATAGCAAACAAACTGTGTGTCCTGAGCTTTGCATAACCACAATCCTTTGTGCTCACCCTCTGGATGATCTCAGTCACAGCAAAATCCCAGAATTGTTTCTGGTCATGAAACTTTGCTATGAATCAAACTTGTCACATCGTCGCTGTTGTCCCTCATTATCAAAGTATTTGAGATCTTCCAACTCTGCTCTCTCCTAGTAGAGGTGGGGCTCCAGCACATGTGTCCTTGCTGGCAAGTCATTTTCCTCACTTTGAAACTAAACTTCTGTTTGATTCCTTACTCTCCTGTCTCTGCCCTGCTCTGTTCAGCTCCAGCCACCCACAGGTCAGAGCCCGTTCTGGTTTGGTGGACTCGTCATGTTATTGTTTGCAAGTGTCAACTTGAAATAAAAATGATGACCAAAGTAGCATCAACAAGAGTCTTTAATTGAGGCAAGGGTATGGCAATTTGGGCTACCACACAGCACCAAAGTACTAAAGGGCCTGGGAGGGCAGAAGAGGCAGGGTTTAAATACACTTCAATAAAGAGTGCCTGGGAGTGGCAGCGTCAGGGAGTTATATTAGGTTACCCAGTAGCTGAAGGCTGGGGAGGCTGGCATCTGGTCAGAACAGCAGGGCTCTAGGTCCACCACCAATGGGGAGTTTCCAGAGAGGCCACAAGACCAACTTCAACTGGTACCAACCTGTTCTGACCACAAAGTCAGGGTCAGGTGGCCTCTGGTGGCTTCATGGGACACAAGAATTTAGGGGACACAAGAGGACTATGGCTTTTGTGTCACATCATGTTCATTAATGCAAATGAAACCATATTATACGTGGTCTTTAACATACTTCCCTCTCACTTTCAACCTAAATTGGGTCTGCAAAAACAGAAAATAAATGAAGCAAAAATAAAATAATGTATTCAACTGGTATTTTTGAAACAATATTTCCATGTGGTTTTAAGTTATTTGATAGATCTGTATACAGATAAGTAATTCATAAGTTAACTAAAGTATAAAATATTCAAGAAATATTTGTGATGAGTAAAGCAAGACAGGTTTCATAATTTATTTCAAGTTATAATACTTTTAATGACTTTTAACCCCTTGATATACTTGAGGATTATAACTCAGGATTTGTGTCCTTCTTCGACAACTTGCTCCTAGACTTGAATTTCCTAGAGTTGCATGCCTTTCTGTGCTTTCCTAGAAATAATAGTTCTCATTTCTACTATTGTTTGCAATTTTCTCTTAGTGATTTCTTAAAAAAGCACAGTCTTTTCACTGAATAATAAGACATGAACACTACTTGTATAGCATATTGCATGAGTGCTTTTATTTCAAAATCCAGACAGTGAACAAAAGAGCAGTATGAAGAGAAAAACAAATTAAGAAGAATCCTCTCCAGTCACAGAACTTACAACAGTACATATTGACCTGTATCATTGCACTAATAAGTGACTTTAAAAAACACTCTTCACCAGCTTTCTCTACTGTGTTCTTGAACTTGCCTAGTTTATACACAGAGCCCACATGCTTCCTGTTACAAAAGGCACCTCAGCCTAACATAGAGTTAGCAATTCTCATTTGAACAAACCAGTTTCACAAACCTTTAAAAAACAATGAAAATAACTCACCTCCTCTCACATATTGATCAGCCGACGATTGTAGATAGGAAATTCTGGAAAGCATTGTAGATGTCTGGGTTACCAAGATGAGAATACTTCACTTCACTGTTTAGTGGTTGAGTGATTACCAGATCTGCTGTATGAAGTCAGTCACTTCAAAGTACAGTTATCCCTTCCACATTGCAACTTTCCCCATCAGAGTTTTGATATATCACAGGTTGGTATAAGAAGTTAAATGAGAATGGTGGGGGGGAGGGTTTGTGGAGGCCGCAGATGACATGTGAAGGCTAGCAGATGAGAAAAAAAGATTAGAAACTCAGAAATGTATAAAACATATGTTTAACATTACATAATTTCAATGTATTTCATCTTTTAATATCATAACAATTCATTCTTATTCTCTGGTATGAAGGGAATGCCAAAAAATTTTACATGGATTTTTCCAGGCTGTGGGGGTGCTGTGACCCTAATCCCCCATGATGTGGAAGGGATAACTGTAGCAATAAGCACAAATGACATTTTTAGATATCTGTAACATTGGAATGAGATATGAAAAAAATCTGTGATTTCTATTGGTGACAAAGTCCCAGATGCAGCTAATACTACTGTGGTTTGTGGCCGACACTCAGAATCACTAAGTTTCAGATACAGGTTAGTGGAAAACAAACATATGATCTTCTTTCAATCTAAGTTCATAGATCCCTGTGAAATCTATCCGTAAACTTCTTAAAGATCTGTGGATCTCAAGTTAAGAAGTACTGCTTTAGTGTTTGTGTGATATCTGAGATACTTTCCAGTGCTCAGATTCTGTGATTCTGTGACTTACTTGCTTTTGTCTCTCTCTCTATTTTTGATGATTTCCATATGTGTGTATGTAGATATATGTGTAGATGTGTACATATGTGTATGTCAATATGTATGTACACATACATGTGTATACATATACCATGCACAAGCACACACATACACATCTACGTATACATAACCCTAAGCTCTCCTAAGCTCCACCTCCAGATCACCAGCCAGACACCTCTAGCTGAATATCTCATTAACATGTCAAAATGAACACATCTAACATGAAACTGATGATATTTATCCTTAAACATATTCTTCTTTCACATTTCCTTATCTCTGCTGAGAACACCAATCCTTTCAGTCACTCAGGTTCATAGTCTTGGAGTCATCCTTGACTCTGCTCTATTTGCTCCAATTGATCCAGGGGCTCTCACTCTCCTCTTAACCCCTTATAATCTGGGTACCAGCTTCATCATTTCACTAAAACTAATTTCTCCGAATTTACCAATGATCTCCTAATTGCCAAATCTAGTGACCTTTTCTCAATCTTCTTTGTTCTTAATCTTTCTACAGCCTTTGACACAACCAATCACCTTCTTCTCTTTGATACTCTCTTCTCTCTAGGTTTTTGGGATACCCCTCTCTCCTTGTTCCCCTCCTTCCTATCAGACCATTCCTTTGCAGACTCCATTGTTGGCTCTTCCTCTAGGTCACACCCACTAATGATACATGTCCCACTACATTCTGTCCTGGCTGGGCCCTCTTCTCTTCTCCCTCTATACTACTTCACTTGGTGATCTTATCAGCTATCGTGGATTTACTAGTGTTTCTATGCTATATCAAATCTACCTATTCACTGCTGATTTACAGTCTCACATTTCCAGTAGTCTTTCAGATATCTTAAACTGGATGGCCAGTAGACATCTTAAATTCAACATGTCCAAAACTGAATTCATCATATTTCTCCCTAATCCATAATCCCCTTCCAAACTTTGCTATTACTGTTGAGTGCACCACCATCTTCCTAGTTCCCCAGAGTTGCATCTTAAGTATCATTCTCAACTCCTCACTATCTCACACATCCAATCTGTTGTCAAGGTCTATTGATTTCATCTTTGCAGTATCTCTCAAATGCATCCCCTTCTCTCTCTGATATTTCCACTATTCTAAAGCAGGCCTTAAGCAATTCACACATGGACTATTACAATATCCCCATAACTTAATATAGTACCTGGCACGAAGCAGGTACTTCCTAGATGCTTAATGACTAATTTTACTGATGAAGAAACTGAAACAGAGGTTAAAGTGACTTGTTCAGGGTCACCTAGCTAAGGAAGAGTCTGTTGTCACATTTGAACTCAGGTCTTCCTTATTGAAGGTATCTCAGTAGCATAGTGGATAGAGCATTGGACTTGGAGTCAGGAAGACCTGAGTTCAAATCCAGTTTCAGATATCTACTAACTTCAATTTGCCTCACCTATAGGGTTGTTGTGGGGATAAGTGAGACCACCTTTATAAAAGGCTTTGCAAACCTTAAAGTTCTATAGAAATCTTCAGTGGCTTAATAGCTAGCCATTATTATTATTTACTGTGTCACTAAGCTGCCTCTCAGACCCATGGTTCTGACTTTAATGGGATTAGAACATGAAAGAGTACATTATCTTAAGTGTTTTGGTTTTTGCTGCTCTTTAGGTGACCGGTACAGCTCTTAATGTATTATAAGGGAATCCCCATAGTGAAATTTCCCTTCCCAAATATAGGACTCTGAATCTAGAAAACATTTGGAAATTTGGAGAAAAGACTCCAAACCAGAGCAAATACCCTGTATTTGCAATTCTACCTGTGCCATTAAAGAAACTCAGAATGCTGATGTCTCTTTTACCCAAAACACTAGAAGAGCTGGGAAGGAGGAGAATTGAATGACAGGGTTTCCGTCTTTGACAGCCTTTCCAAATGATTGCATTCCAACTTGATGGTTTCTTTTAACAATCACAGAAGCAGGTGGGCAGTGCAGTAGATAGAGCACTGGGGTTGGAGTCAGGAGTTCAAATCTGGCCTCAGATTCTTACCAGCTGTGGAATCCTGAGCAAGTCACTTAACCCTGCTGGCCTCAGTTTATTCACCTGTAAAGTGAACTGGAGAAGGAAACCGCTCCAGTGTCTTGGCCAAGAAAATCCCAAATGGAGTCAGACACGACTGAAACAACTGAACACAGCAAAGACTCTGGATAAATTGTTTCATCTGGTCTTCACAACAACCTGGGTTGGTAGGTGCTGTTATTATCATCCCTGTTTTACAGATGAGGAAACTGGAGTTGAGAGAAGTTAAGTCACTTGTCCAGGGTCACACAACTAAGAAGTGTCTGAAACAGGATTTAAACCCAATTCTTCCTGAGTCCAAATCCAGCATGTTCTCAAGGACCTTCTAAATTGGGATGGGGGAAAGGGGATTTCTTTCTCCTCTTCTCCTCCCATTGAAAATGGAGTTACACAGGAAGATGATAAATGTTGGAAAAGATGTGGGAGAGTTGGAACACTAATCCATTGTTGGTGGAGCTGTAAGCAGATCCATCCATTCTGGAGAGCAATTTGGAACTATGCCCAAAGGGCTACAAAAATGCACATGCCCTTTGACCCAGCAATATCACTTGTAGGACTGTATCCCAAAGAGATCATAAAAATGGGAAAGGGTCCCACATGTACAAAAATATTTATAGCAGCTCTCTTTGTGGTGGTCAAGAACTAGAAATCAAGGGTATGCCCATCAATTGGGAAATGGCTGAACAAGTTGTGGTATATGAATGCAATGGAATACTATTGTACTGTAAGAAATGTTGAACCGGAAGACTTCAGAGAGGCCTGGAAGGACTTATGTGAACTGATGCTGTATGAAAGGAGCAGAACCAGAAGAACTTTGTACGCAGCAACAACAAGAGTGTGCAAGGAATTTTTCTGGTAGACTTAGTCCTTCATAGCAATGCAAGGACCTAAAAAATTCCCAATGGACTCTTGAGCAAAATGCCTTCCACATCCAAAGAAAGAACTATGGAATTGGACCGCAGAAAGAAGCAGACCATTTTCTCTTGTGTTATCTTTTGTTTGGTTTTGTGATTTCTCCCAATCATTTTAATTCTTCTATGCAACATGACTAAGGTGAAAATGTATTTAATAAGAATGTATGTGTAGAACCTATATAAGATTGCACACTATCTCAGGGAGGGAAGGGGGAGGGAGGGGAGAAGCAGGGGGAGAGAGGGGGAAAAAATCTAAGATATATAGAAGTGATTGTAGAACACTGAAAACAAATAAATTAATTTTAAAAATAAAGAAAGAGGATGGAGTTACATAGCAGAGGTACAAGATCCAGAGGAGCTGTTGGACCTGTAGAGATTGGGTCCAGAGAATCCATCTGTGGAGTAGAGTAGAGTTGTGGAGAGAAGTAGACCTGGGGAGTGCCCTGAAGCAAGATCCCAGCAAGGAAGCAGGATGAGAACATCACAAGAAGAGAAAGGCTGTTGGTGCAGGAGTTGTGAGTGACTTTGACGGCCAATGTGCCTTTCTACTGCTATGCTCTGTGTATGCCCATTCTTCCCAGTGATGCCCTATATGTATGTGCTACAAAATATTCCCTAGGTGGTGGAGGTGGTGGTGGTTGTGGGGTTTGTTAATATTGTTGTTATTTCATTTTGTTAATGTTGTTCTCTATGTTCTTACATACCATTTCAATAAGTGCCTTTGCTTTGAGCTGCATGTCCTCTGGAGGATTATTAAAAGCATGCACTGGTAAGGGTTTGTGAACAACAGTTTTAGGAACAAACTTTGGACACAAAGACACAAAGAAGACATTTAACCTGGGTTAGGCATCTCTCCAAGGGACCCAACCCATAAGTTGACAAGGTAGTGCCAAGGGGGCACTATGTGGCCATCATGGGAGGTCTGGAAGTCATCATTTCTGAGTCCAATCACCTTTTTTTACAGAAGAGGATACTGAGGCTCAGATAGACTGGCTGATTTGGCCAAGATCACAGAATGAGTTAATAGAAGAACTAGAACTAGAATGCAAATATTCTGACTCCACCTTTTCTAGTGCTTAGAAGTTTTTCAGTTTTCAGATATTTTCTAAAGTTACTTAAAACCTATACATTCTATAAATACGAGCTTTCTTCTTCTCCAAATCCTGGCCTGTCACTGTATTAGCAGACAGAGGAAATAATAATAGTTCAACAAGTGTCCAGAGGTGGACAGAACATAAATTCATTACAAAAGCTAGTCCCAAGCTCTCCAAAGTCCCTCAATCATGCTAAGCCTCATTCAGCCAGAACCAAAAGTCTTTCCATCCTCTCCATCCAATTTTGTTTGTTACTTTAAAACCTCCCAGTGGAGAAGTCTTTTTAATGAGCATGACAATCCCGAGGCCCCTGTCAAATGGCAGCATCTCTCAGAGAGTCAGAGCTCCCTTGGCCTCCAATCTTTTTACCTCTGTCATTAAGCAAACAGCAGGGCCCTGGAGGACTGGCCCTACACGGGGACAGACAGGCAACAGCAAGGATTGGTAACCTTCTACAGGTGGAGTCCTAAGTTGCTGACCTTATTCTTCAGGTCTAGGCACTGGGGGAAAGAGGAATTTGAGTAAACAAAGAGAATTTGGAATGAAATGAGATAACATAAAGATATATATTATATATTTATCACATAAATATATACACATACATATTTCTGAGGAATTCCATTGATTTGAGATTAACTTGGTTCAACAAGCTTCTTTTTAAAAATATAATTACCCAACCCACCAGGGATTCACATTTTAGTAAAAATTTACTTTGATTAAATTTTTTTCCTACTGATTTGATAGTTGAGAACTGAGCTGAAGGAATGAGAATTTGGTGTGGGGGGAGAAAGGGTAGTTTGGGATTTTGAAAGCCTACAGGAAAAATCCTGGATGATGTGTAAAAATGAGAGACTTTGAAGGGAGATATCATTTAAAAGGAATGGGGTTCAATTCCACATACACGTCACTTTTTAAGTGCTTTTTGATTGGTTGGTTGGTTGATTGATCCCAAGTGCAGTCCTGTGTCCTGTTCTGCAGTAGATGTAAAAACAATTGAGACACTACTTAAGCCTTTGGAAAGGCTTCAGTATTACTAGAGAGTTAAGCCAAACACAGTCAATCAGTTAAATGATTAAGAGAAAAAAATAGAAAAATTAAGTGCTCCAAGGCATCTCTCAGGTTGGGGAGCTGAGTGCCTGCCCAGCTCTGCCAGGAATTCTGTGTGATCTTGGGCACTGACTTTCCTCCTCTGGCTGTCAGTTTCATTCTTGGTTGAATGAGGAAGCTGGACTCAGTGGTCTCTAACCCTCTTCCAGCTCTAGCATTCTGTGATTCCATTAATCTGTAACTCACAGCCCAGACCCTGACTCTGGAGTTAAACAGACCAGGTTGAAGCTCAGTAGCTTCTCCTACAATTTATTTTTTTGGCCCATGCCTCTACCCAGGGTTTCTCCTGGGAGCATTAGAATTTGGGTTGTCTGGGTTGCTACAAAAAAGAGTCCTCAGCTCCTATGTAAGCACTGAGGCTAGTAAGGCACTGAATATAACATAGGCTTCATTTAATTCAACAAAAACAACAACAAAAACCACCACAAAAGATATTCAAGGCCCAAAACAGTGAAGACACCTCCCTTTCTTGTGCTTCTCTGCCTTCCCCAGGGTTCTCTACAGGCTAATTCAGACTCAGAGTCTTACTCTAGGGTTCTGCCCCACTTCCCATGAAGCCCTCCCTCTCTTTTCCACTTAGAATTGTAAAGGGTGTGCCCAGGAGTGACCTGGCAGGGCCCTGGTTACTCATTGGCCCTTGATCACTACTTGAAGTTCACTGGTGATGAAGCTTCCCACACCTTCCTTCCTACAAAAGAAAAGCACCTGAGGTTGCTAGAGTCAAGCATCCCCTTTCCTCTGATGAGTCCCATCTATATAGTCTAGCAAAGGGGGCCTCCTGGGAAGGGAAGGTATCTGGCTCACTAAAGGATCGATGCCCTCTCTCCGGACCTGCATAGTCCCCACAACTCAGCACCAGTGAAGGATAGAGTTCAGGTTGACTTCCCCACATTGTGACCCTGTCCTTTGTAGTTCCTTGACTTCAGATCCTCCTTGGCTCTTCAGATCCTTTGCTGAGTGTAGAGGACTTAGTTCAATACCTCGTGCTTTGTTCAAGAACTTGGCATGGTCTGGAGGCTCCTCTGCTAGGTCCAGGAGGTTCATTCTAGGAATAATGCCATCAATCTGCCCCCGCCACTCCACTGTTGTCAGCTTGTGTTCCTTCAGGCCTTGTGGATACACAAGCTTCCTCTCCAGGGAGCCAAGCTCAAGTCTCTGTTCATAGCCTCTCTCCAACTCTGACCCTCTCTACCTGTCTAACCCTCCCTAGTCCTCTTTTTAAATATTAAGTCCAAGGGTGTGTGACTTAGTTATGACTTTATTCAATCAATTCATTTTTCCTGCAATTCATCCTTTGTAAGCTTCATCACCAAAAACTTCATGTGGTGATAAAGGCTCAGCATGTACCCAGGTCCCTCCTGGCTGTTGCTGAGCACAATTCTAAGACAAAAACAGAGGAAAGTTTCATAGTAAGGAAGTCAGAGCTTCCATTCCTGTACAATGGATAGGAGCTGGGTAAACAGGGAGAAATGAGGAGGACATTCCAAGGGCACAGAATAATCAGAGGCCCAGGAGTGAACTTGGCATATTCAGGGGGTGGCTTCCAAGCCTGGGGAACAGACTAGACTATCTGTGACTTGAAATTTGAACAGTGTAATCGGTCTGTACTTGCCACATGATTCTGGGCAAGTGATGATTGCGAACTTTCCCATGGCCCTGTGGAGAAAGATGGAGCTGAGGAGTGAAAAGCCATTGCAGGAGTGATTCTCCAGACTGAATGGTACAGTATCTCTAAAGAAAGATCAGAATACCTAGTCTTCCCCACATCCTCCAAACCCTCAGGCCCTATTATTCACATGCTGGTTAGTTCTACCTTTCTCACTGTGAGGAAAGCATTTTGTAAACTGTTGAGTACTACAGAAATACAAGCTGTTTTGATTGTTAAACAAGTACTAGGTTGTTAATAGATTATAAATAGTATTTGATAGTTAACAGAGGTGCCCTGTTATTATAAATTTCATATAATACAGTCATAAAATCTTCATGTTGGAAGGATTCTTAGAAGTCATTGAGTCAGGAGTGGCTAGGTAGTGTGGTGGATAAAGCACTTGCCCTGCTGTTAGGAGTTCAATCCAACCCCAGACACTTACTAGCTATGTAACCCTGATTGCCTTCCCCTCACCACCAAAAAAAAAAAAGTCCTTTCATACTCAGTAGAGGAATCCCTGTCAAGTGACCATCCAAGGCTATTCACTAAAATAAATAAACAGAAAAGCTTATTTTAATTGGCACCTTTTGTTCTTTTATCACCTTCATTTCATTTCCTCTCCTCTACCTTAAACTTGCCCCACCAGCAAGTGATCCTTTGTAACTGTCTTTTTCTTACCTATCTACTTTCTCCCTACCTGAATCATATTCTAGCTCATCTCCACCAACCCTGTATTTCCCAGAGATGCATTCAGTTTTGTAGAAGTGGCCTTCAAATGGCTGACTTCTCTATAACTTATGCTCTCATATGCTTGCTAAAAAACAAACTTGTTCAGAGGGAGACTGACTTTGGAATCAGGGCATCTCGGTTCAAAGCCAAGCTCACTCAGCTGCCTCCTCCCTTTGCAACCTTAGACAAGTCACTAAACTTGTCTGAGTCTCAGTTTCTTCCTCTGTAAAATAAAAAGGTGGACTAGATGACTTTTCAGGTCCTTTCTAGTGTGAATGTGTGATCCTACAATCTCTCCCTAGGATCTCATGAGCTTCCCCCTCCCAACTTTTAGTTTCCAGTTAGATGTCATGCATTGGTTAGAGACATCTTGGGAAATCTTGCTTTTCTGATTTGTATTCTTGTCGTGGTTCATGGAAAAAAAAAGATTTTAATGCATTTTTCTGAGTCAATCTTTTCAGTGAATTAAATCAACTTGTATCTAGCTCTTTGGTATTGCTGGCAAGAAAACAAGCTTCAAATCTGGTCGTTGAAATCTTGTTGTTTATCTAGATATCTTTTCATGTTGTTTTAGTTGTGTTCTCTCTGATGCCCCTTGCAATTTTAAATATGTTCTGTCTCAAGTTTTTTTGGAAAGTAATTATGTTCTCAGATTATAAGTATCTTTTGGCAGTAGTACTGGAAGCAGAATGGGAACTCTGTCTTTTTTTAAAAATAGGATATGTATTTAGAATGACTAAAATCCTCAAGTCCTGGAGTGTTGTTAGAGAATGATAGAATCTGAGAGTTGGATGGCACCTCAGGAACCATCACACCCAACCAGCACCTGCACAGGAAGGCCTCTAATGGGATACCCAAGTTGTCATCCAACCTTTGATTAGTATCCTCCACTGGGTAGGAGGGGAACTCATCAGCCCTCGAGGCAGCTCATTCTGCTCCCGTTTATATCATTTCCCCCTATATCCTCATTGCTTCTAGTTCTGCTCTCTCAGGCCAAGGAGAGCATATCAAATCCTTCTTTTAACATAGCACCTTTTCAAATACTCAAAGAGGACTGTAATGCCTCCCCCTAGATCATCTCTTCTCTAGGTTAAAAATTCCTTCAAAGCAGCCCTTGTGTGACACAGTCTCAAGATCCTTCATCTTCTTGATCACTCTCATTTACATGCTCTCCAGTTTATTAATGCCCTTCCTAAAATATGGTGCCCAGAACTGAATATAGTACTCTAGGAGTGGTCTGACCAGAGCCGGAGACAGTGGGACAATTGTTTCTGTAGTTCCTAGACTTCACAAAGCAGCCTAAGATCATGTTGGCCACTTTGGGTGGCAAATCTTAGTATTGATGAATGTTGAGCTTCTAGTCCACTAAAATCCCCAGATCTTTTCCAACCAAGATATAATCTACTTATACTTTCATAATCTTGTACTTGAGGCTAATTTTAAACTCCCAATGAGGATATGTTCTCTGCCAATATAGACATGCTTTATAATTTATTGACCACTACCTGAGGAATTGAAAGGTTAAATGACTTAACCAGCTAATATGGATCAGAGCCAGAACCTGAACCCAGGTCTTTCTGAATTGGAGGTATTTGGACTCAAGTTGTATGACTGCAATTATATTGTATCACTCTTTTAGGATCATAGATTTAGAGTAAGAAGAAATCTCAGAGGACATCTAGTCCAACATCCTCATTTTATGAGGTTGAGTGGAGGTTAAATCATGTGTCTAAGGACACACAGAGGCAGAATTTGAATCTCGATCCTCCACCTCCTTAGCAGTGCTCTTTCTATTGTATCATAAGTGTACAGCTGAGGAATCTATGTTTCCTACTAGAGATAACAGGGAGATACTGAAGAATTTTGAGTAGGCGAATGACGTGGTCAGACCTGTATCCTAGAAATAGGAATTTGGCAACTCTATGGAGGAAAGAATGTAAAGGGGAGAAAATGAAATACGGGAGACCAATGAGAAGGCTACTTCAACATTATGAGGCCTATATCCCAGGGAGACTTTTTAAAAAGAAAGAAAAGGAACCATACATACAAAAATATTTATGACAGCTCTTTTTGTAGTGGGAAAGAAATGGAATTGAAGGGAGACATCCATTGAGGAGTGGCTTGAACAAATGATGGTATATGAATGAAATGGAAGATTATTGGGCCATAAGAAAGGATCAAATGTATACCTTCAGAGAAATCTGGGAAGACTAAGAAGACCTGATGCAGACTAAGGTAAATAGAGCCAGGAGAATAATTTTTATAATAAACAACAACATGGAAAATGCAAACAACTTTGAAAGACTTAAGGATTCTGATCAATGAGATGAACAGCCATTATTCTATCAGGAGTGGGGAATCTGTAACCTTGAGGCCACATGTGGTCCTCTAGGTCCTTGGGTGCGACCTTTTCAATGAGTCCATGTTTTACAGAACAAATCCTTTTATTAAGGGGATTTATTCTGTGAGGTTTGGATTCAGTCAAAGGGCCACACTTGAGGACCTAGAGGGCCACATGTGGCCTCAAGGCTGCAGGTTCCCCACCCCTGTAAAAATCTAGGTGAAATATGCTGACAATTGATCAGGCAGACAGTTGATAAGGAATAAGACATATTTTAAAAATTAAATTTATTTTTGTTATGTTTTAAGGTCCAAACTGTCTACCTCCCTACCCATTCCACACTAGAGAAGGCTACCATTTCACACACAACACACACACATACACACACACACATACACACACGTTTTGTTACAAGGGCTTTATTTTTCTTTCCTTTCTTTTTAAATGGGATGAAGGTGGAAGAGAGAGAAAGATACATTTTTTTCATTAAAAAAAATTGAAAAAAGAAGAGAATGGGAGGTGATGGGGTCCTGAACTAGAGTAGTGACTATATGAGGGGAGAGAAAGAACCATGAATGTTGTGGAAGTGGAGTCACAAAGACTTGATGATGAATAAAATCTGAACAATTAGGGAGAGTGAAACATGAGAGATGATTCCAAAGTTGTGAACTTGGGTGACTACAGGAATGATGTCCTCAGCACAAAGAGGGAGGGGAAGGATGGGTTGGAGATTCTGAGATATTGCACTTGAGATGCTAATGGAACCTCCTGGTAGAAGTGGTTAGCAGGCAGCTGGCAACGTGGGATTGGGTTCAAGGAGAGAGAGCAGGACTGGGTATGGGAACCTGGAAGTCATCTGTGTAGAAATGATGACTGAGGTGACAGAGATAGACAGAGAGCCAGAAAGAGACAGGGAAAGGGAAAGAGAGAAAGAATGATAGAAACAGAGACAGTTATGGACAGAGAGATAGAAACAGAGAGAAGAGAGAAACACACAGAAACAGAGAGAAGAGAGAAACAGACAGAAACAGAGAAGAGAGATGAGTAAGAGAGGAGAGAGACACAGAGAGATTCAGAGAGAGAGGGACAGAGAGAGAAAGAGAGAATGAGAGAGTGAGAGAGTAAGAAAGAGAGTAAGAGAGAGTGAGTAAGACAGAGGGACAGAGAGAAAGTTTCAAGAGATTATTATTTTCAAAATTCCAAAATCCATATCCTCATATGAAAGTGGTGTTTCCATTTTTATAGGTGTAAATAATAGTTGGTGCTTGTATTGAGTCAATTAAGTAGTCCGTGAATAAACATTTATTAAGCGCCTGCTGTGTGCCAAACATTGTGCTAAGTGCTGGGGACTCAGACATGTGAAAGCCAGTCCCTGCTCTCTAGGAGCTCATAGTCTAATGGGCAACACAAAATAAAAGCAACTATATACAAACAAGCCTAGAACCTAGTTCAGTGGGAATAGGGTTGACTTTGGAGTCAGTGGGTCTGGGTTCAAATTCTGCCTTTGTCTCTTGCTACTTGTGTAAGCAAGTCATATCCTTTCTCTATTCCTCATTTTCTTCGTCTGTAAATTGAGGGTACACTTGTATCAGAAAGGAATTTTGGAACACACTCACTTCATGTGAATATCTACTTATTTATAAATAATATATATTTACTTCTGTACTGATAGTTAGGTATTTAGTAATACTTATGCAAAAATAGAGGGGGCAGATAAGTACAGCAGTGGATAGAGTGCTGGCCCTAGAGTCGAGAGGACCTGAGTTCAAATCCAGCCTCAGAAACTTACTATCTGTGTGACCCTGAGCAAGACACTTAACCTCTGTTTACCTCAGTTTCGTCAACTATAAAATGGGGATCCTGGAGAAGGAAATGGCAAACTGTTCCAGCATCTTTGCTGAGAAAACTCCATAGAAAATGGGTTCACAAAGAGTCAGACATGGCTAAACAACTTAGCAAGCACAAAAAAATAGAAATGAAAAAGAACAAGACAATGAAAAAATATTTGATCTTAGAGTTAATAGGGAGCCATTGGAGTTTATTGAGTAGAGAAGTGAAACACAACAACCTACACTTTGGGAAAAACCCTTTCACATCTCTATTGAGGATGTATTGAAGAAGAGAAAGACTTGAGGCAGAGAGCTCAGTTAGGAAGCAATTAAAAGTTCAAGGGTAATGAGAGCCTACACTAAGGTTGTGGCTGTTGCAATAGGGAAAAGAAGACAGACGTGAGAAATGCTGTGAAGGTAGAAATGACAGAATTTGACGATTGATTAGAGATGTGAGTTCAATGGATGAATGAATGTAAATTAAAACAAATCTGAGGCACCACCTCACATTCATCAGATTGACTAAAATGACAGAAAAGGAAAGTGACAAACACTGGAGGGAATGTGGGTAAGAAGATACATGAATAGATTGCTGGTGGATCGGTGAACTGGTTCAACCCTTCTGGAACTGCCCCCCAAAAGCTATCAAACTGAATATCCTTCGACCCAGCAATGCTTCCCCAAAGAGATCAAAGAAAGAGGAAAAGGACTCATGCACAAAAATATTTATGACAACTCTTTTTGTGGTGGCAAAGAATTGGAAGCTGAGGGGACGCCCATCAGTCGGATGGCTGAACAAACTCTAGTATATGAATGTGATGCAATACTATTGTGCTGTAAGAAATGATGAAGGGAATGGCTCGAGAAAAACCTGAGAAGATTTGCATATACTAGTACAAAGTGAAGTGAGCCGAACCAGGAGAACAATTTATACGAAAGCAACAATATTGTAAAGATAATGAACTTTGAAAGACTTTGTAATTCTGACCAATGCAGTTGGTCAACCACAGTTTTAAAGGATTCATGATGACACGTTATTCACTTCCAAATAGAAACCTGATGGATTCAGAGTTCAAATTGAAGCACATTTTCTTTTCTTTCTTTTGAAAATTTTTCTTTATTTTATTTTGAACTTAGGAAATAAAACAAGCATTTCTATAATATGGTAGAATAGAAAAAAAAGATGATTGTGCATGAAAATGCAAAGTTACCATGGAACTTTTTTTCCTCCTTTTTGCTCCCCCCCCCCAAGAGATGGCTACCATTAGACAAATATATATGATATATATGTACATATATGTGTGTGTGTTTGTGTATAAATGTAAAACCATTCTATAAATGCTTCCATTTATTAGTTCTTTCTCTAGATGCTGATAACACCCTCCTTCATAGGTCCTTTGTAGTTAGTTTGGGTATTTATAATATTCAAAATGACTGTTGCTCAAAGTTGTTCTTAAAACAATATTGCTGTTACTGTGCACAACGTTCTCTTGGTTCTGCTCATTTTACTTCTCATTATTTTATGCAAGGCTGTCCATGTTTTCCTAAGATCATTGAGCTCATCATTTCTTATAGCACAGTAGTATTCAATCAGGATCATATACTACAACTCGTTTAGCCATTCCCCAGTTGACGGGCATCCCTGAAATTTCCAGTTCTTTTCCTTTACAAAGAGAGCTGTTACAAATATTTTAGAACACGTAGGTTCTTTTTCTTCCCTAATCATCTTTGTTATTGCTAGGTCAGAGGGTATAAGCAGTTTTATAACTTTTTGAACATAATTCCCCATTGTTCTACCAGATGGTTAGATCAGTTCCCAGTTCCACCAACAGTGAATCAGTGTCCCAATTTTTCCACATTTCCTCCAACATTTGTCACTTTCTCCTTCAATCATTTTAACCAATCTGATAAGTGTAAAATAATATTTCAAGGTTGTTTTAATTAGCATTTCTCTAATCAATAATGATTTAGAGCATTTTTTCATATGATTATAAATTATTTTGATTTCTTCATTGGAAAACTGCCTCTTCATATCCTTTGATCATTTATCAGTTGGGGAATGACTTGTATTCTTATAGATTTGACAAAGTTCTTTATATATTTGAAATATGAGACCTGAGGAAACTGTCCATGAAATCCCCCCCACCTCCAATTTTCTTCTTCCCTTCTGATCTTGGCTATATTTGTTTGATTTGTACAAACCCTTTTTAATTTAATGTAATCAAATGATCCATTTTACGTTTTACACTACTCTCTATCTCTTGTCTATTCATAAATTGTTCACCTCTCCATAAGTGTGATAGGTAATGTTTCTTTTTTTCAATATGGCTTATGTGGGAATTTGTTTTGCATAACTATACATATTTGCAATGGGTTTTGTTTTTCTTGCCTTCTCAATGGGTGTAGGAAGGAGAGAATTTGAAACTGAAAATAAATTAAAGTTGAATTTTAAAAACATATACAATACAAAAAAATGAATGAATAAGCATTTATTAGCTATTTACTATGAGCAAAACACTGCTAAGAAGGGCAGATACAATAGAAAACAAGACAGTTCCTTCTCTTGAGGAGCTCACATTCTAAAGTAGGAGATGGCACAGGTAGATTTCAGCAGGAAGTCAGATGAAAAGTCTCCATGATCCTTAGTGTTTTCTCTGGATCTTTAGTAACTGGCGCTGTTCAGGAGGCAGGGGCTGAAACACCTGATGAAGTAATTGCTGGGTCATATCTTAGGAGCTGAGAACAATTTCTTCTGGGGTTGTCCTGGAAGCTGGGCCACAGTGGTCTGAGGGAGCATTGCCCTTCAGCTACCTCTGTAAGGGCTGAGACGAGGTGATGGTTAGGCTGGTGTCTATTGCTAGACTCCCTTGTCACATGTTGTCTCCTGTCTCTCCCCTCAGGTGTCTCCATATTTCATTAGACTGCCTTGCCTGATCTGTTAATGGATAGTTGATTGGCAATGGGCTTGGGGAATGGCTTGCCCCTTCTCCACAGAGAGTGAAGAGTCAAAGACAATGTGGGGGTTGTGAAAGTTTGGAAAGGGTATGAATTTGATGAAAAAGATTATGTAATGAGATCTTCAAGGAAGATCACAGTTTAGCCATGACTGCTTATCCTGAGACTCCCTCTGTCCTACTGAAAACAAAAAGGGGTGTGGGGGAGGAGGGGGCTTGCTCATCAGTCACTTACCTGAAGTCCTGAGTCCACTTTCTGAGGGGCATTTGTCACAGCCACCAGCTGATCTGGGGGACAGCAGCTGGGCATACTGGGGGTGGAGGAGAAACTTTCCCAAGGACATCTGTGTAGTCCCTTCTGTGGGTGCCTGGGTAGCGTGGTTAGGCTATAACTGCTCTAAGGGGCTGACCCCTAACAATGGAGGGAGGAGGCAGTGTGAGAGAGCCCTGGGAGATGAAGGTAACTGTGATTATGTTGAAAAGAAGCCTAATGATTAGCTATCACTAAAGGGTAGGATTTGACCCAGTTTCTCATCCTTGGTGCTCACATGGTCCTCGGGATTGGGTCACAGCCTCTTAGAGTCCAAGTCTCCTCTTCCCAAGGCCCTCAGTCCCCCATTTAGAGACCAGTAGAGGCCCTCTAAAGCCCTGTCCAGCTCTAAATCCGTGATCCCATGATTTTATGCACCTACATGTACCGGAATCTGAGTTTCAGCCAATGTAAGTCTTTCCTACTTCATTCAATGAACTTCTTTCTCTCCTCTTCCTCCTCGGTTCAAATCTTGCATATGACATTCACTTGAACTCAACAAATTATTTATTTTTTAAGGCCCAGCTCAAGTTCTATTCCTTCTATGGATCACCACAACCCGCTGTGAACTCTCCCTCCACAACTCCCACAATGCTTTGTACCAATTGTTTGGCCCTTAACATAGTAATCATTATACACTTCTATAATGATTCCTACAGTGACTTACTACTATACATTCTATAATGGCTCCTAGCTGCCCAAGAATTTTCTTGATGCCTACGTGAGCCTTCCCATTTTACAGATGGGTGTTCATCTTTCATTGCCGAAGAAGATCATGCCATCAGAGAAATGATGACATGACTTGCACTTGACTTTGGTTTGAGTGAGGGAGGGCTGAGCAGGTCACCAGCCTCACTTCTCCTCCAGAGCCATCTGAATCCAGTGACCAGATATTCATGGAGATGATCCAGGATGAGTGACTTGCCCAAGGTCATACAGCTAGTGAGTGTCAAGTGTCTGAGGTGAGATTTGAACTCAGGTCCTCCTGACTCCTGCACTGGTGCTCTATCCACTGCACCACTTAGCTGCCCCATTTTTACAGATGAGGAAGCAGATGATCAGAAATGTAAGCTACCTTGTGCCTGGTCACGTGGCAGTGAGGAATAGAGCTGAGATTCCAATGCTGGTCTTCTGACTCCCAGTGCTCTTTTCACCATACTCCACTGTCCCCACATATTACTCGATAGTGCTAATTATTCTTTGCAATGTTGCATCTTCTCATATGACTTTTCCACTACATTGCTGCTTCACCATCAATGACATATTTGAATTAATCATTAACTATATACGTAATATGCTCATCTTAGCTAGGTGCAGGGGACACAAAGCCATAAGAAACACATGAGCAATGATGCCTTCCACAAGGGCTCTGATGCCTTTCCCAACACCTTCCTCATTGCTCAAAACAGAATGCCCAAACAGCTAATCAATAAAATCTATATAGATACCACGGAGAGAATATTCTTTCACATTTCGTTGTCAACATCTGTTTGTTTCAGTTTTGTTTTCTGTGGTTCAAAAACAAAGCTTACAATTTACTGGATGTATTTTAGAGCCAAAACTTGGGCAGTTAAGAGTAATTGGTCGGGGCAGGGGCTTGGACCCAGGAGAGTCTGGGTAGGCTAGAGGCTAACAGAAGAAGAAGATGATGAAGAAGAAGAAGATGAAGAAGAAGGAAGAGGAGTTTGCAGAGCATTTTTCACATAGTATCTTTATTATTATTATAGTTAGGTAGTGAGGTAGGAACTCTTGTTATTCCCATTTTCCAGGTAAGGAAACTGAGATGGAGAAAGATTAAGTGACTTGCCCACCGACACCCAGCTATTAAGTGTTTGAGGTGGGATTTGAAAGTATGACTTGAGAACTTTAAGTCTAGCTGGCTTTGCACTAAACCAAGTCTCTTCTATAAGCAAGGGTATCAGAAGTCATGTCAGACAGAAGAGCCAGAGAGCTAGAAGGAAAGAACATGGTCTAAAGTTATAGGATCATAGATTTTGAGTTGTGAGAGACCTTAGGCTGAGATCATCTAGTCTAACCCCCTCTTTTTACAAATGAGGAAACTGAGGCTGAAGAGAGAGTAAGTGACTCACCCCCAGTCATACAGACAGTGTGTCACAGGCAGGATTTAAACAAAGAACCTCTGACTGACTCAGTCCAAAGCTCTTTCTTCTTTACCACAGTACCTTAAAGCAGGTAGCTGAGAACTATAGAAACTGAAGGGACCTGGCAATAGATTAAGAGAGCAGGAAGCATGGCTCAGAAGCAAGGAGAACTCATTTGCTGGTGTGAACTCTCCATCAGCTTCTAGATTTTTCTGTTTGTTTTTTTTGAGGTAAGTGACTTGTCCAGGATCACACTGTGAGGAAGTGTCTGAGGGCAGATTTGAACTCATGTTCTCCTATCTCCAGGGCCAGGGCTCTATCTACTCCTCCACCTCATTGGCTTTTAGCTTTGCAAATCTTAAAGTCGGATCCAGTCCCAATAGGACTGGGCACTGATGATGGAGGGTAGAATGGAAAAGGAAACACCTTTTGAGAAGCTTTCCCTCCCTTTATGGGCCTCAAATTTCCTCATCTATAGAATAAAGTTAAAACACAAAATCAGAGCAATCCCTGAGCATGCTATTCAATGATCTGTGTTCTAATATTCCACATCCTAAATTCCCTTCCAGTTCTGATATATAATATTCTGATGTCAGGAGGCAACCATCTGGTGTAATGGATAGAGCATTGGACCTGGATTTCAGAAGAGATGAGTTTGAATCCAGCCTCAGATACTTACTTGCTGTGTGACCCTGGAGAAGTCATTTAACCTCTCTCAGTCTCAGTTGCCTCCTCTGTAAAATGGGAATAATAATAGCACAAAGGTTGTGGTGAACATAAAATGAGATAATCTTTGTATAGTGCTTTGTAAAACTTTATAGCTATGTTATTAGATGCTAGTGATCACTATTTTTCAAGTCACCTTCCAGCTGTGACATACTATGTTCTAAGGTCACTTCCAGCTCTGACATAATATATTCTAAGTTTCCCTTCAGCTTTGATATTCTATGTTTCAAGGTCCCTTCCAGCTCTGATATTCTCTAGTTCTGTGCAAACCACCTGCCTCCCCATCAAAGAGAATCAGACCCCACCTCTTCACAACTGAGCTACCATTTCTGGCCTTGACCTTATTTTGGTCTGCAGTTAGTGTCTGTCCCTGGTCTCCAGCGAGACTCTGAACTTCCACTCCTGAGAGATCCATTTTGATAAATGGGATTATCAGTTCTTATCACAGTTAGGACAAACTGCTGAAAACAATGGTCACAAATAAACAAGCATATTCGGCTTGTAGGCTTTTTTATCTAAAGGCTAACAGGACTGTTTTGGTTCTAGCCATCTATATTGTGTTTCTTGGCAAGAGATGCTCTGGATGGAGAGTAAGGGAAATCACAAAGCCTAGGTCCTCTTGTTTTGTTTCATTTTAAGGCTCTAATAGATAAATTTCTGGTAAAAGAGGGTTGAGGGAAAAGAAGAAAAATTATTTTGAAATGTTTTCTTAAAAATGATCCAAACACTGTGATTTTAGATTAAATAAGTCATTTCCAATTCAGGCACAAATTCTCCCATCTTGGTTAAGTTTAGTTCTATTTTCTATTCCTTCTCTGTCAGGGCAGTGTTAGCTGACACAGTTGTGAGTCAGAAATCATTTCATCCCTTCCCTTTAATAATAAATACTTCTTCTTTTAAGAAAATCCCTTTCTTCAACAATTCAGTGAGATATAATACAACTATAAGAACTCCCATTTTAGAGAAGGGGAAACTGAGGATAATAACTGAGAATAAAACTTTAACATTTTTCTCAGTCATACACAGCTAATTGGTGGCAAATCTGGGACAAGAACTCCAGGTCTTCCAACTCTGAGTCCAGAGCTCTGTCCATCATTTGTCTAGGCGACCTGTCTGTTGGGGAATGTTTGAGGACTCTGTGATGGAAGGGATATTTAATGGAATGAGATGGAACAGGACTGGGTAGCCCAGATCACTTTCAGTGTATGGGGTAGAATGTGAGGGACTGGAATTTTGGTGATTTTTCTGGGCATCTCTCTCTTCCTTTCCAATTTTTAAGTACTTATTTTCTTCAGTGAGCTTTTGTATGTCTTTATAATTTGGTCAATTCTGCTTTTTGAAGAGTTCTTTTCTTCAGTGAGGTTTTCTACCTCTTTTACCATTTGCCAATTCTGTTTTTAAAGATGTTACTTTCCTCAGTATTTTTATGCCCTTTTTTTACTAAGCTGTTAATTCCCTTTTCATAATTTTCTTGCATAGCTCTAAATTCTTTTCCCAATTTTCCTCTATCTCTCTTATTTGATTTTTAAAATATTTATTTTGCTCTTAAAAAAAAAAAAAAGCTCTTCCTGCGATTCTCATTGGGCTTGTGTCCAATCTGCACTCTTCTTGGATATTTTGCTTATAGCAATTTTCATAGCACCATCATCTTCTGAGTTTGTGTTTTGATCTTTCCTGTCACCATAGTAGCTTTTTATGGGGAGGTTCTCTTTTGCTGTTTGCTCATTTTCCTAACTTATTTCTTGGTTTTGAACTTTATTTTAGAGTTGGACTCTATTCTCCTGGGGATAAGGCTGGGTGAAACATTGTCCCAAGTTTCAGGCTTTTTTGCACCCTAGTTCTGGAGGTCTGTAAGTTTTCAGTATTTCCAAAGTGGTATGATCAGGAAGAGGTGTGGTCATTAATCTCCTGGTCAGTGTTTTGGTTTTTACCCAGGAAGGGCTACTGTTCCCTTGCTGCAAGTGCTCCTCATTTCCTGGAACCTTAACCCAGAACTGCATATGGGCAATGAAGTTACCAAATAGCATCTAGTCCTGTGCCTAGTGCTAGTTTAGGAATCCCCTGTAGTCTCTTTCTGGCCAGTTGTCTAATCCCTTTACCATCTTTGGGCTGAGAGCTCCCACAGCTGCTGCTGCTGCTGTCTCCAAGGTCCACAGCTAGTATTACCACCACATCCACATGAAACCAGTTCCCACCTCAGTGACACAGATCTCTCCTTTCATCCTCTCAAATTATCTTGGGTTGGAAAAATGTCTCACCTTTTGTTTGCTGCACCAGAATTCAATGAGGTTAAAGTTGTTTAGAGGGTAATGTTGGGAGAGTGGGTTGGAGCCATCTTGGCTCTGTCTCTCTCTTCCTTTCTAATTCCTATTTATTTATTAATTTATTTAACTTTTAACATTCATTTTCACAAAATTTTGGGTTTCACATTTTCTCCCCTTTTGTCCCCTCCCACCACCCCAAAACACCGAGCATTCTAATTGCCCCTGTCTGCCAATCTGTCCTCCCTCCCTCCCCACCCCTTCCCTTTGGAAGGCAAGCAATTCAATATAGGCCAGATCTGTGTAGTTTTGCAAATGACTTCCATAATAGTAGTGTTGTGTAAGAACTAATTATATTTCCCTCCATCTTATCCTGTCCCCCATTACTTCTGTTCTCTCTTTTGATCCTGACCCTCCCCATGAGTGTTGACCTCAAATTGCTCCCTCCTCCCCGTGCCCTCCCTTCCATCATCCCCCCCACCCTGCTTATCCCCTTTTCCCCCACTTTCCTGTATTGTAAGATAGGTTTTCATACCAAAATGAGTGTGCATTTTCTTCCTTCCTTTAGTGGAATGTGATGGGAGTAAACTTCATGTTTTTCTCTCACCTCCCCTCTTTTTCCCTTCACTAAAAAAATCTTTTGCTTGCCTCTTTTATGAGAGATAATTTGCCCCATTCCATTTCTCCCTTTCTCCTCCCAATATATTTCTCTCTCACTGCTTGATTTCATTTTTTTTTTTAAGATATGATCCCCTCCTCTTCAGTTCACTCTGTGCACTCTGTCTCCATGTGTGTGTGCGTGTGCGTGTGCATGTATGTGTGTGTTATCCCACCCTGTACCCAGATGCTGAATAGTTTCGAGAGTTGCAAATATTGTCTTTCCATGTAGGAATGTAAACAGTTCAACTTTTGTAAAGTCCCTTATGATTTCTCTTTGCTATTTACTTTTTCATGCTTCTCTTCATTCTTGTGTTTGAAAGTCAAATTTTCTTTTCAGCTCTGGTCTTTTCATCAAGAATGCTTGAGAGTCCTCTATTTCATTGAAAGACCAATTTTTCCCCTGAAGTATTATATTCAGTTTTGCTGGGTAGGTGATTCTTGGTTTTAGTCCTAGTTCCTTTGATTTCTGGAATATCCTATTCCACGCCCTTCAATCCCTTAATGTGGAAGTTGCTAGATCTTGTATTATCCTGATTGTATTTCCACAATGCTTGAATTGTTTCTTTCTAGCTGCTTGCAATATTTTCTCCTTGATCTGGGAACTCTGGAATTTGGCCACAATGTTCCTAGGAGTTTCTCTTTTTGGATCTCTTTCAGGTGGTGATCTGTGGATTCCTTGAATACTTATTTTGCCCTCTGGTCCTAGAATCTCAGGGCAGTTTTGCTTGATAATTTCATGAAAGATGATGTCTAGGCTCTTTTTTTGATCATGGCTTTCAGGTAGTCCCATAATTTTTAAATTGTCTCTCCTGGATCTATTTTCCAGGTCAGTTGTTTTTCCAATGAGCTATTTCACATTATCTTCCATTTTTTCTTTCTTTTGGTTTTGTTTTGTGATTTCTTGGTTTCTCATAAAGTCATTAGCCTCCATCTGTTCCATTCTAATTTTGAAAGAACTATTTTCTTCAGTGAGCTTTTGAACCTCCTTTTCCATTTGGCTAATTCTGCTTTTGAAAGCATTCTTCTCCTCATTGGCTTCTTGAACCTCTTTTGCCAATTGAGTTAGCCTATTTTTCAAGGTGTTATTTTCTTCAGCATTTTTTTGGGTCTCCTTTAGCAGGGTGCTGATCTGCTGTTCATGCTTTGACTACATGTCTCTCATTTCTCTTCCCAGCTTTTCTTCCACCTCTCTAACTTGATTTTCTATGAGCTCTTCTATGGCCTGAGCCCATTGAGTGGGCTGGGATATGGAGGCCTTGACTTCTGTGTCTTTGCCTGATGGTAAGCATTGTTCTTCCTCATCAGAAAGGAAGGGAGGAAATGCCTGTTCCCCAAGAAAGTAACCTTCTATAGTCTTATTTCTTTTCCCTTTTCTGGGCATTTTCCCAGCCAGTGATTTGACTTCTGAATATTCTCTTCACACCCACTTCACCTCCAGATCCTCCCAGCCAGCGCTTAGGGTTTGAGATTCAAATGCTGCTTCCCAGCGTCAGGGCTTTTGGCGGGGGCAGGGCTGCTATTCAGTGTGAGATTAAGTTCAGGTGCTCAGGTGGGGGCAGGGCTGCCTCACAGGCTCAGTTCCCTCAGGGGGTTTATGCAGATACCTTCAACAATGGATCCAAGCTCCTGTCTGCTTGGGGAGCCCTGGTCTGCTCCCGCCTCCTCTGTTGCCTCCCAAGGGGGCCTGAGTTATGGGGGCACCCCACTCCCCTCTCGACCTGCCAAAGAGACCCTCTCACCGACCCCTGTCACCTGTGGGTGGAGGGACCCGCGTGGCCGCTGGAGATCCCATCCCTGAAGCCCGCTCGGATCTTTTCTTCTCGGTGCTGCAGCTGCGGCAGGGCTGTACTCAGCTCCCAGTCCTGGCACCCAGTCCGCGGCGCGAAGGATCTTTTGTGAGAGGTTTGCAGGTCTCTCTGGAACAGAAATCTCCCTCGCTCCAATGTTCTGTGGCCTCTGGGTGCAGAAGTCGCCATGAGTTACTTTTTTGTAGATGTTCTATGGGTTGTGGGTTCGGAGCTATGTGTATGTGCGTCTTTCTACTCCGCCATCTTGGCTCCTCCCCCCCTCTAATTCCTATTTTTTACCCATTGGTAAAGGCAAAGTAGACCATCTTTTACCTCAGTTATTACCTAGCCTTTAACTACTGAATGGGTGCTGACTCAGAAAAACAGATTGGGAAAGACCTTAGCTTAAAAAGGCCAAGGTTTCCCACTACATCCTGGGACATTGCAAGCCATCTTAACCTATGTCTTGCTACTGGACTTCAATGACTGGAGGAGAGAGTGAGGGGCTGATGACTTTGCACAGCTCTACTTCACACTTGTAAGTCAAGATATCACCCTCCTGATGGCACTGATCCTCCTCAAGAACACAGGGTGAACAACAACCGTCCTTACTCACTTCACTTTCTTCCTATGATGTTCTTCCTATAAGCTCTTCTCCCACACTCCAGTCACTGAGATCAGTGGGATCCCTTAAAACCCTTCTTCTAGACTTGGGAGACAATCTAACGTAGGTAAGAGCAAAAGATCCTGTGGTTATATATATATATATATATATGTATATATATATATATATATATATATATATATATATATATATATATATATATATATATATACATATGTAACATATATATTATGCCTCAGCATCATGCCCTTACCTTACTTCCCAGTTCCAATAGCTGAATTTTTCTCTCATTCCCTTGAACAAAATCTTCTCACCAGGCTCCCATCCTATCCCATCTTGTGTTCCTCTGCCTGAGTCCCTGCCTTGGTCCTTTGTCCTTTAGTACTAGGATCCTGTCTGTCTGTGTTGATGGTACCTTCCCATTCCTCTTTGCTTTATATGATTTCTCTGGTCTCAATATCTCACCTTCTTGACCTCTTAAGATCCTCTAGACCTTTCCAAAAGAGAAGAACTAATCTCAGCATCTTCATAGAGCTTACTCCGACCCACTGATCTGAGGGATGAGTTTCAGATATGGCATGTGATCCAGGGGACAAGAACATATATCCATCACTAGTCGAAGAGATAGTATCTTTAACCTGTAGCAGAGATAGTGGCAATGACCATGTCCAGATAGGCAAAGACCACTGAAGGGATTGAAAGCAGAGACCAGTCATATTCTTTGCAGAGTAGACAGTTGAAATCTGAAACAACTGAGGAAACAAAGGTTCAAGTTTCCAAGTATATTGATTTATTAAGTATCTCATGCCAATTGCATATCAAATTGAGACCAGGGCTCCTCAGCTTGGCACTATGTGAGGATTAAAATTATCCAATCTACAATAAAAGAGACTGAGGCAGAACTCTGAGCCAATGGCACTTTATTACAGGGTCCATTGTCCCCTCTAATAAAGTGGACCTCAGATCTTCCTCACGATTTGAGATGCTCCCTCTTTCAGGGCCTTATTTTTATAAGACTTGATACCAGATTTGATACCTGAACATTCTAAAGAGACTACACAAAGTACAGAATTCCATTGGTTGATAGATCTTGCTTAGCAGGTCAAAAACAATAATGCATCAACTAGAAATGGTATGTCAGCGGATGGGGGGGTGGTTCTCAGGTTGCATGAAGCATGGGGCATCTCCACTGACTAAGTGGTCATGGGATGGTCACCTGCTCATGTTGGACAAGAGAGAGTGATCTGGAGGTACAAAAATAAGTTGAAGGACTTTCCATGTAATTGAGTCACCTCCACCACACTGGGTTTAGTCACCAAAACAAGGAAAAACAAGGATGGAGGGTCTTTGGTTAGCTTCCTATGATGAAGCAAATGAATTTATAATCCAGGCTCATAGCTCTGGGGACTAATATATAGGACTTATAATCACTACCCCTGTTGGAATCATAGCAAACTGATTACTACTTATTGGAGTAGATTAGGGTCCAACTGAATTATTTATTATATAAATTATATATAATATATATAAATAATAAATTATATAAATAATTATTCAGGGCCCTGAATGCAAGAGAAGACAGATTTTTATGAATAAAAGAGAAACAATTAATTAAAGATAAAAAAGGAGAACAATTAATAGGATATCAACCAGAATACAAGATTAGTTCATCTGCTTTCTACTTGGAGGAAAGATTAAAGCCTCCTAAATTGGGAGGAGGAGAGCAGGTAGGTACAATTCCCTGAAATCAGAAAAAGAGATGTCCTATTCCCCAAGTTTCTATATTCAGTCAAAGGAACAAAGATATAGTAACTGTCTCACTAGTATGGGACCAGCTTTCAGATAAGACATATGGATTGCTTGAGATGTATAATTCTGAGAAAACTCCTTGCATCAACGTTCAGGTCTGACTGGGTTTCTGGTTAGCAAGCAGCAAGGAGAGGTGGTCTAGCTTCTCAGCTATACAGGGCTAGTTTCAAATAATGCAATAAAGTTTTCTCACAATCCCCATAATTGAATACAATTTTCTCACAATGGAGAAATTGTACTAGATGCATAATTGAATAGCTAGATCCAGAATTGAGGCACAAGATGGAGCCAGTGTAGTTCACTCCACTCCCACAATTCTCACACATGGAAGTGGAAAGTAACACTTCTGATCAGTATGAAGGACATAGAGGCTACAATTTCACACGGATCTCTCTTGGAGTCCAGCCCATTACAAATTTTATTACTAAATTTCCTTCTAACATTTTATGAATAAAGTGGGGGTGGGGGACATAACTAAAGGAGCTCCCAGTCACAAAGTGTAAGAAACTGGATTCACCTCTTGTGTCTGTGCCTGAGAAGTTCAGCAAGGAGACCTGATTACCTTGGAGCACCTTGTTGGAGCACCTCGCTAGTCTTGTTGTCTTCTCTCATAAACCTTCTCTGCTCTAGTTAGGCTGCTGTCCTTGTGGTGCCTTAGACACAAATAATCATTTTCTCCCAATTTTTAAATATTTTTATTAAAATTTTGAGTTCCAAATTCTATCCCTCCTTCCCTCTCTTCCCCCCTCCTGGAGATGGAAAGGAATCACATATAGGTTATACATATGCAATTATGTAAAACATTTCCATATTAGTCACTTTTGTAAAACAAAACTAAAATAAAGGAAAAAAATAAAAGAAAGTAAAAAACAGCATGCTTCAGTCTGTATTCCAATAGTATCAGTTCTTTCTCTGGAGGTAGACAGTATGTGTCATCTTTAGTCCCTTAGGATTATCTTGGATCATTGCATTCCTAAGGATGGCTAAGTCGTTCACAGTTCTTCATAGAACAATATTACTATTTCTGCGTATAACATCCTCCTGGTTCTTTTTACTTAGCTATGTATCAGTTCATGTAAGTCTTTCAAGGTTCTTCTGAAATCCTTCTGCTTGCCATTTCTTATGGCACAGTATTACTGCATTCCAGTCATATACTACAGCTAGTTTAGCCATTCACCAATTGATGAGCATCCCATTGATTTCCACTTCTTAGCTACCACAAAAAGAGTTGCTATGAATATTTTTGTACAAATAGGTTCTTTCCTCATTCCCCCCACCTTAAAAAAAATCTCTTTGGGATACAGACCTAGTAGTGGTATTGTTGACTTAAATGGTACGCACAATTTTATAGCCCTTTGGGTATAGTTTCAAATTGCTCTCCAGAATTGTTGGATCAATTCACAACTCTAACAATGGTGCTTTAGTGTTCCATTTTTCTCATATTCCCTCCAACATCCAACAGTTTCCTTTTTCGTCATATTAGCCACTCTGATAGTGTGAGGTGGTACCTCAGAGTTGTTTTAATTTGCATTTCTCTGATCAATAGTGATTTAGAGCATTTTTTTCATGTGACTATAGCCTTGATTTCTTTGTCTTAAAACTGCCTGTTTATATTCTTTGACCATTTGTCAATTAGGAAATGATTTATATTCTTGTAAATTAGACTCAGTTCTCTATATATTTTAGAAATGAGGCCTTTATCAGATATACTTGTTGCAAAATTTCCCTCCAGTTTTCTATTTTCCTTATAATTTTGGTTGCATTAGTTTTGTTTGTGCAAAAACTTTTTAATTTTATTGATAACCAAAGTTATCTAGTTTACATTTTGTAATGCTCTCTATATCTTCTTTGGTCCTAAATTCTTTCTTTTTTCCATAAATCTGACAGATAAGCTATTCCATGCTCTGTTAATTTAGTTATGGTATCACCCTTTATGTGTAAAACATGTACTCATTTTGACCTTATCTTAATATGTGGCATGAGATGTTGGTCTATATCTAGTTTCTGCCATATTGTTTTCCAGTTTTCCCAGTAAATTTTTGTCAAATATCGAGATTTTTATTTCAACAGCTTGAATCTTTGGGTTTATCATATGCTAGATTACTATGGTCATTTACTATAATGTAATTTATACCTAATTTATTCCACTGATCCACCATTCTATTTCTTAGCCAGTACCAGATTATTTTGATAATTACTGCTTTATAATATAGTTTGAGATCTGGTACAACTAGATCCACCTTCTTTTACATTTTTTCATTTATTCTCTTGATATCCTTGAACTTTTATTCTTCCAGGAGAATTTTATTAATTTTTTTCTAGCGCTATAAAATAATTTTTGATAGTTTGATATGGCACCGAATAAATAGATTAATTTAGGTAGCATTGTTGCTTTTATTATACTGGCTCAGACTACTCATGAGCAATTGATATTTTTCCAATTGTTTAGATCTGATTTTATTCATATAATAATTTCTGTTTCTGCATCCTGGCATCTTCCTCCTGCTTACAGCAATGAAATCTCCTCATTTCTCTGCTACTCCAAATCTGCCGAACCTTCAAGGTTCATCCCTAGTCCACCTCCTGCAGAAAATCTTCCTTGAGCTCTCCAGGCCACAGTGATCTCTTTCCCTCTGAGCTCCTCAAGCACTTACAGAGTTGGAGAGTTTACTGCTTAGTTTTCCTCTAATTGCATGTTAGTCTTACAAGATGAATCTTTAATTATCTGATTGAATCTCAGGGGACCATAAACAGATTGAAAACTTGATTTGTCTGCCTATGGTCCAGCTATGTGAACAAACATAGAAACAACTTGATTTTTGAGTTCAGAGTCTGTGTTTTCCTCATGATTAACGAGACCGGAATAGAATGTACAAATGTTAGTCCTGTCTCTTCAGCTAGATTTAAAAGCTCCCTGAAGGAAGGAACCATGTTTTACTCTTCTTAGTATTTACCCACAGAACTTAGCAGCTGGCTGGAAAGGTTTTTTTTTCATTATAGAATTTAGATCTGGAAAGTACCTTAGAAATTATGTGGCTCTATCCAGAGAAAGAACTGATGGATTCTGAATGCAGATCAAAGCATACTATCTTTATTTTTTGTGTTTTTCTTTTCCTTTTACAAACTGTAATTGATTTGCAAACTGTTTCTTCTTTCACAACATGACTGATATGGAAATAGGTTTTACATGATTGCACAAATATAACCTATATTAAATTGCTTACTGTCTTAGGGAGGCAGAGAGGGTAAGGAGGGAGGGGGAGAAGTAGAGAGGGAGGAAGAAAATTTGGAACTCAAAATTTTATGAAAAAATGAATGTTAAAAATTGTCTTTACATGTAATTGGAAAAATAACCTGCTATTAAAGATTATTTGGCTCAATCCCCTAATAAATAGAGAACTCAGAAAAGGTATCCCATGAGCTGAAACTTGAAGGAAGTTAGATTCTAAGAAGCAGAGGTGGAGATGGAGTGGGGATAGGAATCTAGAAGGGGGAGATAGCCTGTGACCAAAAAATGGAGGCCAGTGATGGGATCACTATGGGAAACAGCTCTCAGGCTGCTTTGTCTAGATCATACAGGGTTTGAGATCATAATCTTGGGAGGATAATCTAGATAATCTAGATTGTGACAAGCCAAATTGAGAAGTTTTAATTTTATCTTTCAGATAATCGGGTGCCATTGAAATGAAATTGAAATGTCTCGATCAGGGAAGTGCCATAGTTAGAGTAGGGTTTTTGTTTTCTTTTGGTTTTTTTCCATTTGCATGGAGGGAGGATTGAAGAGAGGAACAACTGGGTGATGGGAGTTCAGTTAAGAGTTTGTTACAGTGTCCAAGTAAGAGATGAGAAGGGCCTGAATAATCAGTCATTTGATCAATAAACATTTAATAAATCTACTACACATTAGTCACTATATCAAGCATTTAGGTTACAAAGAAAGGCAGAAAAACCATGCAAACAAACCCCAGTTCCAGCTCTAAAGGAATTCACAGTCTAATGGGAGAGATAACACACAAACATTTATGTATAAACAAGACTTCTACAGGATAAATGGGAGTGAATCAGCAGATTCGCATTAAAGATGATCAGAAGAGGCTTCTTGTGGAAGGTAGGATTTTAGCAGGAACTTGAAGGAAGCCAAGGATGTCAAGAGGTGAAAACAAGGAGAGAGAGAATGTCAGGCATGAGGAATAGCCAGTAAAAATGTCCAGGATTGGAAGATGGAGTGTCTTGTGAAAGGAACAAGAAGGTCTTTGCCCACTGGGCCCTCGCTGCTGCTAGGCAATCCTTCTATGGATTGAGCCTTATCAGCTCATTATCCCACTCTCCACAGTTGCTCTTCCAAGACTTTTCCTCCTTCCTCAAGTTTCCCATGGCTACCCCTACCCCTGCCTACTTGACTGAAAACCTTGTGGCAACCAAGTGGTCACTGGTCCTGGAATCAGTAAGACCTGAGTTCAAATCCCATCTCAGACACTTATTATCTATGTGACCCTTGGGCAAGTCACTTAACCTTGGTTTCCTCATCTGAAAATGAGGATGGTAATATACCTCCTTTGCAAGTTTTTGAGGATCAGATAAGATAATATTTGTAAAGCTCTTAGCACATTGCCTGACACATAATATGTACTACATAAATATTAGCTATTATTATTATTATAGAAAAAATTGAGGTTGTTCTCCATGAGCTCCTTCTTCTCCCCTCTTCCTCATCTCCTATCACTTAGATGTTTTCTGCTGCTACCTCCTCCTTCATCATTTCACATGATGAAGTGGTCTTACTCTTTACCAAGGCTAACCCTTTCACTTGTTCCAGTGATCCCACTCCATCCTATTTCCTCCAACAGATTGTCCCTACACCATCCCTCTATCACTTATCTTCAATCTTTCACTGTCTACTGTCTTATTCTCTGCTGCCTACAAACATTACCATGTCTCCTCCATCCTCAAAAACTCTCACTTGATCCTGTCATTCCCACTTTTATCCTAAATCTCTTCTGCCCTTTGTAGCTAAACTCCTTGAAAAGGCTATCTACACTAATGCACTATTGGTGAAGTTTTAAGCTGATCCAACTACTTTGGAGAGTGATTTGGACCTATAGCCAAAAAGCAATCAAATTGTATCATTTCTAGGTCTGTATCCCAAAGAAATCATTATAAAGGGAAAAGGTGTGCAAAATATTTATAGCAGCTCTTTTTGTGGTGGCAAAGAATTGGAAATTAAAGGAATGCCCCAAAACTGGAGGATGGGTGAATAAGTTGTGGTATATAAATGTAATGAATACTATTATTCTGTAAGAAGTAATGAGCAGGTTGTTCTCAGAAAAACCTGGAAAGGCTTGCATGAACTGATGCAAAGTGAAGTGAGCAGAACCAGGAGAACATTGTATACAGTAACAGTAATATTGTACATTGATCAACCATGATTAACTTAGCTCTTCTCAACAATATAATGATACAAGACAATCTTGAAAGACTCATGATAGAAACTACTGTCAACATCCAGAGAAGGAATTGATGGAGTCTGAATCACTTTTATTTATTTTTTTCGTGTTTTTTTCTTTAATTCTGTTTCTCTTTCACATGTCTAATATGGAAATGTTTTACATGATTGCACATGTATAACCTATATCAAATTGTTTGCTGTCTTGGGGGAGGGATAGAGGAATAAAATTTGAAACTCAAAATTTTATTTTAAAAAGGAATGTTAAACATTGTCTACATGTAATTGGGAAAAATAAAATACTATTTAAAAGAAGAAAAAGAAAGAAAAGACTGTCTGCAATAGATGCCTCCACTTTCTCTCCTTTCTCTCTCTTTTTAACCCCTTAAATCTCATTTCCAATCTCATCATTCCACCAAAACTGCTCTCTCCAAAGCTACAAGTGAGCTCTTAAATCCCAAATCCTTTGATTTTTTTCTCAGTCCTCATTCTCCTTGACCTCTCTATAGCTTTTAACATTGTTGATCTCCCTTTCCCCCCTGATACTGTCTTCTCTCTGGGTTTTCAGGATACAATTCTCTCTCCTGGTTCTCCTTCTACCTATCTGACCTCCCTTTTTCTACTTGCTTTGATGGATCCTCATCCAGATCATGTCTCCCAGGATTCTCTGTAGGCCCCTTTTCTCCATCTCTATTATTTCATGTGGTGATCTCATCAGTTTCCATGAACTTAATTACTACCTCTATGCCCATGACTCTCAAATCTATTTTTCCTCCTTCAATCTCTGCTAACTTCTAATTTCACATCTCTAATTGTCTTTCAGACATCTTGAACTGGATGTCCAAAATACATCTTAAACTCAACATGTCCAAAATGTAATTTATTATCTTCCTCTCTTAACCCTCCCCCCTCACCTTCCTGTAGACTGCAACACCATCTTCTCAGTCCCTCAGGCTCTCAAACTAGGAGTTATCCTGGATCCCTCACTATCTTTCACCACCTATATCCAACCTGTTGCCAAGACTTCTTGATTTCACTTTTGTAAACATCTCTTGAATGTGCCCTGTTCTCCCTTCCGACACTTCCACCACTCTGGTGCAGGCTCTCATCACCTCATGTCTTCATTATTGCAATAGCCTACCTACCTCAAGTCTCTCCCCACTCCAATTCACCCTCCATTCAGTCACTAATGTGATTTTCCTAAAGCATCATTCTGATTGTGTCCCTACCCTACTCGATAAACTTCAATGGCTCCCAATTGCCTCTAGGAACAAATACAGCATGCTGTATTTGGCATGCAAAACCCTTCATAACCTAGCTCCCCTCTCCTTTTCCAGTTTTCTTACATCTTACTCTCTGCTACATAGTTTGATCCAGTGACACTGACCTCCTTGTTCCACAAACAAGACACTCCATCTCTTGGTTCCAGGCATTTTCTCTATCACTCATGCCTAGAAAGTTCTCCATCATCTCATCCTGCTACCTTCTCTGGCTTCCTTTAAATCCCAACTAAAACTCCCTGTTCTATTGAAAGTCTTCCTTAGCACCTCTTAATTCTCATTTTTTTCCTTTTGTTAATTTCCTATTTAGTCTGTATATAGCTTTTTGTAATCTCTTTCTTTGTTGTCTCTCCCTTTAGATTGTGAGCTGCTTGAGGGTAAAGGCTGATTATTGCCTCTTTTTTATCTCTACTGCCTGATATAGTGCCTGACACATTAGTTGTTCAGTCACGTCTGACTCTTCATGATCCCATGGACCATACTGTCCATGGGTTTTTCTTGACAAAGATACTGGAATGACTTGCCATTTCCTTCTCCAGTGGATTAAGGCAAACAGAGTTTAAGAGATTTGCCCAGGGTCACACAGCTAGTAAGTGTCTGATCTGGATTTGAACGCCAACAGATAATTTAATATTTGATCTTGGATATGATAGGGAATAAGAGTAGAGGGGTATCATATCTTCAGACCTACACTTTAGAAAGATAAATTCGATAGATGAGTGGGGGTTGGATTGTAGTGAGATGACACTTGTGGCAGAGAGACATGTGGCTCTTGCTAAGGTCTGAGTATGTGGTGATAAAGGCATATCAAAGGGCCAGAGTGGTAATAATGTCAGAGAAGAGAAGGGGTTAATACAAGAGATGCTATGAAGATAAAACCACCAGGTCTTGGCAATAGATTAGATATGGGCAGAGGGAAGCTTAGACTGAGACATTTAGAATGACACTTGGGTTGTGTTCTCAGCCAGATGTGTCAGCATAGAGCCAGCTCTTAACCAAGCTTGGAGGCTGCTGGGCTGGACCAGGCAGGTTGCTTGGCCACAGAGATACTGCTAGACTGGTCCAGGCAAGTCAATTTTCTACTGGGCAGCTGCTACCAAGCTGGACCAGGGCATCTTTGCAGGATGGATTGATCCCTTGGATTCTCTTGATTCATTCTTTGAAGAGCATCTATAATCAATCAGTCAACATTTATTAAGTACCCACTATACCCCAGGCACTGTGCTAAGTGCATGGATACAAAAACACTCAAAAGTCAGTCCCTGAAAATATGCATAAAAATGTATTTTAAAAAAAGTATTTACACATTTAGTAGGAAATAATTAACAGAAGGAACAGACTAGAATTAAGAAGAGTTCTAATTGGGACTTAAAGTCAAGAAAGTCATTATGTGGAACAGAGGAAGGAGAATATTCCAGGCATAGGGGACAGTCAGAGAAAATGTCCAGAGCCAAAAGATGGAGTGAGGGTCTTGTTGGTGGAACATCCAGGAGGCCAATGTTAGTGGATCAAAGAGTGACTCCAGCTGAGCAGCAGAACAGGTAGTCTCTTACCAGTGCTCCTCTGATTTGTTCCATTTGGATTATGAAGAAAGCTTCATAATGAGCTTTTGGAGAAAGAAAGGACTTCAAGACTCTATAGCAATGAGAATTGCAAGTTGCCTTGGCCATATATATTCTCTATATGTATGTCATGCTGTGTGTTAGTACCCACTCTTCTCCCTCATGGATTCTACACATAGTTCTGGGAGAGTATACCACAGGCTTTGAGAGGAAATGTTTTGTGACTATTATGCCATTTGAATGAATGCCTTTGCTAAGAATTAACCAAATCTACTGAATGATTGTCAAGGGGAAGCATGCCAGCTGGGACACATAAGCTACAGTGTTTGAAGGAATGCCACTCACAGTGTTACCACTAGAACCATGAAGAAAGTAACATTTCCTCTTGAGAGCCCAACCTTCCAGTACCAGTACAAATTGGGGGCATTATGCTTATATATGTACATGATACCCCCCACCACATTAGAATGGAAGCTTGTTGAAGACAGGGATTATTTTTGTTTGTTCTTTGAATCCCTAGCAAATAAGCAGAATACCTATCAAATAGTAAGTGCTTAATAAATAATTGCTGATTGATCATTTGATTGATTAGTCATACTTTGATGGATCTGTAATCTTAACACTATGAATGAGTACTTTCTCCACCACTGCTAAAATAGTGTATTCCTTGTCTATATGTATGTGTGTGCTTGTCTGTATATGTATGTATGTGTGTATAAATATATATATATACACATAAACATACATACACACATATACATATACATATGGGGGCATTTGGGTGGTGTAGTGGCTAGAGGGCTGATCTTGGAACCAGAAATGCTCATCTTCATTAGTTTAAAGCCAGCCTCAGACACTTACTTGCTGTGTGACCCTGGACAAGTCACTTAGCCCTGTTTGCCTCAGTTTCCTTAACTACAAAATGAGCTGGAGAAGGAAATGGTAAACCACTCCCATACCTTTGCCAAGAAAACCCCAAATGGGGTCAGAGAGAGTTGAACGTGACTGAAAAATGGCCAAATAGCAACAGCAATCTACATATGTACACATACACACACACACACACACACACACACACACTATTGAGTGTCTGCCCAGGATGCTGCATACTTTTCTCTGATTCTTCCAGTACATGTGTGCATACCATTGCCACACTTGGTTTGTCCCTTTACTCAAGTCATCATTGAAATTGTCCTTTAGCTTGCTTACCTACAACCATGGAATGCCTTTTGCCTTTGAAGTCACTCAAAATTGTTATTCTTCTCAGATGAAGGAGCATGTCTCCCATGATTCACAGCCATATACCATTATAGGGACAATATTGGTTTTTAAAAGGACTGACTGCAACCCCCAAGCACTATATAAATGTCAACTCTATTATCCTTTTATATCATCTGGAGGTGCTACTTTCACATATTTTGCTTCCAATGTCTTTGCTAGATCATAGACATAAAGCTATAAGGGGACTTGGAAGACATTTAGCTCAAATTCCTCTTCTTTGTTGGTGGGTAAGCTGAGACCCAGAGCAGTTAAATGAGTTGCCCAAGTCACATAGGTGGGGCTGGAATTTGAACTCAAGTCCTCTACCTCTAAATCCAAACTGTTTCCCACAGCAGCACACTATCTCCCTGTCCCAGCTCAGTCTAGGAACGGATTTCTCCAAAATCATATATTGGTTGATGTCAACTGACTTAAGTTTTTCTTCAAGCTGGGTCTTTCTAGCACAGAGTTGCACTTCACATCATCAACACCCTGGACAGTATTATTAGCAGCATATACTTATTAAGTGTTTAATTACGTACGGTTTTGTACAGGCAGGGGAAGAGAGAGATATGCAATCCCCAAACACTACAGCCTAATACTTAATTGTGCATTATTTCATGCTGATTGTGTTTCATGTTTATAAGTCTTTTTTCTTTCTCCTTCAGCCATAGTGGGAGCTCATCCCTCAAAAGGTAGTATTTTATACTTCTCTGTAACTTACAAAGTATAGAGTGCCATCGTGGTCACATCATAAATGCTTAAATATACTTATTGATTAATGGATAAGATTTTATAATCTAAGACAATAGATTATGATTTTGACCTTTTTTTTTTTTTTTACATCCCTTTGGGCCAGAGGTAGGGAGGTGGGAGGGTAGATCCCAATTGTATGAGAGAATGTTATGCAATTCTACACCAAATTCTCAAAACAAAAATCATTTTAATTTTTTTAAGTAAAAAAATTACTTCAAATATATATATTAGGGTAATGATGTCATAATACCAACAGGTAAGAGTAGATATTGAAAGCTCTGAAAAACTGGGAATATCTGATGATACTATCCAATCCATTTCAAATCAGTTCAAAAAAATACAATCCAACAAATATTGCCTTCTATATGAAATCAGGATTTTGGTCTGTTAAGCCTGAGAAATTTTAGATGTGGCTGCTTTTTGTGATAGTCTTTTCTGTTTAGTGGGAAGGAGGAAGCATTTAGTAGAAAGGAGTAAGCTTATGAGTGTAAACTTTCACTAATACTCTCCTGACTTTAGGGGATAGTAACTAAAAAAGAGTTTTAATTCTGAGCAAAAATCATGCCCCTAGGCCAATAATAATTAATATTTTTCCAATTACATATAAAAACAAATTTTAACATTTGTTATTTAAAATTTTGAGTCCTGGGGGTGAGGGTGGGGGATGGAGCCAAGATGGCAGAGTAGAAGGATGCACCTCTAGAAGCTCCCCCTTCACAGCCCATAAAATACCTGTAAAAAATGACTAAACAAATTCTAGAGCAGCAGAAGCCACAGAGTGAAAGAGATTTCCAGCCCAAGGCAGCCTGAAAGACCAACAGGAAAGGTCTGTTGCACCCAGCATGTAGCAGAGCACAGCCCACAGAGCACAGACCAAACTTCCCCATGCTGCATCAAGGACAGGACTGGAGTGGACTTCAAGGCACCACTGGCAGCAGCTGCAGGTCCCAGATTCCTCAACTCACAAATGCCAAAGATAGCTTCAAAGGTCAGTGAGCAAGCTCTTTCACCTGGGTAAGAAGGGAACACAGAGGTCTAGTCCTGGCCGCAGGTTGTGGAAGCCACTGCTGAGACAACTTTCATTGTTGGAACCCTCGCCTAAAGACTCTGGGGGAATTGGGCTGCTGATCTGAATGTCAGCACTGAATGGCAATCGTGGGGTGAGGAGGAGTGCTGGTTGGCTGGTGAAGCTGGTGGATGCTCTGGAGAGGGAATTCTACTCACAGATCCTGGGCAGGAAAGAGTGCTTGTAGTTGTTCCCAGACCAGAGTGCAGGTCAGGAGAGGAGTAAATTCCTCTCCCTTGATTGTGCCACCTTGGAGGAACTGAGAACTTACAGGTCCTCAGAGTATAACATCCTCTTGACAAAGAACTCAAAAGTCAAGTAACCACCAGAGAAAATGCCCAAAAAAGAGGAAAAGAATAAGACAATAGAAAGTTACTTTCTTGATGAGCAGGTATTTCCTTTCATTCTTTCAGATGAGGAAGAACAATGCATACCATCAGAGGAAAATCTAAGAGTCAAGGTTTCTGCATACAAAACCTCCAAAATAAATACACAATGGTCCCAGGCCTTGAAAGAGCTCAAAAAGGATTTTGAAAATCAAGTAAGAGAGGTGGAGGAAAAATTAGGAAGAGAAATTAGAGTGATACAAGAAAATCATGAAAAGTGAGTCAATAGCTTACTAAAGGAGATGCAAAAAATGCTGAGGAAATTAACACCTTAAAAAGTAGACTAACTCAAATGTCAAAAGAGGCCCAAAAAGCCAATGAGGAGAAGAATGCTTTAAAGAGCAGAATTAGCCAAACAGAAAAGGAGGTTCAAAAACTCACTGAAGAAAATAGTTCTTTAAAAATGAGAAAGGAGCAGATGGAAGGTAATGACTTTATGAGAAACCAAGAAATTACAAAATGAATTACAAAAGACTAAAAAAATGGAAGACAATGTGAAATAACTCATTGGAAAAACAACTAACCTGGAAGATAGATCCAGGAGAGACAATTTAAAAATTATGGGACTACCTGAAAGCCATGATCAAAAAAAGAGCCTAGATATCATCTTTCATGAAATTATTAAGGAAAACTGCCCTGATATTATAGAACCAGAGGGTAAAATAAATATTGAAAGAATTCACCAGTCTTCTCCTGAAAGAGATCTGGAAAGAAAAACTCCTAGGAATATTGTAGCCAAATTCCAGAATTTCCAGATCAAGGAGAAAATATTGTAAGCAGCCAGAAAGAAATAATTTAAGTATTGTGGAAATACAATCAGGATAACACAGGATCTGGCAGCTTCTACGTTAAGGGATCGAAGGTCTTGGAATATGATATCCCAGAAGTCAAAGAAACTAGGATTAAAACCAAGACTCATCTACCCAGCGAAACTGAGGGAAAAAATGGTCATTCAATGAAATAGAGGACTTTCAAGCATTCTTGATGAAAAGACCAGAGTTGAATAGAAAGTTTGACTTTCAGACACAAGAATCAAAAGAAGAATGAAAAGGTAAACAGGGAAGAGAAGTCATAAGGGACTTACTAAAGGTGAACTTTTTTTATTCCTACATGGAAAGATAATATTTGTAACTCTTGAGACTTTTCTCAGTATTTAGGTAGTTGGAGGGATTATACACACACATGCAGACACACACACACACACACACATATAGACAGAGGGCACAGAGTGAGTTGAATAGGAAGGGATGATATCTAAAAAAATAAAATTAAGGAGTAAGAGAGGATTATATTGGGAGGAGAAAAGGAGAAATGGAATGGGGCAAATTATCTGTCATAAAAAAAGGCAAGACAAAGCTTTTTCAATGGAGGGCAAAAGGGGGAGGTGAGAGGCAAAAAGTGAAACTTACTCTCGTCACATTTGGCTCAATGAGGGAATAGCATGCACATTCAATTTGGTATGAAAATCTATTTTACCCTACAGGAAAGTAGGAGAAAAGGGAATAAATGGGGCATGAGGGGATGATAGAATCAAAGACAAATGAGAGGAAGGGGGTAATTAGAGGTAAAGACTTTTGGAGAGGGATAAGGTCAAAAGAGAGAATAGAACAAATGGGGGGACAGGATAGTATGGAGGGAAATATAGTTAGTCTTACACAACATGACTATTATGGAAGTCTTTAGCAAAACTACACATATGTAGCCTATACTGAATTGCTTGCCTTCTCAGTGGGGATGTGTGGGGAGGGAGGAAGGGTGAGTAGTTGGAATTCAAAATTTTAGGAACGAATGTTGAGAATTGTTGTTGCATGTAACTGGGAAATAAGGAATACAGGTAATGGGGTATAGAAATCTATCTTGCCCTACAAGAGAAGAGAGAAGATGGGGATAAGGGAAGGGAGGGTTGTGATAGAAGAGAGGGTAGATTGGGGGAAGGGGTAATTAGAATGCATGGTGTTTTGAGGTGTGGGGAGGGGAGAGATAGGGAGAAAATTTGAAACTCAAAATCTTGTGGAAATGAATGTTGAAAACTAAAAATAAATAAATAAATTGGAAAAAAAATTTTGAGTTCCAAATTCTCTCCCTCCCTCTTTCTTCCTGAGAAGTTGAATAATTTGATATAGGTTATGCAGGTACACGCATGCAAAACATATTTCCATATTGGTCATGTTGTGAAAGAAAACAGACAAAAAATTCCCATGAAAAACATAAAATCAAAAATAGTATGTTTCAATCTGCATTCCAACTCCATTAGTTATTTCTCTGGAGGTAAGTAGCATTTTTCACATTAAGTTCTTCAGAATGTTCTCCTTGTTCTGCTCATTTCATTTTGCATCAGATCATGTAAGTCTTCCTAGATTTTTCTGAAAGCATCCTGCTCATCATTTCTTATTACATAAGAGTGTTCCATTGCAATCATATACTACAACTTGTTCAGCCATTCTCCAGTTATTAGGCATCCCCTGAATTTCCAGTTCTTTGCCACCACAAAAGAGCAGCTATAAATATTTTTGTATGTATGAGTTCTCTTCCTTTTTTAAAAAAAGTCTCTTTGGGATACAGACCTAGTAGTGGTGTTGCTGTTGCCTAAACCAATAATATTTAGAGTATTTAGAGGAGGTACAGACAAGCATAATTCTAATCCAGTACCCATACCAGAGACTGGAGGAAAGAATGCTCAGTCTTGTGTTCCTCTCCTCTCTTTACTTTAAGGCAGGTATCATGGTCTCCTTTGGAGAAAAGTGAACAAGATTCTAGAGACATCCATCAATGTCTCTCATAAGTCACATTAAGAGAACTCATATGAATTGTATACACTGTATACATCTTATATAGGTATGTAGACACACACACACACATGCAGAAACACTTTATAGGCAGCTAGGTGGAGAAGTAGACCATTAGTCCTGGAGTAAGGAAGACCTGAGTTCAAATACAACCATCACACCTTGGGCAAGTCACAAAACCTCTGCCTCTGTTTCTTCATTAGAAAACAGGGATAATAATAGCACCTCCCTCAGAGAGTTATTGTGAGGTTCAATGAGATAATAATTGTAGTAAGTGCTATCTAAATACTAGTTATTATTATTACTATTACAAGAGGAGCCGATCCAGGAATATTGTAATCATATCTAGTTAGTTATTTTTGCAAGAATTTGCTTTTTTATTTATAAAACAGAGCACTGGAAATGCTTTAAGTCTTTGTTTCGTGATATTTTGCCCAAGGGTGGCTCAATGTTTTCTTCTGGGTGAGGCTTGTTGTTGTTATTGTGTTTGTCTTTTGTTCTTGACGAGGACCATGACATCAAGATGATGACATGAGTTGAAGTTGACTTTGATTTGAGTGATGGAGGGCTGTGCAAGGTCACCAACCTCACTTTCTCCTCCAGAGCCATCTGGGTCCAGTGGCCTGATATTCATTAGGATGACTGGAGATGGTCCAGGATATAATAGGAGACCCTGGCCATTTTAGACTAAGGTGTTATCGCATTCTCACTTTGAGTGAGATACACCCATTCAATGAATAAGTCTCTTGAAGTGGTTCCTTAAGGGATGAACCCTTTTAATAAAAAAAATCAAATGACAAGTGGAAGACTCTCAGGGTTCCTAGTTAAAAGAGAAACAGTTACTATTTAGTATTTACATTTACTCTGTACTAGGTGAGCAGGGACCTGTTGTCCAATCTATAAGCTCCAGAATGAATTGGGTTTAAGGCTTGGTCTTTGAGAAAGAAATCTAGCCAGTAAATCCAAAGGAAAAAAGGCAGCTTTTGTCCATGGCAGTGTACCTTCTCCTGGGTAGAGCCCCCCAGGCCAAGATGGAAAAGAGAGGAGAGGAGGAGAAGGGAGGAGGGGGAGGCTATTCACTCACAGGTTGTGTTTGTCCTTCGTTCTCAATAAGGACTATGATATCAAGATGATGACGTGACTTGCAGTTGATGTTCATTTAACTGAGGGAGGGCTATACAAGGTCACCAGCCTCACTTTCTCCTCCAGAGCCATCTAGGTCCAGTGGCCTGATATTCTTCAGGATGATTGGGAATGGTCCAGGATGCAATGGGAGACCCTGGCTATTTTAGACTAAGGTCTGAGACACTGGTGAGGCATAAGTAATGTTTTTGTAATAACATCTGGCAAAACATTGGTGGGCCATAGATGCTAGAAGTTGTAGATCTTCCCTGCTTGGAAAGAGAGGAAAGTAACTAGAGATCAGCCCCTAGTCAGGATGGTAGAGGTTTTTCATGGATAGCGATTGGTAGAAATTTTCAGAAACTCAAGAGAGAGAAAGAGGGAAGAAAGAAGCAGTGTTTGTCCCATGGAAGCAGCAAGACAAGCAGCAAGCTGGTGACTGTGATTTCTGCAGTCCCCTTCTTAAAGACCCATTAGTTGTGTAGGGAGAATGTTTATTGCCTTCACATAACTAACTCCATTTTGTATTTGGCCACCATTTTGTAGTGTTTTGATATCTGCTTTATGTTTGTTTTTCATGGTTCATTTTTCAATATTAAGATAAGTATATGTGTGGTCTAGTTTGGCAAACAACATCTGTGTGTTCATAATCAACTGACAAACATATGGATCCCTGAGAAAGGACCCACAGCTAATGGGAAATTTAGGAAAGCAACCTTGTCATTAGCTTATGTCAACAGTTACCAATCATATTAGTTGATAAACAAATGAAGATACTTGCCACCAAGCAGTACTTGGGCAAAACAAACTAATGTCCATAGCTTGAACTATAGTTCTACATGTAGAACTAAAGAAACCCACTGGAGTTCCCAGCTACATCCTACTCCTGGGTCTTGACTAGGTCTGGTTCATGTTCCCTGACCTGTTTGCTGGAACAAATTGTTGATTGACTAATGGAGACTCAGCTTGCCAGAACTCAGACAGAGACTCATGGCCTTTGGCTAGGCAGAGAGGGAATTTTGTACTCATATGAGATGAGACATGCTCACTTGGAAACCCAAGAAAATCAGGTTGGTGACTTGTTCCTAGTTGGGTTGATGTTTGCATTGTCTAATAGATAATATGAACTGATGTTTGCTTGAGCTTGATTAGTAAAATTTTATTGCATGCATTAAGAGGTATAAATCTAATTGGTGTTTCTGTTGTACCAGTTATCATATGTAACTCTAATTGATAATTTGGTGGTGCTCATGCACTGTTACATTCTAGTGGCAGAAGTACCTAGAGAAAACTAGGCATGAGAAACAGGTGGTCTTATCACACCCTTGCCTTACTTTTATTTAATTGCTTTTCTATTTTGTTATTATTAATTGTTACTGGTTATTTCTATTGAATGTTTTCCAGATTTGGTTTTATTTCTCATACACACTGGTGGTTGACCCTGTCTTTACATTGCCTGATGTCCCTTTGTTTGCACCTTGAAGACACAGGAGAGAAGAACTTTTCCTAGCATCGGCTGGAGAGTGAAACATCCTAAGTCATAGTTAGAAAGTTTACTCTCTTTACAACTGAGCAGAATTATTATAAAAAGGATAATTTTCCCCCTAAATCTGCTTTGAAGGCAAGGATAGAAATGTTATGTTTTCAATATGAATAGATCTGGGCTTTCCAACCTGAATGGTCCCATATTCTAGGTTCCAATTTTAAGATGCCTATCCATTTTTTAAAAGTAGCTAGGTTCATTTATCCTTTTGCTGGTCTTGAATATTTAATTTGGGATAGGTTTTTTTCCCTCCTCTAAAAACTCCCAAACTTACTTACAGTTAAAATATGCATACTCTCTACTTTTCTGAAAGCAAATCTAAAGTAAGGTTTTTGTTCATCAATTTTTTTTTAAAGAAATGGTGAATCTTACTTGTTTCTTTTTTTTCTCCTTTTAAATTTTTTTGAATTAAAATTAAATATTTTATTTTTCCCAATTACATATAAAATGGTTTTTAACTTTTGTTTTTTATTTTGAATTGCAAATTCTCTCTCTCCCCTTATCCCCTCATTGAGCAGGCAAGCAATTTTATGTAGGTTATACAGGTACAGTAATGCAAAACATATTTCCATATTGGTCATATTGTGAAAGAAAGCACAGACCAAAAAAAAAAAATCAAATAAATAGGAACATAAAGTTTTTTAAAAATATGCTTTGATCCTTATTCAGACTCCATCAGTTATTTCTCTAACAGTGGACAGCATTTTTCATCATAAATCCTTCAGAATTGTGTTGAATCATTGTATTGCTGAGAATAGTTAAGTCATTCATAGCTAATCATCATACTGTTACTATGTTACAGCATTGCTGTTACCATGCACAGTGTTCTTCTGGTTCTGCTCACTTAACTTTTCATCATCTCATGTAAGTCTTTCCAGGTTTTTTCTGAAATCATCTGACTTGTCATTTCTTATAGCACAATAGTATTCCATATAATCACACTTGTTCAGCCATTCCCTAATTGATGGGCACCCCCTCAGTTTCCAAATCTTTGCCATCACAAAATGAGCTGCTACAAATATTTTTGTTCATATTTTGGTCCTTCCTGCCCCCCCCCCTTTTGAAATTTCTTTGGAATGCAGACCAAGTAACAGGTATGCATGAATTTATAGCCCTTTGGACATAGTTCCAAATTGTTCTCTAGGATGGTTGAATCAGTTCACAATTCCACCAATAATGTACTAGTGTCTCAACTCCCTCATACCTTTCAACATTTTTCATTTTCCTTTTCTGTCATATTTTTCTCCTTGACCAGCAAGTTCTAGAATTTGACTGGGAGTTTTCATTTTAGCACCTCTTTCAGGAGGTGATTCAGTGGATTCTTTCAATTTGTATTTTATCCTCTGGTTCTAGAATATCAGGGCAGTTTTCCTTGATAATTTCTGAAAAGATGATGTCTAGGCTCCTTTTTTGATCATGGTTTTCAGGTAGTCCAATAATTCTTAGATTATTTCTTCTCAATCTATTTTCCAGGCCGGTTCTTTTTTCATGGAGATATTTCATATTGTCTTCTGTTTTTTCATTCTTTGATTTTGTTTTATTTGTTTCTTGATGTCTCATGGAGTCATTAGCTTCTACTTGTTCAATTCTAATTTTTAAGGAGTTATTTTCTTCAGTGAACTTTCATAACTCCTTTTACATTTGGCTAATTCTACTTTTTAAGGAGTTTTTCTCCTTAGTGGAATTTTGTGCCTCTTTTATCATTTGGTCTATTCTGTTTTTTAAAGTGCTATTTTCTCCAGCATTTTTTTGTTTCTCCTTTACCAAACTGTTGACTATTTTTTCATGATTTTCTTGCATCACTCTCATTTCTTTTTCCAATTTTCCTTCTACCTTTCTTATTTGATGTTAAAAATCCTTTTTGAACTCTTCCTGAATTCTTTTATGGGGGGCCTGAGACCAATTCACATTTTTCTTTGAGGCTCTGGATGTGACTGTTTTGACATTATTGTCTTCTTCTGAGTTTGTGTTTTGATCTTCCCTGTCACCACAGTAACTTTCTGCAGCCAGGTTCTTTTTTTTGTTGCTGTTTCCTCATTTTTTTTTCAACCTATTTCTTGACTTTTAACTTTAGCTAAAGTTGGGGTCTGCTACCAGGGTGGAGGGGTCACTGTCCCAAGCTTCACTTTTTTTCTGCTTGTTTATTGTTTGTTGTTGTTGTTGTTGTTGTTGTTGTTGGTGGTGGTGGTGGTGGTGGTGGTGTGTGTGTGTGTGTGTGTGTGTGTGTGTGTGTGTGTGCACCTGCTTTCACAGATAGTTTTGAAAGTATGTAAGTTTTCAGCCCTTTCAATGTGATATAATCCAAGAACAGGTGTAGTTACTGCTCACTTGGCCTATGTTCTGCTCTGGAACTTTGACCAGGTTCCCATTCCCTTACAGCAGGAAGTTCTGGTGTGCTAGTGCTCCTCCTTGCCCTAGGACTGCAACCCAGGACTGTGACCTAGATCCACATATGGGGAAGGCAACAGGGTCCTACAGCTAAAGCTAACAAAGGGTCTCCTTTAATCTCCTTCGCACCAGTTGTCCCACTCCCTTACTGTTTATAGGCTGAGGATTCCAGAAACCAATGCTGCTGTTTCAATTGACCCCAAGGTCTGCTGCTGATTTACCAAGGCACAGGCTGCTATTGTCTTGCCAAAGTGTCATCTTCTCTGGACTTGGCTCCACTCTCAACCCAATGTGACGGACCTTTTTTCTGCTAACCAAGTTGCATTGGACTGGAAAATTGTTTTGTCTCATCTTTTTCTTGGTTCTGCTGCTCTAGAATTAATTTTGAGGCATTATTTTAAAGTTATTTAGAGGGAAATTTGCGAGAGCTCAGGCAAGCCCCTACTTTTTCTCCATCTCTTGCCTTTGCCACCCTGACTTTTCTTTTGTCTACATTCTCTACCTGATTTTTTGAATGAGGGTTATTCCTCAGACTAGCCATTTGAGTGTCAGGAAACTTTTCTTTAAGGGACTAGAAAGAAATTTGCAGCTTAGATTTTAAACTGTTAACCAACTAATTTATTTGCTTATATGTATGTACACATATTTAAACTGCTTTTCAAAGTTTCAGATACTTTACCTTATCCCAGAATGGGATTTGCATTTTTTTTCTTTTATAGTGAGAAGATTTTCTTCTGAGCCATAGATAATTTTGATTACTTCCTGGTTGTAGCCTAGAATTGCTTCTTTTGTACTTTGAATTTAATTTAATTTTTATTTTCTGGAAGCATAATGAGCTTACCCAAACTAGTAGGTTTCATTCCTACCTAATGCTAGCATAAAAATATTATAACATCATTCCTGAATTTCTTGATATGTTATGTCTCTAAGGAAGACTGTATGCTGCTGTAGAAACACTTAATTGAAATATGTTAATACATAAAAAGTCATCAGTACTTTTTTGTGATTTGAATTCATTCCTATTGCATTTTTAAGCACAATATATCACATCAATAAAGCCTTGTTGAAATAGTGTTATATATTTGTCTGCATTAATATTTGTGTATTGATGTGGGCACAAGTGGCATAATCTCTAAAAACTGATCTGGAACTAATGCAGTTGAATGGTGCGGTCTCTCATTTGCAACTGAAATGCATAAAAATCCCCTAATAATACAAGTAAACCCAGACCATAAGAATCAGGACATTTTAAGGATATTTGGCAGAAAAATGTAAAGGTTGGAAGATAATGCAATTGATACTGCAAGTGTTAAGACTGGAAAACAAATTAGGAAGTTTTTCCAGCCCTACCTGAGAATTTTTGCCATAGAGATATACCTGGAAATTATTTCTGGGAATTCTATATTAGTCCATCCTCTGAGAAAGAAGAATTACATAAAAAGTAAGAATCCTTCTAATCAAAGTAGACATTTCTACAGAAAAAGTGAATATCTTAGGTGCATAATATACAGAGGCAAATGAGTACAGTAGCCTAGTGTTCGATAAATCCAAAGTTCTCAACTATTGGATCAAAAACTCGTTATTTGACAAAAACTTCTATGGAAATGGAAAATAGTCTGGAGAAAATGGTGCACAGACCAATGTCTCACACCATACCAAGCAAAGTTCAAAATGAATATGTGATTTAGACATAAAAGGTGATATCATGACCAAATTAGGAGAGCAGGGAAGAAATTACAGGTGAGATGTATGGCTAGGGAAAGAGTTCATGACAAAGCAAGAGATTAAAAGGTTCATAGAAACTAAAATGAATAGTTTTGATTACATAAAATTTAAAAGATTTTGTACAAACAAAACCAATGCAGCCAAAATTAGAAGAAAAGCAGGGGAAAAGGGGGGATTTTGTAGCAAGATAAAGGACTCATTTCTCAAATACAAAGAGAACTGGACCAAATTTATAAAAGTTGGAGCCATGCCTTAATTGATAAATGGTCAAAGGATATGAAAAGGAAGTTTTCAGAGGAAGAAATCAAAGGTATGAACAGTCACATGGAAAAATGTTCCAAATCACAAATAATTAGACAAATGCAAATTGAAACAACTCTGAGGCACCACCTCACACCTATTAGATTGGCTAACATGACAGAAAAAGAAAATGACAAGTACTGAAGGGGATATGAAACAAAAGGGATACCAATGCACTGTTGATGGAGTTGTGAACTAGCCCAACCATTCTGGAGAACAATTTGAAATTAAGCTCAAAGGGCTATAAACTGTGCATACCCTTTGACCCAGCAATACTACTAGTAGATCTATACCCTAAAGAGATCAAAGAAAGAGAACAAAAAATTTACATATGTACAAATTTGTACAATATGTACAAAAAACATGTCTTTTGTTGAAATGGAGGGGATGTCCATTGATTAGGGATGGCTGAACAAGTTATGGTGTATGAATGTGAAGGGATACTACTGTGCTACAAAAAAATGATGATGAAATAATATGTATTATGGGTATTATATTTCTTGATTTCTCAATGGATGGAGGAGGGAATGGGGGGAAAGAAGAAGAGAATTGGAAATTGGAAATTAAAATAAAATTTAAAAAAAAGAAGCTGAATGTCATAATTAAATCTGGAAGTACTACTTTTTCTGTAAGTAAAGCCAAGGATATACTACTTTGGGTAGACAGATACCATAGACTAGGGGTGTGCTGGTAAATATTTAACTACTAACTCGCTGGAAAAAAGAAAAAAATGTTCTTGCAACACACTTTTAAGTTTGATTTGCATTATTAACATTTTTCTCCATCACTTTCTTAAGTCCAGACAATCAACAAAATAAGAAATCCGGTCCTGATCTGTAGGACTTGATAGTTTCTGAGGTGTAAAGACTCAAGATGAAAATTTAACAACAGGCTCTCTTTTTAAAAAAATAGCTATTTTTAATTTATGAACTAAAACAAGCATTTCTATAACAGTATAATAAAAAAGATGATTGTACATGAAACTGTAAATCTACTATGTACAACTTGCTAATCCTTTCAAATACACAACAAAATTATCATGTAAATTTCTTCTTCTTTCTTCCCTCCATACCCCCTGCCCTAGAGATGGCTATCATTAGACACAAATGGGTATATATATATAAAATTATTCTATACATACTTCTATTTCTCAGTTCTGAGATGGACTATAGAGAATGACTCTCATGTATCCATTGTCATCCCAGTTATTCAGGAACAGAAACCATTAATAACAAGGGCTGAGGTGAAACAAATACTCTTGAACTTAAAGACTAGGCCTCAGCTGGCTCCAGAGCCTCTTCTAGAGCATGGAGCAAAGATGCAAAGAAAAGGACCAGTATCATCCTTGCTGAGCTGCAGGAAAGGACTCAGAGACAAGACCCCAGGGATCTTAGGGTCTTCCACAGGTAATAGAGGGAATAATGCTCCAAACCAATCTCATGATAGAGATAGAGGACCAATGGAATAGAAGGCATGAAGGCCCAATATGGAAGTAATTCAAATAGCTCCACTAGGTACCGGTTAAAATATCAGGCCCACCATCTGTTATAATTGTATATTCAAGGGCCACATTATCATTGTTGTTCAGTCATTTTTCAGTTGCGTCTGACTCTTCATTAGCCCATTTGGGTCATTCTTGGCAAAGTATTGGAGTGGTTTGCCATTTCCTTCTCTAGCTCATATTATAGATGAGGAAACTGAAGCAAACATGGTTAAGGGACTTGCCCAGGGTCATATAGCTAGTAAGTGTCTGAGACCAGATTTGAATTCAGAAAGATGAGTCTTCCTAACACCAGGCTTTGTATTCTGTCACTATACAACCTAGATGCCCAAGGGCCACATACATATTGACTGTACTGGTGCCAGGAATGGTGAGTTGGTTGTACAAAAGTTGACATGTTGTTTTTTTCCAACCTTGAGAAACTGAGGTGGGTTCAGGGAAAGGAGGCCCAGGCCCTGACCACATTGTCAATTTCTTATGGGTCTATTCCACTTATAGTCAATACAGATAATAAAGGACAAGATGAAAATCTGCTAGAATTAATGAAAAACTCAAAGGGACTTTTGCAGAGGGGATGGTTAAAATATTGACTATAGACCTCAATGATATCCTAGAAAGTGGTTCTCAAGTCACCATCATTTTCCAATCTTTTATGGCAGATATTTGAGGAAAATACCTTTGAAGCCTAGGATAAAGCCAGTACTTGGTGGTTTAAGTAACAGATTATCCCTATCTGGGCTACAACCAGGTTAGCTTGAAATTTCCTAAAGAAGCTGTCAGTGTCAACAGAAAAATGGACGCTGTGACTGATATGTCCAGACCCTCCAGCACTCACTGGAATGTTAGCACTAATGATAAGAACTAATGCTAGTCTTTTCATAGCAGGATACTGCAGGTAACAAGTTGGGGATCAGTACCTGTGCACCTTAACCTTGGAGGTTCTTAACCAGACTATACGGGGGTTCACAAGCAGGTAGAGACAAGAATAACAGTTATTACAGGAACCTTGACTATTCAACAACTAAACCATAAACTGGGGTATTTGACTTTGGGAACTCCTTAGGATTAAAAGCCTAGAACAGGGGTGGAGGGAAAACTTGCAGCCTCAAAACCACATGTGACCCTCTAGCTCCTCAGGTGTGGCCTTTTGACTGAATCCAAACTTCACAGATCCAATCCCCTTAATAAAAGGACTTGTTCTGTAAAACTTGGACTCCTTCAAAAGGCTGCACCCAAGGACCTAGAAGGTCACATGTGGCCTTGAGGCTACAGGTTCCCCATTCCTGGTCTAGAACTACTCCTTCCCAGCCACAAGGAGACCCACAGCCTAAATGCTTTAACTGCACACTGTTTGATGTGTTGGGAACTTTGAGATCTGAACAAAAAGCTCACTAATCAATACGAGTCATTTCTATTACATGCATACAGTTTTACCAGTAATGATGCTACAGGCCTCCCTTCATGCTTGCTCATGTTTGGACACCTACCCATTGACTTGTGACTTGGTATCTCTGATGAAGGAAGGGATGTAACTACTGACCACCAGTACTCTCAGTCGAGAGAGGAACTAACTGCTAACTCTGACTCCAGCTGAGAAGAGTTGGGAGAGAAGAAAGGCACCATGATGGTAGGCAATGTTGTCAAGAGAGGCTCACAAATTAGCTGATCAATAGAAAGCTCACCCACACAAAGTTGCCAAGAGACCAGTCAACTAACTTGTCTAATTTAAGAGTATCTCCCTAAAATTCAAGGGGCTATATTAAGCTCAATATCCTATTGCCCATAGGAGAATTAGTCTCAGAAATGTATGGGAGTCAGCTTGTACCAGCTCCTGAGAAGTAATCATCAAATTTCCAATGTGAGCATTTGTACCTTGGAAATTAATAGGCAAACACTACAAATCAGGGCTTGATTTATTGTTTTGATGATTATTGTCTTAAGAGAGTGATGAAGGAAATGTTAATAATGCAGATGAAACTTAAAAGTGTGTAATGAGTGTGTTTTATACATATGCATGTATATGTATGTGTGTGTATACATACTGTGACAATGAAAAGTCTGAGAGATAATTTCTGGGTAATTAATCATTTTATTCATTATAGCTAGCGAATAATTAATAAAAGGATGGTCATTTGGCTGTCTCTTGTAAACTAAAGATAAATCACAGAGACTTCTCAACACTTTATGCCCTTGGAAGAGTAGGTATTCCTGACAGGCAGCAATCAACTCTGATTGGTTAACAATTAATGAGAGAATGAATATTATAATGAGAGGTGAACCTGTTCTAAGGAGTGGCTGGGGGACTTGGCTTTCATTATATTACTCTCAGTCCTCTCCTACTTTGGCAATCTGGACAAAGGATTTGTCTCCCAGTCCCACCCCCCACCCCAAGTCTGAGTAGAATATATTGGGCCAGAATTCACGTAGATTAGATTCTCATTGTAAGGTTTTTCTAGTTGAGTGGGGTAGCAGTTTCACCTAGATAAGTTGATCTAGGTGAGTAAATTTTTGGGCAAGGTCAATAATGTCCTTCAAAGACTGGCTGTATTAAACCAGATGGGTTTATTTCTGAATGAGAACATAGACAAAAAGATCTTAATCTCAACTAAGAACTGATTATTAATATGAAAGAAATAATTTCTCTCACATATACATATATATATATGTACACACACATAGGTATTATAGTGTATGTATGTATGGTGGTTGTTAAGTATTTACCACCTCATCAATGGCTAAACTTTCTAATGAGCTCCTTAGGAGGAAAGAGAATGATAAACATTCACCTTGACAGCTCCAACTATTAGGGAGCTGTGGGGGAGAGAAAAGAAAGAGCTTTGGAAGGTATAGATCTGCAGGGGAGGCCAGTTCCTCAACATATCCCTAATTACCAGCTTCCCTTCCTAGAGACTTTGGGGAATTTTTCCTTGGATGAGATCAGGAACTCTCCCTTGGTTTGAGCTGAGATATTTCTTTTCCAGAAAAAGAATGCATTCACTCTTGTGTATTTTTTATATTTGAATATTTACTTATATTGTATATTTGCAGAACTTCTCCAATTTAAGTTCATTGTTTTTCTTGGACAAATGAACTTATACACTATTCACTATTTTGTAATAGTCCTTTGTATAGCTAGAATTTGGTAGAAAGGAGGAATCTTGTTGTTTTAAGCTTCAGGCAACCCTCTTGCCCTTTAAGGGATAACAACTAGAAAAGTGACTTCATTGTGAATCAACATTGTGCCCTAGGTCAGCAACATTTAGACAGCAGGCATGTATAATTCTAGTTCAGTGCTTCTTTTAGAGACTGGAAGAAAGAATGCCCAGACTCATAGTGCTTCTTTTACTCCCCTCAAGGCGAGAACCACATTCTCCTTTGGAGAAAAGTGGACAAGATTCCAGAGATGTAGATAGAAATGCCTCCCACAAGCTACATTTCGACAGCCGCTGTATGTATGTATATATAAAGACACATACATGGAGATACATAAATTATATACACATATATGTGTATGCATAAGTAAGAGCATATATATAGATATATCGATATATGGGCAGCTAGGTAGTTCAGTGGATAGAATGCTGGGCCTGAAATCAAGAAGACTCATCTTCCCAAGTTCAAAGCTGGCCACAGACAGTTATTAGCTGTGTGACTGTAAGCAAATCATTTAACCCCATTTGCCTTAATTTCCTCATCTATAAAATGAGATGGAGAAGAAAATGGTAAATCACTCCAGTATCTTTATCAAGAAAATCCCAAATGGGGTCACAAAGAATTGGTCCCAACTGAAATGACTAAACAACAATGTCCATATATTTTATATGGGCCCACAACACATATCTTCCATAAATACAAAACATTCTGTTAAGTGTTAGGGATACAAAAATAAAATGAAAAGCCATTTCCTAAACTCAAGACTTAATATTTTATTAGAAGAAAACAATATGCAAACATTAAGTTAAATACATGATGATCTAATTTATACCAACTCAAAACCTCTATTATCCCCTTTGGAAGAATAGCTACCTAAAGGTAAGCTATGAGTTTACCTGTAGCCACCTACAGCACCGCTAGCACCTACCAGCTCTGCAGATTTCAGACAAGAGGGTTAGGGCTGGGGCAGGGCAGAGAAAGGGAGGAAGAACTGATAGCAGGAAAGAAGAAACAAAGGGGAAAACGAATTTAAAGAAAACTACCTTTCCCCCCTCAGATTTAGGCAGGGATAAATTTTGCAGAGTGACCTGCATTTTTTAGACTTTTCCAGAGCAAGAGAAAGAAAGGTTTACTACCCAGAGAGCCTCTACCTGGCGATGATATGATGGGAATTTGCCTAGCCCACTTCGTAGAGATAATCTAACAATGTGGCACCAAATGTGCTTAAATGAAGTAGGGCAAGATTTGCTAAAAGAGTGACCTTGAAATAGTTTTTGTAGTTTGATTTTGAGTGCAAGAGTATTTGGGAATGAATGACTCAAGGCTAGCCCTGGGAGTTGGGGTGGTCATGTTATTTATGGATGAGTTCATTGGATCCATTCAATGAGCCGTTATTAAGGATTTCTAAATATTTATTTAAGAATACTGTGATCCTAGGACAGCCCACTGATAGGAATTTGCCTAACAATGACAATGTAGAATATCCCACAGTGCTCCATAGCCCTGCCCACTCACCCCTCATGAGACAGGGGAAAACTTGGGTCTAAGAGGCTCCCGCAGACAAATGGGTATTATGGGGTAGCCAGAGGAGAAGTTCAAGGCCAGACTGGGTCAAAATTACTTTCAGGATAATCAGAGCTTGGTATGAGACCCACTGTAGAAAGAAAGAAATTAAGGCCAAGATAGATGGAAAAGCACCCAGATAAAAACATTCGAACAGGATGTACAAATGCAGAGGAATGAGGGAGAAGGTTGCAGAAGTCCTTTGCCATGTGGTTATGGGACTCTGAATATCAGGTTTAGTCATTTGACCATTCTGATGTTCTTCTTGGTACCTTCCCCAAAGAGAGAAAAAGAGACAGAAACATAGAGATAGAGCACACACACACACACACACACACATACACACACACACACACACACACACACACGAGTTTTATTGATATCTCTAGTTTTAACATCACAGTCATTTTTTGATACAGCCCTTCCCCACTGAACTCTCCTTGCCAATACAGAAAAAGTAATTCAATAAAATCAGCCACTACAGCAATCATATCTGACAGCATAAATAACATTCTGCATCCATGACCCCCTACCTCTCTAGTAAGAGAGGGGAAATATATTTCATTATGTATTCTCTGATTGGTCCCTACAAGTAATCAGAGTTTGACTGTCACAGAAAAGCCTTCTTCTCAGACTGTGGGCCACTGTCTTCCTTCAGTCCAAGAGGCTAGTAGGCCATCCTCTTAGTGGAAGTGACAGCTTTCATGGTTTTCCACTTTTCCCTCCTGGGACCCTGTCTACAGGTAGGTAAGGTAATTGTTCATCTCTCCTGGGGACTCCTGCCAGCAGTGGGTGGGAAGTGTCTGCTTGTTTAACAGTTGCTTCTGAGAAAGGTATGTGAATATTTATAACGTATCTGATGTTTTATGCTTACACTCTTGGCAGCTCTGTTTTGTCTTTTTACCGATATTAAAAACTCAATTAAGAAGACGATAGGGTTTGCATTGTGGTGTTGGTTTTTAAGAACACCTCTAAATGCTTTGCTGAGATTTATTTCTGCCTAGCAAATTTCTTGCTTGAGGGCTGTCTTTAAAACCTTCTTCTAGTTCATTTTGAAGGATATTGTTATTAGGTGGCTGTTTACAGACTCTTTAATTTAATGGAGAAGGATAATGAACTGAGTGTTTTGAGAATGAGATGAATTTCCCATTTTGTGAATGGAATACAGCCCCAGAATAGTATGATGTAGGAGATAAGCTCATCAGACTGGGCATTGGACAGAGGTCTACTTTTAGTTGTGAATGCAATGCACTTTCTTGTGCAAACTTAAGCAAACCTCTGGGCCTCAGTTTTTTTCATCAGTAAAAATGGAATTGAATTTAATGATCTCCTAACTCTGAGCTTATATGGGAACAAAAAAATCTTGAAAACCAAAACTTTCATAGAGTTTTTGTTCATTATGGTAACTCCTTTTGGAAACATATTTAGAGGGGGTGGAGCCAAGATGGCAGAGTAGAAGTAGAGACCTGCTACAGCTCTCCCCCCAAATCCCTCAAAAAACCTGTAAAAAATGACTCTAAATAAATTCTAGAGCAGCAGAAGCCACAAAACTACAGACTGAAGAAAATTTCCAGCCCAAGACAATCTGGAAGGTTGATGGGAAAAGTCTGTTGCATCACATGGGGAGTGGAGTACAGTTCCACGTGGGCCATGCAGCACGGACTGAGTGGACTGAGTGGGAGCAGGTCTTAGGGGACTGAATCACTGTTGGTTTCTGCAGATTCCAGACTTCTTAACCCACAAACATTAAAGACAGATTCAAAGGTCAGTGGGAAGAATCTCTCACCTGGCTGAGAGGGGAGCATGCTCTGACCCCAAACCCTGCCCTAGCTCCAGGGTGGCTACAGTCACTGCCAAACAGTGGCTGCTTCTGGAGCCCTCCACTTAACACAGCTCAAAAGTCAAGTAATTGATTGGGAAAATGAGCAAACAGGGAAAAAGAAACAGACTATAGATTCTTACTTTCTCAGCGAAGAGGTATTTTTCAACAAAGATAAAGCTCCTGCATCCAAAGCCTCTAAAAAAATATGAATTTGTCTCAGGTCATGGAAGAGCTCACAAAGGATTTTGAAAATCAAATAAGAGAAGTAGAGGAAAAATTGGGAAGAGAAATGAGAGTGATGCAAGAAAATAATGAAAAACAAGTCAATAACTTGCTAAAGGAAGCCCCCCAAAATGCTGAAGAAAATAACACCTTTAAAATTAAGCTAACCCAAATGGCAAAAGAGGTCCAAAAAGCCAAAGAGGAGAAGAATGCCTTAAAAAGCAGAATAAGCCAAACTGAAAAAGAATCCAAAAGCTCACTAAAGAAAATAAATCTTTTAACATTAGAATGGAGAAAATGGAATCTAATGACTTTATGAGAAATCAAGAAATTATAAAATGAAACCAAAAGAAGGAAAAAAATAAAAAATCAATGTGAAGTAACTCTTTGGAAAAACAACTGACCTAGAAAATGGATGCAGAAGAGATAATTTTAAAATTATGGGACTACCTGAAAGCCATGATTAAAAAAAGGGCCTAGACATTGTCTTTCAAGAAATTATCAAGGAAAACTGCCCTGATGTTCTAGGGCCAGAAGATAAAATATAAATGGAAAGAATCCACTGATCACCTCCTAAAAGAGATCCCCAAAGGAAAACTCCTAGGAATATTGTAGCCAAATTCCAGAGTTCCGAGTTCAAGGAGAAAATATTACAAGTAGCCAGAAAGAAACAATTCAAGTATTGTGGAAACACAATCAGGATAACACAGAACTTAGCAGCTTCTACACTAAGGGATCAAAGGGCTTGGAATATGATATTCCAGAAGTCAAAGGATATAGGATTAAAACCAAGAATCACCTACCCAGAAAAACTGAGTATAATACTTCAGGGGAAAAAATGAAACTGCAATGAAATAGAGGACTTTCAAGCATTATTGTTGAAAAGACCAGAGCTGAATGGAAAATTTGACTTTCAAATACAAGAATTCAAGAGAAGCATGAAAAGGTAAGCAGAAAAGAGAAATAAGAGACTTATTAAAGTTGAACTGTTTGTATTCCTATATGGAAAGATTATATTTGTAACTCAGTATTGGGATAGTTGGAGGGAATATGTATATATATATAATGAATTATATATATATATGTGTGTGTATATATATATACATATATGTATATATATATATATATACACACAGAGAGAGTCAGAAGACATAAGATGAGCTGAATATGAAAGGATAATATCTAAAAAAACAAATAAGGGTCGAGAGGAATGTACTAGGAGAAAGAGAAAGGGAAAGGTAGAATGTAATAAATCATCTCACATAAAGGAGGCAAGAAAAAGCTTTTGCAATAGAGGGGAAGAAGGGGAAGGTGAGAAGGAATAAGTGAGTCTTCCTTTCTTCAGATTTGGCTTCAGGAGGGAATAATATATGCACCCAATTGGGTATGGAAGTTGATCTTACCCTACAGGAAAGCAGAGGGGAAGGAGATAAGGAGAGGGGGGATAATAGGAGGGATGGCAGATTGGGGGAAGGGGTAATCAGACACAAACACTTTGATAGAGGGACAGGTCAAAGGAGAGAACTGAATCAATGGAAGGTGGGGCAGGAGAGAGGGAAATATAGTCTTTCACATCATCACTGTTAGGGAGGTGTTTTGCATGACCACACGTTGTATAACCTTTATCGAATTGCTTGCCTTCTCAATGAGGGTGAGTGGAGAGGGGGGGAAGGGAGAGAATGTGAAACTCAAAGCTCTAAAAATTAATGTTAGAGGTTGTATTTACACGCAACTAAGAAATACGATATACAAGCAATGAGCTATAGAAATCTATCTTACCCTACAGGAAAATAGGAAAGGGATGGAAGGGAGGACAGATTGGAGGAAAAGGCAATCAGAATACATGCTGTCCTGGGGTGGGGGTAGGAGGAAGATGGGGAGAAATTTTGAAATTCAAAATTTTGTGGAAGTGAATGCTGAAAACTGAAAATAAATAAATTTTTATAAAAAAGAGACATATTTCCTTATTATCTCTCTTTAACTTGGAGATTATAAAGACACATTAAGGGCAGTTATTGGTTCAGTTCTGAGGTCATTCACTACTGAAATCTTTACTGATACCTCAGTGGTTAGTACTTTTTCTGCTCTCAGGATTTCTTTTTTTAACTTCTTCACTGTATGCGTGTCCTATCATCGCCCACTAGACCATGGAGGGAAAACATTGTTTATCCCCCCTTTTTTTACTAGCATAATGCCTGATGAAGGGTGAGTGCTTGATGATCATGTGGTTAAATTGGATTTCAGCGAAGGAAGAGGCCACAGGCTCTGTAGTTTGAGGACCTGGGTTCAAATGAATGAGTGAAAAAGCTTTTATTATGCACTTAATACTAGGCACAGTAGTAAACAATAGGGACATGAAAATGAGCAAGGTAAGACTGTTCCTCCCCTCAAACAGATTACATTTTTTCTTAAACACTTCTCAGGTTGAAAACCTCAGAGGATAGGGCGAATTTTTCCCTTTTCTACCAGTAGGGTAGCTTCTAGGAGAAACAAAGTGAGTTCAGTCTGTTCAGCTTTTAGAATCCAGACTCAGAGACTTTTCCATGGGCCTGAAGGGGTATTTATGCCATGCCACTTTTGAGCCCTAAAACTTAAGTCCTTCTGGAAACCAAAAGGTCAAAATGGAGACCATGTTTCAGTGATGGTTGGCTTTTGGGGGAAGTAGGATTTCTGTTCTTTTTTTAATTTGGGGGGGAACAAAGAAACTTAAAACAACGTAATTAAATCCAGTGTTATATACTTTTGTGACTACTTGGATGTCTAGTCATGCTTATAAAAGTATTCTTACTGCAGTGAGGGTATTATAGAAAATGCTGATTCCAGGGAAATGCAGAAATGAGACCCTAATGATCATAAAAGAGGATTTTGTTACACTTTTGCCAAATATTTTGTTTGAGGCTTAAAGTATATGCCCTAGAGAAGCAGAAAAACTAATGAATTTTTAAAAAGAAAATAAGAGAAAATTGTTGAAAAATAGATAAATAATTATCTATGAAAGCAATGGTAAATATTAGGGCCTTAAGGAGAAATTTTGGCACCTGGGACAATTCAGTTGGAGTGCCTGAGAGGAAGAGGAGGAGACCCTAAGACACTTTTCTGTTGGAATGAGAAAAAGAAACCATAGAACATCCTGAGGCTGTTTCTGAGAAGACCACCACAAGGAAGAGCAGGGAGACAAGGTTGGGGTGGGGTGGGGAAGCAGGGCCAGGAAGGTCGTGGAGGTACTGGGTAGTGTCCTATTTCTAACTAATTATTCTTGCTAACTATGTGGCTAACAAGCTCAATCACTGTCATACATAAGGAATGTATAGTAGGAGCAATATCCTAACCTCTCCTGCCATGCAAGTTAGGTTAGTTTTCCCTTAAAAGGTACTGAAACTATCCTCAATGAAACTATCCTTGGTTGACTCAGGGGACTAAATCAGATTGTTAACCACTCCTTTTGCTTTTTGGACTTGGGAGGTTTGCCCTCCTTTCTTTGTTTCTTCAAGATCCATACTTCATTATACCTCTTGCCTCTCTCCTTTATGTACTTTTAAGTCAGAATTCAGAGCTTAACTGCTTTCATTGCAGTCCGTTTATAAACTCATGAAAGTAACTCTTGGACTTGATTTTGCTTATCTAAGACAAGCAAGATATTGCCCTCATCTGGGTTTCAGGCTGGATAGTGGTTCATAAAAGGACTGCCTCATTATCACTCTTACAAAATATATACAAAATCTTCCTTGCTCACTGTGCACTTTTAGGCAGAATCTGCCCTGTTTTGTTGACTTGACACCTTCCATTTGATTGATGATCTTTGAGTTCTGGACCCAGAATGAAGATTCAGTATTTGGCAAGCGCATTTAATCAGGCAGGTTTGGCAGGACACCACCCCTTTCTTGGCAGGATAGAACAGTACTGTCACCTAGAGCTAAGGTCAGAAAACCACTTGCCCAAGACCCTGCAAATTCCCATAGAGCCTCCTGGCATATGTACTTCTGGGGATTGGTGACTTTCTCTATGATATCACTAGAAAGATTCAGTTAGACTACAGAACAGGGTCAAGGGAGAAAATCTCTATCACTGTGTCCTTTGTAATTTACCTCTAAAGAGCATAGGCTGCAGTACTGGTCACGTGGTAAGTGCCTGAATGTCTTGGCTAGATGTTAACGCCCTCAACGTGGCTGACACAGTGGCTGACACAGAGTGCTGAACCTTGGAGTCAGGAAGATCTGAGTTCAAATTTGGTCTTAGAACCTACTAATTATATGACCTTGAGTAAGTCACTTAATCTCTGTCTGCCTCAGTTTCTTCAACTGTGAAATGGGGATAATACTACTTTCCAGGGTTGTTGTAAGGAGCAAGTGAGATGATATCTGCAATGTACTTAGCATAGTACTTGGGACATAGTAAAAGCTTAATAAGTGCTTGCTTCCTTCTTCCCTCCTTTTTTTCTCCTTTCCTTCTTTCCTTTTTTCCTTCCTTCCTTCTCTTCTTTTTCTCTCTCTTCCTTCTTTCTTTCCCTCCTTCCCTTTCCTTCTTTCTTTCCTCCCTCCTTTGCTCCCTTGCTTCATCTCTCCCTCCCTTCTTTTTTCCCTTCTTCCTCCCCACTCTTCCTCTTTTCCTTCTTTCCTCCCTCCCTTCCTTCTTTCTTTTCCTCCTTCCTTTCTAATGAATGGTTATGAATGCCAAGGAGGCTTCATTCTCATTTAATCTATGTTTCCACATGGATCCATTGTAGTAACAGAATTTCACTTAGATAGTAAGGATTAAAAAATGTTCTCTTCTGAGCTTGGGGTAGTGCAGAGGAGAACAGGAGCTGCCTGTTGGGAGCTGCAGAAGATGCTGGGAGCTTTGGAGAGCTCTCCAGGAAGAGAACTCCTAATACCAGCAGCTGAAAGCTGTAGTCATCTTTAGAGGAATGAAGAGAGGCAATATGACCAAACGTGATTGAGTCTTTCAGGAAGAGTTGAGGGTTAGTGGGGGTCCATGAATTCCAGGAAAAGTTCTATTTCTTTTCCTTGACCTATACATGGACCCTTTTCTTCTTCCAGTGGTGTGAACCATGAGTTTACAAGGGGAGTTGGTGGCACTTGGTGAGACTGGATGGTGTCATGATCATTTATATCATTTACCTCACATTTGGGTTCCCCTTTGCATTATCATATACATCTCTAAATAGAATTATAAATAGCAACTCTGGTGACCACCTGTCCCCTTGTTGAGTGTTTCATGCCAGAGCAGATATAAGGCTGGAAACAGATTCTTATCCCTTCAAAGAGATGGGAGATATTATCCCTACTTCAACTATAGGGGGAAAGTGGCTACTAATTCCATTTGGATTTCCCATTAGCAAAAGAGACATACCATAAATCATAACCCTAGTTCAAGAGAAGTCTCCCCAAAACAGGATAGCAGATACCATACTGTATATACTCCTACACCTAATAGGACAAGTCTTATAAAAGGGAACATTCTGAGCCAACCTCATCTAGTCCTATCTCACATGCACTCAAATTTTCTCTGCCACTTACTACTTAAATCAGTTTTGTTAAATATTTCCCACTTCCCCGGACCTCAGTTTTCTCTACTGTAAAATGAAGAAATTGAATTAGATGATCTTTCAGGTTCCTTCCAGCTCTGAATCTCTGATCCTAAGGGATGAAGCTTCAATGAGCCAGGCAAGTATTCCTCTCTCTTCTGAACAAGGAGAGAAAAGTAACTGAAATAGGTAGTTTTCTTCTTGCTACTGTCCTCTCCAGAATCTTCTCCAATTTTATTATACCACAAGTTCCAGAAGTGGAGCCCCAAATCACAGAACCCAGTGATGGAAGTTGTAGCAGGCAGCCTCTGAGGCAAACTTGAGAGGTTATGCAAGCTATGAGACAAGATATGGTTGGGAGATTACCTGAGCAGTTTTCGATCAAATCAGTCACTCCAACAGAGGAGGCTCTCTGGGTACTTGCAACAGCTTGCAGATGGAAAGGTGTGGCTAGCAGGCAAGATACGCAATGCCCAGGGTTTGGATGGGAGTGGGCACTTCTGCATTCATTAAGCCCCAAAGTGATCAAATTGAAGATGGTCTAGACCCTAAGCCACAGATCTAAATCTTCTATTTCATTGGAGTAGGAAACTTCAAGAGAAGAAATTCCAGCTACTGAATTGTTTGTCAGCCACTCATCACCTTGGAGAGTCACCTGAGGCACAAAGAGGTTAAATGATTTACCCAGGGTCACATAACTAGTCTATATCTGAAATAGGACCTGAAGCCAGATCTATATGTCTCTGAGTCCATCTCTATCCATCTCACCATGCAGTCTCCATTAAAATTATTACTTTGAATAACTTTTCCAATATTAATGAAACTTTTTCAAGGTCTTGTGGTTTTGTCAGTATAAAAAAAGCCTTTGCAAACTTTAAAGTGATCTTTAATGGTGGCTATGATTATAGCCTTTCATTCAATAGTAAAAACCAACAAGATAGAGAGAGATACCAGCAAGTTTATTAACCAAATCCTACTGGTTTCTCCATTAGCCCTGGAGAAGGGAACAATTATTGTTATTGCTTTTAATTTGATCTTCCATTTATTTGAGACTCCACAGCACCCTAGAAATCAGAAATGATGCTGCCACTCTGCTCCCAAGAAGACTATGGGGACAGCAGACATTCATTTAATCCAATGTGTAGATCTGGGAAACGCAGGTTTCTTTACAAAAACACTTTGGGAAGAAATAGCCAATGCCAGGTCACACCTCAGGCAGGCCAGCCTGTGGGTTCTTTTGGGTCTGTAATAAGTTCCTGGAGAGCAGGAGCTAACTGACCTGCTCCTGGTACTTGAGAATTATGAAGTAATTATTATTGTAATTATGTTAGTAATTGAGAGCTGCATGGGGCACTCTTCTTAATCAGAGCAGGGAGCAGTCTGATGGACACTCTGCACTCTAAACTCAGTGCTCTGACCCTAGGGCAGATTGGCTAAAGCTCAGGAAAAGCTAGAAGCACAAAACATTAGAGTGGGAAGAGACAAAGAACATTAGAGCCAAAAGGAACCTTAGAACATGGCACATACAGGGTCAGAGTCATGTCAGTCACTTTCAGATAGATTTATTCAGCCCTAACCTCCAGCCTTGCATCTCCAGCTGACTGTTGGACATCTCCAATTGGATGTCCCATAGACCTTTTAGATCCCACATTTCCAAAGCTGAATTTGTTGTCTTCCTCACCCCAGTTCACCCCTGCCCTCTCTTCTTCCTAACTTGCCTATCACTGTTCAGGGCAATCACTCTTGAGGAATCACTCTTGACTCTCACCCTTCATAACCAATCAGTTGCTAAGTCTTGTCAATTTTACCTTTGTGACAGTCATCATATATACCCCACTTCCAGAGGTGCGTTGGAGCCAATTGGAATTGATTCAAGAACCAGTTGTTAAGCAGAAACAGTTTTCTTCTCCTTCAGCTCTTCTTTCTCCTTCTTTTCTTTCTCTTCATCATCATTGTACATATTGTTTTCCTGGTTCTGCCTACTTCACTTTGCATCAGTTAATATCTTTCCATGCTTCGTATTCATCAAATTCATTGTTTCTTATAGCACAGTAATATTCCATTACATTAACCTATCCATTTCCCAGTTGATAGGCATCTAATCAAATTTCCCTCCTTTTATGAGTGGAGAAGCTAAAGTACAAAAAGAAAAAAAATTACTCACCCAAGGCCACATAGAAAATTCTTTGCCGAGTCAGGTTAAGAATGCAGGTGTTCTAAAACTTAGTCGAATACCTTTTACAAAAAGCATACTGCCTCTATAACCTGGTATTCTGACCTTACTCCTTTGTACATCTCCATTAACTACTATATATCTGAGATGAATTTATTTCCTCTACCTCCTTTAACCTCCCTCCCCACTGCAGACATATCAGCTTCAACCCTCCGGGTTGGATCTCATTTTGTTTCCTGTTTGCATCCTTTGTCTTCCAGAAATCAGAGACGTGGCATTTCTTAATTTGACCTTGTTTTCGGAGTCATTGTAATTTTTTTCTCTCTCAGTCTGCAGGGATATCCCCAGCCCTACTCTGTCAGAACTGGAAACTTTATCTGGACCCTCTCTCTGCAGGAGTGGAAATCCACAATTCGAGCATAGTTGGGTTGTCTAGTAAATTTGAGGGCGTTGATGTCTTCCCTGGGCACTGTCCCTTTCATTTGCTAAGTTGCTCCTCTGAGGCTCTCTCCCTTGCCTTTATCTTTATCACCTCTACTTCTGTTCCCTGCTGAGGAAATATGAGGGATTTGTCTCCACTGTTTAAGCTGGTCATCCTCAGACTCACCACTTGCCTCTAAACAGTTCACTGGCCAGTTAGTTCCTTGACCTATCCCATCCACTCAGCCAGGCTGCCTCCTCCCACAAGCCATCATGTGGTGTAATGAAAATGGCACTGGACAAACCAGATGTGGCTTCGAAGCCTTGTAACTCTGTGGCTGACTTAGGGCACACTATTTCACCTCTACACATGCCAACTTCTTCATCTATAAAAGGAAAGTGTTGGACTAACCTGGGGTCCATGAACTTTTTCCCAATATTTTGACAACTGTATGTACTTCAAAATAATTGGCTTTCTTTGTAATCCTATGTGTTTTATCTTACACATCGGAAAACATTATTCTAAGGAACCCATAGCCTGCACATAGTCCATAACACAAAGAAAGGTTAAGACCCTTGTCCTAAGTGATCTCTAGGGTCCCTTCCTGCTCACTCTCAAGTACAAGCGATAGATTGGCTCACTCTCCCAAACACAGAAGCTCCCCCCTAGGCTTAGCTGTTTTCTACTCCCTTTGTTTCTTGCAGCAGTTTTATTTGCAGCAGGTGTGATTCATGGGCAGAGTGCTTCCAACTCCCATTAACATCAAGGAAAGTCACACTGAGAAACCCCACTCTATCACACCCCAAATTTATTCATAAATCCCTGCAGGTGACATAAGGATGAAGATGAACGGTAGTGCTGAAAGTAAGCAAACCTGCCCTATTGTAATAACTATTTATATGTATGAAAAGAGCCTCAAAGCTTCCACCAAGGCAAAAAAAAATCACAGTAGCTGGCTTTGCACAGAAAGGTCAGTCTTCAGATTTTACAGCAGAAAAATGATGTGTGAACAGCAAGAATCGAGGAATATCAGAATATTGAATATGGACCATTAGAACATGGAGTTGCAGAGAGCACTGGCTGAGTGTACCTAGGATAGACAGTGTCTGATCAGAGACAGCTTTGAGGTAATGCAAAGACCACTGGATTTAGAATCCAAGGTCCTGAAGTCAAGGTCTGCTTTGTCCTTTACTATGGGTGGAACCTTGGGCAAGTCCCTTAAGCACTGTAAAATGAGGGGGATGGGTCAAATGGCCCTAAGTTTTCTTCCAGCCTTAAAATCCAAGATCCCTTCTCTGTATGGATCTGACCCAGACCCTCATTTTTCAGAGGTAGAAATCAAGGTCCATAGATGTGGTAACTTGCCCAAACGCTTTCTGGTAATGCTAAGCAACAGGGCTCACCTAGAGTCCAAGCTAGGCGTCTCCTGGATTCCCGGACTGGTCCTTTTCCCACTGCATCACACTGTGGCCTGTCTTGTGTTATGTCCGTGTGTGTGTGTGTGTGTGTGTGTGTGTGTATGTATGTATGTAACGCCCCATATAAATCAGGATCCTCCTGACAGTAAAGATTCTCTTGTAGTTCACAGTCTCAGCAGTTAGATGATTCCTTGAATTGAGCACTGGGCCTGGAGTCAGGAAGATCTGAGTGCAATTTCAGCCTCACACGTTTACTATCCATGTGACCTTGGGCAAGTCACTTACTCCCTATTTGCCTCAGTTTCCTGAAAAATGAGAATAATAACAGCATGTACCCCCCACACTTGTTGCAATAATGAAATGAGATATTTGTAAAGCACTTAGCATAGCACCTGGCACATAGTAGAAGATATAGAAATGCTGGCACATTAGCACAGAGTTGGACATGCCACAGGCGCAAGAAACAAGTAAAGAATGATTAATTGATTAACAGGCACAGGCACAAAAATTTAGCAATTGACTGATGCCTAGTGGTACAGTTTGCCAGGTCCTTAGAAGGAAACCCATCACTTTGTGGTCTCCTGATTTGTTTAACTGCATTTGCCATGGACCCTGCTAGTTTCCTGGAGGATGAGGTCTGCACTCCTTCTCTGGGGGTGTTCATTATTTTATGAAGTGCATATGTGATACATAGCAAAGACATTTCCTTAAACCAACACAACATGCAAATAGAAATTTTATGTAAAATCATATTCATTCAGTCTCAAAGTAGAAACAGATGTCTGAAAAATATAAATGCTGGGCTTATTAAATATTTTATCATCAAATATTTCATACATTTCAAAAATGTCATCTGTGAAAACACAGAAATACTGCCTCAGGAGAACCAAAATATTTAATCACTTTCAAGAAATTCTTAAAAATAAGTCTTCACCTCAGAACTATTCCAGGCAGAGAACAAATTTCCAGGTGCTGCAAAGCTATATTTATTATATTTTCATCAGAATCAGTCACCTAGTTGAAGGAGATACAGTAATCAGTAAGGTCATTATTAGGAAAGATAATGACTTCTGAATGAATTCTCTCATTAATCTCATTATGAAATGGTAATCGTACCTGACTAATCATGCCGTAGGGGAGAGCTGTGTTGAATCAGAGAAAATTTAAGGCTGTAATCACAGAGCAGTTCTCTCCATTTCTTCCTTAATACTGCACTCACTGGGCAGGAAATGGCTTCAGTTTGTGGGGAGCAGGTCACCTTGGGATCAGGACCTAGTAGAGATGAGGGGATAGCAGGAAATGGCAGCAGCATGGGAAGGGAGAAAACTGGCCTGGGTTCTATTCCTCATTCTGCCAACGATTTGTAGTGTGACCTTGGGCAAGTCACTGTCCAAAATTGAAATCTTATGCTATGGGACTATTAAGTGACTGCTCTTCTGAGTCTAACCCCAGGTATGGGTATCAGGAAAGGTGGTCTGAGTCTCCAATCCATGATGCCAGTAACCTGTGAGATGCTGGTAGGAACTGAAAAAGATGATCTCATGGGAAGAGTGGGAGAGTGGTTGTTCAGCCTGGGCTGAGGTAGGATTCTCCTGACTCAGTTTTCCCACTGACACCTGGCAGACTCTAAGCCTCACTGAAAGCAAGTTGATAATCTGCTCCTGCCTGGAACTGACATGAAGTTGGGGAGATATTTTTTCCCTGCAATGTCCCTACTCTTGGTGGCAATTTCCTGTAGTCAAAAAGTTTGTAAGCTTAATACCAGATCAGTTAAATTATAGATTGTTGGTAGGGGAACATCTGAGGTCAAGTCTAAAATTAAGCTATTAGGCTTAGGGCTTTAGACCAACAACAATAAGTTAGGGTCCTTTAATTCTTGGTAATAGTGTGGAGACAATTAGGTCAAGGGCTTGTGAGGCTAGCATGCATAGTTATTATTTGTGTCTCTGTTGGATAATGTTAAAAAAAATTCGTTTGTGGTCTATATTGTAAATGCTTTAAGAGAAATATCACCTGGCCAAAGGCTGGAATTGTTTTATGTGATATGAACTGTGTTAAAAATGAAAGATAAAAAAAAAATATAAAAAAAATTGAAATCTTAAATTCCTAATCTGTGAGATAGAGGAAGTTAGAGGGTCTATGAATCCCTTCTAGAGACAACATTTTATGCTCTAGGTTCTAAGCTTTGTATTCTAAAGTTTATTGGAGATATTAATAGCCTGACAGAGTTGTTGTGAGGATTAAGTGACATAATATTTATAAAGCATTTAACACAGTGCTTGGCATATATTGAGTGTTTAATAAATGATTTTTCCTTCCTTCCTTCCTTTCTTCTTTTCTTCCCTTGTTCTTTCCCTCCTTCCTTCCTTCATTTAATTCCAAGATTCTACAATTTATTATCATGTAACCTTGGTTTCCTTCTTACATACAAATGGTTTGTCTTAAAGCACTACGCTGTAGGGAAGCAACCTGATCTTACATTTTTTTTTTGGTAGCCACAATAGCAATAGTGCTGTATATAGCAGGCTTAGACTTCTGTTTGTGCAGGACTCCTCACAAGGAGGATATTAGGTGCCATCCTGATGTCCTGATCTCAGCCCCTCCCTCACTCCACACTGTAACCAGGAAGTGCAAAGGGAGCCCCTGCCTCAAACAACTTGACCATGGTTTCAAAGTCATGTCTTGCTCTTGGAGGGTCAATGGGCCGGCTTTCTTGCCTGACCTCTGGCCAACCTTAGCTAATTGAAGGATCATGGATCTAGAGTTTCAAGGGCCTTCAGAAGCTACACATGAAGAAAGAGGCTGAAGAAGGTAAAATGATTTGCTCAAGGTCACATGACGAGCTAGTAGCAGAGCTGGGATTTGAACCTATGTCCAGTAGCACCAGAACCTTGGCAGGCAGAAGCAAGAGGTAGAGCTCCTTGGGCCCCTGCCCATTGCTCCTGTCTTCTTCCTGAGATCACCTCCCACTCACAACACATACACTTTGTATGTACATGGTGCTTGTAGATTGTCTGTTCCAATAGAATGTGAGTATCTGAAGGTGGGAGACCATGTTTTCACTTTTCTTTGTATCCCCAGCACTTACACATAGTGCCTGGGATGTGGAAAGAGCTTAATAAATGCTTATTGACAGATTAATGCTGTATCTATCACTTATGTTCCTATTTACATATGTTCCTATATGTTTGTGTGTGTTTTCCTATATATGTTCCTGTGTGTTCTTACTTCTCTACATGTTGCTTCTTCCATTAGTATGCAACCTCCTTGAAGGCAGGGACTATGTTTTGCTGTTGTTTTTGCTTTTCTTGGGATCACTAGCACTTAACACAAAGCCTGACACATTGTAAGGTCTTAATAGAGAAAGTCACTTCAGAGAGTAGGGGAACCTAAGAGGACATGGTTGAAGGGCAGCAGCATTGATCTCAAGCTTGGAAATTAATCACAGTTATTTCTCCAGCCTCACCCTTTGAAAAAGGCAAGTGACCCTATAAGCCAATGATCAACTTCCTTATGAGGCCACCCCTTTTTGGAAAATACTGCATTTCCTTCTAAAATTACTATACCTAGCCAACCCATTTGCTTATTCAAAAAACTTGCTTACATCAAGGTTTCAAATTTTCATGAAATGGTTTTCATTTCTTTCCCCCACCCCCAACATATTCATACAAACCCTAAAGGTTTATGGATGGACTGCTGAGTGGTTCTTCATGCATCAATTTTTCATATCTTTAAGGGTTTTTTTTCCACTTGACCAGTGTTCAGCTCATAAATAAAACATTTTCTTAAAGTTTCTATTCCATTTCCTTCTCCAACTTTTCTTGAGGACGGTCTGTTCTGGAGAAAGACAGGAGAGATGACTAAGTTAACCAGCACCTGAATTGCCTGTGTAATTATATCCACATAGAAGAAAAGACAGAGAGTTAGAAGTTGTTTTCCTTTTGTCTCTGGCCAAAAGAACTTCTGCTCCCATTCAGATACTTTGTAAACAGTTCCTCGGATTAAGGATAAGCATGAACCTAACCCTTAAGAGTCTGTGATTGGACTCAATGGAAGCAGAACTGTGGACCTATTAATCAATTGGGTGTTTACAAAGAGCCTACTATGTATCAGGGACAATGCTAGGTGCTAAGAATGCAAAGACAAAAGTGAAATGATCCTGGTTCTTAAGTCCACAGAGGATCATGAGATCACAGAGATTTAGAGTTGGAAGGGATCTCACAGATGATCTGGTCCATCACTCTCATTCTGCAGATAAAGAAACCTAGAAAAGTTAAGTGGTTTATCCAAAGCCAGTCAAGTGGTCGGTGTTTTGTTGGTGTCAAGATTTAAACCTGTTTTCTCCTATTCCAGTGCCCATGATCTTTCCACTGGATCATACCACAGAAGTAGTACCTCCTTAAGTCTGAGAAATAAAAAGGGATTCCCAGTGCCCACATCTGTGGAGTATTAGTAATAGTAATAATAGTAGTGGTAGTGGTAGTAATAGTAATAGTTGTTGGCAGTGGTAGTGGTGGTAGTAACAGTAGTGGTGCTAGTCGTGGTGGTGGTAGTAGTAGTTGTAGTAGTAGTGGTGGTGGTGGTAGTAATAGTATCTTTTTAGTTTAAAGCTCTAGGCCCACATGGGAAAATGTAGTAATAGTAGTAGTAGTAGCAGCAGCAGCAACAGTAGTAGTAGTAGTAGTAGTAGTAGTAGTAGTAGTAGTAGTAGTAGTAGTAGTAGTAATTTCCTCACCCACAAAATAAGGAGAATAATGCTTTTATAGAAAAGAAAGCACTTTGTAAATCTTAAAGTACTACAGAAATATTATTACTCATCCTTTATGTATGAAGGTTGACCCCTAGGAAGGTCCAGGTTCTGATCTGTGTTTCCAGAAGGGGGACTCAGCCCTTAGTCATTGACCCTCTCTTCCCTCTATCTGTCCCACCACAACCAATGGCACATGCTTGTGAGGTAACAGTTCAGTGTTAGCAACAATTCAGGACTGGTCATCTCTCCAATCTTACCTGATTATGATATCTGAGAGGCACCCCAGTTCCCTTGCTCATTTAAATTTTACAAGTTGTGTTTGCAATTAGCAGAATCCTTTCTCATATCCTTCTCCTAACCCACTGGTAGCTGTGGGAATGTCAGAATGCCAGGACTATATTCTGAGACTATCTCTTCCTTAGGTAAGACAAATCTTAGACAACCTTTGCCCTGGCATCAGATTCCCCTAGGTGTCTTGGGTTGCACAGGACACAGACATTTTCAAGAGCTGAAGGGACCTATAATTCTTCAGAGGATACTGCTAAGTGAAACTCACAGGGAAGAGAAATCTGAAAAGATGCACAAAAAAAATCAAAGAAATTTGCATTACAATATGTCTCATTGGACCCAAAATATCTCACTGAATCTGGAAAAAAAATTCAAGTAAAACAATGCAGTTTGCTTATTTTCCTAAAAGAATTGGATGTTTCCAAGAGTGAGGAGGTTAAGTAGGAAGGAGCTAAGGTTTAAAACCACTGGAAGAAGCAAAAAGTGAATTTCTAGGTGAAAATATGAGAGACAAAGAAGATGCTGTTGAAGGGGTTACTTTCCTCTAGACTCACCCTTGGTCAGCTTGGCTCTGGGTCTCCGTGTGTGTATATACTTGAGCCCTCCCTTTTCTCACAGGGGCTCAGAACCATGCCTCTCAGAGATCTCATGACTGATAAGGTTCTGTCATCACCAGTTCCCCCAAATGGAATTCGTGCTGGGAATTAGCACAAGCGTCTAGTGTACATTCAATATTATTGGTTGGATGAATAATTTGGGAGCGCTTGCCTTTCCTCATTACCTTAATTTTCCCTCTCCCCTTCACTGTAGGAACAAAGTTGAACCCTTCAGAAATCCACTCTTGAAGATATCCACAAACATTCAGGGATCTGTAGCCCCAAATTCCTCTGAGATCTAGACCCAGTGGGCTCCTTCACCACTCACTCACAGTGTGCAGTTTTCTCACACCCTTGGGTTTATACCACCACCCTCAGTGTCACCACTGACACCAGAATTCATGCTCTGGAGGAATCTCTGCCCTGGGTCCTACTTTCCAGATTGTGGCTATTTCTTCTTGAAAGAAATTCCCAGATAAGCTTCATTTCATTCTCTTGTCTCTTCCACAACCTCCTTGCTAACAATCTCTTCACTGGGCAAATACCCACTCCTCTTCTTCGCCTCCCCTCCCATCCCCTTCTCCATTTCATAAACCATAATTAAATCAACTCTGCCACTGTGCTTACTGCTGAGGAGACAAAGAAAGACAAAAACATGGTCACTACCTTCCAAGTGGGGGGAGACGAAATACAAACAACTATGTACATACGATATTTATAGATAGATATAGATATCGATATAGATACAGTGCAAATGGGATGTGATCTCAGATAGAAGGCAGTAATTGTGGGTGGGGTGTGTGTGTGTGTGTGTGCGTGTGTGTGTGTGTGTGTGTGTGTGTGCGTGTGTGTGCGTGTGTGTGTGTGTGTGCGTGTGTGTGTGTGTGCAGGGACTGGGGAGAAGTCCCGGAAAGACCCCTTGCAAAACGGAGGATTTGGGTTGTGTCAAAAGAAGTGAGGGCATCCTGGAGGCAGAGTTGAGGAGGAAAGACATTCCAGGCATAGGGGAGAACCAGTGAAAATGTGGAGTCTGGAGATGGGGTATCCTGTGAGAAAAACAAAAAGGCCAGAGTCACTGGGTTGTAGAGTATGGAGGAAAATAAAACCCAAGACTGGAAAGGTGGGAAGGCTTTAAAGGTGGTGAAGAGCTTTAAAATGCCAACGAGAAGATTTATATTTGATCCTGGAAGTACCACAGAGACGCTGTAGTATTGACTATTGCAGTATGATAGCATTATTGAATTCGAGGCTCACATGGTCAGACTTGCACTTTTAGAAAGACCAGTTTGGCAGCTGAGTGAAGGATGGATTTAGTCAATAAGCATTTAATAAGTACCTACTATGTGCCAAGAACTGTGCTGAGCACTGGGCAAAAGACCATCCTTACTCTGCATGAGCTTACAGTCTAACAAAGGAAACGAAAAGCAAAAAGATATGTACAAATAAGCTATGGACAGGATAAATTGGAGCAATTCACAGAGGGAAGACCCTAGAATTAAGCTGGATTGGGAAAGGTTTTCTGTAGAAGAGAGGGTTTTAGCTGAGATTTGAAGGAAACCAGGGAAGCTAAGAGGCAGAAATAAGGAGGGAGAGCATTCCCAGGCAGAGGGGAGAAATGATGAAGTATCTCATAGATTCTTGTGGAAGAAAAGAAAAAAAAAATGGGCTAGACAAGAGTGCAACTAAGTGAATTTTTTTTAATTTATTTTATTTTTAATTTATGAAATAAAACAAGCATTTCCATAACATAGTAGAATAAAACAGATGATTGTACAAGAAGTTGCAAATCTACTATATACAGCTTGCTATGGCTTTTAAATTAGGTGAATTTAAAACTGGTTGAATAACTAGACTCAAAGAGTAGCCAGTAATGGTTTTATTTAACTTGGAAGAAGGTCTCCAGGAGAGTGTGCAAAGATCTATTTTTGGACTATGCTCTTTCATATTTTCATCAGTGATGTGTATAAAGGCAGAGATGGTATGCTTATCCAATTTGCAATTTCCTCATCTGTTAAAACTGGAAGGTTGAACTAAGTGACTTCTAACATCCCTTCCAGCTCTGAACCTATGAACTCATGAACAATCTGATAACCATTTGTTGGGCATGTGGTAGAAGGAATTCCTTTTCAGGCACAGGTTGGGATGAATAACCATTGAAGCATGTCTTCCAACTCTAAAATTCTGCAATTCCAAGATTGTGCCAAGCTGGAAAAGCATTACAAACAGACCTAGAAATGCCTGTTGTCACAAGAACCAAATTAGCTAAGTTTAGAGAGGCTTCTTATCAGAAGACTGGCCGCAAGGTGTTCAACATTTTCAGCCAAAACACCTCATAAAACTGTCTCCTGAGGCTTAGTGAGGTCATAGGCTGCCGTGATCAAGAAGATCATGAAATGGATGAAATCATGGGCCCTTGAAGAATGTGGAATCAGTACGCTGTCATTCTTTGCAACAACTTTTTTCAGTCCTGAGTGTTCAGTTCAAGCTCTCTGCGACATCTCCATTTTCGGGACTGTCCTTTTGGATAGGCACAAAGCCAAACCAATTCAGTCCCCACTCCTGCCTAATTCTGCACTCAGACAAATCCTCCTTATTCAAACATGGAATCCCTTCTCTTGCTAAGCTCCTGTCCTCCTCATTCACTCACTTCAATTGCCATTAAGCCCTGTGTTGAAGGTTTAAGAGCTTTTGGAGTGGCCATCATAGAAACAGGTGCAGTTCAGGTGTGAGAATGGAAATCCTAATCAGGGCTCTCCAAACATTCCTAAATGGAAAACACATTGACTTAAATCTTGGACAGTTTTCTTCCAGTAAACCCCATGCCTTGCTCACAGTGAATGCTCAATAAATATTTGTTGACTCTATTTGAACACCACACATTTTTTAAAATCTCATAACTATACCCAGCAGGTATAGATGAAGGCTGAGCTTCTCCTTGGAGGAGTGCATCAAGGGAAGGCAAGTGGTCTAGACCAGTGTCCTCCAGAAATGTTTTGATCTTGCACCCCTATCAGCGAAAAATTTTGGAGCATGCACCCCAAATGTGTGCATATTTACTTATTTATAAATTATACGTATGTGCTACTATACAAATGATTATGCGCATTATAAAACACAAAAATCAAAAGGATAGGATAAAGATGAAATGATATTTGATCTTAGAGGCAATGCTTACTGGAACTTGTTAATAAGAGAAATGACATGGTCAGATCTGAACTTGAGGAAAATCATTTTGGCAGCTGTATGAAAGACAGATTGGAAAGGAGAGGAACTTGATACCACGACACCAAGTTAAGAGACTATTGCAATAGACCTCAACAAGGGTGGTGGCTATATATGCACAGAGAGAAAGGAATAAATACAAGAGATAAACAGAAAAATAGAGGATTCGGCAACAGATTAGATATATGTAGTGAGACTGAGAAGTGGAAGATGAAACTGAAGTTGTGAACCATATCGTCCATGCTTGTTTTTCCTGTGTGACTCTTCCACCTCCCCCTCAAAAGAAAGAGGGCCATGGAGCTCCTACTGATCCCTGTCCTGGAGCTCCTCTAAAGCCTCCTCTCCAGGAGACAATTATCCACTGAGGAGGGCAGCTAGGTGATGCAGTGGATAGAGCACCAGTGCAGGAGTCAGGAGGACCTGAATTTAAATCTCACCTCAGACACTTGACACTCACTAGCTATGTGACCTTGGGTAAGTCATTTAACCCCCAATTGCCTCATCCTGGGTCATCTCCAGTCATTCTGATGAATATCTGGTCACTGAATTCAGATGGCTCTAGAGGAGAAGTAAGGCTGGCGACCTGCACAGCCCTCCCTCACTCAAAACAAAGTCAAGTGCAAGTCATGTCATCCTTTCTCTGATGGCATGGTCTTCTTCAGCAATGAAGGACGAACACACACACACACACACGCATACATCCATTGAGGAAATAGAAATTGGCTAAAAGCTACTATAAATTCAGCAATGCTGAAATTTTACTTTATTAATCACAGTAGTATCTCCATAAAAGTCTGGATGCAGATTAAAGTATATTAATAAAACACACTTTATTTCTTTATGGGTTTATTGGTCTGTTTTCTTTCATAGCATGACTATTATGGAAATATATTTTACATAACTGCACATGTACAACCTATATCAAATTGCTTGCTATCTCAGTTAAGGAAGAGGCAAGGAAAGGAGGGAGAGAACTTAAACTCAAATTTTTAAAAAAATTACTGTTAAAAATTATTTTTTTTTAAAGAACTATTTTCCTCAGTGAGCTTTTGAACCTTCTTTTCCATTTGGCTAATTCTGCTTTTTAAGGCATTCTTCTCCTCATTGGTTTTTTTAACCTCTTTAGCCAATTGAGTTAGCTTATTTTTAAAGGTGTTATTTTTTCAGCATTTTTTGGGGTCTCCTTTAGCAAGGTGTTGATCCACTTTTCATGCTTTTCTTGCATCTCTCTCACTTCTCTTCCCAATTTTTCCTCCACCTCTCTTACTTGATTTTCAAAATCCATTTTGAGCTCTTCCATGGCCTGAGACCATTGAATATTTATTTTGGATGTTTGGGATACAGAAGCCTTGACTTTTATGTCTTTCCCTGAAGGTAAGCATTGTTCTTCCTCACCCAAAAGGATGGGAGAAGATATCTGTTCACCAAGAAAGTAACCTTCTAGAGTATTATTTTTTTTCCCTTTTTGGGGTACTTTCCCAACCAGTTACTTGACTTTTGGGTCCTTTGTTAAGAGTAGAGTATACTCTGGGGATCTGTAAGATCTCAGTTCCTCCAAGGTGGCACAATCAAGCATGTACACTGGTCTGGGAACAGAAAGAGACTTTTGTGCCCAGAATCTTAGCAGTTTCCTCTCCACAGTTCCGCAGCCATTCAGTGTGAGATAAAGATCAGCTCCCTCAGGGCTTCCACACAGGGCTGAGATAATAATCAGCTCCTCAGTGCCTCCAGGGTTTTTATGATCCAACAATGGATGTGGGCTGCTGTACGGGCTGCTGTGGGAACTGCTGCCACCTGCCTGATGTGGCCTCTGTGGCTGCTGCCTGAGGCCAGAGCTATGGGAAGGCCTTTCTCCCTTCCTAGCCAGCTGAAAAAACCCTGTCACTGACCTTTGGCACCTGAGGGTTGAGGGATCTGTTGAGGCTGGGGATTCCATCCTGAGGTGTCCTCCTCCCAGAGCTGCGCCATGCCGCGTGGCCAAGGCTGAGCTGGGCTCCGCTCCACACCCAATGCAACAGACATTTCCCATGGGCCTTTCAGGTCACCCTGGGCTGGAAATCTCCTCCACTCTGTTGTTCTCCACTTCTGCTGCTCCAAAATTTGTTGAGAGTCCCTCTGTACAGGTATTTTATGGGCTGTGTGGGGAGAGCCTACATACGTGTGTCTTTCTACTCTGCCATCTTGGCTCCACTCTAAAAATTATTTTTACATATAATTGGAAAAAATAATTTTAAAAAGCATCTCCACACATTTGAAAAATTTCAATTTTTGCTTATGATGTCATGCCACTCATTTCTTACCCTGTCAACCTCCTGGGTGGGTAGGCTGGGAACACACCTATAAGTCATAAGGAGGAGAAAGCTTTTTGTTGTTTTTACTTGTGTCTGACTCTTTGTACCCCTTTTGGGGGGTTTCTGGGCAAAGATGCTGAGTGGTCTACCATTTCCCTCTCCAGCTCATTTTGCAGATGAGGAAACTGAGGCAAACAAGATGACATACCCAACGTCACACAGCTAGTAAGTATCTGAGGCTGGATTTGAACTCAGTTGTTCCTGACTCCAAACCTGTCATTGTGCTACCTAGCTGCCCTATGAGGAAGCTAGATTGACAGATGAAGAGAGAACACAATCAGTATGGGGTCTGATATCATTGTTCTAGGAGGAGCAGAGTGGGTTTAACTTTTGAGAAGATAGAGAGAAAAAGACAAAATCCATTCTGCTACAATAAGGCTTTGAATAGTGTAGTCTATCTTTGGACATGAGCCAGGCCTGGGGCAAGCAGTAAATGCATGCAGAGTTGAGCCAAGGGCAGGGATAGAGATGGTTCATTTAGATGAGAACAAGTCATTCACTTTGAATGTGATTGTTCTCTCTGAGAGAAAGATCTGAGCAAGTATCCAAAACACCTATTAGTCAAAGGCATCATCATGGAGTCCCTATGTTTGCCTGTAGTGTTAGCACAGAATGCCTGGGAAGATCTTAAATGTGTAAACTTGCTGGACGTTGAATGAAAAAACAAGGTGATCCAGTAGACCATGCCACTAATTTGAGATGCCCTGGGCTATTTTCCAGGCAGCAAGTATTTTTGAGATTGGAGTTGCTCATCAGATACTGTCCACTTTCCATAGCAGAGAAAGACAAGGAGAAGATATCCTTCATTTGTCCAGCAGGATTCTAACAATTTGAGTATATGCCAATCAATCAATCAACAAACATTTATTAATTACTAACTATGTACTAAGCCCTGGGGATACAAAAGAGGCAAAAGATAGTCTTTGCCCTGAAGGAACTTGCAATCTAAGGGAGGAGATAACATGCAAATAAATGTGAGCTTTTCACAGGATAAATTGGAAATAATTAACAGCGGGAAGGCAATTTTAAGAGAACCTGCCAATTTTCAATGACTTACAGAGAAGATGGTTGGAGACAAAAATTACATCAACAACGTATGTGTTGAGGTGCCTGGATGGCCTCATGGTCTTTGGGAAGACTTTGGAAGAATATGAAAAAATAACCTGCTGGAAGCAAACGGCTGAGGTTGCTGGCATGAAAAGGTCAGTTGATATGTCCTGCAGTCTTTGTCAAGAATGTGAGGAACACAGTGTCTCAAAAGGTAAGAGGAAAGATAGAAGCACTTGTGAGGTAGCTACATCCAAACAATCTTTTGAGAATTAAAGACTTTTCCCAAAGTTAATGCCTCTTATCAGAAGTGTGAGGAAGGTTATGTTATCATCACTAAGCCACTCAGTGATCTCACTCATGCATGGAAGGCTAGGAATACACAAAAGCGTAAAAAGCAATTTAGCCTATCCTTTCAACATCATCTGGAAGTCACTGGGAAGAGAAATGGAAACTGCTTTCCAACGTTTGGTTATTTCCTAGCAATACCACTACTAGGTTTCTATCCCAAAGAGACAAAAAAAGGAAAAGGACCTATATGTACAACTATTTATAGCAGCTCTTTTTTGTGGTGGCAAAGAATTGGAAATTGAGGGGATGTCCATCTGTTGGGGAATGGCTAGACAAGTTGTGGTATTGTGATAGAACAATATTGTTCTATACAAAATAACAAGCAGAATGCTCTCAAAAAAACCTACAAAGACTTACATGAACTGATGATACAAGTGAAATGAACAGAACCAGGAGAACATTGTACATAATAACAGCAATATTGTGTAATGATCTACTGTATATGACTTAGCTATTTATTCTCAGCCATAAAATAATCCAAGAAAATTCTGAAGGACTTGTGATGAAAAATGCTGATCCATCTCCAGAGAAAGAATTGATGGAGTCTCAATGCTGATTGAAGCACACTTTTTTTTTTTACTTTATTTTTTTTGGGTTTTTCTGGTCTGTGTTTTCTTTCACAACATGACTAATATGGAAATGTTTTACATGACTGCACATGTATAACCTGTATTAAATTGCTTGCCTTCTCAATGAGGGGGAGAGGAGGGAAGGAGAGAGTTTGGAACTTTTTTTTTTTAAATGAATGTTAATTGTTTTACATGTACTGGAAGGAAAATGAAATATTAAATAAATAATTTTTAAAGGTTTTGTCAATTGCCTCATGAATGCAGTAGTGTTAGCCTGTTCAGGACTAAGCAATTCATTTGTGTTACCCACTGACACTTGCCTGGAGTGCTTTGGAGTGGTCTTGTGTCAACAGAATGATGATTACTGGTAATCTATTACATTTACCAATAGAGGACTAGATGGCAGTGATATATCTTATACTATATGCAAATTAGAGTTCTTGGCTTTAAGGTGAACTGTCATTTGCAAATCCTGAGACCATATGTAGGATGATCATTTTCAAGTATGGACTAACAAAAATATACTTACACATTTTGACCAATAGCATTTCAGATAAGAGATTGGTCAGCTGGGAGTTCTTCAGTGTACTAGGTCATGGAAGACAAATATTGACACAAAAGACCTGTCCCCTAAGCCATAGAAGCTTGCAGTATGGTTCACCCACAGTGGCGAAAGGGACCTGTGATAAGCAAGGCATTGTGCCTTTGTCATGGAAAAGTACAACTGAAGGTCAGAGTCTTCCACCAAAGGGTGAGTTGTGAGTATTTGTGAAATTGCTTGCATCAAGCTGATTCTCATAGCCTTATGTATGACCACTTTTAGGGGTTATTGCGCAACTTTGCACTCAAACCAACATGTTAGGTTCCTTAGAGATCAGTTAACTATTCTCAGAGGTTCAAGGATAACCCAATAGAAGACTACTTCAATTATCATAACTCCTGAGCCTTAGTATGGGTGCTTACTATGAACAATTAAAGAATAGAAAATTAGATTTTTATCAAAGGAACTTGCTATATAATATAGGAGATATACATATATATATATATATATATATATACTATATGGTATATATGCTATAGCATTATATATATATACAGACACATATATATATGTATATACCATATAGTACAGGAAGAAAAATTAGTATACACTATATTTCCTCTCCTGACAGTGTCCTTAGACCTTGGACTTCCGAATCATGCCATCCCATTCTGGAAATTCCATTAGAACCTAGGACCTCATCATCCTGGAAGACCCAACAACTTTGTGACCTCCTCAACCTGGAAAATCCCTGTGCAAAGTATATCCCCTTCTTCCATTGGTGAATTCCTCCTGGAATCTCCATGTTATGGGGGGGCCCAGGCTGTCCTTCATTCTCCTCCTAGTCATATTCCTGGCTCCCAAATGCCACACCAGGTATCTTTTCCTTCTTTCCCCCTTGCCCTGATTTTCAGCTTCCTTTTGAGTGTTGCTTCCTCCATTAAAATATAAACTCCTTGACAAACTATCTTTCTTTTTGCTTGTATTTGGATTCCTAGCACTTAGTATTAGTGACTGGCACATCGTTGTTGTTGTTGAGTCATTTTCATTTGTGTCCGATTCTTTGTGACTCCATTGGGATGTTTTTGGCAAAGATACTGGAGTGGTTGGCCATTTCTTTCTTCAGCTCATTTTATAGGTGAGGAAACTGAGACAAACAAGGTTAAATGACTTACCCAGGGTCACACAACTAGGCCAGACTGAACTTAGATCTTCCTAGCTCCAGGCCCAGTGTTCTATCCACTGTGCCAGCTAGCTGCCTATCCTGGTACATAGTAAGAGTTTAATAAATTCTCGTTTCCTTATTTCCCCGAAACTGAGATGTACATTACCATAAATACACACAGCATCCATGGGAAGAGTGTGGTCAAACAGAGTACGAAGAAAGTGAGGGAAACATCCATTATACATGCATGGCAAAGGGTAGCTCACAGCTCCTGGTATTTTATAGCTTAGAAGTCCTTTCTTGAGTCCATAGCCAGAACTCTTTTCTGTTGCAAAGAGTCCTTCTCCTTGAAATTTTCTTCTTCCTCGAATCACTGTCTCCAAATCTGTCAGTCCTCAGTATACCTCTTTGGTCGGGGGTGGATATATTTTTTAGTCATTATGATGGTGAGAGGGGAAGGAAGGAATGAGAAAAGTCTGAAAATGCCCTCCTTGCCCCCCCTCTCTCAGGGCCTGGTGTTTCCTTTACTTCTGGCTCCAATTCTCAAACTGATAAATTCTAACTTGGAACTCTTCTACAGGCAGATCGCTGCTTTGCTGTTTCGTCCTTTGTTCTCAAACGGGACCACGACATCAGGGAGGTGATGCCATGACGTGCAAGTGAATTGGATTGAAGTGAGGGAGATCTGTGCAAGGTCACCAGCCTCACTTTCTCCTTGGGAGCTTGATGATCTCTCAAATTGAGTTGCTCTTGTTTAATGCACAGACCCAAGGGGCATGAATGATTCTCTCAGCCAATCACAATGTACCCTTCTTCATACAAGTAGAGAGGAGGTCGTACATAATAAAAGGAACAAAGTATATATTACTCTTGCTCATATATTAATGCACTGTTGGTATACTAGGGAGTAGTCCTGACATTATGGAGAGCAATTTAGAGCTATGCGCCCTCCCCCCAAAATTATTAAACTATGGATAAATCAACTCAGTTATCCCAGTATTAGATAGATAACTCAGAGACATAAAAGAAAGAAGGAAGGGCCTGTATGTACAAAATATTTACAGCAGCTCTTTTTGTAGTGGCAAAGATTGGAAGTTGAAGAGGGATCCATCACAAGTTATGGTTACAAATGTAACAGAATACTACTGTGCTGTAAGAAATGAAGATGGGGAGAGTTTCAAAGAAACCTAGGAAGACTAGAGTGAACTTATGAAGAATGAAGTGTTCAGAACTAGGAGGAGAATTTATACAACGATGAGGTTGTTGTAAAGACAAACAATTTGAAAGACTTTAGGGTTCTGACCAATGCAATGAACAGACATGGATCAAGAGGGCTCATAAAACATGGAATTTCCCTCCTCTGAGAGAGATTGAGACTTTTTAAAAAAACATGGCCAGTGGGGAAACTTGTTTTGCTTGACTGTATGTGTTTGTAATAAGGGTTTGAGTTTCTTTTTTTTTTTACTCATTGAGGGAGGGGTAGGTTGATTGAAAAAGTTAAAAAAAATTAATCTAAATATTAAAATCCAATCAGGATACTCAATAAATACAATAATTGATGTAGAAGGAACAACAAAATATTAGAGTGAATATTATGAAATTACAAAGAATACGTATAGCTCCAAAGAAGAGCTACAAGAAGAACCCCCCTCCCCCCAGTCCTTTGCAGAGTTGGAAAGTCCACAAATGTGGTACTTTGCACCTATTTCTAGACTTTTTCAATGTACTGATCAATTTTGTTGATTTTTTTCTCTCCTTTTTTTCCTAAGAAATATTATTTATTACATGGAATCACTCTCTATGAAGGGCACAGAAGAGGGAGACTGGGTGAAATTTTGGTAAAGTAAAAAACCCAAAAAGCATAAAAATTTATTTTTAAAAAATCTAATCATTTTCATTGATTAAGTGATTCTGTGACTGCTTCAATTGAAGCCTTTTGTGATTACATTAACTGAGGTGAGAGTGAGTGTCCCTCCATGTTCTTCCATGACAAATAGGAAGGAATAGGAATAACTGTGTGATGAAAATTTAGAAGAAGTGAAATAATCCAGGAAGTGAGAGAGCAAACCTTGAGAACTAATACTTTGTTCTCTGAAGAGCAGCTTGCTGCTGAGGCTACCGCGGAGTGGAGTTCTGTGTTGGGCTCTAAGTCCACAGGTGGTACAAGGAAGCAGTTGGTCTGCCCAGGGCATGTATACAATGACTTTGGAAATTTGGGTCAAGAAAGGACATCTGAGATAATAAGAAGCAGATTTTATTGGCCCCAAAGGCTATCAGATGTTTATAAGAAGTATGAGACTTGTACTCAGTCATACACTGCTGTATGTACTGGCAAGCCAGAGGTCCCCAGACAGCAGAGGTTTACTCTCTCCGAACAGAAAGTTTAACGGAGTCATTATGTGGCATTTCTATGCATGCATGCACGCAGTGATACCAAGAATAATGTCATAGGCTTTCTAATCCAACCTTTTGATGGCCAGGTGAGAGCAACGTTTACATATTTTCTTGTCCTTTAGAGTCTCAGAAGGAGAAGTTGTAGAAGCTCACAATCAGGAGATGTCTTGGTTGAGAGTTCAACTACAAGAATGCTAACACCTAGCTATGGCCTCAGCTCAGAAAACCTAGGACTGAAATAAGCTGAAGTATGTTGCTTGAGTCCATCTTCAAGATCTTCTACAATTTGGTAGAATTCTGCAAAGAAATGTTGGTGTACAGAAAACACACAAGATATTGGACCAATGGAAAACTATCCTCTACCAAGCAGTTAAGAGATTGGGCAATTTGTCAGTCTAAAAACTAGCTCCAAAGAGTGATCATGGTCTTCCTTCCTATTGCTTATTAGGAAATGAATTCAACTTCCTGGTGAGTAGGAGAAGAGTTATGGGGAATCAGCTATATAAACTCTAAGGTGAGCTGGTTTACCAGTTACAGAAAGATGGTCTAAGCTAGATAATAATCCAATTGATAATGATTTCAATATAGAAGAAACTGAGTTTTGATTCCTAGCATAGAGTCAAGGAAATTAACCAAGACTATCATGACTCCAGAAAGAAATATGTTCGAATAAAGAGTAGGGCTGAATCCAAAAGCTGTTCCTTTCTTACTTAATGTTGCTATTATGGAGATCTCTAGAAAATAAAAGGTACCCACAGAGAATGGAGCCAGTGAGAATTAGCTCAGGATTGAGACTGTGGGTGAGTAGATGTGTGAGTGCTGATAGCGAGCTTGGGCCACTCACAAGCTGGGTCACAGTAGAAGTACCAAGCCTATTAAAACTGTGACCAAAGTTGCCTATGTGTGTATGTTCATCCTTCGTTGCTGAAGAAGACCTTGCCATCAGAGAAATGATGACATGACTTGCACTTGACTTTGTTTTGAGTGAGGGAGGGCTGTGCAGATCACCATTCTCACTTCTCCTCCAGAGCCATATGAATCCAGTGACCAGATATTCATCAGGATGACTGAAGATGAGGCAACTGGGGTTAAGTGACTTGCCCAAGGTCACACAGCTAGTGAGTGTCAAGTGTCTGAGGTGAGATTTGAACTCAGGTCCTCCCTTCTCCTGCACTGGTGCTCTATCCATTGCACCACCTAGCTGCCCCTACCAAGGTTGCCTATGATACCTTATGAGGAAGATGAAATAGGAAAAGAATAGGAAAAGAACTGTAATACAGCTTAATGAAGTACACTGTTAGATTATAAGCAATTTATGGTTTACATATAAGCACAACCAACACTGTAATGTGTTGTAAATAACCTATGCATTTTTCATACAATGTTTTAGTAGCTTTTTATCAATATTTTTTTATTTTACCTCACTTAGGTTTCCCCCTACATTTACCACCCCATTCCCTCCCAGAGGTCCATCGCTCATGACAAAGAATTCAAAATCACAAATGGCTTCATATGAAATGTTCTGCATTGGAAGATCCCCACCTCCACAAAGAAGCAGAGGCCAGTGTCTTCTCCTGTCTCTTCTTTGAGACTCAACTTGGCTATTTTGATTTTGTAACATTCATTTTTAGTTGTTTTTTTTTTTTTTGTGGTTGTTCTTTCTATTTAAACTATTGTAGTCATTGTGTATATTCTTTTCCTGACTTTGCGTCCTTTACTTTGCATCAGTTTATATAGGCTTGTCCAAGCTTTTCTGTATTCATCATGCTTCTTATTAGCTATAGCACAATAAGATTTCATTAATAATAACTATAAACAGCAACAGCAACAATGATAACTAGCACTGGTGTACTGCTTTAAGGTTGGCAAAACACTTTGTATACATTATCTCATTTGGTAACTCATTTCGTATCTCATTTTGTGATGCATTGCATTCATGCATCACAAATTGTTCAGTCATTCCCCATTTAATGGTCATCTACTTTGTTGCCAGGTCCTTGTTACCACAAGAAAGAGTTGCTGTAAATATTTTGGTCTATATAGAAGCTTTATTTTTTCAAAGACCTCTTTGGAGTCTACATCTAGCTATGTAATTTCTTGGTCAAAGGGTGTGGACATTTTAATCACTTTCCTAGACAATATATTTTTTATTGCTGTTATGCTTCTTTGCCACATGTGTTGTACTGCTTATGAAACTATGACCCTTCAATTAAGTTCTTAATGGTTTCTATTACCATTTCTTAGAATTGTATATCTGTAAGAGCTATATTTCCTCTGGGGAATATGAACGAATTGATAATGCTTGCTAGAAAATAAATGCATGACAACTTATTTACACATAGAGATATTAATTAGATAGGTTGGTGTAGATAAAATATTTAACAAGTATCTATTATGTACCACATACTGTGCTAAGTACTAGGTATAGAAATGCAAGCAAGGAAGACACTGCCTGCCTTCAAAGAGATGGGCTACATAAACTCATATAAAAACAGCACATTAAAGGGTGCTGGAAAAGAATGGGGTGGGGAAGCCTCACGGTATGATAACCAGGAAGTGTTATAGAAGCCAGGTCTCATTTAAGAGAATCCAAGACCATCCTCTTGTCTGGTCAGATGATTTAAAAGGCAACACTCTTGAGAAGGCCTATGTTCATGGTAATGGGCTACTGATCATCCATGTCATTTTAGCTACTCATTATTGGCTTTTGTTTTTATCCCCTGAAACTCACCAGGAAGTTATCCCCCTGTTTTTCCAATCATAACTTCATAGTTAAATCTCTATTTGGGTCCCATTAGCCCCTGAGCACCTGGGATCACAGTGGATAAGATACTCCACATCTCCCTTGTTAGCTAACCCTGAATAAATAAACATTCCAATCCCAGATTCTCATGACCATTCCCACTCCCTAGTTGATTACTGTACTCAAAGATTCCAAAATATAGACCTGGAAACAGAGACAAAAGATAATACTTTCTCACTAACCAGTACCCTGGGACTCCCCAAAAGTACTTGATTCAAGCTATCATTAGAGGTAAGTCCAGATCACCTTCAGAGAAAGAGAAACTAACCAGCGTTCTTGAGTCACCTCTACTAGCTTAAATATCAACTATGCAGAAGATTTTGCCATGAGTAGGAAAACCCCAGGGCAGATATCTGCTAGCACCCATAGGAATGGCTGACTTCTCAAAAGTAATATTATATTACTCTCTAGATTTGGCTTACCTGCAGACAAAGAAGGACAGCTGTCTGATGTGGACTGTCCATGTGGGAGGTAGATGCCCTTCGTTGTTGGGAGATTTGATGTATTTGGTTTTTATCCATTGTAATATTCTAATTAAAGTATAGACTCAATCAACAACTTTAGAGGAATTTTTTTTCCTTCTACAAAGGAGAAAGGTGGGAAGGCATCTTGAAAAAGTTGCCATATAATCATCCCAATTTGGATGCAGATTCAGAGGTCCATAGCACCCCTTTCCTATCTCTGGCCAGCTGCAAAGAATATCCTTTAATAAATCTCTTTTGGATCAATCAGTATTATGTACGGGCTTCTTCCTTTTCCCCTCTTTAGTGTGGATGTTGGGTTATCACACAATCCCTCTTTTGAAGAGGCATTTGCTATCAAAAGTCAGTATTGAAATGAATAGGGAAAAAATGGACAGGTCTCTCACTTTAAAATTCCACAGTCTTTCATGGAATGCCCTCATCACAATTGCTATAATGAATGACCCTAATTTAACAAACCCATTTGCAATGTTATACACATCCTATTGGTATATGTGCATGTAGTATGTTTTGACATATGTATATATTTATAAGATATATTCATATATATATATATGTATGTATACAGGTTATTATACCTATACAGGATGTTCCAAAAGATATATAATGTGTATGTATGTGGAATAACCTCTGTATGTATACAATATCCCAAAAGTCTTAGTGTAGTTATAAACTTTAATGAGCATACATGTATGCATACATGTGTGTGTGCACATATGTATATATCACCACATGTAATTCTATTTATCATATTATGTATTTAGTGCTGCATGAAATTTGTGTCCTTTAATATGAGGAATATTATACATATATATATAACATAATACCTATTTAATAAGTTTAAAAAGTGCTTTAAATAAGGCATTTAATAAGTGTGTGATTAATGATTGACACATATAATGGTTCTATGTTGACTATTATTTGTCATATGCACTGATGATAGTTACATGCAATTCTACAATGATGTGTTTTAGATACTTGCATGTACATTGTATTGTGACGCTAAGCTAATCACAGGCTATTATATTAGATGTAATTTATGTTGCTTGAGATGAATCTTCACAGATGTTCAAGTACACCCTGTGTAATTTACCAGGACTGCAAATTCTGCTTTGATGGGAGCATATCTTCTACCTGCCAACCTCTTTCCTGATTGATTCATGAGTAGAAGACCAGCACACCACAAGGGACATGTGTCAGATTGTGAGGATAAATAGGGAAAGACACCAAATGATGGGCAGCATAGACCCAGCCTGACTTTAACCCTTCTGCTATTTTCTTGCAATAAAGTTTTAATAGCAAGGTTGCCCACTCTTTGTGCAGGAACCAGATGCAAGGGCAGGTGATGAATGCATGCTGAGTTGAGCCAAGAGCAGAGATAGAGGTGAGCCATACCAATGAGGGAATTAGTGCCTGACTCACTGTCAATAGAGATAAGTACAGATCACCTTCAGAGAAAGAGAGACCAACCAGTGAGTCCTGAGTTCCTGAGTCACCTCTACCAGCTAAAGCATCAACTATCCAGAAGATTTTGCCATGAGTTAGAAAACTCCAGGGCAGATATCTGCTAGCAGTCATAGATGGTTGAGTTCTCAAGAGTAATACTATATTACTCTCGAGTTTTGGCTTATCTACAGACAAAGAGGGATTACCTGCCTGATTTTGTATGTCTATGTGGGAAGTAGATGCCCTTCATTGTTGGGAGATTTGATGTACTTGGTTTTTATCCATTGTAATGTTATAATTTAAGTATCAACTCAACCAACATGCAATTACTAAGCACCTTCTGTCTGTCAGGCTAAGTGCTGGGATATAACAACAAAAATGAAATAGTTCTTACTCTTGAGATCACATTCTATCGAGGGGAACAACATGTACACATGTAAGTATATGCAAAAACATACAAAATAAATACAAGGTAATTTAGTAGTGATATGATTAACAAATAGGGTCTCGGGAAATGCCTCATGCAGGAGGTATCACCTGAGGGGAACTTTGGAGGAAGAAAGGCATCCCAAGAGGCAGGGACAAGTAGGAAAGACTTTTCCCACGTTCCAGGCAAGAGAAGCAATCTGTGCAAAGGCATGGAGATGGGAGACATCACATGTGAAGAACAGCGTGAAGGCCAGGAGCAGTAGGCTGGAGACATGATGACTTTCATGCTTTAAATACCAAACACAGGAGTTTGTATTTGATCCTAGAAACAATAAAGAGCCATGAAAGTTTATTGGGCAGGGGAGTGATCTGGTCAGACACATCCTTTAGGGATATCACTATGGCCGTACGGAAAAAGGACTGGATAGGGGAGAGACTTGAGGCAGGGAGACCAAGTAGGCTCTTGTCATGGTCCAGATAAGAGATAAAGGCCTGAACCAGGGTGAGGGCCTAGTGAGTGGAAAGGAGGGAATGAAATTATGAGATATTGTCAAGGTAGAATCCATCAGGTTTAGCAACTGATTGAAAATGCGGAATGAAGAAAAAGGAAGAATCAAGGATGATGTCAACGTTGAGACCCTACATGATTTGAATAGTGGTACCTTTTACAGATAAGGAAGAAATGTAGATTTGGGGGAAATAATGAGCTCCTTCAATTAAAATATAGCAGAGCTGGGACAAGGGGTGGAGTTTCAGTTGCCAAATGCTGTTGTTTCTACCTTCATAGCATTTCTCATATACACTGTCCTTTCTCCCCTGCCCCCGCCACCACTCAGGTGTAGACCCTCATCACCTCACGCTTGGGCTACTGCAGAAGTCTACTGGCGAACCTCCTGCCTAGAGTTTCCCCCCACTGCAGTTCTTCCTCCTCTCCGCTGTCAAATTAATCTTCTTGAAGTACAAGTATAACCACGTCACCCTCCTTATTCAGTCAATTCCAATGGCTTCCTACTGACTCTAGGATCAAATATAAAATTCCCTATTTAGCTTACAAGCCCCCCACAACCTCGCTCCCTTCCTGTCTTTCCCATCTTATTACACCTTGCCCTGCCCCCCCCCCCACACTCCTGCTCTTCCACCTAGTGACACTGGCTGTTCTTCATACAAGTCACTCCATGTCTCAGTTCTGGGCATTCTCTCTGGCTGTCCCCCAGGCCTGGAATGCTCTCCCTCCTCATCTCTGCCTCCTGGCTTTCTACAAGTCCCAGTTAAAATCCTGCTTTCTATACAAAAACTTTCCAAATCTCCCATAATGTTAGTATCCTCCTTCTGTTGATTTTTTCCAATTATAGATTATATATATGTGTAATATATATATTTGTGTGTGTATTTATAGATATAATAGTACATATATGTGCAATATTATAAAGAGTATTGTATATTAGAATATATAATATGTATAGTTTGTATGTAGTTTGAACTTTGTCTCCCCCATTAGATCACTAGCTGCTGGAGAGCAAAGACTGTCTTTTGCCTTCCTTTATATCCCTAGTGCTTACCACAACACCTGATACATAGAAGGTGCTTAATAAAGTCTAGTTGACTCAGCAGCAGACTAGGTGGGGGCCTTATAAGCCAAGAATCTCATTGAGCAAATTCACACCCAAATCAGGGCAAGCATCCGTGAATGTGGAGACCATGGGGTCAGAGAACCAGCTACTGAGCCTGGGAGAGGCCCCAGGAGCTGGGGCTAAAATTCCCACAATGCTTTCTGAGTTGGATGGTATCCAGAACAACTGGGGAGATCACTTACTTGACAACACATGTCCTGGTCCTTGATACTGAATGGAAGGACACTGCCCAAAGGGACCTTTTAATGTCACATAGATATACAATATAGTCTCATGGGATCATAGATTTACAGCTGGAGGAGACCTTAAAAGTTTAAGTCTCTCATTTTTCAGATGACAAAATTATATTTAATGACAAATTATATTTAATTTATATACTCCTAGAGGCAATAGGGAGTCATTAAATTATATTTAATGAGAATATATTTTTGCTCTAGATTCCAGATCCCTCACAAATACTCCACCACACACACACACACACACACACACACACACAAACACATACACATACACACACACACACACACACACACACACACACACACACTTCCTACCCCCTCAGAGCTTGTGACCAGAAGGTTGGGAACCACTGGGCTAGAGCAAAGCACTTGAGACATGATATCAGGAGACCTGGGTTCTCTTCCTGATTCTATCTTGGCCAAGTCATTTAAGCTTGATGCATTTTTTCCAGAATGTTCTTGATCAATGTTTTTGAAATTGAATTGCCTTGGCCCTTCTAGTCTACGCCTTCCTCATCTGTATCTCTCCCTACACAGGAGTCAGTGGGAGATAGTGGAAATCAGGAGATCTGAGTTTGAATCTCAATTTTTCTTAAATTCTACCACTTCAGAGCTGTGTGACCATGGAAAAATCACTTAATCTCCCTGAACTTCAGTTTCCTCACAGTTAAAATGGGAATAATCATACTTGGAATACCTTTAGATTACTGGGAGCCCTACAGAAATGTGAATTGTGATTATTAATCTTTTTCAGGGCCTCCTATAGCATCCTGCATCTAGTAGGCTCTTAAATATTTATTTATTGGTTTAAATTTTTTTTCCACTTTACAACCAGTTGTTGTAGCTTCATGAAGGGACATACAAGGATTGCCTACCAGGAGATCGATTGCCATGATTAGCATCAGCTTGGAGACAAAAATATCTCTTCTTGAACATCCTTTTAGTAAACAGATCAGTGTATGTTCCACATCTACCCACACTGTCTTAAGTGATGGGAAAACTCCATGAGTGTGTGCAGTGGGTAGATGAGTCATCTGTCCTTTTTAATTAAAACATTTGCTTATGTGACCAACACAGATTTAGTCCTTCTAAAGAAGAGGGGACAGAGAAAGTATAATATTATTTTGAGTAGAAATCTTTGCCTATTACCTGACCAAGTGTGAGCTGGGCTACTCAGAGAAAGCAGAATCAGAGGGATTTCTTGAAAATCTAGGCTTTCTGCATTAGAAGGCAAGGTTCGCAGTGTTATTACCTGCACGGATTTGAGTGGCATTAAATGGAGGAAGAATATGTTTCTTATGATTACCCTGAACCAAGACATTTCTTAACGTGCCCACACTTGAGACTTGGGGAAATGGGATGTGGTGGATACGGGGACTAGTGATTCTGATGAGGATTTAATTAAGAACTCAATTTTCCCAGACTTCCAGTACTTGACTGCCTGATGTTTCTTTAATAGGAACTGTTGGTATTTTCTAATTATGGTCGGTTATTTATGGGATCAGGTCTCATATCTCTGCTCAATTATGTTCTATTTGGGAGTCTTGCATTATTTTGCAATCTCGGGGTTTAATTGAACCTATTGTCTTTTCCAGTGATGCTCTTAGCATCAGATGTCTTGTGTTTCTCCAAAGACCTCCCCTCCCCCACTTAGAGATGGCTCTTCAGCATTGTCTCTACCTTCCTTGCATTTGAGAATTCTGTAAAGGGGTGCAGGGAGGGGAAGGGGGGAACACAGGTTCTCAACCCAGCATTCCCTTCACTGTTCCACTCCCATCTGACTGACCTCAGAGCTGCTTAAATGCTAATTCTACAATTAGGTGAAGAGATCATTTGGAACAGTGCCTGAATTTTCAAATTCTAAAACACCAAAAAAAATGCAAATTCAAGATGTTCAGAGACAAGTGACATTTGAAATTCAGAAGAGAAACTTGTTTGTGGGTTTTCTTAATTTGGAAGGAAGGCTTATTATATTCTAGAACCTAGGGGATTTGTTCAGCTGGGGATAAAGAAGAAATTGCACACTGCAGATGTGTCTAAATAACTGGAAGGCGATGGAGTTCAGAGGATAGAGATGCCAGAACAAAAAAGTCACTGTGTCTCTGGGCCTCAGGGGAGAACAAAACTTATCTGAAGGGAGGGCACAGGTTAGGGGAGTTCCTGGCCAAATCAAGGAGTTCTCCAATAAAACCATGAAATTATAAGACCTGTAGGCAAGTGAGGCACACAGACAACTCCTAACAACCAGCTGACGCATCATCAATTGCCTCCATAGTACAACCCTCCCTCTTCCTCCTTTCCCTTCCAAAATGCAGGAGGGCAAGGAGAAGATTCTGATGCCCTGCATGGCAGTAGTAATGTCGACCTACAGCAGAAGTACATGGCAGTGGTAGGTATATGCTTGCATGCTTGTGTTTGTCCTTTGTTCTCAAAGAGGACCTTGACATTAAGATGATGATATGACATGCAGTTGACTTTGATTTGAGTGAAGGAGGGCTGTGCAAGGTAATCAAGCTCACTTTCTTCTCCTGAGCCATTTGAGTCCAGTGACCTGATATTCATCAGGATGACTGGAGATGGCCCAGGATGCAGTGTGAGACCCTATTCTTGCATACAACCATATTTCTGAAACCCAATCCGTTGTATGGGGGTAAGAGGAAAGGAGGAAAAAAGACAAATGGTGTTGAACATTGAACTCTCTAGGTAATTGATCCTGAATCTAACCTTCCAGCAAGAGAAGGGACATATTTTGGACAACTTTGGGAGTTGCCACAACCCCCAATTTCCAGAGTTCTCGAGTTCAAGATCAGACACCCGACCTTCTAAAGTAGATGAGATTTCCTAATGGCTGCACACTCCTTGGAGAAAAGCCAGCTGACCTGGTTGTTGGGCAGTAACCCACTTAGATAACAAAGCCAGTGAGTTACTACAGGGCAGGTCTAATGAGAAGGACTTTGATTGCTTGACAATCTGTAAAATAGGTTTAGCTTCCAGGGTGAGTCTAATCTAAAGTACAGGGTGATACTATAAGTCTTGCAGAGACTATTTAAGGAATTTTCAGAGAAAGGGGACCCAATGGAAGGACAGAGGTTGCCCCAACTGCAACCTCTTGGGACAGGTGGAAAAAGAGGAACTGATGGGCTATTTTAATGTTTTCGATTTCTACATTTGCTCATGAGTTCCTCTGCATATTTTCTTATGTATTTTCCATGGGTGAAGTCTAGACTGTCCCCGAGAACAATATTTGTATTATATACATGGAGTACTTATGCAGGAGTTGGGAACCCACATTTGGGGAAACCTAGAACTTTTCATGAGGAGATTTTCTTGAATTAACTCCGGATGGGGTAAAACAGCTAGAGAGAAATGGATCCTCCTGGAGGTGGAGTTCTAAGGATCAGACCTTGTCTGATCACTACTTGACAGTTTTTAGTGTAAGTGAGACAAAATGGTAAAAAAATTAAAAAGATTGAAAGGGAAAGGATAAAAAGGGAGATTCCTTTCTGTGAAGAACCTATTCTTGGGTTAATAATTAATTGCAGGGAAATTGATTGCTTCACAATGTGAACGATAAAAGCTTTCACTAACATTTCACTTTTTCACCCCATTAAATAGAATCTTCTCCAAATCTAAGTTGATTATTAAACACCTGCTATGTGCTAAGCATGTTAGGAGTCCAAAGACAAAGAAAAAAGAACAACAACCCAGTCCTCAAAGAACTTACGTCCTACTGAAGGTATATAATGGGTCCACAGACAAGTAAATGCAAAGTAATTTCAAGAGATAAGGAGCATTAATAACTGGTGAGCAGATCAGCAAAGACCTCATTTAGATGTTGACTGAGATGTGTTGTAAAGGAAACAGGATTCTAAGGCTCCAGCCTGCCCAGAGGATGTAGCTGACTGGGTCTCAAGGGATCCCTTCCCTAACACCCCAGACCACCCCCTGCTCAGATGCCACTAGCATCTCCCCTTCCCAACAGCTGAAGTTCTGGGCCCCTCATGGATTCTGGCTGAAGAGCGAACGTAGCTGCTCATATCAATTAAAATCTTTTAGGTAAAATGGAAAATCATCTAGTCTGTCATTATGCCCTAAAGACCACTAGGCCTTATTATCTGCCCTGTCATCATGCCACCCCCTCCCCCAGACTGTCTTCCTCCTTAATACACCCTAAGAATAGTACTGGCGTGCTATGGTCCACAGGGTCACAAAGAGTTGAACACAACTGAACAATAAAGGACCACTGGGCATTTTATGCACCCTCTCTTCCTCCACTCTAATGTCTAAAGAAGAGATGACTTCTAACATGGTCAATCCATTTATATGTAATAATAAAAATTATTTCAACACAACAATAGCATGTGCTTAAAAACACTTTAAGGTTAGCAAAGTGCTTTGCTTTAATCCTCACAAAAACCAGATGAGATGGTGACAATTATTATGTCCATCTTACAGATGAGGACATTGAGGCTGACAACAGTTAAGTGACTTGAGCAGAATCATATAGCCAGCGAGGATCAGAGGCAGGATTCAAGTTCAGATCTTCGTGCTTCCAACCCCAGCAACCTAGCTTTGATTCCATCTCCCTCTTCTCCATCAGAACATCCACCACGTTCTAATCTTCCATCTGTTCCTAGCTACTAATTCCTTCCTTGCTTCCTTACAAACATGGCCAACCAAGAACCCGAAAGCTTAAGAAAAAAAGCCCCACTTGCCCCTAACCCTTCTTATGGTCATTCTGTGTCTGTCCTCAGCTAAACTCAGTGAAAAAGTCATCTGTACCAGGTGCCACCTCTTTCTCTCTTTTTTTCAGTCTGGTTTCCGACCTTGTCAATCAACTGCCTTCTCTAAAGTTACCCATAATCTCTTCATAGTCTGATTTAATGGACTCTTCTCAGTCTTTGTTCTTTTTGGGCTCTCTGAAGCATTAGATGGTGCTGACCACCTCTTAGATCCACTTTATTTTCTGGTTTTTCATGACATTGCACTCTCTCTTTCCCTCTCTCCCTTTCCCTTCTTCCTTCACTCTCTGTCTCTGTCTCTGTCTCTCTCTCTCTCTCACACACACTCTCTCTTTCTCGCTCTCTCTCTCCTTCCCTCTCTCTCTCACCCAGTCCTGCCCCCTTATGTCCTTTCTTCCTCCTTCCTGTGCCCCCCACCCTTGGTTTTCATCCTACTTCTCTGTTCCTTTTCAGTTTCCTTTGCTCGATCTTTTCCCACAGCACATCTACTAACTGTGAGTGTCCCCAATGGATCTGTCCTAGACAATCTCCTCTTTTCTCTATGCTCTTTCTAGGTAACCTCATCAGCTTCTGTAGGTTCAATTATTTTCTCTTAACAAATGATTCCTAAATTTCTATATCTACTCTAGGCTCTCTCCTGAGTTCCAGTCTCACATCACCAACTGCCTGTTGCACATTTTGAACCAGATGTCATATAGGCATCTCAAAATCAACAGGTTTAAAAAAAGGACTGATTATCTTTCCCCATGAATCTACCCCTCTTTTGAATTTCCCTGTCACTGCTAAGGGTACCACCATCTTTCCAGTTATCTAGATTCCCAGTCTCAGTGTCAAACTCGACTCCACACTCTCCATCACCCTCTATATCCAATTTCTTTCCAAATCTTTATGTTTCTTTCTCCACAACATCTCTCTGTGCCTTCCTTTACCATCAAACAGCCTCCACTCTAACTCAGGCCCCTATCATCTCTTGCTTGGACTATGATAAAAGCCTCCTAATTGGTCTCCCTGCCTCTCATGCCAATCTATCCTGCACACAGCTGCCAGAGTAGGTTTTCTATTGTGTGAATGTGAACATATCAACCCCTTAATCAATAAAATCCAGTAGCTTCCTTTTGCCTCCAGGATCAAATGCAAACTCCTCTGTCTGTCACTTAAAGCATTTTACAATCTGGACCCTTCCCACCTTTCCAGTTTCCCTCTACACCACCTACAATCCAGCCGTACCAGCTGACTTGTTTTCTCTCACACATGATGGTTTAGTTCTGGTCTCTCTGCCTGGAGAGTCTGGCTGCCCCTTAGGCCTGGAATTTCTCTCCTTTCTCATCTCTGCCTCTCAAAATCCCTGGTCTTCCAGACTCAGCTCAAGGGCTACTTTCTGGGAGAATCCTTTACCAGGTCCTCTGTCTGCCAGTGTCTTCCCCTCTTAAATCTGCCTTCCATCTAGTTTTTATGTATGCAAGTACAATTAACAAGTATTTATAAAGCACCTACTATGTGCCGAGCATTGTGCTAATCACAAGGGGAGGGTTTATTATTTTTAAAAGTCCTTGCTCTCAAAGAGCAGTCTAATGGAGGAGACAATATGCAAACAATTATGTATAAACAAACCATATATAGGATAAATTGGAGTTAATCAATAGAGGGCTAAGAGGAATTGGGCAAAGGCTTCCTGTACAAGGTGAGGTTTTAGTTAGGACTCGAAAGAAGCCAGAGAAGCAGGAGGTGGGGAGGAGGAGGGAGAGCATTGCAGGCCTGGGGGACAGCAAGAGAAAAAAGTCCAGAGTCAGGACATAGGGTCTCTTATACTAAGTACAGCAAGGCCACTGTCATTGGATCACAGAATGCATGGAAGGCAGTAAGGCATAAGAAGGACAGCTAAGGGATGCAGTGGATAGAATGCTGGGCCTGGTGTCAGGAGCACTTATCTTTGTGAGTTCAAATCTAGCCTCAGACACTTACCAGCTATGGGATTCTAGGTAAATCACTTAACTCTGTTTGACTCAGCTTCCTCATCTATAAAATGAGCTGGAGAAGGAAATGACAAAGTACTCCAGTATCTTTGCTGAGAAAACCCCAAACTCTTCACGTTGGACATGACTAAAAATGAAGCAATAACAAAAAAGGCATAAGATGACTGGAAAGGTAGGGAGGAGCTGCATTATACAGGGAGTGCATGTCTCCCCCATTAGAATATCAGTTCTGTGAGGGAAATGACTGTTTTATTAAATGCTATTGAAAGGACCTTAGAGATGATCTAGTTATAGAATCATAGATCAAGGTCTGGGAGGAATCTTAAAGGCCATCGAATTCAACCATATCATTTTACAGACAAAGTAACTGAGGCCCAGGGAGGATCAGTGATTTAACCAAAGTGACAGATTTAGGATTTGAACCCAAGTCATCAGACTATAGATCCAGAGCACCTCCTACTGTACTATGCTACATTCCAACTTTCCTCTTAATAGTTAGTTTTGTCCTTGTTGTTCATTAGTGTCTTTTCTTTCTTTCTTTTTTTTTTTTTTTTGGATCAATCAAGATTAAGTGACTTGCCCAGGATCACATAGCTAGGAAATGTCTGAGGTCAAATTTGAACTCAGGTCCTCCTGACTCCAGGACTGGCACCTTATCCACTGTGTCACCTGGCTGTCCCAACAGATAGGCTTACTGAGGGCCAGATATAGGGATGGATCATGCAACAAGTTAGTGACATTATTGGAATTAGAACCCAGATCTCCTGACTCCCAGTCTAGACCTTTCTCCACTTACTTCAGGCTGAGGTATCCATCCATTTATCCTCAGAAATCCTTTCTGATTTTACAAGTTGGGCTGGTGCTTTATTGTCTTGGCAACTTGTACCCTAGAAAGTAAACCACAGCATTGACAAATGAATAGAACTGTAGGAAATCTGGTCCAAAATTTGGATTAAATTTAGGAACCCTTGGAGATCCTCAGATAGAAGCATAATAGAAGTACAAAGTATCAATTAAGTGTGATTGGACTCACACTGCTGAATTCTCCCTACGCTTCTGTCAAGGACTCCAACTTGGAGTCACCAAGACTTTTTCTTTGAAATTACTCAAAGACTGAAACAGCCTGTGTTTGATCTTAGTCCAAAGGTGAAGGGTTTTTAAAAAGTTCTGGAACTAAATTGTTGAATCGTCTTTGAATTATGCAAGGCAGGAAAAGAAAGCATAATTTCCCCCAAGAGTTGACCTCACACATTTGTGTCCTCACAACCCAAGCATGGAGAGAGCTATACATTTTGAATCTGGCAGAGTTACAGACGCCACAGAGGATATAGAAATTCAAACCAAATTTGGAGAACAACAGCTCAGAGCTCTGAAAGCTTTAACCGTTTTGTTCTTGGTATGGTTACTAAGGATGTGCATGAAAACATCTTTTTCTGCTTTTGGAAGGGGACACCTTGTCCCCATCAAGACTCTTGGAATCTCAGAATGGTAGAGCTGGAGGAACTTTAGAACACAGAATATTACAACATAGAATACAGAATGTTTCAACATGGTCCCAGTTCTGGCTCTGGCACTAGTTATCTGGTCTTGGGCAAGTTGATTTTCTTCTCTGGACTTCAGTTTTCTCATCCGTAAGATGAGAATGTTGGACTAACCAGGGGTGGAGAGCCTGCGGCCTTGAGGCCACCTGTGACCCTCTAAGTCCTCAAGTACAGTCCTTTGACTGAATCCAAACTTCACAGAACAAAACCCCTTAATAAAAGGATTTGTTCTGTAAAACTTGAACTCAGTCAAAAGGCTGCATCCAAGGACCTAGAAGTCCTCAAGGCTGCTGGTTCCCCACTCCTGTACTAAATGATTTCTGTTTCCTTCCTTTCCCTAGAGGCAGCTAGGTGGTACAGTGGACAAGGTGCTGGGTCTGGAGATAGAAAGACTTGCATTCAAATTCAGTCTCAGACCATTACTAGCTGTGTGACCTCCAGGGAAGTCACTTAACCACTATCTGCCTCAGTTTCCTTGACTGTAAAATGGGGAAAATAACAGCACTTTACCCCCTGCCCCTCATCAAATGAAATATTTGTAAGAGTGCTTAGTATAGCGCTTGGTTACAATAGGTTACAATGATATATGATAGGTCCTCCTTCTTTCCCTTCCAGCTACAGCATTCTATGGCAATTGAAATGAGCATAAGAATCCATGTTCGGGAGGACACTCACTTTACACCACAGCATGACTCCCTGAGAGGGAGATCCAAAGCTCATCCATAGGTTCCTCATCTTTTCCTCTTCAGTAACCTCCAGTGTCTGGGGGAAGTTTATTTTGCTCTGGCTTTTTTTTTCCTCAAGTTGGTCCAAGTTTCTAGTGGGATATTGTATTCTCAGTTTCAAATCTTTTTCATATGCAAGTAGTTTATCCTCATTAAAAGAAATCCTATCTTCTGCTTGTTTAACTCTGTCAGTTAAATCCTTTAAGTTTATTTGGATTTGCCCAGTGGTAATTTTTATTGAAGGAACATCCCCAAACCAGCTGTTGTAATAGAATTTGTTCAGAAGTCTGTATGGTCTAGTACCATGGTACTAGCTCCCTGATGCATCTGAGCTGCCAGATATCTCTCTCTCTGTGTCTCTCTCTCTGTGTCTCTCTCTCTCTCTTTCTTCAATGTGTTGAGAAAGTCTGGTCTCTGGGTTCTTGGCCTCATTTTGAACTGAACCAGGAGAGGAATTTAACTTTTAATATTCACAATATGACTATGTTATCTTTGCAAGTGGGTTTTGGAAAATGCCCTGATTGGTGGCTAATATTTCTGATTCCTTGAACCACTTTCAATAGGATTGTAAGACACAACCCTACCCTCAGAGTCTGAAAAATGGAGTTCTAGCTCTGGATCAGTCACTTGGGTGAACAAATCACTTTTCCTTTCTGTCTTTCATTTCTTTATCAGGAAAATGAGAGAGCTGGATGAGATGCCTCTAAACTTCCTTCCAACTTTCATTCAAAGCATGATTGAATTTTATAGCATGAACTAAAAATGAGACCACTCTGAGTTCAACTTCTTGGCAGATGTTTTTTGCGGGGTCTGCAAAAGCCAAGATGTGTGCCTGGCATTTTCCCAGTTTCCCAGTGCAAACGTTTATGAATAACCAAAGGTATTAATGTTCCACCTCACCCTTTACACTCCTAGAGATGAAATGGCTAACTAGGGTGGCCAGGTATACTGGGCTTGTCCTCTTCCAGGAAAATGGATGGTGACCACAGTGTAAAATACGAATGAACAATTTCATCCTGTATATGTTACTTACCACTCAAGGATTCTAGGAACATCTCTGTAAGGCCAGAGGAACTGACACTACTAACGAGGTGGTCAGTAATCCAGAATCTCTAGGAGCCTACACTGATATGACATCTGAGAAGAAAGAGATATAACCTCCTATAAACCAGACCAGATATGCAAGAAAGGTGATTATTTCTACCCTGGTTTTAAAGCTTTTGAATTTTAGTTTCTTATCTTCATTTTTCTTGGAAGAAAAAAAAACCCCACACATAAGACTAGACCAAATTAATTAAAAGTTTCTTGCCTTAGTTTCTTTAACACAAATTATAATTTCAAAATGACAGAAGCAAAGATAACTGTAATTAGGAAAGGTCTAAAAATGAACTTTAGATTTTGGAAGAGGAAAAAATTCTCCAGCAAACCCCAAAGTCTTCTTCTAAACTCTCCCAATGCAACTTATTCTGCTTTCCACACAGAATCCTGGGGAATCTGCATTTTCCCTAAACAGGACTAGTTTCAGGGCTCTAAGGAACAGATGGAGGTAGGGGCTAGGAGGGTCATTAGTACCCTTTGTGATGGAACCTTCTAGATACTACTAAGGTGTTTCAATACAATTATTCCTTTGAAGTAGTTTAAACATCTCCCTCTCCACTTCCCTTCCCAAATGTGTTTTATGTAAATAGTTTATAATTGGCAGGTCTGGGAAGTTATTTCAAGGAGTCTCTAACTCCATATGCATAGAATGGCTCAATGGAGATTAACAGTACAATTGTTATCATAGGGGGAGGGAGATGTCTGTGGAATTTTTGATATTAAAAGGGGGCTAAATTCTCATTCTGGGAGGCATCATGGTGTTGTAGTACTAGTAGTAGCAGTAGCAGTAGCAGTAGTAGTATCAGTAGAAGCAGTACAGTAGTAGCACCAGCAGTAGCCGTAGTAGTAGGAGCAGCAGCAGTGGCAGTAGTAGTAGTAGTAGTAGTAGTAGTAGTAGTAGTAGTAGTAGTAGTAGTAGTAGTAGTAGTAGTAGTAGTAGCAGTAATAGTTAGCCCTTAGAGAGTTTAAGGTAAAGGTCTGAAAAACATTTTATGCTATCTTATTTAATCTTTAGAACAACTCTGTGAGGTGAGTGCTATTATTTCACGCATTGTATGGATGAGGAAGCTGAGGCAGACAGGGTCACACAGCTAACATCAGAGGTGAGATATAACCTAGGTCTTTCTGACCATAAGACCTAGACTCCATCCACTACGCCAAAGGTGTCAAATTCAAATGGAATTTGTATTGTTGTTCAGTGGTTTCAGTTGTGTGTGACTCTTAACAACCCCATTGGAGGTTTTCTTGGCAAAGATATTGGAGTGGTTTGGCCATTTCCTTCTATAGCTCATTTTACATATAAGGAAAGTGATTCAAACGAGATTAAGTGACTTGCCCACGGTCACACAGCTAGTAAGCATCTGAAGCCAGACTTGAGTTTAGGAAGATGAGTCTTCTTGACTCTTCTTGAGTCCATAGGACTCTATCCACTGGACCACCTAGCTGCCAAACACAAATGGAGGCCACTAATTCAAACATAAGGGTTCCTACATATTGACCTAGTTTTAGAATGTAATATTATCTATGTTTTATTTTATTTTTATTGATTTTGTTAAATATTTCCCAATTACATTTTAATCTGGTTCAGGTCACACTCAGGAGTATTAGGGGCCTGTGTTTGAATGAATCATGCACCATGCCACCTTGATGTCTATGGCCAATGGTAGATTAATATATGGACTTGGAGCCAAGAAGAACTGGATTGGACTCCTGCTCCTAACACACTTTGTCTGTGAGACCCTGGGCAAGTCACTTAACATCTTAGTGCCTTAGTATTTTTCTAAGTTACCTCCAGTTCTGAATTGGTGGGGTCCAAGTTAATGGGCTTAGTGATCATGCATTGGTGGCATTTTATGAAGTCAATAGAAAAGCAGCCTTGAAAGTGGGAAAGTTTATTTCACTATAAATAAATTGGTGTTTGCAAGAGTTAAAGTATCCACTGTCAGTGTCTCTCATATTAATGGAGTCCTATGTAGAATCTCATAATTATAACGCATCTCAGAGGTCCCCTAGTCCCGCCTCCTGCCTGATAGATAAATACTCTCTCCAATATCACTGACAAGCAATTACCCAGTTTCTGCTTAGGAACTTCACAGGGAAGTCTGCTCCATTGTCACACAATCCTCATTATTGTACAATCCTCATTGTTAGTAAGCTTTTCCTTCGAAGGAACAAAACGTTGGGGTGGGTCTGGATATTTGTATTTATAATGGTTCAGATCCCAAATCTTACAAAATTATAAATCTCCAATTTTGCACTAAATATCACTGAGGAATGGAATTTGCTTCACAGAAACGTATAGGCTACTGTCACTCTAAGGTTATATATGTATTTCATGAAGTGAGGGATACTTATGTAGAAAGAATTCATTAGATTGGTTTCTTGAGCTTCCAGAACTATTTATCTAGAAAAACTTAGCATTATTCCTTAAGCAATGGACTTGAATGTTCATTTATCCTAGATTCCACCTTTAGATTTCTAATTTAAAAGGAAATTTAAGCCCTATTTACACAAGTGCAACCTTCCTAGGAAAACACATGAATCCTCTCATGGGAGAAACCCTGCTTAGTGACCTCGCTCGTTTTTCGTTCTGCTGGGAAAGGACCTTTGTGCTCCTCTGAGCAAAAGGAGAAAGAATTTGAATTTACTTAGGAGCCTCATTCAGACTGACTAAAAGAAGCCAGGCAAAAGCTTGCATGTTTCCAATGCCGGAATAATCCTGTCTTTGACCAAAACAGCTATTTGATCCTTGAAGTCTCTCTCTTCTGCTTCTGTCTCTGTCTCCATCTCCCTCTTCCCTTTCCATCTACTTCTTTCCCTCCTCCCCCTCTCCTCCTCCATGCTCTTGCTCCCCCTCCCTCTTCTTTCTCTCTGTCTTCCCACCTCTCTCTTCCTTTCTCTCCCTTTCTCCCCATCTCTCTTCCCCTTCTCTCCTCTTTTCTCTTCTTTTCCTTTCCTCCCCTCCCCTCCCATTCTCCTCCTTCCTCTTTCCTATATTCATTTAAATATTACACATAAATATAAACTTACAACTACATATAAACACATATCCACATATCCATGTCATTGTTGTGGTTATTGAGTCATTCAGTCATGTTCAGCTCTTTGTCACCCATGGACCATTCTGTCCAGGGAGTTTTCTTGACAGAGATGCTAGAATTGTTTGCCATTCTCTTCTCTAGTTGATTAAGACAAATAGGTTAAGTGACTTGCCCAAGGTCACACACCTAGTAGTATCTGAGGCTGGATCTTCCTTATTCCAGGACCAGTGCTCCATCCACTGAGCCACCTACCTACCTCTACATACACATACACATTCATATGCATTATATATATATATGTATGTATGTATCTTCTCCCTCTCCACTCCCCTTCCCAAATGTGTCTTATGTACATAGTTCATAACTGGTAGGTCTGGGAAGTTATTTTATATAACCCCATATGCATAAATGTATATGTATGCATGTATATGGGTGTATGTATGTGTGTATGCATATATATACATACATAAATCTTATAACAGTTCTCTTCCTTCAGATTGGGGAAAGAGGAGCTATTTCATTCTACTATTCCCTCTGAGAATCTGCCTGCTTTAATACATAACAAGACGGCCTTGGAGTCAGGAAGGCATACATCCTACCTCTGACATTTGCTAGATCCTAAGCTGGGGAAAATCACCTAACTTATCAGTGCCCCCGAGCAAATGTCTCAGATCAAAGGGTATAGCTGAATGGTTGGCACTTCAGTGAAAAGGTTTTCCATGCTGGGATTCATGTGACCACAGGACTAAAGGAGCTCTTTAGAAGACATCTGGTCCAACCTCCTCATTTTATAGATCCGGATTACTGGGGTTAAGTGACTTGCCCAGGGACACATAGCTAGTAAGTACCTGAGGCAGGATTTGCATCCAGGTCTTCTGGACTAGGAGCATATCCATCACAAAGAGGAAATTCCTGATCCGGACACCTCCAAATATCCTCTATCCATAAGTTTTCTCTGGTGAAGGACAGTAGGAAAAGCACTGTACTTGGAGTCACACAGTGAAGATTCAAATCCCAGTTCTACTTACAGCCTGTGTGATCTTGGACAAGTTATTAAACCTCTTTTGATCTCAGTTTCCTCATTTTTAGCACAGTGCCTGGCACATAATAAGTGCTTTTAAAATGCTCATTGAGCACATGAATGAATAAATGTCTTCTCGTCACCTTACACTTAGCCCCACTGCAGCAACAATATCCTGACAGGTCTCCTGGACTCCAGTTTTCTCCATAGCAATCTGCCCTATTTGTTTAGTCGTTTTCAGATGTGTCCAACTCTTTGTGAACCCATTTGGGGTTTTCTTGGCAAAGAAATGGTTTACCATTTCCTTCTCCAGCTCATTTTACAAATGAGAAAACTGAGGCAAACAGAGTTCAATGATTTGTCCAGGGTCACACAGCTAGTAAGTATCAAAGGTTGTATTGGAACTCAGGTCTTCTTGACTCCAGGCCCAGAATTCCATCCACTGTGCTACCTGCCCCAATCTTTCTTATGTAGTCTGTCTGACTTACCTGCTTGCCTAGAAGACTAGACATCTTGCCGCTCCCATAGCTTCACACTTCATAGAGAGTTGTCAAAAACTTAGAAGGACTTCACTTCATGAAGTCATGCTTCCTCCACTTGTCTTTCAAGGCTATCCATAACTGGCCTCACCTTAATTATCAAACCTGATCATCAACAAGGCACTTCTCTCTACAAACAGCCTTCTCCCTATCAGCCAGTGTCTCCCTCAGTTTATAAGATCAAATTAGACAAAGAAGTGCATATAAAAGTGTGTTGGATCCAGGAGCTCTGACACTTGCTCTATTAGTGATGAAACCATTGGCATGATATTTAATTTTTCTGAGTCTCAGTTTCTTCATCTGTAAAATGGGGGTGATGATGATGGTGACATTAACACCCGACTTTATACACAGTACTTTAAAGTTTACCAAGCACTTTACAAAGGAGAAGAGACAGAATCCCATAATGGTTGGAGTGCTGGGTTTGGAGTCATGTAAAACTGAGTTCCTGCACTGTTTCCCTTCATCTTTGTAAAATCCAAGGGGCTTTCTCTGAGTGCAAAATGGCTCTGTGAACTCAATATTCACCCTTTGATCACTCTTTGCATACTATGGCCTCCCAATTCCTCAACATTCCCCACTTCCACTACCTTCATCTCCACTCAGCCTCAGGCACTCAGGGGCAGTCATGTCTTGGTCACCTACTATCTAAAAACTTCTACCTCCCCGATCTTGAAACCTGAAAGTCCCCTCAACAATCATGGGCTTCTGCCCTTCAGCCTCTCCCCGTTGCCTTACTGCTAATACAGCTCTTTGCCAATCCCCCAATTTCTCCCGGTTCTCCCTGACCATCTCCTCTGTTCTAGGCTTATTTTTTTTGCTTTACATTCTTCCAGTTCAACAAGAAACTATCCAACCATTCTTTAATCCCCTGTCCCCTGCACTTCTGTTGTTCATGTCTTGCCAACCTTCATTCCTTGGCAACCCCCACCATCAACCTGCTCTACTCCCAATCCCAAGCCACTGAACGCTGGGAAAGGAATCCACAAAAGCATGCCAACAGAGTTCACTGCAAATTCATATTTTCTACTAATTCTATGCTATTGGCTGGGCCCCCACTGCTAGACGCCAAGATTTTTACTTATTTCTGATGACTATTAGAAAAAGAGATGGGAAAATATACCTATAATGACCCCTGTAGTTGTGTCTGAGTTATGATAAACAAAGAGGTTCCAGGGACACAGAACTCTTGAGTCTTCTTGTCACAGTAAAACTAGCAGTAATGGTCCAAAGGCCCTTTTCCACCAACCTGGAGTTTGAATATCTGCTAGCCATCAATTCTGTAGGACCCTTTCTTCCATCCACTAGCTTGAATCAGCACTGACCCTCAGATCCAGGCTTTTTGTTTCCTTTCCCCAATGCCCTGGTCCTGCTAGAATCAGATAAGAACTCTCTACAAATCCACCAGGCTTTACAAGTGGGGTGTCCCATTCCCCCTAATGCGTTCATAGAGTACCACCTCCCCAATTCCACCCAGTGCCCCAGAGGATGGGACCCATTTCCAGCATCATTCCTGGCTGTTCTTCCTGTCATAAATATGACCCCTCAATAGAGCTGCTTTCTTTACTATCTTGTATACTGTTCTGGATCTTGTTATTCCAAATCTTTGTGGGTCTGCATTAAGACAGCACCTCCTTCCCTCTTTGCACAAGTAGAGAGTCTATGTAACATTATATACACTGTCAGACCCCACTGATGTGTTTTACCAAACTGCTTTTTTTCCCTTTGTCTTGAATTTTAATTTTTTTTCTCACAAGATAAGATACACAGGCTATGAGGGAAATGCTCAGAAATAAAGGGGATATAAAAATCAAGAAGCACTAATACTTTGTAAAACTGTTCAACTGAATTGAAAAAGACAATAGCACAGACAGAATGATACATGTTCCAGATGCTGCAAAGGTTTTTCCCACAGTCTGCGCCCAAGCAGAGTTCCTTCAAGGCTGAACTGTCCAAGCCATACACAGACACTCAGGGTTCTGTGTGAGAGCACTAGGGATCTAGGGGATTGGGACTGGTCACAGAAAGGTGTGCACCAGAGCAAATGGACAACAGCTAAGCTAATAACAACTCAGATTTCAACATCACTTTTAGGTATAAGGCATTCTTCCTCACAGGAATCTCATGAGGTAGGCATTGCCAATATCATCGTATTTACAGTAGCGACCTCACAGGCTGAGAGACTTGTTAGAAAATACATGTAATGAGAGACATCTGTGATTTCACCAGCACAGGGAGCATCTGCTGGAGTCTCTTCCTCCACCAATGACAGTTTAAAGTTGTCTGTGATGTAACAGATGACCCAAGGTGCCTGACCCCCACCGGAAAGCTTTGGAGGTGGGATTGGAACTCACCTCTGTCTGACTCCAAACCCAGCATTCTAACTACTACTTAATCCTGCTTTTTCCCCAATGGAAAGTGCTTTGCAAATTTTAATGTATTCTTTAATGTCAGGTGTTGCTGTCCTAATTGTCACCCTCATCCCCATTTTACAGATGAAGAAACTGAGGATCCAAAAAATTAATATTTCAGTGGTTCCACAGCTGAGAAAGTGTCAAGAATTTCTGGATCCAACTCATGTTTATATACATCCCCTTGTCTAACTTGATCTTAACAACTGAGGAAGACCCTAACTAATGAGGAGAAAGCTATTCAAAAAAAGAAATACCTTATTGATTATTACATAGGTAAAAAGTGGCTGGGCCAAGACTCAGACTCAGATCTGCTAGCTCCAAGTCTAAATACTCCAAGAAGTATTTAAGTACTTACTACAAGTCAGTTACTGTGTGCTAAGCACTGGGAATACATACCGAAGCAGAAGGATAATCCTTACTGTCAAGAAGTTTACTTTCCAACGGGAGGAGTCAACACATAAAAGAGAGTTGAAGGGTGAGGAGGGAAGAGACCCTGAAAAGGGGCATTTATAGAGAAAGTCTAGGAGAATCAGGGATGTAGCCCTGAGAAGAAGGAAGGAACATGTGGCTGGCCTAAGGCCTCCTCCTTAAAATGGAGGCTCTAGGAGGAACTAGCCCATCAGAGGAAGAGGTCACAGGGAGAATGATAGTGCCTATGTGTGAAGTCCAGGGGTGGGGGAAGTTTACAGGCTGAAGAGGTTTCTGGGGCATTGTGAAGAGAATACCAGAGAGTTAGGAGTGCAAGCTGGAGACGATTCAAATCCAGCCTTTCTTTCATTGGTCCAAAATAAATTTTGCCAGGTTACAATTTGGGAGAGGATGGCTGTGACTGACTCCAGTCTCTTTCTATCTCCTCTCCCAAAGAATATCCATGTTTTTGTATGTCAATATGTACATGCACACATGTGAGTGCACATACACACACACACACACATACACACCTTTGGATAATTTCAATTGTTTTAATATTCTGCAGGGGGAAAAAATCCTCATTTTGGGGCAAACTGGAATCCAATAAGAGTTAAATTTGAGTTAATTTGTTGCTTGGGATAAAGAACCTAATGGTAAAAACAAGTATTTGGTAATGAATATCTCCAAAGTTTGCCACAATTCTTCATCAGTGCCCTAATTATTCCACATCCACTTAATAGAGGCAGCATTAACATTCCTAAACTGTGCGGGGGCTGATTGGAATAATATCTCCGGAATTATCTTTTCATAAACTAAAAAAAAGTGGAAGCTACTGGGGTATGATTGGGTGTGGGATGTTCTCGAGGGTTCTCATTTGGCATAGTTAATACAATAATGGTATTTATGCGGAGCAGGGGACTCCAGAATGCCCTGGGACAAGTAACTAGACTTAAGGATCATAGATTGGGAGCTAGAGAAGACTTCTGTTGTTCAGTTGCGTCTGACTCTTCATGACTAGTAGACCAAACTGTTCATGGGATTTTCTTAGCAAAGATATGGGAATGGTTTGTCTTTTCCTTCTCCAGTTTTATGCAGGCAGGGTTAAATGACTTACCCAGGATCACACAGCTAATAATTTTGGACGCCTGGATTTGTACTCAGTTCTTCCTGACTCCAGGCCCAGTGCTCTATCCAATATGCCACTGAACTGCCCCAACAGTCACCTAAAAGGACACCTATTTGACTTCCATCATTTTGGTTATGTCTGTTTCCTCTCACTTGGCATTGTCTTCTCCCTTCTCTTTGTCTGTTAGGGTCCTACAAAGCCTTTAGGTCCTTTCTGTTTTTGGAAACCTTTCCTGACTGCCCTAAGCACTTAAGAAATGCTTTTTTCCTTCCTCCTTCCCTCTCTCTATCTCTTCCTTCTTTCCTTCCTTTTTTCTTTTCTTTTTCCCTCCCTGCTTCTCTCCTTCCTTCCCTTCCTCTATTCCTTCCTGCCTTCCTTCCTTCCTTCTTTTCTTCCTTCCTTCCTTCCTTCCCTCCTTCTTCCCTCCTTTCCTAACTTCCTACAGCACAGCCTGGGGTTGCAGTCTAATAGCTGACATTTGCACAGCTCATTTCAGAGCTTTATGTTTTAAGAGTTTTTATGAGCTTCACAACAACCTTGGAAGTGAGTAATAAAGATACTGTTGGCAGCAATGTAGCTCAGTGGATAGAGTGCTAAGTCCAGGAATCAAGAAGACTTGAGTTCAAATTTGACCTCAGATACTTCCTAGCTGTGTGATCTTAGCCAAGTCACTTAACTTCAGTTTCCACATCTGTAAAATGGGTGTAGGAAGCAGCTAGGTGACTCAGTGGATAGAGCTCTGGGCCTGGAGTCAGGAAGACCTGAGTTAGACACTTACTAGTGTTTAAGTTACACGTGTGACCATGGGAAAGTCACTTAACCTCTGTTTGCTTGAATGCATTGGAGAAGGAAATGGCAAACCAGTCCAGTATCTTTGCCAAGAAAACCCCACGGACAATATTGATCGGATATGGTCCATGGGGTCACGAAGAGTCAGACATGATTGAGCAATTGAATGACAGCAAAAGTGGGGGAAATAATAACACCTATCTTGCAGGATTGTTGTAAAGATGAAATGATGTGCTATCTTAAAGTGCTTTCTTAGCATAAATATTAGTTATTATTCCCATTTTATAGATGAGAAAACAAAGGTTTAGAGAGGTTAAATGACTTGCCCATGGTCATTCTTAAAGCTACCATTTACCCCATGCCATCTGCCTCTTCTAAAGGAAAAAAGCATTAGACTTAGAAAAGATGGGTTTCAGGCCTGGCTCTGGTACTTAGTTGTTGGGGGGGGCAATGGAAATCACCTTGCTGCTCTATACCTTTGGAATTAGAAAGTTGTCTTGTTCTCTAAGTGCTTTGAGTAGGTTAATTTTATTTCTGTAAGTAGCTCCCTGAGATCAGGAACTGAAAGTATCTTCTCTTTTATACTCTGCATTTGCTATGTATTATAGAAGTGGGCAAAAAGTAGTTGGGGGGGCAGTGAAACTGAGCAAAGAATGGTCCAGTTTTGGAGCTTGGAGAGTGTAGATAGGAATAACACTGAAAGGGAAAGATGCCTTGAACGCCAGACAAAAGAACTTCAACTTTACTCAATAAGCGATTGGGAACCACTCCATATTTTTGAGCAGAAGAGTGACATGAACAGATCTATGAATTAAAGAATAAATGGAAGGAAGGAAAAGTTGTTCAGTCATGTCCCTGACTCTCTGTGACCCCATGTGGGGTTTTCCTGGCAAAGATACTGGAGTAGTTTGTCGTTTCCTTCTCCTTTTACAGATGAGAAAACTGAGGCAAGCAAGGTAAAGAGTCACACAGCTAGTAAATGCCTGAAGCCAAATTTGAATTTAGGTCTTCCTGACTCCAGGACTGGTGCTCTATCCACGGTACTACTCAGATGCTTTGAAAGGGGGGAAAAGTACTTGTTAAAAGTGCTTAGTGTGTGCCAAACACTGGGCTAGTCACTGAAGATACAAATACCAAGGCTAAAGCAATCCCTGTCCTCAAGGAGCCTACATTTTAATAGGAGGAGACAACACATAAGAGGGAGTGATGTTCAGACTGGAATATTTTGAGCTGGAAAGTTACAGGGAAAGGGAGTAGAGCCATTTGAAAGTATATCAACATGCCCTTTCCAGTAGTCATGATTTGATTATGGCTCCAGACTGGAAGCAGTGAAGGAGTGGTCATTGGGATGAGGGTGCAAGTGACTCCCCAGATATCTCCAGCCAGGAAATCTCTATTGATGCCATTCAAGACACAAGCTACAAAAGACACTCCCCACTGAAAAGTTAGACTTTGCCCCTGAAACCACCTGGGCTTTGATAGGCCAGTTTGGGCCTTATCTTGACCAGTTCCAGGGCTTCACAGCATTTACTGGGCACATCCAGCCATGTTGTCTTTGTTTTCTCCCCCACCCAGCAATATCCAGTTCCTTTTCTGGAATGTCTTCTCCCATGTAATGTTAATGAGATTATGTTAATGAAAGATCTTCCTTGCCCATTAATAGGCCTCAGGTGGAGCCCATTAGGGGAAGCTTGATTGAGGGAGGCTTGTTTCATAGGAAGGCCCACAGCTTTTGTTTATTGTTAATGAGACACTGGGTCAGGAGGGTCATGATGCCTTCTGGCTCTGAAAAGTGTACATATATTCTGTGCTGAAGTTTTGCTTTGGGGGCCTGGAAGAAGATTCATGTGTGAGATGAGACTCTGGGTATGCTGCTCTTGTGCCCCCTCCACCCCTGGGGAAAACCCAGATGTTGGTCCTTCTCTCTCTGGTAACTATGTATGTACATAATGGTCAGACAGGTGGCTCTGTCTGTTGATCTGTGATCTATGTATTGCTTATGGTCAGACAATTAGAAGCCCTGCCTGTTGGTCTTTATTTCTCTGCTTGTATTTTCTCTGTTGGTGAATGTAATTAAATTGTTAAACCCTCAAAAGTTACTTTCCTTTTAGAAAAGCAGATCTAAGAATCTATACAGCACGCCCTCCTGTGTATGTCAGGTGCTTGCTGTTATACTCTATTGGACTGTAAGCATCTTACTGTGCTTGTATTTGTATCCCCAGCACTTAGTGCAGAGTCTGGGACACAGTAACTGTTTAATAGATGCCCTGTCTATCTGTCTATCTATCCAGCTATCTATTTATCCATCTGTTCATCCATCTTTCTCTCTCTCTCTCTCTGTCTCTCTCGTTAGGGAGTAAAATCAAGTAAGAAAGATTATTTTGGAAGACAAATGTAGGATGGATGGGGTTGGGAGTCTTAGAAACAGAAAAACCTGTTGGGTGCCTTTCGCAGTAGTCTTAGTGGTAAAGAGGCCCTAGCATAGTAGCTGTGCAAATATTGTATAGAGAGAAGGGATAGGATTTGGTCACCTAAATAGCTCTAAGAAGAGAGGAAGACAGAAGTCAAAGACAGCACAGCTTTCTAACATGAAAGGGTTGGGTGGCATGTTCCTGGTATGACTGATAAAAGTAGTAAAGTAAAAAACAAGAACAAGTTTAAGAGAAAAGGTGACAAGTTTGACTTTGGACGTGTGTTACTTTTGAGATCTGCTCATGGAACACCAAGGTGGTGATGTAGATCTGGTCCTCAGAAGAGAGGAAGGCGCAACCACACACACCAGGGTTGTATTACATGACCAGTTTTAGTTCACTCACTCTTGCTCTCTCTTTGTCTCTGTCTGTGCCCTGCCCTTCCCTCTTTCCATTCCTCCCTCTCCCCCCACCTCTGTCTGTGTCTCACACACACAGAGGCTTGCTATCATGCACACATTGGATCACAGTGTGAGGGAGGGGAGATTTGATTCAGCTGATGTAGTCACAAATAAGAATATGTTGACGTGGTAACAAAATGATACTTTTATGAAGAAAGAAAACCTCTCTAGATTAAGTCAAAATGGGCAACATTATTGGTTGGACTGAAAATTGACCACTACCTTTGGAACTAAAGAGTTAAAAGCTATAGACCTTCTGAAGTTCAGGACTTCAGCAGTTTGAGTTTAGGTGGAGAAAGGGAGTCAGCAGCTAGGGAAGAACCCAGCTCTTCATTTCTTGAAGAGGAAAAAGGAATTTCCCCCTCTTCAACATTTTTGGGGTTATGATATTTGTTTCTAGCTCAGGAGGAGACAACTCATCTGGTAGTCAGAGATTTAATTTGAGCTTTTGAGGCCAAGTTAAGGAAACAGAGGCACACATTCTAAACAGATATGGACAGAAAGTAAAGAGTTGGCTGTGGATGTGTGTGTGAGTGTGTGTGTGTGTGTGTGTGTGTGTGAGTGTGTGTGTGAGAGAGAGAGAGAGAGAGAGAGAGACAGACAGACAGACAGACAGACAGAGATTGAGAAAAAACTAATCTTGATAAATGAGAGTGCTTCGCAAAGAGGACTCCATGGAAAGAGAAAGAACTTTGAGGTTTGGTGATACCAGAGGAGCAAGTAGTCTTGGCCACATGTATTCCCTATGTGTGTGCCTCACTACCATTATTCATTGTTTGTGCCAGTTCCTCCCACACGCACTGGGAGAATTAATTGAAAAGTGTGCCCTAGGTTTACGGAGTGAATGTTTTGTAGCTAATGTTTTTACAATTCCTTTGCTTTGAGTTATTTGTGTCTTTTGGTTGACTTCATGAAAAGTACACTGGTGGGGGGCTTACAGACTATAGCTTTAGAAGCACAGACCCACAGATGAGACCCTCATATTTAGAAGCAGTAATTATTCTCCAATGACCCAGTGCATGTGTGTGTGTGTGTGTGTGTGTGTATGTGTGTGTGTTCGTTATTCGTTGCTGAAGAAGACCATGCCATCAGAGAAATAATGACAAGACTTGCCACTTGACTTTGTTTTTTGAGTGAGGGAGGGCTGTGCAGGTTACCAGCTTCACTTCTCCTCCAGAGCCATCTGAATCCAGTGACCAGATATTCATCAGGATGACTGGAGATGACCCAGGATGAGGCAATTGGGGTTAAATGACTTGCCCAAGGTCACACAGCTAGTGAGTGTCAAGTGCCTGAGGTGAGATTTGAACTCAAATCCTCCTCACTCCTGCACTGGTGTTCTATCCACAGCACCACCTAGCTGCCCAACCCAGTGCATGTACAAGTTGGGAATATCCCAATGTTATAATAGCATTTAGGGTTAAGAACCCTAGAGATAATCTGGTCATGGATACAAAACTACCATTTACTCTAACCCTCTTATTTTACTGAAGAAGAAACTGAGGCCCAGAGAGATTATGTGCACAAAGTCACACAAGTAGCAAGTATCAGAGCCAGGATTTGAACAGAGATCCCCTGATTCCAAATCTAGTGTTCTCTATGCTATACCACATACACACACATACAGTGTTTGGGATACAGTGTAAGATTAGTCAGCCTACAAGTCTTTACAGAGTATATACTTTACAATGCTAGGTTCTATAAGAAATATACCATTCCTATGATTTATCAAGCGCAGCTAGGTGGTGCAGGTAGATAGAGCATAAGACATCTTCCTGGGTTCAAATCTAGCCTCAGACACTTATAGCTTGTGACCCTGGGCAAGTCATTTCACTCTGTTAGCCTCAGTTTCCTCATCTGTAAAATGAGTTGGAGAAGGAAATGGCAAATCACTCCAGGATCTTTGCTGAGAAAAAGAGTTGGACACAACTGAAATGACTATACAATGACTTCTCAACCAAAACACCCCTTCCTGACCACGATTCCTCCATTGGAATGGAAGCTCCTTATGGGCAGAGACTCTCTTGCTTTTTGTACTTGTGTCCCTAACAGTCAGTATAGTGCCTGGCACATAGTATGCACTTACTAATGCTTTTCAACTCATTAATTCTTGAACCAGGAAGGGACCAATACTTGAGCAATGGGAACACGGAAAAAGCTTCATCATCACTCACATTGCAGAGATTTCCTTATTCATGTTATGAAGTAGCTCCTTGATTTACCTCGGGACCTTTATTATGTTTTTATCTATTTTTGTAATGTAGAAAGGATGAATAAATGGCCGTTAATAATATAAAACTGCTACTGGGACCAGAAGGGTTGGCATCCTTAAGCCCTTTCCTTCTAAAGGGGTCACTAACTCTGGACTCATGAACATTGTCAAGATCTCTTCCTGGGAAAGTCTAGCCCCTAAATAGAAGAACTCAGGCTCTTTCTTTTGAACTCCCTGGCTCTTTATAGCCCTACCCCAGAGCCCAGGGAAGAATGACTTAAAGTTTAGATTTGGCTTATATATAGGGTGCCCCTAAAAAGGGTGGTAGGAAGGTAATCAACATACAGAGTAGATCAGGTATAGGACAGCTATTTATTTCCTCCAGCAAGATAAATGCTTAACACAAGGATGCGTTGTCAAAGACTTAAACATGAAGCCATCCCTTATATCTCCTTTTATGCTCTGCTCAGAGGATAATGTCTGTTCAATCTGCCACAAGCAGTCAGGTGCCATCTCTCCCAGATTAGGGAAGAGTGCCCTTTTCTCAGCCCTCCCAAGGAGACCCAGAGAAAACCAGAAGCTAGGAAGGAAGGGAGCACCAGCAGGCAGTAATTTCTTTCATATTCCTACCCAAGAGTCTTTTAAGGTCTACTGAGCAGGGTGTTGGTGTGGGGTTCTTCCTGAGGTCTCAACTTTGATGAAACTGGGGGTATGGTGGGGTTGGGGGGAGAAAAGAGTAAGGCAACATATAAAACCCAACCAGATACCTCTGACTGCATGTCTTTTAGCAAGGACCTCATTAGAAAGGGCCAGGGCAAAAATGTTACTGAAAGCCGGAGAGCTTCAACGACACACAGGTGTAGCACTGGACGGGTCCCAGGGTTGGGAGGGAGAAACATGGTCACTGGGATATATTCTAGTCAGAGCCAACGGAGAAGAGAGTGTCCTGTTTATACCCTTTAGGGTAGAAAAAATACCAGCCTTGGGGTCTAAATTTTTCACATGAGCAAGGGACAAATCGCACAGATGATACATTTTTTTCTTCAGGTGGCTCCCTCGAAATGTTTTTGTTGTAACTGAAATTTATAAAGCCTTTGTCCTTCTCTTTTCTCTTGAAATGTGATGGTTTGTTAGTTTGTTTTATTGATCTACTGATTTAGAGAACTCCTGAGGAGGAAGCCCTCTATACGGAGGTGTGATGCATCTGATCTGCAATTTATGGTCTTAAGAGAGTTGTCCAAGGATGGGAGATGTGGTCATGGTCACACTGTCTAGTCAGAGGCAGGATTCAAACCTTGTTCTTCCTGACTTGAGGCTGACTCTCCATCCACTGCACTGTGCTACTGGGAGTGAGGGAAAAGAAACTGATAAGCAATTAAATTCATTTCACCAATTCAAAGAACATTAATTAAGCACCTGTTACATGCAATGCCCTATACAGTACTAGGTTCCTGATATCCAAAGATGAAAATACCACAATATCTTCTGGTAAGGTGTACAATGATGGGGTAGGACCATGATCAGGGATGAATATCTACACAAATAAGCTTGAGATATGGTAGAATGCAAATGGAGCAAAGAAGAACTGGTCATTGGTGGGTTTTTTCCTTCTTTTCTTCTCCTTTTCCTTTAAAAAATTATGTAATATGGTATAGCTCTCTGGGATGGGGTAGGAGAGAGCAAAGTCGGAGAAAAAGAGAGGAAAGATGAGAGACACAGAAGAGAGGGAAAGACAGAGAAGAGGGACAGGAGAGAGGAGGAGAGGGGAGAGAAGCAGAAAAAGTGCCATGAGAAATTTTTAGGAGCCAACTCATACCTGGGCAGGGAGAAGGTATGAGTTGAATTGGGGCTTGCTGGAATGGAAGGACTTGAAGAGATGGAGATGGAAGTGTTGACTGTCTTTTAATAATATTTTATTTTTTCCAATTACATGTAAAAACAATTTTAACATTCATTTTTTAAAAATGTTTAATTCTAAATTCTTTTCCTTCCTCTGTCCCCTGCCCTACCCTTCCTCCTGCCATGGTAAGCAATTTGATATCAGTTACACATGTGCAATCATGCAAAACATATTAGTCATGTTGTAAAAAAAAATGCAGACAAAAAAACGTGGAAAAAAATAAAGTGAAAACAAATATGCTTGGATCTACCTTCAGAGTCCATCAGTTCTTTCTCTGGAGGTGGAGAGCATTTTTCATAAGTCCTTCAGAATTGACTTGGATCATTGTATTGCTGAGAATAGCTAAGTCATTCACAATTGATCACTGTACAATATGGCCGTTACTATTGATTCTATCTTAACAATTGTTTGTTCATCCTTTATTGCCTAAGAAGACCATGCCATGAGAGAAATAATGACATGACTTGCATTTGACTTTGTTTTGAGGGAGGGAGGGCTGTGCAGGTCACCAGCCTCACTTCTCCTCCAGAGCCATCTGAATCCAGTGACCAGACATTCATCAGGATGACTGGAGATGACCCAGGATGGGGCAATGGGGGTTAAGTGACTTGCCCAACGTCACACAGCTAGTGAGTGTCAAGTGTCTGAGGTGAGATTTGAATTCAGGTCCTCCTGACTCCTGCACTGGTGCTCTATCCACAGCACCACCTAGCTGCCCAACAACATGAACCCAAAAGCACTGAGAAAAGAGGGGTCATGACACAAACAGGGAAGAAAAGGTCTGATTTGACTGGAACCAGGAACCCATAAATGGAAGCCTTATGAGATAAAGACCTGGAAAGGTAAGTTGAAACCTTGAATGCCAGAGTCAGGAATTGATTTTTTTAAAATAGGAAATGGGAAGTCCCAGAAGGTTTAGGATTAAAGACCAACACTCTTCATGCTGGTCCAACAGGAAGATTACTGGAGGAGGGGTGTGAAGAGAGAAGATTGGCTAGAGGCAAAAACATTGGTAGGGAGACTATTACAACACCTTTTTGCATCCATATCCTTTTCTCCTCTCCCAGTGCTGCTGCCTTAGTTCAGGCCTTCTTCAAAGGAGATCTATCCAATGCAGCAGACAAAACAATGTATTTGGACCCAGAAAAATCTCCTCCTATTGGACAGAGACCTATGTGACTTTCAGTGCATTATCAACTTCTCTAAACCTCAGTTTCCTTATCTACAAAATGAGCAGATTGGAATTCATGGCCTCAAAGGACCTTTTTGATCCCTAAATCTATTATCCTTTGGTTCTCTAATTTCTTGTCTGGATCACTGTAACATCCTCCTAAGTGGTCTCCTTATAACCAAGCCCTCCCCACTCCAAACCAGCCTTTACATATCTGCCAAAATCATCTTCCTAAGAAAAGAATCTGGACATGTCATTCCCCTACCCCAAAACCTTTAATCGCTCCCTATTGACTCCAGGATAAATGTAAATTACTTGGGTTGGCATTTAAGGCTGTCTACAATCTGGCTTCAGCTACTTTTTCTAGCTTCATTTCATATTATTACTTTCCACACATTCTTAAGTTCGAACCAAATTGGACTCCTTGAACTTAACTTGCTGTCTCCAACTTCTGCATTCAAGTAGAATGTGCTCTGCCTGGAATGTACTCCATCTCTTTTCAGAATCCTCCTCTTTCAAGACTCAGCTCAGGTGTCAGTTTCTGTGAAGACTTCCCTGATCCCCCAGGTGAAACTGTTCTTTCCCTCCTCAAATTCTGCTAAGTACTTTGTCTAGGGTTCTCCAGTACCTTAATCTCTCATTGTTTTTTATTATACTGTAACTGTGTTCATATACTAGTTCCTTTCCATGAAGGACAGAATGTACTTGAGGGCAGGCATGGTTTCAGTTTTTGTCTTTGTAGTGCCTAGCACAATAAATGTTTGAATAGATGAATTCTCTAGAGTAGGTTACTCCACCCCTGGTGGCTTTAGCACAGATATTCAGGTGTCAGAGATGGGGTAGTAGTCAGAATTGGGAGAAAGTCAGTTTTCCACAATTATGGACTTCAAGATTCAAGTACCTTTAGGTAGCAAGAATTGTATAGATAAATAGTTTGGGGATTTGTTGCAGTGGTTACATCCTTCGTTCTCAAGGAATATCGATGACATTAAGAGTAGATGCCTTCACTTTCCAGTGCATTGGATTTAAATGAGACAGAGCTGTGCATGGTCATCAGCCTCAATCCCTCCTCCAGAGTCATCAAGATAAAAGTCAGGATGGCTGGCGATGGCCCAGTGATTTAGAAAGGTCAGGGTTTGAGGAGGATATTAGAGGACTTGCCTGGAAATGAGAAGCCTTCTGTTCTCATCCAGGCTCTGCCACTAGCTTGTTATACAAATAAATTGAACAAGTTGAGTCACTTCACCTTCCTGGGCCTCAGTTTAACCTCCATGATAAATGGAGGTTTTAAGATCAGTTTTATCTACCCTACAAATACACAGTGAGAATAAAATAAAATAACAGCTGAGAAAGGGTTTGGAAAAGATAAATGCAAACTGGATAATGCCATTCCCTCAAGTTGAAGCATTGGTACAACTGCATCAGATCCAGAATCAAAAGAATGGGGAACTGAAGAACGAGAACCTTCATTGATCATTTAATCATTCAGCAAACACATGCAACCCAAAACTCAAAGTCTATTTGCACAAGACTCTCTTCATTGGTGGAGATTGATTACTCAATGTTCCTGTCTTCAGAAGGGGAAGAGTTAGCTAGAACTTGAGATAAGAGAGATCCTAGTCTTCTGACTTCCAGATGTGAGAAAGATGGCAACTTTCTAGGAATATAAAGTTGCAGAGCAAATTTCCTCATTGAGAGTTCCCCATGCCAATGCAGTCTCAAGTCAGGACTAAAAATTATCAGCATATCCATATATAGAAGAGCAACCGGAGGGTCAGAGAGGCTGACTTGAAACTAATCTCCTGGTCTTAGGTCTAGTGTACTTTCACAACACTGCTTCCCTTGCAGAATCATAATCAGGAATATTTTCAAACAGAGCAAAAACATTTGAGGGTAGAATTGACTTGCCCAAGGTCATACAACTGGTAAGGGTCAGAACTGGGATATGATCCCAGGTCCTCTGACTCCTAATTCCATGCTCTTTCTCTTAAACCACATTGCCTTATTTTACTCATGGAGAAACAAGTTCAGAGGGATGAAGTCACTTCCCTAGGTTGACACAATTAGTAATTAATAATAATGACAGTAGTAAGTAGCATTTATATTAAGGTTTGCCAAGCACTTTATAAAAATTATCTCATTTTATCCTCAAAACAACCTTGAGGGGTAGGTGCTAATATTATCCACATTTTACAGATGAGGAAATTGAGGCAGGGAGAGGTTAAGTGACTTGCTCAGAATCACACAGCCAGTAAGTGTCTAGAGGTGGATTTAAACTCAGGTCTTCCTGACTTAATGCCCAGAATTGTAATCACTGGACCTGGTAGTGAGCAGAGCCAGTAAACTGTTTTCAGGTATTTGAAGGATTGTCCCATATTAGACATTACATATTACGTATTCTGCATGGCCTTCAGAGCAGTGATTGAACTTGGGGAGAGAGATCAGAGACAGATAGACTAGGGATAGATTAGACATATAGGTAGATAAATTGGAGCCAGATAGATTAGAGATAGATTGATTGATAGATACATGATAGATCAATAGATAGGTAAGGAATTGGAGACATATAACTAGATTAGAGACAGAGATAAATTGAGACAGATTAGAGAGAGATTGATAGATGTGATAAACCAATAATAGATAAGAGATAGAGACAGATTATAGATTAATTGATAGATAGACATATGATAGATCAATAGATAAGAAAGATTGAAGACAGATAAATAGAGATAGGTTAGAGAGAGACAGACAGACGTAGGTAAATTAGAGACAGATTAGAGATAGATTGATACACCTATGAATAGATAGATACAGAGATAGATGGACAGACAGGTAGATAAAGACAGATTAGATAGATTATTTACTAAATACTTACTATGTGCCAGTCAGTGTGCTACACACCGATAATACAAATACAAACAAATAAGACAGCCCCTTGCTTTAATTAAGGAGCTTATATTTGTCATCACATAAAGGGGAGCTGGAAAGTAAGATTTGGTGCCAGCAGGGCCACATTTCTCCAATATAATGAAGAACCTCGTACCAACTGGAGCTGTTCAAAAGCGAAATGGGCAACTTCAAGAGAGTGAGTTTGTCATATGTGGAAAGAGGATTATTCCTTGTCAGGAATTTTGGAAGAAATTTCTGCTGAGGAACGGGTTGGCCCACCTGTACATGGCCTGTGAGGCCTCTTCCTAGCTCAAGGAGGCTTTTACTCAGAAGAGTCAGGGTAGCAACTAGTGCAGACTTTGGGGGAGGGGGACGGTGTGTGAAACTGGGGAGGTGGGAGGAGGGAACAGGCAGCAGGTATAGTAATGCAGAGGGAGACCACGGATGTGGGAGATTGGGGTGGGGTAGCTAGTGAAGACCAGCATAGGCTGTCAGAAGCTCCCAGGTCAGGATGGCTCCTCCCAGGTGGTCACATTTTTCGTGAAAGCAAGAGCCCCCCATGTCAGTGCTCTGAAGCAGTGCTGTCGGTAACTCTATGCTAGTTACAGCTCTGGTTCCTGTCCTCACAGAACAGGAAGGAAAGATAAGATTCATGAAGAGGTCCCAGAAAGCACAGTGGTGACCCTCACTATCCAGTCCTTTCCCCAAATCCAGTCCAGGGTTTAACTCTCCACTGTTGTTTATACCTTCCCAGGAACTCTAAGACTCTAGTACATATGGAGATGATGCATGCACTCAAGGAAGCACATTGAATGTCCATTTACACATTATAATTACACCATCCATTACATGATTCATAACGGATCAGCGAGTAATCAGTCTGGGGGTCACTATAAACAAATTAATCCTGTATTAAATGCAATTCTATCATTCTAGCTTGTGAATCAATAGGCCTGTTCATGGCCATTTATGGAATCTGAAGAGGAATATCAGCTCCCAGTCATGCATCACTTTGGAGAGGCCCGAGGGGACCAAGTGCTGTCATCTCCAGCAAGCAACAAGGAAAATCTATGTCCTCCCCTGAGCCTCAGCCTCTGTAGCAGGCAGTGCCCACTTCCTCTCAGCAGGGCTGGCTGGGAGGCCAGGACTCTTGGCTTGAGCCTGGGGTGTCAACGGGAGTGGGAGCGGGTCTCAGCAGACAGGCCATCAGCATTCAAGGAGCGTCCTGGGAAATTCATCAAATTATTTAACCTTTGCTGGAATAAATAATACATGTGCATTCTCAGGATTTATTTTGATTAAACCATCCTGGAGCAGTGCCAGAAAGGAGTCTCAGGAAAGGCAGGAAGGAGAGTTAGTAGTCTCAGGATGGGCAATCAGGGGGCCTGGCCCTGTGCGAGATGGGAGGGGGCAGATTAGGGGAGAGAGTCCTGGCGGCTCCGGAAGGCTCCTGGTGAGCCTTTGGATGGCAGGACAGGGGAAATGAAGCTGGAGGCCCCTAGTTTCAGCCTGCCTGGAATCAGTCTCACCCTCCCTATGGCAGTTTGGTATTATTCAGATAGAAAAGAACAAGAGAGAATGAAGCTTTTAAGTTCAGACTTTCCTCTTCTCACTTCCCAACCCATTCATTCTAGACTAAGTACTTAGAGGAATAAGAGAATAAACTGCAGCCCAATCCCATTTTCCTGTTCTTTAGGTCTTCATCTCTGGGGAGAAAAGATATAGTGAAGTAAGAGCCGAAGGTCCAGGGAACAGTACAGGAAATAAGACAAGGAAGTTTGGAGATGGAAGAGATTGAGGTGGTCTGGGAAGGCTACCTCAGGGGTGGCGGTAACCTGGACGTCAGCAATCAGGGAGGGTTTGGATAGGTGGAGAACAAGAGAAAGGATGTTCCAGGAAGCATGGAAAGCATGAGCAAAGGGGCAGAGGTAGAAAAGAGCAAGGTGTGTGTGGAGGGGAGGGGGTCTTCATGGAAACGTATACAGGACTAGGTAAAGTCTTCTCCATCCATTCCCTGTGATTCACATTGACATCAGGGAAATGGATTTGATGTCATGCCCAGAGCGCATCATTGATCTCATGGGTTGCCCAAGCCACATGTATTCCCTACACATATATCTCTTCAGAGGACCTGAGTTCAAATTTTAGCTCTGTCACTTGCTACAGTAGCTGGACAGCTTCTCTGAACCTCAGTTTCCTCATCTGTAAATTGAGAGCAGATGGCCCTGAGGTTTCTTTAAGCTCTAAATGTATCCTGTGATCCCATAGGTAGATGATGTCCAGTTTCAAATCTATAATCCCATGATGCCTATATGTGTACTTTTCTGTACATATTCCCCAATCATACCTTCTCCCTTCTTGGAGGATGGTAACTTGAGAGAAAGTGTTGTACTATATTTGGAAGGAGGGAAGAACAAGTTTTCTATCATTTATTTCACGATGCTGTTTGATTTTGCTTTGAACTAACAGATCTTCTAATTAGCCTAGGAAAATGAAATATATGAGCTAGGACTCAGAAGCTATACTTTTGAGAGAATTCTGATGCAAGAACTGCCTAGACCATGGAATGGTTTTCTGGGGACCCTTGAGTGAGGGGAACCCTGGGTTCTACATAGAGATGAGGAAACAGAGTCAGGCTCCAAAGTGGGGAGGTATTTGCTCCAGGTCACTGGCTAGTAGTAGTCCTTAGTGGAATTCACATTCAACGCAAGGTTTTCTGACTCTGAGGCCAGGGTGAGGTCAAGAATCTAGCCAGCTGAGTGAGTGGGAGTTGAAGCCACACTGTGAGAATATGACCTTTATTATGATGAAAAAGCAATAAAATGAAGTGGATAGATTGAAATTTCTAATAACTAAGCAATAAGACCAAGAAGTACACAAGCAAGAGGAAAAAGGTAGCCTAATTTCATATCTCTGAGCCACTCAGAAGGCTATTATGTCCACAGAAAGCATGCATATTTACCCTCTATCTTAACCCCACAAGGAATTCTTAAATACTGCAGACCAAATGTTTCCAATTCAACAAAAATCTATTAAAGACCTACTTAAGTAACTACTCTGTGTACAGATCTAGTTAAATGGTTCAATGGACAGAATAACAGACTTGGAGTCAGAAGGACTTGAGTTATCCTGCTTCAGTCACTTACTGAGCGACACCGGGCAAATCTTACTTAACTTCTCTCAGCCTCACTTTCCTCTTCTGTAAAATGGGGTTGGAAATGCCATCTACTTCATAAAGTTGTTTTGAGGATCAAGTGAAATAATATGTACATAAAGTGCTTTGCAAGCCTTATAGCATAATACGAGCATTATTAAGAGTATTTTGGTACTGAGAGGAATTTTAGAGCATAGAATGTTGGAATATGTTATAAGATACGGTTAAAGCAGAAAAGGACTTTGGAGATCCAAGGTTCAGTCTGTGCACTTCAAGGTTCTTTTCTCTCTCCATCCCCTCTGGCTTGTGAACTCATTAATGCCCACAGGTGCGTCCCTATGGAGGTGACTCCAAAATCTCTCTCTGGTCCTAATCTCTTTCTCATTTTTACCCAAAGCCTTCAGAAAGGCTCCTCTTGGATCTCTTGTCTGAACTTGAAATCCAGTTTTTCCAAACTGGAATTCCTAAACTGTCTCTTCCTCCTAATTTCCCTATTTCCTTTGAAGGCATTGTTATGTCTCCACTCTCAGGTTTAAAACCTTGAAGTCAGCTTTGCCTCTTTTCTCTCCATCACTCCCATATCCAATCAGCTATTAAATCTTGCAGATTGTACCTGAAAACCTCTCTTGAATCCCTCCCCTTGTCTCCATTGGCATGGCCACAACCCTAGGTCAGCCTCTTTTCATTTCTTCCCTGAACTACCATAATAGCCTTCTAATTCATCTCTCTGCTTTTAATCTCTTCCCATTCTAACCCAACATCCATAAAGTTGCCAAAAAAGCATCTATCTATACACATATGTGTGTATATCTTTTTAACACGTGTGTGAGAGAGACAGAGACAGAGACAGAGAGAATGTCTCCCTATCTCACCCAGGAAGGAAGCAGCCACTGATAGGCCAAATTCCACTTCGTATCAAGTAGGGAACTTTCACTTGCTACTCTTCCAAACTGGTTCAGTCCTCCCCTCCTTAGACAGCTTGGTGGCCTCTCTACTGAAGAGGGGGAAGGGAAGGAGGAGGGGCAGGGCTCACCACATTGGCTCTTGACTTCAGTCACCCAATGGCTTAGCTTTCTGCAACACAGAACTCCTGAGCTCAAGGGATCCACAAGCCCCAGTCTCTGGGGAAGAAATTTCCAGGCTCAGCCACCAACCCAGGTTCCACACTCTTCTGCTTTTCAACCAAACTGACTTTCCTCAACCAATCATGCTTGCTATGCATGTCCTCCTCACTTCTACCTTTTAGAATCTTTAGGATCCTTCCAGGCTCAGATCACTTCCTTCCAGCCTCAGACCAGGTATACCTTCCTCCATAACGCCTTTTCTAGTTCTTCTACACCTTAGTTCTGCTGCCATCTTGTAATCGGGTTGCCTTTGTTTACATTTTTAGGACGCTTCCTCCAGTAGAATGTAAGTTCTTTCAGGGTAAGTAGCTATGCCTCATTTTTGTCTCTGTTGGGGACCAGCAGCTACTTAATACACAGTTGTAGAAAGGAATAGAAGAAAGAAGGGAGAAAAAGGGAGAGGAAGGGGAGGACGGGTGGGAGGGAAGGGGAGTAAAGAGAGGTCCAGAAAGAGAAGGTGGGAGGGTACCCAAGCCAAACCTCTGGCTTCCCGGCCTTGCCGGGAGCGGGCCTGAGGGAGCTGCTCCATCTCGGTTTAAGCAGGTTTGAAAGTTCCTGTGCCAGCCTGGACAGGTCGGGTGAGGGAGGATAGAGGCCTCGGGCTTCCTTAGGAGAAGTCAACCCCAATCCCTGCCCGAGCTAAAAGAAACACAGGCCTTGAAATATTCACAATTGCTCAATAATAAGCCCAAATAATCTTTCTTGATTCTGTGTATCATTTTCCTCTTAAAGACACGAAATCGCTAATTAGAGTTTTCTCTGAGCAGTTTCCCTTTGAAAAAAAATTAAAAATGTATAAACCCTTCCACACCGTGTATGTATATTTCATCGCTGTATAATTGGAATCTTCCAGTATCTAGGGCGGCCCAGTGACAGCTTTTTAATGTGATACAGACTCTAATGCATAGAGATACATTTTTCTTCTGCTAAACTGCTCCATCCAAAAGACTATAGTCCTCCTAATAAGTATTTATGTCAAAACCCTTTTTGGGGGGAATTAGCAGCTGTGGCAGATTTGAAAGCCGAGGCTCTGATTACAGTATACCGGGAAGCTTGGGGGAGGGGCGGGGGGGGGGAGCATTTTTAGAGTGAAACAGTCCTAATGAAGTTAATCACAAAACCCGGGGTATAATTGCTTCTGCTCTCAGACAAAATTTTACTTTTATCTAAATTACTAAAGTGGGGAGAGTGCAATCCACTCTAATTTAGCATTTGAGCTAAAGAGAAAGCTCGTGCACAAGGAGGCTGGAGAGCTTTTGAAACCTCAGGAGACTCCCCTGCTGCCGGATCCAGCCCTGGTCTCCTGCGAAAGAGAAAGCTCCGGTCCCTGGTGGGCTCAACTTTGCTCCCCAGTGCCTCGTAGCCAGCTGTCCAGGAAGTCAGCAGCGGGCACGGACTCGGAGGCTCTGCCCCTCATCCCTTCCCAGGAAAGGGTTGGTAGTGAATGGGATCTTCCTCTCTAGGCGCCCGCGCTCTGGAGGAATCCCCAGATTGGTGTGGGAGTGGGGGCAGCGGGGAGGATGAGGATGAACCCGAAGTCGAGTCAACAAGCATTTGTTGCCAGGCTCTGGGGATGCAGTCTGGAGGGACAAAGAAGGGCAAAACCAGCCCTGGTCCTTCAGGATCCTCGTTCTGAAGAGAGCCTAGTGGCTTCACTGTCTGGCTCCAACTTCCTGAAGCCCTCCTGGCAAGAATTAAAGTCTCCCTTGGAGAAGAGTGTGGGAGAAAGAGGCTAGAGATGCCTTTTTTGACTCCTTTACAACTACACAGTGCCATCCCCTTATAACACGTAGAGCCTTGCCACTCATGGGAGTTCACTCCGTAGAAATTAAGTTTTGGTGGCTTATTTTTGCAAGATATTGTGGGATTGGGGGCTATTCTTTTTTTCTAAAAACTGGGATAACTTTCTTAAGTCTTGTTCTCCTTCCATAACTTATTTTCTTAAGACCAGTCCACAATGTTTTAAATGGGCTTCTTTTAACCCAGATTGTTTTAGGTTTTTATGGAATGGTACATAATTGCCTCAGTCCCTGATTCTATAAGGCCTGTTGTTTGGAGCTTGTTAACATTTCTGCTGGCCTGGAGTGAGTGCTTTCTACCAATACCTAGGGTAAAGGATAAACTTTGAATGCTAACAAAATTTTGTCTGAAATTTTGGATGGAGGTTTCTTTCCCAAAAGAATTCTTTTGGGATGCTGAAGCCTGAAAATCATCTCATTTCTTACCTCACCCTTTGAATTTAAATGACATTTACCTCAGATCTGCAATACTGAGATTTGGAAACTCCTCTGACTTAATTTCCATCATTTTTATTTCTCTATTTAGTTTTGTTTCAGAAGTGAAATTTTGTCTTCCCAATCCTGAAAACAGTTTTGTTTACAGTTTTAATTTTTCTCTTTATAGGAAGTAGGTTTTTTTTTCAGAGCCACAATTTGGTTTCTTCCTTGTTATATATATATATGTATATGTATATGTATGTATGTATGTATATATGTACATATATATGTATATATGTATATATATATCTGTATACATATATATATATCCTGGAATTTTTTGATGTACTTTTAATTTTGTTTTATTGGTTTTTGGAGGTGTAACAAGCTTACACAAACTGGCTTTGTCTCATCTATTATTATATAATTGTGGCATTTATTGATATGATGTATTAAAAGTCAAAATGCTGCTGTGTGTATAATTACTTGCTATATGCTAATATATGAAAAAGTCATAAGTACTGTTTTCATAATTTGAATTCATGTCTTTCGTAGACTGTTGTATTGTTTAAGCATGGCATGTTAATCCAATAGATCATTTGTTGCTGCAATACTGTACATTAATTAATTGCATTAATATTTATGTATTAATGCAGGCACATGTGGAGCAATCCCTAGAAAAGATGGAAGTTAAGGTAATTGAGTGGTACTGTCTTGCTTTTGTGTTTGAAAAGCATCGAGGTCTCCTAACATCAGAAGTCGATATTTTCAGAATTTGAGGCAGAAAAGTGAAAGGACTGGAAGAGCATACGCATAAGGCCACCGCTATTACGGTATATGAGGCCATTCAGGGAGTTTTTCTAATCCTACATGAGAATTTTTACCATGGAGACCCACCACAGAGAAATTAACAGTATGAAGTTGTTCCTAGAGATTTCAGACTTGCCCACCCTCTGAGGATGAGGAATTGTTTAAAGAAGTAAGAGCCCTTCTAATCAGAGGAGGCATTCCTACCAAATGTCACAGTTAAACCCAAGAACTCCATTCCCTTTATGAATGATGTAGAGCTTAGGATTCCCCCTTTCTCTCCTCTATGGCCTATAAATACCATTGGCCCAAATTTGACATTTTCTCTGGACATGCACCATGTCTCCCAGAAGAACAATCATGGCAGACTTGGATTGCACAGGCAAGAGTGGGTCTGTCACACCGGAAGGTCCCTCAACCAAAGTGATGTGACTGACACATAGCCTAAGGGAGATAGCTACAAGGATAGTAGATGCCTTCACAGGGGCTAAGCCAAATGTTGCCTGGCATGAATGTGTATAAAATTCAGCCGTATTGTTTGAGGGGGGCAGATCAGAAGACCCCTGTGCTAATGTTGTCTCTAATATTATAAAGTGCAATGAAAAGGATTGTTCTGGTGCCTGATACATGGCTCTCACATACCTAACGTCATCAGAGATATGTAAATGCAGACACCATTTCCAGCAATGTCTGGATTGAGATGGGCACTCCTGAATCTCAGAGGTCAACACAGCTCGCAGGGCTAAGGCTCAGGCAGGCTACGGGCCTTCTTGAGTGTGGGTCTCAGAAGCAAAGCAGGGGAACAATGCCACAGGGGCTAAGTTGCCATCACAGAACTCAAGATATTCCTTGAATTTAGCTTTATGTGATTTACTGTTGTTGAGTCATTTCAGTTATGTCTGACCCTTTGTGACCCCATTTGGTATTTTCTTGGCAAGGACACTGGAGTGGTCTATTATTTCCTATTATACAGATGAGGAAAGTGAGACAAACAGAGTTAAATGACTTGCCCAAGTTACACAGCTAGAAAGTATCTGAGGCCAGATTGTACTCAGGTTTTTCTGACTCCAGGCCCAGAGTTCTATCCACTGGGCCACCTAGCTATCTATTCTGTTTATGTGACTAAAGATTGTCTAACCCAAAACTTGCCATACAAGTCAAGCTGACCTCAGAGACCCTCCAGAAGAAGCTTGTTTGGGGTCCACTCAAAAAGCCTGAGTTTTGGGTTCCCCAATAGTTTGTTTTAGCTTTGCCCCAATTTTGTTGAATATTAATAATTACCTGGTCATATACATCCCTATCAAACTGACTAATAAGTGAAGCAGATTACATGCTGATAACCTTGGTTGAACTTTATATGATGTGAGATTTAACAGAGATTTAGAGACAGAGCCACTCCTCTTTCCCAGCTCTCACTTCTATTGAACCAACAATAAAATCCTTTCTATACTTTTTTCAGTTTTGGGGTCTGCTCTCAACCAACATCAGGTGAAAGATGGAGCAATGCACAATACCATTCTTCTTGAAGAAGCAGAGGAACAAGATAATGGAGGACATAAAAGATTGTTCATCTGGGGAACATGGTTCACATTGAGAGAAAACGCCAATTTGGGGCCTCTGGTATTTATCTACCACTGGAGATACAGCCTCTATTCATTCATAAGTGGAATAGAGTTCTCTGGTCTAAACTGTGACATTCAGTAGGAATGCCTCCTCTGGTTAGAAGGGTTCTTACTTGTTTAAACAATTCCTCATTCTCAGAGGGTGGGCAAGTCTGAAATTCCCAAGAATTATTTCCTACTGACATGATAACAACTTTATCAGGTAATCTTATCAGAGTAATAGATTCACTTTTTGTTATAGTTATGGACTAGATAGCTGCACTTATGTTGGATGTACTAGCAAAGAGAATGCAGCATTAGTCATAAAGAAGTTAAAATGTTCTGATCCAGCTTTAGGAAACCAAAGCAGGGCCAAGGAAAGAGGACATCCTGGGCCCTGAGGACAATCACATTGACCTCATCATCAATTCCGTATAGATCTATTCCACCTGGGCTCATAGGACCTCATGCAGAGGTAATGGTAAGAATTGAGAATGTGGACTTCTATGCTGTTCTGGACAGCGGCTCTAACGTTACCATCATTTTACAAAGTTTTTATGACAGGTATTTGGAGAAAAAATATCTTTAAAACCCATGACAGGGTTTGGACTCAGTGGTTTGAATGATAAAGACCATCCATCCATACCTGGGATACATTCAGATGAGCTTGAAATTTCCTAAAGAAGTTATTGGTGTAAAGAGAAAAGCTGATGCTCTGACCCTGAGATGTCCAGACTCTCCAGTGCTCACTGCAGTGGCAGCACTGATTGGAACTAATTCTAGTATTTTGAAAATTCTAGCAGAATATAGCAAGCAACAAGGTGGGGACCAATACATGTCCTTTTTGACCATCTGTGCAGACTGTGACGAACAACACATGAGCCTTAACTGTTCACCTTCTGAACTAGAACTCAAGGTATCTGACTTTGGGGACTTCCCCACACCACAAGAGTAGAAGGATGGGTTAAGGCTGGAACTCAGAAGGGAACAGACATGTTCTCAATATATGAATGGGTTGTGCTCATAGAATCCAGTCCACTGATTCCAGACCATTCATAGAAAGATCTAGAAGGTTTCTTCTGTCTATGATGGAAGAACTAAGAAACCATCTCAGAGAAATGCTGGTAAGTGGCATAATCACTGACTCCAGCAGCCCCTCTGCATGAGCCATAGTGGGGGTACCTAAGAAAATTGAAAAGATATGCATGTGTGTTGATTGCTGAACTTTGAACCAAAGAACTAAAGTGAACCAGTACAGTATGCCATGGGTGCTATGGGTGCAAGATGCCCTCCATTGTCTGTTAGGCAGCCAACAGTTTTCAATCTTGGATTTGCATTGAAGATACTACCAGATTCCCACGTATGAAAAAGACAAAGAAAAGATCGGTTTCATCTGTCCAGGGACTCACAAGCTAGCTGACCAATGGAAAGCTAACTCTTACAAAGTAATTGAAAGACTGGGCAACTTGCCTGTTTATAAAATAGCCCCAGAGAATGGAGGAGATCCTGTGAAACCTTCATGACAACTACCCATTCCTCATAGCAAAATTAGCTAGACTTTATAATGGGCAGGTGGAGAGAACTAATGGATACTCACCTTCCCAAAGCCTGAGGAAAAGAGGCTGTCCCCCAACTCACTCATATATGGACACTGAAAGTGATAGGTTCAGTGACGGAAACTGGGCAGGACAACTGAACCCAGAGAAAATTCCATTCCTGCTCAAAACTTCTACAGAGCCTCATCAGGTACACCTTCAACCCACAGAACGGTAACATATTGATAGCCAACATGACATGGTTGCCAACCCAGGTGTAGACACACAAGTCTATAATGATTCTGGTATATATGGTTGTGGTTCAGTCATTTTTCAGTTGTGTTTGATTCTTTGTGACCCCATTTGGGGTTTTCTTGGCAAAGATACTGGAGTGGTTTACCATTTCCTTCTCTTTTACAGATGAGGAAACTGAGGCAAACAGGGCTAAGTGACTTGTCCAGGGTCACACAACTAGTATGTCTGAAACCGGATTTGAACTCAGCAAGAAGAGTTTTCTTGACTCAGGCCAGGCACTCTTCTCACTGCTGCCCATTATAATGGCCATCCTGTTAATAACTGCTAGCTCTGATAAGAGCATAGAAATCAGTGACAAAAGAACTGGGCCTAGAAGCCCAGAAACTAGGTTAAGTTATGATGGTACAGGTAAACCTGAAGATATGATTACACATGTATCTAGGTGACAATACTAGAGACTGCCCATGTGAAATGTGCCTTGCATGGAATTGTATGTTTATTGCTACACATGTCAATTACTGCGTGTTTGACTAAGCCTGCTTTATTTTGCTGTCATGTTCATTTGACTATGTTTAGTGTTATGTTCATGCTATAGCAAAGTCTATTTATTGTCTCATGTATATTCCATTGGTTCTAATTAAGTTGTATTTTTACACAGACATATTGATAGTGTTATTGTGGCCGCGAGCTAGCTTTGCTTTGCTGGTTGGCCAAGCTTATTGCTTTGATTAATTGCTGTGTACTGTGCATAGGCATGTACTTTCAGAATGTGCTTATGTTGTATCCTGTGTGTAGTTAACATGTTATCACAGGAGTACCTCCCAGGTGATGCTCTGTATTGCCATCCATGTCTGCTGCATGTATTGCTAATTTTTAAAATTTGTTTTATTTCAGTTTCAATGGTACCAAAGGGTGGTGACCTGGTACTCCAAAGTGCTGGTGTTTCTCTTTATATTGTATATTTACAGCCTTGCCTTAGCTCACCTTTGCAAGGGACTGCAAAGAGTTGGGGCAGGGGAGGAATGTAACCCTAGTCCCAAAGCCCATTGGTGTAGGAGTCTGTGCTTATTGGTGGAGATTAATGCCCTGCACCTGTGGGAGGGGCAGGGAAAAGTTGGTGAGAGTGGCAGAGGAAAGCTTTTCAGTTTGTTTTGGACCTTCTTGAAGTTGATGAGTCTCTTCAAATTTTTGATGCTTTTGGCTTCCAACTTTGAGAGAGAAGATGAAAGAGGCGAACCCCACTTCAGGTTCTGAAGGAAAAGACTCCAGAGGCAAAAAACTGGCATGAGAAGAGCTGGCAGTCTCCATCAGATGAGTTTTATTGGCTGTGTTGTTGTTGTTGTCACTGCATCGTTTCCAGTTGTGTCAAACTCTTAGTGACTCGTCTGGGGTTTTCATGGCAAAGATACTGGAATGGTTTGCCATTTCCTTCTTCAGCTCATTTTTCAGATGAGGAAACTGAGGCCAACTGGGTTAAATGGCTTGTCCAGGTTCACACAGCTACTAAATGTCTGAGGCCCATTCTTCAGGTAATATTTTCTAGCAGTGAATCATGGAATACAATTTGAGAAGATCATATATTTAAATCTAGAAGGAATTTTAGAGGTCATCTAGTTCAAATCACTTCCTCCTTCCTCCTCCACTTTACAGATGAGGAAACTGAGGTCCATCAAGGTTAAATTCTTTATCAAGGTCACATAGGTTCTAAATAGCAGAACTGGCATTTGAGTCCGGGTCCTCTGGTTCAAGATGATACTTCTTATCTCCAAAGAAATGAAGTTGAGAATCACCTCAAGGGCAGTGTAGAGGTACATGGTATGAGCAGGCTATAATGCAACATAAATGAGGATCTGTACAAGAGAAATTGTATAAAGGATGACACCATGGAAAAGTATGACCAAAAGAGGATGGGCTGCTCAAGGGAGGAGAGAGAGACAGAGACAGAGGAGAGAGACAGAGACAGACAGAGAAAGAGAGAGGGAGAGAGAGGGGGAGAGAGACAGAGACAGAGACAGAGAGGAGAGACAGAGAGAGACAGAGAGAGAGAAGAGAAACAGACAGAGAGACAGAGAAAGAGGACAGAGGCAGAGAGACAGAGAGAGAAAGGAAAGAGAAGGGGGGGAGAGAGAGAGAGAGGAGATACAGATAGAGATAGACAAAGACAGAGAGAGAGGAGAGACAGAGACAGACAGACAGAGAGATTAATAACATGAAGAGTTTTTGTGATCCACCGGGGTCCACATAAAGTGAAATGAATGAAAGGAAGACCTCTAGGCCTTTGAATGGAACCACTATAATGGATTTGTGGAAGAACATGAACTAGACTAACACAAGTTACACCAGACCAAATGGCTATCCACACTGTTGGAGGAATACCTACATCTGGCAGCTAGGTGGCAAAATGGATAGACCAGGAGTCAGCAAGACCTGAGTTCAAACCCAGCTTCAGACACAGCCTAGCTGTGTGACCATGGGCAAGTCACTTAAGGTTTGTTGGCTTCAGTGCCTCATTTATAAAATGGAGATAATAATAGTGCCCATCTCCTGGGTTGTTGTGAAGATCAAATGAGATCAAATATTTGTAAAGTACTTTGCAAATAGTCAAGTGCTATATAAATGCTAGCTATTGTTAATATTAATTATTGTTGTTATATAGTCAGAAATCCACTGGAAACTTAGAGTATGCCTTTACCAAAACATCTCATGCTAAACCTGGTCAGGGACAGGTTCCAGAATTGTATGGGACTCGTGCAACTCTTGGATTCCTAGATAGCCTAAATCAGAACTGGTACCTCTACTCTGAATTTGTTGTTGTCATTTTCAATCGTTTCAGATTCTTTGTGACCCCATTTGGAGTTTTCTTAGCAAAGATCCTGGAGTGGTTTGCCACTTTCTTCTCCAGCTCATTTTACAGATAAAGAAACCAAGGCAGGCAGGATTAAGTGACTTGCACAGAGTCACACAGCTAGTAGATGTCTGAGGCCAGAGTGATCCTCACAGCAACCTTAGGAGATAAGTGTTATTATTATTATCCCCATATTATAGATGAGGAAAGTGAGGCAAACAGAGTTTACATGGCTTACTCAAGGTAACTGTGAAGAAGAGCTCTTCATCTCCATGAGTCAATTTAAGAGAAATTATAGCTGTCTGTGATGGCAATCAAAATAGGATCTTTTGCTGGTTTTTGTTTTAGTATAATCAAGTGCTTGATTGAATCTTGCCTTTATCAATCAAGAGTCTTTACTAGGAGTAAAGTACGGAAACAAGAGTTTCTTTAATTAGAAACAGTATAAGCATTTGTATTATTAATGTGATTAAAGATCTTCCCCACCCATTAATGGGCCTGCCCATTAAGGGGAGTTTGATTAGGGAAGATTAGCAGGAATAGCACAGCTTTTGTTAATGAGGCACTGGTTTTCAAGGGTTGGGATGCCCTCTGGCTCTAAAAAAGGCATAAATATGCTGAGAGTGAGGTTTTCTTTTGGGGCTTAGTTTTTGCAAGGTTTGAGTGCCAGATGAGGACTCTGGGAAGCCACTAAGGAGCCCCCCCACACACACATACCCTGGCTTTGAGAACCCAAATGTTGTGCTTCCCTCTCTGTTAAATATGGTCAGATAGTTGGGGTCCAATTGTTTGTTGAATTCAGACAGAGGAAGCTGTGTCTGTTGATCTTTTGATTTCTCTGTATTTTCTTTGAAATTCAGGGTGCTGATTCCCTAAACTAACTAAATGATATATGTACTTGGTTAAAGGAATGATAAATGTGCTTGATTAAAGTGATTGTTAACCCCTCAAAAGATGCCTTTCCTTTTAGAGAAGCAGATCAAAGAACCTGCGATAGCAGGTCCCTCTGTGTATGTTGGGGTGCTTACTGATACGTTACCTCTTTCCCTTGCTCCCTGTGTTATGTTGTACGTTTCCTCAGGCTGAAAAATATCCAGTTACCATCAAGGAAGAGATTAGCCAGGCAGTGCATGAGGATAAGAGAGAAAAGCTCTAGAATAAGCAAGCCTTTATCAAGTGCCTACTGTATACCTTACCATCAGTACAGTAGTTGACCTTAACGTCATGTTCATCCTCTTTGAGAGCATTTGACAACATGACTGAAAACATCATGCTAAAAACCCTGGGAGCAAGCATACATCCCTGTTTCACTCCACTGGTGACTGAGAAGGCACAAGAGCATTGTCCATTATCCAGAACCCGGGCAAACATGCCATCATGAAATTGACATACAATGCTGATGAACTTCTCTGGGCAACCAAATGCTGACATAATTTTCCATAAGCCCTTATGACTAATAGTGTCAAAGGCCTTGGTCAGATCTACAAACGTTGTGTACAGACCTCTGTTCTGCTCCTGGTATTTCTCCTGGAGTTGTCAGGCAGCAAACAACATATGGACTGTTTCTCAGCTCTTTTTGAAGCCACATTGGCTCTCAGGTATATAACCATCTTTCAGGTGAAGGATAAGTCTATTAAGGAGGACTCTAGGAAGAATTTTGCCAGCAGTGACTAAGAGAGAGATTCCCCTGTGATTGTCACAGGACAATCTATTCCCTTTACCTTTATAGAGATGGACAATGGAGGCATCCTTGAACTCCTGGGGGATAACCTCCTCTTGCCATATAACCTGGAAAATTTCAGTCAGCTTTTGTATGAGCAATGGTCCCCCTACCTTGTAAATCTCAGCTGGAATAGAATCAGCGCCAGGTGCTTTGCCACAGGAAAGGAGCCTAATGGCCCTCAAAACCTCTTCTTCAGTTGGAAGTTCAGCTAAGGAGGGATTGACTTCAACCTGAGGTAAACAGTCAATGGCCTCAGCATTGATTGATGATGGTCTGTTGAGAACATTATGGAAGTGTTCAGCCCATCTCTTTAGGATCATATCCTTATCACTAATCAATGTGGCTCCATCAGCACTGAGTAGTTACTATGCACCATAGGTTTTTGGTCCATAAAGAGCTTTCAGGGAATCATAAAAGTGCTTTGGATTGTTACTATCATCATAAAACTGAATTTCATCTGCCTTCTTACTGAGCCAGGAATCCTGCATCTCTCTAAGTTTTGCTTGTACTTTGCTTTTTGATGGAATTAAATGCTGCCTTCTTAGAGGTGGGTAAACTATCCTGCTGGTAAATCCTGTGGAGTTCTCGTTTTTCATTTAGCAGCTTCTGATTTTCCCGATCATTTTCATCAAACCATTGTTGGTGTTTGCAAGTGTTCTGACCCAGATGAGCAAATGCAGTGCTGTACACCAAATCTCTGAAAGCTGCCCACTCCTTTTCTGCTACATTGTTGCCAACCATGCGTTGGCTCAACTTTCCCTCCAAGTTAGCAACAAACTGTTCACGTTCGGAGAAAAGCTCTAATTTGTTGACATTAATTCTTCTGGTGGTCATTTTACCTTGGGGTGACACATTTGATGAATTTGAATATTTAGCTTGGAAAGGATAGGTCTATGATCAGTCCAGCACTCTGCGTCACACATTGCTTTTGTCACTCTCACATCTTGTCTGTCTCTTCTCCTTATAGTCGTATAGTCTAGTAGATGCCAATGTTTTCTGCAAGGGTGCATCCATGAAGTTTTATTGTGTTTAGGTAAATGGAAAACAGTGATGCTGATGAGAAGGTCATGTGATGCACAAATCTTCAGCAGGAAATGACCATTGCTGTTACTGTTTCCAACTCCATTCCTCCCTAGGACTCCCTGCCAAGTTTGGTAGTCTGAGCCTACTCTAGCATTAGTCACCCAGAAATTTAAGCTTGTCCTCTTTGGCACATTGGTGATAAAGGTCTCTAGGTTTTCATAAAATTTTTCTTTGACTTCATCAGGGTTTGTCATGGTGGGAGCATAGGCACTGATGATGGTGGCATGGCGTTTTCCTGCGAGTGGCAAGCACATTGTTATGAGCCTGTCATTCACTCCTTTTGGCAGGCATACCAGCTTGTTGATTAGATTAGTTTTGATTGCAAAACCCATGCCAGCTTCACAGCACTCCCCTTCACTGTACCCATTCCAGAAAAATGTGTATCTAGCTCCAACTTCAGTAAGCTGGCCTTCATTTGCCAACCTTGTTTCACTCAAGGCTGCTATTTGAATGCAATACCTATTGAGTTCTTTTGCAACCAGAGCAGTTCTTTCAGATCTACTGGATTTTGTGTTGTATATTAGTGTGCACATGTTCCATATGCTGATGGTGAGTGGAATCATCTTTGCAGATGTTTTTGTACATTTTGCACATTTTTTTGTGTTTCAACAGCATAGTGGGATTCCCCACCTGCTGTGGTAATCAGGCCAGGGTTGGGTAGGCAGACAATGTTTAGGGCACCTTTTCCAGCATCCTTCCTCACACCAGGAGGTGAGCAGTGCGATCCTTAAAAAGCTGCTCAGACACCCAGGGGACTGCCAAGTCCCACTGCTGCTTCCAGTAAGAAACAACTGGGGGCAGAGCCAAGATGGCGGAGTAGAAAGACGCACATACGCTAGCTCTGAACCCACTGCCCATAAAATATCTGTAAAAAAGAACTCCTGGCGAATTCTGGAGCAGCAGAAGCCACAGAACAGTGGAGTAGATGAGATTTCTGTTCCAGAGAGCCCTGAAAATCTCTTGCAAAAGGTCCCTCGCGCCCTGGACCTGGAGCAGAGCCCAACCCTGTGTCGCCGGCACAGCCCCGAAAGGAGCAGATCCGAGGAGGCTTCAGTGACAGAATCTCCAGCAGCCGCGTGGGTCCCCCCACCCACAGGTGACAAGGGTCGGTGAGAGGGTCTCTTTGGTGTGTCGAGAGGGGAGTGGGGTGCCCCCATAACTCAGGCCCCCTCGGGAGGCAGCAGCAGACCTGGGCTCCCCAAGCAGGCAGGAGCCTGGATCCATTGTTGAAGGTTTCTGCATAAACCCCCTGAGGGAACTGAGCCCGAGAGGCAGCCCTGCCCCCACCTGAGCAGCTGAACTTAATCTCACACTGACTAGCAGCCCTGCCCCTGCCCAAAGCCCTGAGGCTGGGGAGCAGCATTTGAATCTCAGACCCCAAGCGCTGGCTGGGCAGATCTGGAGGTGATGTGGGTGTGAAGAGGATATTCAGAAGTCAAGTCACTGGCTGGGAAAATGCCCAGAAAAGGGAAAAAAACCAAGACTATAGAAGGTTACTTTCTTGGTGAACAGGTATTTCCTCCCTCCCTTTCTGTGAGGAAGAACAATGCTCACCATCAGGGAAAGACACAGAAGTCAAGGCTTCTGTATCCCAGCCCACTCAATGGGCTCAGGCCATGGAAGAGCTCAAAAAGAGCTCAAAAAACTTTGAAAATCAAGTTAGAGAGGTGGAGGAAAAACTGGGAAGAGCAATGAGAGATATGCAAGCAAAGCATGAACAGCAGGTCATCACCCTGCTAAAGGAGATCCCAAAAAAATGCTGAAGAAAATAACACCCTGAAAAATAGGCTAACTCAACTGGCAAAAGAGGTTCAAAAAGCCAATGAGGAGAAGAAGGCTTTCAAAAGCAGAATTAGCCAAATGGAAAAGGAGATTCAAAAGCTCACTGAAGAAAATAGTTCTTTCAAAATTAGAATGGAACAGTTGGAGGCTAATGACTTTATGAGAAACCAAGAAATCACAAAACAAAACCAAAAGAATGAAAAAATGGAAGATAATGTGAAATATCTCACTGGAAAAACAACTGACCTGGAAAATAGATCCAGGAGAGACAATTTAAAAATTATGGGACTACCTGAAAGCCTTGATCAAAAAAAGAGCCTAGACATCATCTTTCATGAAATTATCAAGGAAAACTGCCCTGAGATTCTAAAACCAGAGGGCAAAATAAATATTGAAAGAATCCACTGATCACCGCCTGAAAGAGATACAAAAAGAGAAACTCCTAGGAACACTGTGGCCAAATTCCAGAGTTCCCTGGTCAAGGAGAAAATATTGCAAGCAGCTAGAAAGAAACAATTCAAGTATTGTGGAAATATAATCAGGATTACACAAGATCTAGCAGCTTCTACGTTAAGGGATCGAAGGGCGTGGAATAGGATATTCCAGAAGTCAAAGGAACTAGGACTAAAACCAAGAATCACCTACCCAGCAAAACTGAGTATAATACTTCAGGGGAAAAATTGGTCTTTCAATGAAATAGAGGACTTTCAAGCATTCTTGATGAAAAGACCAGAGCTGAAAAGAAAATTTGACTTTCAAACACAAGAATGAAGAAAAGCATGAAAAGGTAAACAGCAAAGAGAAGTCATAAGGGACTTATAAAAGTTGAACTGTTTACATTCCTACATGGAAAGACATTATTTGTAACTCTTGAAACTATTCAGTATCTGGGTACTGGGTGGGATTACACACACACACATGCACATGCACACACACATAGAGACAGAGTGCAGAGAGTGAATTGAAGAGGATGGGATCATATCTTAAAAAAAATGAAATCAAGCAGTGAGAGAGAAATATATGGGAGGAGAAAGGGAGAAATGGAATGGGGCAAATTATCTCTCATAAAAGAGGCAAGCAAGACTTTTTTAGTTTAGGGAAAAAGAGGGGAGGTGAGAGAAAAACATGAAGTTTACTGTCATCACATTCCACTAAAGGAAGGAATAAAATGTACACTCATTTTGGTATGAAAATCTATCTTACAATACAGGAAAGTGGGGGAGAAGGGGATAAACAGGGTGGGGGGGACAATGGAAGGGAGGGCATGGGGAGGAGGGAGCAATTTGAGGTCGACACTCATGGAGAGGGACAGGATCAAAAGAGAGAATAGAAGTAATTGGGGGCAGGATAGGATGGAGGGAAATATAGTTAGTCTTATACAACACAACTATTATGAAAGTCATTTGCAAAACTACACAGATTTGGCCTATATTGAATTGCTTGCCTTCCAAAGGGAAGGGGTAGGGAGGGAGGGAGGAAGAGAAATTGGAACTCAAAGTTTTAGGAACAACTGTCAAGTACTGCTCTTGCCACTAGGAAATAAGAAATACAGGTAAAGGGGTTTAGAAAGTTATTTGGCCCTACAAGACAGAGGAGAGGATGGAGACAAGGGCAGAGAAGGATGATAGAGGAGAGAGCAGATTGGTGATGGGGGCAATTGGAATGCTCGGTGTTTTGGGGTGGGGGGAGGGAATAAGGGGGGAGAAAATGTGGAACCCAAAATTCTGTGAAAATGAATGTTAAAAAAGTTAAATAAATAAATTTTAAAAAAAAGTTAAATAAATAAAAAAAAAGAAACAACCCTATGACTTAGGCTGCCTGTATGCAGGGTTGTGACTACAATTTCCAGTGTATCTGCACCTGTTGCTACATCACTTGTCTGTTGCCACAGGACTTTGAGGCATAACAGTGAAAGGGTATGGGTGATGTCTTTTGATTCGTGTGTAAACTGGATTTAAATGAGGCCGAGTTGCACAAAGTTGTCAGCCTCACTGTCTCCTTCAGAGTCATCATAGTCCAGTGGCAGGAAAGAGTCAAGATGGCTGGTGGTGACTCAGGATGCAGTGGATGACCTTGGCGTCTTCAGTTAGAGCTTCTAACCAAGCTCTAAGCACTCCACATCGCCTTCTTCGTCTTCTGTCATGGCCTTTGGAACAAATTGTTCTCATCCACCCATTACACCAGAGGAAGTCTTCACATGTTTGGGGTAGACACCCCCCTAACTCATCAATGGGTTTGAGACATCTTGGTTACCCTCAACCTGGTTTGGACCATCTGCTGAAATGGTTTACCAGTGTGTGGTCCTGCACATGCTACAGCTTCTTGGAGCCATAGGTGAGAGTTAGGTGGAATGAGTGGACACTAAAGGTGGAAAGAGCCCCTAAAAAGGCTCAGTAGCCATCACATCAAGATCCTGGTCCTCCCTGAACACACTCTATACCCCAGTTTGAAAAGGCTACAAGCCAAGACCAAAGTGGAAGGAGTGTTGGTGCAAAATTTCCTATTTGCAGATGCAGCCTCTGAAGCTGAGATGCAACAAAGTGTGGATCAGTTCTCTGCTGCTTGTGCTAATTTTGACCTAATAATTAACATCAAGAAAACACAGGTACTCCATCAGCCACCACCACACCATCCATATGTGGAACTATCAGTTACAACAACTGGAGAAGTTTTGAATGCTGTGGATAAGTTTACTTACCTTGGTAGTGTACTTTCCAGGGATGTACACATTGCCAATGAGGTTGATGCATGCATTGCCAGAGCTAGCTCAGTGTTTGGGAGGCTCCAAAGAAAAGTTTGGGAGAGAAGAGGTATTAGAATGACTGCCAAACTGAAGGTCTGCAGAGCCGTTGTACTGACATCATTGTTATATGCTTGTGAAACATGGACAGTCTACCAGAGCCATGCCAGGAAACTGAATCACTTCCATTTGAACTGTCTTAGGCAGATTCTGAGGATCACCTGGCAGGATAAGGTATCAGACACTGACGTCCTTATTTGAGTTAAACTGCCAAGTATTCAAACTATACTTCAGAGAGTGTAACTCTGATGGGCTGGCCACATTGTTTGAATGCAAAATGTATGCTTGCCAAAAAGACTATTTTATGGAGAACTTGCATGGGGAAGGTGGTTGATCACATGGTGGTCAGAAGAAGCGATACAAGGACACTCTCAAGGTCTCTCTCAAGAACTTTAGGTTTGACTGTGCAACATGGGAGACACTGGCACAGGACCACCCAGCATGATGTGCCCACATCAGAAAGGGTGCTGTGCTCTTTGAGCAAAGCAGAATTGAGACAGCACAAAGTAAATGCAGGATGTGCATATTTGAGATATCCACCCCAAATATTCACATGGACTGTCTGTGCCCAGGCTGTGGTAGAGCATTCTGAGCTCATATTGGTCTGATCAGCCACAGTCGGACACACTGAAATTTCACTTTATCATGGTAATGTCATTTCAGTCCTCTTTGAAGACAAAGGACAACAACCAACCAACCAACCAACCAACCATATATCTATCATTGCTAGGCATGAGAATACAAAGACAAAACTGAAACAGCCCCTTCCTTCAAGGTACTTCTATTCATTTGCTTTTGAGGAGTTCATAACTTTCTTGTGTTATTGACCTCTTTGGCAGTCCTATAAAACCTAGGTTTATTTTTAGTAGAATAGTGTTTTTAGATACATAAAATAAAATATATAGGATTACAATGGAAACTACCTTTGTTGAAATAGTTATAAAATTTGTTTTAAGTCTATAGATCCCAGGTTAGGAACCCCTGTTATAGAGGAGGTGGAAAGAAGTATTTATTATCTAATTTCAGTCATGGGTTCACAGAATATTAGAGCTGGAAGGGGCCTTGATACTATCTAGTCTAAATCTCTCTCTTAATGGAGTAGGAAACTGAGTCATAAAATGGGGAGGCGAGTTTCCTGGAGGGGAAGAGACCTGGCATCATAGCTCGTGTTCCTTGATTGATCAATCCAGTACTTCTCTTTAAGCCACAATTCTTCCAAGCTTCGTTATGAAGCCTCTGAGGATATATCAGACCCGAGATTCCCCATCTAGAACTCCAGCATCATAGCGTAAGGGTTTGTCCATACCCTTCCTTCTATAATTACAGACTTCTCAATTGAATCAGCCAATCAGAGGTGTGATTTGCATATCAACAAAGCCTAGACATCTCTATTGAGTCAATCAATCATTCATTTCATCAAAGGCATTAAACTAAAGAGCAACCTCAATAATTAAAAGAAGATTTCATCACCTCAGTGAGGCTTATATAAAAACAAAAAGCTAGTTTGTAATTGAGTATGTCTACTCTTTGGCCATCATAGAGGAGAGAACAGTTCTAGCTAAGTCTCTGAGAGAAAATTGCTTGGGGAAGGGAGAGGGAAGAGAAGAGGTTTTGTCTTTTCCTTCTCTCCCCAATCTTCTCACCTAGAGGGATACCTGGCAAAGATGTGGAAGCTGGATTTCCTATATGTAATAGCAAGAACCCTGGCATACACAGGAGGGCCTGCTGTACAGGTTCTTCGATCTACTTTTCTAAAAGGAAAGCAACTTTTAAAGAGTCAACAATCACTTTAATCAAACACATATATCAGGGGGAAAAACACCCTGAACTTCAGAGAAAATACAGAGAAATAAAGACCAACAGTCTTGCACTGTCTGACCATAAGCGATACATACATCACAGATCAACAGATTCAACTGTCTGACCATTACGTATATACATAGTTACCAGAGAGAGAAGTATCAACATCTGGGTTTTCAAAACCAGGAAGACTCCTTAGTGGCTGCCCAGAGTCTTGTCTGGCCAAACAAACACTTCCAATATGTAAGCTCCAAAGTTCACATCAGAGTATTTATACACTTTTCAGAGCCAGAGGACATCACAACCCTTAAGAACTAGTGCCTCATTAGAAATTTACAGAAGGTGTGGGCCTTCCCACAAAACAAATCTCCACTAAGCAAGCTTCCCTTAATGGGCAGGTCCCTTCATAGGTGGGGAAGATCTTTAACTCTCAATAACATAATTAACATTACACCATCAGCCTCCTAGCAGTGTCCCCAAAGAGTGGGTGACCATGTCCATGGTGTGAAGTGAGCACAATCTAGGCACACTGAGGAAAAGCAACTTCAGGATTCTCAAAGGACCCCAGCAGAATGCTATACAATATATAAGGGTAACTTCATGAAGACCCTGTCATTGGAAGAAAAAAGATTTCCAGAAAAAAGAACTTCTAGAAACTTTGAGCTACCCCTCTTTTGCCACATGCCCTCTCTAAGCTTGATTCCACCTTATGCTGAACTCTGTATATATTCTTGGAAAGTGAACCCTAGTTTGGGGAAATATTTTCTGTACCAACTGTTCTTATCCTCTTGGTAAAAACCCATTTCTAAATGCTAATAAGTCTGGCTGGCTAATTGATACCAACTGATAATCAACAGAGTGAGCCTACAGGTGGGGCCTCATGAACTATATCAGTAGAAAGCAATCTCCCAACCCCTCAGGGCTACCCCTTAGAACCGGGCGCTGAGATGCCATCAGTCATACTCTTGGGACCCAACCTTCTATGTGTGAGTGAGGGTTGGGAGAGTAAGTCCAGAGTCTGGACTACAGTAAAATAGCATTTAGAGCTAGAAAAGATTAGAGATTGTCTTGTTCAAACCTTCCTTTTATAGATGAGGAAAATGAAGTCCCAAGAGGGAAGTGACTTATCAGAGATCACATAGGTAGAAAGTAGCTGAATCAGAATTTGAACATAGGTCCTCTTACTCAGAAGTCCCTTACATTTTCCATTACATCATGTTGTTTCTCTGAGGAATGCTCCAATGCTTTAAAGATTTCCCAGGTGATCAAAGGCATGTGATGGCACTGAACCATAGAACACAGTTCACTGACCTTGACGCTGAGGTTGGTTGTGAGGTTTTGTCTTGTGCATCCTCTAGGTTAATGTAGCTCTCTTGCCCCTTCTTGTGTCTGGAGCACCCTTGAGATTGCCTCCCTTGTTCCACAGTGATTGAATTGAGTTGCATTAGGGTGTTAATATCATAGAAATGGCCACAGACCATAGAATGTGAGATCAGAGAGAGACTTCAAGCTTAGAATAACAGAAGACAGACTGTCATTGATGGAAGGGGTCTTCAATCCAAATCTCTTATTCTATGCATAAGGAAACTGAGAACCAGAAAGAAGTGATTTGTTCAAGGTTGCACAGTTGATTCACACCAAACCCGTCCTCAAACATAGATTAAAGAAAGCTAACACACACACGGTCAATTTAACTGGCAATTAAACAATTTCCCCTACACAATTAACATTAAGACAACTAACAAGTACTATGTGGAGCACATTCACACCCCCATAGTCCATATTTACATAGAACAACAATTACCCTGATAACTAATATCTTAACAGCAACCAAAGAGCATTTGTGAAACCATTTCAAGGAGGAAATTCACCCTATCCCTTATGCACAGTAAATTGCTTGGGTTGGTTTGTTGTTTGGCTTTTTTTTTTTTTAATTGGAATTGCAAAATAAATAGAATTAAGTATGGAATCCATTTAAATGATACCAAAAATGAAAATATTTACTATTTTGAATATAACTGATCACTATTTTGAGACTTCCAATAGATTTCATGAGAATAATGAACAAAATAATTACCAAATACTTTTCGAGATAGGCATTAATATCTAAATGTTTTAGAACCAGACAAATTAGAATTCTAGGATTAAAACATAAAAATGTCAGAGTTGGAAGGGGAGGGATGTTAGACCATAGAATGTCAGCACTGAAACAGACCTTAAGAACATAAAACAGAATGCGGGACTTGTTAGGGACCTTAGAACAAAGAATGTTATTATAATCTGTCAGAGCTAGAAGTAACTATTGAATGTCATGTGTTAGAACTTGAAACATCAAATGTTAGCACACCTATCTCCCCACTTTACAGATGAGGAAGCTGAGGTGCGACGGAGAGATGGAATTTTTGCCCAAATTCATACAGCAAGTTAGTGACAAAGCAAAGAGACCGGACCCCAAGATTCCTGACCGCTATCCTAGAGCACTCTCCATCTCAGCCCATTGCCTCTCTCATTCAGCTGCTGTTTATAGCTATTCGTTCCCCTGTTATTCAGCACTGACATTCTTTTAGGCCAGCCATTTCTGAATGGAGGTGAAGACCACAATCGGGACACTATTATGAGCCAGGTGACAGAAGCAGGAGGGTGGGGTTCTTACTCCCTGGCATGGGTTTTAATTAAGGGGCTGTAATTATATATGCTGGAGTCACCTGTGCTTTCTATGTGACCACAAACCTGGAATCCTGTCTAGAAAACCTGCTCGTGGCAGATCAGCTTGTGAGGCAGCACTGACCTTAGAATGGCAGGATGTGCTGGCAGCTCTTACTGCAGACAGGAACCATCAGGTAAATGATTATTAGGCAGAGAACAGAAGTGTCAACCTAAGCACAAAACACTAGCTTTCTGCTTAGTGATGGGCGTTTAACTGAGCAAAACTACATCAACAGACACATCTTTATGTTCCCAGGCACCAGGTAAACTTTTCTGGCTAAATGATGGACATTAAGTGGATAATATACCCTAACAGTTACATCTTTACATACCCAAATCTTTAGGTAAATGTATACAATTCAGAAAAAAAAGAACACTGCCAAATTAGTTGTTTGCCTGTTGGCCTAGAGTAACTAACAGCTCTCTTGTCCTAAGATTTCAGCAAATACAGTTTACTCAAGAATTGTAATAAGAAAAACATGGAGGGAGTTGTATTTTTTTTAAATTAACTTTCATATTCCTCCTTGGAAATCACATTTCAGTATTCAAGGTTAAAAGTCTGGCTTTGAGCATTCAAGGAAAACTGTGACTCACAAGAGTCTCCTTGTCCAAAGGTAACTCGATGTTGCTCTCCCATCAGATGACTTATTGTAAATATATTTGTTTATAAATGTGAAAAGGTTTAAATCAGCTTCAGTGATTCTGGTGGTTTCTAAACTCTTTCATTTGCCAAATTCCCCGGGAATAAAAGTGAATTTGTATTCAGTCTATCCTAGGTAATGTCAACAGTCTCCCATTTATTCAGTCAGAAATGAATTATAAATCAAATTTATCAATTCAGATCATTCATCTTTCTCCTTATACTTGTGCACTCTAATTTTACTTTTTCATTGTTTTAAAAAGTCATAGGAAAAGTCATATATTATAAAGGAGTGGAATGAGTAGATGAATTGTCACTGGCAGGAGCCAGTTTTGTACTCAGCTCTGATGCCTCTCCAAAAGTGTGGCACATAAATGTTATTGATGGTCCCCTAGCCCTTGTTCTGCATCCTGTGAGATTCTGTCAAACATCCCAAGGTCCACTGGGCTGCTTGTGAATCACCTCCATCCCCTGGGGAAACTGAACAGGGTCAATGGTCAGTGTGACATTTTCTGACTAAGCTACTTTTTGATATCATTCTTTGCTAAGTACCTACCTCTTACAGCCTCAACCCAGAACTTTCCTTTCTGTTTCCTTGACCAGGTGCCTCCAGATAGATAAGTTTTCCTCTTCTGTATTGCTTAACCAGTATGGTATACTCCAGAGATGATCACTAAGTTCATGATCTCTTTGACCTTGGAAGACTGTATTGTATAGTGGAGAGAGTATTATACCAAGGGGATAGAAATCTGGGTTCTAATGTTTACACTGGCACTAAGTAACTATGTGACCTTGGGCAAAGTATTTTATCTGTCGAGGCCTCGGTTACCTCAGCTGTAGAAGGGTCCCTCTTACATGCCTGAAGTTAGGAGGCTGGGCTAATTGGTCTTTTAAAGTCCTTTCCATCTATGAGACAGATGGTTTTTTATGACCTATCATGAGTCAATTTCTTACCTGCTTCCCTAAAGGGGAATTATAATTCATTGTAGGTAGGAGCAACCATGGAAAAACATATAAAGTGTAGAATCATAGAATGATAAAACTGGAAAGGACCTTATGTGGCCTATGGTCCCAAACCTCACAAGTCATTCATTGGTTTCTACCCCTATCTAGAGTTTTCCTTCTTAACATCAGAATTTTACTCATGTCCCCTTAAGATTCCTCTGAGTACTTCAGAATTTTGGCTTTTGTCTAGGTCTTTACAGGAAGAGAAAATCCCCTGCAAAGGCTTAGTCTAAGAAAACATTGACTACAAGCCAGGTTTTATTTAACCCTACAAAAATTGCAAAAGGCTGACTTCTAATAAACATTGAAGCCAACTCTCTCTCCTTTTCTAGTGGGTCCTAGATCCCAGAGAATTCTGTCATCCTTCAGAACTGTATTATTCTTATGGGAATTGACTGAACCACACTGACTCCATCTTGTGACTCAATTCAGGACTTAGCTGAGTTCCCTTTCTATTCAATTTTGGGTGTAGTCCAATTTCTGAATTGTGAGAAAACTTTATTGCATTGTTTGAACCTGGCCCTCCATGACTGGGAAGCTTGACCACCTCTACCTATTGCCTAGAAAACCTCAACTAAGAACCTAGGTTATACTAACCAGAAATCCAGTCAGACCCAAAGATTAATGGAAGGAGTTTTCTCACAATTTTACACCTCAAGCAACCCATATGTCTTATCTAAAAACTGGCCCCATACTGGTCACTTAGTTATTACTTTTCTTGTTCCTTTGATTGAATACAGACACTCTCCCCCTCCCAATTCAGAAAGTCCCTACCCTTTCTTCCAATTAAAAATCAAATTACCTAATCTTGTATCTTGGTTTATATCCTGTTTGTTGTTTTCTTTTAATGCATAAAAAAATCTGTCTCAGTGCTAAGCTGAGGAGGCCTGGTCCTGATTTGTTATGCATTGCTTAATAAACCAGTATGCTTAAAGCTCAAACTTTTGTTTCCTCAGTTATTTCAGATTTTACCCATCATATTCTTTTTTTGTTCCTCTTCACCATTTCCCAAAAGGGAAAGCACTTGGGGTTCTTAGAGAACCACTTCTCCCCAGGAGACACAGTTCTCTCAAGATACTGTACATACATATCCCTCCACATTTTTAGTATTGCCTTGGGATGAAGTGTCTCTGCTCAGAAAAACATTCTGAGTTGCTAGAGAGTCAGCCTCTCTCCGTGGACCTACACAGTCTATATAACTCACAATACCAAAGAAGGCAATGGCTTGGATTTTCTCTCCCACATTGTAGCTCTGTTCATTATGGCCCCTGAGCTTTGTGTCCCACCTAGTCCAGGAATTTCCCTTCTGAATTGAGGAAGGTTAGTCTAGGAGCTCTTGCGCTGGGCCAGGAACTCTTCTGCTAATCACTCCACCACTGCTATTCCATTGCTGCCATGTAAAATTCCTGGAACCAGGAGCTCCTTAATTAATGTTCTATGACTGCTTCTATCTATTACTGTTCTTGGGGCTTGAGGGTTCTCCAGAGCACATGGTTTCTTGGAGGTGGGGGAGAGAGATAACTGTGTAGGCTTCTCTCCTAAGTGCTAGAGTTCTTGTAAATCTGAAAGACTTCTCATTGGTTTCTAACTCTGGTTTTCTGTGTGCCCCTGTGCTTCTACTCTCTCTGTTTAAATGCCAGATCTGAAGAGGCACCTCAGATGTATGATGACCACAAATTAATTTTTGTTGTGTCCAACTCTTCGTGACCCCATTTGAAGTTTTCCTAGCAAGCCTACTAGAGTGGTTTGCCATTTCCTTCTCCAGCTCATTTCACAGAAGAGGAAACTGAGACAAACAGGGTAAAGTGACTTGCCCAGGGTCTTACTGCTAGTAAGTTACTGTAGCAAGATTTGAATTCATGAAGATGAGTCTTACTTATTCCCAGGCCCAGCACTCTATCCACTGTGCCACCTAGTTGCCCATGAATTAATTAATCATCCTTAATACAGTGTAAATGGGATAATCTAAGACAAAGTAAAGAATTTATAATTTATCAAGGAGTTAATGTCAACAAGAGAATTTCATACTTTGCTAAGGAGAAGTCATCACAGTCAGAATAAAGTCCTTATTGGATAAAGATTTTATCCCTTAAATATGGCAACATCTTCAGTTTTAGAACAAAGTCCTCGTCCTTGGAGGCAGTAAGGAACCAGGCCAGTATTTGGGCATACCAACTAATTTTAGAAAAGATGTTAGAACTGGAAGCAACTTAGTGTTCATCTAATCTAATTCTCTCATTTTACAAGGGGCCAAGGATTCAATAGAACAAGTGATTATATTATATTGCATTCTGGGACTGTGTTTCATTAATACACAATTGGAGGGGGGAGGAAAGGACTGCTCACAGTAAGACTGCTTGACTAAGGATTTGAGTCTAGGTCTTCTGACCCCAAGCCTAGTGTACTTTACTATAAAAAGCATGTGATGTACTAAGTATGATAGTATATCACTGTGTGGTCTCATCTTCAAAGAAGGAAAGGGTTTTTTTTTTGTTCTTTTGAGAGGTTTTATTAAGTATTAGGCTCTCAGAGTTGACCATCTAAGAGAAGAGATAAAACATTTAGGCAAAAATCTATCCTATCAGACATGATGTGATAAGTCATACTGGAATGGTACCAAGCAGAAATGTGTTAAAGCCAGCTCAAACCAGCTTCACATGAGCTGATTGTGAAATTTCCAATGTAATGCTACAAACCAGTGATAATTTCATTTTGAAGATTGTCTAGACTTAAGAAAGTGATTGATAAATTGTTAATAATACAGATTAAACTTAGTGTGCTATGCATATATTCTTTTTGGAGAGCCACTTGTTAAATATTTGTGAATGGACCCCTAGAACCAACAATAAATTTTGCAGGATTTTGGATGAAGAAAAAAAAGATACAATTTGGATTTGGATAGGGAGGGGAGAGATTGGTTTTCTTAAATGTCTGCATATTGTGCTGAAAGGCTTTCTAAATGCAGAGCCACCTTGGAAGGTCTAGGTGTCATGTTTTGGAAGAAAGGCAAAGCACAGTTAAGGATTTTTTTCAGATTGTCAAGTTCTGGTACTTCCTCCAATTGGGTCCATGCTCCACTTCTTGAACAACAAGAATCTAACAGATTAATTGAATCTTGAATTGGGTATCAGACTTTTTTTTTAATGTAATCTACACAGACCCAGGGATTTTTTTCCCTTAAAAAAAATCACATTAATTATGTGATTTTTAAAATGTGATAAGGACATTGGCACTTTAAAAAATTGGGGGAGTGGGTGAGAAGAGTCAGAAGGAGAACTGCATGATATGGTGATGTGGGTAGCCATATCATGTCCCTACTTAGTGAACTCCAGTGATTTTCCATCACTTCCAGAATCAAATATAAAATCCTCTGTTTATTGTTCAAAGCCCATCATAACCTGGCTCCTCCTACTTTTCCAGTCTTCTTCCACCTACTCCTTACTTCCACACACTCTGTGATGCAGTTACACTGTCCACCTTGATATTCCTGTAACACCAGACTTCATCTCCCACCTCTGAGCATTTGCCTTGTCCCTCATGCCTGGAAGCTAATTCTCCTCACTTCTATCTCCTGGATTCCCTGATTTCCAAGTCTCAATTGAAATTTTACCTTCTGCAAGAAGCTTTTTTTCAGTCTCACTTAATGCTAATATCTCCCCTCAGAGCTTATCTCTAATTGATCAGGCCTACATCTTTTCTTGTTTGTATAAAGTTGTGTACATGTTGATCACCCCATTCAAATGTAAGTTCCTTGAGAACAGAGGCTGTTTTTTGCCTTCTTTTGTCTTCTCAGTGGCTAACATAGTACCTGGCACATAGTAGGTGCTTAATAAATATTAGTTAATTAGATTGATTGACTATAAACAGCTCCAGATCTGGAGTCTAGTCCTTGCCTTTCTACTAACTCTCTGTGTGACCTTGAGGTAATATTTGTAAAGGGCTTAGCACAGTGCCTAACACATAGTAGGGGCTTAATAAATGCATATTCCCTTCTCTTTCTGCCTTCCTTGCACAAGTGGCTTTCTGTGATATCTGAGAGAAGGCTGTAGGGAGGAATGGGCTTAGATTTAGGGCAGAATGAAAACAGATCACACAAGGCCTTGAAAGCCAGGCGAGGAATGAATACTTGCTCTGAATAGAGAGCCATTAATGATTTCTGACCAGGAAAATGACAGGTTGAAAGTCAAGATTAGTCCTCCAGGGAGTGTGAGATAGATTCAATTTAATTTAATAAACATTTGAGAAGCAGATAGAGATTTGGCCCTGGAGACAGGAAGACTTGGGTTCACATCTCACCTCCAAGTCACTTAATGTCTCAATACACAAGAACTGAATATTGAAGAAAGGTAGTTCTGCATTGTTAAAGGGGGTTTCCTCGCTGGAACTTCCCTAGACCAATAAAATCATACACCCATAAAAAAATGTTCTCAAGAAATTGTATCATGTCATAGACAAAGATGAAAATGAAACATTCCTTGCCCTCAATCAGCTTATGTTGTATTTCAGAGATACAACCTATATGTGGTGAAATCTATAAAATGTAATTTTAGGAAAGAAAGAACTTTGACAACCAGGGGCATCTGGGAAAGCTTCATGAGAGAGGTGGCATCTAAACCAATTCTTGAAGGACAATAAAGATTCTGAGGGGAATAAGTGAGGAAAGAGCCCTGTACATGCAAATGTGTGGAGGGGAGAGATGGAATATTGGGTGCATAAAAGGAAGGAAGGTAGTATAAGGTAGAATATTTGAATCTGAAGGAATTTTTGTTTTGAAGGAGTAGAATGTCATAGTGAGTAGTTTGGTGCAGTGAATATGGCACAATGGATAGAGTTCTTTGAATCATAATGTGACAGGCATAGTATTTAACTTTTTTTAAAATTGTTGTCATTCAGTATTCTGACTCTTCATGACCCCATCTGGGTTTGTCTTTCTTTTGGCAAAGATACTTGGGTGGTTTGCCATTTCCCTCTCCAGCTCATTTTAGAGGTGAGAAACTGAGGCAAACAGGGTTAGGTGACTTGCCCAGGGTCACACAGCTAGTAAGTATCTGAGACCAGATTTGAACTCAGGAAGATGAGTCTTCCTGACTCCCAACCCCATACATATCTGCCCATTTTTTTCCCCATCTGTAAAAAAAGGATAATAGTACTTGCAATACCTCCCTCATAAGATGGTTGTGAGGAAAATACTATGTGAACTTTATAGTCCTAGACAAATGTGAATTTTAAAGAGAAAGAAAGAGGTTGGAGAGAGAATGTGGAAGTTGTTGAAGATCAAACTATTGCCTGAATTCAGGAGAGTGATGTGGTGACAACTGTACCTTAGTAAGATAATTTTGACAGTTGTGTGGAGGATGGATTAGAAAGGGAAGAGAACGGGATGAGGAAGACCAATTAGGAAGCTGGTACAGAAGTCCAGGGTCTGAACTAGAATTAGGACAGTGTTTGAGAGGAAGAGAGCAAAGGAAGGAGAGCAGTTATGGGAGTAAAGGGAACAAAACTCAGCAGCTGCTGGTATATGAGGAGTAAAAAAGTCAGACGTCTCTGAGGTTATAAGCTTTGGTAGATCGGGGGATGAGAGAGCCCTTGATAACAACAGGGAAGTTTGGAGAAGAGATTGGAAGCCAGAGGTAAAAGCAGTGAGGAAGTAGAACACTCTTTTAGGAGACTGACAGAAAAAGGGAGGGAAAAAAATGACTTGAGGGGATGACAAGGTCAAGTGAAGGACTGGGATTGAGACAATCGGGGTTAAGTGACTTCTCCACAGTCACACAGCTAGTAAGTGACTGAGGCTGGAATTGAATTCAAACCCTCCTATCTCCAGGGCCAGTGTTCTATTCACTACAACACCCAGCTGCCCCTGCAAAGGATTTTTTTTTTCTTAAGGAAGGGAAAAACTTGGGCATGTTTATAAATAAGATGGCAGGAGTCAGTAGAAAAGGAAAGACTGAAAATGATCAAACAAGAAAGAACATTCATGGGACAGGTGGAGGGTTTTTCATTGGCAAGGAGAAGAGCCAGGGTTAAGCGCTGGGGATGCAAATACAATGAATGGAACCATTCTGTTCATAGGAGCCTGACATGAACCCAATTGTCCTTGGGAAAGACAAAAAAACATCCCTTTGCCTAGATTTTATCATCTATAACACGTGGGGATTGGACTAGATGACCCCATTATTTTTTCAAACTCTAATCCTAGTTATGCCAACAACTCACTGTGACCCTGAAAAAGTCTCTTAATCTCTCTATGTCTCGGGTTCATCTGCACAATGGGTATATGATACTAGAAATCATATATGTAAAGACTTTGCAAACCTTAAAGCACTATCTCAATGTTAGCTGTTATCATCATCATCATCATCATCTCTGTCTTAACTACCTCAAATGCTTATTTTGAGGATTAAATAAGATCTTATGCCTAAAGCACTTTTAAAAGTATAAAGGACTATATAGATGTACCTTTGGAAAGAGCCACACAGCTACACAGCTGAGACGGCAAGTCTTCCCATGGTTGACAAGCAAGTCCCACATGTTGTAATAGAAGATTTAGAGTCAGAGGAGGCGGGGTCCAATTCCAGCTCTGCTGAGGCCTCTTTTCTTCTATTTTAAAATAAAAGATTTGGATGAGATGACTTCTTTGGCAGAGGTATGCTGGTAAGTGTTTAATAACCAGCTCTCTGGACAAAAAAAACCAAACAAAACACAACAAACTTATACACAGAACACACTGCTAAGATCAACCTACATTATAAACCATTTCTCCCTCACTTTAAAGCCTAGACAATCAACAAAACAATAAATCAAACCTTGATTTGTAGCATTTGCCAGTTTCTGAGGTGTAAGTGTTGACAACGAAAATTTAACAATGGGCTCTTTCTGGCTAGTTGGAGCTGGCTCCAGCACACCCCTGCTCCCAGGCCTTTTTCCAGTTCAAAATTCTATGATATTTTAGAATTCTTTCTCCAGACCCACCCCAGGAGTGGAACCAGACCCTTGCAAATCCAAGAAAATGGTTATTGTTTACAATTAGCCATGAAGGAATCCCTCCTCCTTCCACAGCACAGGGATATCCATCCTGCTAAAGGGAAGTCTTTAGGCCTTTCTTTCTTATACACTGTACAACACAGGTGAGCTGGAGATTCCAGGCCATGGAACTGGTAAGCAGGGAGGCAGCCCTGGCCTCCCACGAATGCATGTTTTCCTCCTAGGCTAGAATCTGGCTTTGCCCATAAATTGAGCTGTAGTATTGCATTGACACATGGTGTGTTATTGTAATTAAAGGTCTGTCAATGTTTCCATTGGAGACATGCTTTGCTAAGGGTGCCTAACTCTTTTTTGTGAGCCGGAGAGGCCCTGGTGGCATCCTCATTGTGCATTCTCAGCAGGTTCTGAGGTCGTTATGTGAGTGTTAATGTTCCGTTACAATATACAGTAATGAATTGGGACTTTCAGAGTAATAGCAGTTCATGGTATTGGCCAAAACGAGTGTATTCATCTTAATTTTAACATCTACTGCCTTTGAGAAGCTTTTATAATTAAATGTTTGGTTGCACTAGCAAATAAGAGGAAACTAGTCTCCTTCAGCTCTCAAAAGTCATACCCTTGCTCCAGGTTTGCTTTCCTGTTCTTACAAACAAAAGAGATTGCTAATGGCCTTGCTGGGAACTTTCTGCTTCGCTGGATCTGTAAGCTGCTAAGGTGATTTCACCAAATTATAAGAGAGCTATCAGTTCATCAACAAGTGTTTGCTAAGTGCCTACTATGTGCCAAGCATTGTCCTAGGCAATGAAGATACAAAAACAAAAGTGAAATAATCCCACCCAAAGTGTATTCTGTAGGAATAGAACAATTTACCTATATGGGCAAGAGTATGCTGGTAAATGTTTAACAACTGGATCTCTGAAAAAAAATCCCTTTAAGTCTAGACGATCAACAAAATAGTAAGTTAAGTTCTGATTTGTAATATTTGCTGATTTCTGAGGTGTATGCGCTCACACTGAAAATTTAACACTTGGCTTCCCAGTAGGAGTTGGCTGTAGCACACCCCATTATATACACACACACACAAAACATATATATGCACATATATGTGTATATATGTACACACATGTGTGTATGTATACATACACACAAAACAAATACAGAATTATATGAGCTGAGCTGATTTTGGTGGGGTGGCATTAGCAACTGGGGAGAGGGGAGAATCTGGAATGGTCTCTGGTAGAAAGGAGGGCTTAAAATGAGTCCTGAAAGAAAGTAGGAATATTAAGAAGCAGAGGTGAGAAGGGAATGCATTCCAGACAGGCAAAGGTCTGAAGGTGGAAAATAGGATGCATATATAAATTTATATGCTTATATATAATATATTTATAGTATGTAAGATATTTACATGACCATATATAATATTCTCATATACTTATGAGGAGTAGGGCAGCTAGATGATTCAGTGGATAGAGCACTGGGAGTCAGGAAGACCTGAGTTCAAATCCAGCCTCAGACACTTAGTAGCTGTGTGACACTGGACAAATCACTTCACCTTGATTGCCTCAGTTTCCTAATCCGTAAAATGAGCTGGAGAAGGAAATGGCAAACCACTGTGCTATCATCGCCAAGAAAACTCCATGAACAGTATGGTCCAAGGTGTCTCAAAGAATCTGACACAACTGAACAACAGCAACCATGTGAAGGGCAATTTGGAGAGCAGAGCATGAAGGACTATAATGTTGATTAAAACTAAACATGTGAACCACTCTCATGATCCCTGTCCCCAGAGGCATGTCAATCACCACTGAACCTGGACCCGCACCACAGATGTCATGGGCAACAAGGGATCCTGGAGGCAGGACTGAAGGTCAGGATCCAAAACACCAGGTGAAGCTTAGGGAATAGACCAAGTCTTAATCAGTGTCATCAACTGGACCCAAGAGACACTTGGGAAACCAGGGATCAAGACAGGACAATGGTTCAAACACCAGAGCGGGAGTGAAAATAGAGGTGAAGGCACAGCTGTGAATCAGAGGTGATGAAAGCAGTCAGAATAACATCCACAAGATGCCAGAAACAGTATGATTTTGAAGTTGAGGCGGCTTCTGCCTCAGGTAGGAAGACCCCTCCAGTGTCTACTGCAGTCCAAACTCTTATTATCCCAGGTTTCCCTCAAAGTTCATCTCAAGTGCCACCTTCTTCCCTACACAGCTTTTTTGTGATGATGCCAGCTGCTAGTGCCCCCTCCAAAATTTCTTTATATTTCTTTTTTTTTCACAGTTGAATCCCCAGGACCTTGAATAATTTCTGGCAAATAGAAGGCATTTAATAAATACTTAATTGATGATAGCAGTAATCAATAACTAGGTTCCCAAGGTATGATCAACCATAGAGGGAGAAGAAAGCAAGAAACATTAGGAAAATAGTAAATAAATTAACATGCCCCTCCTGGAGGGAGATTAACTGCAATTACAGGTAGCAAGTGAAGGCCAACCCACTCTGGTCACAACCCTCTGCTGACCTTCACCAGTTCCCCTTCCAGAGCTAGCCTAGAGAAGGGAGCAGCGATTTGTCTTCAAATTCATTTTTCATCTACTACCCACTCTCATCCCTATGGCTAAGAATTTTCCATTTCCTGTTTCTCTCTGTGTCCCTATATTAATCAATCACTGGCCACTAGGAGCAAATTATCCCCTGCACCACCTCCTCAGCTTCTTCAACCTTATGCCATCCATGAACCACTCCAATACCAACCACTCCTTCCACTGTGCCCACTGTACTTTCTGTTCAATATTGAACAAGCTCTCCTTTGTCTGAGACCTGTTTCTCTTACATTCCTTCCAACTACTAGTTGTCACTGGATCCCAGATCCCCTCTGAAGACACTACATTCCCAGGCATCCTTTCTAGAACAATCTGTACCTTCTCTTAACCCTTGGGACACACTGTTCCTCTTGGAGGGGGTGGTGGAAATATTCCTTGCTACCCCTTGCCACTTCCATACTCTCTCTTTATCTACACTATGATTCAGCAGCCTCTCCTTTAAGATCATTCAATCATAATTTTCCACCCAATCCCAATCATGGTGAGTATTGTATACCAAGCCCCAGATAATTCTCACTCCTTTTTTCAAAGAATTCAGAACCTTGTTTGCCATCTTGTTCTACTCCCCAACTTCTGTTCTATCATCACTGTTGTTATGTAAGTCATTTCAGTCATATCTGACTCTTCATGACACCATTTGGGATTTTCTTGGCAAAGATATTACAGTGGTTTACCATTTCTTTCTCCAACTCATTCCTTACATAAGGAAACTGAGACCAAGAGGGTTTAGTGACTTACCCAGGGTCACACAGCTAGTGAATGTGTGAGGCCAGATTTGAATTTGGGAAAATGAGTCTTCCTGACTCCAGGCCCAGAACTCTGAGGACCTCAATATTCCTAGTGATGTCTTCCCTACTTCTCTAACCTTCCAGTTCCTCAGCCTCCTTAAAATCTCCTCACCTATTCCTTCACTCCACTTCAGTACCCATAGTTCCACTTCTCTGACATTCTTTTGCTGGCCACAACTTCCTGACATCCCATTGCTTCCTATGCCTCACCTTTCTTAAACCTCTTCTTCACTCTCACTGAGACCTCCAATTCCTTCTGGAATGTGCTAGTAAATGTTTATAAACCAACTCTTCAAAAAGCTCAATACACTTTTACATTTGATCTGCATTAACATTTTCTCCGATTCTCAAGTCTAGGCAATCAACAAAACAAATCAAGCCCTGATCTGTAGTGTTTGTAGTTTCTGAGGTGTAAATATTCACACTGAAAATTTACCAGTTGATTCTTCCAGGCTGGTATGATCTTACTCCAGCATGCTCTTGCTGCCCCCCCTCAGGCCATTACCCTTACTCTGAATTCTCTTTCCTCCTTTTCCAATCTTGGCCCCATAGTTAGCCACTGCAGCTCCACACCATTCTCTGCTCTCACATCCCTGGCCTCTTTATCCTATCAGCGTTCATCTCTTGCCAAACCTTATCCTTGGATTACTCCTACCATCTGCCTCCTCTTCTGCTACTCACAGGGCTACTATACGAAGCTTGAGAAAATCCCACAACCATACTGACTGGGTACATTACAAATTCATGTTATCCAACGTAAGCACGACCCTCTTTTTCTGGTCAATTCCCTTTCACTCCCCACAAAAGCTATTGAAAACCTTCTCCTCTGTCCTCCAGTCTTCCACACCTCCCTTTCTCCCTTGATGTTACCTTGATAAGATCTTGTCCTTGACTTTACTGAGAAAATTGAATCATCCAGTGTGAACTCTATCTTCACCAATTCTCTCATCTAAAAATCCCTTTAAATCATTCCCCATTCTCCTTCTTTACTACAGTCTCTGACAAAAAGGGGATGATTCTCCTTGCTAAGGTCAACTCCTCTACATAGGCTTGATCCCAGCCCTGCTCATCTTCTCTGGCAGATTACACCCTCAACCATCACCTCCTTGATCTAAATTTAAACTCTCTACAGATTTGTTCTTTCCCTACTGATTTCAAATATAACCAAGTCTCTTCCATCCTTAAAAAACCTTCACAAGACTATCAGTCTGCTCAAGTTATCATCCTCTATCTCTTTTTCCTTTCTCAGCCAAACTGCTGGGAAAAGCTAGCTATTTTCAATGCCTTCATTTTCTCTCCTCTCCTTAATGCTTTGCCGTTTTATTTCTGACCTCATCACTTACCTGAATCCATTCCATCGAAAGTTACTAGTGATACAACTGCCAAACCTGGTGGATTTTTCTTTGTCTTCATCCTTCTCAACCTATTTGCTCCATCTGACACTATTAATTACCTTCTCCTCCTGGACTGTTTTCTGTAGGGGATTTTGTGACACTCCTCTCTCCTGAGTGTCCTCCTAATTATCTGACCATTACTTCTCCTTTTTGGGCTTATTATCCCTAACATAACCTCTAAGGGTAGGTGCTTTCCAAGGTTCTGTCCTAAGCCTTTTTCTTTTCTCTCTCTACACTCTAAGTAATCTCATCAGTTTGCATGGGTTTAGCTATCATCTCTATGCAGATGACTCCCAGATTTCAGCCTCAGTTTCTCCCCTGAATTTTAGTGCCACATCAGTTGTTAGACATTTTGAACTAGATGTCTTGGAAACTTAACACATTCAAAATTGAGTTCACCATATTTCTCCAGAAACAGTCGTCTCTTCCAGACTTCCCTATTTCTGTCAAAGGAACTACCATCCTAAGTTTGTCATTTTGGCATCATCTCTGACTCCTCTCCCTCTCCCACCCATGACTATATCTTGCTGTTTCTACCTCCACAACATATCTTGTATCTGACCCCCTTATGTCTCCTCATGTAGTCACCAACTTTGTTCAAGTTTTCGTTGTACCTCTAGTCTTTTGATTATTGCAGCGGGTCCTGGATACTCCTTTCTCTCTGGGTTTTTGTGACACTCCTCTCTCCTGGTCTTCCTCCTGCTTTTTCACTCACTCCTTCTCCATTCTTTGAAGGTTCCTCATCTATATCACTGTCCCAAACTGTGGGGTCCCATAGATGTCTTCTGTCTTAATACCTCTTACGGGAAGTATACTTGGTCAGAAACAGCTACAAGAAGACAGATTGAGAGAGGCAAAAAAAAATCAGCTCAGAGTCCTATGTGTCCCAGAGCTAGCATCTTGTCTGTTTAGGCCATGACTCCAGCTTTCTCAGTTGGTGATAATGGTCACTCTAGATTCCTCACAGGGTTATTTTGAGGATCAAATGAGATAATATATGCAAAGCCCTTTGCAACTCTCAAAACACTCTGTGAATTTTAGCTATGGAAAGCAAAAGAGAGTTAGAACCAACCTTGAAAAACTACTTTATTTTTCTTTTCATTTCAACTGTTCAAGTGACCTGGGCCTATAGTTGGTCCTTAGAGACATTTTCTCATGGCTGCAGGGAGGGAGACTAAGTGAGGTGCTCCTTGGGAAATAGTAACAGCTAGAGGGGGCCCCAGGCTCCTCATACCTTCTCACACAGTGTATGTTTTAGTCCCATTCTGATATACCCATAACCCTCCCAGGGAACATTCTATCAGGATATTTTCTAGGCAGGCAATTACCCGGGTTCATATGGTTAATTGAAATATTTCTGCTCCTAGAGTTTTAATTCATCCAGTGTAGTTCAGAAGCTACAGATAATAAGACCTAATTTATAATTAGGGCTTATCAGTAATCAGTTAATTTATAGAACCCTGATTCCCAAGGAGGGCTTGCCAAATGGGGACTCAGCACCAACCTTCCAGGGAGCAGCAGCCCACAAATAACCAAGTCACCAGGGTGGATGGAAAACTAATTTTGGGCTGTCTTTCCACTTCAGCCACTTATTAATTAGATTATTGGATCTCCTAGTCCCCCAGAAAAATGGAGAAGTCACTGCCTCTGCTGGCTAGTGGGCAGAACACTGGCATCAGAATGAAGACATTTGGGTCCTGGCCCGGGTTCTGCCACTGCCAGAGTCTTGGACCATGTGACTTTGGCCAAGTTGCATGACATCTCTGGGCATCAGATGAAAGGCTCTCTGCCTCTCATCATCACTTCTCCTATCCCCAACATCCCTTCCATTTTTAACATTCTATGACTCCAGGCAAGACCTGAGTTCCAATCTCTGCCTCTATTACTCATTAATTGTGTGTCCTGAGGCATTGTGTGTCCTGAGGTCCTTGACCTCTCTTTATTCAGCTTTTCCATCTGTCAAATTGGTATAATGATAACTGCTCTCCTTCACAGGAATGCTGTGAGGATCAACCAAGACAAGGGAGAAAAGCACACAAGGCATTATTATCAATACTATTATGATTATAATTAAAGCATCAAGGGAGAGTCTCTTCTCCTAACGCCTACAATCCTGAGTATTAGTCAGCGGCTGAAAATAAGTACAATATTCCATCCATAAAAAGTCCTGTTTGCCCAGGTGTTCTGCCAGAGTGGGCGGGCCTCTTGCAGAGGACAATGGGATCTTGTGTGTGTGTGTGTGTGTATGTGTGTGTGTGTGTATGTGTGTGTGTGTGTGTCCGTTGGGCTTCTGTGTGGTGAAAATTGACTGTGAGCTCCTTTTCTAAAGGAGGGAGGGAAAGGAGAGAGACTGAAACAGGAAACAATAATGCCTTGATATCAGCTTGACCTGGATACATGTCTCCCAGGCTTGATGAGAGTCATCCCACCTGACTTCTGGCCACAACCATCCCAAAACTAGTCATGAATCCCCCTGCACAATGTGACTCTGTGCCCTGTGGTAACCAAGTTACTAGCTCAAGGACACAGCTGGACTCAAGAAGAAAGCTAGCAGGGATGAAGGAGATAATCCCCCCAAATGATCCTATGTCAGGCAGACATACCTACATGGAGCATAGTATTCATTTCCCAGATTCCAAGTCAAAGGGAAGGTAAAGACTCTCTCTTTCTCTTTCCACATCATCCCTCTTTGTGCCTCTCTTTTGTGCCTTCTTTTATATTTTCAGACTACCGTAGTTGCTCAGTTGAACCTGATTTCACCCAGAAAAACGTTGTTGGGGGAGACCACAACAGTAAGACTTAGGACAAGGGATTTTTGAAATGTAAGAGATTGTCTCCAAGGAGTAGAAAGGATTTTGAAGGCCATTTAGTCCAATTCTCTCATTTTGCAGAGAAAACTGAGGCCCAGGGAATCACACAAGTAGAAAGCATCAATGATGATTTGGACTCTGATGATGTCCTCTGACATCACAGTCGGTGCTCTTTCCATTGGACCATGTCGGCTACATATGGCGCAAGAAACACTCTGGATCCTTTGATCAGTGACTCAATTCACACCTAGATGGGTGAAGAAAGAACATTTTTCACAAAATTATGTTCTCAGTGGCCGAAGGGACTCTTGAGACCATCTCATCCAACTCTTGACCTGATGCAAGAAATGTCCTCTGCCATACCACTGACCAGGGATGCAGAGGATGACCTTGGTGTCTTCAATGTCTGACCAAGCTCTAAGTGTTTCACAGTACCTGCTTCGGTTGCTTTCATGGATACTGAAACAAATTGTTCTTATCTGCTCATTCTGTCAGAGAAGTCTTCACTTGCTTGGAGTAGACACCCCAATAATTCACCAATGAGTTGGAGGCCTGTCAGATACCTACAACTTGGTTTAACCCACTGGCGTCCACTTGTCACCCAACTCTCACCTATGGCTCCAAGAAGCTATGGCAAATACAGTAGCTACATGCCAGTCACACATAGTAGGTGCTATATAATTGTTATCTATTATTACTGACAATGTTATGGAGAAAATCAACTTGGCCTGAGATCCTGTTGGAAACCTATCATCACACAACGTTGAGGAAGAGAAGAGAACATTGTGGGGAAGAATTTTCCAAAGGTATCCTTTAGGACTCTCCTGAAGAATCAGTCCATTAGTTAATCAAGATGTATTTATGGAACATCTGCAATGTGCTGTTGCACACTGTAGAACAGTCCAGAGGCATCCTGCCAGGGCTATGCTGGTAAGTACTTAACAACCAACTCTCCAAATAAAACAGGTCCACTTTTAAGTTTAATCTGCATTATTAACATTTTCCCACCCTTTCTTTAAGTCTAGACAATCAGCAACAATAAATAAAGCCCTGATTTCTAATGTTTGTGGATTCCCAAGGTGTAAGTGCTCACACTGAAATTTTAACAGTCTGTTCTGCCAGTTTGAGATGTTTCCAGCACACTCCTATTTCCTGCCCTTGAGAAGCTTATGGTCTAGCTGAGGAGATAAGACTCTCACATAAAACAGAGAACAATTAAGTGCAAAACTTACTTAAAACTTAGAACTTAGTATTTCAAAACACTAAATATTTTGAAAATACTCATTTCAAAATACTAAATATTTTGAAAATATTCAGTAATTCAAAATACTAAATATTTTGAAAATACTCAGTATTTCATGCTTTAGTAGCTGATCTCCCTGAGAGGGGTAGCCAGGTGGCACAATGGATAGAGTGCTGGGCCTAGAGTCAAGAAGATTTATCTTTGTGAGTCCAAATAAGGCTTCAGACACTTACTAGCTGTGTGGTCCTGGAGTAGTCACCTCAGTTTCCTTATCTGTTAAATAAGCTGGACAAAGAAATGGCAAACCACTCTAGGATCTTTGTCAAGAAAACCCCAAAAGGTGTCATGAAGAGTTGTACAGACTGAAAACAACTAAACTAAACAATAACAAACTCCCAATTAGTTTTAGTAGCTGATCTTCCTAAGATGCTATGGCCAGTCATCTTCATCATCATCACCATCACCTGGTGGTCAGCGCCCAGACAATGAGACTTTCTAACTTTTAGGTACACTGATCCTCAGACAATACCCATGTAGTCAGTCACAGGGTCCACATCTATATCTTTCCAGTTTTGTAGCACCTGCTGGAGTGTGTGTTCTGTTGGGGGAGCCTTGGACATTTCAGGGTCACCTCTCTGCTATGATGAACGACAGAAAGAAGAGTACTGTCAAGAGCCCATCAAGGCCTACTGTCAATCACACTCAAGTACTAAGTAACCCTTTCAAATATTCCACTACTCAACCCCCTGGTACATCAATTCCAGTCAGTCAACAGAAACTTTGAAGGTAGAACCTGACTTGGCCTTCAAGGGCTCTGAGCCAATCCATAAAGACAACTTTGCTGTGCTCTGGCCATGGTCCATTGCCCCCAGAACATCATTGGGAATTATTAAGATTACTGGGATGGTTGCCCCTCTGCCAGACATTGCGGATATTAATGAATCGTCCTCTGTCAAATATTCATAATACCTAAGAATGCATAAATCTTTCTAGCAATTTAAGTAACACCCAGAGAAGAATGATGCATCTCTATTAATCTCAGCTGGTCTCACATCCACTTTTATGCAAAGGTTTTCTTCTGGCCCATTTCCATGCAGAAGGTTTTTTATGAGTTGACAAAGACGGGCTAAATAACTCAGTTACTGTGTTTGGCTACAGATGAAGCAGCTATTTTAAGACTCTGGAGTTCAAGGTTATCTGTTCCAGTACTTTTGTTTAAATTGATTTGTAGAGATGCTTTCTTGACCTTGCTGGATAAAATAGCACTAAGAAAAAAAAAGTGTTAGATTCTCATTAGAGGGTCCAGTGTGAGCATCAGGCAAGCTGTTGGCTTGTGTGATTCAGCCTAGTTGCCTGACTTCTGGTCGACTGACCTTGAGCTTGCCTGTGTTTACATTAACAATGTGACACAACATTCATGTCTCCCTGTACTCTGTAGAAACAGCTTCTGTTTGTTTAGTGCCCTCCATTTCTTAAGCAAAGTTACTCCTGAAAACCCAAGCTCACAATTATCCTGGCTGAGGTGGCTAGGAATCCAATGCCAGGAAGCTTCTGGAAGGGGGAGGTGAAGAGGGAGAACTCCAAAACTTGGTGTCAGTGAACCAAGAATGAGAGTGGAGGTTTGGGGTGGGAGTAGGGGGTAAGGGGGAGAGCAGGGTTAGAATGGAAGGAAGATGAGTCTATTTCAGGATCTTTGTAAAGTGGCTTGACTCTCAGTGGGTTCTTAACCTGGAGTCTGAACTTGTTTTAAAAAATATTTTATAATTATTTCCATATAATTGGTTTGCTTTGTAATTCCATTTATTTTATGCGTTTAAGAAAAGTCATTCTAAGAAGGGGACTATAGGCTTTACCAGACTGCCAAAAAAATGGATCAAGGACTCTCTGGTATGGTGGTTTTACCTAGGTAGGTTTGACCAACTCTACTCTAGCCTTATGCAAAAGCTTAGTGTCTGGCTGGACTATCTTAACAACCTAAAGAAGGATCAAGAGAGGATTTTAAGTCAAAATGGACCTTAGGAATCACCTTTTCCCCTCTTCACATCTTTACAAATGAGGAAACAGAGTCTCTGTGATTTGTCTGAGATTACACAGGCAGTAAGTGGACAAGCTGGGACTCATGCCAGGCCCCTTGACTCCAAAGCCAGGGCCTTTCTTCTCACCTACAGCTGTCTGTTAGCAAGTAGGTCTACCAGCCAGCTCACTGAGTTCATCTACACTTCCAGAAATTATCATCACCTCTTCCTTGAATCATTCTTTAGCCCTCTTGCCCTTCATGATCTCTTCTTCTCCTGAACCCCTTTGGAACTCACTGTCTGTCCCACTCATTTGGCATCTGTAATATATTGCATCATTAATTATGTTTTAAATGCTTTTTAAACTTCTGAACTTAACAAACACCAAAATAAAAGATGAAAATTTGCCATATACAAAGTAGAACAGGAAAAGAGGACTCTGTGAAATTATACATTTTTATTATATGCAACTTGCTTCTTTAAGAGTACAGAATAAATTCTACATGTTACTTTAAAAGTCACCTTGTTTGTTTCCTTTTGAACTGTTTCTGTATTTAAAAAGTCCCACAAATTTCAATAGACTTCTTCTTTTCTTTTTTTGCAACATTATACCTAGCTTCCCTCTCTCCCACCCACATTATTTATTCTTTTGTGCCTATTTGTCTTTTCTCTGCTAGAGATAATAACTAGATTGTAAGCTCCTTCCTTGTAAAGCCTAGAGAAAGAATTCTGTTTATCCTAGCATATACCTCAGGATGGGGCAGCTAAGGTGGCACTGTGGAAACAGTGCTGGGCAGGAAGACCTGAGTTCTTTACCAGCTATATGATCCTGGGTAAGTCACTTAACCCTGTTGGCCTCAGTTTCCTCATCTGTAAAATGAACTGGAGAAAGAAATGGCAAACCACTCCAGTATCTTTGCCAAGAAAACCCCAAACTGAACAACAACAAGGTAAGTATATTTCATTGTCATTCCTTAGTACCTTGTTCTGTGTTGGGGGGGTGAATATTTGTTGAGTTTCAAAGTGAAGAAAACACCTTCACTTCCCTGTCCCATGCTGGAAAAGTACTATCTCTGAGGCTTTTTTGCTTGAAGAGTTCAGCCTTCTGGCCTCTGTCTCTCCTCTGCACACTGGTCATCAATGTTCTTGGAACTGTATCATGTCTCAATAATGTTTGCACACCTTTTTCCATATATCAGCTCATTAGATCCTCATAACTCTGACAAATAAGTGTTAGTATTGTCATCTCCATTTGACAAATAAAGGACCTCAGGCATGTTAAATGACTTGCACAGGATCACAGATTATTATCTGTGATTATTAGTATCAGAGGTGGACTTTGAATTCCATGTCTTTCTGATCTGAGGTCGGTGATTTCTCCACCATGCAATGCCGCCTCTCACTTCTGTAAGGTGACTAAGCTCGTTTCTCATTGAGAGCACATCACTCAGGGTCCCCAGGTGTTGAGACTGTGGTAAACTAATGAAGTCTCTGACTAGATATTTAATTTTCAACCACCTATATATGAAACAGTGTAGAACAGAAAGAAGCACAGAATTGGGGATCTGGGCCATCATCCCAGAAGCCCTCAATAGCTGTGTCCCTTTGAACCTCAGTTTTCTTCGTGTCAGTCCAGACAATGGATTTGTGCAGGATCCATCATCTCCCGGTTCCTTTCTGGCCCTAACATTTTGTGATTCCATGGTTCACACCTCCTCTCTCTGTCCTCTCTCTCTCTCCTCTCCTGAAACACCATTGGTGGGGTTGGGATGGCACTTGGTGAGGACTGTCAAATATCTAAGAATAAAGATATTAAGGGGTACCTTAGACCAGACGTTGTGGATGTGATTTGAAAGAGAAAGTCTAGGAAGTATAGTAATTAGGAACACCGGTGGGGGAGAATTGTATAGACTACTATTCTACAAGCAAGATCCCCAAGGGCCCACAGCGTACAGGAAAGCTAGTTGACTCCTTGTCTGTGGCATTTGGATATTATGGAAAGCACACCTGTGTGGGAGTCAGGACACATGGGGGGAGTCTTTGCTCTGAGGTAAGCCCTTAGAACTTTCATCCATCTTGACTTTTCACCTCAATTTCTTCATCTACTAAATGAGGATACTAATTCATACCATTCTTGCCTACAAAGGGGATTGGGATAATAAGTTAAATAATAAATAGGAAAATCCTTGGAAAGGTTAAGGCTATGTTCAGTTCCTAAGGAATACTATAAGGCATAGCCCAAGGAAAAGAAGGGAGGCTGGAACTCATGTATTACCTTCAAGTGATCACTAGGTGGCAGTGTGTCAAAGCAGCCTGTGGGATTGTAGGATGAGGGTGTCAATTTCAGGCCTATGATACATGAGGGTCTTGGGGTCTTGGGAGATCTTTGGGGTTCTTGAATTGAAAGCATCATCCCATAGAAGAAAAAATGATTTCCTCTGAGACTGCCAGATAGTGTTGCTGAGGGCTCAGACCCTTCCTCCTTTTTCCTCACTTCAGGGAACATATTAATGGTAGAGGGGAGACTCCCTCACTGCCTGAGAGAACATAGATCCCATTGGCTGTTGGGGAAATATCATCCCACCCAGCATCCAGTATCAGCCCTAATAGCAATACCAAGGCAGGGTCTCGAAATGTTATCAATGGAAGGGACTTTTAAGCTCATCTATTCTAATAGCCTTGTTTTGCAAATGGAGAAACTAAGTTTCAGAGAGAAAAAGATGACCAGCTTAAAGTCCTACAATGAGTTTTCTTAGTATAACCTGCATTTTGGCCTCCCTCATATACTGTGCATTATGCATACCTACAGTTCTAAGTACAGTTCCCATTGAATATCTCATTTGAACCCCTCGGTAATGCATAGGGCAAGGCTTATTATTCCCATTTGAGAGATGAAGACACTAAGGCCCCAAGAGGGCATAAGGTCATACATTTAAAGCTGAAGGGACCTAAAAGATCATCTACCAAGGGTAGGGAACCTGTGGCTTCGAGGCCACATGTGGCCCTCAGGTCATGGTTTCCCCACCCCTGAATTCTAGTCTAACTTCCCCTCCCTTTTATAGAAGAGGAAACTGACAAAGAGGTTAAGTAACTTACTTATTGTCACACAGGTAGTAAGAGAATAAAATAGGTATGTTTTGAGCCCATGACTTCCAATGCCCACATACTTCTTACTGTACCACATGACCTTTCTTGGCTAAAGCCTCACAATTAATTAGTGGCAGAGCTGGGACTCACACCCCAGGTTTCCTGTCCCCTATCCCAATGTTTTTTCCACTTCATAACCCCTTTTGCTGCCCTCTTTTCCCCAAACTCCAGGAGAACCAAAGATCTGTGACATCTTCCTTCTGGAGCAAGGTGATAGCTCAGTGACAACTCACTTTTTGGTCCAGAGACTGATCTCCTGACAACAGCAATGACCTGCCTCCAAGCGTTTCCATTTTTCTCTCAATTTTCCTTTTTTTCCCCCTTCCTCTCAAGTTTTGATTGAATTTATACTTAATGAATCCAACTTTGTCATTTAAGGGATGTTCAAGCAATAAGACAGGACAAGGCGTGAGTGATGACGCAATAATTCATGCCTGGAGCATTGTCAGGCATGAGGCCGAAGGCCTGATGCCATCTCTGCAACTAGGTGTGAATTATTACCCCATAATTCAAATCCTGTAGAAACAACAGGGGACTAGCGATAGATGGGGCAAGATAGCAAGTCTCTTCATTTTATGTACACTGAAAGACCAAAAGGACTTACTCATCTGTTTTAGGGGGATGGGAGGAAGAATTTTATTCCTGGCTTCTTAGGGAAAAAAAAATGGGTGAGAATGGTTCCAGGCACCGACTAACTCTTGGCAGTAGGTGTCCTTTCCCTGGGTAGGCAATTAACCTTAGCAAGGCAAACATAAAGGGAATTTGGGGGGCAGTGATCAGAGTAGAAGGCTGCCAGATAGAGTGCATGGCCTAGAGTCAGGAAGACTCATCTTTGTGAGTTTGAACCTGGCCTTCCATACTTACAAGCTTTTTGGCTCTAGGCAAGTCACTTAACCCTGTTTGCCTCAGTTTCCTCATCTGTAAAATGAGCTGGAGAAAGAGATGGCAAACCGCTCCAGTAACTTTGCCAAGAAAACCCCAAATGGGGTCAAGAAGAGTCAAACATGACTGAAAAAAAACTAAACAACAACAAATCAGAGTGAGTACGTTGGTCCAGGTGCATGCACCAACTTGAGCTAGGCTCACCCAGATCAGAAAAACTTCTGAGTCCAAGTAATAGGACAGGACACAACACAATATGGGTTTAGATAAGCTAAGGTGGTCACTTGGGACCATAGACCGAGATCTGGGGAGTCCATCTTGTCCAACCTCCTAATTTTACAGATAAGAGAACAGACCCAGAAAAATAAAGTGACTTGTCTGAGATCATTGCTATAGGATCATAGACTTAGATCTGGAAAGGATCTCCCACATAATTTTCTCCAACCTCATTTTACAGGTGAAGGAAACTGAGGCCCAGAGAGGTTGTGACTTATCCAAGATTACACAGGCAGTAAGCGTCAGAAGTAAGATTTGAACCCAGGTTCTCTGAGTTCAGTGCTCTGTTCACTATACTAGGCTGGCATGGTCTCAAAGAGGGGTGGGCAAGAATTATAGGAAGACAAAGCAAAAATCAGCAGCAAATGTTATCCATAATACCAGGGATTACCCTAAACTGCTTGAATTTGAATCCTTCATACTACTAGTAAAGTTTTCAATCCTGGGGCACAGGTGGAGGACATCATTCATCAGCTTGGCTCCCAGGAAAGAACTTTAAGAGTCAAAGATTCTTAGAGTCTTTGAGTTTAGAAGAGGCTTTATCAATCATTTGACCCAAACTCCTACTCAGAATAAAAGTCCCTTTTACAGCATCTCTGACAAAGCTTGTGTCTTGCTCAGGAAGATTCAAGATAATCAAGATTCAATTCAAGCAAGCAAAGAATACATAGCAAGATAAGCCAGGAAGAAGGAAGAAACAGGTCAGATCTGCTTGATCCCCAGGTAGAAATGGGCACATCCCACTGGTGCCCTGGGCAGAATGAGACACTCCAACCAGTAATGTCTGATTGGATTTTATAGGGTTCTTTTCTGCATCTAGTAGGACCAAGCATATATTGGGAGATGGAAAGAGGAGAACCTAGACCTGGCGACTTGTGCCAATTCATGTTGGGGTGATGAGAGGGAACAAAAGAGTAGAGGGAGAGGGAAAGAAGGGTACTTTAATAAAGCCTCTCAGGGAATTGGCGGTTAGTTGATATCCAATCTCCCAGTTAGTGGGAAAGAGGCTTTGGGCCCTTACTACTGGTCTAGTAGGATAGAGAGACTACTAGGATCATTGTAGGTTGGTTCTGGGTTTTAAAGAACCTGATTTAGCTAAGTCAGGTTGGGTCCCTGAGAGGTTAAGGAGGACTTTAATGCCCATATGCAGGGGTATGCTGGTGCTAGCTCTATGTGGTTTAGGACCAATTGTCAAATTTTCAGTGTGAGCATTTACATTTCTGAAATATAAATCAGGGTTTGATTTATTGTTTTGTTGACTGTCTAGACTTAAGAAAATAATGGAGACAATATTAATAGTGTCAATTAAGCTTAAAAGTGTGTTGTAGTACATTTTTTTGAGGGGGGAGAGTTGGTTGTTAAATATTTACTCACAGATCCCTGGTTATATCTCATATATATGAATCATGTCTTCTGGCCAGGTTTGAGGTTCTACTAGTACCTGCATCCACCAAGTATGTGTTCCATTGGGACTGACTTCATGGAGGAATGTTCTTTCTTCTGGACTCTAGAATTCTAATCCTCTGTAACTACCTCTTGGCTCCAGGTCACAGGACTTGATTATAATAGGGACACTAACATTCAGGATTCTCCACCTTCTTCTCTCCAAGTGCCTCCAAAGCCCCCAAGAGAGGGAGGTCTTCCCTCCAATCCCATGAGATCCCAGCTTTTTCTTTTACGCACTTGCTATTTTACCATGCCATGGTCTAAGCAGCTTTAAGTTCCCTATGGCTGAATGCCTTGTGGTCCTCAGGTGCCAAGGTCTCTATAAGGGAGAAAGTCTTTTAGGGGTTATTTTTATAAGACCTTCCAAAGGAGTTGCACCCAGGAAGGAGCCAACTTTGGCTTTTCTCATAGACTTTCTTTATTTCTTCATATACTTCATTCATTTCTTCATAGATTCACCAGCAATGGCCAGGTCTGGCATGGATGTAGGAGTACTGGTCATCCTCATTTTAGGAATCACCAAAAGGGGATTTCCTACAGCACTAAGAGGATGTCTTGCCATAGCATGCAGAACAGGAAGAGTAAAATTCAAATGAACAATATTTGCCGGAAGACATAATGGATAGAGGGCAGTGAGGTGGCACAGTGGATAGAGAGCCAGGCCTCAAGTCAGGAAGACCTAAGTTCAAATCTGGCCTCAGACACTAATTGTGTGACCCTAGGCAAGTAGTTTCCTCATCTATAAAATGAGATGGAGAAGGAGACAGCAAAACCTCTCCAATATCCTTACCAAGAAAACCCTGAATGGGGCTGCCAAGAGTTGAGCACAACTAAGCAACAACATAGATAGGATGACTGACTTGGAACCACGAAGATCTGGTTTGAAATCCTGATTCAGATACTACTAGAAGTGTGACCCTGAGCAAGTGACTTAATTTCTTTGAGTCTCCATTTCATCATCTATAAAATGAGGAAGTTGGGCTACTTGACCTTTGAGATCCCTTTCAGCTCCAAGTCTATGATCTTTTGAACCTTTGACATTTGTCATCATTCTCTGAGGAAGATTCAATTTCCAGAAAAGATGTTGGAGTAGGAGGTCTCAAAGGGGTCTATCACCCTCATATCTCTCTTTAAAAAGTAATAAGAACACCCGAAACAAGCAAAGCCACCAGAAATTCTTACAAGACGATTAAAGAATCACTCAAAGAAATGAGCAAACTGATGAAGAGCCCTGGCACAGTGAAAAAACACGTGAGATTTTTAAAAATACCTATAGAAGTTCCAGGGGGAAATGGATAGAATAAAAGAAATGCCCAAGAGTAGCATCAGAAAAAAAGTAACTTTTCTTGGCACAAAATAATGAATTTTGGAGGAATTAAAGATATGGAATTAGCAAAAAAAAAATCACAAATGTATATGGTATGTATTTTAGAAGAAGTAGGTACAACTAAAGGATCTCAGGAAAAAGCACTGAATCAGGAGGCAGAAGGTCTGGGTTTGAATTCTAGCTATTTTTCACTTACTGCCTTGGTCATGATACTCAGTCTCTCTGAACCTCTCTCTTCCTGCCCACAAAATTAAGGGGGTGAACAAGATAACCTCTAAAATCCCTTCCCATTCCAAATCTGGGATCCAAAAAATTCTAGCTTGACTACTTATTACCTGCGTAACGTCAGACATAACTTTCTAACCCTTGGCCTATCCTCTGAGAAGGAAAGGTTAAACTAGACAATTTTGAGGAAGTATTGTGCTGGTAAATATTTAACAATCAGCTCTTGGGGAGGTAGGTAGGATATGACATAAGACTATTCATAAGTTTCTTACACATTTCACTGATTGTTGTCATTCAGTCATGTCTGACTATGTGAGTCCATTTGGGGTTTTGTTGGCAGAGATACTGGAGTGATTTGCCATTTCCTTTTCCAGTTCATTTTACAGATGAAGAAACTGAGGCAAACAGGGTTAAGTGACTTGCCCAGGGTCACACAACTAGTAAGTGTTTGAGGCTGGATTTGAACTCAGAAGAGGAGTCTTCTGACTTTTAGGCCTGGTGCTCTATCCACTGAACCACCTAGCTGATACAAAGGATACATAGCAATACCATTGACAAATAATAATAAAATATACAAGACGCTTTATCTGCAAATTCCATTTAGACAATTGATTCTCACAGAATGCTTTTGTTGATTTTTGCCAAACTCTTGTGTCTCTAGTCATCCTATGATTGTGATTCAACCATGATTTGACAAACAGAGTTGCAGCTCAATAAGTTCTTTTCCCAATAAATGTATTATCATTAAGGGTGATATGTGAACTACTATTAAACTATTTCTCATCATCTTGCAAGTTATATTAATTAAATTGAAACTTCTTTCAGCTTTAGTACTATTGACTATATATAGTGCTTTCTTTTTAGCTTTTTGTATAGTTTGTTGCCAGGACTGGAACATTGTTTGATTTTATATTATAATCTTCAAAATCTGAAAATCATTTCATCAGTTTCATGCTTTAAAATTTCACTTGGTGAATTTTTTTTTACCAGCTAACCATAGTAAAATTAGTTCTTCATAATCCCAAGTAGATGACTCTAATAAATCAAAATAATTAAAAATGCTTTCATCATTGTTTCTTTTCAATAAAAGATGTAAGTTCATGTGTTAAATTGTATTTTCTAGTAACTTATTCCTAGGGAGAACATTAAATTTATTATTTTTATTAAATGGAGTATCTTTAAACTTATCTGACTTAATCAGATCTTCAACTTGAGATTCATGCTTTTCAGTACCAATCTTTAAATTTTCCAAAGCTCTTATGGTGTGATTAATTTTTGCATTTTCTGAATGTTAGTTGATCTTGACTGCAATGCAGTTGAAAGTAATGAAAATTCTTCAAGAATGTCAATCATTAAAACAAGTTCTTACAAGAAATTAATGTTAGTTAATTTCTTTTCCAAACCAGAATAAGAAGAAGAATGGAAAAATGTACATGCAACATAGGGTATGAGCCGCCATTAGAGCAGTAGCAACTCACAAATTACCTGTTGCCCTTCACGGTCCCTGTACTTGATCAATTTTAATCATTTCAGTTTCAAGTTCTTTAGCTACAGATTCTAGTTCAGTTTGATTTTTATTACATTGGTGATAATTAATACGTGTTACCCAGAAATATTTTTAAATGATTGACATTTTATTTCAGATACTGAATTGTCAAGTTATAACTGCAGTTGATGATTTAAAGTGTCAAATGATGGTTTTGGGGAAATTTTCTAACAACGCTGTAGTTACTCCAGACTTTCCTCCTAGCAAAACAGAACAAAATGCAATTAAGTTTGCTTTCAAATATTTATCATTAAAGCCACAATTATTTAAAGTAGACAATAATCTACTAAAAATACATTCTGCTGTGGTTGACACTAATTCTTTAAAACAACAAATAATAATATCAGTTTGGGAACTGAATAAACTGCATGTTGACTGTTAACAACTGGCTTGCAATTCCTAAAATTTTAATAATCAACTCTCTTAAGCTGGTATAAGCTGGCTCCATCATATTACTCTGTGTCACCTTAGACAAGTCACTTTCCCTCCTTTCTCTCATTTCATCTTCTATAGAATGAAAGGTTAAACAGACTAGATGATTTTTAAGATTCATTCCAGCTCTAAAAACTGCAATCCTAGGACAAAATAATGATGTAGCCTTCTTTGAGGAAGAACAAAGCAAGGTGGGTAGAAAGGCACCGTGGGTAGATGGGAAACCCTGAATGGTTAGGAGGGAATGTGCTGAGCATCACTTTCATTTACCTCCCTGAAGAGGCCCCAGTAAGGAACAAACTGAGAAATTTCTCATCACTTCCCCTGGGAAGATAAAGATGAAAAAATTGTGCAAAGCCCTAGAGGATCTCTGGTAAGAAAGAGCCATGTGCAGGATCCCATGGGATGAAGAGGGAACCAGGTATCGCTACAGAATCATGAAATTCTAAGATGCTATTTGCCCTTAGCCTCCTCCACTTTCAATTGCATAAAGCTCCTGTTTCACGACCATCCAGGACAGTTACTTGTAGAGAGCTCTTTGAGACCACCGAGGAATTAATTGGCTCAGGTCTCTCCTTATAAAATACTGTTTTAAGTAGCCTGTATCTTGCTCCCACCACAGTGATTCTTTTGGGATCCCTCATCCCAGGGGCTGTTAAGGAGGGAAAAAAGCTTCCTTCTCTCACCCCTTCTTACATAGTCAATCAGCTGCCAAGTCTTGTGCAGTCTACTCCCACATCTTTCACATCCGTCCCATTCTCTCTCAGCATATGGCCACCACTTTAATTTAGGTCCTCATCGCTTCTCATACCTATACTACTGGATTAGTTCCCTAGGTAACTAGGTGGCTGGAATGTTAGACTTGCAGTCAGGGAGACCTGAGTTCAAATCCTGCCTCAGAGGTTAACTTAGTTGTGTGACCTTGGGCAAGTCACTTAATTTCTTTAGTCTCCATTTCCTCATCTAGAAAATGGGAAAATAATACTACTTAGTTCATAGGGTGGTTGTGAGGACCACTGAGATTATATATATTGTATAAACTATATATTTTATTATAAAATATATTAAAATATACATAATACATTTAAAATTTCTCAAACCTTAAAGCTCTATATAAATGCTAGCTATTATTGTTATTATTATTATTTTTAATCCTATTTGATTCCAGTGTCTCCCTTCTCTCTAATATATCCTCACACAGCTGCCAAAATATCACTTTCATTTGAATTGTCTTAGGAAGATTCTGCCAAGCATTCAAACTCTGCTTCAGAGAGGGCAGCTCTGATGGGCTGGCCATGTTGTTCAAATGCAGAACATATGCTTGCCAAAAAGACTATTTTACGGAGAACTCGAATGGGGCAGGCGATCACATGGTGGTCAGAAGAAGCAATACAAGGACACTCTCAAGGTCTCTCTTAAGGACTTTGGAATTGATCATATGACACGGGAACACAGGACTGCCCAGCACGGTATGCCCACATCAGAGAAGGTACTGTGCTCTAAGAGCAAAGCAGAATTGAAATAGCTCAAAGGAAATGCAGGATGCGTAAATTTAGCATATCCACCCCCAATGTTCACACAGCCTATTTGTGTCTGACCTGTAGTAGAGCATTCAGAGCTCATATTGGTCTGATCAGTCACAGTTGGACACATTGAAACTTGATTCTAGCACGTTGATGTCATTTTGGTCCTCTTCAAGAACGAAGGACAACCACCACCGTTGCTAAGGTTTAGATATGACCATATCACTCACTCCCTTGCTCTAAATTCTTCAGTAACTCTTGAATAAAATACAAAGTCCTCCCTCCACCTTCTGACTCCCACCAACTTTTGTAGTCTTATTTTATATTCTTCCCTTTGTATATATCGTGTATTCTAATCCAATGTTCTTTCCTACCTATCTGACCCTTCTTTCTCAGTCTTCTTTGATGGATTGTTCCATGCATGCAAGAAACTACACCTGGAATGCACTTGCTACTTGTCTTCACCATTCAGAATCCTGATCATCTTTCAAGTAGCTACTTTTACTATTCATACACACACACACACACACACACACACACACACACACACACACACTCTCTCTCTCTCTTACTCTGTCTCTCTCTATGCATATATATCATACATTATGTTATACTACATATATATACATACACATACACACATTCTTTCTCCCTGTCTCTCTCTACACACACATACATACATATATATAAACATGTCCCACACTGACTCCATCTTGTGATTCAGTTCTGGATCTAGTTCAGTTCCCTTTCTATTCAATTATGGGTCTAGTCCAAATTTTGTCTTGCAAGAAAAGTTTATCAGGGGCAGAGTCAAGATGGCAGAGTAGAAAGACACACATACTCTAGCTCTTCCCCCATAGCCCATAAAATACCTGTAAAGAAAGACTCTCAACAAAATCTAGAGCAGCAAGCCACAGAACAATAGAGTGGAGGAGATTTCCAGCCCAGGGTGACCTGAAAGGCCAAGGGGAAAGCTCTGTTGCATTGGATGCGGAGTGGAGCCCAGCCCAGCCTTGGCTACGTGGCACAGGGAGGAGCAGGACCAGAGCTGGCTTCATGGGCGGAATCCCTGGCAGCAGCAGCAGTTCACAGATCCCTTAACCCACAGGCGCCAAAGGTCAGTGAGAGGGCTTTTTCAACCAGAGTGAGAAGGGAGCAGGGTCCTCCACTAGCCCTGGCCCCAGGCAGTAGTGTCAGTGGTGGTAGCAGCAGCAGTAGGAGGCAGTGGCTGCAGTGGCCATGGCAGCAGCCAGGGTCCATTGTTGAAGTGCTCAACTTAAAGTCTCTGGGGAAACTGAGCAGCTGATCTGAACCTCAGTGCTGAGTGGCTGCCCTGCCCTCTGGAGGAACTGAGCAGCTTATCTGAATCTCAGCCCTGAGCACAGTCCTGGGGCATGGCAGAGCTGGAGGCCTCTGAGGAGTAAACTGCTGTTCCTTGATTGTGCCACCTTGGAGGAACTGAGAACTTACAGGTCCCCAGAGTATACCCTACTCTTGACAAAGGACCTAAAAGTCAAGTAACTAGTTGGGAAAATGCCCAAGAAAGGGGGAAAAAATAAGACTATAGAAGGTAATTTCTTGGTGAACAGGTATTCTCTCCCATCCTTTCAGATGAGGAACAACAATGCATACTATCAGAGGAAGACATAAGAGTCAAGGCTTCTGCATCCAAAACCTCCAAAATAAATATGCAATGGTTCTAGGCCATGAAAGAGCTCAAAAAGGAGTTTGAAAATCAAGTAAGAGAGATGAAGGAAAAATTGGGAAGAGAAATGAGAGCAATGCAAGAAAATCATGAAAAATGAGTCAACAGCTTGCTAAAGGAGACCCCAAAAAATGCTGAAGAAAATAACACCTTTAAAAATAGGCTAACTCAATTGGCAAAAGAGGTCCAAAAAGCCAAAGAGGAGAAGAAGGCTTTAAAAAGCAGAATTAGAAAACAGTTCTTTAAAAATTAGAATGGAACAGATGGAAGCTAATGACTTGATGAGAAACCAAGAAATTACAAAACAAAACCAAAAGAATGAAAAAATGGAAGATAATGTGAAATATCTCACTGGAAAAACAACTGACCTAGAAAACAGATCCAGGAGAGACAGTTTTAAAATTATGGGACTACCTGAAAGACATGATAAAAAAAAGAGCTTAGATATCATTTTTCATGAAATTATCAAGGAAAACTGCCCTGATATTCTAGAACCAGAGGGCAAAATAAATATTGAAAGAATCCACTGATCACTACCTTTAGAAAGAGATCTAAAAAGAGAAACTTGCAGGAACATTGTAGCCAAATTCCAGAATTCCTAGGTCAAGGAGAAAATATTGTAAGCAGCTAGAAAGAAACAATTTGAGTACTGTGGAAATACAATCAGGATAACACAAGAACTAGTATCTTCTACATTAAGGGATCAAAGGGTATGGAATATGATATTGCAGAAGTCAAAGAAACTAGGATTAAAACCAAGAACACCTACCCAGAAAAACTGGGGGAAAAATTGGTCTTCCAATGAAATAGAGGACTTTCAAGCATTCTTGATGAAAATACCAGAGCTGAAAAGAAAATTTGACTTCCAAACACAAGAATCAAGAGAAGCATGAAAAGGTAAACAAGAAACAGAAATCACAAGGGACTGACTAAATTTGAACTGTTTACATTCCTACATGGAAAGATAATATTTGTAACTCTAGAAACTTTTCTCAGTATCTGGGTAGTTGGTGGGATTATACACACACACACACACACACACACACACACACACACACATGTATTACATATATATATATAAAGAGAGAGACAGAGAGCACAGGGTGAATTGAATAGGAAGGGATCATATCTAAAAAAATAAAATTAAGGGATGAGAGAGGAATATATTGGGAAGAGAAAGGGAGAGATGGAATGGGGCAAATTATCTCTCATAAAAGAGGCAAGAAAAAGCTTTTCCAGTGGAGGGGAAAAGGGGGGAAGTGAGAGGGAAAAAGTGAAGCTTACTCTCATCACATTTGGCTCAAGGAAGGAATAACATGCACATTCAATTTGGTACGAAAATCTATCTTACACTATAGGAAATTAGGGGAGAAGGGGATAAGCAGGGTGGGAGGTATGATGGAAGGGAGGGCAAATGAGAGGAGGTAGCAATTAGAAGTAAACACTCTTGAGGAGGGACAAGTTCAAAAGAGAGAATAAAAGAAATGGAGGGCAGGATAAGATGGAGAGAAATACAGTTAGTCTTACACAACATGACTATTATGGAAGTCATTTACAAAACTACACGTATATAGCCTATATTGAATTACTTGCCTTCTCAGTGGGGATGGGTGGGGAGGGAGGAAGGAAGAGAAGTTGAAACTCAAAGTTTTAGGAACAAATGTTGAGAATTGTTTTTGCACACAACTGGAAAATAAGAAATACAGGTAATGGGATATAGAAATTTATCCCTACAGGAGAAGAGGGAAGAAAGGGATAAGAGAAGGGAGGGGTGTTAGAAGAGAGGGCACATTGGTGCAAGGAGCAATCAGAATGCAAGGCATTTTGGGGTGGGAGGACAGGAGAGATGAGGAGAAAATTTGGAAATCAAAAGTTTGTGGAAATGAAGGTTGAAAAATTAAAATAAAATTTTAAAATTCTTAAAAAAAAAGAAAAAGAAAAGTTTGTTATTGGGATTGTGAGAAAACTCGATTGCATTGTTTGAACCTAGAACTGCATGACTGGGAAGCTGGACCACCTTTACCTGCTGCTTAGAGATGCTTAACTAAGGGTCTCTAAGGTTATGATGACCAGAAACCTGGTCAGATCCAAAGACTGATGCAAGGAGTTTTCTCACAATTATACTTCTCAACCCACCCATATGTCTTATTTGAAAACTGTCCCTGCACTGATCAATCAGTTAATGTTTCCTTTTTCCTTTGAATAAATACAGACACTTAAGTGGGAATGGGACACCTCTTTTTTTTCTGAATACAGGGAATTGCATGTAATTGTTCTCCCTCCTTTCCACTCTTGAAACTCTTTCATCTTCTTTCCAACTTGGAAAGCCCCTAATCTTTCCTTCAATTAAAAATCGGGTTACTTAATCTTGTATCCTAGTTTATATCCTGTTAATTGCTTTCTTTTAATGCATAAAAATCTGTTTTCTACTGTATTTGGGGTCCAGTGTCAAGTTGAAGAGACCTGGTCCTAATTTGTCATGCAATTAGCATGCATTGCTTAATAAACTGATATGCTCAGAAACTCTAACCTTTGTTCCCTCAGTTATTTCATATACACCACAGTGTATCTGGTTTGTGTGTGTGTGTGTGTGTGTGTGTGTGTGTGTGTGTATATGTATATATGTGTATGTATGTATACGCATGTACATACGTACTCGCACACAAATATATGCATATATTCACATACATATGCACACATTATATTATCCCTTCAGTAGAGTGCAAATTCCTTGAGAGTATGGATTATTTAATTTGTGTCCTTGTATTTCCATGATCTAGCACAATGCCTGGCTTTTAATAAGTGTTTATTGGACCAAATTTTCATCTTGCCATTCAACTTTATCTTTCTTAGGTAACTCTTTCTCTCTTTCTTTTATCTTTTCATTTGTTTGTTTTCAACATTCACTTTTATAAGATTTTGAGTTCCAAATTTTTTTTCTCCCTTTCCTTCTCCCTTCCCCAAGACAGCAAGCAATCTGGTATAGGTTATACATATGCAATCATGTTAAATATATTTCCACACTAGTCATGTTTTGAAAGAAGAATCAGAAGAAGAGGGAAAAAAACATATGAGAAAGGAAAAAAAAAGAGAAAATACTAAGCTTCAATCTCCATCCAGACTCCATAGTCTTTCTTTTATGTGGGTGGCATTTTCCATCATGAGTCTTGTGGGAGTTGTCTTAGATCATTGCACACACTGCTGAAAAGAGCTAAATCTTTCAACGTTGGTCATCACTTGATGTTGTTGTTACTGTGCACAATGTTCTCCTGGTTCTGCTCACTTCACTCAGCATCAGTTCATATAAGTCTTTCCAGGTTTTTCTGATATCCACCTCATCATCATTTATTATGGAACAATATATTTCATTACATTCATATACCAAAACTTGTTCAATCACTCCCCAGTTGATTGGCATGCCCTCAATTTCCAATTCTTTGCCATCTTAGGTAATTCTCCTAATGCCAGAGAGACTAGTTCAGGGAAGGTGTAAAGTCTTTCCCAGTGTAGGTTCTTCCCAGGACACTATCATACTCACTTGGCAGAAGAGGAAACCAAAGCCCTAACATTAAATAATTTTGTTCAGAATTGCAGAGTGCAGCAGTGGCAGGGCTGGGAAAAGAATCCAAATGGCTGATTTCTAACATGAGACTGTCTACTCACAAATAATATGGAATGCCTAGGTGGTGCAATAGATAGAATGTCAGGCCTGGAGTCAGGAAGATCTATCTTTCTGAGTTCAAATACAACCTCAGATTCTTACTAACTCTGTGACTCTGGGCAAGTTACTTACTCCTGTTTGCCTCAATTTCCTCATCTGTAAAATGAACTGGAGAAGAAAATGGCAAATCACTCCACTATTTTTCTTTGCCAAGAAAACCCCAAATGGGGTCTCAAAAAGTTGAACATGATTGAACAACTCACAAACAAAAATATGAATCATTTTGACTTGGACAATTGTCATTTTTTCTGTTCTAAGTAATTCCAGATCTTTGCTATTCCCAATAACCAGGACCAAGAGGATGGGCAAGTAAATACTTAATGGGGAAGTTTGCTCTGGATGGATGAGTTAGAAAGTCTTCAAATAAAAAAAAAAAAGAAAGTCTTCAAAGCATAGGTTGTTCAAATCTGAAGGGACTTTAGATTGCAGAGCATTAGAACTGGAAAGGACTTCTCTGTGGCCTTTGACAGTATTGATCACACCCACTCACACCCACCCACACCCATACAGAGGCTTCAATTCTCCACCTACCAAATTGATTGCACTTTTCTTCCTTTTCTTTGATGAATCTTCATCCAAGTCATGCCCACTAAACACAGGCACCTCACAAGGCTCTATCTTGGGCCCTTTTCTCTATTAGATATACAATACTCCAGCATATATAGATGCAAAAGAGGCAATGTTTGGCAAAAGGAAAAAAACTTCCCCAAAATTAGTATTATCCAAAAGTGGAGCCGAATACTGTGGGAGATAGGTTCTCCCGCATCATGTCTTCAGCAAAAGCTGGCTTATCATTTGTTTTCTATGGTATAGCAGGGGCTCTTTTCCAGGCTTGAGTAGTACTAATTTGCCATTGGGGTTCTTTCCACCTCTGAATTTCTATAACCTTAACGCTCATCGAACCCAACCCTGTCATTTAGGGAAACTGAATGGGGCCCAGAGATAGAAAGGGGCTTACCTTACTGTCCCTGGCTAGTATAAGAGAACTTATATTTTAACCTAGATCTTCTGAGTTCAAAATCAGGGTGAGGTCAAGAATATGGCTAACTGAGTAAGTGGGAGTTGGTCTGGATGAGTTGCCTTCCAACTCTGAGATTGCGTGATTCTATGTCCTTCAGCCAAGTGTATAACAGATAGGATTTTAGTGTTTTGGCATCATTCAGAGCCAGATCTAAAGGGCAGGCTTTATAGGAGAACAATCCAGGGGTGGCCTACTGGCTCAGACCTACATCTCCCAACTCATCCCTTGTTAATTCACTGTAAATTTTGTCCTGACCTGGCCAATAACTGATCCCAACATGGAGTTTAAACAATTAATCTCTCTCATCATCATTTCATTTTTTGTACATGTGTCCTTGGTGCCTAGTATGATGCCTGGCATATAGTACATGCTTAATAAATACTTGTTGCTGACTTGATCATCATAGGAAGACTAATTAGTTGTAGCACAGTTTCACAGAAAAGGCAGATATAGACCCAGAGGGTGCGGTTTGAGTTCTGCTCTGGTATTATCTAGCCTTGGGCATTCCTTAAAACCCTCTAAGGCTCAGTTGCTTCTTCTGTGAAATGGGGATAAAAATTTTTGTCCTACTTATTAAGTGGGCTGTGAGGAAAGCACTGGAAAAACTTAAACCACTAAAAAAATATGGACTATTAATAATTCCACATTGCCTTGTTGTTGTTGTTGTTTTTGTCCTTTGTTCTTGAAGAGGACCATGACATCAAGATGATGACATGACTTCCAGTTGACTTTGATTTGAGGGAGGAAGGGCTGTGCAAGGTCACCAACCTCACTTTCTCCTCCAGAGTCATCTGGGTCCAGTGGCCTGATATTCATCAGGACAAATGGGGATGACCCAGCACGTAATTCATGTTGCCTATGAAGCTACAGGACCACAACAGGGGTAAAAGTCGAAAAAATTGGTCACTCTACTAATTATTTTTACCTACATAACACCAAAATCAGCAGCTGCCTCCAATAACCTCTTTTCCCTGCATCCAATGGTTTGGGGATGTGAGGTGATCAAGATGACTGATGGTTTTGTCATCAGATGAATAAGAGATAAGCACTTCTTTTTCGTTGTGTTTCTTTCAGCCTGGTTATCATACAGTGAGTTAAAAAGTCCACTCGTGGGGTGCAGCATCACCAAGATCCAGGCAGCCAAACCTAAGCCTCCTCTAGCTCCTGCTCTTTCAATGGTAAAGAAACTTCATGTTTTAGAGTTCCAAATAAAACAGAATTCCCTAGCCATAGTACAACACAAAGAACACAGGCTCAGAAGTTAGAGGACCTGAGTTCAAAGCACACTTTTTTTTTGTTTGTTTACTACCTGGATGATATTGGGCAAGTTACTTAGCTTCCTTAGGCCTCAGTTTCCTGGTTTATAAAATGAGAGATTGGACTCAACAAGCTCTGGTGATCTTTTCCAGCTCTAGAGCTATGAACCTATTGTAGTGAGGGCTGTCCCCCACATCTCATGGGGGGTGTTGTCCTGTGGCCCAAAGGGAGGTAGAATAGAAATTTCTAGCCTCTTTTTCCCTCATCTTTCTCCAAAGGAGATGTTAATTCTTACCAGCAGGAGAAGCAGAAGGTTGGGGCTAGAAGTAGGGTCACTCTGCTCTCCGTAGAAAGAGAACATTCAGCTAGAATTGTATGTATCTGCTCTCTTAAATACTGCTAGTCTAGGGGATTTGGTTTTCAAGTTCCATCTAACTTCTTTTTCAAAAAAAATTTCAAACATTTTATTTTTTACAATGTAAGTGTAAAAACAACTTATAACATTGGTTTTTTAAAATTTTGAGTTCCAAATTCTTTCCCTCCTTCCCTCCCCTCCTCCTTCCCTGAGACAGCAAGCAATTTGATATAGGTTATACATGTGCAGTCATGTGAAACATATTTCCATATTAGTTATGTTATGAAAGAAAACACAGACCAAAAAAAATCCCAAGAAAAATAAAGAAAGTAAAAAGTATACTTCGATCTGCATTCAGACTCCATCAGTTCCATCTCTAGAAGTAGATCGCACTTTTCATCACAAGTCCTTCAGAATTGTCTTGGATGTCAACCTAACGTCTGATCATTGTTTCATTAATTGGAAAGTGTAGGGCCTCAAACTTTAAACCCAAGGCTTGACTTTCTTCCCATTAAATGCCAATTTCATAATGAACACACACATAGTAAGTACCAAAGAAACACATTAATCCAAGTCCATAGCAAAACAGAAATCAGAGAAAGTATATATAGGAGAATATATATGAGACAATATAGAACGAAGGAGCTCTTCCATTGGGAGCAAGATAACTCAGCTCAACCAAGAAAAAAACCAAGAAAAAAACCTCCAGACCTCACCCAAAGGGATGTTCCCCAAAGAGTCATAGGCACATTGCATTAATCTCCAGCATTGAGGAGAGAGTCCCATACCAAAGAGCTTTGACACTTGGGTCACACTATGATTGTCTCCTCTTCTCTTTCTTAGACTCTGACATCTCTGAACAGAATCATGGAAACTCAGTGCTGGTATGGACCTCAGAGGCAATTTAGTTCAACCACTAACTGAACAAAAATCCCATCTATAATCCAAACCAATCCAGTAAACGTTTATGAAGTGTCTACTAGCATCTCTATCGTCTGTCATTCTACCCAGGCACTGAATGAAGCCTGGGTTTCTATTGCCTACCCATACTTTGAATTTGCATATTCCCACTTGCTACTGCAGATACACACACACACACACACACACACACGCACACATGGGCACACGCATAAACAGACACAGAAGGGTTGGCATAAGTTTTTCTTTTCTCTTTGGAAAATGATGGGACTTCATTAAAAGTCTGCCAATATTCTCCCATGTTGGTTTAGAACTCTTTGGAAAGGAGACCTCCACAGCAGCTGTTGGATAAGAGAACATGGTCTGCAATGACCACGGTACCTTTGGTTCTAAATTTCTGAACCAACATACATTAATCAAGCACCCACTGGGTGTATGGCTTAACGCTAAGTACTATGATGGTTTCCCTATGCCACAAGATAACCCTATTGGTCATTTTTGCACTATTCCACCTCATGCTAGAGTCATATCCTAGGATTTAGGATGAGAAGAGACCTCTCAAGATCACCTTCTACAACTGCCTCATTTTGCAGATCAGGGAGCTAAGGCCCAGAAAGATTAGGTGATCTACCCAAGGAGGTGGGCAGCAAAGATGAGAATCAAACTCAGCTCCTCTAACTCTAAATCCATTACTCTCTTCCAGCCATCCCAGGAGGTTCACGGGCCAGGAGCCCTTTTCACTAGATGCCCACAACGCATACTTTATTGGTGTGACAAGGTAACTTGTGTCATGAGGTAGCTGATGCTGACAGCCCTCTGAGGCCTATGCTTACTTTCTTGTGCTGAAATATAAAACACCAGTTACTGAATGCCAAAAAGGTAATTTAAATGTTAAAATATTTGTGATGGTGGCAATTGCATGCATTCTTTCTATCTAATTGTGGCAGGATTAATCTGTCCTTAATAGAATAGAACTAATAATTTATATTATTATCTTTAATAATATAATTCTATTTAAAATTTCCATTTGCATTGTTCATCTCAGGGCGGTTGCCCTGAGCTCCAGAGCATTTAGATAGGGATTTGCTACAGCTGCTTATCATGTGCACAAGTGGGGATTTGACCAGGCAATTTTCAGAAAAATAAAGATCAGTTTCTGATGAAAAGAAGCTAAAAAAAAGTAAAATTATAGTATTAAAATGAGTAGACATTAACATGTCATATTTACAAAATGAAGGGGGAAAAAAAACCCACACAACCTAATCTGATCTGAAGTCTCTCCCACCCCCTAAACATATGTTTTAGGTCTTCCAGGGGGATCCCTTATTGCTCTGTTTAACGTGTTAGGGATGCCTATTCTTTTAGTAGAAACATAAATGTTAAGCTCATAATGGAGCGACTGTACAGCATAGGGAAATAACCAGTGACTTAGGAGTCAGTTTTAGTCCTGACTCTGACACTAATCTGCTTGTGTGAACAGGAGCAAGGCTCTTGGTCTCAGTTTCTCTATTTGTAAAATTAGAGATCAGTTACCTCCTTTCCCTTCCAATCTTTTCAGCTTCCTTTTATGTGTTTTCCTCCCCATTAGAAATGTCACAATTGTGTCAGAAAGTAAGCTCCTTGAGGGCAGGGATAATTTTTTTCATTTTTATTTGTATACCTAGTGCCTGATAGTAAACTCTTACTAAAAGTTTGTTGATTGACACGTTAGTTGCAAGGAACTTCAGGGATTCACCAAACTAGTCCTGTCATTTTCACGATGACAAAAAAGAGTTACAAAGTAATTAAATGACCTGGCTCAGGTTCCACAGGTAATAAACATAAAGCAGAGCTTGGGTCCAAATTCTGCGTCCATATCCAGGGCTACCTTACGCTGGAGCTGGACTAGAATAAGGGGACCCTGAAGTTCCTTCCTGCTCCCAAATTCCATTGTTCCATTCAGAGAGTAGACACAGATTTAGTGGAATGATTTTGACTTCCTTCCATGAGCCCCAGTGGCTGGAGGTAATGATCTGAGGCGGTCATTTGCTGAAGGCTTTTTATAAAAAGCAGGAGTGTTTCTCTGTATTTTGTACCTTCTTCCAGCTACTGAAGCTGTCAAAATTTCTCCAACAAAGCATCTGTAAATATTTATCTGCTATTATTGAACGTTGCCTGTGAGGCCAGGATACCTCGTCACAGTTGACAAAATGGGTCCCTGAACATTTTGAGGTCATAGTGCCCATTGTGCCCATACTAACAGAGGCTGTCCCTCTCCTCAGAGAAAGGATATGAATATTTATTGTGTACCGATTACTCTTTATGCTCTTTATGAGACCAGAAAGGATAACTACTATGTGGGAGACATAGGGATGAAAATGAATTTGGTAAAGGCCTCTGGGATGGCCTAGTGAAAAGCTGATACACTAATACCCAACTTTTCCAAAACAGCTAAGAACCAGGAGGAAAGCAATAATAAATTAATAAACAGACAGACAGATAAATAAATGGATGAGTGAGTGAATGCATAAATAAATAGATGAATCAATCAATTAATCAATCAATAAAAGAGTAAACAAATAGCTTCCGAGTTGATAAAAGAGTTACAATGTAATGTCCATGCATTCAAGGTTATATATTTTGCTTACAGGAGAGTGAATCAGTTCCTTATTCAGAGCCAATTCATTCTTATTTTGCACATAATTCTACCATGCGTGTGCTTTTGTAACACGCAGGAGATTGGAAAGAGGGATGTGGGACACGCATATTTAGGAGCCAAAACGCAAAAGTTGGAAGTGAGTGTCTGACAGAATGAGAGAAGACAGAAAAACTATAAAACGCAGATACAATGTTAAAAAAAAAACAACACAGCAATCTGAGACAAGTTTATATGGGGCAAATTGTCTTATATCCTCCACAGACGTTAAGTGTATCACTGAATTATTATTGCTTAGTACAAGAATATGTTGAAAATAATGACCCTGAGTCATCAAGAAAAGATATGTCCAGTATTCCCAGTTGAAGAAAGCTGAAAGAATACAATGCATTTTATAAGGATTTCCATCCCAAATTATTAAAAAAAAAAATGTTTTTGAAGTATTTGGAAGTAAAAGGGGTGAATACTTGGCTAACCTCTCCACAATCCAGAATGATGTATTTAAAGCAGCTCTTGAAATAGGGAAGATAATAGAAATTTGAGTGGTGAGGCATTGTAGCAGAGTGGAAAAAAGAACGAGCTGGGTTTCTAGAGAACTTGGTTTTAGTTCCCCTTATACTACAAACTGTGGGGCTTTAGGTTAGCTGCTTCACTTCTCAGGGACTCAGTTTCCTCATTTGCAAAGGAGAGAACTAGACCAGAGAGTCTCCAGGGTCCTTTTTAGCATTCTGTGATTTTTGTGTTTTCAATAACCCTACGTTTTCCTAATGACCACAACAATGTTATTTTTAGACCAAAAAAGAAAAAAAAGGCTCTCCAACAAGAATTCCACTTTCCAAACCATGTGGAGGCCAGCTGGCTGCAGGCAGCTCTTGCTGAAAAAACATGCTGATGCTTTTGGCAAATCTGGATGAATCTTGCATTAGGTAGCATCTCTGCTGTGACGTTTGTCTCCCTACATTCTTACCTTGAGTTTAAAAAAGGAAACAAATAGGGAGGTGGAGGTGGGAAATGGGATTTGGAGATGAACCAAAAGTTTTGTCTGCTGTGGAGTATCCCTCTTCATTAATGTAAGAAACTTTTGAGTTCCACAAATTCTTCTCACTTCTGATTGTAGATTTACAGAAGTTTATGACCCATAATTAGGCAAAAGAGTTTTTCTGAACTTTTGGAGTTTTAAAAGGTGAGCAAGTATACAGATCAAATGGTAACTTTCCAACATATTATCTTAGAATGGATGAAACTTAGAACCATGGAATAACAAAACCAGAGACCTGTATAACCACAGGTTCCTAAAATCATCTAATAATAGTATCATAGAATTAGAAGGGTCATCCAGGTCGTTTTCCCAACCAAAACAGGACTTCCAGTCTTCCAGAGACTAGAGTATCCCTGATTCAAAATTATCCATACTCTGCTTGAACATTTCCATTGATGGGGACCCTCAGTCAACATTTGTAACAGGCCTACTACATTCAAGGCTCTGTGCTAAGGGTCTCTGAGTGAGTCTCAGAAATGACCTTGTACCCTTTTCTCCTCCAACTGCTCCCTGCCATGCTCTAAAACAAGTACATTTGTTTCCACCAAGAGGCTCAAGCCCATCCACACAGAGGTCACTTCTGGTTCTGATTAAGAAGTGCATATAAGAACTGGTTGCTTCAGAAAGGCCTCGGCTATTCAGTGGTAGAAATCTTTCTGACTCCTGGTGCTACATGTTCCTGTTGCTCATCTCTATCCTGGCCTCTCACTTCTTGGGCTTTACTGGATGGATGTTTGATCCTTGTTTCCTAGCCTAGGTTTCTGATTATTTCATCTCCTGGACTAAGGACCCTACTTGTTTGTCTGACCTAGATCTGCGATATTTCCCATCTTAGCTGACTCCCAATATTTGATCTAGTGTCTCTTCAGACATGCGGAATCTGCTAGACTTCTGTCTGCTATGCTGGATTACCAATCCTAACCCCTCCAAGCTATCTCTGTCTTGTTCCGACTCAAATCCCAGTGTGACAAGAGAGGAGGATGAATAATTGAATTAAAAAAATTATTAAGGCTTACTCCATGCAAGCACTGTGCTAAGTGTACCCAGTACAAAAAGAAAAGTAAGCTATGATCCTTGCTCTCAAGAAGTTCACGTTCTAATAGGGGGAGACAAGGCAGAGAGGAGGCTTCAGTTGAAAGACAGGTGAAAAGGTTCTATGGTCCTTAGAGTACAGCAGTAAAGCAAGTGGTGACCCATCATTTTAGTGTCATTTCCATTGGTAAATCCACGGCCCTTTCTAATGTTGAGCTCGTTGGCAAGGCTAAGGACTTGGTGGTGAGAATTTTCTGGGTCTTTACTACCTGTGGCTGCTGAGGAGGTAGGTACTACAGCAGTTGCAGGAGCAGCTTCCAGGTCACATCTCAACAAGGACTGCTCCACTGAATGATGGCTGGGCAGAGTGGGGCAACAGATGGAAGTAGGGCCAGTGGTCTAATGGGTACAGCTATGCCCTGGGCTCCTAGGATTGCCTTCCTAATTGGTGGCAGCTGGTTGGTGGTTGGTGGTTGTGATGACTGATGGATATGGGGAGAAGGACTTCTCCACCAAGGTTGCTCCATAATGCTAACTGGGTTATGGGGGGCAGTGGTGATGAGGCTCAATGTTACTGCTTCAGGCTGGTGTAGTTTATTCAATCCTGACACTTCCAGCCCTTCTTTCAACCTTTTCTTAGACTGTGTCTAAGAGTCCAATAGTTACAGCCAGTAAACAATTCAAACAAATGATAGCTACTGAAGAATATTTTTTAACACAGATATGCTAAAAAATATTCTTCAGTCCATAATAATTACTTATATTATAATAATGTATATATAATATATATAATAATTACTTACATAATAACTACAGTTAATAATAATTACTTACATTTGCATAACATTTTATAAAGCTCACATGATCTCATTTGTTCTTCATATCAACCTTGTAAGGCAGGCACGTGATACAAGTAATATTGCACCCATTTTAAAGATGAGAAAATTGGGCCTCCAAGAGGTTAAACAATTTGTCCAAGATCAAATGGATACTAAGTGGTGGCTTTTGACTCCAAATTCAGTGGGGTTTTTTGGGGGTTTTTTTGCCAGAGTATAGACTCTCATTCGCTTAAATGCTTGTTACAGTCCTACTTTCTGCTTTTATATAACTTTGCAGATCTGAGCTCAAAAGTACCCAAATCTTCCAATTTATAGATTGTTATGCATACTTAAATGCTTTAAAAGATAGGATTTTGTTACTGGGTCCTCCCTCTGCTTAGCCTTCCAGCTTGTATTATTGTTTAAGGGGGAAGGAGAATGGCAGAATGTCTTTGTGTTAGGAAGCAGCGGGACAAAATGGAAAGAGAGTGCTAGTTCTAGAGTCTGAGAATCTGGGTTCAACTGCTACCTCTGAGAAACCCTTTCCTTGTGACCTTGGACAAGGCACCCAAACCTTCCTTGGCCTCAGTTTCCTCAACTGTAAAATGAAAGGGATTGGACCTAGTGTCCTCTGAGGCTCCTTCCTGTTCTGGATCTACCATGCACAGCACCTAAAGCACATAGTAGGACTGGGGTATTTTATTAGTACAGGGAGCTCTTGTTTGAAGACACTTCCTCGTTCAATGCTGATTTGTGTTTTATTTGCTATTTGTAATTTTGGAGAATTTCTTGAAGCATTCAGAGTTTAGGTGATTTGCCCAGGGTCACTCAGCCCTTGAGTGTCTGCATCAGGATTGGAATGCAGGTAGATACAGGCTAGCTTTAAGCTTCCTGACTCCAAGGCCAGCTTTCTACTAGCTGTTATGCTGCTTCGCTTACGGTAGGCATTTGCTTGCTGAGTGATGATTCCCAGCGTTATCAGATGAGTTCTGTGAGCTTCATTGATCAAAAAAAACCTCATCATCTGGTATTTTGCTTTTGACAGTATAACACAGTAAAGAGGGTGTCAGACTTGGAGTCTCAAAAACCTGAGTTCAAACCCTTCTCCAGAAGCTTATTAGCTGTGTGACTCAGGGCAAGTCACTTAACTTTTCACAGACTCAGTTTCCTCATCTATAAAATGTGATAATAACACCTTCCTTGAATGGCTATTGTGAGGATCCAATGAGGTAATATGCATAAAGTACTTTATAAACTCTAAAGCCTACATAAACGCTACCTATTTTTAGAGCCTCTCCAGACTTAGCTAGGTGGGTCCTTAGTTGCTGGTCTGATTTGTGGCCTGAATGCAAAGCCTTTCCAGCTTGGCAGGGCCTGCCAGAGCTTGCTGATCACTGCCATAGCCTTCAAGAACCCCAAGCTTGCCTCTAGGCCACAATGAGGCATCTGAGAAGTAGAGAACTCCAGTGGAGATCTATATAGAATAGCTATTTCATGTTTATGACAGTTCTCCTTTTAAGGGTTATTTCTTTTCTGGGATATCAGGCAAATACCAGTCACCCAAAGAATAAGAAAGAGACACCATTTATAGGAATATAGCATTTTAAAGTGAGAAGGGAGTGTGGAGGTCATTTAATTCAATGTTCTTATATACAGATTGATAACAGACCCCAGAGAGGTGAGTCTCAAACCCTTCCCTCTACCCTCTTCCAACATCTCAAGTTCACATTTTACCTTTAAAAATATTTCCTTAATAAACATCTGCCCTGGGGATTCTGCTCCAGGGTCAGTTTCTGTTTGGGAAACCAGAGGTCTCTCAGTGAAATGCTCAGATTACCTTTTCTCCCCCACCTGCCAGGGCCTCTAGCGCCTCCCCTCCATTCCCACTCTCCCTCCCACTCTGGTCTCTCCTACCCATTCTAGATACCTCCTTAGTCTTCTCAACTTATAGTTGCCCAAGAAAACAACTGGAAATGAAACTCAGGTTTCTTATTTACAAAATAAAAGGGGGTGCGGAATCAGGGTTTCTTGACCTTATTTTTATATGCTGGACCCCTTTGTCAGTCTGGTGAAGCCTATGGACTTCTTGGAATAATGATTTTAAATGCATAAAATAAAATACATTGGATTACAGAGGAAACCAGTTATATTGAGTTAGTTATCAAAGTATTTTTAGAAACAAGTTCTCAGGGGACAGCTAGGCTGTGCAATGGATGGAGCATTGCCCTGGAGTCAGGAGGATCGGAGTTCAAATTTGGCCTCAGACACTAGCTGTATGACCCTGGGCAAGTCACTTATCCCTGCTGTCTCAAAAAAAGAAGTTCTCAGACCCCAGGTTAAGAGCCTTTGATCAGATGATATTTAATGATCAGTCGATCAACAACCACTTATTCAATGCTTACTACCTGATAAGAACTGAGTTAAAGTACCTCGGGATACAAATTACAACAGAATCACAGACCCTCAGGGATGGCATGGGTCTCAGAGGTCAATCTGTATCTGAACTAGAATGAATAACAGCTAACATGTATGTAGTTCTTTAAAGTTTCCAAAGAATTTTACACTTGTCTTAGCTGATCCTCAAAATATCCCTGAGAAGGTTCTATTATTGTCTTTATTTTATAGAAGAGGCAAAGTGATTTGCCCAAAGTCACACAGCTATTAAGTATTTGAGGCAGGATTTGAACTCAAGTCAACCCTGATTCCAGGTCCAGAACTTTGCCCACCTAACAAACCACTTGCTAGTCCTCTAACCTTTGCTTGAAGACCTTTAAAAATGAGGGAGAACCCACAACTTCCTGAGGCTGCCTTGCATTGTTGGAGAGTTCTAAGGGTTCAATTCAATAAACTCGTATTAGGTGCTCCCCATGGGCCAGGCACTGTGGTGAGGTGCTAGGGATAAGAGGACAATAAGAAAACAGCGCTGTCCTCAAGGAGCCTCTATTTTACTGCGGGATACAGTATGTACACAAGTTGTGGGAGGCTGTATGGTACATTAGAAAACTAATTGAACTTGAAATCCCAGGAGGTAATTTTTAAATTCAAATCTGCCACGAACTACCTGTGTGTGACCTTGGACAAATCTGAGGGAACTAGCTGATATCTTCTCCTCTCCAGAAGAAATATCCCCTAGTTTCTGCAACTGATATTCATCTGGCTCAAACTCTGCATCCTTCACCATTCTGATACCCATTTCTAGATACTCACAATCTTAGCACTTCCTCAAGTGGCTTCAGAGAGAAACAGAGTATTCTTGATTTGATCTAGCCAGATTTGAGCAAAGGGGTACTATCACTGTCCTAGTCTTAGATCTAGTCATCCTAAGATCCAGGCTGGAAGAAAAAGAACCCTGTATCCACAGCACAGGTCTTACTAATTTTGGGAGCAGTGAGGCAGCTCCAAGCCACTGGGAATTCTGACCCTTCTTCAGATAACAGAACCATAGATTTATAGGCTCTTATAACTGGAAGGGACTTTGGAGAAAGGCACTGCAGTGTCATGCAAAGAACACCAGGCAGAGACAGGGCACTTGGATTCTGGTCCCAGATCTCCTATATTTGAGTGATGTGGTCATGAGCCTTACTTTCTAATTTGGGCTTGTTCCCTCATCTGTAAGCTGAAAGAGTTGACCAAGCAACAACGATGAGAATAACTAACATTTATATGGTGCTCACTATCTATCAGGCACTGAGCTGAGCACTTTACAGTTTATTTATCTCATTTGATCCTCCTAACACCCCTGGGAGGTTGGTGCTATTATGATCCCCATTTTTTTTTTTTTGGTTGTTCAGTCGTGTCCAACTCTTTGTGACCCCATTTGGGGCAAAGATCCTGGACTGGTTTGTCATTTCCTTCTCTAGCTCATTTTACAGATGAGGAAACTGAGGCCAACAGGGGTAAGTGACTTGCCCAGGGCCACACAGCTAGTTAAGTGTCTGAAGCCAGATTTGAACTTGGGTCTTCCTGACTGCAGGACCAGCATTCTTAGCTATCTCTCTCAGTTGCAATGCTCTGATTATATAAAGATCTAATTTCCAACTCCTACCCAATGTAGAAAGTTCCTCTAATACATCTCTGACTTATGGTCATCCAACTTCTGCTTAGATATTTTCAATGATGGGGGACTTAGCCCTCCTACCTCCTCAGGCAGTTTATTCCATAGTTGGACAGCTCTAATTATTTAGAATTCTCTGCGTTTTAGCTAGCTGAATTCTATCTCCCTGTAACTTCTACCCTAGGTGGCGAAGTGGATAGAGTGCTGGGCCTGGAGTCACAAAGACTCACTTTTTTGAGTTCAAATCAGTCCTCAGACACTTACTGTGTGACTCTGGAAAAGCCACTTAATAGTGTTTGCCTCAGTTTCCTCATCTGTAAAATGAGGTGGAGAAGAAAATGGCAAACGACTCTAGTATCCTTCCAAGAAAAACCCCAAATGGGGCCATGAGGAGTCAGACACCCATTGGGTTCTAGTTATGCCCTTTCCTCTGAAGAATTCTCTAGTCAGTTCTCCCTTCTACCTGACTGCTCCTGCTCCCTAATCCAAACATATGAAGATGTCTCTTATGTACAGTCTGCTGTTTTTTCTTCACCAGGTAAACAACCTCAGATCATATAATCCTTTCTCACATGGTATGGTTTCTGGATCTATCTAGGCTACTTTTCAATATGTATTTGTTGGTGTCCATCTTAAAAACAAAGTGCCCAGAGCCACACACAGTGTTCTAGATGTGGTCTGAACAGGGAAGAAGTATATTGGGACAATCAACATCAGTCAGACGAGTCTGAGCAAGTATTCAGGGACCTCTGGACTTCAAGAAAGATGTAAAGTTTGGGAATTAATCCTTTGTGGGTGGCATGCTGGAGAGAATGCTGGGCTTAGAGTCAGGAAGACCTGAGTTCAAATACCCTCCCCAATACTCACTGTGTGACCATGGTCTCCCCATCTGTAAATGAGATGCTAGTGCCTTATGGGGCTTTTGTGAGAGCTAAACAAGAATGTGTCTAATGCTTTTCAGATCTTAGAGTGCTATATAAATGTCAATTAATATTATTATTTTTAAAGGTAACTTTTAAGATTATTGAAGCAACAGAAACAACCTACAGTAAAGATAATCTCAAATCATAGCTAATCCATCAATAACTTTCATTTTTATTTAGGAAATTATTGATTTCAAATTGTTTACATTGTGTTTTTCTTAGGGTAAGTCAATACTAGGTTGTACTTCCTGATTACACACCTTCAGAAAGGAAATGGTCCACCCCTAGAGACACAAGGGTGGAGTGATGTTAGGTCTAAAATAAAATGGATAATCCAAAAAATGCATACTCTTCACCCAAATAATTGAGAGTTCACTAAAAATAAACCTGTCGTTGGGCCCTTTCCAGCACAGTGTTTTTATGACCTGGTAATTGATGGTGTGGACTCTTCTGCGGCTAGAAGCCATTAGAAAGCCTAAAGGGGAATTGACAGTGTCTTCTCTCTCCTAGTTTAGTTTGGGTGAAATGAAATAAGACAATGTGAGAGCTCCACTCCTCTCTTCCTGATTCCTGCATGGGGGCATTTCTGGTCTCTCAAAATGACTCTTTACTTAGTTGCACATTTTGTACCCTTGCCCCATTCCATTCACAGTGCATGCTGCTTGACTTTCATTTTGTCTTGTGAATCAATCCAATGGCTAGCCTGGCAGTGGGTGATCAATAAACGTATGGAACTGAATTTTACAGAGGAGAGAAAACTGAGGTTGAGAGAGGAATTGACTTAGTCTAGGTGACACAGTTACTTGAGTTACAGAATAATAGATTTGAGTTAGAAGGTCCTTTGGGAGAGCCATCTCTTTCCATTCCAGATCCCTGCAGGTTCAGGCTTGGTTGCCTGGTACTAAAGACTTCTTGCCCCTGGAGATGCTGGCTTTCAAAGATACTCTTTCTACTTAATTGTGGGTGTTAGTTTGGGGGCATTTACTCAGAAAATGTCTCATCTCTCACTCCAGATGAGTCCAGGTTCTACCAAGCATTAGGAAGAGGTCTGGTTATCCCCATGAGAACTGCTGGCCACGGACTGCCAGAAGGCTGGGATAGCCAGGAGCTTGAGCTTGGCATGTGCAACGCTTGGCCTTCACATCCTATACAGGAGCTCACGTGTGTCTGATGCTCTGGCAGCACCAGCCCACCAAACCACGTTTCTGCCCATGCCTGCCAAACCCTGGAGGCTGAACCACCCCCATCGGTCCCTGTCCCACATGAACCTTGGCCAAGGGTGGGAAGCCTTCTGCCAGGCCTATAGTTGGCAGGCTAGGAGAAGATGAAACTGCTACTTTTTTTTATTAGTCTCAGATTTTGGGGGGGATGAGAAGAGTTGCTATTAACCCCTTGTGTTCTGTACAGGGCTTCCCCCCAAACTTTTTGAGGCAACTCATCGGGTGAGATTAACCCCTTAACCTCTTCCCCTACACTTTCCTTGAAAGAAGTTACTGCTTGAAGTTAACATTCTAACTTTCTACGTTCCACACAGGCCTGTCTCCCAAACTTTCTTCGAGTCTCCTTTTTTGTGGAGACACGGTGGCAGCGGGCGGGGAAGGGCTCCCATTCACGCCTGGTGTTCCAGCCAGGGCCTCCCCACAGAACTTTTAAACATTAAAAACGTCCTTTTTGTGGGGGGGAGTTCCTGTTAACTCCTGCGATTCCCTATACGGCCTTTCCCCAGAAAACTTTTCCCAAGCACGACATTCCCCAACTGCTGACAGTTGAGGGGAGCGCTGAGGGGTCGGCCTCGCGGGGCGGCCCGGCGCTGGGGCACGGCGGCCCCTCCCGGGGTGGCGGGTCCGCGGGTGCGGGAGCCCGGGCGGCTGCGGGAGGGCCAGGGGAAGGGGCGAGCGTGCCGGCGGGAGCGCCGTCGGGGGCAGCGCCCGGGGCGGCCGTGATGGCGGAGCAGGCGGCGGCGGCGGGGACGGCCCCGGGCCGGGAGCGGCGCTGCCCGCGGCGCCCGAGCAGCCGCCGCTGAGGCTGCCTGCCCACCCGCCGGAGCCGGAGCCGGAGCCGCAGCCGGAGCCCGAGGAGGAGGAGGACGAGGAGGGGAGGAGGGGAGGAGAGGAGAGCCGGGCCGGGCCGGGCCAGGGGCGCGGGCAGCCCAGCCGAGCCGAGCCGGGCCGGGGGCGCCCCGGGCGCCGCAGCGCGGGCGGAGAGCGGGGGCCCGGCGCGTGTTCCGGGGGCCCTTCGGAGCCCCCCCGTCCTGAGCAGGGAAGGAGGGGGAGGGGAGGAGGAGGAGGAGAGGCAGGAGGAGGAGGAGGGGGAGGGAGCGGGGGAGGCGGCGGCGGCGGCGGCATAGGCATTGTGCACGCACCACATCCCCGGGCCGCGAGGAGGAGGACGCGACGGAGCCGCCTCCGCCAGCGCAGACCCATGAACCAGCCCGGCGGCGGCGGCGGCGGCTCCTCGGCGGCAGCGGCGGCCCCGCAGGTACAGCGGGCGGGGCGGGGCGGGGGCGCGAGCGCGGGCGCGGGCGCGGCGGGGGGCCGGGGGGGCGGGGGGGTGCGGGAGGATCCCCCCAGCCGCCCGTCCTGTCCCGGCGCGGGGCGCGCCCCGGAGGGGGCGGAGGGCAGCCCGGAGCGGAGCGTTGTGGGGTTGCGGGGAGGGGGGTGCGGACCGGGAGCCGAGGGGCGAGGTGAGGCGGGGGTCGGGCAGTGCTACGTTTCCCGGTGCAAACTGTCTCGTTGTAAAGCCGATTATTGTGTATTTTCCTTTGGAAAAGAACTGCAGAATGTTGGGGTTCGGGGACGGTGTGGGGGCGCCTCCCCTTTGCACGCCGCGGGCTGTGCTCTGTTTTTTCTGCCCCAGTTTCCCCCCACCACACACATACCCACTCCCTCCCCTCCCACCCTTCCCCCCTGCTCGGACTGGAGCCCTGAAAACAAAGCAGCGAACAGCAGCCATTACAGTTTGGACAATTCACATTTTGCAAAAATGCAACCCCCTCCAACCTCCCCCCTCCCCCCTTGAGAAATCTGCAAATTGTTCCTGCCCCTGGCAGGGCCCCAAGCTTCTGGGCTCCCCCCTGACGCACCCCTTCTTCCCACGGGGCGCCCCTTCTTTGCAACAATCTTTTTATTTTAGGCCACAATTCTCTTTCTCAATTTTTTTTTCTAATTTTTCTTCAAACGGTAGTTTTTTTCCCATTAAAACGACGCCACCTAGAGGATACTATTTTGTAAATAAAAAAAGAAATTAAAATTGAAAAAAGGAAATATTTGCTATTTCTTCTTTTTTTTTGAAAAAGTTTGAATTGTGAGACAAGGGGGAAAAGATTTCTTTTTCTTCTTCCTGGGGAGGGTGAAAATTCTCTCTCTGGGCATCTCAAGTGCAGGGAGACAGTTTTATTCCTGAAGCTAAATCCTTCTCATGTGTAAATGAAAATTAAGCTAGAATTTGAATGAATTCAGGGGTTGGTGAGAAGAAAGCAAAAATCTTTTTCTAGATAAAAGGAAGCTTTGCCCATCCAATTCACTTCAATTTTAGACAGCCATCCTGGGCTGAGCCAAGAAAGAACTGCTTTCTTTAGTTGAAGGAAACTAGCAGAATTAGCTTTTGAAGCAATTAGGAATTGTACTTCATTGTAATTTGGAACTTACTTAGCTTAGTGCAGTAAAATCCTGATTTCACAATTTGACCATATTTAAAATTTTTCCATTTTCCAAGCATGGAGGATTAGAGAAAAAGAGACCTTGTAGCATTGGCTTTGGACACACCCCAGAAAAATTGTAGGGTTTTTTTTGGGGGGGGAGATAATTTTACATTTACATTTTGCTGCATTTAAATCACAAGGTTTTGAAGAAAAACTGAATGGATTAGAAAATGGAAAAGTTAAAAGTGAATTGTTTGCCCTTTTTCTTGTATTTCAAGATTTGAAATTTTTGTCAAATTTTTAAAAATTTTGCTGACCTTAAATAAAAACATGATTTTTGGATTTTGCTTACTTCAGAATCGGTTTTTGCTATTTTTGTTTGTAAAGGAAATGCTCTTTAGCACCTTCCCCCTACCTTTGACATAAATTCAGAAATAATTCTAAATTCATTTTCAAAATTGAGTACCCCACAGGTTTGTAGGCGAGACCGCCATTATAAGATATGCATAATTAACATTATTATGAAAAAATTAACAGTGTATTCATAGAAACCTATTTTTGAACATTAAAATAAATCACTTGATAAGGACGTGGATAGAAAGACATTTGATAGTTATAAATTTTCCTTTTCTCATTCCCTGTTTGTAATCAGCCCTGAAATGTGAATTTTTTTTCCCTTGTAACTGTTGTGTTTCTCCATTATTAGGCATCTTGGTTTGATATGGTTAGTGTTGCCTTGTGCAAATGGTAGTGATTTCAGCATTGGATATATATTTTTTTAAAAATTGATGACTTTTAAAAGGAAAAAAATCCATCAGCATTGACATTATTTGGATCTGTTGGGGAAAAAATGACGAAATTTCACTGACTTGACAAGAAAGCAACAAAAAGGAGGGGAAAAGGGTGTGAATGTGAAAATTCATAGTCTTATGTATCTCCCCAAGTGGCCCACTTACATTGCTGAAGAAACAGGAAAAATTTCAACCCAGCTGACTGTAGCAGCAAAATTTAATTTGGAAAACACACACACACACAATCTCTCTCTCTCTCTCTCTCTCTCTCTCTCTCTCTCTCTCTCTCTCTCTCTCTCTCTCTCTCTCTCTCTCTCTCTCTCTCTCAGAACCTAGTTTTTGCTCTGAACAGGAAAGACCATCTGCAACTGGTATTTCAGTCAGTTTCTTTAGCCTGAAATAGAAGGAAATGGGGGCTTTTTTTGGGTGAGAGGAATTTCAATCAGAACAGATTTGGAACATTAAAATAAGGAACCCCCTGAAAACTGAGGGCTTATTTTTGGGAAATTGATACTTACTTCAGCAATGGTTGGAGCTTAGTAGGCAAATGGGTTCTAAAACAGAGCCCCACTTTTTTCCACTCCAGTTCCTCGTTTCCCTTGGGTAGATAGTAGTGGAAGGCTAGTCTGTGGCAGGGAAGGAGGCTGGGCAGTCCATGGGAAAGACTCTTGGGTGGCTCAGTGAGAAATCACTGATAGAGCTGGTTATTATGGAATACCAGTTGGACTTTGATGGTCCTAAGTCATTGATTGAGGACTGATGTGAAGCCCTTCTTTATTATAGTATTAAATGAGATAATAGCCAACGTACTGCTTTTCCAAATAATCCTCATTTGCTTTGAGTACATTTTATTTATTGGAAGAGTTATTTACTGGTGAAAGGACTCAATCTGTGTTTTACGTATGTGCATTTAATGCATATATTAAAACAATTTATTCTGCTTATCATCATCATGATAGCATTTATGTAGCATTTTAAGGTTTATAAGGCACTTTTCTCTGTGGGAATTTCCAAGGGGTTCTTCTAAGACTGAAAGATGTAGCACTAGAAGGATAGTTGGGAGCATGAGTTGTTGAGATGGGCAGTGGGTAAGTGGGGGGAAGGATGAGAGGCCTACTGAGTTTTACCATCCCCACCACTGGCCCATAAAAAGATTCCAAGGCAATTGATAACAACAGCTTGGAGAATGATACCTAAGAAAGCGTACCCCAAACCCTATTTTATGCTTCTTGGTTCAACAGATTAAAAACTACTATTGACTACCACTTCTTATAAGGGTCTCCCAAGGACTCGTTTATATTCTTTTGTTGTATATTGACATTTTCTTTAAGTGTGGTGATTTTCACATAGTAGGCATCTAAATATTTGAACAGTTTGATTGCCTAAACTCTAAAGTAAGTGTGCATTTGTTGGAAATTGGAAATAGTTTCTGCTTTACAGAGGTCTTTATAACAAACAGTTCTAACAGTATTTGCCACAGATGGATTTAACTATGTGTTGTCAGAGTTCCCATGGTATTTTTTGCTTCCATACCATCCTTTCATGGCATTAAATTGTCATTATTGGTGTCTACTTGCATGAACCTCATCTTGGGCATGACTTGAGAAACTTCTCCCTTAGTTGGAAATTTGACCAGAAGTGGGTAAATAACCAAGTTTATATTGTTAGTAAGCTCTTATTCTCTTTTGACAGTCTCTTCCATTCTCTTTTGACAGTCTCTTCCATACTCTTTTCCAAAGTCTTGGGTAGAACTCTGACAGTTACTGCTTTAGGGATGGTAATTGATGATAGAAGTACTTGTTTTGATGGCAAAGATAGCTTATACTCATTCACAGAATGGATATACTATTACATCATGTATTTCTTTTATGTCTTAAGAGTTAGTTGGTGGTTTTTAGTCTAACAAGGTTTCAAATGTTAGGAGCTTGCGTTATAGTTTGTCTTTGTACAAAGCCAGGAGAAAGAATTTCCCCCCTATTTTCTGTCCCATGTGGAGGTGAGTATGAACTCAAGACTCTTGTTTTTTCATTTTCAGGACTTTTTTTTTCATTTGGAAACTGCAAAGATGTCTAATCCTTGTATAAGCCAACCTTTGTCTCTGTCCCATAAAATCAAGAGCTACTGGTCTGTCCCACTGGAGAAATAAATTTTTAATGGCTTTAGCATCAAGCCCATTTTTTTCACCTTTTGATTTAGAAGCATGCTTTATCTGGGAACTCAAGATTCCTTGTATCTGCTTATTGTCTGTATGAGATAAGAACTCTCTTACCTTGGTTAATCAGGTGGATAAGTGAACTTTTATTTCAAGGTCATGTTGAAACTGAGAATTCATCCCTATAATTGTAATAGTCATCTTTCATTGCTTCTCTTCCCCAAGAGACTTTTAAAAAAGTAGACTTGTGGATCACCTTCGATAGGTGGGATTTCCCGGGAAGTTAACAACCTTTCATGGATTGGCTTTTCTTTAAGTGAAGCCTGCCATATTGTATACATTTAGAGGGAATAGATTGAGTCATACTGCATTATTGGGAAGGATCTTATTCCTGGCTGTCTCTGACTTCTTTATGGATTGATGGCTGGTCATCTGCCTACCTCATTTTTTTTTTTTAATTCCCCTTCCTGAGTCCTGATGCTTTTGAACTGACTCGAGTAGGCCAACATCACTCAGATACAACTAGCAACTTGTTGAGTTTAGTGGTAATTGATTTTTATAGCCATGGGAGGGACAGTAATGAATTCTTGTCCCTCCTGTAAACCAGCTGAGTGTGACCTTGGGAAAAATTGCTTCACCTGTCTGGACCTCATTTTCCCCTATTTGTAAGTTGAAGTTGGACTCGATAATCCCACAGACCCATTTTGGCCTGTGAATGGTTCATGTTCTGTGTTGTAATGTTTTATGTCCCGAGGTCCCTTCTAGCTTTGACATTCTAAAGGTCTTATAGGGATTGGGGCAGGACCTGTGATTTTATTAGAATAGGGAATTCCCAGGTGAGAAAACTCCCTTCTTACCATAGGTCAGCAACTTCTGTACTTAGAGAAGTGCCTAGAACACTGAAAAGTTAAGCAACTTGCCCAGGGTTTGACTCTCAAGGTCTCTTATGAATCTGTGAATTGAGGTGTTTGTTTTACCCACAAAATATGACTAATTTGGAGTGAGCTGCCTTGGCGAGATCCATTGCTGAAAAGGCAGCTTGGAGAGGAGTGTTTGTTGGCCAAGGAGTTCTCAGTTTTCTTACCAGCCATCTGCAAATAGAAAATTTGAACTGTCTTGTCAGGCTGGGAGGTACAACAATCAAAGTTAATTTCTTTGCCCATTCTTGCTTTAGAGAACTAGGAAAGGTTTTTCAGAGTTGGAGACCACATTAATGTTGGATGTAGCTGTAAGAGGGAGAGAGGTGTGTGTGTGTGTGTGTGTGTGTGTGTGTGTGTGTGTGTGTTTGTGGAGAGAGAGAGAGAGAGAGAGAGAGAGAGCAGTGCTATGCTGGGTTAGTTCCAGTATCCTGCATGTGACAGCAGCCCTATTGGGCTTTCCATGAAAGGATATGATCTCCACATTATTAATCTCTAAAACATTGATGAACCACCCTCCCTGCCCCAATATCCTTACCTTCTGTTGTACTCGTTTGGGGATCTGTCATTCATTCATTTCAATGAACCTTTCAGGAATCTACATGGAATACTAGGCTAATAGAATGTTAAGACTGGAAGGGACCTAAGAGGTAGTTTATTATTACCCATTTAGTCTTTATATCAGTGTAATGGGAAGAGAGATCGACTAAGGAGTTAGAAGATCTTGGACCCAAGCAAATATGTGACCCTGGTAAGTCACTTAAGCTTTCTAGACCCTGGTTTCCTTATTTGTAAAATGAGGTGGTTGGCAGCATGCATAGTACAGTGGAAAAAGTACTATCTACAGTGGCAAAGTGCTACTAGCTGAAGGACCTGGGTTTACATCCTGCCTCTGACACAACCTGTGTGACTTTGGGCAAGTCACTTGACCTCTCTGGCTCTCAGTTTCCTCATCTGTAAAACAAGGATTTGGATTAGTCCCTTCCAGCGGGATGTCTGTGATATGCTTCTTTGACCAGATAATTTCTGTGGTTCCTTCTAGCTCTAACCATCTTGGTGAATTTTTCTACCTGTAAATTCTCTGGGGTGATGAGCTCTGAAGCTTTAGTTCCTGTTGCAGAAATTATAGTTAAAGAAAGTATAGGACAAGGCACTGCCCCTCTCTGGGTCTCAGTTTCCTCAGATGCAAAATGAGGATTGGACTTAAATGAAATCTAAGATCTCTTCTATCTCTTCATTATCCCTAGTTGGAGTAATAGTCATTATAATTGAGAGGTTTCTTATAGGCTCATTGACACTAAAAATGAAGGTGAAACAGTAAAATAGAGGGAGGCAGCATATGTATGTAGTGAGAGGAGAAGAAGCTGGCTCCAGAGTCAGCAAGTTCTGACTCTACTGCATATTGGCTGTATCACCCTGGCCAAGTCATTCACCCTCTCAGTGTGCCTGCCAATTCTCTAAGACCTTGAATTGCAGAGAATGTGTTAGATCTGCATTGGAAAAGGATATTCTGAACTGGTTTGGTAAGAAAGAAAGGAAGGTAAGAAAAAGAGGAAACAGAAAAAGGAAAGGAGAGGAAGAAAGAAAGAGAAAACGATGTTTGGACTGTTGGGGAATTGTTGGATACTCAGTTTTAAGAAGCAATAAATTTAGAGAATAAAAGAAGCATTTTCTCTCCTGGGAAGTTCTGATCTATATGTGACAGTCAGTCTTGCTATTTTATAGTTATACCTCATTTTGTGTATCCTGTTGGAGCATTATGGAAGTACACTTTTAGAGGTTTTTTGGAAATGCTATTCTTTTTGGTCTTTTCTGGGACTGCCTTTATTTTATTTATTTATTTATTTATTTTTTAAAATCCTCCCTCTGGGTCGCAGTGAGAGATGAATGCATCTTGTCCAAGGAAACTAGAAATAAATAACAGCTAACATTTATATAGTACCTTAAGGTTTGCAAAGCAATTTATGTGTATGATCTCATTTGATTCTCACAACAGTGCTAGGAGCCAAGTGGCATTATTATCCTCATCTAGAAGTGAGGAATACTTGCTAGTACATTTCGGAGTTGGAATTTGAACTTGGGTCTTCCTGACTCTCAAGTCAAATATTCCAACCAGTACACCATCCAAATGCCCAGGCAAGGAGGCACTAAGGTAGTGATGTGGGAGGGGGGGTAGGTTTGGTGTTCCAAACCCACATCTTGGCAGTTTGAACATAGTATTCTACAGCCCTTGATTGTTTGATACTTTGGGTCTGTGATGTTGCTTTTACTTAGGACTTGGAGTGGTCACCGTAGTTCCTGGGGATTAATGATGAGAATTGAGCACTTGAAACCCAGGAGACTTTTGTAGTATCTAGGACCAAAAGACTCAGAGCTGGAAAGAGCTGGTCATCTAGTTCAATTCCCATCTTGCTGGTGAGGAAACTGAGACCCCCCCCAAATTAAGCACCTTGTTGAAGCCACACAGATAGTAGTAATAATAATATTAGTAGTAGTAACAGTAATAATAATGGCCATTTATATAGTTTTAAGATTTGCAAATAATTTGATCCTCACAATAAACCTTATGAGCTGAGTGCCATTATCTCAATTTAATAGCTGAGGAAACTGAGTCACAGAGAGGTTAAGTGATTTTACTAAGGGGAGTTAGAGTCTAAGGCAAATGCTCTTTGAATTTAGGTCTTTCTGACTGAGCCCATTCCACTATCACCCCCTGTACCACCTAAAATGTTTGGGTTCCTGAGTGGAAGAGCTGAGGATTCCAACGCAGATCCTCGGGCTCCAAAACCAGAGCCTACTCTCGCTGCATTGGGTGAAATAACTACAAAGTGGCTTCCTGGGCCAGTGTCAGAAAGCATTTGAAGGTTTAGTCAGGTATTGGTTGGAGAAAGGTTCAGGCCCCTTTTCCTTTTTCCTGAACTTCCCCCAGGGGTGGTAAGTAATGAAGCTTAGTGTAGTGGGTGTATTTTGCACTCTCAAGTTTACCGATTTGCTGAAAGAAACAGCTGCAGGGCTATACTCGTGGAGAAAGTGGCAGGGCAGGGCAGGGCTAGAAATAGAATACTGACCTAGCAACTCTTTTCTTTTCTAAGTAGCTTTTCTAAAGTCGTAGTACCCTGTCATTGCCAGGATAAAAATGTTGTGACCAACCCTTACATACGTACTTGCATTCTATGTTACATATATGTGTGTGTATGTGTGTGTAGAAGCACCCCCCACACACAAATGCCTCTTTCTTACAGTCTATCCTTTGAAGGGCTTCCTCATGTGTCACCTGTTCCTTCAAGCCCATCCCCCAGGGAAGATTAATTGTCCCTCCTAATTTCTCACACAATTTTACTTGGACCTCTGCTTGACCCTTGGTCTGATCTCTGCTGTATCACAGATACTTGCCCATGAGTCTGTCTCTCCATCTCTATTCGGGCCCCCTGGAATAATTTCCTGGAGAGCAGGATCTGTTGTATTGCCAGCATGGTTCTTTGCCTATGGAAGTGGTTAATAACCATTAGGTGACATAAAGAATGGTTGGAGGGAGCAGAATGGAATGGGAAGGGCTGCTGGATCAGACTTCTAGAGACCCTTTTTCTTTCTAGTCTTGGTGGGGCAGCTTATTTGCAAGGTACTTGATCAACTCTTTGTCTGTTTTCTTTATTTCTGGAACGGGTTAAAAACATAGCCTATCTCTTGGGCTCCTTGCAGTTGTTTAGTTACTAAGGGACCCGGTGGGCCATACTGTCTGTGGGGTTTTCTTGGTAGAGATACTGGAGTGGTTTGCCATTTCCTTCTTCAAGGGATTAAGGCAAATGGGTTAATGTGACTGGCCCAGGGTCACACAGCCTAGTAAATATCTGAGGCTGGATTTGAACTAGATCTTCCTGACTCTAGACCCAGAGCTCTAGCTGCCAAGGCGCCTTAGGAAGATCTAACATAACACATTGTGTAAAATTAATCTGATTAATCCAGGTGTATAAAAGTGCTTTGAAAACTTCAGTGTCCTTCATAGGTAAAGGATTATTATTTCATATGTATATTTGATCTACTAAATATGATGAAAATGCATTTGGTCTTGAGAATTTGGGAGAGAATTTCAGTCAACCCCCTCTTATCCTCTTCCTCCACTCCATTATAAGTGGCACCCTGGGTGCCATGAACTTGGTTTAAGACAGTGTAACCCTAAAGACCTGTCTTTCTCTTCTGACCACTAGGAAGTGGGGTTTTTTTTGTTTTGTTTTGTTTTGTTTTATCATGGAAATACCAAAATGAACGGAAGTTGGTCAGTATGTTGGAGTGATCTGGTTTCAAAGGGGTACTGGCCTGTGATTGTGAATGCGTGAATTTCTTAAATGAATATGTGATCTCATCAACTTAATTGAGCTCTCCAGCCGTGCAGATGAGACAGTCAGTTAAGCAGCGGAAAAAAAAAATTAAACATCTCTTACGTGCGGGGCACATATGAATATTGGTAGCCCAATGAGTAGTGTCCTGGGTCTAGACACTTAAATTCAAATCTAGTCTCGGAGGATTACTAGCTGTGTGACCCTGAACAAGTTACTTAACCTCTGCTTGCCTCAGTTCCCTTATCTGTAAAATGGGCATCATAATAATAGTACCTACCTCCCAGGGTTGTGGTGAGTAAGATGAGATAATAATTGTAAAGAACTTTGAACAGTACCTGACACATAGTAAGTGCTTACATAAATGTTAGCTATGATTAGTGGTAGGCACTGGGGTAGGAATTGAGGTACAAAGAGGGAAAAAAGCCAGTAACCTCAGCTTGCCTGCATTCTGGGAGCAAGGTGTACATAGGTAAGTATGTACTGAATAAGTTATGGGGGGATGGAATAAGGAGAGAATTCATGTACGAAGGAGGTGCTTGAGCTCCGTTTTGAAGGAAGGCAGGGATTCAGAGAGATGAGGGTGAAAAAGGAGCAGACACTAGGTGTGGGTTTGGCCTGTGCAAAGACATGGGACTAGGGTTGGTGTGAGAAACAGAAGGCCTGCAAGGCTGAGCTATAACGTGCTTTTCCTGTAAGTTCGGGAGGGGGGATCTGGGGGGAGTGGAGAGGTAGGGAGGGGCGTCTACCACGTGATGGTGCTATGATTGTGATACCTACAATTGAATGGGATGGTATGTAAGAGCCATGTATATGTATGCTTATATATCACACACATGTATGTTTGTATATATATATATATGTATGTTTATATATACACACATATCTGTCAGTTTGGAATTTGTAAAAGAGATTAGATTGGTTTAGAAAGAAAATGCAGCGGAGAGATGACGGAGGTGAAGATGTTATTGAATCTGCAGAGAAATGATATAAATATTTTGGCTGACAAAGCAGAGTGAGGCTTGATATATAAGCCAAAGAGAAGAAATGGAGTCAGGTGATTCCTGGATCCCTGTGGCCGTTGTAGAGGAAAAAAAATCAGGAAATGTTTCCCAATAAAGCAAGACTATCTGAGAGACTAGTCCTTAGATGAGTATGGGGGTTGGGAAGAGAGGGTGGGTGGTTTGGGGTAAGATGGGGTGTTTTAACATCTGCACTCTTGAACGGAGCAACCCTTCAAAGACTTAAGGAAAGGAGGAGGGCTGTCTTCAGGCTAGCATCATGCTGATTTCCTATGCAGTTTGTTGACTAGCCTTCCCAGCTGGAAGCTGTTCCTGGGATGAATACTGGAATATTAGCTGAATGTCTGTCACTGTCATGATTGTGAGGGTTGGAGGGCCACAAACCCAACCACCTTGACTCCCCTCCCTGATATAGAGGTTTGTGCCTCTACCATACAAATTCCCATTGGCCTGAAGAATGGGGGTGGAGGTGGGGAGAGGAGAAAAAGAACGGGGGAGGAGAAAGTGAAAGAGGGAGAGGAGAGAGGAGAGAGAGAGAGAGAGAGAGAGAGAGAGAGAGAGAGAGAGAGAGAGAGAGAGAGAGAGAGAGAATTGGGGGGGAGAGAATGAGAGAGTGCTATATGTTGAAGAGAACTTAGTATCATTTTGTTGCTGATCAGGTAGGGAGGGGGTTGGGCCGAATAAAATTTGAGGTCTCATCTAAACCTGAAATTCTCTTTATTTAGAGCAAAATATCTTGTCATTTGTCAAGGGGACATTGGGGAATGCTAAACCCTATAATCTCAAAGGTTCCCACGGAAAAACAGATTAAGAAACTTTTAGATGAGAATTTTTTCCATGTAATTTTCATTGCTTAGGGGGAAAATAATTAAAAATAAGTGTGTGTTTTTAATAGAAACTCTTTTCTGTGATAGGAGGCAGCAGGATGTGGTAGAAAAGTCACTAGACTGGCCTGCTCTGACTCACTCCTTCTATGGGCCTCAGTTTCCTTATTGTAAAATGAAGGGCCTGGTGGAGAGACTTGAAGGTCCCTTCCTGTCCCGATGTTAGGATGGAACATAAAAGGCAACAAAAGTGAAACTGGAACTCTGTCAGTTGTTTATTTAAATGTGCTGTTACATGCTAACCTTTCTGAGCCTCGGTTTCCTTCTCTGTAAAAAAGAGGAGTTGAAGCCTGCTGCGTAGGGCCTCACCAACTCTAATGCTCTGTATTCCTAGATCTCTTTACAACTCCAGCGGCATTCAGAGGATCTAAGGCTTTTTCTGACTCAGCTCATGTGCCACCTATTAGGGAAAGCCTTTCTTGATGGCTCTACCCCAGGGTTTCTTCATTTTTTTTTTTTTTGTATGTTCAAAGGAGCCCCTTTGACAGTCTGGTGAACCCTAGTATGGATCCCTTCTCAGAGTAATATTTTTAAATGCAAAAATTAAAATACACAGGATTACAAAGAAAACCAATTATATTGAAATAAAGAGGTGATTTTACTCTCCATCCAAGTTCAGGGATACTCTGAAATACATCTACAGACATCAGGTTACAAAGTTATTGGTACTTTCCCTTTCCTTAAATTGTCATATATTTACTAATCTGTTGTAACATGTAACCTCCAATAGAATACAGTGCCCCCTTGGAGGACAGGGACTGTTTTGAAAAGGCCCATGTTTGTCAACTTCAGTCTCATATCCTAAGGATCCTCCTGGCTGGAATATTTTGCATTCTTAGCCCCTTTCCAGCTGTAACTTTCTGTATCCTAACAGTCTCTATTCAAAGATCCCTTCCAGAGCTAACATTCTGTAATTTAAATCCTCTTTACTTGCTGTGTAGAATGAAATAAGGGTATAAGATATATTCAATTGTAACAGTCATCAAGGAAACTTAATTGCCTAGAGATGAAGGGCACCTCCTTATAAGGTACAGATGTCAAAGACATTGTCAGAGTGGGACTCCAATATAATTAGTTAAGATTGAGGGAGAATTTTTTAAGAAATCAGATGAAGTGCTATACTAGTAAAAAAAATTTTTAAGCCATTTGTTCCCAACTTGTCTCTTTCCTTGAACATTAATTAAACACATTGCCAATTTGGAGGGAAATAAATCTATCAAATGAATCCAAAAGATTAGCCCCTCCAATTTTTACTTTAAAAAGGTTCCAAACAGTGCTTAGTCTGTGTGGTGGTTGCTTCCCAATTCTGGCTACATTTCAGTGTCTGACATGACTGGCAGGTTTTGATTTGGAAACCCAAATCATCCTTAGTGTGGGTTTAAGCCTGCCAACTGGAAACGGGTAGGTTTTAATTCAGGCTAAGGGAAGTAAATCATCCTTGAGGTAAGTCAGATTCCTAGAATGCAAACCAGAGCATCAATTTTGGGGGCTGGAATGGACCCTAGAAAATTAAAAAGATTGTAGAGTCCGTGAAGGGCAATTCACTCATTTTGCATAGGAGACAGAGGAGTCCCAGGAAGGGGAAGTCATTTGCCTACTGTGGCAGAAATGAATTAGGTGTAAAGCTGGGACTGAAACCTAACTTTCTTGATTTCTAGTTCAATGCTTACTCTTTAAAAATGTTTTATTGGTGCTTTTTATTCCTCAGTCCCCCTCCCCCCATAGGACTCTCTTCCTTATAAAAACTAAATACAAGTCAGGCAAAACAAAAATCCAGCATCCTTGCTGCATCTCAAAGTGAATACGTTATTCTCAAAGGTAAAATTGACAGACCTTGGTAACAGGTTGGATAAGGAGAAGTGAGAGATGGTGAAGAGTCCAGGATGATTCCTAGTTTGTGAATGCCCTCTACAATAATAAGGAAGGGAGGGATGGAAGGTTTTGAGGGAAAGAGAAAAAGTTTTATTTTGAACATACTGAGTTTAAGATGTCTGAAAGCAGTTGGAGATGAGAGATTGGAGATCAGCAGAGAGTATTTGAGAATCCTCAGCATAGAGATGGTAATTAAATCCATAGGAACGGATGAGACCTCTAAATGAAGTAGCATAGAGGGAGAAGAGGGCCCAGGACAGAACCCAGAAGGATACCTACATTTAGAGGGTGTGATCTGGAGAGAAGAATCTAGTAAAGGGGACTGACTGAGAAGGAGCAGTTTGATAGGACCAGGAGAAGGTGGTGTCCGGAAAACCTTTTCTGTACCTCCCCAAGAAGCAAGAGGTATGCCTCACTGGCAGTCCTGAAGGCACAATCAATTAGATGTTATTGCGTTGAGTGGAATGTTCAAGTCTTTCTGTTTCACTTTCCTTTACAATATTGTGGTCATTGTATAAATTCTTCTTGGTTCTGTTTATTTCATTTTGTATAGGTTCACTAAAATCTTCCTAAGTTTTCTCTGAATTCTTCCTCTTTATGCAGTCATATTCTATTACATTCATGGCTCACTCTTTGTTCAGCCATCCTGATTATTGCGTACCTACTCTCATTCCAGTTCTTTGGGGCTGCTACAAATTTTTTTTTTTTTGTATACATGTGACTTTTCCCTCTGTCTTTGAGCTCCTTTGGGCAAAGGCCCAGAAGTGGTATCACTCCTTCAAAGGGTATATACAGTTTATGCTCTTTCTAGTATACTCTGCTTCCTTCTCTCCCTAGGGGAGGTTTTTGAGGCTTACGTTAACTTAAATGGAAAGTTACTTTAACTTCAAAACATTTTTTAAAATCGGGCACCCGCTCTGTTGAGAAGAGCTAAAATTGGGCATCAGCCTGGATCTTGTGATAAGCAGTTTATGTGCTTTATCTTTGTAAAATTTAACTTCCTCACCCAAAATATCTGGCTTGAAATCAGAGCGGGAGTTGGGGTAGGCATCCCTGGGTAGTACTCTCTAAATCATGTTTGTATTAGATCATAGAGTTTTTAGCTGAAAGGGACCATTTAGAGACCATTTAGGCCAACCCCTTTGTTTTACTGATGAGGAAACTGAGGCCCAGACTTGCCCAAGGTTAAACAGGTATTAAAGTTCCCGGTCAGGTTTGAACCCAGGATCTCTGGCTCCCAAGTGAGTCATTGTTCTTTGCTTTTTATCCTTCTGCATCTTGGGCCCTGGTTCATCTTCTCCTGGGGCTGAAGACTGAGCAACTGTCTTCAGTCCTCCTAACCCAGGACATGAGTAACTGGATGAGTTACAAATCTGTTGTGTGTTTCATGTGTGGAAAGCCTTTAATATTGGGTTTGAAAACAATTGCAGAAGGTTGCTATAATTAATTCCATTTGACATACTTGGAGTTAGGGCCCTCATGGATTAAAAATGCAAATTTATGCCAAACCAGATGCAAGGTATTGTTTAGAGCCAATAGCCTTGGTGCTTTTTTTTTCTTTCTTGCAGAGAATTGGTAGTATAGCTGGCTGTCCCTGATTGAGACAGTAGCCTTTGGAGTTACATGGGAGGATGTGTTGAGCTGCCAGAAGATTAGTAGGTGAAAGTCTCTGGCTTCTTAGTGAGAAGGAAGGAATGAAGGAAGGCAGGGAGGGAGGAAGGAAGGGAGGGAGGAAGGAAAGGAAGGAAGGAAGGAAGGAAGGAAGGAAGGAAGGAAGGAAGGAAGGAAGGAAGGAAGGAAGGAAGGAAGGATTTATTAAGCAACTACTATGTGCCAGGTGTTTTACAAATAGCCTCATGACAATTGTAGGAGTCAGGAGCCATTATTACCCCCATTTTAAGTTGAGGGAACTGAGGCAGAGAAGTTAAGTGACTTGCCCAGGGTGAGACCAGATTTAAACTCAGGTCTTATTTGTCTCCAGACCCAGTGCCCCATTCACTGCACTCCCTAACTGCCCAAGTTCCTAGCCAGGACCAGAACCCAGATCTCCTAATGCCTCCTGGGGTAGCAATCAGTCAACAAGCTTTAAGCTCCTACTGTGTGCCAAGAACTGAGTGAGGCACTTGGAGGATACAGAGCTGGAAAACATGAAGCAATCCTTGCTTGTCCTCAAGTAGTTTATTTTATTAGGGAAGATAACATGTGCATGTATGTGGGTTTTTTTAACTAGTTTTTTAACAGACCTGTGATTTCAGTGAGTTCTGTGTGAGGAGGTCTCTCCATTTCTCTGCAGGTCACCCCCTTTTCTGAAACTTTTAGTGTTAAACAGTTGCCTGGGGTCCCTGAGAGGTTAACTGAGGTCACACACCAGTGTGTGTCAGAGGTGGCCTGGATCCCAGATATTCCTGACCCTGAGGCCATCTCTCTGCTCTGCTAGGACCATGCTGCCTCTCCTTTAAGTATATTGAGGATAAATATCAATCATAAGGTCGTTAAGTACAAGATTTTTAGGAAGGGAGAGCACTAATGGTGATGGGGATTTCAAAGAAGGGCTGTGCCATGGGTGTGGAGATCATTTCTTCCCCGAGTACATCAGAGGGCAAGGGAGTAAGTAAGAAATAAACTAATACAGTTCCTGTTAGGTGTTACTAGCCTTTGGGAAGTCTTATTTGACGACTTAGGAACAGAATTCTAGATGTTTGGGCTGGAAGGGCACTTGGAACATATTAGAACATAAAAAGTTGGAGGCTGAAGAGCCCTGAGTGTTCAGCTCTCTCCCGACCACCATGGTGGAGGGGTGGGGGAAGAGCAGCCTTCCTTATGTATCTGGAAGCATTTACTGCATGCCTGCTGAAGGCAAAGCACCATGATAGTAAATACAGGTGTGTCTAAGACAGTTCCTGCCCTCAGAGTTTACAGTCTAGTTAGATGTGACGGAATATACCTGGAACAAATGAATAGCGCCAAACATTTTAAGCAGAGTGCCCAATGAGTGTTGTAGAAATTAAGTGCCATAACGCTTCAGAGGCCAGAGATATTTGTGTGGGTTGGGGTAGTTGGGGGAGGCTTCTTGAAAGAGATGAATAAATAAATGGGGAAAAAAGTGCTTATCAAACACCTCCTGTGTACAAAATTGTGGGGATATAAATAGGAGAAATCAAGACTATCCCTTTCCTTCAGTCCGATAATTAACATTTATTAATATGGTATATGGATATATGGTCCAGGAGCCATGCTAAGCTTTGGGATACGAAAAGAAGCAAAAGACAGTCCCTGCCCTCAAGGAGCTTATAATCTAAAGGGGAGCTCACATTCAAATAGAGGGAAACAACACATATTGGCGGTTTCAGCTTTAGTAAGATGGCCCGTAAAGGACAGTTGGTTTCAAATAAGTGGAGAAGAGGAAGAAGGGAAGGCTGGCGGGCAAACAGAAATCTCCCGAGTGAATGGAGCTTGGCTGTGATCTCTGTGACAGCAGTCTGGAGAATGTGGCATGTGAGGCCACTGAGCTGAAAGTAGAGAGAATTGTCTTCTCACCTGGGAGCCAGCAATGAAAACCGTTGGGGATTGGCTGGAACTGGAGAAAAGCTAGGGCTGAGGTGCCTCCGAAGTGAAGATGTAAATAGTAGTGTAATCAGTAAGCACCAGCTTCAAAGTGGTATAAACAGTCTGGTAAGGAGGAGGAGTGGAAGAGCTATTAAAATAAGCAGAAGGCTGTAAAAAAAAAAAAGATGTAACAGGAGGCTTCAGCAGCACTGCTGAAGATCCAACAGCAGGGACTGTATTGATGCTGAAGGTTTTATAGGGAGAATCTGCTGTAGAGGGTAGAGGGGTGGTTGTGATGTCTCTGGCAGAGGAGTTTGGGGGGGAATCTGGGAAACAGGAGAGCAAAATGATGGTCCCTGCCAGAGGTTCTAACTCCAGCTGTGCAGTATCCCAGGATGTCCCCGATTGTCTCAAGAAATCCTTTATGGAACGCCCATTTTGTTCTGTTTACCTTTACAAGTAAGTCTATGCCCCCCACAGTACGTAATGGGCTTCCAAGGATCAGGCATACTCAATGATAGGTTCCGCCAGATGGAATGTGGGGAACGATTATCTCCAGGTTGAGAAAGGGAGTGACTTTGGCCTTCTTGCTGTTCTTTTTATTTTTATTTTCACTGGTCTTCCCACAAGCCTGAAATGCTCTTTCCTCGTCTTCTCTGCCTCCAGGCTTTCTTGGCCTCCTTTAGATGGCAGCTAAGGTCCCACCTTCTACCAGAAAGAAGCCTTTCCCAAAGTTCCTTTCTTTCAGTGCCTTCCTGCAGATGATTATTTCAAATTTATCCTGTATGTAGCTTGTTGGCTTGTTTACTCCCCTGTTAGACTGTGAGCTCCTTGAGAGCAGGACTGCCTTAACTTCTTTGAGTCCTCAGTGCTTATAGCACTATGGCTGGAATTAATAAGTTCTAAGTCAATTAATCAATTAACAAGCATATATTCAGTGCCTGATCTTGTGCTAAACTCTAAAACACTCCCTTATCTCAAGGTGATTGCATTCAGAGAGAGTGGAATGAGTGTGTGTTGTGTGTGTGTGTGTGTGAGACAAGAGAGACACACACACACACACACACACACACATGCCCTGTATACAAACAGTATATATGGAATAAATGCAAAATAAATATAAGATTTTTAGAGAGTCATCTAGTCTTGCCTTTGGATTTTGGAAGCATCAAGGGGGAGGCTTCATAGGGAGAGGCATGACTTCTTGCCCTCACAAACACCCACACTGGTGGGTTTTCTCAGGCTGTGTCTAGTTGCTAAGAAAAAGAAGACCCAACGCCATCCCTGTAGGTGGTGCCAAATTGAAGCCTGTTGAATGGGCCCATAGGGAGTTGCTTGCCAAAACCAAGACCTTCACAGCCCATCTGTTTACTTGAGGATTGCAGGAGTGTGAGATTTACAGCAGGAAAGGGTCTCTAAGATCTTAGATCCTTCACTTTATGGATGACAAAACTGAAACTTAGACTGAGGAAAAGTCTGCTGCTAAGTGGCAGATGTAGGATTTGAAACCTGATCCTCCAGTACCGACCCCATTGCTTGCTCTCTGTTCACTCCGCCTGTTCATCTTGCAGGAGCCAGGTGCAGCAGCAGCTTTGATCCACGAGCTTCTGTCTTTAACAGATTCACCATTTAGTTAAGTGTCCAAGTGTATAGAGCACAATACAGGTGCTGGCAAAGATGTAATGTTTAAGTAAAACATCCTGCTATAAGGAAAGGCACCAAATTTTTTGAGGCTTGCAAAGTTTGATGGGATACCTCTTACTTAGGATTTATACAAGGAGGTACTCTCAAGGGGCTTAAAGTCTAGTGTCAGAATCTATTATTTCCTTGTTTGAATACTAGAATCTTAAAGCAAGTGATGCCTCCAAATCTGTTTCCTCATCTATAATATCAAGATAATATCTGCCTCATTTACTTTCCAGGGTTGTTTTAACGATTAAAGTTTGTTGATTGTCTACCATGTGATGCTAGACATTTTGACATAGAGAATAGAGAGCTGATCTTGAGGGTAAGAAGACCAGGTTTCAAGTCCATTCTGACACCTGCTGGCTTTGTGACTGTGGACACATCACCCTTTCAGCTAATACTGTACATTGCAGAGAACGTGGGAGACCTGCCTTGGTAGAGGGAGTGTTCTTATCCAGGATATACCAATAAATTACAGCTCTAGTGTCTGTCTTAAATGCTACATGTACAAGTAAGAAAGTGAGGTAGTTCCTGCCCTCAAAGTGCTTATGCTGTACATTAGATGTAATGATGAAAGTGAAAGTTGCCTGAGGAATGGAAAAATGAGAGCCCTTTGTGAAATCTGAGGTCCAGAGAGAAGCAACCTAAAATCTCATAGTGAGTTAGCAGCAGAGTTGAGATTAGAACCCAGATCTCTGAAGGTTTTAGATTCATATAATGTTAGCACAAATGTTGAAAGTTTAAGACTCCAGCCTCCTTGTTACAGATGAGGAAACTGAAGACCAAGAAGGAGCAAAGCTTGACCCAAATCACTGGACTGGTTGGTGGAAGAGTTAGGATCCAGAATCCAGATCTTTCATCTCCCAGTCCAATGGTCTTCCCACCACATAATTCTGCCTTTCTAAACTGAGAAGTTCTGGATGCTCTTCACGGGCCCTATAGTTCTTCTTATGCAGCTCGATTTCTCTTCCTGTCCTTGTTATCATGGTTGAGCTAGTGGTTAAAACCTTACTTGCAGGCACGCCTGAGCCTCAGAGAGGCTCAGAGAGAGCAGAAAGTCGGCTCTGTCTGGCATGGATCGTTGGTAACCTAGACACACCTTCTCCAAAACACAACCGGTAAGACAAATATTTGACTTGTCAGTTTCCCTGTTACACCTCAGGTGTCCATTAGCTCACAGAGAATTCAGGTGCAGTGTTAGCTGCCCAGCTAGGAGTCACTCGTACTTGTACTTGGCCTTGGAAATAAGACTTGATCAATTTCACATTGATGATTAGCTTGACAAGGTTAAAATACAATTAAAATGGTTAAAATTATTCCTTTTAGAGAGGTGGTGCTTAAGATGAATAGATACCATTGAGTGCCCAAAGATTGTGCATGTGCCCAAAATGCTCTGGGCATCTGATACCTTTTTTTCCCCTAACAGTTGATTGTTATTATTATTTTAATAGTAGACATGGTTTCTCAAAATTTTGAAGTTGAGCTACTTTAAGTGAAAACTTGTTGATGTAGACCCCATAGTCATAGTGACCCTCAGTGCACAAACCATTGAACCCAGTTTCAGGGATTTAGGGGAATCTCACCAAACTTCCAGGGAGGTGTGCAGCACGGGCTGCCCTGTTTTCTCAGGGCTCTTTTATGGGAAGGTTGCTGAGATCCTCCCACATTTCCTTTTCTTGAATTCAATTTACTGAGAATTATTTTTAAAGGCCCTTGGCATATAAAGACAAAATAATAAACAGTCCCTGCTTTTAAAGATCTTACACAGTTTACTGGGGGGATGCTGTGAGTTTAGTGGATCCGATTATTGTTATCTGTATCCATGCTCTATCTGTCAGTTCTATCTTTCCTGTCAGTGCTGAGATGGCAGGGGACGTCTATCATAACACTTAATATAGTATTTTAAGGTCTGCAATGTTATCTCATTTTCACAACAACCCTGTGAGGTAGGCACTGTTATTATTCCAATTTTACAAATGGGGAAAATGGGCCTGAAAGAGGTTAAGTTACTTGCCCAAGTGATTATTGTTGTTCAGGCCTTTCTGATTCTTTGTGACCCCATTTGGGGACTTTCTTGGCAAAGATACTGGAGTGGTTTGCTATTTCCTTCTCCAGCTCATTTTACAGATGAGGAAACGGAGGCAAACAGGGTGAAGTGACTTGCCCAGGGTCACATAGCTGGAAAGTATCTGAAGCCATATTTGAACTCAGGAAAATGAGTCTTTGATTCCAAGGCTAGAGCTCCTTCTACTTTGTCACCTCACTGTCCATTATTAAAACTTAATCGTTTTGATCTGAACTAAGATTTTTGGGACACTCTGTATATATGCACCTATTAGATATGCATTGTATTTAGCTATGTGTACATTGTATGTGTGTATATCTATATCTATACATATATATGTATACATATATATGTGTATATATAGATATACACAGTTCTCTAGACATTGCATCAAAGTCAGTGTGATGTAGTAGAAAGACCATTGTATTTTGTATTCAGAGGCCTGGGTTTGAAAACTGGCTCTGTAACTACTGAATCTCAATTTCTTCTGTAAAATGAACAGGTTAAACTATATGTTTAGACTATACAGGTCTTCCTATATGTGTTGTCTCCAGTCTCTCTTAGACTTTTAACTCTTGTTCAGTTATTTCCAGTCACGACTGGCTTTCTGTAACTCCATTTGGAGTTTTCTGGGCAAAGAGTGGTTTGCCGTTTCCTTCTTCAACCCATTTTTCAGATAGGGGAACTGAGACAAACAGGGTTAAGTAACTTGTCCAGGGTCACACAGCTAATAAGTGTCTGAGGCTGGGTTTGCACTCATAAAGATGAGTCTTCCCAACTCCAGGCCTGGCACTCTTATCTGTTGACCCACCTAGCTGTCCTTTACTTTCCTAGGACCACACAGCCAATTAATATCTGAGGTAGGATTCGAATTCATATCTTCCTGATTTCAAGTTCATTTGCCTTACTCAACCTTATATCTCCATCAAGACCTACCCCGGGACCTCTAACATAGTAGACATTCGGTAAGTATTCCAGTATAATTTAAATAAATAAGGATAGGAATAGGGACTGAACCTACAATTTTATTTGTGTAGGGAACTCTCCATGAGGAAACTCACTTTACTGAGGCAGATTGGGGCATTTGAGTCTTAGGCACTTGCTTTGAGCAGGGATCTGTACCCTTGGGTGGTACAAAAACAGGATGGGCAAGTTTGGCCGTATTTTGCTGACCTCAGAAAAGTACACCGAGGCAGCAAAGGTCTGAGCATGATCCATTTATTAGCTGGGCTAAGAGCAGCCAATAAATAGGATCAATGACTCCTCAGGAGTCCAGAACCCTGAGTGAGGAAGGTCTTTTATGGTGATTAATAGGATGACCCCACAAAATCTAGAGCAACACCAATGTGTCTTCTGATTGGCTAGAAATTAAAAAAAAACAATAACCCTCTGACATCAGTTTGATAACTATGATTGTTTAGATCTCCCCTTCAGAAATCCCTTTAACCACAAACAGGACATGTGATTTGGGTCACAAGACAAAAGGCAAGACAAACCCAATTGTAGATATTTCAGTGAGGAGGTGGGATAAGTGCTTCTCTCTACATCACTGGGAGAAGAGATCTCTTCTCAGGTGATAAGAGTAGTCCTCAAGTGTTAGAATTATCTTGACATAACGCAGATTTCTCCAGAAGGTGGGTAGTAGGTGCCATTCCAAGGTGGAGATACCATAAGTTTCAATACAAGGGTGGAAGTACTAGTTACAAGATGAGAATTGAGGTTACTTGAGTAAAACTTATGGTGAAGGAAAACGTTAAATCTAGCTTGATTAAGTCTTAACAAAATAAAATTAAAAATTGGTTTTTAGTTTCACAACTTAGAGGTTAATAACGGCGCTTGCCCAGACTATGGTAGCTAGGATGTGTCAGAAGTGAAATTTGATTTCAGGTCTTCACTGGTTCCAAGGCTACCTCTTTATCCACTATACAGTACTGCCTCTCATAAATACAAATACACACATAAATAGAATATGCTTTGAGGAAGGAAGGACCACTGCCAATTAGGACTAGGAAAGTCTTCCCATAAAGAAAGCATTCTGTCACAAAAATATAGTCCAACAACCTTGAGGAGACCTAGACTCTGTTTGGTCCTTGCTCTGCCACTAGCGTTGTGATGGTAGGCAGGTCACTCCATCTCCCTTGGTTTCATGTTTGTCTTCTGTAAAAAAATGGTTATTGATTTCTGTCTTACCCACTTCATTGTGTGAAGGTAGTGTATGGATAAATAATAAAGTAGGCATGTGCTTTGAAAAGACTTCAAAGTATGTGGAAACACAGGGCAGTAGTTGTGGTAATTACTGTTAGTGTCTTGAGTCTTATAATCCTGGAAACCCTTCTGGGGGTTGTTCAAAAGGTAGGTGTGACTGGATACAGGGCAGCCGGACTCCTTTAGGGTCTTGGATCTGGAAAGGTCCAGCTAAGAGGTCATCTTGTTCACTCTTCTTTTTTTAGATGAGGAAACTGAGGCTGAGAGAGGGGTGGTGTAAATGGAAGGACTGACATTCATACCTGAGTATTCTGACTTCAAATCCAGTGTTCTTTGCACAACTGTTTCAGAATCTGTGAGTTACTGAAATGGTATTTTCATCTGTCTGAAAATTCTAGAAATTTCTAGAAATTCATTTCTCTGCTACTGACCAGTCAAATAACTGTGGTGATGGCTCTGAAGTCTAATTTTCCTTACCTTTAAAACTAACATAATAACAGCTATCCTTTTTATGTCCCATAGTTGTGAAGATTAGGTGTAATAATGAATATGGAAGGCATAGTACTTTGTTGCAAAGTGCTATCTTATCCTCCTTCCTAAAAATCTAATTTGTATTGACACTTCTTATTTTGATGCCACATTTGTTTCCAAATATTTCCCTTTCTCTTCTCAGTAAACCACTTCTTACAATAATGATTTTAAAAAGAGGATGAAAGTAATTCACCAAAAACAGTCAATACTTCAACAGTATCTGACAGTGCATGCCATGCTCCACACCCATAATCCCTTAACTCTCCAAAGAAGGGAAGGAGGTACATTTTTTTATACTCTTCTGGTGAGGATGAGGAAGATGACGGATTTGCTATTTATAATTACTCAGGGTTCAGTTTCATTTTTATTTTCTTTCTGTTTGCGTTGTTTTAATCATGTATATTTTTGGAGTTCTGCTTCCTTCCTTCTGCATCTATTCATATAAGGCTTCCCATGCTTCTTTGAATTCTTCATTATTTGTTATTTCTTACAGTACAGTAATACATCACATTCATGTACTGCAGTATATTTAGCCATTCCCCAGTTGATGGGCATCCATATTCTACTCATTATTGTTTGGGCTACTCCTCCTAGGAGCCACAGTTGGGGAAGATTTGGTGGTTCAATTCTAACCCCTCTCCATGTAGAAATCTTTTTTAAATGAAATCGCAAAGAGCTTTAATAGGTTTCATAGATCCACCTGTTCAAGGTGACTGGTTGTAGATATAGAAATCTTAGAATCAGATGCTTGGCTATGCATTTTTCTTATGGCTGGTTGTCAGTGAACTGTTGATTGCAAAGTATTTACTTATGTATTATTAGATGTAGCACAAGATGGTGAGTAATTTCTGCTTCTCTGATCTGTTTCTTCTTATTAAAGAGTCATCTTCCATAGAGAATATTTATTGAGAGCCTCAAGGTCAGCAGCAGGGGCACTAGCCCAGAAGAGTTTTGGCTTCACATAATAGCAGTCTTTACTAATTAGCTGTATGATCCTGAGCAAGTCACTCTGTTCCCTGGAATCCCCTTTCCACATGTACAATTGAATGGGTTGCATTAGATAGTCACCTAAGGTCCCTTTCACTTCTAAGATTCTGTGGTTCTTTGGTGCTATGTAGGGTAGAGGAACTGGGTAGCCACATGTCCCAGTGACCAAGAGCGTGGACTTTGAAGGGTCAAAGTGGAATCATGAAAGAAGCAAAAGCTATGGCAGTCCAAAGCAGAGAAAATCAAGTTCTTCAACCCTCCAATAGGCTGGGAGTTGGCAGCCTGAGAGAACATTTTGTTTGGAGCTAGAATCTCAGGACAGCTCTTCAATGTGGGTTCTTAGGCTTTCTGCCTTAAGTTTCCAGAGGAGTTTCAGGTTCTAAGAGAATGGCATACTCAGATACTTTATTAGTTTTGCCTTAGTGGCTTATATTCCAATTGTTTGTGTTCCTGTTGTATCCTTCCTATATGACTGTCAGTACTAAGGAAATGGGGAAAGACCATCTCTTACTCATCTTTATGTCTCTCGAAAGGGCTAGCCTGCACACAGTTTTTCACTTTCTTCATCCTTAAAACAGGGATGATAACATTTGCACTCTGCATCTCACAGCGTTGTTGGAGGGGAAAAGAACAGATTTTTGGGGAAGTTTTGCTGTCTTCAAAGTACTGTAGAAATTTGCGTTCTGATTACACTCAAGATGGTGATGTTGTGGATAGATATTAAGGATTTTAAAGGTTCGAAAATTTCATTAAGTGAAAGATTCTAGTGAGGCCATTGCTATGAATTATCAAGAAGGACTTTTAAATTGAAGGGAATTGTATGTATTAAGGATCTCTGGTGCTTGGAATGATTTCCAGATGCTTTCCAAGTGTGCCCCTCTAAAGTGGATGGTCTGGGATGGCCACTGGTAGAAAGTTTTAATCAATGAATAAAATAAATCTGGGGGTGCAGCTCCATTCCAGAGGAGTCCAGGGGAATTGTACTGAAGCAGCTCATCTCAGCTGGTGAAACATGGGCATGACCAGGGGTTCCTAGCCTCGTTAGCAGGAAAGGTGGCTGACTTTTGTTGGTACCCAGTATCACAAGGGCAGAATAAGATCTCTGGGGGCGGAGAGGATGCTGGCCAGAGGTAACGTAGTGTAGTTAATAAGTAGAATGTTGCATTTGGAGTCAGGAAGACTCAAGTGTGAATCCGTCCTCCGATACTTCATAACTGTGCGACTCTGGTGAAGTAATTTAACCTCCGTCTCAGTTCCTCATTGTAAAACGAGGTCATTGGACTAGGTAGCTTTTAAGGTCCCTTTCAGCACTAAATCTAGTCTTCTAGTCTGCTGGTAGAGGGAACTCCCAGCAAGGAAACTTCCTTTCTCAATCCAGATCAGAAATTGTTCTGCATCTTCTAGTCTTAGAGGATTGCCCGGGTCACTGGAAAACTGAGTGACTTGCTCTGGGTCCCATAGCCAGTATGTGTCTGAGACTGTGTTCCATGCTACTCCTTTCCTTTTCTTGCCTCCCTGAAATAGGCTCCAGTTTTCCTCCGAGATCTTCAACTTTTTGCCAATTTCCAAAGCTTTTTGATGTATGCACTTGGTTTCACTTTGTGGTTGTGGGAGTTTACAAGAGTTCTGAAGGACCCTTGTGTCTTTGGAGAACAAGGTAGTTTGAACTGTCCACTCTTCCTGGTGCTGAGGAGCTGCTTCATTTTCTTTGGCTGTCCCTTTCTCCACTCAGTCAGTCATAGTGCCTACTATGTTCCTGGTGCCTTTTTATTGCCATGCTAAGAGATAAGAACACAAAGGCAATGACAATCCCTGCCCTCAGAGAGTTCATAATTTAATGGGGGAAGTCAACACATAAAAACAGTTGGGGGTGGGGGTGGCTAGGAAGGTACCTAGATGTCCAGAGGGAGTGTACCTAGAGGTAGAAATGATGAGATAGGCTCCTTCATTAAATGGAAGTTCTGTTAGGGGTTCTCAAACTGATATCTCCTTTTCCAAACTCAGTGTCTGTACAGTATGTTGTTTAAAGTGCAGATCTGGCCATATTACTGATTTTCTGGCATAAAAAAAAAATTCAGTGATTTTCTCTTTCCTTTAGGATAAAGTAAAAGTCCTTTCTGCCACTTAAAACTCTTCTTAATAGGGCAAAATACCTTTTGGCTTTATTTTCCATTATTTGTCTTCATAATCAGCTGACAAATTGATCTTGAAGCATAGGTCTGATGGTGTCATCTCTTTTGCAGTAAACTCCAGGGGTTCCCTATTCCTTCCATGATTAAATACAAAATCCTCTGTTTTGCTTTCAAAGCCCTCTATAATTGGGCTCCTTTCTACCTTTCCAGTATTCTTATGTCTTACATCCTCCTTACTCCTCCATTCAGTGACCCCCTCCCCATCCAGTGACACTGGCCTCTTTCCTGTTCTTCACATAAGACACTCCATTTCCCAGCTCTGGGCATCATCACTGGCTATCCCACATCTCACTGGAACACTCTTCCTCCTTCCCTCCATATCCTAGTTTCCTTCAAGTCTCAGCTAAAATTCCATGCAATGCTGGTACCCTCCTTCTGTCACCTTCCACTTCTACTTTCTATATCTTGTTGGTACATTATTGTTTGCATGATGTTTCTCCCCTGTCAGACTGGGAGCTCCTCAAGGGCAGGGACTGTTTTTCCTCTCTTGCCTCCCCAGTTCATAGCACAGTGCCCAGCACATAGTAGGTGCTTAATAAATACTTGCTGACTTTATTTCATATACACATAAAGTTCATGACTACTATTAGGTCCCAGTCTTGACCTGCTGTTCAGTTACTTCTCACCCTTCATTCAAGCACACCATCTTTCCACTCCTGTGATGTACTCCCTCCTTATCTTTTCTTATAGAAAATTCTCTTCGGTCGAGGCTTAACTTAGGTGAACCCCAAGCCAAAAACAGGGGACCGTGCTTTTCTTAAGTTGTCTTGGTTTACCTGTCTGGATCTCTCCTTCAACCCTGACACATACTACCGTATAGTATCCTTAGCTGTGAATTTGTTGTGTCTTCCTCCCATGTTCCCAGTAGACAGTAAGCTCCTTGAGAGCAAGGACTATGTCATTTTCATCTTTGCGTTCCCTGCCTTCCCTTGCCTAGCACAGCAGTCTGTGCCTTTACGCAAAAAGTGTTTCATAAATGTTTAACTTGAAATGCTATTTGGTTTCTCCTCATTGCCCTGGGAACAAAACTGGGCTAATTTCAGAGTCCATGACATTGCCCATCATCATCATCAAAAGCCCTGTTGAAGCCTCCACCTTTCAAAGTATTATCCTAAGTGGCACACCGTCCTGCTTCATGAGCGATCTTTGAAGGCAGCTGATTCAAGGTCCACCTTCTCCACAAAGGCCTTCTCTGGTGAGGACTCCCCTATTTAGCAGCCTCATCTCCATTCAGCCTCCTGCTGTGGATGTTCTGTTCCCTAAGTCATCCTGACACCACCTGTCACTATTGATACTGCATTCTATTCCTCAGCTGGTTTGACCTTTCCACCTCCTCTTCCATTGTGATCAGCTGGGGTTCCCTGGGGGAGAGCACAGCACCAAGCCCCTACAGATGCTGTATTGTCCTTTCATGTTTCAGTTTCATGTTTTCAGCCTTCTCTGAAGTACAACCTAGACACAGCTCTGTTCAGTGGTGTCTGGCTTGTTTTTGTAAACTCTTAGAAGACAGAAACTTATCACGGTATCCTGGAAATTGGAGGCTTGAGTAAAGGCTTTTTGGTAGTCAAAGGTAGGGAGAATTGGATTTAATTAGTGGACAGTAGGTAGAATTATGGCTAATTAGTGTCAACTAGTAGAAAATAATGATGAATGAGAAAGCATTTATTAAGTGCTTTTCCTATGTGTCAGGCCTTTTCAAAATACAGATAGGAAAATAAGACAGACTCTGTTTTCAAGAAACTCACATTCTATTTGGGGGAAGCAGCAAGTATAGGAGGGTTCAGTTGTAGGGTAGGTGGAAGGGCCTGGTCATCTTTGGATGTCAGGGTCTAGAGATCTTTAAAGTGTAGTGGCAGGTCTTTGGAGTAGTGACTGGGCATATGATAAGGCTCGATGATCCTACCTCTTATCAGAAGGATTATAGGGTGTGATAAATGTTTAACAACAGACTGGGGGTGGGGATGGGGGATAATTGTATACCTTGACACACTTTTAAAGTTTAATCTGCATTTATTGACATTTTCTCCATCACCTTCTTAAGTCTCAATAATAAACAAAACAGTCAAATCTTGATTTGTAACATTTGCTCATTTCTGAAGTGCAAACACTCACTGAAAATTTAACTATCTGCTTTTGGGGAGCCTGTCAGAGCTGGCTCCAGCATACCCCATTATAGGTGATGACTTCTTGCTCATCCAAGTGATGTGAGTGGTTGTCTGTAACAGGGGAGGGCCCACTCTTGTTGTGAAGTGGGGAGGGCCAGAAGTTTGGAGTAGAGCAGGGACTTTGAATTCCCCTCCAGAGGAGTGGGAATGGGGTAGGAGGTGGCATTAGTGTTGATCCAGGAGGGGGAAAGAGGAAGAGATCGTGGCCAGGAATATTAGACCTGTTGGAAGGCATTTGGGCCAGGTGGGCTGGGGTGGTTGTGGAAAGGTGTAGAACCTGCTCCTGCTCCGCATGAGGATGATGATGATGATGGTGATGATGGTGATGATGATGAGGATGAGGTAAGAAAGGGGTGCATTCTAGGCAGAGTAGATAAGACTGTTCAAAATCATAGAGGCAGGAGATAAAGCATTATATCTTAACAATGGCAAATAGGCCAGCATGATGACTAGACCTTAGAGAGTGTGCAGAGGAATCCTGGTTTCCTTCCAGACTCCGCTTCTGGGCCAGTTCTTTCTACAGGAGGTTTTTCCTGTACCCTTAGTAGTGAGTGCCTTCCTATCCAAGATTCTGTAGTCCTGGCTTTGGCTTTGTACATGTCCTGCATATGCATACACAGGTTTTCTCTGTTAGACTGTGAGCCAGGAGTCACAGTAGATAAAGTGCAAGATTTGGAGTCAGACTGAGATCACATCCTGCCTCAGTAAGTAGCTCTGTAGCGCCTATCTCACAAGGTTGTTATGAGTATCAAATAAGTTATAAAGGACTCTGCAAACCTTAAAGCCTATATAAATGCTAGCTTGAGGGGGCAGGGATTATTTTACTCTGGTCAGTTCATAGGATTATAGACTTAGAGCTGGAAGAAATTTCAGAGTCCATCTAGTCCGGAGGTGTCAGACTCAAATCTGGAGGGAGCTAGAACCAGATTAAAGCATAAATGGGAAATGTCTAATAAAAGAAATAAAAAATACAGTACAACACAGAGAATGTTAATTTGTGGTTTTCTAAGTCAGCATGCAGCCAGCTGTTTCTCTTGGTCATCACTGAGTCCAACCCTCTGCTTTAACAAATGAGAACTGAGGCCTGGAAAGGGTGATTTGCTCAAAGTCATGAATAGTAGTATTTGGCAGAGCCAAAAATTCAAACCCAGGGAATTCCAGTTCCAAATTTAGCACTCTTTCCACAGAACCATGCTTCTAGTATTGAGTATAGTTTCTGGTGCATAGTAGGTACTTAATAAATGCTTGTTGATTGATTGGAATTGGAAGGTCTGAACTTAGTTCCTTTCTGGGGTTTCAGCCCTTTAGGCCATTTGCCTCGTGAAAGTAGCTTAGACTTGAAAAATCCCGAGCTGGAACTGAGAAACGAGAGGAAAGTCTGTAGCCAACTACTTGGATGTGGTTCATTTACACTTAATGAGAAAACCTAAGGGCAGGAGTATGCTGGAGTCAGCTCCAACCAATTGTTAAATTTTCAGCGTGAGCATTTGCACCTTGGAAATAGGCAAAGGCTATAAGTCAGTACTTGATTGATTGTTTTGCTGATTGTGTAGACTTAAGAAAGAATTGGAGAAAGTGTTAATTAATAATGCAGATTAAACTTAAAAGTGTCATGGTCCCTGGAGAGGTGGTTGTTAAACACCCTGCTTAAGAGCCAGAGTCTCTCAAAACTATAGCCTTTGGGAAGTCTTTAAAAGAAAAATCTGGGTGCTTTTCCCAGGGTCTCTTTGATACTTTCAGAGTCTTTACTTCTGTCTTCTACTCAAAATCTGGGGGTTAGGGAAGGAGGAAACATTTCCATAGGAACAAAAGCTAGGGGGACTTTAGAGATAAAGTGGTATTTACTGTACTCACTCCAGCAATTTGCCCTCAGGGTGAATGGAGTTGAGGTTAGGGGAGGCTGCTGAGGTTACATCTCTTTAAGAACCTCAACACCTTTCTTTTTAATACTGAAGTAGACAGCAGTTGGCATGGTATTTCTATCTGGGTCTTGCTGTTTTGTCATTTTTTTCAGTCTGTCCGACTCATCGTTGCCCTATTTGGGGTTTTCTTGGCAAAGATTCTGGAGTGTTTTGCTATCATCTCCTTTTCCAACTCATTTTACAGATGAGGAAACTGCGGTAAACGGGGTTAAGTGACTTGTCCAGGATCGCACAGCTTTTAGTGTCCGAGGCCTTATTTGAACTCAGGAAGATGAGTCTTCCTGACTCCAGGCCCTGCATGTCACCACCTAGCTGTCTGGGTCTTAGAAGGGTGTAATGTTGGGTTCCCAAGAGACTTTTAGTATTGCTGATGACCTCTAAGCATCAGGACAGGACAAACAACTGCCTGTATGTTTTTTTTTTTAAATTTCTGTTTTTGTTTCTGTTTTGTTTTTTTAAGAAAAAAAGAACACTCTAGAGTAAGAAGTCTTAAGAATACACTAAGAGCAAGAGATGTCTTTGCTGTTGAAGTCAGGGATCTTCTATTTTGTGTCACAGTCCCCTCTGGCAGTCTAGTGACCCCTTTCTCTGGACTTGTTCTCATGTTTTAAATGCATAAAACAAAATACATAGGACTGTAAAGGAAACCAATTATATTGAAATAGAGTTACCAAAATATTTAAAACAAAAAATAAGTTCACAAACCCCAGGCTAAGAATCCCTGACTTATATTCTGGGGAATGGGGCAGGTTGGAAGAAATCTCTTCAGTTCTGTTTCTTTCATTACAAACAAGGCCCTTCAACTCTGACTTCTGGGTCAAGCTTTGCTTCTCATCTCATCTCTAATTCATGTTCTAGGTTCCACGTTCTAGGCCTAGGCAGAAGTCCCTCCTCCCGTCCCCAGCACTACCAGCAGGGTGCTTTCCCCAACACACTCTGGTAATTGTTCCTACATCCCTGAAATCTGGCTCTCTACATCCCTACATCTGGCTCTCCATCTGGTCCCAACTTTTTTCTTAATTACCCACTGAATTGGCTCTAAGTAAACGCTGACAACTTGAATGAGACATTCCCCATGACATACGCTCTAACTTGCCAGGGCCGTGCTTCTCTGGTATGTGATGGACTGGAGACCTTTGGAGATGTTCCTTTCCTGACTGGGGTCCCCACCTGCCTGCCTCACCACCTCCATAAATTCTGCCAGTGATCTGGTGTGTTTTGTATTCTAGAAGCAGTGTGATGGGGCAGAAGAGGTCTTCTTAAGTTCCACCATCCTGGAAATAAAATTATTGGGAAGAGAACGCTTAAATGAGTGTTTACTTGTTTTTATGTCTTTTGACTGGGTGATTTTACTAGGAAGGGTGGAGTGAAATCTGTTTCTTGCTTTTCTTTCCTCCTCCTCCCTTTTCCTTTCTCCTCTCTCCTTCCTCCTTCCCCCCCCCCTTCTTCCCTCCCCTCCCCTCAAATAAATTTTGCCTTGGGAACACAAAGACAAAAAGCTTTTTTTTTTTTGAGGGCAGTCCCTGCCTTGCAGGAGCTTATATTCTAATTCAGTAATACAGCTTGCCTGAGTATAAATAAAAAACGTTATGTATGTACAGAAAAAGAAAACATACAAACAATTCCCCAAACAAACAACCCCAGGAAACAGGGCATTGGAGCACTAACAACTGGGAGAATCCCTTGGGGGAATCAGAACCTCTCCCCCCCTTTTCATCTTTTAATATTTTTTCCATTTATATGTAAATATTTTTAACATTCTTCAAAATTTTGAGTTTCAAATTCTCGCTTTCCTTCTGTCCTCTCCCCTCCCCCTGCTTGAGACTGCAAGCAATTTGATATAGGTTATACATGTGCAGTCATGCAAAACATTTCCATATTAGTCATGTTGTGAAGAAAACACAGACAAAAAAAAAACCTCATGAAAAGTAAAGTACAAAATAGTACACTTCGATCTGCGTTCAGACTCCCATCAGTTCTTTCTCTGGAGGGGGATAGTATTTTTCATCATGAGTCCTTTGGAATTGTCTTGGATCGTTATATACCTGAGAAAGAAAAGCCCTCTGGAAGGTCTTTTCACTGCCTCCTACATGAGATTTTTCTGATCCCTCAGTTGCTGGAGTGCTTCCCTCCAAATCACTTTGCATTTATATTTGTGTATACTTTTATGTAAGCATGTTGGCTACCCCACTTTCACTTTTGTCTTTGTGTTACTAATGCCCGTCAGAGTGATGAGCTTATAGAAATAGCTTAAGAAATGCTTGTTGATTATTTCATTGAAGAAGATGGCACTTGAGCTTGTACCTCAAAGGGGTTTAAGAAGCAAAGGTGAGGAGAGACCATTTCCAGCCTGGAGTCCAGAGACAGAAGAAAGAGGGTCCTGTATGGGGAACAGTGAGTTGGCCAGTGTGACTTGAATGTAGAGGGTTTGGGGAGGAGGGAGTTAATGTGTAACCTGCAGTTGATCAACGGATATTTATTAAGCACCTGTTCTGTGCCAACTGCTGCACTAGACGTTGGGGATAGAGGTATGAAGAATGAAACAGTTCCTACTTATAAGGTGCTTACACTCTAATGGGAGACAAGTACATAGAAAAATATATACAGCATATGTGTAAAGCTGATAAATACATGTATATGTGTATACATACACAGTGGTTTAATACATGGTATGATAGGAAAGGGGACACTGGCTATTGAGGGATCAGGAAGGGCTTTCTTCAGAAGATCTCCAACCTGCATTTTAAAGAGAGGAAATAGGTGGAGGTAAAAAGGGAGTACATTCTAAACGTGGACAGCTGATACAAAGTCACAGAAACAGGAGACCAAGTTCCTTGAGTGAGGAGTAGAAAGGAGGTTAGTTTGACTGGATCAAGTGTAGTCCGTGGAATCCCCCTGGAAGGATAAAGCAAGCTTGGGAAGAACTTTAAATGACAGGATCGTTGGTATTTTATCCTAAAGACAATGGAGAGCCAATAACTATTCTAGAGCAAGTGAGATGGTTAGTTAGGAATGTTACTTTGGCAGCTCATCAGAAGACGAACTGTCGAGGGAAAAGGTCTGGATACAGGGAGACCATTGCAATTTTCCAGGTACAGTGAGAAGTTATAGCCTGGAGCAGGCTGGTCATGTGGTGAGCAGAAAGAAGGGAATAGAAGCTAGATAGAGATTTAGAGGAAATAGCACCTGTAGGACTTGCTGAATGACTTTCTAACAGAGATGCCATATTGGAACTCAACTCTGGCCTTCCATTTTCATTCAGTTCAGTAAGATGCCTGCTTCCAACCCAGTTTTAGGAAACCTAGGACATGCTGATACTTGGAGTCAGGAGAGCTGGGTTTGTATCTGCCCCTAAAATCCGAGGCACGCTGCTAAATTTTTCTGAGCTTTAGTTTCCTCATCTTTACAATGAGGGTAATTATACTTCCATTACCTACCTTGCAAAGGAAGGGGTTCTGTAAACCCAGAGCCCTATAGAAACAGGACCTGCTGTAGAGGGGATTTGTGCTAGTGACTTCATATAAGACTTGTACCTGCCTATTTCCCAAAGGACTTGAAGCAGCTTATAGTATGAGATAAGGTAGTTTAAGGATAAAGTGTAGCAGTGATCATCCCAAGGAAGTAGCAGCAGCAGCAGTAACAACAGCTTTTAGGCACCTGATCTAGGCAGATTACAACCTTTGGAGTCATAAAGTCATTGGGTATTAGCCGTGTCTGTCTTGGCTTTCAGCCCAGAAAGTTTAGTTACAGAGCTACCCAGAGAACCTCTTTATTATACTAACTTGCATATATGTCATGTTTCACCATGGTATAGTGGATAGCTGGGAAGGTATCTGATCAGTAAGACCTGGGTTCCAGTCATCCTGCCTCTGACACATTGGTGTATGACTGTAGACTAGTCATTTTAACTTTTCATTGCCTTTAGGCAATTTTCTTTTCTTTAGGGTTTTATTGTCTTGTTGATGTTGTAATAGATAAGTACTGCGGAGCAAAATAAATCAACATCTTGGCCATATCAGCAAGTGTATGGCTAGTTCCACATCTGCAGTCCACCACCTCTGCTATCAGTCTTCTGAAGTCATGATTAATCTCTTCATTGATCAGAGTTCTGAAATCTTTTTTTTAACTGTATTTTCTCCCCAACTGTGTGTAAAGACAGTTTTTAGGATTGATTTTAACAAAATTTTGAGTTCCAAATTTTTTTTCCCTCCGTCCCCACCCCTCTTTCTAAAATTTAAGTAGTTTGATATAGGTTATATATGTGCAATCATGTAAAAGCATATGTCCTTATTAGTCACAGTTGTGAAAGGTGAAATAGACCAAAGGAAAAAAAAAACACGAAAAAAATAAAGTGAAAATGCTTTGATCTGCATTCAGTCCATCAGTTTTTTCTCTGAATGTGGATATAGCATTTTCCATCATAAGTCGTTTGTAATTGTCTTGGATCTTTGTATTGCTGAGTGAAGTCTTTCAGTATTGTTTTTTCTTTTGCAAAACTTTGGGTAAAATTTTTTCAATTCTTAAAAAATCAAGATAGTTTTTCTATCTTTGATCTTTTCTGGTGTTTGCTTGGTTGTGAAATCTTTTCCCATAGTTGTAAAGGATATTTCCTTCTCTGCTTCTTTAAACCATTTACTGTGGCAGTCTTGTAAGTTATTCTTCTGGTAGTCCTAGGCAACTTCTAAGACTGCAGACCACTTGCTGATCTATATCAATAGAGGGAGTTTTCACACTGGGATTTCCCTGAACCAGTTAATTTACTTGTCTAGATACCTTTATTTCCACCCCCCAAATTACATGAAATTTTGAAGCGTAGAATGCTTTAAGGTTTCCAAAGTACTTTTCTCACTAGAATATGGTGGAATGAAAACATGAGGACAGATGAGGACAAAGCAGCACATTAGTTTCAAAGCTGCCTTGCTTCTCTGTGGCTACCTCTGATCTTCAGGTTTTTCTTTTCCTGTACATTAAAAATAAATTGATTTGATGACTTTTTTTTAAAGCATTACTATCACTAATCCACCCATTTTTCCTTCTTCTCAAATTATATGTATTGGGGAATGGCTCTTGTTCTTCTTGGTTTTTATGTATCTCAACTACCACATAATCAGAGACACTTGTAAAGATTTTGTCTCACTTAACTGTTTCTCTTCTGATTTTAAGTGAATTGATTTTTTTGAAAAAGATTAAAAAAATATTTTCAGTCTTAAGTAATCAAGATTGCCCATTTTATCTTCTGTGATCCTTTCTATCCCTTGTTTGGTCGTGAATTCTTCCTCTATCTGTAGTTATGAAAGGTATTTCCTTTTTTGTTCATTTGTTTATGATATGACCTTTAAATCTAGGTCATGCATTCGTTTGAGTTATTGTGGTTTATGGTGTTAAGATGTTGGTTTAAATCCAATTTCTGCTAGACAACTTTCCAGTTTTCTCAGTAGTTTTTGTCAAATAGTCCTTAATGCAGTAGTTGGATTTATTGTGTTTATCTAAAACACATTACTGTTTATTTACTTCTGTTTATTGTGTCAACTAATCTATTCCACTGATACACTTTTAAACTTTTTAATCAAGTAATTTCCCTTGAGATTCTTAACCTTTTTTATTCCTCTAGGTGAACTTTGATATTTTTTCTAGCTCTCTAAAGTAATCCATTGGTAGTTTAATTGGTATGGAACTGATTAAGTAAATTTAGATAGCATTGCCGTTTTTGTTATATTGTTTATAGCCCAACCATGAACAATTCATATCTCTTCGGTTATTTAAGTCTTGTCTTTATTTCTTTAAATAATGTTTTGTAATTGTGTTGATGTAATTCCTGTATGTGTCTTGGTAGGTTTCTCTTGACTCCTCTGTTTGCATTTGAAAGTTTCTAATCAGCCATAATCTTTTCATCAGGAAGACTGGAAAGTCCTGTTCCATTGAAGGTCTACTTCTACTACCTCTCAACCCCCTTCCCTCCCCCTTATTATTATACTTACTCTTAAAGGATAAGTTGTTCTTGGTTGTATGCTTTTATATTTTGCCTTTTTGAGTATCATATATCAAGATTTCCTTCTTTCCTTTTCTTTACAGTAATAGCTGCCAAGTCTTACGTGAGCCTGACTATTATTCCTTTCTACTTGTTAGTTTTTTAATTCTTTGTTTCTGACTACTTAGAGTATATTTTTTCTTTGACCTGGAACCTTTGGATTTTGTCTGTGACATTCCTGGAATTTTTTATTTGAGTTTCAGGATGTGACTGAAAGTCTTTCTGTTTTTCAACTTACCCTCTGGTTCTAATAGAGCTTGACAGTTTTAGTTATGCTTTTTTTGGGGAGGGGGGTGATTAGTATTTTCTAGAGCATCTGATGATTCTTGAATTACTTCTTCATGACCTCTTTTCCAGGCCAGTTATTTTTTATGGTAGATACTTTAATTTTATTCCATTTTTTCATTCTTTTGTTCTTATATTTTGTCTTTTCTCCTAGAATCATTGAATTTTGTTTGCTCCATTACAGCTTTCAAGGAATCTATTCCTTGGGCAAGGTTTCCTACCTTCTGTGGAAGGTAAACTATTTATTCTTCTTCTAGTTCTTTCCTCTAAAGCCCTTATTTGTCTTACAATTTCACTTTTATTTTTTTGCTTTCAGTTACTCCTGAAGTCCTTGTAGCCAAAACATTTTTTTTCTTTTTGAAACTGTTTGTAGTTGTACAGTTATTCTTATCTTCTGGGTTTGTCTCTTAAGCATCGTTGGATCTACAGTATCTCTCTTCAATGTTACAGCATCTTCTAGTTTCTTTTTACCTCTCTTCCTGATTTGGAACTTTGTAACAGGGCCAGGTTCAACACCTCTCCATCTGCTTCCCCTCCCTTTTTAATGTGATACCTGAGTTTAGACTGGACTTTAATTTCCTTGGTTCCTGCTGATGGTTTCTACTTACCCTGCTATATCTGGACTCAGAATGCTGTGAATATTTCAGTCTATCTTAGATCATTTGGGTTCAGAGTGCTGTGGTTTTCAAGGCCCTCTGAAGCATTGTAGATTAGAGTACTACAAACCTCTGGTGCTCCTGGGGTGCCTTAGTCTCATGAAAGGTGTTTGCACCTTGTAAAATGTCGTACTGATGTAAGGTGATATTATTCCTATTAAGATGATTTGTAGCTTTGGTTATTGCTTTTGTGAGCTGGACAGGTAATCTTTCCCCACAAACTTTGTACAAGGAATGCCCTGAAATGTCACTGGCATTTTGTGTTCCCAACAACTGATTGGGAAATATGGAAGGTTGAGAAAAAGGTTGGTCAGGAAGACCTGGGAAGATGAGCTCTTTGTGGTTGTCATTGCATGGCTGGTGAGGAAAAGGCTCCTTTTTCGACCCCAGGAACTGAGATGTTGGCTAGGCTGCTCAAGTTTGCGGGCCATGTTCAGTTTGCTACAGTGTCTTTGGCCCTTGACATTTAGTTGTGGCATTACAGAAACCATTGACTACTTGAGCATTCTCTCAATAGAACCTGAGGCCCTTTGGGGTAAAAAACACCAAACATGATTTCTTCCATCTAGCACTCAATATATGCTAAGATTAAAATGAACCATGAAATATTGAAACAAATGAAAAAAATGTTCCCAATAATCTTATGTTATATGAAGACAGGAAAGACTTGTCTTAGGGTTTTGTAACTTCTCAAATAGGAATTCCTTCTACCAAAGCAGATTGCAGCCTGTATTTTACTTCCTTAGATAAGACCCAGAGAGTTGTCTAAGGTACAAAGATGGGAGTGGCTTGTCCAAGCATCACACTGCTAGCAATAATAGTCAGAGACTGAATTTGAACCCAGGTCTTCCTAACTCCAAAGTCAGCACTATCTATTGTGTCTTCTTCTCTCACGTTATACAGTATAGCATAAAGTGGTTTATTCCTAGACCCATAACTGAAGACATGCCAAATTCAGTTTCATTTAACAAAACATTTAGTTAAAATCTCCTCTGTCTAGGACTCTGTGCTAGGGTGCTGCAAAGATAAAACCAAAATAATAGACCCTTCCCTCAAGGAACTGACATTCTCCTGGGAAATACAACATGCAAACAAACACATGCTAGGTAACTGTCTATAAAATAATTTGAGAAGGGAGAGAGGACTAAGAAGTAGGGGACTTAGGAAAAATTTCTTGTGGGAAACTGAGCCTTGAAGAAAGGTATGCATTCTAAGATCAGGAGATGAGGAATGAGTGCATTCCAGGCATGGGAGATAGCTGGTACAAAGAAAGGCGTGGAGGTGAGCATTTTGGGAACATCAGGTAGGCCCTTTGGGCTGGCCTGCAGAGTACATGAAAGTTGATAATGTGAGGTAGGCAAGAACCAGGTTATGAAAGGCTTTTAATAAGGAGGTTGTCTTTTATCTTAGGAGGAATTGAATAGGGAGCTACTAAATCTCTTTGAGCAGGGGAATAACATGGTCACACTTGTGTTTTCCTTTAGGAAGAATATTTTGGCAGCCCTGTGGAGGATTGATTCAAGAGGGGAGAGAATGAAAGCAGGGAGATGCATCCCGAGGCTATTTCAGTAGTCCAAGTGAGATGTGATTTGACCTTAAACCTTAAAAGTGGGACTGGAATGGAGTAGTGGAAGTAAACTTGACGAGATGTGGCAGCTTATTGAGTGTTGGGAGTTAAGGGAAAATGAAGTGTCAGGGATTGCTAAGGTTGGGAACTTGGGTAACTGAAAGGACAGTGGTGTCCTTGGTAGAAATAGGGAAGTTTGGTAGAAGGGTGGTTGGAAGGGGATGGTGGTGGAAATATGTTGAATTCCATTCTTGGACATGTTGAGTTCGAAAGACCTGTGTCCAAGTGGAGATGTCCAGTAGGCATTTGATGATAAGAGAGTGGAACTTGTGAGTCACATTATGACAGGAAGGAATTAAGGAATTCTTAATTTCTTGACTCCTTGGTTTGAGAAAACTGAATGTGGATTAGTTTTTCCCTTCTCATAATTTTAAGGTCTTGAAACTACAGAAATATACCTTCTCGGGGGCTTGGCACATAGTGCTGGTAATAGTGCTTATTGTTTGTTAGGTTCTAGGTCTGCAGTTCCCGAGTCTTTCTAAAAGTGAATTCCCGCTTTTTGCTCTGGAGCCTCACATCCTGTTAGAAGAACCAGCAGATTCCTGTTTCCTAAAGTTTGAACTGATGGGGTTTTCTCAATTTTTCAGTGTCATGTTACTCAGTCTGTAAGCCAGATTGCTTAGTGGGCCCCGTCTCACACAAGCTCTCTCAAAGATGTTCATTTGGAGGTATTTTAGAGGGCATGGTTTCATTTAGGGGATTTTTATTTGCATAGTTTCACCTTCTCTTTGAAGTTGTTGAGTGAATGAATGAAATCACATACTTATTGAAGGCCCACTGTGTGCAGTGTACTTTACTAAGTGTGTATGTTGGGGGTGGGTGGATTTGAATTTTGTATTCCTGTACTTAGTGCCATCAAGGAACTTCTGTCTTGGTTGAGATAAAGTAATTTCCTCACCTATAAAGTGAAAGAATTGTATTCATTCCCTAGAGGCCTTTCCAGCTGTAGAAATTTATGAATCCATGAATATAGGGTTTATACATGTTGAAAAGTTAAGTAACGATAAAAGAATTCAAGAAAATTCAAGTCAGTGACATGAATGTCTGAAAGCAGTCCTTGATTAAATGCTTCTGGAGTGTTAGATACCAGTAGTATGATTTCAGAACAAAGAGATTGGTAGCCTAGGGTGAGAAGGTTTCATAGAGTTGGAATGGTTGGGTTTTGGATCGGAGTTTGGGAAAGGTCATGGAGGGTGGAAATGGGGGGAAGAGAAAGTTAGAAGCCAGGACAGGGAATGATACTTGAATGCATAAGGAGGAATTGAATTCAACACACCTTTCCTAAGTGCCTGCACTGTGCATAGCACTTTGGAATATATACATAGATCCCAGAAAGTTACCATCGTAAGTTGTTTCGTGTTGATGTGTTAACCTCTTGCCTTCTTGTAGTGACTGTTTTACCCCTCAAAGTCAAGGCCAACCTTCTGCTTCTCTGTAGCTAGTCCCTGGTAGCACACAGCTTTGCTTACATTGGATGCCCAGTAAATATCTGTTGATTAATTGATGCTTGATAGATTATTTAACTCAACCTTGAATTGATCTGAGGTTGTTCTGTATCAGATGCTGAGTTGCAAGATGTACCTTTCTTTACCAGACAGGTGTGTTCTTGAGCCTCAAATCCATGGACTTCTTCTAGATAAAACTCTTCTTTAATTGTTTTTGGAAAGCTCCCTCTGTAAACAAGCTATGGGCTCCCTGTTGTCTTTCGGAGGGCCAAGCTTCTCTTCTGGATGAATCCTTCCTGTGGTGAGGGATCACTGGGTACCTGCTCCGAGGCAGAGGTATTCACTTACCCAGTCTCCTTGCTGTGTCTTTGCCCTGTCTTGCTTCTTTGCTCAGTTTTGCTTATTAGTTTCAAGGATTGGATGTTTTCATTTTAATTTGAGGTCAGGGAGCTAGTGATAGTGTTGACAAAAAGAAAAATAAGAGGATCATTGAAGAATCTCAAAAATGAACAGAAAGGATCAGAAGAAAGTTCACAAGGGAGTCACAGACAAACAGGACTGTTTTGAAACTAATATATTGGATTTATTATGTACTTTAAAAAAATCTGATGGTTCCCTCTTTGGGGTATGTGTAAGGAGCACTTGGTAGGGAAACTCCCTCTATCAAAACAGATTGGCATATGTTCCATTTTATAGTCTGAGAGAGTTGTTTCCTAGGGCCACAAAGCCAGTGGGACTGAGAGGAGACTTGAACCCAGGTCATCCTAACTCACTCTGAGACCAGTTTTTTGTCATCGTGCTGAGATAACTCTCATGTTTTTACTTATACTGAGGAAATAAAATTCAAAACCCTTAAACACCACTACCACAGTACACAAATATTAGGAATGTAGCCCATTCTAAATAACAACAAATGAGAAATTTAGGGCTGAAGGGGAAGATTTAGATGAACAGATCCAGGGTGAAATAAGCACAATTAGGAAAACAGCATAGATGCCATGACTACAGCCATGTAAATGTAAAGAAAAGCAAAATGAAGCTAATTGCTCCATAATGATCATGACTAAACTTGGTGCTGGAGGAGAGATGAGAAAATACACTTCCCACCTTTTGGAGAGGTGGAGGACTGTGAATGTAGAAGATTGCATATGCTGTTAAATGTGGAGGAAGTTGGAATTGGTTTTGCTGAAATGTTCAGAAAACCTTTTGTACAGGGGGAAGTGATACTAAAACAGAAGGTATCGATAACACAAAAATAAAATTGTTAGAAAAAATAAATGGAAATACAAAATATTAACCATAGGTTCCCAAAGTGGGTGATACCTCCCCCCCCGGGGTTTCTAGGACTGGGGGGGAGTGGGGAGGGGATGACAGTAGACTCGGGTGATGCAGATTAAAAGAACAACTGTTAAAGGGTTAAGGAAAGTAGATTTCCAGGGGAGTGCTGAGTAAATTTTTTTTAAAAAGGGGCAGTAGGCCAAATAAGTTTGGGAACCTCTTTGAGATAAGGAAATTCTGAATCAGAAATTTCTGTAGAGTACTTTAGTCTCTAGACAGCACTTTGTGTGATATACAGGGCACAAGAGGGATGAAGGGATTTGTACGTAAAACTTGTACAAATAAAGGATTCTCTCTCTCTGTCTCTCTCATCAGATAAAGAGGGGATTGGTGAAGCTCAGGAAGTGTTGTTTTAAAGGATTAATACATTGGTCCACCAGTGCACCAGATAGAGCACCAGTGCAGGAGTCAGGAGGACCTGAGTTCAAATCTCACCTCAGACACTTGACATGCACTAGCTGTGTGACCTTGGATAAGTCACTTAACCCCAATTGCTTCATCCTGAGTCATCACCAGCCATCCTGATGAATATCTGGTCATTGTATTCAGATGCCTCTGGAGGAGAAGTGAGGCTGGTGACCTGCGCAGCCCTCCCTCACTCAAAACAAAGTCAAGTGCAAGTCATGTCATTATTTCTGTGATGGCATAGTCTTCTTTGGAAATGAAGAACAAACACATAAAGTCCTAGATGTGAATTTGGGATGAAGGGGGAAGAGCAGGAATGTCTGGATAAACCAATAGAGGATGGCATTTTCCTAAGTTCTCTTCAAGTTGGTGTGCCGGTGGGTGAGACCTTCCCAGGATACAAGGGGTTAAATTGGCTGATGCCACAACTATCCCCAGAGCTCAAGAGAAAACTCCAGAGTAACTAGTGATTGCCTAATTAATTCAATTAAACTACTTTGTAAGTCAGTAAGTTGTTAAACTCTATTAAAAAATCAGTGAAACGTGATGTGAGGTGTATATGTTGGGAAGAGGAGGGGAGGGGAAGTCCTACATCATCTTCCTCTTCCTCCTCCCCTCAAGAGTTCACCTCTGCTCCTTTAGGAAGAGCCAAAAAAAGCTATTATTCAAGACTGGTACCTTTTGATCTCTTCTCCCTGGGAGAGGTGTACAATGGCCGTGGAGAGCGTTGAATGCCAAGCTTTGTCCACTGTGCTTTGGGGAGGTGCTAAAGGATTTTGAACAAGGAATAGAGATGTACAAAGTGGCATGGAACAAGTAATTGTAATTCATCTGCTACTTTTCTCTGCTTGGGTCCCTGGGTTGCCATGATTCCCAGTGGGAGGGAGGATGGTGTAATGGAAAGAGCACACATCAGAGAAGTCAGAACTGTATTCAAATCCCAGCTCTTCTCCTTACTGTCTGTATCATCTTTATCGAGTCACTTAACCCTTTCTGGTCCTCAGTTTCCCCAAATACAAAATGAGGGGGTTGAACTAAAAGCTCTCTAAGCTCTCTTCCACACTTAAACCTGAAGAACCTTTACTTCCCCTCAAACCTTCCTCCTGGGCATTTCCCTTCTGTTTGAGCTCTTTCTTGCACCAGGAAGTAGAGGAACTCCCTTGATTGAGATTTCCATGCTTGTAAATGGGGTAGTTAGGGGTATAGACTGATGTATAGTGTCCAGAGCTATGGGATTAGCTAAGGAGCCGGTGAGGAAGGAAAATCCCTAGTGATGCTCCAAGTCAGATCATAGTGGAGGGGAGATGTGCCTATGGAGATGCTAAGAACTTAGCCTGCTTGCTCCTTCCTCTGTTTATACTATTTTGCTTCCCACCGGACTCCTACATTTTTTGCATTAAGTTTCTCTGCTCCCCCAACATCTCAGTCAAATTGTTAATCTTTGAATACATGTTTAAACCACCAGCTGCGGGGGAGGCTGCTACTTAATGATACCCCCTCCTGTGATTCCTTTTGTAAACTGAAGAAAGGAGGCAAGGTGGCCTAATGGCAAGCAGGGCATTGAATCTGGGGTCAAAAGACTCAGGCTCAAATCTTGGCTCTGCCATTTGCAACCTGTTCGACATCAGGCAAGGCATTCTGGCTCTCTGCTCCTCAGTTTCCTCCCCTGTCCAATGAGGAATGAAGAGATCTAAAGTCTCTTTCAGCCCTAAATTCTAGGATTCTAATTTGAATAACCAGCTTGTTTTCTAAGCCTCTATGCTGGGTCATGTTATTTCCCCAGGGCTGGTGTGCCCTAAAGGTCCAGCCAAATATTGGCTGGCTCAATTTAAATAGACCACAGCATATTTATTTAGTGTGGCTAATTTTAAATAGATTGGCCTGTGACTGGAAGCACTATTCCTTCCTTTTACATTTAAGAGAATTAACTCGTTACCTGTACAAATTTTGGCTTATGATTCAACTTTGTACTATTTCAGACTTTAGAAAGAAAAACCTTGAAAGAGCTGTGTTTTGGAAATCACCACTGTTTACATAGTAAAATCTTACCAATTTAGATCACATTGATTTAGAATTTTTGGTCATTCAGACAGAAAGTAAACCTAAGTTCCCCTAGAGAAGAAGGAGGAGGAAGGGTTGCTAAGCAAAGAACTGGTGTAAACAAGACCTCAGGGGGAAGTGGATAAAACCTAAATAAGAAAATAAGCTATTTTTGAGAATTTTAGAACTGTCTCTTTTCATAGTTCTGTGGCCTTTGGAAAATAATCTTTATGAGCGTTATTTTTTTCATCTGTAAAAAAGGAGGAAGGATTTGTATCAGGTCATTTCAGGGCCCTCCTAATTTCAAATTCTGTGATCTCTTTAAAAAGTCTGCTCATTACATATATGAAAGTAGGTATATTGGGGCCCCCTTTGGGAAACTTTAAAAATATTGTTATTTTATGTATAATGTATTTCATATGGGCATTTAGCTTACCTGAGTACCTGCTGGGCAAAACAAAAAGAGAGAAAGTCAATCATCACTTTTCCTACTAGCTGCATCTTTACTTGTTTTTTTTTTTTTTTCTATTTGAATGGAAGTCCTGGTTCCTGCTTCTCTCCCAACCAATGCTTTAGGTGGCTGTTGTGACAAATACAATTTACATTTGGTTGTTTCCATAGCAACCATCTCACACCCATCTGCTTTCTGATACAGATTGCCTTCTTTTATAGAGACTCTCCCCTTTCCTGCTACAACCGGTTAAAAATACTGTACTTTGCTTGATGGGTGATTTAAGGGATTTCCAAGGCTAATTTTGACAATACCTGATTTTCAAGTTTTCACTTTATAGAGCTGACTTTAGAACCTAACATGAGCAGGAATCGACTCCATTTCAGCCACTTCAGTATTTGTGGGGCACTGCCTTGTGCCCTCAGAGGCTCAGCTTTGTAGGCAAAGGGGAGGGAGAGGATATTTGAGAGAGAAGACACTTTTGTGCCTTAGTTTAGGGCATACTCTTTAGGAAGCTTTGAGCAAATTCTTCTGGGGTCCTTCTTCACACCTTTGTGATGTGATGCCTGACAGCCCTTTAAACTTTATTTAGAATTTTTAAGGTGCTACGCTGACTCCTCATCCTCTGCGTCATGCCACATGGCTGTTTGGTTGTCAGATCTTGTCATTTCTACCTCCACCACATCTGTCTCGATCTTTCTGCTTCTTTCCACCTCAGGTCTTTTCCCCTCTCCAGTCCATCCTATGGATAGCTGCCAAAGTGACTTTCCTAAAATGCTGGTCTGGCCAAGTCTCTTCCCTACTCAATAAATTCCAGGACTTCCTATTGCCTCCAGGATCAATTATAATCTGTTCTCTGGCTTTTAAAGTTCCCCACAACCATATCTCTCCAACCTTATAATAGATAATTGCCCAGAGGCTGCGGTCCAGCCCAAACTGGCATTCTTATTACTCACACAAGATCCTCCCTTGCCTTTGCACTTGCTGACTCCCACACCTGGAATGGGTTCCCTCCTTCCTACTTTTAGTACCCCTCTTTTCTCTGCTCAATCATACTCTCTGCTCTTATTTTACAGCAGATTGTCACTGTCTCACTTGAGTCTCTGCTTGTCTACTGTCTGCAAACATTCTCATGTGTCCACTCCCCCCACACATCCTCAAAAAACTCACTTGATCTGTCCATCCCACGTAGACATTATCCCATGGCTTTCCTTCATTTTATGGCTAAATCCCTTGAGAAGGCCATCTACAATTAGTGAGAGGAGCACTCTCTTCTTAAATCCTCAGACCTCATCGTTCCACTGAAAACACTTTCTCCAAATTTACCTGTGATCTCTTAATAGACTTTGGGGTTTTCTTGTCAGAGATACTGGAATGGTTTGCCTTTTCCTTTTCCAGCTCATTTTACAGATGAGGAAACTGAGGCCAATAGGGTTAAGTGACTTGATCTTCCTGGCTTTAGGCCCAAGCACTCTATCCACTTCATCACCTAGACCCTAGTGCCTCTCTGTCACCTTTAGGATCAAATATAAAATTCTTTGTTTGGTGTTCCGAACTTCATAGCTCAGCCCCCTTTAACCTTTCCAGTCTTTTTACACTTTATTATGCCTCCGCTCGCCACCGTGGACTTTACTCCTGTCTCGATAAAGGGATGATCTTTGTCTTTTACAAAGTATAAGCCTGATCCCAACTCTTCACTTATTCTGCCCTCTCTATCCTATCATCTGGCGATCTCTAATCTCCATCAAGTATACTGGCTCTTTCTCTGCAGCCATCCAATTCACTCTCTTCCCCACCCCCTTTAAAAAAACAAACAAACAAACCTCCCATTGAACTGACCTTCCCTGCTGGCTGTTATTTGATTGCTCTCCTCCCCTTCTCAGCTAAATTCCTTGGGAAAGTCATCTGTGTTTGATGTCTCCACTTCTACTCTCACTTGATTCTGAACCCTCTTCAGTTTGACCCTGACCTCATCATTCAGTTTAAATTGCCCCCTCCGAGGTTACCAGTGATCTGCTAATTGCCAAATCTCTTGGCCTTTCCTCAGTCCTCATCCTTCTTGACCTTTCTGCAGCCTTTGATGTTGTCAATTGCCCTTTCCTGTGGAATACTCTCTCCTCTTTAGGGTTTCTTGACCCTGCTTTCTCCTGGATCTCTGAATACTTGTCTGACTGCTCCTTTTCAGTTTTGTTTGCTGTTCATTCTTTCTCTGTCCATTTTACATCCACTAATTGTGGGCATTCTCTAAGGCACTGTCCTTTGTCATCTGATCAACTTCTATGAATTTGAAGATTTCTATGCAGGTAATTCCCAGCTCCCTATGTTTGGGCCTTTCCTGGGCTATAGTGCCATTTCAGCCATTGCTTGTGGGCCATCTCAAGTTGAATACCCTATAGACTTCTTTTTTAAAAAGTTTTATTGATGTGTTTTATTTTTAGATTACTAACTTTTACAAATTACAAGGGGCTGTTTGTAACAAAGCGACACAGTTAAGTAAAACTAATAATAGTGACTTCATCTGAAAGTGCCTGAAGCACCTTCTACCACTATTTTTAGATAATAGACAGAAACATCTTCTGTCCCTCTCCCCCACTTTTTTGAAAAGAAAAAGAAAAATTAAAGAAATTTCTTGTAACCAACACATAATATACAAGCTAAAACAGATTTTTAAAAAACAGGAAGAGAGAAATTCCATTTAAAATGACTACAGAATTTATAAAATACCTGGGAATTTACTTCCTAAGGTATGCAGAACTATATAAATGCATCTACAAGCAATTGTTTAAAGAAATATAGACAAATAAATTAGAAAAATATTAATTGCTTACATTGGATGAGTCAATATAATAGAAATCACAGTCTACCTAAATTAATTTACTTATTCAGTACTATCCCTACTAAAGGGTTACTTTATAGATCTAGAAAAAATGAAAATGAAATTCATATGGAAGGAATAAAGGTCAGGAATCTCAACAAAAATAATGAAAAGAAACAGGAAAGGAGACCCAGCAGTACCAATTCCCAGAGTATACTAAAAAATCGGTAATTATTAAAGCAACTTGGTACTGGTTCAAAAATAGATCAGTGGAATAGATTTGATATACAGTATACTGAAGCAAACATATTTAATATCCCTAATATTTGACAAAGTCCATCTATTGTGATAAAGACTCATGATTTGACAAAAACCTATTGGGAAAATTAGACAGCAATATGGAAAAAATCAGATTGAGACTGACATGTTGTACCTCATAATACAAAGATGCTATGAAAGGTTGTAGAGCAGCTAAGTGTCACAGTGAATAGAGCACTGAGCCTGGGGTCAGGAAAACTCTTCTTCCTGAGTTCAAATCTGGCCTCAGACATTTCCTAGCTGTGTGACTCTGGGCAAGTAAAAATCACTTAGCCCTGTTTACCTCAGTTTTTTTCATCTATAAAATGAGCCGAAGAAGGAAATGGCAAACTATTTCAGTATCTTTGCCAAGAAAACCCCACATGGAGTCACAAGGACTTGGACAGAATGGAACTTAATGAAACAAACAAACAAATCTTAAATGACAAAAATATGGAAAAAAATTATCTCATATCTGTGGGTAATTTATGCTCAAACAAGGAATAGGGAGGATCACAGAAGATAAAATAGATCATTATGATTGCATAAAATTAAAACATTTTTGCCCAAGCAAATTTAATAAAGCTAAGATTAAAACAACTGGGAAAAAAATCCAGTTCACTTACAAATCATGGCCTTACCTTCCTGATGTCATGGTAAATTGACATAATATTCTGGAAAGCAATTTGATATACAAAAGGTTTTTACAAGTGCCAGCTCTTTGACCCAGGAATACTACTGCTAGGCTTTTATATCCAAAAAGAGAGTAAAGAAAGGAAAAGGTCCTTTATGTACAAAAATATTTAGCACAGCTCTTTTTTGTAGTGGCAGAAATACCAGAAACCTGAGAAAGGGATGTCCATCCATTGAAGTATAGCTGAATAAATGGTGATACGTGAAATCAGATGAAGTGCTATTGTGCCCTAGGTGTCTTAAAACTCATGTTCAAAATAGGACTCATCATCTTCCCCCATAAGCCTTCCCCTTTCCTCAGTTGTCTTGCTGCTTTGCAAGGCACCATCATTATTCCAGTCACCGAGGACTACAACCTCAATGTCATCCTCAACTCCTTACTTACGCTGACTCCATACATTCAGTCTGTTGCCAGGTCTTGACTTTTCTGTCTTCACATCATGACTTATACATATCCCTTTTTCACCCACTCTTGTAACTGCTACACTAGTATAGATAGGCCCTCTTCACCTGTCTCATGGGCTATTATAGTAGCTTTCTAATTGGTCTTCCTGCCTCAAGTTTTCTTCCATCCCAAACCATCATCTGCTCAGAAGCCAGAGTGGTTCTCTCCCTCAGCACAAGTCTGGCCATGCCAAGGCTTCTTCTCTTCTTTTCCTCTATTACCCCTGGACAGACTCCAGTGACTTTCTGGTTACTCTAGGATCAAATATAAAATCCTCTGTTAGGCATTTAAAGCCTTTCACAACCTGATGTCATCTTATGTTTGCACTCTTCTCACATTTGACTTCTATATGCTCCATGTCTAGCATTAGTGGTCTGCTTTACATATCAAGCCTCTCTAGTCTCCCAATTTTGTACTGACTACCCACCATGCTTGGGAAGTTCTCCCTCCTCACATCTTCATCTTCACTCGATGTTTTTCAAGGCTCAAATACCACCATATGTAGGAGGTTTTTCTCAACTTCCCCCCCACCCCCAAATATCCCAATACTTTCCCTTTGACATTACCTTCCATGTACTCTGTACGTAAATTTTTTTTAAAAAGTTTTTATTTTATTTTTTTGCATCACTATAATTTCCCTAGCATCTTTCCTTCTTCCTCTCCTTCCTTTTCCCCCTCCCCAGAGAGCCATCTCACATAACAAATAATATTTTTTTGAAGACAAAAAGGAAAAGTGGAAAAAACCTTCAGCATAACTGATTAGCACATTGAAACACTTGTGGACCTTCTACCTCTGTATATATCTTGCATATATATACATACACACATATTTATATACATATATACACATATACATATACACACATATAGTTTTTGCATGTTGGCTCCCCTAGTAGAATGTGAGCTCTTTGAGGGTAGGGGACTGTTGTTGACTTTTCTTTGTATCTTCAACGCCAGAATAATGCCCTTCACATAATAAGTGCTTTTTGGCTGATTGATTAGTTCTTCTAGCATAATAAGCTGGTGCTCCTCCTTAATTATTTGTTATTTGTTCTGTATGTGCTTATGTAAGTAAGTACTTGTTGTCTTCCCTGAGGGAAGGGATTGTTTCATTTTTATTTTTGTACCACATACTTGGAACTGTGCCTGGCACATAGTAGGGACTTAATAAATGCTTGTTGATTGATTGAGAATAGGATGTTCCTTATAAGCCTCTCTGGACTATTGATGCTGGTGTATTAGTAAAACTGTCATCTTTAGGGTTCTGATGGCTTGGAATCATCTAGGTAAGGGACTAACTTTCAGAGGAACTTGAAAGTCTGGACCTTGCTCTTTGGAGAGTAGTTCATTATGGGGGAAAACTCCCCCAGCAACTCACAGAACAAGAACACTCGTGCCATCATAGGTGGGAAGCCTCCAGCTTCCACCCTGTGTGTAGCAGGGAGGGAGTTGGACCCAGAGAACACTATAAAAAGTAGGAACTGCTTTTGCTGACTGTTTGAAAACTGCACATGTGAATGGAATCTCAAGTACCTATCTGTCTACTGTCTTCTCTTCCTAAGCTGACCTTCCTGGGTTTGACTGTCAATGTACCTTAATTCAAAGAATCTGGAGCTGGCAGAGTCCTTAGGTCCCCTTCCAAATCCAATGCTTTCTCCCCTTAAACCAGACTCTTAGGTACTTCTCATTAGCTTCCTAATTGGTATTCCTGCTTCTAGGCTGTCCTCCATATAGCTGCCAAAATAATCTTCCTCCTAGTGTGTCTGTCTTTCCAGGCTTACTTTCCCTCTCTCTGTGTACTCTCCCTGGGTACAGCCTACTTATTGCTCCTTCTGCACAACATTCCATCAGTTTTCTGTGTTTAGAATGTTTTCCCTTCAAGGCTCAGCTTTAGTCCCACATCCTCCATGGGGCCTTTTCTGATCTCTTCAATTTTTAGTCCCCTCTCCCCAGTTATTTTGTATTGATGTATCTGTGTGGTGGTTGTATCTACTTATTACAACACAGACCTCTTGAGGCTAAAGGTGGGGAACCAGTGGCCTTGAGGCCACATATAGCCTTTTAGGTCTTTGGGTAAGGTCTTTTGACAGAGTCCAAGTTTTATAGAACAAATTTTTTTATTAAGGGGATTGGTTCTGTGAAGTTTGGATTTAGCTAGAGGGCTGCACTTGAGGAGCTAGAGGGCCTCGAGGCAGCAGGTTCCTCACCCCTGGCCACTAAGAGAATGTTTTTGGTTTTGTCTCTGTCTGTATCCCCAGCCTCTAATCTGTGCCTTGTACAAAGAAGGGATAGTTGCTCAGTAAACGTTTGCTGAAATGGATTAATTTGAACTGAATCTAATTGAATACTTAGCTGGAAATGGGAGTCTAGGGAGGTAACTTGCTCCTCATTTGGAACAGTGGAGGTAGAACTAAGATTAGAACCTACGCCTCCGGTTTCCTAGGCTGTTCTTTCCATTACTAGGTGTGGAGGGGCCATCTCCAGTCATCCTGATCTACATTTTGCCACTGGACCCACATGGGGGCTCCAGAAGAGAAAGTGAGGCTGGTAACTTTGCACCTCCCTCATTTTAATCCAATTCACTTGCAAATCATGGCATCGCCTGCCAGATGTCATGGTCCTCTTTGAGAGTGAAGGACAAACCACTCAAATCAGTCAGCTCCACACTTTACCCGTGGAGGCTCCAACTAGAGTTACCAAAAGGTCTTGCTGGTCCTGGAGGCTTTGTTTCCTGGCCGAGTGTGAGCCAGTCACTCCAGAGAGGAGGGAGGCTGATAGAACCTCGCATAGGGAGAAGGGAAGAATATAGGCATTTATTAAACAACTGCTATATGACAGCTACTATGTTAAGTGCTTTATAAATATTATCTTATTTAATACTCACAACAATTCCTGGGTGGTTGCTACTGTTATTATCCCCATTTTGCAGTTGAGGAAACTGAAATAGACAGGGTGGTTGAATTTTTATTTTTTATTTTAACAACCACTGTGACAAACTTTAGTGCCACCAGAGAAGGACTGCCAGGATGAGTATAGATCTGAAAATTTGGTGGTGTCAGGAATGACTAATGGAAATAGGGGTATTTAAGCCCAGAGAACAGAAGGTGAGGAAAGTGGCAGCTTTTACCCAATGTATGACTTCGCAAGGAAAATTGATTTGCTCAGTAGATCATATGTGATGTGATGGACCAGGACTAGAAAGAGGCAAGGGGAGGACTTACTAGGAGGTGAATTATGGCTCTATGGAAGGAAGAAGTTTCTCCTAGTTCTAGCTGCCTTTTGAGGTAATGGGCTCCCCCATCATTAGAAGTGTGAATGTAGAAGCTAACTAACCATTTGTTAAGGATGGGAAGTTAAACTGTAGACTTCCTTCTCCTCCCAATTTTTAAAAACATTTTTGTATATGGTTTTATTTTGTGCATATTTTTATTTGTACATATTTTCTTCTTCAGGTAAGCTATTTGAGGTCAGAGACCCTTTCATGATTTTCTTTGTATCCCAGGGCACAGTGTCTATCTGGCACAAAATAGAAGCTTAATAAATGCTTGTTGATTGATTGGTAGTCCTACTTGTGACCTCTAAGGTCCTGAGTTTTTCAACTTGGTAGTTCTGTGATTCTTTGGTTAGAAATAAGACCTGGGAAGAGACTTGAGAGACTGTTTAGTCAACCTCAGCCTTTCCTGCCAAGATTTTAAAAATTATAAACTTAGGAAAAATTGGAACCCTAATTCATGGTTGACAAAAAAAATGTTCACCAAATTGATCTGATCCAATCATTTTAGAGAGAAATCTGGAGTTATGCCCAAGGAAGTATTAAGCTGCCTGTACCCTTTAACCTAGCAATACCACTACTAGGTCTATTTCCAAAGAGGCTTAGGGACAAAAAGGAAAAGAACCTATATGTTCTGAAATATTTATATCAGTTTTCTGTAGTGGCAAAGAACAGGGGATTGTGGGGGTAGGTGCCTGTTAATTGGGAAATGGCTAAACAAGTTATGGTATATGATTGTGATGGAACCCTGCTGTGCTGTGAGAGCTGACAGGCTGGGTGACTTTAGAAGAACATGGACAGACTTGCATGAAATAACGGAGTGAAACGAGAAGAACCAAGGGAACCTTGTTTGTGGTCACAGCGGTGCTGTCTGAAGAACATCTGTGAGTGACTAAGTCATTTTGACCATTATGAATACTCTAACTACAAGGGACCTAGGAAGTAAGAACCTGGGGCGCGCGCCTGTGGTGTCTAATAGTAGCCTTCTTTAGGAGGGAATGGGGGGAGGGAGGGAAGGAAAAAAAGAAATGTACGTAACTACACGTAAAAGAAATAGCAAGTTGTACATGATCGATTTGCAGTTTCATGTGCCATCATCTTTTTTTCCTATTCTGTTATGTTATGGAAATTCCTGTTTTATTTTTTAAGTTGCAAATAAGACAAACAAAAAAAAAACCCATCATGTGAAAAGCTCCTACGAGCACTGGAACCTCGAGGATGCTAGAGGAGATCCAAAGGCAAGATTCTTGCCCTTCTGGAGTGTATGCTCTAATTCAATAACCTTCTTCTATTAAGCACCTACTAAGGTGCTAAGCTTGTGAAGACAAAATGAAAACTAGTCCCTGGCCTAAAGGGGGGATACAATTGTTGACAGATAGTATATACGTGATAATTGGGATAAGGAAAAAACACATAGCTAGGAGGACTGAGAAGTTTTCCTTTAAGAGGGCGCACATGAGCTGAGTCTTGAAGAAAGCTAGGGATCCTTGGAGGAGTAGGTGAAGAAGGAAGTATATCCCAGGCATGGGGACATCCATAGGCTATACAAAGGTATGTAGACGGAACATGAAATTCTGATTTGGTGCAACAACAAATAGGCCAGTTTGGCTGGAACATATAGTATATAAAAGGGATAGCTATGCAGTAAACCTGGAAAGAGCGGTTAAAACTAGATTACGAAGGACTTTAAATAGCAAGCTGAAGAAATGAGGAGGTTGAACTACAATATTACCTAAGATCCCTCTGAGCTCTAATTCTCTGATCCAAATTTGTATTTTGGCAGTAGAAAATTATCAGAGATTTTTGTGCAGGGGAATGATTTGAGCAGGCCTACATGTGCTTTCGGAAGATTATTTTGGCAGCTGTGTAAAGGTCGAATGGTATAGGGGAGAGGCTAGAAGCTAGGAGTTTATCCAGGAGTCTATTTCAATATCCTAGGTTGATGACTGTGTGAGTGGAAATGAAAAGATAGATATGAGATATGTTGTGGAAGTAGAATTGATTAGACTTGGCAACTGAATACAGGGTGACATGAAGGAAAAAAGCAAGTTTAAAGGAAGGGGTAAGTTTAGGAAGAAATATAATAAGTTCCATTTTGAACATGATGAGTTGGAGAGGCACGACAGGTTAAATCAGTCAGTCAGTCAGTCAAAAAGCATTGTCCGCCATGTGCCAGGCACCACTAAGTACTGGGGAGACAAATAAGAAAGTGGGAGAAACCAACACATAAAAGGAAGTTGAAAAGGGAGGTGGGGATGGGGACAGAGACGAAGGAGAAGAAGGTATCCAGCATGGGGGAAAATGACGGAGAGGTACGAAGAATCATAAGAGTATAAAATTATGTGGAAAATGAAGAGAAAACTGGTCTGGGCCTCCTGCTTAAATGAAAGTTTTGGTGTTCATGTATTCATCCTCCAATTAGAGGTCCTGATGACATGTGAATACCAAGGCTAGTTACATCTTGTGGGATGATGAGGTTCCTCAACGATGAGGTTCCTGGTGACATAGTGGATCAGTCCAAAGAAGTCCAAAAGATTACCAAGCTGGGTGGGTTTAATGCCTTGGTTAGAGTCATGTTACTAGTATGGTTAAAAAGGTGGGATTTGAATATAGGTCTTCCAGACTTTGAGTTAGCACTCTTTTCACTTCCAGCTGACTCACAATAATGCTTGGCAGGACCATGAAAGGTGTCAACAAGGTCTTCTGTAAATGTCTTCCCAGCTCAGTGTTGGGCACAACTGATATATGGCATGTTTGAATGATACCTTGAAGGGCTACTATTTGCCTCCCTACTACTAATAGAGGGTTGAGGGTGAGGGGAAGGCATTGCACATTGGGATGCAGTGTAGACAGAGGCACAGAAGTAGGGCATACTTATGGGACTGTGAGGCTACAAGACTACAAGGCTACAAGCTGGGGAGTAGTATACAGGTTGGAGGTAAGGAGAGGGGTATAAAGAAGGAGTGAGAGACCAAAAAAAGAATTTAGCTTTAGTGAGATTTCTTTTTCTTTTTAGAAACTGAAAACAGTACAAGTGAAGGAATTGGCTTTGGGGTTCAAGTCCTATTGATTTCTTTTTACCTCTTACCTTTGATGCTAAGTTTGAAGAAAAAATGCATGGCCTTGGTGTTTGAGCATGTGACGTGTGAATGACATTAGTACTTGCTGACTGTGTCTGCACACGCTGGGGGAAGGGAATCAAAGCAGCCTTTCTAGTAGAAGTACTTTGGGTGAAAGTGTTTTTATGGTTTGACAGCTCCATAATTATTTTAACACTCTACTAGCTTTGCTGGTGTAGCTACAACCTAAGAGACACCTTTATCTTTTAAATTCCCACCCTGTGAAATGCTGGCAATTTTTTGGCTCGTTTATCTTTGGCATTCTGGTCTGGGATGTAATTCAGTAAAGTTTGGGCATCACTTGAATGAAAGACTTGAGAGAGTACAGAATACTTAAAGGAGATTTCAGAGATAAAGCTAACTTGACCTTGGAAATGACCTGATGGAAATGTACTGTGATCTGTTAACTAACTCCTTAAGGGCAAGACCAGGGCTCAACAGCCCTGGGAATGAGGGATTTCTTCAATCCTCTTCAGATGAAGAGTGCTTTTTTTTTTTTTTAAACAGCAACATCATCTCCATAGATTTAAAGTTAGAAGGGACTTTCTCACTGGGAGTAAGTGTCAGAAATGGGATTTGGATGTTGTGATGGTGTAGATCACACCCTCTCTTCAAGCCCTGGGGAAGTTTGTCAAGAGAAAGAATCCTTGGGTGAATTCTAGAACCACGGATGTCAGAACTAAAAGATCCTTTTGAGATAATCTAGCCTAACTTTTCTCAGTTTGCAGACAAGGCAACTGAAATTTTGAGATAAATGACTTGCTTTAAGATCACAGAGCCAGCTAAATAAATAAATGATCCTCCTTTAAAGTTATTGTTATTATTTTTACTGGGCTCATGTTTTCATTGGTGTAGGAAACTTCTACCAGTGTCTTAGAATCCTCAGTTGTGTGGGTCACCACAAGATTGGGGGGTCATACAGTCAATAGTGGGCTACCTGCCCCACCTTGCCACCCTGGAGCAGTGAATTATTCCCTTAGTTATTTTTTATATAAATTGGTGTTTTCGTATATTGGGTTCATTATCAGCATGGTTCACCTGTACTCACAACAGAGAATGGTAAGATGGAGAGAAGATGGGGAGCTGATCATTGAGGAATGGCCTAAAGTTAATGGGGAGTCGAAAGTGGCTTTGTGTGACTGGTCTTACTTTAAAAACTCTCTGCAGAAGAAACATGAAGGAAAGAATGTGGATGATTAAGGAAACCTTTTAGAAATAGCTATCGACCAAGAAAAGGTAAGGGTATACTTGGAGAAAATATCACATTAAGCAGACCATTTGGGGGGGGGGCTACTTGTAGGGGGTCAGGGGGATTGGATTACAGACCTGTGATTGCTTTCATGTAGGGAATTCCTGGTGTGGAAACTTCTTCTGCTGACACTAATCTGAAACTTGTTTGTAGTTTATTTTCTTAGAGAGTTCCCTGTGGTAGGAGTTGGGAACATGGAGGGTTTTAGAGCCTTTCCCAGGGTTACAAAACTAATTTGTGCCAGAAGCTGACCTTAAACTCAGGTCTTCTTGACTCCAAGGCTAGCCCTCTGTCTCCTTCACTACCCTTCAGATCTTTAGCGCTAGGCAAAGAAATGTCTGCTAAGGAAATGTATCTAGTCACTTGGTTCATAAGCATTTATTAAGCCCTTACTGTATATAAGGCAAAGTTCTTGGTAAACAAAGAAAGTAAAAAACACAATCCCTGTGCTCAGGGAGCTCACATTCTTATGGGGGAAACAGCTTGGAAACTATTATGCATATACATACAAGATATATTCCAGCTAAATGGGAGATGATTCCAGAGGAAGGTATTAACAGTGTTGAAAGAGGTGAGATTTTGGCTAAGTCTTAAAAGAAGCCAGGAGGTGGAGGGAGAGAGAACATTTTAGACATGGGAGACAGTAAAAAGGCTTAGCCAAGAGATGGAGTATTTTGTTCAAGGAACAACCGGAAGGCTCATGTCCCTAACTCATAGAGTACCTGGAGGGGAGTAAAGTCTAAAAAAACTGAAGTGGTAGAGGGGAATGAGGTTGGGAACACCTTTAAAGGTAAACAGAGGATTTTATATTTGATCCTGGAAGTTGGTTATAGGGAGGCACCGGAGTTTCTTGAGTAGGGGAGTGACATGATCAAATCTATGCGTTAGGAGGTGCTGAGTGGAGGATGAACTTAGGGACTTGAGATAGGCAGAGTAATTAGTAAGCTGTTATGTCGTAGGAGATGATGATGGCCTTCACCAAGATGGTGGCTATGCGTGTGAAGAGAAGGAGATGTGTGCGTACAAGAGATGTGAAGATAGTAAAAACAGGAAATGGAAATAAATTGGATATGTAGGGTGAATGTAAGTGGGAAGTCTAGACTGATACTCAGGTTGTGAGCCTGGATTACTAGGAAGATGGTGGTACCCTCAATAATAATATGGAAGTTTTAGAAGAGAGCAGGGTTAGTGGGCAGAAAGGAGAGAAGATGAGTACTGTTTTAGACATACTGAATTTGAACTGTATATGGGATATCCAATTTGAGATGGCTTGTGGCCTCTTGTATTAATTGCTGTTATTTTTTTAAGGTAGAGGATAATTTTATCTGTAAAATGAGGGAATTGTGTGAAGATATGATTCAGTAGGCTTGGACTCCTTGGCTAGGGTGATCAGGGAAGATATGCCTCCCAGGAGAGTGAGTTCATTTTTGTTCTTTCTCTAAAGGGGCCTACACACATTCTGTGGTTGGATTTTGGTTATGCATATCACACAGTGCATTGTATAACTTAAGTTGCTGAATCACAGCATTTTGAGTTGAATTGGGCATGTTTAGTGATATTTAGGTTAGTTCTGGCTACCTTTAATCTCTTATTTTCTCACCTGGATAGTGATGTTAGGTTGTGCTAAGAAGTCAGGTGATATAAAGAAATGGCTCACTTGGGCCAGGCTAGAGTTAGGAATGGATAAGAGCATTATTTCAAGTTCTACTTAGATTTCCCAAGTTAGGTGGGAGAAAACTAGGAACATTGGTGCTATTTTGAGTTAGCAAAAAACTGGAAACAAAGGAGGTACTGATCAATTGGGGAATGACTGAATAAACTGTGGTATATTAATATAGTAGATTCAGAGAAATTTGTGAAGACTTGTGTGAACTGATACAGAGAGAAGAAAGCAGTGACAAGAGAACAGTATACACAGTGACTACAGGAACAGAAAGCAATGTTGCACAAAAAATCCAAATTCAGGTAAATGTTATGACCAGTCATGACCCTAGAGCAAGGCCTCTTAAACTTTTTCCACTCATTACCTCTTCAGCACGTCTTAAACTGTGGGTCTTGACCCTATTTGGGGTCCGACCCTAGAGGACTGATAATGAAACACAGCACCCTGCATTCAATAGAGGGTGAGAAACTACAGTCATGAAGCAGTAGATTGAGCGCTGCGCTGGAATCAGGAAGATGTGAGTTCTGGTCTAGCCTCAGTTGTTGACTAGCTTATGTGACTGGGCAGGTGACTTAACCTCTCTCTGCCTCAGTTTCCTTATGTGCAAAAATGGAGATAAAAAATAGCACCTACATCTCAGGGTTGTTGTAAGGATCAGATCCATCAGTAAACAAGCCCCTACTATGTGCCAGGTATTCTGCTAAGTTCTAGGGTATACAGGAAAAAAAAAAGAGTAAAAAAACTAGACCCTACCCTTAAGTAGCTTACAATCCTAATGACCTAATATTTGTAAAGTGCTTATATAAATGCAAACTCTTACCATCATGTTAATTATTAACACACTACTCACCAACTCATTAATTATTAATGTGTTATTTATTAATATGTTAATATAGTCAATATTTCTGTTTGGTTTGCTTAACTGTTTCTTTGTTAAAAGGGAACATTTTGTTGATGGTGGTAGGTTGTTGGGAAACGAGAGCATTTAAAAAAAAAAAACAGACCCCAAAGAGCATGAACAGAACATTAAACAAATATAAAATCCCCAAATGAAAACCAAATCCTGTTAGGGGGTTCCAGGGAGGCAGCTGTGGTGTAGCAGAAAGAATGCTGGCCCAGGGGGAAGGAGAGCTGCCCTCTGGTTCTGATCCTCCCACTAACTTCTCATTTGTAAAATGAGCTGGGACTTGATTAAGAAGAGGCTGTGGGTTCCTTCCAGCTCTGTGCTTTGCCTGAGTTAAAGCATAGTTTCTAGTCCTAGATAACCTGGGATAATGGAACCAAATGATTATTTTTCAGAGGTTGTATGTTATGGAAATCCTTCCAGCTGCTGATTTTTGTTAGATTATAAAATGGTCTCTGAATAAAGCCCCAAGTAACATGCTTTATATTTATCTTGGGCTGCTCTTCTGAGGACATGTTTTTATAATATTTCCTCTGATAATAGGCCTGGCTTGGTGACATTGACTAAAACAAGACTTCACAGCATTTGACAAATATAAACGCATCCATTCAGGCAAGGGGAGAGATTTAAAATTTCTGAAAATTTCAAAGCCATTGGGAATAAAAATGAGTATTTTGAGGGAGAATGAAAATAAACAGAATCTTTTTTAGACCTTTAAAGTCAGTTAATTAGTTTGCGAATGTCAGTATATATTGCATATTTCTTGGCTTCCTCAGTAAAATAGTTTTATGTCTGTTAATCTTAAAATGTAGTGTATTAATATAATTATTGAAGATTTACCAGTTGAACTTAACTTTATACATATTAAATTTTTGTAATAAGCTGCTGAATTTAAAATAAAAAAAAGCTAGAATCTCTTAGTATTTTGAGAATCAGGGAAAAACTTGTGAGTAGAAAAAGCCATCAACTTTATAGGAAAAACAAAATGAGATTCTCCCTTCTAACCTCCTTTGAGGCCTACCTAGTCAGAAGGACCAAGACTGTTGCTGCACACTTATTGGTGGAAAGTAAGCAAGAGGAAACCTACCAGCAGAGAATGCACTGGGTCCTTCTCTTAAGACAGTGACCATGAACTCTGGAAACAGAATTCCATCGTAGTTTAACAATGAGACTAGTTCTTTACTGCATGTTTTCAGTGTTAAGGAATTTTAGTAATAAGACATCATGGATTTTAAAAATGTTTTATGATACTGTATATTATACCTTCCTATTGTATAATTTCGGAGAACCATTTATGAGTAGTGAATGCTAACCATCTTAAATATTTTATTTATCCTTCTTAAAAGAGCTTATTGTATAATTATAAAAAAATTCAATATTCCTTATTTTGGGGGCTAAGTAAAATTACAGACATCTTGAGAAAACACTTTCCCTTCCTTGCTTCTTGAAAATTTTGTCTCTTCATCTGTATTTTTCCCTTGATGTCTCCATATTCTTTTTTATACAGTAACCTGGGGGTCCGTGAACTTATTTTTTTTTTAAGCTTTTGATGGCTATTTCAATATAGTTGATTTCCTTTGTAATCTAATGTATTTTTATTAGATTTCCTCAGACTGCAAATGGGTCTTTGATATATATATATATATATATATATATATATATATATATATATATATATATATATATATATATATATATATATATATATATATATATATATATATATATATATAAAAGGTTAGAACCCCTGCAGTCAACTTTTAGGAGAGAAGGAAAATAGAAGGACGCAGGGAGAGATGAAATTAATTTTTCAAAATTATAAATTGTAGGGCAGGGCCATTTCACGACTTAGTTCCTTGTCTGTCTCGTTGTAAGTTGGCAAAGAGCTTAGCTGTTACTGAGTCCAGTCCCTTCATTTTATAGATGAGGAAACTCAGGTTCAAATAAGAGAATGGACTTACTGAAGGTCAAAATGTTGCAGGAATATTCAGGATCCTTGTTAGCCATTGCGTAACTAAGCCAGCACAGAATACAGGTACACAGGTACACTGTAGTTTATTTATCCAATCAAGAGTGTGATACACATGATCAGTGGGTGATAGACATGTGTCTCACAATTGTGAAGTGTGTGCATGTGTATATATATTATATATACACACACACACACACACAGATACACACAAATATATAATGTGTATATATGTGTATACATATATATACATTTATCTGTAGATATGTCTATCTGTATACCTATATATTTCTATATGAAATTTCTCTTCTCTCCTGAGCTGTAGGACTCCAGAGAGCTTATTAAGCAGTTTTGCTTAAGGGGTTGGAAAAGGTATGTTTTTTGGAAAGGAAAGAGGATGCTTACATTATTACAAATGAATATGTTCTTTAGCATAGCCATTCATTTACATTAGGCCTAAGAAACTGGTATCTAATTTATCAGTCAGTTAGTTAATTAGCATATTAGCTCCTACTAAATGCTTTATTCATAGGATAAAGAAATGGGGTGAGTTCCTGGAATATTGAAAGCTCCATGAGTTGTTGGGTTTTTTTTGTTTGTTTTTTTTTTGTAAAAGCAGGGACAGCATACTTTCTACAATTGAGCATCAGTTGCATTTTTTATAAAATAAAATTCCCTGGGAAGTTGGGGCTTGATTTGAATCTTGAAGGATGGTGAAAGATGCAAGCAGCTGAAGAGGAGGAAGCTCGGGAAGGCATTGGTTTTTATAGGTCATCCTCTCTAATTGAACTCATTCATTCTGGTCCAGGATGGCATGAATTTGTAGCCACCTGTTGGAGGCTTACTTGAAGAAGGGAGCCTGAGGTTGGCTTAGGGCTGGGGGGCATCAGGCCCTAGGGCTATTTCTTGGTCTCCTTTTGCCCTCAATAAACTCCCCGGCTTTTCTGTTGGTGGAGGGAGGCCTGAGTGACTTTTATTTCCAGAAAAGGTCGCCATGGCTACTCTGCACCCAGCCTTTAATGACCTCTCTGGCTAATGCAGCAGAAACGGATTTGGCGTTTCCTCCTGGATTTAATGCATAGCAAACTGCTGCGTATTCATTAAGAGAAGCAACTCACAAAGGTTAAGTGTCTCATTTCAGTGAGCTTAAATTGGAGCTGCCAGGACAAGGGCTGGACTATAAAACAAGAAATTGAAGCTGGGCTGGGGAGAAAAGGGGTGATGCTCAGGGGTACAGAGAAAGGATAAAGGTTCAGTCCTTTCTGGCTAGGTAGCTGCCTTCTAAATGTTCCCTTTCAAAATTAGAGTGCTTCTCCAGGATGAAAAAATTTCACTTGACTTACCTATCCAGATTGGAGAGCCTGCCCAGGACAAAGCCAGGCTTTTGGCCTGAAGTACTTTCTGCTGTTAGATTAGTCAACCAGGTGACTATCATGGACAGTGAGATGGAGTTGATGAGATTTAGGGGTGCTGGGGACCCCGAAATATTGATAGTCTGGGTCTTGCTCGAATGAATTTGACTAAACCTTCTTAAAGTCAAAGAAAACAAAGTTTGTTAAAGATTCTTAAAGATTCGCCAAATTGAGTTGTCTCTTAAGGAGCTTAAGCATTTGTAACGCTTGTATTGCAAAGCCGGCCAGATAGAATCTCAGCTAGACAGAATCTGAGCTGGATTGCATCTAAGCACCTTCATGGAGGTGAGATGGAACTAAATACAGAAAAGACTACAGGAGGGATCTGGGGGTGGTCCAGGGTGCTGGGAGGAGGTGTTTAGGGAGGGTCTTGAGAAGTCCAAGGAGGGAATGACTGGTCAAGGGTTGGAAACAGGTGGAGGCAGTCAGGGGATATCAGGCAATGGAGGGTTTGGGTGGGAAACAGGTGGGGCAATCCAGGGATCTTGATAGGGCAGTATGGGAATGAATACAGATCTTGATGGGGGTGGTCAACAGCTTGGGGAATGGGGTTTTGATGGGATCAAGGGTGGGGGTGCAACAGAGACCTGGGCATAGTGATAAGCCCTTGGGCTTCCTGTGACTGCCCGAACAAATGGGAAGATTCCAAGGAAGATTCAAGGGAGGCTCCCAGAGTCTGAACCCCATCAGAGTCTCCTTGTTTTTGATGGTAACTGGGGTATTCACTTCTAGGCCTGAGACAGGACATCACTGTGGGACAGCTCCCAAGGTTCTCAGAATCAAGCATGGCAGAAACTGCTTCTTGTACTATCTAGTCATATACTCACACACCTTGGGCATCTCAGGGAGAGCTCTGATTTGCTTCTCTGGCCTCTGACCTTCCTCTTTCTCCCTGTTCCCTTGATCATTGGTTCTTAACATTTTTTGTGTGTACCCTGGATCCCTTTGACAGAAAGGTGAACATATAGAAGCCTTCTTAGAATAACACTTTTAGATGCATAAAATAAAATACTTAGGATTACAAGTTCATTATCTTTTTCTCCAAGGTCCTTGTTAGCCACTGCATGACTTAGCCAGCACAGGATACAGACAGATAGGCATGCTGTAGTTTATTTATCCATTCAAGAGTGATTGATGACATGTGTGTTTCACAGTTCCAAAGAGAGTTTTTGTGTGTATGTATGTATATTTTTCTTTCCAGAACTGTGTGACTCAGTGTTTACATAGCAGCTTTGGGTAAGATTAAGATTCTCTTTATCCTATGAATAAGGTACTTAGTAGGAGCTAACAAATGCTAATTAAACGAAGTGATTGATGGAGGAGATACCAGCTCTTCCTAATTCACCAGTTAAAGCTGAGGACACAGGCGTTTTTCCTGTCACCCAGTCTCACCACCTAGGGGTTTTCTTTGACTCCATTACTTCATAATGTCTCTCATACTCATCTCCTTTTCTCATCTGATACTGCTGCCTTGGTAAAGACTCCATCATCTGTCATCTGGGTATCAGTAAACTCCGGTAGCTCCCTAGGATCCCTAAGATCAAATAGAAAATCCATTGTTTGGCTTTTAAAGACCTTCACACTTGGCTTCTTCCTTGCCTTCTAAACTTCTTACATCTTACCCCCTTGTGTACTGGGATCTGGTGACACTGGACTCTTTGCTATTCTTATTCTTTAGACAAGACATTCTACCCCTGGACATGATGCATTTTCACGAGCTGGACTGCATCCCTTCTTCTTCTGCCCTGGCTTTCCTGGTTTTCTTCAAGTCCCAGCTAAAATCCCACCTTCTACAGGAAGGCTTTCCTGATCCCCCCCTTAATGTGAACGCCATCCTTATGAGATCATCTCCAATTCATCCTGTACATACCTGGTTTTCACATTGTTGCTTGCATGTTGTTTCCCCCATTAGATTATGAATTCCTTGAAAGCAAGGCTTGTTTCTGCTTCTTTATCTCCAACACTTAGCTCAGCATCTGGCACATAGTAGGCACATACATACATACATAAATGTGTGACTACAAAGGAAACCAATTGTAAATAAAATTGTAATTACATAGCCTCCCTTAAATCTGTCTAAAACGCCACGGGGAGGGGGGGGGGTGTCTGTGGGTTCCAGATTAAGAGCCATAGAGATTCCTGGATGTTAAAGGTCAATCAGAAGGAGTTCCCCAGGTTATGGATCCCAAGACCTAGGTACAAGTGTGTGTGTTAATGAAAGGTCCATCATGTGCCATTGCTGAGTTCTTCCTCCAAACCTGTCTTTTAACAGGCAAACTGAGGCCCAGGGTAAGAAAGTGGCAGAGCTTCTTTTGACATTCGTATAGAACTTTGGAGTTTGTGAAACACTTTGCTTACATTTGGTCCTTGGAATGGCCCAGAGAGATAAATATTGCCAGTATTAATTATCTCCATTTTGCAGATAAGGAAACTGAGGCTCAGACAGTTTAAATACTTTGCCTAGGGTCGTGGAGGTGCAAAACCTCAGAGGCAAGATTTGAACTCAGCTCTTGCAGGGTTCTTCAGTCCAGCTTTCTCTGTTCTTTCTGCCACGCCACGTTGTTCAAGATGTGTGAATTGGTGCTCAGGAGGCATTGGGACTTTAGTTACTGATTTAGAACTCAGATACTGGCCTTGGCCTCAAGGTTCAGAAGTAGTCTGAAAGGTAACATAGAGATTCAACCATCAAAGCATGTTGAGCATCGTAATGGTTTTTCTTTGCTTCTTGTAAAGTTCTCTGTGACCCAGAATGGTAAGATCTAAGGAGAAGATAAAAGAAGAAACATTCAAGTCTTTAGACTGCTTCCATCTCCATTCTGAAGCCTCCCTGTGTCTGTCAGCAGCTGCTGCTGTCTTCATTTCGTTCTCCAGAGTGCAGATTTGAAGGGGACAGGGCCCTTAAATTCAGCTTACCATAGAATGCTGTGACTTTTCTCTAAATATTAATGATGGTTTATTGAATGTGATGGTCCTTTCTCCCAGTAATGGCTTTGAGAATTCATAAGCATTTTGCAACAAGATTCTCCATTCCTTACCATTTGATTTGAGCTCTCATTTGCAAAATACTTTGGGAAATTTCAATACTCTCTTGTGATCAAGTGAGATAATGTATGGAAAGCATTTTTTGCAAACCTTGAAAGTGATATATAAAAGTCAACTTATTATTGTGAATGTAGGAGGTGGGGGTGGGGTGAGGTGAAGAAAGGTTAGTAAGGAGCAAATAGGCTTCATCAACACAAGGATATTATTTAGACTGTGGGAAATTGTGGTCCCACTAGGGGCTGACCACACTGAGCGCTGGGGCCAGTTCTGGAGCCACATTTTAAGAGGAAAATGAAGAAACTGGAGCTTGTTCTGAGGATGATTGAGGGGTCTTTGAAAATATATCTTTTGAAGTAGTGTTGGAGTTGGGTATGGGGAAGAACTGAGTGAGAATCCCGATGCTGACATTTGCTAGCTATGGAAATCTCAGTTTCTTCATCTGGAGTACAATGGTAATAATACCTGATGCCCACATCCTGGGATTTTTGTGAGGGGAAAGATTTGTAAACCTTAAAGTGTTACGAAAATGTAGGCTCTCTCCCCTGTGATTCAAGTGGAGGTGGGACAGGCTGGTATAATGGAAAGAGCCCTGGTTATGGAGGCAAAGGGACTTGAGTTTGAATCTAAGTTGCTTTACATAATACCTGTAAAACTTTGGGTGAGTCCTTTCATTCCTCTAGGCCTCAGTTTATTCATCTGTAAAATGAAGAGGTTGGACAAGATGAGCTCAAAAATCACTTCCAGTTCTAAGTGCCATGAACTCTGAATTGGTGATATTTTTCCCCAAAGAAGGGAAGAAAGACTAAGGGAGAATGTAATAATTGTTTTCAAATAGCTGAAGGATTCTTTGAGGAAGAGACCAATTCTGCATGTTCCAGAAGGAAGAACTAGGTTTAGAGGAAGTCCAGTTTCAACCCAGTGGAAGAAAAGATTGGGTAGAAGAATGGATTAAATGACCTCCTGAGACACTTTCAACTTTGAGATTCTTGAATTCTTTGAGGTTTCTAAATTATAAGGATGAACTAGATGTTAGTCATTTTTATAACTCCTTCCAGTGCTTAATGCAACATAGTTTAATGGACAGGGCACTGGAGTTTGGGTCAGGACAATCTGGTTTCAAATCTTGCTGGTTTAAGCTTTATAGTCTCAGTTTCCTCATCTGTAAAATCAGGAAATTCAACTTAATGGCCTCTGAGTTCCTTTACAATTCTACATCTATGAACTCTTGAACCCTACATATACTTGTCAGTGAGGGGCAGCTGGATGGTGCAGTAGATAGAATACAAGGGCAGGAGTTGGGAAGGCTCATCTTCTGGAGTTCAAAACTGGCCTCAGACTAGCTGTGGGACCCTGGACAAGTCATTTAACCCCTCTTTTTTTTTTTACCTCATCTGTAAATGGGGACATGCTGGAGAAGGAAATGGCAAACCACTCCAGTATCTTTGCCAAGAAAATCCCACAGACAGAGTCCATGGGGTCAGGTAGAGTCAGACATGACGGAATAAAGACAGCAACACCTAATCTGATGCTGTCTGTGGAACACCTTTAGTGATGTCAGTTTCCCATATAGGAAACAAAGGAAGTTTCATTTCTACAAGGTAAAAACTTCGTAAAGAGAAAGTTGACCTGTGGCCTAGTAGAGTCAGGTGAAGAATATCAGAAACTAATGCCCAGGCCTGATGAGTTTGAGGGAAGGCTCATCAGAAAGGAAAATGCAATCACATTTGTTAATAGGATTGGAGAAGATTGTGACCCTAAAGAGAACGGACCAATCCATTATCTGATGGGAGGATCTATCCTGCATGAACTTGATAAAAAGGGCTTCACTTCCATATCTCACCCTCTCACTCTGCCTTTCTGAAGAAGCATGGAGTTCACCTTGACCAAGGTCTTCAATTCCTCTGAACTTCACTTAAATAAATTTTACTTGATACCTTTTTGGTGAGTCAAGTTTGTTGCTAACAATTCTGGCGCCCAATGTGGGGCTTGATTCGCTGTCTTGGAGGAAGGGATAAAACTTGTGGGGATAAATGCTCCTGTAAAAAGATTTTTTTACAATCCCTGTAAGTTTTGTCTATTCCGGTTCAAACACGTGACTTCGAACTATGTGTAGGAAGCTCAGAGGAACTGAGAGAGGAGGGCCCCTGCCAGCTTTCCACTATCAGAGGTAAGAACACCCAGAAACTTATACTCCAGGTCAGTCTTTTACTGATGGAGTCAAGTTTGGTGCTGTGTTCTGTCGGTCAAGTTAAATCTTTGTCTGGAAGTTTAACTTGGACAGAGTCCCAGGAATTAGAGCAGTGGGAGGGAGGAATTCTGTGATTAACCTCCAGGAAAACATACCTCCAAAGAGCCCCCAGGGGAAGATGCTATTATATTGAGAGGATGCTCCCAGAACTAAGGGAAAGGATCAGAAAAAGATGATAAAATATTGTTGTCGGGAGTGGACTAAAGGACCTATCCTGATACCTTTAGTATTCTGGCCAAAATTTGAATCAGATGAGGATTGGATCTGCCAGTTACTAAATTTTTATGTAAACAGTAAAGGGAAAGTGATAGAAGAAGAAAAGGACTATGCTGATTGCTGGGGCCCCGCAACTGGCATTTTCCTAAGCCAAACAAAAATGAAGGAAGGGGATGAAGGAAAGCAGGAAACTTCCTCTTCTAAATGGGATCCCCTCCTTGCCTTACCTCCCCCACCCCCTCCATACAATATATCCCTGCCTAACCTACCACCTTCCTTGCTTCTTGCTCCCTCCCCTTCCCCTCCCGCTGAATCTGTTGCTAGCCTACCTACTAGGGAAGTAGAGGAAAGGCTATATTCTAGATTAAGAAAAGAATTGGAGCAGTATAAGCAACATATTCAGATCCAGCCCTTTAAATCTAGATGAGAGCAGGACAGAAGAAGTCTGAATAGCATTGCTCTCTCAGGCTTCTGTGTTTCCTTTGCGAGAAGTTCCAGTGAGAGGACCAGTGGGAGGAACTGGATTTGTAAATGCCCCCTTAAGTATCACTGAAGTAAGGGCTTTTTTAAAAAAGGAAATGAAGTCATTGATAGAGGATCCTGTGGGATTATCTGAACAGATCGATCAATTCTTAGGACCGAATATTTACACGTGGGGTGAATTAATGTCAATTCTTAGTATTTTTATTCATGGGGAAGAGAAAAGTATGGTAAGGAGAGCTGCAATAGTGGGATGGGAGAGAAGACACCCTCCAGCCCCAGGAGTGATCCCAGCAGAGGTCAAGTATCCTAATGCAGACCCAGGCTGGCATCACAATAACCAAGCCTATCGAGCAAATATGCAAGATCTTAGGGAACTGATAATAGCTGGTATTAAAGAGGCTGTCTGGAAATCTCAGAATTTGAATAGAGTATTTGAGATTCATCAAAAGAAAGAAGAATCTCCTTCCGAATTTTTAGAAAGAATGAGAGGTTTTAGGAAATATTGCGGATTAGATCCCCAAGATCCCCTGGCAGAAGGGATGTTTAAGGCACATTTTGTGACCAGTTCCTGGCCAGATATAAATAAGAAACTTCAAAAACTAGAGCAATGGAGTACTAAACCTTTAGAAAGAGGCCCAAAAGGTCTATGTCAGAGGGAAGATGAGAAGCAAAAACAGAAGACCAAGATTATGGTTCAGACTGTTAAGGAAGTGATTAAGTGAGAGGGACCTAAGAAGGAACCAAGATGGAGACAGACACCAAGGAGGGAGGAAAGAAAAGGCTAATAAGAACTGAGGGAAAGGGTGACCAGGAGAAGATATATGCTTCAAATATGGAAAGTCAGGACATTTCAGGAAAGATTGTCCTGAAGGGAAAAAGGAATGAGTGGTGCCCCTTATGACTTTTGAGGAAGATGAGGACTAGGAAATTCCAGGAGTTCTTTCTCCTTAGGCCTGACCGAGAACCCCTAGTAAATGCAGAGGTCTGAACCTTCAGAGAACGTGTCCTGTTCCTGGTGGACACCAGGGCTGAGAGATCCTCACTGAGTTTCAAGCCTAAAGGGATGGAACTCAGTGAGAAGTCTCTCAGTCTCTGGGGTGAAATTTAGAGAATTTTCATGTAATGATTTTTGAGGAAACCATAATCCAGTGTGGGGATAGACAAACGACCGCTAGATTCTTGTTTATCCTGGAAGCTGGAGTGAGTTTATTAGGGAGGGATTTAATCCTTAAATTGGATCTAGAAATAAAAGTAGTGTATGAACAATTGGCTGTCCATATGTTAAATATGTTAAATACTGAGACATATCAGAATTAAACCAGAGGTTTGAGTAAAAGAAGGGAATCGTGGGGATATGAAGGTTGAGCCGATAGAGGTTAAGTTAAAGGACCCCCAGGCGGTAGCCTGTATTAGACAGTACCCCATTCCAATGGAAGGAAGGAAGGGGTTACAGCCTGTCATTGATCAGTTATTGGAGGAGGGACTTTGGGCACCCTGCATGTCCCCTTTTAACACTCCAGTGCTCCCAGTCCGAAAGCCTTATGGAACATACTGGCTGGTACAAGATTTAAGGAAAGTAAACCAACTTGTGTCAGTTTGTAATCTGGTAGTTCCAAATCTGTATACTCTCCTTAGCCAAATACCGCTGGGATATGGTTGGTTCACAGTCATTGATTTAAAAGATGCCTTTTGGGCTTGCCCACTAGCCAAGGACAGTAGGAATTTGTTTGCTTTTACTTGGGAAAATCTAAAAACAGGCTGAAAACAGCAATACAGGTGGACAGTTTTACCCCAGGGATTCACTGAGGCTCCAAATCTTTTTGGACAAATTTTAGAAGGTCTTTCAGAAAAATTCGAACTCACTGGAGGCCTAAGTCTGTTACAATACGTAGGTGACTTACTCCTCTCAGGAGAAAAGGAAGATGTTTCACAAGCCTCAGTGAATCTCTTAAACTTTTTGGGAGAAAATGGATTGAGAGTATCACCAAAAAAGTTACAGTTCGTGGAAAGAGAAGTGAAGTGCTTAGGTCACTTAATAAGTAAGGGAATTAGGAAGATCAACCCTGATAGGATCAAGGCCATAGTTGAGATACCCCTCGCTAGGACGAAAAGGGAATTGAGAAAATTCCTAGGTTTGACAGGGTGTTGTAGATTATGGATTGAGTCCTATGCACAACTAACAAAGGATTTATATAAGAACCTCCTAGAAGAGGAACCTGAGCAGCTCAAATGGTTAGAGGAAAGAGAAAGGTTCCAACAAATTAAGCGAGCTCTAGTCACTGCTCCAGTATTGACTCTGCCTACTTTGGATAAACCTTTCCATTTATTTGTTACTGTGGATAAAGGGACTGCTCTGGGGATTTTAACCCAGTTAGGGTCTGGACAAAGACAACCAGTTGCCTTTTTGTCCAGGATACTTGATCCTGTTTCAAGAAGGTGGCCAGAGTGCATACAGGCAACAGCTGCAACTGCGCTATTGGTAGAAGAAAGCTGAAAATTAACCTTTGGGGGAGCACTGGTAATGAGCACTCCACACCAAGTAAGGACTATCCTAAACCAAAGAGCAGGCCACTGGCTGACTGATTCAAGAATACTAAAGTATGAGTCTCTGTTATTAGAAAAGGATGATTTGATTTTGAGCACTGAAAACTGTATTAACCCTGCCACCTTCCTTCAGAGAGGGGAATCAGATAACTGAGAACCTGAACATAGTTGTCTGAATGTAATAGATTTCCAGACTAAAATCAGGTCAGATCTGAGAGATGTTCCTTTTAAAACAGGGGAGCAATTATTCATAGATGGATCCTCACAGGTAGTTGAGGGAAGAAGGAGAAATGGCTATGCAGTTGTAAGTGGGAAGGATTGGTCAGTATAAGAAGCTGGATCCCTAGCGAAAGGTTGGTCAGTACAAATGTGCGAACTATACGCCTTAAATCAGGCCCTAAAGAAATTGAGTGGAGAAGAAGGAACCATTTATACAGACTCCAGACATGCCTATGGAGTTGTATATACCTTTGGAAAAATTTGGGAGGAACGGGGCTTTATAAGTAGTAAAGGAAAGAACTTGGCTCATGGTGAATTAATTAGACAAATATTGGAAAATTTATTACTACCACTAGAAATAGCAATAGTTCATGTCAAGGGACACCAGAGAGGGAATTCATTAGAGGCCAGAGGAAATCGATTTGCAAATTAGGCAGCAAGGGGGACAGGAGAACAAGAGACTCCCATGCTGGCCTTAATACCACAGATAGATCTCCCCAAGATGACCCCTATCTTTAGCCAGAGGGAAAAAGAATTGTTAGAATTAGGGGCTATGGAAGATAAGAGGATGGTGGATACTCCCTGATGGGAGAAAAATCAACAAGGGAATTGCCAGAGAACTAATGGCAGTCTTACATAAGGGCAGCCATTGTGGGGTTCAGGCCTTGTGTGATGCCATTTTTAAGCAGTTTGGGTGTGTTGGTATTTATACCATAGCAAGGCAGATTACAGAAAGATGTCTGATTTGTCAGAAAGTCAACAGAAAGGTTCTAAGAAAACAAAAGGGGGAAGGGAAATCTCACTAAGACCCTTACAGAGCATTCAGGTGTACTTTACTGAAATGCCAAAAATAGGAAGGCTTAAGTACCTGTTGGTAATAGTAGATCATTTAACAGGGTGGGTGGAGGCTTATCCTCTAAGTACAGCTATGGCAGCTGGGGTTAGCAAAATTCTACTTGAACAAATTATTCTTCATTTTGGATTGGTCAAAAGGATTGATTCAGATAATGAGACACATTTCACAGCTAGAATATACTACAAAACATTATGGAATGTTTAGAAATAAAGTGGGAATTTCATACCCCTTGGCATCCACCTTCCTCAGGAAGAGTGGAACGAATAAATCAAACCCTAAAACAACAAATTGTTAAACTAGGAATTGAAACAAAGCTACTCTGGACCAAATGTTTACCGTTGGCTCTCCTTAGAATTAGAACTGCCCCAAGGAGAGATATAGCGTTATCATCTTTTGAAATGTTGTATGGAATGCCTTACCCTGGAAGGGAAGGAGAGATTCCAAACTTCCAGACAAAGGATAGATTCTTGAGAAACTACATACTGGCAGTGTTTGCCTCCATTTCAGAACTCTGGTCAAAGGGAGTCTTAGCCCAGACTCTACCCCTTGAGTTCATGGTACATTCTTTCAAAGCAGGTGATTGGGTCCTGAAGGGGAGAGAAGCTACAGCCTGGTTGGGATGAACTGTTCCAGATCCTGTTGACCACTGAGACTACCGTAAGAACTGCAGAGCGAGGTTGGACACGTTATACTAAGGTAAAGGGTCCTGTGCCTGAGCCAGAGGAACCCAGTAACATGGAAATGGAATGGAACTGGAAAATAGTACAACAAGATCCTGAGACTTTAAAATTTACCCTTCGGAAGGAACAGTGACAGATTAATAACTAACTCAGCCTCTTTCTCTGTAATGTTATTTAGAATTGTCTTAGTTTCTGGTGGTTAGGTAAGAACTGTCTATCTCTAAGTTTCTTGAACCATTTTCCAGTGTTACAAAACCGGGTGCCATTACAGAAGGGTGGGTGATTCTTAATGACTCGTCTCTACCATGGTCTCTGGAATGGCAGCTACCCACTTCATTATTCCTCCGTTTGTAAGCTTTGTAATAGGAACTCAGACCAATGAATGGGATGGATATCCAGTACATCAGATCATACTCAAAAAGAATTTGATAGTACAAATAGCTGTTTGATACTTGCCAGGTAGTGGTTTGCCCCCAAGACCTACATTACCAAAGAAAGGATAGGAACTATGATCGGTATGTATGCCCAGAGCCAAATTGTCAACACGACAGGGACAAAAAGAGGAGCCCATGTCCCTCTTGGAATGATGTATGGTTCATGACTTCTGGCTGGTGATCCAGCACTGCCCAGAATCATGAAGTCAAGGGGCTTACTAGCAAAATAGTTTTCTCCACAGGGTCAGATCCAGGACCAGATGGTCAGAAAGATAAGTATTAACGTATTAACTTTTGTTAACCCGGATGACAGTGTGATAGCAGTGTATGAGTTTGGGCATTGGTCCCAGGGAGGCAGGTTAAATCCCATGGGGAGAATAAATATCAGTTTTGAGGTTGTGAAGATTTGGGAAGATAATAGGAAATTAACTACATCCCCTTCAGGAGAGGATGAAAACTCATATAAGACTTCAGATATTGTGATTAAGGCAATTGAAGTTACTGACCTAAGACAAACAGATAGAGATCGAGACTGGATATGGAGAAATGAACACCTGGGTTGAATGGGTTAAATATACATTCAAAACCTTGAATAAAAGTAACTGTTATGCCTGTGCCTCAGGCAGACCCACAGCCCTCGTCATACCTTTCCCATTTGGAATGGATGGAAATGAGGAAAAGTTTAAATGTATAGTGTAGCTTTTCCTAAATAGCACACCCAGAGAAAATTTGTAGTGCTTGGTCCAGCTTATTTCCTGAGGATTGGAGGAGAGATAAGGAAACAAACCCCTATCATCCCCATTACTTCCTCATTAGCGCCAGAGAATTATTCTGCATGCCTCACTAGGGAGATAGAGAATCCCCAGGTTCCTGGCAACATACCTTGAGCCTGGAATGTCACCCAAGGAGATAACATAGGTGATTTTTCTCAGCTGATCATTCCCCAGGCCGACCTCTGGTGGCTGTGAAAAGAAGGCCCTCAGACCAACGTTAACCAAAAGGTGGTGAGGAACTTGTGCTCTGGTACAATTGGCTATACCATTCATACTGATGTTCTTGGAACCATCCTTAAAGACTGATCCTCCTAGAAAGAAAAGTGAGGCTGCAAGGCCATATGGGTCCTTTGATACTGGGTAGCATCAGGCTTTGAATTTCTATTCTGTGGGTAACCATAAACAAAAATGTAGATTGGATAAATTATATATATTATAACCAACAAAGATTTATAATTTATACCAGGGAAGTAGTAAAAAGGCTGGCAGGGCAGTTAGACGCCACCAGCAGGTTGGCTTGGGAAAATTGAATAGCATTAGATATGATACTAACAGAAAAAGGAGGAGTTTGTAAAATGATAGGAAAGGGAACCTGTTGCACATTTATCCCTAATAATACTGCCCCTGATGAGTCTGTCACTTGGTCTCTAGCCCGGAATTCTGGCATTGACAACCTTATTACTGAATGGATAGAGTCCTGGTTTGAAAATGGAAGGGGATTGCAGTATCAATTAATCAGTTCCCTAATTGTAGTAGCAGGGATTCTGACTGTAGTAGGATGCTGTATTATCCCTTTTATCAGAGTATAAAGACTAATAGAAACAGTATTAACTAAAACACTCTGCTGGGACCCACTTATGGGAGTACCAGTTGCAGGACCAGGAAGGGTTGAAATGATGATTGAAAGGATACATGACCACTCCTCTCCCTCAGAGGAGGAATGTGAACTCATGTTAAAAAAGTTTGAAGAGGGAAATAAGGATTAACCCTTATTAAAAGGAGGGATCTGTGTGGTAGAATTCCTCTTGAAAAAAAAAGAGAATTCTTAAAAAATATGTTTATGGGTATGATTATCAATCCTATTCCATCTAAGGATGTATTAAGTATATTGAAAAGTTTATTTCTGCTGTTAAGGAGGTTTTAACTAAAATTGTTTTGCTATGTTTGTAAAAGGAAACTTATAGGCAAATGTGAAAAGGCCTTGGTTTTGGATCTTGTGTTTGTTCCTGTTGATTGGGTTCATGCAGGTTTTGTAATAAATTGTAAACTATTCTTAGGTAGATACTTGTTGTATGGAGAAATGTTTTGTAAAATCTTTTGTATAAGGCCTACTTACCAAATTTATATTTGTCAGCTAATTTGTTATAATAACTTCAGGTTTTATGGGCATTGGAAGATAAGGGACAAGATAAAGGAGATCTGGAATTTTATAACTCCAGGAAGTTCTGTGATAATTTTAAGACAAAAAGCCCCTGGCCCCATCCCCCTTTCTTTTGAAGTCCATTCATTACCTAAGGACTTCTTAAAATCTAATCTGAACCTGAGATGCTCTGAGGAGAGATGTTAACAATTTCCTATTGTTGAAGGCAAAGGCTGGGCAGTAACTGGGAGATTTGGATTGATAGGATTTAGAATAGGAAGTAGAACAGAGATTTGGGCATAGTGATAAAGTGGGCCTCAGGTGAGCCAGTTCATGTGGGGAGACAAGTTTTCAAGGTGAGGTTTTCCAGGGCTTTTTAGACAAATAGGACAAAAACTTTTTTGGGTAAATAGTGTGGAGGCACTCAGGTCAAGGGCTTGTGAGGCTAGCATATATAGTTATTATTTTGTCTCGGTTAATGTTAAAAGAAAAATGGTTTGTGGTCTATATTGTAAATGCTTTAAAAGAAGCATCACATGACCAGAAGTTGGAATTGTTTTATGATGTGATATGGACTGTGTTAAAAGTGATTATTGTATTTATGTAAGTACTGGAGCCTGTTATTGACTCTAGTGAAATTTCATTTTCCTGATGGGGGAAATGAATAATGAATTAATGTAAAATGTAAAAGCCACGTTTTAATGTGAATTTCTTAAACATGACAATTGGCCAAAGTTTCAATTTCGATTTTGTAAGAGTGATAAGGTGTAGAAAGCTTAGGAATGGTCATCTAAAATTGCATTAAGGCCAGTTTTGTAGGAGATTGGACATCTGGATTTCTACAAGAAGATAAAGGGAAGAAGATACTGAGATGCTGTGCTGAAGACTGCTTGAAGGAGCATCCAGATCAGAAAACTGCATCAGATGATGTTCCTCCCCAGATCTACTGTATGAGATGGAACCTCTAAATGGACAGTTCATTAATTTACCTTTTCCTTTGAATCTCTGTATCTGTACTTATAACAAGGGGACTGCCCCCTTGTGATTTGTCAATGCTTGGGTCAATTTTGTTCCCTTCCCATATTCATATAAAGGGGAAGGGAAGAATTTATAGGGGAAAGAAAGGGTGGAGTTATTGATTGATTATAGGTGTGGAAACAAATTTTAATAAAGAGAAAAGGGAGGATTTTGTAGGAAACAAAGGAAGTTTCATTTCCACAAGGTAAAAATTTCCTAAAGAGAAAGTTGACCTGTGACCTAGTAGAATCAGGTGAAGAATATCAGAAACTAATGCCCAGGCCTGAAGAGTTTGAGGGAAGGTTCATCAGAAAGGAAAATCCAACCGCATTTGTTAATAGGATTGTAGAAGATTGTGACCCTAAAGAGAACGGACCAATCCATTATCTGATGGGAGGATCTATCCTGCATGAACTTGATAAAAAGGGCTTCACTTCCATATCTCACCCTCTCATTCTGCCTTTCTGAAGAAGCATGGAGTTCACCTTGACCAAGGTCTTCAATTCCTCTGAACTTCACTTAAATAAATTTTATTTCATACCTTTTTGATGAGTCAAGTTTGTTGCTAACACCCACCAGGAGTCAATTCTTTGGGTTTAGAAGTCTGGGAAATCAGTGAACATTTGGGATTGGATGCCCTAGTCTTTTATCCAGTCTTGGCTGATTGAGTAGACTGGAATCACATTGAGTTTCATGTCGTGAAAAAAGGGACAGAGCTGGATTTAAATTGCAAAACATCAATTAAAGAATAAATTGAAGGACCCTGATCTTTAGATACTTATCAGTGAGCATGTGTGTGTGTTCATCCTTCGTTGCTGAAGAAGACCATGCCATCAGAGAAATGATGACATGACTTGCACTTGACTTTGTTTTGAGTGAGGGAGGGCTGTGCAGGTCACCAGCCTCATTTCTCCAGAGCCATCTGAATCCAGTGACCAGATATTCCTTAGGATGACTGGAGATGACCCAGGATGAGGCAGTTGGGGTTAAGTGACTTGCCCAAGGTCACAGCTAGTGAGTGTCAAGTGTCTGAGGTGAGATAAACTGTTGGCAACTGGAGTGTTGTGGACTGTTGCTGTGGCATCAGATTGGGGAGTTGCCTCTGTTAGTCCAATGTGGAATGACTTCCAGTTGTGCCTCCCTGCCTCTCATTTATGGTGATGAAGGCTCATGGGGTAACTTAGGTAATTCAGGGGTGGTCTTAAGATCTCTTCATCTTTTCCCTGTAGGACCAGCCTCAGTGAGCAGTTCTAACCTCCCCAGTCCATTTGGTATTGGCTTACTAAATTTAGGGCCTCCAGGACATACAAATATTGGAAAGGTTTTATTTGAATAAGAGTAGAGGCAGGCAACATGTCAAGAATCACTGGATTTGTAGTCAAAAGGTGTGGGTTTGAGTCCTACCTCTTTACACAGCACCTGGAGAACCTCCAGCAAGTTGCTTATCTTTTTTGGACTTTGATTTCCTCACTTAGAGGCAAATAAAGGGCTTGGAGTAGATTAATCCTGAACTTTCCTTCCAGTCCTGAATCCCATGAATCTTGTGATTCTCAGAAAGCAGGGCCAAATTTACAGGGAAGTAGTTACAAGCCAGAACATGTGTGTTTAAGTAGAATCCTGGGGCCATCAATGTCAATCCTGATGGGGTACAGAAGAAGGCATCCCAGATCCAGCAGGAGATTGAACCAAACTACTCTCAAGGTCCTTCCAGCCTTAGGATTCTTCTCCTTGGTTCTTTGGGGGGAAATAATATTTTCAGGGCATTCAGAGAGAGCCTCCATCCATGGCGTGGCTGAACTTCTTGAAAATATCTTTGGTCAAGAACAGATCAAGTCAAATAGGTCAAACATTTCTTTTGGATGGAATTTCTTAAAATTAATCTCTAGATATATGTAGTTTATTTAGATAGCAGCAAGGTATTTCATAGAATTTTAAAATGGTTTTCATTCATTAGATAAACATTTATTAAATGCCTACTGTATGCCAGACACATTTCTAAGAGCTAAGACAGATAAGAGGAAGAAATGTGGTTCTCATGGAATGTGATGATGGTATTATTTGGTGGATTTGTAGCTGGTTCATTAATTTGTTCAACAGACATTTATTTAGTGCTAAGTATTCATTAATGTACTAATGTTAACCTAGAGAGAGGTCTTTAGTAGCGTAGTGTGGGGCTCATCCTTGACCCAGGGCTGTTAAATATTTTTACTAATGACTTAGATGGCTATAATGAAAACATGTTTATCAGGTTTACAGATGACAATGCTGGGAGGAATGGCTAATAGGTTAGATGATGACCTAACCAAGATTCAAAAAACAGCCGAGCAGGCTGAAATGATCTAACAAGATGAAATTTAATAGGGATAAATGTGAACTCCTGCACTTTGTTTAAAAAAAAATTAACTGTGTTCATATAAGGGCTGGGAGGGTGGAGAAGTGTGATAGATGAAGGAGGCATTGACTGAACAGTGGTTGAAATAAAAACATATTAAGGGTTTTCATTAACTTTGATCTCAGGATGAGTGGAGAATGATAGTTATGCCCCTCCCCAGAATGAATGTAGCTTTAGAATCGTGAGTGTATGAAACAGATGTAGCAACAAGTGAAGAAACTGGGGATGACCTAGGAAAGGAAAGGCTTAGAGTTGTCTTCAAATACTTGAGGAAGTATCTGGAAGGGGTAGTTGACTTATTTCTTGTAACTATAGAAGAATAAGGTGATAGGAAAGACCGGATAATAATGATGATAATGACTAGCTTTTCAGATGAGTGAACCTAGCAGATAAACATAGAAGGTAGTGATGAGCAAAGAGGGATCTTTATTTTTATTCATTTATTTAACTTCTGGTTTTGTTGGTCATCTAGATAAAGGCTGTGTTCCTCACAAAGAGGATAGTAGGATTTTCAAAGTGTCTACTGAGTCCCTGATTTATTAGAACATCTGTATTCTGCCCCATTTTTTCCTGGGTACAGAAATGGAAGTTTCTAATTCAGCTGGGCAGAGTTTCTTAGTATTTGTTCTATAAAAGATTTTATTTGCAAGAGAATGACAGACAATTCTTATGGGAAAACAGGAAGAACTGGTTTAGGACAGTTGTTAAACTTCACTTTAATAGCGGCAAAACTTGGAATCCTGGCGACTTTGAGAAAGGAAATCAAGAAACTCTTGTTTGACAAAGTGAGAGCACCATTCCAAGAAACAGCCTGTATTCAGAGTGAGCTCAGATATCATGAAATTTTCCTGCTTCTAATGGAAGCAGGTCCCTAAAAGAAATAGTGAAGTTGTAATTGACTTCAGAATGATGCAGTTAAGGTAGCATTGTCCAGTCAGTACCTGAACCAGACCGTGTCTTATTTTGACATCTGGTAAATCCATAGAAGAAATCCCAGCTGTGGAGGGGACAGATCATGTGTTTCCCAAGATTCCCTGGAGTTGTGACAAAAAGTACTGGGAGGGAAGATTGGGCTGATTCGGACTCTATTTGTTGTAGAAACTTGGCGGACTCCTGAACTTGCAGTGTGGTACTTTAGAGAACGGGAAGACAGGAGTAGTAATTGCTGACTTCTTTTCTTTCCGACTAAGTCCAGATGTGGTAGTTAACGTCTCTGGTGATTGTCTAAGCAAGTGTTTCTTAACCTTTTAGTATCATAGACAGACCCCTTTGGCAGTCTGGTGCAGTCTGTGGAGCCCTTCTCCGCATAATATGGATTATAAGGGAAAATAGAGTTATCCAAATATTAAAAATATAAGTTCACGGACTCTAGGTTAAGAGTGCTTGGTCCAAGAAAAAGAATTATTCCAGGGAGGATCTAAGCTGCTGGAGTACCCTTTTAGAATTCTTTTTTCCTTACTTTGGATAGACGTCTGATCAGCTGTGGCTTTTCCTCCATCTCATCATTTCCTTTTCCTGGATTGATGGTAATTAGGGACAATGTTGAACATTTATTCAAGACTATCTCTTTCAGCTCTGCCTTGTCAACCTCAAATATCAGTTTCAGGTGAATGCCAGGGGCTAATGTGTCTTGGCAGGGAGAGCAGTGCCAAAACCCATATAGCTCCTACCGTTGGGGCTGAGACAGATTTATCTATTGGAGTGAATTAAAATCCTCTGGGTCTTTAAGGGAATCCCAGACCTCAGGCTAGGCTGGAGAGATAGATCAGTTCATGTGGTCCACTGCATATCACATACTGATGAGAAAATTACTCAACCTGCAGAATCAAGTCTTTTTTCTTTTCCTGGTTTTTGGTTTCCTGTAAATTATATTTTTGGTGGCTCTTAATAAAATATAGGACTGAAAAAAAGGACTTCTAATAGAATTTTATTAAACGGCACTAGTTTAAAAATGTCTCATAGAAAGTTAATTAATTTGGGATTTAGGGATGAAAGGCATGATATAAATGTCAGTTATTATTATTACAATTTCAGCTGAGCAGTTACTCTCTAGCTTTGGTTCCCTATCAGGAGTTTCCTTTGCTCCTTTGGACTTGGTTGTTCTCATGGAGGAGAGTAGAAAATAGGAACTCCCAACATGTTGAGGCCAGATAAGATCCTTTGAAGTTAGTCCTTTTCTCCTTCTAGGCTGTGACACCAGTCCTGCACTGTCCAAAGGAGTCTCTTTTGGAAGCATTAAGCAATCATCTAACCCTCAGTCATGTTCTCTGCTAGGTACCATGCAGAGCAAGACAGTTTCTACCCTCCAGGGCCTCCTCTTGAACAAGTTAGGAATATTGAGGTCGTGTTTTAAACAGAAAGTTAAGTCAAGATCGTCAAATGTCAGAGCCAGAAGGGACTTTGAATACCACCATATTTCATTCACTTCATTGAACACAAGGAAACTGAGAAGGGTAAGATATTGTGCTAAGATCAGACAATTAGTTACATTATTTACAAGGAAGGAGTAAGTACAATTAGATAGATAGGCATAGAGATTGGACCTGTGATGTCAGTGGCATAGGGAGCTCCCAGATGAGAAAATTCCCTCTTTCTTTACTGTAACTTATAAAAGCACTTAGCTGCTCAGTGTTTGGAGTACTGAGGTTAAGTGGTTTGCCCAGGATTTGGTCAATATGCGCCAAAGTGGGAACATGAACCCAAGTCTTCCTAGTCCAGATCACTATCCAATATTCTGTGTGGCCTCTAATAGCTACATAGCTTCAAAAAAAGTTTTGGTAAATTTTGGGGTGTCAGATGAATGGTAGGCTCTAAAGGGCAAACACCACGTTTTGGGGCCTTCCTGCCATATGAGGGCAACATCATAAAGCAAGTCACACCTCCCTCCCTCCCTCAAGTGTAGTATGGTGGATGAGGCCATTGAACCAGGAGCTGGGAGGCCTGAATTCTTAGATTTATCTCTACCACCTTGGACAAAAATCTCTTCTTTCTTGATCCATAAAATCAGGGGACTGCACTAAATGAACTTTGAGGCTCTGTTCAGGGTACATGGTGCTCCATCTTAGGGTACTTACTCCTGTTAGAAATTGATTTCTGGGCTGGTTGGACTCTAGCAGTTATTAACTTCCCCATCAGTGCTCTGTTCCAAGATGAAAACACAGGGCAAGATCAGTTAGGCAAATAGTAAGCAGCTACTCTGTGCTTTGGCACTGTGCTAAAGGACTGAGATACGAATTGTTGTTATTGTTGTTGAGTTATTTCAATTGTGTCTGTCTCTTTGTGAGCCTCTTTGGGGTTTTGTTGGCAAAGTTGTCATTTCCAGCTCATTTTACAGATGAGAAACTGAGGCAAACAGAGTTGTGACTTGCCCAAGGTTACGCAGCTAGTAAGTGTCTGAGGCAGATTTGAACTTGTGAAGATAATAAATATAAAGTGCTTTGTAACCCTTAAAGTGCTATATAAGTGTTACTTATTGTTATTAATAATATTTCTACTACTACTACTGCTACCACTACCACCACCACCACTACTACTACCACTACCACTATTACTACTACTACTCTACTATTACTACCACTACCACTATTACCACCACCACCACTACTATACTGCTATTACCTGGTACCACTACCACCACCACCACTACCACCACCACCACCACCACTACTACTACTACTACTGCTACTACTACTACTCCCTCAAATTTGAGATTGGAATGAAATGAGTCACTCATAGTCCCTCTAACGATGATTAATAGAAGGAGGTTTAGCCATAGCTGGGACATTTAAAGCAGGGAAGGGTTATTCAGCGAGGATACTGCTCTGATTTCAGCTGAATGCACCTCCCTGTTTTTCTGTGACCTATGGTGGTCCACTGGTCAGGCCTCTGGGAACAGCTGGAACTCCTCGTGCCTTTTTTGTACTCTGACCACAGGGAAGCGTGAGCTTTTAGTCCTCTGTACCAATTAAGTCTTGAAGATATTTTTTATACCTTTTAAGGAAAAGAACTAGCCTGGCCCACATGGTGGAATACTGGTAGATTTTCCTTCTACTGCATAAGTATATATGGAATAAATAGAAAGAGAATAAATACAATTAAATACAAGGTAGTTTGGGAGGAGGAGGGTACTAGCAGTTGGAGATGGGGTTCAGGCAAGGTTTCTGTATTTGAGCTGTGTCTGTCACCATGGTGATGGGTGGGGGCTTTTGCAGTGATATTTCATTCTCTGTAACTGTGGTCTGTTTAGATTGTTGGGGGGAAAATTGAGAAACCTGTTGGTATAACCTAAAAAAAAAAGATGTTGAAAATAAATATATGCCCCCTGACAATAGCTGTGAGTGGGTAGATTTTATGTTTGAAGGTAGGAAATGATTCACCTAATGTTTTTAATGTCAGGTGACTTTGTGATTAATGTAATTATCTTGCTGACCTGGAAGGAAGCTCCATCTTGCCTATTCCCAACCTTCCTTTACTCAAATTTTATTTTCCCTTCAGTATCACCCATCTTTTGCTGAGATTATTTTAGAATTATTTTGTTATTGTAGGTAAAGTTGTGACAGATCAGGGTCTTTTTTACAGGAGCCATTGATTCAATTGTGAAAGAGAAGTATGATCCCCAAAACTGCCACATGGTTTTCTAGGTCCACTTCCTGAGATATCTGCCATGTGTATTCTTTTGGTTTCCTGGGTTCTTTCATCTGTGGGCATATGGCCTAGAACCCATCTGTCGGTGCCATTTCTTGGCTGGGATATTAACTCAGTAACTAATGTAGCCATCAGGGTTACTATGGTGGGAAATATTTATTGTGTGTGTTTGTCTGTGTGTGTACACATATATGTATATGTATACACACAATGAATATTTCCCCAAATAGTATATAATATCTATATCTAAATCTATATCTTTTATCTTATTTCCTCTTAGCTTGCCTGAAATATGATTTCTCCAGGGTTCTTTAAATGTTGAATCATTGATATGTGACCAGGATAAAGAAGCATGTACTCTTCAAAGTTGAAGTTATAGCACCTTCTGGGATGCTCCTTGTACAGGACCATACTCAGAGCAGAGCTATCTCTGGTTTTCATTCTGATTTCACTTTGTAGAGAAGTACACCATGTTTCTTGGGTTCAGCTTCCCCATGGTCAGATAGGAATTTTTTTTTAATGTTCTCCTGGAGGGCTCTGAGGATACTGTCAGAATTTACTTCCGTTATCCGTTCCTCTGCTATATGCATAGACTTAGAAATCACTTGCAGTGATGGAATTTTAAGAAGTCATTTTATTTTGAGGGTCACATAAGGGAAGAATACTTAACTATAAAATAGTTTTCAGAAAAATGAGCAGAGCTCAGCCAGGATAGCTTTGATAGGTTATTGAGTTCAGCCCCTTTAGCCACCTGTGCTGTGTAAACGAAGGGAGCCAGGTTTCATAACTTTTGCTTTATAACTTTTTTGTAGAATAATGTGGCAAAAAGGTGGGAAGAAAGGACCATTCTGAACTTGCTGGACCTCTGTGATAGGTTTGAGGATTTTCCCATGTAAGGTGAAGCAGAGATCAGAAGTCAATTATTGCTGGTTATTAGAGGCAGCTAACTTGTTGTAGATTGGTTCTGTGGCAGTGCTGTGTGACATTCTCCACAATGGTTACTTATGAAGACCAGACTCCTACTGTCCTAGAACAATGGGTGAATGCAAACTTCACCAAAAGGTAAAGACCCTGGAGAGAGGATTGGAGTGAGGAAGAATTAAGGTGTACTGCACATTGCCATATGATTTATATACTTAATTCTCATTATTTCTATTTTTGACTATTTTCTTTTGGTTAGTTTTCTCAATTTCTTAATAAAACTCTTCTTAAAATGCTAACTTTGTCTCTGCTGCCCTCAGTAGAAAAGGGATTTGCCCTCGTGAGCCCTGGCTAGCCAAGGGTCCTGGGTCTTACCAGAGGCCCAGTCAGTATGCTTGCCCACATTTAGGATAGAGAGGTGAAATTTGAGAAGTGGAGTGGGGAACCCCTTACTGGCTGATCTTTTTTCTGTCCTGCATTTTCTCTCGTGGATTTAAAGTTCTAAGAAATTAAGCAACAGTGGTAAAGTGTTAGGTGTGATGTGTGAAAGATGTGTGGAAGAAGCCATCTCATCAGGTTTCATTTTTTTAAAATGTGGTTCTTGTCAGAATAATTTTTTCATTGTTGTCATTTGTGTTCTCTTTCCTCCCACCTCCAACCAAAACTTTAAAAGTCTCTTAAATTTAAGGGGAGGAAGGATGTGGTGAATAAGTTTTCTTAGCCAGTGATGATACTGGAACCTTTCTGCCGCCATTTTGTTTCTTTCAATGAAGAACATCAAAATGGCAGCTTGTTTTTCTTTGGTTAGGAGCAGTTCTGAGCAAATTGTGTGGATGAAGATGTGATTGGCCTTTATAGGAGCAGAGCAGCATTTTCCCCCTACATCTTTATTGGATTTCTATGAGTCTTTCTGCTCTGGGTCATACATGCAGTGCAACCTCATAAATGCAGCAGTGAAATTTTTTTTTCTCTCCCTCTGAATTGTGTGCCTGGAGCACACTCTAATTCCATTGTAAACTCTGAATGGGGAAATTGCAGAAAACCTGCAGAACTGATTTCTGCGAGTTAGGCTGGAGCTTTAGAAAACTGGCATTTAGTTCTGCTTATAGTCATATTCTGGAAAAATGACTGGGGGTGGGGAAGGATGGGACAAGGAGGCAAAAAGCTTCATTTCCAGACTCAAAGAGACCCTGAGGTGTGGGAAGGCTCTGAGAGTCCAACTCTGCTGACTTTAGTAATCTGAATCCCAAAAGGTTTCTTTTGAAGTGTGTCTGTGTTTTAAATAGTGTTGATGCTATCAGTAGGCTACTGCAGTTCCCCATTTGAGGATCTGAGGTGAGGTTGTGTGGCCATGGAAATTGAAAGGTATTGAGAAGAAATTTGGAGACATTCTCCATGGACTGACTATGAAATGGAGGTGTTCTGGGCAGGAATGTTTGCGATTTAAAGAGCATGTCATTTCTTAGGAGTCATTCAGGGGAACTGGAAGAAAAGAGGCTTGTGACTTTTAGGGGAATTGTCAGACATCCCTGCCTGCCTGTCTAATAACTTAGATTCCTGCCTGTCTTTCCCCTAATAACTTAGAAAAGTGCCCTTGTGTAAGGGCTTCTAGTCCACCTCTACCCCTAGTTACTTGTGTGACACTGAGCACATCTCATCACTTCTCTGTACCTTAATTTGACCTCCTTTGTCAAATGGGATTGAAACTACCTGTCTTGCTTATGTTACCAGAATGTTGAAGGAATTGGATGAAATAATAAAGATGAAGGTTCTTTGAGAGGTGGTGCCAGTGTTAACATGTTTCATTTTATTGACATATTACAAGGTGTGCATGTCCTAGTTTGGACAGATGCTAAAATCTTTGGTTCTGCCAAACGTACTTTGCTCTCTTGGGTAGTTGTAAAACGGTTAAATGGGGCAGCTAGGTGGTACAGTGGATAGAGACTGGGCCTGGAATCAGGAAGACTCATCTTTCTGAGTTCAGATTTGACCACAGACACTTTCTAGCTGTGTGACCCTGAGCATGTCATCCTTTTGGCCTCAGTTTCCTCATCTGTGAAATGATTTGGAGAGGGAAATGGCAGACCACTCATATCTTTGCCAAGAAAACTCCAAATGAGATCACAGAGAGTTGGACATGACTGAAGTGACTGAACAACAAGAAAAATGGTTGAATATATTTGGAAAATTAGTTGGAAGAAGACGTGTGTTATGTTTTTCAGTTTGCAGTTGTAGAATTAGGGCCTTGAAAGCAAAAGACTAATAGTTTTGGGGTCAAAGGAACCTGAGGAGGGAAGTCACATTTCTACAGAAGACATATGACCCTAGGAAGATGAATGGCCACTGGACTTGGGTTCAAAATGAGGGAGGGCTTCGACTAGATGGCCTCAGACATTCCTTCCATCTCTAAATCTCTGACCCTGTGAATCTCTGTTTCTCCATCTTCTTTTTCTCTCCTGAAAGAGTATTGCCATGGATTTATAGAATGTTAGAGCCCAATGGGACCTAAGAGGACTTCTTGTGTAATGCCTTGATTTTCCAGATGAAGAAACTGAGAATTTAGGTGATTTATCCAAGTTCCCAGACCTGTTTCTTTAGACATAGTAGTCTGCATTGTGGAAGGGTCTTGACATATTCTTTTCTAGCTCTTGTCAACAGCCACAGTATTACTTGTGCCCAGGAAAATACCTGCTAGGAGATGTGTAAGTATGTCATTGCCAATAATAGCAAGAATGATCCAAATCTGAGGACTTTTTTTTTTTTCGTTCGTTTCCTGATTAATTAGGTCAGCTTCTTCAAAATCAATTTCCATTGAAGGCAAGCCAGCTGATACCTGCATTTCTTCCCTAGCCTGATGAGGGAGTCTGTCTTAGAAACAATTCCCTGGGCCTTACTGGTGTCATGAGCCCTGTTTCTACCTGTTAAGAGAGTCACATTTAGAATTTCTTCCATTATAATTCTGACTTTTTTTCTACCCCCCCTTTCAAATCTTACATTAAACCCCTGTAGATTCTCCTTCAAACAGGCAATTAAACTAACAACGTAATTATATCCCTCAATGCTAATTGTAACTGGTTTAGGGAAAAAACAAAGAGAAAGGAGGCTTCAGAATCCCTGGAAACAGAAAGCCACTGCTGCAATGTCAAGGTATTTCTGATTCCCATGTGTTAATTTGCAAGGTCTTTCCTGATAGCCTTCTAGTAGTGGTCCAAAGATGCTTGACTCCGTTGGCTACCTTGTAGGCGTGTGTGTGTGTGTGTGTGTGTGTGTGTGTGTGTGTGTGTGTGTGTGTTGGAGGGGAGGGCCATATTGAGTTCTCATTTTGTTTCCTTGTTGTACCCCTCCCTGCCTCAGATGCATTGACAGACACAAAGACAGAACAAGATGGAGACGGAGAGTGGGGTGGGGAAAGGGGGAGAAGAAAGAGGAGGGTGAGAGAGAGAGAGGGAGGGGGAGGGGAAGGGAGCAAGACTGGGAGAGAGAGAGAAGGGTTACTTAATACTGCAGTATTGGTGGGTACTTGGCTCTACTCAGCTCTGACAGTGTGATGGGTTATTTATGTAAACCCCACCCCCCTTTCCCTAAGGCATCCCACTCTCTTTTTAATGTGCCTAATCAATAAGGTACAATCAATCAGTAAGCATTTCTTAAGTGCCTACTATGTACCAGGCACTTTTTCCCCCTGAGATATGAAAGAAAGTCATTAGAATTATGCTTATATTCCTAGCTTGCCTAGTTTCTACTTGCTAGAAGAATTACAGGGTTTGGGTTTTTGGGAGATTTTTTTTGGTGTTTTTTTTTGTTTGTCTTTGTTTGTTTTGGCCTAAACTTGTTATTTTATTGAATCAGGGAACTATGAAACTGTTCTCTAATTTTTTCTCTGTGTGTGAGTGTATGTGTTTGTGTGTGACAGTACTTGAACCCAGGCCTTCCTGATTTTGAATTTGGTTCTCTGTGCCCTCACCACTTTGTTGAAATGAACAAACAAGCAGTCATGTCCCCATGTGATGGGTGCTGACCATTTCCCTGGCTTAGGGGTCCATCCAGTTCTCTTTTCCAGGGAGGGTGAAACAGTGAAGGAGTCAACCTGTTAGGTCTGCCAGGATTTAAACATCGTGTTAATAATACTTTATATTTCTGTCACAATTAATGCTCTTCATAGTGTTTTCACATACCACTTTGACATTGTCCCATTTGATCAGCATAGTACTTCCCTTTTTTAAAAAAAGTTTTATTCAGTTCTTTTATTTTTTCTTCACTTTCATTTCTAAATATACCTCTCCTCCCAAGGTTTCCCTTGTAACAGAGATTAAAACAACAAAACCACAGTTCAGCAAGATGGATAGGCACATTGTATCTGACAGCATATGCACGTTCTATATCCATAATTCCTCATCTTTCTATTTTTTTTATTTTTTTAAATTAATTAATTTATTTAAATTTTAGCATTCATTTCCACAAAATTTTGGGTTCCAAATTTTCTCCCCATTTGTCCCCGCCCCCCACCCCAAAACACCGAGCATTCTAATTGCCCCATCACCAATCTGCCCTCTCTTCTATCATCCCTCCCTTCCCTTGTCTCCATCTTCTCTTTTGTCCTGTAGGGCCAGATTACTTTCTATACCTCATTGCCTGTATTTCTTATTTCCTAGTTGTATACAAGAACAATACTCAACAGTTGTTCCTAAAACTTTGAGTTCCAACTTCTCTTCATCCCTCCCTCCCCACCCATTCCCTTTGGAAGGCAAGCAATTCAATATAGGCCAAATCTGTGTAGTTTTGCAAATGACTTCCATAATAGTCGTGTTGTGTAAGACTAACTATATTTCCCTCCATCCTATCCTGTCCCGCATTTCTTCTATTCTCTTTTGATCCTGTCCCTCCCCAAGGGTGTTGACTTCAAATTGCTCCCTCCTCCCATTGCCCTCCCTTCCGTCATCCCCCCCACCCTGCTTATCCTCTTCTCCCTCCCTTTCCTGTACTGTAAGATAGGTTTCCATACCAAAATGAGTGAGCATTTTATTCCTTCCTTTAGTTGAATGTGATGAGAGTAAACTTCATGTTTTTCTCTCACCTCCACTCTTTTTCTCTCCACTAAAAAGTCTTATGCTTGCCTCTTTTATGAGAGATAATTTGCCCCATTCCATTTCTCCCTTTCTCCTCCCAATATATTTCTCTCTCACCCCTTAATTTCATTCTTTTAAGATATGATCCCATTCTATTCAATTCACTCTGTGCTCTCTGTCTCTCTGTGTGTGTGTGTGTGTGTGTGTGTGTGTGTGTGTGTGTGTAATCCCACCCACTACCCAGATACTGAATAGTTTTAAGAGTTACAAATATTGTCTTTCCATGTAGGAATGTAAATAGTTCAACTTTAGTAAGTCCCTTATGACTGCTCTTTGCTGTTTACCTTTTCATGCTTCTCTTCATCCTTGTGTTTGAAAGTCAAATTTTTCTTTTCAGCTCTGGTCTTTTCACCAAGAATGCTTGAAAGTCCTCTATTTCATTGAAAGACCATTTTTTCCCCCTGAAGTATTATATTCAGTTTTGCTGGGTAGGTGATTCTTGGTTTTAGTCCTAGTTCCTTTGACTTCTAGAATATCACATTCCACGCCCTTCGATCCCTTAATGTAGAAGCTGCTAGATCTTGCGTTATCCTGATTGTGTTCCTACAATACTTGAATTGTTTCTTTCTAGCTGCTTGCAATATTTTCTCCTTGACCTGGGAACTCTGGAATTTGGCCACAATGTTCCTAGGAGTTTCTCTTTTTGGATCTCTTTCAGGCGGTGATGTGTGGATTCCTTGAATGCTTATTTTGCCCTCTGGTTCTAGAATCCCAGGTCAGTTTTCCTTGATAATTTCATGAAAGATGATATCTAGGCTCTTTTTTTGATCATGGCTTTCAGGTAGTCCCATAATTTTTAAATTGTCTCTCCTGGATCTATTTTCCAGGTCAGTTGTTTTTCCCATGAGATATTTCACATTATCTTCCATTTTTTTCATTCTTTTGGTTTTATTTTGTGATTTCTTGGTTTCTCATAAAGTCATCAGCCTCCATCTGTTCCATTCTAATTTTGAAAGAACTATTTTCTTCAGTGAGCTTTTGAATCTCCTTTTCCATTTGGCTAATTCTGCTTTTTAAAGCATTCTTCTCCTCATTGGCTTTTTGAACCTCTTTTGCCAATTGAGTTAGCCTATTTTTCAAAGTGTTATTTTCTTCAGCATTTTTTTGGGTCTCCTTTAGCAAGGTGTTGATCTGATTTTCATGCTTTTCTTGCATCTCTTTCATTTCTCTTCCCAGTTTTTCCTCCACCTCTCTAACTTGATTTTCAAAATCCTTTTTGAGCTCTTCCATGGCCTGAGCCCATTGAATATTTATTTTGTCTGTTTGGTATACAGAAGCCTTGATGTTTATGTCTTTCCCAGATGGTAAGCATTGTTCTTCCTCATCAGAAAGGAAGGGAGGAGATATCTGTTCACCAAGAAAGTAACCTTCTATGCTCTTATTCTTTTTCCCTTTTCTGGGCATTTTTCCAGCCAGTGACTTGACTTCTGAGCTTCCTCTTCACACCCACCTTGCCTCTAGATCCACCCAGCCTCCACCCAGCCAGCCCTTGGGGTCTGAGATTCAAATGCTGCTTCCCATCCTTCGGGCTTTGGCAGGGCGGGGCTGCTATTCAGTGTGAGATTAAGTTGAGGTGCTTGGGTGGGGGCAGGGCCACGGCATGGGGCTCAGTTCCCTTAGGGGGTTTATGTGGAGACCTTCAACTATGGATCCGAGCTCCTGCCTGCTCTGGGAGCCCTTGTCCGCTGCCGCCTCCACTGCTGCCTCCCCAGGGGGCCTGAGTTATGGGGGCACCCCACTCCCCTCTCTGCGAACTGAAAAGCCCCTCTCACTGACTTTTGGTGTCTGTGGGTGGAGGGACCTGTGCAGCCGCTGGAGATTCCATCCCTGGAGCCTGCTTGGATCTGCTCGTCTCCGTGCTGGGCTGGGCTCTGCTCTGGGTCCAGTGCGTAACGGACCTTTTGGGTCAGTTTTTCAGATCTCTCTGGAACAGAAATCTCCTCTGTTCTGTTGTTTTGTGGCTTCTGCTGCTCCAGAATTTGTTGAGAGTTCTTCTTTACAGGTAATTTATGGGCTGTGGGTTTGGAGCTAGTGTATGTGTATCTTTCTACTCCACCATCTTGGTTCCTCCCCACCTCATCTTTCTAATAAAAAGGAATTTTATTTTCTCATCTCTTCTCTAAGAGATGGACATTATGATTGCAGTTATTCACTTTTTAAACATTGTTTTTTCTGTCTATACTGTTGTTGTCAACGCCCTCATTATTATGCCCATTTTATAGATGAGGGACGCCTAGACCCCAGTATTCATACTGACTTCTTTCCTTATCTGTGGCAAATCTTTTCCTTCTTGCCATTTCTGGACATCCTTTAGATACCTTTTTGAGCTCAGCAGAATGGAATGCTGAGAATAAGATCTCCTGCTTATTATATTTTACGATAGTATTACAAAAAACTCCTTTCCAAAATACTTCAGGATTGCAATTTCTTGAAATTCCTGAGTTGGATGAACAATTGTCTTCTCTACTTTTGCATCCCCCATACCTTGCATGTAGGTGTTTAATGCTTATTGGACTGAATTTTTAAAAAATTATTTATTTTAGTTTTCAGCATTCGTATTCACAACATTTTGAGTTCCAAATTTTCTCCCCGTCTTTCCCCTCCCCTCACCCCAAGATGGCATGCATTATGATCACCCCTTCCCCCAATTTGTCCTCCCCTTTATCATCTCCCCCTCTTAGCACCTTCCCATTTACTTTCTTGAAGGCCAAGATAGATTTCTACACCCATTGTTTGTATATCTTATTTCCCAGTTGCATATAAAAACAGTTTTTTGACTTTGTTTTAAAACTTTGAGTTCCAAATTTTCTTCTTTCTGCCCTCCCTCCCTACCCTCATTGAGAAGATAAGCAGTTCAATATAGGTTACACATGTGTAGTTATGCAAAACACTTCCATAATAGTCATGTTGTAAAAGACTACTGACTATTTCTTTCCATTCTATCCCACCCCCCCAATTATTTTATTTTCTCCTTTGACCTTATACCTTTTCAAAAGTGTTTGCTTCTGACTCCCCCTTCCCTAATCTGCCCTTTTTTCTATCATCCTCCGCTCTTGTCCCTTTCCCCTCTACTTTCCTGTAGGGCAAGATACCCAGTTGAGTGTGTATGTTATTCTTTCCTTAAGCCAAATTCAATGAGAGTAAGGTTCACTCATTCCTTCTCACCTCTCACCTTTTTCTTGCTTCTTTTTTGTGAGATAATTTATCCCCTTTTATCTCTCCCTTTCTCCTTTGCCCAATATATTCCTCTTTCACCCCTTAGTTTTGTTTTTTAGATATCACTCCTTCATGTTCAACTCACCCTGTGCCCACTATCTCTCTGTTTTCTCCAATTACTTTAACACTGGGAAAGGTCTCATGAGTTACAAATATCATTTTTCCATGTAGGAATGTTAACAGTTCAACTTTAATAAGCCTCTTATGATTTTTCTTTCCTATTTACCTTTTCATGCTTCTCTTGATTCTTGGATTTGAAAGTCAAATTTTCCATTCAGCTCTGATCTTTTCAGCAAGAATACTTGAAAGTTCTCTATTTAATTGGATATTCATTTCTTTCCCCTGAAGGATATACTCAGTTTTCCTGGGTAGATGATTCTTTGTTTTAAACCTAGCTCCTCTGACCTTTGGAATATCATATTCTAAGCCCTTTGATCCCTTAATGTAGAAGCTGCTAGATCTTGTGTTATTGTTAGATAACATTGTTATGATATTATGACATCGTTAGATCTTGATTATATTTCCATAATACTCAAATTGTTTCTTTCTAGCTGCTTGCAATATTTTCTCCTTGACCTGGGAACTCTGGAATTTGGCTATCATATTCTTAGGAGTTTTCCTTTTGGTTTTTCTTTTAAGAGGTGATTGGTGGATTCTTTCAATTTCTATTTTACCCTCTGGTTCTAGAATATTGGACAGTTTTCCTTGATAATTTCTTGAAAGAAGGCCCCCTTTTTTTTGATCATAGGTTTCAGGTAGTCCAATAATTTTTAAATTATTTCTCCGGGATCTATTTTCCAGGTCGGTTGTTTTTCTAATGAGATTTTTCACATTGTCTTCTATTTTTTCATTCTTTTGGTTCTGTTTTATAATTTCTTGATTTCTCATAAAGTCATTAACTTCCATTTGCTCCGTTCTAATCTTTTTTTTTTTAATTTTTATTAATTTATTTATTTCACTTTTAACATTCATTTTCACAGAATTTTTGGTCTCCAAATTTTCTCCCCCCTTGTCCCCTCCCCCCACCCCAAAACACCGAGCATTCCAATTGCCCCCATCACCACTCTGCTCTCTCTTCCATCATTCCTCTCTGCCCTTGTCTCCATCCTCTCCTCTGTCCTGTTGTGCCAAATAACTTTCTATACCCCTTTACCTGTATTTCTTATTTCCTAGCGGCAAGAACAGTATTTGACAGTTATTCCTAAAACTTTGAGTTCCAACTTCTTTTCCTCCCTCCCTCCCCTCCCCCTCCCTTTGGAAGGCAAGCAATTCAATATAGGCCAAATCTGTGTAGTTTTGCAAATGACTTCCATAATAGTCGTGTTGTATAAGACTAACTATATTTCCCTCCATCCTATCCTGCTTCCAATTACTTCTATTCTCTCTTTTGATCCTGTCCCTCCCTATGAGTGTCGACCTCAAATTGTACCCTCCTCCTCATGCCCTCCCTTCCATCATCCCCCCCACCCTGTTTATCCCCTTGTCCCCCATCTTCCTGTATTGTAAGATAGGTTTTCATACCAAAATGAATGTGCATTTTATTCCTTCCTTTAGTGGAATGTGATGACAGTAAACTTCATGTTTTTCTCTCACCTCCCCTCTTTTTCCCCAAACTAAAAAAATCTTTTGCTTGCCTCTTTTATGAGAGATAATTTGCCCCAATCCGTTTCTCCCTTTCTCCTCCCATATATTTCTCTCTCACTGCTTGATTTCATTTTTTTTTAGGATATGATCCCATCCCATTCAATTCACTCTGTGCACTCTGTCTCTATGAGTGTGTGCGTGTGCATGTATGTGTGTGTAATCCCACCAAGTACCCAGATACTGAATAGTTTCAAGAGTTACTAATATTGTCTTTCCATGTAGGGATGTAAACAGTTCAACTTTTATAAGTCCCTTATAAGGCTGCTATTCAGTGTGAGATTATGTTCAGGTGCTCAGGTGGGGGCAGGGCCGCCTCTCGGGCTCAGTTCCCTCAGGGGGTTTATGCGGAGACCTTCAACAATGGATCCGGGCTCCTGCCTGCTTGGCGAGCCCCGGTCTGCTTCTGCCTCCGCTGTTGCCTCCCGAGGGGGCCTGAGTATGGGGGCACCCCACTCCCCTCTCGACCCACCAAAGAGACCTTCTCACCGACCCCCATCACCTGTGGGTGGAGGGACCCACGCGGCTGCTGGAGATCCCGTCCCTGAAGGCTGCTCGGATCTTCTCCTCTCGGTGCCGGGGCCATGGCAGGGCTGGGCTGGGCTCCGCGTCCGCAGCGCGAGGGACCTTTTGCGAGAGGTTTGCAGGTCACTCTGGAACAGAAATCTTATCCGCTCTGCTGTTATGTGGCTTCTCCTGTTCCCGAATTTATTGGCAGCTCTTTACTACAGATATTTCATGGGCTGTGGGTTCGGAGCTAGCATATTTGTGTGTTTCTACTCCGCCATCTTGGCTCCGCCACTCTGTTCTAATCTTTAAGGAATTATTCTCTTCAGTGAGCTTTTGGACCTCCTTTTCCTTTTGACCAATTCTGCTTTTTAAGACATTTTTCTTCTTATTGGCTTTTTGGAGTTCTTTTGCCATTTGGTTTAGTCTATTTTTTAAGGTGTTATTTTCTTCAGTATTTTTTTGGATCTCCTTTAGCAAGCTATTGACTTGATTTTCATGATTTTCTTGTGTTACTCTCATTTCTCTTCCCAATTTTTCCTTTTTCTCTTAACTTGATTTTCAAAATCCTTTTTGAGCTCTCCCATGGCCTGCAACCAATTCATATTTTTCTTGGAGGCTTTTGATGTAGTAGTTTTGACTTTTCTGTCTTCTGTTTGTATATATTGATCTTCTTTGTCACCAAAGTAAGATTCTATAGTCTGAGTTCTTTTACGATGTTTACTTATCTTCCCAGCCAAATACTTGACTTTCTGACTCTTTGTCAAGGCAGGACTCAGCTTCCAGTAGGGGTTGAGGTGGGAATGGGTGTACTATCCCAGGCTTTAGGGATTTTGTATCAGTTGCTCCATCACCCATTGTCTCTTTGCCCAGAGCTATGGAAGCAGCCTCTGCCATTGCTGCTGCTTCTGCTATTGGCTGCCACCTCCTGGGGCCCAGACCTGACCAGACACCCTACTCTTTCAGTGTTTGTGGGTTGAAAAGTTTGGAAACTCCCACAATTACCAATGGTTCAGTCTCCTGAGGCCTGCTCTGGCCTATCTGTGCCGGTATGGCCCAAGCCAGCCCGTGCTCTGCTCCTTGCCTGGTGTAATAGACCCTTCCTTTCAACTTTCCAGGTTGTATAGTGCTGGGGTTTTTTTTCACTCTGTCATTTTGTGGGTTCTATAGCTCTTGAATTTGTTCAGAGTCATTTTTTTTTTTTTACAGGTATTTGGAGGGCTTTGGGGGAGAGCTCAGGGAAGTCTCTGATTTTACTCCACCATCTTGACTCTGCCCCCTCTGGGTTGAATTGTTGAATTGAATTATGTATAATTCAGAAAGCAACAAGGATTTGTCTAACCATGCAGGCTTCTTACTGTCTTCTTGGATAGATTTTGTTTTCTGTATCTTAAAAATGAACAGGAAACTATTATTCCGGAGCAAATGACTAACTTGTGGATTTTCTATATGTTCTTATCTGGTCACTTTATTTTCTTCTTTCTTTTGTTGTCCACCAGCCAAAGAGAAGGTAAGACTCAGTTAATCCATCTTACCTAGCATTAGCATTTCTGGAAAAGGGATTAGCTGGACCAGAGTTTAGAGCTTTGGGCAAAAGAGATGCTTTAGAATTTGGTGTGAGTTCCAGTGAGCATACTCATTCTATCCTTCAATTAGCCTAGATAAGTGAGGGATGGTGTTGTGTGACATTATTACTGTAATTGGAACATGAATGTAAGAAGGATGTTTGACTTGATCCACATTTCATCATTAAATTTGAGTTTGTTGCATGAAAATAATGCCCCATGGAAGAATTTGTGACCAAAGAAAAGAGAACATTATGAAATGCAAAATGGATGATTTTAATTACATTAAATTGAAAAGTTTTTGCACAAACAAAGCCAATGCAACCAAGATTAGAAAGGAAGCAGAAAGGTGGGAGACAATTTTTATAGCCAGTGTCTCTGATAAATTTCTAAAATATATAGAGAATTGAGTTGAATTTAAATCATTCCCCTATTGATAAATGGTCAAAGGATACGAATAGGCAGTTTTAAGATTAAGAAATTAAAGCTATCTATAATATGAAAAAATATAATATGAAAACATGCTCTAAATCACTATTGATTTGAGCAATGCAAATCAAAACAACTCTGAAGTACCACATTGCACCTATCAGATTGGCTAACATGACAAAACAGGAAAATGATAAATGCTGGAGAAGATGTGGAAAAAATGGAGCACTACTTCAGTGTTGGTAGAGTTGTGAACTAATCCAGCCATTCTGGAGAGCAATTTGAGGCTATGCCCAAAGAGCTATAAAACTGTTCATACCATTAGACCCAATAATACCACTTCTAGGTCTGTATCCCAAAGAAATCATAAAAATGGGAAAAGATTAGACTGTACAAAAATATTTCTAATAGCTCTTTTAATTGTGGCAAAGAGTTGGAAATTGAGGGGATGTCCATCAATTGGGGAATGACTGAATAGTCTGTGGTATATGAATATATTGGACTATAAGAAATGATGAGCAGGCAGACCTCAGAAAAACCTGAAAAGACTTATATGAACTGATGCTGAGTGAAATGAGCAGAACCCTGAGAACAGTGTCCGCAGTAATAGCCACATTGTGTGATGATTGAATTTGATAGACTTGGCTCTTCTCAACAGTGTAAGCATCTAAGATAGCTCCAAAATACTCCTCATGAAAAATGTCATTGCATCCAGAGAAAGAACTTTGAAGTCTGAGTGCAGATGGAAGCCTACTATTTGCTCTTTTTTCTTTTGTTATTTTGTTTTGTTTCTTCTTTACATCATGACTAATGTGAAAATATGTTTAATATGAATGTAAAAAGAGAAAATAATGTCCCGTGGAAGTTGTTGCTCTTCTTCATAGAATAACTTTATATGCCTATCAGACATTCTTATCCTGTTTTCCATAATTGTCTCCAGAACAAACGCCTTTGACAAGAGGCACTGAGGACTCTCTCTCTCTCTCTCTCTCTGTCTCTCTCTCTCTCTCTCTGTCTCTGTCTCTCTGTCTCTCTGTCTCTCTCTCTCTCTCATACACACACACACACACACACACACACACACACACACACACACACAGAGTGAGAGTATGCTGGTTCTTGAATATGCAGTTGTGCAACAGCCTCTGGCTACAATGGTGTCTCTTGGTAGTCCTCATAGTTTAAACAAGCATCCTCCTTCCCTGGTTGCAAAACGAACTGCTCCATGTTCTGGATACTGTCCTTGTTTTTCCATATGGCTTGTTATATTCTCTTTAACTCAGCCAAACTGACTTGATTGCTGTTTCTCACATGTTAATTTTAATTTCTTGCCTCTGTGCTTTTCCACAGGTTGCCCCTCATGTCTGAAATGGCTTCCTCTCCCGCCCTCCACCTCTTAGAATCTGTCTTTCTCTTCAGAACTCAGCTTAAGCACTACCTTCTACATGAGGCCTTCCCTCCAGCTATTCCATGTCCTTGAAATTAGCTTATATTTATTTGGTATACATTTTGCAAATATTTATATGTGTAGGTGGTCTCTCCTCCTAGAACAAACTGCTGAAGGGCAAGGACTGTTTCATTTTTGTATGTGTCCCAAATATCCATCTGTGTGCCTGGCATACAATAGGGGCTTAATAAGTAATAATAATAATAATTATTAATAATGATAGGGGTTTAGTAATAAATGCTTGTTATTTAATTGAAGATGTAAATCAGAGTTCTAGGTAGACTTGCCACAAGTTTAGGGCTTGAAAAAATCCTTGTGTCCCATTCTTGTGATTTTCTCTTTGAAACAAGCTCTCCGGTGATACCTCTTCCCAAGACAGTGTGTTCAGCTCTCAGAGGAGCCATCCAGAAGGTTAAATCTGCGTTTTTGTACATTTTCTGTGAGAGGAGCTTGTGCCCAAAAGCTTGATGCTGAGATTGCTGCTCCCAATATAGGCACATGGATACCACTGAGCATTTTGTTTGAGTTCTGAACCAAATTTTTGTTGTAATTTTTAAAAAGTAAATGTTTACATAGGATTCCTGATACTAAATTAGATCCTTCTAGTGGCCAATATTTTTAGCCCATAGTTAGTCATCAGTTTTGTTGATGTGCTGTTTTTATTAAAATTTCTACTAACATTTTTTCCAGTGAGCCATTTATAGATTCATTAACTTTTTACTATACTTGTAAAACCAAAAACAAGAGAGGAAAGGAAAGTTATCTAGTCAACAAGATTTCAAGGAAAGATGGCTTAGCTGTTAAAGTAGCTTTTGAGAAAGACAGACTTATGGGACAAGGAATAACTTTAAAGAATTCATGAGAACCAGGGTCTTCTCAGCTGATCATATGCAACTTTACATATGGAGTTCAAAGTCTCCAGATCAGGATTGAATGTAGAGAGACTTTAAAGTTAGGGGGCTGTGTCACCCCACTGCACTTTACCCTAGCCCCCGAACTTCAAGAGACAAGTGGGCACTGGATTTAGAGTCAAGAGGGCCCTGATTCAAATTCTGCCTCAGACACCTAGGCAAGTCTTGGTTTCTTGTTCTGTAAATTGGGCATTGATAGCTATATCTCACAGTGTTGTTATAAGGATCAAATGAGGTTATGTACACTGTGCTTCAAAAACTTAAAAGCATTATATACATAGGAGATAACTACTTTTATCCATCTCATCCCAAAGTTCTGACTCCAACAAGTTGGTCAAGAAAGGACATGCCCTTTTGGGAGAAGAAATCAAAGCTATATGTAGGCATGTGAAAAAAATGCTCTTAATCATTATTGATTAGAGAAATGCCACTTAAAACAATTCTGAGTGTTGGACACACTTATCTGGGGGTGTCTAAATTTTGAACTGGGTTTTGAAGGTGTGGAGAGGAACACACTAGAATACTTTGGGGGTTTCAGAAATAGGAGACTATTAGTTTGTCAGATGCTCTTTAGAACCATTTTTAATATGTTCTATATAAATACCAGGACTCAGTTATATTTAGGTGCATTCTGATAATTCAGAGGGTTTAGCTCCATGTTGAACTCAGTAGCTCTTTGTGATGATGACGTAGGTTTTTGCCTTAGTGAGATGTGTTCTGTTGAAGCTTAGAGCCCTGGAGAAGGAGGTAGAGACAAGTGGATAGGACCATAGTTTCTTTCCTCCTCCTCCTCTTCTTTTTCTCCCTCCTTCTTCCTTCTCATTGTCTCTACAGTGTCTGAACACCTTTCATGAAGCTTCATAGCAGTGGAAAGAGTATTAGGTTTGGAGTCAGGGAGACCAGGACTAGTTAAGCACCTGTGAGGTTTATTAACCTTTGGACTTGTGGGGGAACCTGTGGCCTTTGAGATCCTTAAAGTTCAGCCTTTTGACTGAATCCAATTTTAGCCACAATTAAGGATCTAAAAAAGGCCATATGTGGCCTCAGGGCCACAGGTTCCCCGCCGCTGTGTTAGACTGTTAGCAAGGCACTTAACCATTCTGAAATTTGGTTTTCACATGTGTGAAATGGGGACAATAGTGCCATCTTTTCATGGTGTTCTTGTGAGGAACAGATGAGATAATTCATGTAAAGCACTTGGCAAGATATTTCTTTAAATTTCTTTAAATATCAGTATTTCATGCTTGCATATTCTCCCACACCCCCTCCCCACCTGCTCCCATGGAGTGTAAACTTCTTCAGGGTAGGGCCTGACTCATAGTGGTCATGTAATAAATGCTTGTTAATTAATTGAGAGAACTCAGGGCCTTGATGGGCCCTCTGCTTAGTGTTGGGGATATTTGAAGTCCTTGCCTTTAAGGACCTTTAAAATTTATTTAGGAAGACAGAATGTGAATTCAGTGTCAGCACAGGGGAGCATTTGGTAAATGCTTTATTATAACCTTGAGCCTAGAGAGGAGGTTGGATGTGAGCAGGCCAGCATTGAATTTTGTAATTTGTAGCATTCTTTAATTTAATGGGTAGCTTCAGAGTTTATAATGCTCTATCCCCAGAACAACCCTGTGATGGATAGATTGCATATCTTCATTCTCTTCCCCATCTGAGACCTCTGCCCCCCAGAAGTTAAGTGACTTGACCAATGTCACAAAACCAGGGTTAAGTTCCTCCTGACTCCAAGTCCATCGTTTTTTCCAACACATTATGAAGGATAAGTAGAGAGGAACAGGAGAACGTTGCCCACAAAGGGAAATGGTGGCACAAATGCTTATGGTATATTTGAGGGACTTCATGCTGACTTTTTGGAGTGGACTAGGATCACTGGACCATAGACTTAGAGCTAGAAGGAAACACAGAGGATGTTGAATCCAGTCTTTTCATTTTATCAATGAGTAAACTGAGGCAGGCAGATTTAAATAACTTGCACATCCAATAAGTTCTCTGAGACATGTCTTTCTGACTCCTACTCTGAATGTTCTATCCAATAACGGATAAGGTTGGAGGCCTCCATGCTTGACAAGGGGGTATCATGATTACCAGGCTGAGGACTTGGTACTTGCCTCTGGGAATTTGGGGGTCATGGATGGTTTTTGAGAAGGGTCAGTCATTTGCCTAAAAGCTATAATTATAGGAATCAACATCAACTGGGGGTTGTATTGACTGGATTTAGAGGGTTAGAGACACAACCAAGTAGGCTTTCAGAGAGCAACTTGGGGTTGAATTCACTGTTATAAAATCACCAGAGAGATGCCAACCTGGTAGGGTCATAAATTTAGAATTGGAAGGGACCTTAGAGGTTGTCTCAACCAACACTGCTCATTTTAAAAATTTTAGGAAACCAAGGCCTAGAGAGATGTTTGCCCAAAGTCACACATCTAGTAAATTTGGCAGCACTGGAATTAAAGCCCAAGATTGTTGTGACTCTAATCTAAGACTTTTCCCATAGCACTGTGCTTAATTAAGTGAGGGATAAAACCTTTTCCTGGGCACATTGTTTATATTATGTAAGAGATTGCCAGGAGCACCTTTCCAGAGTGGGAGGGAAGGTATTCCTCAATAAGGGTGTTTGCCTGCATATTAAAATAAGCAGTAGTTGTGTTTGGGCAGAACTTTAGCCAGGAAGTCTTACCTGTGTGTTGTACCCAGTGTTACCGGTATGAGTTAGGTGCTGGTGCACTTGTGCTCCCTGAATGGGTAGAATAGGGTGTTTCAGGCCTTTTTTTGTGGAACTTTGCTGGGGTTCCTCTCTGTTTAGGTATTATGAATAAATTATTATTTCTGTGCTTGCTAACCATTAGCAGAAACAAACATTCCAGTAGAAACATAAGTAAAAATTGTTGCATGTGACACTATAAACTCTTACTTACAGTTTGGTTTTTTAAAAGTGTGAATTGACTTTAATAAGATAGTAATAAAATTAATTTTATTTACTTCCATGTCCTCTTCTAAATACTCTTCTGTATTTTCCCAGAATTTGTTTGTTATGCTGTATTATTAATTTTTATCTGATTGTATTTTCTGCTTTCTTCACTCAGGATGACTTCATGTGCCTTCCCATTGTTTCTTTCCATTTTTCATATTATTTCTTAAGGCTAAATAGTATTCTATTACATTGATACCCTGCAATTTGTTTTTGTTGTTGTTGTTTAGTTGTTTAAATAGTATCCAACTCTTTGTGATCCCATTTGGGATTTTCTTGGCAGAGATATTGGAGTAGTTTGCCATTTCCTTCTCCAGCTCATTTTTACAGATGAGGAAACTGAGGCAAACAGGGTTAAGTGCCTTGCCCAGGGTCATATACCTAGTAAGTGTTTGAGGCTAAGTTTGGACTCAAGAAGATAAATCTTCCTGATGCCAGGCCTGGTACCCACCACTATGTTTGTTTAGACATTCCCTAATCATTGAACATAAGGGTTGTTTTCAGTTTTTTGCAAATTATTCTGTTGTGGATATTTTATACAGAAAGGAATCTGCCCCATTCCCCTTTACTTTCCCAGGGGATGAATAACATCCCTTAGGGTGTGATCTGGGAGTGAAGTTACTGAAGCAGTAGGTATGATTAGTTTTGTAGTGCTTATCGTACAAGCTGCATTGCTTTCCAACAAAGATTGAACTAAATTATAACTCCGCCCACTGTGTAATGGTATGCCTGTTTTGCCACAGCCCTGCCAACATGGAATTTTGTAATTTGTAGCATTCCTTAAGTTAATGGGTAGATAGTAGTATCTCATAGTTGTTTTAGCTTTTTTCCTAAACAATTGTCAGGTGTTGTTTTGCGTTTTAAGACCTTCTTGTTCATGTCATTTTACCATTTATTTATTGAGGAATGGATCTTACTCTTATATAGTTGCATCTGTTCTTTATAAATTTTGGATACTGGATTTTTATAAGGAATATTTATGGCAAATATTTTTCTTAGTTTGATTCTTTCCTTTTTAGCATTGCTTTTGTTGTATAAAAACTTTTTTATATTATCAAAATCATTTTGTTTTGTTCCCTGTAATTTCTTTTTTGCTGAGTAGATAAGAAAATTTCCCCTCTTCCACAGCTATAATAGAGTATTATGTTTTCTTCCAGTTTTTTAATGGCACATTTAAAAACATTAGATCATAGTATCACAGGTTTAGGCTAAAAGGGACCTTAGAGGTCCTCTATGTCCAGTGCTCTTGTTTTAAAGGAGAGGCTTAATGCTCCATTTAAAATTTAATGTGATAATATTGTGAAATATGGACCTAATATGTTTTAGCATGGAGGCATTTTGCAAATGGAATTTGACTTCATGTTGTTGGGGTTTTTTTTTTTGGGAGGGGAAACATTGTTCACTTTTCCTCCCACCCCATTCCCAACTCTTCTATTTTAAGATGTTATATCTGAAGCCAGTTCCTTTCTACTCCAAGTCTCTCTATAGGGGTGACCATATAGACTGTATATTATACAGTCTCAAAGTGAATTAAGGATAAGACTAAAAGTGAAAATATACAAGTATTCAGTTTGACTCATAGAATGTTTTTAAAAAAATTTTAAATTAATTTATTTTTAGTTTTCAGCATTCACTTTCATTAGATTTTGAGTTTTAAATTTTCTTCCCCTCCTTCCTCTCTCCCCTCTACAAGATGACATGCAATCTCATATAGGCTCTATATATACATCCATATTAAACATATTTTCACATCAGTCATGTTGTAAAGAAGAAGTAGAACCAATGGGAGGAACCACAAGAAAGAAGAAACAAAAACTGAGCAACAACAATAAAAAAAGAGAACAAATAGTATGCTTCCTTTTGCATTCAGACTCCAAAGTTCTTTCTCTGGATGTGGACAGCATTTTCCTTCCGGAGTCTTTTGGAGTTGTCTTAGATCCTTGCATTGCTGAGAAGAGTTAAATCTATCAAAGTTAGTCATTGTACAATGTGACTGTTACTGTGTACAGTGTTTTCCTGATTCTGCTCATTTCACTCAGCATCAGTTCATATAAATCTTTCTAGATTTTTCTGAAGTCTGCTTGCTCATCATTTCTTATAGGACAATAATATCCCGTTCCATTCACATATCACAGATTGTTCAGCCACTTCCCAATTGATGGATATTCCTTCAATTCCAATTCTTTGCCACCACAAAAAGAGCTGCTATAAATATTTTTGTACTTGTGGTAGAATATAGAATCTTAAGAGTTGGAAAAGACCTCAAAGGTCATTTAGTCTGACCACTGCTGAAAACATAAAACTTTTCTAAAGGACCTCCAGTAGGTAATTGTCCATCTTCTTTAAGATCTCCAGAGATGGGAATCTACTGTCCCTAAGGCAGCCCATTCCAATGTCAGACATATATTAATTTGTTAGAAATTTTTTCCTTCTTGTTAGCTGAAATCTTCCTGCTAGTAGTGTCTACTATAGCCCTAATCTTCCCTACTAGGGCCAAAAAGAGGTTGTGAGACACAGTGTGTTATCAAATCATAAACAAGGGGCTAACACTTGGGAGACCTAGGTTCCTTTTTAACTGCTACCTGCTGGTTTGGGGACCTTAGTCAAAGTGACTTCATTTATACAATGAGAGAGTTGGACAACATGATCTCTGAGATCCCTTCCAACTCTTTACATTTGATGATTCAGTGACAGTTTAATTAAATGTTGTTTTGACAGGGATGCTTTCTACTATGGCTGCTCAGGTTCAGTTGGTGCTTTACAGTTTACAAAGGCCCTACTCACAACAACTCTGTAGGGCAGGTAGTGCAAGCACTATTTATTACCTTCATTTTATAAACAAGGAAAGGAAGACTTGAGGGGAACTGATTTGCTTATATCATTAGCTGTGAAATGTTGATACCAGGACCACCTATGGACTGGAAATTTATCACATCTATTTTATCAAGACATAGAGGAGCAAAAATAGCAAATGGAAAGAGAGTAGTTTTTAACCTCCCAGTTTTGTTACACTAATATTTAGTTATTTCTATGCTTATTATTTTAGACTCTGCGCTTAGCATGCCCTATAAACATCTAAATTTCACTTTTTACCAGTTGCCTTATAAATACAGCTTTAAAACTTTAACCACTAGATCAAGATTCTATATCTTTTTATTTTCTGCTTAAAATTTAGTTCTGTGACTTCAAAGCATTTGGAAACTTTTGATTTATAAGTATAGAATGCAGAATATGAGAACTGGGTTAAGATCTTAAAACCTAGAATGTTAAGGCTCTGTGGTTCTGTGGAGGTCATGTCTATTTCCTAGGACTGCACTACATTTCATACTTCATGGGGGTCTTAAAGCCATAGTTTTAGAGTTGGCTAAAAGGTAGTTGAGCTGGGTTACTTCATTTCACGTATAAGGAAATTTACCAGAGAGGGGCTAAGGAGTTTATGCTAACTTACCATTCTTATACATAAAGCACGATTCCCCTTTATTTCATTCATTAAGCATATTGGCATTAATCATGTAGCCTCCTCTTAAAGACTTCAGGTGATGAGCATCTCACTGTCTATTGAAGCAACTTATTTTAGCTTCTTATAAATTATACCCATTGCTCCTACTTCTACCTTCCAACATGGAACAGAATAAATCTAGTCTTCCACTTGAGAGTGCTTCATGTATTTTAAGACTTTTCTCCCTAAAGCCTAGCAAACCATCCCTACTTCCCTCAGGCAGCCCGTATACTGTAGGGTTTTTGTTTCCCACCCATTCTTTCTGGTTACCCTCCAAATATACCTGATGTAGATGAAGTTAAAGTCACAGATTCTGTTTCCATGTAGATCAATATACTTCCCACATATATTAACCATTCATAAACTTCTTGAGCCAGGGATATATCTGAGGGACTAAGTACAGTTGTGCCTGAGTAAGTTACTGCAAAGCCAGTGTTATGTTTGGAGTTGAACCCAAAGTACATGTCCTACTCATTGTCTGGGGCAACGTCCAAGTACATTCAAAATTATACACAGTAATTCATTCCAAAAGCCATTTCTTGAGTGCTTATTAGTTACAGGGCTGGGGATATAGACAAAAAATGAAACAGTCCTTTTCCTCAAGGAGTTTACATTTTCTGAATGGAATTCAACATGTACATAAGTAATATACACAAATTAATGCCAGGAAATGGCGAGGGGGAGAGGGGGAGAGAGAGAGAGAGGGGGAGAGAGAGAGAGAGAGAGAGAGAGAGAGAGAGAGAGAGAGAGAGAGAGAGAGAGAGAGAGAGAGAGAGAGAGAGAGAGAAAGGAAAGGGCTTATAGTAGGTAGCCTTCCAACAAAGCTATGCTTTGAAGAAAGATAGGAATTCTACAAGCTCGAAAAGAAGCAGGTGTATATTCTAGACATGGGACCATTTACACAAAGGTGAAGAGGCAGAAAATGGAAGGTCAAGAGATACTGTGGATGTATTATCAACAAAACTTCAACAGTTGGTTGGCTATAGGGGTTGAGGGAAGAGGGAGAAGTCGAAGATAACTCTTAAGTAAGAATGAAGACTTGGGTGATTAGAAGAATGATGGTGCCACCATTAGAAAGTGAGAAGTTTTGAGATTGGATGAGTTTTGGGAAAATAAAAGTTTTGTTTGTTCATGTTGTGATGCCTTTGGGAACAGTTGGGTGATGATGTCCACCAGCAGGCATTTGGTCATGTGGAACTGGAGTTCAGGAGATAAATTAAGTCTAGATATATAGATTTTGGAATTGTCTGTATATAGATGTTAGTTAGTTGAACCCATAGGAGAGAGCATAGAGACAGGACAGAAGAAGGCTCAGGACAGAATCTTAGCAATGTCCATACTTACTGAAAGGGGCAAAGATGAGATGGTGACCTAGAGAAAGAGATTGAGGAGGAGCAGTCAGATAGTAGAAAAATCTACAAAGAACTGAAGGAAAGGGAGTGTTGAAGGGGAATAGGTGGTGGCTCAGCTGCATCAGAAACAACGGAGAGGTTAAGTAGAATAAGTACTGAGAAAAGGCAATTAATTTAACAGTTAAGAAACCATTGGTTACTTTGAGGAAAACAGTTTCAGGGGAGTGGTATGTTGGAAGCCAGATTCTGGAAATTGAGAAGTGAGTGGGAGGTGAGAAAATTGAAGCTAAGTGAACAGATTACCCTTCCCAGCAGTTTGGCTATGAAAGAGAGAAGAGATCTAGGAACAGTTAAAACAGTTAGAACAACTAAGGCAGTTGCTCCAGGGAAAGACAGAGTACAATGAAGATTTTTTTTAAGTGATAGGCTTAGAAAATAAATCTGTAAGTACAGTTCTATGTAGCAGCAACAAAATCCAGGAGGGGAATAAAAGAGGGAGAAGTCAGTTTGCCAAAACAAATTTAATGCATGTATAGTCACAAGTACAAAGTATTCCTTAAAGAAATAAAGAAATACACCTGGAGGTATATGTAGTTATTGCTCATGGTTAGGCCCTGCCAATTTATGATAATAATAATAATACTCAAACTAATTTACAGATTCATTGCCATGTCAATCACATTACCAAGTGGCTACTTTACAGAACTAGACAAAAATAATAAAAATTTATTTGGAGGAACAAAAAGTCTGGAATATCAAGGAAATAAGGAAAAAGAATAGGAATGAAGGGGAAGTACTTCTAGACCCAAAACTATATCATAAAGGAGTAATCAATGAAACTTTTATTCTGCTTGAAAATAGAAAAGGAAACTGATGAGGAGGGAAGTGGTATAGTGGGTAGAATGCTGAACTTAGAGTCAGGAAGTTCTGAGTTCAAATTCTGCCTCACATTTACTAGCTGTGCAAACCACTTAACCTGTGTCTCAGTTTTGTCATCTGTAAATTGAGAGGTTCAACTTAATGACCTCCAATGTGCTTTCCAGCTATTAATCTGTGATTCTATTAATAAAAAATCAAATGAAGTTGGAATTAATGGGGATAACTCATTTTATGATAAACTTGAAAACATAAGTTGCCTATGAAAGAACTCCCTATTTCATAAGAATTGCTGGGAAAATTGGAAAGTAGTCTGGTGGAAACTAGGTTTAGATCAACACCTTATACTACATACCATAATAAACTCAAAATGGGTGTGGCCTGAATCTTAAAAATGAGAAGAGAACCAGATGAAGTACTTTCCACAGATGGCTAGGGGCTGAATTTTTAACCAAAGGATAAATGCACTTACAAAAGATGGAATAGATAATTTTTATCATATGAAATTGAAAACTTGGAACAAAATTAATACAACTAAGATAATAAGAGAAGTGGCTAGTAGAGGGGAAAAAAAACTTTGCATCCAATATTTCTGATAGTTTATTATCCTGTAACCAGAAACATATAAGACCAAAAGTTGTTCTCCAGTAGATGAGTAGTCAGGTTGTGAATAAATGAGTAAGTAAGCTTTTGTTAATCATTTATTAGTATGCCAAGCACTATTCTTAAGCACTAATGTTACAAATAGAAAATTAAGGTAGTTCTACTTCTAAGGAGCTCATAGTCTTAACTGGGAGACTCCCTGTCTTCCTTCCTCCCTTCTTTTATTTCCAGACTTTTAGGTGGTGGTTCCTCAAAAGTTGGTTTCTTTTCAAAACTGTTGTAATCTGGTGTCAGTCCTTCCATTGCTATGTGACTGGGGAGAAGAAGATTTAGGAGGTAATCTGGTAACTGTCTTCATATTTGAAGGATTTAGCTTTATTCTGGCTGTCCGCAGGGGTCATAACAATGAGTGCTGAGTGGAAGTTGCAAGAGTCATTTTAATTGATAAAAGGAAAATCTATACTTTTTAGAACTGTGCAAAACTGGAAAGGTTGTCTTTGAAGGAAATGGAATCCTTATCATTGAAGGTCTTCTAAAGAGGCATTATGAGGTAGGTGGGAGAAATCCCTATTCATGAACCTCTGAGGGTTCTTTCCAATCTGAAATTTGATAAAAATGACTGAATCTTTCTGGACCTCAGTTGTTTCTTCTGTAAAATGAAAGGGGTTTGATTAGATCATCTTTAAGGACCCAACCAGCTCTAAAAGTATGACTGTAATTTTTTTGTCCCTTTTTTGAAATGTGCAACCAGAGAGGTGAGGAGGATATGGAAAAGTGACTACTGAGCCTACATTGGGCTTTTTTTGTGCCCTTCCATCACTTGGACCGCCAATGTAGTATCTGTCAAGGCCCAGCACCTCTCTCTCTGACAGGGTAGCAGGAAAGGCCAGCTTGAAAGCAAACATTGACCATAGACATAGATTCCTTGGAGGAGACTTCATGGTATTCTAAAAAGAGCCTTGAACTGGGAAGTCAGATTTGGATTCTCATAAGTGTCTGAGCCACTAATTAGGAATGGTTTCTATCCTCTATAAAATGAACAAATTGGACCAGACGTCCTTTAGTTCTAAGGCTTTGAGACACAAGCAATGAATTGTGGGAATCATAAGTTATGCAGGTAGACCTATTGCAGTTACACCTGCTCAGTCAGTATGAGGAGGAAAAGAGGTGGACAGGAGGGACAAAGAGAAAGAAGGAGGCATAAATCCCAGAAGTGTGGTGGATTAGATTGGGTCTTTGTAGACATATTGGTATACGTTTCTGCAGCTGACTGGAGAGGGATACTGGCTTGTGAGACCAATAAGTGTCCCTCTCTGGTACTTAAGGAGGCCGAATGTTTGTTTGGTTTCAGATTTTCAGGTCTGAAGGTTTAAGGCTAAGATAGCCTTTGTGGAATCCCAATTCTAAGTGTTTCCAAATAAGTGTGTACTTTTGAGCTAAGCCTTTGCTGACAGCTCATGCAATAAGAGAAAGACTTCAAAAGTTACATATCTGTGTTGGACAGTAAGTAACTTCTAGAACTAGTCTTTCCTAGGAAGAACACAAGTTTAAGTCGCTACCAAGAAACATCGCCTTAGAGTTCCAGATGCTCAAGGCAGAGCAAAAGTGGATGTACAAAGTTTTCTATTTCAGGGACTCCATAGGTAACCAAATTCTTCGACTTAACCCGGCTGTTATCTTCCCTAGAGAACTTCATTATTAGGACAGGGGTTTACAACCTGGTGAATCCTATGGATGCCTTCTCAGAATATTGCATAAAATAAAACACATAAGAGCACAAAAGAAACCAATTATATTAACAGATAGTTATCACAATTTTAAAAAAAGTTCACAGACTCTAGGTTGAGAACACCTACTGAATGTTAGGTATTCTCTTGAATGTAGGTGCCCACCCTTATATTCCCCAGTAGGCTTCTTGAAGATAGGGATTGGTTAAGACAGTATGTTTGTTGCTTGATTGCTTGCCACTTGAAATCAGCCCATGCCATGTTTTGGGCCTCAATCTTTATTCTACTCCTATGTTCACTAACAGAACCTAGAACTGACTTCTCAGTCAAGTCAGGAGATATTTATGGGGCATCTACCACTCTGCCCAGGTCTATTTAGGCTAAGTTTTGTTGGAAATTCCGAAGAAGTGGTAAGTTTTGTGTGTTGGTGTATGGGTGATGGAGTCGGAGCTCATTATTGCACTGATTATGCAACGTTATGTGTTAGAGTTCTCTGTATTGGCGACTTATCTCTCTGCCTGACTGTAAGTGAGGGCCAGGCCAGTCTTACCTAGCTTTTGTGTCTCCCTCATCCTCCACAGCATATTATTGTGGGTAATATCCATGGTTAAAACTCTTTAGAGTGCTGTATGTTTTCAGAGATAGACATCAGGGGGAGGATCTAGTCCAGGGATGGGGAACCTGCAGCCTGGAGGTCACATGTGACCTTCTAGGTCCTTGGGGGTGGCCTTTTGACTGAGTCCTTATTTTACAGAACACATCCTTTTATAAAGGGGATTTGTTCTGTGAAGTTTGGATTCAGTCAAAGGACTGCACTTGCGAACCTAGAGGGACACATGTGGCCTTGAGACCACAGGTCCCCCTTCCCTGCTCTAGTCTTTGGCCCAGATATGATTCTCTCTCTTTTGAGTTCATTCAGAGCTGAGCCTTCTTTGTAGCACAAACATATGCTTCAGCCTCAAGCTACCTTGGAGCAGTAGTCCAAGCTTGTCTTCATTTTTATCCAACAAATACTGGATATGTGTAGGCCCTCCCTCCCTCCCTTCTTAGCATTAGGGGGAAAACTTTGGGTCTGGGACACTGTGTATACTCTTGGACTCTGGTTGCTTTTGTCATATAATAGTTTTCCTTTCTAATTCCATGTGTTTTATCTTATGCATTTAAAAATAATATACTTAGAAGGAATCTTTAGGTTTCATCATACTGCCAAAAGGGGTCACGAACACAATCAATCATATTATAAGCACCTACTTTGTGCTAGGCACTGTGTTAAACACTTGGGATTCAAAAAGGGGTAAAAGACAGCCTGCTTTAGTCTCTGCCTCTCTAATGGAGAACACAAATGCAAACAGAGCAAGCTAAATACAGGATAAATAGGAAATAATTAAAAGACGGGAGACACCACAATTAAGAGGGCTTTAGTGGGAGGTGGGATTTTAGTTGGGACTTAGAGAAAGCCAGGGAAGTCAGTAGTCTGATTGGAAGAGGGATACATGGGAGACAGCCAGAGAAAATGTCAAGAATGGAGAGGAGGAGGGTCTTGTTAGTGTGATAGCCAGGGGGCCAGTGTCACTACACTGAAGAAGTAAGGTATAAGAAGACTGGAAAGATAGGAGGGGGTTGGGTTATAAAGGGCTTGGAAACAGGATTTTGTATTTGTTCCTGGAGGCCCTAAGAAATCACTGGAGTTTAAGGGAAAGTGGGGTGAGTTTGGGGAGAAGGGTGATATAATTGAACTTGCACTTTAGGAAAACTGGCTTAATGGTTGAATGGAGGATGGATTAGATTGGAGTGGGGAGAGACTTGGGGAAGAACACCTGTTCCAAAGGATGTTTCTCTGAATAAGGGCAGGGGAAGGAATATTTTAGGAAACAATAGTGATATGAAAACAAAAACCATCCACAAAATTTTTAGGTTCAAATGCACATATGTGTGAGGGGAGGGAAAACTTGGGTGTGTACAGTATGGTTTGGTTGTTCATCCTTTGTTTCTGAAGAGGACCAGTGACATCACAGGTGATGTCTTAACTTGCTAGTGAATATACTAAGAAAAACAAGAAAAATCCTTGTGGACTGACAGCTTATAGTCCATTTGTTGGGTTCAAGACTTTCAGAAATCAGTGTGTTCAGGTGGAAGTTTCCTGTCTATCTTAGAAAAGTGATGTTGGAAAAAAGAAACCAAGGACTGATTGATCCTGGCTCTGCTCCTACTTAACTTGTGTGACCTTGGGGAAGTCATTTTGCTAATCTAGAACTCAGTTTCTGGATCTATAAAATGAAAGATTTGGACTGGGTGATGTCCAAATCTCCTTCAGCCTGAAGGTACTACAACCCCCACCCACCTTCTCAGGGAGCCTGTATCCTGTTTTTCTGAAAAGCAGCCTGAAAGACTCAGGAAAGGAAAACAGTCACCAAATAGTTTGCAAATATTCTGACTTTCCTAATTTCTCTGCAGGAGTCAGCTGAGGCGTGTTGACCTTGCAGTTCTCTTTATTAGGGGCTTTCATTCCAAAGGAAATGGTGACTCCTTCTCTCCCTCCCTCCTCATAGGAGCAATTTTGAATTTTGTTAAAAATCTTGAAAATTTTTCCCCTCCCCCCACCATGTGCTTGAAGAGTTGATCTTGTGATATTTATAGAGATTGCGGTTGGCTGACCAGGAGTTATTTTGCAAGAAGATTTTCTAAGATTTCTACTTTGACTGTTTTCTGGCCTCTTTTTTTTCCCCTTTCCTTTCCTTTTCTTTCTTTCTTCTTTTTTTTTTTGGCTAAACTCTTTTTAGAACATCTACTCTTTCCCCTCTATAATTACTTCTTTTAAAACTGTAGTAAGTTCTGCCTAAGCATAATTTCTTCTCTTACTCTTTCTGTCTTTTTCTTTGCTCCTCTGGAGCTGTCTTTCTTGCTATTTTTTCTTCCACTAGACTAAAAATGGCCTAGTCTCCACCCCATTAAAACACAACTACAAAACTTATTTAAAAAGCAGCAACCAATAAACTAACCAATAACCCAGTCACCCCAAACCTTCAAACATGCTATAGGGTTGACACTTTTGTAAGTGGCAATAAATTCTTGGACGCTTTAAGCACATCAGCGGGTCATTTCTCAGTACCTATTGTGTGCTCAGCCCAGTGCTGGACTTCCCTGATGGCCTTGAGAGAAGATGGCTCACAGTCTAGTTAGTGAGACAAGGCTTACACTTAGGAAACAGCAACAAATAACATAAGACATGGGCAGAGTGATGGATTTAGAGCTAATGAGATCTGGGTTCAAATTCTGCCTCACCTAATCAAATACTTTTTTTTTCTCATCTGTTTTCATGCCATGGTAATTTTTGCTTAACTTGGTACAGCTCCCCTACTCCCCAACCCCTAACTTTTCTTACTACAAAGTAAGGAAATCCAGTTTGCACGTTGACCACTAATTGCATGTACCACACCTATAATCTCACACTTCTGCTGTAGAGGGATGTGTGTAAGTTTTGAATGAGAAATAACAAGTTTTAAGTGCTTATTAGCTGTTCCACCCTGTACTAAGTATTGAAGCTACCAAATACAAAAAAGATAGTCTCTGTCCTTAAGAATGTTACATTCTAGTAGGAAGAGAAAATATGTAGGATGGTATTGGTTCGAGGAGAGGTATTTTGGTTGGGGAAGGCACAGGTTGTTGTTGTTGCTTGTGTTTTGGATTTGAGTGAGGCAGACCTGTGCAAAGTCATCCTCCTCACTGTCTCTGGATCTAGTGACAAGACAAAAGTCAAGATGAATGTCAATGACCCCAATTGTTGTTGACCCTTGTGCATGAGTTGTATTTGAGTCAAGTAGAGCTGGGCAAAGTCATCAGCCTCATTCTTTCTTCCAGAGTCATCATAGTCCAATGGCAAGATGAAGGTCAAGATGACTGGCCGCTAGTGGAATCACCATAGGACAATTGGTTGACATACTTATTCTAGATTTGGTAGTGTGGACTTGATTACTGTTCTTAGAGCTAATGGTAGAAAAGGTATGTATGTGGAGGGGTTGGAGGGGGAAGGGGTTGGGACATTGGGAGATGGGATAGGGGCTCTGAGGAAGATTCAGCATAAAAGAGAAGTCACAATGACTGTCCTCAGGAAGCTTCCAGTGTAGGAGGAGGGAGGACTGAATACAAACATGGGCATATTCATCACATCATGAGTTGTCACTAAAGTGAGGAGTTGAGGATCAGGGAAAGATGGCTTTAGGAAAAAGATGACATCTAAGTTGATCTTTTAAGGCTGGAAAAGAAGATTTCAACAGGCTAAGAGTCCGGTAGAGGGCATTCCAGGCCTAGGGAACCATATGAGCAAAGACATGGAGTCAGCAGTAAGATTTGGGTTTTCTGAGAGATAGAGGGGCATTTCAGACAGAAAACAGAGAATGTTTAAAAGTGGAGGAGACCTTAGAGGTCATGTAATCTAGCATTTTATAGATAAAAAAATGGAAACCTAGAGAAATGAAGTGACTTTCTCGATTTTTTAAATAAACAAATGGGAATTTGACTTAACTTAATATTTTGTTCCTTGACTTAGCCAAGATGTTATGAGATGCAATCTGGGTATCTGTGACCCTTTACTTTGCCCTCTCCATCTTACCAACTATTTAGAATACCACCCACTGAGTAGTCATCAGTTTTCCTGCCATAGGATTTTGTTGTTTTTATTCATGTGGTTGCAGGCCTTGAAATCTTTGTTCATTTTTCTTTTTTTTCCTCTTGCAAAAAGATGTACTTCCTTGTTTTCTCTCTGAGCCCAGTCTTCCATGCTACTGGAGTCGCTGGTCTTATAATAATAAGAACTGGGTGGTTCATCTAATGTGTCCTAGTGAAAAAGGGGATTTTGTGGCCTGTCTTGGCTGCTTACCCCAATTTCTGTTGTTACTGAAGACTTTAGGCTGTGATCCAGGACTTGCTGTTTGGGAGGGTTTATGATATAGTAGCTAAGATTTAAGAGTCAGTCTCTCCTCTCTCGCGCTCTCTCTCTCTCTCTCTCCCTCCCTCTCTCCCTTTCTCTCTCTCTCTCTCTCTCTCTCTCTCTCTCTCTCTCTCTCTCTCTCTCTCACGCACACACACGCACACACACACACACGAGTCCCAGCAGTGTTTAGACTAGGTTTCATGATGTATTTGTCTTTATGGTAGGGTTCCTTCAGTTCTAGGGGTCTGGTCCTCAGTTTTGTAGGTCCAAGAACCTGATTTTATCAATACATCCAAGGAGTAATCCAAGCAGTGGGGAATTACTGCATGCTAACTAGACTCTGAAAAGACTTAGTGATAAACCAGAATTACTTTGTAATGGGGAGTTGTATTTGGCAAGAAGTCTAATGGTCAGAGTTGCCTGCACAAAGCCCTCCATTTTGGTGGATATAGGTCTGTTCAGGAGACTCAGGAGACCAAAGGATTGTGGAACCTGTGAGATAACCCTTCTTAATCCAAGGATATTTCTGGCTAGAATAAAAGCACTCTTCACTTCTTCCCCTGCTTGCTCCCCATGCAATGTGGGAAGTTTCAGTATTTCATTGATCCATCAGCTCTATGTAGGCAATTCCCTCCTAGAATAACTTGTATTCAATCCATCCACACTTTCTTATCTTGTGCATCTCATCTGCATTCAACAACTAACTCTGCCACTCAGTATTTGTGTGACCTTGGGAAAGTCACTTAATCTCTCTGGACCTCAGTTTCCTCATCTCTAAAATGAGTGGGCTTGACTAGATGGCCTCCAAGGTCCATTCCAACTTGAAATTGATCTTGTGGATTCTTGTTCACAGCCTCCATAAATTCTCGCATCTCATAACATGCTGGAGGACTTCCGCTGTTTATAGGATTTAGCTCCTCCAGTAGTGCTTACTTAGCACAATACCTGACATTACCCTTAATACTTGTTGACCAGCTTTTCAACTCAGTGGCCATTAGACAAAGAGTTCACATTTGGAGTACCAACCGTTAAATCTGTGATTGTTAGACATTTTGTAGATATGGATGATTTTTAGCACTTTGCCCCCTTTACCTTGGAAGTAGAAGGAGGGCCACCAAGGAATGAGGTTGTTTTTGTCTGTTTCTATTTGAATCTTCCCTTTTCTAGACTCTGTGCAGTCAGCCCCCCTTTTCTTATAACAGCGTTTACTTCATGGGGAGCATGTTACATTTAATTAGATTGTGGATTATTTTGCATTACTTACATTTTATTTTCCTTGATGAAATTTGGGAAATTCCTGTGTCCTAGCAGCAACACATTTTCCCCCTAGCATTCCTAAATTGTAGGGATAGGACTAGCTTGAATTTCCATCTCCCTATGTACACATGTGGATTAAAATTTTCTTCCTCCCCCACCCTAAAAAATCAGTTTTTTTCCCCTTTGCTTCCTGTTTATTTAAGCTGAATATTTATCACATATTTAATGAGTAATCTGAGTCTGAGGAGTCCTGGAGAGGCCGCACACCAGGAGGTAGTTTATGGCTGATCTGGTTTTAACTTGCCCTGGGCAGTTTTCCCTGGAGTTTTCTCTAAAATCATAAACCTGGAGAGAGGAGAATTTTTCTGGAATCTAATCACATGATCCTCTCTTTTATAAATTGAGAAATAAACTGTGCAAAGCAAAACTGCAAAATAAGGAGGTTGATTGTAAGAAATAGGGCCGAATGTAGACAAAGAGTTACTACTGTCAACCCATACATCTATCTCTGTGAGAGTACCATTATTCAGTTTGGGGGAGATGTAAGGTGGAGTGGGATGGGGAGTATTCTCTATTGAGAATTATCCTGTTCTATAAAATTAACCTGGATGGCAAATATTCAACTTTTGAAGAGAGGGTTTTTTTTTAAATGTTCAAAAGTTATTTGATGTTATTTAGTGAACAACACTGAATAATCAAGCTGGGGCCATACAGATTGGATTCATAAATGATGTGTAACTTAACCATAAGGAGATTAGTTTTCTTGTGTGTACTTCAAAAACCAAAGATATTTTTATAGTTTTGGTTTTTCTTTTGAACAAAGGTCAAGTTATAAGACGGACCATTTGGCACCTTTTCCATAATGGCCCCCTTAAGAATCTTACCCAGCCCTAGTGAAGTCTGAAATCAAGGAAATTGACTAGTTGAAACCTATATCAAATCACTAAACCCTTGTTGCATGCCTACAATGCTTCATACTTTCTATGTCCCAGCCATTCTGGCCTACTTGTGTCCCCCAAACTTGGCTATCCTCCGTGTGTGGGATATTACTCTCTCACCACTTGTGCCTCTTAGAATCCCTTGTTTCTTTTGAGACTCAGATCATATGCCTTCTTTCCTGCTCCCCTAGTAGTTAATGTCTCTGCTCTCTCTTCAGTTTATTATCTATATCAGTATATGCACATATGCATCTCTGTCAATCTATCTATATATTTGTTGGCATTGTTTGTATTTACATGCTGGGGACAATATCTTTGTATACCTATAAGAATTGGACCCTATCCTCATGGAGTAAACATGAGATATAAGACATATAAGATATAATGGCACAAAGACAAAGCATTTAAAGCAACAAGGGGGAGGATGTGTCTCAAGATAGGCAGTACAGTCTGTGAATTGCCAAATGACTTTTGCAGTTAGTTCATTCATATGCCTAGCTCTGTGCTAGCGAACAGGGATGACTCGGTTTCTGTCCTCAAGGAGCACGTAGTCTTTTAGTTAAGCAAGATGAACTCACATGAAATAGAGAGAGAACAGCTCTGTGTTGCTCCATGAGTCTGGTTGGCCTAATGGTTGTTTCCCCAGTTTAAATAGATCAGGAAACACGTACAAAGAGGTTAAATTACTTGTCCAGGGTCATGTAGCTAGTAAATATTGAAACTAGGACTCAGACCCAGTGTTTGTATTCAATGACCAGTGTTCCTCCCTCCCTCCTTCCTTCCTTCCCTCCCACCCTCATATGCCTAATAATTGTCTGGGAAACACAGTAGTTAAGTACTTGACTTTTCTTTCTGGCTGAGAGTGGTGCCATGTCCAAAGGCCCCATCAGCCTTTGGTCAGTGTCAGTTGCTTGTGACTTTGGGATGACTCTGTTGGATCCAAGTTTACATCCTGTTGCCCCTTGTTTGGTCGTGGGTGAGGTCAGCATGAACACATTTTAATGGAAGACTGATCATGAGCAGGGATCATTTTAACATTCTGAGTAATTATAACATGATTAACAATCTGGCTTGTGGATGAAAAGGGAATTTTAAATGAGTCTTCCAAGCCCAGAAGAGAGCTATGTTCCTATCACATAGTCACCTGTTATGGGTTACCCATTCACTCCCATTGCTTTCATTAATAATAATGACTCATATTTGTAATTTATGAATGTGCAAACTGTTTTCCTCATAACATGGTGAGGTGGGTAATAGGATGATCATTATCTCTATTTTATAGAGAGAAGGAAACTGAGGCTTGCTTGTCGGTTAGTCAGCCAGCATTTAGGTGCCTGTGATGGTCTGGGTCCCTACTCCTTACAGTCTATCAAGGAAATGGCATTTACAGATATAAAGAAATACATGTAAAGTGAATAGGAGGCAGGTTCAGCAGGGTGTCACTTGAGACTGTGGGGATCAGGAAGATTTCGTGATGGAGGCTGTACTTGAGCTGAATATGGAAGGAAGGATCTAGGAAGTGGAAATGAAGGTATTCTAGGCTTGGAGATGAGAGATTGTGTGAGAAGCAGAGCTATTGTGCTGACTTAGCCTCAGTGTTGAGTGTGTAAAAAGGGGAGTAACATGTAGTAGGTCCAGAGAGGCAGGCAGAATCCAGATTGTGAAGGACTTTAAAAACCAGGGTAGTTTGTATTTTATCCTAGAAGTAATAAGGAACCACTGGAGGTTTTTGAGTGGGAGAGTAATGTATCAAAGTTGAGGGATTTGCTTAAGGTCACATGACTGGTAGAGTCAGAGCTCAAATTCAACTCTTCTGATTCCAAATTCAGAGCTCTTTTTAAAATTCCTTGTGTCCTTCAGCCCCCAGCCTTGTGTCCAAATAAGATCTGTGTCTGGCAGAATTACTGATTTGATATGAAACAGCCCCAAACAGGAGCATACTCACAAAGCCAGTAATTCCTATAAGATTATAGTATAGATCACTTGGGGAATGACTGAACAAGTTGTGGTATATGAATATAATGGAATACTATTGTACTACAAGAAATGACAAATAGGCAGACTTCAGAAAAACCTGGAAAGATTTATATGAACTGATGCTGAGTGAAGTGAGCAGAACCAGGAGAACACTATACATAGTAACAGCCACAGTGTACAAGGACTGTTTCTGATAGACTTAGCCCTTTACAGCAGTTCAGGGACCTAAAACATTTCCAAAGGACTCATGATGCAAAATGCTATTCACATCCAGAGAAGGAACTAAAAAGTCACAATGCAGAATGAAGCAGACAGTTTTCTCATTTGTTATGTTTTATTTTGTTTTTTCTCATGGTTTCCCCCATTTGTTTTAATTCTTCTATGCAACATAATTAATATGAAAATGTGTTTAATAAGAATGTATGTGTAGAACCCATATAATATTAGATGCCATCATGGGGAGGGAGAGGGAGAAAATTTAAATCTTATGGAAGCGATTGTTGAAAACTGAAAACAAATAAATTAATTATTTAAAAAATTATAGTATAGAATTTAAAATTAGGAAGGGCTTTAGAAATTGTCTAGTCCAGCTCCTGCATTTATAGATAATGAAACTGAGGCCCACAGAAGGGAAAGGATTTGTCCCAAGTCAAACAACAAGTAGCATATCTGGACTTGAACCACAGGTGTGGACATCATAGCCAATTTTCTTTCCATTTCAGCACTGTAGTCCTCAGGGTGACTAGAGGAAATTCCACCTTCAGCTCTTCACTCAGTAGGATGGTCTCTGTGTCTTCTTTGGTTCTTGCTTGGGGAGCAAGGGATTCTTTTATTTGGGATTGGAGAAGGTGAAGACAATTCCCTGTTGTCACAGAAGAGCTTCTTGGTGACCTTGACCTTGAACTGAAGGGAGGCTTTGGAGATGAGTAGATGTCTTTATTGATTGTATGTGTATTTCTGCTGAAATGAAAACTAAATGGAAAATGCTTGGCTTCTTTTTACCTTCATTGCGATGCTTTTTTTCTTGGAGTCTTGCTCTCTGGGGTCAGATGTCAAAAAAATAAATCAAACATCCTTGGAATGGGACCAGAGGAAGCCTTGAATTTTCCTGGCAGCATCCAAATGTAACATGAGCTTTCTTCCCTCCTACTCTGGGCTGGAAGAATGGGGAAGTTTGAAATGATTGCTGATAAATACCATCTATGGGATAAGCATCACTTGGGTCTGGGAGAGCAACTTTAGCCAGGCAGGACTCCTCAGGAGGGAGTGCTGATCAGGCTATGGAAACTTGCCAATATGATGGCTTGGACACCTAAGGGACTTGGGACACCAAAGCTGCCATCAGAGGATGGTGCTGATTGCAGGGTAAACCACACTAAGTCCCTCTCCCTTGTACTTTTTTCATGGCTGAAACTTAGTGGAAAGAGGGGCTCTTGACCTATTTTGGTTGTCATGGCATATGTTTTTGGCATTCTTGTGATGCCTATGGACCTCTTCTGATAGTGATATTTTTTAAATGGATAAAAGAAAATACATAAGAATCCAAAGGAAGTCAATTATGTTGAAATACAGTTATCAGAATATTAAAAATAAAATAAGTTCATGGACTCCAGCTTAAAAATCCTTGCTCTACAGCCAAAGGACCTGAGTCCAAATCCCACCACTGTGGCCTCACTGAGAAGTTCTTCTATGACAACAGAGGATTGTCTTCACCTTCTCCAGTCTCAAATAGAAGAATCCCTGGCTCCCCAAGCAAGAACCAAAGAAGACAAGCAGATCATCCCACTGAGTGAAGAGCTGAAGGTAGGATTTCCTCTAGTCACCCCGAGGACTGCAGTATTGAAGTGGAAGGAGAGTTGGATGTGAATCCTCTGGTGTTCAAGCCCAGATCAGCTACTTGCTGTTTGAATCGGGACAAATCCTTTCCTTTCTCTGGGCTTGCTTCATTGTCTCTAAAATGTCAGGGTTGGACTAGAACAGAGGTTCCCAACTTAATTGACCTGCCATGCCCTTTAAAAAAAATTACTCAGCATCCCCCTGGATGCTTTCTTTAACCCTTTAGTGATTTTTTTGGGGGAAATTTGTGTTAAATTAGTGATTTATTATAAATTTGTGAGTTTTTTTCCTGTATTGAAATTTTGATGATGCAGTATTGCGCCAAGTAACCTTGTAGTATCATATTGTAAGCAAGTCATTACATACACATATTCCTGCCCAATGCATGATGGACTTCCTGATAGTGTGTGACACGCTCATCTGCCAACACTTAGTAGTTAACACCTGTTGGTGGACTTGGCCACTAATGGGTTATAACTTGCATTTTGTGTGTTTATTTGAAAAAATAATGCAATCACAGTGACGTTTACTCTGTTATACGATAGATGAAATATGTTTGAACGGTTTTTCAAAATTTCTTCTCTTCTTATGCTTCCACTGCCCCTTTATTTTTTTTCTATGCCCCCCAATTACACCTGAGGCTCCTGTCACCCTGCCCTGAATCGTTCCAACACCCTCCAGAAGGCAGTATTATTCACTTTGCGAACTTACAGACTAGTACAGCAGTTAGGAACTTTTGGCTTTGAGGCCACATGTGGACCTGTAGGTCTTCAAGGGCAGCTGTTTGACTGAATCCAGACTTCACAGAGCAAATCCCCTTAATGAAAGGATTTGTTCTATAAAACTAGGAGTCAGGGGTGCAGGTTCCCTATCCCTGGACTAGACATTCCTAAAACCCCTCCTAACTTTAAATCCTATCCTTTCATCTTATAGCCAATTATTGGCTTGTGAGCATGCTCCTGTTTGGGGTAGCTGTTCAGTGTCAGATCAATAATTCTACTAGACACCCAATCTTTTTTGGGGAGAGAGTTTGGGGGCCAAAGTCACTATCATCTCCTGAGACTTAGTTTCTTCATCTGTAAAATGAAGAGTTTGGATTAAATCAGGGATTCTTAACTTTTTTTTTTTTTTGGTATGTCATAAACCCTTTTGACAATCTACTGAAGCTTGTGGACCCCTTTTCTCAGAATCATGCTTTTAAATACATAATATTACATAGGAAACTAATTATATTGAAATATAGTTATCAGAATATTTTTTAAAAAATAAGTTCTAGACCCTGGGGTAAGACCCCTTGGTATAAATAACAATTTCCAGAAGTCTAGAAAAAAGGAAAAGAAGTTACCAGAGGGTAGCCTGAGCGGGGAGTGTTCCTGGAGAGAGTCCTTGATGTCAGACTGCAAGGCCAGGGCCTGGACAGTATCTGAGGCAGAATTTGAAAACAGGTGTTCCTGGCACCATGCCTTGTTCCTGTCCAGAAGTATTTCATTCCCATTGGTGCTATCAGTGCCTTGGGGCAAGGAAGAAGGACTGCCTTCCACCTCACTAACCTCTCTGTAGTATTTGACCTGTGGACTCCAGATACCATCTGTTTGTTTGTCTTCCATGATATTCATTCTACTCTTTTATTTTCTTTGCCGAATCCTTATCATCCTTTTGTCCCTTAAACATTGATGCTATTTAAGAACCCTCTTTCTCTACTTCTTTTCCTTTGGTGATTTCATTTATTCCCATGGTTTTAATTAGCACATCAATATAGATGATTCACAAATTTCTATCTTCACGCTCCAACCTTCCTCCCACCCTTAGGATCCTGGGTTGGTATGTCCTTGAGTTTAACAAGTAGCTTGTTTCAGTGTCACCTCAAAGTCATTTTGTCCACAATGGAAAGTCCTATCTCCCTGTCTTCCCCCCAAATGAAACAGAAACCAAAACTGTTGTTTCTCTTGATGCTACTAATGTGGTCCTCACAACCCATGATTGCTACTACAGTCATCCTTTCCATATCACAGGGGTTCAGGGTGGACCCTGCTTTGAAAGAGATTGACAGTCTTATGGGGGGAGAGAAGTATGAGGGAGGAGAGTAACGATGATACAGAGGAGAGAGTGGGACATACAAAAGAGAAGTTAAGGCACTGTGTAAAACTGGAAGGGAATGATCAATTTTTCTGTTGGGAGGGAGTGCACTAGTTGGGCTTCAAAAAAAGAAAAGACCTTCAACATACAGGTCATAGAACCATAGATTTAGAACAAGAAGAGCCCTTGGAAGCCATGTGATTCAAACTCCTCATCTTGAAAAGGACAGATCTGGGAATATGGGAATGAAATACTTCTGGTGACTTTTTTTTCCTAGCACATTGTGGGAGATTTTTTGAAAATGCTAGTTGAACTGAATTGATCTGAAACTCCAAGGATAAGTAAGATTCAGTATGTTGAGATTGACTGAGACCAGGCACAATGTAGATTGTTCAAAGGTCAGAAAATCTGGAGCAGAGGAGACAATGTGTGTGTACATATACAAATATGCACACGTATGCACATACATACACACATACACATAAATTAAAGGCCAGAAATCATTCCAGCAGGCCTCCATCACACTGTAGATTATTCTGGATAGTGGAATTTTAGGAAAAATGAAAAAAAAAGATTGCATTTTCCCCATGATGAATATGTATAGCAATGAACAAAATAATTTTGCATCCTATCACATTTACCCAAATTTAAAAAATATGAAAGAACTGGCACAGCTGAATAATTTTTTGATCTCCCCTCTTTTTGCATTTGCATGTTGCGAATGAAGAACTTGATATTTAGCTCCAGCTTGAGTTGGTCTTTCCAAAGAGCCTTTGTCATCTATGATCTCAAGCCTGTTTTGATTCAAGTCATGTGTGAAAAATGTTGATTCCCAATAGAACTCTAACACTGCATGAGATTCACTTTAAACAGGGGAGGAATTTTTGCTGAAATTTGTGTAATGGCCTTGTAGCCGTTATTGTGATGGGAAAGGAGGGAAAAGCCAAACCAGTTGTTACCCAAAATCTCGGAAAAATCAGAATGATTTTTATTCAGCTGTAAACTTGTCTTTAGATTATCACAGCTACAGTTTGTGTTTGTTTAAATGAGTAGGCAAAAAAGACCACACTGAGTGTCACAACAGAATGTATGTTCTTTGAAGACCACAAGGTCCTGTGATCCCTAATCACTATGATTTTGCCTGCTTGGGAAAGGGAGGCAAACTGCATCAAGATTAGGGCTAGGCCGAAAATTCCCAGGAAATTGTCCCAATAAGTGAGAGATCTGGGAATGTGTAGCATTAGCCTCAACCAATTTCATCCTCTGCCCTTGACCAATTTCATTCTTGGTATCATCAGCAAATACCAGGGCAAACATTTTTTCCCATTCCTGAGAAATGAGCTGGGGATACTTTAGAATAGACACTCCTGGAATCTTCCTTTGCTTTCCCTCTCCCCCTCACTTCCCCTACCCACCCCCACCTCCCCAGGCTATTAGGTCTCACTAGATGGTGCTTTCAGTACTATAGTTGTCATTCAATTATCTCCATATAGATCATGTTTTTTGATCAATTATCTGAGCTGGATTTTTTTTTTAATCCAAGCATAGTTTCTCCAGTCCCTGGAGCGATACTCTGTGGTTAGGTTCCTTTTGACATAGATCTAATTTTCATGAGGACGTGCTACAATCTTGCAGTCTACTAGTTTCAGGGACCCATGAAGCTGTTTTTCCCCCCATTGTGTGTGCATGACAAATCATTAATTTGTGATGGATTGCTTGGAATTGTGGGTGCCCCGCCATTCTTCCTGTAGCTGAACAGCTGTATGAGAAATGAACATATCAGTGCTTGTGAAAGATTGGAGATCTAGCCAAAGCAATTATATTGGCGCAGCCCTTCCCCCTACCCCCGGACTTTCCCGGGCAATGAAGGAAGGAAATTTTTACCAGAAATTTCTCAAGTGGCTTTAAAAAAAATGAGAGGAAAAAAAATTATGCCTTTTTGTAATTGAATTAAATCTTTATCTCTTCATCTCTTGCAGCAAGCTTCCAATACACATTGGTCCCCCAAGTGCTAGGCAAGAGAAATATTCAATAATGAAATTTTACCTCATGAATTTTTTTAAGGAAATAAAATTGTGATTTTATTTTAATTTATTTTTTTTGGTGACGGTGGTTACTATTCCTTTAAGATTTCGGAAGCATCCCAGTGCACTAAATGTGACCTCCATAACTTTTAAATTAAGAATTTGTGCTGGCTTGAAATTTATGAAATATTTCAGCATGAAAGAAAGCCTTTTTCCCTCAGGAAAATTGAGCAATAAATCACAGTGCTGTGGATTTACTGCCCTACAGCCAGCCAGAGATAGGATTTTTTTTTTCTTCATTCTGAAAAAAAAAATGTAATCATATAAGACAGCTTAGTTGCCATCCTCCCACTCCCTAGAATTTTTAATTTCAGCTGTTTCTGCTTGGATTTATTTCCAATATTCCTGCTCGGCTTTTCAATTTCCTCAGTTATTAAATTTTAATTCAGTGCATTAGCATTTAAATTAAAAAAGGGTTTATTTTATCGAAATCGTTGGCTGGCCCCCATCCTGTAGCACACGAATTGCCTGTTCCTGCCATTTGCTCAAAATGTGAAATGCAGCTAATGTCTTATAACTTACATTTGCACAAATTCAGAAATAAAATTTCTGGGTTTGGAATAATATTTTCTTTCCAAGAAAGCCCGTAATAAGAGCATGGAAAAGAGCAACCAAGGGGCAGATTTTGGACTGGAGAAGGAATGATGGCATCTCTCAATGAACCAAATTTGAAGGGAATTTGGTTTAGGTATGACTGTTTCCTCTAGGTGGGATGGGCTTGATGACCTTCCTTACCCTGGGCACAGTAGGTAGTGTGAAGTGTGTGTCTTGTGTACCCCAGCTACCTTGTGATTGGCACCTTCTCTTTCCAGTTGGCCATTCACAGATCTGAACAAGTGCAGTTGGTCAGTCCTCGATGGGTTGCTGGAGCAGTTATCTGTGACTTTCTTTTGGCAAATCCTTGACTCCCCTTGGCCCTTCAGTAGAAGGGATTGGTGGCATCCATTCAACTTGAGAGCAGGGCTAAAAGCACTTTCTCCACTCTTGATCTCAGAGGCGGCAATTCCCAACCTTTCTGCGATCTCCATTCATTCTCATGCTGTTGGCTTGATTTCATCTGCCAAAAGAGTTCCATTGAACGTATGGGTTTTTCAAATCAAAGCTAATTAAAATTAATACCATTTTTGAGAATTTTGCAGAATCCCCTAGACAGTCAGCAGTATCTGTGAAGGTAAGTGGAGGTTGTTAGCAAAACCAGGGCTGGAAATTGTGAGGTGGAAGGTTTATTGAAGTCAGTGATTTTCCCCAGATAGATTCTGCATGCCATTCTTGGGCACAGATAAAGCATACGCTGCTTCTTGATCTCTTCTTACCTGGGGTTCCCAGCTCCAAAGCTTAGACATAATGATTCCCAATAGTCATCTCTGATAACTTGCTGAGAACACTCCTGCCTTAACAAATGACTAGCAGGAATGACAAACTGATTCAGACTTTACTTTCTGGCTCAGTAGCCAGTAGGGTTACTTGCAAACCTTCAACTGCAATTTTCTCTTTTTAAATTCCTCAAGGGCCATTTTCTTACTCCCTATCCCCAGAGAAAAGTACCTTGTACACAGGAGGTATACAGGTAATGCACTGTGAGTGAAAGAATCCCTGCTCTGCAGGTAACGAACTTTGTGACCTTTTGCAAGTTTTGGGGCCCCTTTGTTGTTAATTGTGGATGACACTTCCTGTCTTGGTTTTTGTGAGCATCAGATGAGATTATAGATATGACAGTGCTTTGCAAAGTTAAAAGTGCCATGCCTATATAATTAATAATATTACCTTAATAATTAAAATACAGCCCCAGTATCTCTATTTTATAAATGAAGAGATGAAGATTCAGTGAGGTCAGGGGTAAGAGTGATAAAAGACAGAGGGCAAGACATCCCTCAGAGAGGAGGGAAGGACACGGAAGGTGTGTAAAGGATGTAACCGTCTTTGACTTGGAGGCACAGAATCATCATGGAAAAACCCTTTGTCTTTGTGTCAGAGACTTCAGGCAGCACAAAGCATAGTCAGGGATGCACGGAGTACAAAAGAACACAGATACAGGGAAAGCCACCTACAGACCCCACGTGCAGTTCTGAACCATAGAGAAGTAACCTTACCCAGCACCACTATGTGTTCTCACATAGGCACTTTCGCTTTTTCTCTTTTCCTTCTCCTAAGATAATTAGCTGTGCAGCTACAGTTAGTGGAATAATTGCGGTCTAGACCACCAGTCAAGAGGTCCTGTATCTTTTTTGCTTCAGAGCGCAAGAGTGAGAGACTGGTGCCTTCATCAGAATTATTGCAAGCAGCAGCTGCCTTCCTGTCCCCTCAACTCAACTGTCTCACCTTCCTAATTGTGGTAGCATAGATACACTTAAAAGTGAACTTGTCTTTCTAAATTAGCCTTTTTGGAAACACAACTTAGTGGTTCTTCCTCGGCCCTTTTTCTTCTGTAAATCTCAGAAAGGGCTTTCCATCCTTAACATTATTGCTGAATGTTTCATTACTTAATAAAAGATACAGGGGCCATACTGTTTTCATTCTGATCTCCCAGCATTCGTGGTAACTAGAAATGAATTGCTAAAGTCAGCAAATGAGTCATATACCAAGTAGGGAATGAGAACCCAGGAGTCCGGCCTTCTCCCATGTCCATCCCCTGCTCTTACCTCATCTGTGCAACTTTCGTTTGTCAGCATTCCAACAAGATATTAAAAAATACCTTCCACTATCCTTGTGCTCCTTGCCTGCACTCACGATGGAAGGATAGAATATTTTAATGTAATAGGATTTTTCTCCAGTTGGCAGGAATAAATCTGCTGTTCTGTTTTATTGGAAATCCCAGCTGAAAATAAAAATGGTGCAATTCAATCTCAGATTTAGCTGGTTACTTACTTTAAACCAAGTCCCTTGGGTACTGCAGTTGTCGGTGTTTGGGATTTGTAGAAATGATGGTCACCAAGACAGAATTTAAAGGAACAGAACTAGGAGAGCAGAGGTAGAGTGGGAGCAGGGTTCTTCTACCCTAGTACTAGAGTTAGGGTCAGCAGGAAAGAAAGGTAGCAGCTTCTTCCATGCATCAGGATATGATGCCTTCTGTGCCTAACCCTTCCAACTGAAGGAAGTTAGATGTCACTTAGAGATAAAGGACATCTTTACTCTATTGCTGAGGCTCCTGTAGAGGATTGGCTTGTGCATGGACCTGCTGTGTGTGACTGGGTTGGATATTCCTGCTGGTGAGGGTGAATCTGGGCATGTTTTTGGCATCCCTTGATATGGGTGTGTTCTGTTTTGTTTTCTTTTTTTTTTAGGCTGAAGGGGCCGGTGCTACCGGAAAGAAGAACACAGCTGGCAGGTATGTCCCTTCTGAATTCATTTCAGCAGGCATTTATTTACTTAAAGACAATTTTTTTCTCCAGTTAAAATTAAAAACCATTTTTGACATGTTTTTAAATTTTTTTATTCCAAATTCTCTCTTTCCCTTCTCTTCCCCCTCCCTGACATGGCAAGCAATTTGATATAGAATTATACATGTGCAGTCATGCAAAACATATTTCCATATTAGTCATGTTGTGAAAGAAAACAGACCAGAAAGAAAGCAAGAAAAAAAGAAAGTAAAAAATAGTACGCTTTTATCTACATTCAGATTCCATTAGTTCCTTCTCTGAAGATTGATAGTATTTTTCATCATAAATCCTCTGGAATTGTCTTGGATCATTGCATTGCTGAGAACAGCCAAGTCATTCACAGTTGATCATAGTACCATATTTCTGTTAGTGTGTACGGTGTTTTCTTGGCTCTGCTCACTGCACTCTGTATCAGTTCATCTAAGTCTTCCCAGGTTTTTCTGAAAGCATCCGTTTCATCATTCCTTATAGCACGGTACTATTCCATCGCAATCATATACCATAATTTGTTCAGCCATTCTCCAGTGAATGGGCACCCCCTCATTTTCCAGTTCTTTGCTACCACAGAAAGAAAGAACTTCTGGAATATCTTTGTACCTACAGGTCCTTTTCCTTTGTTTTGCTTTTATCAATCTCTTTAGGATGCAGACCTAGTAGTGGTATTTCAGCAGGCAGTTATTATGCACTTACTGTGTGCAAGACACTGGGCTAGGCCTTAAGGATCTGAAGACCCAGGGAAAAACAGTTTCTACCAGTAAGGATTTTACATTCTACTGAGATTGAGGGTGGAGTAGAGTATGAATACAACCTGTGTACAGAAAAGGAAACACAAGGCAATTTGAGAAGAAAGAGAGTGCTAAGCAGGGGATCCAGAAGGGCTTCTTGCTATAGGTGCTGCTTCTCTGCACCTTCCCCTCCACTGCCCTTGCCTGAGTAAAGCATGATTTTAAAAGACCAGGTTCACAAATGAGATATACAAAGGAGAACTTTAGTTCCCAGGCACAACGCTCCCAGAGTCATAGCTATCCTTTTTACAACTATGTTCATATTGGTAAGACCATGGGAAGAGTTGTCCTCCTGACCTTTGGTGGTCTTGCATAAGAGTGGTACCTGTGTCTCAGACATTTGCTGAAGAGAAAGGAGAAACCAGATGGAAAAGAGGTGGCTACTGCTTTTTTTTCTTTCTTGTTAAAGATTTTAACTTCACTTCAAGCCTAACCCATTTTCAACCTTCTCCATCTCTCCTTTTAGAAAAGGAGCTCCTTTAGTCACATTTTATAAATCCCAAGCTCTTTCAAAGCAGACTTAAGATAAGAGTTCTTAACCTGTTCTGTAGCATCCATCTCTTTTGCAGTCTGGAGAAGTTCATCTTCAGAATAACACTTTTAGATGCATGAAATACATAGGATGACAAAGGAAACCAATTGTATTGAAATACAGTTATACATTTTTTTAAGTTCCCAGACCACAATTTAATAATATCCATACAAAAATCTTCTCCATATCCCATGGGTGAATTTGCAGAAGAAAGAAGAAAGACAAAAACCTCAGCCATCTCCTGTCACAACCTTGCTTCATTCTCTCCTTTATCAGGCTAAGAAAATGGAACAAGCAGGAACCCCGCAGTCTTAACTCAAAGTACCCCTGAGAAGAGATAAGGAACCTTTTGATCTAGAACAGACCTCTACCTGGGGCCTGAACCAAACATACTGCTCTTCTCCCTTCCACCTCCATCTTCCCTCAGGCATCCTTTGCCGTGTCTCCCCTTCCAAGGAAGATTGAATTGGTATTGGAAGTGTCCATCAATTTTTTCTTTTTTGCTTAATCTGTGGGAAATTTGTCCACATTTTGGGAGTTGGGGGAGCGGAGCTGAGGAGGGGATGGACTTTGGAAAGTTTTCTTCTCACTCTGGGCTGGCCTTCTGTGGAGAGTGACCTGGTGGGTATCATTCATGGCCTTATTGATGGAGCATGGTAGAGAGAGAAGATCCAGTGTACTTAGAGTCAGGATATCTTAGTTGGATTTTGTCTGTATTTTGACCAAGTCTGACTGTCAGTTCCCTTATTTCTAAAATGGAGATAACCTTACTTTGGCTACCTGTTCCATTGTGTGTTAAGGATTACTTCAGGTAATTGATCACGGAGCTGCAGAAATGTAAGGCATTATGTTAAGGGAATGAGTTAGGATTGGAGTGGTGGTGGGGAAGGGGATCTGCTTCTTTGGGAGAGAGGGAAATTTAGGGGGGAGGTGTTGTTGCAGGGAATGGTGAGGATCAGGGAGAGAAGTTATAACATAAAGGCAACGGGAAGAAGATAAGAGAAATGGTAATAGGAGAAAATACATTCTGTGGCATGGGGAAACTCATCTTTTTCAATGACTAACATTTCTGATACTCAGACACTGGCTCTTGAATGACCCACCTTCCATTCTTTAAGGGTTCTGATTTTTGCATTCAGATATCCTATTTTAACTTCATGGGGTACACATTTGAAATTCGTTGGTCACTGGTGATCCCAAAGGTTACCCCAGGATCATGTGAACATGTATACCAAGGTGTTTTCAAGGGCAATGTTTTCATGGAGTTTTTGAGAGTTTCTGAAGCAAGGGTGAAAGAAATGTCTACTATGACTAAGTCACAAACTTTTATTAAGTGTCTGGGAGCTATTGAGGGGTACCAAGAGGCATGATCCAATCAAAACATTTATTAAGTTCATACTCCTATGTAAGGAATTGTGTTGGGCACTGGGAATACAAGCATAAAAAATGGCACCCTTTTTACCTTCAAAGAGCTTAGGATCCTTTCTGTCTGGAGGTTGTGATGAAAAGTAATGTCATATCCTTTGAAACACCTACAACGGTGTCATAGGATAGAGACACATGAGGGCACTTCAAGCAAATACCATTCTATTTAGCATAATAAATTATTTCTCTATGGCATTTTGGTGGGGGTGGAAGTGGACAATACAGTCTTTTTGTTATTGGCTTTGTTTTAGAAGTGGTAAATTCTGTCATGTGTGCTTGATACCTTGACCACTGAATTTAGTCAAGACCTATCAAATATCTGGAAAGATGATAGATAGAACATTTATTGAACACATTATATTCCAGGCATATGCTAAACAAGTGGAAGGTCCCTGGCCTCAAGGTGTTTATATATATGTAAAGGGGAACTGGAAAGGGCAGGTATAGATGCAGGGTAGCCTGGTATGGGGATAGCTGGGGAGTGACCTGAAGGCTTGGTTCAAGGCAAGATCAAGTGTCAGAACCATGGGATCCAGGGATGGAATCCAGGTTACTGATGCTAGGATGGGGAGTGGAGGGTAGACATGGGGGTGATGGTCTGAGTAGAGAAGACATATTAGAATATAGGATGTTAAGTATGAAGTGGAAGAGGTCTTAGGATGAAGAAAGGTAGATTGGGAAGGAACCTCAGAGTCCTACTCCTGTCATATTATGACGTCAAGAAACAGGCCCAGAAGAAGGTGAGAAAGAGACCTGGGCTCTGGTCCTGTCACTCACTGGCTACACAACAAGCTGCTTCACCTTTGTCCAACTTTTTTCCTTTTGGCCTGGAGCATGCTCTTGTTTGATCTTTCCCTGAAAGGCCTCTGGCCAGAGACCAAAACCAACAGCACAGGCTACTTAGGAATTAGAAGACAGGAGGGATTTGGTGTTTCTGATCCTAGGAAACAACTTAATGCAGTTTTATTTTACTCCCTTGTAACCGAAATGGGGCCAGTTTTATAAGTCCAGCATTATAGGCACTTTGGGTTAACATGGAACCAGTGTAAAAGCTACAAATTATATAACTGTGCGTGCAGCCAAACTTTGCTCATTCACATACGTTGAGGGGAAGCCTGTCTGAATTAGCAACAGATTTGAGTTTTAGCAGGTTGCAAAATTGTGCATTTTCCTGTTTTTTAAGTATACATAGTAATAGGAACTACTTAGGCCAGAGCATATTTTTGCACTTTGAAAAAAAAATATGTACAGCTTTTATTATGCTGGGTCTTCTTTCTTGTGGTCTATTTTGTATTTTAGTTTTGTATTTCCCTTTCTTCCAAAGAAGCAGACTCCTTCCCCACCACCATTTTGATCATACCCCTTCCCTCAGAATAATTGCCTATATTTCTGCATCCCTATGACCTATTATCTTGAGTGATCCTTAACATGCAATGAAACAAGTAGCCAAAGTAAGGTTATCTCCATTTTAGAAATAAGCAAACTGAAATTCAGACTTGATCTATTTTCAGTGTAGTGAGTGTTGCCTCAGTTTCCTCATATGTCAAAACAGGCATAACCGTGCTTACCTTGACTACCTCACAGGGTGGTTGAGATAATCAAAGGCGAGAATGTAATGTAGGAAATGCTTTGTAGACTGCCAGGCACTATGTAAATGGAAGGCATCATTATTATTACTTTCAAGTGTAATTCCTGCCAGCTCTCCTTTATGAAAGAGAGACAAGGGCCCTTTGTGTTTATCACACTGATTTTTAACAAGCATTGAGTGTTCTTGATACGACTGTCATTGTGCTAGGTACTATGAAGCAGGCAAAAACTATGGGATGTGATCTTCTTTATTTGCGTGCAGATCAGATATTACTATAAACTACCTGTGTGAGTTGGGGCACAGTGCCCCAGTCTTCAGAGGCCTCAGGCCCTGCCTCTGTCAAATGAGAGGGTTAGTGGTCCTTTGGGTGGTCCTTTGAAGGCCTGTGCCATCTGTCTCCAGAGGTCTTTTGTTTTAGAAGTGTGTTGAAAGCAATCTGATAGCTTAAGGCCATCAACTACTACTCCTGCCATCTTCTTTTGTACTATTCATTTGCATAGTAAATCATGTTTTCATAGATAATGCACAGGGATACTTGAGTCCAATCACTATCAGAGGTATCTCAAATTATGAATTATTATGGTGCTAATTAATGAGTTTCTACTGTAAGTGATTTAGGGTTCTTGGCTAAGATTGTAGATTTTCTTCAAGCCGGAAGGTGCCTACTAGTTTGAGATACTTATTTGTAATCAAAGTATGCATTGATCTCTGCGTGTGCATGTGTGGATGTAACTTACCAGTGAAATATGGTTAATGTGAAAAAATGGTAATCTGATGCTCCATCTTTAAAATAAACAAACAGAAAACCACATAGAGTTTACTCCTCAACAGGACTTAAGAAAGGTATCTTTTCATGCCTTTGCAATGCTTTTAATTCCCTGTGTATAATTATTTATTGGTGATCACAATACAAATTTATGTTTGTTCTTTCAAGAGCTAACATCCAAGCCTCTGAGTAATGTTATCCTTAGGCAGGCGAAATTTGATTCTCCTTTGTGTGACACGCACACATGCACGCACACACACACAATGCTTGTATGTAGTGGTACATACAATTAAAGCAACACCAATTCGTAGATTCCCAGGGGTTCTGAGAAATCAGACAGAGATTTTAAAAATCAGCGATCTTTCCCGAAATGTCGTAAATGCTCCAAATTATGCAAACTTAAGAGTTGAAAGACATGCTAGAAGTCATTGGGTCCAGTCCCTACCTAAAGCAGGAATCTCTTCAACATTCTTAGCAAATGGGGATCTAGCCTCTGCTTGAAGGTAGAGGAATTCTTTCCTTCTTTTCACTCAACTTAGTAATGTTTTTTTTCTTTTTTTTAAATTTATTTATTTAACTTTTAACATTCATTTTCACAAAATTTTGGGTTCCAAATTTTCTCCCCTTTTGTCCCATCCCCCCACCCCAAAATACCGAGCATTCTAATTACCCTTATCACCAATCTGCTCTCTCTTCTATAATCCCTCTCTGCCCTTGTCTCCATCTTCTCTTTTGTCCTATAAGGCCAAATAACTTTCTGTACCCCTTTACCTGTATTTCTTATTTCCTAGTGGCAAGAGCAGTACTCGACAGTTGTTCCTAAAACTTTGAGTTCCAACTTCTCTTCCTCCCTCCCTCCCCACCCCTTCCCTTTGGAAGGCAAGCAATTCAATATAGGCCAAATCTGTGTAGTTTTGCAAACGACTTCCATAATAGTGGTGTTGTAGAAGACTAACTATATTTCCCTCCTCCTATCCTGTCCCCCATTACTTCTATTCTCTCTTTTGATCCTGTCCCTCCCCATGAGTATTGACCTCAAATTGCTCCCTCCTCCCCATGGCCTCCCTTCCATCCTCCCCCCCACCCTGCTTATCCCCTTATCCCCCACTTTCCTGTATTGTAAGATAGGTTTTCATACCAAAGTGAGTGTGCATTTTATTCCTTCCTTTAGTGGAATGTGATGAGAGTAAACTTCATGTTTTTCTCTCACCTCCCCTCTTTTTCCCTCCACTAATAAGTCTTTTGCTTGCCTCTTTTATGAGAGATAGTTTGCCCCATTCCATTTCTCCCTTTCTCCTCCCAATATATTTCTCTCTCACTGCTTGATTTCATTTTTTTAAGATATGATCCCATCCTCTTCAATTCACTCTGTGCACTCTGTCTCTATGTGTGTGTGCATGTGCGTGTGCATGTGTGTGTGTGTAATCCCACCTAGTACCCAGATACTGAATAGTTTCAAGAGTTACAAATATTGTCTTTCTATGTAGGAATGTAAACAGTTCAACTTCAGCAAGTCCCTTAAGACTTCTCTTTGCTGTTTACCTGTTCATGCTTCTCTTCATTCCTGTGTTTGAAAGTCAAATTTTCTTCTCAGCTCTGGTCTTTTCGTCAAGAATGCTTGAAAGTCCTCTATTTCATTGAAAGACCAATTTTTCCCCTGAAGTATTATACTCAGTTTTGCTGGGTAGGTGATTCTTGGTTTTAGTCCTAGTTCCTTTGACTTCTGGAATACTCTATTCCATGCCCTTCAATCCCTTAATATTGAAGCTGCTAGATCTTGTGTTATCCTGATTATATTTCCACAATACTTAAATTGTTTCTTTCTAGCTGCTTGCAATATTTTCTCCTTGACCTGAGAACTCTGGAAGTTGGCCACCATGTTCCTAGGAGTTTCTCTTTTTGGATCTCTTTCAGGAGGTGATCTGTGGATTTCTTGAATACTTATTTTGCCTTCTGGTTCTAGAATCTCAGGGCAGTTTTCCTTGATAATTTCATGAAAGATGATGTCTAGGCTCTTTTTTTGATCAAGGCTTTCAGGTAGTCCCATAATTTTTAAATTGTCTCTCCTGGATCTATTTTCCAGGTCAGTTGTTTTTCCCATGAGATATTTCACATTATCTTCCATTTTTTCATTCTTTTGGTTTTGTTTTGTGATTTCTTGGTTTCTCATAAAGTCATTGGCCTCCATCTGTTCCATTCTAATTTTGAAAGAACTATTTTCTTCAGTGAGCTTTTGAATCTCCTTTTCCATTTGGCTAATTCTGCTTTTGAAAGCATTCTTCTCCTCATTGGCTTTTTGAACCTCTTTTGCCAATTGAGTTAGCCTATTTTTCAAGGTGTTATTTTCTTCAGCATTTTTTTGGGTCTCCTTTAGCAGGGTGCTTACCTGCTGTTCATGTTTTACCTGCATGTCTCTCATTTGTCTTCCCAGTTTTTCCTCCACCTCTCTAACTTGATTTTCAAAATCCTTTTTGAGCTCTTCCATGGCCTGAGCCCATTGGGTGGGCTGGGACACAGAAGCCTTGACTTCTGTGTCTTTCCCTGATGGTAAGCATTGTTCTTCCTCATCAGAAAGGAAGGGAGGAAATGCCTGTTCACCAAGAAAGTAACCTTCTATAGTCTTATTTCTTTTCCCTTTTCTGGGCATTTTCCCAGCCAGTGACTTGACTTCTGAGTATTCTCTTCACACCCACTTTGCCTCCAGATCTGCCCAGCCAGCGCTTGGGGTCTGAGATTCAAATGCAGCTTCCCAGTCTCAGGGCTTTGGGCTGGGGCAGGGCTGCTATTCAGTGTGAAATCAAGTTCAGGTGCTCAGGTGGGGGCAGGGCCGCCTCACGGGCTCAGTTCCCTCAGGGGGTTTGTGCAGAGACCTTCAACAATGGATCCAGGCTCCTGCCTGCTTGGGGAGCCCCGGTCTGCTCCCACCTCAGCTGCTGCCTCGTGAGGGGGCCTGAGCCACGGGGACACCCCACTCCCCTGTTGGCCACCCAAAAAGACTCTCTCACCAACCCTTGTCACCTGTGGGTGGAGGGACCTGCCTGGCCGCTGGAGATTCCTTCCCTGAAGCCTGCTCAGATCTGCTCCTCTCGGCTGGGCGTGGCCAACGCAGGGCTGGGCTGGGCTCCCGTTCTGGGGCGCGAGGGAACTTTCGCGTCAAGTCTGTCTGGAACAGAAATCTCTTACGCTCCGTTGTTCTGTGGCTTCTGCTGCTCCAGAATTTGTTGCTCTAGAATCTTTTTTACAGATATTTTATGGGCTGTGGGTTTGGAGCTAGTGTATCTGCGTCTTTCTATTCTGCCATCTTGGCTCTGCCCCCCTTAATGTTTTTTTTCTACTGAGATTTTGGGTATATCTGCCTCAGGGGATTGTGCCCTAGCATAGTCATTCAGGAAGAAATGTGTAGACATGCGTTTGGAAATACAGTGAGTCTGGTAGGATGTGCTGAAGCTGATTTGACAGGCTGGTGAAATTTTGTTTGAGGTCTAAAGAATCTTCCATTTGTAGACCTTTGCCTGTGTATATGTAATCCAAAAAATAACTCATACTACTTCAGGCTAAGTTCACGTGCATACCTGTGTGTATATCAGGGGTAGGTCAGTAACCAGTGGAGGAGTGTGGAAGATGACAAACCATATCATCTGTGATCACACATGCTACCATCAGGTTCTTCGTCTCATGTTTTCACAACCCTTTGTATCCTCCTACTTGGTCCCTCTCAGTTGGTCCCAGTTCTCTGTAGGGAGTAGCTTAGATCTGGACCATATATTAATGGGTCTGTGGCTAGGACTCAGAGGAACAGTGTAGAAGAATGAGCTAATCAGTGCTGAGCTTACTAAGATTTTTTATTTTGTGAATTTAATGTGGGAGTTCTCTTTTTAAATTTTTAAAAAAATTATTTGTTAACTATTTCCCAATTTCATTAAAAAAAATTTCAACATATATTTTTAAAAATTTTGAGTTGTAAGTTCCCTTCCCACCCTTCAGAAGGTGTGATATTGATTATACATGTGAAGTTTTGTAAAAAATTTTCCTAAGAGCTGTATTACAACAGAAAACAAGAAAAATAATGAATGAAAGAAGGATATTTCAGTCTGTACTCAGAGTTCCTCAGTTTTCTCAGTGGAGATGAATAACGTTTTTTTAATCATGGTTCCTTTTGAACTGTCTTGATTCATTGTATTAATCAGAGTAGCTAACCCTTTCACAATTGATTATCATTACAAGATTACCATTACTGTGTGTAGTGTTCTCCTGGTTCTGCTCACTTCATTTTGTACCAGTTCGTATAAGTCTTCCCAGGTTTTTCTGAAACCATCTTGCTCTTCATTTCTTATAGCACAATAATATTCCATCACAATCATATACCAACATTTGTTCATCATTCTCCAGTTAATGGGCATCTCCTCCATTTCCAGGTCTTTGCCACCACAGAAAGAGCTGCTATAAATATTTTTGTACAAATAGATTATTTTCCCTTTTCTTTGATCTCTTTGAGATGGTATGGTGTAAACCCTTTGGGCATAGTTCCAACTTGTTCTCCAGAATGGTTGGACTGATTTATAACTTTACCAGTAGTGCATCAGTGTCCCTATTTTTCCACATCCCCTCCAGCATTTGTCATTTTCCATTTCTTTCATGTTAGCTAATCTGGTGTGTGTGAAATGGTATCTCAGAGTTGTTTTAATTTGCATTTCTCCAATCAGTGGTAATTTAGAGCATTTTTTCATGTGACTATTGATAGTTTTGATTTCTTCGTCTGAAAACTAAGGCAGGAGTTCTTAACCATGTGTCTTGGACCCCTTGGGCAGTCTGATGAAACCTATGGACCCATTCACAGAATAATGTTTTTAAATGCATAAAATAAAATACATGCTATTTTGGAAGAAACCAATTATGTTGATATACGATGCTGAAAATATTTTTAAAAGAAACAAGTCCATAGTATCCACTTTAAAAACCCCTGATTTAAGGGAAGGCTACATGGTATAACTCAGGGGATCACAGAGAGGAAGGCAGGGCAACAATAAAGTGGAATGGCATGCCCATCCCCTAAGTAAAAACATCAGTTGATACTCTAAAATGAGGATTGTGTGTCCTCCCCCAAACACCTCTAGAGCAGTATGAGAAAGAAAGGAAAGGGACACAACCAGGAATATTATCTGAGAATCTCAAGCATCATATTCTTTAGGCTAATCCAAGATAGTCTTGAAAGAAGCCACCTCCAAGACTTGTATTAGCTCTCATCAGTTTAATGTGTGGGGCGTTCATGTCTATCTTCACTTCATACATGTAGGTAGTTCAGGGGTCAGGACAGCTCCAGGCAGCTGAAGAAGTCTAGCTGCTTTCTAAGGAGATGTGGGAATCTCCTTTGTCTGATTGCCTTCCCACCTCTGAGGCTGAGGGAGAGAAGGCTCCAGTTAGCTAGGAAAATAGAAGCTTCTTCCCTGGAAGGTAACTGGTATAGGAGATTCCAACTGTAGATAGTAGGGGAAGGAGGCATACCAGAAAAAGATAGAACAGGAAGGAAGAGGTACCAGGTAGGAGAGGATGCAACCTGGGTAGAGGTGGCCTGGTGGAAGAGAAAGACTAGCCTGAAAAAAACAGGTTTCTCTGGACTATGACATGGGTTTTGTGGAGCTTGGAGTCCAAGAGGCAGGTATGGGAATAAGGATTCAGGATTTGGTCAAGGCAAAGAGAAGTGGGGATAGTAGAATGAACAAACAAGCATTTATTCGATGGAAGTCACTAATGCTAGGCAAGGTTAGAAGTTATCAGCATGAATAAGATAGATGTTTGAATTTAGGATTTTGGTAGAGGAGACTGAATAGATGTTAAAAGATAACAGTGAAAGGTAATATGTATGCTAGGTTCTTTGTGAACAGTAGAAACTATAAATGCTGCAGGAGTTTCAAAGAAGAAAAACTTGTGACATAGAGTAATCATGGAAGATTTCTTGGAGGAGATGAGACTGAAGCTGGGCTTTAAAGGAGGAGCAATATTTAGATAGGAAGAGAAGGGCATTCCAGGTAGGTGAGAACATATATGCATAGTCCCAAAGTCAGGAAAATATGTAGAATATTGGGAGATTGTGTATACCACTTTAGTTACAGGGAGAGGGGAAGGGAATAAGCATTTATATAGTGCCTACTGTGTACCGTCATTTTGATAACTCTCATTTGATCAACCCTGAGAGGCAGGTGTTATTATACCAATTTTACAGGTGAGGAAGCTGAAGCAAACAGAGGTTAAGTGATTTGTCTGGGGCTACACAGCTAACTAGTTTAAGTGTCTAAGGTTGGATTTAAACTCAGGGCTTCCTGATTCCAGACCTAGCCCTCTCTATCTACTACACCACCAGTTGCTACCAGAGAGAAATATTCACATAGGATACTGGGAGATGTTGGGTCAAATCAGCAAGCATTTAGTAAGTGCTTGCTATGTGCCAAGCACCTGGTCTCAGCTCTGAGAATACAAAGAAAGGCCAGAACAAGGTAGCCCCATCCCTCAAGGAGCTTATATTCTAATGGGGGAAGACAACACATAAAAAGGAACTGAAGCAAGCATGGGAGTGAAGTTTGGAGGGTGAAGCGTAGCGGCTCTGGGACCTTCCTCAAAGTGGAGATCAAGGAACTCACCAATGGAAGATAAAGTTATTGTACAATTGTAGAGAGCCTCAAAGTCAGACCAAGTAGTTTAGACTTTATTCTGTAATCAGTGAGGAGTTATTAAAGGTTTTCATGTCTTGGAAGGAAGTGGTCAGATTGAGGTTTTAGGAATATTAATCCTGCCATTTGCATAGCACTGAGGAAATGTGGGAGATGCTGGACATATCCAAGGACACATCTAAGAACCTAAGAGTTCTTCAGTCTAAGAGTTGTCCAGCTCTGACCTGTTGATAGAAGAAGGATGAAGATTGGTGGGTGTCATGTGGAGAGCTGAAGGGAGACTTCCTAGTCCTGGGAAGAAGGCTTTAGGGTAAGGGAGCTGGAAAGTCTCAGTTCTTACTCGAAGAAGAAAGAAGGAATAGAAAAAGGGGGACTTGGTTCACAGGGTAGGAAGGTGGGAAGAAAAAGGGAGAAGGTTACTCAAGACACAGCTTCTTTAGAAGGGTACATAAGGACACATAAGGTTCTCTCATTGACTTTACTGAGCCAAGGGCCTTGGCCTGGAATACCAACCCATTGATGTTAAAATGTTTGCCTCTCAGGATAGACATAGAAACATGGGGGTGGCAGGGAGTCTCTAAAAGACTATGTTCACATCTTCAGGGATCGGCAGAGATGGCTGTCCTGTGATTGAGTCTCTGGCCGAAGGAGTGATGGACATCAGGGACTGACCAATATGATGCTTGTTTCCAGGTCCTCTAGTTGTGGGGACAGCCTAGCTGCCTGAGAAAAGCTCTGGACAAAGAATCTGCTGGCCTAAGGAGGAAAACCCGTTCCCTCTTCCCACAGCCTCAGTTTTCTCACCTTTAAATTGAGTGGGTTGATGTCTAGTTCCTTCCAGTATGAAAACAAACAAACAAACAAAACCCCTTCAGAAGTCCAGAGCTCTAAATTGTATGGGAGCTCAGTGATTTATTTTATTTTATTTGTTTGCTAAATGAATTTTTGTAGGGAAGATTCATTGACTTAGATTTTAGAAGGGGAAGAGGCCACGTGGTCCAACCCTTTCATTTTACAGATGCAGAAACTTAAGGCTCGCAGGGGTCAAAGCAACTTGCACAAGGTTATAGACAACTAGAAGAGGCAGGATTTGATCCCAGATGGTCTGACTCCAAAGTTCAGTGTTCTTTGTGCTGTGCCTTGCTTTCTTTTCCAAGTGTAGGGCACTGTGATTTTATGCATGTTCAGTGAATGTCTACAAGGAAAGTATGATGAAGATTGTATCTTCAGAGAGCCATGTGTGTTCTGTTACTGACTGAATGGAACTACGGTGTTGCCAGAGACGTGGAAAAACTAAAGACATTTCTTGGAACAATGCGCCCGTTAAGTGTAGCTTGTAGTTAAGGATACTGAGCTATCTCTCACGTGCCAAGACAGCTGGAATTGAAGTTTATAGTGTTTCACAGAAAGCTCTCACTAGCCAAATTTTGGAGTTTATCCATTGAGGGGCTGCCTGCAGAAACTGCCTTTCATTATTTATGAAATTAACTAGGAGATTAACTCTTAATGACTAAATCTCAACTTCCCCTTCCTCTCTTGTAATATTACACTGCGTTGTGGCTGACTGACATTGTACATGGAAGACAATTAAGTGTATAAGAATTATTTCAGACTAATGATGTATTTATACACTGTAGGTTATTTTGAATTTCTGAACTGTTAGAGTTGTTTAATAGGTTAATAGTTTTAATCCATTAATCTAATCTTTTCTACTTGACTATTTATTAAAATATCTCAGTGATATATGACAGGCATGAAAAAGGCAGATGATTTAGAGAGTTGTTAAGGAATGGGTAACATCATGAAGAAAGGAGATATGGGGGGAGATGCAAAGAGAGAGGCCATTTATGGTGGCGAGGTTTGTGGTGGTCTCTGAGGTGTGTTTGGCAGTACATAGGTGATAGCAACAGAAGTAGCACTACCTGAATTACGGTTCTTGTCATAGTAGCTAAAAACAAGCTGTAATACTTTTTTTTCAAATATTTTCATGCCACCCACTTAGTCTGAAACTCAGGCAGCCTCAGCAACCTGGAACCTGACTGTCAACTGGAAGCTGTAGAAGCAGGCGTCCAAGAGGTAAATAGCTGTCACAGAGCTCATGTGTTTCCATTTGTAGGGGGAACAGTCCTCAGGTCTTTATACAGACTTCTTTATGTAAAATATTGGTGTTGGAGACTCAAAGACAATAATGAAAATTGGGACTGGGAGAATATAACATATATACAGATTAAGTAAATTTAACATATTTTGGGGTGGGACAGGAGAATTGAACAAAAGCAAAATTTAGGAAAGACCTCTTTATAAGGTGGCATTTGAGCTGAGCTTTGAAGGAAGGTAGAGATTCAAAGCAAAGGTGAATAGGGAGAGCATTCCAGGAATGTGGGTGATGGCCTATGCAGAGCCTTGGAGGTAGCATAGAGAAGGTTTCTCATTAAGAACAACAAAGCCAGTTTGTTTGGAATGTAGCGTTTGGGGGGCCGGCAGGAAGTAATATGAATCATGTCTGGAAAGACAGATTGGAGCCCAAATGTGAGAGGCTTTAAGTGGCAGAGGAGTTTGTGAATACTAGAGAATGTAGGGATGCATTGGAGCTTTTAGATGGGGGACATGATGTGATCAGACCCATGCTTTAGGAATATTAATTTGGCAGCTTCGTGGAAGATAGATTAAAAGTGGGAATGAGCAGAGCTAGGGAGACCCAGTAGAAGGCTACTGCAGTTGTCTAGGTGCAAGAGTCTGAACTATGATGGCACTGATGAGAATGAAGAGAAGGGGATAGTTGGATAAATGTTACGAAAGTAGAACTGACCAACTGATCAGACCAGGGGATTAAGGTAGAGAGAAGAGTTGAGGATGGCACTGAGGTGTGAATCTGGATGATCATAAGGATGGTGATGCCCTTGGAAGAAACAGGGAAGTTAGGAAAATGGCATTTTTGGGGAAAATACTGATTTTTGCCTGGGCATAGTGAGTTTGAGATGTCCATGAGTTCATCCAGGAGGAGATATGTCTATCAGGTAATTTGTGATGTGAGACTGATATTGAAGAGGTGAGGACTGGATTTATAATTGTTGGAGTCATCTAAATAGAGATAATAAGTGAATCCATGGGAATTGAAGATATTGCTGATACAAGTGTGTTGAGAGAGAGAAAGCTCAGGACAGAGTCCTGGAATGGAGGTATAAATGCATGCATATGTACATATACACACATATACATATGTACATACACATACACACACTTGTATAGGGTGATGAGATGAATGAGCAATCAGACAGTATAGAAGCAAATCTCTAAAGAGAAAGGTGGCCAACAATGTCAGACACTACAGAGAGGTCAAGGATAAAGACTAAGAAAAGGCCATAGAATTTCATAATTCCCAAAATTGTTGGTCCAAGTAGATGTCCATTGATTGAGGAATTGGTAAACAAATTACAGTCTACAAATATAATGGAATATTACTGTGCCATTAAAAAAAAATCAATTTGAAGAATAAGAAACATAAGAGTAGGGGTGGAGCCAAGATGGTGGAGTAGAAAGACACACATACACAGGGTCTCCCCACAAAGCCCATAAAATACCTGTAGAGAGGGACTATTTTGGAGCAGCAGAAGTGGAGAACAACAGAGTGGAGGAGATTTCCAGCCCAGGGTGACCTGAAAGACCCACAGGAAATGTCAGTTGCACCGGTCGTGGAGCAGAGCTTGGAGCACAGAGCCCAGCCCAGCCCTGGCCGCATGGCGCACAACTCGAAGCAGTGGAGGGTCCGCAGATCCCTCAACCCACAGGCGCCAAAGGTCGTGATGGGGTTTATTCAGCTGGCCAGGAAGGGAGAAGGGCCTTCACATCAGGAGTTCTCAGGGCAGCCCCTACAGCAACCTGATACCATTGCTGGATCATAAAAACCCCTGGGGGCACTAAAGAGCTGAGTCTTACCTTAGCCCTGTGTAGATGCCCTGAGGCAGCTGGTCTTTGTCTCGCACTGAATGGAGGCCCTGCCCCCACAGCTTGACTGAATCCCACCCCCACCGCCCCAGTGCTAGCTTGGTGGAACTGGAGGTCAGGTACCTTTGGAGACGAAACGCTGCTAAGATTCTGGGCACAAAAATTCTTCCCTGTGCCCAGACCAGTACACGCTTGATTGTGCCACCTTGGAGGAACTGATATCTTACAGGTCCCCAAAGTGTACCCTACTCTTGACAAAGGACCCAGAAGTCAAGTAACTGGATGGGAAAATGCCCAAAGAAGGGAAAAAAAATAAGAGCATAGAAGGTTACTTTCTTGGTGAACAGATATCTCCTCCCATCCTTTCAGATGAGGAAGAACAATGCTTACCATCTGGGAAAGACATAAAAGTCAAGGCTTCTGTATCCCAAACATCCAAAATAAATATTCAGTGGGCTCAGGCCATGGAAGAGCTCAAATAGGATTTTGAAAATCAAGTTTGAGAGGTGGAGGAAAAACTGGGAAGAGAAATGAGAGAGATGCAAGAAAAGCATGAAAAGTGGGTCAACACCCTGCTAAAGGAGACCCAAAATCTGCTGAATGCTGAAGAAAATGACACCTTTAAAAAGAGGCTAACTCAATTGGCAAAAGAGGTTCAAAAAGCCAATGAGGAGAAGAATGCCTAGACATCATCTTTCATGAAATTATCAAGGAAAACTGCCCTGATATTCTAGAACCAGAGGGCAAAATAAATATAGAAAGAATCCACTGATCACCGCCTGAAAGAGATACAAAAAGAGAAACTCCTAGGAACACTGTGGCCAAATTCCAGAGTCAAGGAGAAAATATTGCAAGCAGCTAGAAAGAAACAATTCAAGTATTGTGGAAATACAATCAGGATAACACAAGATCTAGCAGCTTCTACATTAAGGGATCGAAGGGTGTGGAATAGGATATTCCAGAAGTCAAAGGAACTAGGACTAAAACCAAGAATCACCTACCCAGCAAAACTGAGTATAATACTTCAGGAGAAAAAATGGTCTTTCAAAGGAATAGAGGACTTTCAAGCATTCTTGATGAAAAGACCAGAGCTGAAAAGAAAATTTGACCTTCAAACACAAGAATGAAGAGAAGCATGAAAAGGTAAACAGCAAAGAGAAATCATAAGGGACTTACTAAAGATGAACTGTTTACATTCCTACATGGAAAGACAATATTTGTAACTCTTGAAACTTTTTTCAGTATCTGGGTAGTTGGTGGGATTACACACACACACACAGAGTGCACAGAGTGAATTGAATAGGATGTGATCATATCTTAAAAAAATGAAATTAAGCAGTGAGAGAGAAATATATTAGGAGGAGAAAGGGAGAAATGGAATGGGGCAGGTTATCTCTCATAAAAGAGGCAAATAAAAGACTTTTCTGTGGAGGGAAAAAGAGGGGAGGTGAGAGAAAAAATATGAAAGCTTACTCTCACCACATTCAACTAAAGGAAGGAATAAAATGCACACTCATTTTGGTATGAAAACCTGTCTTACAATACAGGAAAGTGGGGAAAAAGGGGATCAGCAGGGTGGGGGGGATGATAGAAGGGAGGGCAGTGGGAGGAGGGAGCAATTTGAAGTCAACACTCTTGCGGAGGGACAGGATCAAAAGAGAGAATAGAAGCAATGGGGGGCAGGATAGGATGGAGGGAAATATAGTTAGTCTTACACAACATGACCCTTATGGAAGTCATTTGCAAAACTACACAGATATGGCCTATATTAAGTTGCCTGCCTTCCCAAATGGAATGGGTGGGGAGGGAGGGATGAGGAGAAGTTGGAACCCAAAGTTTTAGGAACAACTGTCAAGTACTGTTCTTGCTACTAGGGAATAAGAAATACAAGTAAAGGGGTATAGAAAGTTATCTGGCCCTACAGGACAAAAGAGAAGATGGGGACAAGGGAAGGGAGGGATGATAGAAGAGAGGACAGATTGGTGATAGGGGCAATTCAAATGCTCGGTGTTTGGGGGGGGAGGGGAGAAATGGGGAGAAAATTTGGAACCCAAAATTTTGTGGAAATGAACGTTGAAAAGTTAAATTAGTTAATTTAAAAAAAAAGGAACATAGGAGTGATGTGAACTGATAGAAATTGAAGTAGACAGAACCAGGAAAATAACATACATAATGACCCCAACAATGTAAATAAAAAGAATTTTTTATGATTATTTTATTTGTTTTCAGTGTTCTACAGTCACTTCCATATATCTTAGATTTTTTTCCCTCCTTCTCCTTCCTCTCCCCATCCTTCCCCACTCCCTCCCTGAGACAGCTTACAATTTTATGTGGGTTCTACACATACATTCCTATTAAATACATTTTCACCTTAGTCATGTTGCAAGAAGAATTAAAATGAATGGGAGAAATCATAAAACAAAGGAAAACATAATACAAAAGAAAATGGTCTGCTTCATTCTGAGATCCAATTCCATAGTTCTTTCTCTGGATGCGGAAGTCATTTTGCCTCAAAAGTCCACTGGGAATTTTTTAGGTCTTTGCATTGCAATGAAGTTCCAAGTCTACCAGAAAAATTTATCACACACTGTAAGTCTTTCCAGACCTTTCTGAAGTGTTACTGTTCATCGTTTCTCGCAGCACAATAGTATTCCATTACATTCATATACCACAACTTGTTCAGTCATTCCTCAATTGATGGGCATCCCCTTGATTTCTAGTTCTTGGCCACCACAAAGAGAGCTGCTATAAATATTTCTGTACATGTGGGACCCTTTCCCATTTTTATGATCTCTTGGTGATACAGTCCTAGAAGCAGTATTGCTGCATCAAAGGGTATGCACATTTTTGTAGCCCTTTGGGCATAGTTCCAAATTACTCTCCAGAATGGTTGGATCAGCTCATAGCTCCACCAGCAATGAATTAGTGTTCCAACTCTCCCACATCTTCTCCAACACTTATCATCTTCCTGTTTTGTCATGTTAGCCAATCTGATAGGTGTGATGTGGTATATCAGAGCTGTTTTGATTTGCATCTCTCTAATTAATAGTGATGTAGAGCATTTTTTCATATGATTATAGATAGCTTTAATTTCTTCCTCTGAAAACTCCCTGTTCATATCCTTTGACCATTTATCAGTTGGGGAATGACTTGTATTTTTGTACATTTGACTAAGTTCTCTATATATTTTAGAAATGAGTCCTTTATCACAGACACTAGTTTGAAAAATTCCTTCCCAGTTTTCTGCTTCCCTCCTAATCTTGGTTGCATTGGATTTGGTTGTGTAAAAACTTCAATTTAATGTAATCAAAATTATCTATTTTGCACTTCATAATGTTTTCTATTTCTTGTTTAGTCAAAAATTTTTCCATTCTCCATAAATCTGATAAATACATTATTCTTTGCTCCACTGATTTGTTTATAGTATCAATCTTTATACCTAGATCATGTACCCATTTGGACTTTATTCTTGTGTATGGTGCCAGGCATTGGTCTCTCTCTGCCCAGTTTCCGCCACACTGTTATCCAGTTTTCCCAGTAATTTTTGTCGAACAGTGAATTCTTATCCCAGAAGCTGGGGTCCTAATAAAAAGAATTTTAAAAGAAACTGAACGTTTTAATTATAAGAGATGAGAAGATGTACCTTGGTCCTTCATTAAAAGAGATTATTGGTAACCTTGGAGAGAAACTGAGTGTGCTAAGATTGGAAGCTGGATTATAAGGGGTTAAAAAGTGAGGGGGAAGGTGAAGAAGTAAAGGCAGGGAGTATCAGATAAGGCAGCAGATACACTGCTAGGGCAGAAGAAATCCAGGAACCAGCACTAGAAGTGCATAATAGAAATATAATTTGGGGATATTTAGTGTAGGGACAGATAGCCTCAGGCATCTTCCTAATTCTTGAGAAGGCATCTCTCTATTAACTAACATTTAGAAGAAAGCTTAGAGGAGGTTTTGTAGTACAGGCTTATACTGATAAAGATACTGAGGCCCAAAGAAAGGGGAGTGACTTTTTCCAAGATCAGGAAGTAATAGAACAAAGAATTCATTCATAAGGGGGACCCTGAGTTTTCTTTGTTTCTTTCTCTCTCTCTTTTGAGGGTTAAGTGACTTGCCCAGGAACACAGAGTTAAATAAGTGTCTGAGGCTGAATTTGGACTCAGGTCCTCCTGACTCCAGGGCCAATGCTCAGTCCACAGTGCCACCTAGCTGATCCTGAGTTTTCAAGCAAAGCATACTGTGTTCAAAAGCAAGGAAGGGTGATACATCTTAGAAATAAAAAATACATGTAATGTACATAATAAAACATGTACACATGTATGCTATGACAGCCTGTATTTAACATGTATCTGTGCATATTGTATACACACATCATCCTTCCTCGTTTTTGAATGCAGAATGTTTTCCTTGAAAGTAGTATGTGTGTGTATGTGTGTGTAAATCCACGTATATGTGCTTGTTTGTATATAGATATAGAGACAGTGTGCTCTCTATGTTTTTTGGAGGGAGGGAATAGCTCCTACCTATGATTACACTGGTGTAGGACACTTGTAATAAAGAAATTTCCTATATGCAGCAGCTGTGTGCCTTAGAGCAAAAAAGTTCTTAATGGGGGGGTCCATAAACTTAAAAAAAAAGTCAATGACTATTTCCGCATAATCATTTTCCTTTATAATTGTATGTAATTTATTCACTTACAAACATTATTCATCAGACCGCCAAAGTAGCCCAAGACACAAATCGAGTTAGGAATTTTTGTTTTAGAGAGTTGCTTTGGGGGCATTGACAGTTTAAGTGACTTACCCGGAGTCACATAGTCAGTATGGTGTCAGATTCCTGTCTTGAGCCCAGGTCTTGGTGACTGTGAATTCTCAGTCCTCTGTACAGGATACCATATCATCTTTCTAATCATTCAAATTAAACTTTGACAAAGTTTGGGCACTTAAGGGTATAATAAGCTTAAACTAGAGGGGAAATTCACTTAAGAGAAATAAGTTGATGGCAACAGCAAATACTTACATCAAATACCTACGATGCACATTGTGCCAGATAAAAGTGGTGCGTGTTGAGGGTTTGTTTCCTCCAAAAGAAACTGAAACCAGATGCTGTGCCTTTTTGTGGTGATGCCGGCCACACCTCAGACATTCACAAAGGTTTTTGCGGTTGGGGTATTTGTTTCATATGGCAGCAGAGAATGATTATCCCAGGGGAAAGATGAAGAATCTAGCTGCTTTCTAGAAAAGACTTTACCTGTATTGACTGTGGCAGATCTTTCACAGTTGAGGTTTTGTGAGCTAATTTTGAAAAGAAGACAAGTCCATTTAATTCAGTTCAGTTCAACAAATGTCTATTACTACTATATAGGACTGTTACTGTTCTATCCTACTATGTAGAAGTGACTGTACTGGGCTCTGGGGATACAAAGATACTGTAGCGAGTAGGAATCTTTGAGAATCTTTCTGTCTTATGTAGTGATAAACAACTACAGGGATAACCGTAATATAAAAGTGCTGAGGGAGGTTCAAGGACCATGCCATGAAAACCTCAATGAGTAAATGAATAATCCCATTCGGCCGAAGAGTTAGTCTTTATGGAGGAGGTGATCTTTAGGTCAAAACTTGAAGAAAAGGTGGTGGAGGTTCAAGGGAGACTACTGTCTAGAAATGGGGGATTGTTGGCCCTGAGATGAGAGAAGGGAAGACATGAACCATGGACAGAGAGTGGTCCAGTCTGACTGGAAAATAGAGCAGTTCAAGGGAAGTGGCTTTTTAGATAAGGCTGGAGAGGTTAGAGGCAGATTGTAGAGGGCCTTGAATGCTAAAGTCAGGAGTTTACACTTGATGCAGTAGGCCCTGGAGAGGCTTTTGAGTTGATGAGAGGTGTGTTTATAGTGAACCCTTAGAGAGATCAGTTGGGCAGTTCTAAGAAGGATGGATTGGAAAGGATGTAGACTGGAGACAGGAAGACTATTTAGGAAGCTGTTACAGAGATTAAATAGAATAGTGTCTTACCTAGAAAGGGAGGGTCAGTTTGAATTTGAGTTATGAATAATATTTGGATATAAATCCAATTTTATTGTGATTGAGAATGTAGTGGTCATTAATTTGAGCTAATTGTCAAGATAGGGTTGCTGATTAGTGGTAGTGGTGACCTGTTTTAATAAATTGATTAAAATAATTCATAATTAGTGTATTGTTGGTGTAAATAAGCTTTATTGAAACATTTGAAAATGTTTGTTCTATGTAGTAGGTTAAACAGCTCTCCTGCAATCCTGTGTACACTAGTAGTTTAGTTAGGATAGCGTGTTTTAGTAGGATGTGGACTGGCCCCGTGATTTCATTGGTATAAGGAACTCTCAGGTGAGTGAACTCCCTCTAACCAGTACAGGTCAGCATCTTCTCTGAAACTTAGAGCTTTGCCCAGAGTGACATAGCTGGTATGTGTCAGAGACAGGACTGGAACCCAGATCTTCCTGACTCCAGGTCCAGACCCTCACAGTGGAATGAATATGTTTAGTGGCCAGTGGAGCAGATACACTCCGTTTCAATGTCAGAAAACTGGTCTTCTTAGGAAATAGGATTTGGAGGCCTGGGCACTGTGATGCCTTGATTCAAAGTGGGTGGCACAAATGGCATTGGTTGCTAAGGCCCAAATCCAGCTCAGAGTCAATTCACAGACAACAAGCCACTTTGGACTTTTAAACAGCAAGGTGGCACAGCTGAGTGCTTGACCTGGAGTCAAGAAAACCTGAATTCAAATCTTGTCTCAGATACTCACTAGCTGGGTGAACTTGGTCAAGTCACTTAACCTCTATTTGCCTAGGAGGCAGCTAGGTGGCTTAGTGGATAGAATGCTGGACCTGGAGTCAGGAAGACTTGAGTTCAAATTTGGGCTCAGATACTTACTAGCTGTTAGACCCTGGGCAAATCACTTAAGTGCTGCCTCAGTTCCCTCATCTGTAAAATGAGGATAATAAAAGTGCCCCCCTCTAGGGTTGTTAAGGATAAAATGAGATCCATGTAAAGTGCTTAGCACAGTATCTGGAATCTAGTAGTAGCCATATAAATGTTAGCTATTATTGTTGCTTTATTAAGAGCCTCTGTTGGCCTCAGTTTCCTCATCTATAAAATGGGAATAATGATAGCACCTCCTTCAGGGGCTTGTTGTAAGGGTAAAGGTAAAATGCCCTATTTGGAAAGCGCTTGGCAAACCTTGAAGTGCCATCATTACTGCAGCTGCTGCTGTTGTGCAGCTAGTTGTCACAGTGGGCAGAGCACCTGGCACAAGGAAAAGTCATCTTCCCGAGTTCAAGTCTGGCCTCAGATACTAGCTTCATGACCCTGAGCAAGTTACTTAAACCCTGTTGGCCTCAGTTTCCTTATCTGTAAAATGAGCTGGAAAAGGAAATGGCAAACCACTCTAGGATCTTTGCCAGGAAAACCCCAAATGGGCTCATGGAGAGTTGGGCACAACTGAACAACAACATTATTACTGTTATTACTGTTATCCCACTCAGAGTCTGCCCAGCCAAGGGCAGAATATACTTTGCTTTGTCCTGACAGGATAATTGAGGGAAAGAATGAGGAAGGCAGAGGGGGACAAGCCAAAGTATATGGAAAGGGAAGATCAAAAGACACACTATACCTTATTAAAAGTGAGAAGATGATGTGACCCCACCCCAGGGTTGCAGGGTGGCTTTTCTCAAACCCGTCATCTCATGGAAGCAAACAGGCTCCCCTCCCCCTGCCCTTTTGTGGTGTTCTAGCAAAGTGCAACTCAGGTTAAATATAAAATTCATAGCATATATTGAGCAACTATTTTGTAGTTATCTATATATAAATCTATTTTACAGCGACGCAAATAGAATAGATTATGGAATGTCAGCGTGTAGATAGATTCAGAGTGCTTTTTCACTAATATACCTAATGATTCGTGCTGAGAATACCCAAGTACTGTACTGTACATTTTAAATGGATATAATTAAAATAATGAGCTCTATTTTAAAAGTGATATATGAAAAAAAATTTAAAAATGGAACTAGAAGTATCTGCACTACTAATTCAAAGTGATATAACTACTTTGTGGTGCCTTTGTTATTAGGATACCTAATTAAATGCAAAGATTGGGAGGAAAGCAACATTTGGGCCATAAATTTAAAATGCAGAAGTCAAGAAATAGCTGCAGTGACAGGCCTTCCCCTCCGCATGAGGAGGACTCAAGGGCATGGCACTGAAGGGGATGACTAGTCGTGCGAAAATAGAACAGGTGTACCACAGAGGTGACATGACAGTGGCCCGGAAGCCAACCCCCGAGCCTGAGCACGGAAGCTAGGATGTGTCTGGTTCTTCTTTGGTGGTCTTTGTATTATCTGGCAGACTGGATGCTGACTTTTGGGATTGGCTGGGAGCAGCTGATAACTACCCTGTGGGGTGAAGCATTTTCACCAGGGTAAGCAAAGGCTTCCAGTCAGCTAAATGCAAAGGGTTAAAACAGTCAAGGTTTGAGTGAGTTTCCCTCTTATCCTGGCTCTGTAGTCTCCACGGTTTGACCCTGTTGCCTACTTTGCCCTGTTTCCCCACCCCCCATTAAGAATACTTCTTACACATGCTGTCACCCCATCCTCAAACTATACTCCTGGTCACAGCCAAGGATCTAGATTGGTCATTTAAACCTTTATGGGTATATGAATGAAGGTTTTCCCCTTCCTGGGCATTTTGGGCCTGACATTTCTTTGTAGACTTAAAATTATTTTCCTGTTAAAGAGAAATTTCAGGCATCAGCTAGGAGGCAGGTGATTATTGGGAGGTGGGGAGGGGCAGGGGCCTTCTTGAGGCCTTTTGAAATGATGCCCACTGTACCAGGCAGTGAGCTGGTATAGGTCGAACCACAGACTTGGCACCAGGAGTCCTGGGTTTCTGGAATCTTATTAACTTTGTGACCTGGAATGAATAACTTAGCTTGTTTCCTCCCTTGCAAAAGGGCATGATGATGATAATAGTAATAGCATCTGCCTCTTGGAGTTGTAGGAATCAAAGATCATCTCAGTAAAGAGCTTGACAAACCTGTGTGAATATTGGCCTTGCTGTTGTCATTACTTAAAGGTAAAAACCTGACTTGGTTTCTTTTCTGCTTCCTCACTGAAGCCTTCACTTAGCATTATGTTAACTTTGGAATCAGAAGGCCTGGGTTGGAATCCTGACTCTGCCTGCTTCTGCCTCCAGGACTGTGGGCATCACCCACCTTGTCTGTCAAGTGAAGGGGTTGGACTCAGGCGTCCGTGAAGGTTCGTGTGGTTCTCCGCTCCTAAGTTGTCACTCTCACTTGGACTCTGACCCTCTTCCTCCTGGCAGTGTTTGTTGAACTTCACAAAGCTTCCACCTGCAGTAGAATCCTAGAGTCCTAAGAGAGCAGAGCTGGAAATGAGGGCACACAGCCCTCTTACGTTACTGACAAAGACATTGAGACCCAGAGCAGAGAGTGAGGGGCTGACAATTTTGTGCAACGCTGTTTCACTTAAATCCAATTTACTTGCAAGTCATCACCCCATCATGTTACTATAGGTCCTCTTCAAAAATAAAGGACAAACAAGAATCACACACACACACACACACGCACACACACACACATGAGACTAAGGGTGGGAAATCCAGTTAGGAGAGAAAATATATCTACCTATCTATTCACACACATATACATACATAGACATAGACATACACAAATATATCTATAAGATTTAATGTGTATAAATATATGCCCACATATATAATATGTAAAATATATGTAAATTTTGTCCAGTCATTTTTAGTTATGTCCAACTCTTCTGTGATCCCATTTGGGGTTTTCTTGGCAAAGATATGGAGTGGTTATATGTGAATATATATATATATATATATATATATATATATATATATATATATACCCATACATGTGTGTTATGTATATGTAGGTATGCATATGTGTATTTTGTATATACACTACATACATATACACATGTCACACGTGTATGTATAAACTGTACAAGATATATACATATAAATATATACTTATGGGATGCACGCACACATACACACGTATCTTCTGACCAGATTTCAGGCCAGCCTTGTCTTCCTTCTGCCTTTAACTTCCCTGAAAGCAGAAACAGTCTCCTGGCTCTCTGCACCCTAACTACCGCTCCTCAGCAAAACTCATTTTTGTCTCTCAAGCCTTTGAGTCTGACCTGGTCACCAAATTATTCATCTGTTGTTTATCTGCAGGGTCTGTTGTACTGCTTGCCTCTTATAGCCTCTGCCTCCACTCTCTTGGAAATAGCCACAACTCAATCTATGTCCTATATTACGCCCAATTAAGAGGGCTAATGATGCTAAAGCAAATATGTAAATTGGGAGTGCATGAGTGAACTCACATTATACATTTAGAGACCTAAAAAAATGGAGTCCCCATGATTTAGTAATAGGATAGCAGAATTTGAGCAGTAGAAGGGACCTTTAAGATCATCAGTTAATGATGGTGTTTTTGACAGGAGATCATTTAGCCTTGATACGAACCTTTTCAGACCCTGGACAAGGTATGCCATTCCCTTGTTGGGCAAGTCTAGCTGTTAGAAAGTTCTTCCTCATATTGAGCAGAAGTCTGTCTCCCTGTAACTTTCTCCCACTCGTCACAGTCTGCCCTCTGACCTGCAAATGTTTTCCTCTCCCATGCCAAAGCTTTTTTGGGCATTTGAATACAGTCATCATCTTCTTGCTCATTTTTCTTTTCTCTGAGCTGAACCTCCTGGGTTCCTTCCACTGATTCTCATAGGACATGTTTGTATCCTTTTCCACCCAGGTTTCCCTCTTTTGGGTATATCCCAGTCTGTCTTAAAAAGCTTAAAAAACTGATATTCGGAAGTGAACACACTTTTTCTAATGTGGTCTGACCAGGGCACAGTGGGACAATCTCCTCCTGGGATTTGGGCAGCTTTCCTTCTTTTAAGACAATCTGCCATCACCTCCAGGAAATTTGACATAATCAGGACAGTGTCATTTCCAAACAGGGACATATTGGAGGGACTTTATCTTCCATTCAGGCTCAGGGCTGGACCTCTGCCATGATAGTAGCAAATGCCATTGGCCAGCACATGCTTCTCTGTTCAGTGACACTCAGAAGATAGTAATAGAGTTGCCGGTCATTCAAGGGGCAGTGGAGAGGCCTAGTCATATGCTGGACATGTGGAAGCAGAAGCAAGTTACTAGCAAGGAGTTGCATGGGAGAAGCAGTGCAAAAGATGTCTTAAGAGACATAGGTGGCCAAAAAAGATGGATGAACCAGTTATATGGTGAATGAGGGGTATCCAGTGAGCAGCGTACGTGCTCCGTGGGTGTCCATGCAGTGTCAGGAGCTGAAGAAGGCCTTTTGTGTGTTGACTGGACAGGAATTGCATTAAATGAGAAAGCCACTTTGTCACTGGAAATAGTCCCCGTACCAGTGAGATCACAGATCCCTCCAAGCACCAAATGAAGGTCCCGTTAACTTTTGCCATTCGCTACTCATATTAAGCTTGTAGGTAACTAAATCTCTCTAGATCTTTATCACATGAAGAAAACACTTTCTTTGTTGAAGTAGTGGTGGCGGTAGTCGTGGCGATGGCGGTAGTGACAATGATAGTTAACGTCTGTATAGTACTTTGAGATTTGCATGTTTGATTCTCATGTCATTGGAGAACAAATCCAAACTGAAAAAAGTTCTAGAAAGAAATGTATTAAGTTATCCAGCAGAGGAGAGAGTGAAAAAGGTGGCCCACTACCTCCAAGCCTCTAAGATTTACCCCACACAGAATTAAAACAGTCACAAGAAAGCAACGGCTGGTTAAAGGTAGTTGAATTGTAACTGGACTTAGTTTACCTACAGAGCTTGTTTAAATGGGCTTGTTTCCTTAGGGAATATGTGAGATTATGGCGTTGCTTAATTAAGTTTTTTCAACTTTTATGACATTGAAAGAAACATGGGATTGTGAATTTTTTTTTAAACACTTTTTGTGATGTTCTTGGCCATGTGTGTTCTTTCAGTGCCTGGGGAATCTTCCTGTATTGTGGAGTATACTTGTTTTCTGTTACAAATCTAACTGACTTACAGCCCCTGATATTTACTTATTTTGATCCCTCTAACTATGCATTGCCCCCAGTCTGGTACCTACCCCTCTGTAAAGGAATTCTGTCAAGCTTTAGATAAAATGAGCAGTGAAGGGGATACTCTCCTAAGTTACTTAACCTAGCTCTTTGGCTCTGATAATTGTGCTTTCCATAGTATAGGAATGCTGGGCTTTAAAAAGGCCCCAAGGGGGGAACCTGTAGGAAAACCTAATTTTATTGTTTGAACCTAACCCTGTGTGACTGAGAGACCAGAGTTGTTGCTTAGAGACTAGATTCATTTGATGCTTAACTTAGGGCATCCAGGTTATGCTGACCCCCAAAATTTTAGGGATCTGAAGATTGATGCAAGGAATGTAAGGAATTCCTTCTGTTATACATCTTTATCATATTACATATTTATCCTATTAGAGGTGAAAATTCTACCCCCAACATTCCTGTTAGGAAAGGGGGAAGTCAGCACAACCTGGACGTTCTGAGTTAAGCATTAAACACATCTGGTCTCTAAGCCAAGCGAGGGCTAGGTTCAAACAAATGCAAGTAAGTTTTCCACATTCACAACAACCCTGGGTGATAAGTGCTATTATTATCCCCTTTTTACAGGTAAGGAAACTGAGGCTGAGAGAGGTTAAATAACTTAACTCTAGTAAGTTATTGACTCACTCCTATATTGCAATAACAAGATGGTTGATCTCTTTGCCTCAACTCTCTCTCCTTCGCTGTCCATCTGCCACTTAGCTACCAAGGTGATCTTTTTGAAACACGGGCTTAACCACATCCCTTCCTTACTCAGTAAAGTCCAGTGACTCCCTATGACCTTTAGGATCAAATATCAAATCCTCTGTTTGGTTTGTAGAACCCTTTACAACTTGGCCCCTTCTTATCTTTCAAGGTTTAGAAGAAAACTTTCTTTACTCCCCTCTACGTACTCTGTGATTCAGTAACACTGGTTTTCCTGCTGTTCTGCATCCCTTCTCCCAACTCTGGACCACCCCCCACACCTAGATGTTCTTCCTTCTCATTTCTGCCTTTTGGCTTTCTTCAAGACACAGTTCAGCTCCTGTTTTCTGCAAGAAGCCTTTTCTGGACCCCCTTAATTCTAGTGCATTTCCTCTGAGATGACCTCTGATTTACTCCCTACATATCTTATATGTGCACAGTTGTTAGAGTATTTCCTTCATTAGAATATTAGCTCCTTGAGGGCAGGCAGGGACTCGTTTTGCCTTTCCTTATATCCCAGTGCCTACTACAGTCTTTGGCACATAGTATGCCTTTAATAAACGATTATTGTCTTGTTAATGCCAAATCCAATGTGTTATAAAATTCCAGTTTATTTTTGGTTTTTATTTTAACTTTTCTTTTGTATTCTGTAGGGTGTCAGTGGTTGTAACCTACTCTTCACTTCAGCCTGTTGTGACTGGCTGTACAGGGTCTCTACTTTCCATTGACTGGGATGGTTTACTTCCTCAGTCACCCTTTCCTAGGCATGATCAATAGGAATTGTAGGGTGTTCTCTGATGTTCAGATGGGTGATATTCAGAGCACTGGGGGAGAAGTCAGGAGACCTGTGTTCTAATTCTAACTCCATTGCTAATTTGCTGTGTAACCTTTAGCTGGTCAAAGAATCTATGTTAGTCTTAAATTTCTCTTGAAATAAAGTGGTGGGAAGAGGTTTTCATGGGGATAAGGACAAGAAATCTTAGTGCCCTACTTGGTTCCCAAGGCTGTTGTGAGGATCAGATGAGATAATTAAGTGACATGAGTTTGTTTTGTAAAAGAGAAAGGGGTATATAATAAAGTAGTGCCTCAAAATTGCAAATTAAACCATAAAAACAAATTAATGGAATTCTTGTTGTATGAATGTCTTAGAATAGGGATTCATAGCTTAGCTACCTAGACTATGTCAAAACATCACAGAAACCCAGAAATAACCTTAGAAATGATCTTCTTCAGTTTTCTCATTTTACAGATGAAGAAACTGAGGCTTAGAAAGGAAGTGAGTTGTTTACTTTACCCAAGTACTAAAGGACAGAACTAGGTTTCAAATCCAGGTCATCATGGGAGCCTTCTCTCCTGGATTTTAATGATACCTTTTTTCCTTTTTCTAATTTTTCTCATATTTTTGTTCCTTCCTTCCTCCATCTCTTTACTTGGTCAGTTTTTGCCCATTCTCTTTTTCCTGTCTCTCTCCCTCCCCATCCTGCTCATACCTATTAGCAGCCTCCTCACTGAATCTTAGGCTTTAGAAATAGTAAGGGACCTTAGAGATCATGTTTTTTCATTCTCTTTTGTCACGTAACTCAGAAAGGGTTTGAAGAGACTCCAGAACTCTGGCCTAGAGCCTTGAATGGGAGGCGTCAGGAGGTCAATAAGGGCTAAGGGAACAAGTGCATTTTCCTGTTTCCCATTTGGGAAACTGGGAATTTGGGAAGAGCATGTGTGTCACCATTTGGCTAGTAATAATGTCTCTGCATGGCTTCCCAGGGTAATGCTGTTGTACCTGAGAGTGCTGTTTTGTGGTTTACAGTTCTTATTACTGCTAAAAATGTTCTCTATTACTATTCTTTAACCTTAGTGGGGCTCTGTGATTTCCATTCAAGAATGTATTTTAAGAGAATGAGTCCTGCTTTTAAATGGCCCACGCTGAGTCTGTTCCACCTTTGCCAGAATGAGAGAATGTGTGTGTGTGTCCGTGTGTGTATCCCCATATACATTACTTTCTGGGGTTAGGGAAGGTATTTTTATTGAAGGCTCCAAGGAAGAAGGGGTGGTACACCTTACCTGGGGCTTGAAAGAAAGGAGAAGTAACTTCCTCTGTTCTGGGCACAGGAAACATCACAAGCAAAGGCACTGAAAAAGAAATGAGAGTAGTCTGTTTTAAGAATATAGAGAACATGAAAGGAGAATAATGAGTCAAAGTAATTTGGAGTCAGATTGTAAATGGCCTTAAATATCAGTTTTTTAAGTGTATAGTTTGTAGGCAGTGAAAAGGCACTGGAAATTTTTGAGTAAAACATGACATAGGATCATGGGTTTAGAGCTAGAAGAGACTAGTTAAACATAGATACTCTAACTCCTTTTCCAGGAGCTAATTCCACCCCAAATACAGTAACTCTCCCCTCTCCCCCTTTCTTTCTCCCCCCTTTCTCCCTCTTTCTCTCCCTTCCCCTTCTCTTCTCCCCCCCCCCCCCCCCCCGCCATACACATACTTTCATATATAATCTAGTCCAAATTTCTCATTTTACAAAGGAAGAAATTGAGGACAGAAAGGTTAAGTAATTTGTCTCAAATTGCACTTTCAGTTTCTGGGGGCCAAACCAGAACTATAGAGTTCAAATCTCTTGACTGTAAGCCCTACAGATCTTTTACTTTTAAGCATGCTGAGTAGGGTCCACTTAGACCTCTGGAGGTTCAAGACACTGGTTGGGAACCAAGCACTGTGCGCTTTTTCAGCTGATCTTAGCTCAGGTGAGGATTGTGTTTGACTCAAGTGTGGTTCATGGGTAAGTGACCCTAGACTTGACTAATGTTGTTTATCCACGGGAGGTCAGGACTGATCACCCTGTTGTGGCCTGATAGGGACCAACCTGTATCCCTGGAGGCAAGAGCCACAGAGAAGAAGCTGAGCTCCTCAGAGCCAACCAGGCCCAGCTGTTCCTGTTGATTCACTTACTCACTCACTCACTGACTTACTCATTCACTCACTCATTCATCTTTTCTGCCATTAAGGAAACCAAGTGGTTTGGCGAGTTGCTAAGGAGGTGGAGGAAAAGGATGGAGGGGCTTGCTGAGCTAGCTGTGGGGTTGGCTTCAGGAAGAGTGAGCTAATAATCACATTTCTCTTTTCCTCAATGAACAAACCAGAATGAATACTGTGAGGTCTGACAGCTCTGACGTGGCTGACCCACTTGGAGAAGCTTTGTGCTCTCCTTGTAGGCAGCTGGGCTGGAATTGTTCCTGAAGACGCTTGTCTCTTCCTCTGGTCTTTGGCACTTTCCCTCCTCCCTCCTGCCCTTTTCCCCAGGGTAATTTCCTTTCCTTTGCCTTTCTAAGGAAGATCTCTATCCACTGTCGGTTGATGGGGACTTTACCTTTCTTTCCCAGTTCATTCTTTTCATTTCACGGAGGAGGCAGAAGCTTTTTTTCTTTACCAGCTCCCAGAAAAGAACTGTGGATCATTCTGGGGTTCAGGGGAAAATCCTGTTTTCCAGTCTTTTTCTTTTCTTTTTTTTTTAATCCTTAGATTTAGAGTAAGTCCAAGAGCCAGGAAATGGCCCAAAGCAGATGACAGACTCAAAGCCCTATTTGCTTTAAGTTTCTAAGATTCCTGTCACCATCCTCCTCCTCATCCACTAGCCTTTATTAAGCACTTTATACATATCCTGCCCTGCGTTGGACTCTGTGTGGGACAGAAGGAACTTAAGATTGCTCCAAGAGCTTACAAATTCATTTGGGAAAATGGGACATAAATCTTTGAATGTTTTCAGGAACATAGAATTTTAGAGCCAGAATACACCTTAGAAGTAATTTAATTCAGGTACTTCCTTTTACAGAAGTGGAAACTGAGGGATGAGGCAAAATGATAACCCAAGATCACTTAGGTAATGAATGGGAAAGCCTACTTGTTTGAATCTAGTTATTCTGACCCTAAACAGCCCCAGCGACTTAAGATGCTAAGTATCAGATGTGTGATAATAGGCTTTTTGTCCTGTAGGAGTTTGAGGGGCATGGGTGAGGATTACTGTGGCCTGGGGTATTTGAGGAAGACTTCTTGGAGGAGAAAGAACTTGAGTTGATCCTTGAAAAATAAGTAGGACATGGACAAGGAACAGTATTTTGTGTGGTCACATTGGTCTAGGATTCAGCAGTTTACATGATTTTTCAAAGGACAGATTCTCTTTTAAAAATAATCCATGTCAGGAGTCATCCATGACTCGTCATTATCGTCATTGACATTGTGGTAATAGTGAACTGGGAGGGACTCAGGGACAGGCAACCATAGAACCTAAGGACAAATCATCACACTATTGTCCCCTCCCTCCTTTCTTCTTGTTCTTCTTCTTCTTTCTCCTCCTCCTCCTTCCTCTTCTCCTCCTCCTTCTCCTTCTCCTCCTCCTCCCTCTTCTTCTCTTCCTCCTCTTCTCCTCCTCCTTCTTCTCCTCCTCCTCCCTCTTCTTCTCTTCCTGCTCTTCTTCTTCTCCTCCTTCTTCTTCTTCATCTTTTTTTCTTCTTCTCCCCCTCCTCCTCTTCTTTCTTCTCCATCTTTCTTCTTCTCCTCCTTCTCTTTCTTCCTCCTCTTTTCCATCTTTTTTCTCCTCCTCTTTCTCCTCCTCTTCTCCTTCTTCCTCTTCTCCTCCTCCTCCTTCTAATTCTCCTCTTCCTCCTCCACTTCTTCCTTCTTCTCTTCCCCATTCTCTTATTGATTTTCACTCTTTTCATATCTATTGACTTTTTTCCTATTGCCTACAAACACCATCATGTCTCCCATTCTTAAAACATTCTTTAAAAGATTAAATTAAATTCCTTTTAAAAATTCTTAAATTCTCCCTTGAGCTCTTTTTGTGGTGGCTAAGAATTGGAAATCAAAGGGATGCCCATCAATTGGGGAATGGCTAAACAAGCTGTGATATATCATTGTAATGGAATATCATTGTGTTATAAGAAATGACAAGCAGGATGATTTCAGAAAAGCTTGGAAAGACTTACATGAACTGATACAAAGTGAAATGAATAGCACTGGAACACTGTACACAGTAACAGCATATTGTTCAATGAAAAACTAATGACTCAGCTGTTCTCATTATAGTGATCCAAGCCAATCTCAAAGGATTAATGATGAAACACACTATCCACCTCCTGAGAAAGAACTGATATTGTTTGAATACAGACTGAAGCATGCTATTTTCACTTTCTTTCATTACAATTCTTTTATTTGAATCTTCCTTTACAACATTCTGTATATGGAAATGTTTTATATGATTGCACATGCATAACCTGTATCTGATTGTTTATTATCTCAGGGAGGGAGGGAGGGAGGAACAGAACTTGGAACTCAAAGCTTAAAAAAAAAGTTTAAAAATTGTTGAAGCATGTAATTGGGGGAAAAGTATATGTGTGTATGTAATTCTCACTTGATTCTATCATCCTTCCTAGCTGACTCTTTGAGAAAGCTGTCTGTACTTGGTATCTCCACTCTTTCCTATTGTTCTGAATCCTGGCAGCCAATCACATCATTCAATGGAAATTGCCCTCTGTGGTGTAACTAGTGATCTCCCAAATGACAGATCCAATAGCCTTTGGTCCTTCTGAACCTCTCTGCAACATTTGACACTGTTGGTTGACTCTGACCTTTGGAATACCCCCTCCTCAGTTGATTTTTATGCCATTGCTTTTTCCCAGTCCTTTTCTTCTGTTTCCTTCACAGGTTCTTCATTTGTCTTATAACCACTAACCAAGAGTGTCCCTCAAGGCTCTGTCCTGGGCCCTCTTCTCAAATGTTCAGCCCCCCTAGCCTCTTTTCTGATGTATCATCCCTCATCACTCCCTGCTCTTTGGACACCTTAAATTTAGTATGTCCTAACTATAATTCATGATCTTTCCTCTCCCCTCTTCCAAACTTCTCCATTAGTATCGCAGACTCCACCATCCCTCCAAGTCTATTAGTCAGCAACCTCAGTGTCCTCCTTGACTCCTCTCTCTCTTTCCCCCCCCCACATAGCCAAATGTTTCACCATATATTGTCATTTCTGTCTTAAAAAAACAAACTCCTAGAACCACAACTCCAGGCCAGCTCCTCACATGGACTATTACATTAGCCTTCGAAATGATCTCTGCCTGAAGTCTCTCACTCCCATCCATCTTCCACTCAGCTGCTAAAGTGATTATCTAAAGTATAGGTCTGACCATGTCATGCCTTGCCTCAGTGAGCTTCAGTGGTTCCCTGTTGCCTTCAGCATCAAATATAAAGTCCTCTGTGTGGCATTTAAAATTCTTCCTAAGCTGCCTGTCCTCCTTCCCAGTTTTCTTACCTCCACACACTTGAAAATCCAGTTTTTAAAGCCTACTGGCCTTGTTGGCAGTTCTTTGAACACACCATTCCATCTCCTGTCTATGTGCCTTTGCACTAGCTGTGCCCCATCCCTGGAATGCTCTCCCTCCTTAGCTTTGTCTCTTTCTCTGGCTTCTTTCAAGACTCCTCTTAGGTCTCAACTTCTGCAGGAGGCCTTTCCTAGTCCACCCACCTTCTCACATCTTCCCCTCTCACCTTGTCTCTATATATCTTATTCACAGGTTACTTCTACCATTGGAATGTGTGCTTCCTGAAGGCAGAGATGGTTTTTGCCCTTTCATTGTATCCCCAGTGGATAACACAGTACTTGGTACAAAGTAGGTATTTGTTGATTAGCTGATTACAAGACACTGTAAGGTGCTAGAGATAGAAAAGATAAAATGAAAACTAGCTTCTGTCCTCAAGGAGCTTACTTTCTGTTGGTGAACTGAAGACAAGAATGGAAGGAAGAACTTGCTTGATCTTGTTGGGGTTAAAGAGCCGTGTGTAGGTCTTGAGGGATTGGGAAAACCAAGAGGAATTAGGGAATTCTCTGTTGCCATTCTGATCCAACACCTGCTATTTTCATGACTTCAAAGCCTTAATAATCACCCATGTTAAAGGACCGCCATCGTTAGTGTTGTTAATAGTGCAGTGAACAACCTCTTCATGGAAGTAGCTCTTGAGTTCCATCCTCAGGTTGCTGTAGGATGACGAATTTTGGGGCTGTTTCTGCTCTCCAAGAACTTGTTGGCAGAGAGGGGTCTTGATATGTTTGAAGGGAGAGAGGACCCACATGCACCAACTCAGAGATTCTTGAAGTTGAAGTGAATAAATTATGCTAGCTAATTAAATTAGTCTGTGCTTTAATTAATTAGAATGATCTGTGTTAAAACTTGCTCATCTAATGGACTTTTTTTGTTCTTTTAAAATATATGTTGGTATCTCTTGTTTTTATATTGTGTCCATTTCTCAATGTATTCCTTCCTTCTTTCCCCTCCCATATAGTTATCCTTTATAGAAATAAGGATAGAGACTGAACCTATCTATAATTGGTATAGGGAACTCCCTCAGGTGAAGAAACTCCCTGTGCCAATGAAGATCAGCAAATTCTCTGCAAAGTCTTAAGAGTAACCTGCAGCACTTCTTAAACGGTGGGTCTTGGGGTCATGTCTCACAGTTTAAGAAACGCTGAAGGGTTACATGAATTTATGCTGAGTGAAAGGAGCCGAACCAGGAGAACTTTGTACGCAGCAACAACGACAGTGTGTGAGGAATTTTTCTGGTAGACGTAGTACTTCATTGAAATGCATGGACTTAAAAAATTTCCAATGGATTCTTGAGCCAAAACACCTTCCACATCCAGAGAAAGAACTGTGGAATTGGATCACAGACAGAAACAGACCATTTTCTTTTGTATTATGTTATGTTTTGTTTTGTGTTATGGTTTCCCCCATTCATTTTAATTCTTCTATGTAACATGCATTTAATAGGAATGTGTGTGTAGAACCTATATAAGATTGTATGCCTTCTCAGGGAGTGGGGAGGGAGAGGGGAATAAAGGGGAGTGGAAAAAAATCTAAGATATAAAAAAAATGAAACGCTGAAAGGGTCACCAGTGGAAAAGGTTTAAGAAGCCCTGACCTAGAGTACTTAGAGTTTTGATTGTGTAACAAAGAATTTTTTTTTTTAAGGGAAAGAAATAGTTCAGCAAAACTAAGTAGCACCATGGAAAAGTCTCCCATTCTATGTAACGTTCTACAACCATAGTCTTCCACCTCTGCAAAGAAGCAGGGGAGGTATTTCTGCTTTGGGGTCACATTTGGGCCTTAGAACTTCACAGCATTCTGTTGTCTGTATATGTCAACATTATTATGGTCTTGTGTATACTGTTTCCTGGCATCATCTCATATAAGTTTTTCCATGTTTTTCTAAGTTCATCATATTTATTGTTTATTATAGCACAGTCATATTTTGTTATATTCCTCCACTCTGTGTTCAGCCCTTCCTTGGCTGAAGGGCATTTACTTTTTTTAAAAAAATGAACTTACTTTTCAAGCATATTGGCTGGAAGGGGATGAGTTTGAAGGCTGCTTTAAGTACCATTTTACCCCTCAACCTGCCATGGAAACATACTTCATTTTTTAGGTTGTGTCTTAGTTCCTGCACCTTGAAAACGTGCATTATAATGATAACTTTCTAACTGTAAGGGGGGTTTAGAGGATGGAGGGATTTAATATCGGGGAAATGCTACAGACCCCATATGTAAGAGCTGAACTAGTCAGATCCCGGAAACCATTAGTCAGTGAATAAGGCTTAAATAAGGTGAACATCAAGGGTCCTTGCCCAAATTCAGAGCCAGGCCCCTGATCTCTTCTCTCTGCCTTTGTAGGGAGAAGCTAAAAAGGAGCCCGAAGAGTGCCAAGGCAGAGGATACGAGTCCTGTGCCGGCAGAGACTTCACTGTGCTTGGAGCAGGGGACGATGACAGACGTGAAGGTGAAGACGGAGCTTCCCGATGACTACATCCAGGAGGTGATCTGGCAGGACGACACCAAAGAGTCCAAGAAGAGCACCAAGGACGGGTCTGGGGATGTGCCCGCTGAGATCTGTGTGGTGATTGGGGGTGTCCGAAACCAGCAGACCCTTGGTGAGTGGTCCAGAGTGACTGCTAAAAGGTGGGAAGCTCACCTTCCTACTTTCTCATTGTCTTGAATAGTTTTAGCAGCAAGTGAGAGAGGATGGGCAGGACGGGGCCAGGAACTTGGGGAGTAACTTTGCATTTACTGTCCAGCATTTTAGCCAAGATCATCAGTCTGTCTTCCTCTCACTCCTTTGACATTCTCTTCTTTCTGGGCTTCTTTGTACAGAGAACTCTTGGATTCCATGGAAATAGGTTTCAGAGCAGGTCCTTTCCCTTCCCTTTGGCTCTTGAGCCAAGGAGGGAATGTGTTCTTGACTTCATACATTATAGCTTTTGATCTGCTGTCTACCACATGCCAGTTCTGTTGGTAGAACTGCTCCTCCTCATATCATCTCCCTCCATCCCTTGGACTCTTTCAGGACATCCTTTTATCTTGTTGCTGTCTTTATGTTAGTATGCCTTCCTCCTCCTCCTCCTGGGCTCCTTCCTTTTCCCCACTTTTCTTTCATCAGGGAGATTAAGATTGAGCTCTCACTGTGAGTATGTGGGAGGGGAGCATGGCCTCACCTCCTCAAAGAAACATGCCAAGTTATTTATGGCAGAATTTTCAGTGACTGTCTGTTGCCCACAGGTTAAAATATACTTCATCATTCAAGACCCTTTTGGGGGCAGTGGAAAAAATGAGTCCTAGATTTGGAGTCAGAGGAATAGGGTTCAAGTACCAGCCTCTTTCCTGGGCATTTATAAAATGATGGGGTTAGACTAGTTGACTATTGAGGTCACTTTCAGCTCTGAATCTCTGATCCTATCTTTCCAGAATCCTTTGCTGTCCAAACTGGTCTCTTCACTGTCCCATCAGCCCACTGTTCCCATGACTCTTTTACCTAGACAGCCCATGTTTGAGACCCAGCTCAAACCCCGCCTTCCTCTATGAAGCCTTCTCCAACCACAGTAGTCTGAGATAGTCCTGAACTCCTATGGCACCTCCTAAATCTGACCTACACCTTTGGCACTAATCAAGGAGTGCCCTTTATATTAGTTATTTTATCATAGTTCTGTGTCTTGTTTTCCCACTAGACTATAAACTCCTTGAAGGCAGGGACTGTGTATGGACTGTCTTTGTACCCTCCTCCTCATGAGACTTGAGCACCTTCATAGTAGATGCCAAGTAAAGACTGACGGCCAAAAGAAACCTATGTTCTCTGCTTTTCATTTTTTAAATGTTTAGGCTTTCTTAAAGTTTTCTTCCTGCCCTTTGTTTTTTCATCTTCATTTCCAACATATTCTGCTACCCAGTGAGTCTTTCCTTGTCACCGAGGTGAAAGGAAAAGAAATAGCTGTTCAGCCAAACCACCTAGCATGTCGCCTGCTCCTGGTAGTGTGGGCAGCATTCTGCACTTGTATCCATCTACCTTCTCAGCAAAAATTTCCCATCTCTTCAGAGCCAAGCTTGGTCATTGTAGCTTTATGATGGTCAGTTTCATTTTCTTTTTCTTTCTGTTTACATTGTTGTCTTCCCTGTATATATTGCTTTCTTGAATCTGCTTACTTCACTCTGTATCAGCTACTTTCATTCCTCCAGGTTTCTCTGAATTTTTCATTTTAGTCATTTGTGGTACAGTGATATTCTATTACATTGACTTCTCATACTTCGTTCAGCCATTCTCTAGTCTGTGGGTACCCACTTTGTTGCCATTTCTTTGCTACCACAAAAAGTGCTTCCTTGCTTTTTTTTTTTTTAATGTACTAATAGCTTTTATTTTTGCATCACATTCATTTCCAAAAATATATCTCCATTCCTTACACTTGCAGTGAGGGATACTGTGCCCCATCTCCCTCCCCTACACAGTGATCCTTCTCTTGCAACAAAGATTTTTAAGAGGAGGAAAAAGCTCTTCAGCCAAACTAAGCTGGGCAGTGACCACATCTGCTAACATATGTAATATTCCATATTCATAGCTCCCCATGTTTGAAATGAAGGGGGGAATGGACCCACCATTCATTTTAAACAGAAACTTTAATTCAGTGAGCAAACATTAGAAAGGGATTGAGCTACGAAGCATACGTTCACATACAGATACTGGTCAGAACTTTGAGCACCTCCCCCAAGGCCGATATTTAAATATTCTCATCCATCCTCTAAAGGCAGCCCCATTCCTTTGCACATCCACAAGTGGGGTGGCTGGCAGCTGAGAGGTTCCCTGCTTGCTAGATGACCTTCCCCTTCTTAGAGAAAGATAGGGCTAGACTTTTCATGGCCTTCACCAGGAAGGCTGTTGAATGCATCACCCCTCCCTCCTAAGGTATAGCCCCATCACCTGCCCTGTTAGGGAATGGGAAAAGCATTAGACTAGGAGTGAGAAGACCTGAGTTATAGGCCTCGTTGTGTTGGGTTTAGCTGAGTGGCCTTTGCTAAGTTACTTGGCCTCACTATTCGTTGTTGGGGATAACACCTTCCCTGGCTGCCTCACAGAGATGTTGTGGATAAATAGTGGGGCAATATGTGGGAAGTCCTATACTGATCTAAGGGACTAGTGTTATTATCATCTGAGTTCCAGAGCTTAAAGAAGAAATTAGGAGTGATGGAGAGAAGAGATGACATATGGAAATTCTCTTTGAAGTTCTCAGAGTTGTTAGGCAATGTAGTGTACTGGACTGGGAGTGAGAAGACTGACTGTTGGACACAGCAGTGCCACTAAAGAGATGGGGACATCAGGCCAGTTATCCCTCTCTGGTCTCAGCTTCCTCATTGTTAAAATGAGGAGGGCTTGGACTAAATGGTGTAGTTCTGATATTTGATGCAGATAGGAATTCGGAAGATCTTTGTGAAATGGTTTATTTCCCTGGCCTCCTGTTTATTGTCTGCAAATGACTGGAGAATCAGGCCACCCTCTATGTAAGAACCAGGGGAGTTGCCATTTTTGGCCAGACCCACCAAAATGAGATGGGAGCTCCCTCTAGTGTCCAGATTCCCACATTCCGTAATGAAACCAGGATTCCAGGGCCCAAACTAGCTCACTGGTGGACAGCAAGGCAGGCATTCCTTCTGAGCTCAGGACCTCAGCAGAGCGTGACATCTGCCAGGTGGAGAAGTCATTTAGGTTGCAGGAATGGGGCGGGTGCCAAGGGGAGCCAACTTGTAAAATATTTGAAATGGGGAGGAGGAGATAGAGGTAGGGCAGAAGCTGGGGGTGGGACTTGGAATGATTAGAGGGAACACCTTCTAAGCCCTCCAGAGCACCCTAGGATCCAGGAGGAGGGAAATTGTTGGCGAGTACTTTCCATTTGAAATGCTTCATTTCATGCCTTAGCTGCTGGAGAGCCTCTGGAACCAGCATAGTCCGGAGGCAGTTGGCAGTGAGTCCTCAGTTCCACAGAGCAGAGAGTCTCCTAAGTGTTCCCTTTCATTCAGCCACTTGCATGGTGCTTGCCCAGTATTGGGAGGCACAGAGATTGGCTCTGTGGATGAATAGCTTTCCTTTTTGATCACTTGAGGCTGTACTCTGTTTGAACTGGAGCACTCGGATGCCTCTTCCCTGGAGCCCCTGTTCTCCTCTCTCCCTCCCACATCCATACCCTCTCTAATAGCCATCAGACAAACAGTGTTCCCAAAGCTGCAAACATTATCTGTGCCACTTCCCCTGCTAGTGATGGCCTGAGGGCTGAGGCTCAGGGTAGGCATTTGGCAGCTTCTCTACTGAGGGAGGGGGAGGGTGGGAATGTTGCTTTTGGAAGGGACATCTATGTTTCTGGAGCAGCTGGGGGTACTTTGGGCTGGTTCCATGGCCTTTACTAGGGAGCAGAGGCTGGCTGCTACATTGGCTATTGCCACAGCATTCAGGAATTAATCATCTGGTGAGGGTTTCCCCTCATCTCTGTTCAAAATGTGCATTAAATAGCATTCTCATGGAATAGTTCACTAGGGGGCCAGAAGAGAATCCTGGAAAGATCTTGATTTTCTCCCTTTGTCAGGGACAAAGTGGCTGATGTTAAAGATGGTGGCTCTCATTATTGGGCAAAGACTGACAAGGCAGGTGACAAGCCAACTCAGTCATCAACTGAGAGGATGACTTTGGATCTCCCTGAATATGTGATAGCCATGGAAGAGAGCTGGCTGAATGGCAAGGTTGTTGGGCCTCATGGAAAGAGCTGTGGCCTTAGAGTCACAAGTCCTGTGTTCAGGTTCTGGGACTCACTAGCTGTGTCATGTTGAGCAATGCAGTTCCCATCTTTCCTCATCTGTAAAATGAAGGACTTAACTGATCTCTAAAGTCTTTTCCAAACTCTGTAAGCCACAATCTGGAGATACTGCCATAAAGACCTCCACTAACTGGGCTGTTAACATTCATGACCTTAAGTGTACCTGTCAGGGAAGAGCAGAACATTTTGCTTGGTTTTGAGACCTTGATGGTCTTCCATCATTGTCATCATCATCATCATCAAAAATGCTTACAGAATGAGGAAGGCTTTAGTTGGCTCTATTCTAAATGCCACAAGGTTAATAATAATAACCAGCTTTTCTGTACCACTTTTGGGTTTGCAAAGCACTTTACGTATGTTTCCTCCTTTGATCTTCACAGCAACCCTGTGAAGTAGCTATTATTAATACTCCCTCCCATTTTATAGATGTGAAAACTGAGACTGAGAAAGTGCCCAAGGCAGGATGTTAGCTTCAGTTCTCCTGATTCCAAGTCTAACACTCTATCCACTGTATGACCTAGATTCTATCCTTGGCCCTCAAGGAGATTATGAAGTCAGGGCCTAGATAGACTGACAGATCACAGCATCCACTTAGATTTTTTTTGTGTCATGGACCCCTTTTGTGAAGCTCATGGACCCTTCCTCAGAATTTTTTTTTAATGGATAAAATTAAAATGAAGAAGATTATAAAAGAAACAAAAGTTTAGTAAAAATAATAGTCTCCTTAGGGACCTGTGGATCCCAGGTCAGGAACTCTGGCCTAAAGATATGTTTCTGGAGCTAGATTAACAGCACTGCTGATGTCCAGGAGCATAGGGTTTATTGTGGTTATAGGTAAGTTAATGATTTGATTCAATAAACATTTTTTTCCTGAACTTTTGCTGTATACAATTTAGTGAAGGACCATGGGAAATATGGAGGTAATTAAGATCATATCCTCATAGAGCTTAAGGAGAACAGAAACATATAGAGAAAGGATGATGTCATAATGTAAGAGAGGGGAAAGATAGAGAGCTATGGGAACACAGAGAAGGGAGCATATATTGGTTTCCATTAAAGTCATTAAAGAGAGATTTTTAGGAGGAAGGGAAATGCAGTAGGAAGAACCCCGGCTCTGGAGTCAGAAAATACATTCACATTCTGCCTCTGATGCTGACTACTTGTGTAACCTTAGGCCAATATCTAGACCTCAGTTTCCTCATCTGTAAATTGAGGGCATTGGACAAGTCCCTTCAAGCCCTAGATTTATGATCCTGTTAACTCAAGGAGGCTTTTAGCACCCAGCACAGTCTTGCAAATGGCAGCTGCCCAGTTAAATGCTTGTTGAATTGTAGTGAAACAACATTAGCTGGGCAGTTAGGAGACCTGTGTGCCAGCCCTGGCTCCACCTATGATTGATTGTGCCACTTTAGACAAGTTACTTAATCTCCCAACTTCTCTGGACCTCAGTTTCCTCATAGGTAAAATGAATGGATTGGATGAGATGACCTCAGGTACATTCTGAATTTAAGACTTAGAGCTTGAGATCTGGTTGAGTGATTAGTTTATATTAAAAAGTGACCAATAGGCAGGACACAAGGAGGGACTTATGGTTTATTTAGACAGTAAGGGGTTTAGACAGATCTGGTGAGAAGGCTGGGGGAGTTAGGTAAATGAACAAGAATGAACGGAAGGCACTCCACATGGGTGTGGAGGGAAATAGCATGGGCAAACTAAAGGGTGGAATGCATATATTTCATTGACTTTTTAGTGGCCCCATGAACCAGGACAGGCCTGCAACATCGGAAGGAGTTTGCTTTACCAGTGAGAGGAAGAGAATGTGCTTGAAGATCCAAGGTGGGGGGCAGAACAGGCTGGGCCAGAAGCACCTCTGGAGGGTGGCATAGCTGAGCACAGAGCCATTGGGATGCAGCCCACGTGGGTTTTCTGCCACATAGCTAATGGATGGCACGTGACAGGCAGCAGCGGCTGGGCCAATTCTTCCCCATGGTGCCTGCTGACAGTTTTCAGTTTCTGTAGCTCTGTTGGCATGACAAGGTATGTAGAGTCTGCCAGAGTCAACACATGGCCTCCAACTCCCTGCCTTGTCTTCGCTAGCCTCTTAGAAGGCAGCAGCCACAGAAAGAAGTCCTGGATGTTCTCAGACCTGCTCAGTGTTTGCTGCTTGCTGCTGCCTCCACCAGGTCCAGCATTCAGATGTCAGGTCTTTCAGAGACTGAACGTGGTGCATTCAGAGACAAGGAGAAATGACTTCTCTCTGCCAGTTTTCTGGTCTGTCAAATGGCAGTCATGGTAATTGTGCTACCTCTCTCATAGGTTAGTAGGAAAATAAAATGAAATGATGGGTAGGAAGGAGCTGGACAGAGGGCCTTAGAGAGTGCTAAACAGATAGGAAGTGTTTATGTAATCCTGGGGTTGGAGCAACTCCTCTGAATTAGGGACCCAGGGAATGATTTTAGGATTGCCTCTCGTAAAATTTTTCTGGCTTCTTCTCCACCCAGGGAAACCCTGGGAATGTTTAGAGCCTGGCTCATTTTGAAAATCCCTCTGGAATGTGCTTTACCCAGGGAAATCCCAGGGACCTCAGTATCTGGCTCATTTGGCTTCCCCTAAAGGGCTCTCGGCTCCCCTGCAAGCACTCAGAGGAACAAGGCTGTTAAATCTAGAAAAGCTTTTTTATTTAGATAACAAAAACGCAACAAAGACATGTACCTGAGCCTAGAGATGGTGGAGAAAAAAAACTCTCTTCAACTTTCTGTTAAGACTGATGGTACAACACTGGGTGACTCTGGGTTGTTAGAATCAGCCTTCTTACCTTCTCCCCAACAAGACAGTCACAGGATTCCTGGGTACAGCACAGGGCAAGGTCCAGCTTGGCTCCTCTCCATAGTGGTTCTGCCTCTCTTTGGTCCTTGGTTCTAGCCTTTTCCTTGGACCTAGGTTTCCTGGTCTGTCTCCCCTCGCCATTATTCCCCTGTCAGTTCAGCAGGCCTCCATCTCACACCTGTCTCCAGGTCTGGGCACAGCTTCCCATCTTCATCTTGCACTGGCTGCTTGCCTCCAAAGGTCAGGTGGGTGCAGTAACCTTGAGCAAAGCTTATTGCGTCTATCCCCTGCTTCCCTTTGTGTCTGAGCTGCTACTGCCTCCCCATCTGGGTTTGTTCTTTTTGGCTCACATGTTCCCTTCTACACAGAAGCAGTTCTCCTCTTGACAATGCAGCCCAGGAGTCCCCTGCACATGCTAAGAGGGGCTTACTTCCTTTTGGGAGTGGGCTGGGGTGGGGAGGGACACATGCCCACTTCATTTATTTCAAAGATCTTTGATTTCATTAGTCTGGTTATTCTCTCTGTTGCATCTTCAGCTCAACTGCCCCTATAATCTTCCCCTCCCCTTCTACCCACCCCCACCCCCACCACCATCACCACCACCCCCACCACCATTGCCACTACCACCTAGCTAGCTAACATTTATATAGCCTTTTAAGGTTTAGAAAGTGCTTTACACATTTGATGCTCACAGTAATTCTACGTCTTGTCAGATAGGTGCTATCTTTATCTCCATGCTACAGATGAACAAACAGAGGCAGGCAGTGATTAAGAGATTTGCCCAAAGTCACACAGCTAGCAGATTTCTTCTGTAAGATTTGGAATCAGGTCTTTTTACCTCCAGCACTCTATGCACTGCCATCACCTAACTGCTAAACCTTAGGGACCCTGGGAGACAGCACAATGTGATTGATACAGTGCCGGAGTTAGGAAGACCTGTGTTTAAATCCTGCTTAGGTCCTAGTAAGTCATTTAATGTCTCGGGGCCTCAGTTTCCTCATCTGTAAGACAAGGAAGTTGGTCTCAATACCCTCTGAGGTTCCTTGCCCCCCTCTGGCCAAAAGGCTCATCATATAGTGACCAGTCTGTTTTCAAGTCCCTCTCAACGTAAGTAGGGCTGATCCTAAGCCAACAGACATCAGATTTATCATTGTATCTATCCTTGAAGCCTCTCCAGGGTGGTAGCACCTGCCCGAGCTGTTCAGCTGTCCTTGCCTTCTATAACTCCTCCATGACCAAGTATGAGATGAAGACTTTGATGAAGACATCATGACTTACTTGAGAAGCACCATGGAATGGGGGTGAGGGAAATGGCCTTGAGACCAATGAGGCATGGGCTCAAGTCCTGTCTGTGATACATACTGGCTGTGTGACCCTGGGCAAGTCATTTCCAGGGTCTGATTCAATCAGTCATTGTTCTCATGCTTAAGTGCTAACCTTCATTAGAAGAGAGGGTTTCTTCATTTATTAGTTTTCTATACCAGTGAAATCGTACGTCTGTTTTCCCTCTCTTATTTTGTATGTGGCCAAGATGAATCCAGGACTGAAGTAACAGAATTAACGGTACTAATTCTATTGATCAAGTGTATTTTAGTCACCACTTACTGGTATGGGATTCTCTTCGGTCTACAGCAAAAGACTAAATGGGGGCAATCACTACTAAATTAATATCCAGACATGTGAGAGCTTTTATTTCTGGAAATGTGGAGCATTTTGCAGGATCAGAACCTCTGTTCTAGTCTGCTGAGAGTAGTTCTTCCATGAGCTGTGATCTGGCTTACTCTGTAATACATGAGTATGGGGGTCATTGGCCTGCTGGTCCTCAGGCTTCGGAACCTCCAGCCTTCTGTGCCATGTGTGCTGATGGGGTACTTCTCACAGTGGCTCTGAGGGAGACTCGCTTGTCTGGCCTGACTGTGTGTGTGTGTGTGTGTGTGTGTGTGTGTGTGTGTGTGTGTCTGTGTGTGTGTGTGTGTCTGTGTGTCTGTGTGTGTGTGTGTGTGTGTGTGTGTGTCTGCATGTGTCTGTGTTTCTACCTCCTTTCTTCTGATAGCCTTTTCCCAGGCCTCCTCCTTTCTGACTTCCCTGAAGCATTCAGTACTATTGATCACCCTTGCTTCCTAGTTATTTTTTCCTCTTTCAGTTTTGGTGACACTATTCTTTCCTGCCTCTGATTACTTCTTCTCACTTCCCTTTGTTCTTTGTTTGATCATCCTTCATCTCATACTCCATAAATATGGGTGTAATGCAAAACTCTGTCCTGGGCCCTGTATAATCTATATATTCTCTCTGACTCTCTCTGTCTCTATCTTTCTCTCTCACACACATACACACAGACTCTCTCTTTCTCTCTATCTCATTCTTTCTCTTCCTCCACCCCATGGATTCATTTACCATCTCCATTAAGATAACTTCCAGATCCAGGTACCTGTTGGACATTTTGAACTGGATATCCTGTAGGCATTTCATACTCATCATATCAAAAATAGAACTCACTCTCTTTCTCCTTAATCCTCCCCCTTTCTCCATACTTCCTAGTCAGTAAATTTTTAATATTAGTAATAGCTAACATATTATTTACTATGTGCTAAGCACTTGACAATTATTATCTCACTTGGTCCTCACAACAACCCTGGAAGGTATGTGCTATTTTTATCCCCATTTAAGATGAGGAAACTGAAGTGGGCAGATGTTAAGTGACTTGCCCAGGGTCACATGAAGCTAGTAAGGGTCTGGGGTGCTTGCCATATGCTAGGTACTGTGCCATGTGCTGGGGATACAGAGAAAAGTAAAAATACAGTCTCTGCCTTCTAGGATCTTATGGGGGAGATGCAAAAAAAATTGTACAGAGAAGTTATATGCAGTGTAAATGGAAAATCATTCTCCCTTTCTATTGAGGCCACTACCATCCTTCCAGTTATCCAGTTTTGCCGCCTTGGAGTCCTGCTTGACAACTCCCTCCCTTTTACCCCAGATGTCCAGTCAATTGCCTCTTCTTATTGAGGCCACCTGCACAGGACACTCCATTTCCTCAGGGCAGCCCTCACCACCTATGTGCTGGGCTATCACAATATGTCCTTTCTGAGTCTCCTGGCCTTAAATCTCTCCCCTCTCTAACAGGTCTTCCACAACTTGTTTTCCTGAAGCACTGATCTGACCATAAACTCCAGGGACTTCTTGTTACTTCTGGCCTCAGACACAGGCTCCTTTTGGGCCTGCTCCAGCCGGCCTTCCCAGTCTTGTCTGGTGTTGCTCCCTTTCGTGCATGCTGCTGTCCTAGCCACGCTGACCTTGCTTCTGCTCTTCCTCCATGACACTGTTTCCCATCTCCTTGCCTTTGCCCGACTGCCTCCCCATGCCTGGAAGTCACCCCTCTTTCCCTCTACCTCTTAGCATTCCTAGCTTCCTTCAGATATCGCCTTTGTGAAGTCTTTCCTGATCCTGCCCAGCTGCACTGCCTTCCCTGCCCCCATAACTACTTTTTTGAGGGGTACCTTCTTACATATGTGTAGTATTCCCCCGATTGAATGTAAGCCCCTTGCAGGCAGGACCTGTTTCCTTTTAGTCTTTATGACCACAGTGCCTGGCTCTTAGGGGCTTACCATTGATGGATGGATGGATGGATGGATGGATGGATGGATGGATGGATGCATTGGCGGTACAAGCAGTATCACTTGGGCTTCTGCCAGATTGCTTCCTCTCATTTGGTAGCATTCAATTTGAGTAACGCTGTTTGACAGCCAGAGTTTGTGGGCATATGTGTCTCCTTGACAGAACGGGATCACTTAGTTGACTTGAAGCTTTAAAAATGAAATTAAGGCACACTCGGCTTTCTCATCCTGTGCCTTTTCTAGCCTAGCCACTTTCCTAGGAGAGACACTGACTCTTCCCTTTTCTTTTCCTCCCAGGAACTCATCTACTTTGGCTGGAATCCCGATCCCTTCTGGGGCTTTGGAATCCATCCTTATTCATTCCTGTGTCTTTAAGATGCATGCTTGTGGAGCAAAGAAAATGTTGTCTGTATAATGCCTCATAAACATTATAAGTACACAACAAACGTCATTAATTAGTCTGACAATCTGCTGCCAGCGATGGTGCTGACCCAGGCTTTCCGCATCTGGGACTGGGCCTCAGTCCAGCTCTCTTCTGTGTCCTCCTCAGTACCATGCCCCGGGACCTTGGGGAAAATGCTTAGTGCGCTGGCTGCACAGGCCAGAGAAATCTTGGGATCTGAGTCATCACATGTAGCAGGTTGTGTCTTGCTAGCCCTCAGGGTTCTTTGGAAGTGCTACAGAACTTGTCAGCCACATCTAAGACTTCCTTCTTGTTCTCCCTCTCTCCTCCCTCTTTCCCCTCCTCCTCCCTCTCTCCCTCCCTGTCCTCCTCCTCCTCTCTTTCTCTCTCTCTCTTCTTCTACCTTTCCCTTTTTCTCCTCCTTTTCCCTCTTCCTCTCCCTCTCTTTTCTTCTCCTCTTTCCCTCTTCCTTCCCCTCTCCCTCCCTCTCCTTTTCCTTCTTCCTCTGTCTCTTCCTTCTCTCTACTCCCTCCGTACCCTCCCCTCCCAACTTTTAACCTCACCATTATTACACAATTACCAAAGGCAGTAATTGGGTCTTCTCTTAAGACTCCTGTGTCCTATAACCCCAGAAGAGGTCTTTTTCCCCAACTCGTCCTGGAGGTGTAGCAGCACCTTTATTCTTTGCACTGACTGTTCCCTGTGCCTAGAATGTTGGTCCTTCTTATCTTCACCTTTAAAAATCTCTGACTTCCTTTAGGAATCAGAGGTTTGAACACTACCTCTGGGAGGCCTTTCCTACCGCCTTTCTTCTTCCTCTCCCTCCCTCTACCCCAGCTGCTAATGCCACCTCTCCTAAGCCTACCTACTCTATGTGTGTCTTCCTCTTTATGGATCCCCTTCATTACCATATAAGCTGTTTGTGGGCAGGGCTCTTTTGCATACACTAGTGCCTGGAACATAGTGAGTGCTTAATTAATGTTCATTTATTGATTGGACTCAGAATCAGTTCTTTTTTTTTAACTTCCTTTTCATGGTGTAAAAGTGTGCCTCAGTTTTCATGTCTGTTGAATGAGAGGCTTAGATCAGATAACTCTGAAGGTCCCTCAAATGCTTTGTCTTCTGAAGACCTTTATAAAAGGCTGCTTGGATTCTTATATTCTGTGATCCTTTGTTTCTAAGTTTCCTAGCCTTGTTTCTAAGACTGTCTTATTAGTCCCTGTGGGATGATGGCTTCACTCCTGGAACTGATGCCCAAAACTTTGTACCTACGAGCCTTACTTTAGGAGGCATTGGCATCACCCAGAGGCTGGGAATCGGGCCCCTGAATAGCCTCCCTTGGAGATCTGGAGCACTGGGAAGTTGTCTCAGTGCCGCTTATGCTTCTTCTCCGGGCTAGTCTCCTTTTTCACAATGGCAGTGTGTCCTTACTGTGTTGACAGGAGCAGCTCATTAGCTTAGTGAATAGAGTGCCGGACTTGAGAGTTGTAACCCTGCATTAACCTCTCTCTTTCAATCTGTGCTTCTTCATCTGTAAAATGGGTCTATTAATGACCCTCACCTCTGCATGACAGGCCTCAAAGCACTATACAAAGGCTAGTTATTAGTATTTGTGCCAAAAGCAAAACTTCTATGGCTAAAGAAACTGGGACTCAAGAATGTGAAGAAATTTGCCCAAGGTCTCACAGCTCACTAACAGCGTAACTGGATCTAGAACCCAGATCTCCTCACTCACTGCCAGCTCAGGGTTTTTTTTCTCTACACCTAAGCTTTGGAAAATCCCTGGCTTTTAGGGCTCTTTTCTAATTGCTTGTGCTATTTAGATGGAAAAGCAATTGAATTCAGTCCCCATAGTGGACCTGAGTGAAACTGGTTTGAATTTTTGAACATGCATTGAGATATGCATTGGGTATGTGATGGCTGAGGCGGTGACTCTTAAACTGGGAGCAGCACAAAGCCTGGGAGGGGAAGAGTCCAGTTGGCCCAGCTGCTGACAGATGTTCTAGAGGCAGAATGTGCAAGATGGCTAAAAGGATAACATTCTTCAGCTCATCCTTCCTACTTCCTTCTGCTGCATCACTGGCCTCCATATGATCCCTTCTCCATAACCTCCCTGCCCACAAGATGGTACCATAATTAGCTGATGCTCAGTGCCTGAATCCCAGTATTCTATCCCTTTGCTACATTCTTTAGGCAATGAGTAGAAAAGAATAAACATTTTTTTAATTTAATTTTTTTAAATTTATTTTTACTTTTTAGCACTCACTTATACAAGATTTTGAGTTCTAAATTTTCCCCCTCCCCTCTCTTCTCCTTCCTCAAGACAGCATGTAATCTGATACAGGCTATACATGAAAAATCATGAGAATAAGCATTTTTAGGCACCTACTAGGTGCCATAGGTGCCAGGCACTATACCAAACACTTTACAAATATCTTGTTTGATGCCCATGGCTCTGCAAGGTAGGTGCTATTATCGTCTCTATTTTACATTTGGAGAAACTGAGGCAGTCGTTCTTGTTGGATTTTGTTTTGTTTTAAGTGACTTGCCCAGGGTCATATAGGTAATAAATGTCTGAGGCCAGATTTGAACTCTGGTCTTCCTGACTCAAGCTCTGTCTGCTGTGCCACCTAGCCATATGGATATTGTAATAGCATTTGTACAGGCTGTACTATGTGCCAGCACTGTGCTAGGCTCTTTTGACAAGTATTATCCCATTTTGATCCTCACAACAACCCTATGGGGAAGTGCTATTATTATTCCCATTTTTACAGTTGAGGAAACTGAGGCAAAGAGATGTTAAGTGATTTGCCCAGTGTCTGAGGCAAGATGTGAACTCATACCACCTTGACTCCAGGCCTATCCACTGTACCATATGGCTGCCTAATGAGAGCAGTCAGGGGGATGGGTAGTAAAACTCTTCTCCCTTCTGTGCAGAGGCTGTGATCCAGGAGGCTTCTCTCCAAAGCCTCTGTTTCTTTCTCCAGCTCTACCTGATGTATAGAGACACCTGTACTATGTGCTATGGGGGTAAAAAGAGCAAAGTAGCATGTCATCTGTAGCCTAGAGAAGTTTTTAAAAGACAAGACTTGCTCCATGATAAAAGGTCACATGTATCACAGAATCTTAGTGTGGGAGGGTACCTTGGACCTTATCTAACCCAGTCTGTGCCTGAGCAGGAATCTGTGGCATAGAGACCTCTGGGCACAGCTTCGATCCCCCCTCCTCTTGTTCTCTTGCATTGCACCCACATCTGTCTGTCTGTAGCCTCCACCCACTGATCCCCATTCTACCCTCTGGGACCACGCAGAGCAGGACTAATCTCTTCTTCTTATGATAACCTTTGTTGTCTTTTTCTCTTCTTCATGACTGCCCTTCATATACAGCCTTGAAGGCAGCTGTTATTTCTGCTGGGATCTTCCAGTTTGAACATCCCTAATTTTAAAAAGAAATTCTCCTGAGGCATGATCTCCTGGCCCCCTTGTTGTCCTGCTTGCCCTCCTGGACCCAGTACAGCTTTTCAGTGTCCTCTCAGAATTGAACAGTGCTCCAGATAATGTCTGCCCAGAGAAGAGGACAGTGGGAGTATCTCCTCCTATGCCTCCCTTTATCAAAATAAGTTAAGATTGTATTAGCTTTTGGGAACTGCTGTGTTACATCGTTGATGCATACTGAGTTTTCAGTCTGTTAAAATCTTTGGATCTTTTTCACATGACCATATATATACAGCCACCTCCCTGGTCTTGTTAGTACATTTGATTTTTTTTTTCCCGTGTTCACTTTTATCCCTATTAAATTTAAGCTTACCAAATCTGATCATTGTTCTAGATTATCAAGATTTTTTTTAAAAGATCTCAACTCTCATCCAGTGTTTTAACTAAACCTCTCAGTTTTCTAAATCAAGTCATCTATGTCTTGATTAAATGAGATAATATTTGTAAAGAGCTTAGCACAGTGCATGGCACAGATTGTGAGTTTAATAAATGCTTATTTCCTTCTTTCTTTCCTCTCCCTTACTTCCTTCCTCCTTCTCCCCCTCCCTTTCTTCTTTCCTTCCCCCTGACTTCCAACTTCCCTTCCTTCATCCCTGCTAGCCTGCCATTCATCATGTGTTCTCAATAAAGCCATGCTGCCTCTTAGCAGTTACCTCTTTTTCTAAGTGTTCCCAAACCATGCCTTTAATAATGCGTTCTAGGATGTTGCCGAGAATTGACATCAAACTTTCTGACCTCAAATGTGTGGACACATCTATTTTCTTTTGCCTTTTTTTTTTTTTTTTAATATTCCAGGCATTTGTTTGTCTCCAGTCATATGGCATCTTTCCTATTAGTTACTATTAGTGACTCTGCAACCCTGTGAGCTAGTCTTTCTGTACCCTGGGATATGATATGACTTATCTGGGGACCTGGTTAAGTGAATTCACCAAGTGCTCTCTTGTACTTTCCTCACTCTCCTTGAGTTCAACTCCCAGTTAGCCAGTTTTGTTTTGTCCTTCTAAAGTTGAGTAGCTCTGCCTTCTCCTTCATCTGTTACCATCTCCCCTAATCCACAAGGTAATCCTCTCTCTTCAATGATGACCCTAGAAATGCTTGTGTTGCTGTTGTTCCTAGCATCCATCATTAGCCTGCTGACACTGTTTTTATCCTGCCTCTCATTTGTCATTCACCTCAGTTACCCACTTATGAATTCTGAGATTACCTCCACACTGTATATATCTTGTAGTCGTGGGGTTGTTTGCATGTTCTTTCCTTCATTAGACTGTGAGCTCTTTGAGGTCAGGGACCGTTTTTTGCTTTTCTTTGTATCCCTGTATTCCTGGGACACAATATGTGCTTAAGCAATGCTTGTGGACCGTTGACTGTATCCGCATCAGCCTCTCCCTCACAGGCTCCCTTGCCTTCTTCCATAGAGCTGTTCATATTTGCGTTGTTAGAATTGTCTTCTTAAGGATTTCCCATTTCTCTCCCTTCTAAACTCTTAGCCCATAAAAGTCCATTCATCTTTTGATGCTGTCTTTGAAATCTCTTTTCCCAAACTCTAGAGTTCATGCCTCCTCCTTTTTTTCAATCACAAATTACAATATGGGATATTCACTTCCTTTCCAAATTCCATGATTCCTAATTCTGTAGCCAGTTCCTTCTTATTGTCATCAGATATAGATTCATAAATGTTGCTATAGCACAGGGAGAGGGAGTAATTAGATGTGTGATTAATCTGGGAACAATTCCTGAAGGGGGCAAAAACTCTAGAAACCAGGATGCAGAAGACTCCGTAAACTGACACATTTCAGGAATGTTTTAAGGGATGGGAGTTGTTAGTTAAGTTGTTGGGGGGCGGGGGTGGGGAACGTTGTCACAGTTGCTGTCTTCGGATATCTGAAAGACTGTCGTGGAGATAAGGGATTAGCCTTGTTCCGTGGGGTTCCAGACACTAGAGCCAGTGGGTGGCAGCTAATGGGAGTCAGATTTCAACTTCATATGAGACAAAACCTTCCAGTAATTAAAGCTAGCCAGTAGCAGGATGATGGCGAGCTCTTGTCACTGCACTTATTCAGGAAGAGTGGAGATGACCATTTTTTGAGGATGCTGGAAAAGGGGTTTGATTCCTGCATGGGGGGAGGTGGGGTCAGATGTTATCTAAGTTCCATTAGAGCTTTAAGGTCTTAGGAGGGGTTTTGAGTAGGATATTACAAGGGAATGCTCAGAGTGAGTCCCTGAAAGCACATGCAATCATCTTCTATCAGCTGTTTTCAGGTATTCTCACTCTCCTAGAGCAGGACTGTGGAATGGACCTGCAGGCCTTGGTGCCATCTTCTTGGCATGAGTCTAGTTAACCACCTAGGATCACTGAGCAGGAAGAAGGCCAGCTTTGGGAGAGTAGCCTATTCTGCCTGGGCAGAATTTTTGGAGCCTCTAAATGTTAGAAGGGACTTCAAAGGTCTTCTGTTCTAGGCCCCTCCTTCTGTAGATATGGGCAGCTAAGTGGCCCAGCGATAGAGCACTGGACCTGGAGTCAGGAAATCTCATCTTTCTGAGTTCAAATCTGGCCTCAGGCACTTACTAGCTGTGTGACCCTGGACAAGTCACTTCACCCTGTTTGCCTTACTTTCTGTATCTGTTAAATGAGTTAGAGAAGGAAATGACAAACTGCCAAGAAAACCGCAAATAGGGTCACGAAGAGTCGGACATAACTGAAACGACGCAACAACCAAACATTCTGTAGATGGAGACTCTGAATCTGAGAGCAAAGAGGTAATTCCCCAGGTTTCTGAACTCAGGTCTGTAGAAGAATGCTTCAGTGGAGTCTGTAGCTTCTCAGAGTTCAAAGGGACATCCTTTAGTTCAAGCTCTACTCAAAGTGTGTGTTGGTTTTAGTGTGAATAAAGGAGTATTTGAGAGGAAGAGATTTCCAAAGAAATTCAGGGTGGGAGATGGGTGATTGGGGAGGGGGATTTGGGGAGGGAGAGAAAATCCTCCTCTGTGTCCTGATCATTGGAAAGATAGCAACCTAGGGCCTCCCCCCAGGACTAGCCAGCAATGAGAAAGGCAGGTGGTACAAGGGGTCTGGGTTTGGATGGTGGGATGGTGGTGTCTGTGGTCTCTTAGTTTAGCTATTGGCCCTAAAGCCTGTGTTTGGCAAGCCAGGCTCCCAGAGACCCCAGGACTGCCAATAGAGATGGAGCATCAGCCAACTGGGCAGTAGGATGGGTGACCTTTATGGCACCTGTCCATTTCTAGCTTGCTGGCTTCTTGAGTTCCATTGGCACCAACCTTTCACACCAGCCTGTGCCTATAGGCAAGAACTCTCTTGGGCTAGTGTCAAGAGGCAGTTGTAGCCAGCAGCTTGGCTAAGATCTCAATTGCCATTGAGTCGAGTTAGCAGCAGAAAGGGGGCTAGATCTCATGTCTTTCAAATCCCTTTTTTATTCAGTTTTTGTTCTGCCATATTGCTTCCTCTTCTTTCCCTCCTTTCCTCTTCCTTCCCCTTTCCCTCATCCACTCCTCATCCCCATTGTCATTCTCATCTCTCTGTTTCTTCCCTAGCCTTCCTCTATCCCTTTTCCCTTTATCCTTAGATGTCTGACCTCACTTTGCCTACCTCCTTCCCACTATCACAGACCCAGACTCTCTGTATCACCTGCCTTTCCACTTGCTAGCTAGTCCTGAGCCAGCCAGGCCCCTGGGTTGGTTGTCTCCGTTGTTCTGGGCCCTGAGGAGGATGGGATACTGGATAGATAAGATTAGCTTGGGATATCTGGTATGAAAGAGAGGATGAGTGTTCCTGTAGGGTACACCCACAACCTACTCCTTGGTTGAGGAAAGGGGTGTGGTTTGGGGCAGTGTTTTGGTTTGACCTGATGACTGTGTACCAAGAAAATGGCCTTGAAGTCAACTCTGTTTTGATTTTCCTTGGGCAACCTCAGGATGAGTAGGCCACAGAAAACAAGGAAACTACCTTGTTTAACACTTAGGCCCATGAACAAGCGAGCTCTTGTTTGATTTTGGTTTCATTTTTGTTAAAAGAGCAGAGGAAAAAGAAATTGAATGTAGTTGGTTTGAGCTTTTGGTTTTATCATATGAGGGTAAATAGAAGCACCACGAACACTTAGGTTTCTTTCATGCTTGGCCTTATTGGATAGAATTGTGCAGGTGAAATTAGAGATTGGGTCATCCCTGGAAATTCCCCTGGGAAGGGTAGGCATTTTCTGTCAGTGTTTACATTCTGGTGGGTGGGATTGGACATAGTACAGGGTCTATCAAAAGACAGTAGAATCATCGAATCTCAGAGCTGGAAGCAGCCTTTGAGAACATCCAGTGCAACCTACTCTGCTTAGAGAGGGGGAAATGAAGTCCAAATGAACTAGAAACTGAGCTGGGACCATAGCAACCCAGGTTCCAACTGACTGTTCTTACTATGTCTTCAGTCAGTCAGTAAATGTTTGTTTAGCACCAGGTATTCCACTAAGCTCTGGGGATACAAAGAGAGGCAAAAGACAACCTCCCCAACCCTGAGAATGGTGACGAGGCTCCCTTAGTCTGAGGTTTTACATCTGCCACCTCAGACTCAAACTGTAGAAGGTCAGGTCACTTGGCCCGCATATCAGTGATTGCTGGAGGAACCTGAGATGTGGCCAAACTACTTGAAGTTCCCTGGGAAGGTATCAATGAGTGGGTCCCTTCTGCCTGCTTCCCTGGGAGTGTCTGAGGACCCTGGGTAGTGTCCCAACCATTACAACCTCACAATAGCCCTGAGAGGTAGGTGCTATTTTTGTCCCACTTATATAGATGTGGAAACTGAACTTATTTAAGGCCACACAGCTTGTAAGTTTGAGTCATGATTTGAACTCAGGTCTTCCTGACTCCAAATCCCAGTGTTCTGTCTATCCACTGTGCTCCCTAGTTGTTAATACAGCTCCTCCAGTGCCATGGGATGAAAGTTCTTTCTACTCTCCATATAGGGTCAGAGATGGCTAAAACCTTCCACCAGAAAAAATGTAACAGTAAAAAGTAAGAAAAGTGGGTCATTGAAGCATTTTTAAGCATTTAAAAAATTCTTATTTCTTAAAATGTTTCCTGATTACATGTAAAAAGAATTTTTAATTTATTGATTTTTAATTTTCAGCATTCACTTTTATAAGATTTTGAATTCTAACCCATCCCAATTCTCTCTCCCCAAGATGGCATACAATCTGATATAGGATATACATATACAATCATATTAAACATATTTCCACATTAGTCGTGTTGTGAAAGAAGAATCAGAACAAAAGGGGAAAACCACAAAAAAGAAAAAAACAAAAAGAAAATAGTCTGCTTCGTTCTGCATTCGGACTCCATGGTTCTTTCTCTGGATGTGGACAGCGTTTTCCATCATGAATCTTTTGGAGTTGTCTTAGATCCTTGCTTTGCTGAGAAGACCGAAGTCTGTCGAAGTCAGTTATTGCATAATGTGGTTGTTACAGTATACAGTGTTCTCTTGGTCCTGCTCATTTCACTCAGCATCAATTCATATATGTATTTCCCAGTTTTTCTGAAGTTTGCCTGCTCATATTTCTTATAGCACAATAGTATTCCATTACATCCATCTACCTCAACTTGTTCAGCCATTCCTTGGTTGATGGACATCCCTTCAGTTTCCATTTCTTTGCCACCATTAAGAGAGCAAAGCTTTTTTTTTTTTTAATGCACAAAAGAGGAGAGAAGGTTAGTGAGAAACACAGACGAACTGGACAGCTTTGAATGTAACGAGTTGAATTAGTGCACTTGTGTGCTTGGAGGGGGAAGCAAGCTGGGCAAATTGCATGTGCAAGCCATCTCGAATCGCTTCTCTTATTTGATGTTTCTTTAGTTCAGAATTCTAAAATAAAGCACACATACATAGAGGGGAAAATTCTTGCTGCTCCTGGCCCTCCCCTCCTCAAAGATTCATGCAGGTAAAGGTTTGCAGTTCATGGCACTGCCAGCATCCCTTGACCCTTGCTTCCCTCCACCCTTGTGTCTCTGGCTCTTCCTGTGCAAATAGATTCTCTCTTCCATGGGCTGCCAGAGTGTCCAGGGATGGCTTGAGCCATAGTGAAGGGCTTCATATTTCCTGGCTCTGTCTCAGACCTGTGTTGTTTATTACCTGAGTAAAGATTTGTTCTGAGTGCCGCAGCAGTTTACTCCTGATTGGCTCCTATGGAGAAAACTAGTCTGAGGTTTTCTTGACTCGTAGTAAAAATGGTGTGCATTAATAGCCAAGAATCTCTTAGAAAGGACTTTGTGTTTTCCCCTAAGTGTCTTTGGACAGAGACAATGGGAACACACAACATTATCTTGTATTTGTAGAGTGTTTTTTTTTTCTTTTCACTTTCGCATAGCTTGATAATTTAAAAGTGAAGTGGCTAGAAGTTTTTTTTTTTTGTAGAGAGGGAAACTGAGGCCACGAGTCTTACACAAGATCATATAGCTAGTTCATAGTGGAGCCAGGACTAGAGACTTTTATTCACAAAGGGAAATGTAGCTTCAGACAATATGAAATAGGATGAGAAAAAAATAATAGGTTTCCAGCAGGTTTAATTATGTTATTGTTTGGAGCACTGTGTATATGTCTTAACCTGCAATGAGATGTATATATGTGTTTGCCCCTGATTGTGGCCCCCAGTTTCCTTCTGGCTAAACAGGGAGGGGAGGCCAGACCGGGAAGAAAATCCCAGGTTGATGCAGACAGAAGTGTTAACCCACAAGTGGGTAACTGAGATTGAACATAATTAAAATTTGTTGCCATGTTCTGTGTCCAAGTGATCCACAATATCTGGGCACTGCCTTGTTCCAAGTACTTCTTCCAGGATGGTAGAACCTGCAGGATTCCTGGACTGAGTCATTCTCAGTCATTCTCCGGCAGCTGGGCCTGGCTGTTGGTTACAGGTGAAGGGACATGACCTATCCTTTCCCTTGCTTTTTTCCAGGGTCCTACGAGTGTGGAATATGTGGGAAGAAATACAAATACTATAACTGTTTCCAGACCCATGTGCGAGCACATCGAGGTAGGAAGCTTTTCTGCAGCCTTGGCCTTAGTCTCAGATTGGTGCAAGAAGGAGGTGGGCAGGAGTGGTGGGAAAAGCTGGTCCCTGTTTCCTTCTCCCCTTCTGCTCCCATCTCTCACCACCTCTCCTTCTGACCCTGCTCCACCTTCAAATGGGTGCTATGCTGGGCAAAATAAAGGCACAGAGCTCTGATCTTTACCTGCCCTCTTAGGGGAGACTGTAGAGAGAACTCAGTGCCCCTGAAATGGGGAGAAAAGAGCCTGCCTACCCTGTTCTGAGCCCTGTGGAGTATGATATAGGTAACGAGGAAACTTAAGGCTGTTGAGAGATGGGAGCCAGCTGACTCACAATCTGTCCAGCTAAACTGGTAGCCAGTGCGAATCCTCTGGCCTGAGATGCCTTTATGAGGACCTGATCAGACTGCAGGATAGCCTTGCTAATCATTTGACTCTCAGGCAATGCCAGAGTCCTCTATGATTGTGTGTCTCAGCTGTTGAGATGTATTAAAGCTCCCTGGAGGCAGAACCCCTGCCCCCACTCCCCCAGCATTCCCTTCTCTGTACCTAGTACAGAGCCCTAGATGGGGTCCCCAGGGCCAGACTGGTGGCATGGTTTTTCTGGGCTGTGCTTTCCTACCAGACTCATCCCTGTGTCTTAAGGGAGGGATTAGAGTCTGGAACCTCTTCCTAAGGACATTCCCTATGATTGAACCCTATGAATGACCTGGAGAAGAGTTAGGGCTGATGGTGATGGAAGGCGATCTGGGCTGTCCGCTGTCAGAGCAGAATCAGCCACAATCCCACATGCCTGCTTCCTGTGCCTCTGAAGCAGTGTTTCTGGTCCTCTGTTCCCTTCCTCTGTGGAGTCACTTGCCTGTCCTACCTTCTTTTGCAGACACTGAAGCAGCCTCAGGTGAAGGAGCATCCCAGGGCAGTAAGTATCTTGCTGTCTTCGTGGGGAGGAGGGGAGGTGCAGGGGAAGTCTGAGTCGGGGAACGCAGGTGAGGTTGGTTCTCAGGAAGATCCCCCTCTCTTTGCCTGATCTGTAACCCCTGCTATCAAGGTGGTAGTGTTGGGATCTGGGCCTTCCTCTGGCTGAGGCATAGTTTCCATAGGCCAGCAGCCCTGGGTAGGGGTCCTGATCAGCCTTTCCTTTTGTAGTGGGATTTAGAAGCAGCCTGGATTTAGGATTATGGGGTGGAGGTGGGGACCTGGAGGCTGAGAACCTAGGTTCCCATTGCATTTCTTCAAGTCCATGACCTTATACAATTGACTTCCACTCTCTGGACCTGTTTCCCCCTTTGTAAAACGAGAGGGTTGGACCATGTGATCTGCACAGTCTTTTACAGCTCTGAGTCACAGGAAGGCCTGCAGCCTCTGTCCTCCTGGAGCCCACGAGGGCACCTTCTGCTGTCCTCCCCAGCCTGTAGTTGTCCTCCCTGTTTTCAATAGCTCCCTTCTTTTCCTGGTCTGTTGATTTGCCTCTGAGTGTATTTAAAGAATTTCCCCATTTAATCTTCCCTTCCTTTGCTATTTTGGGTCCCTGTTGCCTTTCCAGCCCTCCCCTCAATGGCCTGGTTTGTATGCCTCTTGGCTTCCTTTGTGTGGAGTGACACGCTGGTTGCTGCAGTCTTTATGGCCAGGGATATTTTTACCTCCTGGATCGCTCTTCCCTCCCTCAGCTCTCTGTTACTCATTTTTTCTCCCCGTGCTTATTGTCTTCTTTCCTGGGACCTGCCCTCACTCAGGCATAGTATAAGGGGCCAGGCAACTGCTGTCAGCTTCCTACCCAGTCCCCTTTACTGCACAGCTGATCCAATCACCTGGTCATAGAGTTAGTTAATCATGCAGTAGACCCTAGCAGTGTTAGAGCCAGAGAAAGTTTGTCTGGCTATCTGTCTGGAAGGAAGGAAGGAAGGAAGAAAAGGAAGGAAGGAAGGAGGGAAGGAGGGAAAGGAGGAGGGAAAGGGAGGAAGGAGATAGGGAGTTGGAGGGAGAGAGGGCTTGTTAAGTGTTAGCTGGGGCAGTCAGGTGGCACAGTAGATAGAACACTGGCCCTGGAGTCAGGAGGACTTGAGTTCAAATCTGTATGTGTGTGACCCTAGGCAAGTCACTTAACTCCCAGTTACCTCAAGAGACCAGAACCTAACAAACAAAAGTGTTAAGCATGTGACAAGTACTTTGCTAAGCATCGGGATATGAATAGATAGTCCTCTTGTGGAGGAGTTCACATTCTAAGCTGGAGAGGCAGCCCATGAAAGAATGCTCAGCTATTGAGTAGATAAGAAAGCCTGGAAATCCTAAGGATGCGTGGCAGTATGCTGCAGGAAGCTGCTTACCCAGGGTCATAGATCTAGCTTGCAGCAGTGTCTGAACTAGAACTCAGGCCCATCACTGACACATTTCTGGTGAACTTTGGCTCACATCATCAGAAACCCCTTTGGGCTGCCCCAGCCATAGCTGTTGCCTGCCAAACTCAGTGTATCAATCAGGAATGGGGCCGCCAGCTCCCCACATGTAGAACAGTTAGTCTCTTTCCCTAAGAGTTTGCTTGAGCACTTAAAGCAGAAGGCTGTAACTGTGATGTGCACATGAATAATGCACTCTCTGTTTCCAGGCTCAATTAATTAAGAGGCAGACGTTCTTTCCTGCAGCGAAAACCGCCTGGTCACCCGTGGCCTTTGTGGTGGGTGGCAGGCGGGTGGCTCGTCCTGTGTTTGGGTTTGTGGTGACTGACTGTTCCCTGGGAAGGAAGTAGCCATGTGAGCATAAGGCATCCTGCTGGTGACCTGGAAGGGCAGCCTGCAGAGGAATCAGTGAATGTTAAGGAAGTAGCTAGGTTAGGAAACTGACACCCAGGGAAGGGAATTGACTGATCCAGAGATAAGGGGAGCTTGAGTCTCCTAACCAGTTGTCAAACGATCTTTCCTCTGTACTTTTAGATTTTGTTTCTATTTTATAAATGAAAAGAAACAAGACAGGTAGAGGGGAAATCATAGGGAATCAGGGACCAGACGTTCTGCTCTCCCTCAGGCCCTGCATGACCCTCTTCCACCAAAGATCAGAAGAACGGTTCTAGTGTGTTCTCTTCCATTCTTCCTGATCATTCGGAGTTCTTGTAGCCCTGAGGGAGCTCTTACAGCAACTGGAGCCTCAAATACATGATTTAGTACTTGATTCTAGACTCTTTAATAGCAATAATAGTAATCAGTTACTTATATAGTGCTCTGAGGTTTGCCAAGCACTTTACAAAGATCATTTTGTTTGATCCTCACAACATCCCCATGAGGTAGATGCTCTTGTTATCCCCATTTTACAGATGGGCAAACTGAGGCAAGCGGCAGTTCAGTGACTTGTTCAGGATCACAACACTAGCAAGCACCTAAGGCCGCTTTTGAACTCAGGTCTTCATAGCTCCAGGTCCAGCCCTCTGTCTGCTGCCACCTGGCTGCCTCTGATCTATTAGAGTATGCCCCTAGCTAGCATTTCTTTCTTTGTTGCCTCTGCATCTCTGCTCTCCCCACATAGACTGGGAAGTCCTTGAGGGTAGGAAAAGATCTCAGGGCTGGTAGTTTTCAGTTAGGAAGGAAAACTAGCTCTGCAAATTATCCTAGAATTAAGTGCTTTTTCATTGGAGTTCTACAGCTGTTTAGGAGAGAAAAGGATTCTGTAGTCAGAGGTCAGCTGATATCCTAATTGTTCCCATAGCCCTCACGAGTGGGCATTGACAGGCAGCAGAATGGCCTGGGGACATTTTCCATGGGACCCCTGATTCAAGTGTTAGGCATAGTATAGGACAGTGGTGTCAAATTAAAATAGAAACGGGATGCTAAACATAACTAGAGACCCTGTGATTTCTCAAAATAACTGCTATTAACCTGAGCCACGCCTGCCCGAGGTCAGCCGGCCTGCTACTCCCATCCCTGAAGGGCCAAAGAAGATTTTCACATTTCCTGTTTTCCCTCCACTGCTCCCACAGACAACTTTAGGTACACATGTGATATCTGTGGGAAGAAATATAAATATTACAGCTGTTTTCAAGAGCATCGAGACCTGCATGCCGTGGATGGTGAGTGGGGCAACTCCTTCTGTTTGGGGCCTTTCCTGGGCATCATGAGATCAAACAGGAAGGATTCAGGGCCAGCCCTTTCTTGTGTAGGTAGCTGTGGGCTCCTCATGGCCCCTCTCCCCTGCATCCTGCTAGAAAAGTTGGTTCATAGCAGGCTCTCTCCTCTATTCCTTTCTTCTTCTCCTCATTGCCTCTCCTCTTTTCTGTCATCTTCCTTCTCTCTTTTTTATCTGTTTTTCCTCTCAGTGTTTATTTTTTTAAACCATCTGCCCCTTCTCCCACTGCCTGTGACAGTTGTGGAGCCCTGACCTTGAACGCAATTCTGGCTGTAGGCCAAGATACAAATGAAGACAGAAAAGATTCTCTCCCTCTTGAGTGGTGACCACAAGGAAATTAAATAGTATATTTGCTATATATTTATGGGATGTAAAGTGATGGACTTCTGGGCACATGCAAGGGGAACATGAGTGTGACCCAGAAGATAGCCTCAAGAGAAGGCAAAGTCTGAGCCTGGTTGTGTTGGGTTGAGAGCATCATCATCTCCCCCAGTCCTCATCTATTGCCTGGAGATCTGAGTAATGGCGCTGAGTGTTGAGATAGGTCCTGGGACATGGTTTGGTGATACCCTTTCTGCTGCCCCCCTCTCCCATCCCAGTTTTCTTGGCCTCTGTTTAGGAGTGGTGAGGTTCCCAAGAGCAGGTTGTGGTGGTGGGATGAACTACCCCTGAGAGAATCAGAGCCCTTTTCTTGGGGTAAAATAACAGCACTCATTTGCTTCCTTCCTTCCCTCTGCTACTGCCGCCATCTCCTATCCGGGCTCAGTGTTTAGTGTTGAAGGAGCCCCAGAAAATCGGGCAGGTAAGTCCTTGGTCTCTTCTTTCCTTGTTCCTCCCCTCCCCCGTGACCAGGGTCCTGGCCCTCACAGAATGGCATCCTTGGGAAGTTAAATGACATTTGTTCTCCTACAGACCCTTTTGATCAATCCGTCGTGGCTACAGATGAAGTAAAGGAGGAGCCTCCAGAGCCATTCCAGAAAATCGGGCCAAGTATGCTTACCTGGGAGGGAGGTAGTGGGTTGGGGTGGGTGGGTAAGTGGTCTCTGTGGACATGGCCAGCCATCTAAAGGGGATTCTGCAGCAAGCACCATAATAGCTATTAAAGGAGAGGTGAGGATAAGGGCATGAGGGGGTCAAGGCAGGGTGACAGTATTCGGTACTAGGTGCCAAGGCCTGGTCCTGCATCTCATTTTCTTAGTCATCTTTTCAAAGTGAGGAATTAGCCAGTGGAAGAAACCCTTCTGGACCTTGGTGTAGTTATCACATTCCATCTTAGGATGTTCTCCTGGTCTTCCAGCTTCAAATGATAAGCAGATAAAAATGAAAGGAGAAGAGGGAAAAAGAGAAAGAGGGAGGGAGAGGAAAGATTTTTGAAATTTTGAAAAGAAACCCAACTTTTGAGGTGTCACTATGTCCAAACTTGGGAATGAAAGAAGGGAGAGAGAAAGGAAGGAAGGAAGGAAGGAAGGAATTGATTTTATTGATTGCTTACTATGTTCCTGTCACTGTGCTAAGGGCTGTGAGTAGAGCAAACAAGCAAACAAGACAGTCCCTGCTCTCAAGGAGCTAACTGATGAGGAGAGGTAGCACATAGTAGGGAGGCCTGGTTCCAAGACAAATAAAATGAGATCTCTCCTGTTACAGCCTGGCATCCCTAGGCTCTGGGAGTGGGGAAGGTAGTGGCAATGCAGAGTGGCCAAAGTGGCCAGAGTGGAAGGGCTTGATGTTGAAAAGGCGATGACACTCCCAATCCAGTTTTGTTCTTTTCCACAGAAACTGGCAATTACACCTGTGAGTTTTGTGGCAAGCAGTATAAGTACTACACCCCTTACCAAGAGCACGTGGCCCTTCATGCCCCCATCAGTGAGTATCTGCTAAAGATGGTCAGGCTGGGTGTGGATCATCGGTGTTGTGGTCCTGGGTTGGGAATTCACTATCACTGACTGTCCTGGGGGAGGGAGAAACCAGCAGGGGCATGGGAGTGTGTGACGGGTGGCACCTGCTGGTGGCTGATGGGCCGAAGAGGAAATTAATTCTAGGGTCATTTTCTCAGCCCCATCCTCTCCTCCTAACTATGCGTGTGACTCGGAGCCACTTTGTGGCAGGACGTTGTCATAGCTGGCAGTTCCCATTGCTGACCTGGTATAAGTCAGACCCCCTTGGAGCACCAGCAGCATGGTCCTGTGGTAAGAGCATTGGGTTTAAAGTGAGAGGACCTGGTTCAAATTCCAGTTCTACTGTTTAACTACCTGTGTGACCTTGGGCAGATCTGTGGGTAATCTTTAGTTTTCTCATCTGTAAAATGAAGTTGGACTAGATGATTTCCAAGGTCTCTGGTGCTTCTAAGTCTGTGATCCGGTGATAGGGGTCCTTTGCCTGGGGGGCTGGGTGGGGGTGTTTTGGGGAGAAGAACATGGGGTATTGACTATTCTCTGGCAGGGGCGGGGGGCAGAGAAGAGGAGGAGGGACCTCATTCTTGGGCCTGATTTGCCACTTGAAGCACATCTTCTTCTCAATTCTTTAGCTGCCCAGATCATTACACCATAGCCATTAAAGTTCAGGTGCCATGGACGTAACCATGAACCCTTAATTCCAAAACGCCTAAGCTCCTTACTGGGCTGGAAGCTGGCCTAGCAAGTCTCTGGGAGGAGAACCCCAGTAGCCTCTAATAGAGATCATTAAGGTCTCAAGGGTCATGGGTCTAACCTTGTGCCTCCATGCAGGAATTCTCTCTGGGCCCTCCAGTGGGTGATCATTGCTTCCAGATGTGCCATAGAGGTGACCCAGCTTTCAGGCTGGGTTTGGGGGACAGGTCCTTTATAGGTTCTGAAGACCTTTCTTTCTTTTTCTTCCTCAGAAACCTAAGCCACAGTGGGTACAGTTTGGAGTTAGGATCATAGGTTCATCTATTTAAAGCTGAAGGGAACCTTAGACATTGCTGAGTCCAACTTCCTCATTTTACAGTTGAGGAAACTGAGGCCCTGAGAGGTTTATCGATTTGCCCAGGATCACACAGCTATTATCTGAAGTAGGATCTGAAACCAGGTCTTCCTAATTTGTAGACTCAATGGCCTTTAGTCTGAACCAATGCTGAGCCAAACCCTTTAGTATCAGGGCTCTGGAAACTTATCCCGTGGTTGTCCTCATTGAATGCAGTAAGAGGACAGTTTGTTGCAGTAGAAAAGACACTGATGGGCAAGCAGAACCCTGTGTTTGTGTCTGATCTCTGCTATTCATTTGTTCTCTATCCTTGGGTAAGTCACTTCCTTCTGCACCTGTTTTCACACATGTAAAATAAGAGTATTGGAGTAGTTGATCTCTGAGGTTTTTCTCCATCTCTAATGTTTTGTGATTTCCTTCTCTTCTCTCTGGCCTGTGTTTGATAGATAAGAATGTCTGGTCCCTATAGTGACCTCTGTCTCATTAACCCAGCTAGGGCCATTGGGCTTGAAAAGTCCCTCTTTTCTCTTCAGAGGGGTGGGTTCTGACTATGACCTTCTGCCCTCTGGAGCTCTTGGGCATGGACTAGTTCAATCTTTATTCGTCTTTCCACTTAATACCATGTCTTCTTTGACATTCTGGGTCAGGACTACTCAGAGAATCTGAAGGCACATATTTGGTAGATAGGGGGCCTTAAACGCTGTTGGACTTTCATGCCTTGTAAATACAGCAAAGGTGTTCCCAGTTGTACTCAGGCATCCAGAATGTATTTCTCACACAGAGATTGTTGGGCAGGAGAGTTTGTGGCATTTTCTTCTAGGACTCTGAGGAGATTGGCCCTCTAGTTTCCCCACCTCCCTTTCCCTTCCACACATGTACTAACTCTAGACTCCTATATGGATACTACCATGCAGGGGTATTAGTATGGGGGATGGAGATGAAAGGGGTGGTGGTGACATCTTCTCCCTCCCCAGGTTAGCCTTTGTCCTAGGATAATTGACAGAGATTTAAGAAGGAAAGAAGACTGGAGATGTTCACAGTGATTCCTAGGTTTGAAAAGGGCAAAGGTTACCCACGGATGAAATCTACCCTTCTTATAGCATTGTTTTCTGGTCTGCCAAGGTACCATCGAGTACAGGGATGGCATGAGGCTAGGGCTGAAAACTGTGGTCTAAAAGTAGTGAAGCCAATTTCTTTATCTTCCATGGCAATGGGTTTTCCACACTAAGTCTTGTAGAATGTGGGGAGAGCTTCACCAAGAATTCCTAACTACAGTCTTCTGATCAAAATCTTTTCCATAGTGTAATGGGAGGTTCAGGTGAATCACACCTGGAAGCCTTTAAGAAGATAGCAAACAGGGTACATGCAGGGGAGTCTGGGAGCAGAAAACCCAAAGACCTCTGTAGAGGATGCTGGATGAAGCAGAGGGTTTAATAGAAAGAGAACTGGGTGTGCACTGGAGGACTTCTGTTGGACACCCAGCTTGCTCTGTATGACCTTGGACAAGATACTCAGCTTTCTTAAACCATGATTTCTTCATCTGTGAAAAGAGGGGTTTGGAGCAGATGATGGTCCTTTAAGTTCTTTTCAGCTCTCTTAGGATCCTGTGATTTCTCCACTCCCCTAATAGTCAATTCCTTTTGCTATATTCTTGTCATGAGGGAAATATACAGACTGTATGACCATCCGTTGCAGCAGTGGCTATGTTTCTGGGGCCCTTGTCTGACGTTTCCAAGAGAAGAAAGCCAAAAGTCTACCACTAAGGTTGTGCTTCAGATGCAGGAAAGGGAAGAAGTGGATAGCACAGAACCAAGGGCTGTGGATGGCAAAGATGAAAAGGCCCATCTGGTGAGGATGGCACAGTGAGCTAGCTTTTTTGTATGTGTCTATAAAGGCACCAATGCTCATTTATGCATGTGTTTCAGGGCTCACTTAGCAGAGGGTGACTGTCAGTGCACAGAAGGTTTCTGTCCATGTGCTGGACAGAGCATGCTTGTGGATAGTGGTATCCACTGGACAGAGGTTCTCTGTGTGTGTCATTACTCACTAGGAAGTAGGACTCTGTTCATCAGTGCCTACTGGAAAGAAGGGATCTATCCTTTCCCGTCAGACTCCTAGAATCCTATCAGTTTCCAGAAGGGCATCTGTCCATATCTGCTGGGCAGAGGGTATCTCTGTGTCTGTTCCTATCAGTTAGTAAACATCTGTGCCTACCCAAATGAAGGTATCTTATCAGTTCCCACTGAACTGATAGAGGGCATCTATCAGTTTCAAATCCCATGTCTACTGGACAGTGAGTATCGATATATGTCAGCACCCATTGGTCAGTGGGCATCTGTATGTCAGTGCCTGCTGATTTCTTAATACCTGTCAGACAGGTTGTCACCTTCACATGACAGTTATCTACTAGGCAGATGGCATCTGCTAATGTCTAGCAGGTAGAGGACCTCCGTGTGTCAGTGCCCCCGGGTGGAAAGCATCTGCTAGTGTCCACTAGACGGTAGGATGCTAGAGGTTCCAAAGCCCAGGCTTTGACCTGGAGCTGTTAGGTTCATGTAGGGAGAGGAGACTTAATGCCCAGCTCTCTCTCAGATGATTTTGGGAATGTTTTTTGAGCAAACTTGATGGTGATGGATGGGTGGAGAGAGGTGATTGTCTAGTAGAGTCTATTGCTCTCTTACAACAGTGTGATTGGGGATAAGAGATTTGCCTTCCATGAGAGAATGACTTTACTAGGTCCCTTTTGCCTCAGTTAATTCCTGTCCCCATCACAGACCTCTTTCCTAAGGCGAGCCAGGTTCCCTTGGCAAAATATACATTCCAGGATTTTCTGTAAACCAGTGAACAGTGCCTTCTCCCTGCCTTGCCCAGTGACCCTGGGCCTTGGAAGCTGGCAGATTTGGGCCTCTCCTGCATGCTCCCTAATGGAGCAATTGGGAACATCTGCTAAGGGCCTGGGGAGGGGAGTATGTCCAGAATGTGTTTACACTCAATTAATTTTTAATTATGTCACTTAATAAAGTTGTTAACCAACTGTGAATGTGCCTTGTCTTTATTTGTTGAGAAGAGCTCTGCTTCTATCTTTCTATCTTTCCCATTCACTTCCTCTCCTCCCCTCACCCTGTTTCCAACTTTATCCAACAATCCCTTACAAAATCCACTTCCTCATGGCCCTATCCCTGCATCTCTGCAGGACCCTAATCAGCCAGAGGGTCTTCATCAGTGTCTCAAGCAACTCACTGTGTGTCTTTGAGTGAATCATTTCCTGTCTCCTGGGCCCCATTTCTTCATCTGTAAAGTTAAATGGGTTAGACTGTATGGGCTCCAAGGTCCCTTCTAGCTCTGAGATTCTAGAAATCTAATGAAAAGATTAGGGCCTAGTCTTGGTGCCATAGGATTTCTTAATTGTCCAAAGGGAAAATCCTCTTGGAAACCAGTTCTTTAGAGTTATCTTCTTATTTTTCTTTCCAGTGTGTCTAGACATGGTCTTCTCCTGGGCATTTGGGGATGCCTCTTGATCAGTTCCTTCTCTTTGGGGTGGGGGCTTCCCTTTGCTACTCATCCATCCTCTGCCAGATTAGAGTTCTGAGTTCTTGTTCTCTCTGTCTCCCTTGGCTTGGTCTGCACCTGCTTTCTGGGTGTGGTGGAGAGACTCATTTGACTGCCTATAGTGGGCCACATCCCTCATCAAACTCTACACCCTTAGAATGTACACTGTTGTAGCATGCTATCTTCGGAAATCTAGTATTGCTTACTCAACCTCTCTCTTTCCCAGCTCCATAGTGAAGCTTAATAGTGATCCTCTTTCCCTGAAATCCTGAGAACTCTCAAGGGGATGACCTGGTATTTGATCTAGCCTTTCCAAAAACTGTCATGGAAGGAGTGAAATGACCTAGTCTTTTGTGTCCCAATTCTCTAGATCTAGTATCAGATCACAAAGCTTCTCAGCTTTAGGAGTGGAGTAAAATGATCTCTATGGGCAGCTAAGTGGTGCAATGGATAGAGTATTGGGCCTAGAATCCTCTTTGTTAGTCCATATCTAGCCTCAGATACTTACTAGCTGTGTGATCCTGGGCAAGTCACTTAACTGTGTTTGCCTCAGTTTCTTCATCTGTAAAATGAACTGGAGAAGAAAATGGCAAACTGCTCCAGTATTTTTGCCAAGAAAACCCCAAATGGGGTCACAGAGAGTTGGACATGACTGAAATGACTCAACAAGAAGAAGGAATGATCTCTCTCCGGCAGCTTTTACCATGGCTTCTAGCCATTCTTTCTATAGATCAACTCCCATAGGACAGACTACCAAGAATTATTACTCTCCTTCTAGCCTCTGTCATCCATCTAACTAACCACCCATCCAATCCATCATCTTCTCTCCCCTCTTAGTTTTAGGGAGAAGGGAGATCACCTGATATTTAGCCAAGGGAATGAAATGCATCCCTTGTCACCTCTAAATTTTAGAATCACTAATTTCCTTCAGAATTCTGCTCAAGGACCACCTTCTATATGTGCTCTGCACTCCCCCCAAAAATTACTTTTTATTTATTTTGCACATAACATGTATATATGCACACATTGTCTTGCCTGGTAGAATGTGAACTCCTTATGGGCAGAGACTTTCACTTTCATATTTCCAGAACCTAGCACAGTGCCTGGCATGTACTAGGGATATGGATAGGGACTGAACCTGTGATTTCATCGTTAGAGGGAACTCCTGGAGCTGTCACTTGGTAAATGCTTGTTGATAGATTGAGAAAACTGAAGGGGACATGATAGTATCTTCAAATATTTGAAGCTTGTCATATGAAAAAGAGTTGTTTTGACTGTTTGATCTGGAGGGCAGAACAAGGTGTAATTAGTAAAAGTTGCCAAGAGGCATGTTAAGGCTTGATTACAGGGAACACTTACTAGCAGTGAGGGCTGTCCAGAAGTGGAATGAGATGCTTCGGGAGGTCCTTCGTCGGAGGGAGTAGAGCCCACACCAGATATATGTCATATGTGTTAGAATGGGGATTCCTTTTTGGATGTGGATTAAATTAGATAGCTGCCAAGGTCTTTTCCAGCTCTGAGTGCTATGAGTCTTTGATATCATATTTTCCCCATAGGAGCATGAGAATAGCCCATGTTTTTTTGAGGTGCCCAGAAAGTAGTCTATGTGTTTCTGCCTGTCTGGAAAACCAAATAGAGGTTCAGGTGGCAAAAGACTCAGGTATGTTGTTGCATGAGTATGTGAGACTTGATCTAGAACCAAGCAGATCTCTCTCTCCGTTTAATAGGATGGCCACATAATAGCTTTTCTTGATGGTGTTCCAGAGTAGGAAATTCTTATTGGGTTGTGGTTTGGTGGTGATCTCCTGGAAACGTTAGTGATGTTAGTGATTTGTCCTTTGTCTCTAAGGCTGGTTAGAACATGGGTTTTTAATCTTTCATGTCATGGACCCACCTCGTTCCATGAGTCCTAGACAAGTTTGGAGGAATGTAGAAGAAAAGGCAAGAAGAGTGGCTAGAAGGAGGCAGGACTGTTTGGTACGAATCAGCTATGAGTTCTTTCTAAACAGAAGTGTAGTTTCTGATGGCTTGGAACTCCAAACAAGGTTAAATTTAGAATTAGCAGAGTTGATATGTGGCTTGCATCAGCTGATAGGTAACTCCATTTAGTCAAGGAAACAAAAGTACATTGAACTAGGAATGAGGAGACATGAGTCATTACTGGATCTTTTATTGACTAGTTCTGTGGACCTTAAGCAATTCATCTTACCACGTTGGGCTTTTTAAAAAAAAATTTATTTATTTACTTTGTTAAATATTTCCCAATCATGTATAAAAAAATTAACAATCATTTAAAAAAATTTTGAATTCCAAATTCTCTCCTTCCTGCCTCTTCTCCCTCCCTGAGAAGCTAAGCAACCTGATATTTCCATATCAAATACAAATAAAATAAAACAATAAAAATAACATTTTTGAAAAGTATGCTTTAGTCTGCATTTAGCCTGGGATCTCATCATTTCCCTTTCTCTGGAGGGAGAAAATAATATTTTTCATCATGGGTCGTTTGGAATTGTCTTGAATAGAGTAGTTAAGTGTTATATAGTCTATCTTCCTTACAGTATTTCTGTTACTGTATACAATGCTCCCCGGTTCTGCTTACTTCATTTTGCATCAGTTATGTAAGTCTTACCAGGTTTTTCTGAAACCATCCTGCTCATCCTTTTTTATAGCACAGTATCATTCCATCACAGTCATATACCACAATTTGTTCAGTTGAACTTAGTCTGTACAGTAGGGATAATAATTCTTGCCCTGTCCAGCTCACAGAGTAGTTGTGAGGATTTGGGTATTCGATGAAGGGAGAGTTGTAAAATAATTTTGAAAGTTATAAAGCATGAGATGGTGGCAGATATTATATTTTCATACACTTCCCAGGACTGAGCGAACTAATGTTGTTACTTCTAAAAAGCTGACCTTTGGTTTTCTAAACTTGGAGAACTTAAATTTGTAGAGTTAACCATCGTATTTATTCTGCTGTCATTTGGATGTGAGCATGTTTGCATATACATCACCTTTTCTGAATGTTCCTAAGTATTATAAGTAAGTCTCCTGCTTCTTTCTTCTGAAATTTACTATCGTTTTATCATATCCTCTTTCATGCCAGAGCCATCCCTCTTGTGAAAAGCACATTCCCCACGAGTGTGATCTACAGTTGCTGAAAGGCAGAAATGAATCTGTTTTGAGAGATAAATAGAACATAGGTTACTTCAGGTAGAACTTCCCATTTAATAAGAAACGCTGGGAAAATTGGAAAGCAGTTGGGCAAAGATTAGGTTTAGACCATCATTTTCTACCCGACTTTCATCCCAAAATGGATATGAGAGGTGAGAGCAAGGGAATTTCAGACCTCTCTACCGCTACATCTCAGTAAAGAAGGAGTTAGTTTGCCTCATGTTCTCCCCAGACCTAGATTCTGATCCTAATTCTGCCACTAAATCACGGAGTGACTGGATCACTTCTTTATGGGACCTTGGTTTCTTCTGGTGATTTGGACCAGATTATCTTTATGGTCTAGCTCTGACATTCATTGAACCAAAGTCAACTTTTAGAAGGCATGAGAACTGTTAAGATTCCTCAAAATTAAAGCCGTGAAGCCTACCTTATAAACTGCTGCCTGAAGGGAGATGACTGTTAGTCATCTGCTTCCTCAGGGATGTAAAGCTGTTGGTCTTCACAGAAAAAAAAAAGAGGAAAAGGATAGCAGTTTGTTGACACTAAAGGAATGGGGTTGGAGCTAAGTATTTTCTGTAAGGCACCTGGAAGAGTTTGTGACCCCAGTTATGGGAGAAGAAGTAGGTATCTTAGACTGATGCTATGAAAAATGATAAATGGTTATTAATTTGCTACCACTGAACTCAGCCATTATTGTGGATGGGAAAAAAATAGATTTCATAGGTAAGTTGAGATAGGAAATGTTTGAGTTTTAATTCCCCATAGGTGTCAAGTAGCCTTATGCCCAATTAGCACCCAACTGGGAAAGCCTAGCAGTATTACCAGAAGTGTTAGATGCATGAATGCCTTGTGACTAGAGTAGCTGTCATGTCAAAATGAGGAATATTGAGTCTTAGAATACATGGAGGCCACTTTCCACTTCTACCAGAGTTTTTTTTCACTGATAAACTTAGAAATGGTCTGAATACCATGACCTAAGAAAATAATAGCCTAAGAAAACAACGCTGTGAAATAACTCTAGTTATCACAGATTTCATCAGTAGACCCTTTTAAATATCTACGAGTCAGCCCTGTAGAATGTGACCTCCTCCCAGGGCGGGGCCTATTTTGTTTTTCTCTTGGTTTTTCCAGCACCCAGCACGGAGTAGGTTCTTAATAAAGGCTAACTGAGTTGATTTGTTAAATATCAGCCTGATTATTATGGTCCTGGTTGCTTTAGGAAACTGTCCTGTGATGGGGCTTTTCCATGCAGGACTGTGTGGGACACTCATTCCTTCTCTTTCTTTGAAACTAATAAGTACAGAGAATCCATTTGTGTGTGAATGCATATCAAGGCTAGATGCCTTAGCCCCAGGCCAGGAGTGCCCGAGACTTTTTGAAGATGATTAGTGTTTTATGCAGATACTAAGTTCTGGTTGCCCAGCATCGTGTTAACCAGCAAAATGTTAGGAACTCCTGGAAATGGATTGACCCTGCTTACTGCAGGGCTTTTTGAGAACCAGAGAATACTTTGGATTTATGAGAATTGTCAATTCACATCTCATTGGTTGTACTGTCCAAAGATTGTGTGTACTAGTCCCTTATATGCTAGAAACCAGGGACCAATATTATCTCTCCTGATCATGACCCTTTGTATCTTTTTATTTGAATTTAGATATGGGGAAATAGTTGTAGGTTTCTAAGCATGCTGACTAAGAAATCTTCTTATCACTACCGTGGAGATCACACCCCTACTCTTTCTCCTCTTCCCTCCTCCCCCCTGCCAAAGTTAATTGCCTGGCTAGAGTGCAGAGAATACTTCAAGGCATGGTCCTATGATTCTAAGTAACTCAGGTTTACCTATACAAAAGGGTATGGGGGAGGGATCCTTGTCATTTGTCAAGGAATGGGGAGAGGGAGTAGAATTTGGTGAAGTCATTCCCAGCTCTTTGCCTTTCTGGGGGGTTTGTTGGGGGGGGGGGGCCATGGTCATAAGAGGCTGCCAATCCAAGATGGCGGCACAGCCCACAGGAGAGCCTCGGGCAAGCCGACATTGAGGACCCGATCCTGCCAGGTACCTCCGCTGGGTGGGAGCCGTCTGAGGAACCCGACACTAGTTCTGAGTGTTCACATCCAGAGTTCTCTCGATCTCCACTCTTCATGGCAGTGAAGACACAGACGAGCCAGTCGGGCAAAAAAACACCAGCTTCCATAGTCCGGTGCTCCACCCTTCTACAACGCACCTCCTCTGGTGCCCCTCCAGCCTCCCAAACCCAGATGTTCCGTGCTCCAAATTCCGGATCCCCAGGAAGCAAGGCAACCACAGGTACCAATGGCTTTTGTGCCCTCAGCTTTCTTAACTGTTGGGTGGGCTTTCCACCTCTGAAGTGATCCCTGCCTTTCTCTGCACCCATTCCAGTCTTAGATGGAATCCCATTGCTGCACATAGCAAAAGGGAATGGAAGTGAAATCTCCAGCAATGTGAAGTGGCAATAAAGAGGCCAGCAGCCCCCAGCCATACCTATTTCTTGAGGAAAATCCTTGATAAGGCAAGACTAACTATAAGGGCAGCAATAAATCTGGTTTAAAACCTGGTGTCCTGAGCTAATGGGAAACACTTGGACTATGAGCTCTAGTGAGAATTATCGTTTATTGTGTTCGATAAGAGTTAATGAAAGATCAGCCAAATGGGTGAAAGTCCTTGTGCTCACATGTCAAGTTTTCAACCTAATGATCTGCTTTTTTAACCGATGGTTCCAGCCCTCATTAGGGGCTAATAGATCATTCAAACAGTGCTTAAAAAGTAGCAAAGTGATAAAATGTGCTTGTATTTACACACTTTGATTCTCAAGGTTATTTTTTAGGAAAACATCCTTCAGTTGTGCTCAGAGTCTTTAATGAGGACAGCAGTTTAATAAACCATTAGGTTAGTAATTATTGCAGCTCCTGGCAGTTGTGAAAACACAGTGACTGTTGTGTGACATTTTCGCAAAAACTGGCATAAATGGTTATTATAAACAGAATTCTGAATAGAGGAAGTTTCTCCTAATTTGACCATTGCTTATGGATATTAGTTCAGTCAAGTTAATTATATAAATTCATTCATACAGCAGGCATTTAATAGTCTCCTACTATGTGCTGGCACTATATAAATATGACTTAATGGATACATTTCTTATCCTGATATTGCAAATCTTAGGATTCGCCATTTCTCTAAATGAAGGTCACTCAGAGATTGTGTGTGTTCTCTAGCAATACTGTCGTTATCTTTGAAAAAAGAAACTTCTGTTTAAGTAATGCACTGTTTAAGGCAGGTCAGCAGAGTGAGCGTGGTGGTCAGCTATGAAATGACCAGCAGAGGAGTTGTATGCACTGTCAGCTTTCTCATGGGCTGAGCTGACGATGACTTGAGTCCTTGAGAAAGGAAATCGAGATATATTTAATCTAAAGGGTGTTCAGTTCATTTAACTGTGGGGTTAAGCCAGAAAGATTTATGTATCCATGGGTATCTGTTTAATCAGTTGATGTTTTAACTCTTCCTTTCCTAACTTTGTTTGATCAGAATGAAATTACAGGTGATTTCTTACCATTTGATCAGCATCAGTGTTATGACTTCCATAACTGTTCTTTTGTTTTAGAGCCAATTTTGTTTTTTACCTAAATAATCACTTTTAGGTCCACTTCATTAATGAGGCAGTAAGAACAGGATATTCATTGAATCAGAATTTGCCGTCGACTTTTTCCTTTGTTTGTGTATCCCTCAATAGATTTCAGGCACCACCCCATACCACACCCATTCTGAAGAGGGAATGATTACAGCTGATCCTGGTTTCACGGAAGTTATAATAGAAAGTGGGTCACTTTACCCCACCAAGAATTGAGTTTTTATTCTACCCTCCTCCCCCAACAACTTTATACAAAATTCTACTGTATCCTTTCCTCCATTGTATTCTGTGTAACTTATAGCCTGAAGACCTTTAGGGACAGTCCTTCTAGGAAGGAGGATTTCCATAGGCATCCCATCACAAAAGGGACTATGGAGGGGAGAGGAAGGTGTGTAGCAGGGTGCCTTGGAATGCAGGGTCTTGAGAGTTGCTTTGATGGACAATGGGAGTCTTGACTTTTGTAGTCTGTAGTTCCTCATCTATGAGATGGAGAGGGTTGGTGGGGGAAGAAGGCAGGAAGAAAGGGCCTACTATGAGCACTGTGTTAAGTGCTTTAAAAATATTTTTTCATTTGATCCTTACAATAACCCTGGAAAGTAGGTGCTGTTATTATCCCCACTTTGGAGTTGAAGAAACTGAGGCAGACAGAGGTGAAAGTGATTTGCTCAGGGGTCATATAGCTAATAAGTAACTAAGATAAGATTTGAACTCAGGTCTTCCTGAATTCATGCCCAGCACTTTATCCACTGTGCCTCTTGCTGCCTCTGTTACTTACTCATCTGTAAGACAAAGGGCTTGGATGATGATATCCAAGTTCTTTCCAGTGCTGACATTCTTTGGTTCTGTTCTCAGTGCGCACTGCAGAATGGGCTGTAACGATGTTTTCACAACTAGTGGGGAGGGGTTGGGACAGGAATGAAGAAGTGTTGTCTAAGTTCCCTGGCAGCCGAGTGTTAAATAAACCCTGTAGGCAGACACCTCCCCTTCCTGGTCCCTGCCTTGTTCAAGAAGAAATCTCCCTTTCCTTCTATGGGGTTAACTGCTGAAATAACTTCAGCAAATTGAGCTAATAACTCTGTTGCTACTCTGGATACCACATTTCCTCCTCTCTCCCAATGATTCCAGGCCTGATGCCCTCTTAACTTAGAATGCTTGAAAAGTTCCATCAAGTTTAGAACTCAGTGTTGAAGAGTTAGCTGACCCACCTACCAGTTGGCCCTCTCTTTTTCTCATTCCTTCCTCCCTCTTCCACTTCCTCCTTTAAACTTTTTCCAACTGAAGTCAGATTCCTCTTTGGAATGTTCCTTCAGAGAAGAGCTGGGTTAGGGTTAGGGTTAGGAAAGCATCCTGGATTGAGAAGCAGACCTAGGTCTTCTCCAGGCCTCTTCTGTGTGACCCTGGGAGAATTCCAGCTCTCTTTTGACCCTCAGTTTCCTCATCTGTCAAACACATGTGTGTTAGATGATTTCTATTGTGTAGTAAATTGCCATTTTTTTAAGTGCTTTGCACTTTAAAAGACCAAAAGATTTTCAGCTTGTGCAGGGCAGGTGTTTTTTTTTCTTTCTTGTTTTATACATGGGGAAACTGAGGCAATAGGAGGCTGAGTTACTTCTCCCAGTTCACCCAGTTACTGAGTGGCAAGGCTGGGGTGAGAATCCTAGGTCTTACCATCTACAATCCAGTGTTCTTTCTGTACCAACTCCATATTATGGAATCGTGAATCTAGACCAGAAAGGAATCTTTGAGTCCTTTTGTTTAATCTACCTCCCCGCTTTTTACAGATAAGAAAATGGAGAGCCAGAGAAATTAAGTGATTTGTTAAAGTTCTCTCAGCTAGTAATTAGCATAGAATTTGAACCCAGTCCTTCTGACTCCAAGTCCAGCCCTCTAGTCTGCCTCTAAGATTTAGAGTCCATATCTGGTCCTCTGGCTAGGCTATTACTACCGCTGAGATGTAGCTACCTGGAAAATAGGCACAAGACGGGAAGGTTGTGCCGTAACATTTCTGCTAACCAGCTGGCATCTCATTGAGGGACTGCTAAAGAACTGTTCTGTAGACCAGTGGTGATTTAATTGATCACATGCCCTTCCCACTCTGACCATATTCCAAGGCTTTGCTACCATTCTAGGGTTTTAGGGGGCACAAGGACCCCTGCTTCTCTTCCTCTCATCATCCTCCTTTAAAGACCAGTGCTGACTAGTCACCATCCTGTCTCTCTCTCTGTCTCTGTCTCTCTCATTCTCTTTCTCCTTCTCTCTCTCTCTTTCTCTTCCCTACCCAGCAGAAAGCGCCTTCAGTAGGAGAGTCGAGAACAAAGCACAAAACAATTTTGAAGAAACGAACAGCAGTTCTCAAAACTCAAGTGGTAAGTATCAGCCCCTAGGCAGACAGAGCTTTTCCCGTTGGCGTTTCTGCTCCACCATTACCCCATAAGGACCACACAGTTTCCCCTAAACCTTCATATAGTGTCAGGTCCTGGGTACATGTGCAACCCACAGGCACACAACAGAGCATGCTTGTCCCAAGCCTACTCAGCGAGTCTGTTAAATAGGCAACTCTGGCCCTGTCCTCTTTGTATTTCCAAGGGAAGCTTGTGAATCCAGCCACATTCAAAAAGCTCGTTAGCCCCAGAACACCAAGGGAAACTCATCCCATTACAATGATGGGAAAAGATAACCCCACTTTTTCTATTTAGGTCAGTCTTGAAGTAAGCTGGTGAAGTCAGGCCTTATCCACACAGACCTAGGGGTAATAATGCTTGTAATGTTCCCTGTGAGATGGGAAACGTGGGGTAGGGGAGATAAGGCTGGCCTTAGAGTCAGCCAGACTAGGGTTCATGTGCTTCTCTTTCTGCACTCTCACACATATAGGCCATGGGATCCTGGGCAAGTCATGTAAACTCTTGGCATCCCCAGGGAATTTTCTAAGATGATAAGCTGTAGAACGATTGCTGATTTTCATGGGTAGAAGAAATTCCTTCATTAGAAGCTCTCTGCATCAAGGAAATCACAGGTTTAGGCCTTCCTAGCATGAACCACAAGCCCTCACCCATAGCACTTGGGTTTTATATATTTGTAACTTGTAAGTTTGTAAAATGTTTTAAAATGAAGACTGAATCTCGTTACCTTAACTTTTGAAGCCCTTTCACATCTCTTAGATTCCCTAGGCCTCATGCAGGGAAGTCAGGCAGGGTGTGTTGTCTCCTGTTTAGTAATAAGGAAATGGAGGCTTTGCTGAAGGTCACTGGTTTGTGGCAGAGCCCAGACTTGGACTCTCAGGTCTCCTGACCCGAAGCCCTGTACTTTTTCTACTGTCCCACATCTTGTATTTCTCTTTCTACCTGTTTGGATAAGAATGGTCCTCAGATGTGGCACACTAGGGAGGTACAATTAGTCTTTGCCCATTTAGAGATCACTTTGAGAGGAATATGAGATGGGGAATCTTAACACTGGTTTGGGGGTACAGACAGCAAAGGTTTCATAATCCCAGAAAAGAGAGAGATCTCTTTAGAGAGGGATACATAGCTTAAGAACATCCTTGAAGGGTAGGCATGTTTAGGAGACTGTAAGAACAGCCTGGCTGCTCCAGAGGGTGCATAGTAGGGACCAATGGGAGGTAAGGTTGGAGAGGTAGGGGAGCTCATTGTGGGACGGGCCACATCTTCATGCACTCCCCTCCCCCCCAGAAAACCTTTAGGAGCCCTTCTCGTCTAAACCTGTTTCTTATTTGCAGAAGCTGCAAGTCCCCTGATTTCCAACCCATTCCCGCTCTTGCAGAGTAAGTGATGGGCATTGGGAAGGTGCCCAGGCTCTTTTGGTCAGTGCCAGTCGTGTTTCTGTCTTCTCAGTTGTGATGCCTCTCTTGGGAAGCAGTTTTTACTCTGGGATGCTTGAGAAGGGGAAGTCTAGAGAAGATTGTGGGGAGGAGGGATGGTATGGGCACTGTCTAAATATCTGTAGCTTGGGTTAGAAGCTCTTGAAAAATATGATGTAGTTTCTTGAACTCTGAGCCTGGCATCTGGGTCAATTGGAGACACTTACTTGGGCTGCAGTGTCTGGGATAGTTGGGCTGGATTATGGAAGGACCTGGTGTTATGGGAGATGTTCCTTTTCCCAAGTTGCCTGTCTTCTGGCAACACACTGTGGCTCTTAAACCAAGCTTTGGTGGTGATGTACACACAGCAAGCTGACCCCCTGTTAAACAAGCACCTCACCATATGTGTTTGGTAGCGCAGAGTCTATCAGACCCCACCCTCCCCAAGCAGACCCTTCACTTAGAGCCTGAATGGGCCTTCCAGAGGGGTAGCTTGGGCTGTTGAGCTCCAGAGGGAGTAGTGGGATGAGATGAAAATGAAGGGCTAGATCTAGGCCAAATGGCCTACCTACCATCCTTGTGGGAACACAGTCCTTCACTTGGTTCTTCCTGTGTGTCTCTGAGACCTGCAGTTTGGAGGTCAGACCTCTCCCTTTTGTTCCTTCTTTCTTCCCCACCCCACTTCTAATCTCTCCCCCTCTCCCTTCCCATCTGTCTTCTTTCCTTTACCTCTTCACCCTACCTTCTATAATTCAGTTAACGTTTATTAAGTACCTACCATATGCTGGGCATTTCTCTGGCTACTGGATGGTGAACAAAGATGAAAAGTGATGTACCCCCTGCCCTCAAGAAGCTTATTTTCTACTGGGGGGATTTAACATATGCACAGATAAGTATAACCAAGGCAGAGTGTGAGGGGGGGCAAAGGAATTTGCTTTTTCCCTCCCTGCCTCTCGGTCTGACTTTTTGTCTTTAGGGGGCTGGGGGGGAGTTATTTAGGCTGGGACTGAGAGGTGACTTGAGGGCTTCCTGTGCTTGGATCCTAAACATGAGGGTTTCTGCTCCCACCCTTTTGGGGGGGAGGCTAGGGCAGCGTTGGACAGGCTTTGGAGGAGGGGGAGAGAGAGCACTTTCTTAATAGAGTAGGAGAAATCAGGCCTTGACTCTTGCTAAGTTTATCATCTGCCAGCAGCAGAAGGTATAATTTAGGGAAGTAATTACCTCTCTGTCTTAACCCTTGAATTTTGTTGCTACCCCAGCCTTTCAGGCCTCTTGTTTCCAAATTGATCGGAGGGCTTTTGGTCAAGAATGAGATTGGTGAACTTATCTTCCCAAGTATAATCCCCTTGGTTATCAGATAGGATTTCTTGGACATCTTTTCCATTACCGAGTTCATTGCTGACTTCCCATCATACCTGTTCCTTCCTTTTCTTCCCCTTTGTCATCTCTTCTCCTTTTCCTCTTTCTTAGGATCTATAGGGTGGGCATAATGGAGCCAGGAGGAGGGAACATGGGTCCTCTGCCTCAGATTTAGTGCTTAGTTTAACAAATATTTGACTGCTCTGTGAAAGGCCCCAAGCTAGATGTTATGTGGAAGATGGAAAGATGAGTAAGACACAGTCTCCGCCATTGGGGTGCTCACACAGTGGTAGGGGACAAGATAAAAATCGACAAGTATTAATCAAATAAGGTGTAAGAATACAAAGAGAAAATGACATAGTCCCGCATGCACAAGCATAAACATGTGACATTCAGGCTGATTCCACAGAGGTATCACTGGCATTTGGGTGGCACTGGTGAAGGCCTTGTAGAGGAACAGGTTCTTGATCTTATACCAGGATATAATACCAGCCTCTGTACAGGAAGCACTACAAGAGATGGGCAAGCAGAAGCAGGTATGAGAAATAATGCCTGTCTAAGGATGCTCAGGGACAGCATCAGAGAGAAGGGAAGCAGCCTGTTATGGTGGAAAGAGTACTGGGTTCAGATCCTACCTTGGACTGTTAACTACCTGTGTGACCTTGGGCTTGCCCCTTCATTCCTCTGTACCTCAGTTTCTTCATCTGTAAAGGGGGGGTTGGTTTGGACCAGATGGCCTCTGAGGTCACACCTCTAAGTCTGATTCTAAGGTAGTACTAACTGGGCATGGAAGGACAGAGATTAGGCAGATGAAATAAAGGGTAGGAATGGGACAGTGTATTCTAGGTGGACATTACATGGGCAGAGGTGTGGGATGTCTTTAAGAGCACACACCTTGTAAGCCACAAAGATATCCAATGACTTCTCTCAATGAAAGAATGGGTTTCCAAACAGCCAGGTGTCCTATTCTGCCCGAGAAGGGTGAGACCTGTCCTTTATCTCCATCAGCCACTCCCTGAGAGAAATAACAGTTTCTGTCAACAGTCCCAGGCCAGTGGCAGCCCCAGAGAGCTGGGCCCATGGCTTTTCAGGACTGAGGTACTTGGGCAACAAGAGGCAGAGAGTAGGAGCCCGTGACGCTCTTTGATTTTGCTGCTTGTTGAGTGGCGATGCCACCACATCTCCCACAGCTTCCTGTTCCTCTGTCACTTCCTTTTAGGAATGTAAACAAAGGCCTCACGTCACTCCCTGAGCTTAGTGATTTTAAAAAATTTTCCCCGCAATGCCATTTGCCCGCTAAGACATAACCAAATCTACCACTTATAGGTCGAAAGGAAATAGTCTAAGAGAGTTTGTCACTTCCCTTCTTAAAAAAAAAAGTTGGACAGGAGCTCAGCAGAGAAAAGGAGAGTGTCCCTTCTCTTGGGAGAACTCTGGAAGTCCATGAGCCCAGCGGGGCAGGCCATACGTAGCCTGCCAGGAATATGTAGCCCTGCGGCACCCAGTAGCGTATACATGCGCACCACACAGCCTTGTGCCGATTGTAACCAGGTTGAAATGGTTTTTCCCAAACAGAACCTTACACCTGTGGCGCTTGTGGGATCCAGTTCCAGTTTTATAACAATCTCCTGGAGCACATGCAGTCCCATGCAGGTAAGCCCTGGGTGGGTAGGTGGCCAGAGCCTGGCCTTCTCTCCGCCTGCAAGGAGAGCTGAGGCCAAGGACCCAGGGTGAGCATTGTCCCTAAAGGCAACTGGCCTGTGAGGTAGCCTGAGCTGTGGGGGGAGGGGAGGCCCACTACACAGTAGGCACTCTCCTTGCCAGCCCAAAGGAGATTTTGTCCAAACTAAGAGGAGCAGACAGAACACAGGCCTAGGAATTAGGAGATAAAGTTTCTGGTTCCTGTTCTTTCCCATTCATTTGCTATATGACCTGGGCAAGTCACTTGACCCCTCTAGACCTCAGTTTACGCATCTATAAGATGAACATAATAATATCAGCTTACCCTGCCTCACAGGGCAACCATCATAATGTATGTGAAAGCACTTTATGAACTCTGAAAAGCTGTTCATATGAGTAAGATTATCATTAGAGTGCATCTAAGTCAGAGCCTGAATTCTGGCCTCACAGCCCCAGGGCTGGACACAGCACCATACAATCTATCTCCAATATGCAGGTCTGATCTATGACTAAATTGTGAAATCAGTGAATCCCAGAATTTAGAGTTGGAAGAAACCTCAGCATCCATCTCGTTTAACCCATAAAACTACCTCCTACAACATAACCTGATGAATAATCTTACAGATTTTGCTTAAAAGTGTCCAAGGAGGGAGAAGTCAGACCCTCTCTAGAGAGCTCATTTACTTTTGGGTGACTGGTCTGACTGATAGGAAGTTCTTCCTGATAGCAAACCTAAGGCTGCTTCTAATCATCATTCCTGGTTCTGTCCCCCAAATCAAATCCTCCTTCTTGAGGATGGCTCTTCAGTTCCCCCTGAGTCTTCTTCTCTAGGCTAAACACCCACAGTTCTTTCTGCTGTTCCTCATGGGACGTAGACTCAGAGCCCTGTACCATTCTGATTGCCTTCTTCGGACTATTGGCTAGTTTATCAATGTCCTCCTACATTATGGCACTCAGACTGGAACACAGTACACCAGGTGAGGTCTGTTCCAGGGCGGAAGGACTTACCACCTCCTCATTCCTGGAAATCTCTTTGTCTTGTCTGCCCCTCTCCTTTCCATCCTTTCTTGTCCAAGACCCTGCTTTTAGCTGGCTGTTATCACCTTGTCATTTTCTCCTTCCCCTCTTATTCCCCTCTCCCCCTAATATTCCTGGTAATGGATTATGATGCAACTACTCTCATGGGTAGCTTTATTTTAGTAGACACTTCTTGGAGACTGAAAAACCTTCTTTAAGATCCATAGGAGTATACTTTTAAGCGTGAAATATCAAGCAGTGGGGTGGATGGGTATTTTCTGAGTAGGGGGCTCCTGCCTTGTGTCTCTCATCTCACCCCGGAGGTTCCTGCTTGTGAAGTTAATCAGTCTTGCTAATAATTACATTATGTTTAAATTGGTAATGGTGGCCGTCGGCAAGTGCCCCAAACAGTTTTCTGTGCCAAAGGTTTCAGAAGCTCCAGTAATTCCACCTTCTCATTCCTCCTGGGAAGGTTAGGGACCAGGCTACATTCTGGTGAGAATGCCAGCTTCCTACTCCCCGGGGACTTCATCAGTACATCTAATTAAGTTCACTCTGCTGAGAAAGGTGCAAAGGCAAGAGTGGAACTTGTCGGGAGCATATTAAATTAGAACTCTCCCCAGTTTATTCATCCTAAGAATAGTAACTACCATTTCATTAGCTGGATGGCCCCTGTGAGATACATCCCTTTCTCCTCCAATAGTGTCATTGTGGAGGAGGGTGTCCTTCTCTAAACCTCCTGATTGGTCATCTTCCCCTAGCCAAGGACCAATTAAGATTCAGTTCTCTCTTCAGAAAGGGAGGGGGTCAGCAGCCTGCGACATTTCTTTTACCCACTGCATGCTGATTGGCTGTTGATACTTCCACCACCACCCCCCCCCCATCCCTCCCCCCCCCCCCCCCCCCCCCCCCCCCCCCCCCCCCGTGAGGACCTTTAACCACTCATCACTTCTTGTTTCAGAGGCTGGACAGAGGAACAACCTTTTTTTCCCTCTCCCCCTGTGCCCTCCATCTGATCTTGGGAACCATCATTATGTTCAGAGTGTAGTGCACAGATGTATAATCCCTACTACTAGAGAAAGCTGAGGTTGCTGGTCTGATTGAGCTCAGAAGTTCTGGACTGCATCAGGGCCAGAAGCTATTGAGTATTCACACTAAGTCAGCCCCACTATGGTGAGCTTCTGGGAGGGGAAGGCCACTAGGCTACCTAAGAAAGGTAAAACAAAACATATCAGTGCTTCCATGCCTGTCAGTGGTGGTGTTGGACCTGTGAGTGGCTACTGGATTTCCTGCCTGGTGAGATAGGGAGACCCAATCTTCAAGAAATGAAAAGAAAGAGAAAGAAAAGAGAGAGGGAAGGAAGGAAAGAAAAAGAAGGAAAGAAAGAGAAAGAAGAAGAAGAGGGGAAGAAAAGAAAGGAAAGAAAGAAACCATCATTATGGCTCTTGAGTTTGGACTGAGTGATCATAGTGAACAGGATTCAGAATATCCTAGTCAAAAAGCAAGGTCTATTAAACTAGCCCTTTTTTGGAGGATTGAAACTTCCCATAAGTCACAGATACTGTGGCTATTTCTCCATCAGTATCCTGGGGCAGGTTCTCTTCTCTCCCCCACAAGCTCAGCCTGTTGCCCTCTCATTTTAGGGGGTGGGGAGGGAGGGGTGAGGATAGGCAGTTGAGGTTAAGTGACTTGCCCAGGATCATACAACTAGTAAATGTCAAATGTCTGAGGCCAGATTTGAACTCAGGCCCTTCCGACTCCAGGGCAGGTGCTCTATCCACTGGGCCACCTAGCTGCTAAGCCAAACCAAGTTTGTGCAGTGGCTGTGTTTCCCTTCTTATGACTTGTCTCTTCTTTTGTTTCATTATGAAAAATGGACGACAAAGAGCCCAGACCTTCCATGGGGTTGTTGGTTCTGAGGGTTGGAAGGGCCTGCAGGTTGATTGCTTGGAAGTCCATTTATACTGTGAGCAGTGTGGGTGAGGGTCAATAAGGATCCTCTAGAGGTGGATGTTCAAGGTTTGGAGAGGCTTTGAAGGGAGAAGAAAATATCCCCTGAGAAGTTTTTTGCCCATTCCTCTTTCTCCTTTCTACTCTTTATCATTCTCCTCTCCTTTAACTTCTCATCTTTTTCTTTCCCGTCTTCCTCTTCTCACTGTCCTTTTCCCTTCTTCTTGGCTTCTTTTCATTGTTTCTATGCTCTCTCTTTCCCCCTACCTTATAGAATCACTATTAGTCAGTGTTAATACTTTAGAGACCAAGTCTGGTTCAGCCATGTCATTTTACGGAGGAGGAAACTGAGGCCCAGAGATGGGGAGTAATTTTTCTAATACATCTATTACATAAGAGGCCATGTAGCATAGTAAATAGAGTATTGGCCTCAGAACCAAGACCAAAGTTCAAATCTAGCCTCTGGTGCACACTGGCTGTGTGATCCTTGGGACCTCCCAGGCAACTCTCTAAGACCACGAGGTACACATATGCAATTTCTCAGCTGCATTGATAGAGGGAGTTTTTCACTGGAAATTCCTACACTGATGACAACACAGGTCATAGAACATCATTGTCTTTGTGTGATGATGCTAAGTGAGTGTAGGTGTGTTGTGTAAGGGTTAGTACACATTTGTATGGGAGAGACAGGGGTCACTCAGGTACTTCCTGAATGTTTTTCCAGTTATATATTTAATTTGAGGTAGGTTGTTTTTCAACTCTTTGGGACCCCATTTGGGATTCTCTTGGCAAAGATACTAGAGTGGTTTGCCATTTCATTCTCCATCTCATTTTTACAAATGAGGATACTGAGGCAAACAAAGTTAAGTGACTTGTCCAGGGGCACACCACTAAACTAGTAAGTATCTGAGGTCAAATCTGAACTCAAGTCTTCTTGACTCTAGGCCCAATGTTTTAGCTGCTGCACCACTTAACTGAGCCCTGTTGGTTGCAATGGTGGCCTGGACACTGGGTAGAGTTGCAGAATGCTGTTAGTAGTCTTGGTGTCAGCATGGCTGTCATTTGATGTTTCAGCGGTGGGCTGAGGCTTTCCTTTGCATAGTACTGGAGTTTTGAGGTGGGGCAGGGTGAGCCAAAGGTCATTCAGAAACCAAGAGTTATGAGAATATGGGGTCCTGGGTATCTTGGAGTTTACTCGTGCTACACAAGTCAGAATGTGGGTGTCGTTGCTTCTGTTCAGAAGAGAAAGACATAACTGCCTTGCACGTAGGCCAGAAGCAAGGGAGAGGCTTCCAGTGGTCCCATTCCAAAGGAATAGGTTGGGAATATTTTTTTTTAATAATTACTTTATTTTCAGTGTTGTAATCGCATCCATATATCTTAGATTTTTTCTCCTCGCTCCCTTTCTTCTCCCCTCCCTCGCCACTCCCTCCCTGAGACAGCATTCAATCTTATATAAGTTCTATACATACCTTCCTATTAAATACAATTTCACTTTAGTCATGTTGAATAGATGAATTAAAATGAATGGGATAAACTGTAAAACAAAACAAAACAAAACAAAACACAAAAGAAAATGGTCTGCTTTATTCTGTGATCCAATTCCATAGTCCTTTCTCTGGATGTGGAAGGCATTTTGCCTCAAAATTCCACTCAGAATTTTTTAGGTCCTTGCATTGCTCTGAAGGACTGAGTCTACCAGAAAAATTCCTTGCATACTGTGGTTGTTGCTGTGTATAAGGTTCTCCTGATTCTGCTCCTTTTACTCAGCGTCAGTTCATATAAGTCTTTCTAGGCCTCTCTGAAGTCTTCCTGTTCTTCATTTCTTATAGCACGATAGTATTCCATTACATTCATGTACCACAACTTGTTCAGCCATTCCCCAATTGATGGGCATCCCCTTGATTTCCAGTTTTTTGGTCACCACAAAGAGAGCTGCTATCATTATTTTTGTACATGTGGGACCCTTTCCCAGTTTTATGATCTCTTCGAGATACAGTCCTAGAAGTGATATTGCTGAGTCAAAGGGAAAGTTGGGAATCTTTAAGGGAAAAGACCACTTGAAAAGGCTCACATACCATGGCGTATATATGAGAGGATAGCCCCTTGTAATTGGGAAGAGTACTGGACTGGGAGGTGAGAGCCTTGGATCTTCCTCTAGCACTAGCTGTGTGGACAAGTCACTGTCCTGGGCCTCAGTTTCCTCATTTGTAAATTAGGGAGTTTGGACTAGACACTCTAAAGGTCTTTCACAGTGCTTAAAGCTCAGAAATTTTATGGTTCTAGACAAAATAAACTTGTAGATGGTAGTAGTTAGAGTGCCCAAAGTAACTTCCTTATATCTCTTGAACATCTTTCTAGTCACCCAGGTTTATAACCTCAGAGTCAACCCCTAACTCTTACTATCCTTCCCTCCTTCCCTTAGGTCATATATATTTGTTCTTCACGGCATCTCTTGCTGTATCCTCCAAAAGATTTTTTGTCTGTATCCCCTTCTCTCCACTTACCTGACTGCCACTCTGGTTCAAACCATCAGTACATCTAATTTGGACCATTATAATAATAGCCTCTGGATGTTCTATCTGTCTCTCCTTCATCTTCTTCTTCTCCTCTCTCACTTCTTTCTCTCTCCCTCCTCCCTCTCTTCCCCCTGCAAGCCGTTGTCTATGTTGCTAGTAAAATATTTTACCAAATCACAGATCTGATGATGTCACTCGCTCAGAAATATTAGATGGTTTTTTGTAGATTTGAGGATAAAACAGCCTCATCAGCTTGGGACTTTTTTCCCTCATGCCCTTTATTTTTAAAAATATTTTATTTTCTCCTAATTACATGTAAGAACAATTTTAAATTTTTTTGTCAAGTTTTGAATTCTAAATTCTATCCTTCTTCTCCCTTCTCTCTGATAGGATAAGCAATCTGATAAAGGTTATACATGTGCATTCATGTAAAAACATTTCAATAAGAGTCACTTTGTGCTAGAGGACAAGAAGGAAAGAAAGATAGTTTACTTCAGTCTGTATTCAGACATCACTTCTTTCTCTGGAGTCAGATAGCATTTTTCATTTTCAGTCCTTTGGGATTGTCTTTGATCATTGTCTTACTGAGAAGAGCTAAGTCTTTTAAAACTCTTCATCATAGAGTATCGCTGTTCCTTTGTACAGTGTTCTGGTTCTGTTCACTTCACTTTGTATCAGTTCATGTAAGTCATTCCAGGTTTTTCTGAAATCCTTCTGCTCATCATTTCTTACAGCACAATAGTATTCCATTACATTCACATACCACAACTTATTCAGCCATTCCCCAATGGAGGGGCATCCCCTCAATTTCCAGTTCTTTGCTACCACAAAAAGATCAGCTTGAGATTATAAATCCTTCACAGTTTAACTTTAGCCAAATTTATAGACATAATTCCTATTATTCCCTTCACATAATCTATCTTCCAGATGACTCTTGTTTCAGACAATGATATTGTCTCATTGCATGGGATACCCATCCCTTAAATGCCCTCCTTTCTCACCTCTGTCACTTAGGATTCCTAGCTTCCTTCAGGGTTCAGATCAAATGCCATTTTGTATTTACTTATCTGTGTGCATATTGTGCTCCCCCAGGACTACAAATGTTACTTAAAGGAAGGGGAGCATTTGTCATTTTTGCCTTTGCATCCCCAGCACCAGCCCCATGCCTTGCACAAAACAGTGACTTTGTTCCGGGGAATGGGTAAAACCAAAAAGAGGAAGCAACTTGGAGAAACTGACCTTTGAAAATCTTCCTTTGATAGTTATGTGTATGCAAATATCCATTAATTGGGTCAGTTAGTGAATCAGTCAACAAATATGTCCAGAGTACCTACTCTGTGCAACAGGGAGTTGTGCTAGAATTAGGGGTGGGGAACCTGCAGCCTTGAGGCTGCATGTGGCCCTCTAGGTCCTCAAGTGCAGCCCTTTAACTAAGTCCAGACTTCACAGAACAAATCCTTGTATTAAATCTAGGAACTAGATTCTGAAGGGCAAGGGTGGGGTTGGATCCAAAGGTGAGAGAAACCTTGTCTCTGCTTACAGTCTAGTAGGAAAAATCAGATAGTTCTAAAAAAGTCCACTCATCACAGGAAGCATCCTGTGTTCCGTGTCAGATGAGGCATAGAGAAAACTCCTAGGCAAGGGAAACTCTGGGCTGGTCCGGGAAGACTTCCTGGAAGAGGTAGGTACTGGAGTTTAGGAAGAGAGGCAGGGGCCTGACCAACAACCACTTGATTGAAATCTTGGAGACATGAAAGGCAGGGAAAAGCAGCAGCCTGGAACATAGGGGGCACGTTGGGGAGCAGTGAGAGAAACCTGGAGAGGTTGTTTAGGAAGAGGTTGTGGAAGGCCTTGAATAGAGCTGACATGAGAACTCCTATGTCCAGCTCTGCCCTGCTGTGAGTAACCCTCAGTGGCCAGGGCAACTCATGCCACCCTCTGTGGGTCTCAGCCTCCTAATTTGTAAAGTGAGGGGCTGGGAATAGATAGCTTGTAAGGTTCCTACCAGATTGCTCTGAATCTCTGAGCCCAAAGTATCTTCCCTCTGGGATTAAATAATTTTTATTTTTAAATAATTTTATTTATTGCATCTCAGTGGAATAGAGGACAGTGCTGGATTTGGAATCTGGATATCTTGAATTCAAATCTTACCTCAGACATTTACTAGATGTATGTCTCCCACTAGTCTGAGTTTCTTGAAAGCACGGACTGTTTTCTTGCCTTTCTTTCTATCTCTGGTGCCCAGCACAATGCCAGGCACACAGTGACAGCTTTATAAAGGCTTATTGACTTGTGTGAACCTGGCAAGTCACTCTATCTACCTCAACCTTAGTTTGCTAATCACTGAAATGGGGATGATAATTACACCAAAGTCATAGAGTTGTTGTAAGGATCGAATGAGATATGTGTAAAGCACTTTGTTTACCTTAGAGCTCCATAGCTATTAGTTATTATTTTTTAAATTCTTATTAGCAGTTCTGTTTCTGTCCTGTTTGGGTTCCTCTTCTCTCGAGAATAATGAAATCCTCTGAGCTCCACGTTCCTGACAGAAGAGCTGTTGGCCCTCCAGCCCTTCCATTAGTGACTTCTGGAGGCTAAGCCATAATTGGGGAAGATTATAGGTGCATCCTCATCCCCAAACAGCAACACAATGGAGAGAAGCAATTAAAATGCAAATTGGTGACTGAGTTTCTGAGCTAAAACAGCAAAATACAAAGGGGGGGAATTTATTCTGTAATTATACAGTACAACATACAGCTCTGACTTCCTTTAGACTGCTTTGTTCAGGTCTGGTGCTGCTGCATAATGCCTTCCCGGCAATCCAGTGCACAGGAATAAAAGGGACAGCTAGGCTGAACTGGGATTAAAGGCTTGGCGCCATTGAGTGAATTTGAGGAGCCATGATCTGTGCAGTTCACAACCTAACTGATAAGGAGGATCAAGCCCACATACACAAATCTCATTAACTTGGCATTGAATCACAGAGGGTAATTCCCTCTAATAAACTGCCTTCTCAGTTTCCTATCCGGAAACCTTCTGCTCTTGCCCTACCATGGACAGTGGCAAGTGTGCTCATGGATGTGACTGGTAGAGTGCCAGGGCTGAAAGGGGCCCTTGGAACACAGACTGGCAGAACTGGAAGGGATCCGGAGATCACAGTTAGAAGGGACTTCCAGGCTCACTGGTGCAACTCTTTCATGGGGAAACTGAAACCTAGGGAATTTAAGTGATTTATTATGCAAGTCACACAGGTGGTGAGATCAGAGATAAGATTTGAATCCAGGTCTTCTGACTCCAGAGTTAGAGAATTTTCTTCTGTACTATGGGAAAAAAAATCTTAAAATATATTAAATGCCAGCTAGAAGGACTATGAACATAGATCAATAGAGTTGGTCGGGGTCTTGGGATACAAAACATCAGAGCTGCAAGGGACCTTCCTTGGTATGTCAAAGCCCCAAAGGGCCTTTGGAACACAGAATGTCAGGATTGGAAAGGGCCTTGGAAATAGAATACTAGAAATAGAAGGATCCATGGAATAGAGCATGTTAGACCTGGGAGGGCCATTGGACATAATATCAGAACTGGAAGGGGCCTTGGAATTCAGAATGTCACAGCAGGGAAGGAAAACATGATGTCAGAGCTGGAAGTAGCCATAGAACTCAGAATGTCAGAGCTAGAAGGGAACTTAGAACTCAAAGTGTCAGAACTAGAATAGATCTTACAACATAGTATGTCAGAGCTAGAAGACCTTAGAACATGGGATGTCAGAGGACTAAATTGAGGCCTAGAGGAAGGGAAATGACTTACCCAGGGTCACATAGCGAGTTACTTGTGGAGCTGGAGCTAGACTGATCAGGAAAGCAATTGGAAAAAGTTGCAAAGGAGGGGCCAGTAATCATCTTTATAGTATTTCTCTCTGCCAGTGGACTCTGGCCATCACTTTAATTGGGGGAAAACCACACACACCATACACATAAACAGACTTGTGGTTTAAGTCATGAAGAAGACCATCTTTCCTAATGGGGTTTTTAGAAGACTGTCTTGGTGATGTTGGTTGGCCCTGGGAGCCTGGTTCCTTGAAAGCATCTTCCTGAACTGGGGCTCAGTCACCCTCTTTTGTGTCTTACAGCTGACAATGAGAACAACATCGCCTTCAGCCAGCCCCGGTCCCCTCCAGCTGTCGTGGAAGAGAAGTGGAAACCACAGCCCCAAAGAAACAGCACCAACAATGGTATGTTTGAAGGGTTGTGAGGGGGCCCTCGCTGCAACAACATCCTTCAGTCTGGTGCTCACTCCATGCCCTGCCTTCTGCCAGCACCCTGGACAGCTCCCTGGTGCTCTGATGGGTTCTTACAGTTGTTTCACGTCTAGGCCACTGGCTTCTCCAAGGACAGAGGAGAGGCAGGAAAGGAGAAAGCACATCTGTTTTATAGATGAAGAAGCCAAGGCCTATTGAAGCCAACAGGCTTGGACCTGGACTTGGGGAGATCTGAGTTCAAATCCAGCTCCAGACCTTAACTAGCTGGTGACTCTGGGCAAGTTACTTCAGTCAGCCTCCATTTCCTCATCTGCAAAATGGGGATTGTGATAGCACCTACCTTTCAAGGTTTTTGTGAGGATCAAATGAGGTAATATTAGTAAAAGCATTTAGCACAGTGCTTGGCACAAAGGTGCTATATAAATGTTAGCTATTATTGTTGTTGTCATATGTACCAAAACAAAATCAGCTTCAATTTTTCCCAGAATGATAAGCAAAATACCCAGTGTCCTTTGGTAGGAATAACCACTCTGTACTTTGTCTCCCTCTTTCTCCCCCACCCCTATCTCTGTAGCTTCAGTGAGCGGTTCAGCGCCCAACAGCACCATCCCAGAGAAGGAGCGGCAGAACATCGCGGAGAGGTTGTTACGTGTGATGTGCGCGGACTTGGGCACACTGAGTGTGGTGAGCGGGAAGGAGTTTCTCAAACTGGCACAGACCCTGGTGGACAGTGGTGCCCGCTATGGCGCCTTCTCAGTCACTGAGATCCTTGGCAACTTCAATACTCTGGCCTTGAAACACTTGCCTCGGATGTACAACCAGGTAAAGGTGAAGGTCACCTGTGCCCTGGGCAGCAATGCCTGCCTGGGCATTGGCGTGACCTGCCACTCACAGAGCATCGGCCCTGACTCCTGCTATATCCTGACGGCCTATCAGGCTGAGGGCAACCACATCAAGAGCTACGTCCTGGGCATCAAGGGTGTGGACATCCGGGACAGCGGCGACTTCATCCACCACTGGGTCCAGAATGTGCTGTCCGAGTTTGTGATGTCTGAGATCAGGACGGTCTACGTGACAGACTGCAGGGTGAATTCGTCTGCCTTCTCCAAGGCTGGCATGTGCCTTCGCTGCTCAGCCTGTGCCTTGAACTCGGTGGTGCAGAGCGTCTTGAACAAGCGGACGCTACAGGCCCGCAACATGCACGAAGTTATCGAGTTGCTGAATGTCTGTGAAGACCTGGCAGGCTCCACAGGCCTCTCGAAGGAGACCTTTGGTTCCCTGGAGGAGACCTCGCCCCCACCCTGCTGGAACTCAGTGACGGACTCTCTGCTGCTGGTGCATGAGCGCTACGAGCAGATCTGCGAGTTCTACAGCCGCGCCAAGAAGATGAACCTCATCCAGAACCTCAACAAGCATCTCCTGAGCAACTTGGCTGCCATCTTGGCCCCCGTGAAGCAGGCGGTTATCGAACTGAGCCATGAGAGCCGGCCCACCCTGCAGCTGGTGTTGCCCACCTACGTCAAGCTGGAAAAGCTCTTCACGTCCAAGGCCAACGACGCTGGGGTCGTCAGCAAGCTTTGCCACCTCTTTCTGGAGGCCCTGAAGGAAAACTTCAAGGTGCACTCAGCCCACAAAGTGGCCATGATCCTGGACCCCCAGCAGAAGCTGCGACCCGTCCCACCCTACCAGCATGAGGAGATCATCGGCAAAGTGTGTGAGCTCATCAATGAGGTGAAGGAGTCCTGGACTGAGGAAGTGGACTTTGAGCCTTCCACCAAGAAGCCTCGGGCCGCCGGTGAAGCCACCACAGCTCAGGAAGATGACCGGTTTGGGAAAAACGAAGTTTATGATTATTTGCAGGAACCCCTCTTCCAGTCCACCCCTGACCTCTTTCAGTACTGGTCTTGTGTTACCCAAAAGCATACGAAACTGGCCAAACTGGCCTTTTGGCTCCTCGCGGTGCCAGCTGTGGGGGCCAGGAGTGAGTGTGTAAATATGTGTGAGCAGGCACTTCTCATTAAAAGGAGACGACTTCTTAGTCCCGAAGACATGAACAAGCTCATGTTTTTGAAGTCCAACATGCTTTAAAACTGTCTTTTAGTTTAAAAATAATAATAATAATAACTATAAAACACTGTCGCAATCAAAGAAAAGGAATTTAAGTTCTAAACACTGTGGACCTCATTACAAATGCCCCTGGAAACTTAAGTGCTTTTTCTATGTGTATATACATAAGTGTGTGTATGCACACGCATGTGTATGTACATATGTACACATACCTATGGATAAATACACATACATTGTGTAAGTGGGTAGGTGGTTCCTTGGGTCTGTTTATACAGACAAAGAAATCACCCACATGCATACACATAAAGGCCCCAGTGCTCATGAACACGTACCTGTGTGTACATGTATTAAGTGGGGTATGTGAGGAAAGATGAGTGTATGTGAGAGAGGGAGTACTTTTACCAGGAAAATGCTTCTTGTCTCCAACAGGGGTTTTTTTTTTTTAAACAAACTTTCCATGTTTTCAGGTGTGCAGACCAGTAGGAGGCTGATGTAAAGTCTTCAGGCAGCTGAGATCTAAAAGTGACTTGAAGTTTCTTTGGTTTCTCCTCCCTTCCCTCTCTGTCCCTCTCTCTTCCCCTCCCCTTCCCTTCTTGTCTGCCCCTCTCCCCTTCAGGGCTGTCTCGCCATGGATATTTGTATCTGCATTAAGTGGACAATATCTGCACTGGACTTTGCTTCTCCAATTACCTTGTATATTTTCAGGGCATTGATCAGCTGCCTTCCTGACATCTGTCACATGTTATAAAGGTAGCTGCATTCTAGAAACACACCTATCTCTCAGATCAGGAAAGGAGACATATGGAAACAAATAGGACTTTGTATTTTTTAAATATAAGATGGAGAAGAAAAATTTTCAGAAAAGTAGTTATTCTAGTGAACTGTCTCCACACCTTAGTTTTTTGAGTTGTTTTTTTAAAACATTTTAGTGGGTTTTAACCTTTCTTTGATTTTTTGTTTTAAAGTTTGATTTAGAACCCTCTAGGAGGCACTGAATGTCTGTAACTTATGTTTATGGTTTTAAAAAAAATCTTTTCTTTCCTCCCTCCCCTTTCCTCCTCCTCCCCAAGTCACACTGTAAACTAGCTCATCTCAGTGGTGTAACGGACATCCTAACATTTTTCTTAAGCCTTCCCTGTATAGTCCCGATCTCCAAAGGATGTTTTCCTTCAGAAGGCATGGGGGCGAGCGGGTCGGGGTGGGGGGTGGGGCGTAACAATGCAGAGGATTCCATGAGTTCACAAGCATAGCATCGCATCTGGTGGAAGCATGTGGCTTAGGATATCTTCTGAATGTAAGTGAAAAGAATTTACCCTCCTGTTTGTTTTGCCTCATTTGTCTCTAGTACCAGGAATGTCTAACTAAGATACCTAGAGTGCATTACACTACTCATCACATCACTGAATTGTTCTAGCTCATTAGAAACTTGTGAGTTGATCAGAGTTCATGTCCAGTGGCATGTCAGACCCACAGCTTCCCCCTTCATCTAGCCCTTGGCCCTGCTACCCAGAACCCTCCGAGCAGGGGGTACAAATTGGTCAGCCTTTAGGGTTCCTGATGTTTGACTTAGAATCCTATTCCTACAAGGCAGTAGGGCTGAGTGCCTTGTAGGCCTCTACAGACTCCATGCCAAAGTCCAATGTCAGGGGATTTCACCTTCAGGAGTATATTTAAGCTGAGCCTGACTTTACTATATAATTTTTAGGGTCCCTCCCAGTTGTGAAATTTTTATTTCCCTTCCCTACACATGGAGATTTGAGGTCTGTGGACTCAGCACCTGACAGTGACCATTTGGGCTTATCCTAGAGAAGCCAGTTCTCCCCTTGGTACCCTTTTACTCACTAGATTGAGATGGGCTAGGAAGGCTAGGAACTTTGTCTTTTGAGGCTTATGTACTGTATGGTCTTTGACCTGCATAGTTAAGGTAACTCTGTTGAGGTGATCACTATTATGGGAAAACAGTTGAGCTGTTGACCCTCTCAGAAGGTGACCCCAGATGGTTTCCTGTATCATTTGCCTTGTTTGTAAAGATAAGTTCCAACGTCTTAGCTAAGGAATTTGTCACCAGTAACGTATGCATTACCCGCTTTTGCCATGAGATACCTCCACAATCAAAGGCCTTATGCCAGTGGGGAGGGAAGGTAGAATTACCATTTTCTTCTCGTGTTTTTAATTGGCCTGTAAGCAATTCTTGGATTCCCTCCTCCCAAGCGCTCCCTTGTGCCAGTAGGAGGAGTGAGGTTGGTTGAAAGTTAGTGAGGTCCTGAGAGCCCCAGGCCCACATCCCCATCTTTACGGGGAGGAGGGACTATTTTGATTTACAGCCCCTGTCACTGAAACCTCCCCTAATCCTCCCATCTAGGGTATTTAAAGGGAAATGTCATCCAGGTGGTTGGTGGTTTCTGCATTTGAGTTGATTGTATCATTTTGTTAAAAGGAGAGGATGATCTTGTGTATCCCTTATCTGCCACACCTATAGAAGGAAAACTTTGTATATGGTTCTTGGAAACATTTTTGACCCCTACCACTCTGAAGCTTAGAAACTGTACTGCAGTGAAAATGTTGAATCTGAAATTCAAAGTAAACAACCAGTCTTACCTCGTTGCTGCCTCATCCCCTGCTTTCCTCACCAACATCCAGGAACTGGACTGGACTAGAGAAGAGCGTTCCCCTCTCACTCTTGAGATAAATTAAGTGAATTCCACTTTGTATTTTTTTTCTTCCTTGGGAAGTTTGCTGCTTCTTGTGAACTGTCTTAGTCTCCAAAGGGCTGTGAAAGGGGAATAATTCATTGGTGGGGGTTGGTGAGGGTTTCTCTCTTCCTTCTGCTGCTTCCCCAGGCATTGGCACTGGGAACTGGAGAGACCTTGGCAGAGTCTCTTGGCTAGAGTTCTCATACAAGCCAAATGCCATTACAACAACTTTCATGGCACAGCCAGATAATAGCTATGATCTGGGCAATCCCCAACCCCCAACCCCTCCCCCCCCATCTTAGTCTCGGCAATACTCAGTTGTTCCAGATTTTCACACAGCCAAAGAATTTGGACAACTCTTCAGCATTTGGTCACTGGCATGGCATTTGACCTATTGTAGGCCCTACATAGTTTTGTGATCTTGGGAATCAATGAGATGTCTGTCGCTTGACCATAGGGCTTGAAGGACAGGCTCTAGGTATTCTCAGGTCCTTCACAGAATGGTGCCTGTGGTTTGAAATGGACAGTTCTTACAGAATCACTAAATCTCCAGGACAAAAATGTTCTGTGCCTGTTTTGTTTTGTAGAGATATGGAACTCCCAGGTGGGGGACAGTGCTCCAGCATTTCCATCCCCACCCTCTTTTTCTCTCTTTCCCAAAAAGGTTATTCTAGGCATCTCCACCATCTATGAGTTTACCGCAATGCCTGAAGCATTATCATTGTCAGGTGTTTTCCCCTGAGAGACCCCCAGATCTAATTGATAAGGCACCCAAGGAGAGAAACCCAGGTCTCTCTGGTGTTCTTCATTTCTCATTTTCAGATCAGTTACTGGTGAGACAAAGAAAACTCAGTGACAGGAGGTCTGTGGTGACTGCCCATACTTGAACATCTGGCTTTTCCATCAGAGGAGCACCAAAGGATGTCTCTTCCATCTAAGCTTGTTCTCTCATTCAGAAGTACTCTGTGCCCACTCATCATCCTGTTACCATCCTAGTCAACTGTGGGTGTTACTACTCTGGTGGGGCAAGCCAGGGGCCTGCAGGGAGATGTCCTTCATTGTTCAGAAGCCTTGGAGGCTCCCCGCCTTAGCCCAGTGTTAACTCCTGATCTGAGAGTTCTGAGACTTGTGTGAGGCACCTTTAGGAAGGAGAATGAGCAGCTACAGGGAACAAAAACTTCAGCAACAAAACTAAACCCCTCTCTCTGTTCTTGTGAGTTGGCATTATTCTCTTACCCTTTTTCCTTGGGAGTTTTGGCACGTTCAGCCAGCTCAACTGTATCTTTAGGTGATTCAAGGAACCCTTGTGGAGGGATTGGGGGAGGGGACTCTGATGGGGGAAAGGTAGATAATCATTGCATCACTGCTAAGTGGCCGATGCTAGCAGACTAGGCAGAAAGAAGCTGTTAGATCCCAGCCTCCTGAGGGGGTGTCTTCCAGGAGGCAGAGAACTGGGCCCAGCCATAAACATTCCTGGGTTTCATCTCTAAGGGCACAGTCTTTGAAGGAAGAAGAGTATGATAGCCACTTTGTAACTTTGAGTCTAGGAAAGCAGGCACCTGGAGAGAAATACGAAAAGCACATTATCTCTGAACCTCAGTGTACCTGACAAGTGGAGGAGACAAAAGGTGTGAAAAAAACAGTACGTGAAAAATCCTGAAGGGGTCAGACGTGACTGAAGGCAAGCAGGAGTCCACTTCTGCCAGTGGGAGCACCAAAGAAAGTTGGTAAAGCTTGATGAGAAGTATTGCTCAGTGGAAAGACAGGCTTTCTAAGGAAATGGCCATAGCTCAAAGCATCTTAACTGCTCCCCCAGTTGCTTTGAACCCAGTTAGACAGAACCCCTCCCCTATCCCCAACTTCCACCCCTCAAATAATTCAACTGTGATTTTCATATTTGTTTTTGTCTCAAATGGCTGCTGTATTCTCATCTCCGGGGAAATTTCTGAAGAATGAGACTTAATGGTTTGAGGGGAATCTCCTGCCTGTAGATGAGGTCAGGAGCTGGCTGCTAGACCCTCCCCAGCCCCACCATCCCCACCATCCCCATTGCCTGGGAATCAAAAATAAGGAGTTTTGTTTATTTTTTCCTGCAACCTTGGTTCTTGTGGTCCCAGAGGAGCCCCATGCCAAGCCCATGCCTCCAGCCTTGTTCTGAAATAAACATGGGTCATTAAGAATGAGGAAGTCTAAGTTAGCTGATCCCCCCTCCCTCTGCTCAGTCCTCATCCATCACTGTGGCACTTCTGCTAGGCCAGGTATGGTAAACCAATGATTTAGCATTTTTGTCCTGGAGTCTCCTGTCTCCTTCCCCCTAATTTTATTGTTTTTGGGGTGTTGTTTAGGTTGGATTTGGGGGTTTGGGGATAGTTGGGGGTTTTTTTGTTTTACATTTTTGTGTTTGTTGGTTTTGTTTTCAGAACTATCACTGCTGGACCCTGGGTTCAATAGGAAGAGCTCTAGGCTTACCTTAAACCACAGGGTTCACTATCATACTTGCTAAAGGTGTAAAATTGTGGTCTAGACAGCTGCATGAAGATAGTTACTGTTCTTTTCCCTTGGCCATAATGAAAACCCCAAGTTGTGCTAATGCCACATTTGTGTTATTGAAGGAGGAAGATATAATTGGCTTGCCATTGGGTATTCACATCACTGTTCAAGAGTGGGTTCCCTGCCCACTCATCCACCAGGGAACCAACCCACCCATCCAAGGGACATAGGACAGATCATGTCCTAATGGGCAACTTATTTTTTTATAACCAAAGTTCCTTAAATGGGGCATGGCCTAGCCTCGTGTTCAACCTCAGGGGTCTCAGATTCCTTCGGTGCTTTCTGAAATCCAAGCTGGTTGGTAATCAACAAGGACAAAGGCCAGCTGTACTGGGGGTTGGGGAGGAGAAGGGCAAGAAGGACAGCCCGAAGGAGAGGCAAGGGACCTTTCTCCTAGACTTCTTTCCTCCATGGGAGCCAAGGTCATTCCCTGAGAGGGAAGCATAAGAGAATCAGTGCAAAGAGAAGGCTGGGGGAAACCCACTGGCCCTTGGGGTGGGAAAGTCAAGGTGCAAACCCACTTGGACAAATGTCAGGAAACCCTTTTATATAACAACCCAAGTAAAGCTATTTTTGGAAAAGTCTTATCTTTTGTTGCTGTCACTGTTGTTGGTGTTCCTTCCCCCATGACCCATGTTGGAGTTGGATTATGAGTCATTCACATCAGGTTAAGACCATGACCAACTTTCTCCCTTTCTCTCCTGGTCCCTTCCCTCAGTAACTGTGGGTATCCATCTTCCTTTCTCTTTCTGTAGATAACAGACGTTCTAGGCAATACCATAGATGCACCTGAGTGTGTATCTCTCTCTGTGAGTGTAAGAAACTCAAGTCATCTTTAAAAAAAAAAAAAGAAAAAGAAAAAAAAGAGAAAATGCAAAGATACAAAAAAAAAAACAAAAAACAAGAAACAAAAATATCTTTTTTAGGCCAGAGTTTTCTACAGGTATTAATGAATATTTTTCTTAATCCTTATAAGTTTTATGTGTTTAATATTTCTTAATACCGGTAGCATTAATTTATACTTTTGTAGCAACACAATATTTTTATAAACAGCCAACGCTTGGCTATGTCTTCATGAGGGGAATGCACAGGGCAGCCTGCGGGGGCCCTGTGTACCGTGTACTGTATTTAAAAAAAATAAAAATAAAAGGTTACCTAATGTCACACTTGCTGTGTTAATAAACAAAAGAAATTGTTTGAAGTCTCCTGTATTGTTGGTGTGGATCAAATGACTCTCTAGAGAGCCAAATTGCACGATTGAGTTCCCAGTTCTCATAGTGATATTTAAACGCTTGGGGCCAGCTCAAGGGTTTAGGGTTTTTCTGTTTGTTTGTTGGGTTTTTGTTTTGTTTTTGTTTTGTTTCATTGTGTTTGTTTCGTTTTGTTCTCCTTAAACGTTACGGTTCTGTTTTCCCTTTTTGCAGCCAAAAATGTTTAGTGCTGTTTGAAACATAGACTGATATCAGATGGAGGGGGAGGGGGGAGAAGATTTTTTAGGGAAAAAAAAGAAAGAAAAGAAAAGGAAAAAAAAAAGGAAATTGAGCCGTGTCAATGTTACTGTTTTTACCAGTCTGTTGCTGTCGGAAAGTGGGGCATTTCCAATGAGAAAAGGAGCAGTTCCCATTTTCCGTTCTTTATCTGTAAGCCAAAAGCCCTTGTCCAGAATTCAGTGACCCTGCTTTGAGATGGGTCTCAAGCGTTCCTACAAGTTTCTTTTCCAGTGGCTGATGCCATCATGGAAAGACATACTGTAACTGTTAGAAAGGATCAGTTGCTTAATGATTTTCATGTCAGTGTTGTATTTATGGTTTTACAATAAAATGACCTTTAGGAAAATGGCTGCATCTGGTGCTGTGGTTTGTTTTTTTAAATGCTAGTTATGGTGTCAGGTCTGGAGGACATTGATGAGATGGAGTATATCCAGAGAAGGGAAGCAGGACAGTGAGGGCAGACTGCAAACTCTAGCACACACAAAAAAGAGAGGAAGGATCTAGGGATGTTCCCTCTGGAGAAGAGAATTTACCCATATTTGATACATAGCTCCTTACTGTGGATGAGGCATGCATGGTGTTCCAAGTCCCAGACCTTCTTCTCTTACACCATTGGTAGTATATAGCAGAACACATATTCAAACCTAAGCCCCCTGACTCCAAATCCGTTGTGCTTTCCCCTTCACCACACCATACTTCCAAGCCATTTCACAGATGAAGAAACTGATGTCCACAGATATTAAATTACTTGTCCAAAGTAGCCCAACTAAGTGGCAGAGTCAGGACCAATAGATCTAAGGTACAAGAAATAGAATTTCAGGAAGAATTTTCTGATAGCTGGTCATAGTGGCAAGTGCCTGTTCATTCCTTCTCCTGGGGAGGTAGAGGCCCTGAGCTTAAGAGTTCAGAGCTTCAGTGGGCTAAGCCAATTGGATGTGTACACTAAGAGCCATCCCCCAAAGTGAGTGGGAGGAGGTCACCTAGGGAGAGAACAGGAAAAGGTCAAAGCTCCTGTGCTGAGAAAGAGTTCTAAGTATTAGAAAACTCCTTCCTTCCTTCCTTCCTTCCTTCCTTCCTTCCTTCCTTCCTTCCTTCCTTCCTTCCTTCCTTCCTTCCTTCCTTCTTTCCTTCCTTTTCTTGCAAGATCCTTGTGAAAGGATTGTGTCCTCTGTTTCTGTCTGAAGACTCCAAGATTCTTTCAGAATTGGAGGCCTGCCTTCTTGGTGCTAAGCAGCCTGGATGGGGGGTGAGGGCTCCCTGTGAAGAAGAAAGGAGTCTGTCACTTGCTATAGTCTGTAGGTTGCAGATTATCCAGGTTTTCTCTTTGTTGTAAAAGTGTCAGGAATGTGTCTATATTTTCTTCTTTTGTCCTCCACTCCCCAGATATGTTTATTCAGGTGAAATCAGTCTAAAATGTACTTCGAGTGTTGGGCAACAATAGTTCCTATCCACAGGACTCTCTAGTTTTTTAACTACTTAGGATCACTTGGGGCCTCAGAGGCCTCTAGTTCATTCCCTTTATTTTACAGATGAAGAAAATGGGGCCAATCAAGGAAGGGAAGTGACTGGCCCAAATAAGTAAGGGCAGCTTGGTGGCACAGTAGATAGAGCGCTGGGCTTGGAGTCAAGGAGACCTGAGTTCAAATTCAGACTCAGATACTAGCTGTATGACCATGGGTAAGTCACTTAACCCTGTATGCCTCAATTTCTTCTTGTTAAATGAATTAGAAAAGGAAATGTCAAACCATTCTAGTATCTTTACCAAGAAAACCTCAAATAAGGTCACAAAGTGAGACACTCCTGAGCAACAACACAGCTGTTAGTGGTAGCCAGAACTTGGATGTGGGTCCTGTGACTCCCACATGAGGGCTCCTCCCGTGCACCGCTCTGGGAGATGCTAATCTAAATAGCATAATTATTTTTTAGATGAGACAGAAAGGGAGGACCAAGGTGAGGTATTTCCAAGTGGACCAGCCTCAAGACCACCTGAACGGGGCCAGGGAGTTAGTGACATATGAGATGAGACAGAACTGGCAGGTACTGCTGAGGGCATGTACTCCAATGCCCTCATCTTACAGACGAGGGCCCAGGGGAGAGCGCTGATTTGTCCAACGTCATAGGGGCAGTAATCATCAGAATTGGGACTTGAACCCAGTCTCTGATACCAAAGCTAATTAATTCTCTTTTCATTGAACCAGCCTCTGAGGGATTGGGGCAGGAGTGGGGTGGGGGAGGAATCAGTTGGCCAAACCCTTGTTCTTCACCTATTTGCTTCTAAAGTGAGACATCAGTAAACTAATTAGACTGTCAGCAGCCTGAGATACTGACTTCAGGCAGAAGAGAGGAAGGGCTACCTTTGCCCTCATAGCTTCAACAGCATGGATTTGAAGTCAGAGGATCTAGGTTCAAGTCCTGGCTTTTCCCCTGACCATCTGTTTGACCTTGGCAAAGTCACAATCTCTCCAAGCTTGTCTCCACATCTGTAGCACATAGAAAGGGAGTATGGCCAACAACTCCCTTGTTCTGGTCGTTTGGCAGGGGAGGGGTTGCCAGAAATGGGTGTCTTATGTCTGTTTCCAAGGGTAACCCTGGTGTGTAAAAGATATAATCTTACTACTTACTACTGTAGCTCCTGAGCCCCCACTAGTGTGCTTCCCATTTATAGAAACCAGTCACAGTGACACTTAAGTCTTAAAAAGGAAACATTTACTAAATAACAAGGCAAAAGCAAAAATAATTAGTACATCTCAGAAGTAAAAATCAGGAATGGTCATAAAATGTTTATTCAGTAAAAGACAAAGGAGCAGCTAAATGGCACATTGGATAGAGTGGCAGACCTGGAATCAGAAAGATTCATCTTTGTGAGTTCAAATCCAGCCTCAGACACTTACTAGCTGTGTGACCCTGGGCAAGTCACTTAACCCTGTTTGCCTCAGATTCCTCATCTATAAAATGAGCTGGAGAAGGAAATGGCAAACCACCCTAGTATCTTTGCCAAGAAAAACCCAAATGGGGTCATAAAGAGTCAGACATGATTGTAAAACAACTGAGAAAAAAGACAAAAGCAAGAGTGACTGAAATAAACAATATGACTGATACAGAAATATATATTGCATGATTACTGTCTCAGAAGGGAGATAGGAGGGAGGAGAATTTGTAACTCAGTATTTTAGAAAATGAATGTTAAAGATTGTTTTTACATGTAATTGGAAAAATATTAAAAAAAGAATAATTGAAGCATAGCATTCCACCAGTAAACCGGGGTCATCCTCTCCCACTAATGAGCACAATGTCCTTAGTGGGAAAAGTAAACATGCACCCAGGGCCATCCACCACTCTGGACTGCAGGACTGAATTCAGCAGTCTCTTTGAGAGAATAGTCTAACGCTTGCTCCTTTTCTGAGTGTCTTTGCCCTTTTGCTAGATGAAGCCACTTACCTGCTACTCAAAGGCTGCTGAAGCTGTATTAAATTCTTTCATTAAAGGATCAGCTTTACACCCTTTCAGTGAACAGCAGCCCTAAGCCTGAGGTCAGAAGCTTGGAGGCTCGTGTCTTTGGCTGGGCTCTGAAGTAGTGACAAGCAGTTTCCCTAAGCTGGGCAGCTACAAAGCTAATATCTGCTATTGGACTCTCAGGGATTTCCACCTCTCCAATTGCGGAGTGGTGTAGAAGTACAATGCAATCAAGTCATGACAGGCTGACCTCCACCTAAGAGTGTAGGTGGCATAAAGTGCAATAAACCTGGCCAGCCTTTGACTCAAACAGGATTCTGCTTTCTTCCAATCAGATCCCAGAGCATGGGCAGGGCTTTTCTGTATTTAGCTGACAAATTCTAAATAGTACTGAGGAGCAGTTCTGCTGCCCAACAGGAGAACTTCGCTTCTTCCAGTGAAGTCCCAGCAGCTATAGATTCAGCCTCAAAAAGCTGCTCTAATCTCCTGTTTTCCTTCCTACTCTTCTTCTTTCACAAAGAAGGGGACAGTCTCCCTGGTCACCTCTCTGGGCAGCTGTCCTGTTTTCTCATTCTTCTCATCTCTGGTTTCACATCTATCTTCTATGACTTCCATTGCCTTAAATCAAGGTCTCTTACAAGGAGTGGCCCATGTCTAACTGAGGCTGAAGAGCCCAAAGTCTGCAATTCTCTTGGTTTTCATACAAGCAATATTCATTTTTTTTTCTATACTACTAATCAGTGTTTTGATTCTAAGGACCTAAAGATCCTTTGGTTCTAAGCTATAGCCTTCAAAACTGAAAACAGTTAAATGTACACAAGCTGATAGATAATACTGCCTTGTGGTCATGCCCATCTTCAGGGTGGATTTGAACTTTTCTAACAGGTCTTCTCAGTACATAGATCTGAGGGGCAGTTTTCCCCTCAGATCTGTTTCAAGCTGTTTATCTTTTTCTACTTCTTTCAATAAAGAGCAAGCAAAATTTCATATGCAAAAGAAGCAGTACCTTACATCTAAAATTAAGGGGATGAACTAGAAAATCACTAAGGTTTCTTTCAGATGTGTGTAAACCTGTGATCCTATCATCGTAAGCAGTCCTCATTGCCTGGGAGAGGATATGGTTTTTATATTCTAGACAGGGCAGATTTGGAGTTCTTAAAAGGACAATGTGGATAGATGTCCATGTCCCAAACCTGAAATCCCCATCATTCCTCATTTCTTAAAGATCTTCTAAAGGACCATAACTGAGTGAAGGTTACCTGGTGTTATCTGGAGAGGGTTTAGTACCTTAACAGCTCCAATTCTCAGCTAGCGGAGAGCAGAACTGTGAGATACTGGTATAAAGAACAAAGCATTGAACCAGGGTCAGGTGGCCAGAGTTCTATGCTTGACTCAATACCTTTGTGACATTGGATGAGTTGCTTCTATTGGAAATACTAAATTTTGTCTTCTCTTATAAAGGGAAGATGTTGGACGACACAGTCATTAAGGTCTCTTCCAACTCAAACATTTGCTGTTTGAACATTGTTTTAGGGCCCCTTCTTGCTCTGACAGTCCATGTTCAAAGGTGCCTTCCACTTCTGACTTTTATTTTAGGTTCTTTCCAGTTCTGATATTTGATGACTTGAAGTCCCTTCCGTAGTCTTCTATGCTTGTGACATCAGTGAGGATTTTAGAAACAATTATTGTTCAGAGAACTAGCTTAAAATCTCTTTATTTTCTTTTTTTAAAAATTAATTTATTTTAAACTTAACTGCACAATAAGAAAAGAAAAAGAAACATTATAAACTTAAATAAAAAGAAAAAAAGCATTGCCATTGTACAGCAAAATATGAGAGGATTCAAAATATACAGCAGTAAATTTATGTTCTGAGCTGTCCATCTTTTTTTTTTTTTTGGTTCCTTGTAAGTTTTATTCTTTACTGTACATTTTTTATTTTGTTCCGTCCCTCCCTTATTGTGCCCCCTCCGAGAAGGCTATAATTAAATACAGAGATTACATATGTATATATATGTATACACATATAAACCTATACACATGCATACATATACATGCATGTATATGCATACATATGCATATACTTACACATATACTTAGATAGCTATAAGTGTAAACATATACATTCATATGTATCTATGTAAGACCATACTATACTTTTTTGGTCTCTTTCTCTAAGGGTGGATAACATCTTCCTTGGTAAATCCAAGTCTTTCCATATTTTCCTAAGTCCATCAGTTCATCATTTCTTATATCACAGCAATATTCCCCGTCTGATTATTTTAGTCTAAAGCAATATTGATTAATATGGCTGACATACAGTATAGTTTCTCTATTTTTCTCTTTTGATTAAATCTACTTTAGCTTTAACTTTGTCTGAGATCATGATTACTACCCCTTGCTTTTTTTCCTAATAAATTCTACTCCTGATCTTTATTTTGTGTTTGTATCTGTTATTTCGTATCCCTCCTAACTCCTCAACTTTACTTTTACCTGCTACCTTGCCCTCCTATTACTTAACCTACCCCCTCCAAAAATCCCTCCCTTATCCCTCCTTCCCCACTTTAAGAAAATCACTTTGGAAGGCTGAATGGAGGAGATGGTTTGGGAGTGAGGAAAGATCTGAAGCAGTGAGACCAATTACAATACTATTGCAATGAGCATATATACATCAGTGTAGTGGCTGAGTGCAGGAAGAAAAGATATATGGGAGAGGTTTTGTGATGGTAAAGATGACAAGGCATTACCCCAGATTGGATGTTTAGTGAATGACACAAAGGAGTTGAGGATGATACTGAAGTGGTGCCCCTGGGAGGATGACTTGGAGGATGGTGGTACCCTCTAGTTCAGAATGGGAAGGAGTTAAGGGGGAAAGATAGAGCTCTGTTTTGGGCTTGTTAAGCTTGACATTATCTAGTTTTAGGTGTCCAAGGGGAAGTTGGTGATGGGATATGGGGGCTCAGGAGATATTAGGTCTGAATAAATAGTTCTGGGAATCATCTACATATATAGGGGGATTGGATCTATGGGAGCTGATGAGATCACTCAGCCAGGCTCGTTCCAGGAGAGGTTCCAGAACAGAGCCCTGGAGGACACACATGGTGAGTCAGCAATACCTGGAGGAAGATCCAGTGAAGGAGCAGTCACACAGGCAGGAGGAGGAGAACCAGGAGAGAATGGTGTGGAGAAAACCTAGAGGGGAGAATATTCAGGAAAGTGGCAAAGCCTCCAGGGAGTTCAAGAAGGACAAGCACTGAAAAAAAGCCATTAGATGTGGCTGTTAAGGCATCATTGGTAACTTTGGAGAGAGCAGTTTCAGTTGAATGAGATCAGAAGTCAGACTGCAGGGGAGAGGAAAGGCAGACTGCTTTCCCAAGGTGTTTAGTCAAGGAGCGGAGGAGAGATATGAAACAAGGGGGTTGGGAGATGATGGCATCTGAGAATGACCAGTGAGAGCCATCTCTGGCTCCCTTGTGGGAAGCCCCGTTGTCCATTCTCCCTGAGGGCAAAGTCTCACTTGCAGACTAGGGGGAAGGGGGTCAGGTGTAGTTACAACAGCAGCATCACTCGTAGCCTGGAGAACTCTGGGGTTATTGGGGGCAAGGCATTTGGGCTCTTAAAGGTAGAAGGGACAGGGGTGGGGTAGGGCTGTTTCCCCTGCAGAGGGGAAATAGAGAAGCAAGGGCTGGAATGGGGGTGGGGGGTGGAGGAGGGCCAAGAGACCAGAGAAGGAGCAAGTTCTAGCTTCACTCTCAGGATTTTAGGGATGAGAGAGGAGGAGGGTTGCTGAGCAAGTCTTACTGCCCCACCTGAATCTCAGGATAATACTTGAGCTAGAGCCCAGGTCACCACCCCCCTGATCATGTCCCTGCTGGGAGCCCTGTCTCTTGGCCATTGCCCACTACTGCTCCTTCATCCCTAGGATGTGGATCTGGAAATCTTATTTCTCAAACCCAGGTGGGCTGAATCTGCTTGGAAGAAGCAGATCTCGTGGCATTTTGTCCTAGTGCAAACCAAGAGCGCACGATCTGAGCGGTTGTCTCTGCTCCTAGCACCACATGACGACAGCATCAGGCAGAGGAGGTGCCCTAATCCCCAGGTAAATAGAGCTATTGCAGCCAACATGGGAGGCTGTGGTATTGGCTGTGGCCACACGGGGCAGCACCAGGCCAAGTCTCTGTACAGTTCACTAGCCGTTTAAAATGAGCTCTGTGACTCAGTAGTGGTAGGACTAATAATACAGCAGCAAAAATGGCTAGCATGTACATAGCAACTTAAGGTTTGCAAAGTACTTTACAAATATCATCTTATTTGATCCTTTCAACAGCCCTGCAAGTTAAATGTCATTATCCCCGTTTTACAGATGAGGACATGAAGGCCTGGAGAGGTTAAGTGACTTGTCTGGGGTCACACAGCTAGTAAATGTCTGAGGCAACATTTGAACTCAGATCTTCCTGACTCTGATCTGGCAGGGAGAGTACCTGCATCCATCTAGTCTTTACTTGATCCCTTGGTTGAGATGGGGAAGCACAGTTTTGGCAGAGTCCACAAGACTGAAGTATGTCTTAGAGAACTGGCACTGTGGGTCTATGAGAAGAAGAAAGAAAAGGAAATAAGGAAGGAAAAATGTTTCTCCATGAAGGTTGGGATGAGCATAGGAGACTAGGGGAAGGGGAGAAGGGAGGAGAGGGGAGGGAGATAATGAAAAATGTCCCGACAGGAGGACTTTTCAAAAATAGAATGAACTGGGTTGACAGGTAATGGGTTTCTTCTCACTGTAGGTCTTCAAAGAAAAGCTGGATGCTCATATGGCAAGGTTCTAACTGGATTCAGGTGAGAGGAAACCTGAAGTCCCTCCTCCTTCTGAAGCCTCAACAGCTCCTCATCCTTCTCCAGGGCCAAGAAACTTGGAAAGACCTCATGCCAAAAGAACCCACTCTTGCTGCCTAGCACCTTTTTGAATGCACTCCACTTCTTTCTCTACAGGCAATCAAAGAATTGTCATGTCATCCTGTGCCTAGTAGATTGGAATTAGTTACAGAATGTCTATGCATGCTCCAAATCTCTCCAAAGCACCCATACCATCATGCCTTTTTGGAAACAGGCTCCCTAGCTTCTCCCATGTTCAGTCCAGCATAACTGCTCCCCAGCCCACCAGCTCCAAGGTGTGAGAGATGGCCAAGTCAAAGGGAAAGAGATGGGAAATTGGAGCGTCCCATGCGAGGAACAGAGAGGAAGTCATTTTGGCTGAACTCCAGGGAAGAGGAATTATTTACATTGAGGCTGGAAAAGTAGGTTGGAGCCAGGTTGTGAAGGATTTAAAAAACTAAACAGAGGAGTTCATATTTGATTACAGGGACAAGAGGAATCCACTAGAGTTTGAAGAGTAGGGGAGTGACATGGTCAGATCTAAGCTTTCGTAGCAATGTAGAAGATGGACCAGAACAGGGAGAGACTTGAGGCAAGGCAATTGGGAAACCACTGCAGTAATCTAGACCAGCAGTAATGAGGCCTGAACTAACATGGTGGCTACAAGAGACAAGGGGTCTGATGACAGAGATATCATGAAGGTAGAAATGACAAGATTTGGCAACTGATTTAAAACACAGTGGGAGGGCATGAGAAATTGAAGATATCGCAGAGGTTACAAACCTGGGAAACTGGAAGAAATGTGGTACCTCTTACAGAAATAGGGAAGTTTGGAAAAGAGATGATTTTGGGGGTAAAGACGAGTTCTGTGTTGAGCAAGTTAAGTATGTGATGTCTAGGACATACAATCTGAAATGTCCAATATGCAACTTGGTGATGTGGGACTAAAGCTAAGAACGTGCTGATTAATTTGGTTTGATGGATGTATAGACCTGTGAGTCATCAGTATAGTGAGGCTCACTGAACCCATAGGAGCTGATGAAGTCACCCAGAAAAAGACAGTATAGAGAGAGAAGAGAACACCTGATAGAATCTAGGAGAACGCTCCCAGTTAGGGGGCATGACGTAGATGATGAGTCAACAAAGGAAATGAAGGAGGGCTGATCTAATTAGATCTGACAAGTAATTTGAAATTATCAAATTAATTTGAGATATAGATTTTTAGTGAGGAGCCTCTCCCTAGGTATGTATTGTGCCTGTAGATATTATCTAATTAAAGTATGAAGCCATTACAGTTAGTAAGACATTTGACTTTCACTGTCAAAAATAATATTGTATGTCACCCATAAAACTCTCTATCTGTACCCTTAAAGAAACAACTTAAACTCAGCATTTACTAAATTATTTAAAAATCTTCCAAAGAGTTTCATTGAATTTTGTAGCCCTTTGTTACCAATATGGAGGTCTGTGAGGAAAATCGAGTATGTGCCATTTCTTCAAGTTGTTCATTCTCTTTGGAAGATGAATATACATCTGCTGTAACATTAGTGAGGTAGCTTCATCCTGATCCCCCCAGGGCCATCCAATTCTCTGTCTGATTTGTATGTCTTGTATCTTCATTCTTCTATGAAGTAAATCGCTGTGACACCAAAATGTGTACATGCTGTGTCCTCTCCCCAACTCCTTGGAAGGTAAGATCCTCAAGGATAGGGACTATTGCTTGCTTTTTTCTTTGTAACCCCAACTAACATGGCGCACAGCGCATAGTAACTGCTTAATGAACATTTTTCTTGGTTTTGTCTTTGTATCTCCAATAACCAACATGGTTCTTGAAACATAGTAAGTGCTTCATAAATATTTGTTGATTGATTGAATGCTTAGAAACCGTAGACCTGGGAAGATCTGGGTATAAATCCAATCTTGGTCACATGGTGATGCTGTGGTACTGACTGTGGGCAGGTCATTTAACTTCTCGGAGACTTGGCTTCCTCTACGGTGAGACTCGTAGGAGATCATTTGGGTAAAGCACTTAAAAGCTTAAGGACATAATGCAATTGTACAAAACTCACTTATTATTATTCATTCAAAAAATCCTTGCTAACATTTGATCTGTTCTGTGCAAGGCTTTGTATAGATATAGATAAGACTCGGCTTCTTGCCTTCAAGGCACTTACATTCTAATAGTGCACATAAGAGATGGAAACAGATAAGTAACACGAGGCAATATCTGGTAAGTGCATGACAAAGTTCAAGAAGAGTACTTGCCAGTGGGGTGGGGGAATCAGTAAAGACTTCTTGGAGAAGGTGGAATTCGGGCGGGGTCTTTAAAGACCAGTAGGGTCTGTGGGGAGTGAGATTAGAGAGAGGGTACTCCCCACACAGGGAATAATGTGCAGAGGTGTGATGGAAAGCTCAGGGAGTTCCCAAAAGAACATGCTGGTTTGGGAAACAAGGAGAAATTAGACCCCAGAGGTTCTAATCCCAGGATCTTGCTGCTTTTTCCGTTGGATCAACATTAACTGCTCTGTGTGGACAAGAGGAAGTCAAGGCATAGAGCTGGCCTCATGCTGCCACCCTGTGCCCGTAACTGGTATTGTACCTATTCAGAAAAAGTCCAGAAAAAAGTGACTGCCTCCCAACCTTGTCTGATCCTTTCTGGATTTTCATTCTGGCCCTAGTACTCTGTGGTCCTAGAAATGATCAGAGAATCATAATATCATAATTAAGAGCTGGAAATTACTTCAGAGACTATCTAGTCCAACTCCCTCATTTTACAGATGAAGAAACAAGCCCTGGAGATGGAGCAACCTCCCCAAGGTCATGCAGCTACGAATTAGCAGAGCTGGGATTTGGATCTCAGGCCTCTGACTCCAGATCCATTGTTCTGTGGCCCCGCCCTCCTTCTTTCTCCTCCCCCCCCCCCCCCCCCCAAAGCTCTAACCCTAAATACCTTCTCCTCCTCTGGCCTGTGACATTCCCTTTTCCTTCCAAATCCTATCATGATGCTTTGTTGATGTCCAGACCAACATTTTGCCCTCTGGCTCACCCATCTACTTTGGCACTCAGTCCTTCACTGGGTACTCCCCCCGAAAAAACAACCCCAATCATGCCACCCACCCTGCAGCCATCTCCCAGCAGCTGCTGAACTAAAGCTGCTGCCCTCTGGATTGGCCAGTACCAAATATTCTCCAGAGGAAAGATTTCCAGCCTACAGCTGTCTAGTTTTCCCAACTTTTTTCATCCAGCCTTAGAGAGCAGTGGTTACTATAGGAGTCAGTCAAGGCTTGGTCTCCTCCTTCTTCTTCCTCTCCACCCTGGACAGCAAAGCACTTACCCTTCCCCCATCCTCCTCTTTGTCCAGGAGGAGTTATTTTATCTTAAGTGTTTCCAATCCATTTTATGTCAGAGCTGTAGCCTCCTTTAATCCACCTGCCTCCCTTAGTGCATTAAGTACCTGTAAGGCATTGCCTAATGCCCAATCTCTTAGTGCCTCCCAGGTTTGAGAATGTGGCAGAATTCCTCTTCAGAGATTTCCAAGCTGTCAGCGCCCCCTCTGTACCCTCACCATATTGGCACACAAATCCTGTGGTAGGAAAACCCTCAGAGGAAACAACAAAGTGGCTGAAAGGATCACCTCTGTTCTCATTGGGTCCCACATAAATACATACACTCCCCCCTCCACCCCACCCCCAAAGAAAATACAGTCTGAGTCAAAGTCAACACAAGTGAGAAGAATTCCAGGACTTTGTTCTGACTTCTGGGGTACAGCAGAAAGGAAGCCAGTATCTAGGTTACGGGAGGTGGACATGGGGTGCAGGTGACAGGGAATGGGTCTGGGACCCCTCCCTACCTACCTTACCTGCCCTCATTGGCACTGAGTCTGTCTTCTCTTCCTGCCCTTGGTAGAGTCCCAGGTGCAGGAGGGAGTGGGCATGACTTTCTGCCAGAGGGAGAGAATGAGGGTTTAATGTGGCAGAGCCTTTCATGACAATGAGAATTCACCCACCAGCCCCTCCCTCAGCCAGTGGGGCCAGAGTCCATGACATCCCTGTGTAGACACTGCATTCTCCCCCCACCCCCAGTTTTATCCCCAGGCAGGCCCCAAGGTGTTGGTTATACCAGGGTCCTTGGCCTCCCTAAACCCACTGCTGATGAAGGAAGTTCCCAGCAATGAAGTGGTTACCTAAGTGCACCATTTTGGAATGGGCTGATAGCTGTCCTCCTAAGAACCTAGTTCTTCCTGGAAAGGAGGTTTTCAAAGGGAGAGCCCAACGCCTGCATGTTTTCCCCTTCACTTGTATAAGTAAGCGTGATACCATGTTAAGGGAGCTAGCCCTGGATGCAGAGGACTTGAGTTCAAATGCTGACTGCACTTACTACCTTTGGCTTGCCACTTCCCCTCCCTAAGCTTCAGTTTCCTCAAATGTAAAATAAGAAGACTGAACCAAAAGACTTTCCAACTCTAAATCGTGATTCTATGATAGTAAGTGGAGCACACCAATTATTATGTTATTTTAATCTATGTTTTGTTCTCAAGATTTGCTCATGTATTATACAAATTATACTAAATTTTAATTTTATTTGAATAAAACATGAACTAAGAAGGTTATTTGTAAAGGCTGTTTTATGAAAATTGTGGAGAGGCATAGCGATTTCTTTTCCTAATGGAGGGCATCAATACATAAAGTTTGGAATACTCTGTTCTTCTGGGAGAATTGTAAGGAACACAGAAGTGTGTCCAATGGCAGGAACGATGGTGATGATAGCTAGCATTTATGTGACACTATAAATTTTGTCAAGCGCTTTATACATGATCTCATCTGATCCTCACAACAACCCTGGGAGGCAGGTTCTACTATTTTTACAGATGAGAAAACTGAGGCACAAAGAGGTGGAGCGACTTCCCCAAGGTGACTCAGTTTGCATCTGAGGCAGGATTTGAACTCTGGTCTTCTGATCTCCATGTCCAGCACTTTCTGCCCTGCCTAGGAGGAGGTCATTTGTACATCCTAACCCTCGGGAACTGAGGAAAAGAAAGGAAGTGGTAAGAGACACAAAACTCAAAGGAGAGGGGCCCACAAGTCATAGTAGTCAGAGATCCTTAGTCAGAGAAGACTTCAGAAACCATTGAATGTCTCCACTTGGAGCAGGAATTCTCTAGTTAGTGTCCCTGGGGGTGAGGGGAGCCGACACACAGACTTCAGACTAGGAATGAGACAAATGAAATCCCAATGGCTTTGTCCCTATTATCTGCTCCCTTTCCCCATATCCCAAAGCTATTTGTGGGGAAACTCAGTGCAATGAGCCTACAGTATAACATGGCAGCCAAGAAAACCGCTACTATTATAGGGGGGCATAAAGAGAGGGAAGTTTCCAGAACGTGTTGTACAATAGTCTTACCGAGTTGTGATCCTGGTCAGACCCTTGACAGGCTATTCTGAAGTCTCAAATTCCTCACCTGTGAAATGGGAATGATAGTAGCTCCTTCTTCACAAGGTTGTTGTGAGGATCAAATGAGATAATGTTCCTAAAAAACCTTACAGCAATGGAACAATGTCCTTAACATCCAGTGCAAGGGGAAAGACAAAGAGCTCTGAGTTTGGAGTAAGGGGACCTGAGTTCAAATGCTGGCTCCACCACTATGACGCTGAACACATTATTTCACTTATACAAGCCTCAGTTTCCTCATCTGTAAAACAAGGGGGTTGGATTAATTGACCTCAAAGTCCCCTTGCAGCCCTGTCTCTCATCCTATTATTATTATACTTGGTTTTGAGTTCCACATTATAGGAAGGACTTTGACAAATGGGAGCCAGGATAGGGTGACCATGGTCATGAGCCATGTTGGAGGCTCACCTCTAACACCAGTCCCTTCTTAGTTCAAGTTTGATTTTGGGAAGAAAGTCAGTGAGCATTGAACAGAGTTTTATGAGGTTTACTCTACCCTAATACAGTGACAACACACAGGAAAGATATCAGCTTCTCCAGAGGAGGTCTCCCTTGGCTGGTCAGCAGGAGATAGCAGCTCCCAGGGTACAAGGCACCCACCAAGTCTGAGACACTCAGACTTCGTGGAGGTGGAGCTTTTTCTACCTCTAGGTGACCAGGGAAGTTGGTACCAATCAGGTCCCAGAGGCAACCTTGTCCTGGGCCTGCCGAGCTTGGCTGATGGCGCTGGGGGAGACAGAAGCTGCAGCGGGGAGTCTGAGACCAAGCAGACCTGGGGCAGCCTTGTCATCTTTTAAACAAAGCTTCCCCACTTTGTAGACAGGGGAAAGAAGCTATATCAGGAGGAATGCTTTTGTAATCACAGAGGAAGGAGACTGGTAAGAATTGGCTTAAGGAGCTGGAGAAGTTTATTTTGGAGAAGACAAGACTTGGAGAGAGGGGATATAATTGTTCTCTTCAAGTATTTGAAGGTTTACTGTGTAGAAGAGTTTTAAGTCAATGAGCTATCTATCTATCTATCTATCTATCTATCTATCTATCTATCTGTCTATCTATCTATCTGTCTGTCTGTCTGTCTATCTATCATCTGTCTGTCTTTCTGTTCATGCATCCATCCATCCATCTATCTTATCTATCATCTATTTATCTATCTAATTTATCTATTTATTCATTCATCCATCCATTTATTTACCTATTCATTCATTCATTTAGTCATCCATCCATCCATTCATTCTTTGTTTATTGAATAAATTTTTATTTAATTTTTTTATTTAATGAATTTATGCATTTAATTAATGAATCTTATTATTTACCCATCCATCTATTTATTTATTTATTTGCTTGTTTGCTTATTCATTCATTCATTTATATATTTATTATGGGCAGAGAGGTGGTACAGTGCATAGAATACAGAACTTGGAGTCAGGAAGACCTGAATTCAAAACCTGCCTCAAGCGCTTATTACCTGTGTGACCCTGGGCAAGTCACTTAACCTTTCTGTTTCCTCTTCCATAAAATGGTAATAGTAACAGCATGCACTTCCCAGGGCTGTGAGGACCAAATAAAATAAACATTCCAAACTGCTCAGCACAGCGCCTGCCCCAGAGGAAGCGCTACATGAACATTAGCTGTTATTGTTATCACTGTGTGCCAGACATAGCGCTGAGCATCAGGGATTCAAAGAGAGGCAAAGATGCGACCCCTGCCTGTCTACTAGGAGAGACAGCACATGAAGAACTGCATGCACACAAGATCTGAGGGGCCTGGAAAAGATCACATCGGAGCTGAGAAATGAGAAATTAGGTTTGTTATGAACAACTGGCAATTATAGAGTGCTTTAAGATTTTCAAAGTGCTCCATACATTCTCTTATTTGGTCCTTTTGACAACCATAAGAGGTTGGACATTATTATCCCTGGATATTATTTTCCTCATTTTTTTAATGATTTGCTTTGTTTTATTAGAAAAAATACTTAGGCAAGGGCTACAATCATCTGTTAGTTATCAATGACTTACAAGGACATGAAGCAATAAAATAAAAATACAGATACAAATTATATACCCTATTGGCAATTTCATAACAAATTTAAGAGAACAATGGAGATTGTAGGTTACTTTATAGGTACAGAATAAAGCAGTAGATGAAGTGCTCCAGAAAAAGGACAGAAGCCAAAGAAAACTCCAAAAAAAGAAATGTCACATTGCTACAGAGCTTATGTACAATATTCTTATTAAACAACCTTTCCTGAATGTCTTACGTTATTAGCGCTGTAGTGTCGTTCCCCATTTTCTAGACAAGGAGAGAACTGCTCTGATCTAGAAGGAGGAATGAGGAGCAACGTGTACAAGTTTCAGAGGCAAATTTGATGGAAGGAAAATTTTCTTAAAAATCAGTCATTCAAAAGTGGAATAGGTTGACCCTTCTTTTTGTTGCTATGAGGATGACTTCAGTCATGTCCTACTCTTCATGACCCCATTTGGGGTTTTCTTGTCAAAGGTACTGGAGAAATTTGCCATTCTCTTCTCCAACTCATTTTATCAGATGAGGAAACTGAGGTAAACAAGATTAAGTGACTTGCCCAAGCTCATACAGCTATACATGTCTGAGGCTGGATTTGAACTTGGGAAGATGTGTCTTTCTGACTCCAGGCCCAGCGCGCTATCCACTCTATTCCAAAACATCCCTTCTAATCATCTTCACATGACACGCAATTGATACCCCTTCATTATTTTGGTATCTCTCCTCTGGATTTTCTCCAGAAGAAAATGTTCTCTTGAAACTGTGCCCAGAACTGAATACAAGACTCTGGATATGGTTTGACCAGATCAAAGTACAGTGGTACTATCACCCCTGCCCTGGTCCTGGATACTGTGCTTCTCTTAATCCAGCCTGAGATTGCAAGCTTTCTTGACTCATATTATAGTATTGATTCAAATGGATTTTGCAACGCTTTGCTCCTTGCAGCTGCCACAAAGTATTCAGGAGGCTGCCTCCAGACTGATGCCTAATCCTGTACCCAGGAAATACAGCTGTGACTTGATCAGGGCCTACTAGCCACACTGGCTGGTTAGAACAAAGGGATTCTAGCCTATAGCTTTGCTTTCCATGTTTCCCCTGAATGCAGTGCTGGGAAATGTCCTGCCCAGGTTTTCAATCTCAAACCTTTTCCCTTCTGTTCTTTTTAGACTGGCAGAAAGGAAAGCTGAAAAGGAAAGAGAAAATCCAACCCTGGACTGGAAGCAGAGGTACTCTGGAGTCAACTCCAACTAGCTCTTGAGGGCCAGTTGTGAAATGTTCCTCTCTCCATGACAGGTTTTGGATACCTGAAGACAGCTATCATGTCTTGGGGGGACACTAATGCTACAGATCAGGGCTTGACTTATTGTTTTGTTGATTGTCTAGACTTGAGAAAGTGATGTCAAAAATGTTAATAATGCAGATTAAACATAAATGTATGTCCTATGAACAGCTCCCGCACCCCAGTTATTAAACATTTAACAATACACCATTGCCAGGAAGCACTGCTGCTTTTTAATAGCTATCTTTATTTTCTGTCATCTGATTGCCATGAAATCATACACAGCCATCCACAGTGACCTGTTGCTCCATCCAGTCACTTGAATTTACTTTGTATATATCTTTTTTTTTTAAGGGGACAGGGAGGCAATCAGGATGAAGTGACTTTCCCAGGGTCACATAATGGGCAAGTACCTGAGGCTGAAATGGAACCCAGTCCTATCTCCAGGGCTAGTGCTCTATGTTCTGTGCCACCCAGCTGCCCCACTTTGTATATATCTTGTATTTACTTAATCTGTGAATATGTTGTGTCCCTCCCAGTAGAACAGAAACTCCTTGAAGTCAGAGACTGTTGATCTTCTATACTCACATCCTTGACACCTAGCACAAAGCCTGGATTATAGTAGGGTTAATAGAGAAATCCTTCTCCATTGAATAGGTCACTGAAGTATTATTAGTTAATCCCTTAAAGAGTTATGTCTATGTATATTTCAGAAACATTTCTCCCTCTTACGGGTAATATATGAGGGAAGAGTTGTTTTGTTCATTTTAAAGGGATTTTAATACCCACTCACTCCAACCTCCCCCCCCCCACCAAAAAAAAAGGTGAATAGTTGAATCCTGTGAATTTAGGAGGTCCAAAGATTTGAACTAATTGAAGAGAAAGTTTTGTACTTTGGTATAGTTCTTGTATGTATCCCAAAACATATCCTCTAGACTGCTAGACAGAGACAGAGAGAGATAGACAGAGAGAGAGAGACAGAGAGGCAGAGGGCCAGACAGAGACAGGGAGAGAAAAAGATGGAGAAATGAGAGACAGAGATGAGAGAAACACAGAGAAAGAAGGAGAGACAGACAGACAGAAAAAGAGACAGAGAAAGACAGAAGGACACAGGCTTAGGGGAGTGTGATTGTGCTGAAGTGGAACATTTGAGTTCTACGTTCACCTTAGCACCAAACAACACACAGCATATTCCCTACTCCTATTATATGAACACAGTAGTCTATATACAGTAAGATACTTAATTAAAATTTATTGAATTGAAGGAGCCAGGAGACAAACCCATTAGAAATGCCAAGTTAGAGTGCCTACAGAAAGAGATGTCTGAGCTGTCTGGTCACCTTTAAAAGAAGTCTGAAGATCAGAATAGACATAGTGAATCAAATATAACGTGAAATCCAAGCGCAGGTCCCTGGGATTTGTCTTTAGAGGCTTATCTTAATTCAGAGACTGGGGCAAAGGTTCTGGGAGCTCCTTCTGCCTCCCTATGCTTCGCTTCCTCTGCATCCTCAGCTTTTCCAGGGACACATACACGTGGCTGGCTCAGGCACATGCAGAGGGAGGTCTGAGTTCAGTTGGAGAGTCGCAGGAATTCCTCTAAAGACAGAGAGGACCCCCCCCCAAAAGAGTCAGTTATGGGTCACCCAGAGATACAAAAATGACTTTGGGTAGAAGGAAAAATGTTTATAACATTAGGACCTTATTTTTCCCATGAGGCATTGAGATACAATGAGGCAAGTGGCTGATTTCCAACAGACGGACATAGTGGGAAAAGCCATGGCCTTTTCTGACTAGAGTCAGAGGACCCAGTTTCAAATCCCACCTCTGACAGCTTCTACATATATGACCTGAGAAGGGTCACAACCTTCCAGGGCCTCAGTTTACTCACCTCAAAGATGAGATGTTTGGACTAGATAACCTCTGAGGTGCTTTCTAGCCCTAGAGCTACGATCTTATTTTCTGTGATTTAGGACCTCATAGGTCTTTTCCTAACAAAGGCCCTCTGACCTGGCTCCTAGGCCCTAAAGGTAAGGGATATGCTCCTTAGCTGGGTGCCTCTTACCGTCACCAGGCACACCGCAGAACTCCTTGCACTCCTTTTCTGTGTAGAATTTATTCCCGTTGCCTTGGCAGCCCCCGTAGAAAAAGGGAATACATTTCCCTTGGGTAGCATCAAAAGCCCAACGCTGGTAGACCCCACGACAGGGGCCAGTCACGATGGGCAGTCTGCAGGCAGCTGGAGAGAAATAGTGAGCAGAAAGTCAGCAAGGCAAAACCCAGATCTAACCACTTCTGATTGCCCTATAAGTGGCAGTTCTTGACCTATAGAATGTGATTTAAAAAAAAAAAATTTATAACTGTATTTCAGTATAATTGGCTTTCTTTGTAATCTTTTGTATTTTATTTTATGCATTTAAAAATATTATTCTAAGAAGAGAGGTTTTACCAGACTGCCAAGTCAGACATGCCAATTTGCCATGACACTCACAAAAAAGGTTAAGAATTCTTTTTGGGGTAATAGGACGTGGTAGAGAGGAACCTTGATGGGGAGAAGATAACTATGGCTAGGGGCAGAAAGCTCCCAATGATCCACAAATACCTCCCCTACCCCTTGCCTGAAATTCAGCTATCAAAGCTTTGTTCCCTATTGAACTGTTAAGTGCCCTCAAGAGGGAAGACACTCTAAGGTAGACTCCTTAGTCAATGACACCTCAGTGTGGATGACAGGTTGGCAAGGCAATTTTTGAGGGAAAAACTAAATGGGTACAGAAGGTCCTACACTGCTTCAGTTGACAATGTCAGTAACCACTGAGGAGAGAAAGGAATACAAAGGGTAAATTTTCCTGGTTTCAGCATGGTGCTGTTTGGCACATGGGAAGTAGGGAGAGGGGAGGGAAGTAGGCTTATCCAACCCTGAGTCCTGCTCCTTTTAGCACTGGGAGTAGCCAGTAGGCCCTGCCCAGACAAGAGGTACCCCTCTATGTGATACTTAGGCAGTTTGATAGATGTTAATGTCTCTGTATTCTCAGAGGTAGGGGTGAGGGTGGAGAACCACTCATCCTCCTGAGGAGACTGGCTCCATCCCATGACTCCAGGAGCTCCCAGGGAAAGAAGACTTTCATTGAGATAGCATAGGTAAAAATTCTCCATGGTAGGTGATTTGAAATTCAACCCACAGTTCAGGACTTTGATGGAAGTCTTCAGGACAGGAGTTCAAATCCAAGATCTTGTATGACCCAGAACAAGCCTATCTAAGCCTCAGTTTCCTTTTCTGATGAGTGGGTCAAACCAGGTGACCTCTAAGGTCTCCTCCATTTCTAAATCTTTGATCTTATGACCTATTGGGTTTGGGGAGGACGGAAAAGATATGGGGGTGAGCTCTCAGGATACAGACTCACTGATGCTAACTTCAGCCAAATGAAAGCTGCTCAAAAGATGATAAAAATGCATTCCCAGACCAAATAGAAAACTGCAGTCATCCCCCACCCCCGCCCAGTGCTTCCTTACCCTTATGTAGATAGTTGACAACTGCCCCACGGCTTTGACCTTACCCTCTGTCCTGCAGGTCTGGAGACACTCCTTCTCGGAGTGAAAGTTGTTGCCATTGCCCAAGCAGCCCCCATAGTGGAAGAGCTTACAGGTCATGGAAGACGCATTATAAAAGTATCTGTTGATCATCCCCAGGCAGGGCCCCACATCTTGCTTGAGGCGGCAGAAATCTGAGGAGTTGGCAGAGATGAACACTGATCACATAGCAGGTACAAAGCCCTAGCTCATCACCGAGCAGCAACTCTGAGAAGCCCGCAATCCAGTAGGGAGGTAAGACGCAGACGCAAACTATAATACACAGGAGTAATATGTAACAGCATCCATCAAGGTCCCCCACCGCATTCTAGGCCATCTCCAGTCACCCTGATCTCTATCTGGCCACTGAACCCAAATGGCTTCAGAGGAGAGAGTGAGGCTGGTGACTTTGCACAGCCTTGTTTCACTTAAATTCAATTCATTTGCATGTCATAGCATCACCTCCCTGATGTCATGGTCCTCTCTGAGAATGAAGGACAAAAAACACTTGTAGCATAGAAAGGGGAGCTATAATTTGGTGGGAATGGTAGAAAGAAGAAAAGAGAAGGCTTTATAGAAGAGCTGGACCTTGAAGGCCAAGTATGATTGTATTCTTAAGCTATCGAGTGTTCCTGCATCTCATCTCCCCAGCTGGACTGTAAACTCCCTGAAGGTAGGCACTATGTCTCCTTTTGTACTTGCTACATCACAGCCTAGCTCAGGGACAGGCACGTAAGTATGGAATCAGCTGATCAGGCAAGAGCATTTATTAATCACCTACTACTTACCAGGCACTGAGCCAGGTGCTGAGGTCACACAAACAAAATACTCCCTGACCTCAAAGAACTTTAATTCTATTAGGGAAGATGATATGTCCTGATATAAATATATGAAAAATAAATACAATGAAAATTGTAGGGCACTACTGACTGATAGTGGGATCCAGGGGGTCAGGAAAAGCTTCAAGTAGTAGGTGACATGAACTGAGTTTTGAAAGAATCAAAGGATCCTAATCAATCAACAAGCATTTATGAAGTGCTTAGGTACCGTGCTAAGCACTGATGAGACAAAGAAAAAGGAGGAACAATCCTTGCCCTCAAGAAGTTTCCCTTCTAAAGGAAGCGTGGACATAATAGGGAGTACAAGATACATACAAAGAAGATGGGAGATGGGAGTCAGTGCATTCTAGGAATGGGGGACAGCCAAGGCGAGAGTGCAGGGACTGGAGATTATATGAAGAGTAGCAAATAGGATGGTTTGTTTGGGTCACTGAGTGTTGGAAGACTGAAAAGGTAAATTGAGATCAGGTTGTGAAGGGCTTTAAAAGCCAGAGGAATTTCTATTTGATCCTAGATGCCGAAGGAAGTCATTGGAATCTATTGAGTTAGGCAGTGCATGATCAGATCTTTGCTTTAGGACAATTATTCATTAAAGGTACTTTGATAAGCTTTCTTGATTTGATCTTATTTTCATTAATGGAGTCTTTTAATCCATGGTTATGATGGTAGGATTTCTCCATCCTCAGGACCAAGAAGAACTGGCCCACATTGGCACATCTGGAGGATATATCTAAGTGGATAAGCTCCAGATGGGTTAATGATAGCGCTCTCCCTCTGGTAGAGAGGGAGGGAGCAGAGATGAGCAATCTTGCGATCGTTACCTTCTTTTTTGAAAAACGCAGTGGGCAATGGACCAGCTCCAGATGCCTCAGCCTCCAGAGGTAACACAGCCCGCCGGCTTCTCTAGGGGAAGAAAAATAGAACTTGGTACAGGGAATAAGTTCCTTGATCTGAAGACTACTTTTATCATTGCGCACTCTGACCTATATGGTCACTTAGGTGATTAGTTTTGAGAATGAATATGCAAACAGAACCACAGTTAATGATTTTATGTAGAGTCCCTTCTTTTTAAGTGAAACCTGTGTTTCCATTATTTAAAAATGATTTTCATGATTTTTCATGATTGGAGGAGGGGGTAGGAATGGATAAGATGTCTCTGGAATGCTTTATCTGGAATATCTCAGATGTTTTCTTGACCCCACCCTGATATCTTCCTTAGGAACATAATGAGAGAAAGTTTAGCCCTGAGTTTTAGCCCTGTGGACTCCACCCCCGAAGGAATGTAGCTGGAGGGACTGAGGCTGAAAGACTCACTTGAGGCTTGGGTATGGGTGGAATTGTAGGTTCTACCTCCCCAGGAACACATTCACCTAGTACCCAGGGGAAGAAGGAGAAAATGGTGAGATGCAAAGTTGTGCTGGTAAATGTTTAACAACCAACTTTCTAGGGAAAAAAAATTGCAGGACATACTTTTAAATATAATCTACATTATTGCCATTTCCCCCCATCATTTTCTTGAGACCTGACAATAAAACAATAAATAAAGCTCTGATTCATAGTGTAAATGCTCACAGTGAAAATTTAAGAATTAGCTCGGTATGTGGGTTTGAACCAGTTCCATCCCCAGGCTTGGGGAAGAAATATAGATAGTTCAATTTATGGGGTCTGACTAATCTGCCCATATATAATAGAGCTCTCCAAAGAAGAACTCAACAAAGAGAAATGCTCTTGTACTGGGAAACCTAAGCAAGGTCAACTGAATGTCACTGGATATGACTACTCTTTGAGAGAGTGGTCTCCTTCCCTGAGAAAAAGGTTAAAAATGGGGATCTTCTGTCCCAAATGCCAAATATTTGATTATGCTTATGGCTGTCTGACATCTTAGGGCACTTAAGCAGAGAGTTCTTTATGAGAAAAAGGACACTGAATCCTCTTTGTGGAAATCTTAACATGAAGGTATCATGGGACAGAGACCAGTCTGATCATTGATGACTCAGTTTCCTGTAGAACTTCTGCCCTGACCTCTCGTGGGGAAGGACTTAGGGAAAATTCAGAGTGTGAAAGAGCAGTTGATGTGATGGTGATGCAGTTGAAACTTGGCTTACCTTTGTCTACCTTGAAATAGATAGAACTTTCAGGAATGCCCAAACCCAAGGCAAAGTCCCTGAATTCCTCCAGGAGGCTTTCCCGAAGCTGGGGTCTACGACCTGAGAGGGAAAGCAGAGTAAGCCAGGTGTGATGGGCTCTAGTCTTGGGGCCTTCTCAGCAGTTATGGCCCTGTATGGAGGGAGATGCCTCTAATAGGGCCATTCTGTAATCTGGCCCCTCCCCTCAAGCCCAGAGTTCTCACAATACTTCCCCTCCACCTATTCTTGACTACACATTGAATCCTTGCACACCACACCCACTGATTCAGAACTCCAGATTCTCTCAAATATAACCCCTCTGGTGCCTTCCCTCAATATACCGCCTTCTGCTTGAGGACAATGGGTGACCATCAAGCAATAAGCATTTATTAGGGGTACCCTATGAGCCAGGCACAGTGCTAAGTGCTGGGAAAACAAATAATATAAGCCAGAGAATGCCTGCCAACAAGGAGCTTACATTCTAGTAGGAGAAGAAAACATCTGTAGGGGAATGATGCCAGGGAAAGATATTGTGGTCCAGGAAGTTACAAGAATTCCATTATATAATGCTGAATCATGAATTCCCTTCAAACCATTCCTGACAAATGATCATTTAGCATTGGCTTGAAGACCCCAAAGGCTGGGAATGTAGGCACCACCTGAGCCATACTGCCAGATAGCTCTGATTTTCTTAAAGAACTCGGGTGCTCTCCTGGGTTCCTTCTCTCTCATGACTTTCTTGGAGGAAGACAGTCAAGGTTTCTGCTAGCTACATTCTCCCATCTCCTCTCTTTGAGTTGGTAGGTCTTTACCATAGAGCTTCACAGTGGTGCTGAGTCCAAAGCGGCTGGATTTCTGCATCAGAATTAAGGCATACTCATCATAGTTGGTGCGGATTACATAGTAAATCAGGGTTACATTCCACTCTGCAGAGGACAAGCAGGCACAATGGTCAGGATACTTATGAGTGGGCAGGCACCAGGACAAATGATCTCCTAATACTAGGTAGGCTCCCTCCTTCTTTTCCTTGCTTCCTTCCTTCCTCCCTTTCTTCCTCCCTCCCTTCTTTCCTCCCTTCATTCCTTCCTTCCCTTTAAACAGTTATTTGTCTTCTAAGCAAACTACTACCCCTTCTATCTTTCCATCCATCTAGAAAGTCATTCTTCCATATATTCTTCCAAACATTCATCCAGACTTTATTTTTCACCCTCTTCTCTATTCTTTCATCCCTCAAAATATCCATCTGCTCATCTCTCAGTTCACCTATTCATCCTTTTATTTCTTCAAGGAGTCATTCCTCCATACATCTTATTTTCATATCATTTTATTTTTCAATTAAAAGAATTTATTTTCTCTTCTCCTCAATTTAAAAGAAAATCAGAACAAAACCCTTATAACAAATATGCATAATCAAGCAATTCAAATTCCAACGGTCTTTTGATTCCCTTAAAGTCCCACCTTCCTGCTGCAAAAAATCATTCTCAATCCCCCTTAATACTAGCACTTTGTCTCTTGCTTTTCACCAATTTGCTCTGTATACATTTTGTTTGGACATAGGTATTCGAATGTTATCACTCCCCCTGCCCCTCCCCCTACATCAGACTGTGAGCTCCTTGAGAGAAGGGGCTCCCTTTTGCCTTTCTTTATGTGTTCCCAGTACTTAGCACAGTGCCTGGCACATGGTAAGCCTTTATAAATGTCTGTTGGTTAATTGACTGACTGACTACTTTGCTTATGTTCAAAAATGTGTCTCTCATTCTGCATCTTAAGTCAATACCTCTTTGACAGGAGGTAGGTAACATTGTTCAATAATCTTGGCCTTCCATATGTCTTTCCAAACATTCATCCATCCTTCCATTTTTCCATCTATCCTTTCATCTCCTCTCCAAACATCCATCAGTTTTCTTTCAGTTCACCTATCCATTCTTTTATCTTCCCATCCTTGGCTGAACTGCTATCCTTTGTCCTGAAGTATTCCCACAAACATTCATCTATTCTTTTCACTTATCCTTTTATCCCTCCAGATATTTACCCATCCATCCAAGCTACAAGATCATCATGGGACTGTAGGTCCATTTTTGGACTTTCTCATGAAAAAGACATGAAGAATTTAGAGAGGATAGTCCCAGGATTGGTGACGGGGCAAAGGCTGAAACTGTTGGAGTCTCAGAGGAAACTAGCACAGCAGGCCCTAACCCACTGCTTCTTCCCTCCCACCCTCCACTGCCATCATACATACTTACTGGAGTTGTAATAGAAGAATTTCCCGTCAGTGTCTGTTTTCTGATAAGCCCCAGAATCCTGTTCACAGACACCTTTCCTAGGAAGGGGGAAAAAACCCAAACCCAAAGGAAGGTAAATCCTGGAAGAGGCGCTAAAAATATAAATCTTGCACATTTGTATTATTTTATATTTATATTATATTTACATTTATAAATAAAATATATGTATTTTACATTTATAAATAAAATATATTGATATTTATATGATTTTAGCTTTTCAAAGAGCTCTTGAATCCACTCTATCAAATGACGATGGCAACCTTAAGAGGTAGGTGGGGCAGGGCATTATTGTTCCCATTTTGACTAAGAAGAAGTTGAGGTAAAAAGGTGAAATCGCTTAGAAAGGTCACACAGTGAGTAAGAGGCAGAACTGGAACTAGAACCCAATATCCTGGCTCCTTGTCCCTTATTCTTCCCCCAAATCGTGCATCTTACTTTTGAATTTTCAGCTTCTGCCTCACTATCTTATTGCGTGTGTCTATGGTCTATCACTCTTCTTTAATTAACCTCTCCCTCCCTTCATCCTTGGGGTGCAGGTTTTCCCTCTCTCTGGAGCTTGTAAGAAGGCAGTGTGGGATTTACTCCCAGGTAAATGGGGGGTCCCAAAATCCTACTGCAAAGAATCATTGTAGTGTTGTGTGGGTGCCCCTGGGGTTTTGAAGGTCATCACAAAGTGAGCAGACACTACTACCAAGCTGGAAAGCCTTTAGGTATAGGCCTGGCAATGAATTGTCTGAGGACCAGCCAAGCTAAGTCAGGAGAGGCTCAACAACCAAAGGTTGACTATTGAGGTGATGAATTTCCTTCACCACAGTAACTGACAAAGATTGCCTGTTAAAGTTCTAACTGGGTGCTGTTTGTGTCAATCATTGGATCAGTAAGCATTCATTAAGTGCCTACTATGAACCAGTAGCTAAGAAGACAAACATAAAAGATGAAATAGGGATCTTCAAAGAATGGTGAAGAGGTGGGAGTAACCACATATCCATGCATGATCTAAGTAAATATGTGACTATGCCTACTTAAGTGGGCAGGTGGGTGACTGGGGCCTTGTTTCTAGGCAGATGAATTGTCAGCACCAAGAACCTTGAATCCTTCTTCTAGACCTGGAAGCATCAGTTTCTCTAGCTCCTTGGTCTGGGCCAGCCTTACTCACAAGCAGATTAAGGCTGTATGCAAAGTGAGATTTGAAGACCACTCTGCCTGAAATTATTCCCATGATTTTCCTTGCCATAGATGCCTAAAATTCTACATTCAAGAGTTACTGGTCTTGGAGGCTTTTATCTCTACAAGTCCCCCATGCAGAGACCCAGCTGAGAAAGGTGATAGTAAACCTCTTATTATCAATGAAGCCTTAGTGGAGATTAGCTGATGACCAAGATCAGCAACCTATGGGAACTCGACCTGAACTAGGGGGACTGAGAGAGTAAGGCAGTGGGAGAGTACAAAGGGACACAGACAGGCAGGGGAGGTAAATATTTTCCTGCTTCCCTTTATTATTTGGCTAATAATTCAATAGTTCAAGGTCAGCTAGGTGGGACAGAGGGTAGAGTGCTAGACCTGGAGTCAGGAAGACTCATCTCTGAGTTCAAATCTGGTCTCAGATCTTTACTAGCTATGTGACCCTGGGAAAGACATTTAACCCTGTTTGCCTCAGTTTCCTCATCTGTGAAATGAGCTGGAGAATGAAATGGCAAACCACTCCAGTACCTTTGCCAAGAAAACCTTATATGGGCTCACCAAAAAATGACTGAACAAAATAATTCAAATCAGTTAGATTCCACAAACATTTATCACTTGCCTATCATGTGCCAGGCACTGAGAATGCAAAGACTAAAATGCAATTTTTTCTGCCACCTTGGCCCTGGATCATCAAAGACAAAGATCTTATTATAGGCTGGTCCTTATCTATGTAATCCTACCTTCACCCAAGCAAACCAGAAGCATTTATTAAGCACCTACAGGACTAAAGGCACTGTGCCATGTGCTTGACTCAAAGTAGGTGAAAAATGGGATTACTACATTCATGAGACCTTGGGCAAGTCAGTTTACCTCTTGGGGTCTGTAAAGTGAGGGGGTTGAATGAAATGATCTCTGAGGTTCCTTCTGGTTCTGAATCCTACAGTCCTATGGAATCTGGCCCAGGGGAATGAAGGAAGAAGGGAGGAGGTGAAAGGATGAGGACAGTGGCTCACTGTGAGAGTTTCCTCCATCTTCTTGGCCTCTTCTCCCTCCCACTTCCAAGACTCACCTAAATCTGGTGCTGATGGTGCTGATCTCCTGGTCGGTCTGCCCCTCGCCCAGGACGAGGGTACCCACGGTGAATCGGCCATGGAACCTTTTCAGCCACTGGCAGTTGGAAGCTATGGCCACATCATACCATTTCCCAAATAGCTGTAAAGCAAAAAGAAGCAGTGGTCTATGTAACCTCTCCCATTCTGAGAGGCCCTGCCACCTCACCTGGTTTGCAGACCAGCTCTCTTCAGGTACAATCTGCCTGGGGGGTGGGGGTAAAGCAGGGGAACTATGGGTTAGTGAAATCTATCTTTGCTATCATCCCACTTTCCCGGTCAGTGGCCTCTTCCATGGATTGTCCTCTACCAGGCCCTGGGTTCCTGGGTTCTCTTTCCTATGGGTCTTGTTCTCACTTTGTTGCCAAGTAATTCCTCCTCAGATTTTAGTGGATAATAACTTAAGATAGTTCTACTTCAAAGGCTATTTGGCCTTTTCTAATAGGATTTTTGGAGCCTGGAAAGTCACAATAAGCTGTGGAGAGACTTGGTAAACTATATGTCTCTCTAGAAATGTATAGTTTTTATGATGATTAGACCAAATAGAATGGCTCCCAATAGTCATTCACAACTCTGTCCTTGTTCCTCCTCCCTCCTCCCCAAACCACTTTCCCTACCTGATTCCACTATTTTTTCTCTATTTAGAATAATAGCAGACACATCTTTATAGCCCTCCTGCAGTTAAGAGGGAGTCTGAATGCTCCCTTCCTTGTCCTGTCCAGGAGAGGGTTATGCACTAAAGACATCAAAATTCTCACTCTAGAAATCAAAATTCTAATCCTAGAGAAATAAGAACTCTTTTTCCTACTTAATAGTATTTATTTTTAAAAATTGTTTGTAAAGATAGTTTTCAGCATTCACTTTTATAAGATTTTGAGTTCCAAGTTTTTTCTCCTTCCCTCCCTCCCTTTCCTCTCCTCCCCCTGAGAAATCAAAACTCTTACCCTGGAGAGGTCAAAATTCTCCTGCACTTGGATATCATCCTGAATGGGAACAGGACTTCCCTGAACTGTGGCCAAGCTGACCAAGAGAATGACAAGCAGCTGGGGGTCCAGCATGGCTTCTGTGGCAGTCCCGGTAGTTGGGTCTAGGCAGGCAGAATCTGTTCTGCTTTCCAGGAGGATGTGTGCTAGAGATGAGGCTGTGGCTGCTCAGCTACTGACCTTTGGTCAGGGTCAGAGATGTTTGACTTAGGCAGCTAGGGTCAATCAGAACCCAGGTTTGACAATGATTGATTCTATTGGACTGAAATGATTGTGATCCAGCACTTTACCAACAGGGGTTTCTATTATCCAGCTGGGCCACAGGATCCTTCTAAGAGGGAAACTTTCTACAGAGTCCTTTGCAAGAGTCATAGGACCATAGACTTCAAACTAAAAAGGATATTATACTAGAGATGAGATGATTTAATTTACCTCAGCCCCTTCAATAAGTGACATATATGATCTTACAGATAGTAAGTAGTAGAACTGAGATGTGAATCTGAGTCCTGACTCCAAATCCAGTACACATGAAGTCCCAGGAGGAGTCAGGGGACAAGATATATAGCTTGGTAAACCGAGGAAATGGACACAGTCAATTCTAAGGTCTCTTCTAGCCCTGTGTCTATGATCCTTTGGAGATCCATTTTAAGGACTTGACTTTTTGAAATTCTTTCCTATCCATGAGTTCATTAAATTTTTGGAATAACCTTGTATTGGACATTGAGGTCCTTTCTTGAACTGAACTGCCAAGCATCCCAACTCCATTGCAGAGAGCATGACTCCTTGGGCTGGCCACATTGCATGAATGCTAAACATACATTTGCCTAAAAGACTATTTTACAGAGAACTCACACAAGACAAGAGCTCACATGGAGGTCAGAAGTGATAGGATACTCTCAAGGTCTCTCTGAAGAACTTTGGAATCCATTGTGATTCATGGGAGACACTGGCACAGGATCTCCCAGTAGGGCTCGCTTCAAAGAAGGCACTAGGTTCTATGAACAAAGTAGAATTGCAGTAGCTCAATGGAAAAGGGAGATGTGCAAATTTAGAGACATATTCATGCCAAATGCTCATATACCCACTAGGGGTAGAGCCTTCTGAGCTCATATTGGTCTTATCCACCACAATCAGCTACGCTGTACCTTGACTCTAACATAGTGACACCATTTTGGTTCTTTTTGAAAACAAAAAGCAACCATTAACCCAATTTGACAGATAAGACCATTGAGGCTCAGAAAGGGGAAATGACTTCATAGGCAATGGCACTGTAAGTACCACCTAGGCCTCTTTCCGCTATCCCTCAGTCACTCCTTCTGGAGGAGGAGCACAGTAGTTAACTCAGTTCAGGTAATTGTCACCCCCTTATTCCACTCACCCTCCTGAACCAAACCAAATCATTCAAAGAAGCAAAATCTTGTGCCCTGTGATTCACTCACTAGTCTGTTTCAGGAAGCTGAACCCTGCTCCCTAGCCCAGCCCTGAGCCCCCCAGGCTCTCACTGCTGTGTGTCCTCTCAAGGCCCAAATTCCAGTCCACTCTTGTGTTCTGCCCTCTTGCCTCCCCAGTCTAAACTGTACCTTTCCTCCCTAAAGTAAGGCATGGATTGGACTCTTTTAGGGGTTAGGGGACCCCTTTTCCTGGCACTTCTTTACCTGTGGTCTGACTATTACCTCCCCCAAAATTTCTTTTGCCTGAGGTGAACAATTTTCTACTTAGGGTTTTAGACAAAAACTGAAGGCAGGGCTAAGGTAAAGCATTTAGGGGCCTAGTCAAGGTCAACTACTGGCCCATCCCCCAGACTTTTCTGTGCTCTTTGTGCTCCTGGGATGATTAACTAAAGCAAACAGGGAAAGAGTAAACTTTGAGGGGCCCCTGAGCCCCAGCTGTCTGCCTTTGAACCTGTTTTTAAAAATTAATCTTTAAGCATCAGAGATACCTGCAGAGATATCTGTTCTCCTCTTGTTCCTGACCTTTTCAGGTAGTGACATGGCATGGGGCCAGTGCTTTCCCTTAATCCCCATTCCTTTAGGTCATTCTAAGGAGTGAAGCCTCCTGCACTATTCTTTTTCCTTCCACTCTCCCCATCTCTACCCCAATTTCCCCTATTGTTGGCCTCATGCTACGTAAAAATCACAGAGCTTTGGGTCCTAAAATACCTTCCTGATTACTCATGGAAGGCCTGTTTGTTTGGGCCTCCATGCTGTGGCCAGGTGACTTTGTGCCAAGATGTTTGTTATTAGCTAAGCTGTAAGGGATAACCCCAGTGAGAAGGAATATATACCCTAGATTTCCCCCAGCTCCTTCTTTCTGGGTTTCTAGCTATCTGTCTACCTTCCAATCCCCTAGCCCCTCAGGGATTGATTTCTTTTCGAATGCCAGCATGACTTCAGACTTGTTAGGGCTCTCTGATCTTCCAACCTTCCCCTATAAACTATTGTGATTGAAATCTGGAAAAATCTGCTTTCCTCGAGGTTCATTTGAGATAGAGTTGGCATTGTTCAAAAGAGATTTTTCCTAGGAAACTAAGGGAATAAACCTCTTCCAATTATTAGAATCTGGGAGGGAACTTAGAAAATAAAATTTTAGAACAGACAATATTGACTGTTAGAGTTGGAAAGGACCTTAGAATGTTAAGAGATAGAGCTGGATAGGACCTTAGAACATGGAATGTCAGGGCATGGAACACAGGACCTTAGACCAAACAATATTATAACATAGATCATAGAATATTAGAACTGGAACCATCCACAGAGATCATTCAATAGCTAGACTCTGTAGCCCAAACCTCTCCTCACTTTGTAAAAGAGGAAACCATGGCCAGCAAGGAGAAATGAATTTGCCTTGTATGGTCACACACTGAATGGGTATCCATCCAGGCCCTCAAGACACAGGTCTTTTGATTTCTAATGCCTTCCCACAGTTGTGCTTGGCTGGCAGACAGCTCCCAATATATACATTTTGTTTCTTTAACTCCCTCTGGGCACCAGTCCAATAGGCCCCCTATCAAGTCATTAAAAGTCTCCCTTCTATTTCAGTCCCATGGCTCCCTTTCTCCTCTTTCCAAGGAAGGAGTTGGCTGAGGGGAAAACTAGATTTTAATCTTTGGGTGTAGAAAGGTACTAGCTGCCAACAGTTGGCAGAGATGTGTGTATGTATATAGTCCAGATGCAGAAATGCATGGAGGGCTTCCTTGACTTGTGAAGACACACAGTAGTCTTAGTCAGCCAGAGGCTAGGCATGTGTAGCTAACTAATTATAATAATAGCTAGCATTTATATAGCACTTACTATGTGCAAGGCACTCTAAGTGCTTTATAATCCTTATCTAATTGGATCCTCACAATAGTCCAGGGAGTGCTATTATTATCTCTATTTTATAGATGAGGAAACTGAGGCAAACAGGGGTTAAAGTGACTTGCTCAGGGTCACTCAGCCAGTAACTTATAAGGTTGAATTTGAACTCTGGCCTAGTGTTCTATGCCCTGCACCACCTAGATGAAAGGTTACGCCTTTGCTGACACACTACTCATGATCCTTGGTGTTCTAGATATAGTAGGCAGGATTAGCAGGTAACAAGTACACATTTTCCATGTCTACCCATTCAAAGCCAAAAAAAACCCAGTTGACATTGTCTCAATATAACCTAAATGTCCCAGAAAATCACTGACTCCCTTCTCTCTCTGGAACTTCCAGGGCCCTTCACAATCTGGTTTAAACATACCTTCCTAGCCTCCTTTCACATTTCTTCCCTTCGTATCTACTAAGTTCCACCCAAATTCCTCAAATTCAACATTCCATTTCCTGCCTCCATGAATTTATACAAGAAATCCTTCTATTTATGCAATAGGGGAACACTGGGATTTTTAATGAACCACCCCAGAATGGCTCCCACATGCCTGGAGTGACTCGTTAGCAAGGGAGCTATTTCCTAAATTAAATGCTAGGATGTCAGAATCTTGTGAGGTCATGTGCTTGGATTTGGGGATTGTGTCGGGACCACAAACTTGGAAAAGGAAGGATGGAGGATAGGGGGCTATATGAAAATGGAGTCTGTGACCTTTCTGAGCAGCCCTGAGCAGAGAACTAAAAAGGAACCATCTGATAGTATAGGACATGGCCTGCTGAATAAGAGATACCAACATTCCAACTATTTACTAGGAAGATGGGAACTCAGGGTAACAATTTCACCTAGAGCTAGGGCTCTTGACCTTTTTTGTATCATGGACCCCTTTGGCAGCTTAGTGAAGCTTATGGATCTCTTTTTAGAATAACAGTTTTTAGGTGCCTAAAATAAAACCAGTTATATTGAAATACAGTTAACAAAGGGGCAGCCAGGTGGCACAGCAGATAGAGTGCCAGGCCTTGATTTAACCCTTAGGTTTGTCACTCATAGGTTTATGTTTTTCTCAATAGTTGAGATATTTTTCTGATCTTGTCTTATTACTTTGTCTGCATTCTCAGCAATAGAATAGCATGTATATCCAGATTTTTTTTGTTATGTTCTCCATATTAGTGATTCAGCATCAGTTTTAATGGTGCAGCTAGGTAGCACAGTGGATAGAGTTCCTGGAGTCAGGAAGACTCATCTTTCTGAGTTCAAATTTGGCATCAGACATTTACTAGCTGTGTGACCCTGGGCAAGTCACTTGATCCTGTTTGCCTCAGTTTCCTCATCTGTAAAATGAGCTGGAAAAGGGAATGGCAAACATTTCAGTATCTTTGCCAAGAAAACCCTAAATGAGGTCACAAAGAGTAAGACATGACAGAACAACAACAATAAAACACTTTTTCTTAAATTTTTTTTAAAGTCATGGACCCCAAGTTAAGAACTCTTGACTTAAAAAGAAGCTGGCAGCTCAGAACCAGAATCTAAATCTAAGAGGTTACAAAAGATCTCCAAGTCAGCCACTGGGAGCATGCTGAGAGTAGATGGGAATATTTAACAGTTTCCTCTGTCTTCAACCCCCACATACTTCTCATGGTGATTCATTCCCCATCTACCACTTCAGGAAATGTAAGACATGACATTCATTAGTAAATTGTGTGAGAATTATTTGAGTAGTTCATTCCCTCTCGTTACTTATATTGCTTTTGTGTCTTAATTAAATGTTTTTGCTATTGAATTGGTGGCTCTTCTTGATCTATGAATGGAGACTATTGAACTAGGGGATCCCTGAGCCATAATTTGTAAAATTATTGTTCAAAGTAGTGCAGAGGAGAGGAGCCAAGATAGCAGAGAAAAGGCAGAACCTCACCTGAGTTATCTCCCAAACCTCTCTGAATCTCTTTAAATAATGCCATAAAACAATTCCTAGAGCAGCAAAACCCACAAATGGACAGGGTGAAATAATTTTTCTGCCCAAGACAATGTAGAAGGTCAGCAGGAAAGGTCTATCATACCTAAGTGAGAACAGAGTGTAGTTCAGTGCAGGCCACACCAGCATAGAATCAGCTCCAATAAACCAGGAATAAACCTTGGGAGTCACTGAATGAGCAGTAGCAACAGCTGCTTCCAGAACTCTCAGCCCAGAGACAATAAGGGGGAAAACTGGTCAGAAGGAGATTACAAAGATCTCTTTGCTAGCATTGAGGCAAAACTCTGTTGTGCTGCACATACTTGGATCTGGGTAGCAGTCTTGGGTGGCTGTTTCAGAGTGAGAAGGAACACTAGCACACCAGAACTTGCTGCCACAGTATAACAAGGACCCTCATCACAGTTCAAGGGAAGAAAAAAGTGTTTATAGTCACTTACAGACCAGAGCACAGGCCAGAAAAGCAGTAAACACACCTCTTCTTAGGTTACATCACCTTGGAAGAACTGAAAACTTATAGGTCCCTAGAAGTACCTCTGAAAACAGCTGCACAAACCTCCAGAGCTTGGAACAATGTGCTCTCTACCGTGGAATCAGGGCCCCACTTTAACAAAGAGTTAAAAGTCAAGAAAATGAGCAAGTAAAAGAAAAAAAATTGACTATTGAAAGTTATTATTGTGACAAGGAAGATCAAAACATACACTCAGAAGAAGATAACAAAGTCAAAGCTCCTCCATCCAAAGTCTCCAAGAAAAATATGAATTGGCTTCAAACTACGGAAAATTCAAAAAATATTTTTAAAATCAAGTAAGAGAGGTAGAGGAAAAATTGGGAAGAGAAATGAGAGTGGTACAAGAAAATCATGAAAAATGGGTCAATAGCTTGGTAAAGGAGACACAAAAAAATACTGAAGAAAGTAACATCTTAAAAAAACAGACTAAGAAAAATGGTAAAAGAGGTACAAAAATTCATTGAAGAAAAAGAAGTCCTTAAAAAAGTAGAATTGGCCAAATGGAAAAGGAGGTCCAAAAGGTCACTGAAGAAAATAATTCCTTAAAAATTAGAATGGGATAAATGGAAGTTAATGACTTATGAGAAATCAAGAAACGTTAAAACAAAGCCAAAAGAATGAAAAAATAGAAGAGAAGGTTCAATATCTCAGTGGAAAACTATTGACCTAGAAAATAGATCCAGGAGAGATAATTTTGAGATATCGGACTACCTAAAAGCCAGGATCAAAAAAAGATCCTAGACATCATATTTGAAGAAATTATCAAGGAAAACTGCCCTGATATTTCCTTCTCCAGCTCATTTTATGGATGAGGAAACAGGTAAACAGGGTTAACAGAATCATATGGCTAAGAAGTGTTTTCTAGATTTGAACTCAGGAAAATGAGTCTTCCTGAAGTCAGGCCTGGCACTCTATCTATCACTAATATGAAAAATATCATAAAAAATCTTGAAAGATCACTCCACTCAATTGCAGACATTACAGACAATGAAGAGGAAGTAATAGGACAGACTCAGAAAAATAATTCAGCTATTGAGAGAATCATAACCTGTATGAGTGACACTTCTAAGGGTTAAATCAAGATTCAGTTTTTTTAGGATTACTGATATCTGGGGAAATTTAAGGGAAAAAATGATTGATTACTACATTCCCGAAAATTATTCAAGTAAAAATTTTCAGAATTAACCAAAAATAAGTGATGACATACAATTAGAAAGAATCCATAGAACCTCATCATGGCAAAATTTAAGATTCAATTATAAAGTAAGTGCATCAAGAAAAGGACACCAGCTGCATAGCTAGGTATTTGTGAGGGTTTATTTTGTAACCTGCAACTTTGCCAAAGTTGTTTGTTATTTCAAGTAGTTTTTTACTTGAATCTCTGGTATTCTCTAAGTATATCATCATATCATCTGCAAAGAGTGATAACTTAGTTTCTTCTTTGCCTCTTCAAATTCCTTCAATTTCTTTATCTTCTCTAATTGCTGCAGCTAACACTTCTAGTACCATATTGAATAACAGTGGTGATAATGGGCATCTTTGTTTCACCCCTGATCTTATTGGAAATGCATCTAGCTTATCTCCATTGCATTTAATGCTTGCTGAAGGCTTTAGGTAGATACTGCTTCTTATTTTATGGAAAGTTCCCTTTATTCCTATGCTCTCCGGTGTTTTTAACAAGAATGGGTGTTGTATTTTGTCAAAAGTTTTTTCTGCATCTACTGAGATAATCATGGTTTTTGCTAGTTTTGTTGTTGATATGATCAATAATGCTAACAGTTTTCCCAATACTGAACCAGCCCTGCATTCCTGGTATGAATCCTACCTGATCATAAGGTACTATTCTTGTGATAAGTTGCTGTATTCTTTTTGCTAAAATCCTTTTTAAAAATTTGCATCTATATTCATTAGAGAAATTGGTCTATAATTTTCTTTCTCTGTTTTGTCTCTTCCTGATTTAGGTATCAAAACTATATTTGTATCATAAAAAGAATTTGGGAGGACTCCTTCTTCCCCAATTTTCCTAAATAGTCTATATAGTATTGGAATTAGCTGTTCTTTAAATGTTTGATAGAATTCACTTATAAATCCATCTGGCCCTGGAGATTTTCTCCTAGGGATTTCATTGATGGCTTGTTCAATTTCTTTTTCTGAGATGAGGTTGTTTAAGTATTCAACTTCCTCTTCTGTTAATCTGGGCAATTTATACTTTTTAAAATACTCATCCATCTCATTTAGATTGTTGAATTTATGGGCATATAGTTGGGCAAAGTAATTTCTAATTATTGTTTTAATTTCATCCTCATTGGAGGTGAGTTCACCCCTTTCACTTTTAATATTGGTAATTTGGTGTTCTTCTTTCTTTTCTTAATCAAATTGACCAAAGGTTTATCAATTTTATTAGTTTTTTCATAGGACCAACTATTAGTTTTATTTATTAGTTCAATAGTTTTTTTAATTTCAATTTTATTAATCTCTCCTTTGGTTTTCAGTATTGGTAATTTGGTATTTACTTGGATTTTCAATTTGTTCTTTTTCTAGCTTTTTCAGCTGCATGCCCAACTCATTGATCTCCTCCTCCTCTATTTTATTCATGTAGGCATTCAAAGATATAAAACTTCCCCTAAGAACTGTCTTTGAAGTATCCCATAAGATTTAGTAGGTTGTCTCATTATTGTCATTCTCTTGAACAAAGTTGTTGATTGTTTCTATGATTTCTTGTTTAACCCACTCCTTCTTTAGGATTAGATTGTTTAGTTTCCAGTTAATTTTTGGTTTATCTTTCCATGGCCTTTTATTACATATAATTTTTATTGCATTATGATCTGAGAAGGATGCATTGACTATCTCTGCCTTTCTGCACTGGATTGTGAGATTTTAATGTCCTAGAACATGGTCAGTTTTTGTATATGTGCCAAGTACCACCGAGAAAAGGTATATTCCTTTCTATTTCCATTCAATTTTCTCCAGAGATCTATCATATCTACCTTATCCAGAGTTTTATTCACCTCCTTAACTTCTTTCTTGTTTATTTTAAGGTTAGATTTATCAAGTTCAGAAAGGGGGAGGTTGAGGTCCCTCACTAGTATAGTTTTAGTGTCTATTTCTTCCTGCAACTCCCTCAGCCTTTCCTCTAAGAATATGGATGCTACACCACTTGGAGAATACATGCTAAGTAATGATATTGCTTCTTTATCTATGGTGCCTTTTAGAAGGATATCGTTTCCTTCCTTATTGCTTTTGATTAGATCTATATCTGCTTTTCTTTTGTCTGAGATTAGGATTGCTACCCCTGTTTTTCTTACATCAGCTGAAGCACAATATATTCTTCTCCAACCTTTTACCTTTACCCTGTGTGTATCCCCCCATTTCAAATGTGTTTCTTATAAGCAACATATTGTTGAATTATGGCTTTTAATTCATTCTGCTATCCATCTCCATTTTATGGGAGAGTTCGTTCCATTCACATTCACAGTTATATGATTATAATCTGTGTCTTTCTCCCTCCATCCTCTTTCCCACCATTTGTGCTTTTTGTTCTCCCATCTCCCATGCCCTCCTCAATAGAGTTTTCACTTTTGACCACTATCTCCCTAAATTTTCCCTTCCTTGTTTCAGGCCCCCTCCCTTTTACTCTTCTTTACCCTTACTACTTCTTCCCTCCCTTTTAGCTTCCCCTCCCCTTTTTTCCCCCTTCTCCTTCTACTGCCTATAGATGTAGTAAGTTTTATATACTTAATTAAGTTTTTTGTTCCCTCCTTGAACCAAATCAGAAGAGAGTACCTCTTAAACAATGCTAATCTCCCTCCCCTCTTTCCCTCTACTATAATTTTGTACTTCTTCCTGTGATGTAATTTATCATTTTCTGCTTCCTCCTTTTCACATCTCCTATTACAATCCTTTCACATTCTTGAATCACATTTTTATTATCACATCATTTACTTTATACCCATTCCCTCTATCTATGTATATCCCTTTTGTATTTCATAATAGATGTACAATTCTCAAGATTAACAAGTATTACCTTCTCTTATAGGGAGGTGAACAGTTTGCCCAAATTGAGTAACAAGTTTTTCTTTTCCCCTGTTTACCTTTTTATGCCTCTCTTGAGACCTGTGTTTGAAGATCGAATTTTCTGAGTTCTGGCCTTTTTGTCAGGAAGGTCTGGAAATCCCTTATTTTGTTGAAAGTCCGTCTCCTTGCCTGAAATGTTATGCTGAACTTTGCTGGGTAATTGATCCTTGGTTGTAGTCCCAGCTCTTTTACCTTATGGGATATCATATTCCAATTCCTTCAATCTTTTAATGTAGAAGCTCCAAGGTCCTGTAGCTCCTCAATATTTGAATGGTTTCTTTCTGGCTGCCTGTAGGATTTTCTCCTTCATTTGATAGTTCTGGAATTTGGCAACAATATTTCTTGGTGTTTTTACTTTGGGATCCCTTTTGGGAGGTGAATGGTGGATTCTTTTTCAATGACTATTTTGCCCTCTGGATCTAGCACTTCTGGGAAGTTTTCCTTGATGATTTCTTGAAAGATATTGTCCAGACTCTTTTTTTCATTGTGGCTTTCTGGTAGGCCAATAATTCTTAAATTTTCTCTTCTAGATCTATTTTCCAGGTCAGTTGTTTTTCCATTTAGATATTTTACATTTTCTTCTCTTTTCATTCTTTAGATTTTGTTTGACTGATTCTTGATGTCTCATAGAGTCATTAGTTTCTACTTGCTCAATTCTAATTTTTATCAAATTGTTTTCTTCAGTTAACTTTTGCATTTCCTTTTCCATCTGTCTAATTATTCCTTTTAAGGAATTATTTTTTCCAGCTAGTTTTTGTACTTCCTTTTCCATTTGTCCAATTTCCCCAGTTAGGTTTTGTGCTTCCTTTTCCATTTGTTCATTTTTCCTTTTTGAAGAGCTGTTCTCTTCATAGAATTCTTTTTTCATACTTTTAAAATCATTGCCCAGTTTTTCTTCTATTTCTTTCTTCAGCTGTTCCAGGAGAGCTCTTTGTGCCTGCAAGCAGTTCATAATCCCTTCTGAAGTTTCAGATAGGAGTACAGTCTCAATATTGACCTCTTTGGTATTCATAATTTGGTCCTTGTCCCCATGGAAAGATTCTATGGTCTTTTCCTTCCTCCTTTGCTTCTTACTCATGGTAGTGAGGCTTTGTGTGTTGTGGCCTCTGGTTCTTTCAGCTAGAAGCTGGAGAACCTGGTACTGAGCTGGCTGGTGTGAGAAAGGAAAGGGCAGGTGCCTTTTTTTCTTTTTGTTTTGTGTTTTCCCAGATTAGTCCTAGGGCTAGCCTGTTAAGTGTAGAGGAGGGGTGTTCTGGTCATGGGAGATCTTCTCAGCTGAGGTAGAACAAAGGCAAGCTCAGCACTTGGTGATCCTGGCTACTCTATTGTCTTCCCGTTTGCCCTGGAGCACTGAGGCACACCTGGGTCCTAGTGAGAGGCTTCACTCCTCTGAGGCTCCTCTCCTCCTGGTTCTCCCCCTGGTTCTACAGTAAGAGGAATATTCTTTAGTGATTTTCCTACCCTCAGGTGCTACGAGACTGTTTGCCCCTTCTGTTGATCCCTCTGATCCAGGATTTTTCTGGGGAAATATTTTATGGTTCTTTCAAGGTCAACAAGGGGAGGGGGAGAGAGCATTTACTGATCACTCCACCATTTTGGCTCCCGGAAGTTCAAGTAGGTGACTTACAGACGTTTAATCTGTGGGCTGAAAATCTCAGGAGCCACTGCAGCTGATACCTGGGGCTCAGAGGCTGTCAAGCTCCATTGGTCTCCCGCCCTGGACTGCCACTCTGCCATTGTGCTGTGCTACAACTGCCTCAGGCCACCCCAGGACTTTCCTGCTTAGTCAAGCTGTAGTGGGCTGCACTATGCTGTATGCTGGGAGTTCTTCTACCCCTGTGGAACAGATCCTTCCCATTGACCTTCCAATCTTTCCTGGTCTGTGAATCTGCCACAGTCTGTCTCCTATGGGATTCCATACCTCCAAAATTTGCTCAGATCTTCTTTTTAGAGGTATCTGAAGGAGTTTGTCTAAGAGCTTAGGTGAGTAGTTGCTCTCGCTCCACCCCCCCTTTACTTCTTAAAAATAAATTTTCTTGTTTTTCATTTTTACACTATAATAACTTCCAAATCTAATCTTCCTCCTCAGTCCCTGAGCCCTTTCTTGTCACAAAGAGAATCAATTAAGTCTCTTGATAAAATGGCTGCATCTCATAATGCATATAATATTCCACATATGGATATATATGCACACACACACACATGCACACACACACACACACACACATATATATACATGCATATAGATGGATAGATAGATAGATAGATAGATAGATAGATAGATAGATAGATAGATAGATATAGTCCACACTTCTCTAACAAAAGGAGGGATATTCATTTGCTCTTGTCTAGGGCCAAGATTGATCATTATAATTACTCTGTATTCAGCTTTGTTTTAATGTTCCTTTTATCAACATTGTTGTAGTCACTGGGTATTTTCTTCTCTTGATTGTATTTGCTTCACCTGTCATCAATACATGTAAATCTTCTCATGCATCTCTGAAAAGAATGCTATTTTTGCACATGGATTATATAAAAAATGTCAAAAGGAGTAAACATATTTGCTTTTGTTTAATTTTATTTTGTTAAAATGTAGGGCATAATTTGCCTTTTTACTTATCTAATCAAGATAGAAATGGTTCAAGTTTAGAAGTTTGGGCTAGCAATTTATCACATATTTGGTTCAATTTTTGGTTTATCAGTATTTCTTATAAATGTTACATTCATAGTAATAATGATCCTTTTGTTTAACCCAAGGGAGGATGAGTTCAATTCAAATTAACAAACACAGTCTCTCAAAGATCACCATGACCTTCTTATTACTAAATTCAATTGCCTATTCTTAGACTTCATCCTACTTGACATCTCTACAGAATTTGAGATCTTTGATCATTATCACCTTCTTGATATCCTTTCTTTCCTTTATGTCCAGGGTCCCAAAGTCTTATGGTTCTCCTTCCTCCTACTTTTATGGTTTCCTTTATTTTTTCTTTGTTGGTTTTCATCTTCTTTATGCTCTTTCAATGTCTGTTTCCCCAAGGTTTTGTCATAGATCCTCTTTTCTTTCCTTGATACAATAGTCTCCCCCATGGCAATTTTGTCCACTCCTATGCCATCAGTTAACATGTCCATGGAAATAACTCCCAAATCTCTATTTTACTCCCCAGAACTCCAGTCTTTATTTCAGACTTGCTTTTGGATATGTCTGTCTAGAAGTCTCACTAGTAACTTCCCAAACTGCCTACTTTGCCCCCTATCTATCCCTTCCAAACTTGCCCAATCCCCTAACTCTATTTTTGTTGATGGGGATGACCATTCTTCAAGCTGCCCAGGCTAAAAACTTTCAAGTTAGCTTTGACTCTTCTCTCTTCTTCATCCAATCAATTGCCAAATTCTTTACCTCTTGAATCAAACTTCTTTCCACTCCCACTGTAACCATTATAATTCAGGCCATCACCTCTTCTTCTGTAGGTTATTATAACAGTTCCCTAATGGTTTTTTAATCTTCTAGTCCATTCTTTTGAACTCATCATCTTTCTAATTAATTCAGTGTTTTTGTCATGTCACCTATTTACAAACCTTCAGTGGTGTCCCATTGCTTGCCACATAAAGCATAAACTCTTGATCCTTGGATTCAAGTCCCTCAACAATGTGGCTTCCTTTCCAGCTTTACTTTAAACTTCTCAACTTTATATACTCGCCATTTCTGTAAAACTGGATTACTCACCTTCCCATGTTCTCAGTTTGCTATTTTCCATTTCTGTTCCTTTGCTTACACCAGAGATTCCCAAACTTATTTGGCCTACTGTCCACTTTAAAAAAAGAAAATTACTCAGTATGCCCGGAAATCTATTTTCTTTAACCTTTTAATATTTAAAAAAATTTATATAATTTCAAAAAAATGCAATTTAAAAAAAATGTCACATGCTAAATGTAATAATTTATTGTTAAATTTGTGGTTCTTTTCCTACATTGAAATTTTGATGACATAATGTATCCGTATAGTATCATATTGTAAACAAGTCATTACACACATATATTCCTACCAATGCATGCTGGAGTTCCTGACAATGTACCACATGCTTGCCTACCAATACTTCCTTATTAAGACCCATTGATGAATTTGACCACTGATTGGTTATAACTTGTGTTTTGTGTGTTTATTTGGAAAATAAGGTAATCACTATGACTTTAACTGTGTTACATAACAGACGAAACATGTCTGAACAGTTTTTCAAAATGTTTTTCTCTTTTTTCCTTATGCTTCCACCACCCCCTTATCTTTATTCAATGCTCCCCAATTGTAGCCAAGGCTGCTGCTGCCCCTCATTGTTCCAGTGCCACCAGGGGGCAGTGTGACCCACTTTAGGAACCTATGGCTTACATTGACCCTATAGCTAGAATGAATTGTCCCCACATCCAACTTAAACTGTTGAACCACCCCCCCAATTATTTTTCAAGGTCCAGCTCAAGTTCAACTCCTCCATTAATCCTGTGAAACTCTACTGGTTTCTCCCTTTTCAAATTTCTAATATCAACCAATCAATAAACATTTATTAAGCACCTATCATGTGCCAGGTAATATAACCTTAATCTAATACCTTGTACATAGTAGATGATAATTAGGTCTTTAGTGTCAATTCACCTCTCAGTTTTGGGGTGAAGTTAATAAATGGATGAATGAATAAAAAAACCCTCCATTTATTAAATGGTTACTATGTGCTAGGTATTGAACTAAGTGCTGAGGATACAAAACCTACCATCAAGAAACTTATATTCCAATAAGAGAGTCACAAGGTTGTTGGTGGGGCCATCAATGTTGGATTTGAATTGTTGTTCCCAGAGCAAGACCAATGAGCAGGGCACCAGGATGGGAGCTGGAGGTCCTCCTAGGAGGCTGCTATAGAAGGAGTAGCAGCCCTCGGTAGTGTGGTGGAAAGACCAAGGACTTAGATGATGGAAAGTTTCCTCTTTTAAAGGTCACCTAGTCCAGCTCCTTCATTTGACAATTTAGACAATGGAGACCCAAAGAGGTTAGGTGTCTTTAGTGCAATCCCTTTGCTGTGTGCAAAGCAATGGAGATACACAGCCAAAATATCAAAAATGATCTCTGCCCTACAGGGCTTACACTCTACTGTGAAGGTACGGTGTGCAAATAGAGATATTTCTGGTTATTTAATGAGGTAATGGCCACTAACAATTAGGGGGAGATTAGCAAAGAGCTTGCTCCAGCTCTCACACCAATGGGCAGCACAGGAGAGATTCAAATCCAAGTCCCTTGACTCCAAATCCAGAAATTTTCCCACTACATCTTCCTTTCAATGCCACCTGCCTCCTTAGGTATAAAGCACACTTCTCTCTTAGCTCCGAAATATTGGGACCACCACTAAATCATGAAGGAAATGATGTCATGGGGTCTTAGTTCCACCAGGTGGAGGCAGAGAGCTTTCAGAATAACTACCAATGGTTTTTTTCAGCATTTAAATATCCCTTGTACTTTGCAACTGGAAGAGACTTAGAGTTGATAGGGACCATAGAGTCCATTGAGTCCACTCCCATCCCATTTACCAGATAAAGAAACTGAGACCCAAAGCCACACAGTCAGTGGAGGCTGTAGGGTTGAGATTTAAACCTGGGTCTTCTAACTCCTAATTCAGTGCTCTTTCCAAAGTACCTGAACTGAATCCTTGGAGATCATTTAGCTAGCCCAACCTCTTCATTTTACAGATGAGGGAAGTGAAACTTAAGAATGACTCTATCCACTGCGCCACCTAGTTGTCCCCATAGAATTCTTAGCTTCTCACAAAGCATGGCTTGAATCCCACTTTTCCTGATCCCCTGTTGTTAGCACTCTTGAAATGTGTGTTTTGTTTTGCTTTATACGTTGTATGCATTTCCTTTCTTTTGTGTATGCTGTATTCTTCACCCTCTGCCCACCACCTCAGCCCCCAGTAGAATGCAAACTCCTTGTTAGTAGGACTATTTCATTTTTGTTTTTTTAGTCTCCAGAACCTTGCTCATAGTAGGCCCTTCATATATTTTGTTTTTTAATCTTATTGAGTACAGAATTCTTAGCTGTCAGGCTCAAGCTTATTCTGCTGTAGTTCTCCTGCTAGACTTCCTTGCTGTGGACTCTCAGTACTATAGACTGTAACACAAATGGCAGATAGGTCCTTCTTGCTTCTTTAGGTCTGGAAATTCTTAAATTTTCAGGGCAGATGGACAAATAAGGGTCTTGGTAAAAGTAACTGGTTTAAAAGAGTTACCAGTTCATCTGGGTGAAAAATCAGTCTGGCTATTGGCATCAAAGGAACTTGAAAGGTCTGTTGGGGCTCATTGGGCTTGGCTGTGGCCTTGAATCATGATGCATGTAGCCAGGCAGGGCTGGGAACAGACATCCCTAGGGGAAGGTCTGGATGCAGTTCTTGGGGCAGGCCCAAAATCAATGTCCTTTGGAGAGCAGGAACACAAAGCTCTCCTTGTGAGCAGTGGTTCAGAAGTTCCTCTTTAGAAGACGACAATAGCCTCCCAGCTCCTGTTGCCAGAGTGGCAATGTTGATGTTGGGGGTTAGAGATCCCTCTCTCCTTGGGATGATCAGGACTGTGGGACATCATAGGGATGGTAAGGAGATAATGCAAATATTGGTGCTTGGTCCACATTCTATAGGTTTAGGCTGGATTGTGATTGCGGCTTTGGTGAAATGTACCCAACGAGAAAACTGCTTCCCCCAAAAAGGATAAACACGTCCCTTTGGGAAAAACCATTTTTATATGTATATGTATATATGTGTATACATATGTATGTATGTATACATATACACATAATTTTTAATTCATGAAACAAAACAAGCATTTCCATAACATAGAATTTTTTAAAAAAAGATGATTACACATGAAATTGCAAATTTGTTATATACAACTTGATATTTCTTTCAAAATTTAAAAAAGTTATCATGTAACTTTCTCTTTTTTCACTTTTTTCTTCCCTCTTCCATAAGATGGCTACTATTAGACACAAATATAAAATCATTCTATATATACTGTTATTTATCAGTTCTTTCTCTGGATGCAGATAGAATCTTCCTTCATAGATCCTTTGCAGTTAATTTGGGTTGTCATAATAATCAAAATGGCTTAGTTGTTCAAAATTGTTCTTTAAAAAAAAGTGCAGGTGGGCATTTTTGTGAATTATCTGTCAAGTGTCTTGTCTAAGGTCATGTGACTATGTACAAAATCACTACAAAAGGGTGATGCTGGGCTTAAGATGCACATCGGAGTCCATCCTGAGTTCTTTCCGTTTGGTTCCATTATTTATTATGTGACCTTGGGCAAATCGGTTCATGTTATTGTAAGACTCCCTCATCTACCAGAAAGTTTTTTCTCTCCCAGCCTGTTGTCTTTCTTTTTCTTGGTCTCATTAAAGGGGCCATCCCCTGGCTACTTCTTAAACACGCCTATTCAATGAATGGGTGTTACCTCACCCTAAGTGACTACCTGCAAAGACCTTGGCCTAAAGGGCCGAAGGTCTGCCAGTGCATCCTGGGTCATCTCCAGTCATTCTGATGAATATCTGGTCACTTGATTCAGATGGCCCTGGAGGAGACGTGAGTCTGGTGACCTTGCACAGCTCTCCCTCACTCAAAACAAAGCCAAGTACAAGTCATGTCATCATTTCTCTGATGGCATGGTCTTCCTCAGCAATGAAAGATGAACACAATCTCATCTGCAAAATGGGGGTGGGTGCCTGACTTGTCTCTTGTTCTATTGATGGACAGTAAGTTTCTTTCCAGTCTAAAATCTATGATCTTTAAGGCTTAAAAAAATTGGGATTAATTTGACTAGATGTCAAGAAAAAAAGTCTGTTCAATCTCTTTCATTCTCTTGCCCAAACAAGAAACAAGTCAGAAGGGAGAATGATAAGGAAAGTTCCCCGTAGTTTTCTTATCCATTTTTACTCTTGACATTGTTCTCTGACTTTCCAAGTCCAGCCCTTGAGGCTCAGTCTCGAAGAAGGTGAGGGGGGTAGGGGAAATAGCATCACTATTGGAGCATCTTCTGCAGCCAGGGTCTCGTTATATAATGCTCTAGTAACCTCCTACAACTCACATGGTGGTCAGAAGAAGCAATACAAGGACATTCTCAACATCTCACTCAAGAACTTTGGAATTGATTATGTGACATGGGAGACACTGGCACAGGACTGCTCAGCACAGTGTGCCCCCATCAGAAAAGGCGCTGTGCTCTGTGAACAAAGCAGAATTGAGACAACTCAAAGGAAATGCAAGATGCATAAATTTGGAGAATCCATCCAGATGTTCTCACGGACTATTTGTGCCTTACCTGTGGTAGAACATTCCAAGCTCATGTTGGTCTGATCAGCCACGGTCGAACACATTGAAACTTGACTCTAACATAGTGATGTCATTTTGATCCTCTTCAAAAATGAAGGACAACAGCCAATGAGTCAGATTCACATTGTGAGGACTTTGAATGACACTTTACCTATCTTGGCTCTTTTGCTCTTACCTGATTCAAAAAAAAGCTAGGTAAATCTGAAGTTAATTCTAGCCTAAGTATTTGGTTGCCCACCATACTAACAGATCCAGGCATTGAAGTGATCAAACATTTAATGGAGCCAAAAATAAATAAGAAGATGAAACAGATTCACTTGCTTCGTCACTTTTGGTCTCTGATGTAGCTCCTGACTTGGTGCTTCCACTCTAAGTGGTCACAGACCATAGTGGTGGCCTTCAGAAAATCTCCATCCTTGTGTGTCAAAAATGTGTTCAGGAAACCTCAACAACTATTGGTAGTCAGGTGGTGGGAATGGTGGTGGTGGGAAGTAAATTCATCCCTATCCCCCAGGATGCCAGTGCCTCTTTCTGCTTCTCTGGCATCTCTTCACCTTCTCTGGTGAAGGGAGGGCATTGCACATAGACCAGCCCTATGCTCTGAGATGCCTCATTCATCTCTCTCTCCCCTTCCTCACTGCTACCTAACAAAAGTTTGGTTTAGCCAGAATTGTTTCTATTTGTCAGTTCATCCATTCTGATTCTGGGTCCTTTCCCGTCTCCTTCCAGAGGCACTGTGATTTCAGCTGAGTTCTAGAGAAGTCTTGTGATCCAGAATTCTAGGGAATAGGCCTTCAAGGCCCTATGACATTCAACAAATCCTTCAGGGTTTTAGACATGTCCAGGATTTAGGTATCCCAAGAAGTATAAGATAGCTTGAGATAGATGGAAGAAAAGTTGTCCTGGCAGTGAGGAAATTTGGATTCCAAGCAGTGTGATCAATCACCTATCTTTACCTAATTTTACTTTCCTTTCAATCTCCTCATTAGTAAAATGAAGCAGTTGGATGAACTCTGAGTGGTAGAACTTCAAGGGAGCTTACTTTACTCTGTTTTATTAAAATCTGCATAGTGCTCATAGCTAATTGGTGAGAGGAGACTAGGGGCCCAGTCTCTCTTCAAACCCCAGACACACTCATCTGTCTGTAGGGCCTTTGCTCAACTGTGCCTTGACTTGCTCAGGGTATCAAGATTTGCAGACTAGTAGTACCATGAAATCTCCAAGCATCCTTCAGTCTTGGAGGCTACGTGTTAGGACATAAATGGGGAGTGTAGGAAAAGTTGCTCCTTCAGCCTCGAAGTAGAGGATGGAGGCGGCTTATCTAATCTGGACTGGAGTGCTTTGGAAAATCCCTGTGAGGCTCAAGTGGGAGAGAAGAGAATCTAAATATAACCAAACAGCAATTAGTGTATTCCCCTTGGGTGGTCCTGGCTTCACTAACAAGGCTAAATCAGAGTTCCCGTACTCAGTGCCAGGGCCTTGGTTCCTTTAGGAGGCTGAGTACCTCCCAAGAAGTGGGCCTGGTGATGAAGCCATAGACAGTGTGTTCTGGGTTACAGGGTGAGTGAGATGATGCTCACTGTGGCCAGAGGGATGGAGGGGAGGGTCCACTGGGGTAAACTAGCAGGTAGTCTAAGGAATTGGCTCCTTTCATAGGTAAGGAGCATTGGACTGGGAGTCAAGAGGTCTGGGTTGGAGTCCCAGCTTTACTCCTAACTAACCGTGTGAGTTTAGAGAGTTACTTAACCTCTTCTCCTCTGTCAAATAAGGAGGCTGATCTAGAATAAAGTTACTACTAGATCTTAAATCTAACCCAGGCTCCATTTACTAGCTGTGTGATACTGGACAAGTGACTTAATTTCTCTAAATCTCATTTATAAAATTTAAGGAGGGTAGCCAAGTGGTGCTTGGAGTCCAGAAGACCTGAGTTCAAATTCAACCACAGAAACTTCCTAGCTGTATGACCCTGGGTAAGTCACTTAGCCTCTGTTTGCCACTAGAGAAGGAAATGCAAACCACTCCAGCATCTTTACAGAGAAAACCCCTTGGACAGAGTTTCACAGGGTCACAAAGAGTCTGACACGACCGAAATGACAGAACAACAAAAATTTAAGGAAAGTGTCTAGGCCAGCCACAGTTTGGTTCCTCTCCAAGTCTCCCACTCCTGAAGCTCTGGACTTTTTCCACCAGGTCCTGGGGGCACCTTCTCCCTCCAGCCCCCCCCCCCCCCCACTCCCGCTTTAACTTCCTTTTATGTATTGTCTCCTATGATTAGAATGCCTGACAGATAGTCAGGGACTGTCTTTCTGCTTATATCTGTGTTTCCAGCCCTTAGCATGGAGTCTGGCACATAGTAAGTACTTGACTTGACTTGACTTGGATTAGCTATACTGTAATAGCTTGCATTTAAAATAGTCAAGTAAGCAAGGTAATGACGATTCTCTTCGTCTTCCCCTCCCACTGCATTCTCCATCCAGCCATATTCTACTCCCCTTCCAATGCCCACTTCTGGATGTCAGGAGCAGCCCCAGCCTATTTGAAGTCCAGTTCAGCCATTTTTATACTCATGTTCAACTCTTCATGACCCCATTTGGGGTTTTCTTGGCAAAGATACTGGAGTGATTTGCCATTTCCTTCTCCAGCTCATTTGACAGATGAAGAAACTGAGGCAAACAGGGTGAAGTGACTTCCCCAGGGTCACACAACTAGTAAATGTCTGAGACCAAATTTGAAGTCAGGAAGATGAGTCTCTAGACACTGCTCTCCTTTCCCCATAAATTCCTTAAATTTAACTGGACAAGTCACTAAAATAGAATGCTGAGGAAGGAATGAAGGCTGCTACAGTAACTCCTTTTAATAGTTCCGATCCTTAAAGCACAGACAGGGAAGGAATGGGGTGCAGGGGGAGTCTTACAGCTTGCCCAAAGGTTTTCAACAAATTTCCTGTAGCTTTAAGGTGCTCAGGGATCCAGTGTCCTCACCTGGTGGGAGCTGATCCCACCCTTGGGATTCCCCACAGGGCTCCCCCTTGGATGGCAGGATAAGAAAGCCCTAGTGTTTTGATGACGTTTGGGCAAAGATTCTATGACTGGGCATTGTTCCATTTTCCTGGATTGGGATTGTGGGAAAACCTTCTGGAATCTGAGGGGAGGGGGCTGGGGGGGATGGCTTGGCTTTTGGGAAAGTTATTCTGGCTGGGCAGCAGTTCCAGATGAGTTTAGTGGATGTTCTTATAGCCCTGGAGATCCCCCTCACTGGTAAGTTTCTTAGCTCCCCCTTCTCAGTTGTCCCTCCTCTGTCGGCTCCCTCCCTCCACCCCAACAAAGGAATAAAGTCTAAAGCTAAAGTCTCCCTTACTTCAGTATCCTTGAGCCCCCAGTGCTCAGGGTTCTCAGAAAGTCCACAGCCCAAAGTCTCATCGATTCTAGTCCAGCTCTGCCACAAATACACTCTGCATTCATGGGCCCTCTGAGCCCTTGCAATCACCCTCTTTGTCTATGTAGACAATGAGATATAGTGAAAAGAACCCTGGAATTGGAATCAGGAAAGACCTAGACTCAAATGTGGGGCAAAACAGGGCTCATAGATTTAGAGAGGGAAGGAACCTTAGGTGGTCATCTAGTCCAATCTCCATATTTTACAGATGAGGAAACTGAAACCCAGAGAGGTGAAAGGACTGACCTCAGACTACACAAGGATTAAAATAGAAGAGTTGGAATTTTAACTCAGTTCCTCTGATGCCTAACCCAGTATTCTTTATCCTAGAGTCATTGCCTCTCCTCTCAGGATGTATAGTACTAAAAAGCACAGAGTTGTTGTGAAGCTTAAGCCAGCTAATGGATATAAGGTCTTTTGAAAGCTTTAAAGAACTTTACAAAAGATGTCAAAGATTGATGATGATGATGATGATGAAGGGATTGGACTAATGACCCTATCAATGTTAAAGTTCTGATTCAGTGAAACTCCATAAATTCCATTGTCCATGACTTCATTCCTGAGGACACCATGGATATTTGGAGTCTTTGTGATTTCACCGCACTCTGGGTTCCTAGAGAGTAGGAGGGTCCCCCTCCCCTATATTCCCTTAATGGAGTGGGATATAGGGGCAGAAAATTCCTGCTGGGCTCATGGGCAATTTCATATTACACCTCCTCACCCTCTGGAAGCTCCCATCCTGTGCCCTGGTTTCATCTGTGGTGGCAAAAGGAACAAGGAAAACCCAAGGAAGACAAGAGACTCATTGTCTCTCTTTGTTAGTATTTTTACTTTCTTGAAGGCTGATTATTTCAGACTTGGAGGACAAAAAAAAAAATAAAAAAGGTAGCCTGACCTCTGCCTCCTATGAGAGATCCTAAGGCAAATGTTTGAGGGGAGCCTTCTTTGAGGCCAGGGATGCAGTACCAAGTATCAAACTACTCTTTCTCTGACCTTGGACTATCATTGCCCCTCCCTTCCTCGATTCCCCTCTTCCCCACCCCAGTCCTACCCTAACCCAAGCAATCAGTCATTCATCACTTGGAACACTGCTCCCAGGTAGAGCAAACAGGACAGATACAATTCAACAGGGTGGAAGGTATTGTCTGGAGCCAAAATGTTTCTCCTGGGAAGTAGGTGGCTTTCCTTGGCCCAGTTGCAGAGTAGAGTCAATCTGGTCCCTCAGCACCTCCAATTCTTCCTCCAACATCCTGGATGAATTTGGGACCCCTGACACCAAGATGATACAATGAAGCCCAGGGACAACCCTCCACCCAACCCCTCATGCTCCTGGAACATGTCACCTGCCATTGATCTCTGACCAGTGACTTCCAGAGCTCTCAATTTACTTTATAATTGAAGCCTACCTATCCCTGTTGGTTTTCTTTCACCATTTCCATCTCTCTAAAGGCAACTAGGTGATAGAGGATAAATCATTGATCTGAGTTCAAAGGCTATCTCTCTTATTAGCTGTGTGATCCTGGGCAAGTCACTTTACCTCTATGTGCCTGTTTCCACGGCTGTAAAATGGGGATAATAATAGCACCTACCTTTCAGGGTTGTTGTGAAGATGAAATGAGAGAATATTTGTAAAGCACCTGGCACACAGTAGGCATTTGATAAATGCTCACTTCTTTCTTCCTTCCTTCCTTCCTTCCTTCCTTCCTTCCTTCCTTCCTTCCTTCCTTCCTTCCTTCCTTCCTTCCTTCCTTCCTTCCTTCCTTCCTTCCTTTCTACAGTGACCTTCCACTGTTAATGCCTATAGTACCTGCCTATTTATTCTAAGGTAGTACCGAGTAATGTTAGCTGGCTAATTTTTAATGTGCTTTTTTTCTCCCTCACTAAACTATAAATATGTTAAAGGCAGGGACCATGCTGCATCTTCGGATTTCCCTCCAGACCTTGCACACAATAATTACTTAGTAGTCTTGTTCAGGGAGGGACCCACTATGCCAGACACCAGAGAGGCAAAGAAAAAAATCACATTAGTGCTTTCAAGTAATTTTCAGTCTAATACTGAAGCACATATACACAAATACACACATATGTAAATATATATGTATAATGTATATATGTATAATATATATGTATATATGTATATGTAATATATATGTATATATGTATCTGCACACGTGTGTATGTGTGTGTGTGTATAAACTGTCAATTAGAAAATGAGTACATAAGAAAAGCACCAAGTGCTATGAGATGAGCTTTAGTGGCAGGATCACCTGAGTCCTTGGTTGCTAATGCAGGATGTTAGGTGTGAGACTTCCCCTTCCTCCATGGTCCCATCTCTTACCTCTTGACCTCCAAGGTGTGGTGCAGGGGCCCTGAGGTAGAGGTGGGGCTGAGGGTGTGACTTGGCCTGCTCTTCCAGAGATTTCCTCCTTTGCCAGGGTCTCTGCCAAGAAGTGAGCCCAGGCCCACTCACTGCTTTTCCTGGGGGAAGGAGGTGAGTGAGCGTGCCATTCTATTTCCCCAGCACCCTCCTTTTCTTTTCCTGCCACATGGCCTGGAACCCTCACCTACCTCTTCACAGGGTGCTCCCTGAGGTTAGGGCCTGGTGATTGGGTGAAGGGTTGGTTCTGGACTGGCGGACTGGGAACCTCCATCTTCCACGGGGTCTTGGAGTGGGCACCAAACACATGGAGTGGAGGCAGTTCTGACAAAATCTGGGAGGGCAGATATCCTGGAAGCAGTGAGGCTTCTCCCCTCTGGAAAGATAATCAGTCTATTAGCATTTCCCCTTCCGGCTCCTCTTCCTCATTCTCCTTTCAGAATCCCCAGATATACTAGGCACTGTGGTAGGAAAGACACTGAGCCAAGACTCCTTCTAGTCCCAATTCCTCCATGTGCAAAGCACGGAAGTTTGTGGGGAGCCAGTGCTTAGAGAATATTTATGGAATTAGATTATTGAATTTCACTCGCTTATTGTGTGATCGTGGGCACATCAAACCTTCTGTGGGTCTCAGTTCCCTTGGCTGTAAAATGCTGATGATGTCTGTCCTGTTGACCTCACATTATTGGTTGAGAATCAATATGAAACAATATAGACTGATAGAATGTTAAAGTTGGCTGGGAAATGAGAGAATATGTAGTTTAACTTCTTTATTTAATGTTGTCTAGAGAAAACTCACTGATTAGATCATATTTATCACAGAAAATATTAGTATATAAAAGACAAGCCTTTGAAAGATAACAAACCAAATATAAGATTAATTTGGCTAAAATAAAGATTTATATGTGGACAAGGGGAGATTCAATATTAGCTCATCTTCCTTATTTCATTTTACAATCAAAAATTAATTTTGAATTCACTTAGAAAAACAACAAAAGGAAGATAGGAAAAGTTATTGCTAATTCCAAAGAAAAATTCCTATCTTAAAGAAAAAAAATTATGAAAAGTAGTAGCAGCAGCTTTTCTAAAACCTACAGATAAATCAGTATAAAATATAGGAATTTTGTTTGATTTGTGAATTTAGTTATAGTAGTAGGTTTAAGAAAGAGAAAAATTATGCTCCCTAATGACAACACAAATAACAAATAAGTAAAAAAAAGATAGAAGTCAAATCTAACACTAAAAATGGATAATACTCTCCTATAAAAAGAAAGTTATGGAATAATGTGAAAATACACAGGGAGGTTAAGATTTAAAAAGTTGATTAAATAAACCATACAATGGCCATTTTGAAATAAAAAACTTGGATAGAAACATATTTGATCTCTGCTACAGATAGAATCCAAAAGCAGAAAGCATTAAGGGAATATTATGACATACTTGTAGAATGACAAGCTACAAATTTTACAATACTAAAATGGCATGTACTATCTAACACAGCAGTTAAGTTCATAAAAGAAAAGCTTATAACATTATTAAAAAAATTGGAGCATACTCTGCCTAATGGAATTAATTGATTCTTTGAAAATATATTAGACAAAGCATAATTATATTTATAAAGCATAAATATATTTATTATATTATAATTATTTACATAATTATATTTATAAGGCAGTTATTTTAAATGCTATAAAGTATTATAAGTTGGTAACTAGCTAAAGTTTATTCATTGTTTGATTATGTTGTATAAGTGACGTTACTGTGAAATGATATTGGTCAGGGAAAGTGTATTTTAAAAAGGTCTTTAGGAAATCCTAACCCTCCATTATCCAGAATATAATAAATTTAGCAAAATGCACACATTGTAACTTTGAATAGTTCAGTGAACAAAGTATAGTCAACATATCTACTTACAACTAAAAAAGGAGAAAATATACATTTTTTCCTTAAGGACACATGGAACTCTCACATATATTGATCATGTACTCAGACGCAAGAAGAAACCCTTAACATACTGCATTTCTGCCTTGCTGAATTTACCATCTTTTGGCCACAGTGTAACAAAACTAGAGATAACAATTTCCTCAAAGGTTCAAGTTAACAGTGGCTTTTTTTTTTAATTTAGCAACAATTGAATCAAAATGTAACCAATCCTGCTGCTACTGGAGAGGAATCCATGTTGGTGTGGGGGTTAGGGCAAGCACAGTCCACTCAAAGAACTGGAAGGAATCCTTAGAGGTTGAATTAAATGCATATCTGAACAGTAATTCTCTCTACACCATACCTGATAAGTGGTCATCCAGACTCTGCTTGAAAACATGCAGTGATGAGGACTTCATTCTCCCCTGAAGCATGTAATACTTCTTAAGGAAGGAGGTAAGGATAAAAATTCCTAGCAATTAGAGCCATCCAAATGGGGCATTAAGACCTAAACTCAATTGTCTAGATATAGTTTGAATAGAAGACTGTGACACTAGTTTGAATAGAAGACTGTGACACTATCAACTCTTCATTCTGGATATGAAATATTCCTTATTAATGGAATTGAAGAATGCTTTAACTTTGGGGGCTGCCATTTCATCCCGTTGAGTGTGCAGCCAACATAACATCTGGCAGAAGCATTACCTGCCCCTGCTGCAAGAGTTAGCTGCCCAATAAGTCAAAATATAGTACCCTGTAGCAACAGTTTGGTTTATTTCATGAATAAAAGGTCCAATACAAAAGAGAATGTCATGTTATGCATTGTGGTCTCCTTCCAAAAGAGAGATGAGGAGCTCAGGGACTAGGTAGAAATGAGTCAGTCTCCTTGGATCAGCATAGAGAACCCACCTGCAAAATTTTCTGGTCAGCTCCTTGGCTTTCTAGTTTAGACCAGGTTATTTGTGAACCTATAAAGCTAGACAGTGCCAGTCCAAACTGACCAAGGTGGCTTTTTGGAGCCTTCTGTCTTCAGTGCTGGTATGGCCTGCTGCCTATTTGGGAACACCAAACCTTAGAGGACAGTCCCTTACTAGGTCATCTGATTACTTGTGTAGCAATTCTACTAGACTTTTCATAACTATGTCTAGGGAAGAAATTCTTAAACAAACAAGGTATAAAGGAGAGCCTAAAAGAGAAAGCAATTTTGACTACACAAAAGCAAAAAAATATTTGCATGAACAAAATCAATGCAGATAGGAAGACAAGAAGGCAAACAATTAATTTTTAAAGTTTTTTTGCATCAAGTATCTAATAAAAGTCTGACACTTAAGGTATATAGAGAATTAATGCAAATGTATTATGAACAGAACCATTCTCAATAAGTGAGTGGTCAAAGGAAATCAACAAGTAACTTTCAAAGGAGAAATGGCAAATTATTAACAGCCATAATCTTGAACACCCAAATCACTAATGACAGAAATGCAAATCAAGGCAACTCTGAAGTCTCGCTTCCCATCCAGGAAATGATCAAAGACTACCAGGCAATTTAAGCCTGTCAAAATGATGATTATATGTCACTCCTAAAGGGCCTGCCCCATAGTTTCTTGCTTCTTTTTTCAACTTAATTGGAATTTTGACCCTGCCTGCTTTAAGGATTTGCCTTCTTGTTAGTCTATCTTGATCTACACTACTCCCTGGTACAAGGCCCACTAGCCAACCTGCAGGTGCAGAGTCTCACAGATGGGCTTATGGGACAGTCATAGAAATATCCAAAGCATGAGCAAGAACAATGTGCTTTTAACGTTATTCATCTTGCTCAAGTAGAATTGATTATTTTCAATTAGAGAATCCAAGGTAATCAACCCAAATGGAGACATGTTAAAAGATAACAACTCTCATTTATGTAGCACTTAAGGTCTGCACTGCTTTCCTCCTAACTAGGCTGTGAGCTAAGTAATACAATCATCCCCATCCTATGGATGAAGAATCTGAGAGGTTAAGCAATCCATTTGAGCATGATCATCCAGCTAGTACAAGGGATGGCATTCAAATGCAGTCTTCTAATTCCAAATCCAAAGCTGTCCACCATATTGCCTTGGAGATATCAAATCACAAAAGTCCCCTACACTGTTTTAGGGTACAAATGAGAGATGAAATGATGAATAAAACACACTGTTGACAATAAATGCAAGAAAACAAATTATTTGCCAAGGTACACACGAGATTTTTTAAAAAGAAAATTATAAAACCCTCATAGGAGAAATAAGAGAATGTAACAAGCAGAGTCATCTTTCCTCCATTGATATTAACATGATAAACATGTTAATCCTTCCCAAATTAATCTACAGATGAAGTTCACAACCAATGTATCTTTTTATAGAACTAGAAAAAAACCAATAAAGTATATATGGACAAACAGCTGGGCAAGAATTTTGAGAGTCTTTGGAAAAACTTTTCATTCCCTCTTCATCAGCTTTTCATTTCCTCTAGATTCAATTAGACAATAACCAAGCTTTCTTCTATTGGTTGAAAAGTCTTGCATGTATGTATATTGTGTGTACATATGTGTGTGTGTGTATGTGTGTGTGTGTCTGTCTGTTTGTCTGTGTGTGTGTATGTGTGTGTGTGTGTGTGTGTGAGAGAGAGAGAGAGAGAGAGAGAGAGACAGACAGACAGACAGAGACAGAGAGAGACAGAGAGTCAGTGGAAGAGAAGGATTCTAGAAATAGAATATACCAAAAGTTAGTGCATAATAAACTTATAAAAAAAACCAGGAAACGAAGCTTCTAATATATGCTTTGGGGAAAACTGGATTATAATATGACACTTCATTATCCCATAAGTCTTTGGCCCTTTTTTCTCCTCTATATATTTTCTTTTGGCAATTTCATGACCTCCTAAAGCTTCATTACACTTCTCTGCAGAAGGAAGGGATTCCAACTTTATCTCCCCACCCTTGATTTCTCCATGGAGCTCTGGTTCATACCTTTAGCTATTGGCTGAACATCATCTGTAACCTCACAAAGTCGATATCTTCCACATGGAATTTGTCTCCCCCTTTCCCAAATCTCTCTGTAAAGCTTCATTCTTTCTGTTGATTCTTTTGTTTTGTCCCAGTTACCAAGGTCTAAAACCTTGACATCATCCTTGAACCTTCCCTTTCTGCCTCAAATGCTTGCATGCAAATCAGTTGCCAAGTTCTTTTGATTCTATGTACACAATCTAATAACTATGGCCTCTTTTATACTTGTGTTTGCCAGTAGCCTGGTCCAAGACCTCATCATCTCCTACCTGAAGGTTGTAATCATCTCCTTCCTGATTATCCTACCTCCAATATCTTCCCTCCTCTAATCCATCATTCACACAGTTACTAAAATCATATTGATACTTAGGTCTGACCAGGGCATAGTCCTCCTTAAGAACCTTCAGTGGTACCTTATTACTAAAGGGTAAAGTACAAACCCCTTAGGCCTGGGAATTAAAGCTCTCTAGAACCTGAATCCAAATGACATTTCCAATCTTATTTCACACTACTTGCATTTATTCAGTCTAAGATTTTCTCCGATCACATCTTTCCCTCTTCTGTTTCTATGTATTTGCCTAGACTTCCGATACGCCTGAAATGAACTTCCTTTAAATCTTCACAAGTTGGAAATCCTCTCCTTTCAAGTACCATCTCAAGTGCTATATTCTTCATTGTTCCTGGCTCCTCCTTAGTTGGTAGCACTCTCTCTGCCTCAGATACCTGCTTCTTAGCTATGTGAACCTGGGCAAATTAATCTCCCAAGGCAGGTTAAGTACTTCCTGTGTAAAATGAACAGATTAGATTACTTCTGGGCATTTTCTATCTCTAAATCTATGAATCAATCAACTGGATTTCTTCTTTTCCCTTTATCACTGTTAACTTTATCTCATTCTTATTTGTATGTGTGTAATATACTCCTGATTAAATTGTAAACTTTTTGAGGCCAGGGTCATGTCATATTTTATCCTTGGATCCTCCAAACCTAGCACAGTACCTTGCACATTTTGGGTCTTTAACTGACACTTATTAAGTTGAATGCTTCACATTTCACATAACAATTACCTACAAACAGAGAAATGAGAAACAGGAAAAAAAAATTTCTTTAAAAAAGGTTAGGAGACAATGAAATAACATTTGTCACAAATATAATGGACAGAAAAGTTTTAGTCCCTGGAACAAATTTCATTACTGGAGTCCAAATAAATAGATTTGATTGGATAAAAATAAAAAAAAATCTATACAACAAACATCAAAATTATCAAAAAGTAGTTGATTTTGATGACATCATACCTGACAGGTTTCCTGAAGGAAGCCAGAGGGAAGGGGTGAAAAAGTAGAGAATTCCAGGCATGAGAGACAAGTGAAAATGCATGGAATAGGAGATGGAGAGTCTTATGTAGTAATGATAAGGAGACCAGAGCCACTAATCACACAGTATGTGGAGGCAACCAAGATCAGAAATGTAAGAAGGGGTCAGATTATGAAGGGCTTTAAATGCAAGTGGAGGATTTTGTAATCTATCATGTAGGCATTTGGGAGCCACTGGAGTTTATTGAAAAGGAAAATGACATGGTGAGACCTGAGTTTTAGGAAGTTCACTTCACAGACCTAAATAATTGGATAAATATTAATTGTTTATGGATAGACAACTAATATAATAAAAATAAGAATATTGCCTAAATTAATTTACTTATTCAGTGCCATATCAAAGTACCAAAGGATTATTTTATAGAGGTAGCAAAAATGATGATTAAATTTATATAGAGGAACAAAAGTTTAAGAATCTCAAAGGAAAAAATGGAAAAAAAAAAGGAATTAAGGAGTCATAGTAGTACCATATCTCAAACTATAATTCAAATACATCAATTTATCAAATATATTCAAATACAATTCCAAATAATAATTATCAAAATAATGTGGTACTGATTAAGAAATAGAGAAGCTACCCAGTGGGATAGATTAGGAACACAACATACGGAAGCAAATGAACCCTAGTAGCCTGGTATTTGATAAACTCAAAGACCCAAGCTACTAGGGTAATGACTCACCATTTGATAAAAATTGCTGGGAAAACTGGAAATTTATCTGGCAGAAATTAAATTTGTTGTGTTTGTCCTTCTTCATTCTCAAAGAGGACCATGACATCAAGGAGATGATGACATGACTTGCAGTTGACTTTGATTTGAGTGAGGGAGGGTTGTGCAAGGTCACCAGCCTCACTTTCTCCTACAAAGAGTCCCTACCCAACCTCCACTCAATGGCTGGTTTTGGACCCTCTTGGCTTAGAGTGAATGTCAATAATAACAGTTTCTCTTCCAAACAATAACTCTGAGGCTCCTGACCTCCCAGAGTGATTTATATCTTTATTTTCTCTATTCTATTAAAGGGGCCATCCCCCTGACTACATTTTTAAAGAGGACTATTCACTGAATGGGCATTACCTCTCTTTAAGTGAGGACCTGAAAAGGCCTTAGCCTAAAAGACCAAATTTTCCCATTGCATCCTGAGCCATCTCCAGTCATCTTGATGAATATCTGGTCACTGGATCCAGATGGCTCAGGGGGGGAAAGTGAGGCTTGGTGACCTTGCACAGTCCTACCTTACTCAAAACAAAGTCAAGTGAAAGTCATGTCATCATTTCTCTGATGTCATGGTCCTCTTCAAAAATGAAGGACGAACACAACATGTGGGTCCAGTGTTGTCCAGACAGTTATCAGGAAAATTGGAGATGGCCCAGGATGCAATGGGAGACCCTGTCTCTTTTAGGTTAAGATCTTTTCAGTTTCTTACTTTCAGTGAATAGGCCTCTTTAAGAATCTAGTAAAGCCTAGCTGTGTGACTTTGGGCAAGTCACTTAACTCCAATTGCCTTACCTTCCCCCCTCCAAAACAAAAACAAAAGAATCTAGTCAAGGGATGGCCCCTTTAAATTTACACCCATATTTCACACCACATACAAAGTTCTGAATGGGTAGATAACTTACACATAAAAAGTTATAGTATAAACAAATTAGAGGAGCAGGGAAGAAATTGCTTTTTGGATCTGTGGACAAGGGAAGAGTTCATGAGCAAATAAAAGAAAGAGAAGATGACAGAAGATAGCTTTGAATATATAAAATTCAAGTGCTTTTGCAGGAGCAAAGCTAATGAATCTAAGATGAAAGGGAAAACAGTTAGCTGATGAAAATATTTCCAGCATGTTTCTCTGATAAAGATTTCATATCCATAGCATATTCACACATACACACATAACATTTGTGTGGATATGTCATGTTTATGAAATTTTTATCAGAGAAACAGGCTGATAATATTTTTCTCAATTAGCACATATAATATTTGTGTGTATATAGAATGGATTCAAATTTATAAGAAGAGTCATTTAATAATGACATGCAAAAAACTCCTATGAATTACTAGTAATTATAAAAATGCAAAATAAAACAATTCTGAGGCACTATCTCATATCCATTAGATTAGCAGAGTTGTTAAAAAAAATAGAAAATGATAAATATGGAAAGACCTGCAGAAAAACAAGGACATCAGTGCACTCTTGGCGATGCTGTGAATTGGAGCAGCTGCTCTGGAAAGCAAATTGGAACTCTGTCCCCAGACCCATATATCTTGCTAAAAGAAGAAAGCTAAGCTGGGAAGGCTATACACACATAAACATAGTTCAAATATAGAAATTGGCAAAAGTAGCAGAAGGGGCTAGAAAAGGAAAAATAATTTAAAATCTTTTAAATATTATAGTTTTAAATGTTGTTTCATATTGAGAAAGAGAAAAAAAGGAAAAGAAGAAGGAAAAATGAATATATTTAGGAACCAAAAGCCCAAGAAATGAAACAATCTATCCTATTAAGTGCCTGCTCTGTGCTAGGCACTGTTAGTCACTGGGAATGCAAAGACAGTCCCTACTCTGGAGGAGCTTACGTTGTATTAGGGAAAACAGCATGTTCATTAATAAGTATAAAAAAAGATATACAAAATAAATTACAAGGTAAATTTTTTGGGAAAGAACTAGTAGTTGGAATAAATCAGAAAATGTTTCATGTAATGAGTTGAATGGAATAAGGAATTCTAAAAGACAGAGATGAAGTGGGACTGCTTCAAGGCATGGTATAGAGGACAGAGTATCATTTGGGGAAAAAACGTCCTGAACCAGATCAACAAAACAGAAAACCTTGAACAACCTGATCTCAGAAAAAAAAAGTGAATAAGCTATAATTAAATTCCCAAAAGGACAAGGGAAATGGTACAGATATATTTATAAGTGAATTCAATTATAGATGTAAAAGAAAAAAAAAACAATTTCTGTAATACAGAAACTCTTAACAAAAATTGAGAAAGCAGGGAGCCTATCAAACTTCTATGACACAACTATGATCCTGATACTCAAATCATGGAGCAATAAAGCCGAATAATTGAATTGAAAAGGAAAAGAAAAACTGCAGAAAAAAAGAAAAAGGAAAATGACATTCCTATAAATTGTTAGAGATAAATCTATATTTGCTTAGCAAATGGAAGAGATTGGCAATAAGGTATATTATTTGCTTGTAAAAAAAATAAAAATTTTGTATACAAAAGAAACCTTTAAGTAGGACAACTATTTAGCGAACATGGTGGGCAGGACTGGAAACCTGTGTGGTAAATATCAAATAAAGACCTGATATCCAGTAGCTAAAAATATAAAAATAAAAGTTCACCAGGGCAACACTCAGTCCTCAATGAATATAAATTTACCTATACATATATTTATTATATATTAATATTTATATATATATATATATATTAAATAATCACAAGGACAGCTTCCAGGTCACAGAAGCAAGAAGATGGTGGACTAGGCATTTTCTTTGATACCCATGACCTTTCAAACCTCTCCAAAACAGAAATTATGTACTAAAGATTAACTTCAGCTGTTTCCATGGTCTGGAACACCCAAAATCCAAAAGAAGGTTGACAATAATGACAACAACCACAACAACCCAGGAACTGACCCTGAGCTCACTCAGCACCCTCCCACACTACCAGCAGCAAGGCTACATGAGCAGATCTAAGGACATGAAACAAGTTTACATAAAAACCAACCCCTACACCCCTAGTCTACTTTCCTTATTTCCAGTGCAGTGGAGACCCTGGATTTAGGTTGTAGGAGATTGTCGACCCTGCTGGGGCTGTGATCCAGAAGCACTGAACTACCAGTGCCTGGGAAAACAGCCTCTGAACTGGTGGTACTGGGCCAGAGAAGTGAAGACTAGAGGGAGTGCACACAGGGGGCTGTGAAGCACTCTACCACGTTTGAGGAAAAAAACATAGCATCCAGCTAGGTCCAGTTCTGACCTTTCAAAAGTTAGTTGGGGCTGAGACTTGCACTGGTAAATTGGGAAGTGCCCAGTATGTGAGAAGTCTGAGATGCTTTGAGATATAAGCCTTAAGGAACCACAGTCAGAGGAGAGGGAGTCAGAAAGTGAGAGATAAGGAAAATAATGAGGAGGGGGAAGGGTGAGAAGGCTGAAAGCACCAAAGATTTCAGGAAGAAGAAAACATAAAGACCTTGAACATAAACAGATAAACCATCAGGAAAAACAGAAAAAAATATGACCTCCAGATCTAGTAAACAAATTCAGGTTTCTATAAAGAAATACTGAAAAATAAAGGACAATTTGATGAGACAGAGATCCCTGTGGAATTTGAGGAGGACATGGAACCACAACATGCTATACCTGAGTGGTTTAAAAATAAAGGGGAGTTACGGGAGCAGAATTTATATCCTGCACAGCAAAAATAATGAAAAGAAGAGAAAAATTTTAATCTGCAATCCTCACCAAAGAAACAAAAGGAGAACAATAAATAGATTGAGAATGCAAAGACATTATAAATGAAGACAGCCTAGAAGAAAAGCAAAAACAAAAACATTAAAAGAAAATCTGTTCAGTATGCAAGCAGTACATAATGATCTTGAAGACAGGATGAGTAGAGAAAACATAAGGATCACAGGTCTCTCAGAAGAACTTGACAGGACAAAAAATCTTGACACCATAATGAAGGAAATAATACAAGAAAACTATCCAGAAGTTTTGAACATAGATAATGAAATTCCAAAGCAAAGAATTCGCAGATTGCCTCCAGGAAAAAACCCAAAGATGCAAACTCCAAGACACATGATGGTTAGATTTAACAATTCAACTCAGAAATAACAAGTTCTGCAAGCCATCAGGAGAAATACTTTCAAATACAAAAGAAGGGACATTTGAACAGTGCAAGACTATCCTGTAGCCACAAGAAAAAAAAAGAGGGAATGGAATAATGTATTCTGCAGAACATACTGCCCAGGGTGATCTGTCTGGCAAATCTGGGCTTAACTATATAGGACAAAAGATGGACATTCAATAACATGAATTTGAAACATTTTTCAAGAGAAAACCAGAACCAAAGAGATTATTTGCCTCTTCAACACTCCAAACAACAGAAATTCAGGAGGAGTGAATGAATGTAGTGAACAAAGACAGCAACAATGAGTAATTACAGAAGAACCAGTAAGCAACTTCTTTCTAAATGTACCCAAAGAGACAGGGGTAAAAGCAGAAATCTTACAGAAGCAACAGTGAAGAGGCAGGCAGGGAGCTTTACAGAGAGAATCTGGTGATACCCTGCCTTTAGGTGAATTAATGCTTCTTTCTTATAGCATGGGAGAGTACATAAGAGCAGAGGACCAGGGTGAGTAATGTGAGTAATGTACTTGGGCTAACAATGAGGGGGAAGGTGACCTTTGTGGTCTTTGAAAGAGAAGAACCTATAGGGAAGTGAGTGAGCAGGACAGGAGAAAGATTGAAAAGCTGGGGGCGGGGGAAAGGAAGGAGTCCTCACATTGAACTGATGAACACTGCTATGAGTGAAGAGAGATGACTCATGAGGGAGGAAACCTTGCACTGGATGAAATTTGGGGGATTTAATACTTAAAAAAATCTACTTGTCCTGAAAGAGGAGGAATTGGAAACCTTAGGGAAATGGACAGAAGGAGATTTCCAGGAAAATATAGAAAAATGAAGTCATCAAGAGAGAGTATAAATCAGTGGTCAGAAAAGTGTCCTGCCATGTTTCAGTGTCCTCTCTGACACCAGTAACAAGTGGCATTGTTCTGAGAGTGAGGCACAATGGAAAAGAGAAATCCATGGAGCAAGCCCTACAGAGAAGAGGCAGAAAGAACCTGGAGGGAAGTAATTAGAATGGAGAAGCTTTGGCTGTATGAGAAATGCAGAGAAAAAGAGAGACCAGATGATTATAGCAGTTATGAATTAGATAATGAGGGTCCAGATTAAATAGAAAGAGAAGATGAATAAGGAGGAGAGTACCCCTTTTTAGAAAGGGGTACCAGAAATGAAATTTAATAGAGGCAGTAACCTAGCTGAACTCTCTCAATATTCCCCTCTAAATAACTTTAAAATAACACCAAAAATCAAATTTTGGAGTAGAAGAGTCAACGAAAGGTCAGGATGAGATTTTTCTGGCCCGAGAAAACTTAGGAGGTCTGCAGGAAAGATCTATGACACCAGGGTGGAGGTCTATCCAGAGGACACACACAAAGTGGCAGCAGTAGCTTCTGGAGCTCTCAGATCAGAGACAGCAACGGTGCTGGAGAACAGATCAAAAGGAAATTACAGGGGATCCTTTGCTGGCACTGGGTGCAGTTGATACTGCTTGACAACCCTATTGTCCATACAGTTCTGGGTCACAGTTCCAGAGTGAAGAGGAATACTTGTGATCAGTGACAAGAAACTGGGGGCCCTGGTCATATGTCCAGGGCCAAGAAGAATGCTAACACTTGGAGCAGCAAGGGAACAGAGCAGCAGAGACGTGATCACATCTCTCCCTGGATCACATCACCTTGGAAGCACAAAAAGCTTACAGACCCTCAGAACTAGTTCTGAAAAGAGCAAAAGTGCTGGGTTAGTGCCTCTCCACCCGCAGGTGAGCAGAAGACAGCTTTAACATAAAGTTAAAATTCAAGAAATAGACTGGAAAAGTGAGCAAATAACAACAACAACAAAAGAAGTTGATCATAAAAAGCTACTATGGTGGCAGGATAGACCAAGACACAAACTCAAAAAAAGATAATAACATGAAAACAGTTACAACCAAAGCCACAAAAATGCTAATTGGACACAAGCCTAACAAGAGTTCCTAGAAGAATTAAAGAAAGAGAAGTGGTAGAGGAAAAATTAGGAAAAGAAATGAAAATTATGAAAACAAAATTAACAGCTTAGAAAAAGAGGCACTAAAAATTTGATGAAAACTACACCTTAAACAGAATTGGCATGATGGTAAAAGAGGTACAAAAATTCATTGAAGAAAATAACTCCTTAAAAAAAGAATAGGCCAAATAGAAAAGGAGAGGCAAAAATTCACTAAAAAAAAGAATTCTTAAAAAGCAGAATTGGAATGGAAGATATATAAAAGCTCACTGAAGAAAGTAACTCTCAAAATTAGAATTGAACAAGAGGAAGTTAAGAAATTCATGGGACATCAAGAAACAGTAAAATAAAGTTAAAAAAAGAAAAAATAGGAAAAAAATGTGAATTATCTCATTAGAAAAACAACTGACCTGGAAAATATATTGAGGAGAGATGATTTAGGAATTATTGGACTATCAGAAAGACATGACCAAAAAAGAACATAGATATCTTATTTCAAGAAATTATCAAGGAAGACTGCCCTGATCTCTTAGCTCCAGAGGGTAAAATAGAAATTGAAAGAATCCACTGATCACCCCCTGCAAGAGATCCCAAAATGAAAACTCCCAGGAATATTATAGCTAAATTGCAGAGCTTTCAGGTCAAGGAGAAAATACTACAATTAGTCAGAAAGAATAATTCAAATATTATGAAGTTACAGTCAGGATCACTCAAGATTTAACAACTTCCATGTTAAATGATCAGAGGATTTGGAGTATGATATTCTAGGAAGGAAAAGGAGCTAGGATTACAATCAAGAATCACCTACCTAACTTCTCCTCTTCAGGGGGAAAATGAATATTTAATGAAAGAGAGGATTTTCAAGCATTCTTGATGAGAAGACAAGAGCTGAAAAGAAAAATTTGATATTCAAATACAAGACTCAAGACAAGGATGAAAAAGAGATCATGACAGAGAAATCATAAGGGACTCAATAAATTAAGCTGTTTATGTTCCCACATGGGGAAGATAATTCATGTAATTCCTAACTCCTATCATTGTTAGAGCAGTTAAAAGGAGTTTACATAGATAGAACAGATGGATATGAGTTGTTTATGTTAGAATGATCTCAAAAAAAAAGAAGATAAAGGTGAGAAAGAGGGACACACTCAGAAAAAGGGATCAGGAGAGGTAAAATGGGGAAATTTTCTTACACAAAGAGGAATAAAAGGAAGAGTTTTTAGAGAGGAGAGAAAAATGAGGAATGGTGGCAGGCAATGCTTGAACCTCACTCTCATTAGAATTGGTTCAAAGAAGGAAAAATATACATACACACACTCAGATGTGTGTAGAAATCTATCTTAAGCAATAGGGAGGTAGGAGAGGAGTAAATAAGAGAAAGGGATAAATGATATAGAGGAGGGCAGATTGGGGGGAGGGAGTGGTCAGAGGCAAAACAGACTTCTGAGGAAGGACAGGATACAAAGAGAGAGAGAAGAAGAAACAAGAAAATGAGATGGAAAGATACACACAGTAATCAGATCTATGAATGTGAATGGAATGAGCTCACTCATAAAACAGAAATAAAGAGCAGAATGGATTAGAAACTAGAATTCAACAATATGTTGTTTACAAGAGATATACCAGAAACAGAAAGACACACATGGAGTTAAAACAAAGAGCTGAAGCAGAATTTAATATGAAGAAGAAAAAAAAGTTATCTACAATCATATAAAAAAATGCTCTAAATCACTATTTACTATAGAAATGCAAATTAAAGCATCTCTATGGTACCACCTCACAACTATCAGAAATGACAAATGCTGGAGGGGATGAGGAAAAATAGGTAACTAATGAACTGTTGGTGAACTAGTCAAATCATTCTGGAGAACAATTTGGAACTAGGCCCAAAGGACTATAAAACTGGGCATAACCTTTGACCCAGAAATACCATGATTAAGTCTGTATCTCAAAGTGACCAAAGGAAAAGGAAAAGACCTGAATGTACAAAAATATTTATATTACTTATTATGGTGGCAAATAATTAGAAACTGAGAGGTTGCCTACCAGTTGAAGAATGACTGAACTATTATTCTATAAGAAATGATGAGGGAGGTGATTTCAGAAAAACATGGCAAGACCTACGTGAACTGATGCAAAGTGAAGTGAGAAGAACTGGGAGATTATTGTGCACAGTATGTGTGTGTGTTCGTCCTTCATTGCCGAAGAAGACCATGACTTGCACTTGACTTTGTTTTTTTTTTGAGTGCTGGAAGGCTGTGCAGGTCACTAGCCTCACTTCTCCTCCAGAGCCATCTGAATCCAGTGACCAAATATTCATCAGGATGACTGGAGATGACCCAGGATGAGGCGATTGGAGTTAAGTGACTTGCACAAGGTCACACAGCTAGTGAGTATCAAGTGTCTGAGGTGAGATTTGAACTCAGGTCTTCCTGACTCCTACACTGGTGCTCTATCCACTATACCACCTAGCTGCCCCTTGTGTACAATAACAGCAATGCTGTAATGATGATCAAAATGATGATCAACTGTGAAAGACTTGGCTACTCTAATCAATACAAGGAACAAAGATAGTTCCAAAGGACTCATAATGAAAAAATGACATCCACATCTGGAAAAAGAGAGTTAATGAGAGAATTTGGAACTCAAAATGTAAAAAGAAAAGAATGTTAAAAAATAAATGACAATTTTTTTAAAAAAGAAAGAAGAAACCTCTAATTCCCGGAATTTCACTACTTTCTAGGTCAGCCTATTCTACATTGAATTTAATAACAAAAAGGTTTTCCTTAAAAAAAAAAAAGAAATTAAATTTTTTAAAAAAGAAACTAATGAACAGGACATGTTGGGGAGGAGAGCAAGGGAAAATCTATTTGACCAAGATTAAAATAAGAGGGAAAAAGAAAACATAATTAGATAAAAGCAGGAAAAAGAAACTAATAAGCACAACTCTAAATGAAAGGGGGATAACAAATGAGAAGAGGGGATTAGGAGTGAGGTAAACAGAGCCAGTGGGAACAAGGCCACCTTTAAAAATGTAACTGAAGTCTAGCAATATCACTTCTAGGACTGTATCCCAAAGAGATCAAAAAAATGGGAAAGGGTCCCACATGAAAAAAATATTGATAGCAGCTCTCTTTGTGGTGGACAAGAACTGGAAATCAAGGGATTGCCCATCCGTTGGGAAACAGCTGAAGAGTTGTGGTATATGAATGTAATAGAATACTATTGTGCTATAAGAAATGATGAACAGAAAGACTTCAAAGAGGACTGGAAATTGATGCTAAGTGAAAGGAGCAGAACCAGGAGAATTTTGTACACAATAACAGCCATAGTGTGCAAGGACTGTTTCTGATAGACTTAGCCCTTCACAGAAATGCAAGGATATAAAACATTCCCAAAGGACTCTTGAGGCAAAATGTCATCCACATCCAGAGAAAGACTATAGAATCAGAATGAAGCAGACTGTTTTCTCTTGTGTTATGTTTTGTTTTGTTTTGTTTTTTCTCATGGTTTGTCCAATTCATTTTAATTCTTCTATGCAACATGACTAATGTGAAAATGTGGTCAGTAAGATGTATGTGTAGAACCCATAAAAGATTGCATGCTGTCTCAGGGAGGGAGAGAAAATTTAAGACTTATGGAAGTGATTGTAGAAAACAGAAAACAAATAAATTAACTTTTAAAAAATTACTAAAAGAACATAATACTGTGTTTACAGTAGGACCAAAAAAATATAACTCAAAAAAATTTTAGAGACAGATGGAGGAAAATATGAAACTAATTCTTATAACTTTAAATGTGAATGGATTAAACAATACAGTAAAATGAAAAAGTGTGACAGATTAGAAAAGAAAACAAAACTCTACATTTTGTTGCTTCCAGAAAGCATTTAAAAAACAGACATACGTATAATAAAACTGAAAGGATGGAAAAAATATACTATGCACTAGGTTAATCCACAAAAGCAGAAGTTGCCATCATGCTATCAGACAAGCAAAAACAACTATTCAAATAATAAAAGATTTAAACAACAAAACTGTATTATTCTGAAAGAAACGATAGATAACAGACCAATATCAATAGTAAGCTTATATGCTCCAAATGACCTAGCATCCACATTCATAAAGAAAAACTTAATTGAGCTTCAAGAAGACGTAGACAGTAATACAATAGTAACAGAACTCTTCAATGACCTACTATCAGTTATAGGTAAGTCAAACAGAAAGATAAACAAAAGAGAAAATATGAAACTAAACAAATTTCTGGAGAAATTAGAGTTAAAATACTTATGACATTTTCCAAATGGAAAAGCAAAATTGTATATGAAAATCTATATGTACATATAGGCACATTTTTGTTTATACATACATACATTTTATATATGTGCATGTTTCTTCACATCACATGGAACTTTTTAAAAAAAAAACTGACCATGTAAATGATGTGTGATGAATACAGAGAAGCATGGAAAGACCTATATGAACTGATGCAGAGTAAAGTAAGCACATCCGAGAAAACAACATTCACAGTAACTACCACAATATAAATGAAAAGAACAGCTCCCTCCCACCATCAAAAATATATTTATTATATCATAACAAAATTATAAAAATCAAGTGGGACTCAGACGAAAAGATACAAGAAACACTCATACCCTAACCCTTTGGAGATGGGAATTCCACAGATGGTACACATTGCACATGTTCTTATGCTTTTTCAATATATTGATCAATTGGGCTGATGTTTTCTCCTTTCTCAAAATATTATTTGTCATATCAGTTACCTCTTTGTGAGGAGAAGGGGGAGGGATATATGGGATAGTATGGTGATATAAAGAACAGAAAATATCAACAAAAACTTATTAAAAATAATCACAAAGACAAATATGTTAACCTTAAATTTGTGGGATTTTTTTCTTAGTAAACTTTTAGAACTACACTTTATGTACATTAAGTTGGAAACAAATTCAGCATTAGTAGAGCTGAGGGGCAACTTGTATACTATTACATTACTCGTGGCATTGCAAAAGGATGCAATCTTTTTGAAAAGGCCAATCTGACTGCACACAGTAAGAGTTATAGATTATACCCTTTGACCCAGAAATTAAATGACTTGAAATACGCTTTCATGGTGTGATAAAAAAAGTATACGTATGTACACACACATATAACTATAGAAGAAGCTAAGGAAGGTTTTGGGTGTTTTGCATCAACTCATACAGAGGATTTCTGGGGAGACATGGATAAAAATATAGGATGATAAGTAAAGGGCAAAATATCCATAACACTGCTATTTGTTACAAAAAAAATAATTTGGAAATAATCCAAGTGACCAATGGTTAAAGAATGCTTTAACATAATTGAGTATAACAACATTAAGAATGAGGTGAGAAATGTGCAAATACAGAAAGTCACATAAAACAGGGTAAGATGAAGTATAACAATATGTATTAGAAATATAAATGGACAGAGATTGGAAAGAAACAGAGGGAAGAGTAGAAAATTTGTTAGTACTATCAGCTTAGGGTGGGCAGCTATGTGGCTCAGTGCTGTGCCTGGAGTCAGGAAGACCTGAATTCAAATGTGGCCTCAAACATTTGCTAACTTTGTGACCCCGGGAAACTACGTAACCTCTGTTTGCTTCAGTTCCCTCATCTATAAAATGAGCTGGAAAGGGAAATGGCAAACCACTCCAGTATCTCTGCCAAGAAAACCCCAGATGGGGTCCCAAAGAGTCAGATGCAACTAATCAACTTAACATATTTTTGGGGGGAATGTATTCATACTGAATTTTTTCTTAAGCTTCTGGTTAAGAATTTTAAAAAGCATAAGCATGTCATTCCAACGCTGTTTTAAAAAGAGTTTCTACACTGGATATATTAAGGAAATACCCTAGAATTACACCTGGATTTCAGCAATCTTGCAATTAATAAATGTTCTTACAATACTCTTATGGACAAGAGAGAGAGAAATGGATTGAATGAGGGTTCAGCTTGTTAGATTTAGAGTTGGTTAGATGAGACACCCAAAATGTTGAGAGAAAGGTCACCCTGAAGGGAGGTCTCTCATGACATATCACAGGGTATGTCCTTTGTCCTGTGCTGTTCCAAAATTTATTGATAAAATATTGATCTAGGCAGGGAATTCATGTTCATTAAATTTGTGTACATCATATAGCTAGGAGAGACTAACAATCTGAGGGATAAAAATCAACATTCAAAAAAATTGATAGGCTAGATTGGTGAGCTGAGGCTAATAAGATGAAATTTAATAGGTGATAAATACTAAGTCCTATATTTAGGTTAAAAAATGAATTGTATAAATATGGCTGGATTTAATGTGAATGTGAAAAGAAGAAAGGAAACATGCCTTTATTAAGTGCCTGCTATGTGTCAGGCACCACTAAACACTGAATTTACCTCATTTAAGTCTCACAACCATCCAAAGAAATAGGTGTCATTATCTCCATTTTATAGTTGAGAAAGCTGATTTAGACAGAAGTTAAATGATCTGCCTAGGGTCACACAGCTCCTAAGTATCTGGCTAAATTTGAACTCAGGTTTTCCTGATTCCAGGTCTAGTGATCTATCTGCTGTCACTAGCTGCCCCCCCCCCCCCCAAAATGGGAATTTTAGTGATTTCAACTATTAGCAAACTCCACATAAGTCAAGAATGTGATGTGACCCCTCCCAGGCTACATTAATTGAAACAAAGTACCCTTTGTACTCTGATCAGATTCCATCAGGAGAATTGTGTTCATTTCTGGGTAGCACATCCCAGGGACATTAACAGGAGTACGTCTACAGAAAGGTAGCCAGGATGGTGAAAGGATTCAAAATCATTAGATATGAAGGAATAATGGGAAGATCACACGATTTAGACATGAAGAGCTTGAGTTTTTATTCTGGCTGCACTGCTCACTACCTACGAGACTAAGGACAAATCACTTCTCCTCATTGGGATTCAGTTTCCTCATCTGTAAAGTGAGCCAAGTTGGCTTGGATGACTTCTAAATCATCCTTCTAAGTCAGTCTTCCAGTTCTAATCTAATGCTACCATTCTGTAAATGTTTAGCCTGAAAATGAGGGAGACATCAGGAGCACATGAAACTGGGAGGGAGCTTAGAGGTTATCCAAGCCAAACCCTTCCTTTTAAAGATGAGGAAGGGCTTTCATATGCGAAAAGGATTAGACATATTCTGCATGGCCACCATAGGGCAGAGGGTACAGAAGCTGATTTTGTCTCAGTGGCAGGAAGAGTTTGCTAACAATTAGTCACCCAATGATAGAACAGACTTCTTCAATATCATACAGATAGATTTAGAACGGATTACTCTCACAAATTGGTGTTCATCCTTCATTCTCAGAGATGACCAATGATGTCAGAAGGGTGATGTCTGGACTTACAAGTGAATTGGATTTGAATGAAGCAGGGCTGTGCAAAGTCGTCAACCTCACTCTCTCCTCCAGAGTCATCAGTCCAGAGGCAAGACAGAAGTTGGGATGATTGGCGGTGGCCTCAGATACAGTAGGAGATGTTGGCCTTTTTAAGCTAAGGTCTTTCCCAGGCCTCAGTTTGTCTGAGGCAATGTCCATTCAGTGATTAAAGACTAGGTAAGAACTGAGGTAAAAGATGGCCTAGTTTGCCTTCTCAAAAGAACCAGCCTGAGAGGGGAAACCTCTCAGAGCTTCTGGCCAGAACAGAAACAATTGCTATTTACACTCACCCTGAGGCATCAAAACCCAAGCAATACTTGTTATTGGTCAATCAGCAAGAGTCTAGAGTCTGTAGAATCGTTTGTTAGGGAAATTGCTTCAGGTAGGATTGGGACTAGGTGAACTGAGTCTTCACCAAGATTCTACAGTCTTTCAACAAGCATTTGTTAAGTGCCTGCTATATTTCCCTGATGGTATGATCTTCTTCGGCAATGAAGGATGAACACAAACTATGTGTGCTTGACATCGATGTGATAAAAACCAAAATGAAACTATTTCTGTCCTCAAGAATCTTATATGCTACTGGTGAAAACAATATAAAAACATCTAACTAATGTGCAAAGTAAATAAAAAGTAATATGGATCTACACATGAAAAAACTGAGACCCAGAGAGAGGAAGGGACTCATCCAAGGTTCCATGGTGAGCCCAGGTGTCCTGTTACTGAGTCTAGGGCTTCTTCTACTAGAAACCAACCATATTCTCTTCCAACCCATTCTTTTCCCACTTCACCACAGCTTGTCCTACCTGGGCCTGACGGAGCCTAGAACCAGCACATGGAGGCAGAGGAGCGTAGCACAGGAAACAGAGTTGGTTGCAGTGACAAGAACAGGGTCGGGGCAGCACCTGCCACATGTAGAAGAGTATAGTGAAGTTACCTGCTGGTTCTGGGGTCCACCCCAGGCTGAGAAGAGTCCTTCTGCTTCTCTGTCTCTACCAAGGGCCAGGAAGCTAGACTCACATGGCAAGGTAAAGCTTGGTAGTGCCCTCGAGATGGTGAGCAGGTGCAGAGCAGGGTGGGACTGGAGAAATGCTGAGGAGGGCATTGGATACTGTGGCTGGCAGAGTTGAGGAGGTACCTGTAAGAGATGTTAAGGGAACAAAGTCTTCAGAAAGGAGGAGATCTTGGTCTCCCTCCTGGAATCCCAGAACCTTCTGGGCTCCTGGGCAGAAGAGGCCCTCCAGAGTAGGGCCTTGATTTCCGTGGCTTCCCAGGGTTCCCAGAGTAGAGGCTCCATCTTCAGCCCCCTCCCAACCACTCACCTCTTGAGTTCTTTAAGCTGTTGAGCCAAGACTTGCTGCTCATTCCAGGCACGGTGCCTGCTGCTCTGAAGCTCATTTTTTTCCTCCCTGGGGGAAGAGCATGACAAGAAGAGAACCCCTTCTTCCTTTCCTCCCATACCCTCTCTTGCTCCTTATGCAGAGAATCACTCTATCTGGATGCCCAGATCAGGAGGTGTCCCTGGGGACAGTCTGGCCAATGATCCAGGGACAGATGCGGGTAGGGGCAGAGATGAATGATCTGAGCTCTAATAAGCACTTACATTCCTGTCATGCTCTGGACAACTTCTCTAACTGGATCCTCACAGAACCTCTGAGATTATTCCATTTTATTGGTGAGAAAACTAAAGCTCAAAGAGGGAAGTGATTTTTCCAAGGTCACCAGTGTGGTTAGAGGCAGAACTGTGATGAGGAATCTAAATCTGTTGATGAACACACATGCACACACATGCACATCTACACAAATGCACAGAGTTAAACTTGGAAGGAACTTTTGAGATAGTCTAATTCAATTTTCTCACTTGACAGAGATCAGGAAGGCCAGAGAGGAGAAATAACTTCCAAGGTCAGAATTCTTAGAGTGTAGGCTCCTGGAGACTATGTCTTGTACAATATATTTGTACTTCTTGTTTCCCCTGCAAAGTCTACCGCATACTATCTATTCAATGAATATCTGTTGAATGAAGAGAGGCCCGACCCCAATGGCTCCCAAGGTCAAGGTTCTTTCTAGCGCAACACAGATTGATTGGGGAAGGATATGGAGAGGGAAGAGGAAGGGTAATACCTGGCTTAGGAAGGCTAGTTTGGGGGTCGGTCGGGGTAGAAGTCCCAACAGCAAACATGTATGTAGAGGTTTTGCTAAGTGCTTCGGGAGGACAAAGGGTTTAGATAGGACACAATCCCATCCTCACAGAGCATGCAGTCTGGTAGAGGGTAGGACACTGACGATGATGATGATTAACATTCATATAGTACTTCAAGGTTTATAAGGCACTTTACCAACATTTTCTCATTTTATCTTCACAATAACCCTGGGAGGGAGCTGCTCTGAGCATTCTCATTTTACAGATAAAGAAACCGAAGCAGACAGAGGTTGTCACCCGAGAGACATCTGAGAGCTGATTTTCATTTCTTTTAAATGCTATGTGTGGTCTGAGGGAGAAGGTTATTATCAAATGGATAGGGGCTGGGGCAAAGATAGTGAGCGTCCCTACCTAAGCTGTTGGTTCTCCAGCATGAATTCCTGTAGCATCCCATAGAGGCTTCTCTCAGCCCAGCCAGACTGGGGCCCCTTGCTCTTGGAGTCTACAGGAGGAATGGAAGAGAAGGGGGATCTACACAGCTGCCCAGAAGCCTTGTGAGAAGCTTGGAGGTCCACTCTCAGCTTCCTACTGGGCTAGGAATGGGAGTAGGGTGGCGATGGGAGGGGTATAGAATCTCTGCTCTTTCTCCTACTCCCTATCAGATCCATAATTAAGGTGGCATGGCTCAGCCTTCATCCCAGGGATGCCAAGAAGGCATTAACAGCAGCAGATTCAGGATGTGCTTCCTTGCCTTTTCTTGCCCACACACTGGATGAACTCCTCCTTGGTTCAGTCCTACTCAGTCTTATCTTTACCACCCCTTTGTCTCAGGCTCATGAATTTCTTGTCATGGGTCTCCTTCCCAATCCTCATACCCCTGTGACCCAGAGGCTGCTCCAGTCTCTGTTTCAGCATCAAATTCTCCTGACGGAGCCGCTGGATCTCCTCCTCAAGCCCAACAGGCTGTGGACCAGGGGGACCCTATAAAGTAAAGGATAGGGGTTAACATGAGAGATAGCTACTGTCTGCTCTGACCCCAATTTTACCCTAACTCTAACCTATCTAGTAACAGGATAGGATTTAGAGTTGAAAGGGGTCTTAGAGACCATCTAAGTCCAATCCCAACATTTTATAGATAAAAGAACCTGAGACCCAGAGAAGTAAAGCAATTGCCCCATTGCCTAAGACAATAAGTATCAGCGCTAAAATTCAAACCCAGGTCCTCATTCTAAACCCAGCAGTCCAGTCACTAAGCCACAATTGTCCTCTAGCCCCAGCTGTAATGGTCCCTAATCTCATCCTTGGCCCTAGTCTTGCCTTCCACCCCTACTTGATCCCAACCTCCTCAAGATTGTCCCAACTAGATTGTCCTCACCTTAGGCATGGGCCGGGTGGTAACCCTCTGAGCTCGGCTGGCATAGCGTAGTGTATTGAGTGTTTCTGGGAGGGACTGGGCTGAAGGGGACACACAGGCCACCTGTGTGAGGGTCAGAGGTTAGTTTTTCCTGAATCTCTGCTTTCCACCCTAACCAATCCATAAGCCTGGCCTAGTCCCTTTTCCCTTGAACCTATCCCGTGGGAGTGAGAGAAGAGCACAGGATTAAAGGGTTGGCAGTACCTAATGACCCCTGACTCTAGGATTCCTTCCTTGTGCCTCCCTCACCCCATACCATGAGAGTGATTCCACTGCCACCCAGAGAATCTGCCAGCAGTCGAGTAAGCTTGCTGTCTCTGTAGGGGATGTGGTGCTTCTTTTGTCGTGGGTCCAGTAGCAGAGAGATGCAGTGGCCTGTGGGGAGGTAGGATGGTGAGTTCCATGGAAAGCCATGAGGCTGCCATATTTCTCAAGGACCTTCCAAGGCGGCTGAGAAGGCAAGGGATGGGATCAGAGTGTAAGATGGGGAGGACACTCGGAAATCATCTGGTACAACTCCGTAATTTAGAAGATGAAGAAGACCAAGTCCCAGAAAGCTTAAATGACTTGGACAATGTCACACAAGTAGAAATAAAAAGAGCTAGAATTTGAACCTTGGTCTTCTGATTCTAATTCTCTTTCTCCAAATCTGAGCTTCTGCTCAGGCCACACCCTGCGTATCTAAACCCTCCGCATCCTTTAAGGCCCAGCTCAGAGTTCCACCTCCTATAGGCTGTTGTTTGTACTTCTTTCCCAAAGAGGACCATGACATCAGGGAGGTGAGGCCATGACTTGCAAGTGAATTGGATTGAAGTGAGAGAGGCTGTGCAAAGTCACCAGCCTCACTTACTCCTCTGGAGCCATCTGAGTCCAGTGGCCAGATATGGACCAGCGCAACTGGAGATGCCCAGGATGCAGTGGGGACCTTGGCCTTTTCAAGCAGAGGTCTTTAAGACGTCTCAGTTTATCTGAGACAATGCCCATTCAATGATAAAGGCTTAATAAGAATGGAGGCAGAAGACGGCCTCTTTACCTAGTAAAAAATAAACAAAATCGAACTGGGAGGGGAAGACGCTCAAGAATTCTGGTAAAAATAGAAATAATTGCTATTTACATTCATTCTGAGTTAATCAGCGCCCAAACAATGACAAAGTAGAGTTCCTACAGGGATCTTTCATTGATTATCCCCACTACTTCCTCATCTAAATTCTATTGTACTTCAGAGGATGTAATAGAATCAAATCCTGAGTGACTTTAAGTTTACTCATTGCTCTTGTTGAGGAGTAATAATAGTCTTCTGGGAGAATGCAGAGACTGGGGGAAAGAACACTAGACAGTCAGAAGATGTGGATTGCACTTCTATTCATATTTACTGAAGGGTCCCGTATGATGATGATGATCCATTGCATCTTGGGTCATCTCCAGTCATCCAGATGAATATCAGGTCACTGGACCCAGATGGCTCAAGAGAAGAAAGTGAGGTTGGTGACCTTGCACAGACCTCCTTCACTCAAATCCGATTCACTTGTAAGTCATGGTCTCACCTCCCTGATTTCATGGTCCCCTTTGAGAAGGAAGTACAATAACAACCTATAGGAGGTGGAACTCTGAGCTAGGCCTTGAAGGATGGGGGAAGGTTTAAATATGCAGGGTGTGGCTCAAATCAAAATCATCTGCAAGTCATGTCATCATCTTGATGTCATGGTCCTCTTTGAGAATGAAGGACAAACATAACAACAATTTACTGAACATTCTCATTACATGAGAAGCAGTGTGGAATAATGGATAGAGAGTCAGCCTTGCAATCTTGAATACCTCTCCAACACATATTGTCTGTGTGACCATGGGCAAGTCACTACCCTCTTGGTACCCCAGACAACTATTTAAAACCATAAGTTGGGAATCAGGGGCTGAAATGCATTGACAGAGGGAGTTTCTTCCCTGCAGTTTCCTATAGAATGAAATCTCAGGTCTGGTCCAATAACCAAACCAAACCAAAAAACAACCTGTTATATGTTAGATGCCAGTTTGGAGATATAATTAAATACAACACATGGACCCTCCCCTCAAGAAGGTTATAGTTTAGCTGTTTGACCAGGTACAAGGCATTTTCCCTTTTGGTGCCTCAATTCCCTCATTTATTCAATGAAAGGGGTCAAACTAGTGGTTTCCAAGGCTTTCATCTCTAACATTCCATGTTCTAATGTTCTATCAAGCTCTGACATTCTATGATTCTGTGGTATCACCACAAGACAATAAGCCGCTTCTAACGGGAACTAGGTCTTTCCCTCCTCTCCCCCCGCATTGCACCGAGGTATTACTTAAGGGAAAATGGGGAAAAAGAAAGTCTGGGTGTGGAGAAGACATCCCAGTCCAACCCTCTTGGCTTACCCAGGGCTAGCAAGCTGCGATTGATATTGCTGGCCTCCAACATCAGCTCTCCTCGAGAACGTGTGGCTGCTACTTTCTCACTGCCAGCCAGATCTACAAAGCACAGCTTTCCAAATGTATGTTCTTTTGGCCTGCTGGGGGACCCCTGTTAAAGGAAGAGTCAGGAGCTTACCTGGAGTGGTGCACTGCCCTCCTCCCATCCAAAGAGGATGGAAAATTTAAAGTTGAAAGGGACCTGAGGAGTCATCTGATCTAACCATTTCATTTTATGAATAAGGAAACTGAAACCCAGAGAGGTTAGTGACTTGCACAAGGTTATACAGATAGGGGACCCAGGATTAAAACCCAGGTCTTCTGGTCCCCAATCCAGCCCTTTCTATGATACCATGATTCTAGAACTGAAACTCACAACACTCGTGAGTGACTCTGAACCATATTAAAATGTAATCAGGAAATATTTAGCAAAATAATAAAAATACAATGAAACATAGATAATATTAATATGTGGTTTTTTAAGTCAATATGTGGCCCTCAGAGATCCTTATGTATCATAGAGTGGCCCCATTTTTATTTGAATTTAACCCACTGGCAGAGATCCTCTAGTCTAAACCATACCTAAGCAGAAATCTTTTAGCAACATTTCTGACAACCTCCATTTGAAGTCCCTCCAGTGATGGGGGCCTCACTACCTGCTGAAGCATCATCCCATTCCACGTTGGGGCAGCTTAACCTTTAGGAAGTCTTCCTTTTGTCAAACCAAAATTTGTTTTTCTGCCACTTCTATCCATTCCTCCTAACTGTGTCCTCTGAGGCTTAGGCAAAACAAGCCTCACCATCTCTGTTCCATATCATAACTCTTTCAATATTAGAAAACAGTCCTCATGTGCCCTTTGAAGGGAGACCCTGGGGACTCTTTGATGAGTTCCCAGACATCTTGGTATGACTAATCTGTCATTTGGTATAGAATCAAATTATCTGCACTAATGGACAGGGAAGTAGTGGTTACCAATAGGCCAAAATAACTAATAAACCCTTAGTTATTTCTATTTGTGGTTCACTCATTTTTCAGTTATGTCCAACTTTTTGTGACCCTCATTTTCTTGGCAGAGATACTGGAATGGTTTGCGCATTTCCTTCTCCAGCTCATTTTACAGATGAAGAAACTGAGGCAAGCAGGGTGAAATGACCTGCCCAGGGTCATGCAGCTAGTCAGTGTCTGCGGCCAGATTTGAATTCAGGAGGAGGAGTCTTCCTGACTCCAGGCCTTGCACTCTATCCGCTGTGCCACCTACCTGACCCAGTTATTTCTATTGGACTTTATTAATCCTACTTCATTAATCCACATTCCTCCTTTTCTTTCCTGCTCCCTATACCTGCCCCCATCTTAGTAGAATTCATTTTCAAACTAAGTATGGCTCAGGCTGTGTTAACTGGAGAGATAAGTCAGGTGGGGAATTATCCCGAAATTAAAATTATTAAATTAAAATTATCCTGAAAGACAAGAAGCAAATGGGAAATAATTCACTAGTGGATAACTGAAAGATGAATTTATTTGACTCTGAAAGAAAATGTCTGTCATCTTTCCTCTGGGAGCTTCTCTTTTAAGGTAAGCATCTTGGACATTGTCTCCTGCCATCCTCCCCTCCCTCAGACACACAGCAAAATACACACACACACACACACACACACACACACAAACACACTCCTTTCTTTGAGGGCAACTCACAATAGGACACTGAATATGGATGGTGAACAGGGCATGACTACGGCTGGAGACCTCATTCAGACTGTGAGCTGAACTCCGACGTCTTCTCAGACCTGGGGAAGACAGAGTGAGGGCAAGGATTCAATCCTGTGCCTGGAGACATGCAGAAGAAGAAAAGTAGTTATATCCACATTCTCTAGGCTGAGTGGTGGAAGTAAGTCAGCTAAGGAATCTCTAGCCCTAAGATATCTGGCTACTCATTTCCATCTAGAAAACTATCTCCACATTGCCTACACGCCATGGCTTTTGATTTTAACAAGCCACATTACATTTACATCTTACTTTGGGTTTACAAAATATGTTCAAATCTAAATCTTCAATTCATCCTTATGCCATGCTTGAGAAATAGGCAGGGTAGAGATTATTATCCTTGGAATATCAGCTTCAATAGTTTCTCCCATAGAAACTATAGATTCTATCCTGTATGTTTAAAAGGCAATGAAATTTTGTCATTACAATTTAACTGTTGTTGTTTGAGGAGTCTCTGAGGAGAAAGGGAGCTTAACATTTGTTCTGGAGGGACTATTAATTGTGATATCTGAAGACAGGAGAGAGAAAAGGGCTTAAGAAAATTTATTTCCATAGAGAACTGGGTTCAACTTTTGTCTTTTAAAGAAACAAGAAAAGAATTACTTGGAGAAGTCTTTAATTGGCATCCTGAGAAAACTAAATGGTAGGGCTGCGTTTACAGAACTGAGGAGAAGTTAGTAATTGGAATGTTGGTTAAACATAATATGACTTTCTCATAACTTGTATATCTTAAATAATTATGTGTGTCTGATTTTTTATTGTTGATCATACTGTTAATAAATAGTATAGTCATTAACCTTGATGTTTATTTAAGCCTGGGCTATCAGGGAATTTTATATAGAGAGATGCTCAAAAGCCTATAAGAACATGGGGAAATAAATTTCTCCAGGCAATAAAATAAAATTTAATTAACTAGAATGGGAGTTCAATATTAATTGATGAGAAAGATATTATACTTTTAGTAACTAATAAGGAAATGTCAAAATATTGCCTTAAAACTCCAGTATGAGAATATTAAAAATGAACTAGTAGCAGGTCAAAGAGGCAATCATTCCACTTAGGCGACAGGTAAGGGTAGTTCCTACCTAAACCCCTGCTAAATCCCAATTTTAAGGATGAGGAAACTGAAGATCAGAAGTTAAATGACTTACCCAAGGTGATAGAAAGCTCACTCAAACCTGGGACTCCTCTTTCTGGTCCAGTTCATTTTCTGCTATATTAGTAGATAATTGAGTGCTGGATTTGAGTCTGGGACCTGTATTTCCATCCAGGCTCTGCTTTGTACTATTTTGTGGCCTTAGGTAAGTCACTTTGCCTTTGTGACTATCAGTTTCCACATTTGTAAAATGAGAGAGTTAAACTACATGACTTCTAAGATCCTTTCCAGCTCTTTAACTTTGTAAACTTGTGTTTGGCTTTCTCTATGCCTTTCTTCATACAATTCTCTCTCCCAAGGGTGCCTTCCTTCACCCCAGCTGTGGGCACTGAAGGTCTATCCATCCTTTAAGGATCCAACTCAGACATCACCTTTTTCATAAAGACTGTGCTCTTCCTCTCACCCCTGCCAAGAACTCTCTTTTGAGTTCAAATATAGTGTCATATCTGATTTGGATTGTCCTTAATATCCTTATCTTATATTTCTAAATGGATTATAAGGTCCTTGAGAACAGGGATCATATTGCATACTTGTCTGTACCCCTTTCCCCGCCTGATTCTTAGGAGCTAAGTCGTAACTGGGCACAGAATCACCCAAAAAGTTTCTTGAGTGATGGTCCTAATTCTGAGGACCCCTGGACTCTGTACCTTCCAGCAGGAGCTCCATCACTTCCTCAAATGTGCCAAATTTGACTGTTTTCAGCTTTTCCACATAGAAGCCCCGGGTCTTGTTCCAGCGAACAGGGAGGTGATGGTGGGGCCCTTGACTCAACAGGTCTCTAACCTGGAAGGTCAAGTAAAGAGGGAGGAGATACAGGTTCTCTGCTCATGGATGACCCTCTTCTATTACTCCCAAGTAGATATAATCCCATGACTCCAGTCCTGAATCCATCTCCTTGACAACAAACCCCTCATCCATATCTTCACCCAAATTCCCATGTCCCTCTTAATCTGACACTCCCTCCCCAAGGCCCAAATAAAAGTCTCCTTGAGCAAGAAGACCTACTTGTTTACCTTTCTACCCCATTTGGCCCCACCTGTTCATTGTAGATTTCTAAGTAAGAAGCACTGAGCATGACGCGGGTTCCAATATGCTGGACTTTATCCAAGAGACAGGCAAACGACCGCTGCATGAGCCCAGTTAAGCTGGGGGGCACAGTTTCTCCTTCTCCCTATGAGGAAAGGGAAGGCTGAGGGTGGAGGTAAGTCTAGAACCAGGTCATGACACCGAGAGATAGAAAAAGCAGTACATTGGTCTTCATGAGACCTGGATCCTTCATAACACTGACTGTCACTAATTTATTTTGTGCAACTCAAGGGACAAACCTTTTTTTTTTTTTTAAACTTTGAGTTTCACTCTCTTCTTTATCTCTAGATTAGGGACAATAGCCCTTTCCCTGCCTACCTCACAGGACTATTATGAGGATCAAGTAAGATGTGAAACAGCTTTGAAAACTGCCATGGAACACAATTGTTACTGATGCCTACAGTATTGGCCTAAGCCACCTTTGCCAACATAGACCTGGAATTGTTTTGTCTACATGGTTCTTCACAGACTTAATTTCTGAAAGTCTAACCTAAATCTCTTTTGTTATGGTTCAAGTTTATTTGCTCCTTTAGCAAGTTTTTTTGGTTGTTGTTGTTGGAGCACTGGAATCAACAATGACTGTTACTATCCATCAGTCAATTTGGTGATCTTTAAGTTTCAGGTTGGTTCCTCAGAGAGAAATGGAGTGGTACTCACCTGGGGAGAAGGCCCTGTCAGAGTATAGGTCTTCCCGGAGCCTGTCTGGCCGAAGGTGAAGGCTGTGCAAGAGAAACTGCAAATAGGAAAGGCTGGAGCATAGATGCTGAGATAAAGGGTCAAAGGTAGATGGGACCCAGAGACTGGGGATCATATAGAGAGTTATTGGGGCTGAATGAGAGAAAAGGAGTAAGTCAGAAAAAAAGTGATGGGAATGGAGGGTCTTAGGAACTGGAAGAGAAAGTCTTGGGCAGGTGTGGGAAACCTGTGAAAGGACACATGTGGCCTTCTGGGTCCTTAAGTGTAGCCTTTTGACTAAATCCAAATTTTACAGAATTCTGGTGTTGGGCTTTTCTACCCTAGCATTGGCCCTAGGAAGTCCTTACTCATGCAGGAAACTTGTACTGGTTGGGAAACTAAGGGGAAAAGAATAGGCATCTAGGAGAGAGTAGGAGTAGTGGGAGCGTGAGAGGAGATGAAATAGACAGGAACCTTACCCACGGAGAGAAAGCTCCACCAGACGCTGGACTCCACTGCCCTGGAACACCTCGTCCTGAGTTCGGGCTCCATCCAGAACCACGCTGAAGTGAAAGGCTACATCCTGGCCACCACCTAGCGGACTCACCTGAGGACGCGTGGAAGCTCAGGATCCAACCAGAAAGGGATGTGTGTGTGTGTGTGTGTGTGTGTGTGTGTGTGAGAGAGAGAGAGAGAGAGAGAGAGAGAGAGAGAGAGAGAGAGAGAGAGAGAGAGAGAGAGAGAGAGAGAGAGAGAGACAGACAGAGAGAGAGAGAGAAGGAGAGGGAGAGGGAGAGAGACAGAGAACAAATGAGAGTGAAAGAGATAGTGAAAGTGGGAACAAAAGAAATTGAGAGGGAGACAGGTGGGGGAGGGGCACGAGGAATCCAGACAGAGACTCAGACAATGCTGGAGTCACTATGGTTGATTCCTTTACCCATAGCCCTGGGAGACTGGACAGGTTGTTTAGATGAGGAGTTTGAGGGACTGAGAGGACAGAGGCCCCTCTGAGCTAAAGAAAAGGAAGATTCAGGCAAAGACTGGGATCAGAACAGGGAAGGGAGAAATCCATATGGGAGAGGAGAGATGGGGAGAGTCTTACCCGCAGAGTCCTGGGGCCAGAACAGTAAAGAACACTCTGCTCTCCCCTGCGCAGCTCAGCCTGGTTCATTGGGCGAACTCTGCAGGAGTACAATCTTACTCTCTGGTCCCTGCTCTGACTTCACTCAGCACTGGTGTCCCTTCCCTTCCCTGGTTTTCCTTAGTCCATGGTCTATTATCTCCCCTTCCCCCAAATTCAAGCAGGATCATGCTCCCACAATTTCTCACCTAAGCACCACTTGGATAGGTGTTTCCGTTCCTTCTGCCCTCTCTCCCCGGGCTTGGGGCAGATACCTAGAGAAAGTCACTGAAGTTACCACCTCCTCATAGCTACTCCCACCTACCCTACTCCTCTCCTCATCCCTGTCCATCCCACCAGCTCCATTTGGAACCATGAAGTCTGTGGGCACAGTGTACCTTGGGACTCACCCAGTGAGACACTGGAAGGGTTGTCCATTTCTGACTTCCATGGTGAATCATGTACCTGCTATGACCATGGCTGGGCCTTTATGTGGGGAAGGCCAATGTGTTCAGAAGAGATGAAGCAGTCTAAACTCTCACACCTGGAGGAAAGGAGACTTCCCTCAGCTTCTACAGTAACTCCTCCTCCCTGATGCCATGCAGAGCCCCACCTCCTCCCCCCACCCCCACAAGGTTAAAAACTCACTCCCCATCCAGGAAGCCATCGGGAATCTGCCCAAGGCTGAATACCATGTGGGTAGTTAAAGATTTACCCCTACAGAATGTCTGGAGCAGGTTTACCACATGGGTGGGTTAAGAGCAAGGTGGAGCCTCGGGGTAACATATTCATAAAGGGCCCCATTCGATAAGACGTTTTGTTTATAATACATTTTAGAATAAAAATGAGATGGAGTGACTTTTTGGGACAATTGTCCTTTCTATTCTTATAATAAGGATTATAGAACATTTGCCTGAAGAAGTACCCTAAAGACCATGTGGTCCAATTCTCTTGTTTTACAGATGGGGAAAGTGAGACCCCAATAAGGAAAGTGATTTTCTCAAAATCAGACAGTGGAGAAAGTATGACTAAAACTCAGATATTCTGACCCTGACCCTGACATCACCTGCCAGAAAGTGACTTGAACCTTTTTGTTTCTTGCTTGAATTATCCTCAAGAATCTAGTCTTTTGTGGCTACTAAGCAGAGAGGGGTAGGATCTGCCTCAGGTCTAAGGTCTGAGCTAAAAGAAAAATGTAATTTCCCTAGCTACCAGCTTTATTCCCTTCTAAAGCCAGGGCTGAACTTGACTGAGAAGATTCTCCTCCCCTTCCCCCCTTCCCCACTGCTGGGATGGGGGGGGGGGGGGGTGGCATGCTGTAGTGCAGATCTGGTTAAACATTGTAGGATTGTCTGTCGAAAAAATGTCTAAATACCAAGACTGGTCTGCAGAAAAGCTTTAACTCCTTGAAGTCTGGTTCTAAGTAAGCTGGCCACACTGGGAAAATATGGGGCAACTTGTGTGCTCACAATCCCACATGAAGTCATAGTCATTTATTTATCCAGCCCCATGCTCATAGTGGAAACTCCTCAAGGAAAGACTATTCCATGGATGCCACCCTGTCTGAAAGGATTGCTTCTCTGGATCTCAGTGGACTGAATTTCACTTAGAAATTCATTTGGGTTAACAAACTTCTCCCAAATAAGGCATTTACCTCTTAGAATGAATTAGTTGAAATGAATGACTCTTTTTCTACCATTGGGAAGGGGAGAAGGGATGAAGGGAATAAGTATTTATTTGATGCCTTTGATGTACTAGGCATTGTGTTAAGCATTTTCCAAATATTATATCATTTGGTGTTCACAGCAACCCTTTGGTGCAGGTACTGCTATTATTCCCATTTTACAGTTGAGGAAACTGAGTCAGACAAAAGTTAAACAACTTGCCCAAGGTCACAGAGCTAGTAAGTGTCTGAAGTCACATTTGAAATCAGGTCTTCCTAATTCCAGGCCCACTGCTTTATCTACTGCAGTTAGTTAACTAACCAGATTTGATGAGAGAATGGGTAGGGCAAGAACATAGTGTGTAGAGAGCTGGACTTGGAGTCAGGAAGACTAGAGTTCAAATCCAGCCTTAGACTCTTACTTGTGTGACCCTAGGCAAATCATTTAACCTCTTCTTGCTTCAGTTTCCTCATCTGTAAAATGGGGATAATAACAGCACCTACCTCCCAGGGTTGCTGTGAGGACAAAATGGGATAAGTGTAAAGTATTTTGAAAAACTTAAAGTGCTATATAAATTCTAGAGATTAATGTTAATGATATCAAAATATCAGAGAAGAGAGAAGACAGGGTCTGGGAAGCTCAGAGAAATATGAAGTCACTGGATACTGGGGGAGACAGGTGGAAGAAGGTTCCTGGAGTAGGGATGGAGCATAGAAAAGGAAACGGTAAATGATCAAAGACAAAACTTCCCCATCCCTCCCATGCACACTTCCAGTATTTTCCAAGGGCTGATTCTTTATCTTTACATGAACGTAATATAATTTATCTCATATGCTGGTCATGTTTCCATGGCTGGTCATTCCTGAAGCATTTGTTTCTTCTGGGAAGGATTCTGGAGTTGATACCTGATATTTCCCCCCATTTTAAAAAGTAGATAATTTAAAATTTTTTCTATACCCTGAAATCATCAATCAAATTCATTATGGCAGGAGAGTTGAGATTGTTCCCATTAAACAGAACTAGCAAACTGAGGCCCTGGGAAATTTCTCCCTTCCTTCTTTCCCATTCCCTACCTCCTAACCTACCTCATCTCAGAGGATGAGGGTGAATACTAGAACATGATTTTCCACAATCAATTCTCCCTTCAAGACTACAAGGAATAGTAGAGAGAACAGGTTGATCTGAATGGAGGGTTAAGGATACCCAGGGCTGAGCTGTCAGTCACCCCTGGGTCAGAGGTGTGTTCAGCACCACGGATAGTTCCCAAGGGGTTGGAAGGCATAGGTCCTAGAATATCTGATTATCTCTAGCTTTGTAGCATTCTATCCTCAAATCCCTAGAATTAAAATCAACAATTCAATGAAAACTATGTGCAGGGCAAACAATAAGCATTTATTAAGCAATTACTCTATCCCAAGTACTGTGCTAGGTCCTGGGTATGCAAAGACAAAGATGAAACAATCCCCAGCCTCAAAGAGCTTAAGTTCTATAGGAGAGACAACATAAATATATAAATGCATATATAAAACAAATGCAAGGTAATTAAGTACTAGCAAGGGGAAGCCACAGGAAGGGCTTCATGTAGAAACTTCAGCTTCTAGATTAGGATTTAGTTGAGGTCCTCCTACTTAGAGGAAGTGACAGGATCAGGGAGAAAAACAAAAATATCCCAGAGCTGGGAGAAAACAGATTACAGGAAGGATGGAAAGTGGCCACAAAAACACTTAAATGAGAAACAAAATGGAAAGTAAGGCCAGTGGGTTCCTCTCTGTAGGCAGCATAAAATGTGGGAAAGATCTATCAGACTTTCTGATTTGTGAGTCAAAGCCCCTGATATTATTGGACTCCAAGAATAGGTGCTCATGGCATCTGCTTCATGCAGAACATTCCAAGTTTATACATTTCATAGTATCATAGGATTCAGAACTGTAAGGGACCCTCTAGTCTTGCAAGAGATCGTCTTTCTCAGCCTCATTATTTTACAGAGGAAACTCCTGAGAATTAGAGAGGTGATGTGATTTGTCCATGGTCATACAGGTAGTGAGAGACAGAACTGGAATTTGAACCCAGGTTTTCTTATTTTTTAATGCAATTTTATTTTATTTTCAGTTCCAAATTCTTTTCTTCCCCTTTCCACTCTCCCATACATTGAGAAGGTAAGAAAAGCAAAAACCATTACAAATATGTATAATCCTGCAAAACAAATTTTCACATGAGCCATGTTCCAGGGGAAAAAAAGAAAAGAAAATAGGCTCCAATCTGTACTCCAAATCCATTAATCTTCTGCTTGAAGGTAAATGCATGTTCCATCATGAGTCCCTTAGAATTATGGTTGGTCATTATGTTGATCAGAGTTACTAAGTATTTCAAAGTATTGTAAAGATACTGCTGTGACTATATAAATTTTCCTCTTGGTTCTGCTCTCTTCACTTTGCATTAGTTCATACAAGTCTTCCCATGTTTTTCTTCATTATTTCTTACAGGACAATAGTATTTGATTGTTTTCATACACCATAACTTCTTTAGCCATTCCCCAGTTGAAGCATATCCCCTCATTTTCCAATTCTTTGCTACCACAAAAAGAGCTGCTATAAATAGTTTTGTACATATGCATCCTTTTCCTTTTTCTTTGATCTCTGGAAACATAGGCCTAGTAGTGGTATTGCTAGATCAAAGGGTATGCATAATTTAATAGCTTTTTGGGCATAATTCCAAACTGCTTTCCAGAATGGATGGACCAGTTCACAGCTCTATCAATGGTACATTAATGTACCTGGTTTCCAAGAGCCCCTCCAGCATTAGATATTATTTTTTCTGTGGGAGGTGGTACCTTAGAGTGGTTATACTTTGCATTGCTCTAGTTGTTAGTGTTTTAGAGTATTTTTCTGTGGCTATCGATAACTTGGATTCCTTCAACTGAACACTCATTCATATCCTTTGACCATTTATCAATTAGGGCAATTTGTATTTTTTAAAATATTCATCCATCTCATTTAGATTGTCGAATTTGTGGGCATAAAGTTGGGCAAAGTAGTTTCTAATTATTGTTTTAATTTTCTCCTCATTGGAGGTGAGTTCACCCCTTTCATTTTTAATGTTAGTAATTTGGTTTTCTTCTTTCTTTTTTTTGATCAGATTAACCAAAGGTTTATCAATTTTATTAGTTTTTTCATAAAACCAACTATTGGTTTTATTTATTAATTCAATAGTTTTCTTTATTTCAATTTTATTAATCTCTCCTTTGGTTTTCAGTATTTCTAGTTTGGTATTTACTTGGGGATTTTCAATTTGTTCTTTTTCTAGCTTTTTCAACTGCAAGCCTAAGTCATTGATCTCCTCTTTCTCTATTTTATTTATGTAAGCATTCAGAGATATAAAACTTCCCCTAATAACTGCTTTTGCAGTGTCCCATAAGTTTTGGTACGTTGTCTCACTATTGTCATTCTCTTGAATGAAGTTGTTGATTGTTTCTATGATTTCTTCTTTAACCCAATCCTTCTTTAGAATTAGATTATTTAGTTTCCAATTGATTTTTGGTTTCTCTTTCCATGGCCTTTTATTACATGTAATTTTTAATGCATTATGATCTGAAAAGGATGCATTGATTATCTCTACCTTTCTGCACTGGATTGTGAGATTTTTATGTCCTAGTACATGGTCAATTTTTGTAAATGTTCCATGTACCGCTGAGAAAAAGGTATATTCCTTTCTATTCCCATTTAATTTTCTCCAAAGATCTATCATATCTACCTTATCCAGAGTTTTATTTACCTCCTTAACCTCTTTCTTGTTTATTTTGAGGTTGGATTTATCGAGTTCAGAGAGGGGGAGGTTGAGGTCCCCCACTAGTATAGTTTTGCTATCAATTTCTTCCTTCAACTCCCCCAACCTCTCCTCTAAGAATCTGGATGCTATACCACTTGGAGCATACATGTTTAGTAATGATATTGCTTCATTGTCTATGGTACCTTTTAGCAGGATATAGTTTCCATCCTTATCCCTTTTGATTAGATCTATTTCTGCTTTTGCTTTGTCTGAGATTAGGATTGCTACTCCTGCCTTTCTTACATGAGCTGAGGCACAATATATTCTGCTCCATCCTTTGACCTTTATCCTATGTGTATCCCCCCGTTTCAAATGTGTTTCTTGTAAGCAGCATATTGTTGGATTATGGCTTTTAATCCATTCTGCTATCCGTCTCCGTTTTATGGGAGAGTTCATCCCATTCACATTCACAGTTATGATTACAATCTGTGTATTTCCCTCCACCCTGTTTCCCACCATTTGTGCTTTTAACTCTCCCGTCTCCCTTCCCCTCCTCAATAGTATTCACTTTTCTCCCCCTCCTCCTGCAGCCTTCCCCTCCTTCTTTTAGCCCCCCTCCCTTTTAGTCCCCTTTACTCTTATTGCTTCTTTCCTCCCTTTTAGCCACCCTCCCCTTTCTTCCCCCTTCCCCTCCTACTACCTATAGAGCTAGTTAGGATTATCTGCTTAAGATTATTGTTCCCTCCTTTGAACAAATCAGATGAGAGTACCTCTCAAACAATGCTCATCTCCCTCCCCTCCTTCCCTCTACTATAGTTTTGTACTTCTTCCTGTGATATAATTTGCCATTTTCTGCTTCCCCCTTTCCACACCTCCTATTACATTCCCTTCTCATACTTAAATCATATTTTTGACATGACATCATTTACTTTATGCCCGTTCCCTCTACATATATCCCTTTTATCATAATAGCTGCACAGTTCTCAAGATTAACAGGTATCATCTTCCCTTATAGGGAGGTAAACAGATTGCCCTAATTGAGTTGCAAGTTTTTGTTTTTGTTTTTTCCCCTCTGTTTACCTTTTTATGATTCTCTGGAGACCTGCATTTGAAGATCAAATTGTCTATTGAGTTCTGGTGTTTTGGTCAGGAAGCTCTGGAAATCCCTTATTTCGTTGAATGACTTTCTCCTTGCCTGAAATGTTATGCTGAACTTTGCTGGGTAGTTGATCCTTGGCTGGAGTCCCAACTCCTTTGCCTTACGGAATATTGGGTTCCAATTCTTTCGATCTTTTAATGTAGAAGCTGCAAGGTCCTGTGTGATCCTGACTGTGTGACCTTGACATTTAAATTGTTTCTTTCTGGCTGCTTGTAGTATTTTCTCCTTCACTTGATAGCTCTGGAATTTGGCAACTATATTTCTTGGGGTTTTGAGTTTGGGATCCCTTTCCGGTGGGGAACGGTGGATTCTTTCGATGACTATTTTGCCCTCTGAGTCTAGTACTTCTGGGCAGTTTTCCTTGATGATTTCCTGGAAGATATTGTCCAGACTTTTTTCTTCATCATGGGTTTCTGGCAGGCCAATAATTCTTAGGTTTTCTCTCCTGGATCTATTTTCCAGGTCAGTTGTTTTTCCAATTAAATATTTTAGATTTTCTTCTATCTTTTCATTCTTTAGATTTTGTTTGACTGATTCTTGTTGCCTCATTGAGTCATTAGTTTCTACTTGCCCAATTCTAATCTTGATCATATTGTTTTCTTCAGTTAGCTTTCGCATCTCCTTTTCCATCTGGCCAATTTTTCCCTTTAAGGAGCTATTTTCTCCATTTAATTTTTGTACTTCTTTTTCCATTCGACCAATTTTCCCAGTTAGGTTTTGGGTTTCCTTTTCCATCTGATCAATTTTCCCTATTAGGTTTTGAGTTTCCTTTTCCGTTTGATTAACTCTTCCTTTTAGGGAATTATTCTCTCCAGTTAATTCTTGAACTTCCTTTTCCATTTCTTCAATTTTCTTTTTCAGATTGATGTTCTCATCAGTGAATTCTTTTTTTATAGTTTTAAAATCATTGGTCAGTTTTTCTTTTATATCCTTCTTCAGACGTTCCAGGTAATCTAGTTGTGCTTGCGAGAAATTCATAGTCCCATCTGAGGTTTCAGATGGAAGTACAGTCTCAGCTCTGACCTCTTTGGTGTTTGTGTTTTGGTCCTTATCCCCATAGAAAGATTCTATGGTTTTTTCACTTTTCGTCTGCTTTTTCCGACTCATGATGTTGGCTGAGTGTTGTAGCTTTTGGTTCTTTCAGTCAGAAGATACAGATCTTTTAAGTTGAGTTGATGTTTGTCTAGGCTAAAAGCAGGCTTTTTGTTGTTGTTGTTGTTGTTGTTGTTGTTGTTGTTTCCCAGATCAACCCTGGGGTTAGCTTGATAGGTGTGTGGGAGGTGTGGTCTGGTCTCAGGATATCTCCTCAGCTGGCCTGAGGCAAAGGCAAGGTCCGGGGATGGTGATCCCAGCTTCCCTATTGTCTTCCCTTTCCCCTGGAGGGCTGGGGCATGCCTAGAGGCTAATGCGTGTTCCCGCCCCTCCTGGGGCTCTTCTCCTGGGCTGAGGCTTGCTTGGGTCTCAGTGCGAATTTTCTCTGCCCTGGGTCGTCTGTCCCTCCAGATAGCCTCCACCACGGTGGGAAGAATCCCCCTTTGCCACTTTTCCAGCCTCTGGTGCTATGAGACCACCCGCCCCCTTCTGCTGTTCCCACTGATCCAGGATCAATCTGGGGAAGAATTTTATGGTTCCCTCACGGTCATCGGGGGGGAGGGGAGAGCACTTACTGATCACTCAGGCATCCCAGCTCCTGGATGTTCAAGTAGTGACCCACTGAAGTCCCGTCTTTAGGCTGAAGATTTCAAAGGCTGTTGCGCTGATATCGTTGGCTCGGCCTGGCTTATCTCCTGCTCCGCTGGTCTCGCCCGCCACTCTCGGGCCCCTCGGGTCGCCTCCGCCCTGTCGCACCGACCGCGCTGCGCTGTGCGCCGGGGTCTTACCCCCGCGGAACAGATCCCTCCCGTGGACCTTCCAGTCCAGCCTGGGCTCCGAATCTGTCAAAGTCCGTCTCCCACTGGATTCTACACCTCCAAAGTCTGGTCAGACTCTCCCCCCAGAGATATCCAAAGGAGTTTTTCCAGGAGCTTAGGTGAGTCGTTGCTTTCACTCCGCCATCTTGGCTCCGCCTCCCCCATTTATCAATTAGGAAGAACCCAAGTATTCTGATTCCAAATCCACCACTCTTTCCATTACACCAGGCTGTTCATAGGAAAATCTTTTTTAGTCAGCACTGTCACTGTCATTCATTAGCACTCTCATTTTCATTACCATGACAACACTAATAGAAGTTCACATGTATATAAACTCTTAAATATAGAAACTAATTTGTTCCCCACAAAACCCTTTGAGGAAGCTAATGCAAATATTTTCCCCATTTACACGGTGGAGAAACTGAGGATCAGAGAGGTCAAGTGATTTAACTAAGGTTATGTAGCTTGCAAGGAGTAGAGCCAAGATCCAAATCTAGGTTTTCTGATGCTAAATCTGGTGCCCTTTTGCCTAAACCCTAACTGCCTCTAATCATTTCCATTACATAATAGTAATTCACAGTTGTATGATGCTTAAAAGTTTGAAAAGTGGTGTCTTCATGAAAGAACATGATTAAGACTCCCAACAAGTTGACTGACTTACTCTTTTTAGGAAGATGTGGATGATATTTGAAAAGCATGAGTAGGTGTGGATAGGTTGCATTCCACTTCATTGTGAAGAACATTTGAATTGATAAGATTCTAGATTCACTGGAATATTTCTTTACAACAGTGCTATGAAGTAGTTATCATATTATCATCCTGAGAAAACTGATTCTCTGAGACTCTAGATAACCTGCTGAAAGAGAAATGACTATTGAGTTGTGGAATTGGGACTTGAGCTCAGGTCCTCTGAATCATAATTCAATTTTCTTTCCACTGTCCCATGACCACCTCTCATCACCATCACATTACTGTCCTTACTAACGTCACTATCACACCACTCTCCTCTTCATCACTGTGATCATCTTTCCTATTGCTACCATCACCTTCATTCTCAATATGATCAAAACCATCCATCCATCCATTTGTCATTTGGCAAGCATGCTTCCCATGTGCCATGCACCATGCTAAGGGAGATGAAAGATTAAAAAGATACCAAAAAAGCTTATAGTTTAGTAATATCAACATAAACTTATTATGTTTTTTGTACTTTTTGTAAATCATCATCTTACTTCACACCAGTGAAGCAGAAGTAAACTTGAAGACAGGGGCTGTTCTGCTTTTTTCTTTGTATCTCCAGTGCCTTGAAAACAGTAAGTTGAGCTGCTCATTGTGTTTATTCAATTGAATCTAGATAACATAAAAAATAATACTCTGCAGGGTATGGTTGAGTAAAAAGCAATTTATATCAATACAGGGAGAGAGCTTCAATCGTTAACATTGGGTTAGCTAGAGAAAGCACAAGAAAAAATGAGACAGCTTCTGTTCTCAAAGAGGTTGCATTGTGGTGGGAATGGGGTGGAAAGCCACATGTACACCAAAAGTGTGCAATTTTTGTGTGTCATGGACCTTTGGGGAGTCTGCTGAAGTTTATGTATTCAAAATAATGTTTTTAAGTATATAAAATAAAATATAGAATTACAAATGAAGCCAATTATATTGAAATTCGAGTATCAAAATATTTTTAAAATAGTTCACATTAAGAATCTCTGTTATTCACATAGATAAATGATATAAAATATATACACAGGAAATATAAAATAATTTCTAGAAGTTGAGACATGACTCAAAATATAATATGATCACCATGATCATTCTTCTTATCATCACCAAATAGAAATCTGTTTCTGTGAACATGACCACAATGGGACTAAATTTACAATTATTATTCTAATTGCATCTCCCGAAAGTATTTGATTTGTGCCTGTTATATGCAGGGAATTGTACAAAAGATATAGAAGACATGACCTATCCTCTAAAGATTTTGCAACCAAATCTGACTGGTCTCTCTCTCCTCTCTTTACTCTTCTTTCTACACATTTCTACTCCCAGGTTTGACCCTAATTTCCCACTGTGAGACACCTTCCCACTGGCAAGTTAGGAAGGTGAAGAACTGGTTTATGGAAGCTGCTTAGTGAGTGGGTCATCAGCCTGTAGGAGTCTCTCCTGCCCCTTTGAAGAAACAGGAGAAGCACTGTCCATAGGACATAGGAGATGAGAGAATAATGCTGCTGTGTTCTTGAGCAGGTCTCTACCAAATCCAATTTTGGATGGAGATGATTCCAACAATTGCCTATAAAGGATGTGGGTGATTCTCCATATGTCGCTGGGGGGCAGTACAGGCTTGTTCTGCACCAGGGCACAAGGAAGCTTTGTGAAGACTTGGAAAGATCTTTCTCCTTCTGGCTCTGTCCAGATAGGGGATGATATACCTTTGGAAGACTTTCCCACCAGAGGGCAGTGGGGATAGTATTTCTGAATCTGTGGTAGGATGTGGTAATGAGTACCTGACAGGAGTTCCATGCCCTGCATATACTAAGTGTATAAGAAATATTGACTGAATTAAAATTGACTATAAGGGCAATTCTCATTCATTTCATGGAATATCTTCATTGTATTTACCAACTCTGAGTGGTTGGGTGAGAAATAGCAATTCAGTCCTTACAGATGGGATGTCCCAGAGAGGTTATTCAATCCATCAGTACCTGAAGGGGAGGGTAAAATAATGGGAACAGCACGGGATTAAGAATCAGGAAATCCAGATTCTAGTTCTTGCTCTGCCACTAGCTAATTAGTGGAATGACCTGGGGAGGATCACCTCACATCCATGGGCCTGTTTCTTCATCTCTAAAATGGGATCATAGGGTCAGAGATCTAGAGTAAGAAGAGGCCTCAGAGGCCATATTCCAACTTCCTCATTTTACAGCTGAGGAAACTGAGGGTTCAGGTCTTTTAACAGCAGAGCCAGAGCCCTTGTATCCTACCTACCTCACCTTTCTCACAGAGAGATTGGGGGTTGGGGAGGGGGAAGCAACCAGGAAACAGAGTCCTAAGAACAAAGGGAATTGTCTTTTCTGAAGGGCTGGAGAAAACAACAGAGCTATCTCTGCCATGACTGTTGAATGGGAGAGATGCATAGGGTTTTCCTTATAAAGAATGACAAAGCCTATGATGGACCTGGGTGTGGATGTGATTTTTGTCCTTTGCCTGAATCTCTGTAGCTCAGATGAAAGATTTTCATTACCAATTGATGGGATAGTTCAAATTTTCACTGCCCTTCTGTCCTCAGACTAATCCCAGCCTGCTTAACCAAAAAATATCCAGCATCTCTGTGACATAAAAATTAATTTTAATTTAGGGACATTTTTGTCTTGGGAAATAGCAGCTCCTGCCCCAAAACTACCTCTCAGTCAATGTATCTGACAGTAGTTTGCAAATGTTGTGTTTCTTTAAGTACATTCCCAACCAGGGCTTACCTGTTTCTAAGCCTTCTGGAGTTTTCTAGTTTTCCTTTCTAGAAAAGGACAGATCACTTATGTCTGTCCACCTTGCTCTGTTGAGTTCCACATCACAGAGGAGCATTTAATCAATACTTCCCAGTAGTGGTGGAAATAAGCCCTTCCACAACTATTTTTTAAAAGTATTCTAGTAAGTCAGAGTTGGAAGGAACTTTAGACACTGTCTATTCCAATTGCTTCATTTTACAGGGGAGGAAACTGAGACTGATAGAGGGGAAAATGACTTGCCCAGTGTCAAAGCATGAGTAAGTGACAGCCAGGTCTCAAATCCAAGTTGCCAGACTCCAAACCTGGTGCTGTTCCCACTGGGTCATGCTGTCTCTTTTAAATTATGGTGGCACATAAATGATGGGGGATGGGGATGGGAAGAGGGGGTCATTTAGAAGAGGCACCCAAAGGGATTTCTAAAGAGTTCTGAATTTGAAGTCAGAGGACCTATGTTTGAATCCTGGCTCCTGTGTGATGCTGGGGAAATTTCTTAACCTCTCAGGACCTCCATGTCTCCTTTCACAAAATAAAGAGATGGAACCAGACTATTCATAAATTCCCTTCTAAATCTATAATGCTATAATCCAGTCCTAGCTTTTCAATCCTCTTTCTTTTCTTATTTGCTTTTAAATAAGTTTAAGGGTATTCTGGAGTTCTGAAAAAAGAAATTCACAAAACTGATGTGAGCTTAGATGTTATCTAATTAAAATGATAAATGTCAATACATTTGATGAATTAAAAAACATTTATTGAGTATTTACTATCTACTAAGTCCTATGCTAAGATGCGCTACAAATGCAAGCAGAAAGCTGAGACAATCCCTCTTCCCAAAGAGCTCACATTGTAATCAGAGAAGACAACATGTGTAGTACAGGGGCAACTATACTGTGGGATTTGGAGGCAGAAGGCCTCCAAAGGCTGAGGGGCTCCATTTCAGGGCAGATGACAAGGCCAAAAAATCCTCAGGGTGCAATAGAAAATAATAGAATCATAGGCTCCCAGAAACTTAGAAATGAATTGGACCTTAGAGACCTTCATGGATAAACCGAGGAGCAGGGGGGATCCTAAGAGGAGACAGAAGAAGAGGTTACTCACATGTCATGATTTGAAACTCATCACGGGCCATCTTAGAATACAACTTCAAAATTTCTCTCCCATCGATTTTCCGAGGGCCTTGAAATTTCACCAGTAGAACCATTCATTTTAGTGAAGGCACTGAAGGCCTCTCCTAGGATATATGTGTGTTGTCTAGAGTAGAGGTGGGATAAGAGAGGAAGGGTATAACACATAAATCCAACAATGCCCAACAATGCTTCACCATAGACTAGATTTTCAGATGAATTTACTGAGTTTTCTGGATCTTGAAGGAATAGGGCATCAGATGGTTACATTTTTATTTCTGAGGAGTTGTTATCATTGTTTGTCCTATGGTTTTGAAGAGAACTATGACATCATGGAAGTGATGTCTTGACATGCAAGTGAATTGGATTTAAGTCAGGCAGGTGAAAAGTCATCAGTCTCACTTTCTCCTCTGAAGCCATCTGGATTGAGTGGCCAGAGATAGATTAGGACAACTGGAGAAGACCCTGGATGCATTGGCCTTTTCAAGCTGAGGTCTTTGAGAGGTCTCAGTTTAATTGAGGCGATACCCATTCAGTGATTAAGGCTTAATAAGAATTGAGGTACAGAATGGACTCTAATCGGAAAAAAAATGGATCTGGGAGGTGAAGACCCTCAGGGTTTCTGGCCAAAATAGAAACAATTGTTATTCACATTCATTCTGAGACAATCAAGGCCCAAACAATGACCAAGTAGGGCTTACCTTGGACAAAATGAAGAGAAAGTCTTGAGCTTGGGGCACTAAGATGATGGCTAGCCAAGGTGACCTGGCACATAACATTGGCCTAGGCACACTTCATAGACATGCCTTTGGATCATATTATTTCCCTGTTTTAATAACCTTCAGTGATTTCTCATTGCCTGCAGGATAAAGTCCCAAATCCTTAGCCTGTCATTCATGGATCTTCACAATTTGGTTCTTATCACAAAATCTTATTATTGTTATTATTTTTAACCACCATTAACCTGCAAAAACTCTCCTCCAATCAAACCAGTTTAATGAGGACCTGTTGCAGTATATTAGTTGTCCCTATACTAAACGGTCCCAAATGGCTGTACTTATTTCTCATTAAAAAAAAATCTGTTCCCTCCTTCACTGTTAACTGGTATTTGTCTCTGCATACCTATACTATCCCCTCACCTTTCTTTCCTTTTCTTTTCTTTCCTGCTTCTAATCTTCTGGAATCCAGCTTATAATGTTTATTAGAATTGTTTATAAAGTAAGAGTCAATATGTTCGGAGTAAGGGCGTGAGAAGTTCTCTAATGACTTAAGTTCATAAGCTCTAGTGTGGAGCCCTCATGAAATATCTTCATGCTCTGCTGGCTTTTTTCTTAAGCTTTTTGTTATACTTAGGGTAGATGATTGACTAGAAGTGGAATCCAAGTGAATGAGGCATTACTCTTTTATCTTTCACTTGTGTGGCTTCTCAAACTTTTCATAAGATACAGAGCTTGTAGAGAACCCTTAGTTCAACCTTCTCATTTTATAGACAAGGAAACTGAACTCCAGAGAGAAGTGATTTTGCAAGATCACACAGGTAGCAAGTGGCCAGAGCATAGATTTCTCAAACTCAGGCCTTCTGCCTCCAATTCCCATATTCTTTCAATTATACCATGCTATTTCAAAGAACTTGGAACAAGGTAGAACTCCCATTACTCAGATGGTCTAGTGACATTTGTTCACTTACGCATCTGGAAGAGATAAAGTCCTGAGGGAGACTGGCTCTGGCTCCTGGTTATTATTATGCATGTGATTAGCAGAAATAACTGCTGTGTGTTGAAGACTGAGGACACCAAACTTTGAATGCCTTGGTTGGTTCCCAACTTGACTGTTGACTTTGGCCATCTAAATAGCACCAGATCCAAGCCAACAGCAAAGCAATTAGCCTGGCAGTTTCAGACCATGAAGTCAGTCCATTTGGATGTTCTGGCCTCCAACTGCAGCCTTCCCATTGGACTGCTCTTGCTGGACTCTAGTGAAGAGGGTCCAATTTAGAAATCAGTAGAAATGGGTTATAGTAGGCCTGGCTGAGATAATATCTCTTCCCACCACAATAAACTGTCTTCATCTGGTGTGCCTGTCACTTTAATTCTATTTTTAAAAAATTTTTAATTTATTTACTTATTTTTAACATGTATTTTAAAAAATTTTGAGTTCCAGATTCTTTCCCTCCCTCTACCCGTTCCCTTACTCATTAAGAGGGCAAGCAATATATCAATTATACATGTCAACATATTTCCGTATTAGCCATGTTGCAAAAAAAAAAAAAAAGCAAGAAAAATAAAGAAAGTGAAAAAAATTATGCCTCATTTTGCACTCAGAATTCATCTGCTCTCCCTATGGAGGTGGACAGCATTTTTAAAATCATAAGTCCATTGGAATTGTCTTGGGTAACTGTAATGATCAGAGTAGCTAAGTCTTTCTTTCTAAAAATAAATTTATTTTATTGAATATTTCCCTATTACATGTAAAAAATTAACATTCTTTTTAAAGATTTTGAGTTTCAAATTCCCTCTCTCCTTCCCACCACTCTCTCTCACTCCTTGAGAAGGCAAGCAATATATCAATTAAACATGTGAAGCAATGAAAAACATTTCCATAATAACCACATTGCAAAAGAAAACACACACACACACAACCCAAGAAAAATAAAGTAAAAAAAGTGTGCTTCAATCCACACCCAGAACATATCAGGTCTCCCTCTAGAGGTGGAGAGCATTTTTTGTCATGGGTCCTTTGGAATTGTCTTGGATCATTTGTCTTTTGTTTAAAAAAATAATGTTTTTTTCTCAATCACAAGTAGAGTCGATTTTTAACATTCATTTAAGACATTTTTGAGTACCAAATTTTCTCCCTCTTTTCCTCCCCTCCCCTGTCCTTGAAAGGGCAAATAATGTGATATAGGTTATACACACTCAATCATGCAAAACATATTTCTGTATTCATGTTATGAAAGAAGACTAACCAAAAGAAACAACTTTTTTTAAAAGTGAAAAATAGTATATTTTGATCTGCATTCAGACTCCATCAGTTCTTCCTCTAGATATGAATAGTATTTTTCATTACAAGTCTTAGATCACTGTATTGTTGAGAATAGCTAAGTCATTTGTGGTTGATCACTGTACAATATTGTTATTACTGTGTACAATGTTCTCCTGGTTCTGCTCACTTCATCTTGCATCAATTCATGTAAGTCTTCCTGGGTTTTTTTTTCTGAAATCACCCCCCTCACTATTTCTTATAGCACAATAGTATTCTATTGCAATTACATACCACAGTTTACTCAGTCATTTCCCAATTGATGGGCATCCCCTTAGTTTTTAATTCTTTGCCACCACAAAAAGAGCTGCTATAAATATGTTTTTTATAAAGGTCTTTCCTTTTCTCCTTTGATCTCTTTAGGGTACAGACCTAGTTAGAGGTATTACTGGATCAAAGGTTAGGCACAGTTTTATAGCCTTTTAGGTATAATTCCAAATTGTTCTCTAGACATTTGGACCAGTTCACAACTCCACCAACAGTGCATTAGCATCCCTTATTTGCCCACACTCCCTCCAGCATTTGTCACTTTCCTTTTCTTTCATGTTAACTAATTTGATGGGAGTGAGGTTTATTGTGAGGGTTATTTTAATTTGCATTTCTCCAATAAATAGTGATTTAGAGCATTTTTTTCTTGTGACTATAGGTAGTTTTGATTTCCTATCATTTCAATTCAATTCCACTAGCATTCATTTAGCACCTACTATGTGCCAGGCAGTGTGCTAGGCATTAGGGGGTAGAAAGATAAGAAATCTTGACTCAGATGAATGCGTGTGTGTGTATGTGTGTGTGTGTGTGTGTGTGTGTGTGTGTGTAGAAAGGATGGTGATAATGACAATGAAGTCCTGTTGTGGGTCATTTGGGGAAGTGTTTCTAAGGAAACATTACTGATTGCCTCTCCCAGATCACAGTCATGCCCTTTTCCTCCAGCACAGATGGAGCAGTCAAGCTTGGTGTTAGATAGATAAACCTAGGGGCCCTGAGACAGGGCTTCCTACCCCCTCCCATTCTACCATAACTTCAACTCTAAGTGTCATTTTAATAGTTATCTCACCTACCAGGACCAAAGTGGATAGTGTGGCTATGTGCTAAACCCAGAAGAATATAATAAGCTCCTTGAGGACAGGGGTTGTTTCTATTTTCATTTTTTCCATCCCCAGTGCAGGCACTGTGCCTAGGACATAGCAAACATCTTATAGATGTTTATTGAATTGCATTGAATTGAATGTCCAAATGCCCTTTAGCCAAGTGTTTCTAGAAGGTATGTAGGGTGAGGGACAGTGAAATGTATTGAGAAGACAGATGGACAGGGATTCAAGAGACTGGGGTTCTTCTAGAGGGGGTCTGCTACTAATGAACTGTATGGCTTTGGAAAAATGACTCTGCTCTCTAGGACTCAGTTTTCTCACCTTACAACATGAAGTGATTGTAGTCCTTTGAGGTCCCTTCTAGCACTAAACCTATCAGCCTATGTTCTGACATTTTAGAAATCTCAACTTTTCAAACTGTAAGTTAGATGTAACCATTAAAGGTCACACTACTCCCTTCGTGCACCCCAGGACTACAGTTTTGAGGTCCTAGTGCCTATTTCTTAGGACCCAGCATCTCCGCTCTTGCTGTGTGCATCTATGCTGCGTTAGATGCAAAGCCCAGCCTGGGTCTTGACTCCCAGGCTCCTGTGGCTCACTCTTTTGACCTTTAATGCTCCCAAGGCCAGAGATTCTGCTCCCTTAGAATAGAAAATGAAAAGGTCAAAGGTTGAGGCCCATTTTTCGGAGGTTCAGCCTTGGTCTCTCACTGGCTGCTGTGGGTGGAGTCATCAAATAAAATCAAACAAATAAATGAGGCTGAAAAATGATAGAGCTGAAACTAATCCCATCCTAGTAGTTATGTTGAGGCAGAGGGAAAGTAATTTTCTTTTCACTTTTGGTCCTGTCTGTTTAAGGGACAACCTTTTAAGACATCTTTGCTACCTTAGGTTTAGAAAGGGAAGGACCAAAGCACCAAGAAATAGGCCTCAAAGCTATGACCCGACAGTGGGTATATGAAGGATGCCATAGTCTCCAACTTGGGAGGTCAGGGTTGGGGAATTTGTACCCCACAGAGGGTCCTCAGTGTGGCTAGACCTGTGGTCAGGTCAGGGTGGGTCTCAAATACCCCTCTCAGGGACAGAGCAATGGGGCTGGGACTCTGCTAAAATGTTAATAGGTGAGAGGGAGCTGGACTGTGGTGGGGGTCCCTAGCCACTCACTCAAATGGCAAGTTAAAACAGAAATAAAGAGAGTAAGCTGGTGCTAGTGCCTTTCTATGAGATCTGAGCATAGAAGCAGAGAATATGAAATTAATTCTTCCTTAAAGTTCAGATGGAGCACTTGACAGAAATCTGGAGAGTATTCATGTTTTTAAAGCATAGAGAGATAGGCATTTCTGGACTCCATTTGTTAAGACAGGCATGGTTCCAAGAAACCATGCTGTTTTCCCTCGTCCCCTTCTCTCCCTTCTCCATCTTTTTCTCCCTACCCTTCCCCTTCTCCTCTCTCTTCTCCTTAACCATGTAGAACTTTGTTCTCGTCATCTCAGGTGCTTATCTCAGTAGATATATGTGGCTAAACATGATCTCCTTTGGGAACGGGGGCAAATGGGATGTACAGCAGGTGCCTGTTCACCTTGATTGCATTCCTTTAATGTGATGAAGAGAACAGAGCCCCAATTCAAAATAGCTGCCTCCTCTTGCCCTGCCCCACCTTGCCCCTCAGAAGAGCTGTCCCACACCCCCTGTGATCTTCAGTGCTTGCTAAATGGAACACCACCTGCTCCTTGTCCTCCCTCCCCACCTCTGCTTCATTGAATCCTTCCAAGACCCAGCTCAAGCACCATATTCCGTAAGAGCAAAAACTTTTGTGATTCCCACAACTGCTAGAGCTCTCCCTTTCCAAGTACTTGGTATTTATTTTATATTTTTGTGGTACACATATACATGGTATCTTCCCTGATAGAATGGAAAGCTCTTTGAGAAAAGGGATCTTCTCTGTCTTGTATGCTCCTCTCCTAAAACCAGACATCCTGCATTATTCTTTGGGGTTCCAGAAGGGCACCCTAAAGGGTTTTGGTGTTTATTCTTTACCATCATCAGCTCAAACCCCCCATACTTGCTGCATTATTCCCATTATTGGGGGCTGGTAACCTATACCCTGGTTCTATTTAATGATTAGCAATGGGTAGCTTTTACAGAGGAACATTCAAGTCAAAGATACAGCAGCAAGAACAAATATAAAAATATTTCCCAAACGTGTTAGGGACATAATATCCCTTGTACCAAAGGTGTCAAACTCATGTCCCACACCAGAAAAACTCCTGAGTGGAGTCTGGGCCAGATTAAAATGTAACGGGGAAATGTTTAACAAAAAAACAAAAATAAAAATAATAAATAAAAATGCAGTACAACATAGATAATGTGAATTGGTAGTTTTCTAAGTCAACATGTAGCCTATAGTGATAAGTTTCTGTCTGAGTTTGAAACATTGCACTACACAACCACAGTCTAGGGATGGGGGATGGGATAGAGATTAAGCTCATAATTTAGCTGAGCTCCTAACATAGCACTGATCCCACCAAGTTCATGTCCAGATGTGGCACGACTGCCAGGTGAGTCCTTCCACTAGGCTGGGGTCCAAAAGATTGTTCTTTGCCCGATTCTAACCCTAAATATTGCTGCTGCTACTGAGTCATTCAGTCTTGTCATTCCGATACTGTCCATGGGATTTTCTTGGCAAAGATATGGCCGTGGTTTGTCATTGCCTTCTTCAGTAAATTAAGGCAAACAGAGGTTAAGCGACTTACCCAGGGTCACACAGGTAGCAAGTGTCTGAAGCCAGATTTGAACTTAAGTCTTCCTGACTCTATGGAGCCACTTAGCTGCCCCATCTATGCTACATTGGATGCAAAGCTCAGCCTGGGTCTTGAATTCCAGGCTCCAGTGGCTCACTCTTCTGACCTTTGATACTCTCAAGGCCAGAGATTCTGCTCCCTTAGAGCAGAAAATGAAAAGTTTAAAGGTCCATTTTTCAGTACGATAGCCTTAGTCTTAGTATAGTCACCCACCTTAGTGTGTGAAGTCATCAGACGAAGTCAAACAAATAAATGAGGCTGACAAATGAAGGAGCTGAAACTAACAGCCCTTTTTGAATGCCTTTGAAGCCAATCAGAAGACCACATGATTCGTCAACCAGAAACAGTCATGGAATGTCTCCACATATTCTAAAATCACTTCAAGGCGTATCCTTTACACATCATCACGGTTCTCCCAGAAGCAAGCTCCCTAGCCTCCCCTTGATAGAAAAGTTGCATCAATCAGCCAACCTGATGGGATCTACACATATGCTAGACACTCATTACATTTTATATTTATATTCTCAGTGCCTAGCACATAGTAGAGGCCTAATAAACATTTCTTTATTTGTTTGATTGATAGTTCCTGAGGCCCTTGATGTATGAATAGGCTATAGGAGGTTAGCACAGCAGGTTAAAGCCCAGAGCATTGGAGGAACTACTTTGATTCCCTGGGGAGACTAGCTCACAGGATTTCAGGCTAGAAATGACCTTAGAAAGTCAACAATTAAGTACCTACTGTGTTTAAGGTGCCAGGGAAACAAAGAAAAAATAGTCCTTTCCCTTGGGGAACTTGCATCTAGTCATACCCCTTCATTTGACAGAAGAAAATAACAGAAAGCCAGAGAAGAGGAGTCACTTGACCAAAGTCACACAAGCACAAAGGTCATACTAAGCAGCAAAGCTGGGATTTGAACCCAGAACCCCCAATGCCAGATCCAGGATTCTTTCCTCTACATCCTGATGCTTTTCCAGCTGGCTTTGCTGGATGCTCCCCCAGCCCCAGCCAGCTACCATACCATCTTTAGTTTTAAGAAGGTCTGGGTAAGTCAGTCAGTCAACAAACATTTATTAAGTGCCTACTATGTGCTAGGCAGGGTGCTAAGCATCAAGTACACAAAGAAAGGCAAAAGACATTCTCTGTCCTCAAGGAGCTTCCAATCTAATGAGAAGGCAGCATACAAACATTGGTGACCAAACAAGCTACATACAGTACAAAGAGGAGATGATGAACAAAGAGATTAAGGAGGACTGGGAAGGGCTTCCTATAGAGTGTGGGATTTTAGCTAAAAGTGTGGATCCCTCGGTGCAACTCAATCCCACCACTTGAGATACAACTTAGAGTAAGTCTCTTGTTGATGATAGCGCTCTCCTTGCAGCAACTCCCTTACAAGGCTCCGAACCCAAGCCTGGGTTTAATAACCTCAGTTCCTCACCAAGTCCAGGGGCATTCATTGTGCTGTGGAGGGGAGAGAAGCTAGACTGTGGCAAAACACCTGGACTGGGATCTGAACTCTGCTACCAAGTCACTGTGGAAGTCTGGGCAGTTAAAAGGATGGACTCAGACCTCCAAACCATCTACCCTGAAAGCGTTCAGATTGTTTGGAAATTCAATTTACTTTAAAGACAGACAAATAAGATCTAAAATAAACAAAAGAAAGAAGGAAGGAGGGGAAAGGGGGGGAGGAAAGGGAGGGAGGGAAGAAGGATAGAAAGAGAAAGAAAGAAAAAGGAAGGAAGGAAAAAAGAGAAAGAAAAGGTAGAGTAAAGAAAAAAGAAAGGAGAAATGAGAGAAAAAATTTCTTATAAATAAAATTCTCTTTTCTTCTCTGTAAAAAAGTGGGGCTAATATTGGGTCATCATAAAGATTCTGTGTCTCACATCTGTGAACCTCAATATGGAGAAAAGGAAATCAACCTACTGACTGATTTTTTTTGACTCTGGGCATGTACAGTAGTGCTTATGTTAATAATGAGTTGTATCTGAATGGTGAAGCCCCACTTGGAGACAAGGGACTGAATGAAATGCACTTCAGAGCTTCCTCACACTGGTAAGAAGGGGAGACCCTAGAGAGATGCAGAAAGAATAGATGGCTGACTGTCTCAGCTGAATTGCACTTTGTCTAGCATGGAGGCAGGGGGCTAGGGCACATATGGGGGGGCCCCCAGGATTCCAGCAGCCTTCATTTCTGGCTTCCTACTGTCTCCCCCCTGCCTGTCTGGTCCAGCTCAAAGGTCTCCTTCTATGAATGTGTTAGTAGGGGGCGGGGGGTGGGGGGAGAGGGAAGGGAAACGTCTAGCGGGGAATTGTAGGCTTCAGGAGGCAGAGAGACAGGGACTATTTCCAGTCAGGTACTCAAGGATGGGTGGGCCAAGGGGGTAGCTATTGGAAGTCCTTGGTGTTTACTTGTGAGATCTATCAGTCCTGTGTTGTTGCAGGGTAACTTGAGAGGCTACCCCACACTAACTTTGATGCCAATTTGCCTTGGGCCTCTTCTTCCGGCCACGACTCCAGGACAACCACCGGGAGGTCAGGCCTCCTTTCTTTCCTCACCCAAGAAAATACCAGAGAAAAGGCAATCTTTCACAGTCAGAACTGTAGTACAGCCTCACCATTCAGTCTGCTCCGGCCCTCTGTTTGCCTTGACTTCCATCCCCTCACTAAGGGGACACCCAGCACCTTCCTCTCCTGAAGGAAGGAAAACAGAGATGCTGATAAGAGGTGGCCTTATCTTAGCAGGTCCTGGTCACAATAAGTCATGTGTGCTGGGTGGGGTGGGGAGACCAAAGGTCTGAGTCTGAGTACCAGGTGGGAGACTGGGGCAGGAGGTCCAGACCCCAACTCAGGAGAGTAAGTTTAATTATGCTGAAGGGCAGTCTTTACATTTTCTAAGTGTGAAAAGCATCTCTAATATTTGTCCTTATAGGATTTAGAGCTGGAAGTGACCTTGGAATCAAGTGGTCCAACCACTTTTTACAATTGAAGAAACTGAGGCCAGCAGACATGAAGGGATTTTGCCCAAGGTCATACAGGAAATAGATAGCAGAATTGGAAGCACCTCCTTTAATCTTCACCAAGTCCTGGGAGGTAGATGGAGCAGGCAGAATGGTCACTGTGGAACAGATGAATTGCCCTAAGAAAATCGTGTTAGGCATTCAACCTCCTAATTGGATATATTGGGAAAATAAAGCTCAGAGAAGCTGCTAACTGATTTGCCCATCACTCAGGGAATGAGAGCAGAGCCTAGATTAAAACCCAGGTCTTCTGAGTCCAGTTCTCTGAATCAGAGTGCTCCATATCCTGCCCACACCTCCCAGATATGTAGCTTCTCCCAAACATGCCTGAAATCACTGGGGTCAGCCTCTTCGGCTGCCATCCCTCCATGCCTGCCGAGGCCCTCTCCTGTGAATAAAGGGACTATTTTGCTCCTGTGATCAGGCCGCATGGCTCACGGCCCTTGATTCCCACCCCCAACACACGCGCATACACATACACACACACACAGAGCTCAGTCACCCACTCGCTGTTTGGTAAAAGTCAATAAGAGCATTTGAAAAGTCTTTCTGTGTGGAGAATCTGTTTGGATAGGAGCAGGAAATGGGGAACTGGCGTATAGGTAGAAATATTAATGAAGCTTGTTATAAAGGCTCCATTCAAGTCTTTCAAAATAAATAGGGCTCTTGTCGGACTGGCCAGTTATCTGCCAAGTTCAAGAATGTGGTTGGAATTGTATTTAAAAAATAGAATTTAAAGGGCTAAGGTGGTGAGTTAAATGGCCTAGTTATCTAACATAAAGCCAAGCACACCCACTGGAATGCCAGTTAGAGAGGACAAGATTTTGCTGATGTTTGGGAAGAAATGCTAAGACTTGAACTTGTCCTTGTCCTAGGAGAAGGAGGGAGAGAGAAACCTTAGGATAAAGGAAAGGTGCTGTGCTCTCTGCTGTGTTCTCCCAGCTTAGGGGCGACTTGAAAGGATGGTGTTGAAGTGCAGAGGGGGAGGGAGAAAGGAATCTGCCTGGATCTGGTTGTAGACCACAGAAAGGATTAAGTGGACTTGATACTCAGGAGGCTGTGCTGAAGAACTGACAGGATAGGGTTTTTCTGTGGGGTGTCGCCTCACTGGAACAACTATGGCTCCCTACCCTTCACCCAACCTTCAGAGATTTGGCTGCCCAGCCCTGGGCTTAACAGAGTCCTTAGCTTTCAGTAAACTGTTCAATGAAGACTTAATAAATGGAATGGAAAAGGAACTAGGACATTTGTTAACTTGCAGTCAATGAGCTTCCTCAATGGCATCTGAAAAGCCCTACTGTTGCTGGGGTAAGCTTATATCAGGTGGAGATTCTAGTTACAGGTCACAGGAACCTGGCAAATTTGGAGGTCAGGGTCCAGGACAACAAGGCTATGTTAGGAGACCTAAGCTACAAGAGACCGGAGTTTATAGCTGTTTGCTAATTTTTGCATGAGTCTGAGAAACAGGACTCCTCAGAGTCTATTTTTGGTTGGAGAAAGAGTAATAGACCCTTTTCCTCTTTGACCTTCCAAAGGGGATGATCCATGTTTACTAGAGACCCTTGGTCAATGCAAATAGAGATGTAGTAGAAAAAGTTCTGCTTTAAAGGGGTTAGAGTATGAATCTCTAAGGAGTCATGGGTCAGGGCTAGAGGTCTGCCCTCATACTCCAAATGATAAATGAAGTAATAACAGCTAGCAGGTATAGAGTGCTTCAGTATTGCAAAGTGCTTTATAAATATTATCTCAATTAATCTTTGCAGTAGTCCTGGGGTGTAGATGATGTTATTATCCTCAGTTTACAGATGGGGAAACTGAGTCAGAGAGTGGTTAAATGACTTGTTCAGGATCACACAGCTAGTAAGTCTGAAGGAGTCAGGTCTTGCTGAGTCCTGGTTCATGTTCTGTCCACTGTGCTGCCTACCTACTTTTCCTCTATCACAATACTTGATTACTGGCCGGGAGGAAATTACAGACATTTTTCATCACCCCTGGGATCCAGGAGGCAGGCACATATTCATGAAGGTTTTCTCTCACCATCATTCTCTGAATACCAAACTGAGTGGTGCTAGGAAGTGAAAGTGACAGTGGACATTCTGAGCCCCATTTCATAACTGGTCATTCTAGGTCTCTCAGTTTATCTACTGACGAAATGGGTAAAATGACTGTGTAAGATGGAGTAAAGTACACCTTGCAATCTATTCTCACTGGGCATGATCAGGTCCAATTTATCCATGGTCATCAGACAAGTTGGATTAGGTAGGATAAAGGGGATTTCGTGCCAAATTGGAGAAATTCTTAAGTTTGTTTTCAATTTCCTTCCCTATCCCCATAGCTGACCCAGACATTCCATCATCATCTAGGCTCCTTCCATTAGCTCTAGACCTTAAGGTTTCCATCATCCTATAAGGACCTCAAATGAAAAAGGATACTTGTCTGCCATTTCTCTTCCTGAATTGCCCTGACTAAATGTGAATCTAAAAGAGTGAGGAAACATATCTTTTCTTTCCCCCTTTTCCTTTTGAAGGGGTAAATTTCCTTCTGAAATGCTCAGTATTTTCCTTCATCTCTTTCACTTACACCCATATCTGCCTTTCTACTTCTGTAACATCCCCTTGCCTGATACTTCATCCTTCCTCCCCTCTCTGCCTCCCCAAGCCCTACTAACTTCAAGATCCATCTTGAGGACCATTTCCTCTTAGAAGCCTTCTCTTACCTTGTTACCATGGAGTAATCTCACCCTTCTCTAAGAATGAGGTGATCTCACTGAGCGAAATGAGCAGAACTGAGAGAACATTGTACACAGTAACAGCCACATTGTGCAGTCACTGACTTTGGTTGACTTGGCTCTTCTCAGCAACGCAAGGATCTAAGACAACTCCAAAAGACTCACAATGGAAAATTCCACCCACATCCAGAGGAAGTATTATGGAGTCTCAGTGCAGATGAAAGCCTACTACTTGATCTCCTTTTCTTTTGTTGTTTCTTTTTTCTTTTTCATAGTTTCTCCCATTATTTCTAGTTTTTCTTTATATCATGACTAATGTGAAACTATATTTAATATGAATGTATAAGTAGAGCCTATATCAGATTGCACACCATCTTGGGGAGAGGGAAGATAAGGGAGAAAGAAAAAATTTAAAACTCAAAATCTTATGGAAGTGAATGTTTAAAACTAAAATTAAATAAATCAATTATATTTTTTTAAAAAAGAATGAAGTGATCTCTAAGGTTCCTTTCAGCATCGATGTCTTATTTTTCTAAAGTTCTAGATTGCATGGTTCATCCTTGTAAGTAATATAAGAGATGAGAGAGAATGGGTATTGAGGGTACTTGGCAGAGCTAAGACTAAAACCAAGTCTAACTCCCAACCAATTACCAATTACTATAACTGATTGGTCAGCTAACTAACTAATCAACCAACCAATAAATCAATCAATATCAGTAAACTTTTTATTACATATTAATGTTATTATCTATGATTTTATCATATTATCATAATATACTTTAAAGTTTTACTTTTATTTCATTCATTTTATTTTGTCATCATATAATAAGTTTATTAGTATATTAAATTATTATTAACACCCTACTATGTGCCAAACACTGTGCTAGGGATACAAAGAAGAAAAGAAAATTGTATTTCTCTTGGGGTGTTGGGGTGGAGAGGAGAAACATATGTATAAATAAGAATATACAAAATAAATACATGGTAATTGGTATTGAAACAAAGGGAATCAGATGAAGTTTCATTTATGCTGAAGGTGGTAAATGAGCTGAGTTGTGATTAGAGATTCTAAGATATATATGTATGTATATGCATATCTATTATATATGTCAAACATAAATACATTGTTGTGTTCTAAAACTCTTTTGTGCCCCATAACTATACCGATAGCTCTTTGAGGTTAGGACCTGTTGTCTTCTCTTGTATTCCTTGTATTGTCCCAAAGCATCGGGTTCACATTTGGTGCTTAATAAATGCTTGCAGGCTTCCTGCTTTCTAGAATGAGAAATGCATAACGACAAAATTGCAATCTTGTTTGGTTGCAGAATGCCTAGGGGTCATCTTCTTGAGAGCTGGAGGGTAGGGCTCCCCTTGACTGAACTTCACAAAGTCAGAGTTTGTCCCACGCCCTCCCACCTTGGGTGGGAGAGTGAGTCAGGCTTTCTCTAACCCTTAATTCTCAATATTCCCTTCTTTTTGAACTGATTTTTCCAGCTTGGAAAATCTGAGCAGAGTTAAAAATCTTTGCTGGCCTCAGTGCACACTAGCATACACACACACACACACACACACACACACACACACACACACTCATTTTCTCACCAAATGCTGCATCAGTCAGTGGTTGAGGATGGCACCAGATGGTGTGATAATTAACACCCCCTGAAAATAGGAGATGCCCAGGAGGGACACACAGATGAAGCACTCTCTTCAGGAGACGAAGGGGATCATTCCAACAGGCTCACCTTGTTGGATGCCTCTGTTTTATGGAAGTCCTGGTGGTTGAAACACACCCTGGTCCAGTGTGGGTACTTTGGCCCTCAGGTGACGGACTCATCCCAACAGCCACAGTGGCCTCTCTCTCCCTGCCCTTATTTTACAAACTTCAGGGTGACTCACCCGGGCTTTTAATAGCTGGCCACCTCCCTCAGTGGCCTCTGTGTGGGGCTAGTGTGTGGAAGATGTTAATCCAGAAACAGTGAAGCTAACAAGGGGTGCCAAGCCCCCGTGGTTGGCAAGGAGGCTAGTAAAATGCCCTGAAGGGCACAGAGGCAGGACAGAGAAGCCAAGTCCTTCCTTGGCTTCTGGATTTGACCCCTGGATGGTCTCCTAGGCTTAGGGTAAGATGCCCAAATAGGTACTCTTCAAGGATTATTCCAGTGACCCCTGCCCCAACAATACCCAGGGGATAGACATTTAATCCCCTTTTTCTTAAAGTAGAGGCAGAAAAAACAAAATGTCTACATACCTCTCCTTGGATTGGTTATGGGGATCTGAGTCTGGGGTGGGGGAAGCCTCTCTGACTCACTGGCCACTAGGATTATCCTGGCAGCTCTTGGGCTCATTGGGCTGTGGTGTGCTGCAGAATCAGGTCAAAGTACAAGAGTGGGAGGTAAACCTTTGGAGAGGAAGAGTGGTGGAAAGAGCATCATAGCATCAACTTTTCCATCTGAGCAATGGGGCTAATTCCTACTCTTACCTAGAACTAAAAAACCACAGAATGTTGGAGCTGGAAGGGAAGGTAGGGGTCACCTTGCCAAGTGCCCTCATTTACAGATGTGGAAGCTGAGACTCAGAGGAGGGACATGACTTGTTCATAGTCACACAAATATACAGACACAACTAGTAAGTGGTAAATCCCCAGATGTAATTCTAGTCTTTCAACTTCTATGCTATGTTTCTTTTAAAAGAGAAGGGAAAATAAGAAACTGTATGGGACTCGGGGGGAAGGAGACCATCTAGACTTCATCTGATGGCGTGGGTACTGACATGACACAGGGCACAGATGGAGAGAACTGCAACAGTGCCCCCCGGGTGGGTCTTGATTGAGGTCAGTGGCTTGACCTATGTCATCGAAGGCATTTGAGGTGGAGGGAGAGGCATGGAGGGAGGCACGGAGTCCTGTGGGAAGGAAACAAAGGGGGCAGTCAGGCTGGGACGGTGAGTGGGTGGAGGGCCAGGGAGCTGGTGGGGCTAAGTGAAGGGTGGGGGCATGGCTGTGGCTGGGAAAAGGTTGGGTGGGACCCAGCTGTGGTGGCAAGGTGACGTGTGACCAACAACAAGGCCAAAAACATGTAGGGTAAGAAAACCCACCAACTCCCAGAGAGAAGATAGCAGCAATGTGTGTGCTATTGAAATCAGGAGTAAGAGTCCTATCTGACCCTGGCTGACAGCCAGACAGTTCTGTAGCACACCAAGCAGGCTTTAAATACCTTTGTCCCTCAAGCATCTTGACTTACACTCTGGTGTGACTATTCTTTATTTAATAGTGGGCAACCCAGAATCATCAGGAAAGCTAGAGACATTCTGGAGGAACCTACCCTACTAAACAGAAATAGGGGAGATTCGCTCAGCCTAAGAACTGTCAGCTATTGTGTATGATGACTTCTATCTAGTTTCCCTGTCTTCAGATCCTCCCCGGCCCATCCTGCCCAGGCTGTCAAATTCATCTTCCTAAAACACAACACTGATGAGGTCCCTCTCTGCCTCAAAAACTTTCTATGGTTCCCCATTGCTTACCATATGTAGTCCAAACTCCTCAGTCTGACATTTGAGATCAGATACAATGTGACTCAAAGCGGTGTTGTGAGCAAAGTGTTTTGTTGGTCTTGGTTGGTTGCTTGGTTATTGTCCTTTACTCTCAAAGAAGACCAAAATGACATAACTATGTTCGAGTTAAGTTACAATGTGTCTAACTGTGGCGGATCAGACCAATAGGAACTCGGAAGGCTCTACCACAGGTCGGGCACAAATAGTCTGCATGAACATTTGGAGTGGATACTCTGAATTTGCCTATCTCACATTTTTTTTGACCTACTTCAACTCTGCTTTGCTGTTTTGTTGACCTTAAAGGAACTACAAAGCTCTAGCTTTATCTTAGGCTGCTTCTCTGAAAGCACGCATCCTCCATGCCCACCAGTCTGATGTCCTCATTACCCCCCTTCTCTCTGCACTACCTTATGTTTTCCCACTTCTTTGCTTTTGTTACTTTATGGATCAGCTTAGACACCACCTCTTTTATGAAGATTTACCTCTATTAACCATGTGCCAATTTGGGCCCTGGTCCCTGAAAAGATGGATGAGGTTCACCTTGAGGGTCTCTCAATAATCATTTCTATGGTTATTTTGGACCAGGCCAAAGAACACTTGAGAACGTTGGAATTAGACTTATCAACTTATCCAAAGTTCCATCTGGAAACATTAAAGCTGGCCTTATATCTATCCAAGGGCCCTTAGTTCCCTTGTAAATATTTAGGCTAATAGGATATTGGATAGAGGATGTGTTTTATTTAACCTGACCAAAACTCAGAACATACTTGTGTCTTGGCCCTGCAAAAATCAGTAAAATTCTCTTTCTCTTTCTTAAGGGTATCAATTGCTCTCCCCTCTGATGGGTCCCACTTTCCTTCTGAGCCTAGAGCTATCTAAGAGAGCATTTAGGTTGCTTTGGGGGGCATATGATTTCCAGCTGTGCTAATCCTTTTTTTGTCTTTGGAATAGATAGACAATATAGAAAGAGAGCCTCTTTCTAGATTTATGTGAGACAAGGATCTGTGTCTCATCTCTTACCTTCTCTCATCAAGGCTCCAAATCTCTTTCCTTTCTTATCAAGGCTACATTTCTGCCTTAGGTGCACGTGATTCTCTATAGAAATAGCATTAGCCTGGAGGTCTCCATAGGCTATACAACCCACTCTTCCTGTATCTGTCCTTCTCAGTTTTTGTGTTTACCTCTTGGATGTGCCCATGTCTCCCTCCTGCATCTGTCTGTGACTTTCTCTTCTATCTTTGTCTTCTCCTAAAAGCCAGGCTAACTTTCTGGAATCTATTATTAATATAGGGTCAACTTGATGAACATCACAGCTGTTTCCTGACCAAAGGATATATTGGTCAGGCTATGAGGAAGAATATTGAGAATTCATGCCTTACCCAGAGAATTCTAACCCTCCTCAGAAGATAGTAGAGGGGAAAGAGATCATAGCCTGATTCCTATGGGTGCCTGCTTGCTACACCCAATCCTCTTAGATTGAAGTAATTTTTCCCTTCTTGAATCTCTGAGAGCACCTTGACCTGATCCTCCATGTTTATCCCATTCCAATTTTTATTGTAGTTATTTTTGTGCCTGTCTTATCATCCTTTTCTCTTCATTTGCCCAGCAACTAGCAGAGGATGCACATAATAGGCAGTTATTGAATGAATACTCATTGAAATAGGTTGAATTGAAATGAACTGGCCATGTCCACATGGTATGCCCTTTCTCTTCTCAAATTTCTACTCATCCTTTAAGACCAAATTCAGGGAAGCATAGGAAGACTTATATGAATCAATGCAAAGTGAAGTAACAGGAACAAGAAAAACAATATACATAATGACTATGACAACGTAAATGAGATGACCAATGACAAAACAATAGAACCTGAATGTTGTGAAATTATATGACTAAGCTTGACCCAAAGAAGTGATATGAGAAGGTGCCTTATCCTTTGCAAAGATGAGGGCTTTGAGGTGTAAACACTGTGGGTAATATAAGAATTATATGATATCTTGGTTGGGTTTGCAGACTATTTTTCCCTTCTTTTAATTGATTATTCTAATTTATTTAATTTTTCATTTTTATTTATTCTTATTCTCTGGATGGGTAAAGGCTAAGGGATTCATGAGGAAATGTAGGTAACAGAAAAAACCAAAAGATATTTAAACAAATTTATTTTAAAAAATAAGATCTAATTCACATAATTTCCTCCTCTGTGAAACCTTCCCAGACCATCCCATCAGTAGTAATCTTTCCTTCTCTGAACTCCTGCAGATCTTATGTCTGTATCATTCATTAAGTGTTCGGTGGGTTTTAACTATGTACAGATTTTTTTTGCATTGTACTTCTGTAAGAGTAGGGGATCAGTTTAATTCCATCAGTCAATCTCCCCACCCCATTTAAAATAACTTACAAAATACTCTAGCTCTGATACTTTTATCAGGTGAGAACACCTCTACTGAACCAATTCAAGGCATTAAATTAATGCACACCCTGTGGGTTTTCTATAAAATAACAAACTAACCCAGCACCTGGATGTTTGAGTGTCTGGCAACTTGGAAGAGAGAAAAGTCCCAGCCAAGCCCCTGAGAAGGAATTGCTTGGTGTTCGAGGAGGGGGAAGAGAGAAGAAAGAGAGCTTGTCTTCTCACCCTCACCTTGATTGAAGGAAGACCTTGGGAACTTCACAGGGTCAGAGGATGTGGACTTCTCATCAGCATCCTGGCAATGTTCCTATAATAGCAATGACTGGTGGTGATTCCAAGATAAGCTAGGCACTCTAAGGAAAGGCTCCAGGACCACCAGGTGCCCGGCAGAAAGTCACTCTATACCTAAACAGAACTTCAAGAGAGCTTCACCAAGGGGTAGAAGGACTTCTGGCAAAAGCGTTTCTAGAAACTATGTTACCCCCCTTTTTCACTCTAAGCTTTAAGACCAATGTATCTTAGACTACATATGGACCTGTAAGAGAATGTGACTCTGCTTTGGTGGATACGTTTGTATCCACACTTCTTACTATGCAAATATCTTACTTAGCAAATATCCATTTCTAAAAGCTAATTAAGTTTGGCTGGGGGAATACATCAGTACAGGCTCATGAGCTATAACGTTAGAAAACCATAGTTTGGCCCTAGGAGTTAACTCTCAGAACCCCGAAGAAGATTGGAATTTCCTCTTTCTGGTCACTTGACAAGCAGGAGGTGGGAGATGTGTCAGTTACATGCTACACCTGTTTAACTTTTTACCTGCTTAATCCCTATCTCCCCCAAGTAGATAAGAATCTCCCTGATGACAGTTGTTGAGTCATTTCAGTCATGTCTGACTCTTCATAACTCCATTTGGAGTTTTCTTGGCAAGAATACTGGAGTAGTTTGCCATTCCTTTTTTAGCTCATTTTACAGATGAAGGAACTGAGGCAAACAGGGTTAAGTGACTTGCCTAGGGTCACACAGCTAGTAAGGCTGGATTTGAACTCAGGTCTTTCTGACCCCAGGGCAAGCATTCTATCCACTGTGCCACCTAGCTGCCCTTCTGATGACAGAGGCTGTGCCTTATTAATCCCTGTATGCTTTGAAGACATGACCTTGCATATAGTGGGTGCTTGGTAAACGTTTGTCAAGGGTACAGGGGCTGCAATAATAACAAATCATATTTATAGAACAGTTCAAAGCTTATGAAACATTTTCCTCCCAGCAATCTTGTGTGCTAGGCAGGATTGGCATCGCTACTTCTATTTCATATTGATGTTTTTGGGGAAAGACCACTATGAAAATAATGGCAACCTATAGAAGATGAAGAGATGAATAAAGTCTATGAAGGACCCTCCAAATTAAATTAGCATATACTTTGATATTCAGTGACTTTGATGTCAAACTAGGAATACATAGTGAGTAAAGATGGTGAGAACTACATTAGGAAATATGGGTGAGGAATAAGGAATGAGAGAGGCTGAAGATGTGCTACATGGAAGTCTTATGTCTATATATGAACACTTGCTTTGAGAAAGAATCAAAAAGTGCTGGACATGGCAAGCATTGAATAATAATATCCTAAAAAGTAGAGCTTATTTTTTTTTAACTGACAGCAAATTCCTTGTTACTGATGGGAGGAGTCAACTCTGAACAGTACTTGTCTATGTATAGTCAGACTAATGACTTGCTAGAGCAAAGATAAAAAAAATACTGCAAAGCTAGGATAGAAATGAGAAAAAGATGTGGCATACAGTTAAAACAACTCCATCCTGACAAATCCAAACAAGTTATTGCTAATTTTTTTTAAAAAATAAGATATAGGAAGAAGATAAGACATAGACTTGGACTATTTGGAGTTTAAATGGAAGTTTTACCAATGTAAATCAGCTATCATAACAAGGAGGCCAAAATAACCTAAAAAGCCTTTTTATTAGCAAACACTTGGCTCATTTGCCAAGTGAAGATATACAGCAGCCAAGAGCAAGGCTGGTTTAATCCTACATTGAAGCATGATGGAAGATTATGAGCAGTAATGCCTCATAAAACATAGAAACAGTGAAGGTTAAAACTAGTTTAAAGAAAGCTTGGTGAGAAAGTCAGCTAAGCCAAGTCATTCAGAGTTCACCTAAGGATAAAAATGAAGCACGAAGAGATAGAATAAAAAGGTAAAATTTCTGTAAAGATTTTTATAACAAACATTTTTCACCTTCAAGGAGTGTATAACTACCACAATTGGACTTTCACGTCATAATCCCAGAAGTGTTTCTTTAGAAGAGCTAGAAATGCCAATAAAGAGAACAAAGACGGGGAGAGTCACTGGATTAGACAAAGTCATGGAGAGAGGGTCCATGTTGGAGGTAACAGTAACACAATTATGAAGGTGTTGAGCAATCATTTTTCAAATGGGCCGGCTATGTGAGGAAGATAGTAACCTTTCTGAAGGTCACTGTAGGAATTCAGAATAAAGGTTGCTAGCTCCAATGCATGTGCACGATGGATGGAGCACTGGACTGGGAACCAAGAAAACTCATCTTTCTGAGTTCAAATCTGGCCTCAGATATTACTAGCTGTGTGACTCTGGGCAAGTCACTTAAACCTACCTCAGTTTCCACATCTGTATCGTGAGTTGGAGTAGAAAATGCCAAACCACTCCAGTGTCTTTGCCCAGAAAACACCAAATGGGTTCAGAGAGTCAGACATGACTGAACAATACCAGCTCCAATGCCCTTAAGTGACTCCATGAGGCTTGTTATAACCCAGCAGTAGTTTATATGACCATGGAGCTAGTTTCCAGGGACATGATGGAAAGTGAAAGGAATTTTTAATCCAGATATTAATTGCGTCTGAAATAATTCCCAACCCAGACCTGAACAAAAATCTTGTCTGTCATATTCCCAACAAGGGGTCATTTGGCCTTTCAATGAAGACCTTCAGTTAAGGGGAATGATAACCCCTGAGATTGCACAATGCACCTTGGGATAGCTTGGATGGTCATGATGTTTTTCCTAAACGTATCTGTGAAATTTCCTCCCACTGATCTTTGTTTTCGCCTAGGGACAGGGGGAGAAACCCTGCCATGTACAATGAGAGTGATCTTGAGCAATTTTATTAACTTTTTTAGGCCTCTCCTAGAGGATAGTCCAAACTTCTCAGTTAATAGATGAGGAAAGTGAGAGGATTGGCCTTTGATATCCCTTCCAAAAAATCTACTAGGGGGAAATACCAAAGGCTTAGAAAAAAAGCCAGACTTCATAAATTATGAAAAAAGTCCACTGGAAGAGCAAGTCCTTCTGAACTACAAATCTACTTTTAATCAGCCAATCAATCATTCAATAAGCATCTATTAATACTTACTATATGCCAGGCATTGTGCTAAATGCTGAAGATACAAAGACAAAAATGAAACAGCCCCTCAAGAGGCTCGTATTCTCTTAGGGGATCAGCTACATACACATAAGTATGAAATGCGCACAAGGCAAAATCCATGTGTGTAATTTTAACAGGAGCGCACTAGCAGCTGGGGAAAGTCTCCGTGTAGGGTGCTCCTTGGCCTGAGCTGTGAAGGGAGCTGGGGATTCTAAAAGGCAGAGGAGAGGACAGAGTACATTCCAGATAGGGGGTGCCTGGCTCAGAAAGGGGAATGCTGGGTATGTAGAATGACAAGTAGATTTATTGGAATGGACAACCCAGTGAGTGAAGGGGAGTTCTGTGTGATAAGCCTGGAAAGAGATGCTGGAGAAAGATTATGAAGGGAAGCTGCTTGAGCAGAAGAGGGCCATGGGCTCTAGACTATTACTTTGGTAACTCTGGGGAGGGTAGATTGAGAATGGAGAGACTGCAGGCAGGGAGACCAATCTGGAGGCTTCTGCTTTTTGGATGATTGGTAGATGTTGTGGCAAAATGAATCTTATGATTTAACTAACACAGCCAATAATGCCCATCTTCCATGTGGATATACATGTCTTGGTTAAAATTTCCTTTTTAGTTGTGACAGTAATTTTAACCAAGTATCAGAATAACCTGAATCTAGAACCAGACCTTTGAATAATTATTTCACAAAAATGTTAAACCAAGATTTTAAAAATTAATGAAGCATTTTCCATCATATTGCTCTTAATCACATACAATAAAAGTAATATTTAGGGAGATGAAAAAAGTTTTTTTGTACTGTTAATAAATAAAAGCGTTAAAATATTCTTTATTTCATCTTTATCTTATCTCCTTTAAATTTCCATTTTTGAATGTTTCATAATATATGTCTGATTTAGTAGCACGTGTATGTAATTTATGAATACATTTACATATGTTGGGGATTCACACCTCAAAAATGTTTTACTGATGGGGCACTCTATCCAAAAAGTTTGGGAGTTATTGATTTAGGCAAGAGGCTTGAACTAAGATGGAAGTCATGTGAGTAGCAAGAAAAGAAGAGATGCCAGAGTTGTGGAAGTGGAATTGACAAGATATGGCAACTTATTTTATATAGAGGTGAGAGGGAAGGGTTGAAGATAACTCTGAGCTTTCAAACCTGGGTAGTAGCAGCAGCAGCAGCAGCAGCAGCAATAGTAGTAGGAGTAGAAGTAGTAACTAGTATTTATACAGTGCTTTGTGGTTTACAAAGAATTTCACAAATATTTCATTTTCCCCACAACATCTCTGGGAGGCAGATGCTATCTTACATCTGTAGATAGGAGAAGAAAACCTAATCCCCATTTAACAGATGAGGAAACGAAGGCAGACAGAGATTACAGGTAAGCCCAGGATCATATTAGTAGGTGACTGAGGCAAGATTCAAACTCAGGTTTTTCTGACTCTAAGTAATTGGTTAAGTGGGTAACTGGGACAGTAATGGTGCTGCAACAGAAACTGGAAAGCTAGAAAGTATTGTGGATTTGGGTGAGAAGTGTCGATACTTTCCCAACTACAGGAAGTGTTGACAAGAATAATTAAGATGCAAATCAAAAGCACCCTCAGTGAGGTTATGGTTACTAGTAGGGAACAGACAGGTATTCACACAAGAGATATTTCCTAGTAAACCAAATCTTTATTAACACACCGTTGAATGAAAGATATAGAGAATATGAGTCGGTTGTGCTTAGTGTTGATTATAAAAAAGCTTATGTTTCATTAAAGGAAAACACCACCTGTAAAGCTCCCTTTCAATAAGGGCTCTTCCATCCATCTGTCCATTCATCCATTCATTGATTCATTCATTCATCTCCCTATCCATCCAAAGAATTCAAGATTCTTTGAAAAATATAACAGAAATAGCCTTCTCTGACAACCCTTTGATCACTAATATGAAGCAAGGCTTAAAAGAGAAAGATCTCTGCTTGCCAAAGATGTCACTCACTGTCACAGAGGAGATCCAGGACAGAGTCCAAATTAAGGAGGGGTTCTCCAGATGCCCCTGTTCGTAGATGACATCATGCCACTGTCATTCATCCCTGGAATTTTGTTTTGTTGCGTTACAATAACTTTAATCTTTGTCTTTGCTGCTTCTCACAGAAATACTGGACATGATCAGTGTGTATTGTTCCAGGGGTGTGGGCGAGGACAGGAAAATTATTTGGTCTTAAACTGTACGGTCTGATGGGAAAGCATGTAGAAGGCCCCTTCAGACTGGGGCCAAAGTACAGAAAACTCTCCCCTTTCATCCCATCCTTCCCCAGACTAACGTCAGTCCCACCCCATGAGGGAAGAAAATGGGTGCCAGATCCCTCAGTCTTGGGCTATCTTCCTATAATCCCCCAAATGAGGGAAGGGAGGCAACGTCTGTCCATCTCATGGTGGATAAAGCATTGGAATTGGAGTCAGGAAGGTCTGAGTCAAATTTGATCTGAAACACTTAGTAACTGTGCGACTTTGGGCAAGTCACTTAACTCTACCTCAGTTTCCTTGGTTGTAAAATGGAGATAATAATAGCACCTAGCTCTCAAGGTTGTTGTGAAGATCAAGTGAGATGATATTTGTAATATTTGTGATATTAGTACAGTACCTGGTATATAAATGCTTTTTTCTTTCCTTTTCCTTTCCTACTTTGATGAGGCATTTTGCATAAAGTGAAAAGACTTAAAGGGTACCAAATTCTGGGCTATATCTATAGGTGCCTTCTCTCCACTCCCACCTCCATCTCTCAGGGAGGGAAACCTTGGGAGAAGAGGGCCTCATTTTTCCTTTCATTTTAGGATCTAAACCTAGAAAATTTCCTGGAAAGATCCATAAGCATGCAAATGACTTTGACCTAACTACTCTCTCCTCCAATCCCCTATTTCCCCAAGAAAAACTTGGATGAACTAGATGAAGAATGCCTACTGCTCACGCAGCAAAGTAAAGCAGCCAGGCAATACAGTAAATAGAATACTGGGCCTGAGTTCAGGAAGACTCATCTTCATGAGTTCAAATCCAGCCTCGGACACATACTGGCTCTGTGACTCTGGGCAACTCACTTAACCCTGTTTGCCTCAGTTTCCTTATCTGTAAAAATAAGTTGGAGAAGGAAATGGCAAGCTACTCTGGGATCTCTGCTGTGAAAACTACAAATTAGAGGAGAAGGATGAAGAGTTGAGCACAAGTAGAGCAAGGGGTCTGGAGCCAAGAAGACCTAAAATCAAATCCAGCCTCAGACACTTACTAGTTGCGTGACCCTGGGCAAGCCACTTACTCTCTGTTTGCTTCCATTTCCTCAATTGCACAATGGAGATGATAATAATAGCGCGTGCCTCTCACTGTTGATGTGAGGATCAAATAAGGTAATAATCATAAATATTGTGCCTGGAACATAGGAGATGCTTAATAAATGCTTATATATAAACCCTCCCAAACTTATGAACCCTGTCCATCCCAATAAATTGTAGACTTTGGGAAGACAGTGCAAATTGAGTTGTGTCCATTGTTAAATAGGAAAAAGACAGCAGGCTGCATTGCCTTCGGGAAATTTCAAAGACATTTTAATAACCATTTCCTATAATCTACCAGTTGTGCTGCATGACTTGGAGTCATAGAACACTATAATTTCCAAAGAACTACGAAGCTGCCCCTCTAGGCTCACTCTTGTAACTCATCCTCCCAATGGTAGGTTGGGTCCCCAGACCTGCTTCCCTTTGGGTTCCTAAGAGGTCACTGAGATTTCTATTGCTATCACACATGAGTCTCTATCTGATATGTTCCTCTCAATATTGAGCGATCACTTGATATCAATTGGTTTCTACAAAGACATGTTTATGGAGAAGCAATGAGGAGGACAAAAGACAAAGGCTTCACCCTCATCTGGAAGCCTCACTTTCCCCTAACACGCAATCAGTCCAGAGTACAATGGGTACACACTTAAAGCAGAAAGATGAGGAGACACAAAGCATGGTAGAACGATAGCTGCAGATACCCGGTCGTAGGTGTCTTTTTCTCCCTTTGTGGAATCCCCAGGTATTTCAAAGCTCCCCAGGGAAGACAGGCATGGAAAATCTGCATGAACCTTTTGTGCAAACCCTCAGTTCCACTTCATCAGCCAATTAAAAGACTCATCACGGTGCCAGTCCCCTCAGCCACTTACGACGAGGAGAAGATTTCTCAAGCTTCCACATGTTGGATTGGGAGAGATTGGAAGGGTACACTTGAAACAGTCAAGTAGTAGGTGAAGTTGGAAAGCTGGGGAGGGCATAGTAAAGTGAGGTAGTTAGAGGGTACAGTTGTGAGAGTTCTGGACCTGAGGTCACCAAAGCTGGTCTCAGATAATTACTAACTGTGTGATTCTGGGCAAATTATTTTAACCTCTTTTGTCTGTACCCACTTGTAAAATGGGTATGATAATAGTGCCTACCTCCCAGGGCTGGTGTGAGAATAAAATGAGATCATATTTTTAAAGCACTTAGCAAATCTTAAAGCCATATATAAATGCTAATGAAACAGTTCTTACTTTATGTTAAGTGAACCTTTCCACAGACCTCTAGGAAAAGTGATTTTTATGCAATGTGAAATTGAAGGGAGGAAAGGAGTCAGGAAAGGGAGGGGACCAGTACATAATTCAAAGCCATGTGGGAGCCAGGGACAGAGAATTGAGAGCAAGAGGAGGAACACTTGGCCAGGCCCATCATGTGGAGGCCTGGCTGGAACTGGGAGGAAGAATGTGGGGCCAGACACAGACACAGGCAGGACAGGACTGGCAACAATATGGACCAATGGAAAATTGACAGGCATGGCCTGATGTGTGGGCACAGAGGGGCAAAGTTCTCCACTTTCTGCAGCACTGGAACCCCCAATCCCACAGCAGCATTGGGGTCAGGGGTCATTCTTCTGCTTTCACTTTTTTTTGGGGGGTCATGTAGGAGGCCAAAGAACCAAGCATAAAGTTTACATAGGTGTGTGTGGTGTTTTTTTTTTTTTGCAATGAGAATGTCTTTCATAATTCTGAGGCTGAATTTGAGTAATGCACCTTTTCATAAAGCAAGAATGGTTTGCAATTATTATTATTATTCTTAAAATAAAGGTTAACCAGGACCTGATAGAAATACCGGGTGTGAAGTGAGGCAGTTATCAGTCAGGAAAGTGCAGAAGTTCTGGAGATGAAAGGCATGGTCTCTGGTGGCCAGGCAGTTGGCCCAGCTTTCCAGAAGATGGTAAGAGTGTAGGGAATGAAGTAAAGCATGACTGGGCTTTGACTGAAATAGTGATAAAAGACACAGATCTGTTTAAGTATTTAACTATCCCTATTTGACACCTGAGCAATGGAGCTGCAATAGCGTGGGGTGAGTGGGACTTTGTCCAAGGGTGCTAACATGGAATCCTGATTTCCTCTCCAGGGGTGTATGTGGAAGGTAGAGGTATGCTTCCTTCACTAAGCCTGGTTTTCTGATTCTCTTCTGCCAGGGAGGGTCCAGTCACAGAGGGCTCACTTCCCAACCCCCAATTCCATTGGAGGAAGACCAGGGGACACGCTCTCCTTTGCTGGTGTGCCAGTACTCTTGGTTGAACAGTTTTCTGGGGTGACTGAAGGCTGACTCTACTGGAACGGAGGGAGCCAGTACAGATATAGGCCCGAGAATGGATGGAGTTAATGAATTGTTGTGGAATGAGGAGGCAGAGGAGTAATAATTGAAAATCCAGCATGGTAAGTAAGATCCTTCCATTTCCTAGAATGAGCAAATGTGGAGATGGGGGCAGGGGGAGGTGGGGATGAGAAGAGCCTAAAACATGTGACTTGTGGCAATTTCTTTTTATAACCTGTTAACACCTTAGGGATTCAATCTGCCCTTCTCTGTCCCCTTCAGAACAACCAATATGTCCAGACAGGCCCCAACTATGCTTTGACAGGCAGAAAAGGAAGCTGACAATTGATATACTCCCCTCTGAAGCTTCCAAGCCCCCCTTCTCATCCATGGAGCCAGTCCCTCCATCTATTTCGCAAGGCTTGATCTAGAAGCTAACACCCATCACACTTGCTACCTCCTCTGGGAAGGGCCCTTGGTCATGGGGTCAGAGAAGCATGGAATCAGAGAACCTCCGTGTTGAAAGGGACCTGAGAAGGCATCTAGACCAATCTGCTGCTAATTACCCATGGGCCCTTGGGCAAATCACTTAACCTTTATGGATCACTCTAGGGAACTAACACAGCAGATCATTTTTTCCAAAGAGAAGTTTAATAAGTTGGGCTTTTGGAAGATCCTGTTACTGCTACACTGTAGCCCAGCTTTCTGCTTATATCTTATTTCAATATCAGTAGCGACTTCTCTTAAGTGCTGCCCTGTGGGCATTGGGATGAAAGAAAGCCAGGCAAGGCTAGGCAAGATCTCTTATCATTTCATTAGGGAATACAACTGTGGTCCAGAATATAGGTTCACTACTAGTCATTCTGTTGGCTTTGATTTTCTTTTCTGTAAGATGGGTCTAAGGATATCTCTACATCAGGAATTAACCTTTTTGTGTGTTATAGATCCCCTTTGTCAGTCTGGTGAAGCCCATGGATCCCTTCTGAGAAAAATGTTAAGTGTTTAAGAGGATCACAAAGTAAATCAATTATATTGAAATGAAATTATCAAAATACATTTTTTAAATTCACAAGCCCAAAGTTAAGAACTCTGGTTATAAGAAAGAGATGAGATGCAGCATAGTTTTCTATTTTTATCGTATCTTTCTAATTACATAGTCATAATAATAGTTTAGTATTCATAAAGTGCTTTAAGGTTTACAAAGCAGTTTATATACATTATCTCCTTTTATATAGATTATATACATTATGTCCAACAATATTGTGAAGTAAATAATACCCATTTTACAAATGAGGGAACTAAGGCTTAGGAAAAGGAAGTGACTTGTCCAATGTCATACAACTCGTGTATTGGTAGAGTCAGGATTCAAATTCATGTGTTCAGATTCCAAGTTTTAGTGATGTAGAAAGAATATTGGATTTTAGAATTCAAAGACCTGGATTCAAATCCTAGAGTTGCTACTTATTATGGAAAGGCAGCAAGGTACGGTGCAAAATGTGTTGGATTTGGAGTTTGGAGAGTTTTGGATATTGGACAGGATTTGAGTTTGAATCTTGCAGCACTGAAGAAGTCACTGAATTTCTCCAGGCCGTCTTTAAAATGAGAGGGTTGGATTAGATCCCTTCTCAGGACCTTTCTAGTTCTCTGTCTGGGATCCTAGGACCTCTACATCCTCAGACAATGTCTTTTCCTTCTGGCTCTCAGTTTCCCTATCTTTAAGATGAGGAAGTTGGATAAGATGATTAAATTCCCTTCTAGCACTAAGTGTAATTAGTGATTACACCAGAATCTGTGTTCTTTCTGCTCCAGGGGAAGGCAGAGGCCCCAAGAATTCACCTCTGTATAGCTCCGAACACAGTGCTACCCCAGCTCTGTGACCCCAATGGGGAAGAATTGGCACAGTGGAGGGCCACATGCTTGGAGAAGCACCTGGAAGGGGCCACGGTTTCCCAACCCAGTTAATACCTCGGTTTTTTACGTGAACTCTATTATGTCCTCTGTGAAAGTAGAACTCCCCATAAAGGAGGGTTGCTTGATGCCCTGTGGAAAGGGGAGGAGAATTTTCTTGAACACACAGGGGCCCAGATACAAGTTTATCCGCATTTTTATTGAGTTAGATTAAGCCTTCCTATAGCACACAGTTTCTTAACCTGGGGTCTTTGACTATACATACCCACACACACATGCACACCACACGTACTCAGATGTGTGTGTGTAATGTGTATATATGCACATATATACATGTGTCCATATATATATACATATACACATGTATACATATATACCTATACATACTTTCACACATATAAAACTGTGTATGTGTATATAAATTATACATGTATGTATATGAATACACACTGTATTTTACTATAGTTGTCTTCCTTTGTAATTCTATGCGCCATATTATACTTTTAAAAATATCATTCTGAGAAGACATCCATGGGTTTCACCAGACTGCCATAGGAGTCCCTGAATCCTAAAAAAGGTTCAGAAAACCCCATCTTCAATTCTGAGCACCTGTAATTCTATAGGATAAGTGTTTGAAGACCAAGGTTAGAACTGGGACTTCGTCTGGACCTGGGTAGAAGACAAATGGAAGCTGGAGACCAGGTTGCCCTTAAGAATTGGCCTGTTCCTCAAGAGTGGCCATAGTTGCTGATCAGAAGGGATCTGCTCCTAAACCCAGCTCTAAGGTAAAGTTCCTCTGATTAAAGCAACAGGGCAGAGCAGACCAAACACTGTTTCAGATTCAAAGGGTCTGAGTTAAAATCCTACCTCCCTCACTAGTGTGACTTTGGATGAGTCACAGCCCACCTGGACCTCCGTTTCTCTTCTATAATATGAGAGACTTGGACTAAATGGCCTCTGACATCCCTTTCACCTCAAGATCTGTGATCCCAGGATTCCTTGAGTAATCTACAAATACAGTTTCTCTGACAAGAAAATATCACCCCTTTCCACTGGGGCCTCCTAAAAACTGGCATTTACAGTCAACACAATCTATAGGCACCGAGATGATTCCTTGGAAGGTCTTCAGTATTGTCAGAGCAGACCACTGTCAACCATACCCATGACAGGTTAGCAGGAAAACCTTTTTAGAAAAGTTGCCTCCATTTTTGGCTTCTCATCATGGGAAGGCTTAACTAAGCTCACTGTTCTCCTGGTTTTCAAGGGGGAGCATGGAATACTTTCCCCACTCCCCAAAGTCTCTCAGAGGCTTCACTGTATTTGGCCATGGGGAGAATGCTTTCTTTTGGCACCTGAGAGGTGGAGCCCAGCAGCATCCGGTTCCTGAGGAAGGAACCTCAGGGAACACAGGAGCTCAGTGTTCTACCCTCAGGGCCTTATTTACCTTAATTAGAAAGTGCACTTGTTGAGAACTCAATTAATTAGGTAAAGCTGTGTCTATTGAAATCAAGTGAAAGGTCTACTGTGTTGGGGAGTGAACCTAGCAAAGGGAGGAAAAAAAGATAATACAAATCCTGGATAACTGGGGCTTTTACCAAAGCCTCTTAAATCATAGAATGAGCTGAGAAGTTCTTAGATCTGTGACAAATGTTTTATGTAGGCATGAAACCTTGACTGTCAACCAGTCCCGTGGCTTTGAAAAAAAACAACCTTAAATCCATAGATTTTATTCTTCTAAATTTCAATCAACCAGCATTTATAATGCCCTTCCTATGTGCCAAGAAAAGTGCCAGGTGCTCTGGATACAATGACAAAATTGAAACAGTTCTTGCCCTCAAAGAGCTTAAAACAGATACATGGACTCATTATGGAAAAGATCACAGAATGAAAGAATCTTAGGGGAATTTAAAACAAAAAAATCTCAGAGTAAAGAGTATAGAGATCTGGACTAGCCTCCTACCTGATGCAAAAACTCACTCCACAGCATCACCTATAAATGATTAATCCAACTTCTACTTGAAGATGGCCACTGATGGGGACCCTACTATTTCCAAAGACAGCCTGCTCCTTGTTACACAACCTTAGTTGCTGGCAAGTCATTCCTTATACTGAAGAATGAAAGTGGGGCTCAGTGCCATGTGGGAGACATGAAGTGGATAGTCTAATTGAGGTAGCAAAGCGTACACATAGGAAATACTGTAGAGATAACAGCCGCTTTGGGGGTATTAGCTTCACCAGTGGTTTTTCCATACCTGTCTTCTGACTAAAATCTGGAAATATAAGCTTTGTTAGGGCAAGGACTCTTAAAAAAATTTTTTTTGTCTTTGTATCCCTATCTTCTATCCCAGTGCCTGGTTTAATAAATGTTTGTTGATTAATTGACTAAACTCCACCTACCTCCCAGCTGCCCTAAAACAGTCTACCACAGGACAGAGGATAGTGATCCTAGAAAAATGATGCTTGGATTGTCTTTTTTACAACAGATGAAAGATCAAGAGATCATAGACTGAGAGCCAGGGACAGTAGAAAAAGCTGTGTTCAGATTCTGATGCTTCTAGTGTGACCTTTGGCAGGTCACCTAGGACATTGAGCCTCAGTTTCCACTTTTTTTACATGGGGGAGGGGTTGGACTCAAAACCTCTGAGTTTCCTTCTAGTTCTAGACCCCTAAACCTCCTCATTTTTCAGACAAGAAGTGAAGTGACTTGTTCCAAGTTCTCCAGTACTGTGATCCAGATTCCCTAGTTCCATATCTAAAATTCTTTCTATCACAGGGAATGAGCTGCAGCATCTGCGTGATGTCGTAGAGAGAACGCCAGACTAGGAAGCAAGCAAAGTGGGGTCCTAGTCCTGGCCCTGACATGATCTTGGGCAGGGATGGGGAACCTTTGTCCTCAAGGTCACATGTGGCCCTCTAGGTCCTTATGTGCAGCTGGTCTTGGGTAAGTCACAGCCCCTCTGTGAGCCTTAGTTTCTCTGCCTGTAAAATGAGATTCAATGGTCCACAACTGTCTGGCTCTTATCATTTGGTCTATTCATGTATTGCTAAGGAGCTTTTTGTTGTAAAGAATCAGTGTTTCCCAAGGAGCCTTCTCCCACTTTCTCTCCTCCATCAGGCTGTTCTCAGCTCACCATTTAAGAGGCGTCTGGAAACAGCACGGGTCGCTCAGCTCCATGGTGGATTCTTACCTGCCCCTCACACTCAAACCCCAAATTGCCTCCTTGATGGAAAAATGATTGAAAAAAAGGTTTTTTTTGTGTGGTCTCTCCCTGCAGCAGAGCCAAACTGCCAGAATGTTTAAAACTCCAGGAATATCTGTAAGGACCGTCTTTGTTGAGTTACCGAGAATGAAGTGAGGACAATCTTTAGGATCACTTCTTTTCTGGGGGAAAGAGGGAGGAGAGGGCTGCCTAGTGTGGACTGGCATTCACACAGCCGAGCAGCTGGCACGCAGTAACTAGAGGCCTTGTACGGAGCAGGCCAGCAAATGGACGCGTCTGAAAATAGAAAAATAATGCCAACACTGGTGTTTTTGTCTCGATTCACCAGTGGGGTGTAGAGCAGGCATTTGAAAGAGGCTTTTAGCCCTGGCTGCGAAGCTCTGAGCAGAGTGAATGACCCTTCAGGCCACCCTCCACCCCCTTCTCTTCCCGTGTAGCCCCATTTCACGAGGGTTGAAACAAAATGTAAACATTTGGGTTCAGCCCTGGCAGGGTAGAGCCCGAGCTTCCAGGCCTTCAATTCAGGCCGCTTTAGCTCTCTGTGGCCCCGCTCCCGCGGACGCTGAATGGACCGCTCAGTTCCTTCTGGTTGTTGGGATGTGTACGCGTTCCTCAGTGTCAAGGGCTGCTGGGTTATTCCCAACGCCCCTGTCCTTCGCCAGAGGGGAGGGGAGATGGGATTTGCTCTGATTCTTAGGAAACCAGAGATCCAGGGGGCTCCAGCCACTGTTCTCTCTTACGGGGGAGGAGGAGGAAAATAGGATATCAAGATGTAGTGAGAAGGGCATTGGCCTGGGAACAAGAGAGCTGGGTGGGGGTCCGGATGCTGTCTCTGCCTAATTTTTTAACCTCAGAGTATAATACAATTTGGGCTTTCCATGTATTATATCTCATTCTGGGGATTATGCATCTAGAACAAGGAAGGCCGCCTGAGGCCCCCTAGTCTAATCCCCTTGTTTAGGTATCATTCCATTGTTCTGTGGCTTGCCTGACATTGCCTGAGATTGGTGGGATTTGTGATCTGCAGACACATAGTAACGCTGATAAAAGACGGATGGTAAAAAAGATGCACTCTTGGCAGCTGGGATCAACTAGGGACCGTTGCAAGTATGAATCAGTTACTCAGATTCAATACACATCACCCTGTTTCCCTATAATGTGAAGCTTCAAGTCCCTCCCTCATCTATTCCATCCCACAAACCGGGGTTAAAGTAATTTTCCTTAAACACATATCTGACCATATGACTCTCCTACCCATCCATGTCCAGTTACTTCCCATTGCCTCTAGGATAGAATATAAGTTCCCTTGTCTAGCTTTTGAAGTCCTACCTGGTCCCAACCTATCTTTCCAGACTTGGTGGATATTATTGTCCCCCTCTGTGATAGAGCCAAACTGTTCTCTTTGTTCTTCATACATGACATGACATCTCCTATCTGCCATCTCTGCACCTTTGCATTGTCTAAACTGAAGATCTGAAATGCACCCCTTCCTTACATTTGCTCATTGAGTCTCTCCTTTTAAGTTGCAGCTTCTGTACCATCTTTTGCATAAAGCCTTTTCTGAGGTCAAACTGTTAGCAACCCCTCCCCAGCCCCAACCAACTTGGATTTAACTACTCTGTAACAAGTAGCTTGATAGCTCAGTGGATAGAGGACTGGGCCTAGAGTCAGAAATTTCCTGAGTTCAAATCTGGCCTCAGATACTTATGAGCTGTGTGGCCTTGGGCAAGTCATACAACCCTGTTTGCTTCAGTTTCCTCATCTGTCAAATGGCAGACTACTCCAGTATCTTTGCAGAGAAAATCCCAAATGTGGTCACAAAAGGTAAGATATGACTAAAAAATATTGAAACAATACTCTGTACATTAATATTTACTAATTTTATATTTTTGCTGCATGGGTCTGTATATGTACTTGCCTCTCCCATTGGAATGTAAACTTCTTGCCAGGAGACAATTGTTTCATTCTTTGTATTGATCTCCCCAATGCCTGACACAGTTCCTGACATGATGTAGGTATTTAGTAAATACTTATTGTCTGATTGATTGACCAGCCTGTCCATCTAACTTTATTTCATGAACTGTTCTCTCTCTCTCTCTCTGTCTCTTTCTCCCTCTTCCTCTCTCCTTCAGATGGTTTCCAGTCCTTATCTGTGAATGTGTTTTATCCTACTAGATGATGTTTCTTGAAGACAGATACCAATTTTGTCTTGGTACCCCTAGAGTCTAAAACAATGCCTAGAATAAAAGTGTTTGTGGAATTAAATGGCATGGATTGTCCACTCTTCATCTGCTGAGTTTTGCTTCTATTATTTGAGAGGCTTATTTCCTTGGAGTAGTCTTAGATCTCTTTTACAGATCCATCTAGTGTTTTGGGTCCTGACACACCACCATCTGCAAAGAGGAGCTACTTGGAAAACCTCATCAATAAGGAGTACCTGGTCCACTTGAATTTTCACAGGACACTCTCCATGGTAGGAGTAGACATCTCTAGGGAACACGTGGTTTTTTTATGTGTCTTGCTTGATATTGATAATCAGAAGATTGTTAAGCAAAGTTCTTTCTGTAACTAGGCAACTTGTGGCACAGTAAATAGAGTATTAGGCCTAGAATTAGAGTCCAAATCCAGCCTCAGACACTTACTAGCTGCATGACTTTGAGCAAATCATTTATCCTCCTTTGCCTCAGTTTCCTCATCTCTAAAATGGGGATAATAATAGCCTCTACCTCCTAGGGTTGATGTGAAGGTCAAATGAGAAGTTTGCTACGTACATATTTGTTTGCATGTTTTCTACCCCAGTACATTGTAAGTTCCTTAAAAGTAGAGATTGTTTTTTTGCTCTTTTTGTATGACCAGAACTTCTCACAGTGCCTGGCACATAGTAGGCACTGAATAAATGTTTATTGATTGATTAATAATTGTAATGTGCTTAGCACAGTGTCCATCACATAGTAGGTACTATATAAATGTTAGTTATTTATCATCATCATTATTATTCTCTGTAGCTACATGTGTCCAGGAATCTTGTATAATCTTAGCATATACATAAGAAATACTTTGCCTTGCTAAAGGAGAGACCTCTTTGGAATAAACAGACAATAAACACTTATATCTTATGTTTTCTACACTACTCATGTTTGGGACTTTGAAGATGTGGTATGCTAGAGAAAAATCTTCATGGAAAATCTATATGTTCTCTTCTCCTGTTTTCATGAAGGATAGTTTCAATATATCCATAAACTATTTCCCTAAAGATTGTCTATGCTCATCCTTCATTTTCGCAGAAGACCATGATGTGAGAGAAATGTTGACATGACTTGCACTTGACTTTGTTTTGAGTGAGGGAGGGCTGTGCCTTGATCACCAGCCTCACTTTCTTCTCCTGAGCCATCTGGGTTCAGCGACCAGATATTCATCAGGATGAGTGGAGATGAGAAAGTTGACAGTTGGGGGATTATTAACAAAATTGCAATGGACAGCGTGCCGGGATCAGATTCAAGAGCATGGTTTCAAAACTTCCCTGCAGCATTTACTAGCCATGTGATGCTTTCTGAAACAACCTACGTTACTTTATGTGTAAAAGGAGAAGCTTGTGTTTTATGACATCCAACATCCCTTCCACTTCAAAATTGAGAATCCTTTGAATCTTTGGGATAGCTTTAGGAGGTAGGGGAGCAAGACTAATATTGACTGTGATCTTTCTTATTCATATGAAAACTTCTTCCATTTGAGATATAATAAAAATTAATCTCTTTATCTTAAAAAAAATCACGTCACTTCCAGAGTGAATTTGTCCCCTGTGTATTTCATCAGATCAAGCTGATTTTTCTGACTTCATTTTCTTGAGTTTGTGGATAGGGAGTATTGATTGCTGTAGAACTCCTAGCAGCAGCCCTGTGTCTTTTATGTATATGTTTGTTGGCCTCTTTCCAAGAATGGCTTTCTTCCAGATCATGGATGATCTAGCTTGGTGGGATCTTTCACCAAGATTTCTCCAGGCTTGTTTTCACCTTTACTATTTTTTGTTTTGTGAGGTAGTCCTGCTTATAATCTTCTGTCCTACTCCTCCATAATGTTTTGCAGATGAACTTGAACTCTAAGCTGATGTCAGCTTTGGCCACCATTTTTCTCTGTTTGGTGATGAGATCATACATTTATTGGCTAAGATGGTTTCTATGCTCTTTTGGTCCCTTTGTTGAGGTGATTGTTTCATATTAGTTAAATTCCAAGAAATGAGTTGGAATTAATATCTTTATTTTTAATCATTTCTCATTTCTTTTCAGGCTCAAAAGCTTGTTCTAATAGGTTGAGTTGATGGCATTTTCATTTCGCAAAGTATCTTTTCAATTTTACGTTTTTTCATGACCTGGTATTAATTTGTGCCTTTGTTCTAACCAAAGTTTCCCAGGCAAAGCAGATTCTGTAATGATTTTGTTTTGAGTAAATGATTGTTTCCTTTCTATTAAAAAAGAGTCAGCTTCTTTTTTGTGTATGTTGTTCAGTGCTTGCTATTTCTGGCATCTTCCTATTATCTTCATGAAGAAAATATTTTTCTGAATAAGCTACAAAGCTTTGGTTTCTTTCATTTCTAAGTCTTGAAACATATTTTCCAATGATTTTTTTGCTGTTTGCCTCAATGCCAACTTTTTTTTTGTGGTCACTGAATATCAAGTTACATGTAACGTGGTCTGGATTTTATCAAGCTCAGAATAATGTGTCTCCACTTCTTTATCCTCTGTAAACAGATGTTGGTACATATGCGGTAAACTGTCTTCATGGTGGTACCCTTGTCTATGTTCATAATAAGGAGGTGACCCAGTGTTGGAAAGAACAACAGTGCTGGCTTGTTGCCCTTGGATATGGGATGAAGCCAACTCCATTAACCCCTTGATTTCCCTCTGTGAACCATCCTTCCATCTATCTTCAGCCTTGGCATGGAATTTGGTTTCATTTGTAGCCAAAACACCAATATGGACATGTGATGCACTCCTTTCCTCCAGGATAATCAATCCTTAGATAAGATTATCCCATTTAGAGGACCAACTGTAAAGCTCATACTCTTAAACAGTCTAAAAATTAGTCTCTAAGTATCTTTTATCCTTTTCTGCCACTGTAGAAAAGAATTTCATAGAACTGAAGGCCAGCTTTGACACAGAAAATAGCTATAAATAGTCATAAATACCACAACATGACATGTGCACGTATGTGTATGCACATAGACATATATGTAACCACATGCATACAATACACATAAATATAGTTGTGTGTATATTTATATTACATTTATTACAGTACACATGTACAAGAACATTGTACATAATGAGCATGTATGCATATACATGTGTATATATGTTGTGTGTATATACACAGACTCAATACATATATCTGTATGCTGTTGTTCATCCTTCATTTTTGAAGAGGAGCAGTGACATCACGGGGTGATATCTTTTTTGCACCGTCAACTAAATTTAAGTGAGACAGAATTGTACAAAATCATCAGCCTCATTCTCTCTTCCAAAGTCATTAAAGTCTAGTGGCAAGACAGAAGTCAGGATAGACTGGTGACTGGTGACAGCATAAAATTGCTGTCATCTAGCAGTAGATGACCTTGGCATCTTTGATGTCTGATCAAGCTCTAAGTGCTCCACAGTACCTGCTTTAGCCGCTTTTGTAACCATTGGAACAAATTGTTCTCTTCTGCCCATTCTACTGGAGGAAGTCTTCACATGCTTGGGGTAGACATCCCTCTAACTCACTGATGGGTTTATGACCTGTAGGTTATCTTCAACCTGGTTTAGCCCATCCACCAAGACAGTTTTACCAGGGTGTGGACACTGCCCATGCTACAGCTTCTTGGAGCCACAGGTGAGTTGGTTGAAGGTGGATGTGTATGTGCATATACTTTATAGATACAGAGATGGCTTTAGAATTTAGTAGAGGAAGAGATCCCTGGAGGTTGAAGTGCTTAGAGAAGGCTTCATGGAGGAAGCAGGACTAGATTAGGTTCTAAAGAATCTAGATACACAAAAGTAAGGGTAGAGTTCAAATATTCCACATATAAAGAGCAGTGTAAGATTTCATACATGGAAGAACATTCCACATGCAGGGAATGGCTCTGTTGCCACCTCTGCCACCCTAAGTCATACCCTCATTCTTTGTCACCTAGGTTAATGTGGTAACCTCTTTCCTATCCTATTTTCCTGCCTCTTTTACAATCTTTACCATCCATCTTCCACATCAGTACACATGTAGTATTCCTAATGCAGATTGTGCTTGTTCTTCTCTAACCTCTAAGCAAAACCTTTTCAGAGGGTCCCCCTTGTCTCCTTAATAAATTTTAAATTCCTGATCCTAACATTCAAGTCCCTCCATAATCTTGTTCCAATCTACCCTTTTCTCAAACTAAGTTACTCTCCATTTACTCATTCTTGCCTGGCCCTCTTGGATCCACGTGCCACTACTCATATTACCCATGTTTGTACATTACCCTCTTCAGGGGTGCTTTACTTGAACTTAAGGGTTGGAGTCTCCAGAAGGTGGCTGACTACTTCTTCCTTTAGGGTTTTATGAAAACCATAAGGAGCTGGGGTTTCTAGTACTTTTATTCATAAGCCCCTACCAGTGTGCTCCCCATTGATTATGAGCCAGAGTTAATTAGCTTTAAGAAAGAATATTAAAAAATTTTTTTTAAAAGAATATTTAGTAAACATGTCTAGTAAGGACAGTGGTTACAGAAATATTTCCCCAAACAAGAGGCATGTCTATGATCTATTGATTAATTCTATCCCACCTCTGATCCTTCTATGTTTACATTAACTAGGTTTAGCACTATTTAGCCAGCTGATATCTCCTTGAAATGCAACAGTATAAATTAGCTTTTACAAAGGGATATTTGGGATATTTACTGAGAAAACCTAGCAAGTATTGAAGTACAAATGCATGTCCCAAGCCAGAGACACAGACTCCACTCTCCTTCCTCAGTTCCTGGGAGAGGTATAGGCTCAAACTTAAAATGATTTCTCCCACCACTGGCTTCAGTTCTTGATTTCTGGACCAATGCACTGCATTGGATTAAACAAGTCAGTCTTACAAAGTTCCTTCACAACCTTAGTTGCTGAACCTCTGGTAGCTCTTTCAACCCTTTGGAAATCACAAGGTCAAAATTTGGTTCATTCTGTCTCTAATACATATTTATCTAGGAGCAGGAAAGACACAAGAGAGACACAGTGTCACATTTTTAAGTGTCACAGTTTTAAGGCCATATGTTAGCCCAGGTAGGGAGAGTAGGTCACTGACACTGCCTCTGTACTCACCCACAGGCTTACAACAGTTCTTGCCTTGCTTGCCATCAAAGAGGGATCATATTTCTGTATTGGAACCTTTTGTATACACACTCTCAGTTCTATATCAGCAACCAATGAAAAGATTTTTCTTCATCATGAAGTAAATAGGCAGGAAACATTTGCAGAATACAGGATGTGCTCTGAATCAAGGGTCAGGACCCCTCCAATGAAGATCTCCACTCATTTTACAAACTTACAACTCCCACACCATGTGGGTTAGCAGGAAGCAAATCTCATTCTGTGTGCATTTTCTCAAAGCTCTTTCCCTGCACATTCTCTGAGGACTGGCCCCATTGATCAGTCCCTCCATGAGACACATTTTGAGGATCCCTCAATCTGATCTGAGATCCCCAATGATAGGGAAAAAGTAGCATGAAAGACACATAGCAGTCAGGAGTGCTGGTTGGGAATCAGGAAGTCTTAAGGCAAAAATCTTATGGTCCAGATTTTAAGAAAGCAGACAGATTGGTGGAAGGGCAATCACAAGGTGAGGTAGTCTCACTTACTCAAGATTACAGGGAATGCAGACAGTGCACAAATCAATCAACAAGCGTTTATTAAGCACTGATGACTTGCCAGACATTGTACTGGGTGCTGGGGATATAAATATTAATAGTTGCTGCTTTCAAGGAGCTTACCTTCTGTCAATGGAGTTCTCTCTCTGACACACACACATATGCACTCGTACACACATATACATATATACACATGTATACAAACATACACACACACACACACACACACACACACACACACACACACACACAAGAAACAGTAATTTGAAATCCAAGTAGTCCAAGAATGTATATAGGGAGTTCACCAGGCAAGGTCTGAAATAGAGGCAAAAATATTAGCAGAAGCTAAACTGGAAAAAGGCATCCTTTGGAATAGAAGTTTTAAAAACTGACTGAGAGTTTTGTCTATCTTTGATGCAGAACCAGTCCTTAGCTGCCCACTTAACACAGCCATGACTGGTCAGCTTTCCTAGTTTTAAAGGTTTCTTGCTTGTTGCTGAAATGATTATCAAGCATTTACTAATCCTGAGACTCCACTTTAAGCAGACTCTCCTGTTCTCCTGGTTAGGACCTTGGCTCCTAAGTGGCAAAGTGGACCTGGAGTGATAGGCCTGAAGTTGGAAAGACCTGAGTTCAAGTTCAGCCTCAGTCACTTCTTATGACTCTGGGACAAATCATTTAGCCTCTGTCTGCCTCAGTTTCTTCATCTCTAAAATGGAAAAAATAATACTACCTAGTGACCAGGGTGGTTGTGAGGATCCAATGAAATAATATTTGTAAAGTACTTTGAAAATCTTAAAGTGCTATATAAATGCTAGCTGTCATTATTTTCTTGAAACATGACATGTCGATCTGGAACTGTCACCTTCAATCCAGATATTGTACTTGAGTTGTAGGCAAATGCAGGATCGGAATAGTGGAGGGATGGGGTGGAATTGGATTTCACACATTGCCATATGTTGGAGAAGCTGCCAGAGGGGAAGAGAAGTCAGGAATTCCAGAGGCTCAGCACTTTGGGGGACCAGGAAGGGTATGGATGAGAGTTTGGAGTGTAATACTCAGCAGTTCTTAGAAGAAATTTCCCTGAAGAGCTGATGAAATTTCCCTTAGGGTTGAGATGCCCATGATGTTAGAAAGAAGTAACCTTCTGTGGAAGAATCTCCTTAATAATATGTAAGTCTCTCTGACACATCAGGATGAGAACTTTGTATGGCAAGCCTTAATTTGAAATATTTTTCTCCCTGGAGTTTTCTTTCCTTGCCATATTTTATATACTATTGTCTTTCTGTTGTGATCTGTGACTCAGGCCCCCATAAGGTCTAGGTCAGGTGTGGGGAACCCACAGCATCAAGGCTACATGTGGCCCTCTAGGTCCTCAAGTGTGGTCCTTTGACTGAATCCAAACTTCACAGAACAAATCTTGAGGCTGCAGGTTCCTTATCTCTGGTCTAGGTTGTATTGGGGGGAGTTACCCTAAAAGATTTGAGTCTTATCTCTAAAGCAAGGGAATAGGCTTCAGTGACTCCTGAGGTCTCTTTCAGTTCTGAATCTGTGATTCTGTGATCACTCACTTTTGGCTGGTTGTGCCCCACCCAGTTTACTCTGGAAATCTCTGAATATGTCTCAAGTATCTCCAGCACTTAGTACAGTGCTGGCCCATAGTAAGTGCTTAATCAGTGTTTGTTGACTGACTGACTGATGTCTGGATTTCCACAGATGTAGGTAACAAGGACTCAAAGTAATGATTCTATTGGGAAAAGGAAAGCCTTTATCTCACCTGACTCACTCAACTAGCATCTACTGTGGGTTAGGTACCGTGCTAATCACTGGGGATGCAAAGAAAGGCAAAAAACAATCTCTGCCCTTAAGGAGCTCACAGTTTAAAGCAGAAGATATAAATGTAGGAAGGAATTCTACTCTCTGCACTTGGGAAAAAAGACTTCCTTCTTGTTTTATAGGTCAGTGCAAAGATCTTGTATTCCAACAAAACCTTGTCCTCCCAAGAGTCCATCCAAATTAATGAAAACCTTTTTGGGGGTAGCCCTAATCATTGAAATTCCTTCCCTAGGAGATACTCAGGGGCATCTCCAAGCCAAGTCACTGAGTCTTAATCTTCTGTACTCTTAATAAGATACCAAAGGACATTCCCTAAGAAAAGGTGATTTACGAGGCGGAGCCAAGATGGCGAAGTAGAAAGACGCACGTACACACAGCTCCGAGCCCACAAACCACAGAGCGGCTAGAGGGGACCAAGCCAGGGCGAATTCTGCACCCAGAGACCACGGAGTATTGGAGCGAGGGAGATTTCTGCTCCGGAGAGACCTGCAAACCTCTCGCAGGGGGTCCTTCGCGCTGTGGACTGGGCGCTGGGACGGGGAGCAGAGTGCAGTCCCGCCGCGGCCACGACACCGAGGGGAAGAGATCCGAGAGGGCTACGGGGACGGGATCTCCAGCGGCCATGCGGGTCCCCCCACCCACAGAAGGACCTGCAAACCTCTCGCAAAAGGTCCGTCGCGCTGCAGACGCGGTGCCCAGCCTGGACCTGCGGCGGCGGCGGCCGCGGCTCTGAGAGACACGGATCTGGGAGGGCTCCAGAGACGGGATCTTCAGCGGCGGCACAAGCCCCCCCACCAACAGGTGACTGACAGGGGTAGGTGAGAGAGTCTCTTTGGCGGGTTGAGAGGGGAGTGGGGTGCTCCCATGGCTCGGGACCCCCCAGGAGATGGAAGCTGAGAGGCGGCTGCAGACAGGGTCTCCCCAAACGGGCGGGAGCCTGGATCCATCGTGGAAGGTCTATACATAAACCCCCTGAGGGAACTGAGCCAGAGAGGCGGCCCTGCCCATGACCTCAGCACCTGAACTTAATTTAACACTGAATAGCAGCCCTGCCCCCGCCAAAAACTCTAAGGCGGGAAGCAGCATTTGAATATCAGTCCCCAAACACTGGCTGGGAGGACCAGGAGGTGAGGTGGGTGTGAGGAGAACATTCAGAGGTCAGGCCACTGGTTGGAAAAAATGCCAAGAAAAGGGAAAAGAAATAAAACTATTGAAGGGTATTTTAGCGGAGAAAAGACACTTCCTCCCTTCCTTTCTGATGGGGAGGAACAATGCTTGCCATCAGGCAAAGACACAGAAATCGAGGATTCTGTGTCCCAGCCCACCCAATGGGCTCGGGCCATGGAAGAGCTCAAGAGGAATTTTGAAAATCAAGTTAGAGAGGTGGAGGAAAGACTGGGAAGGGAAATGAGAGGGATGAGGGAGAAGCATGAAAAGCAGATCAGCTCCCTGCTAAAGGAGAACCAAAAAAATCTTGAAGAAATTGGCACCTTGAGAACTAGCCTAACTCAGCTGGCAAGGGAGGTGCAAGGGGCCAATGAGGAGAAGAATGCTTTCAAAAGCAGAATTAACCAAATGGAAAAGGAGATTCAAAAGCTCACTGAAGAAAATAGATCTTTCAAAACTGGAATGGTACGGATGGACGCTAAGGACTTTATGAGAAAGACAGATATCTCAGAACATACCACGCAGATTCGAAAAATGGAAGATAATGTGAAATATCTTATTGGAAAAACAACTGACCTGGAAAATAGAATCAGGAGAGACAATGTAAAAATTCTGGGACTACCTGAAAACCATGATCAAAAGAGGAGCCTAGACATCATCTTCCATGAAATTATCAAGGAAAACTGCCCTGAGATTCTAGAACCAGAAGGCAAAATAAATATTCAAGGAATCTGCAGAACACCGCATGAAAGAGATCCAAAAAGAGAAACTCCTAGGAGCATTGTGGCCAAATTTCAGAATTCCCAGGTGAAAGAGAAAATATTGCAAGCAGCTAGAAAGAAACAATTCAAGTATTGTGGAAATACAATCAGGATAGCACAAGATCTGGTACCCTCTACATTGAGGGATAGAAGGGAATGGAATAGGATACTCCAGAAGTCAAAGGAACTAGGTCTGAAGCCAAGAATCACCTACCCAGCAAAACTGAGTATAATACTTCAGGAGAAAAAATGGTCTTTCAATGAAATAGAGGACTTTCAAATTTTCCTGATGAAAAGACCAGAGCTGGAAAGAAAATTTGACTTTCTAACACAAGAATGAAGAGAACCATGAAAAGGTGAACAGCAAAGAGAAGTCATAAGGGACTTACTAAAGTTGAACTGTTTACATTCCTACATGAAAAGACAATATTTGTAACTCTTGAAACATTTCAGTATTAGGGTACTGGGTGGGAGTACACACACACACACATGCACACACGCACACATACATAGAGACAGAGTGTACAGAGTGAATTGAAGAGGATGGGATCATATCTTAAAAAAAAAATGAAATCAAGCAGTGAGAGAGAAATATTGGGAGGAGAAAGGGAGAAGTTATATGGGGCAAATTATCTCTCATAAAAGAGGCAAGCAAAAGACCTATTAGTGGTGAGATAAAGAGGAGAGGCAAGAGGAAAACATGAGGTCTACTCTCATCACATTCCACTAAAGGAAAGAATATAATGCACACTCATTTTGATAGGAAAACCTATCTCATAATACAGGAGAGTGGGGGACAGGGGCACAAGCAGGGTGGGGGGGAGGATGGAAGGGAGGGCATGGGGAGGAGAATGCAATACGAGGTCAACACTCATGGGGAGGGAAAGGATCATAAGAAAATAGAAGTAAAGGGGGACAGGATAGGATGGAGGGAAATATAGTTAGTCCTATACAACTCAACTAGTATGGAAATCATTTGCAAAACTAAACAGATATGGCCTATATTGAATTGCCTGTCTTCCAAGGGGAAGGGGTGGAGAGGGAGGGAGCTAAAGAAGTTGGAACTCAAAGTGTTAGGACCAAATGTAATGTTCTTACCACTGGGTAACAAGAAATACAGGTTAAGGGGTCAAGAAAGCTATCTGGCCCTACAGGACAAAAGAGAAGACGGAGACAAGGGCAGGGAGGGAGGATAGAGGAGAGAGCAGATAGGTCACAGGGGCAATTAGAATGCTTGGGTTTGGGGGGGGAGGGGAGAAAAGGGGAGAAAATTTGTAACCCAAAATTGTGTGAAAATAAATGTTAAAAGTTAAATAAAAAAAAAAAAGAAAGAAAGAAAAGGTGATTTACAAAGTCCCAGATAAAGGTTCACTGCTCAATAAGATCACTGAGTTGGCCAAGGAACTCCCCTTATGTGATTTCTTCCCTATCTCTTATTCCCTTTCTTCTGGATTCTTGGTATTGTCCAAAGCTGGGGATTTGATCATAGATATAGAGTAGTGCTGTAGTGCTACTGTAGTGCTGAAAAAAAAAAACCTTAGAGACCATTTAGTTCAACTGCCTATTTTACAGATGAGGAAAATGAGGCCCAGGGAGGGAAAGGTCGGACAGAAAGCAGAGGAACCAGACCTTGTACAGAGGTTGCTCAACTTAGCCCAGGGCTCTTTTCATTGCTTCAAGCTGCTCTCCAAGGAGTTGATTTATCATAATCAGCAGGATCTTTAGCCTCTGTGAAGTTCCCTAGTGATGCCAACTGTGACTGTGACCTTTTAACTCCATTTGATGTCTATAGAATAATTAAAAGTAAATCCTTCCTCTTCTCTTGAAATAAGGATATTTTTCTTAATTAGCAATAGTTCCTTGTCCATAAAACAATGAGAATATGGTGCCCTTGTAGAGTAGATCAAGGGAGGCAGTCTGTAGCATTGGGGCCACCACCAAAGGGCACTGGAAGTGTAGATGGTGCAATCTTCCCTAGATGCAGGACTTTGTTTTTTCTGTTTCTTTTTCCTTCTTCTATTCTCTTTCTTCCTCAATCTTCACTTATTCTTGCCAATGCCTTCCATATATCATAGCCCTGAGACACTGGCTCTTAGGCTTGCTGCATGCTCTATGAACTCTTATCTCTTGCTTCTGAAAGGGAGTCTTCTTTTTCCTTTCTCTCCTGAGAATAATCCACAAGACCCAAGGGTGGGTTGCTTAGATGTTTTCATTATGTCTGCCTTATAGCTGATGATAGATTTTGGGAAAATCAAAAAGCAATTTGGGAAAGTGATATTATTCTCCATCTCACACCTACTGCTTCGTATGGGCAGAGGAAAGAAGAAAAGAATTTCCAAAATGGCGGTAGGCTTGGCAAAGGGAGAAATTTTTGAACAGGTGAGGCCTTTCCATATACTTCAAATCTTACCATCTAAGGTTAGCCTCGGGGCATATTGACATTGACTAGAGACCTGAGAGAAATATGATAATGGATGAAGGAAAGGAAACCTTTTTTCTCCACAATTTCAAGTATTATCACTCCTCTGTGTTCTTGACCCTCTCCCCCGACCCCTTGGGAAAATTATATCTTATTACAGGAGCTCTTAATCTTTTTCATATCCTATACCTCTTGAGCAGTTTAATGAAGCCCCTAGATTCCTTCTTAGAATAATGTTTTTAATTGCATAAAATATAACATATAGGATTACTAAGGAAACCAATTATATTGAAATACTATTTTCAAAATATTAAGGAAAAACAAATTCATGTTATGAACCTCTACTTCATTCTCTCTCTTTTTCTTCCTGCCCCATGAAAGTTTCTGGAAAACCTGTTGTTACAAGATAGCCTAGCATAGCTTCTGTGAGAAGGGATGGGGTTCTCTTAGTTTCCTCTCCTGACCCTGCCCTGTTTTAGGGAAAGGGTGGAGGTTAGGTTGAGAGGATAAGATTAAGAGAAAGGTCATCAGGTTAAGTGGCATTTGGGAAGCCTGTTTGCTGTGGCCTATTGCCCATGAGGAGGTAGAATATTCAGTCACCAGCATATCTTTTTCCATCTAATCCCTGTGAAGTGATGAATACTCATTTAGGTGGTGTTCTTACTGCACTGAACTAGGTCACAGACTTTTGGAGTCTAGAAACCACAGAATCTGCAAATATGAGAATCTTAGTCAGATGTGACCTTAAAGGCCATCTCTAGTCCATCATTCTTATCACTGCAAGACTCCTTTCTCCAGTATCTCTGAAGGATATTGGGATATTATCCAATTTTGCCAATCAACTTCCAACACAGAGGTTAGATGAGGCTAATAACCAGGTATTAGTGTCATCCTCCTAAACAGACACAAAGGTGGCTGACCACCTGAAGGGTGTAATTTAAGGGGTTCAGATCAGAGGCTCCTGCTCTGAAATGTGTCCCCTGGGCCTATTACAGTGCCCAAAATTTCATCATTAAAAATTCATCCCTTTTGGGTGTCACAGGCATTTTGATCTCTAAGGGACCCCTGTAGAAGCTACAGAACATAAGATAAGCCTGTCTTGGATAGTTATGTATGTTCATCCTTCATTGCAGAAGAAGACCATGCCATCAGAGAAATGATGACATGACTTGCACTTGACTTTGTTTTGAGTGAGGGAGGGCTGTGCAGGTCACCAGCCTCACTTTTCCTCCAGAGCCATCTGAATCCAATGAGCAGATATTCATCAGGATGACTGGAGATGACCCAGGATGAGGCAACTGGGGTTAAGTGACTTACCCAAGGTTGCATAGCTAGTGAGTGTCAAGTGTCTGAGGTGAGATTTGAACTCAGGTCCTCCTGACTCCTGCACTGGTGCTCTATCCACTGCACCATCTAGCTACTCCCTTGGATAGTTATTATTGAAACTAGAAGGACCAGAGATTTTTCTGTGTTGCCCATAGAACATTCTAGTCAACAGTCTTTTTCCTCCCACCCCATTTGCTACCACTTTAGTGTCAAGCCTTTTGGGAGAGGAGTCACACCTTTCTCAGCTAATACCTCTAGACAAATTAGTCAATAGTCAGCTGGGAACAAAGTAGAAGGAGTTCTTAAACCTCTGTGTGTCATGGTGCTTTGGTGATCTGATGAAGTCTGTGGTCTCCTTTTCAGAATAATGCTTTTAAATGCGTAAAGTACATAAGATTACAAAGAAAACCAATTATACTGAAATACAATGATCAAACTGTTTTTTAAAGCAAGCTTATGGACCCCTGGTTATAAACTAGCTGCTTAGACAAATAACCAGACTAGAGATATATAAGCCTTTAAATACAGGGAAGGTTTTACATTCATCTTTCTATCTCCAGCACCTAACACAGTGCCTGGCACATAAAAGGCTCTTAATAAAGCTTGTTGATTGAGCAATCAATTGACAGGAGGGAAAAAGAGCATTGTACCACTCACTCTGAATGTGAGGAGGGCTTTTCCCTCAGCCCTTTCTCCCTGCTGGGTAGTTTAAGAATTTGCTCTCTCTATGTATTACCCCTTTCACAAAGTCACTCAAGATCCCCAAGAAAGTGGCCATGGCCTCCTGTCCATGTCATTCTCTGGGATCCCTTCCCCATTGCTCCATTTTGTGTGCTGATGGTGAATTCAGTCTGTTCTTCCTACTTGGGGTAGTTATTCTGAGCAGGGTGTAAAAGCCAGAGCCGTGGCTGGGTTTCATAGCCCCAGATGTACTTACAGCCTTTTGGGGTGAATCCCTGGCAGAGAGTTAGTCTGTAATTAGGGGGTGGAGGCCCGGAGGGTGGGTGAGACCATCTTCTGGCCCAGTGGACCCAGGGGATGGGAGGTGGTTGCAGGGGTTGAAAAATTAAAGCCTTCCCTCCTGCCCGTGAGAATAAAAATATTTATGGCAATTTTCCTCACTCCACAGAGAGCCTGGGCACAGAAACAGGCTGTTTTTTTCCTTGGCTATTCCTGACCTTTTGGTATGAAGGGAGTTAGGTTAGGGGACAAACACAGGCTGTTTACAGGGTTCACAGGAGAGCTCCAGGAACCCTGCCTCTCAAACAGCTCCCCCTTCTTCGGCTTTACCTTGAACTTCTGGAAAGTTACCCAAAGGAATAGGGTGGATTTCTGTCTCTGATGTTAGGCCGCTTGTTGTTGGTAGTGGGGTTTTTCCCTGAGAGATCAGGAGTGTTTTTGTGAATAACATGTTTCCCATAATTTAGCTTTTGAGAAAGTCAGAAAATGTGTGTGTGTGTGTGTGTGTGTGTGTGTGTGCATGTGCCCACATGGGCATATATATATGTGTATGTATAGCTGAAATATTCTGGAGAGACAGCCTTCAGAATACACTCTCTCATTTCTCTACAGCATCAAACAGATACGCTATTCCATCCCACTCCACCCAGCCCCAGATTTGTTGAATTAATAAATGAAAGAATCAATGAATGAATACATGAGCCTGAGATCTGGATTTTTTTCAGAGCAGAGAATCAATAAACATTCCTTGACTGATTGCCCAATAGGGAACTGAACGAGGTGTTCTATAGATTTAAAGAATGAGACATTTAAAGAGCAGGGTGGAACCTCATAATCCATGTGCTCCAGCTACTTTAGAAAAAGGATCCAACTGAATCCCAGAGGAGGGTAGTGACTTGTGGAAGTTCGCATAGAAAGCGGCAGATCTAGGATAGTGACCAGGCCTCCCAGTATACTATTTTTTTCCCTGTGCTTATCACTGGCACAGTTCTCCAATTGGCTGAATGAAACTGATCATTTTGATCAAAGCTTTAGAGCTGGAAGGGACCTTAAAAACTAACCCATTTATTTTTCCAGACATACCCTAGAGAGGTTATGTTGTTGTTTGCCCTTCCTTCTTAAAGAGGGCCATAACATCAGGGAGGTGAAGCCATGACATGCAAGTGAATTGAATTTAAGTGAGGCAGGGCTGTGCAAAGTCACCAGCCTCACTTTCTCCTCCAGAGCCATCTAGGTTAGGATGACTGGAGATGGCCCAGGATGCAGTGGGGGACCATGGTCTTTTCAAGCTGAGGTCTTTCCCAGGTCTCAGTTTGACTGAGGCAGAGCCCATGGTCACACCACTAGTACTAGCTGTGTTTTTAATGTTTTGATCCTGAGATCAAGGTATGGTACATGACGCTGTCTGGGTCCAAAAGGAAACCTAGTACTCTACCATAGAAGTTGGTGCACTGGAGAAACAGGTATCAATGAGATGATATAAGTTCATTTTAGGAGGGGAGGGGAGAGATTCATACCATTCTTATATTGAATGATGAGTGGGCATCCTAGAAGACCTAGGGCTTGAGGTGAATTTGGAAGGGAGAGAAGGGAATGAAACAAGAAGACACTGAGCATGTCAACACCTCAGTAGGCCCAGGATATACACTACAATATCAACTGGGGAAAAAGTTACCTGGAAAAATTCTCAGCAAGACTGTATGCATAGCCAGGGACTCATTGGAATGGTAATAGACATTAGTTTAGGATTTCCCCCAGAGATGAAAGAATGGGGAGAAAACAAAGTTGGAGTGGAAACACATGGAACAGTGCAGGTCTAGAGAGGATTTAGGGATAAAAGAGCTGCCGAGTTAAGCTCTGTCTGTGAGTTACCAGGTGTATCCAAGGGAGAGAGAATTCTGGTTCCAGATGATCAATTCTAATTTTTACTACAGAAATGTGTCTAGAGTGGTGGAGGAAAAATCATCAGGTGACTGGAGTTAGGTGAAAATATCCCCTTATAACAGCCATCTCCCTTTTCTGTGGTTCATTATTGGCCAAGCTACCATTTGATCTGCCATTTTGTTTCTCAAGTGGATCTGCCTAATAGGAAAGAATTGTCCAAGACAAACAATCAATCCCCGTTCTATAAACTCCAAGTTCCCAACCTGGTATTTGGGCTCCTCCCAAATCGACCTGTCTAGCTTTCTTTCCCTTTCCTCATCTACAACAATGCTGTGCTCTAGTTATCATGGTCCTTTTAGCTACTTCCTGAATGGGTCTTATATTCTCCCTTCTCTATTCCCTATAGATTTAAAGGCAGTATGGGAGAGACCACTGGCTCTGGTTTCAAATCCCGCCTCAAACATTTAGTAGCTCATCACACCAGGTAACTTACTCAGTTTCCACATTTGTAAAATGAGAGGGTTGGACTTTATAACTTCTAAAGTCCTTTCCAGCTCCAAATCTATGAGACTATGACTAACAAAATTTCAGAACTGGAAGAAGAAATCTCAAAGGTCTGCTCCAACCATTTTCTTTTACAGATGAAGAAACAGAAACCTTGACCCAGCAGAGAGTTCCATATCTTCAGTCCCACTTTCCAGTCTCCCTGCAAGCATCTAAATTGGTTAAGACTAACCCCAGGGGTGGGAAGAAGAGGGTTGTTGACCAGAGGAGTCTTTGGCCAACGTGCGACAACTCTAGTCCTTCTAGTTTTAATGACAATTCTCCAAGGTCGGCTCACCCTAAAGCTCCATAGGGACGTCTTAGAGCCCAAAGGCCTTTGACACCCAACAGGGATAAATCTGATGAAATCTGGGACGCTGAAATAGGTGGTGGGAGAGACATTTCAGAGCAGGAGTTTCTGACCTGAACCCCCTTAACAGGAATAATAGCTAACATTTATATAAGTCTTACTGTGTGTCAGACACTCTGCTAAATGCTCTGCAATTATCTTCTCATTTGCCCTTTTCCCCCCCAGCTTTGAAACTTTGACTCTGAATGTTTTGTACTGGAAGAGAAAAATCATTGGCCCAACAGACACAACATAGAGATATGAGTCCCCCTCAAGGCAGCTGCCATTTTGTAGTTGTGAAAGAATTTCTTTTTAGGGGAGGTAGTATGGTCTAATGGAATGGGCTTGGAATAAAAGAGCTGAGGCTGAGTCTTGGCGCTTCCTAGCTGTGTATAAGACATAGATAGTCACTGGTCAAATTGCTTTGTATCTCTGAGCCTAGGTTTGCTCACTTGAAAAAAAAATGGAGATGATATAATTTTCTCTAGTTCCCTCTTATGGTTCTGAGTCTCAAAATAGTGAAAGGACACAAATCAATATAGGAATGTAACTGATGCTTATTGTTCTATGTCACGTGCTTTTTCCTATGGAATAGGAGGAAATCCTCTGATGTGAACTGTTCATTGATAGATTCTCATTTGAGGAGAGCTCACTGCTTTCTAGGTCTTAGGGGAAGGTAGGAATAGATGATATAGGAGGAAAGAAGCTTAAGGAGTCTAACTGTGCCCCCAGAGGCGTTCCTATCCACTCCTTGTCTTTTTGGAATACCAAAGGCAAGTGGTCTGGTGAGGAAAAGGCCTTGAGGTGTTTGTAGCAGACAGGAAAGGGTACCCTGGATGATAGTAGTGAGGAGTCAGAAGGATGGATGCCCCATGATATTAAAACCCCCATTTTTGTGCCCATAATCATATCCATGAGCTAAAATTATAGAAATTCTGGAATTTTATTTTAATGTAAATGCACCTCTTTTGCTGACTTCCTGATTGGAATTCATCTTGTGATGACCCCTGAAGCCTGCCATTTCAATGCTCCTAAGAGTCTGGAGAGACCAAACAGAGGTGGACTGGGTTTGAGTTTCAACTGGCTGTGTAACCTTGGGCAAATCCAGGGCCTTCTGGAAGACTCATTTGCAAACTGAGTTTCCCCCACTCACCCAATATATCGAGGGATAAGAGGGTGTAACGGGGTAAAGTTAGGTAAGAGATAAAATCAGCTATGAAGGTTTTGCCACTTTTAGATTTTGAATGGTTGCATTCACAGCTTATAAAAGTCTTGAAACCTTGATTGGCTGATATGGAGTGACCTTTTAGTAGATTACAAACTATGTGGAGTTTATAATGGCCTGTTCTCTTTTTTACCTCTTTCAGACTTTGATGCGACAGTGTAAAAAGTGTTTCTACATATTTACTTCAAGAAGCATGAAGAAGCTCATCTGACAGCTAACAGAATTATAGGACAGTTATCCATTGACTGACCGAAGGATCAATCATGTCGCTTGTGGTTTTAAAATATGATCAGATGTTGAGAAGGGAGTCATCTCTGGCAGTCAAGAAGCGAGCCTGCTGGCCATGGAGCAAGAAATCAGCTCCTGAGAGGGACTCATTTTGTCTCTTCTGTCCCAGAGTGCTGCTGTCACCTGATGGGTGTGCCTTCATACCCAATGCAGTTGCTGGGCCTGTGGACCAATACTTTAGATGCTTTAGAGGAACACTGAGTCAATTACAAACATTACACTGATTGTGTTAGGTCCAGGCTGGGGATATGGAGGACAAAAGGTTACAGATGAATCAAGATGTTGATTTCTATGCTGTGTCTTCAGTTTTGGAAGGCATGGGTAGTGTCATAGTTCATTGTGAAGCATGAGTAGATTATTGACTATGGTGGTAGTCATGTACAATTATGAAACTATTCCCTCTCAGCCTACATCAGGCTATATCCTCACCTTCCCTGTTGTCTACCTGGAACTTCTGATCTTAGCTTTCCTCTTAGCCCTTATTGACCTTGTCTCCTCTCTTCAAATTCTACCTTTCATATCTTAGGAGACAGAGCATCAGAATTAGAGGAAGGAGGGGAAGGCATCTGTCAGAATGGTCCTGCATTAGGACCCTCCATAGGACAGAGTTGAATTGGGCCAGCCAAAGTCTTCACCCCCTTTTCCCCCTCTTCCAGGACTGAAAGCAGGGATGAAGAAGGCCAGGGTGGGGGATCATTTTTTGCTTGGTCACATGAAGAATGCAAGAAAAAGAAAGTTAGATTAAATTGTTTTATATGTTGAAAAGAGAAGGCATCATTCTTTTCCTTTTCCTCTTTTGCGTTTAGCAAACTACAGAAGGAAAGGGAACTTCTTTCTTCTCCCTGCCACTCATTAGCTATGGTCTCTTGCAGGAGATCAACTTACCCAGGAGGAGACTGAACCTGCAGAGAACAAGCCCACAAAGTCAGGTTTTGGAGTCAAGTTAAGCCACAGCGGGGTGAAGACCCAGTGGAATCACATGGTCAGTAGAGGTTTTTGTTGTTTGCCCTTCATTCTCAAAGACAACAGTGACATCAGGGAGTTTATACCATGACTTACAAGTGAACTGGATTTAAGTGAGGGAGGGCTGCACTAAGTCACCAGCCTCACTTTCTCCTTGGGAGCCATCTGGATCCAGTGGCCAGATTTAGAACAGGATGACCTGAGATGGCCCTGCAGGCAATGGGGGAGCTTGGTCTTTTTAAGCTGAGGTCTTTCCTAGGTCCCAATTTGACTAAGGCAATCTCCATTCAGTGATTAAGACTAAGTAAAAAAAGAAGCAAAAAATGTCCTCTTTTACCTGGTCAAAAAAAAATCCATTTGGGAGAGAAAGACTCTCAGGGTTTCTGGCTGAAACACAAACAATTGCTGTTTACAATCACTTGGAAGCAATTAGGCCCAAACAGTGACCAAGTGGGGTTTGGCCAGGGATCTATTGTTGGCCAATCAATGAGAGCCAGAGGGAGAGGAGTGATGTAAGCATACTACACAAAGAGAAAGGATGTTGAGGCCTGCAGTACCGGAGGTGTGGGTTGTCTTGACCACTCTTTCCCTACTCATGTTTTCTTTTCTACTAGTGTATCTATATATGTACTCCCTGGTTCCACTGATGCTATTTATATTTGTGGGAGAGTGTGTCCTGGGTTTATGGAGGAGATGCTTTATTATTTCTGCTCATGCTATAACATTTTAGTGGATATCTCTGCTGTGAGCTAATTGTGTCAAGTGGATCCACTGGTTGGGTCCGATAGTTTTAGGCTGTTAATGTTAGCCCCTCAAGGTACCTCGGATTGGGTTGAGTCACCTCCTCTTTTTTGCCTCAAACTCATCCAAGTTAGATAACCCAGAGGGGGTGCTGTATTAACAAGCTATGGTTTCCAACATGGGAGGGACAGACAGAAACATGGCCAGTGTCTGCTATCACTTCTGAGGTTTCCCAATGGTAGAGAGCATTCCTTTGAGGATGATGAATGATGGCTGACAAGATGTACAGAAGGCTTCTCTGATCTTTGATACAGAGCAGCTCAAACTCAGGCCTCAAAAACTGAAATCTGGTTTCACTAGCTGTCAAGTTAAATATTTTCTTTTTTTTTCCCTGAAGTTCCTATCATTTGATCCCATGATAAAAATGGAAAAATAAAGACCCAATAAAATAAAATACAGGAAAAAGAGAAGATGTTTTGTTTGGAGCCTAAAGCAGATTAAATCTTGAATGAAATGGAACATAAAGAGATAGTCCTAAAAGGACATAGTTGGGGGAGGAGAAGGAGACTGAGTCTGACCATCATCTAGTCTACATATCTGAAACACTGTCCCCTCCCCCATTGTTCTTCTTAGCACAGCCTGATTTTTGTAAATAAGGAGAGTATTAGAAACACAAGTCCCTCCTCATGTTGCAAGACAGCTAGGAAAAAGGGAATTTCTGAGCAAGCTTCGATTTGATTTAACAAATATGCATTAAGCTCTGTTACCTTCCAGGTACTGTGGATACATAGACATAAATAAAATAATATTTGCCCTCAATGAGCTTCCATTCTAATGGAAATAAATAAGCATATATGTGGGAAATTATCACATATGGGAGATTGAGGTGGGGCAGAGTATCAGCAATTAGGGGAGGGTGGAATTAGAAAAGGCTCTATAAAGAAAGTGGCACCTAAGCTGAATCTTGAAACAAAGGAGACAGCAAAGTCTGATGGAAAGAGTGTTAAGATTTGCATCAAAAGACCTAGGTTCAAATCCTAGCTTTGACTGAAGGCAAATCACTTCACTTTTCTGAGACTGTCTCTTCACCAGTAAAAGGAGAAGGCAGGATTAGATGGCCTCTCAGGTCTCTTTCAGCTCTAAATTCATGATCCTATGAGCCCGGGATTCCCAGAATACCCCACTACCACCTCTCCTTACAAGACATCTTAGATGTAGCCCTCCACTTAGGAAAGTTAGAAGTCAACTTATACGCAATGCTGGTGAAAATAACCACTCCTCATTTGCTTTTCAGTAAACAAGCAGAGTGTTGTCTTTTTCTTCTTTATCTTTTAGAGACTAGCTGACTTTCCTGTCTTAACCATCTCCCTGAGTCACCTCCAAGGTCATGAGATTGACTGATAAATTGTTAGCCTCTGACTTTCTGTATTAGAAATTCTTTTTCCCATTCAACACTACCTAGTAAGTCAGTCCTCTTTCCCCCTCCTTTTTTTTTTTTAACAGGATGCTAAATCCCCAGCATTTCTATCTAAGGTAAGCAATAAAATAGTTAGGATCTGTTGCAGCCAATTAGGAGTCTCATTACCACATCCCTTCACATGTTCCTCCTAACTTGAATTTTCTTGCCTCTCTTAAAATTTTTTAAAAAGCATTCTGAGATACCCAAAAAGAGCATTTCTATATACAAAGTAGGATACAAAAATAAGACTATATAGAAGTCTCTTTTTCCATAGTGCTTGCTTTTAAAAAATACAATTCAACACATTATTTTCAAAACTGTCCTCCTTTTTTTGTACTTCCTTCTGAAGTTCTTTCTATTCTCCATGCACTTTCAAAAATGCTTCAGGAGTCTTCTTTTTCTCTTGTCCTTCCATATTCTTGCCCCTCTCTCCCATAGATCAAGTAATATTAGGTCAAATGTAGTCAATTTGTATCTGGTTTCAGGAAAAGCTAGAAGTGATTTGTCTTATCCTGCATCTACGCTTTCTTCCTGTTTTCCTGTTTCCCACAAGATGCTGGAGTTGGAAAGGATCTTAGCACTTGTCTAGTCCAAACTCTTATTTTTGTGGATCGGGGAGGAGAGAGATACTGGAAACCAAAGAAAGGAAGTGACTCACTCAGAGACATAGCAGCAGAGCCAGGATTAGAACCCAGGTGTCTAGGCTCCTGTGCCTCCTCATTGTCACACAGCCAGGGTTAACAGGGTCTAGATAAGTTTTTTCCTCAAGGAAAAGGAAAGTTTGGAAGATAGTCTGAGATCTTTCTCTGTTTTAGTTTACATTATTTTTTCTTCCATTGAAAGTAAGAACTAATGCTTCCCAACTCAAAGTATGCTGCTGTCCTCCAAACCATCCAATCATCCCGTTGCCCTGGGGACTCAGTCAAAAGAAGATAGTCTTTGTGTGGAGGGGTGGGGGAAGAGGAGACAAGTGGACCTTCCACTGGAGCCTTGCCCTAGTGAATGCTTCATCTTCAAGCTACTGCCTCAGAGACTGAAAAAACTGGGCCATCTGTAGGTGATCATTGCCCACAAAAGGGCTACTTTGGCCCCTGGCCAGCCATTTGGACACATATGAAGTATGCTTTTTGGCTTAGACCCACTCACTCATTCCATTGTGATTGAGTTGTTTTCCCTAGAGCCTCATCACCTGCAGGGTTAAAGGATGCAGGGGCCATGTAGGAAGAGGCCAAGTCCTGGAAATATCTTAAGCCATCACTTGCCTGGATGATATTTTGGTGCAAGTGGGTGATGAAAGCAAGGAGTGAGAGGAGGGAAGGGAAGGGAGACTTTGGTGAGAAAACAGAAATGACTTCTTGGAACCAAGGGATGACTAAGGTGTGTAAGGTATATAAGACATGGTTTTAAGGTGTCTTAGCCAGGGAAGTCATAGGGTCAGCAGTCTTGGAAATCTTTAACAATTAAAGTAGCTGTATTTCCTCTTGCACACAACTTTCCTCACATAATGTTTTTCCATTCCCTTTCTCTGTGTCTTTGAACTTGTCCCCAGTGCCCAGAAAGTATTTGTTCATCTCTGCCTCCTAGAACAGGGGTGGGGGACCTGTGGTCTCAAGGCCACATGTGACCTCAAGGTCCTCTAGGGTGGCCCTTTGACTCAACCCAAACTTCATAGAACAAATCCCCTCAATAAAAGAATTTGTTCTGTAAAATCTGCACTCAATCAAAAAGCTGTGCCCAAGGACCTGGAAGGCCACAGATTCCCCAACCCTGTCCTTGAAGCTCTGCCTTCCTTAGGGGGTCTGCTTAAGTACCCTCTTCTATATGAAGATTTTTTTTCCTGATCTCTCTAGCTTCTAGTGACTTCACTGCCCCATATTATCTGGTGCTCACTTTGGAGATTTCTATATTTGTACATGTTGTCTCCAACTCAATAGATCATAAGCACCTTAGGGATTGTTGTTATATTGTCAGTGTCTAGCATGGTGCCCGGCGTACACATAGCAGGTCCTTAATAAAGATTTGATTGATTGGGAGCTGTCCTACTTAGAGACACGGGGACAGGCTAAACGACGATATTGATGAGATTCATTTGTTTAGAACTTTATGATTTATTAAGTTGACCTCACATGGAGATTGTGAGGTAGGAAGTGCAAATGTTTTTCTTCCCATTTTAAAGATGAGGAAACTGAGACTCAAAGGGGATAAATAATATGCCCAAGATTACCTGGCTAGTAATGAAAAAAAAACAACCAAGCAGAACTCAAACCCAAGTTATCAGAATTTAAGTCCGTTGTTCATTTACTCCTAATGACTTTCTCAGCCTTGGGATTCCTTGATTTCTTTATTTGTAAACTCCATCCTTGAAATCCCTAGTCAGAATTTGGAGCATCTACTATTGTATGCTTTGCATTCCATAGCTTTCTGCTCTTAAGGGGCTAGGCATGGCAAATTTCAGCAGGCTTAGAACATGTGAATAGTTCATCTCTTCCCTAGAAGAGAGGTGCCTGGTGAAGTTATCCCGTGGGTCATTTTCCATCTTTCCACAAAATCTCTTTGAGTACCTTGAATCACGGCCTAGGATGAGAACGCGGATGGGGCAGAGAGTAGACAGTCTATCCCTGCCCTGGAAGAGTTCACAATCCTGGTCAGGCTTATCTCCTGTCTGTTGTCCTCTTCTCGTGCACATTTCTGCACTTGGATCTCTCGATCTCTCTATCTATTTGTCTTTCCTTACGCCTTTATTGTAATAACCTTAAGAGATGGATAGTGCTATTATTTTCCCTATTTTATACATGTAGAAACTGAAGCTTATAGAGTTTAATTGATTTGTTTGGGTCCCCAAGATAGTAAATATTAAGAGTCCCACCAAACCTCATCTTCTCGGCCCACTCCATCAGGTGGTCATCGCTGTCTTCCTCTGAATCCCTAAACTGTTTACAGTCTAGATCACATGGTTTTACTCATGTTCAGTTTAATTCAATAAATTCCTAATATGTGAGACTGTGCTGGGGATTAGGAAAATAAAGACAAAAAGGAAAAGATCATCCTCAAGGACCATTTATTCTGAGTCAAAAAACAACATGTACATAAAATACAAGTTAGATACTTTTCTTTTGGGAAATGGCAAGAAAGCTAATTATTTCAGGAATTAGGAAAGATCTCGAGGAAAGCTGGGACTTGTGTTAATCTTCAAATGGAGCAAGGGATTCCAATAGTCAAGCTTTGAGGCAAGAAAGCATTTCTTTCAGAGAGGAAGAAGGAGGGAAACAAACATTTATGAAGCATCTACCACATACCAGGCATTGTAAAATGAGATAGTATGAGAGCTGGTTGTTTGATATATACTAACACACCCCTGTATATATCCTACTTCTGTCTCCTAATATCTCCTGCAAATCTGGGAGAATAATAGTAACTCATATTTTTCTGGAGGAACTATGAAACACTCCAAATATGGTTTTGTCAGGGTGACAAGCATTTGGGGTTTTCCTAGCCCCTACATTCACAGAGTAAACAGATGACTCACCTCTACGATACATCTGTGAATGGTTCTTGAATTAATGAATTGGCTGAATTAATGAATTCCCTCCCCCAGAGCCCATGTTTAGTTAGGTTTCAGGAAGTCCTTACTGTGTTGAGCTCAATGTTGTTGGAGGTTGAGAGCTCCCTAGGCATGAGCCTGGGTCTGAGATGTGGCTGGTGACTAGACCAGAGCTGAGCCTCCACATTTCATGAATATGAGTGACTCTCCCTTTGGGGAATGCAATGACTTTCTTAGGAATTGATTCATGAACAGTGCTGGGAAAATCGTCGCTTGTCTGAGTTGTTGAGAGCTGTTGACATGGCAATGTGGCACTGCTAAATGTCTTTCCACACACTCTTGCTCGCCCTGCCTTCAAAATCCTATTGGAAACTCACCTTCTTGATGAAGCCTGCTCAGCCTAACATCTTTTGCCTCCAGTCACCCTGGGACATTCTCAGCCTCTTTAAGCCACGGTACTGTACTTAGTTGTTTATTCTTAACTTACAAATTCTATTACAGATATGAAATCTGGTTTACCTCAGTTGAGTTTGTCCTGTCTCTTCTATTAGACTGTATGGTCCCTGAAGGCAAAGAACCCTCCTTCTTTCTCTTAATGATACATAGAGGGAGATTGACTGAATTCCTGGTCCAGGGATTAAACCACTGATCTCAGTCTCTGGTGTATCACAGAAGGAGCTTGTGGGATCTCTCTACAAACAGTAACTTGCCTGACTTGGAGTCAGGGCATCCTGGTTGTATTTCCAGCTCCATCATTTTCTGTGTATGAGACCACAGATAAATCACCTAATCTTTGGGAGTTAGAGTTTCTTCATTGGTAAAATGGAGATAATGTGTGTTTTTGTGAGGAAGCACTTAGTATATCTTAAAAGGAATGCATAAATGGAAGCTGTTAAATGTGAATTGTTTTAACCACTACTTTTGCTTGGAACTGAAGAGGTAGAGCTAGGCTATGAAACTAGCTAACTTCTCAAGCTCCCCTTCAGGCCCAGAATGCAGTGTTGGTTACTGAAAAACTGTACTTAACCTGGTTCTCACAAGCTGGGATAGTCTTTGCTGAGTCATTTTCTAACTGACCCACAAAAATTTACCTCCAGCATGTTCCAGAAAGAATGGGACATGGGTACTATGATGCAGTTCTTTTTGGCCATGACCTAGCTGATGAATCTCCACTTCAAAGGGACATGTAAATTAAGAAGTGGGACTATCAGACCAAGTTTTATTTATGCAACAAATAGTTATCATTTTACAGATGAGAAGAGGTAGGTGACTTGTCCCAGGTCATATGAGAAAAAGTGCCTGCATTGTGACTAGTTTCAGGGTCACAGTTAATGCATCTGAGGCGGATTCAAACTCAGGTCTTACTGATGTGAAACCATCACTCTTTCCACCTTACAGCCTAAATACCTATGGTGGGTTGTTGTTTTGTATGATAGTTACTATGGATTTTTCCTTACAGCCCCAACCCCAACCCCACTAGCTTGTAAGTTTCATCAAGGTAGGGACTCTGACTTGTCCAAGCTGCCTCAGTGCCTACTACAGTGCTAGGTACATGTTTAATAAATGCTTGTTGAATTGTTATGCCCAACGAGCTGCAGAGATACTAAGTGCTGTTGAAGAAGACATGTGACCCTCCCCTGGATGCCAAACCTGATCAGAACCTAAGGGGTCAGAGGTGATTTGGGCACTTATCTCTTCCATCAGCCTGACATATAAGGGATTGTGCCAATCTTGCTTATTCCTACTCAACTCAACAACTCCATCCTTCTCCAAGTATTTCTTCCTTGGGGCTGGATTCTTGGGGTTGAGGGAGCTGGAGTTTTGTTTTTTCCTGTGAAGGTGGCATTTTCCACCTCAGGCAAGTTAGACTTTCTTATGGCAACTATGACTTCTCCGGTGACACAGGCAGGAAAATCGAGAAGTACACCAAATCACCTCCAAGCTGGAAAACCGGAGAGGGAGGGTTGTCAGAGGAAGACACCAGGAGGTCGCCTTGACAACTCAAGGGCGGGTCTCACTTCAGGCGCAGGGTAGCGGAGAGGACCTGTAAGCATCTTTCCCAGCTCCTGGTCTGTTTGTCCTTCGCACTTTTCCCAGTCATGGGTACCCTGCCCCCTGCAGGAAGGATTTTTTCGGTATTTTTTTTTTTTTTTTTGCTAGGGACTTTTCTCGCCTGTTTGCTGAAACCAGACACCTGGCTCGGTGGAGCCTAGTGGAGTCCCCATGCAGCAGCTATTTAAAAGGACAAGGGCAGCTTTTACAATCCCCCCACCTCTCCACGCCAGCCCCCCTGACCCCCCCTCTAGCGGAGACTTCAAAAGGCTCAGGTCCCGCTCCAAGCCCCCTCCCGGCTCCCACAGCACCTATGAGCCGCCAACCGGGAGCGAGAACGGCGGGCCAGGATCCCAGGGAAGGATTAGCCGGTGAACTTGGGGTCTCCTTGTCTCTCCCTCTCTAGGAGACTAGAGAAACTGTCTAAGCCAATGACCCAGGAGGTCCCCGCGACTGTCCAGCTCTCCGGTCGCTGAATTACGTTGTGATTATTACTCAACCCCTCTCAAAAGAGAAATTTTACGCCCCTCTTCCCTTCCCATCAAACAAACCCGAGCCGATTTTCCCTTAGCTGCGAGGACCAATGAATACAAATGAATTTAGGGGCCGGAAGGAGAGACTCCTCAACCTCTCGCCTTCGCACGAAGTAAGTAGCAAGTGAATGGATTAGGGGGCCCGGTGAAGATGAGGTTTGCCGGGTGGGGAGGCGGGGCGGTTGTGCGATAACTGAGGAAGACCGGGTGTGGAAGAGGCCGACTCTTTCAACTCTGGGCACGTGTAGGAGTTTGGGGGTGTGTGCGTGTGTAAGTGCTTTCGGTCCTAAACCTTGGGCGTTCCTTTGTCTGGCTTGAACCACGTCTTGTCTTCAGTTAGGGCTGGCTGACCTTGCACCGGGCAGACAAGTGATTGGGTCCAGAGGGCCAGAGACTGCAAGGCTGGAAGGCGGGACGGGTAACCAGGGTGGTGGTAACGGGGAAGGTGGGGGGGGGGGGGGAGGGAGAAGAGAGGAGATAGGGCTCCTCGGAAGGCCATTTCGTGGTCCCTCTTTGGTCTGATTCTATGAAGTATTCAGGGAAGGCAGGGCATTGTCTACAGAGACCGAGATGAGATCCTCGGGGAGAACTGGATTCTGGTACCTCCCTATGAGAGAAGGATGGGGGCAGAAGCTTAGTACTCCTCCTACCCCCACTCCCCACCCGACCCCGCAGTCTGTCTGCCAGACTCTTGGGGACAAATAGTAGAAACACCCGAAACAGAATCGAAAAATGTTAACACAGGAAGGGACCTTAGAAAACCCACATTTGTACATTTGGGGAAATCGAGACCCTGAGAGGCCAAGTGACATACCTAAGGTCATACAACACGTTCCTGGCAGATTCTGGTCTCGATTTTTTTCTCTCTCTGTGTTGGGAAAAGTTTTGGACTCCTGGGTCTCATTCTCTTGGAAGTTTTGGGCGAGGGGTGTGTATATGTGGCTGGGGGCGGAGGAAGAGAGAAGCGGGGGGACCGGCAGAGAACCTTCTTTCGGATTCGATTAATAAGGGGGTGAAGCTCACTGACCCCAGTAACTATTCGCCCGCTGAGAACACCCTTTCGCTCTCCCAAGGAGCCTGCCTCCTCTCCCCTCCCCGGGGGGAGGCCCTGGGAGGAAGGAAGGAAGGAAGGAAGGGGTCCCGGGGTTCCTGGGGCTAGGGCTGAGAGTGTCTCACCTCTCTCTAGTCGGAGGGGGGCAGCAAAGAGAGGGATTCGAAGAGAGGAGGTGGAGGGGGGGGAGGAGAGCGCCTTTAAATCATTTTCAATTTCCCCAAATCCTTCCTTTTCCTCTCCTCCCCAAGTCCAGAGGAGAGTTTCTGGAGGGAACTTTTGGCACGATAGGGCAAGATCCAACCACCCTCCTAAGTAAAATATCCTGTCTCCGGCTTGGCCCTCCCTGCCATCAGGGACTGGCACTAAAAAGCAGGAACACCAATCTCCCGTAGAAAAGTTTTTTTCGGGGTGCGTGGGGAGAGAGGAGCCCCCGGAGTTCCTGCACCCATGTTCCTGGCTCTCTTGTTCACTGGTGCACCGCAGGGCTTGCTGCCCTTGGCCCCAGAGGGAGCGGAGATCCGCTGCGAGAGAGTTCCATGGTGGGACTGAGGCAGCAGCCGAGAAGAGGACTAAGGGAACCCCAGGAGTCCGGGCTGGGGGAGGTGCTGCGTAGAGCTCAGGGCGGCCGGGGCCAGGCCGGCTGGTCGGCGCTGTCGTCGGGGCGCGCGCCGTCGGGGCGCAGGGCGCGCAGCTCCCCATGGATCGCGCTGAGACTCCTTTGCCCCCCGGGAAAGAAAGAATGAAGTAGGAACCCGCGATGGAGCCGGAATCAGCCCCGGTCTCCAGAGTCAGAGCAGCTGCGTCCAGGGGGTGAGTAAAAACTCCCAACTCTGACCAGTGGAGGAAGAAGAGGAGGAAGGGGCGAGGGGAACGTGGAGAGCCTCCCACAGCCTTTGCCCCGGCCTCTGGGAGAGCCAGACTTAGTAGGGATTCTTTTCTTCTATCTTTGGCTACATGAGTTCAAAAGCCCAGTGGCGGGGAATTCCGGGGTCCGTTTTTGCACTGGGGGATGCCCTGGGGCGGGGGAGGCTGGAGCTCCTAGCTTCCTGCCCCGGTGTCGGGTCCCGCCTCGGGAGAGGGAAGGGGAGGGCCGAAGCTCCGGCAGACAGCCTGTAGGGTTTCCCTGCAAAGCTAGCAAAGCTGGGTGCTGAGGGGTCTTTGCGCTGCCCCCGCCTCCCGGCGAAGGAGGGAAGAGACATCCGGAAGGAGAAAAGAAGAAGGAAAGAGCATCCCTCCCACCCCCTTTTGTGCCTAATTTTGGGCTTCTCAGCCTTCCAGTGAAAAGTCTGTTCCTAGCTATCCCACTAGCCCAAAGGGTTCGATAAGAAGCAGGCAGTTAAGGGTTAATGAACATTGCGTTCGTCCCAGGCCCAATGATTTACAGACGCTCCCTTCCGAGGCTGGACTCCTCCGGGCGATTTGCAAGTCCTGGGCTCAATTTTCTTTCCTCTTCCCAGCCTGGGGGTTCTGGGGGCTCCGGAAGCCAAGTGGGGAGGGAAGCTAGAGATCTGCTGTGCTGGCGCAGGGCCCCTTCTTCCTGAGAACCTTGGGTGGAGGGGACAGCTTGGAGCCGTAGTGCCCCTAGCCGGGTGGAATCCTTTCAGGCTGGGCTGGGCTGATCTGGTTGGGGGGGTGTGTCTGAATGGTGTGCGTATGCCATAGTGTGCAAGTGTGCAAGTGTGCAAGTGTGTGTGTGTGTGTGTGTGTGTGTGTGTGTGTGTGTGTGTGTGTGTGTTAGCCAGTCAGTCTGGGACTGTACATGAGGAACACAGTGATTTTAACTTTCCCCTTGTCCAGCTGGGAACTCTTGTCGTCAGCATCTGTGCTTGGAGAAACTCTGCTTTAACTAGAGATTAGTTCCATTACAAGCTTCCCTTTTAAAGGAGGAGTACTGACTAGTCCCACAGCTGTGTGCTCCTACACGCCCCTTTCGTGCCCAGAGTCGAGGTTCCCATAGATGGCCCCCTCCCTGCCTGTTTTGTGAAGGAGAACTAGGTATTTGCAGCCTCAAATGCTTGCAAATCTGCTCCCAAGCTACCTTTCCCAGAACCTGGGCTGCCTAGGACTGCTGGTGACAGCTACTTCTCCTTCTTTGGCCCATGGCACTCCTCATTCCTACTTCAGACCTACTGGATTCCTGGAGACCAGAACTCCTTAGCTTCCTCCCCTAGGTGCCCCAGTCTCTCGATTTATCCCCATACCTCCCTTGCCAAAAACTACAGCTTAGAAATGAATTTCTAGTGCCCTCCCTTGAAATCTGGTGTTAAGATAGATGTCAGTTGGTGGGGACAGGGATTGGTTCAGGATAGGCACCCCACTGATAGAGCTGACCTTAAATAAGCAGACAATAATAGACAATTGAGTGTTTGAAGGAGCAGGAAGCCTGGATAACATTCTTCCCCTCCTCTGAGCCGAAGAAGCAGACAGTGGGGTTCAAGAAAAGGGCCCCAGAACTAGAGTCAGGAAACTTGTTAATCCAACCAGGAAGCCTGAACAGGATAGTTTCCCTATGGGAACCACAAGGCATTTGCTATAGTCTACAGTTCTAAGGAGAGATGATCGTCTCTCCCATACCTGCAGCCATAACATAAAACTTAAACCTCCTTCTAACAGAAGAATCTTAACATGTTGAATCTTAACATGTTGCAGAATCTTAACATGTTGAAAAGAGGAAGAAGGAAATAGGTGAGTCCTCATGGTGGCAAAGCAGAATACCTTCCTGGCTTGGTTATCCCTGGGTGTCTTTTGATGTGTGTCTATTGACATGCTTAGGCACTGCTCCTGAGCCTTCCGAGTTATAGAGAACAGCGAAAGGGTTTGACATCATGGAATGTATCACAATCAGATCAGCTTCATCTTTAATAGCTCTTCATCCTTTATCTCTTCTCTAGGGTGTGTCTGTGTCAAAGGAACAAGAGAGAACTCTGTTCTAGCCCCAACCCTGCCACTTTACCTTTAAGGGCCTCAGTTGGCCTTATTTGTTAAACAGTGATAAGCTTTCCTACCTCCCAGGATTGTGAGAATAAAATTAAATGATGGATGTGAAACACTTCCTAAACAAACACAAGGAATAATTGTAGTTCTTAATGAGCTTTTTTCTCTCAGCATGACATTGGATAAAACTGAGCAAAACCCTTCACCCTCACTTTGTCCCTATAGAAAATCTGTCTAGGCACAAAGAAAGTGATGGATTTTCTGTCCCTACATGTAGTGTTCCTACTGATCTCTTCTGGTAGTCAGTTGGACCAGTATCCTCATAAGCAAGTGAGTGGTGCCACTGACTAATTTCACTCCAGAGTTGATCCACTGAGGAGAACCCAGGAAGAAGCTGATAGGGGAGGGGATGGTATAGTCGAAGAATGCTGGATTTGGATTAGGGGACCAAGTCTGAAGCTCTACTCTGCCGCTTATTTCCCATATGACTGGGGTCAAGTCACAAATTCCTCTGGCCCTTAGTTTCTTCACTTGTAAAATGAAAGAATCCTTTCCAGTTTTAAACCCTGTGAAATTGAAGTCTAGAGAGGTATGTCTGACACATAGTAGGCGCTTAATACATGCTTATTGACTTCAGTATATCATATAGTAAGTTAGTGAGTAGTATAGGTGGGACCTGAACTTGGCCTTCTGACTCATCCCACAATTCTACCAACTACACCACCCCACTTCCCTTAGTATGCAGAAGTCAAAGAGGGGCTTCTTGAAAGGAAAAACAATGACATAGAATCGCAGAGTTGGAAGGGACCTCAGAGGTGGCCTGATCACAGCTGAACTTGAATAGAAATCCTTCCCATACTTTCCCCCCATGTGACCATCATCCAAGTTCAGGATCATAATTCCCTCAACCTTTGTCACCTAGACTATTTCTTAATTGATCTCCCAGCTTTCTAATCCATTTGTGTGGCTGCCAAAGTGATCTTCCTGATGTATAGGTCTGCCTATGTTACTCTTCTGCTCAAAAAATGCCAGTGTTTCCCGCTTTTTTGTTTCTTTGTGTCTGATTCTCTGTAACCTCATTTGCAATTTCCTCGGCAAAGGTACTGGAGTGGTTTGCCATTTTTTTCTCCAGCTCATTTTTGAGTTGAGGAAACTGAGGAAACAGGGTTAAGTAACTTGCCCAGGGTCACAGAGCTAGTAAGTGTCTGAGGCAGGATTTGAATTCAGGTTTTCCTGTCTCCAGGTTGGATGATCTCTACACTGTGCCACCTAACTGCCCCAGAAGGGCCTTGGGTTATAGCACATGATTATTCCCAAGAGAAGTCAGAATCCATATCTTATAATTAATTGGAAGAGGGCCCTTCAGCCTAAAAATGGGGATACCTGCATATACTCTTTTTAAATCCATAATTAGAATAAAAGCTCACTTTTCTCTAGTGGGTTACAATTTCAGCAAAGTACTGCCTTCACAATAACCCTATCCAGTAGGATTTTTTACAAAGAAGGGAACCAGCTAAGAGATGTGACTTGTCCAAGGTCACATAGCTAGAAAGTAGGCTGCTGGTATTGGAGTCTAAATCTAGAACTCTTTATATTACACTGACTTTCTATGGGGAAGACTCTTTACAATGTGGTTTTGGGCTGCTGTCACAACCTTGGGAGCCTCTCCCCTCCTTATCCCTCTTCTTCTTTCCCCTCTCCCTCTTTTCCATTTCTTCTCCTTCTTCCCCCTGCCTCAAGTATCCCTGATTGGGAGCAGTGGCCTCTTCTAGCTCCCCCACACCCCTTCAATAGGCAGAAGGGCTGAGCAAACAAAGCTAAAAAAAGGAAGCCCAGTGCTAGACATTATTACTGATAGTCTGAACAGGAGTGGAAACGAACAAAATGGTCAAGATGTTCTCAAATCATGGGACGGGGAACTAGACTTTCAGCCAGGAGAGGTGAGACAAGTGGACTTTGAAGCTGGTTGCCTCTGATGCTATTAATAATATAATGTAGACCCAGCCTTTCTAAGTTGTGACCATCTTCCCAAATGGTAGCCCTTTGACATCCCCAGAAACTATGTGGGAAGTAGAGCCGGCTAATAGGACCCAGAATGGGGACTTGGAGACAGGACATTGGTTTCTCAGCCCCAGCTCTGTGGTTGGCACAATCACAGTGATATTGGAAGAGTCAACTAAACTCTCTTTTTCTGCTCTCTGCAAAGTCGATTTAATATAGTACCTACCTCACTCACCCATATGACTGCTATCTTAAGTAGATTTTTAAATAACTTTCTGAATAATAACATTACTTAATATAAATTCATCTTTATATAGGGCTAGGAGGTTTATAATGCACTTTTGTCAGAGCAGTATCTTGTGACATAGGTAATGTAAATATTGTCCCCATTTTGTGGAGAGAACTGGCCCTTAGGGAAGTCAAGGGACCTAAGGTTGTACAGCTCTAGAATCAGATACCAGGTCTGCTTACTGTACAGACTCCTTTATAATATATCACAATGCTCAGTGTGTTGGACAGAACCTTGGATTGGATGCATGGGGTCTGGGTTCTAATTCCAGCTCTGACATAAATTTGCCTTGTGATCTTAGAGAAGTCCTTTCCTGTTCTGGACCTTAAGTTTCCTTCTCTGTAAAATGCGAGGATTGGACTAGATCAGGATTCCCAACTTTTTTAAGTCTCTGTGTCCCTTGGTTTTTAGTAAACCATCCTATATACCCCACTCTCCTTCACTATTGAATAGGAAAGGAATAAATTGTGGAGTTCGCCCTGCACATGAGATTAATTTTTCATAAAGAAAATTTGATTGATCCTGTAACGTTTTTTTAGTATTATGAAGTTGTTAAATGTTTATTACAACACAAATAAAGTAGTGAGAACCTTGGTTCTATTTCTTGCCACTGGTAGTCATTTGAATCTTAGTATGGTTTATTTCCTGTTTTTTGATTTGATTGAGAACAGGACTGAGAATCCTAGAGATAAATTGTTATAAACAGGCTGGTGAGCACATTGGGTAAGAAATGAGATATGCTTCTCCAAGAGTATACCAGAAATTTGTAACCTCATTGATTGGAAATCAATTTGGAGTTTCTGATTATTGCAGAGATGTTTTTTTAGCTCATCTTTCATTCATCTTTGCTCCTGATTTTTCTTAGCTCAATATGAGATGGGTTTCATGGTAAAGCCTCATTTGTTTGGTTTTAGTCAATAAGAACGACTCCTTCAATTGCCTCTTTCAGCTTCTTCAGAGGTTCTAGAACAATCCTCTTTCCCATCAGGTACTTGTCCTTCACCATCTTCTCTCCAATCCCTAATTTTTTTCACTAGTACGACTACTTTTGTAATATTTCATTAAGATCATATAGTTGTTTACCAAATAGTCATTACCCACCCCTTCACAAGTTTTTTTTGTGCCCTCTGGGGTACATTCAGGCCCTTGGAGCAGATGGTCTATAACAGGGGTTCTTTACTCTTTGTGCCATGGCCCTCTTTGGCAATCTGGTGAAGCCTATGGGCTCTTTCTCAGAATAATGTTTTTAAGTACATAAAATAAGAGACATGGAATCACAAAAGAAGTCATTTCTATTGAAATACAATTGTTCCAGGGCAGCTAGGTGGTGCAGTGAGTAGAGCACTGGCCCTGAGTGCAAATGTGGCCTCAGTCACTTGACACTTATTCCCTGTGCAACCCTGGGCAAGTCACTTAACCGGGATTGCTTTGCCTCCCCCCTAAAAAAAAGAAATACAGTTATCAAAATATTTTTAAAAATCATGAACCTCCTGAAATCTATGGCTCCTGGACCCCAGGAGCCCCAGCTCTGTGGTTGGCACAATCACAGTGATATTGGAAGAGTCAACTAAACTCTCTTTTTCTGCTCTCTGCAAAGTCGATTTAATATAGTACCTACCTCACTCACCCATATGACTGCTATCTTAAGTAGATTTTTAAATAACTTTCTGAATAATAACATTACTTAATATAAATTCATCTTTATATAGGGCTAGGAGGTTTATAATGCACTTTTGTCAGAGCAGTATCTTGTGACATAGGTAATGTAAATATTGTCCCCATTTTGTGGAGAGAACTGGCCCTTAGGGAAGTCAAGGGACCTAAGGTTGTACAGCTCTAGAATCAGATACCAGGTCTGCTAACTAACAGCCTTTAAAGTCCTTTACTGCTGTAAGGTGTTTTGAAACTATGGCTAAATGCATCTGGATATGAAATTCTCAGCTAAGACTGTTACCTGTGGGGGCTTGGTTGGTTGGGCATAGGCTCTTGAGATAGGAATATTAATTGCAATCCTAACTCGGGTGTTTAGACAGAATGTGCCGTGTTCTGGTCATCCTCTGACTACTCCCACTTGAAAAGTAGGAATAAGAAATCCATCAACCTCACAAGTAAATATAGTACTTTAGGTGTTAGGATTGACTATTTGCAAAGAGTTATTTATAAAGAGGAGAGGAGGAGGAGGCTACCCATGGAAACTCTTGGATTCCCAAACACAGTCCTTCCAAGAAAGCTCAGCACACCCAGCATAGTATATTGCATGCTGATAGTACCAGTGGCTGGGGAGGCTGAGGCTGGTACGTTGCTAGATTTTGGTAGGGCTAAAGTTGGCCAGGTGTCTACACTGCCTGGCACCAAGCTAGGGAACCCTCAGGAAGCAGAGGACCCCTAGACTTCCTAAGAAGTGAGCCAACCTGGCCAGGTTGGAAACAGGAGGTCACAGTATCTCCTTGGTGAGAAGAGAAGAGCTAATCTCCAAAAAGAAAAAAAAAGTTCAGTAAAAGCTAGTTTTTAGAGACAAACTGACAGAAACAACTTATTCACTCTACCTAAATGTTTTTGACAGTTGAGAAATTGTCCCTCCCCCTATCGTGTTCATGCTGTTATAGTTATGATAGGTTTGCAAAGTGCTTTACATACATTATCTTATACTCTGACCAAATTATCCCATGGATAATCCAAAACCAGGGATGCTTTTAAAATCACTTCTTCAGGGCTTTGGAGTACACTGTGACTTTTGGACAGCAGACTGATCTTTCTCATTCACTTTGGCTTGAACTAATATGAAAGCAAGTTTACATTTCCTGAGAATGCACTGGCTGGTGGCCAGGGGAGGCAACCCTGAAGTGAGCTTGGGGCTGGAGGAAGCCAGGCTTGGATGAAACATTGCCAGTTTGGCGATTCACATCATGGATAAGTTATGAGTGGATAATCAAAAGTTAGTTCTATGTGGAACATTTTTTATTGTTGTTCAGTTGTTTTCAGTCATGTCTGGCACTTTACAACACCATTTGGGGTTTTCTTGGCAAAGGTACTAGAGTTGTTTGCCATTTCCTTCTCCCACTCATTTTACAGATGAGGAAACTGAGGCAAACAGGGTTGAGTGACTTGCCCAAGGTCACACAGTTGGTAAGTGTCTGAGGCTGGACTTGATCTCAGGAAGAGGAATCCTCCTGACTCTAGGCCCAACGCTATATATGCTATACCACCTGGCTGCTCCTGTTGAACATTAAGTAGGTAATAAGCTGGGTCCCTTTAGGAGGAGAACTCACAATGGCCTAAAGGGGAGGGAGCACAGGGCTTTGGAGTAGTAGGTTCTGAGTTCTATTTCTTCCATTTGCCCACTTTGTGACCCTAAGTCCTCTGAATCTATGGGGCACTTAACCTCTCTTGCCTCAGTTTCCTTATCTGAAATATTTGAACCACCTATGCCTAAAGGGTTATTGTAAAGATCAGTATAGAAAAAAATAAATGCACATATATATGCACACACATATACATACATATAGACATACATGCATATATACATATATACATACACACATATATACATATACATACATATATATGTAGTGTTTTGCAAACTTTAAGGTGATAGATAAATCTAAATTCCTGTTATTATTCATCATCTTTAGGAGATCACCTGAAGCCTTTGTTGTTTGCCTTAAACCAGTTCCCTGCATATTCCTGGTCCCTGAACCTCTACCTGTGGCCTGGAGAGGATACTAGCCTTCACTCAGTCAAATTTAAGAAGTTCATGGGATCATAGATTTAGAACTAGAAAGGACCTCATCGATCATGTAGTTCAGTTGCCTCATTTGACGTTCCCCCTCCCCTTTCGCACTCCAAACATACCCAGGCCTTTTACTGTGGCTGGCTTGGGCTGGAAACTGTAGGCTGAACTCTGCTGAGGAAGGTGGAACTGGAACCTGTGGGGAAGAGTCTTTCTGGACTCCCCTGGCTCAGAGGTACTCAAGGGGCCCTGGGTGGGGAGCTCTCATGGAAAAATTCAGGAAGGGGAACCTGTCGGGATTAACAGTCCCATCCGTCTCTAGCCACACTTGGAGAAACTGTTCAGTTTTTCCACTAATGCCAGTGTCGTCTTGCCAAAGTGTTTTCCGTCGATGTTTTGGTCTTTGTCGTAGGGCCAACTGTGTTTAGAGTGGGCAGTGGAGGCTGAGCAGCCCGGGGCCAGCTGGAACCCTACCCTGGGCTGTGTCAGTGTTGCTATCCATCAGAAGTCTCTGGCTTAGGGCAAGGGACTGTACTGACCCCAATGTTGAGTTTGCCCTGCTTCCTAGTCTGGGAATTGTATTGTTTTTTGGTCCAGGATGGTACTGAGGCAGGAGCAGTAGAGTCACCAGGCAGGTGGGAAGAAGGTAGGAGACACTGCAATGAAAAGAACCCTGGACTCTAGTCTGAGCTCTTCCACTCATTTGAACAAGTCATTTCTTTTCTTTGAGCCTCAGTCTCCTCATATGTCAAGTGGGTATAATAATCTCTGGTGGTACCTCCCTCCAATGGGTTTTATGAGGTTTCAATGAAGGAACAAATGTGACGGACTTTGAAAAATTAAGTGTAAATGCACTTTGCAAATGCAAAGTGAAATGATTTGTAAGGTTGGAAACAGAGTGGCCAGAGGAGGGTTTGAGCATGGTACTTTTCCACCTGATGCCTCTGGGAAGATCCTGACCCTGTCTTTCTTCTTTATTTGGAGCCATTGGGTGCTCAGTGATCCTTAGTGAAAGGTCAGCCAGTGTATAGTAAGGGTAATCCCTTCCCCTTCTATGTGTGGAGAGTACTGGTTATCCTCAGCCCCTGGAAACACAAGAGGTCAGTCTGCTAAAGTAGAGATGGATTGTCACCCGCACCAGTGTCCTGGGAGCCTTCAGGCATCAGAGAATCTACGTATCCAGCAAAGAGGAACAGGCAGGGCAGTGTGGAAGATGTGAGGTAGGGGAGGGTAAGTCTGGCTGTGCCTCCCATACCTGCCCCTCAATCAGTTTATGGGCTGCTTGTATGTAGCTGAACCTCTAGCCTTTTCTTAGTGTCTTCTAGGGGAGCCCCCTTCTCCTCCTCCTCTGCCCTCTTCAGTTTCTCATTTTGGGGGCAAAACAAGGGGTTGAGAGATCCTGTGAATTAGTTAGACCCCAGTCTTGTTACATAAGCCAATTTATTGCCAAGCATCTGGAATGTACTAGGCACTCTGATAGGTCTGGGGATGCAAAGAAAGAAATTGTCAGACTTGTGTTTTAGAAATAACAATTTGTTAGCTGTGTGATGGATTGATTATTGATTGATTGATTAGGTGCCTGCTATGTGTTGGGCACTGGGCTAGGCCTTGGAGATACAAAAAACAAAAGTGAAACCCTCCTTGTCTACCATAAGCAGTAAGACTCCCTGAAATACAGAAGTTGTCATGTGCCAGATGGGGCAAACCACCACTGCCACCTTCCCTTAGATTATCGTAGACAGAGTGGGATTCTGAAACCCCAAGCCCCGGGATGAGTAGTCTCCTTCAGACCACTGGCCCTGCTTCCAGCGGGACCTTGCAGTGATCACTGGCAAGAAGACTGCATTTGTGATGGTCCCACCACCATGGCAGTCAAAACAGCCTAGCCAAAGCAGCAAATGTCCCAAGGGAAAGATAAGGCGAGGCATATGCCACGTCCGTCAAATTATTGCTACTAGTTCAACCACTACCTCCTCTCTGATTCAGGTAGACACAGCCCAGGACCTTTTGTCCAAGAACCCAGGAATAGAAACCCTTTTCCCCTTAAGCTGTAGACTCTGCTGCCAACTTGACTCCTGTTGCCATCATTGATGGTAGCAACCCTTTGCCACCCCCACAAGCCACTGAACAATTGCTAGCAGTGGGCAGGTGAGCCCAAGAGCCCCAGGAATAACAGTGTACCGGCCTTGCTTCCAGCCTAGCTGCTGTAATCATTGTCTGTGGGAGTAACCCTTGTAGAGATGGAACTGGGCAACGGCTTCTGCAAGAGCCCTGTTTCACAGAAGGATGCTGACTCTGAGTCAGTCCTTGTATCTTCGCTGTTTGGGAGAGATGACCATTTGTGGCTTTGGATGGTCCTGGCCAACTCCCTTCTCCCCTCCCCCAAACCACATTCCCTGGCAGTGGGATCTGGTTACTGGAGCTAGAAACTGATGTGTGTACTTTCTTCCTTTCCCTCTCTGATTCATAGGGGATTCTTCTTAGCCTGGATTGTCTTCTCTTCTACCTGTGGCCTGGCCTTCACCCAGGGAGATCCTGAAGGTACTTTTCTCTCTCTCTTTTTTTTTTAAACATTTTTTTACTTTAGGAAAAGGGAGCAAGGGAGGTAAGCATCATCCTTGGGAGATGTAGCGGAGAAACTCGTGTTCTGAACCACAACTTACCTTTGGATGCTTCAGTTTTCTGCACCAGTAAAATGGGAATAATCGTTATAAAGGAACAAAAGGCATTGTCAGAAATCTATGCCTCTCTCCTGCCTCTGGTTGGACTTCAATATTATTAAGCCCTTTCTGTATGCCAGGCCCCGTATGAAGTTCTGGTCATACAAAGAGAGGTCCCTGTCCTTATGGGAATTTAACAATCTAATGAGAGAGACAACTAAACAAGTACAAAGAAACAAGTTATGTACAGGAAAAACAGGAAAGCATGAATAGGAGGAAGGCACTGGAGATTAGGAAAGGCTTCTAATAGGAGGTAGGCTTTTCTTTGGGATCTAGAGCTTAGCTTTTGTTTTGTGTCATGGACCCCTTTAACAATCTGATGGGGACTACAGAGCCCTGTCTCAGAATAATGTTTGTTACCTATATTCCTAATAAAAGGCAATGCTAGCTTTCAGTTAGAGGTTGGTCAGAATAAAGATGTAATTAATTTCCTGTGTAAGTTCATGGACTCCAGATTCAGAACCCTTGATCTAGAGTTAGAAGGGACTCAGAGGTCCTCAGAGTTCAATGCCTCCCTCCATTTTTTGTCATTGTTCAGTGATTTTCTGAAATGTTCTACTTTTTGTGATCCCATTTGGAGTTTTGTTGGCAAAGATGCTGGAGTGGTTTACCATTTTCTTCTCCATCTCATTTTACAAATGAGGAAACTGAGGCAAACAGGGTTAAGAAATTTGCCTAGGGTCAAACAACTTAGTAATTGTCCAAGGTCAGATTTAAACTCATGAAGATGAGTCTTCCTGACCTCAAGCTAGGTGCTCTATCCCCTAGCTTTCCCTTTATGTTACTGATGAGGAAACTGAGGCACAGAGAGGTTAAATGATTTGCCCAAGGTGACCTCCGTTGTAAGCATCCACTTGTCACAGTGCAGGGAACATGAGTCAGGGGATCCAGGCTCAAATACCATACCCAAGTCCTATGACTCCAGACTCCAGAGCCTGTGCCCTTTCCTCTGTACCAAGTTTATAAAGCTTGGTATTGACAGCCCCAGAATTGGAGGCCAGGCTCCCTGACCCGTGTCTCAGAGTGCGAGGAAATGAGCTTGGTATGTGGAAAACTGGAGTGACATGGAAATGGGAGAATAAATTAGGGGAGCCTGAAGGTGTGTACCCAGAGAAGGGCTAGATAAGAGAGCTAGTGTGGGCTGCTGGAAGAGACTTGATAGTCAGGGTGGTAGGGAAGGAAGCCTGGCCTCACCAGCCTTCTTGCCTCTCACTCCTTGCAGCAGTTGTCCCACTGAGGGCCAGAAGATCCTCTTGGAAGAGGGGCGGGTGGGTGTGACTCTCTCTTTATGTCTGGAGACTGAAACATCTCTCTCCCACATCTGTTTGTCAGGCAGCCACCTACTTGTTCTTAAAATAGCAATACCTCTTTCTCCCTAGCCATTGCTTTAGGGGTGGGCAAAGTAGCCTAGATTATAATCCAGGGATCCTAGAATTGGAGGTGTAAAGGGAAGTTTCCAGGCCTAATCTTTGCTTTAGCAATAACCTAGCTTCAGAGAGAGGATGGGGGTGGGGTGAAGCCCAGCAGGACTTTTTTGCAAATGTCATATTTTCCAAACTTGCTTCCCCCTCCTCCCCACCCCCACCTCCCCTGCAAAGTAGGTGAACAGCTGTCCAGAGCCCTGAGTCAGGCACTTGGGGGGAGGGGGGTAGGAGCAGAGGAGGGGTGTTTTGGAGCAAGGTTTATGTAATAAAGGCATCTAGCCTGCTCCAGCTGGAGAGCTTGGTTGGGTTGGCTCAGTTCTCCCATCTCAGCCATTTGGCCGGTTCTTACTGATACTCTCCTACCCTCCTCTATTCTCTTTCCCCCACCCCCACCTCTGACCCATATCTCTCTCCCTCTCATCCCCGCCCCCCAAATGACCAGATGTTCTTTCATTGGTACTTTTATGACTCTTGTACAGAGTGAGACCCAAGGATCAACTCCGAATGGGCATCAGGTACTCTGGGTTCACATTCTAGTTTTTGATACAGCGAGGTGGCACAGTGAAAGAAAACTGACTTAAAAGAGTAATCCTAGTAACCATAATGTTGGTTTTGTTCAGTCTTTTTTCAGTTCTGTCTGACTCTTTGTGATCTCATTTGGAGTTTTCTTGGCAAAAGTAACTGGGGCAGTTTGCCATTTCCTTCTCCAGCTTGTTTTACAGATGATTACAGATCCCTGAGGCAAACGGGATTGAATGACTTGCTCAGGGTCACACAGCTAGGAAGTGTCAGAGGCCAGATTCGAACTCGGGAAGAGGAGTCTTCTTGACCCCAGACCTGGCACCCTTTTCATTGTGCCGCTTCACCCCAGTAACAATAATTAGAGCGAACATTCACTGTGCTAAGTGCTTTAACAATTATTATCTCAGTTGATCCTCACAATCACGCTGGGAGGTAGGTGCTATTATCATCCCCATTTTATAGATGAGGTAAGTGAGGCAAACAAGTGATTTGCCCAGGTCACAGAGCTTGTAAATATCTGAGGCAGAATTTGAACTCAAGTTTTCCTGACTCCAGGTCCAGTACTGTACCATCAACTACAGACACCTATTGTGTGACCCTGGAGATAATAATAGTACCTACCCCTCAGGGTTGCTGTGAGCACAAAATGAGATCTTATTTGTAAAGCATTTTATTAACCTTAAAATACTATAAATAAATGCTCTCTAAATGTTATTATAATTATTTTTATTTTGCAAGTCACTTACCCTCTCTGGGCTCAGTTTCTTCATCTGTAGAATAAGCGGAGCTGGACTCAGTGACCTCCACGGTTCTTTGTAGTCCTGATAGTCTGCTCTCAGTGACTCCTTCAGTTTTGACATTCTTTGTTCTATGGGCCCTTTTAGCTTTGACTTTTCAAGTTCTTTTGTCTCTTCCAACTCCAACTTTCTAATGTTTTGTGTTCTAACAGCCTATGTTCTAGCTCTAACATTCTATGTTCTTGGGCTCCTTCTAGTTCTGACATTCCATATCCTCAGGTTTTCTCTAGCTCTGATATTCTGGGTTCTAAGTGGCAGTCTACATCCTAAGGTCCCCTATAGCTTACCATTCTTTGTTCTGAGGTCTCTCCGCCTCTAACATTCTGTGTTCTAAGACTCCTTCCAGTTATAAATTGACTGGGTTCTAGAGTCCCTTCCAGATCTAACATTCTATAAATAAATCCTAGGTGGGCTGTGAGAGATGGGGTGTGCATTGTATAACTTCCCCCTTCACTCCAACACTCTCTTCCCTCCCATTGAATTGACTTCAATAACCTTTTACTCCTTCCAAATTTCTCTTTTCTGAGACTTGAACCCAGATTTTCTGACTCCCATCTCTTTTCATTTTTCCAGCTGAGAAGGAGAGAAGAGAGTAGGCATTACCTGGTCCCTCAGATTCTTTGGGTCTCAGAACTGTTTTAAAGAGAAGGGGAGTGGATGATGCTGAGAGAGACTTACGAATCTAGAGGAATTCATCTAAGGCTTGCTTACCAGGGTTGTTAAAAATCCAGGGATATTTGGTGGGGATCCCCATTTGTTTAGCTGGTGATTTTATGTCTCAGACCCACCCAGCTCAGTGAGTTAGCCAAATCTGACCAGGGCTTAGGAACCCACCTTCTTATTGCTAGTTCCCCAGATGCCAACAACTCACTTGACTCAGTCGCTTCAGGGTGCAGAAGGCCAAAAGCAGAAAGAAGGAGAGAAGCTTGCAGGATCTTATATAAACAAATTTGGGAAGTTTTTTTTTGGACTGTTATTTTCTTTGGTCCATCAAATTCCGTGCTGGTAATTACTGGGCGGATGTGGCCTGTCTTGGCTCATGGTCAGTTGTCCAAACTTTAAGCTCTGGCCAGAGGACAGATTTCAGGAGGAAACCGAGACTGCCTCTTCCCCATAGAGAGTTACATTTAAAAGTTCAGCAGGTTGATAAGAATTCTTTCTCCTAGTGTGATTTTCACAATTGGAGCCTTCCTGGAGACCTCAGGACATTGTCTCAGCCAGATCTCATTGAATCTCACTGAATCACTAGAGACCTTAGGGGTTATCTGAGTCTAGCATCCCTCCCTGTGTTTCCACAGTGTATCTGTGGTTCTTGTGATGGAGGCTGGCCATACTTGGCTTGGGAACTTTCAGTGATGGGAGTTTACTCCCTTATGAGGAAGCCCTTTTCATATCTGGAAACTGGGCTACACGGAGGATCCCCTTCATTTGCAGTATGACAGTAACTTTCAGAAACCCTTCTGATTTTTGAAGACAGCTCTCATACTGCCCCTCTTTTCTAGGCTAAATAGAAGGAAGCTGTATGGTACAGTGCTCAGGGCATCAGATTTAGAATCAGAGAGCCCATGTTCACATCTTGGATCTGTTACTTCTTATCTGTGGGAGCTTGGGCAAGTTACTACATCTTTCTGGGCCTTGGTTTCTTCATTTGTAAAATGAGGGGCCTAGGTTAGATGACTTCCCTCTCAGCTTTAAATCTGTGATCTCATGATCTCATGATCATCAGTAGGAGGTGGGAAGGCTTTACAGGAAGAAGAAATGGGACTTGAGCTGAGCTTTGACAGAAGGGCAAAATTTGGAGAAGTGGAAAGTCTTAACAAAAACAGAATAATGAGTTAGTGGTTTAGGGTACATCCCCACTGTGCAGTGGATAAAGGTTAGATTTAGAGTCAGAAATACCTAAGTTCAAATCTGACCTCAGATACTAGCTCCATGACCCTGGGCAAGTCACTTAACTTCAGTTTGCCTCAGTTTCTTTATTTGTATAATGGGTATCAGAGTGGCACCTATCTTCCATGGTTGTCGTAGGATTAACGTGAAATACTTATAAAGCATTTTGCAAACATTAAAGTGCTACTTAAATATTAACAATAATAAGGTTGGTGCATTTCCCCAAGACTGTAACTGGCTCATCTTGTTCCCCACCTCCTAGATGTGGATGTCCTCCAAAGGCTGGGCCTCAGTGGGAAGAAGTCGTCTGGTGGTGGACGGGCCCCGGGGCTGGCCCCTATCCCTCCAGGAGTCATCCCATTCCAGTCGGGATTCATCTTCACGCAGCGGACCCGCATTGAAGCCCCCACCCACACCATCATTCCCACCACCTTTGGTACTGAGCTGACCTTGGTGCTGAGCCTTTGTTCTCACCGTGTCAATAATGCCTTCCTCTTTGCTGTCCGCAGCATCAGGAGGAAGCTGCAGCTGGGTGTCCAGTTCATTCCTGGCAAGATCGTCCTCTACCTGGGCCAGCGGCGCTCCCTGGCCTTCAGTTATGATGTGCATGATGGGCGGTGGCACCACTTGGCCATCAGTATTCGAGGCCAGGTGGTTACCCTCATTACTTCCTGTGGGAAGCACCAGATACCCATGGATTTGCATTTTAAAAAAGATGAATCTCTCGATCCTGAGGGGTCTTTCCTCTTTGGGAGGATGAACCAGCACTCAGTGCAGTTTGAGGGTGCAGTATGCCAGTTCAATATTTATCCTTCTGCCAAGGCAGCTCATAATTACTGTAAATATCTGAAGAAGCAGTGCAGACAGGCTGACACATACCGGCCACTCTTGCCCCCACTCCTTCCCCTCCTTCCCCAGGACCCTGATGCCAATGCCCACCTCGGCCTCCAGACTGATGTCTCTCTGCAGAGCCTGAGGAACCTGACCACTGTGATGCCTCCATTGGCATCCTTTCGAATTGCAAAGACCACCCAGGCCTTGCCCAGAGCACCAGGCAAAGGTGCCAAGATAACGGTGGTGCCTTCAGCACTGACCAGCCCTGGGTTGGTGGTGCCCCCCCCCCAACCTATGAGGACTAGCACTGTGGATCCTTGGTCATCCCGATCCACCCCAATGAGTAGTCTGGTCTGGACCACACCAGTGACTGCAAAGCCATTGCCTTTGTCTTCTGGCAAAGTTTCCTTCCCTGTGCTCAGGCCTGCACTGACCACCTCTCAGAGCCGCCCCCCTAAACCTCCCATTCCTGCCATGATGCCTGTGCCTCCTACATCTAAAGCCAGTGTGGTTAAGACTCCCTATATTCCCATTAAGCTAGTAACTCCTGTCACTGTGGTCTCAGCTAAGAGATCCCATTCCATGGTCAAGCCAGTGCTAACTTCCCCATCTAAGAGCTTCCCTTCTACTATGAAGCCAGTGCTCCCTGCCTCCCACCTCATCCCTGCCAAAGCCCCACATCCTCCTACAGCAAAGCCCGCACTTCAGAACTCTGCAACAGCCAAAACTCCTCTTCCTACCGCCAGGCCAGTGCCTCCTCCTATACGGTCTTCCTTTCCAATCACCACCAAGACAGTGCCCCAGGGCTCCAGAGCCAATATGGCCAGAAGCCTTCCTTCTACCAGCAAGCCAGTGTTGGCTTCTACTGGCACAGCCAAGCTGACCTCCCCTTCTACTAAGCCATCCTTGCCAACCTCAGGTTATACCTTAACCCAGACCCCTAGGCCCCCAGTGAAACCAGTGTTTCCTACCATGGGGATCAAAATGCCCAGAACAATACCTCCCACCTTCTACCCAAGCTCTTCTGGTCTCAATTCCACTGCCAGCAAGAAGGTGGCTGAGTCCACTGTGAAGAGGAAATCAACTCCAAAGAATACTCCCTGGCCACCCAGCCATCCAAGCCCTAGGAAGGCTGGGGATGCACCTAGTACTGTTTCCTTTCCTTCAAGCCTGAAGAATCTGACTACCCAGCCCATCCCCAAACAGTCTCAGCCCAGTCATATGGCTGCCACGATTCTCACACAACGCCTACCCTCCAGCTCACGAATTGGGGGTGCTGTCACCCTCACTCACACGGATGGCTACCTGTTCTTTGATCCAATTGGTCCCACCTTGTTTCCATTGCTGTTGGGACCTCCAGGGCAGAAGGGAGACCCTGGCTTCCCGGTAAGTCTAGATGCTTAATGTGCCTCTTCCCTCCCTTTTATCTTAGAGTGTAAGTGACAGTGGCCATAGAGACCAATATCAAGCCAAGACAGAGGTAGTACCTGTCATCTGATCACTGTTTGCTCCAGCTTTTATGGGTACCCCAGGAAGATTTGATGAGGTTCATGACAGCCATGGTGCTCTAGGAAGAACACTGGACTTGAGGCCAGAGGCCATGGATTCAAATACCAGTTCTGATTACTTTCTGATGGAGCTTGGTTAGGCCACTTCTCTCAGGCCTTCAGTTACTCAGCCATAAAACAAGGGAGATTGGCTAGGTTCCTTCCATCTTTGAATTCTGTGATCCTGTGTTTTCTGACACTGGATAGATATTGATTTATAAATCCAGGCCTATAATGGATGCCCAATGTTTGCCTACTATTCTTGACTTTTCTGAAGTATTAATTATGGCATCATGGGGTTGTGGAATTGGAGCTGAACTTGGAGTCAGGAGAGACCTGGGTTTGAATCTCTTCCCTTGACTCTTCCCTATGTGATCATGAGCAAATTCACTTTGGTTTGATGAATATCTTTTAAGCACCTCCTATGTTCAGAGAACTTTGGAAAGTGTTGGGGATCCAAACACAGGATCCCCAAGAATCTTCCATTCTCCTGGGGAGAATTGCTTCACCTCTCTGAGCCTCAATTGTAAACTGGGATAATATTATCTTAGGGTTGATTTTTATTCTTGTTGTGGTTAGTTTTTTTTAAGACCTAACCATGCGATTTTATTTGTGAGTTAACTCACAGGGAGTTAACTCCCTCTGCCAGTGCAGAACGGCACCTGCTCTGTAATTTACAGAGTTGCCTGGGGCACTGGCAGGTTAAGTGCTCAGGATCATACCCCACATTATGTATCAGAGTCAGGACTTGAGCCCAAGTCTTTCTGACTCCAAGGCCAGCTCTCTAGCTGCAATTGATTTAAGAGACAATTGAGCTTTTATAAAGTGCTTGTAAATCTTAAGGTATTATATAAATGCCAGCTTTTTTTTGTATTATGATGATGACAGATCCTGGGGTAGGAGTTAGCTGATGGCACAAGTTGCTTACTAGGGCTGATAACCAAAGATCATTTTAAAAATCACTCGTAGATTATAGCTGATTTTGGGGGGATCCCTGCTATAAAGACTGAGTTTCCTCCCAGACATTTTGCTGATAATTCTCCACTAGACAGAAAATGACTCCTTCTTGGTTCTGTGAAGAATTTCCCTTCTTGAGTTGTAGGATTTTTAGCACTGGGACTTGAGAACTAACACAGGATCATAGGGTCACAGACTTGCAAGAGATGATCTCGTCCAACTACCTCATTTGACAGATGAGGAAATTGAGCCTTTGAGAAACTTCCTTGGGGTCCCAGAGCAAGTTGACTATAGATGTAGGACAAGAGCCCTGGATTCTTGGAACCAAATCATCAGTTCAGTTTTCTCTCCATTATCTTTCTATTCCCAAATGACTAGTGTTCTTCTAAGGTCTTCTTTTGGCTCCCTCTTCCTTTTCTTTCACCCCAGACACCTGGCTCTTCCCATTCCCCTGCTGGGTCAGGTTTCCTATTGTTTACTAATTCAGTGTTTCTCAATCCAAAGTACCTTAGAGACAGTGACAACACTTCACATTCTCTTCCTTGGACTCCTCTGTCCATCGCATCCTCAGCAAGCAGCTATCAGAAGGTAGGGAGCAGAATTTAGAGAGAAAGAAGAGATTTGGGGTGGTAGCAACAGGATGAAGAGAGAAACATAGAAATGAGGAGCTATTTAAAATTTTTTTTATAGATTTTAAGATGTGAAGACCTTTGGTAGTAAAGAGAGCTGGATGGATAAAGTGCTGGTCTTGGAGTCAGAGAGACCGAATTTGATTTCTACCCCAGACACTAACTAGCTATGTGACCCTGGGCATGCCACTTAACCATTATTTGCCTCATTTTCCTTATTTGTAAAAAGCCCTTACCTCTTAGAGTTATTGTGATGATCAAATGAGATAATATATGGAAAGTGCTTTATAAACCTTAAAGCATTTTATAAATGTTATTTCATCATTATCATCAAAGGTTTGTTAGACCAGGAGAAAGTCCCCAGACAGAGATGCTCTATGGACCAGTGGTGGGAAAAACCAAGAGAGGCAGTGGATCTGCTGTCTGGAGGAAGGGGTGTGGAGATCCATGCTCCAGGGAGATTTTTCATTTCCATAAACAGGTAGTGTAGTAGAAAGAACACTGGTCTTGGAGGAATAAAATCTGAATTTGAATTCTGGTTCTTCAACTTATAAGCTGTGTGATCTTAGACAAATTGCTTTCCCTCTCTGGGCCTCATCTGTGAGAAGGTCAGGCTTGAATAGTTTGGGTTTGTATGAGCAGAGGAGCAGGGGGCAGGAACATTTGAAACATTTTAGATCACCAAGAATTCACATTCACCTTTAAGCTTTCCCACTTGTTTAGGGTAGAGTGACTTTCTCAGGGCTGCCGGGCTGACTCATCAGCAGGTCGGGCCACCAGATCTAGTTTCCAGGGGGCCAAGGCCACAGCTGCTGCTTCTCCCCTGCCTCAAAATGTACCAGCCCCCAGGCTCTTTAATCCCCTGCCCAGGCTCTAGAGCTCCCGGCCAACCACTCTATTTGAAGTCCCTGTTCCCTGCTGAGTGGACAGTGGCTAGTGCTTGGAATTTCTTGATTTTAAAAACACATTTAATTATTTTTGATAATCATTAGTAATAATATTTATACAGCCTGTCTCTAAAGGGACCAAAGCACTATTTTTTATTGTAACCATATTGTAAATCTTATGGAAATGATTTACATTACTTTTCAATTATGTAAATGTTCCCTAAGGCCCTGTTTTCTGAAATCCATTTACTCCATTAAAACAGCACCAACTAACACACAGTGAGGGCATGATCCATGTTCCCAAGGGAAGGACACAGTCACATGGAGCCCTCTGAGCTACATAAGACTGGCCACAGGCAGAGGGCCCAACTTTCATGGCTTTCTCTGACACTACTCATCTCTCTAAGTTTCACGTCCTTCCTTCTATTTCAAAACTGCTCCATGGGGCTAGTCAGAGGATCATAGCATTTACAATTGTCAAGGATCTTACTTAGAGATTTTGTAGTCATTTTGCAGGTAAGGAGTCAGAGACCCAGAGAGTTGAAGTATGTTGTCTAGCGGCTCACAGCTAGTTAGTGTCAGAGTCAGATTTGTACCCCTTCTGACTCCAAATTCAGAGAGATTGCAGCTCCGTTGGAAGGACTGGAAAGGTATTCCCATTTTATGGGGCAGAGGTTGGGAAATGGGGTAGATGATAGTGGGAAACAGGCCCAGCAAGGTGTTAAGGGCTTTGCCCAGAGTCATTCGGGGTGTTTAAGATAAGACTCCCAAACTATTCTTTCCACAGAATTTAAGAAGTTGAAGAGACCTTTTAAGATCATTTAGTTCAACTTCCTCATTTTAAAGATGGAAAAACTGAGTTTCAGAGAAAGAAGGAAGGAAATAAGCATTTATTAAGCACCTAGTCTGTGCTAAGCCCTTTATAAATATTATCCTGCTTAATCTTTACAACAGCCCAAGGAGGAAGGTACTATTGTCATTCCCATTTTACAGTTACTGAGGCAGACAGGTTAAGTGACTTGTCCAGGGTTACAGAACTGGTAAATATCTGAGGCTTGATTTGAACTTAGGTCTTCCTAACTCCAGGCCCAGTGTTCTAACCACTGAGTCTAATGTGATAGAGCTAGCCATTAATGGGTAGAGAGTTACAACAAGAACTTAGGCTTCCCTAACTCAGGAAGGCACGTCTTTCATTCTACCATATTGTCTTTGAGGTCCTAAAAGGAAGATAGTGTTTAGACTACCCTGGCCCCTGGCCAGTTTTCATGTTTAGAATCTGCTTTCCTTCTTGTCACGCTCCTCAGCACCTTCTCCCCTCTGCAGCAAATACTTTCCATTCTGTCTTGCTGTTAGAATTGGGCTTCCAGCTCTTACTGCCACTCAGAGAAACACTCCTTAGACCTGATGGGAGAACAGACGTGTCCAGCGTCCTGGTCTGCCCTCAACCTAGCTTGATAGGTACACTGACTTCTCTTGATTTCATCCCCTACCTCACTAAATCTCCACTTGTACCAATCTCAGCATTCATCACAGCCGGATAATAGGTAGATACCTGAACGTAGAGTCAGGAGACCTGAGCTCTAATGCTGACTCTGTCCCTGTCTCTATGAACTTGAGTAAGTAATTTCTTGCTGAATCTCAGTTTTCTCATCTGTAAAATAAGTGGGTTGGACTAGGTGATTAAACGTGAGAATAAATGTCCATTGCTTGAAGTTTCTATGAATGTCAGCTTTTACATCTCTGGTCCCTTCCAACTCTAATGGCCTATGATTTTTAGTTAGGAGATGTTTCACTCAAGATAAAGTTAGGCAAAAGTACCTGTGCAGCTGCCCCTTTTAGCCACATTCAAATATCATAATTATTTTAATTTTAGGACAGACATAAGCTCAATGGAGACTTTCATTTTTCTGTAGAAACTTTTACTCGTCTTTGTAAATCAGAGCTACTCTTTAGTGTAGTGGAAAAAGGTGTGGAAAAATGGGTGTGATTTTTATAGATGGAAATGTTTTTATCTGTAGAAGTGAGGTGACTCACTCAAAATCATGAAGCCACTTAGTGGCAGAGCTGGGGCCAGAATTCAGGTCTCCTAAACTCTCAGTCCTGAGTTCTGGTAGCTTACCCTCTACCTCCTGGCCTAATATCACTTACTCTACCAGCTCAATAAGCTGAGGCAACCAGACCACTTGCTATTGACTGGATGATTGGACTGTGTTCTATGAGAACTAAACAGTTCCTTTGCCACCAGCCATGTTGGGGGGGAAGGGAATAGGATCTTTCTAGGTGACCCTGGACATCAAGAAGATTCTAGGGAATGAGATCAGCCATCCATGCCATGGATGAGGAACTTCCCTCACAATTTGCACCACAGGGGTAGTGTGAGAATGGAACTTGACCTTCTTCATCTCTCCTTCCAGGGGTCTTTAGCCCCCATGCTCCCCCTCCCACTTTCTTCCATGAACAGAGCAGTTGTGCTGTGTACTGGCCTCAGAGGGCTCGTTGTTTGCTCGAGGTGGAAAATCCCACCCTTGCCTCATGAATCATCAGGAAAGCCACCCCAACTCAGGCTTGGTTCCCTGGAAAGAGATGGCAGATTTTTTTCCACTGCTCTGAGAACAGGCAGGGTCTCAGATTGGTTAGGGAGGAGGGGTGGCAGGAGAAGGAAAGAAAGGGAACACAGCCCACTAGCTCCTTTCCTTACTAACAAAGTTAGTACTGAAAACTTAAAACACCCAGGCTGAGCCACCATGCAGGGACAGCTTAGAGGCTCAGACCTCTCCCAAGATTCCCACAGTGACAGAGCTCTACAGCGTTTCAATGGGTGAGAGAGGGGGTTGGGAGAACACAGATGCTGAATCAGGTCAACACTTGAAGGAATTCATTTTTGCCCCAATATCATCCAATGAGCACATATCTGGACTGAATTGGGCATGGCGACTCTCATTTGAGTAATTACTCTGGCACTTAATGTGTCTGCTCTGGGCAGATGTTGTGTATGAGGTCAGTCTCCCATCCAGGGCCTTTCTGCCCTGGTTATTTTTTGATCATTTCTTCAGCTGAGGAAATTTTAGTGTTCGAGCTGGGAAGGAGATGCTTCATAGTTGTCATAGACATAGAGGACTTTTCACGAGCTGGGTTTCAGGGCTGACTCTATCCCTGACTGTATAAGCAAGTCTCATTGTTTTCATCTGTGAAATGGGAATGATAGTTTTTTTTCCTCTGCCATATTGCAGGAATATTAGAAAGTACATATCAGAGTGAAAGAGTTGGGGAAGGAAACGGACATAGTCACTGAGAACCGTCTTGCCTAGATTCTAGTTCCATTCTTACCCTCAATTAGTTGTGTTTCTTTGGTGCTCCATCCTTTGCTCCTTGGAATTTTCCTCCAGTTCTGAGTAAAGTGGAAGCATAAACCCCAAGGTAGTGGGCTGATGTTCCCCCAAGGGGATTCTGCTCTTGCCACCTTCTAGCCTAGACGTGACCAAGAGCAACCAAGCAACCAAGGATTTGTAAATCTGTGTAGTCATATGTCAGCTTCCTTAGAAATACACCCACGGGAAGAAGGTTGGCCAGTGAATTGGACTGGCCCCAAAATACAAGCACATTTGCTTCAAGGAAAGCCTGTGCCAAAGTCCTTTGTAGCTGGAAGTCATAATTAAAAGAGAGGAATCCAGGAAAAAAAGCCAGGCCTTCCATTTCCAGATGTGAGAGGCAGGGATTATTCTGCCCAAGTGATAAGTAGGAAAATAGAGGCCCTGAGAAAAGGACTTATCCAAGGTGATACTCTGAATTAGTGGCAAAGACCAGACTGCATCTCAGTTCTTTTGATTTCCAGTTCAGATAAGAGACCATGCAACCTTAATCTCTCTATCTTACATGTCTCAAGTGGGGATATAGAAAGGGCAGGTGAGGGGAGTGTTGGCCATATTCTTTTTTAAATATTACTCTTTCATGAGAGAACACATTGTTCTCTTAAATAAGATTTCCAGGAGTGAGAAATGGGAATTAATTATCAGCCAAACCATGCTGAATTTCTTATGCTTTTTCTACTTTGAACTAGAAACCTGGGGTATGGATAGCGCTGAGCAAGTATCCCATACAGGTTACTCAAAAACAAAAGTCTATTTAAAAAGCCCCTAAAAGACCAACTCCTACTGAGAAGAGGAAATCATGGTGCAGAGAAAGGAGTACTGAATTTGGACCCATAATATTTTCTTCTTTCCTTTGTGACTTTAGAGAAGTCTTTTCCTGTCTTTGGGCTTTGATTTCCCCATTTGTCACATGGGGAAAAGACTCCCTCTTTTGTCTCACAAGGCTGATGTGAGAATCAAATGAGATGGTCACTATGAAAACTTTGGAAAAATTTTCAAAATTATAAGTCACTATACACGTTTAAGGGTTATTTTTATTAGGCATAGAGGATGGGGACTAGCCCTGTGATCTCATTATCTAGGGAACTCAGATGATAAAACACTTTCCAATCATGCAGATCAGCACCTGCAAACATTTGACCATAGAGACTTGTCTAGAGACAAGTTCCCCTGGGCCACACAGCCTTGAACTCAGGTGTTCCTGGCTTTGAGACTGGAGTTCTATCTATTAGGCCACACTCCCTCTCCTATTATTGTCATTCCTCTTCAAATGGGGATGGCTCCTCATGTTTCTCTAGACATGCTCTGATGAAATAAGTTTTGGCTTGGGTTCTGGGTAGTGGATTTGGTGGGCCTTTGTCACTGCCCACTCTAATTCCTCCTATCACTGGGTGTGAAATCCTAGCCTCTATCTACAGCAATAAGTTGCCACAGAATATTGGAATATGGACTGTTAGAACTGAAAGGGACCTTAGAATCATCTGATCTAGAGCTGTGAAGGATCTTCAAGAGGGTCTCATACAACCCCTCCTTTTATTTAATAGATGAGGGGTTTACATTTATGAAGGGGCTTACCCAGGGTCACGCAGATAGACAGTAGCAGAGACAGACATTGAACCCTATTCCTCTAATCCTAACTATAGTGTCTTTTCCATTGGGCTAAATTGCTTTCTGGAATATAGAATGTTAGAACATAGGAACTGACTACAGCCAGGCTGGTAGAGACTTGAGCACACAGAGTGTTAGGCTATAGGACATGGTAGAACGAAAAAGGATCTTTGAGAACATCTTGGGGATGACTTAAGCTGAATGAATGTTTCTGCTCTTTACTCTGAATGGGTCTGTCATTCCCCTGGTTACAGGCCTGGAGAGTAGATAGGGATTGAGGGACAGGATGGGTTATTGTCTCTGAGGCTTTGGCCCTTTTAAAAGCCTGGTTTGTGTATGGGGGAAAGAGGAGAGCATACAGATGGAACATCGAGTACCAAGGAGATGGTGTAGAAGGAAGAAAACATTTCAGTAAGATGGACTGCATAGGTAGGAGAGATGAAAGATGCCAGAAGGGGAGAATTCAGTTGGGAGGGCAGTGAGGGAGAAACTCAAAAGGAGGAGATCTAGGAGGCGGACAGCTGGAACTGTGGCTGGGACTGGTTTGGTTCTAAACTGCTGCAGAGGGGCATTGGTTCAAAGGGTTGTCCTCCAGACTGCTCTAGTGTCATTACCCATGCTGATGGCTGGCATAATTGTCAGTCAGTGAGTCAGTAAATATTTATGAAGCACTTATAACCAGGAACTGTGCTGAACAGTGGGGATACACAGACAGGTAAGAGGGTTCCTGCCCTTGAGGAGCTCTCAATCTAATGAGGGAAACAGCATGGCAATAACGAGGGTATAAACAAAATAGATACAGAGATAGATTAAGATAGAGATAGATATGACAAGATAGAGATAAATTTGTAGGTATAAATATATCTGTCTTTACCTCTACTTCGCTGTTTGACTGTCTTTCTTTCTATCTGTCTGTCTGTCCATCTGTGTCTGTTTACTTGTCTATCTGTTGTCTGTCTGTCTGTGTCTATTTAGCAGTTTATTTGTCTGTCTCTCTGTTTGTCTGTTGTCTGCCCATATCTATCTAGCTGTATGTCTATGTCTGTCTGTCTATCTAACTGTCTGTGTGTCTATCTGTTCTGTCTGTTTTCTGTCTGTCTCTTGTCTGTCTATGTCTGTCTAGCTCTCTGTCTGTGCGTCTGTCTATCTGTTGACTATCTATGCCTATCCAGCTGTCTGTCCATCTGTTGTCTGTGTCTGTCTAGCTGTCTATCTGTCTATCTGCTGTTTTTCTGTGTCTATCTAGCTATCTGTCTATGTCTGTCTGTCTAGCTGTCTGTGTGTCTGTTCTGTCTGTTTTCTATCTGTTTTCTGTCTATGTCTATCTAACTGTCTGTCTGTGTGTCTGTCTATCTTATTTGTCTGTGTCTTTCCAGCTGTCTGTGCTTGGCTAGTGTGGCAATAGACCAGAAATAGCAGGAGCAACATGGTATGGTGAGAAGAGCTCTGATTTGGGAGTCAGGAGACCTAGGCTGTATTCTAGGTGTGCCTCCAACTCATTGTGTGATCTTGGGTGAATGACTTCTCAGTCTTCATTTCATCATTTCTTCAGTGGAGAAAATGGTCCCTGGCGTGCCTGTCTTACAGGGTGATATAGGAGGCTAAAACAATTACGTCACGCATGTGTTTTAAAATATCAGGGGATGGAGAGGGGGAATGATGACAACCTGTAAAATGATGATCATTAAATGAGGGATAGCACTCTGTTGTTGCTAAGGTTCCTTCTAGTTCTTTGTGTTCTTCAAATTCTGTGATTATCTTAGCATCTGTCATCAAGTCCCTAGGTGACTCACTTGCTGTTGGGTGGTGTCAGTTTTTGTCTGTAGCATGGGTAGATTAGCATAAAGAAGCCTCTTTGAGAACCTGGGGCTCTCAAAGGGTATGAAGTGGCATGCTGGGGTGCCCCAAATTCTCTGCAGTCACTCCTTCCAATCTCATGTGCACAGGGGATCTCCTGCCTTGCTGTAGTGTGTGGAAATTCGTCATAGCAAAGAATAACTGTGTCATAGTTACTTCCGTTTATCCTGTATGTAGCTTGTTTGCATCTATTTATTTTCTTGTTGCCTCCCCCTTTAGATTGAGAGCTCCTTGAGGGTAGAGGCTCTTTAGCCTCTTTTTGCGTCCCCAGCACTTAGCACCTTGTATGGCACATAGTAGGTGCTTATTAATAAGTGCTTATTGACTGGCTGACTTCTCTGACACAGAGGGTCAGAGAACCATGACTCCAGTTGGACCCTCTCATCTATAAAATGTGGTGGGCAGACTACATGACCTTAGTACCCTTCCATCTCTGACCTTGCCTATGCTGACATTCTCTGCACTGAGGTTCCTTCCACTCCTAATGTTCTCTGCTTTAGTATTGTATGTTTTAAGGTTCCTACCAAGCCTGCCATTCTTTGTCCGTAAGGTTGTCTGTCCCTGGGCCTTATTTAATACTTGCTTCTTTCTCTGTCTCTCTAGGGCCCTCCTGGCTTGCCTGGGTTGCCTGGGATATCAGGCAGAAGAGGACCGCGGGTAAGTGGTTGTCTCTTTGAGCTGTTGCCATTGATGTTATGATGATATATCTTGGATAAATCAGGTACCCCCAGATTTCTTGATGGGTTCCCACCAGAGATTCCCCTGGAGGAGAAACCTCTGGACCAACTACTGGTCACATAAAGCAGAATGTCCATAATGCAGCTCGGCAACATTGCCCCCAAAATGTTCCTTCCTGGGCCAAGCAGCTGCCCTGGGCCATTGACCGAAGCCCTGGAAGACGGAGTGGGATGGCGCTTATTTTTAGCTCATAGCTCTCCAGTATTCCTGGTGAGACAATTACATAAACCCACAGTTCACTCCAGACCTGGCCCCCTGCTCTCTGGGAAGCTGGTCGGTGGAATCCACTCTGGCTGAAGTGATGTTTCCGTTTTCCATTTGTTCTCAGTGCGTCCAGCTCCCCAAGCTGCTGTCAGCAGAGCAGCTCTGGGCCAGGCTTGGGCTTGCAAGACAGGAAAGGTTAGGGGGCCAATGTGGGACTCTTGTGGGAGGAGGTTGGTGATTTGCCTATGGGGTGGGAGCTGTTCCCTCTTGTTCTGGAATAGGACTGAGGGTCTAAAAATGGGCATACTTGTGTCATGGAATAATAAAAAATAATAAAAAATAACATTTATATAGCTCTTTCTCATTCGATCCTCACAACAACTCTAGGAGGTAAGCCCTATTATTTTTCACATTTTACAAATGAGGAAACTGAGACCAACAGAGATTTAGTGATTTTCCCAGGGTCATATAGCTAGTACGTGTTTGAGACCAGAATTGAACTCAGATTTTTCTGCCTCCATATCCAGCCCTCTAACCATTGCTCTTGGTCAGCTCTGTGGAAAATTCATGGATTTGTAGAACCATAGAATGTTAAAACTGGCATAGAGCTTTAACTCAACGCTATATATTTTATAGGTTTAGAGAATGAAACTACAGCGAAGCTTAGTAACTTTCCTGAGATCACATAATCAGTTCATGGTAATGCTGGAGCCAGAACCCAGGTCTCTTGTCTTCCAGTCTTGTGTCCCTTGTGTCCCTCCCTCCTTTCTTCCTTCCTTCCTTCCTGCCTTCCTTCCTTCCTTCCTTCCTTCCTTCCTTCCTTCCTTCCTTCCTTCCTTCCTTCCTTCCTTCCTTCCTTCTTTCTTTCTCTTTCTTTCTCTCATCTCCTTTCTCTCTCTTCTCTCTTTACTTTTTTCCTCTCACTTTCTTCCTTCCTTCCTTCTTTTATTCCTCCCTTTCCTTCCCTTCCCTTTATCTTTTTTTTCCTCTGGTATTCATAGACCCCTATATATAGATTTCAGGGGATTTATGAACTTGAATGGGAAAAAAATCAAATTTTTATTTCAACCTAATTGGTTTCCTTTCTAATCCTATGTGTTTTATTTTGTAAATTTTAAAACATCACTCTATGAAGGGAGTACATAGGCTTCACTAAACTGCCAAAGGATGACCGATGACCCCTGCTCTAGGTCAACCTATTTTATATTCTGGGGAGTTTTTTTTTTTCTCTCTTCCCTTCTTCTTCCAGAATTCTGCCATTCTGCAGGCCAGGGTGGGCTGAGTGTGTGGATGGGGGAATCCCTTGTCCCTTCCCCCACTCTACTTCTTAGGCTGAAGCATTATGCAAACAGTTTGTTTGGCTCCTTTTCAAATATTTGGTTCATTTCTCAGTGAGGCAGAGATCAGAGAGTGGAATCAGAAGGCTAGGAGAAACAGGAAAAAGCCCCCAGCCTTAAACAGCTGTAAATGTAGAAGTCATTCATGGCAGAAAAATAGATAACCATTCCTTGGGACAGTCGCTGGTCTAGAACCAGGAAAGGGTGGCCCTGGCTGGAGTGAGGGGGCTGCTCCTACTTGACTCTGTATAGGCCTGGTGGTATTTGTGGGTGGGAGGTTTTCCTGTCAGAGTTCTCCCTTTATCATCCTCGAACACTGCCCCCACCCCTGCTCTCTTTTCCCCAGAATGCACTGGTTCTCCAGGATGAATTGGTTCTACATAGTTAGGCTTCGGTCCACTAAATTAAAGAGAGAATGGTCCTGAGGAGGAACTTGATGTAATGGAAAGAACAGGGAACCAGGAGTCAGAATCACAGAATCTCAAAAATTGGAAAGGACACTGGCAGTCAAAGCAGGAGATCTGAGTTTGAATCCTGGATGATAATAACTTTGTAAGCCTGGATAAGTCATCTTATCAAATAGGTAATAGGTAATGCAGTCAATAGCGTATTGTAGCTGAAGTCAGGGAGACCTGAGTTCAAATCATGCCTTAGACACTAACCTTCTAACCCTGGGAAAGTTACTTAAACTTTCTTAGCCTTCATTTCTTCCTCTGTAAGATGGGGATAATAAGAGCACTTATCTCTCAGGGTTATTGTGAGGCTCGAATGTGACTATATGTATAAAGTGTTTCACAAACCTTAAAGTCCTATGTAAATGTTAGCTATTATTATTATATGGAAAGTATTTTGAAAACCTTAAAATGCTACATAAATGTTAGATATTAGTATTTCTCTCTTTGGGCCTCAACTTTCCCATGTTTAAAATGAGGACCAGAGGTCGTGGACAGAAGACTGGACTTAGAGTCAGGAGGACCAGAGTTCCAATCCTGCCTCTGACATATTCTGGTTGTGTGGTCATGAGCAATTAACTTAACCCTTTCATACTCTAAGCATTTGTCAAAAGCTACAAATTACAGATGAGTTGTCAACTGTAGTGTTAGAAGGGGTATTTTATACCAAGGCCAGACAAAAGAATGGAGATGATTCTTGCATTACCTGTCTCACCGAGTTGTTGTATACAGTTTTAAAACTTTAAAGCACTACCCGAGTTATTTATGTGATACCTTCTAGGGGTTACCTCCCTAACTCACGACTAGTCACTGGTTTATAGGTTGCGACTTCTATTAGAATCACTACTACTTTCTTCAGTTTTGAAGTTATTCTGTGGGTCCAAACTCCAAAACTGTGTCTCGTGAGGCCCCACTAGTGAACTTACCTTTAAAAGTCAGCCAGTTGACACAATTGTTGACACAGTTGACACAAAGCAAAAGCATGTATAGTATAAACAGTAGCTACAAAATAGTCCCCCTCACACGTCCATGATGTGGGACACACTCTCCCACAAATATATACAGTAGCTCATACCTACATCACTATAGGGTCCCGTAATGCCTTCTCAAAGACCACCCCTTACCTCCTTGCACAGAATCTTTTCTCAGAAGGTCTTTCAACGGAGGTCCCTGGTTCTTCTCCTTTCCATATCTTAACTCTAGGGCTGTAATTATCCTTTGAATCCATAGTTAACTCTCTCTTGTTGTATGGGACAAAACTGTTCCCTGTCCCTTAATGCCCCAATGGCCTCTCTGCTTCCATGTCTGTCTGGAGAGTATGTGTCTCTGCTCCTTCTTGAATGTGGTATCTCCTACTGATTGAGTAACTCCACTGAGAAATGCAATGGCTGATAATGATGAGGAGAGATGAATCTCCTTCCCGGCTGCCTTTTGGCATAGGTCTAGGAGCCACGCTCCATATAGTTGTTCCCTGCCTCAACTAGACTTTGACTGCTTCTCAGGCTGGCAGGGCTTTGACCAATCTTCAAGCATTCAATGAAAAACTACCCTTCTAATTCCATCAGGGAAATGTCCTTCATACTTCCTAAAGGGATAATGGGGTGCAGACATTTCTTTCCACTTCGTTTATATTTTGGCAACTCGTTATTTCTGTTAGAAGTAAGTGAATGAGGGGAAAAATAGAAATCATTCCACACTCCACACCCCCATTACATCTATTGTTGTTGACGTTATTATTTTATTTTAAGGGAGACTTCTAGGGTTCCAGCATCATAGATTCAGAATTGAAAGGCACACGAATGTCACCTGGTCTAATTCCCTCATTTTACAGATGAGTCCAGTACATCCAGAGAAGTTAAATGGCTTAGCCAAAATCATAAAAGTAGTCAGAGAAGAATTGGGATTTGAACTCAGGTCTTATTCCTCCACATCCAGCAACTCTTTCCATCATGCTATCTCCCTAAGCATAGGGGAGGGAATAGATCTTCTTATAAGGTTATCTCACTTCCATGGCTGAGTGCCTTCCCAACAGAGGAGTGCCTTTTCCTAGTCAGGTATAGAAAGGGGAAAAATCAGACCATAGAATCAATTATAGGTCAGGCAGGAGCTTAGTTCAGATCAGGAGACATGGCTGAATGCAACAGACTGCAACTGGGGAGCTAACTTGAGTGGACCAAGGAGAAATCGAATTCAGATGCTGCTCAACTTGTTTAGATGTCAGCAGTCAGAGGTGAGGGCAGTCTTGCTAGAAGCAGGGGGATGGACTAAATGACCTGTTGAGGCTCCTTCCAAGATATTTTTCTGTGATGGTTCCTCAATGCTACATCTAATAGAGGACCTGGACATGGACTTTGGGCAGATGGTAGTAATTATGTAGACCATAGGGCAAGGATCCAGGTTGTTAGGGCTCTGTTTATACGACAGGCCTGGAAGCCTCGTATGCATAGGAACCTTTCTGGAGAAAGTGACCTGAAGCAAGATCTAACCATTTCAAAAGGGTGTGGAAATGCAAAGATTTAGATCCCTTTAGGCTGCAATAAACCTACAAATGCATTTCAGCCGTTCAGTCTATCCCTCTAGTTTTATGGAGCACCTCCTTCACTCATGTTTTCTGACATGGGGGATACAAAGAAATAGAAAACATTTTTTTGGCCTTGGAATAATTGCTGACATTTATATGGTGTTTTAAAGTTTGCAAAGCACATCTCGTTCATTGTTTCATTTGATCCTCAAAATCACCCTGTGAGGAAAGATATTATTATTCCCATTTTACAGATGAATAAAACTGAAGCTGAAAGAAGTTAGAGGACTTGCCCAAGGTCACAAGCAGTAAATCTCTGAAGTAGGATTTCAACCCAGGTCTTCCTGACTTCAGGTCTAGCATTTGAGTTACCACTAATCCTGTTGGAGAGACAAAGCTAAATCATCAAGGGTTAAACTATGTGGGATAGACCATGTAGTAGAAGGTCAGAAAATTAAAAAAAAAAAAAAAAGACCCAAATGTGCTTGAGCAGTCAGACATTTCAGCCTCAAGGGCCATAATATGTCTTTTGCCCTTATCCTGTATTGCAGGAGAAAATGTTACAGAAATGAGGGAAACAGGCAAACCTTAGAAGAGAAGGTTTCCCTTGTCCCTTCCCTTCATCATCTCCAAGTTTACTCCTAATTCTAACAGTCTCTGAGTCCTTGGAGCAAGAGAAACTTGAATTTCACCTTGGAGAATAAATAGATGCTGCACTGGAAGAGTTTAGTCAGGGCATTTCAAGAGAATGGGGGTGGGGTGGGGGTGCATGAGCAAAGATATACTGTGAAGGACAGATGAGAGTCAACAGTGAGAAGTCTGTCCTGGGGAGCAAAGGACAGAGTGGGCAAAGTAAGGTGAGACCAGTCTATGGAGGGCTTTGAATGTTAGACTGAGGAGTCTGGGCTTATGCTGCTCTTACATCAAGATAGGTATGAGGCTATGGGAATGTGCAAGAAGTTGGTAGTAGTGAGAACAGACAGATAGCCATCCCTTTATGCCCTTTTATGTGGCTAATCTCTTCAAGAAAGATGGGGAGGCACTTTTGATTAGGGACTTGAATTTAAGAGCCGGACCTTGTAGATTACACCTCCTGTCTTGGGCAGAGGGAAGAGTTGGACATGGGGATAGATCAAGTTGAGCCATGCCCTCTACGGGCAAGGGGCCAAAAATGAGTAATTATTGATCTTTTATAATTCTACTCCTGAGATGACAGGATTAGAGATCTAGAACTTAACGGGACCTCACAGACAAGCTAAAACAACAAGCATAAAGTATCAGCCTGGAGCCAGGCATTGTGTTAAGCACTGGGTATACAAAATAAGGCAAAAAAGAGCCCCTGCTCTCTAGTAGCTCATCCTCTGATGGGGAAGACAACATGCAAACAACTACATACACGCCAAATATATACAGGATGAACAGGGGGTAGTCTCAGAGGGAAGGCACTTAAAATTAAGGAGCTCTAGGAAAGGCTTCTTTTATAAGCTGGGCTTTTGGCTGAAGGAAGGAAAGAAGGTGGAGGTGAGGGGGGAGTTCTAGGCATGGGGGACAGCAAGGGAAAATTCCCTGAGCCAGTGATCTTTCCACTGTATCACAGATACCCTTGGCTTGGTGTTGGTGGAAGCCACTGGGTACCACTGTGTGTAGATCAGGAATGATCCACTTTCCTCTCACTTTTTCTTTTTTCTTTTTTCCTATTCAGGGTCCCCCCGGGCCTCATGGAAACCCTGGTCCTCCTGGCCCTCCTGGTGCAAAGGTAGGTATTTGTGGCCAGGTAGATTTGATTATCCCCTTCATCAAGGGGGAGAGAATGGAAAGGGTCCATCTAAGCCAGTGAATCCAAGCTTTGCCAGCAATGGACCACACAATCCAATTTATTTTGTGAAGGCTGTAGGAATTTTTTACAATTGTCTCAAATCTATCAGATGACCCCTGGTGACAGACAGATGATTTAGGTTTACTAGTTCATGTGTGTCCTATGTGCTAGCAAGGTAATTAGATGAAATTTTAATTTTTGTTAAAAGACAATCTTGGGTGGGTGGTACCACCATCTGGGTCAGGTGAACTACATTTGAGTTGCAGGATCTATACTGTATGTCCAGGGCAGAGGGTAGGAGTTCTTAACTTGAGTCTGTAAGCTTAAAATAAAAAAAAAAAAGCAATATATATGTATTGTATTTCAATATAATTGATTTTCTTTGTAATTTCAATTATATTTTATGCATTATACAACATGTATTATATTTTATGCATTTAAAAGCAGTGTCCTGAGAAGGGGTCTCCAGGTTTCATCACACTGCTAGAGGGCTTCATAACACACACTAAAAGGGTTAAGGACCCGTGGTCTAGGGTGACAGCCTGGAAGGACAGGAGCTGAGACATGGATGGGGGGTAGGTCCTGGGAAAACTGATCCTTTGGTTTGTGTGTCAGGGTCCTAGATTTAGATAGGACTTTGAAGACCATCAGGCCCTGGCTGATATAGGATTTGAATCTGAATCTTCCTCACTTCAAGTCCCATCCCTATATACTTTGTTAGGTTTGTCTTGGTTAAAATGACCTCTCTCTGGAGCAACATACTGTCCTTCATCAGTAGTGTGGTAGTCCCTGACAGGTTGGTGTGCCAATGGTAGGCTGAACTTTGGGATTAGTCAATAAACTTTATTGAACACTTATGTGCCACTTACTGTCCTGAGCATGAAATAAAAAGAAGGGCAAAAGAGATCCCAAGGAGCTCACAATCTAATGGGGGAGGGCTCAGTGACTTGAATCTGCAGTTCCCAGCGAGAAGCCTGTTGTTACCAGCAGTTTTCTTGGCTGCCTGTGGGGTAGGGGCTTCCTTCTGGACTGGGGGCCAACATTTTAGTTCATTGCATCAGCTAGAACTGATTGTCACAGATCCTGGCTAGTCCATCAACTTCTGCTCTTAGGTACTGTTGCCTTTTGAAGCAGATAGTTGATATCCTCTGTGCCATACAACATTTCTGGTAGCACCTGTTATGACTGGAGTCAGGGTGGGGATGGTAGCTAAAGTCAGCTGGGCATTTGTAGGAAGTAGAGGAGAAATAGTTTAGTTTGGGGATTGGATATGTTGCAGTATCCAGAGAGGTTCTAAGTGGTATTGCCACTTTGGGAACTGGACTGATGCCACCTCCAGCTTGAAAAGAAATCAGCTTCTCTGAGCTGGGGCATCTGTTTTGAATCGGAAATGCACAGGGAAGGTTCTCCCAGTGAATATTACAACCTGGTGTGACCCAATCTTGCCTCATCACTGCTTTCCAGATCATGTTTGGAGGGTAAACCTAGTTGTTTCTGGTCCTTTAGAATGAGACAGGTATAGGAACATGCACAGACACAGACACAGACACACAGAGTTATGAGCTGAATGTCAGAGGCCAGAGTGTGTGCATGCTCTCTCTCTCTCTCTCTCTCTCTCTCTCTCTCTCTCTCTCTCTCTCCTCCATCTCTCCATCTCTCTCTTTCTCCCCCAAACTTTCTCCCCATTTCTCTCCCCATCTTTCTCTTTCTCCCCATTTCTCTCCCCATCTTTCTCTATCTCTGTCTCTCCATATCTTTCTTTCTGTCCCCCCTCTTTCTCCCATCTCTCTTTTCCCCCCATTTCTCTCCCCCTCTATCCCCATCTTTCTCTCCCCATTTCTCTCCTCATCTCTCTCTGTCTCTATCTGTCTCTCCATCTCTCTCTCTCCCCCCCTCTCTTTCACCATCTCTCTTTCTCTCACCTTCATCCTTCCCTCCCTCCTCCCCTCGTTCTCCTTTCTCCCTTTCCCTTCTTTCCCTTCTTTCTCTCTTCCCTTTCTTTATTTTTCTTTGTCTCTCCTCTCTCCTTCCCTCCTCCCTCTCTCCCTTCTCTTTTTCTTCCATCTCTCTCCTCCCTCTCTTTCCCTCTCCCCTTTCCTCCTCCTCTCTTATCTCTCCTTCCCTCCTCCCCCTCCCCCATTCCTTTGGCTATGCAACTTCCAGATTGCTGATAGAAGGGAAAGACCAAGCTGACTCACTTGGAGATCTCTTCCTGTCTGATCTTCAGAGAGGGGCTTCAGGAATCTTTCTTCTTTGGATGGGCAGGTGACCAAGTGGAGTTTTTGCTTCAAGCTCTGCTTTTTGATTTTGTGTTTTCTTGAACCCAGATTTCCTGGCCATATTTTAGAATGAGGTAAAACTGTGCCATGCTTAAGAAGAAAAACGAATGCTTTGTCTTCAGCTCTGGTGGTATCTGAATCTGGCTTAGTGAAAGGGCACTTTTATTTGAAAGTAGAGAACTGGTTGAAATCCTGTCTAAAGTAATGACTATGGGTATATCACCCGAGATTCAGTGTAAAAAAAAAACATTGGATTTGGCATCAAAGGATCTGAGTTCAAATCAAAGACAGTTAGTCTTCCTTATTACTTAGATTACCTTGGGAAGTCCCCTCAATTTTCTCATCTGTAATATGTGGGATAGGACTGAATAGCCCCAAGGTACCTTTCACTTCTGATCTACTCTGGTCTTATCATGGTGGCCATGCCAGGGATCATGACAGGCCTTTGCTACATGCAGACTTAATGACTATTAGAGCTGCAAAGGACCTTGAGAAATCATCAAGTCTAGCAAGCCTTCTCATTTAAAGAAGAATTTGAGATCCAGCGAGGGAGTGGCTGGCACTAACTTCCAGGTGTGCTGCAGGCAACCCCCTTTGCCTTATATCACTCCTTTCTTAGCATCTACCCTCCCTACTTTTGTATCCTTCCATTCTAAAGATTGGATATTAAATTTAGGTCATTGGTGAAGGGAGGGGGAGAGTGAAAAAGTGTGTTTTATATGTATTTACAGATAAACATGTTATTTATCAAGAAGGAATGCCTACAGGCAGGAGAATGGATGATATGATATTGTCATTCCTTCTGGTGGGAGCATCACAAGATTGGGAGCTTGAAGCAACACTCATCTCAAGTTAGAAATGAGAAAAATGGAGACTTAGAAGAGGAAATTGACTTGCCTAAGGTTCTTGCAAGCAGGATTTGAACACAGGTCTCTGACTTGAGAGCCGGTGTTTTTTCTACTATACCATACTAGTAAATCTAGAGTTTTCTTCTTGAAGACTTTCCTGCAGCTATTGCTGTCCAAGGCTTGTTTCCACAGCCAAAGATTCCCCAATGGCTACACCCTCCTCCCCCGCTTCTTCCTCCCCCACCCAGCTGTGCACTTCTCATCATCAAATGATGCCACTCACTTGGGCCCCTGACCTACAACCTCACCAACACTGGCAGACTCGCTCTGCCTCACCCCACCAGCATATGTGGCTGATGGGGGAAGCCAAGGCAAGACTGGGGCTGGGCAGCCACTCAGCGATCAATTTTGGAAAGTAGCTGGCTGGAGTGGTGGGGGAGGCGGGGAAAAGGGTGGGTGGAGACCAACTGGGGAATTGCTGCTAATAGCTGAAAGTGAGTCCAAGTGGCCCAGCTTGCAGTCCTGTGCCTGTGTACTTTGGACTGCCAGGCAAGAAGACTTCAGTCCTTTATAATTTTTAATAGATAAGGGTGCGGATTCTGGGAACAAAAGCGTAGGAGGTGTTTCTCCCACTGGGGCCGTGTCTCAAGCCAAAAGGAGCTGTGTTGTTCTCCTGCTGGGGTCAGCCCGTTACGGATGAACTTAGCCTCAATAATCAGAGCTTACATGGATGTGTCACTTCACGGTTTACAAAGCACTAGACAGGCATTATTTCATGTATTCTTCATGATGGCGCTGTCTGAGAGGCGGAGAGATGTCATTCTTTCCTTTTTACAGACAAGAAAGTTCAGAAGGGTTAAATATGCCTCAAGGTCCCACTCAGTCTATATTCACCCCAGCAGGGTCATAATTTGAGTTTAGCTAGTGGTATAATGAGGATTTAAATCCAAGTCTTTTGTCTCCAAATGCAATGCTTTGTTTTGTTTTGTTTTTTTCTTTTAAATCCTGACTCCAGATTAAGGGGTTTAGATTCTGACTTAAAGGCTAACATGTCATGACAGTTTGCCCTTTGCACCTCTGCTACTACTGGCCTATAGCTTAGGGAAGGGGGGTTAAAACTACCTTGGATCAGGAGGAAAAGCTCAGCAGATGGACTGACGGGCATAACCAAATCTGCATGACTGAATGCTAGTACTTCCAGGGCACAATCTGTAGTCCCAAACCTCCTGCAGAATTTAGCTGCAGCACCATATCTAACCCCGGGAAAGTTACCTGGGGTGAGCATCAGTACTGATGGCACCTGGCAGATGTTAATCATCCGTCACTCTGGAGTGATGAATGGGAACCTTCCAGAGCAGGGGGCTAGGGCTTGGGGTGAAGGATTTGAGGACTTGTTGAGGAAGGAGAGTCCCAGTCAACCATGCATACACCAGGAGGAGCCATGGCCACATCCTTGGGGAGCCACAGTTTTGATGGAAGAGGCATGATTCCTCCTCTTGATTGGCTGAGTATCAGCTCTATGGCAAAGACATAGCCCCCTTTTTCAGGAAGCGCCCACTCTAATGACGGAAGCATGATGAGGGAGGCAGCAGTGGAAAGAACTCTAGTTTTAGATTTAGAGCACAAACATTTCAAACCTGGTATGATCAAGGGCAAGCAAGCTAACTTCACCACCCAAGGCCTTGGTTTTTTTTTCTGTAAAATAGATGTGTATATTGGAGATAGAGTTGGACTAGACTCTGGGGTTATTGTTAAGGTTTCTTCCAATTTTAAATAGATCGTGTAATAGGGATTGAATTCCCTTCAAGCCCATCCTCATGAATGCTCCCCTTGGGTATACTCCAGTCCAACCCTCACTCCAATTGCATGCAATCATTCAACCTTTCTGAGCCTCAGTTTACTCATCTGTAAAAGGAAGATGATAATGTTTCCAATATCATCTTCACAGGGCTGTTGCAGGGATGGCGCTTTGTAATTCCTAAGATACTATGTAAATGTGAATTGTTTCTAGGGTCACTTCTCTACTTAGCTCAGATGGTTTAGTCTAGATTCGATAGATGCTCTCTAGGCCTTGGCTGAACTGCAGAAATAGGCTTGATTGTTCTGGAAAGCTGTGAGAAGAGGAAGGACGTTGACATTGCCCTCAGTTCTTTACTCTTTTGGTGGAGAGGAAGCCGTGAGCTTTTGGCAACCCCTCAGGTATTTGCAGAGATGGACAATTTTAAACCCAGGTTCCTGGGGGGTCAGCTGTCTAATGTGGATTTACTTAGAGAATTTTGTAACCTAGTTCTATTCTGATCTTCTATGGTCATTACATGTTAGTGCTGCCATTTTAGTGTGGATGTTATGCTGTCTTCTTTTGTATAAATGATTGCATCTATACCCATTTGAAGCGATAGTTGTACCATCCAAATGGATTTGGATCCATGTTATTTGACCTGGATGGGAGAAAGAGAGCAGGGCTTTTGCTAAAGCACAAAGGGTGGAATACAATAGAACAGATATTCATAAAGCACCTCCAATGGACATAATGTTGTCTTTGATGATATGACAGATATTGAGTTAAATAAAACAAAGTCTCTGCGGTCAAGGATCTTATGGAAAAATGAAATTACTTGACCTCTCTAAGGCTCAGTTTCCCCTTTTGAAAAATAAAAAAGAGGTTGAACTGATTGATGCCTAAGATCCCTTCTTTAGTTCTAACCCTTTCCATTCAGAGGTTCCTCCTGGCTCTGATATTCTGTAACTTGATATCTCCCTTGCTTTTCTAGAGTTTATAGAAATCTATTTAGTGTCATTGTGTTTGATTTCTTACCTCAAAATTGTGATCCATAGTTCTTTTCTTCCAAGGGCTGTATTCAAACATCGTATTCCTTTCCCGTTCATCCCCTTTTTGAGGTACCAAAGAACGGTACAACCCATATTTCTACTTTGTATGATTGTCATATTGGGTGGCTGACTCTCAGGCTGAATTTAGCAGTTTGGCATGAGATGTTCCTCAGGCAGTTTGACAGCTCCACAGAAAGAACCCCTTCATCTTCAACTGAGGATGGGTTGACCCAGGCCCAATTTTCTGATCATGGAAAGTACTACCTGGCATTGCTACTACTTTTCCGATCTCCTAGCAAACAAAATGATTTCAGACCTGGAGAGTTTTCTTGCTGCATCCCAATATAGGGTCCTGGAAGAACTGTCTTTCTCCATGGCTGGCTCCCAGGGCCAAACTATTAGCTAAAACATTAGACTGTTTCCCAAAGTGCAACCCAGTTTCCTGGTCCGTCCTAGGCTAGAGGAGGGTCATTTTCCATGTTTCATGGGGAATTGTGGTTTGGCACCGTTAGTAGTGGAGATGGAAAACTTCTTCTCACTAGGCAATGGACTAGGTGATAAAGGCTTAGAATAAACGGGTCTCTGGTATTGCCTTTGGCTAGATTAGGATGTTATGCCCAGTACTGGTGGAGAGAGAGTTGCAGTCAGGGGTGAGTAGGTATGCGACCCTTTGGTTACCTGGACAGACCCTCTAGAGGATTCAGAAAGAAGATACCCTCAGAGCAGAGCCTCAACTCCGATAAGGGCTATGTGCATGGGGAGATTAGTTGCATGACTTCACTTACTATTTGGCAGTCTTTGCCGGCCTTCATTCACAATTTGCCCTGATACATCTGTAATGAATCAGCGGTGTTCCATGCTGCCAGCCGCCAAGAACACGTTCCCCTGCTGGAGAAAGCTGGAAGGAATGGGGAAAATAGGCTGGAGGGCTGGGTTAGAGAAAACGATGAGGGAGGAGGGAGGATTGGCTAAGTTTGGGGAGGAGGGGGATGGTATAGGAACAAATATGACTCAAGAAGGCTCTACTGCTTGACTCAGGAAGTGGCATTCCCTCTGAGATCTGTCCCATTACCTCAGAGCTGGAAGAGCCTTTTAACCAAATGGCCCTTTGGCTGAGTGTGGCTGAGCACTTTTTGATGATGCTGAGGCTGCACAGAGTTCATTAGTGGTGGCCACATACCCTGAGAGATCTTGGTAATACCAGACCTTAGGGGATTCTGGACTCAGAGTCCCTCTAAAGAAGGTTCTAAGGAAAGGACCTGGTTCAAGTCTGGGCACAGTAGTTGCTCAGCAGTTCCTGAGGCCAGGATCCCTCTCAGCAAAACAGTTATTTCTGCTACCTCCAACCTCCCCTTCCTGCAGCCTTTCTCTCTCCTGTGGTGCCCTTTTCTCCACTCCTTGGGACCTTTTGCCTCTTGTCCTATCTCACGAAAATCTTTGGCCTATGCTCCTACTGAGTTGCACCTGACAGGTAGGACAATGTAGTATGTTTCTTCCCCTAGGTGCATTCACATGAGAGGATGAAATGAAAATTTCAGGAGACACCTGGGGGAGGTATCCTGGAGGAACAGAACGAATGTACATGTTCTTAAAATGCTACATGATTACTCTTTAGTAATAGTAATCACAGGTTTTGGATCTGAAAGGTCTAGCTCATATACGCCAACCCTCTCATTTTCCCATAAAAATGAAGTCATCTACCTTAGGTCATCTAGGTAGTAAATAACAGAGCTAAGATTTGTCTTATTCTTATTCTTAGACATGGAGAGTCTACATGACTTGTCCAAATTCACTTGGCTATTAAGTGGTGAAAAGGGACCACCTCAAACTTGGCTTTTCTGGTGTTAAGCCTAGTACTTTTCCTACTGTACTGTGCCTATCACAAGACTGCTGGGGGTCTTTTATCCCATGTTCCCCACTATTTGAAGTGCTTTCTTTTTGCTTATTTCTCTTCCCTTCCCCATGTCCTAGTCTTTTTCCTTCCTTGCCTATGTCTTTGGAATACTCGTTGGCATGCCCTCTTGGGACTAAGGTGTCCTAGTGGCCTAGATATTCCTTAGCTGGCAAGGAGAGGATGTATATGTGGGGAGAATCTGGCATCCTTTTTTGGCCATTAATAAATCTTCAGTAGCACAGGGGCAAGCTCAGAGATGTGGACATAAAAGGTGTTGTAACTGTGGGTGGAAACAGCCAACAAGAGCAGAGTTTGGGGGGTGAGGGGTATGGAATGCAGCTTAAGGATGCAGAGCAGAAGGATCCAAAATGCCAAGGTTCAGCAGAAACGAGTAACCTGGAATGAATCAGTGTCAAAGGCCTGGGAGTTAAAAGGAACTGGGAAATGAGGTTTGAGCCCATAACCTGATCCAGTTATATCCAAAGGAAGGTGCAGCTCTAGGGGATGGAGAGAGGGGATTGATGGGGAGTCAGGTTGGAGAGTGTGGGAGAGAAGGGGTGGTAGGTTTAGAGAATTTGTGTCAGGGGAGGATGGAGAGATACTTTTTCTTCCCTTAGGGTATTATGGGAAGAACATCTGGTGTTCTGTGTTCGTTTCTGGGCATCTCATTACTAAAAACACAAAGGCCATCTGGAAGGAGAACCAAGGGGAGGGAACTGTCAGGACACCTGGGTTCTATTCCTGGCTCTGCCATTAACCAGTTGTGTGGCCTTGGACAAGTCCCTTCTGATCTCTGGACCTCAGTTTCTTTATCTGTAACATGAAGAGATTGGACTACATAGTCCTTCAAGCTCTGGCATTCTCTAATTTTCTAAGAATAAGTGATAGCTAACATTTATAGAGCATTTTAACCTTCATAAAGCACTTTACAGATAACAACTCTGTGAGTCTGGCACTATTATTATCTCCATTTTATAGGTAAGAAAAATGAAGCTAACAAAGATTATATGACACAGCTAAATAAATATCTGAGATAGGATTTGAACTTAGATCTGAATGAGTCTAGCATTCTATCCACTGAGCTGTCGAGACGAGAAGTTAGAATGTCTGAACTTAGAAGGAGAAGAAACTAATGTGATATTCTTGGCTTGAGATGAAGTAGAGAAGGCTGGACATGACTTTTTTAAAAATAATTTTATTGACATCTTTTGTTTTTACATCATCCGAGTTTCTCATTGTATCTCTCCTCCCTCCCCAGAGAGCCATCCCTTATGATAAAGAATATAAGGTGGGGGAGGGGGGGCAGAGGAAGCATTTCATCAATCTGTCAATCAACAAGTATTTATTAAGCAGTTACTATGTACCAGGCATCTCTTCCCTCAAGTAACTTGTATCAAAGGAGTCTCACATTCCATGCATGATTTCACATCCCTTATCTCCACCTCTGCAGTGAAGGGTAGAATTGTACTTTCTTGTGTATCTTCTTTGGGGATTGTCTATTACGATCGCACAGCATTCCTTTTTCTTTCTTTTTTTGAGGGGAGACAGTCAGGGTTAAGTGACTTGCTCAAGGTCACACAGCTAGCAAGTGTCAGAGGCCAGAATTTAAACTCAGGTCTTCCTGACTCCAGGGCCAGCACTCACAACATTCCTTTTCAGTTGTTTCATTGTTCTTTCCATTTCTATTGTGGTCATTGTGTATATTACTTCTTCTGGATCTGCTTACTTCACTTTGCATCATTTCTTTGGTACTACAGTAAGAGTTGCTATAAATATTTTTGTGTATATGGGACCTTCCTCTTTTTCTCCCTAGTTCTGCTTATTCCTTTTGCATCAGTTTATTTAAATCTTTCCATGCTTTTCGGGATTCATCATATTCATTATTTCTTAGAGGATAGTAATGTTCCATGAGATTCCTATACCAGTTTGTTTGTTGCTCCCCAAGTGATGGGCATCCACTTTGTTTCTAATTCTTTGCCACTTCAAAAGTGCTATTACAATTTTGGTGGATAAGAAGGCTTTCTTTTTATTAGTGACCTACCTTTGGGGGATGGGCCTAGGATATAAGCATCTTTGGGTCAAAGGATGTAGTCACTTTGAAAAGGTTTCATTGCTGTCTTTTTGTTTTACATCACCATAGTTCTCCCTATCATCCTTCTCCTTTCCCCTCCCAGAGAGGTATCCCATATAATGAATAGTATTTTAAAAAATCCAAACAATAAGGAAAAGGAAAAATTGATGTGACTTATCAATACATAGAAAAAGACTGAAACTATATGTAATGTACAACCTTACAAACCTCCAAACCTTTCCAAAGGGGAGGGGTGGGAGTGTCTTCTCATATGACTTCTTTCAAATCATGTTTGATCTTTATAATTTTGTTACATTCACTTCTAACTGATTAAATGTGGCTATTCTTTCTATTTGCTTTGTTGTAGTCACTGTGTGGGACGGCTAGCTAGTGCAGTGCATGGAGTGCTGGGCTTAGAGTTAGGAAGACCTGATTTCCTAATCCAGCCTTAGGCATTTACTAGCTGTGTGATCCTGGGCAAGTCACTTAACTCCTATTTGCCTTGGTTTCTCATCTGTAAAATGCAGACACACTAGAGAAGGAAATAGAAAACTACCCCGGTATCTTTGCCAAGAAAACTCAGTGGACAAGTCCGTTGGACATGACTAAACAACAACCAAGTCACTGTGTATGTTATTTTTCTGTCTGCTTACTTCATTCTGCATCAATTCATGTAGGTCTTTAAATGTTTTTCTATATTCGTCACATTCATCATTTCTTAGAATAATACTTCATTGTATTCATGTACCATGGTAGGTTTAGTCATCCTCCGGTTAATGAGCATCTTACTTGTTTCCAGTTCTTTGTTATCACAAAAATGCAACTGCAATTATTTTGTTGTGTGTGTGTGTGTGTGTGTGTGTGTGTGTGTCTTTCTTCATCTCAATGACCTCCTTGAGGTATAAACCCTGGGAGCATAAATGAAATCTCTGAGGCAAAAAGTATAGACATTTTAGTCACTTTCTTTACATAGTTCCAAATTGCTTTCCAGAATGGTCATATTGGTTCACAGTTCCACCACAAATGCACAAGGATGCTTATCTTCTTGCAATTCCTCCAACATCAACTATTTTCATCTTATCATCTTTGCCAATTTGCAGGATGTGAGTTGTAACCCCAGGGTTGTTTTGATCAGCATTTCTCTTATTTAGTGATTTGGAGCATACTTTCAGGAGATTGTTAATAATTTGCGGTTTTTCTTTTGAGAACTATTCACATCTTTTGATGACATATCTATTGAGTAATGGCTTTTGGTTGTGTGTGTGTGTAAAATATACACATATACATATAAACATACACATATATGTGCATATAATATGTATATATTATATGTATATTATATGCATTAATTGTTTATATATCTTAGATACCAAACTCTTATCAGAAATTTGATTTTTCCCATTCAACTACATCCCTTTTTATCCTAGGCAATTTTTTGTGTGTAGAAGCTTTTCAGTTTCATGTAATAAAAGTTACCTATTTTATTGTTTGTAATTACTTTTATCTCTTCATTTGTTAAGAATATATCTCCCACCCTTGACCTCTCAATTCTTTCCCAGGATACCTCCCCTGCATTAGTTGCTCTCTCCTCTTTTCTACAACTTTGACCCCTTAGTGAACTAATTTAACCCTGCATTGTCCTTTTTTGAATCCTAGCTCCCTTACAATATCACTGATTATGCCCTGCCAAGCCTCAGCCTTGGATCACTCACTATTCGCTACCTTTGTTCCTCTATGCCATGCTGATGAACAAAGGTGGAGAAAATTGCACAACTGTTCTGCCTGAGTCCATTATAGATTTGTTACACAAACTCAACTGGGTCCTCACTGCTGCTAGGCAATCCTTTTATAACTCCCTTATCATTATCCCACTTTCCACAGCGACTCATGCAGAACTTTTCATCTTCAGATCTCCCATGACTTCTCCTCTTCTCCACCCTGAGGAAAGAACCTGCCTCATATTTTACAAAAATAAAATTTTGAAGCCATTTTCTGTGACCTCTTTTTTCCTCACATCTTCCCTATCTAATGTTACTGTTATTACTCAGATGCCTTTTGGCACTATCTCCTGCTTTACCCCTGGCTCATAGGATGAAGTGGACTTATTTCTTAGCAAGGCTAACTGTTGTACTTGTTCAAGTAATTCCATTCCATCTCCATCTCCTCCAAAAGATTGCCCCCTCTGTCATCCCCACTTTTTCACTTATTTTCAATCTTTTCCTTTCTACTGATTCATTCCCTACTGCCTACCAGCATGCCCATGTCTCCCCCATCCTCCAAAAACCCTCATTTGATCCTTCTATCCCCACTAACTTTTGTCCTGTTTCTCTTCTCCTTTTTTGGCTAAACTCCTTGAAAAACCATCTACAATAGGTATCTCCACTTTTTCTCTTCTCATTTTCTTCTTTACCCCTTACAATCTAGCATCTGACCCTATAATTCTACTGAAACTGCTCCTTCTCTCTTCAAAGATACCATTGATCTTTTAGTTGCCAAATCCAACGGCCTTTTCTCAATCCCCATTCTCCTTGACCTCTCTACAGGCTTTGATACTGTGGGTCACACTCTCCTAAGTGATACTCTCTCCTCTCTGTGTTTCTAGGACACCACTTTCCTGGTTCTCCTCCTACCTGTCTGACTACTCCTTAGTCACCTTTACTGGATCCTTATCCAGATAATGCCCCCCTTACCCTACATTACTGTTCCATAGGGTTCTGTCCTGAGCCCTCTTCTCTCTTCCTTTATTCTACTTCAGTTGATGATATCATCCACTCCTGTGGATTTAATTAGCATCTCTATGCTGATGACTTTCAAATCTACCTTTGCTCCTTCAGTCTCTGATGACCTACAATCTCACATCTGCAACTGCCTTTCAGACATTTTGAACTGGATGTCCAACAGACATCTCAAGTTCAACATGTCCAAAACAGAACTCATTTCTACTCTAAATCCTTCCTGCCTTTTACCTTCTTTGTTACTATAAAGGGCAACGTCATCCTCCCAGTCCCTCAGGTGCCCAATATAGAAGTCATCCTGGACTCTTCACTGTCTTTCACCATGACCACCCCCCCCCCCCCATATCCAAGCTCTTGCCAAGGCCTGTTGATTTCACCTTTGCTACTTCTCTGCACTATGCCTCCTTCTGTCCTCTGATGCTTCCACTACTCTGGTATAGTCCCTTATTGGCAACTAGGTGGTGCAGTGGATAGAGCACCAGTGCAGGGGTCAGGTCTCAAATCTCACCTCAGACGCTTGACACTCATTAGCTGTGTGACCTTGGGCAAGTAACTTAACCCCAATTGCCTCACCCTGGATCATCTCTAGTCATCCTGATGAATATCTGCTCACTGGATTCAGATGGCTCAGGAGGAGAAGTGAGGCTGGTGACCTGCACAGCCCTCCCTCACTCAAAACAAAGTCAAGTGCAAGTCATGTCATTATTTCTCTGATGGCATGGTCTTCTTTGTCAATGAAGGACGAACACACACATAGTCCCTTATTACCTCATACCTTGATTACTGCAGTAACCTGCTGGTGAGTCTACCTGCTTCAAGTCTCTCCCCACTTCAGTCCATCCTCTGTTCATCCACTAAAATGATTTTCCTGGGGTATATGACGTGTTCAAGGAGAACTGACACCTCTGATGTGAGGGCTTGCTGAGATCTTTTCAGGTCTGCTCACCTACCTTTGGTGTCCACCTTCATCCAACTCTCACCTGTGGCTCTAGGAATCTATAGCATGCACAATGGCCACATACTGGTAAAACAGTCCTGGTAGACAGGCTAAACCAGGTTGAGGATAACCATTAGGCTTCAAACATGTCAGTGAGTTATAGAGATGTCTACCCCAAGCATCTGAAGACTTCCTCCAGTAGAATGGGTGGATGAGAACAATTTGTTCCAATCGTCATAAAGGTGGCTGAAGCAGATGTATGGAGAGATTAGACCTTGGTCAAGCATTGAAGACACCAAGGTCACCCACTGCATCCTGGGCCATTGCTAGTTGTCTTGACATGTGTCCTGCCACTGGACTTTGATGACTCAGGAAGAGAGAGTGATGCTCAAGTCAAGCCATCACCCATGATGTCATTGGGTTTCTTCGAAAATGAAGGGTGAACAAAAAAAAAGTGATTTTCCTAAAGCACAGATCTGATCTTGTCACACACACCCCAAACACCCAACCTCCACTCAAAATGAACTCCAGTGGCTTCCTTTTGCCTCTAGGATCAATTGCAAAATGCTCTGTTTGTCATTCAAAGCCCTCTATAATCTAGTCCCTTCCTACCATTCTGATCTCCTTACACCTTACTCCGCAACATATATACTTCATTACAGTGATACTGGCCTCCTGGGTGTTCCACAAATAAGACACTCCATCTCTCAGCTCCAGGCATTCTCTCTGTCTCCCATGCCTGCAATGTCTTCCCTCCTCACCTCTGCCTCCTGTCTTCCCTGGCTTGCTTTAAGTACCAGCTAAAATCCCACCTTCTGCAGGAAATCTTTACCAACTCCTCCTAATTACAGTGTCTTCCCCTTGTTAATTATTTCCTATTTATTCTGTATATAGTTTGCTTTTGCACATATTTATTTGCATGTTGTCTCCCCTGTTAGATGGTAAATTTCTTGAGGCCAGGGAAAGTCTTTTGCCTCTTTTTGTATCCCCACAGTAAACATAATAAATGTTTGATTGACTAATTGATCCTGCCCATACAAAGGGATATCATCTGTTTCTCTGCTAATTTATAATGTTATGATCTTTAATATTTAGGTCACGTATCCATTGAGACTATATTATATAATATGGGGTAAGTTGATGGTCTAAGCCTAATTTCTGCCAGAATGCCTTCCAGTTTTACTAGCAATTTTCATCAAATAGGGAGTTCTTTCCTAGGTAAGGTATGACTTTTGTGCTATTAGACACTGGGTTATTGAGTTCTATTATTTCTTACTCTCCCCTCTCTAGTCTGTTCCATTGATATTTGTATTTTTAAACCAGTATTAAATGATTTTTATGACTACTGGTCTATAGTCTAGTTTGAAGTCTGGGGGTGCTATTCCCACTTTGTCCTACTTTTTCCCCATAATTTCCCTTGATTTTCTAGATCTTTCAGTTTTCCAAATGAATTTTATTATTTTTGTAAAGTGCTGTAATAGCTCCTTTTAATGTTAGTCATGATATTAAAAGTATAAGTTAACTTTGGTAGTATTGTCATTTTTATTATATTGGCGTGACCACTTGCACTAATATTTCTCCAGGAATAGGAATAGGCATATTCTATCCTAAATTTGTTTTTTTGTTTCTTTAAGAAGTTCTTGGATCTTTACAAGTCCTCTGTGTGCTTTGGTAGATTGATCCCCAAATACTTTGTGCATTTGGTAGCTATTTGTAATGGGATTTCCCTTTTTATAATTGCCTCTTGGATTTTGTTATTATATAGAAATGCAGCTGATTTTTTGAGAGTTTATTTTGTAACCTGAAACTTTGCTAAAATCGTTGTCTCAATTAGTACTTTTGCTGATTCACTAGGATTTTCCAAGTATAACATCATATCACCAGCAAAGAGGGATAACTTTATCTTCTCTTTACCTCTTTTATGCCTTTAATTTTTTTTCTTGTCTTAGTGTCACTGCTAGAATTTCTAGTACTATACAAGAAATAGTAAGGAGAATGGGCATCTTTATGTGATGCCTGTATTTATTGGAAAAGGTCCTAGGATATCCTAATTGCATATGGTGCTTGTTTTAATATAGTCACTTTCTTTGTATAATTCTAAATTATTTGAATGTAAATTTTCATTCGGGGGGGTAAAGAATTCTTAAAATCAAAGTGGCTGTAGCTAAGACCCAGTGGATAATGCCAGAGGAATAGGGATGGGGGTTATTTCAGGGTTGTTATCAGAAAAAAAATCTTTATAATAAGGAAATCGTGGCACAGGTGAGTTTTCAAAGAGGCTGTGGATGCTGTGTCACTAGGATCACTTCAGATGAGCTGGACACAACCAAAAGTGATGACATTAGGGAATGACCCTTACCTGATCCCTCTAAGGAGGTATCGATTTCTGCCTTTCCATGCTCTCTGCTGTGGAGTGTATGTTTAATGTATCGTTGGAACATCCACCTGATTTTGGACACTTGGTCAAACAATGAGGCTGTTTGATCTTACATTTGTGCTTATCATTCACAGAGGATGTTGGGCCAGTCTGTGGAAAGGTACAGGTCTTCCCTTCCAACTCAGAGATGACTCTGAGACACTGTGCAATTATCAGCAGTGTAATACCTGGATTCTTAGAATCTAAACCCTGTTAATGGACGAATTATTTCAAGACAATAATAGATCAATAAACATTAGGTGCTAGGCACCAAGCTAAGCACTGGTGATGCAAAGACAAAAACAGACCTTACATTATATAGGGAGAGTATACACATAGGTATATACATACAGGTACATTCACATGATATCTACATAGATATCTATCTACATATATATGAACATATATGTTATATGTATATATTCACAAGTATATGCATATGTTTATATATAAGGGGCCGTTAGGTAGCACAGTGGATAGAGTGCCAGGCTTGGATTTAGGAAGACTCATCTTCCTGAGTTCAAATCCAGCTTCAGACACTTGCTAGCTATATGACCCTGGGCAAGTCACTTAATCCTGTTTGCCTCATTTTCCTCATCTATAAAATGAGCTGGAGAAGGAAATGGTAAACTACTGCAGTATCTTTGCCAAGAAAATCCCAAGAGGGGTCGTAAGGAGTCAGCCATGACTGAAAAACGATTGAACACCACCACCACCACACATGTATGTATATATCCACATAAATATATCCATGTATATGGATATACACATACATGTATACACACAAAAAATAAATTCAGGACATTTTGGGGGAACAAAAAATATTGAGAGAAGAAAGGGTGCTGGATTTGGAGCCAGGATACTTGGGTTTGTATCCCGCCTCTGAAACATACTGTGTAATTTTGGGATAGTCGTGTAAACTCTCTTGACCCTTAGTATCCTTATCCATAAAATGAGTATAATGTAATTATATTATCTCATGAATTATTATGAGGAAAGTAAAGTATATAATTGAAATGCTGTAAAAGTGTCAGATATTATTATGACTGTGCTAGCGTTTACTCTGTATAACGTATACTTGAAGGAGTATTCACTTTCTGGGTACCAACAGATTGAAGGATAATCATGTCAAATAGACTGGGGACAATGTCTGTCTGAGATGCATTCAGGAGGAGGGCTAGAAGATGTTTCTTAACTCCCACAAGGTGACCAACTGAGAACTAACAAGGAAGATGGAGCTAGTGAAAGGTCCTAGGAATGACTAGCTATCCGTGCACTGAGGTGAGGGCCAGTGGGTTGAAGGCAAGTGATGGGTCAGGTTGGTAGACTGACAACAGAGATGAAGCTGGTGAGAAGTCAGGCGGAGCTTGAGGTCCCCTTTTCAAAGGGGGGAGGGATGTGTAGGAAGGCAGGCATTTGAAGGATGTCTCCACCTTCTAAGACTAAGGGACACCTTAGGGCAAAGCTTTCAGGAAGAGTGTCTTTTCTAACATGGTCACAAATTGGACTTTTTTTTCTGTTGTTGTAGGGACAAAAAGGAGATCCTGGGCTATCCCCTGGAAAGGCCTATGATGGTGAAAAGGTAGGTTTCTCAGGAACTCCAAACTCAGGGGTGGAATAGTGGCATGAGCTGATGTCAACAGGACTTTAGGTTTTTGACCAGCTTACTCAGCAGATACAAATCCCATAATCCTCAGGAGTTAGGAGGAGCCTCAGCACTCCAGGGGTAGCAACAAAGGCACTTCCAAGCATTCAAAGACTAGGAAATGCTGAATTGGTCTTCAGCTTTATGAGATGTTGAAATTAGCTAAGGAAATCCTTGGTAAGATGTATTCACCTTCTTCAATTCAGGGAAGTGATGATTTATGTTAAGGGAAAATATTGATTATGTAGACTTTCTATGTACATTCTTCCTAGGGCAGGCTGTTAGAGAAAAGCAAAAACACATGCAGGTGGTTGGGTTGCCTACTCATTTGGAAAGCCGTCAGAGACCATAGTTATGCAACGGAAAAACTTTCTTAAGCCATTATTTAAGCAGCAGGCCTGCATCTTTGTTAAATACCCAGCACTTTGCCAGCTATCCTCTTTCCAGGAGACCTCCTGGAATCCTGGGTCATGTAATATAATAGAAAGAGCAATGAATTTGATGTTAGAAGACCTGGGTTCGAATCTTTGTTTCATCACTTATTCATAAGCTGTGTGTTTTGTGAGCATGATGCCTCTTCACCTTTTCACCTTGGATTTTTACATCTTTAAAATCAAAGAGTTGGACTAGATGATGAGATCTAATTGCTAAGGTCCCTTCCAGTGTCATGGAAGTCCTATGATCTTTGTGATAAGTATTATGGACATGGCCCCCAGTTCCCCTCTCACTCCTGTGATACCTTTTTTGTGGGACTTCCTTTCTCCTTTGCACTCTGCTTCCCAAACACCTAAGTCAGGGAAGCTGAAGGGTCCCTCATCCCCTTTTCTGAATATGTCTTTCCTCCAGGTGCCCCTGGGAATGCTATACTCCCAGCTGTAGTGGGAAGCCCTGCCCGGGGCTCTGGCTCTCCACTCTCATCAGTTATTAGAGATGTGTTAGTTTGCCTTTATGTAGGAAAAGGCAGCCCTGAGTCCAATTGCTTAAATCACATAATAAAGGGCTCTGTGATGCTGGAAAGCCAGGAGGACTGGGATTCTGTACATTGAAGTCATAAAATAGAAACAACTTGGCCAGAGGATTTAATCCATTCCTACAGTGTCCCCAATAAACCAAGGGAGTTGGAGGGTGGTAATCACCCAGAAGCACCGGAAACCTGTAAATCCCCTCTCCTCCCCTCCCCCCATCCAACCCTCCTAAATAGCCAGGAACAAGATCACTCAGCATCTCATATACCAGGGAAAGAACTTTATAGCTGGTTAGTCTGGCTTTCCTCTGGTTGCTATCCAGAAACTCTTCCAACAGAAGCAGATGAACTAGTGGAATCTTTGTTTAAAGTACCAACCCCAGGGACCCCGTGGGATTTAGAAGCAGCTGGTCACTTGTTTTCCATACTGGAGATCATTTTAAGTTGTAGAATTTAGTCTCTGTTAGAGAGAACATAGTCTGGTATCTGGAATTCCCAATCTAGGGGAAAAACATTGTTGGAGTGCTGCATGGAATGCCTCTCAGAGATGTGTGCTTTGAGGAATGAAGGAAGCAATGCCATTCTTAGGGCAGTCGCCATAAGATGAGATGATGTCATAGGACGAAAGCTTCCTCAAAGGGTAGAGGAACCTACAAAACAAAGGGGAATGGCTACATGGGAGGTGTGGTGACCTCAAGATGATTCCTTCCTCTTGCGTGTTGCAAAACTGGTCAAAATAGCTGTTATAGCATCACCCCCTTTTGTGTTTTCAGGGAGACATAGGCCTGCCTGGACTGACTGGGTCTCCGGGATCTGTTGGCAGAAAGGTAGGTTATTTTTTTTCTTTCAGTTATTAGAAAGACCCATCACTTGGGTTGGGAAGCCATTTGTCTAATGCTTTCTCCACAGCCACATGGTTTTAGATGAGGGAACTGAGACAAGAGGCAGCATGGAGTAGGGCTTAGAGAACTGGACTAGTATTCAGGAATCCTGGATCTTTGTTCTTATTCTGCAAACATCTAGCTGTGTGACCTTGAACCAATCACTTTCCCATCCTTAGGCCTCAGTTTCCTCTTCTAGACAGTAATACCTTCTGCCTGATTCCTTCCAGCCCCCTGGCTTAGAGTGCCCTTTCCTCTCCTCTTCTGTAGCGTTGCTGATCTCTTCTCTATTGGCCCCACTTTCCTAAATAAATTGTAAGAGCTTCGAATCTCCAGCAGCATGCTTTCCACATTGCTGGTGCTCAGCACATATTTGTTGATGAGTCTAATGATGCCTGGACCAGGCCACAGACTTTTTAAGGATATAATAATGTCCATGTCCAGTGAGGGCATTAGACAAAGAGCCATTTTTTATGGACAGGGACCTCAACTCCAGCTGTGGTTACAGATGTCTTTGCCTCCAAGGTCATATCCCATCATGGCCAGTTGTGATATTGTCCATTGCCATCCCAGCCAGGTCCTTCTTTAGTCTTTGGTTGTGCAGGATTTCAGCTCTGGGCTTCCTTGGTGTTGGCTGCATATGTGATGGGGAAGGAGAGAATCCTCTCTCCCACTCCCCTTGTTCTCTATGAATTTAGTTGGAGAAAAATGGGTACTCAGTCTTGGAAGGATAGAGGAGCCATACAGGCCAGTTCCAGGCCCCTTAATACTAACCTGGTAAGGACAGACCCAGACAAGAAGCTGAAAGTGTCTGCAGGCTGTGGGGAAATGCTGATTTTTTTGGCCCAAGGAAATATCATGGGCCTCTTTCCTCCTGGGCTACAGCCCTGTTCTGATGGATGAAGTGTGAGTTACATAGTTTTCCTACACTAGCAGCTTATAAAGCAGAGTGTGGTGGTTTTAATGTGTCCAGTCCTAAATCTGGGCTGGAAAATCAACAGATGATGGAGAGAACTCTCTCATTTTGCCCCAAAGGTCCATGTTAATCTGGGGAGGAGTTGCCCATGGCCTGGTTAGAGAGTAGGCCTCTCTTCAGGTAAAAGGAAGCTCATGACCCTAAACCAAGAAGATAAATCTTTTCCCCTAGGTGCAGCATGACTTGTCTTTCTAAATTCAGAAAAGGTCTCTGTGGTTGGAATAATACTTGACAAAACAACACACATTTTGAATTCCCTTCTGGCCTGAATCCAGTCTAAATATCATGGAGCTTGGTCTACCAGGGAGAGGGTATCTCCCTTTCCAAGTGGGCACAGAGAGAGAGAGAGAGAGAGAGAGAGAGAGAGAGAGAGAGAGAGAGAGAGAGAGAGAGAGAGAGAGCCTAGGAGAGCTTGACTCTGGGATGAGGACTGTACCAGTTTGGGCAGGGTGAATGGAAAAGAGTCAGCTGGGAATAACAGGAAATTCTCACGTAGCTTTTTTCTAATTGAGCCTTCCAACTGCAAGACAGTTTCATTTCTGGGTTTTCTCCATCCACCAGAAACATTTTTCTTTGTGAGAATAGATGAGTCTTCTCTTTTCCTTCAACCAGAGTCACCTGTACTGGTATCTTTCCTTTGCCTGGCATGGTGGACATCATGATGGGGAAATGTCTTCTTGGTGGGTCTCTGAGTTGGCCCTACCCTTTGTTCTCCACCACTTTGATTGTGTTCTCTTCAAAGAGAGACAGATCTCAAGTTGGCCTCAGATGGGTTTGATTTTTTTTGACATTAATAAATTAGTTAAACAATCTCATATCTTCCTGAATCTGAATCCAAGACCTGGTTAATATCCTTAGAAGGTCCTTTCAGATGAAGATATAACTGGCTCTATCTTTGTAGGCCCTGGAGAGGTTGGTTTTCAAGGGAATCTGCCAAGACCTGAGGGTTTACTTGATGATGTGTAGGAGATAGCTTATGTCCTGGGAGGCCCCTTGAGAACAAGCCTTCTAAAGTCACCTGCAATAGAGAGTCTAAGGAGAATCAACTAACCCAAGCCACAGTTATTCTGATTCATTGGGGTTCTAGAGCTATGATATCATAACCCCTCCTTGTGACAGCAGTAGACTCTTCATCAATCCAGATCTAAATGCCCAGCCCTGCTGCCCCAGGTCAGATGTTTATATGGCAAGGACCTATTTGGCACAGCCACCATGGGTGTTAACTTTGGTTTTCCATCTGCTGGTTCTTTGTGAGATCTGTGGTCGCACACTGACTCAGACACTGCTTTCCTGCGTCAGGCATCAGACCTTTCCCATGGGTGGCCTTCATGTCCTTTCAGTACTTTGTGCCATTGTTCAAAGCTCAGATTTCCTTGGCAGCCCCTGGGATGTGTCTCCTATTTCTCTTCAGGTAGCTCTCCCTTTTAGCTTTTTGGCTCTCCCCTTTGTCCTAGAAACTCCTAGTTGGTGAACTGGGGTTCTTCCCACCAATAACTGGACAGAGGAACTTGGATACTTGGACAGACTCCTACCAAAATGACTATCAAGACCCCATCTATAGCTGATGCTATCTGCATCCTTTCCTTTACATAGGCTGTGTCAATGTATTTGCAAAATACTATTCAGAATTATAAGAACTGGCTTCAGACTTAGGTTCATTACTAACTTTCTGGATGATCTTAGATGAGTCCAGTCCCATCCCATCCAATTTATTTATTTTTATTTTTTAAAAAGACTTTCTTAATCAGGCTGTAAGTATAGGGAGTATTCATGTGTCCATTCCCACTCTGATCAGTATAAAAGCCTTGACCTGCTGTTTGTAACATGGGCAGAATTGCCCCTCCTTAGGCAACCCGGCAGTCTTCCTCCACCCCTTCTCCTGGGGACTCACCATATTTATGCCAAACTTAGCAAAGACATTCAATCAACTTAGCTCAGTGCAGCTCAGAATTCCTGAGCTGGAGAGATCCACCAGCCTTAGACTCCCTGGCAGTAAGCATCTGCCACCTTACCTGACCTCACTCAAATTCAGTTTACCAAGAGTTTATTAAGCAGCTACTTTGGGGTAGGTACTATGCTAAGAATTCAAAAACAAAAATGAAAGCAATCCCTGCCCTCCAGGAGCTGACATTTTCCTAGAAGCAAACAACATGCACACAGATGAGGAAATGCAAAAAACCCAAACAAACAAACAAAAAAAGAAATAATAAAATAAAATAAAAAAACCAAACAGAGTCAGGGTGGGGTGGGGGTGGGGGGGGCGGGGTTTCACCAGAATTCAGGTTCACCAGATGTCTGCTGGAAAGGACCATAGAACATAGTATTTTTTTTTTTTTAAGTTTCATTGATGGTCTTTGTTTTTTTATACCTTGATCATTTCTGAATATTACCTGATCCTCTTTTGTTATACAAAACATTTAAATAAAAGCAACACACATACACTCTACTTATGTCAGTAATATTTCAGTTATGTGGAGCAAAGTCTTTTCCCTTACCTTTTTCTCTGGAGTTATCATGGGTTATCAGAGGCATCTGGGTAATGTAGCAGATAGTGTTGGATCCAAAATTGGGAAGACCTGAGTTCAAATTTGACCTTAGACCTGTAGTAGCTGTGTGCCCTTGATCAAGTCACTTAAGCTGTTTGCCTCAGTTTCCTCATCAGAAAAATGGATATAATAATAATATCTACCTTCCAAGGTGGTGAGTATCGCAGGAAATGATTTTTGTAAAGTATTTTGCAGACCTTAAAGCCCTATAGAAATACTAGTGATGACGATGATGATTAGTCTTAGTTCAGCTTGTCAGTGTTGTTTTCACCTGTATCGTTGTAGCCACTGTATATAATAGTAGCCCCTACCTTATAGGGTTGTTCTGAGGATCATAGAAAGTGTTTAGCATGCTACCTGGCACATAGTAAGTTCTATATAAATATCACTATCATTATTTTTCTCATGGTTTTGTTTTCTTTACTCAGAAACATTCATGTAAGGCTTCCAGTACTTCTCTTAATTTCTTATCTTCTTAATTTCCTAGGGTGTAATGATATTCCATTATACTTATGTATCACAGTTTGTTGAGGCATGTCTTAGGAGTCAGTGGGTACCTATTCTTTTTCTACTTTTCTGTTGATTACCATCAAAAGGACTGTGAAGGATATCTTGGCATTTATGGAGCCTTTCTATTTTTTAACCTCCATGGGGCATATGCCCAGCAGTAAGGGTCATGGATCAAAATGATACAAACAATTTGGGAACCCTTTCCCCAGATAATTCCAGATTAGAACATAGAATGTTGTACTTGGGTCAAAGGATATGAAGAGTTTAGTAACCCTTTCCCCAGAACTCCAGATTAGAACACAGTGTGACACTTGGAAGGGATTAGAGAGATCATTTTGTCCAGACCCCTTATTTTACAGATGAGGAAACTCTGACCAAAAGAGACAAAGGTGACACAGATCATCATACAACCTCTTAGTGTCTGTTTCCTAGTTTGTAAGAGGGAATAACTCCTTTTCTACCTATTCATAGTAGATTGTAAGGAACATACAATACTATATATGTAAGAGATAAGTGTGTAGAGGAATATGTTACATTCAATAAATATTTATTAAATGCCTCCTATGTCCAATGCACTGTACTTTATTAGGTGTTATTATCAATCAACCAAGCATGCATTTATTAATCACATAGTATGTGCCTGGTTATATGCTGGGAGTTAGGCTTATGAGGATAAAATGAAGCAATTCCTGCTCTTAGGATAGAGACTGTTTCATTCTTTTACTTGTATCTCCAGCTCCTAGCCTAGTACTTGGCACATAGTAGGTGCTTAATAAATACTTCTTAAGTGACTGATTCTATTGGAGGAAACACTTTGTGCATATATTACTATGTCCAAAATATATAGAAGATAGCGGAGAGAGCACTAGGAGCTGGGGGAATCAAGACAGACTGGTGTTTGATCTGAGCTTTGGAGGAAACTAGACATTCCAAGAAGCAGAGGAGGACATGGAGGATAGCCTATGCAAAGACCTAGAGATGGGAGATAGAATGTCATATGTGAATAACACCAAGAAAACCAGTTTGACTAGACCAAGAGTCTGTGAAAGGGAGGAGTATATAATAAGGATGCAAAGGTATATTGGAACCAGGTTGGAAAGGGCTTAAAAGACCTGTATCTGAGGTAATAGGGAGCCATATATAGATTGGTTACCTTACTTGGAACTGATAGCATTGATGTCTAAAACTGGAAAAAGCCAGGATCATTTAGATGGTGTGGACCATATGGATTTTCACTTAAAGTCACTTCATAGAAGAGGAAATGCCACCCTGCATGGCCTTAAAATTTGAATTTTGAAGCTGGCGTCATGTTGTCACATCAAAGATGCCATGAAAATAGATTTGGGTCCTGATCTTTTCCATATAGCTGAGGCCCCTTATATTATGTCACAATCAATGACTCTGGGGGTGCAGAATAAACAGGTGAGCTTTTGGAATTTTCTCAAAAGTGGGGTCTTGGGTAATGGTTGTCAAATTTGTTAGATCCTTGGCCTACTTAGATGGAGACATGAGACTGTGTATCTGCTGAGCACAGCGAAGATAATCTCAGGCTGGAAGGGGTGATGGGGTGCTGTTTTGGATATAATACCAATGAGGTGATGTCTGGTTTTTCCTGAATGTCTTAAGTAAATGATTAATTCAGGCCAGAAACCAAAGTATAAACCTAGTCATATTATAAACATTGATTTTACTAGAGAACCCTCTAGGGGCCCTGCGTAGACTGTCACTGCCTCCCATGAGTTTACTGTTGCGTTTCTGCCTTGGACCTCTGACTATCGGTGAATAGTCAAGGCTCAAGGGGTGCCTCTCACTGGGAAATGATTACCCTGTGGCCTACCTTGTGGTTCCTAGCCGGTAATTGCCAGACAATGTCTGGGGAAGATAGTGGCCCATCTGATTTTGGCTGTCATCCCCCTGTCATTTGGAGCTATTTGAAGATGGACAAAGGCTGGTAAACAGCCCCTGCTCTGATGATCTTCAGGAGACTAGGGGTGTTCCTTTCTTTAGTGACAGAGCTGTCCCTGGATTGTGGTTGCTTGCAGCCTACCAGGAAATTCCTGTGATTGACGCTTTCTTGTACAGAAAGATATAATGGTTGTACGCTACATTTAATGGGAGGAAATTAGTTTAATGGATGGAATACCAGATGGAAAAATCAGGAGAATTGAGTTCTGGTCCTGTCTTTGCTACTGTCACTGCCTCCCATGAGTTTACTGTTGCGTTTCTGCCTTGGACCTCTGACTATCGGTGAATAGTCAAGGCTCAAGGGGTGCCTCTCACTGGGAAATGATTACCCTGTGGCCTACCTTGTGGTTCCTAGCCGGTAATTGGCTTTGGGCCAATGACAATGACGTAAATGACTTTGGGCAAGTCATTTCCCTTTGGGTCTCAGTTTTCTTCTCTATAAAAGGAAATGGTTGGACTAGATGGATAGCATCTAAATTTAGGTGGGGGCAGGTATGGTGGCTTGGCTCACTGAAGAGGTATGCCCCGTAAAAAACAAGCAAACAGAAAACAAAAACATGAACATGTTAGTTAGGGGGAAAAGCCTAAGGCTGTTGCATGTTATTATTTTTTTTAAAAGTTTTTCCTTTCTCGTTCTGAGCCCTATGCACCCAAACCAGCTTCATTCCTGAGCCACGGTTTGCCTATTACATGGAAAAGGGTCCATGGCCATTAGCCCTACTAAGTGTTGGCAATGTTTGCTTCAGTTGACCACAGGGATTTCAGAGACAAACATAGCACTCAGCAGTCTGAGAAGTGAGTAGGTATAGAAGGAATGCTTGTAAAATAACCCGATGACTTGGATCTCACTGACTCTGTTCTGTTTGTAATTAAGCGTTCCAGTTTCCTGGGGTCGTATATGTGAGAATCTTTGTGCGCGCGCCTGTGGGTGTTTAGAAAGACTTGTTGAAGACAAAAAGTTTCCTCTTATTATTGCAAATGCATTCTGGGAAGCCTCAAATCCCCAGAATCTCAGAACGTTAGAAATGGAAAAGAGTATTGTGGTCATCTAGCCCAACTCCCCTATTTTACAAATGGGGAAACTGAGTCACAGAGTGAGGAAGTGAATTGCCCAAGATCACACAGTACCTCAGGGGCAAAACCCCAGTCTTCTGGCTCCCATTCCATTATTCTTTCCATCGTAGGATAATATAAGGGAGCCTCTCTTCATCTTGAGTACAGATCCTGGAAACTTCTACCCCACCAACTTCCAACTTGGTTTTCCTCCTTGCCTATGTGATAGCATGCAGCTATCTTTCTTTCCCTTTGTTTTTTCCTACTCACAGTAGAATCTAGGTGTGTGCATTTATGTGCCAAGCAATCAGCTCTAAAATGTGGGAACTGGCCTGCATGTTTTCTTGTAGCCCTAAAATCCTATGACTTAAGTAGATCAATGACTGATGGGAGGAGGTAATGGTATTTGTATTTGTTGAGTACCTGTTAAATGTAAGGTAGTGCCCTAGACAGGATAACACAATATGGACAAATTAGGTCTTGGAGAGAACACTGGATTTTGAATCAGAAGACCTGAGTTCAAATCCTACTACTTTTACCCTGTCAAATAGGCAAGTTATCTTGGGTAATTCAAGCCAAATCAACAAGAATTTATGTGCTAGGCATTGTGCAAAAAGGCTCCTATCACCTTTAGGATCAAATATAAAATCATCTGTTTGACTTAGCATTCAAAGTCCTTCAAAACCTGACACCTCCCCCCAAATTCCCCCCCCCCCCGCTCTCCTTGCTGTTTTTTGATAGCATTTTATTTTTTCCAATTATTCTTACAATTTTTAGCATTCATTTTTACAAGATTTTGAGTTCCAGATTTTTCTCCCTCCCTACCCTTCCTCCCTTCCTAAAATGGTAGACAATTTGTTATGTTATACATGTCATATCATGTAAAATATATTTCCATATTAGTCACAGTTGTGAAAGAAGAAACATAAAAAAACATGAAAAAGAATAAAGTAAATGAAAAAAGTATGCTTCAATCTGCATTCAGAGTCCATCAGTTCTTTATCTGTATGTGGATAGCATTTTTGTTTGTGAGTCTTCTGTACTTTTCTTAGATCATTCTCTTGCTGAGAAGAGCTGAGTCATTCATAATTAATCATCACACAATGGTGCTGATATTGTGTACAATGTTTTTCTGGTTCTGCTCATTTCACTTTGCATCAGTTCATACAAGTCTTTCCAGGTCTCTTGGAAGTCTTCCCATTCATCAGTTCTTATTGCACAATAATATTCCATTAAATTCATATACCACAGTTTGTTCCACCATTCCCCCAATTGATGGGCTTCCTCTTAATTTCCAATATTTTGCTATCATGAAGAGAGTTGATAAAAATATTTTTGCATTTGTAGGTCCTTCATACTTCACTGTGGTATTTTTAGATCAAAGGGTATATACAGTTTGGTTGCCCTTTCAGCATAGTTCCAAATTGCTGTCCAGAATAGTGAACTATTCAGTTCACAACTCCACCTACAGTGTATTTCCCACATCCTCTCCAACATTTATCATTTTGCCTTTTTTGGTCATATTAATCAAGTGACAGGTGTGAGGTGGTACCTCAGAGCCGTTTATAATTTGTTTCTTTACTCAAAAGTGACTTAGAGCACTTCTTCATATGCCTACAAATAGCCTTATTTCTGATCTGAAAACTGCTTGTTCATATTCTTTGACTGTTCTCATTTGGGGACTGGCTTGTATTCTTGTTAATTTGACTCTATATATTTGAGAAATGAGGCCTTTATCAGAGACACTTGCTGTAAAGATTGTTTTCCAGCTTTCTGCTTTCCTTCTAATCTTGGTTGCATTGGTTTTGTTTGTGCAAAAGCTTTCAAATTTATATAATCAAAACTATCTATTTTACATTTTGTAATGTTCCCTATCTTTTGTTTGGTCATGAACCTGTAGCTCATTTAACTTCTCCTTTAAGAATTTGGATGCTATACCATTTGGTACATATATATTTAGTATTGGTGTTTCTTCATTCTCTATAGTAGCTTTTAGCATGATATAGTTTCCTTTCTTATCTCTTTTAATTAGGTCTATTTTTGCTTTCACTTTGTCTGAGATCAGGATTGCTACCCCTGATTTTTTTTTCACTTCAGCTGAAGCATAATAGGTTCTGCTCCAGCCTCTTACCTTTACTCTGTGTGTGTCTCTCTCCTTCAAGTGTGTTTTTTGTAAACATTATCTGGTAGGATTCTGGCTTTTGATCCACTCTGCTATCTGCTTCTGTTTTATGGGAGAATTCATCCTATTTATATTAACAGTTTTCATTACTAACATGCTAACAGTTTTGTTTACAAGTGTTTACTTCCATCCTGTTTTTCCTCCTGTTTGTCCTCTCTCACCTTTCACCTTTTCCTTCCTTGACAGTGTTTTGTTTTTGTCTTCTGCCTCTCCTGGTGTACCTTCTTTTTTTTTAGTCCCTTCTCCCATTTACTTAATCTCCTCCCCTGCTACTTTCTTGTTGGTTAAGCTTTAGGTGTATATTATTTCTACATTCAACTGATTGTGTATATTATTTCCTCTTTAAGCCAATACTGATGAGAGTAAGGTTCAAGAAATGCCCATTGCCCATCCTCCCATCTTTCCCTCCACTGTAATTAGTTTTTGCACCTCTTCATGTGAAATAATTTACCCCATTCTACCTCTTCCTTCCTTCTACACCCAGTGTACTCCTCTTTCTCATTCCTTAATTTGCGTGTCATTCCCTCAAATTTACCTTATACCTATACCCTCTGTCTATGCATATTCCTCCTAGTTGTACTGTTAGTAGTACAATTTTTAAGAATTACATGTATCACATTCTCATGTAGGGATGTAAACAGTTCAGCTCCAATGAATCACTTATGTTTTCTTTTCCCTTTTTACCTCTTTAGACTTTTCCTAGGTCTTGATATTGGAGATCAAATTTTTTCTTCAATTCTAGTCTTCTCTTTATGAAAGCTTGAAATCCTTCTATTTTATTGAATGACCATTTTTTCCCTTGAAATATTGTATTATGCTTAATTTTGCCAGGTAGGTGATTCTTGGTTGTAGTCTTAGCTCCTTTGCCTTCTGGAATGTCATGTTCCATGACCCCTAATCCTTTAATGTTGCAGCTGCGAAGTCCTCCATAATCCTCATTGTGACTTTCCAATATTTGAATTGTTTCTTTCTGGCCACATGCAGTATTTTTCTTTGTCCTGGTAGTTCTGTTATTTGACTATAATGTTCCTTGGAGTTTTTATTTTGGGATCTCTTTCCTGAGGTGATTGATGGAGTTGTTCAATGCCTGTTTTGCCCTGTGGTTCCAAGACATAATGGAAATTTTTCTTGATAATTTCTTGAAAGATGCTGTCCAGGTCCTCCCTTTGATTATGGCTTTCAGGTAGTCCAAGGATTCTGACATCGTTTCTTCTAGATCTATTTTCCAGGTCAGTTGTTTTTCTAATGGAGTATTTTACATTTTCTTCTGTTTTTTTTTTTCATTCTTTTGAATTTGTTTGATTGATTCTTGATGTCTCATAGAATCATTAACTTCCACTTGCCAAACTCTAACTTTTAAGGAGTTGTTTTCTCTGGTTAGATTTTGTATTTCCTTTTCTATTTGGCCAGTTGTACTTTTTAAGCAGTTGTTTTCTTGTTGCAGGTACCTGACTCTTTTTTCATAATTCTCTTGCATCACTCCCATTTCTTTTCCCAATTTTTCTTATACCTCTCTTATATGATTTTTAAGATTCATTTTGAGCTCTTCCATGGGTTCTTTATGGACTTGAGATCACTTTTCATTTGTGGGGGGTGGGGGGAGCAGTTGCCCATAGATGTTTTGAAATTTTTGTCCTCTGATCTTCCATGTCACCATAATAATTTTCTGTGGTCAGATTCTTTTTTTGCTGTTTTTTGCTGATGTTTTTTGGCCTTTTTCCTTTCTTTTAAATTTGAGCTCTGCTCTTGGGGTGGAAGGGGCACTGACTCAGGCCTTTTGTGCCAGGGGCTGCAGGTTCTAGCTGTTTACCTGGTGTTGCACTGAAGTTGCTCTGAGACCCATGGGAGAACCCTCATGTCTGATGCTCTGATGAGGGGGTAGGGAGGCCATAGGGCCATAGGCTGCTTACCTGGTGCTGAGCTGGGGTCCTAGTGCTGGTGTCTGATTATGCTGAAACTGATGGCGTGTTTCTGCATTCTAGGACTTCATTGAAGCATTTGGTAGTCTGGTGGTGGGCTGTCTGTTTGCCCAGGGCTATTCTGAAGCATGTGGCTGTTCCTAGAGCTGGAGTCTGTCCATTCCCCTGGCTGTGCTGAAGCATGTATGTGGGAGGGATCCTCGTGTTGATGTTTGCTTGATCCACAACACTGGGGCTCAGGATCTCCCACTGGTTTGCTGAGATGGGGCTTGTTTCTGGCTTTCTGGGATGCTTCCTGTTTCCCTTTGCGTTCTCCTTTTACTTCTCTGAGACAGACTTTTCTTGCCAATCTTAGCCAAATTTCTTGGGCTAACAGATTGTTTCATCCCATCTTTTTGCGGGTTCTACTGTTCCAGGATTTGTTTGAGGGAGTTATTTTACAGTTTTTTGGAGGTGAATATGGGAGAATTATGGCAATTTGCTGCCTACTCTGCCTTCTTGGCTCCTGAAATCCAAGCCTTGCTGTCTTTGGAACAAGACAGGGCCTCCCTTGGCTCTGGACATTTTCTCTGGCTGTTGTCCATGCCTGGAATGCCCTCCCTCCTTATCTCCACCTTCTGCAGGAAGTCATTCCTGAGCCCTCTTAATTCTGGTGCTTTTCTTCTGTTGGTTATCTCCAATCGATCTTGTCTGTAGCTTGTTTGTACATAGTTGGTTGTGTGTTATCTCCCTCATTAGACTGGGAGCTCATTGAGGGCAGGGACCATAGTTTTGCTTTTCTTTGTATCCTTAGTGCTTAGCAGAGTTTCTGGTACACAATAAGCCCTAGTCAGCACTTAATAAATATTTATTGGAATGACTAACTAACTGATCCTCACTTTCCTCACCTGTCAAAATGAAGAGGGTGGGATGGGGATAGACCAAATGTTCTTTTAAGGTCTCTTCTTACCCTGTATTCTATATTCTGTGATCCTATAATGAGAACCTTGCCCAAAAGCACAGAGCCTCTCAATAAAAAGGGACATTGAATGTCCTTTAGTCTAGGAATTTCAATACAGAAATTCCTTCTAGACCATCCCTGACAAGTGGTCATCCAGCCTCTGAAAACTCCCAGTGACAAGGAAGGAAAAGAAACAAGCATCCTTTAAAGTGCCTACTATGTGTGTACTAAGTACTTTACAACTATTACCTCATTTGCTCCTCACAACCTTAGGAGGTAGGAGCTATTATTCCCATTTTATAGTTGAGAAAACTGGGGCAGACAGAAATTAAGTGAGCTGACTTACTGGTTAATTGAGTCTGGTTGGAGGTACCTTAGGACACTCCTAGGATCACAGATTTAGAGTGGTAAGGGACCTTAGAAAGCATTCAGTCCAATCCTGTCATTTTATAGATGGGAAAACTGAAGCCAGAGTAGCAAAGTGATTTACCCAAGGTAGCAAATCATAGGTGGTTAATGTTAGACTGAGGATGTGAGCCCAGGTCCTCCAAATCAAGTACTCTTTCAATTACTCCACCCTGCAATCCTGTTGGAATGACATTACCATTCCAAGGTAGTTACCTTGTAATGACATTACCTTCCCAAGGGAGGAATCATCTTTATTAAGCTTCGCTTTATAATCCAAAAACACTAGGGTAATCTGCTTCAAACTGGTGCTTTCCAAGAAGAAAAGAGATGTACATAGGTTACTAGAATGAGCTGCTCAATGAGGCAATGAGATCTCAATCACTCACAATCACAAAGCCAAGTATTCAGAAAGAGACTGGATAAGGTTGTTGAAAATCCTGTAAGGAGAATTACTGAGTGAAAAATTAGACTAAATAATCTGGTGCCAAGAAACATTTGGTATAATGGAAAAGAGTGCTTTACTGGGGGTGGGGTGAGGTGGGAGGAGGAGCAGAGAACCTAGTTTGTTTCCCATCTCTGCCCTTTAATTATTTGGGAAAGTTGTTTTCCTCTCTGGATCTCAGTTTCCTTATCTGTGAAATGAATGTCTGGCAAAATGATTCAGATAGTCCTTTTTAATTCTAAATCTAATAATAGTTAGCATTTAAGTTATTGCTTTAAGGTTTCCAAAGCACTTTATTAATATTAACTCATTTTAATCTCACAGCAACCTTGGGGGATAGGTGGTGCTATTCTTATCCCCATTTTACAGATGAGGAAACTGAAGTGGGCAAGGGTTAAACCAGGTTCTCTGCTCCTCCCAGGTTCACACAACTAGTACGTGTCTGAGGCTGGATCTGAATTCTAGTCTTCCTGACTTAAAGCTGAGAGTTCTATCTACTGTGATATCTACCTGCCTGGCAAATCTATTATCCTAAACTCTTGAAGTTCCTTCAAATTAAAAAATTCTGTGATTTTCCCATGTTATTCTTCCCTGAGGTGGGTGTACCTGAGGTGGGTGTGATGTTCTCTCTAGGTTCTTTCTGTACTGAGGTTTGCTCATTCTAATTGCTCCTTTAAAAAAAAAAAAAAGTCATACTCCACCTGTTACTTACTGAATGTACAAATTCCTGGCTTCTCTAAGAGCCAAGATGATCACTATGATCTTGAAAGAGTAGAGGTAGAAAGGAACTTTGAAAGCCTGCTCTTGGGCTTTCTTCCTTTTAGAGATGAGAAGACTAAAGCCCAGAAAGGGGGCTTACTTGCTCAGGGCCACACATTGAGTTTGTGATGGGAACCTTGGCCTCCCAACTCATGGTGCGTTGCTCTTTCCCCTATTAATGATAATAATAGCTCATTTTATATGGTGTGCTAAGATTTACAAAGCAATCTCCTTACTACAACTCTGTGAGGTTATTAAGTATTATGATTTCCATTTCAGGCTGCTTCTTTGGAGCTTTATTTGGAAAGTGAATACAGGCTGTGGCTTGGATCCCACTGATGTCCTCAAAGCAGTGGCATTTGAGTGACTGGTTGTCCAGGACACTGGTGACAGGTTGGGTGGGCGTCACTGCAGGACACAGGGACTCTGCATCCAAGCATGCCTGGGTGCCAAAAAGAACAGGATACTGCCTCCTCCTTCTCCATCTTTTCCACCAGCCAACACCCCATCCCTTAGGCCACTGCTTTCTGCTTTCATCCAGACAGAATGTCTCATTCAGGCCAGAGGGATGAAGGGAACTTATTGACTTGGGCCAAGTTAGGAAGAAGCATGTTTTTTTCATGGAGCTCTATTTTGGGGGTGTTTGGAAAATTGAAAGTGGCAAGAAGGGACTCCAGCTGTGGCAGGTCCTGGTTCTTGTCACCACTTTCTGCATATACAAAGAGAACTGAGCATTTGCTTTGAGATTCATGAGACAAGACATAGATGGAGGCGAGGAAGAAGGGAGAACCCAGATGGTTGTGTTGAGGAAAGAGATAGCCTCCATAGTTAGCCAAAGACTTCGAGTCCAAAATCCTCAGCTTGGACTTCAAGACCCTCTTCTATCTGTTCTGCCCAATTTGATCTTCATTATTTTTTCTTTATTATTCCTTCACAGGAACTCTCAATTCCAGCCAAATTAGTTTCTTCAATGTCCCCTAAACTCAAAGCCTTTACCTAGACCACTCCCCTGTTGGAACACCTTACCTTTCTTCTTTCTCCTTTTGCAAATCTTATCCTTTCATCAGTGCCCAAATTAAGTCCTAACCTCTCTGTGAAACCTCTCCTGACCTCTTCAAGCCACAGTCCTCTATTCCTCTTTGAACACCAATAACATTCATTTGGGTTTTGAACCATGTGCTGCCTTGTGTTCTGTCCTAACTGATAATCTCTCTTCATCTATCCTTCAGGGTCTTCAAGAGCAGTGTCCCACACCATAATACCTCACCCATTGAAATGCATTTGTCTTTCATTCTCTTCCATCTGGACTACAACCAAGAATCAGGAAAATTTAGGCTATCAGAAAGTAAGACTCAGGAAGGAAGGAGAAAAGGCCTTTGAACAGCTCCAGCAGATGGGGCAGCCTCTATGCCTTAGAGTTCACATACATTGCTCACAATAGGGTCTTATACATATTATTTGTTGAAGATGGTTCCACTGACCTGATGTTTATGTGAGCAGATCCAGAGGCTGGTGGCATGTCATCTTCAATGGCATCTGGAGCTATGGCCATGTCGATCAAAGTTCACTGAGAGCAGAACAGATGAAAGAGCTCAAAGGCAGAGCCAGGGGTCAAATATATCCCAATAGGCAGCAATGATGACTTGAATCTAATGAGATGAAATTTAATAGAGATAATACTTGGTTTCAAACAATCAACCATACAAGTACAGATAGGGGAGTTGAGGCTAAACAATGGTTGCTGTGTAAAAAGTCTGGAATCTTTAGTGGTTTGCAACCTCATTATGATCCAAAAGTATAACATAACAGCAACCCTCTGCCTCCCCAAAATCCATGATACTATTTTAGGTTATTTTGAGATGCATAGCCTCCTGGGTGAAGGAGGTGATTGTCATTGTGTAGTCTTGTCTGGTTAGACCACATTTAAAATATTTTGTATATTTCTGGACTCCACATTTTAGGAAGGACATTGGGAAATTGGAGACCCTGTTATATGAAAATCACTTACAAGAATTATAGTATGAGTAGCATGAGCTTTTTTTGTGGTGGCAAAGAATTAGAAATTGAGAGGATGCACATCTATTGGGGAATGGCTGAACAAGTTTTGGTATATGAATGTAATGGAATACTATTGTACTATAAAAGATGGTGAGCAGGTGGATTTCAGAAAAGCCTCGAGAGACTTCTATGAACTGATGCTGAGTGAACAGAACTAGGATAACATTGTACACAGTAGCAGCAACATTGTGTGATGACCAACTTTGATAGACTTAGCTCTTCTCAGCAATGCAGTGATCTAAGACAGCTCTAAAAGACTCGCGATGGAAAATGCTATCCACATCCAGAGAAGTTTTGTTTTTTCTTTCTTGTGGTTTTTCCCTTCAGTTCTGATTCTTCTTTCACAACATGACTAATGTGGAATTATGTTTAATATGGTTGTACGTTTATACCCTGTATCAGATTGCTTACCATCTTTTGGAGAGGGGAAGGGAGAGAGGGAGGGAAAAAAATTTGGAACTCAAGATCTTATAAAAGTGAATGTTGAAAACTATCTTTACATGTAATTGAAAAAGTATAATAATATTATTGGGGGGGGAATTATAGAATGTTTAACCTTGAGAAGAAAAAGATCATTGGATTATAGATTTAGAACTAGCAAGGACCCAACCTTCTTATTTTTAGATGAGGAAACTGAGGAACAAAGAGATTAAATAACTCACCCACAGTCACACAGTAAGTAAGCATTTGAGATAGAATTTGAACTCAGGTCTTCCCAATTCCAAGTTCATTACTCTACTTATTGTACCTACTTGCTTCTTAGGAGGAACATAGTTTGAGACTTCAAGTCTCTGAAGAACTACTAGGTAGAAAAGGGATGAGATCTGTTCTGTTTGACCTCAGAGGACAGACTGAGGAGAAGTAGATGGGGGCTGAAGAGAGCCAGATTTCAGTTTCCCTGCAAGGAAAAGTTTCCTAATCATTAGGGCTCTGCAGAAATGGAGCAGCCTTCCTTGGGAGGCTGTGAGATCTGGATGACTACTTGGAGGAATGTCAGTCACTCCTTTTCAGCTAGGGCTCGCACTATCTTACAACTCAGGGTCTTCCCAACGTTGAGACTCTGTGATGAGACTCGACATCAAATAAAGAGTGGGGACACCTGTGTACCAAATCAAATCCTGTTGTTGATCAGGACCTTGTGTAAATCTATAAAGTCCTCTTGGCTGTAATTCTATAAAGTCGAGAGACTGTCTTTTTCAAGGAGATGGAGTAGACAAACAGTGGACCATGTCCTTTGTGGCATCCTTTCTTCCTTAAAGCTTTAAAACACTTGACAGCCACAAACTAATTTACATCCACCCGGAAAGCTGCATGTGGGAAAGAGCTTTGGCTACACTTGTGTTTTGTTTTATTTCTGGTAAAGTCGTGGCAGTCTAGCATAGTGGATAGAAAACGTTGGGAAGACCTGGGCTCAAGTCACCCTTTCATGACCACTGTGTGACTCTGGGCAAGTTCCACAACTTCTCAGTATCTCAAGAATGCCAGCTACAGAGCAGGTGTCTGTCTGAACTGGATCAGAGGGTTTCCCATAACCATTGGATGCCTGTGTCCAATTTTTTAAAAGTTGGTGATAAGACCATGGGAATGGAAGGGTTAATGTCAGCCACAAGGCTTACAAATACTTCTCTGAGTCAGGAGCAATGGCTTCTGGCCCACTTGAATAGTTGGGTTGTTGTAGCTGTCTTGCTTCCCCCAAATAGGAGTCCCTTCAAAGCATTCTCTAACTTGGCCTGGGACATTTCTCCTTTCAGGGCCTGAAAGGCTATCCTGGACCACCTGGACATCCTGGAGACCAGGTAAGTGAGTATCCTGGCCCTATGGCTAGCCACAAGGCCTTGATGGGGAGTTTTGGTTCAACCCCAGCTGATCAGAACCTTACTGGTTTTCTCTGTAGCAGCATCCTGTCTTTTTAGGATCTCCCTTCCCATACATGTCTCCTGATTTATGCCTTTATTGACAGTCACAGACACAGAGCACGCCCCTCCCCGCAGCCCATCCTGCATGGATGGACTTCCAGTGAGCCTCTCCCATCCTTCCAAGGCCCTACCTACCACCCTTCTCTAGCCCTTGGGCACTGAGCCCCATATCCTCTGGGCCAACAGAGAAATAAGGAAGCTCTTGCCTTCTCACTCGTCCCTTCTTTGCACTAAATTTGCCACTGGGTCTTTCCCTCCCTTCCTAGCTAACCACATCTTACTGAAAGAGGCAGTAATTCCCTCATGGAGTGTTTGGATAAGCCTGATGTTTGCAGTAAAATCCATGAATAGCTGGGCTGTTCTGTTCGATGTTAAAGGATATTATACATGCATCCATCTAGTTTGCCAGAATCTTGGCAGCATTGACCCAAGGAAAACAGTTCCATATGCCAGAGAAGGAGGACACCTTTGCTTTGCTCCCTGTTTTCAGGGCCAGGGGGCTTTGTGTAAAGAGCTGGTTGAGCCGGTTTCCCTGGCACATGATTGGGAGGGGAGGAGTTGAGAAGGGTTGTAGAGGAGGGCTTCCCCTTCATCTTTTTTCATCTCAGTTTCCTTCCTCTGTCTTTGTCCTTTTGCCATCCTTTTGTCCATTGTAATTGAGATGTTTCCCTTCCCCCTACTCATTCTCTGTCCTGGGCTTAGCTTGAGTGGTCCCTCCTCTCCTGTCCCCTACTCTAGAGGAACTCACTCTTCTCTCCTTTCCTTTACAGGGGGAACCAGGACCTGAAGGCAGTCCGGGAGCCAAAGGCTATCCTGGCAGGCAGGTGCAGTAAATGGCTTCTCCAAGGCTCTCAAGGAGCTGGGTTTCTGCCAGAGGGGAGGGTAGGGGTGGGGAATAGCACTGATGGGAGGTGGACTGATGTGGGCAAATATCTTTAGGTATGACATTAGATTCTGGTATCACGGTCCCAAGGTAGGAGCCTTGGGTCACAATCAGGATCTGGTGATTGAGAGTAGAGGAATACATAGGGGCCACAAGCAGTCTGTTCTGTGGGGAATTCCACTACCCCAGGGATTTCACGTTAGATATAAGTAATCCATAAATTATTCCAGAATCTTTCCAGATTGGCAATATGCATATTCAGAACCACTACTTCAGAAGATAGTTGGGTATTTATTTATGCATTGAACAGTCTGTATCTTGGAAATTTTTGCCAGGTCAAGGAAGGGAGAAGCAGTCTCCTGGCACCCATGAAGATTGGGCCTGTTGGGTTTCCCTTTGACAGGGGCACTGTCTCTGCTCCCTTGTTCTAGTAGTCAGCTTTTATTCCATGAGAGGAAGACTGTCTTCTCATCGAATGCCTTAGAGCCTCCCTCTGGATTTCTACAGCCTTCTCAGGGCTCTTTGGCCACCTCCATGCAGGGAGCCATTTTCAGGGCTCCTTGGGTCCCATGTTTTTTTTCTTGGAATCCAAAGGCTAATTCAGAAGGTTAAGGCAGTGTTCAGATGCTGCCTAGCAGGAAAATGAGGCTACAAAAGGTTCTGAATACACCTTCAGGGAATGATTCCTTGGGATCCCCAGTCCTGACAACCACAGATGGGTGTATACCTTCATAATATATATTAATAGACCTGGCAGAGAGCTCTTATCTAAGTCCCTAAAGATCCCAAGCCTGGACTTATGTGACTGGGAATTCCCACCAATCCCTTTGGGGGTCCCTGGGGATTAAAATATTTCAGTTCTATTCATCTAAGTCCCCCCCTAATACCTACATCACAGAATGCCAGAACTGGAAGGAATCTTGTGATGTGGAGTGTTACATTATAGACTGTAGACTTAAAAGGGACCATTGAGAGTAAGTGTCAGAAACAGAATCACAGCTTTTAGGGTGAGAAGGAGCCTCAGGGACCATCTAGTCCAGTTCATATCTGAAATAGGATACACCCCCCTACAACGTATCTTTCAACTGGCATCCAGCCCCTGCTCAGAGAGCCCCAGTAAAGGAGAAACCATTTTCCCCAAAGCAGTTCATTCCCCTTTTGGACAGTTCCCATCGTTTGAAAGTTCTGTTCCTGACAGTAAGAATAAATTGGGGGTGGGGGGGGAATCTAGGTGATGTAGTAAAAAGAACACTGGCCCTGGAGTCAGGAGGACCTGAATTCAAATCTGCCCTCAGATATTACTAGCTGTGTGACCCTGGGTAAGTTATTTAACACTGACTGCCACTACCGCCCCTCAAAAAATAAAGAATAAATTTTCCTTTTGTAACTTTCATCCATGGTTTCTGGTTCTTCTCTTTGAAGCCACATTGAACAAATTTAATCCCTCCTCCAAGGAAAGATCTTCAGAGACTTGAAAACAATTCTGGTTCTATTCCCCCGTCTCCTGCAGTCTCTCCAAATTGGCTTTTCTCTCACCTAAATAGCTCTACTTACTTCAATCAAAGCTTATATGACAAAGACTCAAGACTTTTCAACAATGTAGATTATCCTTTCTAGGGTAATTAAGCTTTCTAGTTTATCAATGTCCTTTCTAAATTAGATGGGGTCTAACCAGGGTAGAGTAAAGCAGGACTATCACCTCTTTCTTCCTAGAGACTCTGCCTTGCTTAAGATCAGTTTGACTCCTTGGATTGTTATATCATACTATTGATTCATATTGAACTTGCAGTACGCTAAAACCTCCTAGGTTTTTTTCGGAAAGATTGCTATTTGAACATCTCTTGCTTATCTTGTACTTGTCGAGTCAATTTTTTTGCACCCAAGTTTGAGAGTTGACATTTATCAAGGTTAAGTTTAATGTTCTTAGATTTAGCCCCGTGTTTTAGTTTATCCAAAAAAAAATCTCTTTGGTTCCTGGTGTGTAACTTATTCCTTTAAATTTCAGATCACTTTTAAATTTGTTAAACTTAACTTTTTAAAAATTTGATTTCATTTAAAATCAATGAAAATCCATTTTTTCTCCCTTTTCCTTCTCCCTCTCCCCATCAAGAAAGAAGGGAGGGGGCAGAATCTGTTACAAACATGTGTAGCCAACAAAACAAATTCTCACATTGACCTCATCCAAACATATATATATATATATATATATATATATATATATATATATATATCTTTATACATATACATACATATACATATATATATACATATGCATATACATATATATACATATATATATGTATATATATACACATATCTCAACCTATACCCTGAGTCAATCACTTGTCTATCAGAAGGTAAGATAGCATGTTTTGTCAAGAGCCCTCTGGAATTGTGATTGGTTATTGGGTTCATCAGAAATCCTGAGCCTTTCAAAGTTCTTTGTCTTGACTACTGTTGTTATTGTATAAATAATTCTACTGGTTCTGCCCACTTCACTCTGTATCAGTTCATCCAGGTCTTCTTAGATTTCTCTGAAATCATCCTTTTCATCGTTTCCTTTAGCATAATGATATTCCATCACATTGATAGGCTGTAACTTGCTCAGCCGTTTCCAGCTTGATGTACTTATCAAGTTTTTGGCACTCCTGCAGTTTTTGATTCTCTACCATTACAAAAAGAGCATTAACTTGACTTTTATGTCTTTATCCATGTCATCAATATAAATGGCAAATACATAGAGCCAAGTATAGATCCTGGAGCCAATCCACTGGAAACATCTTGCCAAGCTGACATTCATGACCGCTGAGTCCAACTATTCAACCAGTTCCAAATCCATTTCATAGGACCATTGTTTAGCCACATCTTGCCATATTTTCCACAAGAATAGCGTGAAAACTTAATCAAATGCCTTTTTAGAACCCAAGTCAGCCATATCAGCAGAAGTCCCCTGATCTAGTGGTTAAGGAAGATTGCTCAAAAAGGTTTTTTGTTTTTAAGGTTAGTCTGGCATGACCTGTTCTTGAGTCTTGGTGGCTCTTTGTAATCACTGCTTTCTTTTCCAAATGTCACTAGCCATTTTTTAAATAATCATTTCAAGAATTTTGCCAGGAATTGGAATCAACTTCATAGACCTCTAGTTCGCAAACTTTATTTTTTCCTTTTTTGAAAATTGGTACAAAATTTGCCCTTTTTTCCACTCCTTTGATACCTCCTCCATTTTCCACAATTGCTCAAATGCTCAAATGTCACTCATCATGACCTCAGCAACTATATCTGCCATTTCTCTTGATAGCCTTGTATTTCAGTTCATCTGGGCTTGACTTCATTCAGGGCAGCTAGGTGCTCTATTTTTGTCTTCTTATTTATATGGACTTTCAATTCCCTCTTAGCCAGTTTCTTCCTCTGTCCTTTGTCTTATTCTTTGGCAGAGAAAACCAAAGCAAAATGAGAACTGAAAGGATAGCTTTCTCTCTATTAGCCATTGTTATCATCCCATCCACCACAAGCAGTGGTCTTGTTGCATTTGTGGTCCATCCTCCCGCTGAAGATGTCACAACCTTAGAACCCAGAACCCACTGTATCAGACTGAGAGAGACCATAGGGGACAGAGTCTGATTTTACATTCCATTTATACTGTATATATTATTTCAGTTTGGTTGTCACCTCCCCCAGAACCCCATTAGAATATGAATTACCTGAGAGGAAGACTATGTTTTTACCTTTCTTTGGATGCCCAGGACTTAGCACAGTACCCAGCACATAGGAGAGTGTTTGTTGATGGACCAACCAAGTGAATAACTGTTGTGCAACTGAAGGGTTCTTAATTTTTTTGTGTCAGAGTCTCCTCAGAATAATATTTTCACATGCAATAAAACAAAATCCATAGTATTGTAAAGGAAAACAATTATTTTGAAAGAGTTACAAAGATATTTTTAAAAGCAAGTTCATGGACCTCATATTAAGAATTCTTGGTAGTCTGACCCTTTAACAGTTGGGTCTGGAGATGAGAAGTGACATTGCCAAGGTCATACTGTGAATCAGTGGTAGAACTGGATTAGAACCCAGGTCTTCTTACTTCCAGCTTTCTGTAGCCAATCCACTGGGCTGCCTTAGGTCATTTACAACCTTCCCTTTTACCTAAGTCCCTTTGAAGGACTAAGAGGAACCAAAATGATGGACAGTTTCTTCCCCTGTAAAATAGAGGTGACAAGGTGCAAAAGGAGGGGTGGCGTTACATGATGAAGCATACCAGTTACCTCCTGATATAAAGGGTAAACGTTGAAAGATCTGTTTTTTTGATATGGCTAATGTGGGAAATTTATTTGCTTGATGATGCATATTTGTCACAAAAGTCTTCCTTCCTTCCTTCCTTCTTTTTTTTGTCAATTATAGGGAATACAGAGGGAGAGAAAACAGATTTTTATTAATTGAAAAAATTAAATTACAAAAAAATGAAGAGGATTAAACTAGATGATCTCTAAGGTCCCTTCCAACTCTGACTATACCATTAATTAACATAGACCCCCATCTCTGATTTAACAGGAAAATATGAGACCCTTCACACAGGACCAGGCTCCTGCTGTTTCTCTTATCAAAGCAAAGCCAAGTGCTTTGAAGAAAGGAATCAGAGAGATCCCAGATGCAAAAACCTCCTTTGGGAGTTCATGCCTGAAATACTACATTGTCCCACATGTTTTTTATCCCTAAGACCAATTTCTGGATCTCCTCTTAAGGGAGGAGTTTGTAAGCAGAGCTGAGCTATAAGCTGGCAAGGACATCAGAATTTGGGTTGAGTGGGTTCATGGAAAGAGTCAAGACTTGCTTCTGTTTAGACTGGGGCTTATGTAGGAGTGGGGAATCTAGCCTTTCTCCTAGTTATTTTACTCCTCCCACATTTTTGAAGAGTTGAAATCATCCCAAAACATGCCTCCTGCCTTACCCTTCCTTCTTCCAACCCTGCCTTCTCTTTGTTTTACTCCTTCCTATGCCTCTCATCTCTGTTTTCAGTGCAATATTCAGGATGGCTTTCATTAGGGTTAGAGTCAAGAGTATGTTAAGGTGAAAGATATCATAGGGAGCATCATGCAATCTCCTCATTTTATAAGTGAGGAAAGTAAGGCCCAAAGAGGAGAAATTACATGTCCAAGGTCACATAGTACAGTGACTTTGGAGTCAGAGGATCTGGTTCAAAGTCTACCTCTGATGTGTATTATCTGTATGATCTGGGTCATGTTACTTAGTCTCTCTGAGTCTCAGTTTCTCCATCTGTAAAGGGGGTTGGACTAGCTGGTCTGTGGGGTTCTTCTTAGCTCTAGAGCATGACCCTGTGACTTAGGACAGAACATGATCTGAGTGGGAGAGGAGAACCATTTAATTTAGTTTCTCCTATTACACCTTTCATCTCATATTTCTCACCCTTCTCTTTCCATCTCCCTCATGTTTGGACCAATATGGTTACCTGGGTAGCTTTGCCAAGAATCAGGTATAATATTTATAACGAACATTTCATTAGGAAAAAAATATTAATATCTTTTGTTTTTACATCCTTATCATTTCTGAATATCTCCCTTCTGTCCCCTTTACTCCAAGGGCCCTACTTGGAAATGAAGAAAAAATGAAACATAATAGTTCTACCGCAGATGTCAACCCAGTTGTACAGTATAGACAAACCCATAGTTCGCCACTTCTCCTCTAAAGGGAAGAGCTGTATGTTCTCTTCTTTTTTTTGGGAACAAGCCTGGTTGTTATAGTTATACTGCATTCAGGGTTGGTTTGTTTGGGCTTTTCCATTTGAATCAGACAACTCACTTTTCTATGGTGCCTTATTTAGGATTTACAGAGAGTACAGGTTTCATTGGTGTGGAGACTAAGATCTGACCATCATCTCACCTGGTGAGGGCCAATGCTGGGATTCAAACTCAGGTCCTCATAAGATTATAAATTTATATATGGAATGGCTCTAAGAGGCTACTGAGTACAACTCTCTCATTTTGCAGATGAGGAAAGTGAGACAGATTAAGTGAATTTTTTCGGGTCATACAACTAGTAAGTTCTTGAAGTTGGATTTTAATGTAGGTCCGCCTGACTGTAATCCTCCTGTTTCTTTGCACACGCTTTCCATGCCTCTTATGAGTTTCCCAGGGTTGAGGCACTCATGATTTTTTAATCTCCCATTTCAAGGATGTGGGTGATTTGAGGCTCTAGAAAAAGCATTTCTCAGCCTAGAGCTTCCCTCTTCTCCCTCAGATGACTCTGGTTAGTCATGGATCTAGTTAATTGTGAGTGTGGGCATGTTGTGGTGTGCTGGCCATGTGGTGGTGCCTTCCATGACTTAGCTCTGACAGCCATTCATGATTCTTCTGCCTCTGACTACTTCACATTTCCCTCTTGGGTCCAGCTTGGGTCTTTGGCCTTTGGAGGCCCCTGTTCAGAGGCCATCACAATAACTGTTTAAGCAGCCATCAAGATTTCATAAAACCTCTTCCTCACCATGCCCCCACCAGCCCTGTTGTCATTTTACTGCTGAGGCTTCTGACTTTCTCTGGTTCAATGTAGCTAGGAATTAACCAATAAATATTCTCTAAAACTTACTATGTTCTAAGCACTGGACTAGGCACTAGAGGTGTCAAGACAAAGAATGACATAATCCATCATCTAGTAATGGTCTGAGCCAAGACAAACTCAGATCTTCTGGCTCCAGGATCTCTTTTTATTCCTGGTCCATGTACGGAATATAACCTTGACAGTGCTTGTTTGAGGCTACTTAAGGCTTCTTCATACTTGTCTTTCTTTCTTTGGTTCTTGTGTTTCAGGGATTACCTGGGCCAATAGGAGAACCTGGACCCAAAGGCAGTCGGGTAAGTGCCTTTTGGCAGCATTCTATGATACTCAGATTATCAAATGCTACTTAGAACTCAGAGCAGGTTCTACAAATGGATGCTGCTCTCATCCGTCCTGCTCATCAGGGTAACAAGAATGCCCCTTTGTCTCCAGTGTTGGAGATCCTCAAGCACTTTCAGCTCTTATGTCTCTCACTTGGCCATGGGCAGCAGCCACCCCCACCTCCCTGAGTCCCAGGGCAAGGAGATTCTAGGAGAGTGGGAAGAAGGGCGGGACATGGATCAAGCATGAAAGCCTCTTGCTTAAGCCAAGCACAGTGAGCCAGGGAGATCCAGGGTTACTGGATAGCCCCATCTGTGGCACAGAGGAAATCCAGCTGAGGCCAGGATGTTGGAGTCAGTTGCAAGTGATCTTACCACCCCTTGGTCTTCCCTCCACCCCCTTCTCCAACCCCACTCCCCACATTCCTGCCCCTGCTGGGGTAGTCAAATGGAACAGCCAGCATGACTCATATGAACAGGGTGTTGTGGCAGTTCTAATTGGCTGTAATTGGTGGCTACAGCATCCCCCCAGCTCCTGGTGAGTGTCCACAACCTGGCAGAAGTACTCAGGGCACTGGAGTTGCCTACAAGGTATATATATGTTCAGACAGTGGCCAGAGGCCAGGTATGGTAGCCAAAGGTCTGTCCATTTTCTTCTTCCCCTTAAGGGGTCCCTTTGTAAGCTATTCCCATTCTTGAGGAGGGAGTCAGTCTATGGGAAACCATGATGATCCCTGCAAAGCAAAGCACTAAGTGGGTGAAAGAATGAAGCAGTAGGAGTAGGGAATGTGACTCTACCAGTGACTACTGTGAGGGCCAGTTCTCCCTCCCTGCCTTGTCTGCCATCTGCTCCTCTTCTGTCTTGCTCTCGGAGCCCTGGGAGTGCCAAGCTAGATCCTGCATGTGTAGTCTTATGTAGCACCAGACCCAGGTTCTGATGTTGATTCCACTCCTGACTTGCTACTGACATGACTCTGAGCAAATCCCTGGGCTTCTTTGTTCTTCTGTGAAATGGCATTTTTATCCCTACCCTGCCCATTTCCTAGGGTTTCCTCTAGAATCCCATGAGATAATGAATGCAGAATCATACCCTAGACTGAACGGGGCTATGGCATTGTAAAGGGTGATAGTTGTCATTAGGATTGGGGGTGAGCAAAGACATTCTTGGGAAGAGGTGAAAAGGGGCAACTATCCCAAGGAGTTCGAGAGCCAAGTTGGAAGGTCTCATGGGACCTCCCACGAGAAGCTGGAGACAACCCCATTTCTGCCTCATTGACTCTGTCTGTCAGTGGCTGCTGAACCCTTGTCTGTGCTTGGCCTTGTCAATAAGCTCTTAAACATTTTCCATATGCTCACCCTGGTTGCTCCTGTCTACCACATAAGGGTGGGGATATGCCTGGCAGCACTGGGCATGTAGTCATCTGTGCCCCCAAAGAGCAAAGTCAGCTTGTTCCTGAGAAGCCCTTCCCCCAAAGCTGTGCCATTATGACAGATGAGAATTTACCCCACAAAGCAGCTTTCATACACCCCCAAGGATGAGAGGATAAGAAGAGTCCCACATTGGGTCCCCTGGACCAGCCTTGAAGTCCTTGTATGGTATTTATTGGCAGAGTTAGATCGACTTATTGGATGAGGATCAGCTGTTTGGGATGTTTTACCAGGGTGGTATTATACTTGCACTTGAGGGCAGTCTGCTCTAGTCAGCTCCTGAGGCTTGCTTACTGGAGGAACATAGGAGATTAAAAAGCAGACCTCTCAGTTGTATCCTTCCTGGGGCATTGATCTTGCTGCAGCTCTCCAGTTGCAGAAAAGGAATTCTTTTCTATCCAAACCCTAGGAAGACATGCTCTTGGGATGGGGCTGAGGGGAATGATAAGCCAAGGAAATTTGGGACTGATTTATACTCTTCGTGTGGACAACATCTTGATGCCACATGCATGTTGGAAACTGAACCTCTGCTCCCTTCTCTCTGACTTTGGCTGAGATGGTTCTCTTGATGGAGCTCTGGGCTCTCTCCAGCAGTGGCTTGAAGCCCAGAGGGATGACCCTGTGATACATTGCTGATTGTAGCCACCAGTCATAAAAAACCCTGCTCTTCCCACTCCTCCCTTTCTGTGGCCCAAGAATGTGACTAATCAGCTCCCATCTCCTCACTGATGCTCAGCATGCATCCATGTTAGTCCCTCGTGGCTTTGCCTGCCCCCAAATCACTGCTTGGGTGATTAGGAAAGGGGCCTAGGTGCTAAGGAATCTCTCCAAAATCATGTGTCTCACTTCAGAGCCACCTGAGTAGGTGTCCTGGGCATGGAGTGCCAAGAGAATTTGCCAAATAATTAGAATGTTGCTCTCCTTTTGTGACAAGGTAGATTTGCAGGGAAAACTAGGGCATGTGGAAAGTGTTGCTTGTCTGAGGACATTTCCTGAGTCTTGGAGCTAGACTTTAGTCCAGAGTCTTTCCTGATAGAAAAGGTCCTGATTCTACTTGCCTGATATCTGAGATGTAACACAACTCAGCTGACCTCAGTGAAAGATGAACCCCCAAGGCTATACTTCTTCCTAGGAAGAAGGAACCTCATTCAGCTTCAGGGTCTAGATACAACTTGCCTTCCATCCCTGCTCTTGTCTTACATCTCTGGAGCCTAGCACCGTACCTGGTGTGAAGTAGGCACTCAGGGGCTTTCTGATGGACAAATTTTAAAAATGGTTGAACATACATATGCTACCAAACCAACAGCACAGAGAAGGGGCAGTCTGAATGAAAGAACCTGGATCGTGTGTGTGTGTGTGTGTGTGTGTGTGTGTGTGTGTGTGTGTGTGTTGGGGTGGGACGTAGAGTGGATGTACTTTCTGTAAGCATCTCTAGAGAAGGAAGGCCGAGGATACCTAGAAGAAGGTGTGAGGAGGGTGAAGAAGTCTTGTCAGAGCAGCAAAGGGTCATGTGGCAGGTGTCTCAGGACTGTGAACAAATAGGAGTAGGGGGGAAATGGCTTGAGTGGGGATGACTTCGTTTAAAAACAAGTGCTATGCTTCCATTGGGTGCAGAACCATGGGCTTTGCTCTATGAGGATACAGAGTTATTAAAGATGATCCTTGTCCTTCATAATAAGCTTCCAGTGTAGTTGGAGGCCTCCACATAGAGTTGGAAGGGACCTTTTAGACCATTTAGTCTGGCCCATTCATTCTACAGATTGTGAAACTGAGGCTCATAGAGGTTCAGTGACTTGCCCAAGGTCATGCGGCTGGGATTTTCAACCCACATCCTCTGATTTCTACTCCAGTGTTCTTTCCATTGTGCCACATATGGAATTATGCCATTATGCCACATAGCCAATAATGCTATGGCAAGGAATAATTTAAAACAAGTCAAGGGATGGCACAAGGCACAGTAGGATTAAATGGCCAAAGAGTGGCACAATGACCATGAGTCTGTAGGAAGGAGAGATCATAGTGGATTGGAGTAGGCAGGGGAGGCTTCCTATAAGAATTGGTATTTAAGTTGGGTCATAAAAGGTGAAGAGGGACCTGAAAGGGCAAGAAGAGGTGGGAGGATATTCCAGACAGGCGACCCAACAGGGATGTTTTTGGAGAGGGTAACTGGAGAAACTCAAAAATGCTGAGTTAGTTTGGCTGGGAGGGTTATGGTTGGTGGGGTTGGGTGGAAAATTGTATTGGAGGAGGGGAGGGGAAGGAGAAACCAAGGAAGTGGGAAGGAGAGGGCACCCAGGAAACAGCCAGAGGTGCTAAGTATCACAGTAGACATTCTTAAGAGGAGGCAGGTCAAGGAGAATGAGAGGCAGCTATAGAAGGAACTGCTTATCAGCTATCCCTGGAAGTACCGCCAGCACATCCCCTTTCATCTAACCCCGAAGCAGGCTTCCTTTCCTTTAGGTCCCAGGAGCAGCCAGCAAGGGCACGACAGCCTTCTGCCCCTTCCCACCCTGCCCCCACATGGAGAAGGAGCCTCCCCTACCTGCCCCCCGATCCCTGGTGTGAGGGTATGTGCCCTTGGACTACATCGTGGAAGCCAGCACCATGCAGTCCATGGGCATATACACTTGCCTCAAGGTTTATGTCAACGTGGAGCACCCAGGACCAACGCTGGAGGAGCAGGAGGAGGAGGAGGAGGAGGAGGAAGGCAGCCAAGATGGGATGGAGACAAGTCTGCTTCCTGCGGATGACCCATTTGATTTTTTGTTTGCTCTGTCCATAGGGGTATATTGGTCTCCCAGGGCTCTTTGGCCTGCCAGGACTTGATGGAGAAAGGGTGAGTATCCTTCTGGGCATCCTAATGTCCCTTCTCTTTAGCCTAAATGCCTAGGGCACAGATAACCCTGGGGATTAAGTAAAGCAGCTCATAACAGAGCTGGGGATGAACAGGGAAAGGATGAGAGACAGCACTCGACCTCCATGGGTTGTTCTTAATGAAGAGTTGGTAGGGCAGTGGAGGCTACTTGGACCTGCTCCCTATCAACCAGGACCAAAATCTGGAGAAACTGACACAGCCAAGGGAATGAACTAGAACAGTAGCATCCAGGAATATTAGAACTGGAAGTGACCTCCGGACATAGACTATTAACAATAATAATAGCTAGCGTTTATACAGTGCCTACTGTGTACCTGGTTTTATAAATATTATAAGTATTCTCATTTGATCCTCATAATAATCCTGGGAGGTAGGATTATTATTGTCCTCATTTTACAGTTACGGTTGGGGAAACTGAGGCTGACAGGGTTATAGTGATTTGCCCAGGTTCATACAGCTAGTTAAGTGTCTGAGGTTGTATTTGAACTCAGGTCCATCTTGACTCTAGGCTTAGTGTTCTATCCATTACACCACCTACCTGTCTCTATCTAATGTCTATTATGATTCACGTATGTGGGCTGGTAGGTATATATAAGGACCAAGAGGAAAGAGACCTTAGAATATAGAATATCAGGAACCAGAATTATCGGAGCTGGAAAATGATCTTTTAGACCAAGTTCAAGTCTTTTAATTTACATGATAAGAAACTGAGGCCCAAAGGGATGAAGTTAATTGCCCAAATAGCAAGATCCACTACTAGAATTGCTCTCTCCTATTACTAGTGACCTCGGCTACATTGCCTCAGTTTCTCAAACTAACCCCAAAGGATTATTTTGAACCTACCTTTGACTAGGAACAGACACACAGGAACTCACACTGGACACAAAGTCAGCTGGGTACCATCCTAGTTCCTGTTTGTATGGTACCACAGAAACCTGGGCCTCGAGGGAAAGTCAGAGCATCGTGGCAGGATTCTTTGAGCTTCAGATAACTCTCGTTCCTTTTAAGTGATTCCTATCCTGACATTAATTTTGTTTTTTTTTTTGTCCTGACAGGGACCTCCTGGAGTTCACGGCAAGAGGGGCAAGATGGGTAGGCCGGTAAAGTTTTTCCTTGTCTATTATGCAGATTTTGTTGAATGAAATCAAACCATACCACGATCTAGTTGTTTTTGCCTGACTTGGCAAGGTAGCATTTGGGGGTATTTCCCATTATTCTCTTTGGAGAGTTTTGATTTCTGGTCTACTCTGGCTTTTTTCCCAGCCTGTTTATGTGTGTGTGTATGTATGTATGTATGTATGTATGTATGTATGTATGTATGTATGTATGTATATATGTTGGTGGGGGGACAAATGGGGAAGGGAATGCTGTCTCTGTGTAGGTGTGTACACATGTGCCTCTCTTTTCCTAATTCTGTGTTTTTTCTACCTGTTTGCCTAGATGTTTTTCCTGATATACCGTGCTCACTGTATGTCTTCTATAATTCTACATGTGATTGCCTTTTTCTTGGTCATATTACCCTAGATTGCCAGTCCTCTTCCCTGGGAAGGGGAGGAAAAAGCAAAGACTTGACTAGACATGTGCTAGTAGGGTGACTACTTTGGACACCTTATCAGAAAGCACCTCTCACTAGCTCACTGAGCTGGGGATTCAGTCTAAGCCAATAAGCATTAATCACCTGCTATGTGCAAGACACTAGGCTAGGCACTTAGGGATGCAAGGACAAAAAGTGAAAAGCAGTCTGCTCTCGAGTTTCTATTCTATTGGGGTCTATTCACTGAATGGGCATTACCTCACTTTAAGTGAGTACCTGAATAGGCCAAGGTCTCCCAGTGCATCCTGGGTCATCTCCAGTCATCCTGATGAATATCTGGTCACTGGATTCATATGGCTCTGCAGGAGAAGTGAGGCTGGTGACCGGCACAGCCCTCCCTCACTCAAAAGAGAGTCAAGTGAAAGTCATGTCATTTCTCTGACGTCATGGTCCTCTTCGAAAATGAAGGATGAGCACAACAACAGTAACCTATTGGGGGCTAAAATATGGAAGCAGAAAGTAAGTACGAGACAAAGGATAGAGGGGATAAGGGGGATTCCGAAAAGGTTTTCCATGTGGGATGGTATCTGAGCTGAGCCCCAAAGGGAGTTAATTGATCCCAAGTCAACATTTATCAAGTGCCTATGATGTACCAAACACTGTGTGAAATGCTGGGCATACAAAAAGAAGCAACAGAAGGTCCCTGCCCTCAAGGGGCTTCCAATCTAATGGGGGAGACAACAAGCAAACAAATATGCACAAAGCAACCTCTGTACAGGAAAAGAGGGAATAATTAAAAGAGGGAAAGCCATGGAATTGAGAGGGGTTAGGACAGACATCCTGTAAAAGTGGGATTTTAGTTGGAGGTCAGTAGTCAGAGCAGAAGAGGGAGAGTGGTCCAGATAGCCAGAGAAAGTGCCTGGAGCTGAGACATAGAATGTTTGCTTTGTTTTGTTTGTTTGTGGAGCAGCCAGGGCCCAGTGTTGCTGAATTGATGAGTATGTGTTGGGAATAAGGTATAAGAAGACTGGAAAGGCAGAAGGGTGGTAGGTAGGAAGGGCTTTGAATACTGAGTGGAGCATTTTGTATTTGCTGCTGGAGGCAATGGTGAGCCACTGGCTGGGGCTTTTAAGAAGGGAAAGGGAGGGGAGAATTCATTCCAGGCATGAAGGATGGTCTGTGAAAAGTCTTGTCAATGGGGAATGGAATGTAGAGTTCAGGGAATAGCAAATAGGCCAGTTTGATTGGAACATAGGGTATATGAAGGGAAATAAAATGAAACATCTGACAGGGTTGACAAGAGCCAGCTACAAAGGGCTTTAAATGCCACATTAAGGAGTTTGTATTTTATCTTAGATGCAACAGAGAACCATTGAAGCTTCTGCCATAGTCTGGTAGAAGAAGAAGCTCATTCATTTCTTCTTAATTTGGTTCTGTAATCTTGAGCAGCTAGATCAAATGAGAAGGTTGGGGTTTTTCTGCTTTGGGAAACTTAGCATGGATTGGATGTTCATAGTTCTGCTTTTGGTGATGGCAATAGAAATAGATGCTTCTTAAAATTATAGACTATAATGAATTTATCTAATTAAGTTGGGAGGAGCTTAAGAGATCATCTACTTCAGGGGTGGGAAACCTACAACCTCGAGGCTACATGTGGCCCTCTAAGTCCTTGGGTGAGGCCTTTCACTGAGTCCAAGTTTTACAGAACAAATCCCTTTATTAAGAGGATTTGTTTTGTGAAATTTGGATTCAGTCAAAGGGCTGCACTTGAGGACCCAGAGGGCCATGTGTGGCCTTGAGGCCACAGGTTCCCCACCCATGTCCCAATATCCTCATTTTCCAGATGGGTAAATTGAGGCCAGAGAAAGGAAGTGACTTGCTTAATATCACATAAGTATTAAACGGTAAAACTGGGATCAAAACCCAGATCTGATCTTCAGGTACAAAGAGGTATGGGAAGTGATCCTTACCTTCAAAGAATTTGCTTAAAATCTAGGCACTCGGTGGTTCTGTGAACTCGTTTCTTTCCAATAATGATTTGGAGGGGAATATTAGTGTTTACAGAAGCTTCTCATCTCCTACATGACTGTCTGGGTTACTGGAGAACCTCTTTTTGCTGACTCTGTGCTTGTATGTCCTTGGGCCAGTGACTTACCTCTTCAGTGTCTCAGTTTCTTCAGCAGTGAAATGGACTAGATGATCTTTGAGGTCCCTGTCTGCCCTGACATTCTGCAAATCACTAACCAGATTCCAATAAACAAGGAAACTTCAGTTAGATATGTTGTCTGTACTTGAAGTTTCTTAGGAAGGGATGTATTCTCATACTCAGGATATGGCCTTCTCAGTGCATTCCAGCTGTTCCTCTCTTTTTCTTATCACTGTTTGGGATATTTTTTTCCCAGCCATAATTTACATTTGCTGCTGAGATCTCTCCCTGGAATGTGAAAACATTCAGAGCCTTATCCATCCTTCCTTTTCCCTACCTTTAACACCCCTCCCCACAAAAGCAGGAACATTCCAAACTGGTGGTCCTCTGTAATTGGATGGCCAGCTGTCTTGTCCAGTCTCCCTCCCATGTAAGGACTCTGACTCTCATATTCTTATAGATTCCAAGATACAGGACTTTGACTTTAAAATGTTGGAAGAGAGAGGAAGAAAGTTCTTCTAAACTCACAGAACCCAGTTTTTGTCCATTTCCTCCACAACCCCAAGTGTGTTATTTTGCATACTCTTTGGGAAATTTTCACCCACTTTGAAACCATTGAACTAGAAAACTGTTCTTAGTAAGCCAGTCAATAAGTATTGGCTGGTAGGCACAGAGCTAAGCACTGGAGATATAAAGAAAGGCAAAAGCCTGTCCCTCCATGCAAGCTATGTACAGAATAACTGAAAATAATCAACAGGTGAAAATCAATTGGTTGATCAATTAATAAACTTTTATTTAAATATATATATCCATGTCTTTCTATACTATAGGATTCTATGATTTTTCTAGCTCTCTGGTTACCCCAACTCTTACCCCGACCCCATCCTAGCCCACAAATTTGCATTTAATAGCACTTATGAAGTGTCTGCTCAATTTCTTATACCGTGCTAAGGGCTGGATTTGAATTTTGTTTGAGTAAAGGGAGGACTCTTGGGAAGACCTCAGTCCCATTGGTAAGGGAGAGGCAAAGTGGGACACCAGAGAGAGCCTGGGACTGAGAGGACAAGAGCAGCCACCCCAAAAGTGCAGCTCACTCATCATGTGACATCAGGCAAGTCACTCTGTTGAGCTGGATTTCAGTTTCTCCATCTGTAAAATGAGATAATTGATCCAAGTGGTCTTCAAGATCTCTTTCAGTTCTGAGATTCTCTGAGTCTATGACTCTGGGGGAGATTGATTGCTATTGGCAGGGCTCTGGTGCTCTCCCCATTCTTCAGCACTGACCACAGCTCTGCTGTAGGCAGAGAACAAGCCTCTGGCTTCCAGTTACTGGAATGGACCTGCATTTTCCACATTTGACCACAGTTATGCCTGCCTGACTCCCATAGAAGTGCTGACATTGGGATTCCAAGGAACTGGGAAGAAGGAAAACTTTTTCCACATAGGATGTTGTATGTTTCAATTCTGTTGACACAGGGAGGGTAAGTTCCTCTTTCTGGATAAGAGGGAGTAGTTTCCCAGCTCTAGGGATGGTCAGTTCTGTTGATTTTTCCCTCTCCATCCCTTGGTCCATTCTAGTCAGCACCCCTCCATCCTCTACTCTCCCACTCAGAAGGGAACTAAAGTTTCTGCTTTCACCTTAGAATGGGAAGAAATCTCCAAGTCTGACATGAGACTGGAGAAAGCCATACTATTGATGATAATTAGTATAATGCCTTAAACATAGTATACAGCAAGGGGATGTTTATTGCTGGAAATGGCTGCCAGCTGTAGTGGGAAGAGCATTAGATTGTGGGTTCAGAGAACAGGGATCTAGTTCTAGCCCTTTAACCTTGGGCAAAATGTTTATTGGAATCACTTTCTTTACCTGGGCTACAGTTTTCTTATCTGTAGGATGGGAAGGTTGGACTAGATGGTCTTGCAATATCCTGCCAGTCCTATTAAAGACTCTTTCAGCTGTGATGTCCTATGTCTCAATATGGTAAGACTCTTTCTAACTGAGATTCTGGGAGAGGCAGACTGATAGAGTGGAGAGAGGATGACCCTTGGAGTCAGAGAACCTGAGTTCACATCCCACCACTGATGTTGTGTGACCTTGGACAAGTCATCTTTCTATGCCCTCGGTTCCCATCGATAAAATGAAGGGTTGGACTCAGTTGGTCTCTAAGGGTCTCCCTCTAAATCAATAATCCTACAATCCTGTGATGATAATTTGTTTGCAGTAAGAGTCAAAGGAAATGAAGCAAGCTTATTTTGAAGAGTAGAGAGAATGGGATGGGATTAAATTTGGAGGGTTCTGGACTAGAGCACCTGCACAGAAGAATTGTCTTCCTAGCACCTTTCATTGCTTCATCTCTTTCTGTCTCTGGGCTCCCAGCCTCTTTTTTAAAATTCATCGAGAGCTGCAGCTAGCCCTATAAGGGTTTAAGTAACCAGCCAGATAATTCTGGCTGATAAGACTTTGTGAATGAGCAAGAGGGTTTGGGGACCAAAATAGTCCATCTGGGTGTCCTTGGCATAGAGCTAACCAGAAAGTCAGCATGAACCCAGCTCTACTCTTGCCTTCGAAGCAATTGGATGGCTGCCAGGTGTACAGAATCCAGCGATTATGTATGGGGGACGAGGGGTGTTCAAATTGGCTGCAGAAAGCTAGACACTCGCTCACCCCACTGTCAGCATCCCTGTGATGCATCTGGCATAGGGATCCCTCTTATCTAAAGTGCCTAGGGCCATGAATCACCACTGAGGACTGTGAAAATAAACTTTATTGTTCCCCCAAAAATCAGCTTGAATAGCCAACAAATCTATTTTGTCTGCCTCTGACATGATTTAATGTTTTTCATATGATTTCATATCTGTAGATTCCAAAATGAGGGGATCAGAATGGCCCCTGGTATGACTTTGTCAGCCTTCTTGCATCCTCTGTGAAATTCATGTCCTTCAGACTGCAGCAGGCCAGAAAGAGAGCCTTGTACGGTCATTAAGTCCATCCCCCTGTGGTAGACTATGAAGTCAGTAGGGAATAAAGGAGAAAGGGTTGTCATTTAAGAGAAAATTATTTTTCTCCTTAAAGTTTGAATTTTGGAATTTTTTGTTACTTAGGAATGAGTGGACTAGCCTAGGAGTTTGGGACTCATTTAGTTCCCTTCTGAAGTTGGCAATTAATCTTTTCTCCAGGAACATTCTTACTGATGAATAACCTCCTACCTCCACCCTTCTGCATACTTGTACTAATCAGTCTTTTCTAGGTTTGGGGTATTTGTTTTATTTAGGAGGCATTCACATCAAACAGTTTCATTTACCATGAGTATGATTTATCATCCTTCCCACTAAGGCCATGTCATAATTCCCTGGGAGCCAAGGAACTTGTAAGGAGGTAGGATCGAACAATTACTTCCCACTTTCCCCCTCTATGGAACAGTTCCAGAATCTGAATCACATAATCATAGAATGTCAGCTCTGGAAAGAACTTTAGAATATAGAAGACAGAATGCAGAATGTCAGAGCTTAGTGGAGCCTTAGGATATAGTGTCAGAGTTGGAAAGGACCTTTGAACGCAGAATATTAAAATTGGAAGGAATCCTAGATGATAGAACATTATAGCTAAAAGAGAATTTCAAAGATCATCTCTTCTGCTTCATTTTGCATAGTTTCCTCAAATGAAGTATAAGGAAATGAATGAACTTGACTTCAAGGTCATCCAGTGGTTAGTGGCAGACCAGGAATTAGAAAAGAAGAGATAACTGCAGCCTTATAAGGTTGAGAGACTTTCTCAGGGTCACACAGGTAGTAAGTCATAGGGCTGGAAACAGACCTGGGTTTCTTTCATATTAGGGTGCTGCTCTTTCTATGCCATTAATCAGCACCAAAGTGGCAGTAGGGAATCATGGATTACAGGTTGTATCTACATTTTTTTAGCAGAGCCTTTTGGAGATAGTACCTAACCCAAAGGAGCACAGGGATTTCACAGGGATTTCAAGCTAGTAGGAAAGATATTTGGTATCTTCAGGTAGGTATTCTGAAATCACACCCCATCACGAAAGGTAGACTTTGCTTCTCAGACACCTGGAGAGAAGGGCCAAGTGACTGTCTGGAAGCTATGTGACTCCAGCCTAAGAGCTAAAAAGTTTTCTCTCTGTCCCCTGATTAAAAAGGCTTATCACTGACCTCTTTAAAAGCTAAGGGGAAAATTGAATTCTTCTTTCCTCAGACCATGTCAAGCCACCACGGGAAGAACTGGCTTCCCAAATGATTGTCTTTTCTGTTAAAAAAAGAAAAAGAAAAGAACAAGGAAAAAAAAAGAAATGTGTTATGGTTTTTTAATGAGGGATCCAGGTTTGTGGTTTAAAAATAAAAACAAAAACAAACTTGGCTTGGGAGCCTGACAAGATTCTGAAAAGACTTCTCTGTCTTTGTAACTTTGCAGATGGGAAGAAGCAGGGGACTTTGTGAGGCCTGATGTCCCTTTATCCTACTGAGCAAGCAAATGTCCCCTTGACCTGGAATCTCATTTGCTAGCTCTAGTTTTTTGGTAGCAAAATTGTCTCAGGCCATGGAAAATGAGATTCCTGGGAAGAGTTTACCATGGAGCCTGGTGGACATGGAACTAGGAGTTTGCTCTAAGCACTCACATATTCCACCATAGCTTCAGCTTGTGCAGGCTAATAAGCAAAATAACTACACTTATCCAGTTATTTATGGCATCAAGTCAGGAAATCTGGGTTTTTAGTCCCATCTCCTCTCCTATCTAGATTTTGAGTCACCTTTCCTTTCTATAGGCCTCCTTTTCCTCATTTGTAAAATATTACCATGTTAGCTCTCCTGTTTCTTCCTGCACTGATGTTCTGTGTCTGACCGTCCATGTTCTTCTATTCCTTCCAGCTCAAACATTCTCTAATTCTAGAAATAAGACTTCTTTTTGAAGTCACGTTTTCTTAATGAATATAAAATACTGGTCTTGGAGTCAATTTTCTCTTTTGGGCTGTGGGAGTTGTGGCAACTTGTTTGTTCCTTTGTAAAAACGTGGAAGGTTTCAGTGATAGGTAAGCCCTTTAAGGACAGGGAGTTGTGTTTTGGGCTCTGTATCTGCTGCATCCAGCAGAGTGTATGGCCTTCAGTAGATTCTTATTAAATCTTATTGGTATTTGATTGATTGACTCATGACATCCAGCCGTAACCTCCAGTCTAGAGAACTAAGCTGATCATAATGTCAGCAAATGGTAAATATTTATTGCTTGTAGATTGAATCATTTTTTTTATTCAACAAATTTTGTTAAATACCTTCTGTGTGAAAGTCCTATGCTAAGCAATGTAGAGGATGTAGAATGAATAAGGCATGATCCCTTCCCTCAAGGAGCTTACAATATAGTGGCAAAGATAAGAAACCTACAAATATTTAAGAAGTACCTACTGTATATAGTTCCATTGTAGGAAAAGCAGAGATAAGACATGATCTTTGTCCTCCATTATAGTCTATCATTATATGTATATAAACATATGAATACAATATAAAACAGAACATGATAAATGCCATGTGAGTGACACAAGCTAAAAAAGAGATACAGAATCTGATTTCTTTTTTTAAAGTAAGTTTTATTGACATTTTCTGTTTCTTATATCACCCATAGTATCCCATGTATTCTTCTCCTTGCCCCTCCCAGACAGACATCCCATATGAAAAATGATATATTTTTAGAGAGGAAAAAAATCAGCACAGCTGATCAATAAATTGAAAAAGTCTGAAAGTATGTGCTAAGCATAATATCTGTGTACCTCCCACCTCCATGAAGGGGTAGGTTGGGAGTATCTTCTTATAGCTCTTCCTTCAAATGTTACTTGATATTTATAATTTTGTCACATTTACTTTTGATTTTTCATGTGCTGTTTTTATTTCCATTTTTATATTATTATAGTCACAGTGTGTATTGTTTTCTTAGCTATTCTTAGTTTACTCTGCATCAGTTCACATAGATTTTCCTACACTTCTCTCTATTTGTTATATCATCATTTCTTACAACACTGTAATATTCCATTAAATTCATGTACCATAATTTGTTTAATTATTCCTCAACTCATGGCTACATATTTGGTTTCCAATTTTGAACTACCACAAAAAAAATACTGCTTTAAAAATTTTGGAGCATTGTGGGACCTTTTTCTTTTCAGTGGCTTCCTTGGGATTTAAGCCCAGTAATGGAGTCTCTCATTCAAACTGACATTTTAGTCAGCTTATTTGCATAATTTCAAATTGCTTTCCCAAATGGATTGTGCCACTTTGTAGCTCCACCAACAAGGTATCAGTGTGTTTATCTCCCCACAGTCCTTCTAACATTCACTGGGGCAAGTTGTTGTCATTTTTGCCGATTTGCAGGATGTGAGATAAAATCTCAGCATTGTTTTGGTTTGCATTTTTCTTATTATTTGTGATTTGGAGCATTTTTTCCTGTGGTTGTGAATACTTTGCAGTTCTTTTCTTGAGAACTGCTTGTTCATATCTTTTGCCTATACTGCAGAATGGCATATATATACATACACATACATAATATACATATGCATACACATACATATCTACATACTATAGTGTGTGAGTGTATAGTTCCTCTATCTTTGGATATTGGATACCAAATCTTTGTCAGAGAAATTTGATACAAAGATTTCCACCCCTCCATTTTACCATTTCCCTTCTTAATCCTAGATGTATCAGTGCTGTCTGCGTAGTAACTGTTCAGTTTAAAGTAACCAGTTATCTATTTTATCTCTTGCAAATGCCTCTATTTCTTGGTTGGTTAAGAATACATCTCCTCTCCATAGCTGTGAAAGGTATATGATGTATTTCTCTTTTAATTCTTTTAGAGTATGATTTTTAATATTAAGACCATGTATCTATACAGAATGTATATGGTATGTAGTGTAAGGTGTTGGTGTAAGCCTAATTTCCGTCAGAAAGCTTTCCAGTTTTCCCAGCAGTTTTTATGAAATATGGAGTTTTGCTCTGAGGTACATTCTGTTTTCCACTTTACCAAGCAATGGGTTGTTGAGTTTTGTTGCTTTTGAATTTCCCTTGTCTAGTCTGTTCTATTGATCTGTCTGTTCTTTAACTAATACCAGATGGTGTTGATGCCTGCTGCTTTAGAGTTGGAGGTCTGAAAGTGCTATTTCCCCTTCATTCTTACTTCTCTTCACCATTTCCCTTGATAATCTGGATTTTTTTATTTTTCTAAATAAATATTTTTTATCAGTTTCTATAAAGTATCTCCTTGGTAGTTTGACTGATGTAGCATAAAACGTAAATTAATTTTGGTAGTATTATCATGTTTATTGTATCACATGTTTATTATATCATATATATATATATGATATAGAGCTGGGAACTCTGAATATTCCTCCAACTATTTAGTTTGTTCTTTGTTTCTTTAAGAAGTGCTTTGTAACTGAATCTGCATGTCTTTCGTGTGCTTTGGGTGGTTGATCCCTTGATATTTTATGCATTTTGTAATTATTTAGGAGGGGATTTCCCTTTCTATCACTGCTGCTTGTGTTTTGTTATATAAAACGCTATTGACTTTTGAGGATTTCTTTTGTAGCTTGTAACTTGCTGAAGTTGGTAATTGTATTAATTAATATCTTTGTGGATTGTCAGGGGTTTTCCAGGTAAACCATCATATCATCAGCAAATAAGGGATAACTTTATCTCTTCTTTACCTATTGTTAGCATTTCCAGAACAATGTCAAATAGTAGTAGAAAGAGTGGGCATCCTTGCTTCACTTCTGTATTTTTTGAACGAGGTCCTAGTGTATCCCCATCGCATATGATGCTTGCTTTTAGTTTCAGATAGATGCTTTTTATGAAACTGAAAAATAGCTTATTTCTAACTGAAATGGGAAGGGGAGGTGGCACTACAGAGGAGGGGGCATTTGATCTGGGTATTGAAGGACAGGTAGGATTTCAGTAGGCAAGGATTTAGGGGGAGAGCATTCCAGCATTCCAGAGCATACCATTAAACAGGACATGTTTTAAAAAAAAAACAAAAACCTGATAATTCAGTGTGAGTGAAGGATAGTGAGAAATAAAGGCCTTGAATGCCAGACTAAGACTTTTTCTTATAGATAGTGGAGAACGAAGCATTAGATATTTTGAGCAAGGGAGTGAAATGGTTAGAAATAGACATCAAGATGATTAATCTGGCAGTGATGTGTAAGTTAGATAGGAGGGAAAGAGACTGGGAAACAGAGATCCTCTGGTAGGAGGCTATGGTAGTAGTCCAGGAATGAATATGAGGAATTTGGTCTAGGGTGGTGGCAGTGGCACCAGAAAAGAGGAGATGGATGGGAAAGAGATTACCAAGGAAGACTTTTCCCAAGGCATTGCCACTCTCTGGGAGGGGAGCTCTATGGCCCTGTACAAGAGTTCTGTGAGGAGTTCTTGGGGTCTCCTGCCAGAGGGAAGTGGGATAGACCTTCACAGGTCTGGAAAGGTTTGAAGGTTGGTGGGCCTGGAGGTGGGGGCTCATAAACTCATGGACTTATCGCTGGAAGGGACCTTAGAAGTCATCAAGCCCATCCCTCTCATTTTATAATTTAATAAGTAGAGGCCCAGAGAGGTTAGGTGTCTTGCCTAAAGTCACACAGGCAGTAAGCAGCAAAATGAGAATTTGAACTCAGGTCCTCCAACTTCAAATCCCATGCCCTTTCCACTGTCCTAGGCTGCCTGGAGGCTTCTACTCACACCTTTGGCTCGACTAGAAGGAAAAAGGACTTATCCTCAGGTTTTGTGAAACATGATACTACAGGTGGGGAACCTGTGAAGGGTGAGGGGTACCTCTTGAAGCTTCTCTTCTGGCTCACCTGGTCATTGTTTAGCTGAAGAGTAACCCCAGTTTCCCCAAGACCTGAATGGGGATGGAAATTAAGAAAACTCATGGCTGAATGCCTGATGGTAGGAAGCTGAACTCACTCTTTTGGCTGAGGAAACAAATTCTTCTGATGGAAGAACATCAGACCAGAGAGGGAAAACCCTATTCCTTGTTCCTCATTTTGGCTGAGTTGGAGGCATTTTCCATCAGGGAGCACAGAGTGACCAGACAGAAGGACACAGTCAGATTAGAAATGAGGACAGGAAGTCAGAGTCTAAGCAACTATGTACAAGCATCCTCAGTGAGAGCCAGATTCATGGGACAGGCTGCTTGATATAGAATGTGGAACCTCAGAGGTGACCTAGTACTCAAAAGGTAGCCAGCTGAATGACCTTAAGTAAGCCATCCATTTAGTTATTCTCGTCCTCAGTTTCCTCTTCAAAATGAAAGAGCTGGGACTAGATGATGCTGAAGGTCACTCCTTGTTCTGAATTCATGCTATTTTTCTCTGATTATATGATTTTCTGGGTCTTGTCCATTAATAATAACCACCACCACCACCACCACTACCACCTCCACCACCAACAGTACTTCAACAGGTCACAGATAAAGAGCTTAATATAAAAGCCCATTCAGTCTAAGCTCTTTATTATTCAGGAGAAGAAACTGAGGTCCTGAAAGATACCCACACATTGCCTCAGATGTCACATTAGTAGTAAATGGCACAGCTGTGCTTTGAATCCAGGTCTTTTGGCTCAGACTCAATTCCTTTTTCCATGACTGTACGCTGTTTCCTTCAGTGGTTCAGTGATCCATGACTTCCAAAGTCTGCTCCCTTTCTTCTTGAAGTTAGTAAAAGGTCTTTAAGAATTGCTGTGGCTAAAAAGTTCATCCCTTCGAGGCTAATCCAAGCCTCTCTAAATTTGGTGAGTCTGTTCCTTGGACAACAAGCATACATAATCCATCACTCTATTGGATTGGGGACTGGAGCTACAATTTCACTGATGCAGGGAAATCTTGCATGAGGGAACTCCTTTTACCCATGCAGGTTACCGCCTTCTCTGAAAGAGCCTTAAGAAAGCACCAAGCAGGTGTGACTTGCCCAGGATCATATAACCAGGATGTTTCAGAGAAGGGATTTGAGGCCAGCTTTTTAATCTACTGTGCCATGCCTACCTCTCCCACCTGAGATTTCTAATGGTTGCCTGTACAGACACCTAAATGTTTTGTTCCAGAAAGATGGCAGTAGAGTTGAGGGGATAAAGTGAAGAGCTATATTATCCTAATCTATTCATTTATGGGGACACCTGAAGGAACTCAGCACAACACTTTAATTTGCTCAGTTCCGTTTCCTATATGATGCTTTTTAAAAAGTAGTAAAACTGATTTCCCTTTAAAAAAAAGACTAGCAACCACAAAAGCACAATTGCACCTCATGTAACTTGCGGCAAATGTAGATATTTTGCTTACTCTGAATGGACTCTCTCTCCATGTTCGCCTGCCTTAGGGAGGGTTTACAGTGCATGCATGAGGTCCCCTCACCACCACTAAGCAGCATTGAGATCCTGGCAGTCGCCTCCAAGTAGACCAATCATGTCAAACCTCTTAGCCTGGCTTGGTGTGCTGTGAAGCCACTGCTAGTTGTGGCCACTATGAGTGGGGCCAGCCAGACGGCCTGTGTCAAGCCCAGAAGCTGCTTCTGTCTGAGTAAGGTATGACCGCACAGGCGCCGTCGCTCAAGGCACCCAGGCCAGATGCGCACAGCCAAAGCTGGGAAAGGGGCCAGAGGACCATCAGTCAAGGTCATATGTCTTCTTCTGGGCTGCATAGGCATTTCTGTTAATGAGGAGAGAATAGCAGGCTTGGAGTAGGGTTGGGGACAGACCCAGAGAAGGTGAATTGTAGAGTCAGACTGTAGTCAGACTTCCTAACTGCCAGGAAGTCTAGGGGTCATGCTGAGTAGAGCATGAACTTCTTAACTCTTGTGTCTCTGAACTTACCCCCATTCATCCATGCAGTTTGCCCAGCTTCCTTTGTCACAACCATGTCCAATAATATTAGCTGCAATATCCAGATCCTTTCCTTTGCAGGGCATTTACACCCCTGTATCCACCTGACAGAGCTTAGGCAAGATCTCCACCCCTGCTGGGGGACCCTTGGACAACAACTCACCTGGTGTACACAGCTTTGGCCCAGGGTCTCTTGTTGCAGGTGGGGCCAGAGGGCCTAGGAGTTTTGAATGGCCTATCTTGAGCCAACAGGAAAATAAAATCTTATTTCTGGATTGGGATCTGATTGGCATAAGACCTGCTAGAATTCTCTGGAGTGCCTGTGCCAGGCTCCTTCCTTAACTCCTGCCGAGAAAAGACCTTAAACAAATCCAGATGTTCTTTTACACATGCATGGATATTGCCTACTCACAGACAGACAGACACACATATGCATCCTCACACTTTTCTAGATTTCCCCAAGGTATGGAGGAGAATTGAGCTCTGCTCCGCTCGGAGCCTTGAGGCCTGAAGTTTTGGAGAAGGTCAGCTGGGCTAGGACTTGGTATATCATTTGATTTTATGAGCTAGGAAAGTAACAAGAATGTTCTTCACCACTTGGGTGAGTCTTTGATCTTCAGGGTCTGGGGAGACCTCCATTTTTTTTAATATTATCTCCTCTGCTGGAAGGTGTTGCTACCCTCTTTCTGTGTGCACTGGTCCAGGGTCCTGGCCAAGGTGGTAGAGGAACCTACATTCTGTTACTTTTCCTGGCATCAGGCTAGGGCCAGGAATTGGGTCATGACTAACTGTAGCTGTCCCCAGAGCGGCCCCTGGGCCTCGTGCCAGCCCAGATGTATTACATGAGAGTTCAGAGCCCTGCTCCTAGCCCCTGAATGGCGGTCTGCAAGATGCTACAGGATCATGCATACCTCTCTTTTCAGGGAGGAGGAAGAAGAGAAATGGGTGCCCTTCCTTCCCCCAGCCTCTTGACCAGAACCTATGGCCTCTAGTATCCTGAAAGAGACTCTGGAATTTGCAAATTTTAATCACTTTCCTCACTGGCCCCTAGTTGGATTGCATGGGCCAAAGGGAAGGGTTGAGTAACTGAGGGAATATGTGTCCAGGACAGAGCACATTGTCTGGATGTGGAGGGATCAGCAGGGACCTGGAGCCCTGGGAACTCTGCCTGCTTGCCTAGCCACCGAAAGGATTCCCCTTGCCTGCTTGAGGGAGGTTGTGTAACCCTGCCCAGTGGCCATAAGCATCTTCAGAATTGCTGAAGTCGCAAACTCCTCTGTTTGTAGAACTCTGGAAAGCAGATGGGATTATCCCTTAACCCCTTGCTGCCCTCCACCCCTTGAGGGCTGTTTTGCTTGTTCCCTGGCCTACGCTGTTTTGGGGGTTGGCCAGCTCCTAGCATCTTCCTGACTGTGGCTGCCTGGAAAGTTTTAGCCTAAAAGAAGGGAATGGGCATCTCTGACAAAGTCAATGAGTGAGAGGCATGGCCTTGAGAGGAAGGAGGACCTGACTGATAATGTATATAGGACTTAAGTCTTCTTTCCATTGACATGTGAAACTGACCTGGGAGAGGAAAGCAGGAACCATGAGCCCTTATGCCTGGATTTTAGTGTATACGGGGTGTTGGGCCAGATAGTGGGGGTGGAGGGAGTTCAGTAATTCAATTTAACAAGCATGACGTAATGGAAAGAGAAGCACACTAAATGTCAGGAGGTCTGGGTTCTACTCCTGACTGTGACATTAATTGACTCTTTGACTTTGAGCAAATAATCTCCCTTTTCTGGGCCTCATTTCCCCATCTGTAAAGTAAGGGAGTTGGGCTAGAACAGGAGTTCAGAGAAAGGAGAGCTCATCATGGGCTGCAGTAGTCTGGGGAGGCTTCACAGAAATGGTGGGAGAATTGTCATCATTTTTCATTTTCTAGGCTGTTGTTGCCTAATGACAGCAAGCCACTGTAAAAGCAAGGCCTTTCACCATATGTGGATCAAGTGCTGAGCTTCCCCATGGCTCAGGAAGTCCGCTCTTATTGTTTCAGCATGTAGAAAAGTCTTTGTCTCACTCTATTTTCCCCCCTTTCCCCACCTTTCCTCCTCCTGGTTCTGTGTGTCTTGCTGGGGGCTCCTGAAATGCCTGCGAGTCATCCTTGCTCACCCCAGCCCCATGAACCATGCTGGTCCCTTGGCCCCTGGCATCCTAAGGATTCTCTTGGTGCCATGAGGGCTGCAAAATAGGAAGCCTTGTCCTGGCGTTGCTCCAACTATGCATATGCCTCCATTATTATATTGTATTTAATTTGCATATGTTCTGCATTTGTTCATCTGTGTTCTTGCTACTTTTCTGAGAATGTGAGCGCCTAAAGGACTAGCACCGTGGTTTTTTTTGTCTTCGTATATACAGAGCTAGCCCAGTGTCTGGCACATAGTAGGCATTTAATAAATGCTTGATTAATGAATGAATGAATGAATGATCTCCTGTTAAGTGACTTCCTCTTAAGGATCTCTGGGTAACTGGGTGATGTGGAGATGAGCTCAACTCAAGCCAAGTCATCACTTCTGGTTCTTAGTTTCCTCATCTATAGTGTTAAAGGATTGGACTGGGTGATCTCTAGGGTTTTTTCTGGCTCTGAAATCCCATGTTTTAAGGTCTCATTGAACTTTGATGTTTATTGACTTTGTGTTTTGCCCCAGAGACAGTAGGAAATTTTATAGGGGAAGAAGGAAGTCAGATGGGAAATAGCATTTCCAAAACAGGACCACAGTCAGGTAGTCAATGAGAATTTATTAAGCACCTACTATGTGCTGCAGTACAAATAAATGGGAAGACAAGTAAATGCAAAAGAGGAGCTCACAGTTAAATGAGGGAGATCATAGGAAATACTTAGATAAAAAAACAATATATGCATTTGAGGATAAATTGAAAATAATCAACCAAAGGAAGGTATTAGCATTAAGGGGGATTAGGAAAGCCTTCTTGTAGAAGGTGTGATTTTAGTTGGGACCTGAAGGACAACACTGCTCTTTGGGCACTCAGTCTGTGGAATTGATAATGGTCACACTTGCTAGCCTTTAGTGGAGGGTTGGTCCTTTTTCCTCCTGTTACCTTTCTGCTTTGCGCGTCCCAAATCCCCTCGGACAGGCCGAGGAGTATCTCCCTGAGCACAGCAGGAGCCTGTCCCAGGAAGAGCACAGGGTAATGGCTTTGACCCCTGTCCAACCTATTCTCAGGGAGAACTATTCACAGGCTCATTCTGTCTCTGATATCTGGGGGGACCCAATGGGGTGTAACCTGAGCTGCTGCAGGAGGAAGAGACCTGCTAGAAGTGCCAACACCAGAGTGTTCTCGCTGCTGCACCTCCCCCATGAGCCCATTCATAGTTCTTTCAGTGCCTGCCAGCCCCACGTCAGGAGAAGAGGGCTGAACCTACACTGAATGAGACTGGCCTTTCTCATTCCTCCAAATTCCCAGAGCTGATTCTGGGACATAATGCCATAGCCTTTTCTCTCTCCCTCCATAACAACTTTGGGGCTGGGCTTAGCCTTGGGAAGAGATAGTCACATAACTGAACCAGAGAGAACCCAGAATCTTGAATTTATAGGGGCTCTAAAACTTATCTTGTCTACCAACTTTGAATAATTAACTGGAAGGGACTTTAGAGACCAACCAATCCAGCCCACCATTTTACAGCTGAGGAAGTTAGGTATAAAGGTCAGAGACCAGATTTAGACCCAGGTCTTCTGACTCCATTGACAATGCTCTTTCCATTATACTATGCTGCCTTTTATTTTCAGATGAGGAAACTGAGGCATTGAGAAGTGACCAATTAAACAAGGGCTCACAGCTAACTAGTGGCACAAGCCATGACTTGAACTCAGGTTGCCAAGTCCCTATCGAATGGGACTTGGAGATGATATGGATGCAGGGCTCAAAGTATCATCAATTGGAAGCTGGAAAGAAACTTAGAGGACATCTATTCCAATCATCTTTTTTTTACAAATGAGGAAACTGAGGGTTAGCAAAGGGAAGTAAGTAGCATCATGGTAAGTAGCAACGCCTGTATGTGAACCCAAGTCCTTTAACTTACCACTCTTACCCCTGGCTCTTGTTGCCTCCTTAGGACATAAAGTGAGGCAGAGGGAAAGAACCTGAAATGGGATGAGTTGAGGCCAGGGTTGAATCAATGGTGGTATGCTTTCTATAATAATAAAAAAAAAAGTCATTGATGGTTTTTAAAAAAGTCATTATCACTTCACAGTGACTCTCTACCTGCCCTCCCAAAATGGAACTCTCCCTTGTCCCAAATAAGTAAACAGAGTCAAGAAAAACAAATTAACACATTGACCACACCTGGAAATGTAGACCTCATTCCTCACCTACTATCCATCCCCTCTTTGCTGGTATATGGAGCATCACTTGACAGAGATAAAGTGCTAGATTTGGAGTCAGGATGACCTGAGTACAGATCCTGCCTCAAATACATTATAGTTGTGATCTTTAGCATATCACTTCTCCTCTGTCTCTCTCAGTTTCCTTATTTGCAAAATGGGGATAATAATAGCTCCTACCTCCCAGGGTTGCTGTGAGGGTAAAATGAGATAGTATTTGTAAAATGCATTGCAACACTTAAAGCAACATGTGAATGCTGTAAATTGTAATTACAACGTAACTTGTTGTTACAGCTAGGAAATGTGCCCTGCATATTTCTATTAGGTTGGAACCAGGGACCACATCTGAGATAATTATAACTTCAAATAGTGCAAATTTGTATACATATGACCACTTCAGGGGATTCATTATTTGAACTGAAAGGGACTTGGTTATATAATTGTTATTATAATTAGTTGAAGCATTCATCACAGTTCTGAAGTCTTCTAGAGTTATTTTTCTTTGCATTATGTGGTTACTATGTAAATTGTTTTTCTGGTTTCTTCTTTTCTCCCTCTTCATCAGTTCACGTAAATCTTCCCAAGATTCTCTGAATTCTTTATGTATATTATTTTTTATGGCACCATAATAGGGCAGCTAGGTGGTGCAGTGGATGGAGCGCTGGGCCTGGGGTCAGGAAGACTTATTTTCCTGAGTTCAAATCTGGCCTCAGAGACTTACCAGCTATATGACCCTGGGCAAGTCATTTAACCCTCTTTGCTTCAGTTGCCTCATCTGTAAAATGAGCTAGAGAAGGAAGTGGCAAACTACTTCAGTGGTTCACTACCTAGAAAACCTCAAATGAGGTCATCAAGAGCCAGAAACAACTGAAAAATAACTCAAGAACAAATGGCAAATATTCCATTATATCTTGTATACTACCCTTTGTTCAAGCATTGGCCAGTCAGCGCATACCTACTTTCATTCTAGTTCTTTGCTGTTACAAAAAGTGCTGCAATGTATTTGCATGTGTAGGCTCCTTCCTTCTGTCTCTGACTCCTTGGGGGGTATATGCTTAGCAGTGGTATTGCTGGGTCTTTGTCAGTGTCCAATTTAGTGCCTTTTTGGATGGTTCCATATTTGCTAATTACTTTTCTTCCTGTGTCTGAAGGACTTCTGCTGGATTCCTTTCCCACTGTGTAATGCATGGTCCAGCGCGTTTAATGTTTGCAAAAGCTGGAATGCTCTGCTCTCCTCAGTGATTGGTAGCGATTGGGATTTATGTGATACCCATGAGCAGAGGCTTGGGGCCATCCTTTCTTATAGCTCCACTTTCTTGAAGGGCAGTTGGGAGGTGATTGGGACATTAGTTATGGGGTGGGAATTTCACCCCAATCCATTGATCCCAGACAGGTCCTAAAGGAGGAGGAATTTCAATCGAAGCTGAAATGAGTTTGGTTAAGGGGAACTCAGACATTATGGAATCACAAGCATTTCAAGTTCTTGGTTCTTCCTTAAAAAAATGTTTGGGTTTAATGTATTTATTTCTCTAGTAGCCCTAGAAACCAGGGTCTGAGTTACTCTCCAACATGAATCTTTATTGTTTGAATAGTTCAGGCTTTTACTTAGTTAGAAAAACATGTGGTTTGTTTTTTATTAAATTTCCCCTGGAAAACAATGGTTTAAATTCAAGAAGGGGAAAATACTGGGTTTCGCTTAGCCCCAAACTGGTCTTCTGTCTCCCTTTTGAAGTCAGAAGGAAATTGTCCCCTCTCTCCAGTGGGGCTTTCCATGTTTGGCATGGTCCCCTTGGTTCAAAGGCCTGGCTTTTTTCCCTAGAGTAGAAGAAGCCCTAATTCAGTCTTGCCAGAGCCAAGACTTTCCCCCTTGGCAGTGCCCCTGAACTCCAGAGCTTCCTCAGTGAGCTCCTTTTCCTTCTTGACATGCTTCATACACATGTCTTAGGCTCTTATAAGCCTGGGCTTAGTGCCCAGGATTTATCAGTATTAAATTAATGAGACCTCCTGTGAGAACAGGCAGTAGAAAGAGCACTGTCTCTGGAGTCAGAGGGTATGGATGCAGATCCTATCAGATTCTTCATGTGTGATGTTGGGCAGGTCACTTAACCCAGAGGTATCAAATATGTAGTCCATAACACTCCTGAATGTGGGAAATCAGATTAAAATGTAATTGGGAAATATTTAACAAAAGAAATAAAAATACAATGTAACATAGATAATGTTCGTTTGTGGTTTTCTAAATCAGAGATCCTTATGTACCATTTAGTAACTTCTATTTGAGTTTGACACCACCAACAACCTATCCATGCCTCAGTTTCCTCATCTGTAAAATGAAGGATTGAACTTGATGGCCTCAGGATCCACTCCAAGCTTTAAATCTATGAGCCTATGATTCCCCAGATTTCCTTGTATATGGTCTAAGATTTGAAATTTAATAAAATTCTCAGAGCTTTGGACTAGTCAGGGAATCTGCATTCTAGACCTGTTAACCAGCTGTATGGCCTTAGGCAAGTCACTTCCCTTCTGAGTCTTAGTTCCCTTGTTTGTAAAATTAGAGTCTTGTCTATATCAGATTGTTTACCTTCTCACTGAGGGGGAAAAGGAAAGGAAGGAGAAAATTTGGAATTTAAAAAGTTTTTTAAAAAATAAATGTTAAAAATTGTTTTACATGCAATTGGAGAAAAAATAAAATATTAAATTTTTAAAAATTTAACGGAATGAAAAGGATTGGATTAGTTGACCTTTCAGATTCTTTTAACTTCATAGAATCACCAGATTACAGATTTAGAGCTGAAAAGGGCTTTTCCTTTTTTATAGAAGAGGAAACCAAGTTAAGTGGCTTGCCTAAGGTTGTACAGGTACACAAGTAGGCCTGGGATTTGAACTTGGGTCCTCTAACTCTTGATTTTGTGTTCTTTCCATTACAATGAAGTTCTGAAATTCTCTGAAATCTATAGTGTTTCCTCCTTGGGAGATGTGAGATGATGTATTTTAATCTCTGGAATAAAGGAGTGGAAATAAAATGGGAGCTCATCCTTGTGTTGCAATTTGTCCACGGCTACTTCTTGCCCTGGCCAGGACACTATTGACTAAATCTGGAGTGACATGAATGGTCTGTGTTCATGTTTTGACTTAATTTTCCTCTTTCTCTCATCCTTTTAGGGGTTTCCTGGTGACTTTGGGGAAAGAGGGCCCCCTGGATTGGATGGCAACCCTGTAAGTGTTTGGAGATAATGTAGAAAGAATGTGGGGTCTGAGATAGGAAGGCGGGGGGAGTTGGATATGGAGAGGAGGTGAACTGTCTGCTGCTGGATCAGGGAGGCCAAAGAGAAAAGCACATTTATCAATTTAAGGCCACTTTGCCATGTACTGCTAATTCTCCACTGTCTGATTTAAAATCTAACAAGCAGATCCAAGGTGTTCGTATCCCCCTACTTCCAGTCCCCTGAGGCTTTCTTCATTTTCGTTAATCTTGAGGTCCAATTCCAGATGGGGTACATTACTATTAGAGAAAGTTTCTGTGGCCTATGGTCTGATTATAGCCCCTGGTATATCTGTGAGCTGAAAGAGACTAGACTGGAATTGGGAAAGAAATGAAACCTCTCTCAGCAGGTTTTGTGAACTTGCCTTGGAAGTCTTGTCTATCCCATTAAGGGTATTATCAGTTCAAGGAAGAAAAGAGAAGGCACGTTTTTAAGTGCCTACTACGTAGCAGATACTGTGCTAAGCACTTTACAAATATTATCTCATTTAATCCTTAAAACAACCCCGAGAGGTTGGGCTTGTTGTTATCCCCATTTTACAGTTGAGGAGATTGAGGCAGACAGAAGTTAAGTGACTTGCCCAGGGTCACACAACTAATAGGTATCTGAGGCAGGATTTGAATTCAGGTCTTCCTGACTCCATGGACAGCATTCTATCCACTGCATCAGCTAGAGGCATGAGAGGCATAGCAGCGGAGGAGGCAGTAGTTCAAGAGACAAGACAAGGAGGTCTAGGTTCCTAATTGTCATTCCCTGTGTGGTGTTGAGCATGTCATTTCTCCTTTTTAGGCCTGTTTCCTTCTCTGTTCATTGGAATGGTTGGATTATCTGATCCCCAAGGTCTCTTTTAGGCTGGAAAAAACAAATGGCTTCGCTGTCATTGACCAGAAAGAAGGCCAGGTGCAGGGAGCGAGGGCTCCAGCCCCTTCTGCTTTTTCCTGTCTGGAGTGTAGAGTATGAGAGCGCGTTGATTTCTCCCTCTAGGTCCATAGGCAAATTCCTGGTTTGCCTTCTGGGAGGATCTTACCTGGACCCAAGGATGTTCATGCCTCTGCCAGCCAAGAGCATCTCCGTGCCAGAGGGCCTGGGGGCACAGGAGAGTTGTAGTTGCTCATTGAGCTGGGAGGCCCACGCTGCCTGGGAACATTCTCCAAATATTTATGGCTAGCAATGGGTTTTGAATGAAGGCGAGATGTTTCCAGATACTTGAACTTGAACTATAGGGAGATAACCCCTTTCTATAAGAAGAGGGTGGGGAGGAAATCCTCCCTTGTTTATAGAGTTTACAAATAATTGGAATCCTCCAAGTGCAGGAAGATGTTCAAGTTTGGTTTGAGATGTTTGGCTGCAGTATTGCTAACCACAGAGCCAGGTCAATCTGCCCCAGGGTCTGGGACCCTTCTTCAAGTGCTTCCTGTTCTTTGGAAGGCAACCTAGGGCTTTGGACCAGACTGAATACCCAAGAGATTCCAGAGCTGGATGCTGTGAGGAGTGAGGAGTGCCAGGATCTCAGCGTGCGCCTATGTGCAACATTTACTGACCATTCCCCCATTCCTTCCTGAGGAGGCAGTGAGACAACAGTGCTTCACTTCCTGTCCTAACAGCTGTGCCCAGCTGTGCCCATCATGAAGGGGGCTAGCTTTTGGTTTATTCACTCTCCCCTCCCACAAAGTTCCATTAATCATTAGCTGTAATATGTCTGAAATGAAGAATCACAATGAATACCCCTAAAATGTCCCTTATCAGGTCGATTAATAATAAATAATAAAAAACCCAGTATCTTGCTTTATTCAAGGACCCTCCCCCTCAAGGAACTTCTACTTCCAATAGGGTATTGGACTGAGAGTAAAGAGACTTGAGTTCTAGTTCTGATTCTAGAAGTCTAGAGACTCGAGTTCTGCTCCTGATTCTAGGTGTATAATCTTAGGCAGGTTAATTCACTTCTCTGATCCTCAGTCTTCCTTTCCATACAGTGGAAATAATAATTCTTTTCCAGCCTAGCTAATACACAGAGAAGCTGGAAGTATATAGGGTTGTAAGCCTACTGACCTAGCCATTGGGCCATCCCAGTTAGTGGATATAGTGACAAAGATAATTAAATTAAAATGATAGCTATTCATTTCTGCTGGCATTATTCATACCTTACTTTTGTATGACACCTTTATATTTCTCAAAGCAGTTTACATCTCTTATTTTATTCAGTCCCCACAATCTTGTGAGGTAGGCAGAGCAAGCATTTTTATATTCATTTTATGGTTGTAGAAACCGAGGCTCCATGAAGTTCCATGTCCCTTGGTAAGTTAGTGATAGAACCAAGGCTTATGCACACACCACTTGATTCATCCTCTAATAGTCATTCCACTGTGGATAAAGTGCCCTGGAGTAGAGAAGACTTGAATTCAAATCCTGCCTCATGGACTTACTATCTGGGTAACCTTGGGCAAGTCACTTAATTTCTCTCTGCCTCAGTTTCCTGAACTGTAAAAATAGGATGATGATAATAATACCTACCTTCTAGGGTTCCTGTGAAGATAAAATGAGATAATATTTGTAGAGGGCTTAGTACAGTGCCCAGTCAATAGTAAGTACTTAATAAATACTTATCCTCCTCTCTCCCTCTTCTGGGGTTACAAGCACAGTTGGGAGAACCAAGGAGGGAATTTATAGGGGTTGAGAGACAAGGTGGGCACATCCCGAGATCCTGGAAATCTCAGATATGACTAAGCTTGTTTATCCTTCAGCCTTCCCTACCCTCTAGAGGAGAACTTCCCTCCCCCCATCCTCCTCAACCCTACTCCCTTGTCCCACCACCCCCACCCCCACCCTCCTGTTACCGAAGCAGAGGATTTGAACGGATAGTCTGACTTCCTTCCTGCTGTTGTCTGACATGAAGGTGCTGATGCTGGAAACATGATTCCATTATATCTTTTAAGCTCATCGACTCTTTAGGGAGAACAGAAGATGAGTTTTCTCAGCAGCTAAACACCCTAAGGTCTCTAGTCTAACTTTCAACAGAGGCTCAGAAAGAGGGGGATTAGTTGTCTAGAGCCACATATAGAGTTTATGATGTGAGGAAAAATCTCAGGCAGGAAAGGAGCAATGCTCTCTGCTGTTCTCCAGCCCAATTCTGACAGCCTGTGATTCTGTGACTCGATCTGGGGTCTACCCACTTCCCTGTAGGCTCTGGCAGAGGGTACCCAAAGACCAAGCTGGCACTTCTTCTTATATGGGAAAATTCTGTGTCCTGTGGAAGGTGATGATCAAGGAAATCTTCATGGCTGAGGTGGCGCTTGAGCTGGGTGCTTTGAAGGGTGGGTCCAGTTTGTTTAGGGAGACAAAAGAGAGAAGGGTATTTGAAGTTCAGTGGGTGCCATGAACAAAGGCACAGAATAGTGTGTGTGTGGAATAGAGAGGACTCAAGTAAATGTGGGATGAGAATAGTGGGGGATGAAGGTGAAGAGGTTTTAATGCCAGCATAAAAACTTTGTCTTAAAGCAAATACAGACCATTGGAAGCCTCCCATTTCCTCAATTTTACTTTCTTTTCCTGTTCTACACTTCTTGGATTTTCCTTTTTCTTGCCACAGAACACTACTTTCACCTCTTTCCAATGACTTGCCCGCAGAGCTATGGGGATACCCCAGTAAACCACCTGTTTAGAGAGGCAGCGAGGGCTACTGTAAAGCATGGGTGCTAGACTTGAAGTCAAAAGAGTCGTGGGTTCAAATACCAGTGATGATACTTGCTGTGTGACCTTGGGCCAATCATTTAATTTCTCTTAGCCTCAGTTTCCTCATCTGTAAATGGGGTTTAATAATACCCTTAATTCATATCTAAAAGGGTTATTGGGAGGGCCAAATGAGACGATGCATGTCAAGTGATTTGCAAAACTTACGGTGACATGTGACTGTGAGCTGGTGTTATTATAGTAATCCCCTCTCTAAGTGATTGACTGTGGAAAATACCACCACCAGATGAGAGTGGGCCTAGTACTGTGATCCCCCAACAGCCCCTGATCCCTTGACACCCCTTAACTCTGTTGGTTTTATTTCATTTTTAGGGAGAGCTGGGTGCCCCAGGCCCACCTGGAGTTCTTGGACTTATTGTAAGTATGAGAATATAACCTAAGCCTGACTTGGGGGCCTGGGAACAAGAGGAGAGGAAGGAATTGAAACCATTTCCTTTGCAGGGGGGTGGCGGCTTTGTTTAATGTACAGAGCAGGGAACTGGAAGTCAGATCTGGCTTCTCATCTGAGCTCTGTTACTAACCAGCTGAATGACCTTGGTTAAATGAGTTAACCTTCCCTTCAACTCAATTCCAGCCATTTCATCAACTCTTTTGGAAGAACAGGGTCTGAGTTTTCTCTGCAGTTAAGAACCCTAAGGTTTCTAGTCAAAATTTCAGTAGAGGGCCAGAACCATGCAGAGAGTTCATGATGTGACCTTGGGGAAGGTAATTTTCCTTCTCTGGTTCCCTCCCTTGTAAGAGGAAGAAGTTAAGTTAAATGCAAGGTTCTTAACTTTTGTGGATGGATCCCTCTCAGTGTAATGTTCTTAAATGCATAAAAGTACAAAAGATAGGATTTCAAAGGAAAGCAATGAAATACAGTTATCATAGTTTATTAAAATTTATAAAAAATGCATTAACCCCAACTGGACTAGAGGGCTCTGGGGATTTACTTGGGGAAGCAAACATCCTAGGCCTCTGAACCTGCCTGTATCTACTGACAGTCTTTTGACTGTGCTATCATCTAATTAATTAAATCATCGCCCTCTGCATCTAAGCCACTCTCCCTCTAGTCCTGGGCCTTCTACAGGCATCTCTACAAGGCTTTAGAATGTCCCAGGGTGGAATCTCAGAAGACCTGGGTCCATACTTTGCTATGGGACTTTAGGCAATTCTTGCAATGTGTCTGTAACTCTCTAAAATTCACCTGTACTAGGGGCAAGTGTGACCCTCTATGGAAAGCAAAAGTGAGATGACGTAGAACACTCAGAACCTGGATGTAGGATGAGGGAAGATTCTTTTGAGGAAAATTCCTTTCCCGAAACATGGGCGCCTAGAGATTCCAACAATTTTGAGTCCTAGGATATTTCTCCCTAGTAACCCCTAGAAAGCCCCTGTAGCATCATTAGAAAGGAGCAGAGCCAAACTCCTTGGTCCTATTACCAGATCAACTTATTCTTGGGAATTGAAGCCTCAGTCTCTTACCAGTCCTGTCTTGGGTTATATGCTTTTGAAGGTCCCTTCCAGCTCTGAGATTTGGGTGTTCTGTCCTAAGGCCCTTTCCATAGCTCTGATGGTCCAAGTCTATTGAAGCCTTATGCCAGTAGAGTCCCATAGTTGAACTTTACCTTTACTCAGCAATGAACCCCAAGAGTCTGCCAACTGTGGGTGACTGCAGCCACAACAGAGAGAAGTATTTCCCTGCATCTTTTCTTTCTGGTCTAGTGGTCAGGCCATATTGCCAACAGTTGGACCAGACAAAGAGACTGGAGATGGCAGATATGTGGATTGGATTCTCCCACTGCCCAGGAGAGAGCCTGGAAATGTCTGTCTCAGTCCTCAGCAAGATCTACAATACATTCCCACACACCAAGTCTTCAAGTCCCTGAATCTGCAGATCTTCCAGGAAATTTCTACTCTTCTCCAATTAGGAATGGGAAAGAATGTTTAAGAGGGGATGGCTAGGTGGTGCAGTGGATAAAGCACTGGCCCTGGAGTCAGGAGGACCTGAGTTCAAATCAGACCTCAGACACTTGAGACTTACTAGCTGTGTGATCCTGGGCAAGTCGCTTAACCCCGATCGCCTTGCCAAAAATAATGGCGCTTAGAGTGGTGTGACCCTGGACATGATACAACTTCTCAGCCTTTGTTTCTTCATCTACAAAATGGGGTTTCCTAATACCCTAGGATCTACCTTGAGGAGTTATTGGGAGCATCAGTCAGAGCAGTAGGATCACAACAGGAGCATGGTTGTAGAGCTGTAAAGGTATTTTAGAGATCATCTCATCTAACCCCCTCAATTTCATATGAGGAAATTCAAACCTGTAATGGGGAAGTGTCTTGCTTAAGGTCATACAGGTGGCAGGTGGCAGAACTAAGATTCAGTTCCTCTAAATTTCCAGTGGGGTGTGTGTGTGTGTGTGTGTGTGTGTGTGTGTGTGCGCGCGCACGCACTTGTGCATAAGCACTTCTTAGTGCTGCATTTTGAAACTGGGCTGGAGGGTCCAGTAATTGCAACACTGCTGACCTTGGGGATCGTGGAACAGACCTCTGCCAAGCCATTGGCATTGTCACATCAATTCAATTCAGCAAAAACATCTTGTCTAGTCCTTTGCATCTAAACCACCCTAAACCCATGGTTGTCTATTACTTACTTAAAGAAAACATAGGACTTCAACTGATGACTTGCCTCTGTCTTGCCACTGAGGTGTTCCTTGTATCTGATCTAATAGGAACTCTAAGTTACAATCACTATTGTAAAGTGGTGAGGCTGCACTCAGACATCTCTTAGTCATTCCTTCCTACCCCAAGCTGGATAAGAGAGATTTTCTGGCAGACTTACAGATCCAGAGATAGAAGACTTAGGAGATGTTATGGGACTTGCTTAAAGATTGGAGCACTGACAATGAGAATAAGCATCCAGTTTTCAGACACTAATGTTGGAGGATTATTTGACTATATTTTTCTAGTGCCATCTCAGGCCTGTAGGGTAGGGGAGCATTGCTTTACCCAAGACCTGTTCTACAGAGGCCACCAAATTAATTCACTCACTCCTCTTTCTTTTTCTACTTGGAACTCAGGGCTCGGCCCACGCAAGGCTCCTTGGGGATCAGCAGATGCCGAGAATGAGGTAGAGTGGGCTGGTTGTATAAGGCAATCGCATAGTCGTTAAGTGGGGCGAGCTGTCAGGGCCTGGGCTGGAGCCAGAGTATTCTATATCGACAGGAGGTCTGCTACCATTGTTATGGAGAGAGGGGAGACAGTTTGAGTAATTGTTCCTTCCAGCTTTCGCTTTAACGAGAATCCCAGACATCCCTCTGGCCAGCTGTGGGCAGGTTTCTGCATCTCCTGCAGTTGGGAAAACAGCTGTGGGAAGGGACCACCTACATCTCGGGCATAATTAAGAAGCACCAAAGTCACCCCGCTGCAAAGGCTATTGGTGCCTCCCCTGAGCAGACTGACTTTCTCTTTTAGTCGACCCGGTCAGGCTGAGGGGTTGGTCTCCAAATGTTTGTTGGAGCCAGCAGGGTGGAGAGGAAAGTTAAAAAGAATACCACATGTATCAGCTGCTTCAGTCACTGTTCCTCTGTAGCCTGGGATAGGCTAGGCCCTGGCAGAATGAGCAGGAGACATATAGGGCTTCTAGGAGCTGATGCTAGAAAGAGCCGCGGAATCTTCTGTGACCAGTCCCAACCTTGTGGCAGGTTTTCATCTTAGAGGTGTAAATGCTTTCTGGCTTTTTTTTCTAGACAGTTATCATCATATCTACTAGGTCTAGAACTCATTGGGAGATCCTAAAACACCATGCATGTTTGTATGAAAACCTCACTGAGCCCATGCTGTGGGTCCTCATTGTACCCTCTGGTTTTAGCGCCCATCTAAAGCTGTAAAGATAAAAATTTCCTTCCAAATACTAGCCTTCCAGATACTTGAAATCTCTGGTCATATCCCCCTCAAGCCTTTTCTAGAAGTCAAAAGAGATGCCCCATATTGGCTTTGTAGTGGATATAGTTCATAAAATCTTGGAATCGCAGCTAGACCTACCTGAGATCTGGGAGGCTTTTGCAGCTGGCAAAAGACCTTAGGAATGGTCTAGCTTATTTGGCAAGTACTAAGTTATGCAGGGCACTGTGCTAGGGGCCATGGGGAAGAGGGAGGAGGGGAAGATATATTTGACAGATGAGGAAGGTGAGACCCCAAGAAGAAGCTAAATGACTTTTCTCAAGGTTGAGGACTGAGTCAGTGGCAGAGGTGTGGGATTAGAGCCCAGGGCTGCCTAACTCCTGGGCCAGAGCACTTTTCACTAGGCTAAGCTCAGTTGCTGAGGCGTGAAATGTGGCAGAACCATAGAAATGACTGCCCTTCTCAAGCAAAGGTCCCAGGAGGAGCTTGTGATACAATAGACCTTTTTTTTTTCTAGAGTCACTCCTTCAGAGTCACTGCCCTCTCTTGGCAGGGGGGAGTAGGGTGAAGGTGGGGGTGGAAGGGAGTGTTGCAGATGGGAAACTCTCTGATGCTGCCTTGAACTTTAATTCTTCTCATACTAAAATTCACTTGACTCTGCTAGTTGTAACCACCCTGGAAAATCTAGCAGAGGAGGCAGAAATGGAGAAAAGCAATGGGGACTTTTTTTTTGGAAGAAATCTATCTAATTCTAAAGTCTCTCCCCTTGGCCCTAGAGGGTTGTGGTTTGTCAAGTTGCCAGGACCCCTAGAAGAAGCTCACCTTCCAATACAAAGAGGGTTCCTTCAACCCCCAGCCCAATCCCTCACCCTCCCTGGGAGAAGCCTTGGCAGCCAGGAAGCAGGAGGCAAATGTAGCAGACATGACAGGCTCTGGTCCCAGTGGAGTCGGTCTCCTGGAGGAGCAGTGGAAGGAAGGAGCCCTCTGACTTGGAACTAAAGGGAAAGGGAGAGATTATGAGTCTGGTTTTCCACAGACTAGGAGGAAGGATGTGGTTTTGGTTGCTTTTTTTTTTTTTGCTGAGGGGATCAAAATTCCATTTATTAATAACTATTTTAGTGGCAACCCAGATTAATTCAGTGCCTTATTTCTTGTGAACCCAAGGCATTGTACATATATGTCAAAATCTCATGGAAGCCCATGTTGTGGAACTGTAGCCTTAATAACGAAGAACTTTAAGGAATTTGAGTAGTTACACTCCCTTGAAATAGAGCCACAAAAGTCTCACTTTATATTAAGTTGTATCTTATAAAAATGTGATATTTGGAAGTTCCAGATAACTGTTTTATTTATTGTAGTGAGTTCACAGGGGCATCACTGTCCTACTGTTTAACAGAAGACCAAGAATCAATAATTGTAATTTGTCCTAAACCTTGTAGAAAAAAGGCTTAGACTAGACCTACCTGAGATCTGGGAGGCTTAGCCCTAGTTCCAACTCTATTTCTAACTCACTCTGTGACTTTTAGTGAGTAACCTTCAGTCTCCCTTGGCCTTATTTTCTTTTTAAAGTGGGGATGATAATACCGGCCTACTTAACTCCTCTCTCCCAGAAAGTCTGTTGAATTAATATCTGTAGAAGGCCTTTAGAAAGTTGGAAGTTCCTTATAGATGCAATTTCTGTGAAGTCCCTGGAGGACAGAAAGGAGGTGCCTCCAGCCTACAACAACCCCTATTCTTAATCACCCAATTTGTACCATCTTCTTTAGCTTAGCCAGCTTGTCTGGTTCTCATGGAAGTTCCCAGCAAGTGACCTTGCCTCTTCCAAAGACCAGTCCTGAGGATGCTATAGGAAAACTGTCACCATAGCTTTGTCTGTGCCTCAGGGAAAAATAGTGTTGTCTGGGTAGGTTAAAAAACAAGATAATCTTCCATGCCTAAAGACTGATTGACAAGAAAAACAAATCTGTAGCTGTTGTGAAAAAAAAGAAATGTTTATTAGCCTAAGGAAGAAGCCATATTTTGATGACCAGTAGCATTCTAGGAAAGTATTTCCTTGTCCAGGGTCACCGCCGTGAAACTGAAAATGTATGCCATTTAAACCCATGCTGTAATAAAGTCTGCAGACCTTAGTTTTGCAAATGGTTAGCACTGACAATAGAAGTACAAAAAGAACCTCAACGAATGGTTTTGCTAATTGTTTTTTCCATGTTTGGGACATGAACTTCTATTTATCTTTAACTCTGATACATAGGAAGAGGGACTGAATCTGTGGTTTCATTAGTATAGGGAATTCTCCCTACCAGTGCAACTTATGGTCTTAGAGAGTTGCCCGGAGAACTGAGAGATTAGGTGACGTTTGTTGTTGTTCAGTTGTGTCTGCCTCTTCTTGATCCCATTTGGGGTTTTCTTGGCAGAGATACTGGAGTGGTTTGCCCTCTCCCTCCTCCAGCTCATTTGACAGATGAGGAAACTGAGGCAAACAGGGTTAAGTGACTTGTCCAGGATTACTCAGCTGGACACACAGCCAGATTTGAACTCAGGAAAATGTGTCTTCCTAACTCCAAGACTGGCACTCTATCCATTGTACCACCTAGTTACCTCTGTGCCACCTAGCCATCCAGCATCAATAGCTAGCATGTATTTAAGACTGAATTTAAACTCAGGTCTTATTGGCTTCAAGGAGTTCTCTCTGTCCACCATACTATGTGACCATCTATCTATCTGTCTATCTATCTGTCTGTCTGTCTATCTGTCTATCTATCTATCTATCTATCTATCTATCTATCTATCTATCTATCTATCTATCTTTCTTTCTTTCTATCTATGTATCTATCTACATACATACACACAGAATTTAACTGAACAAATATTTAAGAAAGGAAAAAGAGCCTGCTTAGAGAGCTAACCCCAAACAAGTTGACTCTCCTCCATTCAGCCATCCCTCTCTCCCCCTTGAATTCATGAATGTTGCAACGGAGAGAGTTCTCAGTGAAAGATCTAAATTCAATAGCAAATAACCTCATCCTCTAGAGTTTCTTTGCTATCATTACCCCTTCAGTGCTTGTGGCCCTTTGGGGTCTCTGCTGCTACTTTGAGGCCTCCCAAGGTAGAGATTGTATCTCAGAAGTCCCCATGTCTGAATCAGATGCCTCTGGAGTCCCTTGTGCTGATCCTGAACTGGACAGGGGCTGCGTTGAAGTTTACACCCTCCATGTAAGAAGCCTTTATGGCCAGAGCCCTGAAGAAGGGGACCTGTGTTCCTGAAGGCTCCTAGTTCAGGACTTGTCAGTTGCTTATAACCAACCACACAGCCTCTGGTGAAGGCAATGTTCCTTCAGTCCACCTAGCACCGTTTATTTATACACCACCAGAGAGGCTGGGCCCTCCCTCACTGGCTCCTTTTATGAAGAAAGGGCCAATACAAGTAACAGGGGCCTGTTAAAATGCAAACCTCTGAAAGGTTTTCCTCCCACCCTTGCTTTGCCACACAGCCAACACCCCTGTGTTTTATCCCCTCTCCTCCATCTGGGTTCTCTTTTTTTAAATTGAGGCCTCAAATTCCTGATGGGAAGATACCTCAGCCACTAGCTGAGGTTCAGTCAATTGCAAACTTTTCCAGTGATTAATTATCTGGGGGCCTTTAAAAACCTGGAGTTCTGGGGAAAAAAACCCACCTATGTTCTTGAGGGTTCCTGGTTCAGCCCTTAGAGCCACAGAATGTTAGAGTGACCTTTGAGATCATCTAATTCAATTCCCTCTTCTTATCAATTGGGAAACTGAGGCCCAGGGAGGGGAAGTGGCTTACTCAAGATCATAGGATCCTAGATTTGGAGCTGTAAATTTGCCTTAGGAGTCATTAAGTCCAATGTCCATATCTTCTAGATGAGAGAGTGAAGTGAGTTGCTCAGAGTCACAGAGCTAGCAGATATCTGAGATCTAGCATTCACCCTGTGCTGCCTCTTACAGGGAGCATGATTTCAGGGTACATGAATCAGCCCAAAAGCCACATGTCTCATGACTTCTTGCCTGGCACACCCCACATTCCTTTCTCAGGCAGAGACCCACCATGAGTGCTGGATCTTTGATCCTCATAATTTTGTAGTCACTAAGACCCTACTCTCAGTCCTTTTCCCAAGAGTCACTTAAAATGGTTATTCATTTATTCCTTCATTCCCAAGGAATCAGTGAGCACTCATAGAGTGTTTGCCCTCCCCCTCCCCCCAAGCTAACTTCCAGGAAAAGTGAAGACTGAGTCCAAGAGAAAGAACTTGAGGTCCAAGACCCAGGCCAGCATTATATACTCCTAGCACAAGGTAGAAAAGGAATTCTCCCATGGCTGTTGTGGGACTGGAAGAAGCCAAGTTATATGGATATGAATCCCTATCAATGGGTTATGTTCTTTTCTTTCTTGGACATCTAAGCTGACTCTGGCTGACTTGAGAAGGAGCCATCAGATGAAGAAAGTTATGGCATACAGCATTAATGGGGGGAAGGACTCTGGTCCCTGACCAAAGTCTGCCACTTAAGTGGGGAGCTGATAGCAAAGCAGGTAGAAAGTAGGTTAGAAGAATGTACCATTTTGGAATTAACTTTTTTGAGACGATCTTAGATTTGGAAAGGATAGGTCAGATCTTTACTTTCCTGGAAAACTGAGTCACAGAGATGGGTCCCAGTGGCTGAAGTCATCTGTTTGAGGCTAAGTCCACCCCTAAAGAGGGCCCCTGTCATATAGTTGGGGAGTGGGGAGTGAGTCAGCCTCTACAGTATGTTTGCTTTTTTCTGTTCTTGTCTTGGCTGAACCAGCTTTACAGGGGTTGACTAGTGAGAGGGAGAGAATGGGGATGGGTAGTTCAGCTGGAATGAGACCCATCAAGAGGCCCAGGGCTGGAAAATTCAGATCCCTTCTGTGATATCTGTGATGTAAGAGCTAGCACCAGAGGTAAAGCCATACCTGCAGAGGGAGCAGGCCTATTAGATCCAAGCTGCTAGCTTTTTCACCTCTCAGTGGCATCTTTCCATACCAAGGCTAATGTCAGGTTGATGGAAGGTGCTTCACATGGTCACCAAGGGGTCTGGAATCCAGGCATCTCACAGAAATGAGAAAACTGAGCCTGATGTCTTAGAAAAAATAGATCCTAGCACTTTTTTTGACCTCTAAGTTCATCCAGTTTAGGGGTTCTTGGCCATGTGTGTGTATGTGTGTGTGTGTGTGTGTGTGTGTGTGTGTGTGTGATGGACTCCTCTGCCAGGCGAACCCTATGAACTTTTCAAAATAATGTTTTTAAATGTATGAAATAAAATATATGGGATGCAAAGGAACTATACTGAAGTACAGTTGTCAAAATGCTTTTTTAAGTTTACTGACCCCAGGTTAATAACCCTTGATCTAAGTCCTCATTTTATAGATGAAGGACCCTCAGGTCTTGACTTGGCTAAGATTATACAATGAATTGAAGAGTGCAGGCTAGAATTCAAGTCTTCTGACTTAGTCTTGCATTGGGGATGGACGGGAGTGAGTTAGGGAGGAAAGAAAGTCAACTGAGAAATGTCTGTCTCAGATTTGTCCAAGCTCATGGAACTCTACTCATTCTCTTTCCCTTGAGGCATCCCACAGCCCTGGTTTCCCATTGGCTAGAATCAGTGGATCATAGAACAGAATGTCATTCTTTATTTTTCCTCCTACTCCTTCCCTCTGAGACATCTCCAAACAGCTTGTCAGAGGAACTTGAGTGTGTATTTCCAAGCCTGGGGGACCTGGTGAATCCATTACTCCTTTCAAATGACTTCTGCTCCAGTTTTCCACTTTGTCTTTGGCAAAGAACTGGCCAAGTCCCTTTTATTTACTTTCCCTTGCCATAGCCGAGTAAGGATGTCCGTCTTTCTCCCTTTAGTAGGAAGGGAAGCCATAGAGAATTTGATTAGGGTGGTTGTGTCCCCATAACCTGTCTGCTTGTCCCCTCTGTGATCATAAAGCTTTTAGGAAGAGCTTTTTAAAGACTCTGACTCACAGAAAATAACATAGGATTTAGAACTAGAAGGAATAACCTAAGCCCAGAGAGAAGAGACAATTTGCTCAAAATCACACAAGTAGTAAATAGTAATGCAAGCTGGGTCAGAATTCAAAGCCACTAAGGCCAAACCCAGTGCTCTTTCTATTACACTCCCTACCTGTTTGCCTTTCCCAGTCTTAAGGACTCTGGAAACACAAAAGGAAAGAAGATTTCTGTAGGAGAGGGGAACTTTGACGAAAGCCCAGAGGAATCTTGGGCTGAATAAAGAACCTTCCTTGAAGGTCTCTAATTCTGAGAAAGCTCTGGATTTGTGTGGGTTAATAGACTAAAATGGCCCCTAAGGCACAGGTCATTCTAGTAAGACCTTTTATAATACATTGTCTGGCTGTGAGACTCTAGCTGTTCCCTTAACACCTGAAGTGTCTTTTTATTTCCCCTCTTCCTAGGGTGACATGGGAGCTATTGGTCCAATTGGCTACCCAGGACCCAAGGGAATGAAGGTAAGTGAACCACTGAACCTGCTGTGTCCTATAACAGCACGTGGAGTGTCTGGTCATTGATGCTGTAAATTTTAAGATGTCAAAAGCACTCCCCTTGAAGGGGAGTGGAGATAGAGAGAGAAAATAAAGTGGGGAACCCAGGGAGAAGAGTTTGTACAGTCTTGCCCTTTAAGGGATATTATAATCCTTGGACTATGTCTTGTCTGGTTGTGTTATGATGTTGTGATGGGATTAGAGACTGGTAGGAATTGCTAGATTAATTTCATGAACCAGGAATATGGTGGCTGTATGGTACAGTGGAAAGAGTTCTCACTAGAGTCAGAGGACCTGGGTTCACTTCCTACCTTATTACTTCTTTTGTCACTTAAGCACACTGAGTGCCAGTGTCCTTCTCTGTCAATGAAGAAGTTGGACAAAATGACCTCTAAGTCATCTGGCTCTAGATCTAGGCTCCTCTGATCCTTGCTGAGATGCTCAGTGAGGCAGTGGGAAAAACAGGAATGAAGACATCTGGATTCTAGTTCCAACTCTTTCCCTGACTGATGCTGTAACTTTGGGCAAGTCATTTGACTTTTCTGGGGCTCAGTTTACCCCCTTGTAAAATGATGGGGTTGGACTAGATGATTTATGAAGCCTTTTTCAACTCTAAAATATTTTAGGAAGCTTTTCTTTTCTTTTTTGGGAGCTTGGCACTTAGACAGGGTTTCTGTCTTGCAGGGGCTTATGGGAAACATCGGAGAACACGGACTGAAAGGTGATAAGGTGATCTGAATACTCCCTTATTGCACTGTATTTTATTCTGCATGTAAATTCCTCCTCCATATATCCCCTACTGGAAGCCTCACTATCCTCTTTGCTGGTATGTGTCCTCTGTACCTTTTCCTCCTCCTTCTATTTCTTCCTAGAGCTAGGCTGCCCCTAGCCTTCTCCCTTCGGCACCATGTCACAGGCAGCAGTGAGAGAGGGTAACCCTTTGCAGAACTGAAGGCACATTGTTAATTCAAGAACAGGAAACTGTATAATGTATAACATGGTCTGCAACTAAATTTTTGAGTGTGGTTCATTTAGAAATGTGAAAACCCAGGAGAAAATATATTAAAAAATTGTGCAAATATTTTTTCTTGTGATTTTTTTGGGGGGAAGACAACCCCCAAATTTCCCTCTTCTAAATTTTCCATTTTCCCCCTCTGGTTTTCACTTTTCTGAAATATTTCTCCTGCCATGAAAGAAGCAGCTTGGTACAGTGGCTTTGGAGCCTTTTGGAGCAGGAATAAACAATTTTAACCTTTTTGTGTGTCATGGGCCCCTCTGACAGTCTGGTGAAATCTATGAACTTCTCAGAAAAAAATGTTTTTTTAATTATTTAAATAAAATAAAAATACATGGGATTACAAAGGAAATAATCATATTGAAAGACATTTGTCAAAGAAAAATTTTGTTTAGGATTATAGACTCCAGGTTAATAAACCTTGCTTTAGAGAAAGAGGATCTGAATTTAAATCCTACCTTGGGTAAATCATTTAACCTCCCTTGGTCTCAGTTTCCTCATCTGTAAAATGAGAGGATTATATGAGATAGCCTCTCTGAGGTCCTTTTGTCCCTGGTTCTATGATCTTCCAGTCATTTTTTCTGTGATTCAAGTATATTCAGATTCTCACCATAAGGCAGAACCTTCTAGAGGTCTCTTTGACTTTTTCCTGATGAAAAAAACAAAACAAAAAACTGTTCCTTTTTATCCCAGTGACCAGTCCTATACAGAAGCCCAGGTTTTCCATGACCTACGTTGGATGGGTTCCTACTTACAACCACTTGGCTTTCTATGCCTCCTGGCTTGGAGCTGAGCACTGGAACAAAGATTCCTGTTTGAATTGAACAACCCTCCAAATCTATTTTCCCGATTTCTTGGGTAGCTTTAATTTTTTTTTCTTAGCCCATTTCACATTTGGACTAAAAAAGGCTCCTTGGCTACCAGGACATGGGAATCTACACAGGATTTTCCAAATTGGAAAAACCATTTTTTTGAGGCCTGACTTGATTATTGGTAGCAGAATTCTCCTGTAGGGTTATGTCCTTAGTAATTTGATACCAACTCTATCACCTCTATGGAGCTGCCCCATACTTTACTTGACTCTCTGGGCTCATGGTGGACCAAAACTCAATCCCCTTGACAGGCCTAAGAATGCCTGGGCTGCATGAGACACCCTCCGGGAACTAGAACACCACAGGAATTTGTTTTCCCAAATCCCCTTTGTCCAGTACAGTCTTGGTTATCTGAATTTCAGGCCAATTCAACCTTTTGGAATAGACAAAAAGTGAGAGAGAAGGGGCTTTTGAGAAAAGGGGCAAGTCTGAGGGAGATTCTTTTAGGTTCGGTATCAAAATATCTCTTGTATCTGGAGGTCATTTTCCAGAGACCTTACCTATGTGGAACTTAAGAAAGAACTAAGAAAAAAATGAAATGCCTTTGAGCAGCCAGGCAAGATGTCACAATGTTCATGAATGAAGTCATGCACTTTCCAGTCAAGAGAGCCCCTCAGGCCTTTAACGCAGACCTGGTTTCCTTTTCTCTGAACTATTTCTAGTATTCTTCCAGCATATTCATAGTAGATTAGAAGGAAGAAAGGTAGTGATAGAGAAAGAGTTCTTTACTTGGCATCTCCAGATGCCCAGGCATCTATGGTTAGATTCCAGGGAGACTATGACTTCAAAAGGGGCAAAGTCCCCCCCAAATCCCACATCTTTGTTTTTGCTAACTTTTGGTTTTCTTTGTAATCCTATGTATTTTTTGGTATACATTTAAAAGCATTATTCTGAGTAGACAGGCTCCACAAGATGATCAGAGGGGTCCAGGGTACTCATGCAAAGGGTTAAAACCCCTGGAGTACAGACAGGTATACTTCGTTGACTTTGAAATGAAGTCAAGCACATACTTTCTCCCAGAGATACCTTCATCTTCCATTTACCTGACCTACCTGCCACCAAGGAAGCATAGGATATGAGAGTGGAAAGGAAGAAAGGGACCCTGTGTAACCTACTGAGGAGTTAATCCAACTGACTGGAACCCTCTGCCTCCTGCTCAGAATTTATGGCTGGAAGGAACCCAAGAGGTCAGGTCCAGTTCCTCTCTATTTACAAATGAGAAAAGTGATTGAGGATCCTAAGTCTGGACTTCTAACCTCTCACCCTGTTTGCTTGCTACCACACTATGGAAGTACTACTTGGAGCCAGGTGTCCTGATAGCAGGCAAGGCAGTGACAAAGAAGCAGCTGGTCAGTGAGGGACGAGATAACAACTCGGAAAAGAAAGCACTAGCATTTAGAAAGCATAGAAGCCTGGGGCTATCAGGGGCAGACTGCACCAAGCTCTCAGGAGGCCCCAGGGTGTCATTGTATTACAACCCACTCTGGTCCCTGATGAGGGGAGGTCACCTGATGAGGGGAGGTCACCTGAATAATAGGAAGAATTCTGTTGTGGCAGTGTGTGTTCTAGGCCTGGCTCCCTCATGATCTCTGGGCCTGTTTCCATATTTTGGGGGGCTGGTTAGGGGGGAGAGATAAAGAAGATTGAACTAAATCAATCTCTAAAGTCTTTTTGACTCTAAAGTTCTTCAAATATCTGCCCATCAAGAGAGGCAGTACCATGCATTGGGAAGTCTGTTGGATTTTAGTCAGAGAAGCTGGGTTCAAATCCTGACCGTACCACTTCTGAACATGACTTCGTGCAAATAACTGAATCTCTCTGGCCTCAGTTTCCCCAGTCTTTGTTTTGGTTGTTGTTCAGTTGTTTCAATCTTGTCTAATTCTTTGTGACCCCGTTTGGGATTTTCTTGGCAAAGATACCTGAGGCATGATTTGAACTCAGCTCTTTCTGGCTTCTCAGAAATAAAGTAATGAGACTCATTTTCTGGCCAGTAGTAGAAGCATGATACACTGCTTTGTCTCTGGAATGTTCTCACACGCATTCACCCCAGCCCTCTTAATTCTAACCTTCCATCTGTTAATCACTTCCTACTATCTGGTTTATGACTTGCTTTGCTTTGTGTGTATTTGTTTGCAAGTTGTCTCTGCCCTTAGATTGTAAGCTCCTTGGGGGCAGGGAGCATCTTTTGATTCCTTTTTGTATCCCTATTGCTTAGTATGGTGCTGGGTATATAGGAGATGCTTAAAAAAATGTTTATTGTTGGATAGATCAACATGTACACACATATGCACACATATGTATAAACACATACATTCCCCCTCCTTGGCCTGATTGCAGACAACTACAAAGTAATGAGACTGATTTTTCTGGTTTATAAACCAGTTCCAAAGGTACTTACAATGAGGGGGTCCAGATTTGGTTTTAGCAAGGAGAACATTGTCAGAATAAGTGTAGGACCTTGTGATGAGGCCAGTACCCTTTGGATGAAAAAGATGTGGATTAGACTAGACTTTCTCATTCTAAATTCCAAGTTCAAATCTTTTTGTTAAAAAAAAAATCAGTCTCAATACTTTTAGAGTCACATCTCATTAGTGATTATTAGATCATCCCATTCTCTGTTACCACAGATAACCTCTTTGAGCCCTTGTGAGATTAACTATACACAGGTCCTAGTTGTTCTAGGCTTGGGAGGGCAGTGTGGTTGCACTAGCTAATGATCTGTACTCTCATGATCCTTTATGAGGTATTTCTGTATTAGGAACTTCCAGTTGAGCATGACCCCAGAGAAGCCAACAGGCCAAATATAGTTGCAACGGGACTTTCAAAGGTCATTTAGTTCCTCTTTAGTGTTAATCCTAGAATAAGTCTCTTTGGCCCTGGTTTGGCCCTGGTCCTCTTTGGCTGTGTTTGGAGACCATCAAGTTCCAGCGACCCCAGCTTATGGGCCCTGACAGTCAGCCTTCTCCTCTCCATCATGGCCTGTCTGTCGGCCCTCTCCTGAGGAAGGAAGGCTGACAGTGGGATGAGGGTTGGGGGGATGGGAGTTTGCCATAGCTGGGGTCTATTGTAACTCTCTTTGCTGATGTGTATTCAGGGCGATCAAGGGCTGCCTGGTGTGCCCGGAGATATTGGATTCCAAGGAGATAAGGTAACTGCATTTCATTTCCTCTGCTCATGCCCAACTTGCTTTCTTCCCTTCATAGATAATGTGCCTTGAACCTCTGAGCTGTTTGCCTTTCAGCCTCACAATTCCCCTTGGGCTCTGGGGACCAATGGCATTTCCCAGAGTGGAATTCTGAGCTCTGGCGCTGTAACTTCCTGCTTATAAATCACCCCCTTCAGAAGGAAAAGCACAGTGCTGTGAGTTATAGGCAGGGTGCTCCAATGCTTTATATCCAAGGGCCACAGAAGCAGGCGACACCATTTCCACCAGCCACAGTTATAAATATTCCTGGCATCCCCATCAAACATTTTAACCCTAGTAATGGATGGAGACAGTGAAGCTTGGGAAAGCGAGAAGACTTGTTCACAGTCATATAGTTAGGGTTAGCAGCTCAGGGTCTCTCAGTCATTAGCTACCCTTCCTCCTCCTTCACCTCTACAGATATCTCCCCAACACTTTCCTTGGTATATACTGAAAAATAGTCCTGTGTGTGTGTGTACAGTTTACATACTGCCTTAATCTCTCTTATTTGCTTCCCATTTGACCGTGGGCAAGTCACCTTTCTGGGCCTCTGTTTCCTCATCTATAAAATGGCAGATTTGTATTCATTGAACTCTCAAGTCCCTTCCAGTTCTAAATCTACAGCCCCGCGATGACTCAGTTACTCACCCCAATTCTGTGAAGTAGACAGGGCAGGATTTATTATCCCTATCTTAAAAATGAAGACACTACATCTCAGAGAAGTCAAACAACTTGCCCAGGCTGACATGGCTAGTAAGTGTCGAAGCCAACACTGCAACCATGCTCTTTCCATTCCAAGGCCTCTGTGCCTTTTAGGGTGCTGTGTTGCGTGTGTAGGCTTTTCTGACCTTTTCCTAAATGAAACGCTTGCTGCCAGCTGTCCCAAGATCTCTGGGAACTTTATGAAATGCTTTCTTGCTGGATTGAAGCCGGGAGTGAAATAATATCAGCTGAGCATCTTGGGAAAAAGCTTGAAAGATTGCTCCAAGACTGCTTTGCCAAGGGTGGACTTCCAACCTTGATGTCTACCCAACATTCCATGCTCTTCCTGCTTCTCTCTGGCTTCTGTAAAGGAGAAGGCCCCTCTTCGCCATTGGCACCCTCATGAGGAGAGCATTTATGTCCCCCTCTTGGGCTATTGTAGGAGAGAGGCGGAGCGACCCACATCCAGTGCCCACTTTCTTTTTGAACTTTACTTGCATAGATAGCTAGGGCTCAATAGAGGCATTTGTATGTTTAGGTGTGGATACCTTCCTTAGTGGACACCCAAGGCAGACAGAGTGGTTGACTGCTCTAAACTCTACTCTACTAGATGGACCCTCAGCTCCATGAGAGAAGAGACTGTCTTATCTAAATTTTGCATTTCACCCAGCACCAAGATGTGCTATGCTTAATTAACATAGCAGGTGTTTAATTAAATTGAATGCATAATCCCTCTCTTCCTCAGTTTCTTCATCCATCAAATAGTTATACTCATGCTGCCCACCTCATGGGGTTGTTGTGAGGATCATCCAGTCAGCAAGGATTTTTTAAGAGTTTATTAAGAGCCAAGCATTGTGTGAAATGTTGAGGATACAAGATTCTGATGATGTTTGTAGAGCCTTCTGTAGCCCCAAATAGAAGCTATAACTATTATTTCCTGAATGTGTGCCCCTGCTATTGACTTACTGAGACCAAAAGATGTTTTCCTTGAAATTCTCTTCCTTCTCCTAACGTCAGACCGCTCTGTGCTTTGCAGGGGAGCCAGGGAATGTCAGGGTCACCGGGTGCTCGAGGAAAGCCAGGCCCCCCAGTAAGTAAGCCTTTTTCATTTGTTTCCAAATACCCCACCCCCTCACTTCAGCTTGAGGGACAGCAGTTCCTGGGGAGATTGTGTTTGGCACTTACCTCTTTCCTTCCTGTCTTCTCTGCCCCTTAGGGCAAATCAGGTGACAAAGGACCAGTTGGCTTTCCTGGACCTCCAGGCCCTGAGGTATGTGGCTGCTTGGCTTGTTTGTGCCCTAGAACTAGGGTGGCAAAGTATTGCTTTTCTCCTTCTGTCTTCTTTTCTCCTTGGGCTCCTGACCTTTGGCAGTTGCTGGGGAGTCCCCCCAGAGTTCCCTAGAGCACTTATTGGCAGGTGCACAGTTGGAAGTTGGGGAATGGAGGGGTTAACATTTTAATTTGAAGAGAACTAGCCAAGAGATCTAGTCTTTCTTTCTTTCTATCTGATCAAGGCTACGCTTATGGCTCATTCACAGAGTACTTGGGCTCAGAAATGTTGGTTATATAGAGTTGTGGGTTCTTTACTGAGACTTCCAACTCCCCTCTTTTTGAACATCTCCTGAGCTCTGGAATCATGTGCACAGTATAATCTGGGTAGATTTTTTGATGTAGCTGATACAATTTGACAGCCATATCTAATGGTATGATGTTTTTCCTCCTTTTCATTAATGTTATATCAAGGCCCTGAGACCTTAGTAGGGTGGAGTTATGGGGGACTGTGGAGAGTAAAAGGAGGAAGTTTAGGGGGAAAATTTATCTGGTCTTCTCAGGGTTCTCAGAACCAGGGATCTTTCAGTAGAGGGAGCCCCAGGCCTGACTGGTCCCAGTCAGATCCCAGTTGAAATTGGGCTGGCCTCAGGAATCCACTGAGCCCAACAGCAGCCTGACCTGCTGTACTTGGCCCTCAGTGAGGCCTCTCTCTGTCCAAGACAAAAGGTCTTTGGCTCTAGTCAGCTTCCTGAATCATTCCAAGGATTCTCATTTCCATGCCTCTGGGGAACCCTGCAGACAAGGGAATGTTTCCTGTGGTGCTGGGATGTCTCTATATCTTCCAGTCTCATCTTTGTGACCCCGGCAGATGCCTGATTAAGAAAGGGATTTGGAGGCCCATAGAGAGAGGTGTAGCCTTTTGTTATGTGGTACAGTTCCAAGGTTAGCCATGTTCTTGCTCCCTGCCCTGCCCAGCCCCACTGTGGGCTTAGCAAGCAGCTCTTACCTGTCCCTAAACAGGGCCCACTAGCTGGGACATTTAATTCATCACAGTGCTGACTTTGGCCTTGGAACAGGACTATCTTTAGAACTCCGAATTCAGCCACTTTTCAATGGCCCTATCTCCTTTCATTGGTCCCCAAGGAGAAGGCTCTGTGAGTACCCAAGAGCTTCTCTCCAAGGCTGGCTGACAAGCCTTAGCCTTTCATCAGCGTCTTGGCATTTGGCTGTGACTAAGGCTCTCTGAAGAGCCCAAGTGACAGCTCCTACAGCCCTCTTAGTTTTTATGGGACGGTAGGGCATCTTTTTCATTTGTCCTTGAACGGTGGGGTGGAGTGGACAGGATTTAGCTTAGTTGCAGACAGAAGCTGATGAGCATGTCATCACTCTTCACTTTTCCCCTCCCTTTTCCTGTGGAGAGAGGAATACTTTGATTCCTCAGAAAGAACACATGTGTGTGAACACCAGCCACTGATTAGCAATGTAATAGCCAAATTCTCATTCGAGGAAATCAAGGGCATCTCCAAATGTCCCACCCCTTCTCCCATCCTCTTCCCAGGACACAAAATTCAAAAGAGCCTTGAAGAAGAGGATGTGTCCTTGCTCAGTCCAATGACCAATGTCATTCTGTGGTGTGTTTGAAGATTGTGTCGGGCATTACCTCCCCCTAGATCCTGATTGTTGTGCCCTATGTCAGCAATGCATGCATGATCTCTACCTTTCTTCTTCCATGTAGGGGTTCCCAGGGGATATAGGACCACCAGGCCAGAATGGTCCAGAAGGTGCGAAGGTGAGTTGGTGGCCAATAACAGCTTTGTGCTTAGATGGAAACAGCTGAGGGAGATGGGTAGGGAAACTTGGAGGAGGGGGCATGAGGAAATAGAGGGGGGAAAATGACTAGAGATTGTTCTGGCTCAATGCTGGCTTTGGGATGTTTGCATTGAGGGCCCTCCAAGAGTTTTCGCCACGGCGGAATTGATGTTGGATGCTGTCCCATGGTAGCATGTGCTAGAAGGCCAGAGGCATCTTGTCTGTGTCAATGGTCCCTTGGAATACAGGCTCCGATCTTCTGAGACCCCTTTCTTTTCTCTTCTCTCCAGGGCAAGCCAGGAGCCCGAGGCTTACCGGGACCGAGAGGAGAGCTTGGGCAGGAGGTGAGACAGCCTGGCTCCGTCTGCTGCCCTCCCTGGAGTCACCTCCCTGGCATGTTTCCCTGTCTCTGAACTTGAGCTCTTGGCCGTGCTTGGCTGTGGGCATTTGGAGGTTGGAATCCTTCCCTCACTGTGCCTGGAAGCCACTGGGGAAGAGGCCCAATAGACTGGGGTTCAGTATTCATATTGGAGACACATGGATAATAGTGGGTTGGGGATGGGATGTCTCCAAGCAGGGACATGGGGAACACTACTGTCTCAGAATATCTTGAGGTCCCTGTCCCTGGAGATCTTCAACAGGATGGATAACCACTTTTGAGGAATGTCATAAAGGGCTTCTGAAATGCATTCTAGGTCTAAGAGTTCATGGATCCCATTGTTTTCTTCAATCTTTTTCTCTCTACCCCTACAAGGGAACCTTCTTACTATTTTTTTTTAAAATCTTTTCCCTTTCCACTCCCAATGTGATTTGTTTTAGTAAGAAAATTGTGGTAATAATGAGAAAGAAGAGAGAAGAGAAATCAAGACATAGCTTTCAGGCAAATGAAGAAAGCATTGGCTTGAGGGCTGCTGGGGGATGTAAATGTGAACTATGGTCTGTGAATATTAAGCAGATGTTCCAGAGACTAAAAGGACTGGAGGATTTGGAAGTGGAAAGGACCTTTGGGATCATCTTGACAGGAAACAGCATTGTGCAGTGGGAAAAATCCTTGATTTTAAATCAGAAGGTTTGGGTTCAAATCTTGGCTCTGATATTCACTACCTGTGTGACCTTAGATAAATCACTTCTTGAGGCCTCAGTTTCCTTATCTGTAAAATGAAAGAGTTGGATTAAATGACATCTAAAGTCTTTTCTGGCTCTAAATCTAAGATTCTAGGACTGAGTCCAGCCTTTTCTAGGAAATTGAGTCCCAGAAGGGAAAAATGACTTTGGAAGAACCAAGGCAGGATTTAAACTCAAGTCTTCTAACTCAAATCTGACATTCTTTCCATTTATATTGTTTCATCTTACTCTCCAGAACCTTTCTTACCCTCGTATGTGAGTCCATTGTGAGTCCTGATACAGAGCACTGGGTTAAGGAGTCAGGGAGAGTCTTGTCTTCCTACAACCACGCACAGACAGTCTGCTGCTACATATCCCCTTTCCCTGGCCTGGTTCAGAGCCATTTCTGGGAGAGATTGCTTTGCCACTTTGTGGTATGGTTTTCCTGGAAGCCTGTGCATGAGGAGCAGCATGGAGTAGGTGACCTAGAGCTGGCAGGACCTCTGTGTGTGAGGAGAGGATAGGAGATCAGTGAGAGCTAAGATGTCAGAGGATCCCTGAGACCCCCTCATTTTATGTATAAGGACACTGAAGTCTAGAATAATTAAGATCATAGATTTAGAACTAGAAGGGATATTAGGAGTTACTTGGTTCAGTCTTCTTATTTTATATTTGTGTAAACTAGCTTGATAAAATGACCCCCCTAGGGTCACCCAGGCAGTAAGTGACCTCACCAGGATCCAAACCCAGCTTCTTTCTCTCCAGATGGCACTTTCCACAGCACCAGGCTGGGTAGGGAGTAGAGCCAGGGATATGTTCTTTGACATCAAATTTATTCCTCTTTCCAGGTATTCATGGGGAAGTTTAGTACATTCCAGAACCTTTTTTAAAACCTAAGAAAACCCTCCATGCAGTAGTTTCATCACTGCAGATTTCTTCTCTGGTTTTGACATTGTATAATAGTATTGGTGGCTTAGCTGTTTAAAATATTTTCATGTAAACGGCTCTGGGCTTCATTTTCCAACGTATTCTTTCTCCTTCTTCAAACCCTGGTGATACTCTCAACACAGTCCCCTTTCGGAGGGCAGGGATTTTGCCTTGTGCTTCTTTGTGTCTTCTGCAACTTTTAGCTCAGTGGCCTGTACCTTGGTTTTTGTTATTCAGCCCTGTCCTACTTTTTGTGACCCCATTTGGGGTTTTCTTGGCAGAGGTACTGGAGTGGTTCGCCATTTCTGTCTACAGCTTATTTTATAGATAAGGAAACTGAGACATGCAGAGTTAATTTTGTTGATTTGTCCTGAGTCACACAGCTAGGAAGTGTCTAAGGGAGGATTTGAACTCAGGAAGATGAGTCTTCCTGACTCCAGGCCCAGCACTGTGTGACCTAGTTGCCTTGTACTTATTTAGTGTTATGTCCTTCACATTGAAGATACCTACCCAGTATTATTACCTAGTCAGCATTATATGTTGTGACATTTTCTTTTGCCCCTTCCCATTGGTAAGGAAGTGCTTCATTTGTTATCCGCACTTTCAATCACAGATACCATTTGTAGATGACTGGCCAGGGTTAGGCACATGTTATGTAGCCAGGTAGACCACATGAACTTCAAAGCCATGGATTTGGCCTGTAGAACTTGAGTCTAACACACTAACTCTGCAAATACACTTATCAGAAATATTCACCTAGATGTTTCTAGTGAGAATTTGCTCTTCCTTCCAGTCCATTGAGGTCTACAATTCTCCCAATAGATTGAGGTTGGTCATAGGCTCACTCAAAGACAATCTCATCTACAACGTGGAAGCCAGGGGGCCATGAGATGGTGTGAGTCCTTTCTCCTGAGGCTAAAGGTGTCAAGGCTATGCCCTCCTGAGAAAAATGTTCTGAGTTCACTATTTTTCTAGGGCCATGGACCATTTTAGGGCTATTTTAAAGTGTTACCCAGTTACAAGTTTACCCAGTAAATTGTCTTCAGGATGAAGGTATGCAATAGCCAGTACCCATTTCCCCTCAGTAGCTTAGCCCTTCCCTTTAGAGATGCTCCAAGTACTTTGCAGGCCTGTTCTCCTTGGGCTAATTAGTAACCATGGGGAAGGAAAGAGGGAAACTCGCCTCAGGAAGTTTGTGTCATTGTGTTGGCACGAAGCTAATGGAGCTCCCTGACTTTGTGCTCTCCATCTCTTTTTCCTCTTCTCTCCCTTGGTCTTTAGGGAGATGAAGGACCAATGGGGCCACCGGGATCCCCTGGGTTAGAGGTAAGTGTCCTAGTCACTGCATCATGTGGAATTTTTGGTAGATCCAAGTTAGGCATGGTGGAAAGGGGAAGACAAATACCCTGAGAATAAACTTGGCTGGTGTTCGTAAGAGCACAAGAAAAAGCTAGAAAAACTGTCTCTGTTGTCAGGATGCCAAGTTCACCAACTTTTACCTTGGCCTAACCAGTAATCCCTTGGGATCTTAGGCCTGGAGGAGACCCTGATTAGTCATCTGATCTAGCTCTCTGCGTCAGACAAGTAATTGCACAAACCAACTGATGTTTGAAATAGCCTCGTGTTATTTTTTCCAGTTCCTTTTTAATCCTGCCTCCAGCACATACTGGCTCAGTTACCCTGGGCAAGTCATTGAGTTTCTCCGTGTTCCTGGCAACTTAGAAGTTCTCTATATCAATTAAGTCAGAGGTCCAACCCCTCTCCCTAACCTATTTTAATTTTTACAAAGCTTTATTTGATCTGTTTCACTTCTCTTCATTCTCCCAGCAATCTGTAGCTGGAATTGGCAGATATTATAATCACCATCCAACAGATGGAGAAACTGAGGCCCATGGAGCTGCAATGGCTTACCCAAGCAATGCTTGACTAAGTCAAATAGTCAAACTGGGAGTAAAATCTGGTAAAATCAGGACCTGTCCAAAGCCCTTTCCACCATATTACTGTGCCTCTACAAGACCAACAAAAGGATATTTTGAATAGCTTCTCTTCGTGACATTGTAGCCTCTGTTAACTGCCCATGTTAGGGGTCTGTTCTGGCTAATATGGAAATATGTTTTGCATGACTTCATGTGTATAATGGGTATCATATTGCTCACCTTCCTGATGGCTAGAGGAGGAGCTAAAGGGAGGGAGAAAATTTGCAACTCAAAATTTATAAAAGTAAATAAAAATAATTTTAGAAACATATTTTTAAAGTTCTTGCTCTCAGTAGACAGATTTAAAATAATGAAGGGTCTGTTACCCAACTCTTATCATTCTTCATGTACCTGTACTGTTCTCAGGTACCCCCGGTAACCAGAGGGCTTCAGTCATACCTCTTACCTTGACTTTGTCCTCCTTCCAACTCACTTTTGTTTTTCAGGGTCAACTTGGCAGGAAAGGATTTCCAGGAAGGCCTGGCCCTGATGGCTCCAAGGTAACAAGGATTTTAGAATGACTGTGCGACCAAGACTAGAGATGCTGGGGGATAGGGACTTGGAGAATAGGGGTCTGACAGTGGAGATGAGTTGAGTGATGGAGAAATCAAACAGCACAGAGCTTGAAACCAAGCCCTGGCCTACGTGCCCATGGGTAAAAATCTGTAATACTAACAAATGACAGTAATGATTAGGACAACTCAGGTGGAAATCTTTGAATCTTTGGTCACAAAGCTCTTCTACTTCCTTGATTTCATCTGATCCTCACAACATCCCTATAATGTAGACAAGATAGGGATTATTATTCCCATTTTATAGTTGAAGAAACTGAGGCCCAGAAATGCCAACAGGTTCTCCCACAGCCAAATAGCTGCTAGTAAGTGGAAGAGCCAGGCTTGGTTTTTTTCACTATTCTCAACATTAAGCACCAGGTCTCATGAGTAATTTGCTGTCCCCGGTACTCTGCCTTCTGTTCCCTTTCATGCTAATGGGATACTATGATGGGGAGACATTTGTACCCTCAACTCTGTGACAAAGAGGGGTATGCAAATGATGCATTTTGTGTGGAATACCAAGAAGGGGTTGTAAATGCAATCGACCCAGTCGAGTTTTAAAGTTAAGGGATCGGGAAAACTCCTTGCTAGGCACAACCTGTGGTCAGCAGCTCCACAGAGGCCTGGACCCTTCTTTATGCATCTTGGCTTGGTTTCTGTGGCAGAAGGAATGACGAGCCTTTAGCATATTACATGTTGTTTTACAAACCCATGTGGCTTCCCTTCTCTGTTTGGTTCTTTCCATGTTGCTGGTCTTGTGGATATGATGGAGGTGGGGGGAGGAGAGGGACATTGAGGTTTCTTATTTTCCCTCCATGTCCTCTGGGCCTTAAAGTAACAGCCATTCCATCTCCAGGCTGTGGGACCAGTCAGGCAAGGTCAAGAAGGGATGAAAAATTCAGACGTGATAGACTCATAATGGCTTTAATTAAGGTCATTTATGGGTGTTTGAGAAATAGAATGTCATAGCTGGAAAGAACCTTAAACATCATTCGGTCCAAGACCTTTATTTTACATAGGCAGAAACGGGGGTCCAAACAGGGGAATTAAGTTGCCTGGAGTCATATGGTAAGTGTTAAAGCCAGACCTAAAATCTGAGTTTCCTAATTTCTAAGCCCTGTTTTCTTCACAGGATGTCCATGAAGGTTGAGTCATAGAAGATAGCTGTGCCCTCCCGCTAGTGGTTGATGTTCATATTCCTGGATTAGGTGGTTACTGGAGCTGATTCAAGGGGCATTTCTGATGTCCTTGTGGAATGTTCATGCCTAGGGCTCTGGAGTCAGTCAGACCCTGCTGTGAATTAGCATGTCTTGTGCATGGGACCATATGCATAAGACATAGTCATTGTGGACACAAGCCAAGTAGAAGCAGGCATTGAGCCCCATTACAATGTGTGAACTGGTAGAATGGAAAGGATACTGAAATTAGAGTCAGAAGACCTAGTATTGAGACCTGTGTGATCTTGAGCAAGTTCATGAACTGTTCTGGATCTTCATCTTTTACAGATGAAGGGGTTGGGCTAGATCACTTCTAAGGTCCATCTCAGCTCTAAATTTAAAATTCAGTAATCTATGGCTTATCTGTCCCTTAATTCTTGCCCTCCCTTGTTGGAAATGACAATCAGCTACTGGGAAGAGAATGAGCATTTATGTAACATTTACTATGTGCCAGGTAATCTGTTCAGAACTTTACAAATATTATCTCACTTAATCCACACAACAACCCTGGTAGATAGGTGCTATTATTAATTTCACTTTACAGTTGAGAAAACTGGGGGAACAAATAACTTGCCTAGGGTCATACAGCTAGCAAGTGTCTAAGGATAGATTTGAACACAGATCTTTCTGACTCTAGGCCCAGCACTCTATCCATTGAGCCACCTCATTGGCTGTAGATACAATCAACTCTTGGTTTTCTTATCTCTGGTCTATTCTGTTCCCTGTTCTTCTGTAAAATTTTATTCTACAGTCTATGATGGCCTGTGGCCAAGATAACTCTGTCTAAAATGGCAAAGTATTGGGAGGCAGAGCCGCTACAGCATAGAGCCCCTTGGAGAAGGCAGCTTATTCCACAGCTCTGGAGTAATTGACTGAAAAATTCTCCTGAGCCCTGCATCTGAGTATTCCATAGAGAAATCAGAAATGGACGTGACCACGGTCCAGCTATTAGCCCCAATGGTTGGGCTTCCTTCTCTAATCCCCGGCTGACTTTTGTCCTGGTCTCATTGCAGGGTGAGCCAGGAGAATCGGGCCGGCCTGGAATAATGGGTGAGCAGGTATGTTATTGACTTTCTTTCTAATTTCACTCCCTTAAACTAGCGCAGGGGTGGGGAACCTTTGGCCTTAAGGCCACATGTGGTCTTCTAGAGTCTTGAGTGTGTCCTTCTGGCTGAGTCCAGATTTTACAGAACAAATCCATCCCTGAACTAGTGCATCAGCCCAGCCTTGGGACTCAGGGCGTGATTATCCATCCAGCATAAGGGTTCCCTAGTTGCTTCCCTTCTCTTCCTCTTCTTTTGTAAGTTTTTGGCCTTTTCACTGCTGGTTTTAATCTCCCTTTGTGAATGGGTCCCTATTATTGATGAAAATCATGATAATATCTTACATGAGTATAGAACTTTTATTTACAGCTAACAGAGCACTTCAGCTACATCCCCCAACTTATGTTATAGTAGCTCAATAAAAAGAGAAGTATTATTCCTAATTTACAAATAAGGAAACTGATGCCCATACAAGTAAAGTAATTTGCCCACTGTTGCACTGCTAATAAATCAAAAAGCTGGGACTAATCTTCATCTCCTGATTCTAGTTGGTGATGAATAATAGTGGCCAGTAATAGGTATTGGACTTGTGACTTCACTGGTGTACAGAACTCCCAGGTGAGGAAATGCCCTCTACCAATGCAAGTTGGCACCCTCTCTATAACCTATAGCCTTTTTTTTTTAAGCCAAAGGAAAACAGAGTTTATTAAAGATTCACCATCTTGGGTTGGCTCTTAAGGAGCTTAAGCATTTGTAACGCTTGTATTCACAAGCGGGCCAGATACAATCTCAGCTAGGCAGAGTCTGAGCTGGATTGGATCTGAGCGCCTTCATGGAGGCGAGATGGAACTAATACAGAAAAGACTATAGGAGGGATCTGGGGGTGGTCTGGTAGTCCAGGGTGAGAGGAGGAGGGGTTTAGAGAGGGTCTTGAGGAGAAGTCCAAGGAGAATAACTATAACCTTAAGAGAGCTGTCCAGAGGCACGGAGAATTTAAGTGACTTGCCCAGGATGTGTCCAACTTAGAACTTGGACCCAAGGTCTTCCTGATTTTGAGGCCAGATCTCTATCAACTATGGCACACTACCTTGAAATATATCCTGTCTTTATATATTGTCAGTCAGTAAGCATGTATTAAGTGCCTGCTACGTGCCAGATGCTGCTAGGTGCTGATGCTGATGCTTACATTGTCATGTGACTCTCACAACAACCCCACAAGCAACTAGACCATTATCTGCATTTTTATAGATGAGGAAATTGGTTGAAAGGGAAGACATTACTTTTTTGCAGCCACAGGTCTAGGAAATGGCAGAGGCCAGACCTAAATTCGATATTCAGTATCAAGCGCCAGGCACCGTGCTAAGCCCTGGAGACACAAAGACAAAAATGAAACAGTCCTTGCCCTCAGGTAGCTTATATTCTACTAAGAAATCGTGTGTATGCAAGAAAGTTTAAGACAATGAAAATCAGGGAGGCAGAGAGCACTGATGATTGGGGGCCAGGGCCCCTAAGATGAGGGAAGACTGGGAAGGAGGAGGCTTCTGAGCTGAACCTTGAAGGAAGACAAGGATTGAGAAGGACAGAGATGAAAAAAGAGAGTATTTCAGGCCTGTGAGATGGCTTGTTTGAATGTATGGAGACAAGGAATGGCAGGTCAAGTTTGGAAAACATCTAGCAGTCCAGTCTGGTCACCTGGTGGCTATGACTTTGTTGGAGGCTCTAGCAAAGGCCTAAGCAGAAGAAGAAGTCATCACTGGTTATGAGAAGGATCTGCAATGATTCATTTATCCAGCAAAGTTTGCCCCCACTCCAGGGATATCAGAGACCTAGCATTGGGGATATTTGTGGCTGGATCCAGACTGTGTTATCTCAGTTACTCCCAACTAGGCTCACTAATCTCTGAAAAGTAAAATCTCCCTGAGGTAAAGGGATGAAGCCCTTCCAATATTTAGGCAAGACTTTGACTTTGGATGAAGCCAAGATAGAGAAAAGCTACATGTTTGTTTCCCAGTTCTCCATCTTCCTTGACCCGAAACCTCCTTGGAGAAGCCCTGTAAGGCATTATTCTCAGAACTGAGGTAGAGAAAAGGAGTCTCTGGAAGCTGACATCCAGGAGCCCTGGAGGAATTATCCATAATGGAAAAGCCTGGACTTGGAAGGGAGGAGGGGGACCTACAACGTAGCACCTAACCAATTTGCCTCAGTTTGGGGATGGGTTGGAGAACTGGGGGAGAAAGAGCAATCTGGAATTTTAAAATAATTCCAATGTTACTTAAGCATGTTCTGGAGGAAAACTGAGAATTTAGAAGGTCCATAGATACCTTCGTTTTTTCCCTATTAGAACAAATTTTAAAAAGAAATTAGTGAATTTATTTCAGCGTCATAGTAGTGATAGGTACTCAGGAAACAAATACATAATGGCAATGAGACAATAATGATTAGTATTTACACAGCAAGGTTTGCAAAGTGCTTTACATGTATTATCCTATTTGATCCTTACAACATGCCTGTGAAGTAAGTGCTGTTATCACCATTGTACAGAGGAGGAAACTAAGGTTAGAGAAGTTATGACTTGTTCAGGGTCATACAGCTACTAAGTGCCTGAGACTGGATTTGAACTCAGATTTTCCTGTCTCCAAGTCTAACCCTCTGTGCTGTACATCATCTAATTGTCTAGCATTGTTGTTGAGTCATGTTCAACTCTATGTAACCCCGTGGACCATAACATGCCAGGACCTTCTATTCTCCACAATCTCTCGAAGTCTGGTCAAGGTCATGTCCATTCCTTCCATGACACTATCTATCCATCTCATACTCTGCTGCCCCCTGTTCCTTTTGCCTTCAATCTTTCCCACCATCAGTGTGTTTTTTCAATAAGTCCCATCTTCTCATTATGTGGCGAAAGTATTTAAGATTCAGCTTCAGTATTAGACCTTCTAGTGAATAGCCTGAATTAATTTCTTTAAGAATTGAATGATTTGATCTCCTTGCTGTCCAAGAGACTCTCAGAAGTCTTCCCCAGTGCCACAGTGTGAAAGCATTGATTCTGTGGCACTCAGCATTCATTGCTACTGGAAGACCATAGCTTTGACTATATAGACCTTTGTCAGCAAGGTGATGTCTCTGCTTTTTAGTATGCTGTCCAGATTTGCCATAGTTTTTCTTTTCAAGGAACAAGCTCAAGCAACTTTTAATTTCATGGTTCCAGTTGCCATCTGCAGTGATCCTTGAGCCCAAGAATTTAAAATCTGGCACTGCTTCCAGTTCTTCTCACTCTGTTTGCTAGGAAATGATGGGACCAGTGGCCAAGATCTTCATTTATTTTACATTAAGCTTCAAGCCAGCTTTTACACTCTCCTCTTTCACCCTCGTCGAGAGGCTTCTTAATTTTTCTTCACTTTCTGCCATCAGAATTTGCCTAGTAAATATTTGATTAATTAAAGAACAAACATCGTGAAACTAAAGGTGTCCTTAGCTCTTCCTACTAGCAGGCAGAGGAAATTTGGAGAGCATTCAGGTCCAGTTGGATGGAAAATCCCCAGGAGCTTGAGGTGGAGATGACCATTTCTCTGAGTGGATTTTAACCACAGCTTGGGTTGAACCAAGGAATGGCCATGTCTAGGAGAGTACCAGGGTCACACAGCAAGTATTTGTCGAACTTGAACCCAGGTCTTCCTAATTTGGGAGCCAGCTCTCTATCAACCATGCCACACTCTCTTGAAAACTATCTGATATATGTCAGTCAACGAGGATTTAATAAGTACCTACTATGTGCCAGGCACTGTGTTAAGCTCTGGTGCTTTCACAAAATTATCTCATTTGAGATGTCTCATTATCTCAATGTTCTCTCTGCTGGAAGATGTCACCCTGTATCTTTATGAGGAGGTTGCTTAGGGGGCTTCTCCTAATTCAGAACAGAGCTCAGACAATTGAGGAGGAATTCATCAAGAGGAAGGAGGAAAGCTGACTTACTCTATGTAAGCTCAGCAGACAGGAACTAGGACCAGTGTGTGGAAGGTTCACAGAAACAGATTTCAGCTCAGTAGAAAAGGAAGAATGTTCTAATGATCAAAACCATCCAATCATAGATGAAAAGTCTGCCTTAGGGAAATTATGAGCTCCTTTGTAGGGGTAGTGCTCTAGTAAAGGTTGGATAGCTGTGTGTTGGATTTTCTGTAGGGGGTTCCTATGTTAGTGGGAAGAGAGACCATGGGACAGCTAAGGTCCATTCTAAGGTGGCCATGTACTGAGTACCTGCCATGTACAAACCTCTGTACTGTATCTATGAAGGTACAAAGGAGCAAAAGATATGGTAATTGTCTTCAAGGGGCTTACTGCTGCATGAAATTTTAAAAAGATATTGTGTGATGTTGATGTACATGCATACAATCAGCCACAGGACCTTGCCTCTGGTCATCACTAAGTGTAACTGGAGGTGTAAATGGAGCTGGCCACAACGCACCCTCCCTTGGATCCTTTTCACATGCCCACCTCCAGCTGCAGGTGGCTCTACTCTGACATCTTTCCCTCCTCCAAGACCTCCCTTGATGTCCATTTAGCCAAATTTGACCTGGATATAGTAGGCAGTGGGAGACACAGTCTGATTTGGTCTGGCAAGGAATGATGAGATCTCATGGAATATCCCATGGAGATAATCTAATTTCATCATTTCCCAGTGTTTGGGGGAGAGGGAAGCATAGTGGCAGAGAAGGTGAAGACCCCCAAATGAGGCAGTCATTAAAACACAAGTTATGGACAAACCCATTTCCTTCCCTTCTTCCCCATCCATCTTGCCTGAAGCAAAGGAGCAGAGAACTGTGGCTTAACTCCTTTCCAGTGGGTCAAGAGGAGTAGGTACTTGAGCCACAGGTGGCCTTGGAATAGCTTCCTTAGCAGCCCAGCTTCAACCCTTTCCTTTTCCCCCATTCACCCTGTCTGCACTGTGTTTGCTCAGAGGGAGCTAGGAAGGAGTTTTTGAATTGTGAAATCTGTATAGATATTTTGCATTCTTTGACAGGAACAATGATGCTATTAATGAGAACCGACTTGTGCTGAGTTGCTGGGCACGCTGGTCTCATGTGATTTTTCTATAGTCTGTCCCAGTGCCATGAATGGTTCCATAGAACTAACTAACAAATAGTCTGTCTGACTCCCCCAGGGGAACTGTGAGCTATTGGGTTCCTCATGGTTATCTGGAGCCCTTTGAAGGCAGGGACTGTCTTTTGCCTCTTTTTGTATCTCCAGTGCTCAGCAACGTGCCTGACATATAGTAGGCACTTCTTAATTGCTTTTTGATTGATTGATAGTAGAGGATCCTTAAAGCAGATGCAGAATTGCAAATGAGAGGATGGTTCTTCATTGCCCTGACCTTCCTTCCCCTCCCACATTATCTGTTGTTGTCCCATATGATCATAAACATAGAGCTCAAAGAGACCTTGTAGATCCATTCAGACCAAAGCCGCTTGACATATTTTGTTGTCATAGACCCACTTGACAATCTGGTGAAGCCTATGGAGCCCTTCACAGAATAATACTTTTAAATGCATAAAATAAAATATATAGAACTGCAAAAGAAAATAAATATACTGAAATACAGTTATCAAAACATATTTTTTTAAAGTTCATGGATTCTAGGTTAATAACCCATGAGATCCATCCCTTTATTCCACAAGTAAGAAAGTTGAGTTCCTATTGCTTCTAGGATCAAAACCAAATTCCTCTGTTTGCCATTTAAAGCCCTTCACAATGGTCCCCTTGCTGTTTTTCCAGTCTTTTTACACGTTACTCCCCTCCACGCACTGTTTGATCCAGCTTTCTTGCTGTTCTTCTAATAGGATGCTCAGTCCCCTGGCTCAGTGCCTTTCTAGAGGCTGCCTCCCTTGCCTGCAGTGCTGGATCCTTGTCTCCACTTCTGAGAATTCTTTTCTCCTTTCATGACTCAGCTCAAACTCAAGCTTCTATAGGAGGCCTCTCACCTCTCACTCCAGGCTGCTGGTGCTGTGCTATCTAAGGCTACCTTTCATCTGCTCTGACTCGCAGCTCAATCCTTGTAAATGTATCATCTCCCCATTAGAATGTGAGAGCATTAGCTTAGAAGGTTCTGTGCATCTGAAAAAAAATACTTTTTCAGTTATTCCTTCATTTGTACTCTGTATATCTTGTTTTCATTATTTTATCCTTGCTATTTCCCTCATTAGAGTATAAGGTTCTTGAAGGCAGGGACTATTTTTGCTTTATTTTTTTCTTTGTCTCCCCAGTTAGCTTAGTGGCTGGCACATAGTAGATACTTGCATAGTGACTGGTGCATAGTAGGTATTTGATAAATACTCACTGATTGATTGACCAAGGTCACACAGTAAGTGCCAGAGCTAAGACTTGAACCCTGGTTGTCCAATGCCAAATCTAACAGACCTTTCAAAGTGAAAGGTCTCCTCATCAGTAGTCCTTTTGGCTAAGCCAGTAGCCAGAGTAAAGACATAGAGCCAGGACTGCTGGGCTGGCAGCTTCTCCAAGGCACAGACCAGACTTTTTTTCTGCTTTTATATCTGGGCTAGAACAGTGCAGTAGGTGCTTAATAAATACCTGGCAACTTATCTTGAGCCTAGAGCTGATATCGTTAATCAGCTAACATGGGAGCCGGAGTCAAAAAAAAAAAAAAAGAACAAATATTGAAAAGGGAACGATTAGGATGTAAGAGTTCTGTAAGGGACGTTAGAAAAGTGATAACTGGAAGAGTCCTTAAAGGTCCTCTAGGCTCATTTTCCTGGTGGAGAAAGTGGGGCCCAGGGGCAGAGAGTGGTTTGGTTTCAGTTGTACAGTGAATTATTAAAAGGTCTGGGAGGAGGCCCTAGATCTCCAGACTCAGAATCATACATTATGAGTTGAATGAGACCTGAAAGACCGTAGCCTAACTCCCTTATTTTACGGATGAGGAAACAAAGATACTCAGAGATTGTGATTTGCTCACAGTTATGTAGTATATCACACAGTAGTGAGAGCTTTGAACTTGGAGTCAGGAAACCTATAGTCAAATCTTGGTTATGACCATATATTAGCTTTCTGACCTGCTGCCAGCTTCAGTGTCCTCTCATGTAAAGTGGGGCTACACCATTCACTTTACAGGGACATGGTGAGGAAAGCATTTTGTTAGCCTGTCAATGCTATATCTAAATGAGTTAATATTGATAAGTAACAGATCCAAGGTCCAAGTCCAAGCTTCTTGACTTTCAGGTCAATTTTATTTTCCCTCCACCTACTATATTCCCAGTACTTAAGGCGAAGATTTACAACCAAGCCATCTCTCTATTAGCAAAACTGAGAGTATGTGTCGTGCAGGCAGTGGACCAAGGGCTTCACAGTACCTACACTACACTTGGGATAGTGTAGATCTGTGGGGGGAATGTGATACATCTCATGGCATGAGGAAGTGTTCAGGTTGTTGTCTCTTTCCTCCATGGTCTTCTGCCTTCATCTGGAGACACTTGGCATAGAGGTAGCCTAATGTAATGGATAGAAAGAGACCTGGATTAGGAATCAGGATACCTGGGTTCATGTTCCAGACCTACCATTTGCTACTTATGAGACTTTGGGCAAACCACTTTCTATTTCCAAGCCTTGGTTTTCTCATCTGTAAAATGGGAATAATAATACTTGTAACACCTGCCTAGAGAATTAATGAGACTATATATGGTGCTTTACAAGCTTTTAAGATCCCTATTAATGTAAGCTAGTATATTTTATAAATGAACCTATAATCTAAACAGTGTAGAGACCTCAAATATGGAGCTTTCACTACCAAATGCAGACCTGGTACCTTCTTTTCAACTTACAGTCTTAGAGAATTGCTGTTAATTATTAATTATTATCAATTAATGTCAAATGTTAGGACCCAGAAGGGAATTTCTCCTCTTCTGCTTGGGTGCTAAGCAGGAGAAGCTGACAGGGTCGTCAAAACCAGGTTCTTAGAAAGAACATGGAGAATCCGCAATCATGGCGGCCTCAGCTGGGAGATTTCTGCCCTAGTCTTCCAGGTGTTTTCTGGGGTGGTGTATTTAGCAATATGCATGCCACTAGGCTGGCCCCAGGAGGCCTGACTGTATGAAAGCTATTCATTATAATTCTGTTTGAATTCTTGTTAGAGGTTTATGACCTGTCTGGGATCCAATACCCAGTAACCCATAAATATAAAGTAGCTATGAAATTTCTGCTTTTCCTCAGCCAACCTGGCAGGGAGTGGCCCCTTAGCACAGAGCTTCCTTGATGTACTTCCATTGGCATTCTTGGGATGGGGCCCCGTGCAGAGTGACCATCTGTCGTTAACCCTTTGACTATGGGGTCCCAAGGAGTCACTGGCAGAGGTGAATGGAAAGAGACAGTCAGAAAACTTGTTTCTAAGATGTGACTGGGAGTAATAATAGAGAAAGCAACCATCTCTACCCTAGAAGTCCCATGAGTGCAGAGCAGATGCTTCTGGGCTATTCAGAGCTTTCAGAATCAGAGGAAATTGTTTCCCTCAGAGCAGGCAAGGAGAAATATTCTTTGGCGAGCAACAGCGTGTTCCCCTTTTCCATATTATGTCTCAAGCTCCAGGACCATGTGCCTTTTTCTTGCAAGCATCCTCATACTGTGCCTTAGAGCATCCACAGAATTCAGACTTTCAAAAGAAAGGCCATTGTGTTCATCAGAATTCTTAAGTCTTTTCAACCAGTGGGTTTTTTTTTTATAATTTTGTTGTTATTATAGAAATTGTTCTCCAGGTTCTGCCCATTTTATGTCAATTCATAACAAATCTTTCCAGGTTTGCCTAAAACTGTCTTTTTTCTTCCTATCTTAGAGCATTCCATTCCATTCTCATACCATAATTTGTTCAGCCATTCCCCACTTTATGGGATACCATCGTAGTCAGCAGTTTTTTGTCACTACAAAAAGCTGCAATACATATTTTTGTGCTTGTGCATATATGTCCTTTCTCTCCTTCTTTGATCTTCTTGGTGGTATAAGTTTAATAATAGTATGGGTAAGTCAGAGGGAACATCATATATTTGCAGGATATCTGAATGGGAAGAGACCCCAGAAGACATCTAGTTAATCTCCTCATTCTTAAGAGGACAAGTCAGACCACCAGTAAGTGGTAGAGCTCACATGCAAGTCCAAGATCACAAAGTTAGTAAGTGTCTGAGCTAGCATTTGAATTCAGATCTTCCTCCTTCCAAGTCCAGTGCCGTATCCACTACACCAGGCAGCTTCTCTATGCTCTCTTGTGTTACTTACAAATAATGGTGTCTCTGCACTTGTTTCTGGCATAAATGAATAGTGTTCTAATTGTTGTTGTTTAGTGATGTTTGACTCTTTGTCATCCCATTTGTTGTTTTCTTAGCAAAGATATCCAGCTCATTTTATAGATGAGGAAACTGAGACAAAACGAGGTTAAATGACTTGCCCAGGATCACACAGCTAGGAATTGTCTGAGGCTGGATTTGAACTCAGATCTTACTGATGGCAGACCTACTGTTCTACTTAGTGCCACTAGCTGCCCCGTGTGCCAGTGTCACCAAATAAAATCTAACCGTGAAGTCCTTTGTTTTGGTTCCTTCATAGCAGTACTATTCTTCTGTTTCTGGGCATTGAGGGGGGATGATTAGCTTCCTAGAAAGTGGCAGTAGGTAAAGGAGGATGTCTGAATTGTCCTGGGCCTTCTAAAGTGGGGAGGAGTTATAGAAAGCCTCTGTTCCAAATAAAAGGAAATAAGTGTAGCCCATCCTGGAGTACACTAGCATTGAAGGTGGAGTTGCTGATTCATCTCATGCTGTTCCATCAAGTGCCATCTAATTCAGTGAATAAACCAGGACTAATACTACATTTGCCTGTAGTAGGCATTTGATAAATATGTGTTGAATTAAACTAAATTAATTTAATGTGAAAGAATTTGCATTTCTAGGAGAGAAAAGGTGGAGAAATACAAATTCTTTTCAAAACTTTTTCTCCCTCCCCCACCCCCACACATGCCCAGTGCCCAGCGCAGTCCTCTTGCTTTACAAACATCCATTGAATGTCGAATGTTCTTTCTGTATTTGGCAACAATTTTATGCCCTCTTAAAATCTCCCTTTGGATCATGAAGAGTTAATCAAATGGTTGGTTACTTAAGGTTCTTCTAATTAATCTGCTGATAACCATACAACAGTACAATGTATCAGAGCAGGTAACTTCTTTTTCCAAATGGGTGCAAATAAGTATCACTCACTTCTTGCCAAAAATTTGGCAGATTAAGAAGCAGGTCTTAGTATGTTTTAAAATTCATTCTGCAAAAGAAGTCATCCGCTGAAAACTGAATTGTGTTGGCCCTCTACCCCCCATCCCCCATTCTCTCTACCCCTAAAGCCATCTTTGCAAAATTCCATCAAACCTCATCTTCCAGTCTCCTTCAAAGGAGAAAGCAAAGGGTCTACTGGAAAGGGAATCAGATACCCGAGCTTCTAAGTGCTGTCTGTCTGTATGACTTTTTTCAAGTCCCTTACTGGGCTTTCTGTCCCCATCCTTTTCCCCCCTAAAATGGGAATAAACTTTGAATTCTGGCCCATAGGGCAGGCATTCTTAGAACACAGAGTAATTTTACCACGACAGTTGAAATTTAAAGGAACACCAACAATTATTATGTGTTCCCTTTCAATAATGAGAAGAAGAAAGGTTTGCAAAGATAGTAAAAGTTCTCAGATTTCCAGATTTTGATCAGCTTTCTTGGCTTGGTCTGTGTACATTCAGTTTCTTTATCCAGGTGCGGGATTTCTTGATTTCTCACTTAGTAGCAACAAGGACACACAGAAATGGGAACAAAGTCCTAATGGGACAGCTTCTTCTCATTGCTTCCAGGCTATCTTTCCCCCTTCTCCTTTGAATTGTATTAGATCAGAGGTATCATACTCAACTAGAAAAGGAGGCCAATAAACCCTTTATAAGGATCCCTTAGAAAACCATGTATTAGTGTTATCTATGTTCTATTGCATTTTTATTCATTTTGTGAAATATTTTCTAATTATATTTTTATGTGGTCTGGGCAGCATTCAGGAGTGTTGAGTCCCTCAGGTTGCTGTGTTTGACACCTCTGTGTTAGAAGACTTTGCTGCCCTGGCCACCCGCCAAAACCCATCCCTGGGGTAGGCAGAGGGTGTGCAGCTCACAGAAACCCTGGCATTCCATCCTCCAGTTGGCTCAAAAAGTTGAACCAGCTGGAGCGAGGGAGGCTAGAGTGGGACAAACCCTCCTCTCTCCAGCAGTCCTGCTGTCCGCCAATAATTACTGTTCAGTAAACTAGAGACACTTGGAGAATTCAGCTAAGGGAAAAGAAAAAAAAACACAGCACCATTTTTTAAACAGCCCAACACATGCCCAAATTCACTTTATTTCCTTCTTAAAAAAAATGTTTCTCATAGGGCCTGATGGGATTTATCGGACTGGTTGGAGAGCCAGGAATCATCGGAGAGAAGGTAGGTTGTATTTTTAAAAATAAATAAAGGAGCCCTGCACATTTTGGGGGTGGGGGAAGGTGATGGAAGCTGCTGTTTTAGGAATTTAAAACCCTGTCTCAGTTTACTCTTAGCTCTGTTGTTCCTTGTCCAAGGACCTGAACAAGCTCTGTTGCCAGAAGTTGCAACTTGGCATTTGGGGGCTAGGGACTGAGCTGTCAAAGGACCATTGTCTGCTGTTCTCCATGGCTGCCTTGCATTTGTTTCCTGGCTTCCATTCCTTTTAGTGCATAACTATCCCTCCCTTCAGGACCACTTGGCTTCCCCTCCATATATCAGGTCTCTCTTTACTTTCTCTTACCTGCCCACTGTGATTTCTCAGGGCTATCCAGAACCCTGAGGGCTGGTTAATAGGACCAGAGTGGCACAGCCACATGGGCCTCAGTATGGACTCTTTAGATGTGTCCATCCATTTGACTACATAATAGTGCATTAGGTGATGGATTTGGGAAGTGATCCACATGTCTTGAGTGGATTTGCTTTTTCTCTGAAAATACTTTATTGAGTATAAAGCTAAAAGAGATGGCCATTTCCATTTCCTGATCCCTCAAGGAGAGAGAATTTTATTTCACTTTAGCCCACCAGAAATCTATTTGGGAATGTGATACATTGGTAATAATAATAACTAACATTTATGTAGCACTTACTACAAAACACTTTACAATTATTATAGCTCATCTGAGCCTCTCAATAACCTTGAGAGCTAGGTGCTGTTATTAACCCTATTTTACCGATGAAGAGACTAAAGCAAACAGGTTAAATGACATTACAGATTGTCACTCCCACCTCCCAACCCAATACACATAAAGTATATCTTATGTAGATACGGTATAGACACAACCTGGTTCTCCAGAGGTCACAACAGCCAGGGTAGTACCTGCTAAGCACAGAGCTTGGTTCTTGAGTAGATCTATCTTCTCTGTGGATTCAGGATGCTTCTCCATGGGCAGGGCCACTTCCAGAGAGGTACCCCTAATGTTAGAGATGACCATCCAAACAGAGGCTTAGCTAGACCCAGGGACAAAATCTTGGACCCCGAGTGAACGCTAAGATTGTAATGAACTTATTGAAAACAAGGTCAGTCTGTGAATGCCCCTTGTAGGCAGAGTCCACATCTTACACACCAACATCCCACCCTGCACAAGGCTCAGTCCAAAATAAATGTTCAGTGTAACTGCCCATTTGTTGAGCACCTGATCCATCGATCAACTCCTCAGAATCCAGTTCTTGTTCAGGCAACCAGGGAGTTGGGGTGTATTAGTAGAAGAGTGAAGGGATGGGAAGGGTGGGAAGGGAAGGAAATGCCTTCTGTTGACACATCGACATCTGTAGGTCCAACCTAGCCCAAGCCAAACTTAAACCAGAACCAAATGGTACCAAATAGGAATCAAAAGGAACAATATAATTAGCAGTTCCTTAATCAGAACCATCTCTGCTGAAGGAAAACCCTCACTTGTGTGTGGGAGGTGATTTCAGAGGGCTGGCCACCTGGAGATTCTGGCCCTGTCTAGGTTTACATGTTGTTCAGCAAACATTTTGGAGCCCCCGAAGGATGGTACCAGACTAAGCTTTTGGGGAGCTCTCAGAGAACTTGTCATCTAAGGCTACACAGATAACGACAGAAGGTAGATCGCAGTAAGGAGGGGCACAAACAATGCTTTGAGAATTCTGCAGAGGAGAGATTTTGCTGGCTGAAATAATCAAGGAAGACTCATGGAAGAGCTAGTATTGGAAGGTTGAGTAGGAGTTTAACAGGAAATGAAAGAGGAAACATTCCAGGCAAAGGGAATAGCTTGAATAAGGTATGAGACAGCATTTTCAGGAAAAAATGAGTAATAATAATGACAGGAGCTGAAGGGCTGAATGTATTCATATCATTTCATTTGATCTTTACAACAACCTTATGCTGTTAGTAGTTCAAGAATTATCATCCCCATTCTACAGATGAGGTGAAATTACCAGCCCGGAGTACCCCAGCAAGCACCTTATAGATCCAGCATTCAAAGTCAGGCCTTCGGAATACATATTAGGTGTCTTCCCTCTAGCCCACAGTTGTTTCCTGCTGGTTGGAGCACAGGGTATATAGAGACTGGATTTAGATTGTGAAGGGCCTTGGATGCAATCTTTATCCAGGCATGTTGAATGGTAAAGGGGAGGGAAGGCGTCAGAGGTTGTGTGAATAGATTGGGACTAGGGAATTTTGTTGTTCAAGGATTCCTAGACAAAGTGAAATGTTATATAAAAGAGGGAGATGGTGACATGGCAATGGGCAGGAAGGAAGAAGATTGTTCCATGCCATCAATGGGAACTTTATCCCACTAATCTCATCCCAATCCTGTATCTCAGTTGGGAATAGATACATCTGTGGCTGATGACTGATGCCAGACATGACTAGGTGATGTCCATATAGACAGGAGCGGTTAAACCCCAGGACAGCAGACATTCAGAAATATGGCAGTTCCCATAACAATCCTCGCTCTATATGCTAATGATAGTAATGATAACTAACATTTATATCACACTTTAAACACTTATTACACTTGATTCTCATATCAGCTCTGTGAGGTAGGTGCTATTAGTATCCTCGTTTTACAGATGAGGAAACTGGGGCTGAGAGAGGTTAAGTGACTTGCCCAGGGTTACACAATTTTTAAGTATTTGAGATGAACTCTGAGAATACCTTGTGTCCTTTAAGACTCAGCTTAAGTGTCACTTTCTAACCCCTAGCCTGCCTTCCCCTCCCCTCAAAATCACCCTTGCATTTATTTTGTGCTTAGATCATGTATAGTGAGATATTTGCAGGAAATACCAAAGGAATGTTCCTTGAGGGCAGAGACTATTTCCCTTTTGTTTTTGACCTTCCCAGCCTCGCAGAATGCCTGGTACATAAGAGGTGCTTAATAAATGCTTATTGATCACTTAATTCCCATGCACTCATTGATGTTTCTCCTTTACTGAAGGGTGGCCGAGGTGCAATGGGACCACCAGGTGCTCCTGGAGCCAAGGGGTCGATGGTAAGGAGTAAGTCTGCATTCCCTAACTCTATCTCCACTCTCTCTTTTCCTAAAGTGCAGGTCTGATCATGCCATTCCCCTTCTCTATGAACTCCAGTGGCTCCCTATTGCTGCTAATAGCAAATAGAAGTTTCTCTGTTTAGCTTTTAAAGCCCTTCATGACCTAGCCCTGACCCAGTTTTCTAGCCTTATTATTCATTACTCATTCCTACATTCTCAGCTCCAGCAAAGCTGGCCTTCCTATGGTTCTCACTCCATTGGTGGTCCTTGGTGGTCCCCCATGTTTGGTATTCTTTCTCACCTCACTTCTACCCCTTGGTTTCCTTCAGATTTCTGCTCAAACCTTGACCCTTTTCCTGGTCTTTCCCAGCTGCTAATGCTCTCACCTTCCAAATTTACCTCATACTGATTTTGTGAATAGTTTTTGTTTGCCTGTATATCACAGGTTATATCATCCAATAGAATGTAAGCTCCTTGAGGTCCAGGACTGCTTTGTTTTTGTTTTTGGCTCCCCCTGAGCTCCAGTCTGATATTTTCACCTACAAAGTAATTGCTGAATAAAGGCTTGTTGTTTCATCGATTGTCTCTGGCATGGTAGTTCTCCTTTCATCCCATTTCCTTCTCTTTGCCTTCTTCTCCTCATAGCTCAACTAGATGCTCCAAGATCCTTCCATTCATCCTTCCCATCATTAAGGAGGAGAGTGCTTAGGGTTCCCAAGGATCTGGCCTCTTGGTCCATGACCTTGATGCTCCCTTAGCTACAGATAGGGCAGGGCTTAAAGTAAGAAGTTGTATTTCTATGAGCTCATCACAATTATTCCCCCCACCCCTCTTTCTAGGGTCATCCTGGAACAGCAGGTGGAGTCGGAGATCCTGGAGACCCCGGGCCCCCAGTAAGTATTATCCCAAGAGTAATCCCTGAGCAAGGACTCACTTGGGAACACTGTCTCTCCAGTCAGAGGGCTTGAGGTCACATCCCACATTCTCTGATGTCTGCCACTTTATTTCCCTATCCTCAGCTTCCTAATCTGTACAGTGAAGGAGTTGAATTAAGGGATAAAGTTGGATGGATAGGTTTGGTCCAGATTATGGGAGACCTTGAAAGGCCAGATTGTATTTGGTACTAAAGCGAAAATGAAGTCACTGAAGATTTGAAATGAATTTTTAAAATAGGGAAGGGAAGGGTGAAGACTCACAGAACTGGTTAGAGAAACATCTTCCACCATTCACAGCAGAGATAGGAAATTGGGTGGAGATGCAGATTGTGTGTATATGTAGTTACACATACGTATGCATGGATGTATATTATGGATATATATAATTTTGCTTTTATGAATATCTTTCATTTTAACATTACATTCTTTTCATTTTCATTTCATTGGCCCCTCCCCTTTCCTCCCTAGTAAGCCATTCCTCGTAGCAAAACTTTAAATAGAAGACAGTTCAGCAAAACCAATTAAGTCTGACAGTGTATGTAATACACTTCCTCTTCAAAGAAAGTCCATTTTCGCCTCTCTCCTAGGACCAAGCTTAGCTATTATTAATTACAAAGTGTTCAATTTGTTCTTTCCATTTCCATTGTCATCACTGTGTGTAATTTTCCTGCTTTTCTCTGCGTCGTTTCACATCTTTCCTTCACTTATTGTGCTTTATTCTTTGTGTTTATCTCTTACAGCACTCATACCCCATGACATTCAAGTGCTGGAGTTTGTACACATACCCTTTTCTAAACAATAGCCACCTACTTTGTTTCTAGTTCTTTGCTATCACAAGAAGTCCTACTAGGAATATTTTGTCATCTTTCTTTCTGTCTTTGAACTTGTTGGGGTATATACTTAGCAGTGAGATCTCTGGGTCAAAGGGTATGGACATTTTATTTTTTAAACATAACTCTAAATTGCTTTTCAGATTGCTTGGAAACCTTCGACCTAGAAGCCACATGTGGCCTTCTAGGTCCTCAAGTGTGACCCTTAATCCAGTCAAAGGACTGCACTTGAGGATCTAGAGGGTCACATGTGGCCTTGAGGCCACAGGTTCCCACCTCTGGCTTGAACCAATTTATAGGTCCACCTATAGTATATGAGTATGCCTGTCTTCCCATATGAAACACAGATTTAGGAGGAAAGAAGACAGGTTTTGTTTTGGATTTGTGGAATTTGAAACATTAGAAGTACATTCAGGTGAAGGTGTCCAGTAAGCAGTTGGAGATGTGGGACTGAAAATCAAGGGAGAACATAGGGCTGAAGATACAGATCTGGGAGTCATTTCATAGTCATTGTTGAGTGTTCCCTCTCTTGAGTCCCATAATTAATCAATCTCTTCAATTTTTCCTCGCAGTCTCTGTCCCATGTAATTCATTTCTGTCACTAACACTCTGGTTCATGACATTATTACCACTTGTCTAATCTGGTTCAGTAGCCTCCTACCTAACTCATGAGATTGCTTTGAGCAAAGTGCTTTATAAACTGGAAAACATGATGTAAGTAAGCATGGTGGTAGTGGAGATGAAGCTGATGAGGAGAGCCCCACCCTGCCCCTTGCAAATTCCATGATCCACACTGATAGTTCTTCTCTATATGCTTGCATTGATCTTTGGCAAGGGACCCCAGTGCTCCCAGGACCAGATGTTGATTTGAGCTGGGTATCAGGAGGCCGAATCTGGCTAACTGGACTCCCATTGCTCGAGAATTGCTTAATGAAAAACAAGCATCTTGTCACTGCCATCTGCTGACAGTTCCACACATATTCTATCAATTATCTCTTTCCAGGCAGAAGGAATACCCTGTCCTTGATTTATGTGTATCTCCAAGGGGAAATCTCTCCTGTTGGATGAGAAGGGGCCAGTCCCAGCCAACAAATCAGATAAAAACTTTTCCCTATTCTGCAGGAATTGAGTAATAATAATTGTTATGGTAGTAGTTGCCATGGAAATAAGCCAGAAAAAAATAAGAGACTCAGTTATAGGGTAGAGAAAGGACAGAGAGGTAGTATGGTCCAGTCATAGAATGCTGGTTCAAAAATGGGAACCGAGTTCAAATCCTTATATTACTACTGGTCTACTGTGTGACTCAAACTCCCCCCACCTTTGCTTCCTCCCTGGTAAATTTATTCCTGCCTCCCAGGGGAAGACAGATATTCCAGAGAACTGGGGTTTTCACTATAGACAGCAAGATGCCACCCACCCACCCTTTTGACATAACCCATTCCCTCCTAGGGGTGATCCTGAGGGAGCCAGAGGGTAAGTGCCTTTCACATGATAATAAGTCACATTTCTACAGCCCTGTAAGGGTTACAGAGTGCTTTCCTCACCCTGTGCAGTAGGTCACATGAGCTTTTTTACCCCCCATTTTGCATAAGAGAAAACTGAGGCTCATGGGAGGTAAAAATGGTCACATTCTCATATAGCTAGTATCGAGGAAGATTTGAACTGAAGATTTCATTCTGGACGTTGAGTGTTCTTTTCAGTAGTTAAAGGAACCCAGGATCCTTAACTCTTAGTCTATATCTCAAGCCACAAGTTCCACCATCACCTTTCTGCCAGGGAACATCTACCCTACTGTATGCCATCTTTTGGGTGGAAGGGCTGAAGAGGCGATCAGGCTGCTTCTATCCTGCCAGTCAAATCACTTTTCAAGCAGGCAGCATGAAACACATTCTGTTTCTGCCTCAGGGAACCAGTCATGTGCCTAGGTCAGTCAGCACAGGCCGGGGCCAAATTGGGACTTATGGAGCCCCCAGCACAAAGGGGCTTTAAGGTTTCTGCCAGTAGGGCTGAGCTGCCTGTGCCAAGTGGCAAGGAGAAGAGACTGTTTCTAGCCTCCCCATGGGCACCCACAGAGCTGGCTGGATGCCTTGCTCTTCATCTTGGCCATATATACCCCTCCTCCCCCAACACTGGTCATACCTTTGCTGTAGTCACTCCTTGGCTACAGCTCAACTCCCTTGTGGCCTTCACCCTTCAAGGTGAGGCAGCTGATCAGTTTCAATGAAGAAGCATTTCCTTGGGTACTCATTGTGTATCTGGTCCTGTGCTAAATGCATGAAGACATGGTCCCTGCCCTCAAGGAACTTATCCCATCCAGTGGGGAGACAATACTAACACTATGGAATCAGGGATAAATTGTTTGGTTCAGATTCTGAATTCAGAGAAGGAAATTAATTAGATCAGGAAAGGTCAGAGCATTTAGAACTGGAAAAGAGAGATCATCCAGTCCAGGGATCCTTAACCTGGGGTTGGTGAACTTGTTTGTTTTTTTTTTTTTTTTGAACTTGTTTTTTTAAAAAATATTTTGATAATTGTGTTTCAATTATCAGTATGTTTTGTAATCCCATGTATTTTATGCTATGCATGTAAAACATTATCCTGAGAAAGGAGGGGGCTATAGCTTAACCAGATTGCCATAGGGATCAATGACACAAAACAGGTTACAGGAGTGTGCTGGTAAATGGTTAACCATTTACCTCATTGATTGGGGGGGGGGGGAAGAATATGTGCATGACACACTTCTAAATTTAATCTGCACTATTAAAATTTTTTCCTGCACTTCCTTAAATCTGGATAATCTGCAGAACAATACCTCAAACCTTATTTGGAGCACTTTCTGATTTTCCAGGTGTAAATTCTCATGCTGAAAATTTAGTAACCAGCTCTCTTAAGCCCATATGAGCTAGCTCCGGTCACCACACGTGTTAGTACAATCCCTCTATTTTATAAATGAGAAGACGATGGCTTGCAGAGGTGAAGCAATTTGCCTGGGAACATTTAAGCAATGAGTAAGAGAGCTGAGATTTAAACCTGGTGCTATAGTTCCAGGTTCAAATCTCTTTCTGCTGTACCAGAGGAGGGAGCTGAGCTGGGCTTTGATAGATAGATGGGACTCAGAGGATTCTGATTTCTCAGAATTCAGAGAGGAGAAAGGAGGTAGTTTTAAGCAAGAAAAACTAAAATGAACCAAGGAATATAAAGTTCCTCCTGGAGGATTCAATAGAATCCCTAGAGTTGTCAGTAGAATATAACCTCATTGAGGGCAGGAACTATATTATTTTTGTTTTTGTGTCACCAGCACCTGGCACATAGCACATAGTAAATGCTTGCTAGTTGATTGATTGATAAGCCTGGATGGGTGCAGATTAGCCTAGAATGCCCAGTAGAATAGTTCAGAGTTATAAACCAAAAGACACAAGACATTGGCAGACCAGATGAGAATTTGGAATGCAGGCAGAGGTCAGGAAGACAGACCCAGAGAGGAGGGCTGGTATTAAGCTCCATTGATTGTCTGGGTCTTTGCACCTACTTATCAAGAGAGTGCTGACCAATTGCCACAGTGGAAGGGCAGGGTCAGGCTGGAGGAAAGCTGCATGTGAACCAGAATCCACACCTGGTCCAGGAACTCAGGAAGCCAAGTCAGTCTTGACACTACAAATCAAGTTAGTCCAACCTTCTATCTCAGCAAGTTGACTGGGAATAGGGCCAGCTTGAGGAATTCAGTCAGAGGGAAGGGTCACCTTGGCAGCTGGAGATGCTGTCTCAGGATGGATTCCTGGGTCCCTTTCCAACTCCCGGGACAAGGCTCTTAGCCATTCTTTGAAAAAACCTCTTTTGTACTTTTATTTTTAAAAATATATTTATTAGTTATTTATTTTTAACATTCTTTTCTTTTTAAATTTGGAGTTCCAGAGTCTCTCCCTCCCTCTCACCCCTCCCCCCCAAAAAGACAAACAATATGGTATCAATTAAACATGTGAAATCATGCAAAAATTTCCATATTAGCTATATTGAAAAAAAAGTGATAAAAGTATTCTTCAATTTTCATTCAGAGTTTATCAGTTTTCCCTCTGGCAGTGGATGGCATTTTTTCATCATGAGCCCTTTGGAGCTGTCTGAGGTGACAGATCAGAGTAGCCAAGACTTTCACAGCTGATCATTATTACATTACTGTTGTCACCATGCACAGTGATCTCCTGGTTCTTCTCACTTCACTTAGCATCAGTTCATATAGGTCTTGCCATGTTTTTTTTCTGAAATTACCCCTCTCATAGTTTATTATAACACAATAGTAATCCATTATAATCAGATGTCACAACTTATTCAACGATTCACCAATTGATAGGCACCCCCTAAATTTGCAATTCTTTGCCCCCACAAAAAGAGCTACTATAAATATTTTTGTACAATTAGGTCCTTTTTCTTTGATTTCTTTGGGGTACAGACCTAGTAGTGGTTTGGTTGGACCAAAGGGTATGCACAATTTTATAGCCCTTTGGGTTCTGGATTGTTCTTCAGAATGGTTGGACCCGTTCACTACTCCACCAACAGTTCATTAATGTATCTATTTTCCCTCATCTCCTCCAGCATTTGTCATTTTTGATAGGTGTGAAGTGGTGACTCAGAGTTGTTTAATTTGTCTTTCTCTAATCAGTACTGATTTAGAGCATTTTTTCATATTCCTAATATAGCTTTGATTACTTCATCTGAAAATTGCCTGTCCGTCTCCTTTGACTATTTATCAATTGGGGAATGATTCTTATTTTTATAAGTTTTACTCAGTTCACTATATATTTGAGAATATATTTCTCTTTATCAGAGAAAGTTGCTGTAATTTTTTGATATTACTTCATTGTATGTGGTACTTTTTAGCAAAATGTAGTTTCCCTAATTATCTCTTTCAATTAAGTCTATTTTTGCTTTTGCTTTTGCTTTGTCTGAGATCATTACCGCTACCTCTGCCCTCTTCACTTCAATTGAAGCATAGTAGACTGCTCCAGCCCTTCGTTTCAACTTTGTGTGTCTTTCTGTTCCAAATGTGTCTCTTGTATACAACAAATTGTTGGATTCTGTTTTCCAATCCATTCTGCTATTCACTTCCATTCTATGGGCTAACTTATCCCATTCACATTCAGTTATGATCACTAACTGTGCATTTCCCTCCATCCTATTTTCCTCTCTCTCTCTCTCTCATCCCTTCTCAGAAGTCTGTTTTGCTTTTGACCATTGCCTCCCCCATCTGCCCTCCCCTTTATCATTCCCCCCTTATCTCCGTATTGGGTAAGATAGATTTCTATACCCAAATGAGTGTGTATATAGATTCTTCCTTCTTTGAACCAATTCTGATAAGAGAGAGGTTCAGGCACTGCCTGTCAACCCCTCCCTCTCATTTTCCCCTCCACTATAAAAGCTCTTCCTTGTGCACCTCCTTTATGTGAGAAAATTTGCTCCATTCTACTTCTCTCTTCCCCCTTCTCCCAGTGCATTCCTCTTTCTGTCCCCTACATTCTGTTTAGAGATCATCCCAACATAATTGATTCACACCAGTGCCTTCTGACTGTACAGACTCCTTCTAACTGCCCTAATAATGATGAAGTTCTTAGGAGTTACATGCATCCTCTTCCCATATAGGAATGTAAGCAATTTAACTCCATTGGGTCCTTGTGATTACTCTTTCCTGTATACCTTTTTATGTTTTTCTTAAGTCTTGTATTTGAAAGTCAAAATTTCTATTCAGCTCTGGTCTTTTTAGCAGGAATGCTTGGAAGTCATCTATTTTCATTTCATTTCATTAAATAACCATTTTCCCCACAAAAAATGATACTCAGTTTTGCTGAGTAGGTGATTTTTGGTTGTAATCCTAGCTCCTTTGTTTTCTGGAATATTCTCTTCCAAATCTTCTATTTCTTTAACATGGAAGCTTCTAAATCTTGTGTTATCCTGACTGTGGTGCCAGAAGATTGGAATTATTTCTTTCTGGCAGCTTGAAGCATTTTCTCTTTGACCTGGGAGCTCTTGAATTTGGTTACAATATCCCTGGCAGTTTTCATTTTGGGATCTCTTTCAGGAGGTGATTGGTGGATCCTTTCAAATTCTATTTTACCCTCTGGAAGATATCAGGGCTTTATAATTTCTTGATATATAATATCTTGGCCCTTTTTTTGATCATAGCTTTCAGGTAGTACAATAATTCCCAAATTATCTTCTCTTAATCTACTTTCTTTGTCAGTTGTTTTTCCAATGACTTTGTTTTATTATTTTTTGCAATCTCATGGAGTCATTAGCTTTCAGCTGCCCAATTCTACTCTTTAAGGAATTCTTTTCTTCAGTGAATTTTATTATTAGGCCAATTTTGTTTTTTAAGGTGATTATTTTCTTTAATATTTTTTGTATCACTTTTTACCACACAGTTAATTTTCTTGTATCACCTTTATTTCTTTTCCCAATTTTTCCTCTACCACTCTTATCTCATTCTTTAATTCTTCTAGGAATTCTTGCTGGTCTTGGGTCCAATAAGCAATTGTCTTTGGCTTTGCTTATAGCTGTTTTCACATTGCTGTCTTCTAAATTTATGTCTTGGCATTTCCTGCCACCATAGTAGCTTTTTATGATTGAGGTCCTTTTTTTTCTATTTGTTCATCTACCCAGCTTATTTCTTCACTTGAACTTTATGTTAAAGCTAGGCTGTGCTCACCTAGGGGGGTGGGAATGGGTAGGAAGACATTGTCCCAAGCTTCAATCTTTTTTTGTGCTACTGTTTTCAGAGCTAATTCTGGGTGTCTGCAGGTTTTCAGTGCTTTCAAGCTGATGTTATCCTGAGAGGTGTGGTGACTGCTCTCCTGGTCTTCTGTCCAGTGTTTACCTGGGAAAGTCTCTTACTCCTCTGCAGCTACAATTACTACTGCTCCTCCTGGCCCTGAAACTGTAACCAGCATTGCTACTCTCTTGTGACTAACCACAAGCTCTCCTCTCCACTATGGAACTGCAATCCAGAACTAAATATGGCAATAAAGTTACTAATCAGTGCCAGCTATACCCAGTGCCAACAAAGGGTCCCTTCTAATCTCTTTCTGACCAGTTATCCCACCCCCTTACCATCTCTGGACTGGGAGCTCCCAAAGCTGCTGCTGGTGCTGCTGTCATGACCTTCTTCAAAACTGGTACTCTACTGTGCTCCAGGCCTGAGCCCACCCCAGTGATACAGACGTCTCCTACAGACCTCCTAAGTTGTCTTAGGCTGGAAAAATGTCTCCCTCTGATCTTTTGTTGGCCCTGCTGCTCCAGAATTTTATTTGAGGTGTTAATTTAAAGTTGTTAGGAGGGGAATGTTGGGCAAGCCCAGTTGGGTCCCTACTCTACCATCTTGGCTCCCCCTCCCCACTTAACCCTTCTAATTCTCAGTCTTTCTAGCTATGTATTGGGCATCAGAGAGACTGGAAAGTCACAGGCCCCACAAAATGATGGGTGAATGAATTTTGAAGCACTTTGCTTAAGGAGGCATCATGCCTGAGCCTCAAGAATGAGACCTCAGGGATATGGGACCTGAGGGTCTGGGAGATCACCACGTGGAGATGAACTGCTCTCTTGCATGTGAAATCTGCAGCCTTATTAAGTCCAGCTGTGGCTCATTCTTCCCAGCTATGTGGATGCTGTAGCCAAATCCTAGCCTGTGTGCCTTTGAGGAGGCTCTAACCTGAGCTGTAATAATACTAGGAACTGGGAAGGGAACCTTTGGCTCCATCTGAGAAGGAGGCTCAGAAAGGGGAGGGAATAAGCCATGTCTTCCTTTCTATTGCCATCATCATTGATTGATTTCATTTTGAACTTTGTCTGAAAGCTGGACCCCAGGGCTCAGGGTAGGGTGGGACAGCTTCCTACCAACCACTTGCCCCTCAGAGCACCCAGGTAATGACACTTTTAGGGGCTGAGGGCATGTATTAAATAATATAGGATCATAGATCTAGATTTGAAATGAACTTCAGAAGCTATCTGGTCTAACCTCTCCTTATTGCAGATGAGGAAACTGAGGCCCAGGGAGGTAGTGATTTGTTCAGTGTCATACATGCAGTAGCCCCTGTAGTAGAAGCAGGGTTCTAATGTACTCTGACTTCAGATCAGAAATGAATTTGGGTTTAGGGTTATAGTCAGAGGCAAACTTAGGGTTACATCTTTATATTGAACCAAGCTGTCGTGTGTGCGTGTGTGTGTGTGTGTGTGATTATACAAAACTAACAAACAGTGTGACCTTAGGCCAGTCCCCTTTTCTGAGCCTGAATTTCATCATGTTTGAAATGAGGATGTAAAACTAAATCTCCAAGGGGACCTTTCTCCTCTGATTTAATTTCCCCAAGTGATTGATTATTGGATGAAAGGATAGAAGAGAAGAAGGGGAGGAAGAGAAAAGAGAGGAAGCAAGTGTGCCCACTGCCTCATTTCCTCCAGACCTGGAGCCCCATCTGTGTGACTGTGTGACTACACATACCACAGTGACTACTGTAAAGACCTGAGTGGAAGTATGAGTAACAGAACCCTTTTGGAGGCTTGGGAAGATTCCCCTGCACTCCCATCTCTCTGATTCCCAGACCGGGTGTGTTCATTTTATGAGCATAGAGAGTCTCTCTCCAGCTGCCAGCAGGGAAGCCACAGCCCCTCTCTGGTGTGTGGAAAAATAACTCCATCTGCTGCTCCCATCTTCACTCCTTCCTCGGTGCTCCCAGTGCCGAGGAAGAAGGCCATGCTGCCCAACATGAAGCAGACACCAGGCTGCTGATGGGGTCAAGGAGGGGCGGGTGGGGGTGGGGTGAAAACACAGGGCAAGCCCTGTTCTGTTAGCTTCCTTGTCTGGAGTAGATCTAGGGTAAGGAAACTAGTTTGGTCCAAAGAATCAACAGATCTGATTCCTGGATACCAGAGACAAGGCGACTGGACAAGTATCTGCCATTTTTATGGGGCTATCTACTAACCACAATACATGTCCAATTTGGAACTGGGAAATTCCAAAAGACAAGGTGAGAAGTAGGTCTGGAGTCAGCTCCTGGCTCAGCCTCTAATTTTAGGTGATGGTCTTGAGCAAAGCACTTTCTTTCTCTCAGTCTGTAAAGTGGAAATAATAATCCTTACTGGGCCTACATCATTGTAAGGAACAAATGAGATAAAGGATTTTTTAAAAAGTCATAGGAACGTAGATTTGGAATTGGACAGGACTTGAGAACTCATCAAAGTCAACTCCTTCATTTACATATGAGGAAGCTGAGACCCACAACATGCATTCATCGACTAGCCCGAGGTCACAGAGTAGTAAGTGACTGAGGAGGCATTTGAACCCAGGTCTCACTGACTGCAGGTCCAACACCTCTCCACCATTCTAGAGAGTGTGTAGTAAATGGTACCTAGGGTCACCATACATCCCCATGTGATTGATTATTGGATGAGAAAAAAGGGAGGGAAGTAGTCAATTGAGTGATATTGTCACCTGTTAACAAACTTCCAAAAATGGCTTAGACTGACCCCACTCTCTACTGACTGATTTACCTGGCTCAAACCGACCAGTAATTAGCAGCAGGTTGATGGTTACACCCAGCCTTTTGGGGATGAGTGCCGCTGATCCTGCCACAAACACCTGACATACTAGTTCACCCCATACCTCTGATTCCTTAAAGCTGAAGGTTATTGGGAAAATCCTTACCTACCTATACAAAGCAGATCATTTAATGAGTTGCTGTTTCCAAAGGATATTCTGAATCTGATGGTCAGTTAGAGGAGACAGGCACATGTCATCACTGGGCCCATGTGCTTATTTTTTCAGGATTTCGAGGGCCTGCCAGAGAATACAAGTTTATTGGCATCCACTTAGCTGTGTTGTGTAATGGTTAGAGAGCCTGCATGGAAACAAAGAGGTCATTTGGTCAGCTCTCACCTCTGATACATACTGACCCTGGGCAAGGCACTTGACCTCTTGCCTCAAGCAATCCCTAAAACTCCAAGCTGCAGAGCTGGTGATGATCTACCCTGGGAGAGCTGGTTTCCTCAATGTAAAGTTTACTATACCAAGGAAATTTCAGATCTAGACCCAAAAATCCAAATGGGGTATCCAGTCCTCTATGGCTTTCAGCACTATTTCTCTTTCTCTGGGAGACATAGTGCTGGTCCCCAGTATCCTTCTACCTCCACCCAAAGAGGACACTTTTCTGACTTCATGGTTTTCTCACTGCAGGGACCTCCTGGAACTCGTGGGCCACAGGGGATACGAGGAGCCAAAGGACGTCGGGTAAGCTCCCTCAGAGGTCTTTAGAGGCTGGATCATCTGCTGGGTTAGGAGACCCAGGGAGGCTGTGTTAAATGGGTGGGACAATGAGGAAAGGAAAGGAGAAGGCAGACAACAGATACCAATCCTGACAACCTCCAGGATCTTTGCAAAGTGACTTCTCTTCATCTGAGCTTTCTAGACAACTCCTTTTACATTCCTTTGAGGATCACTCCATCTGCCCTGCCCTGCCCTCCCCCACTGCCACGCATGGGAAGGAAAGGGGTCAGCATGCCCTTTGGTCCAGTAAACATCTTTGCCTATGTGGCCAGATGCAGAGGCCAAACCCAGGTCTGTGTGCAGTACTGAGCTCAGAAATGCCCATTTTTCTTTTCCTTCTGCACTTTGGAAAACTAGCCTGTCCAGCCAGCTGTGTACAGATGTACTCTTTGGCTTCTGTCTACTATCCTTTGCATTCTCACGTCCCCATTCAGCAGCATCACCCTGGTGTAGGGAAAGTAAGGGAGATGAGATATCAGGGTATGGCCTAGCAAATACTGAAATCGGCAGTATTAAACATATCCGTTTAAGCTTTCCTGTAAAAAGGCCTCTTTTCAAAACCCTGCGATGGGTGATAGAAGGGTTAGGAATTATTTTTTCTTTTTCCAATGCCCTTTTCCCTTCAGATGGATTTTAAGTGGATTTGGCTTTTTCCAAAACCAGATGGTCTGATAAGCCTGTTGGGCTTCAGGGAGATTAGGAGACATTCCTCAGACCCAGGCACGAGCTCCTAACTATACTTAGTGTCACAGGACTCTGTAGGGGGATTCAGTCCTTGTGTTGAGGAAGCCCCTACATGAGCCTAATGCTTCCCTCCCATCCCTCACTATGTGCCGAGAACTCTCAGCTACCCCAGATATTTGCAGCATCTCAGGCTGGGGACCTAGGGCTTGTTTCTCCAGCCCTTCTGACAACTGCTTCTGTTCCCCCTTTCTTCCCCTTCCTAGAGAGACATACATTCATTTGAAAGCTTGATTCTGCAGCTTTGGCCTGTATTTCCTCTACAGATGTCAAACCCAAGAGCTCCCCAGGTCCTAGCCCCTTCCACCCTCCCCTTTAGCAAGCTCGCCCTACTCTTTTCCCAACACTGAGTATAAAAATGCATCTTCTACTTGAGGAAACCCAGGCCCCAACCACATCAAAGTCCCCCAAGCTGAGTATTTTAGGAGGCATCCAGAACCTGCAGAGTCAGGCCTTACTGGAGCTGTGTATTGTACCAGCAAGATGCTCAGAGGGTTTGGGATCCAGTCTTTTAAGTCTTTAAGTCATATGTCCCCATATATAGAATATAGAAATATGAATATAGAAATAACCTCATAATTTACTGTCCCTACCCCCCTTTCTGTAGAAAGTGGTAATAATACTAGACCAAGAGTTAGGAGTCCTGGGTTCTAACCCCAGTTCTTCCACATACTCATTGCAAGACCATGGACAAGTTGTTTGCCACATTCTCTGTGCCTTAATTTTCTCTACTGTAAAATGGGTCTTAGACTAGGCAACCTTCCAGTTCCCTTCTAGCTCTGCCAGGCTGGGAGGCAAACCTCAATAATGTGGGTGACACAGGCTTTTGGATTTGTGTAATGTTGTTGCCCTTCCAAAGGAAAAATTGGAGCTGAGGAGAGTTAGTCAATTTATGGAATGGGGAGTGTGTAAGGAATGGAGTTCTCTTAATCAGTAAGAAAAAAACATCTGGATTTGGAGTCAGAGGGTGTAAGTTAGAATCTTTGCTCTACTGTGTACTGAGCCTCTCTTTCCTCATCTGTAAAAGCCTGAACCTCCTCACAGTGCAGACAGATCTTTGGGGTCCCTCCAGCTCCCCAGCCCCAGCCTTGAGAACTCCCAGGTTCACGTTAAGTTTAGAGACACCAGGCGTGGAGGATGAATGGTCTGAGAAGAGACCCTGAGAGGTAATTGGACGGAGTTGTCATTCACAGTGGGTTTCCAGTACAATCTTAATCAGGTCTGGAATGGAAACATTCATGAGATGGAGAGTGTTCATTCCAGGCAAGCCAGACTCCCAGGCCCATCTTCCAGGACTTAATGAAAAACATCTCACTTGGGTGGGGGGCGGGGGGCAGATATGAAAGCATTGTCATATGGCTTTGATTGTAACCAGTCGCCACAACCTGGAGGGCTGATGAAGTCTGCGCTGTATTAGTTTGGGAGTGGGGGTGGCAGAGGGAATGTGTAGTTGAAAATTTAAATTAGCAGCCAGTCACAGTTTGGTTCAAGCCTCTTGTTTTGGGCCATGTTTATGCTTCTGTCCCTGACCCCACATCCAGGGCCATCCCTAGAGAGGCTTGTAGCTCAGAGATCATACTTTATCTGACCACTCCTGCCCCAATCCCCTTAAACATGTGGATCCAGGTGAAATCTGGTTAAAATGAACTTTAGAGATGCCTTGGAGGGAGAAAGAACAGAACTGAGATTTAGCATGGAGCCCCACAAGCTATCTCCCATACATCAACTTCACTTCTTTTTCACATCAGCTGAAGGGGCCAAATCCTTTTTCTCACTTTCTTCTTCAAAGCATGGGGCCTGGGAGTGTTGCTCTGATTTTCCATCTTATTTTAGACTCAACTTCCTGCTCTAAGGTCTCAGAGTGGGATTGGAACTCATAGGTTTGCCTCTTTCCAAATCTCTCTGGTCATCTCAGGGGAGGGCAGAATCACTACCTTCAGAGAAGGACATGGGATCATAGAATCCAGTGAGTGGTGAGGACCCCATGGTTGGCCCTCTGTTAACTCTAAGACTTGTTTATACTGTAAGTCTTGGCTCTTCTCAACTTTAAGAGATGTTGGATGAGAGCTTTCCTAGAAGGGTCAGAAGAGAATCCTTAGTCCCTGCTAATTAGGAGGGTGCCAATCCTTTACCATTTGTAGGTAAAAAAAAAATACCCATTAAAAATATATAAAATCACTCCTTCTCCTCCTAACTAAAACCAAAACTCAGTTAGGGTCCTAGACTTCTTTCTCACCTCCCTATAATCATAGGCATGATTCCATCAATAACTTTCTCAGTCCTATGGAAGGAAATTGAATTACTGTATTCATGCATGGTCCTTGGAATCTTAAAGGGATATTGAGCTAGGGAAGAAGGCATTTTCCTTGGCTATCCAGTCACCCACTCCCTGGGCAGAGGACCACCTGTCTTGGAAAGTGACCTTCAAGTCAGTATCTCAGGAATGTTTAGACCAGAGGCTCTTAACCCTTTGTGTGTCATGGCAGTCTTTGGCAGTTTGTTTAAGCCTATGTGCCCTTTCTCAGAATAATGTATTTAAATAATTAAAGGAAATGCTAAATTTCAGTTAGAGGTTAATGAAAATAAAGATGTAATTTTTTTTCTGTCTAAGTTCATGGAACCCCTGATATCTGTTCATGGGCCCATTGGGGGGTCCATGGACCCAAGGTTGAGAAGCCCTGGTTTAGACAGTCTGGCTGGTCCAATGAGGCTATAAGATCTTTGACTTCATCCTCCCTTCATTCTAGGAAGGACTCAAAAAAATCATAAATTTAACTTCTAAGCCTTCATGAGCTATGCAATTGGGCCATTTACCAGACCACTCTGAAACTCAGCTTTCCCCCTGCTAACGGAGGACAACTCCTACCCCTCCTTTCCTGGTGAGATCACATCCCAGTGCTTTATGACTGTGTGGTGGATGGGTATATCACCAATGGAGCATGATGGATCCAGCTCTTTGGCTAGCCTGCCTTGGAACCAATAGTCAGGCTATCCCCCTGCTATATTCATCCTTAGCTTTGTCTTGCCCACGGACTGCCTGGCCCCATGCCTCCTCCTTTGTCTGACTCCCTTGTTGCTTTTGACTAAACAGGGAAGGGCGAGTTTTGTTCTTGCACTCTTGGCTCAGAGAACTGAGTTCTTTGGCAGTATGGTGTCAACCTCTGGCAGGAGTCTATAGGAATGTCAGCTGTACCCTTCTGGGTCAAACTGATGGTCTGTCCAGCTCAAGACTCTTTCTGATGGGACACCTTGGCAAATTAGCTATTTGGCATAGTGGATTGAGATGAATGAGGGTACTCTAGACTACAAACTCCCCAGGATAATGTTTAGGGCACTGGGCTTGTAGCCAAGACCTGGATTCAAATTCCACCTCAGATACTTGCTAATAGTGTGACCCTGGGCAAGCCATGTAAGCCTCAATTTCCCCAATCTGTAAAATGGAGATGAGAGTAACATCTACTTTAGGGGTTGTTGTGAGGATCAAATGAGATGACATATAAAAAACGTTTAAAGCTGTAAGTGCTAACCATTTTCATTATCGTGGCTGAGTGTGGGACACATCTTCTCTACCTAAGGAAGTTAGTGATGTTTCCTTCACAAGGAACAGATAATGTTAGTGCCAGAAAGGACCACCAACAACATTTAATTCAACTTTTTTATTCTATAGATGAAGAAACTGAGACCCAGAGAAAGAAAGGGATATGCCCAAGGCCACATGGCTAGTTAGGAGTGGAGCTGGACTTCCAGTTTCCTGAATCCTACTCAAGCATTCTTTCTGTCACATCATTCCTATCTGATATCCTGAGACTGGGTCTTTCTTCTACTGATGAAGATGAATTTTTAAAAGCAAGTTTCTTTCAGTCACACTCTCCTGGTATCAGATACATTTAAAAACCTGGTCCTTCATTCAGACTTTTAACACACTGATTTTTCTTGATCCAATGTTTGACTGGGTTCTAGGACTGGGGCCTAACTAGGGTCATAAGATTTTGATCTGGAAAGGATCTGAGAGGATCCCATCCAGCCCTTTCACCCCACAGATGAGGAAACTGAATAAAGAAAAAGGAAATGGGGTATCTATGGTAATACCAATAGGAATTGTCAAAACTGTAATTTGAATGCATCAGACCACCTAGGCCAACCCATACCTGTCCTGGATTCCTTGACAAGTGATTATTCAGCCTGTGGTTGAATACTTTCAGTAATGGGGAGCCTATTCCGTTCCAAGATAGTTCTAATGGTTCGGAATTAGAAAGCTCTAATTGTTAGGGAGTTTTTCCTTATGTTGAACATGTGTTCTTTTCTGCAGCTTTCCCTCAGTAGTCCCCTGGGGCTAAGCAGACAATATTAATTGTTTTAGTACATAGCTCCTCAAATGTTTGCTTCCTTCTCCCACCCTTAAGACTCCTTTTCTCTAATCCGTATTCCCTAAGTGTTTCCTCTGGGCCCAGCTTGGCACTGTGAAGGATACAGAAGAATAAGATAAAGCCCCTGCCCTCAGGGTGTTGTAGTCTTGTTGGGCAAGCCAGACCAATACATGCAAAGCAATTAGCAGACCTTCTACTAGGCTGAATGTAATTAAGTACTGAACTGTATAGTATATACTAGATTTTTAACAGTGCTGAAAAGTTGATTTTGTTTTAAGTTCAGGACCTTACATTTATTCCTGTCAAACTTCATAATTCTCCAACCAGCCTCATCTCCAATCTCTACCAGAGAGCTTTAAAACAGCTGATGTTGGCTAGACAGCATCCTTTCAGCGGGTTAGGGAAAAGATCAGGCTTGGTAACAGGAGCTTTCTTGTCTTTTCTGCCGGCTCCTTGAAGGACAAGCTCCATTTGCCAGCTCCCTCCCAGTCCCCATCCCCAGTATCCTTGGCCCACAGAGAGCCACTAGGAATACAAATGTCACACTGTTCTTCATGTAGAGGAACTCAGCAGGAGAACCAGGAAGGAAGGGAGACCTCGGTCAGGTCAGCCTGCACAGAGTCCTGGAGGAGGGGGTGCCTTCTGCCCTTCCTCTTGCAATAGGGGCTTCTGGATTTTTCAGTCTTGGACCCAGGACCCTGGAGTGTCAAATCAAAGTCTTCAAGTTGGGAAAGCCCTTAGAGACTGCCTAGTCCAACCCTCCTCTGAAGAATATGTGTCTCCCACTCCATCCCTGACAAGTGGTCATCTGGTCTTTGCTCATGCATCTCCACTGATGGAAACCTGATGCTTTACAAGGCACTCTATTCTATTTCCAAAAGTGTAGAAATCTTTTCCCTATATTAAGTGAAAAAACTACCTTTCTATGGCTTCTATCCATTGTTTTCAATTTAATCTTCTGGAATAAGACAGAATAAGTGGAATAAGCCCCAATCCTCTTCCAGAGGACAGCGCCTAAAATATTTGTATACAGTGATCGTATTCTCAGCCCCCCACCCATCTCGGAATCAAGAAGACTTGAATTCACATTCTACCTCAGCCATACACTAGCCGTTTGATCCTAGGTGTGTCGCTTAACCTCTGTAGGCCTCTGTTTCCTCATCTGTAAAATGAGGGAGTTGTACTTGATGACCTCTCAGAATCCCGACAGCTTTAAATCTATAATTGTTCCTCATGACATGTGGTTCCAAGTATGCTTTTTGTGAGAGATTCCAGTTGCTAAGTGTCTTGCATAAAATGTGTTGCTCAGGCATGGGGGTGTTGAATGTAGCCTCCCAGATGTGGTGTGACCAGCAAAGAGTACACAAAGGACTGTCACTCTCCTATGCTTCTCTTCTAGCACATCGGGCAGCTAGCTGTGTGGCATGGTGGATAGAGTGCTGAACCTGTAGTCAGGAAGATGGAGTTCAAATCTGGCCTCAGATACTGACTCTCTGTGTGACCTTGAGCAAGTCACTTAATTTCTGCTTGCCTCAGTTTCCTCATCTGTAAACTGGAAATGATAATAGTACGTACTTCCCAGGGTTGTTGTGAGGATCAAATGAGATAGTAATTGTAGGGAGCTATGTAAATGATAACTATTGTGATTATTATGAAGTCTAATATCCCATTAGCCTCTTCAGCAGTCACATTACACTCTTGCCTCCAGTTGGGATCAATTATATTTTAGAAGATTCTTCAGAATGAAACTCTTGGCCACAGTTCTGAGGATCATGTGCAGATGGGAGGGGGGACCTGAAAAGAGTCTCCAATTACCTCTGACCTTCATATAGCTTTTAGAAAACTGTTTAATTCCACATCTATTGCCTTATTCCTAGAAAGAGTTCATTGTCACCATACCTGGAAGCCTGAGAAGGCTACTAGCCAATGGAGATGCCTTCCTCAAGTCAGATCCAGCAGATTACTGGGTCACTAGGTCAAGTGTGGAGACACTGGGAGAGTCCATTTACCCCATAGCCCTGTGGGTCACTTCCCTCCTTCTCAAATGCGTGGCAATCAGTCAGTCAGCATCTATTAAGAGCCTACACTTGATGAGGCACAAGAGATGCAAATACAAAAATGATCTGGCCCTTGCCTTCAAGCAGCTTAGTTTCTACTGTGGGTGGCCGAGAGTAACCATAGAGTCCCAGGTATGTAAATACAAGATCTATACCTAATCAATATGTGATGATTTTCAGTTTGTTTTTGGTGGGAGACTAATAACTAGGAAAATAAGGAAGGGCTTCTTCATGACATCGTAGATTGTAGAATCGTAGATCTAAAGCAGGAAGGAACCTCGGAGGTCATCTGGTACAATCCTCTCATTTTACAGGTGAGAAAATTGTGAGAGAAGTGATTTGTTAAAGGTCATAGAGGTTGTAAGTTGCAGAGCTGACTTTTGAATTCTGGTCCCAAGATTCTAATTACAACACTCTTTCCACTGCCATGTTGCCTGCCACAGCGCCTCTTGAAGGGGGCAGCAATTGAACTGTCTTGAGGGGAGTGAGGGGTTCCAAGAGGTGAGTAGGAGGAGCATTCTGGATACAGGGAAATGCTTGTACAGAGCCACAGAGATGGAAGATGGAATATTTGAGATGGGGAACCGCAAGTCGGCAAATTTGACAGGAGCATCGAGTGCATGAGGGGGAGTGAGGTGTGGGCAGCCTGGAAAGGTCTGAAAGGCTTCAAATGTCAAACTGAGGAGATTGTTTTTGATTCTAGAAGTTAATTCTGGAAGTAGTAGAAAGTTATGTCTGTAGCTTCTTGAGCAGGAAAGTGACATGGTCAGAGAGCATCAACTAATGGGGATAAAATTTGGAACTCAAAATCTTGTGGAAATGAATGTTGAAAACTAAAAATAAATAAATTTAAATATTAAAAAATAAAATAAATAAATGATAACCTAAAAAAAAGGAGCATCAACTTAGCTATTAGGTGAAGAAATATGGATGGGAAAGGGGAGAGATGTTGAGGCAGGGATACCAGGTAGGAGGTAATTGCAATAGAAGAGAGATGAAGAACTGAACTAGGGTGTGGTTAGAGGAATGGAGAAGAGGGGATATATTTGAGAGATATCAGAAGGCAGAGTTGATAAGACTTGGCACTTGATTGGATATGAGGGTAGCGGGGAGGAGAGTGAAGAGTCAAAGATAGAGAAACGGGGTGACTGGAAGAATTGTGGTACCCTCAACAGAAAGAAAAATATTTGGAAGAACAACCTTTCTTCTTTCATCATCCAGAGAGCCAGACCTCAGTTTCTTAGGGGACACTAGAGCAAATAGGAGAGACTAATCACTACGGTAGAGCCAAGTCCTTCTTTCCCTGAAGAGTGTATTCTGGGATCCCAGCCAAGAGTTAAAGGAAGTCTATCACTGTGCCTCTGATAAACTCAGATTTTTCTCCATTGGGCTCAGTGTCAATCAATCCCTTCTTTTCTATTTGCTCCCAAGGGACATTCCCCCACCCCCACTTTTCTTCCCTCAAATGTTTGTTGTTCTTCCTGGGATGGGAAGCATGTGGCTGCAGCTGTTTTGACTTACAAGTCAAAGAACTGGTCCAGAGAAGAAGAGAATGGGGAGGTGGAGATGGCCCAAAGGATCCCCCTCTAGCCCTGCTGCCTCCTCTCACCGTTCTTATCTTCAGAACTGACAGCTTGGATCTTTCAGCCTACTCCCAGCCACCCCAGGCTCCTCACTCTTGGTTTCTACAGGGAGGGGTTCCCAAGAGCATCCACCCCTCAGACCTCCCCCACCCTCCATCCATTGGTTCTTTCGGTAGCCCCAGCGGGAGACTGTCTCCTGGTTCTGTTGCTTCTATGTTGGCCTCTTTCCCATTCACTTCTGATCTGTCAGCATGACCAGATGGAGGCCCCATGCAGATCAACTCTTCATTTCGTTTTGGGGGGTTGGGGACATTCCCCATTGCCTAACTCCGCTTCCCAGGGCCTTCAGTGAAATGTGGTTTGTTCTAGGATCAGTGCAGTGACTGGATTGGAGTTTCTATCCATTTCCCATTCCTCCCTCCCTGTGTTTCCCCAAACTCCAATGAATAAACCATCAGTCACTCATTTTTTGACGATTTACCTAGGGGCCTGATTCCTAACTAGCCTGTGTTATTGCCTTAATCCCAAGATATTTTCACCATCTCTGTAGGCAGCTGGAGAAGTCATAAGATCATGAAATTCAGAGCAGAAAGGAATATTAGAGATTATCGAAAACAACCCCTTCCTTAGACAGATTGAGACCATGTGTAACTTGGCCCAGGTTGTACAAGTCATTAACAGTGCTGGGATTAGAACCCAGGTTTCCTCCTGCTCCTCATCCAGTGGTCTTTGCACTCCTTTTACCCTGCCTTGCCTCTGCCCATCTGTGTCTGACTCTAATGCCAGGTGTCCAGACAGATCACCTCTCCCATGAGCCTCCACAGAGACTGCTTTTTCTACTGTTTTGGCGTTTGAGTTTTTTTGTTTGTTTGTTATAAACCTGTGCCTGGCCTCCCATCTCTTTACCCCCAACCACAAAAGGGTACATGTGCACTTCTGTTCCTCTTATGCTATCTGGTATCTCTTCTACAACCATCTGCTGTTAAGAGGGCTAGGGGTCCTAGGCAGATGGTCACTGTTCCTCTGCCAGAGTGGCAAGGGGAATGAAAGTATTACTCCCCTAGCAGGAACTGGATTGGGCTTAGTGGGACTGCAGTAAGAAGGCTGAGGGCAATCAGCAAAGTCAGGCATAGGCGGGAGGGGGATTCTACAGCTGCCACCACCATTCCAGCCTCCATCCCCTCTTGCCTAGACTATTGCAATAGCTTCCTAATGTCTCTCTGTGCCCCAAGTCTCTCCCTTCCTCAGTTCATCCTCTATGCAAATACCAAGCTGATTTTTCTAAAGTATAGGTATAACCATATCACCTCTCTCTCTCTCTCTCTCTCTCTCTCTCTCTCTCTCTCTCTCTCTCTCTCTCTCTCTCTCTCTCTCTCTCTCTCTCTCTCACACACACACACACACACACACACACACACACACACACACACACACACACACACACACACAACCTCAAGCAGCTCCAGCAGCTCCCAGTTACCTCCAGGATCAATTATAAACAATCTATTTGTCATTTAAAGTCCTTCACAAGCTGGCCCTAACTTTCCTTTCCTCTTTTCCAGTCTTTTTATTTCTGACTCCCCTCTACAAACTCAACATATAGCTACACTGGCCAATTTTCAGCTCTTCAAACATGATATCCCGTCTCCCAGGAACCTCTCTTCCTTTGCATTGGTTGCTCTCCATACGTTGAATGCTCTGCCCCCTGAGCTTCATCCCCTCGCTTCCCTGCTTTCAAGATTCAGCTGCAAACCCATCTTCTTCAGGAGACCTTTCCTGATCCCCACAACTGCTCCTACCTTTCCCTTTGAGATGGTCCTACATCTACTCTGTACATATCTGAATGTACCCAGATAATTACAAATCATTTCCCCTCTAGAATGTACACTGAAAGAGGGAACTGTTGTGTGTCTTTGCAGAGAAGGCCAGAGAGCTGGCCCCATGCTTGTTCTGGGAAAAGCCATGGAGTGGGAGTTGGAGGGAATAGGGAAAGTATGGGCTGGAAGGGAGTGGAGGGGCCAGGTTGTGGGTTGGGGTGGAAGCTGGGGGCGGGCAGCACTGTTCTGGTCCTCCCCCTGTTTATGGCCCAAGGGAGACCCCTACTGTTCACACCGCTCTTCTGACTGTCCTCTCTTCAGGGGCCCCGAGGACCAGATGGACCAGCAGGGGAGCCAGGGTCACAAGGTGTCAAGGTATGTGTCCTTCCCAAAGTGCATGCTTCCCGACCCAGAGATAGACCATCCCTCCTTCCTGGATGGATTCAGAGGGGTGGGAGTATGATTTTCCAACAGCTGAGTCCTGTTAAATCTCTCTGCACTAGTCACCCCCTAAGCAGTCAGTATTCCTGTCCAGGGCAGTAGCTGAACTCCAGATCTAGTCAGGGACACATACACAAAGCCCTTTCAGGATTCTTGGATTGGAAAGGAAGTTGAGAAAAGTTATCCTATCCACCCTTTCCTCCACTCTTCTTCCACAGGCAGGACTGCCCTAAAATTGACTTGGCAGTTCCAAGAAGATCATTCTGGAGAGTCAGGAGTGGGGAACCTGCCACTTAAAGGCCAGAGGTGGCCTTCTAGGTCCTCAGGTATGGCCTTTTGACTAAGTCCAAGTTTTACAGAACAAATTCTTTTATTAAGGGAATTTGCTTTGTGAAGTTTGGATTCAGTCAAAGGACTTAAGGACCTAGAGGGCCACATGCAGCCTCAAGGCCACAGGTTCCCTACCCCTGGGTTAGAGTCTCACATACTCACATATGGCCTTGCTAGCCACAGGGATTGGGGAGAGGACGTGGAGGGCAAGGGCACAAAATGATCCATGGGAAGCTCAGTGTTTTTCTCATGATCAGGAGTGCTTCTCCTTTGTAAGAGGAAGGGCTGGACTCTAAATTCCCTTCTAGCTCTAGCAATCTCTAATTCCGAGATCCACTCCACTTACCTGAGGAAGTTTGGAGTGGAGAGGGATGAGGAACAATGACCCTCTCCCCTGCCTCAGACCCCAGGCCTTCTGAGTCAGACAGCTATACCTGGTCCAGTGGCTCCAAAGAGTGTGGACCTCTAAAACTATCGACATTTGCCTACCCCTCGCAATGCCAAAGCCCGCCTTTCTGTTATTTGCTCTCCTTCTCAGGGCCCTCCAGGAACACAGGGCAAACAGGGCCTGGATGGACAGCAGGTATGTCAGCAATTTCCCTGGAGCCAAGGGCATGGTGCCAGACTGGCCCCCTGCCAATCTCCCCTTCCTTCCCCCCCAGACACACACACTCCCTTCACTGTCATACATGCCTTTGATGGACTTCCCTGATGCAGGAGCATGAGGAATTGGGACCCTGATTCTCAGCCTCTAATTATCCCAAATATGTTTATAGGGCCAGGAAGGCGAGAGAGGAGAGATGGGGCCTCGTGGCTTCCCGGTAAGTGTTAAACACTGGTGGCTTTCTTTCTCTTTCCATGATATAAGCAAGTGGACAAGGGGGAGGATGTAGTAGAGGGAATGACTTCAAAGATAGATTTGCTGGTGAGGCTTATTTTGGCTTCATTCAGTTCCAGGACATGTCTCTGTCACTTTCCTCCAGAGTGACTGAGACCAAGGTGGTGGGCGGGAGTCAGGAGAAAGGTGGTGGTAACTAGAACAAAAATAATTCCAGGATCTGATCCCTGCAGGGAATCCCAGGTCCTTCTGGCCCCCCAGGGGCTAAGGGCATTCCAGGAGAACCGGTAAGTTATCTCTCTCCCTATTCTCTTCCTCTTGCCTTCCTGTTTTTTACTCTTCTCTAAGCTCATAGGAGCCTCCAGGATCCAGGGAGGGTGCAGTGGGGGGGTGGGGGGGAGGGGTAGGCAGTGGGGAAAGGGGATGACTCCTGTCCTGCCAATATCATGCATGATACTCAAAGGTTGTGGGGAGAGAAAATGTGTGGACACTGTAGGAATGACCAGAAGTGTTGTCTGCAAAGAGGGACAGGGATTGTTTTGGGAAACCCCCCGAGAGAGGATGGAATCTTTGCTTTCTAAAGAGATAATATGGAGTCAGGTGAGGAGGGCGAGGTGAGAAGGAGAGACAGGAGAGAAGGTCTGAACACCATAGCCTCAAAGAAGCTGGGAAGGCCCCAAAGGAAATTAGGCCCTGGGCCTAGAAGCACTTCAGTATCTCCTCCACCTCTCTTATTTAATCCTTTTTACAGAGCCAATCTGGACTGCCTAGTTTTCCCAAATGATTAGTCCAGGGGGAAAAAAAAAGAAATCTATTTGTGTGGCTGGCCTGAGCTCCGAGCTCTGTGGTGGAAAGAGGACTCCAGTGGGAGTCTGGCAGAAACGAGTTGGAGGAAGGCCGGGGACCAGGCTCTGGTGGTTTGGAAGCTGCTTGTGGGCCAGGTCTGCACAGACCAGAGGCTTTACCAGTGCTCCACAAGGCGAGGGCACAGGTTGGCCTTTGTCCATGGTTGAGGGAGGAATGAAACAAAGACTCTTGAGAGAATCTGAGCCTGCTCTTTGGGCCAGTGGTGGAGCCTACCCTTTGGCTAGGACCTGACTGGGAGCTTCTGACTGCTTAGAAGGCCTGATTGCAGCTGGCTAGAAAGATAACTTTCCATAGGAGAAAAGTGGCATCTTAAAGAGATTTTTGTCCATCTGTCCTTCTAGGGCCCTCAAGGACCACAGGGACTGGTTGGCCCATTGGGAGAGATTGGACCAAAGGTAAAGTGTTTAAATGGACCTTCTTGCTGTCGTCTTCTGTGCCTTTCTCCCAGCCAAAGCCTCCTCACAGGGGGTCTCCTGGCTTCTTCAAGAGGACAGGGAAGAATTTTCAGCAGGGATTACTCTGGAAGTATCGACAAGTTGCCCCCAACCTCCATTTTCTTCATTCTGCCTCCCCTATAGGCCCTCCTGAGTTTTCCTTCTCTCCTTATGAAAACTTATTATCAAAGAACGATTTAATAAACTTGTTCACTAATAAGGTCCAAATGACTGATAACAGATAAATCAGTCTTCTTTCTCCCAGAGATGTTTGTGTTCTAATAGAGATCAAAACTTGAAGCTAATGGAATTCCTTTCCATGAGGCAGGTAGATGACATAGTGCCTGGAGTCAGGAAGACTCATCTTCCTGAGTTTCATATCTAGCTTCAGACACTTACTAACTGTGTGACCCTGGGCAAGTCCTTTCAAGTCCAGTTTCCTCATCTGCCTCAGTTTCCTCATCTATAAAATGAGCTGGAGAAGGAAGTGGCAAACCACTCCAGTATCTCTGCCAAGAAAACCCCAGATGGGGTCACCAAGAGTCAGATGTAACTGAGAAGTGACTAAGCAAGAAAATCCCTTCAGAGTACTCATGATTTCACATACATTAGTTAAGTTCAGCAGTGCTGTGAGGTAGGTATAAGGGGTAAGGAACTATTATCTTATTGTTATTATTGCAGATAAAGAACCTGGGGGTCAGACAAAGTGAATTCTGCTTAGATTCTCATTGTTAGTAGCTGGCAGAGTCAGGATCCTGACCTAGGCCTCCTTTCCATTTCAAATCCCACTTTCACCTTCTGTGTTTTTTCTGTTATACCTTACTGCCTCTTACTCATACCGAAATTTCAGGAAGATGAGGGTGGAGGAGCTTTCCGGGCCTCCCCAGTGAAATGTGGGCCAACCCTCTGAAATGATACCAACTTAGCAGCTGCCTGCCTTGCCTCTGTGTAAAGCTAATCTGGATGACTACTCCTCTCCAGGCCTTTGGGAATTCCCAAAAGGGCTTACTGTGAGTTCAGAGGTCAGTCATCTGAACTGAAGGAAATCCTATTCTCTTTCTCCCACTGTAACCTACGAGGAGTTTTGTGACCTCTAACTATCCTGCTTCTTTTTTTCCATATACTAGATCCATTCTCCCCATCCCCTTTTTACAGAAAGGACACAGAAAATTTAAGAGACTTGCTCAAATATGCACAGTGAGTTAGTGAGTCAGGACTAGAATCCAGAATAGCTGGAGAGCTATAGAAGATAGCTTTGCTTCAGTGCCTCACTACTGTGGTGTCAAAATAGCAATTACCCCAAAATGAGAGAAAAGATGAGTTCAGGGAAGGAGATAAAGACTCCTAGATCTATTTCCTGACTTTACCTAACTAGGCAGCCTTACCTTGTGCAATGAACATAGGCGTTACAAGACTTAAATTAAGATTCTGGCTGTGGTTTGGGGCAAGCCACTCAAACTTTCTGGGCCTTAGTTTCTGCATCTGTGAACAAGGGTGTTGGACTAATGCTCCCCAAGGTCCCTTCTAACTTAAGATCTTATGATCCTCTCACTATTCAATGCCTCTCTTTCCTTCACCAAAAATGGGAGGAGGCATTTCTCTCCTTATTTGACTTATGGGAACTTTACTGCAGTATAGAACTCTGGCAATAAGACAGAGAAATAATTGAGATTCACAGAACTTAGGGTCCTTTCCAACACACTCCAGCTCCCCAAAGCAGAGCCCTCATCCCTTGGGGTTGGTTGTCTGTCATCTTTTTGCTCGACCTCAAAGAGAATGGATGTACTCATTCAGCTTAAAGCTCAGCTATCAGGAGATTCCTAACCCTCCCTCCCCCATAGTTGGGTGAATCACAAGATTTTCCATCCCAGACCTGCCAAAAGGCTCTTAATGTGGTAAACCACACGAATGGGGAGCTCAGCTCCCAGCCTGCCTCCAAGCAGCTTCTGGGCTCGGCTAGGTTGTACTCATCTTAAACTCTCATCACACATGGCCTGGCATGGGTCCTCCTTCCTATGTTCTGATGCCCAGAAAGCCTTTTGTGTTGTCACAGTGGGGAGTATGGCCCCATAACCCCCCCGCCAGTGACTGAGCCCATGCCTTCCAACCTCTAGGAAGAAAAAGAGAAGAGTGTTGGGGCTCTCTCAGATAAGAAACTACCACTCCTCTTGTGGTTCTGATACCACTGAAAACAGTCTTCTTCCATGGGACCCCCATCAGGAAGCCTGATGCCTGCTGTGGAGAAGGGCACAGTGCTTACAAACTGATGTCTCCTTGGAGCTCCTCGTAGTTGAGATTGATCTTCCTCTGATCTGATAACCAGGCCCAGGGGCTAGATTAAAGAGAAAGGGGCTGGGGGAATAGCTCTTCAGTTACAAAGCAAACGTGTCTCATTTCTGTTGCTGCACCCAGAGGTTTTTACAAGAGACTTGCCCCATGCCCCGAAGGGGGTGCTACACTCACAACAACCCTCAAAGTAAGTAGTGAGCATGTGATTACCTCCATCTTCCAGATGAGAAAACTGAGTCTCAGAGAAAGAGGAAGTGGCACAGCTAGGTGAGCTGAGGCTCACCCTGGGTCTTAGGGGCACAAGAGGCCAGGTCCAGTGTTGTTGTCCTTCTACCTGTCAGTCACTCCCTCAGTTTGCCTTCAAGGTTTATTTATCCTGCCTTCCAAAGTGTGTTTTCAGCTGGCTTGCTGGTCCCCTTTGGCTACCGCCTGGGTGAGGTCCTCTATTAATAACCCTGGGCAGCAGTGATCATGCCATGGGAGGACATAGCTGCCTTTCTCCTAAGAGCTCCAAGGACTTCACAGGATCCTTTATCCTCCCATCCCATGTCCTTGGACCCCCAAAGAGAGCCAGTGTAAGTTTTACCAGAGGTGCTCGGAAAGGTTAGGGCCCTGCCTAGGACCACACAGTGAGTTGATGGTAGAGCTAGGGCTAGAACCCAGATTGAGAGAGTTGACTTTCCGGTGATTCTTCTTGGAGACCACAGTCTCAGCAGAAACAGCATCTTCCCTCCTTTGTCTTTTCTGAGATCTCCCCTCCATCCCTGTCTATTGAGCTGAAGCAGGTGAACAATAGTACTTCCCTAAGGGGGTGTGGAGGGCCAGGCTTCCTCTCTTCACCCCTCCCTGCTGGTGGTCAGCTCTGGCATAGTTACAACAAAACTTTCTTGCAGGGACCCCCTGGTGCTTTGGGAGAGCCTGGCCTTCCAGGTGAAGCTGGGATGAAGGTAAGTGGAATCCACAGTTTAGTCTCCCCTGCCCTGTCCCCACCCCCACCCCAAGACCAGGAGAACAGAGGTCTTTGTTTGTCACTGGCTGACTGTAATGCCTGGGACATGCCTTTTGAAAAGGGATCTGGGCTGTGCTACAGGGCCCCACAGTTCCCAAGAGTCATTGGCTTCTATCAGCCTTCCAGGGTTGATTGCTCTGGTGCCCCACAGGAGAGACTGGGCTTTTCCTCAGCTTTACCCTATCCATGAGTAGGGTAATAGAATCTTGGGAACCCCAGAGAGAAAACAAGGAAATCATCTCCAGGGGCCACTCAGCTTTCTCAGGCAGCTGCAATTGGAATGTAGGAGAGAAGCCTTGGGGAAACACCCAGAGCCTGGTTGGGACACCATTTGGAAACCCCAGCTTTCACTGCCCTTCCATTCACCTCAGAGCCTTGAATGTATGGGAGCCCATTTTGGCGTGTTCCAATGCTTGCATTTTTATTTTAATTTTTCTTAAGTTCACTTGAATAGGTCAAACCCATTAAAGCTTCCAGGACCCACAGAACCCAAATTCAGATGTCATCTCTACTGCTTACTAGTTATGTGACTTCAGGCAAATCCCTTTACCTGCCTGGGCTTCAATTTTCCTCATCTGTAAAATGATCTGGTTGACCCTGGTGGTCTCTAAGATTCCTCCCAGCTCTGATTTCCTCTATACTAATAATCTACTGAAACCCACCTTTTGAGCTCCTCTCCCCACCCCACCCCCAAAAAAGGCTTGCCCAAAAGCCAAATTTTCCCTCCCCACCCTCTGCCCAAGCATTCCTTGAGTTCCCAGGGGGTTTTGGACTTGATCTTAGCTAAGTCAGAGTCAGCAACATTCTGGATAGCCTGCCCCCAGATCATGTCCAAAATGTCCATGGAACTTAAAGAATACTGTGGGAAGGGGGGCGGGGGAAGGAGACATGGGAGGGTCCAAAAGAACTGTCCACCATCAGACAGCCCCTAGCCCTCTGGCTCCCTGTCCAAGCCTTTTGGCAGGGCTCAAAGGATGGGTTACATCTATTCCAAGAGCTTTTCATGCTTTAAATAATCTGAGGTCCCTCCCTGTTCTAAATCCTACAGCAACCAATGTGCCCAGGTTTTGGATGGGATTGAGATGCTAACAGCCACCACTGTCCCCCCACCCCCCACCCCCAGGAAAAGAAATATCTATCTTTTTTAGCAACCTAGTGAAAACAGGAAGCATTGTGCTGAGCCAGCTGAGTAGCTCTGGACCAGAGGGGACTTTGTGTAATTCAGCTTGTCCTAACTAGGCTCTCACACACTTTTCTGTATCTCTCTTCTCTCATGTTTGTTCTGGCAGACTGACCTTCTGATACATCTCTAAATCTACTTTATCTTCTGATGCTGATACTCAATCTGAATCTTAACTCTGTACCCACCCACTTCCCTCGCCTACCTCCTGCTCTATCCTGTGCCCCTAATTACTTGCCTAGGGAACAAACCTCTATTGATCCACTTGGCTATTGAGGGCCTCTCACCTGGAGGGGATGGGGGAAGACCTCTGAATTGAGAAAGAAACTTGTGCCTCACAGTTCCTGTGAAGTTGATAAGGAATGTTGGCTCAGGGTAAGGGTATTGTTGGAGTCTAGACCCCAGGAGAGGCTATGAACACCTGAAAGTAGTGGGACCTGAGAGAAAGGAAAAAAGGAGGTGTGGTTTAATGGGAAGAACACCACATTTAGTGTCTGAAAACCTGGATTTGAATACTGTGATCTTAGGCAAGCCCCTTACCCTCTCTGGGCCTCAGTTTCCCTCCCCTGCCAAAATGAAGGACTAAATGATCTCTGAGGTCTCTTCTAGCTCTGGGTCCTGTAGTGTAAAAGCAGAGGAAACAGGAAGATCAGGCTGTTGCAGGATCCCAAGAATAGAGGGAGTTTTGAGGATATAAAGCATGGGACTCAAAGCCTTCCAGGCTGGAGAAAAGCCATTTCTCTTCTCAACCCTACCTCAAATTTCATTTTACTTGCATGGAAAGAGATACCAGGGCCATGGGTAGCAAAGAGCCTTAACTCCATCACTGAGAATCATCAGGGGTTGCAGCCTGGAGGATGGAGAGAGAAGAGAGGGGATTCTATATACACTTGACCAGCAGCCTTGCACAACTATTTTCTCTCTCAGGCCCTCATTCTTTAACTCATCTCCAATTTTGTCATCTCAAAGTTCTACAAATGAAATGATGGATGAGTGAATAAATGAATGAATGAATGAATGAATGAATGAATGAATGAACAAAAAGCAATTATTGGGCACCTATTAGGTGCTGAGTATCATGCTAAGCAGTGGGGCACAAATACAAAGACAACTCCTCACATTCTAATGGGGGAGACAACACATAGCAGAGAATGGTGGCCAGAGAGGAAGATGTTTGACTTGAAAAGGTTCAAAGATGGGGAGTGGAGCCATAGGGGAGTAAATTGACACAGCTTTGAGTGTCTTATAAAAATATTATGTGCAGAAGAAAAACCAGCTTGGAGGCATAGTGGATAGAGTGCTGAGCTTGGAGTATGGAAGACTTGAGTTCAAATCCTTTCCCATATACATTTTATCTGTGTGATCCTGGGCAAGATTCTTAACCTCTCAGTTTCTTCGTCTGTAAAATGGAGAGGTTAGACTTGAGAGTATCTGTGATCTCTTCCAGCTCTAAGTCTAGGAACAGTGCTATCAGTTACTCTGTTCATAGTCACTGAGTTACACTTCATGGCAGGATAATAGGTTGCTCAGTGGCTCATTGAAAACAAATTTTAACATATATACATATATATGTACATATGTTTGATTTACAAATAAAATTTGGCATGAGGAAACTCATATGAGAACTCTACCACCTAGTTCAGGTTACTGCCATTTTTTCCTCTTTAAGACTGTCCTCAGTTTGAATAATCCAGACCTATGGGCAAGAGGAGCATTTTTCTTTGCTTGCTCCCCCCACAAAAGAGTTACAAAAGATAAGAACAATGAACCAAAATAATTGCAAAGAACTTTTGTACTTGCCCGATTTTAATATTTTTATCAAATTATTTTCTTCAGTTAGCTTTTGCTTCTCCTTTTCCACCTGTCCAATTGTTCCTTTTAAAGAGTTATTTTCTCCAGTTAGTTTTTGTACTTTTCCATTTGCCCAGTTTTCCCTGTTAGGTTTTATGCTTCCTTTTTCATTTGTCCAATTTTCCTTTTAAATTCTTCTGTGATTTCTTTTTTCATATTTTTAAAATCATTGGCCAGTTTTACTTCTATTTCTCTAATTTGGCTTTTAAAATCTCTCTTCAGCTCTTCTAAGAATGTTTTTTGGGCTTGCAACCAGTTCATATTCCCTTCTTAAGTTTCAGATGAGAGTATGGTCTCAATGCTGACCTCTTTAGTATTTGTGTTTTGGCCCTTGTCCCCATAGAAAGATTCTATGGTCCTTTCTTTTCTGTTTTGCTTCTTACTCATGATAATCACCCTTTTCCTGGTTTTTTTTTTTTCACGTGTCAAGTTTATTTTAGATGTAATTCTTTTTTTTTTTTTAATTTTGTAATGTTTAACAATCACTGCCATACAATTGTGATTTTATCCCCCCCACCTACCCCCCACTCCCCCCCTCCCTCCCCACGACTGCATACAATTCTGTATAGATTCTACATATACTTTCCTATTGAGTATATTTTCACTATAGTCATGCTATGTAGTCAGACTAAGATAAATGAAAGAAATCGTATAACAAATCAGAACATGATACACAAACACATACACATACACAAATATGATCTGCTACAATATGTGAGTGACTTCCATATTTCTCTCTCTGAGTGTGGCAGGCATTTTGCCTTGAGATCCTCCATTGGGATTTTTTTTTTTTTTTTTGGTAAGAAGTTCTTGTGTTATTACAAAAATCTAAGTCTACCAGAAAAAACTCTCACACACTGTGGTTGTTGCTGTGCATAAAGTTCTCCTGGTTCTGCTCCTTTCACTCAGCATCAGGTCATATAAGTCCTTCCAGGCCTCTCTGAAGTCTTCTTGTTCATCATTTCTTATGGCACACCTTTTCCTGGTTTTTAAAGTAAATCTCTGCATCTGGGGCACAGGGGGTTCTGTCCCATAGTTCTTATGCCTGAAACTTGAGGCTTTGTGCGTTGTGACCTCTGGTTCTTTCAGCTAGAAGCTAAAATGATGCAGCTTACCTGGGGCTGAGCTGGCTGGTGTTGGAAAGCAGAGGTCTGATGAAGTGTTTTTGAATTTCCCTGCAGTTACCCTGGAGCTACCTCATTAAATGTGGGGGAGGGGCAGTCTGGCCACAGAAGGTCTCCTCTGCTGAGCTAGGGCAGAGGCAAGCTCAGTGATTGGTGATCACATCTGTGCTAATGTCTTCTCGATTCCCCTGGGGTGCTGAGGCACACCTGGGGTCTTGGTGTTGGCAGTTGCTGGCTTTATCCCACCCCACCCCACCCTCCCCCTGGGCTCAGGAGGTTCTCCTGGTTTGTTGAGGTGGGGCTGTCTGAGACAGCTCTGATTCTGCACTGATCCCCTTCAGCCACAGCAAGAGTGACCCTCCTTAGCAATCTTTCTAGCCTGACGGTCTAAGAGACAGTTTACCCCTTCTGCTGCTCCCACTGTTCCAAGATATTCTGGGGAAATATTTTATGGTTCTTTCAAGTTCAACAAGTGGAGGAGGAGAGGATTTACCAATCACTGTGCCATCTCGGCTCCCGGTAGTTCAAGTAGGTGACTTATAGGCATTTAATCTTCAGGCTGATAGTCTCAGGGGTAGCCACTGCAGATACCTGGGACTCCGTGGCTCTCACTCACTCGGTTCCACTGGATTCTCTTCCTGGGCTGATATGCCCAAGATTCCGTAGTGCAGCTGCTGCTCAGACCACCCCGGGACTTCCTGCCGGGCCCTGCCACAGTGGGGAATGCACTGGTACAGCCTGTGCACTGTGTGCTGTGTGCTGCTCCAGCCCTGCACAACAGATCCTTCCCATCAACCTTCCAGTCTGTCCTAGGCTGTGAATCTGCCACAGTCTGTCTTCTATGGGATTCTGCCCCTCCAAAATTCATTCAGATTTTTTGCTTAGGTGAGTAGTTGCTCTCACTCCACCATCTTGACTCTGCCTCTGCAAAGAACTTTTTTGAAGACACATTTAGTGATAGCCAAATACCACCAACCACAAGAAAGCAAGGAATTGGATCTGTCATTTCATTGGCCTGACTCTGCTCAGAGATGACAGAAGACTCCCTATACTGCTTTTCTGGAATTGGCCCACAAGGAGCTTATAGTCTACCCAGAGAGGCCCTGGGAAGGTCAACTGGGCTATAGAACCATCAGTGAAAGAGCAGGTAGCTAGAGTCCTTTGGGACACAGTGCAGAGTTGATTGTTTAGTTGGTACATATTCTGAAAAAACTTTTTGTCTCTATGATCATTCATTTGCCCTTCGTTCCATTTTCTGCCTCCACATCTTTATATAGGCTCTGTCCCTCATGCCTGGATTGTACTTCTTCCTCATCACCACCTCGGAGAATCTCTAGTTTCCATCAAATTTCAGTTCAAATACCACCACCTTCATTAGAGCTTTCTTTATCTACCCCAGATCCCAATGGTTCCCCCAAAACGTTACCAAGTATTTATTTTATAAATACTTAAATGTAAGTACATTTTCTCTGCCAGTTGAATGGAAGTTCATTGAGGGAAGGAATGATTTCATTTTTTTCTGCATCCATAGTTCCTGACATGTAGTAGGCACTTAATAAATGATTGATAAAGAGGAGTATCCCAGACTCCAGGTCCCTCATTGGTACAAATAAAGGAGCAAGGATTAATCTGACTACTGGAAAATATGGGAGGCTTATGACTAGTGGGACAGGGGAAAGGGAACGTTGGTGTAAATGATAGGAATTTGAAGTTTGTCTCCATGACACTGTTTGGGTTTCATAGGGCGATTTTGGACCTTTGGGCATCCCTGGAGAGCAAGGTCTGGTTGGTCAGCGGGTAAGTAGAAGCCAATATCCTTCTTATCCCCAAGACAGTATTGTGTAGTCTAAAGGTCAGTGGACTAGTCATCAGAAGACTTAGTTTTCATATCAGCTCTTCTACCATCCAACTGTGTGACCTGAAACGAGATTGGACCTGCTCTAGAACCCAGTTCCTCCAAAGTTAAAAGAGACTGTTGCTCTAGAATATCTCTAAGGTGACCATCAGCCCTGAATTTGGGATTCTCTTCTAACTCATTCCTCTCCTTACCAATCCTTCAAGAAAAAAACACAATCACTCTGATTTTACATAAGGAAGATCTGGGCTGTAGTTTGCTCTTCATTGCCTGTTTCTATGCTCCATAATGATATCTGACTCTTCAAAGAGCAAGGACCCAGCCTCTAACAGCTCCCTGTTGATCCTTGGGCTGCTACCAGCTCAACTAATTTAGCATGGCTGATTTTAATCTATCCTGACTTGGAGCCCAACTCTTCAAGCCCAAGATCCATGAATGTAGCCACAGCAGGTGGTGATGCTCCCCGTCAAAGTCATAGACATCATTAAGATTGAGTCCCAGCCTAGGGTACACTGGCATTTACTTTCACAAAGGAATTCCCATGCACAGAAGCAGAAGAGAGTGTGTTTGAGTTAAACAAGCGAACAAAGACTGTAGTCATGCTCAGTGGGACTGATAGATGACTGTACAGTACAGTATGTTAAATGCCTTTGCATGGTTGGGTGTTTCTTCTATGGTTTTTTTTTAACTTCTCAAAAGACTACTCAAGAAACAAAGTACTTATTAACGGATTCATTTTTCACTCTGAGCATAGAATATTAAGGAGAGGGTGAAGAAAGGGTAAGAGGGAGGGAGAATTCCAGAGGTGGAGAAAAAGCCAAGTTCTTTTACTAGTAGCTCTGGAACCTGTGTCTCCAGACATAGTTACATAGAGGAAAAGCGTAACAAGACACATACCCTTAAAGCTAGATGGGACATGTTGGTGACCAGAGATTCAGGTGCATGCTGGGACCAGCTCATACTGGCTTTTGAGATCTCATTTAAATTGTCAGTATAAGCATTTACATGTTAAAAATCAGTAAATGCTACAAATTAGGTCATGATTTATTATTCTTCTGATTACCTAGACTTAAGAAAGTATGATGGAGAAAATGTTAATAGTGCAAATTAAACTTAAAAGTGTGTTTGATGTATATTTTGGGAAGGGAGCCCATTGCTAGCACAGCTTTGAAAGCCAGCCTTGGAGTCAGCAAGACCTGGACTCAAGTATTGACTTTGACATGTATAGGCTGTGTGACCATGTGTGACCTCTCAGTGTCCCTGATAAGTCCCTAAAGTTCTAAGTTGCCAAGCAGCTGTTAGTCTGCATTGGTAGAAAGCATTTCTTTACTGAGTATTCCCTATTCCAGTTCATGGGTCCTGTCATCCCTTCTGCCAAAAAAAGGGAGAGGAGATGTTGATGACCCTTCAAGGTCATCCAGTCCAACAGTCTCATTTCAGAGGAGTGGAAACCAGAGTCCACAGAGGGGAAATGATTTGCCCAGAGTTCCTGGGAAGAGTGTGATTTTATTTGGGGGAATCTGTTTCTGCATTCTACCAGTAACTCCTTGAAGGGTATATTGGAGTCATTCTCCAATGGCTAGATAAATGAACTTAAAGCTGTGACTGATACACCAGCTTTTGGTCTTTGAGGAAGCATGGGTGGCAATAGGGAGAAGGGGTCCTGGCTTGGGGAGTATGTCTTGGGGCAGAACTAGAGATAGAGATGACTTCACAGAAGAAGATGTATTCTCCCTAACACAGTCTCTTCTATTTCTAGGCATGGATTGATGGCCTGAACAGCAGACTAAGAGTCCCTAAGACTGAGTTCAAGGCCTAGGTCTGTCACTTGTATGGGCAAATCATTTCATCTCTCAAAAGCCTTAATTTGCTCCTCTGTAAAATGGGGATAACAGTGCTTACAGTATCTACTGCGTAGAGTTGTTCAGAAGAAATGGGATAATGTGTATAATTATAAGTACCCTATATGTGCAACCTATTATTGTTCTTATTTCCACAGGGAGAAACAGGGCTGGAGGGAGATGGTGGCCCAGCTGGACCTGATGGTCTGAAGGTATATGGTGAAATGGGTTTGGGGAGGTAGGGATGTCCCTTGAACTAATCTTCTAAGACAGATGGACCCTTTCTATCATGTCACCAGAAGCAGACTCAATAAGCTTCAGTTTTCTCCTATGGTATTACAGGGCATGAGGATTTATTGGTGGGAAGAACTGTAGAGATCATCTAACCCAAACTCTTCATTTTTATGTAAAAGGAAACTGAGGCGCAGAGAGGTTGAGTGTCTTCCCAGTAACACAGGTAGTAAGCAGCTGAGTTGGAATTTAAGGGTCTTCTAACTTCAACCACAGTGAAATCTTACTGCCTCAACTCTTACTTTTTGCCTTCTCCAAACTCTCTGGGAATGCTATCTCCTGGGTGATCTCAGTGTCATGGTGGTTACATAGCTGTTTCTGGCAGGTGCTCACTGACTCCTCCTACCCTTCTCCTCTTCCTCCTCTTTGACCACATTATCCTAAAACCAGTGGCCAGCAACTGACTTGCTCTTGAGACATGAAGGGGAAGAGCTCTGATTTAGGATACTAAGGTCCAAATGGGCTCCAGTTCTTTTGTCATAGTTCAGCCAACTCTTCTCCAGTTGTAGAATAGGCAGGAGAATCTTCTCTTCTCCCAACAGAAGAGTCTGAACAAGCCCACATCTGTTCTGGGTGCACCAGATTTTCAAAACCACATCAAGTTATTTTCAGATCATAAGCAAATACCCAGATGTTTTTAGATGAAGCCTCTGTGTCTAGTCTCTTGGAATTGGAGTCTGCCTCTCTATTAAGGAATCTGAAGCTACAAATAGGGCAATCCCTTCTTCTGAGCTTGGTCAACAGCCTTGGTCTCCTTTCCATAGCACTGTTCCTATTTCTTGCATCACAGTGAAGTTGTCTTTGTTCATTCAATATCCTCCATGTCTTCTCATCTCCATTCTTCCTGAAGACTTCTAATTGGGTCCCAGGACTTTGGATTAGAAAGAAACTTAGATCAACTAATCTAACTTTCTACATTTTACATGAGGGAAAACTGAGGCTCAGAAAGGTTAAAGAATTTGCCCAAGGTAATATGGTCGTGAGAGCACAACTGGGATTCAAACCCAAGTCTTCTAACTCCTAACTGAATCCACCCTGCTAATCCTCCTTTTTTTGCTGATGAATAGGTCTTTGGGTGACTGTTTCCCTTTGGTCTGCTCCTGAGCCCTATAGGATTGAGCAGAACACTCCTGACGTGTCTTTTTGGCTTTCCAAAAATTTCATTTATGCGCCCAAGATTCCTAAGTGACACCTAAGATTTCTGGTCTCCCCCAGGCCCTTTAGCTTGAATATTTTCTGACTGGCCAGGAGATGTCAAGTCCTCCCATCCTGCAGGGTTATCATTCCAGCCTCCCTCTGTCTCTGTTTTCATATAAGGGTCTCTTAGTCTCCTCTCTCCCAATTCTGGAAGAATCACTACATGGCATCTTCTGACCTAGAATTCTGGGAGCAGAAAAGAAGCCAGCCACACATCCCTCCCTTTGCCTTCTCCCCCACCCTGTTGCATTCCAGAAATCCCCCAGGCAGGAATCAATCATGAAATTCCTGGCTCCCAGTCTCAGGTTGGAATCCTAGCGTTCCAGAGCCCTGGCCCCACTCTCTCAATTCCAGGCATTTCATGCCTCAGGCAAGCTGCAAGAGCCAAGGGAGTACTACTGTATCTGAGCCCACCAACTTCATTCTCCAGGTGTCTGTCCTGGAAGCCCAACTGACTTCTCTTGGGGGATAGTTCTTTGAAAAATACTGAATCTTGCTGTGGCAGGCTAGGTAGCCTGGTGGGACCAGTACTCAGCTGAGCATTGGAGTTTCGAGTACCAGCTTTCAAAGCTACTAATAGAAGCATGTTCTTGGAAAGACTTCCAACTGTCTTTGGGTCCTTGTTGTATGATCTGATGTTCATACTTACCCCAACTCACCACCTCAGAAAGGTTGCAATGACGCTGTCAGTGAAATTGAAGGTGGGATTTATAAAAGTCTGTTGTAATACGGTTGCATTATTTTTCACATCAGCATCTGATGATGTAAATATCAGCCTGAAGAGTCTTCTGTCAGTCAGAATTTCTTCTCCCCAGACGGTGCCTCTACTGGGCCTCAGTCTCTCATCACACGTCATTAGTTGAACAGCAATTCCCTTTCAATTAGTGTAATCCTCAGGGCTCTCCCCTAAGTAGTAACAGACATTTCAATTAGGGCTTTGAGGTTTACAAAGTGCTTTCCCATCAGCTGTGTAGTGAACATAGCACCCCCATTTTATAGGTGGGGAAGCTGAGGCACAGAGAGGCAAAGTAATTTGTCTAGCCTCACATCTAGGAAAGGTCCAATAGATATTTGGAGCCTGGTCTCCTGTCTAGAAGTCCAGCGTTCTTTCAGTCACTATGCCACGCCTCTTTCTATTTGGTCTCCATCCTAGCATCCTATCCTTTCATTTCACCATGATCCAGGATGAAAAGAGTTGTTCTCTTGCCTCTCGAGTCTTAGTCTTTTCTTCTATTTTCCCAGTTTTCCTAGGTAGTATCCCTAACTTAGCTTTCAGTCCATATGGCTCCTGAGTATCCACAGTTTTGTCACAATTATGTCAGGGGACCAGTGAGCTTCAGTAATTTGGGGGGGGGGGGTTCCCTTTTAAAAATTTGTAATTCATATTCATTTAATAAGCATCTATTTTCTTGTCCTTCCACCCTATCCTCTCAGTTTAAAAGAGAAAAAGAACAAAACCTTTGTAGCAAATATGCAGTCAGGTGAAGCAGATTCTCCTCTTGGCCATATCCCAAAAATGTAGGTCTCATTCTGCATACTGAGTCGGTCTGTTAGGAGGTGAGTGTTGTGGTTCATCTCGTGTCCTCTTGAACCTTTGTCGGTAACTGGATTTATCAGAGTTCCAAAGTCTTTCAAAGCTGTTTGCCTTTACAATGTTGTTGTTACTGTCTAAATTGTTTTCCTAGTCCTTTAGCTTCAGTAATGTTAATGAGGCCAAGGTCATGAGCTCAGACCCTGTGTAAACTATGTAAGCGCTTACTATTCCCCAGTTACAGGCTGAAACTCAGAACCCATCTGAAAAGAGGAAGTACAAGGAGCTCTGTATCTAGGAAAGAAGGTCATGGAGACCTCCAGGGCTCATATGGACCATTCATAGTAGCCATCCAGGGCCTTAGAAGTTCACACAGTACTAGAGCTAGAAGAAGTCTTAGGCATCATCCCCTTTTTCCCCTCTTGCCACAGATGAAGAAACTCTAAACCAACCAAGAAGAATAATTCCCCCTACATGAACACCCCCTTGATCATCAGCCACCTTCCTTAAACTGCCATAACTTCATGCCACTTCCTCTTAGTTTTCTCTAAGCCAGTCTCCAGTTGTCAGACCACATGTCAGATCTCAGTGGCAGGCCTGTCACCCTCTATTTGAGATAAATATCCCCAATGGTAATGAAAAGGGCTCCCAATTGCCTGTGAGATTGTTCTTTGGCATGGGGACCCTTATTACTCATATCGCTACAGTGGGTTAGGCTACACCTGATGTTTGAGGATGGCCCAGATTGGGGGGTGATAGTGCCACGGAAAAGTCTTTCCAGGCATAAAGCAACCTATCTCTATGGTCTGACAAAATGATTTATCTCTCCCACATCTCTGGGTCATCAGAAATCAGAACACATTCATAAATGAGCTAAGGCATATTTAAGATGGGGAGAATAGTCAGGGGTTAATTTTAAACCTTGGTCCTGCTCAAAACTGATCTCATTCTGCCTGGGAAGAAGCCACTGGGTCCATGGGACGAGCACAGGAGAGTAGTGTTTGAAGATTCTCCCCCCTCCCATTTCTTCAATGTCCTCATACCCCAACTGGACGGCTCCCTCTGCCTGGCCAAGGACATTTAAATTATTACTCTTTTTCTCAGCTGACATGGCTGCTGTAATTCCACATGACTCAATTTTTGTTTTGAAGATGGAACATGAAATCATGGGTCGTAGGGCACCTAACTCTCCCCCTCCATGTGGCAGTATCCTCATGTTGCATTGGCTTGGGTAAGCTGATAGCTCTTTCCTTTCCCAGGGAGACAAGGGTGAGCCAGGCCCAGATGGCGAGCGAGGAGAGAAAGGCAAAGAAGGCCTGAAGGGCAAAGAAGGTCCCCCTGGCTATCCTGGCGTCACAGGGGTCCGGGTGAGTCAACAAAGCCAATCTGCCTGTTTCCTTGTCACTTCTGCGTTCGTCTGCATGGGTCTCTTTCCCTCTTTCTGGCTGTACTTGAGTGAAAACAACTGGTGTCAAGCCAAGAGATCCAAGAGGGCGTTTGAACTCTCTTGGCATGGTCTATAGACTGACATTCTGCCATCATAGTACACTGTGCTTTCTCCAGGTCACAACAGGATACCAGTCAAATTGGCCTGAGGCTAACTATGTTGATTTGTTCAACAAGCCAACTAGTCAAAGACTTCAATCCAACAATGTCTTAAAGAAAGGGGATGAGTTAGCCTTATGGATAGGATCCTAGAATGATTGATTTAGAGCTGGAAGCGACCTTGGAGATTAGTCCAAAACCCTCATGTTACTATAAGGAATGTGAGGCCCAGAGAGGCAAAATTACTTGCCCAGAGTTCTACAGTTGGTATTTGAGGTAGAATTGTAACCCCGATCTTCTCCTGGCTCCAAATTCAGTATTCTATCCATTTTTTAAAAATCAGCACCCCGTTATAAGGCTTCCCATTGGGGCTGTGGAAGGAGATGGGACCGTCCGCATTACAGTATGAGAAACATTCTGCCCTACTTTGTACCTAATAGATGTGATTTAATCTAAGTCTGAGACATGGCAAGTTGTTTCATGATGGATTTCATTTATTCATTCAACTATTTTGCACTCTGTACCTCCTATGTGCAAGGTCCATAGCATAGGGGAATCTAGAAAAAAACCTTCAAAAAGCTTATGGTTTAGTAGCAATGTAATTAGGGAACAAAACAAGAGAGGCTAATTGGAGGAATATATATCATCGCTGTCTTTTTATTTGAAAGAGCTCTCCTGGGAGAGAGAGAGAGATTAGACTTAGATAGCCCTCTTAGCCCCAGAGGGCTTGGAGCTGGGAGTAGTGGGTGAAAGGTGGGGGAAAGTGAATTCCAGTTGTTTGTAAAGACCCACTTCCTCATAGAACTGTTTAAAGGTAGAGTGGGCAGTGGTGGAAATAGCCCTTAACAGAAGCTAGCCACCTCTAAGCAAAGGCTGAAGGGAATACTCTTCAGATAATTCCTGTTGGAAATGTCACAAAATCACAAAATCTCAGAGTTCACAGGAACCTTAGAGATTACCTAGTCCAATCTGTACTTTTAGAGGAATTGCCTCTGCAGAAATCCCTGACAGAGAGTCATCCACCCTTCACTTGGAGACTTCCAAAGAGGGGAAACCCATTATCTCCCAAGGCAGGTCATTCCACAGCTCTGATTCTTAGGAATTTTTTCTTTACTTTGAGCCTAAATCTGCCTCTCTATAATTTCTGTCTATTGTCTCTCCTGCTCTCTGGGGGAAAGCAGAACTTCAGTCCTTGAAGACAGTGATCATATCTCTCTCCACCCCCCACCTTGCTCCAAGTATTCTCTTCTTTAGACTAAACATCTTCAGGTCTTTAAGCTGATCTTTATCTATGATGTGGCCTCCAGTCTCCTCCCTACCCTGATGAGCCTTCTCTGAATGCCCACCAGGTTGTGTGTTGGAGGTAACTCGCTGGACTTTGTTGTGTTCAGTTGTTTCAATCGTGTCTAACTCTATGACTCCATCTGGGGATTTCTTGACAAAGATCCTAAAGTGATGTGCCATTTCTTTTTCCAGTTCATTTTACAGATGAGGAAACTAAGGTAAACAGGGTTAAGTGACTTGCCCAGGCTCACATAGCTAGTAAGTGCCTAAGGCCAGCTTTGAATTGAGGAAGGTGAGTCTTCCTGACTCCAGGCCCAGCACTTCATTAACTGTGCCATGTAGCTGCCCTATTCATTAAACTGCTTGACCCCAAAAGTTCCTTTCAACTTTGAGAGTCTGTGACTGAGGCAATGTCAATATCAGATTCCATGCAGGAGTTTAGAGAAGGTCCTGGGAAGACTGTAACACGATCTTAATGGATCAACAGTTAATCAGCAAGCATTCATTAAGTACCTACTGTGATCTAGGCACTAGGCATAAAAGGGCAGAAATGAACTCATCCTGCTCTCAATGAGTTTCCACTCTGTCAGATGGGAATAGGAGGCAGAAAAAGAGAAGGTACGACTGAGGCAGGGTATACTGTATGATGTCTGAGAGAACAGTTGACAGACTTGACGAGAGCCTAGAGGGCATGTGAGAAGAGGAGGGCAGAAAGGCTGGAAGCAGATCTGAAAGTTCTGCCATTAGATGGTGGAGTGCCAAGAGAGGGGAGCCAGGGAGACGTTCCCCTAGCCTCGTGTGTTTCCATGTCTGTGTTCTGGCTGCTCGGCTTGTCAGTGGCCTGGCCTCGAAAGCGGTGGTCACAGGGCCCTGTCTCAAGAGGCCTTGAGGCTCACCATGTCCAGAAGCAGGCACTTCATTAATATCTCCTTATAGTGACTCCCTTTCCCCTTTGTCCCTTTATGAAGACATCCCCAAGGGTCTAGCTTAGGAGGGACTGGGATCTTCAGAGAATCCTCTTGCCAACAGGCTACTCTCCTTTGCTTTGCTACCCTCCTCAAATTCACTGTGCTCTGTGCATTCATGACTGCCTGGACTGGATGACCCATTTAAGACCAGACTTATTTAAAGTCACACAGCATCTATGAACCTCCCCTCCCCCGCCCCATCAGATCTTGGCACTGGAAAGATCTTTTCTCAGAAAAGCATTCAGTAAATGCTTTGATGATCCTTGTCTTCCCAAGGATATTTTTTCTGGGATCAGACATTCACTTTTCTGGTAAATAAGATTCCCTCCCCAGCATGGCGAATGAATCTTATGGGTCTCCCTATTGCCACGCTCCCCAAACCTGCAAGGGTACTAGGTTTGAGTTCTGATTTCATTAAAAAGTGGACATTTTTCTAAAAACTTTAGGCAAGAATCAAGATTGTGCATATAGAGCTGGTAGGGACCTTAGAGGTCAACTCATCCAACTTCTTCATTTTATATTCGAGGAAGTTAAGCCCCAAAGGAGGTAAGTGATTTGCCCAAGGTCACTTGGATAGCACATAGCAGGGGTGTACTTTAAACCCTGACACTGTGACTTCAAATTGCTGTTTCCTCTTAGACCATACTGTGTCTCAGGGACCTTAGAAATTACTTAGTGTATCTCCTCACATTTTACAAAATGAAGAAACCAGCCAGATGACCATGGGCAAATCACTTTGCCCCTCTAAGCCTCGATTTACTCATCCATAAAGTCGGCCTGGTTATCAAACAATTTTTGTGAAGATCAAGCCAAATGGTATGTGTGTGGAAATCATTCAGTAACCCTTAAAGCAGAATACAAGCATCTCTGCAGCTCTCCAGTTTTCTTTGGACCCTTGGCTGTTGTGGATTAGAAAGGGTTAATTAGGTATGACTCAAATGTCAAATTTCAAAACGCCACAATCCCTTTGGCATTTGATCTGTGTTTTAAAATAATAATAACAATCCTCAGCTCAGCTTCCGATAGACTCTTTGCCAGAACTGTAGCTGAGAAATGGTAGAATTTTTTAAAAAAATAAAATCTGATGGGCAGCTAGTGCCTGGGAATGAAATGTTGTCTGGCATTTCAAAAAAACATATATATGTACTGCAAAGCAGCCAAGATGCTAATTCCATCTCAGCAGTCATATTTCATTGGGAAAAAAAATCTACAGCCTTCTATTCTTTTGGCCTGGGGAGGTAGCTGGTTATAACAACTGTGTAGCCTACACTGTGTGGGGTGAGCTGAAAGGGCGGGAGACCCAGAGGCACTCAGAGAGAGATCGCGTGTCTGATCGTGAGTCTGAGTTTTGGCTCATCATCTTTGGATTCTTATTAGTTGAATCACTTTTTTTTTGACATGAGAATCTGTTGTTGTAATCTTCTATTTGACGAGAAAAATTACCTCCCATGATTTAATAATCACCCTGCTGTCTGGGGAGCATCTCTGGCCAAAAGGAAGGTCCATTACGTGAAAAAATTGAGAATTTCAGGTTCTAAATTCTTTAGAGAATGCTGTGCAACCCTTGGTAGGTTTTTCTCCCTCTCAGAGAATTGAAACTATACTGTAGACCCTTTTGAGATATAGTACAGATGAGATATGTTTATCTTCCTGGTCTCACCAAGATGATAAAAGCCTGATAGTGAAGAAGAAGAAGGTGAGAGAGAGAGAGAGAGAGACAGACAGACAGACAGACAGAGACAGAGACAGAGACAGAGACAGAGAGACAGAGAGAGAGAGAGAGAAAGGAAAAGAGAGAGGAGAGAGGAGAGAGAGACACCTTGTCAATAGGTCCATAAAACCAGAAACAGAACCCAAACATCCTGCCTCTGTGCCAAGTGCACAAGTATGAGTTGGTCATTGGAAAACACTTTCATTCAATATGATAGGCATATATTAAGTGTTTGTGTTCACAGAACTACTCTAGTTGCTATGAACACAAAGATAGATACAACACAAGCCCTTCTCTCAAAGGAGACTGGTAATGTAATGGTAGAAGAAGAAAGACAAATATGGCAATAGCTGCGATACAAGAGACAGTGTGATCATTTACCAGAAAAATCCTGGTGAAGTGCTCCAAGAGTGTAAGGAAAAGAGTAAATTGTCACCCTGGGACAGCAGGAAAAGTGGAAGAGGGAGAGAAGAGAAGATGGTCAGAGAAGATTGTATTAAAATAGGTCTTTGGAAAAAGGGAGGCTTTCATTCAGAGTTGAGAGAGGTGGAGGTGGTGAGGGAGTCTACTCCAGGCCTGGGACATGGTGGGAACAAAGGCACAGCAAAAGGAGAGGCAGGCTGAGAGGGGGAGATAAGCGTTGTCCAATTTGTCTGAAATAGAGACTCCATAAAAGGGAGTAGTATAAGATGAATTTGAATGAGTAAGTCTGAGCCAGAATGTAGTGAGAGCCTTGAATGTCCATCAGGAGCTGTTAATAAATAATGGAGATCCATTGGAAGTTTCTGAGGGGAGGAGTAATATGAACGTATTGGTTCATTAGAAAGACTACATGGTTAGCTACATAGAGGATAAACTGGAGAAGGGTAGTCTATAAAGGCAAGAAGGCCAGGGCAGATGATATTAAGTGGTCCAGTTTAAAAGAGATGCAGGCTCAGACTAGCTTTGTTGTAGCAGGAGCAGGAAGGAAAGACTGGGTGTGAATGATATTAGAAAGGTAGAAACAACACAACTGAACAGCATAGGATCGGTGGGGTGAGAGAGAGACAGAGAGAGAGAGAGAGAGAGAGAGAGAGAGAGAGAGAGAGAGAGAGACAGAGACAGAGACAGAGACAGAGACAGAGACAGAGAGAGGGAGGGAGAGAGGGAGAGGGAGAGGGAGAGGGAGAGGGAGAGGAAGAGGAAGAGGGAGAGAGGGAGAGGGAGAGGGAGAGAGGGAGAGGGAGAGGGAGAGAGGGAGAGGGAGAGGGAGAGGGAGAGACAGAGACAGAGAGAGAGACAGACAGACAGACAGATAGACAGATAGACAGAGAAGAGTGATTCTTGGATTTAGAGTTTGAGGGCTGGGGAAAAGATGATGCCTTTAACTGAAGTTGACATTAGGGTAAGGGAACGAATTCATAGAAACTTATTAGGGTGATGAGGTCGGTAGGGACAGAATCAATCGATCAATTTACCAATGCTTATTAAGTGCTTTGTCATATGTCAGAAACTGGTAGATGCTGGGGATAAAAATACAAAAGAATGAAACAATCTCTACTCTCAAGGAATTCAGAATGCATAATGGTAGAGCTGATAGAGACTTTAGAGAATGCAGTCGAAGCCCCTCCTTTTCCCTCCTCTAGAAACTGAGCTTAGAGAAGGGAAATGACTTTTCCAAGAATGTGCATATACCTCCTTTGCAGCAGAAGTAGGATTAGAACCCAGGGCTCTTGACTCCCATTTGAAAAGTGGTTCTACTTCACTGAAGCTGCCTCAAGAATTAAAGGGGAGAAACAAATGAGATGAAAGGACTGTGATCAGTGGAGATCAGCACCTTCTCTCCAGCTTTGAATCTCAGAGTTGCCTAGAGCACTGAGTTAAGTCACTTATCCAGGCTCGTGGAGCTCGTCAGTGGCAGAGTCAGGGCTGGAAGCCAGGCCTTTCTGGCTCGGGGGCTGCTTCTCCATTCACTATGCTAGCTGCTTCTGATGGGAAAGAAAATGAATTGGTGACTTTTTTCATCTGAATTTTGTGAACATGATGATCTTGCTATTTTCCTAAATTAAGCTCAGTGTCTTACAATGAAACTCTTTCTCCCCTCCATATTCAAAAATCATTTCCCAGCAACCAAAAACATTTTTCTCCCAAACAAACTGAAAAAGTCCCTCACATGTCACAAAAGGCCCTTCTTACAGACCCATTTATGTCAAACTCCTTCTGACTATTAGAGGGGTAATTACATTTTCACTGGCCCCTAATTTGTTATTTCACTGAGACTCAAAGCAGTACAAATTTACCTCAAGTCAATTAGCTTTCTAAACTCACAGTCCTTCATAAAAGTTCAGAAGAGGGAAGGATTGTAGTAGATTTTTAAGGTGGTGATTCCTCATCTCTGTATACTGGGGTGACAGATAAATCTATGTCTTAGGGTTTATAATCTGGATTTTAGACCACTGAGGGCAACAAGTGGGGCCAAGTCTTTCATTTTCACTTGGGCAACAAAAGAAAGAACAGACACAGCCCAGGGTGGGATGGAGCAAAGGCAATAAATAGTCCCAGAGAAGTGCCTCAGGGCAAAATGAAAAGGAAGAGGGACACATCACTGAGATCGGAAAGTCTCTGATTGACCCATATCTAGAAAGGCCAGTCCTGGGCAGGCAAAGGACATTTCAAAGGCCAACATCTGTTTCAGCATCAACTCAGTGGGACCCAGAGACAGAGCAGGCAGTGAGAAAAGTATCCTTTTGCCCTTTAGAAGGACACAGCAAGGGAACTGGAGATGACGATGTCAGCACTAGCCGAGAGATGTGGGCTGACCTTCCAAGCACAATGGGCCACTGTCAGGAAGGCACCTCTGCAGACTCAACTAGCTGCCCACTCCTGGCCTCTCTCTGGGTTCTGCCCCAGTTGCAGAGAAGGCAGATAAGATGTGACCAAGTTCCAAGATCCAAGAAGAGTGACCCGCTAAGATGCACAAAATGTCACTCTGGCAACTTGGAAGAAATAAAATCATGCCTTAGAAATAGAAGAAGCATTAAAGCTCATCTTGTCCAAACTCTTCATCGTATGGAGAATAAAACCTAGGAAGTGGAGGCGATTTGGCTAAGGTCACGCAGGCAGTTGGTTGCAGAGCCAGGTCTAGAATCAAGGTTTCCTCTTTTTAATGTCTATGCTCTTTCCACTGTACCATAAATAGCAGGTGACTATGTGTCTATGTAGATGACTCCCAGATCTAGACATCTAGCCTTCTCCAGTCACATCTCTCTAACTGCTTGCTGAGCATCTCTCCCAGATGTCTGTTGTGCACCTGTAACTCAACATATTCAAAACAGAATGCTTTCCCCCTAAATCCATCCTGTAGAAGGCACCACCAATCCTTCCCCATACCCAGGTTCACAACTTTGGAGTCATTGTTTACTATTTCCTCAACCCCCCACATTTAATCACTTGCCAAGTCTTGTTGTTTCTACCACCACAATATGTCTCACATCTACATTATTATGACAATCAGTATAGTCCTTGTCAACTCTTTTCTGGACTATTACACTAGCCTCCTAATCAGTCCCTCTGCTTCCAGGTGCTTCCCTTTCCAATTCCTCCTTAATACAGATGCTATAATCTTATTCCTAAGGCAGAGATCTAACCATGTCATTCCCCTACTCAAAAGTCTCAGTGGCTCTAAATTCATTCTAGGATAAATCAATCAATTAACTTTTATGAAGCATCTTCTATGTACCAGCATTAGCTACAAAGATACAAAGAATACTGTGCTAAGCTTTACAGATACAAAGAACACTGTGCTAAGCATTGAAGATATAAAGAAAGAGCTCCAGGCATAGGGGACAGCCAGCAAAATATAAAATCAGGAGATGGAGTATCTTGAAGAACAATATGAAAGTCACCAGATCTGAGTATGTGGATAGGCCTAAGGTATAAGAAGACTGGAAAGGTAGGAAGGGGCTGGGTCAGGACGGGCTTTAAAAATCAAACAGAAGATTTTATATTTGTTCCTAGAGGTGATAAGGAGTCACCAGAGTGAGAGAAATAATATGGTCAGAGCTGCACCTTAGAAAGATCAGTTTGACAGTTGAATGGAAGATGAGGAGAGACTTGAGGCAGGGAGACAATGGTTGGTCTATGGCTTTTGCAGTAGTCCAGATGTGAGATGATGAGCCTGCTCCAGGGTGGTGACAGTGTCAGAGGAGAGAAGGGCAAGTATATGAGAAATGTCGTGAAGGTAGAAATGGCAGGGCTTAGCAACTGATTATCAAGGATGATGTGTAGGTTGTGAGCCTGGGTGACTGGGAGCATGGTGGTACCTTGGACAGCAATAGGGAGGGTAATAGGAAGAAGAAAGGGTTTGGGGAAAGATAATGAGCTGCATTTTGGACATGTTAATTTTAAGATGCTTTCAGAACATCCAGTTCAAGGTGTCTAATAACAGTTGGAGGTGTGAGACTAGAAGCTGAGTGGGTAGGGCTGAGTCATCTGCATTAAAAAAAATTTGAAACCATGGGAGCTGGTGAGATCACCAAGTGAAATAGTGTAGAGGGAGAACAAAGAGAGTCTAGGACAGAGTCATGGGGAACCCCAGAGGATAAAATATAAACTTTTTAGCCTAGCATTTAAAACCCTTCACAATCTGTCCAGCCTTGTCATTTTATAGATCGGCAAACTGATACCTGGAAAAGGGAAGTAAGTTGCCCAGTACCACAGAAGGTGGTGATCTTTTAGTAAACCTCATATGCTTGTAGGGTTTTTGAGTTAATGAAGTCCTAGCAAATAAGTAATCTTATTCCAGCTTCACTGTAGCCCCATGAGGGCCACTCCAGAAGGTATTTTTGTCATCATTTTACATACAATGAAATAGATACTTAGTGAGATAAAGTACTTGTCCCTGGGCATGCAGCTAAAACACAGGACAGCTAAGTATCCACAAACAAGTCTTTTGATGCCAAAGACTTTGTTGTTTCCACTGACTATCACTAGATCCCTATTGGGTTCAGTAGATTTCCTATAACATAGGAAACCCAGGGGCACTGGTTTTTACCATCATAGAGTCTTTTTTAGCTTTTTATAGATCTCACTCTGTGAAGCTGATGTGTTTGTATGACATTCATTCTTCCAATTCCATGTTTTTCCTGAATAACTGTCCAGATTGAATTACTGATCTTCTGGCACCATGTTCTAGTACCTACTGGTTCTTGGGCTTCATGCTGGAGAGGTCAGGCCCCCTCCTCAGAGAGGTCAGCCTTGAAGACACTTCATGGAGCCTGACCTGCAGAAATCTCTCTGCTAAAGGCCACCTGTAGGATCTGTCAGGTTTTGGAAGGTCTCATCCCATAGTCTCACCCAAGCCAACTAGTAGAGATTTTTATGTCACCATTGTTGCAGACATCTCAGAAGAAAAGTCTGAAATCTGGGGTTGAGAGATATAATTTGGGAGGAGAGCCTATTTGCAATATTTTATCATCAATGTAAAAACACATACACCAGAACCTTGGACTTAAAATTCCCCTCCACCCCCACTATCCTTGGACTTGGTGCAAAGGCAAATAGATTTTTCTTTAAAAACTTAAGAAATGTCTCCAGTTCACCTTTGAGTGAGGAGTGACTTTCTAGAGACAGGAGAACCTTACTCTTCCCCATCCCATCTGGTGGCCTGATCACTCCAGTTCATATTGTACCTTATCCCTCTTCAATGTACCCAGTGTAGGGACTGGGTTTTCTACTTAAGTTGATCCTCTAGGAGTCTGTTCTTTCCTGCCTATGAGCATGATTTGGTTACATATTGGGGTACTGAACTCTCTCAGTCCCAACTCACCAGGGCACCTAGAGATTCATGTCCATAGTGAGGGATTAGGTATTTTTTTTCATAGGAAAAGTAGGACATGTGGTGAAGTGGAGGTGAGGGCGTGGGGAGAACCTGTTGGGTTTCCCATTGAGTAAGCCTCATTTCTTTCTTGGTTTGGGTTTTCACCATAGGGTCCAGAAGGAAAACCAGGCAAGCAAGGCGAGAAGGGACGAACTGGACCCAAGGTAGAGTTTGCCACTTCTTTCTCATGCTCTTACTGGTCTTCCCCTTTTTCTTGTAACATAGTCCCAGAGAGAATTACAGTTTCTCTCCCTTTTACTCTTATAGGGTGCTAAGGGCTACCAAGGGCACCTTGGTGAGATGGGTGTTCCAGGAGAGCCTGGGCCAGCCGGCAACCAAGGCCCAAAGGGATCGAGAGGCACCCTGGGACCAACGGTGAGAATGACCCTGCTGCCCATGGGAACTGTGACTTCAAAGTATCCTGGGACATGGGAGGCCTGAGTTCAGAAGGGCCAATGAATGGGTGAAGGGAGAAGAGATTAATTTGTAAGAGCCATTTGTGCTCCAGCCAGTTGGGAGATGATTTAGGGTATAAAGGCAGCTGGTTCCTTTGGCACTAATGTCAATATTTTATCCAGCTGTTAGCAGAACAGCTGAGAGTGTTTTATAGTGACATCTCTTTTAGAGGTCTGTGGTTGATCCCAAACATTGGGACTTCTCTGTGCAGTCAGTCATCTGTGACAAACTGACCTTTAAATCCTGGAAGATGCTGCAAAGGTCTGGAATTTCCTCTGAGATAGACCCAAACTCATTTGAGCCTTTGTAAGCCCACATTACATCAACCTTACTATCCCACCCAGGGATCTATGAGCCAGACAGAGAGTGGGTTGGGTCTTCCTTCTGTTCCTTATCAAACAAAGCAGAGGAAATCCAGGAGCCAACCAGTACAGAGAACAGAAGGGGGATAGAAGTGGTGGGCATGCCAACTCCTGGGATAAAATCAAGGGAAAAGTCAGTGAAAGAGAAGAGCTAAGGAAGGTCGTCTGTATTTCAATGAGGAGCAGGGATACCTGCTATATTGGCTTTTACTTTTCTTGTAACTTGATAACTCTCTCCTTTTGTTGTTTGTTAGCTTAAACCCTATCTAATCCCCTTTAGTCGCTACCAGTTTAAAAAAACCTTTTAGATGAAAAAACAAACAAACAAATTAGAAAAGAGCTTTGTGTTTCTTTGAGAGTCAACAGAGAGGTGGAGAGCTGTGACTCATTTCTCAGAGTCCCTAGGTCAGGGAGAGTCCAGGTACAAGTGTGGGAGCTGGGGATGCCAGGTTGCAGAGGACTCTGGATAAAAGATTCCCAAGAGAGAAGAATGTGGGGCCCTGGGGACTCAGAGATGTCCCCAAAGGCTCTTAATTGGCAGGAGACTTCATGGTGCAGCACACCACCCAGAGGAAATCTAGAAGACAGCTTTTTCCCTTACACAAAATAATCCAGATCTGTTGAGTCCTGTCTTATGTTTTATCTCCCGTCAGAATTTCTGCTGGGAAGTGGATTAAAAATAGTTCAGTCAGTTCTTGCCAAAGGATTTGGAAATGGGTTCAAAACATTTAAATCCTGTATGGAAAATTCAGACCATGGGATCATAGATCATGGGATCATGGAACTAAAATTGGAAAGGACCTCAGAGGCCATCTGGTCAAACAGTCCAATGAGGTTTTCCCTCCAGAGAGGCTGCTTCCATAGGGAAATGTTGCTGAGGTATAGGCCATCTAAATTGGCTCTTGGCTACTATAATAATACCAATGATAATTATGATAATAAGTGATGTTTTTAAAGTACTTTAGAGATTACAGAGTGCTTTACCGACCTCATCTAATTTGATCCATACAACAACTGTGGCAGAGAGATGCTAGGTATTATTAGCCCCAGTTTTACAGATGAGGGAACTAAGGCACAGAGTAGTTAAGAGACTGGCCCATGGTGACACAGCTGGTAAGTGTCAGAGGTGAGAGTCAGACAAAGGTCTTCTTGATTCTAAGTCCAGAGTTCTATCCACTATACCATATTGGATATACATGTCTCTGAGAGGGTTAATAACATGGAGGACATAGCTTAGGGATCTGGGTCTGCATTTCTTGACTTCCCCAATGGAACCCTAGTTTGAGAGGCCAATAAGAAAGCAAACAGAGGTCAGCAGGGACTACATGGCTCTGGAGCTAGCTCTTCAATTCAACCACTATCTGACTAAAGCATCTGGTTTCATGACAACCAAAAAGGCCAGAACAGCCCAGCCACTTGGCTGACTCCTGGGAGAGCACGACTCCCCAGGCAGGGCTTTCTTTCTAAGCACCACCCAGTAACAATGGACATCCTATTTTTTCTTCTCTCTGGCTCCTTCCATAGGGTGCTCCAGGAAGGATGGGAGCTCATGGAGAACCTGGATTGCCTGGTTATGATGTAAGATAACATTTAAATGTTTTTAAAAGATTCTCATTTCTCCTTTCCTTGAGAACTCTGTCCTGCTCCCCAGTAATGCATTGTATGTAACCTTGCACTTACCAGAAGGGGAGGAGGAGATGATAAAAGGGAAAAGGAGGGCCCCTTTGTACACACTGTTCAAATAGTGATTCCTAACCTAGTTTATGGAACAGTGGCCAGTTGGTAAAATATCCTACCAACACCTGCTTGCCAATTTGGTTAAAATATGAGATCAAAGGCTCTCTGTATCCTGTGGTGGAGAAGAAAGAAAAATAGGAGGAGAGAAGGGGGGGATGGGGAAAGGGGTGATAGGGAGGGTATCACATAGACAGAAGTGAGAGAAAGGAGGGGACAGAAGAGGAAGAGGGATAGGGCAGAGGTGGAAAAAGCTGAGTAGGAGAAGGAGAATGAAAAGAAATTGGAGGAGGGGAGAAATGAAATAAGACACAGAAGAAGGAAACACAGAAGAGAGGTGAAGGGGGTAGGGAGACAAGCAGGAGAAGGTGAGATGCTAGTGATGCCATCATGATAGGCTACAGGAAGGTTTCAGAAGCATCATAGCCAGGACTACTCGAGAAAGCCATGCAACACACAGGATGGGAGGTGGGCCCTATAGAGTCTCTCCAGAGTAGGAGCATTTGTTAGCACTAGATTAAATAACTTGAAGGCATTGCCTTCCCATCCAGATGTTCTACCTGAGTCATCAGCTAATACTTGACTTCCTGAAGTGCCTGTTACTTTGGCTCAAGAGTGAGTACCAAAGACCATGTGTTTGTGCCTAGTAACCTGGAACGGTTGATCAAAGTGGCTGAAAGGTTAGTCACAAAGGCATGGAACCTTCGTGATAGAAGGGCCTTTCAGTATCACTCAGCATAATGCCCTCAATGTTACAATAGCGTAAATTGAGGTCCAGAGAATAGAAGTGACTTGTGAAAGGTCAAAGAATTGATGATAGAACTCAGATCAAAGCCACACCTTCAGTCCAGTTTCTTCATTTCTGACTTCTCCTCCTCTCTCCTCTGCCTTACCAGCTTCTTTAATTTCTGATTCCTTGGACCTGGGACACTTACACTGTATTCTGTTTCCCATAGGGACACAAAGGACTCCCAGGACCCATTGGACCCCCAGGGCCAAAAGGCGAGAAGGTGAGTGAGTCCCTAGTGTCTGGAGAGAACTATGGGGAAGACAAGCCAAATTCTTGTAAGTGAAATCAATGGTGTAAGCGCAGTCCACACGGCTTCTAGGTGCAAGGAAAGCAGTGAGCTCATCCTGTCCATGTCACTGGCAAATTATTGTCGCATGGAGAGGCAGACATAGACCAAGAAGCCCCTTTGGATGGCTGTGTTCAGAGAAGCAACATAGGTGGATTGGATAGGGCTCCTGTGACCCTCACCCTGTGAGCCAAGACTTGAAACTGCAAGGCTCCCATCAGCCCACTGCCCTGGGCTCCAGGCTCATTAAAGCAAAGCAATCATCTAATGTTAGATCTGGAAATACTTTCATTTACCCAGATGAAGAGAGTGATGCATCCAAAGTCACACCATAACAGGGACAGAGCCCACCCCTAGGGTCTTCTAATTTGGTATGCCATTCATTCTACTCCTATATTGAAAGAATTCTCGGTAGTTTGCTCTTTTTCCCCTTCCCCTCTTTGGTCCTGAAGCCAGAGTGACTCAGAGGAACCATCCGACCACTGTATCCTTTTTTTTTCTCTTTCCCTCATGCTGTCTTTTCTTCTCTCTTCCCTGGACCTTTTAAAGAATTTTGCTGAGTCAGCTCCTTTTTAACCACTCCAAGCTGTGAGTCACACAACCCTAGCTTCCTGTCAAGCGCCAGCCCCTTCCCCAGCCCAACTGGCTGAGACCATCCCTGAAATGTGTTCAAAAGTGGGCCCTGAGCCCTGGCAAACCCAGAGCCGCAGACGCCAGTGAAAGTGGAATCTGTTACACCAAACCCTTGCACTTATCATGTTCTCAGTTATTCCTGCCGTGACTAGAGTCAGTGTGGAGGAGGTTAACATCTCCCCTTCTAACGATTCCCAATGACCTTTTGCTCCATGAAAAATTTAAGTCTGTGTTCTGTGTCCCAAGCCATCTGCAGCCAGAAGAGTGTCATCTTTGGTCAGGAATCAGGAGAGATCTAGATTTCCATCTCCGCTCTGCTACTGAGTCACTGAGTATCCTAAAAATAAAAATTTTAAAAAAAGTCATTTACCTCTCTGAGCCTTAGTTTCTTCCTCTTTAAAAAGAGAGGATTGGACCAAATAATCTCTTAGGCCCAAGGAGTCACACAGTTGGGGAGAGAGTCTTCCAGGGTCAAGGCAAGTAGAATCATTGTCTCAGGTGTCTAGAAGCATTGTCCATGCAGGGTTCTCAGACTTTGGACAAAGAAGCTCCACCTTCAAGCTTTGCCTGTGGAAGCTTTTGTGGTGAGGGAGTAGGCAGGAGAACATGCTGAGATGTAGGAATGGGCAGCAGTTAGGATTATTCCTGAGGTCCTTATCACCAGAAGTCATGCTCTTCTTAAATTTCTTTCTGGCTGAGCCTACCCTCATCAGAGAGCGTTGGACTTGGAAGAATCATTAGAGATCTTTTCCAACTCTCTTCCCCCATTTTACAGTGAGGGAAAATGAGGTACAGAAAGAAGAGACTGTTCCACAGGCTTCCCTCAAAGACCATGGCACCCCAGTGTCAGCTCCTGAGGCCATAGTGGATACTGAACACAGAGGAATACTCAAGGATATTGAGTACAGGAAGGTCATATAATTTGTTCAAGGTCACCTAGCAAATCGTTCACTTCTCTAGATCAGTATCCACAGAAACAAAACTCCTGGGTCATTTATCAGTATTAACCTCTCATGCTGTGGTACAACCATTGACCAATGTCTGGTAAGATTCAGCTTTTGCCATACTACAGGCTTCCAACACCTGTGAAAGGAAGAGTCTGTGAGATAGTTAGAGGTTGTCCAACTGAATGTTGGGGCTGGGAGGGGCCTTAGAACATGGAATGTCAGGGCTGAGAAGAACCTTAGAACATGAAATGTCAGGTCTGGGAAGGGCACTAGAACACAGAATATAAAGACTGAGAGGAACCTACAACACAGAATGCCAGGGCTGGGGGGAGCCTTAGAACATGAAATGTCAGGGCTGGGAGGAGTCTTAGCACATGGAATGTCAGGGCTGGGAAGGGCCTTAGAACACTCTGGATAGCAGATGTTCAAACCTCTTTTCTTCCTGAATCCCCTTACACCACTATCCTTCCAGTCTCCTAGACTGACAACCCTTGGCTCTTCTTAACGCTAACCCTTCACAACCCATCAGTCACCAAGACCCGTCAGTTCCTCCTCTACATCTCTTGCAGACATCTGTCCCCCATCTCTCCCTTCACATGACCACCAGGCCTTGAATTTTTATTTTGCTACTAACAAAGTGTATGATTTTGAGCATGTCTACAGGCCCTCTTTGAAGTCTCACTTTGTTCATTTGTAAAACGAGCAAGTTGAACCAGAGTTTAAAGTCTTCTCCAGCTATCATCATCTCTCATATGGTCTTTGAAATAGCTCCTTGTTCACTTCCCTGCCCCCAGTCCCATCTTTCTCCAGTTCATTCTTCACACAGCTGCCAAAATCATCATTTCTTTGCTCAAAAATCTTCGATGGCTCCCTACCTCCTTTAGATAATACCCCAGCTTCTCAACCTGATGTTTTAGGCCCCTCACAGTCTGACTCCAGCTTGCCTTTGCATATTTATTTCACGAGTCCTCCTTCACAGACTCTGAATTCCAGGCAAACTGGACCGTATGCATTCCCTGAACTCGGCCTTCCACCTCCTGCCTGGATGTGTTTGCTTCCTTTGCCTGCTTTGAGGCTCAAATCTGGCGCCACTTGTGTGGTGGAGCCTTTTCCTCATGTCCCTCGTTGTTAGTGCTCCTTCCCTCCTCCTCCCCCAGCCTTGCATCCACTTGTCTGTTGACATCATGTAGGTTCCCCAAGCGCAGAGGCTGCTTTTCTTTGTGTATCCTTGGGGCCTGGCGTAAGACCTTGGCCCATTTTGTTTCACTGCTAGAAAGAATTCTCAGGGATGAAACTACTCCCCTGCCAATGAAGATGATCGGCTGCTCTAGGATTGCTAGCTTTAGAGACTCTGGGGCATTGAAAGTTTAAGTGACCCAGCTGATCCAGCCAGGGCAAAAGATGACACTTAAAGCTGGGTCTTCCTGAATTCAAGGCTCATTTTTATCCACTAAAGACACTCTACCTCTTTTGAAAACAGTAGACACATAATAAATGTGTATTGAGGTGTTGTTGAGTAGACTGTTAGAGCTGGAATGAATTTTAAAACAGAATGTTTGAGCTAGTGTGGACTTATTAGAGACCTTTTAAAGCAACCTTTTAATTTTATAAATGAGGAAATTAGGGAAAAGAGGCAGTATGACCTGGTGGCTAGAGTCAAGAAGACTTTGATTCAAATCCACTTCAGATACTAACTAGCTGTGTGACCCTGGATAAGTCACTCAACTGCTCCATGCCTCAGTTTCTTAATCTGTAAAGAAAAAATGAGGGGGGTTAGAGTTGATGGCCTCTGAGATCTCTTTCAGCTCTAAAGCTTTAATCCTGTGAAATGACTTGCCCAGTGTCACATAGCCTATCACTGTTCACTATGTTCTGTCACTACCTTCCCTTCTAAAAGGCATCTTTTGCTTCTTTCTGTTCTTTCTTCCCCCAAGGCAATTTGCCTTCCATAACCAACCTGACCTTGGTGAGTTGTTGTAGCGCAGATAATTGTTGCTTTGGAATAGCTGTGTTTTAGGAGGGAAGAACCGTGTTCTCTTTATTCTCATCTCCTCTTCACCTCATTTCCCCCTCCCTCCACCCTTGGGGACACAGGGGACACTGGGCAATGTTGCCGTGAACCAGAGTAGGCCTTAGGAAGTGCAACATAATGATGGGGGAGATTATGTCTGCCTGTTCCAGAGTGCTTTTAGAGTAGCAAATGCATTCCTCCTCCTTACAATGTAAGGAAGGACAGGTGGTATGGCCAATGGAATAGCTGAAGTCCAGAGTATTTAAGGGAAACCAGAACCAGTCTTCTTCCTTACTGTCCAGGACTGATTTCTCTGTAGAATTCCTCTCTCCCTAGGCTTGGTTTGGTTTTTTTTTCTCTTTAGGGGCTTATTGTTGTCAGATAGGAATCTGAGGGTGAGGCCCATGTGTGGGAAGAGATTGATGATTTTCCCAGAGGGAAAAGGTTGGCTGTAGGCTGCTTCTGTTGTCCCATAGGGTGGGAATCCCCAGGGGAGGCTGATAGGCTCAGACACCCACACTTTAGCAACTGCCCTTACCAACCAGATGGGAACCTTTAAAAAAATATATATATATGTGTGTGTGTGTGTGTGTGTGTGTGTGTGTGTGTGTGTGTGTGTGTGTGTGTGTGTGTAACCATCTCTCCTCTGCTGACTTGGCTGCTAGGGAAGTGGGGAAGCCTACAATAATGTGGCAGCTTGGTGGAATTTGACCCCTGACGGAAGTATGGAGACCTTTACTGGCTAGCAGGATGCTCACCACAGCTCTGTGGGAAGTGCTTCCTAAAGTCTGGCTCTTTGTCCACAGGGAGAACAAGGTGATGATGGGAAGACTGAGGGCCCCCCGGGGCCTCCTGGAGATCGGGTAAGGCCTTCTCTTCCTTTTCCCCATCTCTTGTGGTATTAACTTCCCCAGGAAAGATCAGCCTTAGATTGAAGAAGGCCTTGTATTTCCTGTTCCACTGGCTGGATTTTTGTTCCTTTTTCCATGGAAGATACTGCAAATGTGACTGTGACAGGGACAGGGAAGGTTGTTATAGTTGGAGTTTGGAGATAGCCATGGATCCAGACCTACCTGCCCTAACCTGTGCTAAGTTCAGTAATCCCCTAATTAATGGTGATGACTTAGTTTCTGTTGCTTATGACCTTCAGGGTCCAGTGGGTGATCATGGAGACCGAGGAGAGCCTGGAGATCCTGGATACCCTGTAAGTATCAGTAGTGCCAGGTCTTGTGCAAAGGCCATGATTTCTTGGGGGTGGGGGGTACTAGAAAGGCCCCTTCTCTCTAGCCAAAGACTATTTCCCCTACCCATTAGTCAGCAGCAAAATGAGTGGGAGGGGTGACATGTCAAGGGGAAAAATAGCCCAACAGGGTTGGCCAAGAAGTCATCATGAACCAGTAGGGGCAAAAGAAAACCCGATGTACCTATTCTCCTCTGCACATCTGCATTCCAGGGCCAGGAGGGTGTTGAAGGAAGCAGAGGAAAAGCTGGTCAGCAAGGTTTACCGGTAAGTAAAACTTATAACTGTCTTCTCTCTAATGAAAACCTTGCATTAAAATCCTCAAGACCCTTTCATGTCTTAAAGCCACTGTTCTATAGCTTCTTCTCTTCAAAACTTTAGAGGCAACATTCTAGAATTCTAGACTCATGAGCTTTCAGCCTTGGGACCTGGCAAGGAAGGGATAGGGGATGACAGGCATCCATACCATTGCTTTTCGGTGATCTTCAGAGATGGCCCCATGCCCCAGCCTACCCTATTCCTGGTTAGGGACCCCAGAAATTTCCCTGACCACAAAAGGTTCTCTCCTCTCCTCTCCTCTCCTCTGGTGTTCTACCCAGGGGAAGGTCTGCTCCATGATCAAAAGCTGCCTTTTTTCCTTTGGGTTTGCTGGATACATTTCTTGGTCAAAGATCAGGCCTTAAACCCAATTCACTCTGGAGCTCATAGACTGGACAACAAGTCCCCACCCACCTAGCACAGAGTGGATGTAATTACTAAATAGTTGTTATTGTTGGGTTCATCCTTCACTGCCGAAGAAGACCATGCTATCAGAGAAATGATGACATGACTGGCACTTGACTTTGTTTTGAGTGAGGGAGGGCTGTGCAAGGTTACTAGCCTCACTTTTTCCTCCTGAACCATCTGGATTCAGAGACCAGATGTTCATCAGGATGACTGGAAATGGTGCAGGATGCAGTAGGGGACCTTGGCCTTTTTAGGCTGGCCTTTTCATGTACTCATTTAGAGGGAGGTAATAACCATTCAGTGAATAGGCCTCTTTAAGAAGTAGTCAGGGAATGACCCTTTTAATGAACAAAAGAAAAAAAAATAAATCAAGCTGGGAGAGAAACAGAAACTGTTGCTATTGATAATCACTCTAAGCCAGCCATTAAGTGGAGCTTGGACAGGGACCCACTGTTGTCTAGTCTATGGGCTTCAGAGTACACTGGGTTTAAGGTTTTGGGAAAGACAAGGAAGGAAGGAAAGGGGAAAGAAAAGAAAGGAAAGGGAAGGGAAGGGAAGGAAAGGAAAGGAAAGGAAGGAAGGAAGGAAGGAAGGAAGGAAGGAAGGAAGGAAGGAAGGAAGGAAGGAAGGAAGGAAATGGAGGACATCTAGCCAGTAAACCCCAAAGGAAGGGGAGGAGGAGACAGAAGGGATGAGACAGAAATATGAGCTGGGTTACCCCTGCTAAATAGTAATTGTTTCTCTTTTACCCAAGAACACTTAGGGTCTTCTCCCACTTTGATTTTTTTTTATTAAAGGGGCCATCCCTTGAGTAACTACTTAAAGAAGCCTGTTCATTGAATGGGTGTATCTCACTCAAAGTGAGAATGTGATAAGACCTTAGCCTGAAAGGGCCAGGGTCTCACATTGCATCCTGGGCCACCTCCAGCCATCCTGATGAATATCAGGCCACTGGACCCAGATGACTCAAGAGAAGGAAGTGAGGTTGGTGACTTTGCACAGACCTCCCTCACTGAAATCAAAGTCAACTGCAAGTCATGTCATCATCTTGATGTCACGGTCCTCTTCTAGAACAAAGGACAAACACACAGCAGAACCACAAAAGAGCTATTCCCCCAATTGGCCCTGCATCCCTCTGAAGAAAGAATTCCAGACCAAATCTTCTTTATTTTATTTTGGTTTCCAGGGGCATCCTGGACCCCGGGGACAACCAGGACCCAAAGGATCCAAGGGTGAAGAGGTGAGTCTTTCTATCTTTCCCCAAGACCAGTGTCACCCCTTACCCTGATCCAGAACCAGATGAGTCATAGTCATAAAATGTTAGAGGATCCTCAGACCCTTGAATTATAGAACTAGAATATTAGTCTAGAAGTAGAACTGACCATAGAAAGAAAAAATGGTAAAGGTGAGAGGATCATTAGAATACAAAATATTATCCTTTTAGAGAATCTTAGACCATGAAGTACAGAGCGGAATGACTGTGTTTAGTAGCGAGAAAGCAAATGGCTGTCTGATGAGGACAGTTGAGGAAAGGTGGAAAGGGAAAGGAGAAAGGGAAAGATATACCCAACTGAATACAGAATTCCAGATAATAGCAAGGAGCGATAAGAAAGTTTTCTTAAATGAGCAGTGCAAAGAAATAGACGAAAAAACAGACTGGGAAAGACAAGATCTCTTAAAAAAAATTAGAGATAACAAGGAAGCATTTTGTGCGAAAATGAGCATGATAGACTATAGTGAAAATATACTCAATAGGAAAGTATATGTAAAATCTATACAGAATTGTATGCAGTCGTGGGGAGGGAGGGGGGTAGTGGGGGGTAGGTGGGGGGGATAAAATCACAATTGTATGGCAGTGATTGTTAAACATTAAAAAATAAAAAAAATTAAAAAAAAAGAAAATGAGCATGATAAAAAAAAACAAAAATGGTAAGGACTTAACAGAAGTAGAAGAGATTAAGAAGACGTAGCAAGAATACTCAGAAAAACTATATGAGAAAAATTTAATATCACTGATAACTGGTAACTACAATGGTGTGGCTACTGATCTAGAACCAGATATCCAGGAGAATTAAGTCAGATGAGCCCTGGGAAGCATTGCTAACAACAAAGTTAGTGAAGTGATAGAATTTCAGCTGAGCTATTTAAAATCTTAAAAAATGATGCTGTTAAAGTGCTTCACTCAATATACCAGCAAATTTGGAAAACTTAACCATGGCCGCTAGTTTGGAAAAGATCCGTTTACATCCTAATCCTAAAGGGCAATGTCAAGGAACGTTCAAATTACCAAACAGTTAGTTATGCTTATTTCACACTCCAGAAAGCTTATGCGTAAGATTGTGCAAGCTAGATTTTAGTAATCTGTGAATCGAGAATTACAGAAGAGCAGGCTGGTTTTCAAACGATTGCCAACATTTGCCAGATGATGGAGAAAGTAAAGGAGTTCCAGAAAAACATCTACTTCTGCTTCATTAACTACAGTAAAGCCTTTGCTTTTGTGCATCACCACAAAATGTGTAAGACCTCAAATAAATGGGAGTACCAGATCACCTTGTCTCCTGAGGAACTTGTGTGAGTCAAAAAACAACAGTTAGAACCAAACATGGAATGGAAGATTGGTTTGTAATTGGAAAAAGAGTATGACAGGGCTATATATTGTCACCTTGTTTATTTAACTTATATGCAGAGGGCGTCATGTGAAATGCCAGGCTGGATGAATCAAAAGTTGGAATTAAGGTTGCTGAGAAAAGTATCTGCAGTCTCAGATATGCAAATGATACCACTCTGATGGTAGAAAGTGAAAAAGAATTAAGTCTCTTCATGAGAGTGAAACAGGAGAGTGTAAAAGCTGACTTGAAGCGCAGTATAAAAAAATGAAGGTCTTGGCAACTGGTCCCATCACTTTGTGGCAAATAGAGAAATGCAAGCACTGTCAGATTTTATATTCTTGGGCTCAAAGATCACTGTAGATGGTGACTACAGCCATGAAATGAAAAAATGCTTGCTCCTTGGAAGGAAAGTTATGGCAAACCTGGACAGCATACTAAAAGGCAGAGAGAGATATCACCTTGCTGACAAAGGTTCATATAAGTCTAAGTAATGATTTTTCCAGTAGCAATGTATGGCTGTGAGAGTTGGACAATGAGGGAAGCTGAGCACTACAGAATTGACACTTTCAAATGGTGGTGCTAGAGAAAACTTTTAAAAGTCCCTTGGACAGCAAGGACATCAAATCAGTCAATACTGAAAGAAATGAATTCAGACTGTTCCTTGGAAGGTCAAATACTGAAATTGAAGCTTAAATACTTTGGCCACATAATGAGAAGATGAGACTATTAGAAAAGACCCTAATGCTGGGAAACATTGAAGGCAAAAGGACAAGGACAGCAGAGGATGAGATGGATAGAAAGTGTCATGGAAACAACGAACATGAGCTTTGGACAGACTTTGTGAGGTAGTAGAGGATAAACAGGCCTGGCATGCTATGGGCTCAGGAGGAGTCAGACACAACTAAATGACAACAATGTGTGTATAAAGACCAGTTAGTTCAACTGCCTCATTTGACAAGTGATAAAGCTTAAATGCAGAGAAAAAAGACTTGTTTAGAGTCACACACAAAGCTAGGGGCAGAATTGGGACTACATATTGAGCTCCCAGGCCAGTGCTTTTTGCTGCATGCTCCCCCTTTATCACCTTTAGATTTCTTGGATCTTGGGAGAGATGATGATCAGCCAGGCTACCCACCTGGCTCAGCCAGAGGGTACAGCCGAGCCTCAGCTAGCTCTTTGGTCATTAGGAGCTCCTGGGCAGCATAGCAGGATTGGTGGCTTACCCTGGCAAGTCTGAGTGAAAGCAAAGGAAAGGAAGACAGGGAGAAGACAAAGGAGGAAGCGAAGCAAAAAGGGGAAATGGGGCAAAGAGAGAAAGAGAAGGAAAGATAAAGAGGAATGGGAATAGAAATGGAGGAAGGAAGGGGCAAAGACCCAGAAATGATGAAAGTGGAGAGAGTCAGTCAATCAGTCAGGTATTGCTTAAGCATCTACTGTGCATCAGGCCCTGTGCTGGGACCAGCAGTCCAAAGAATGCAACAATCCGTACTTGCCAGAAGCTTGAAGGTGACAGCATGTGCACATAAAATATATGTAGCACAAAGTAACCGAATGCATGTATGTTGTAGACACAAGCACACGCTTGTGTTTGGGATTTTGAGAAGGAGGACATTTGCAACTGAGGGGAATCAAGAAAAGCTTCTGGCAGAAGATGGTGCCTAAGGACACAACTGACCCTGGGAAGCCCCTCTGTGACCCCCAGGGTACTGGACCACTCCCCAGATCATCCTTCCTTTCTCTTAACTACATTTGGATCTTGCCACTTTCTTGCTTGTAACCCACAACTGTGGTCCCCTGCTCTTGAGGAACATGCTGATTTAACAAATGTGACTTTGGGCTCAAACCAAAAGCTGTCTGCTGCCATCTCCTGGTCATGAAGCTCCTCTCTCTGGTCTTCCCCAAGTTCCTCCAGCTGCTGTCAGAATCAATCATTTACTAAGCACCTACTGTATACCAGGTGCCTAGGCAGAGAGGAGGGACTGCTAGGCATTTCCTGACCCAGAGGGTTGCAAGGGGCCTCTTGGGTCCGCCATGTTTGCCGGGATCCCCTATCCCACTCTATATCCTACAAGTGGAATTTCTATCTGTCACTTTGGGGCTCTTTCTGCTCATGGATTCTGTAAGGCAAGATTTGGTCCCCCTGGTATGAGTCAGTGCATGGAAAGAAGAGGATCCTGCTGTCCAAGTGGGTCACATGGTTCTTGGTATGGAGGGAGCACCACCGAGGCATAAGATTCTTTGTGATCGAGTCATTGTGAGGCAAGTGCTTGTAGCAATTGTTAAACGTTGCAAGAATGTGAGACTATTCTGAGAGGCAGGAGTAGTGTGGTAGAAAGAGTATTGGGCCTGGAGGAAGTCAGTTCGGATTCCTGCTCTTTGACCTGTTGACCTATGTGCTCTTGGATAAGTTGCTTCCCTTCTCTGGGCATCAGTTTCTTCTTTAGTAAAATGAAGGGACCGGACTAAATGATCTCTGAAATTCCTTCCTGTGTGGAGTCAGCTGCCAGACCTTCTGCTTTTCAGAGCACTGCCCCGGCCAAGATCTCATGTTATTATTATTGATGCTAATAATGACAACAGCTGTTACGTCATGCTTTAAGGTCAACAAAGTGCTTTTAGATAGCTTATCTCATTTGAAGGCAGAATTGAAACTTGGGTCTTCTGGACTGCCATGTCCAGGACTCTATCCACTACGCTATATAGCTGTTTTAATAAAATGAAGGAATCATATGAGATGGCCCCTGAAGTCCTTTTCAGCTCTGGTCTATAATCTTGTGGTCCATAAACAACTCGTATAAGATAGAATGAGTGACTATTACTTACCTTCATTTTACAGATGCAAACACTGAGGCTCAGGGTGGGATTATTGATCTCACCTGATTCACATAATGTGTGTGCAGCAGAAAGAACCTTTCCAGTCAGAGGACATGAGATCAAATCTTAGTTCTGTGGGACTGCAGGTCACCTGCAGGACCGTGAGCAAATCCTTAACCTGCTCTGGGCCTCAGTTTCCTTGTATGTAAAAATCAAGGAGGGTGGACTCGGTGGCTTCTAAGTTTTTTCCCTGCTCCAGATCCTATCATAGCAAGGATTAGTGGCAGTCAGAAGGTCTCCTTAGCTCTCACTCTGAGTCTCACTAGGGTGTTTCCACCATGGGCAGAGTAAAGGGATTTCAGGGTTGATGGAATAGAGACAGATACTGACATAAATAACAAATACACCCACGCATCAAGGAACTCTGATTTCTTCAGTATGGGTCCATTCCTGCACCGATGCAGATTAAAGCCTCTTTGTGACGTAGGTAATAGCTGTCAGGAGAAAACATGTCTGAAAAAGTCATCACCTTGCGGAAGATTGGTTCTCCTGTGACAAACGGATATACAGTCTCTCACTGGGCCCATCCTTCAAACCTTTACAGGATAATTGGTTTTTGGTAGTTTCAGTCATGTCTGACTCTTCATGACCCCACTTGGAGTTTTCTTGTAAAGATACTAGAGTGGTTTGCTATTTTCTTCTCTAATCCTTTTGTCAGATGAGAAAATTGAGGCAAACAATTAAGTGACTTACCCATGGTCACACAGCTAGTAAGTATCTGAGGCCAGATTTAAACTCAGGTCTTCCTAACTCCAGGCTTAGCACTCTATCCACTGTGCCACCTACCTATCACTTTAAATCTGCTTAAATCTTGAATGCAAGGGAAGTCTGATCCTCTTTTGGAGTTCCCCTCCTCCAGGCAGCCCCTTGGCTCAGTCCTGAATGAATTTTCTTGGCTTTTCAGGGTCAGAAAGGGAAACAAGGAAAGCGTGGAGAGGCTGGCAGCCGAGGAATGCAGGTGAGTGGTCCTAAAGGCATACCCTTCATCTTGATGACCCCCAAGCCTAGGGTCTTTTCCTACCTCATCTGGTCTTTTTTGGGACTCCAGGGTCTGATGGGACAGCCAGGGCCTCGAGGTGTGGTGGGAAGACAAGGCCAAGAAGGACTCCCTGGTCAGGATGGAGTTCCTGGGAAGGATGGCCAAGCTGGAGAGCAGGTGAGTAGAGTGGCTAGGACTTTGTGTGTGGATTATCTCCTACAGGGAAGACCTGAAAAAGGATATAGAAGCATAGAGATGGAAGAGACCTTAGCATTTAAAATAGCAAAGGCCAAGTGAACCTTAAAACATAGAATGTCAGTGATTGAAGGAGCCTGAGACCAGAGGATGTCAGAGCTGGGACAGACCCTAGAGAAGAGATTGTTGGCTTGAGTTGAATGGTATCAAACAGAGTTCTGTTGAGTTGGCCAGCATGCATCTATTAGTCGCCTACTACGTGCCAGGCACTGTTAGGAGATATAAATACAAAGCATAAAACAATCCCTACTCATAAGGAATAGGTTTTAAATTCAGTTAAAGTCTATACACACACACACATTCACCACACATCCCATCCTACCTCAATTCCATCTCTTTCAACTACTTGTTCTGATAATACCTCCCACACTGGCATTTCCTTCTTAGGTATGATATTCACCCCTCATCTCATAGCTCAAGTCCATGCAGTATTTCCAGACCTCTGCTTTCATGTTTCCCTGGAAGCCTGTGCCTTCAGAAACCAAGTTATCTATATGTCTCACTCCATGTAGGGGGAACAGGGAGATGATGGAGAAGTTGGACCCATTGGCCCTGCAGGCAGGAGAGGAAATCCAGGTGTGGCTGGTTTGCCTGGAGCTCAGGGACCCCCAGGATTCAAGGTGAGTGTGTTTCCATCCTAATGTTAATTAGGATAATGTTGTGGCATGGCTATGAGGCACAGCTTGTAACTATGTCTGAGAGTTATACCTTTGGGGAGGTATATGATGGTGACCCAGGATCATAGATCACAGATGTAGCTCTGGAAAGGGCCTTAGAGGCCCTCTAGTTCTTATTTTAAATATAAAGAAACTGAGGCCCAGAGAGACTAGGTACTTGACTTGTCTGAAATTGCATAGCTAATAAGTGACAAAGGCAGAATTTGAAACTAAGTTCTCTGACTTTCAAATCTAGGATTCTTTCTACTATTCCAGGATACCCTATGGGTTTCTAATCTTTCTTCAGAGTTCTTACCTCAGACCTCTTAAAATTAGGGGTTTTTTTAAAACACAAACAATAAATCATGCAGGATCAAAGAGAGTCAGAAAAATTCCAATCTACCTAGCCTCTTCAAATACTGACTTCAGTGTTGAGTTGAGCATTGCTGCCCCCCACTGGCTAAATGTAGACAAGTAGGCACCATCCATTGGAACTGTCTTCCTATAGACTAGGACCAGTATTCATAGTTTCAAAGACTCATTGATTTAGAATTGGAAGGAACTGAAGTGATAACCTGATCTAACCTATTTATTTTACATGTCAGGAAACCAGTGCCTAGAGAAATAAAGTGACTTGCCCATGGTGTCACAGGTTAGAGGAACTGAAATTCATAAATTCATGGAATGGTCAAAACTAGGAGGGTTTTTAGAGATCATTCAGTCCATGATGTGTATTTTTTTCTTAGGGACTTTGCACTCTTTTTCAAATTACTATTAACAATTTCCTCCTTCAAGAACTCTCTGTTCATATCTTTTGAACAATCAATACAGTAATTAATAAGCATTTATTATGCTTGTCCAAATGTGTCAATGCTTGTCCAAATGCTTGTCCAATGTCCAAAACTGGGCCTTATGGAAATGAAGACAAAAACAAATCCAGTCTGTCTGTCTATCTCTCTCCCTCTGTATGTATGTATATATACATATGTATACATACATATATGTATGTATAATTAAATAAAAGTTTTTGTTATAAATTATAAATAATTTAAATATTTAAATAAAATGTGATATATTACTAAATATAAGATAGTTTAAGGAGAGAGAACACTAACAACTAAAGGGGAAGATCCAGAAAGGCTTTATGGAAGAGATGGCAACTGAACTGAGCCTTGAAAGGAGATGAGGATTATAATAGAGAGAGGTGAGGGCGGAGTGTAGTCTAAAATGACAGGTTTGGAGGCATAACGATAGGAGAGCCATTAGGGAAAGTCTGTTACTCATCTAAATTTGTATCTATTTCTTAGAGACTCAGATTTTTATGAGAAATATTACTGTAAATATTTTCCCCAATCTGTTTCCTTTTATTTTATTTTGTATGCACCACTATTTGTTGCACCAAATCCATCTATTTTGTTTTCAATAGTACCTTCCATTTGTTCTATAAATAAGAATTTCTCTCCTCACTTTTCTTTTCCTCTCCTCTTCAGAAATGAAATCAACATAGTACTCTTTTTTCTTCCACTTTTAATTTTTTTTAAACCTCTACTAAAGCTCTCCTCTGATGAGCTGTGGAAACAGCCGTGAGTTCTTCAAGGCTGTGCCAACTGAGCACAAGCTCTGGCAGAACCTACTGAGCTGGAAAGACTTTGAGCTCTGGCTGGATGAGGGAGTGATTGTGTTTGTGGCCAGGTATCATCTTGGCCAAGCTTAGAGAGCTCCTTCCAGAAGGAGCTATAGACAAGGAGCTTTTTCAACCACCGCATCTCATCCAAGGCAGTCTAATTCATAGAGGAGTTTGAATCTGTATTGGTGAAAGGAATCACTGACCCTGCTGAAATTTTAAAGTTGATATATTTAGATTCACAATCCAGTCTGAATTTATTATGTTATGTGATCAGAAGTGTGAATCTAAACTAAATTTTTGCCATATTGTTATCGTACTTCCCCAGTAAGTTTTACTGAGGAATCATTTTGATCCCAACATATTGTAATCTTTTCATATTTTTAAATATTACATTATATTGTATCTATAGGAAAGAAAGCAGCCTTTATTAAGCACATACTTTGTGCCAGTCATTGGGTTAAGTGCTTCACAAATACTATCTTATTATATATGTATGTGTGTGAGATATAATATATATATCATTATTTGTGTGTGATATAGATTATATATGCCATTATATATCATTATATATGATATGTCATCTATATCAAATATGTATCGTGTGTATACATGATATATATGTCCTTGTATATGTGTGTGAGATAGATACATCTATCTATCACACACACACCTTTTTTCTTCCATAAGAAGCCTTGCTCACTTTCTCATCCCTTCTCTTTCCCCTCCTTCTTGCTCCTAGTGCCTTCCCTCCCAGATATCCTCCCATATACACTTTATCTATCCCGTGTATACATCTTTTTTGCTTGTTGTCTCCCCGCCACCCCCAGCTCCCAAAGGTCAGGGATCATGTTTTTGCCTTTCTCCCTAGGAGCAGCAGTGCCTGGCACGTTGTAAGCCCTTAATAAATGCTAATTGATTGATTTTACTAGACCTGTGGCTTCTTCAGCGTATGGAGCTCCTGATGAGGCTCTTCCTCTACCAATTCAGTTCTGTACCTTCTATGCAGTTTTAGTCCTAGAGTGCTACGTACCTGAGATGCTGAGAAATTAAGTGCCCTGCCCAGGGCCACACAAGCCAGTATGTGTCAGAGACAGTACTTGAACCCAGCTTCCCCTGACTCCCAAGATCAGCTCTGTCTTTGCTATGCACAGGGGCTATGTAGGTCTTGTATGTTTGGTTCTTATTCTGAATTATCTATTCTATCCCATTGTTTTCTTTTTCAGATCTTTTAAAATCAAGTCCCTATAGTTTTGATAATTATTGTTTTATAGTATATTTTCAAAATGACACTCCCACCCTTATACCTTTACTGCATAGAGGTGAAAAGCGAGGTCACCTAGCAAAAACAGAAGAAGAACCTGAGTGTCCTGAATCTGATCCAACACTCTTTCTGCCGCGTCACGCTGCCTCTCATTAAAAATAAATAAATAATGCTTACTGAACTTCCACTCTGCTTCACAGTCCTAGGTACACTCTCCCTGCCCTTCAGGAATTAGTAGTCCAGTTTGGAAAACAGAACTTACACAGAAACACAAATAACGATACAACAATCAAAGAAATGTCTGAACCAGGTTTCAAATGAGTGGCAGAAAAAATTAGAGCCTTGAGATCAGAGGAGAAAGATTACTGTGGGCTGGGATGGTCAAGGGATGCTTCTCAGGAGCAGTGGGACTGCAGCTGGGCCCTGGAGGACTGGTAGGTTCAGATAAGTAGAAAGGAAAAAGGTTGAGTATTGTCAATAAGGAGATGGCATGAGCAAAGATGGGGCAATGGAAATGTACAAGGGGACTGGAATGGCTGGTGAATAGGAAACAGGGAGAGAGATTAACAAAGATGAATCCTATTGAAGTCATAGCCTCTACAAGTGATTGATGAGAAACATGGCTAGAGATACAGAACAGAGCTGGACAATGGAAGGCCTTGAATGCCAGGCTGGGAAATTTTGACTTTATCCTGTAGACTATATGTTTGTCCCTCAGCTTTATTCCTAACCCCTACTTGCCCATCTCTCCCTCCTAGGCTTGAATCTTTACAGTCTCATTGGACTGATCTTCCATGAATGGGAAATAGCCCTGCCTGGATTAGCTTAGGAGAATGACAACCTCTCTTAATCTCAGTATCCCCATCTGTAAAATGAGAGGATTGGACCACATGATCTCTAATATGTTTCTCTGTCATTCTAGTTTCTAAGGTCCCTTTCAGTTCTTATATTCTATGTCCTAAAACTTTCTTCCCATTTTAAATCCTATGATCTTAATATGGAAAATATGTTTTACATGGTTACACATATATAACCTATATCAAATTGCTTTCTGCCTTAGGGAGGAGGGAGGGAAAAAAATTTGGAACTCAAAAATATTATTTAAAAAAAGCGTTAAAAATTGTCTTTACATGTAATTGGAAAAAAGTAAAATACTATTTTTTAAAAATCCCATGATTTTTTGAACTGCCACATGGACCTAATATTATTGATAACTTTTCCTCTGGGTAAGGTCACTTTTGGTAGTAAAGAATACCAGAAAATGTTCTTTGGGCAGAATGAGAATATGTTTGGTCCCTGGTGCTACCTACATCTCCCTATACTAGGCTGCCTTTTAACATGTATGTGTTTCTTTAAGGGTGAAAGTGGGTTGCCTGGACAGCTGGGCCCTACTGGCAAGCGAGGGACAGAGGGAGGAACCGGGCTTCCTGGGAGCCAAGGGGAACCAGGATCCAAAGGCCAGCCGGTGAGTGACCATGGAATGACTCCCACACATTGCACCACTAATTTAATGTAAGACCCCCTTCTCTCATCCCTTCCCCCCAGAGAGAGAGGAGAGCTGGGCCTTGACAAGTCAGCCTGACCAGTTAATCAAGGTTGCTTTGGGGAAGGTGTCCTGCCCTGTCCTGAAGGAAAAGGAGCAATGGTTAGGGGGAAAAATGGAGAACAAGAGTTAGGATTTTGCAAACCACTATTAGCAGCATGGGAAAACAAAAACCAAGCAACACTAGCTTGGGAGCTAGGTGACCTGAGTTCACATCCCAGCTCTGCCTCATGCCAGCTATGACTTGGGCAGCCACTCCACCATTCTGGCTCTTAGTCTCCCAAACTATGAAATGATCATAATGAAATCTGCTCATCTTTGTTTCACAGAGACACTGTGAGGATCAGACAAGAGATTTGAAAGGATTTGAAATGGCTTGAAAAATACATAAAGTGCTATGTAAATGTTGATTTTTAGGAAAGAGGGAGCTTGAGAGTAAGAGAGAGGACATGGAATTGCTTTAACCAGATTGCTTAGGTCCAGCTGCTCTGAGACCCCCTTCATTGTAGCTTAGTAACTAATGGAGAGAGAACCAGTATTTCTTGGTCTGTTGGGCATCACCATTACCCCTACTTCATATCCCATGACTTCTCTATCCCCTGGATCACAGAAGCCTATGTTTCATGCTAGAAAAGTACTTATTAATTTGGCTTTGGTAATAAGATGCTGATTGAAGAGTCCCTAGTATCTGGTATTTGGAACTGCTAAGGCATTCTTCTAGGAAGAGGGGCAAGTCTCCAAGTCCCAATTTGTGGCTGCTGGCAAGTGGTCCTGGGGGCTGCCACTGATCACAGGCTATGTAAAGATCTTACACTGGAGATCAGTGACAACCCTCCTTCTTTTCTTTCCTCCTTCCCCTCTCCCAGAAGGGAACCACAAACTATGGAAAGTGAGGACGCTATCATCTAAGAAAGGGAGCCAGTGGTCTGAACAGAGGCCAGAAACTCCTGAGTCCTTTTCTTGGCTCTGGCATAGTCTAGTCTCATGGCTCTGGCTCATTCCTGCCTCAGTTTATCCAGCTGGGAAATGGAAAATGTCCAGTAATGAGGGGTTAATTCCAGTTAGTATGTGACATTATTGCTTTTAAAGTTTCTGACTCCATCTGATGCTAGGACTAGGGTGCTGGGCCCATGAACTCCCTCCCTCTCTCTCTCTCCCTCTCTCTCTCTCTCTCTCTGTCTCTCTGTCTCTCTCTGTCTCTGTCTCTCCCTCTCTGTCTCTCTCCCTCTCTGTCTCTATCTCTCTCCTCTCTCTCCCTCCCTCCCTCCTTCCCTCTCTGTCTCTCTCAACTCTCTCTTCTTTCTCTCTCAACTCTCTCTTCTTTCTTTTCTTTCTTCTCTCTTTCTGTCTTCTATCTTCTACCTTTCTCTACTTTCTCTTTTCTCACTCTCTCTCTCTCTCTCTCTCTCTCTCTCTCTCTCTCTCTCTCTCATACATACACACACACACACACACACACACACATATTTGGGTGTTTTTTTTAAAAATTTCACTTTTTTGGCAGGGTGACTTTGGAGAAATGGGCTTCCCTGGGATTGCTGGCCTCTTCGGACCCAAGGTATAATACTACCCAGGCCTCATGGCCCTCACAGCCCCCTTAGCTGTTCCATCTGTGCTCCCATCCTTAGAGGAAGTCTCAAGACCCAGCTCCTGAGGATGCCTCTCACCTCTGCCAACCGTAGGACTTGGCCCCTCACTAATCTAAATTGACAAACTTATTAGTTGTCAACTTGGACAAGTCACTTAATTTCTCTAAACTCCAAATTTCCCATCTGTAAAATGAGAGGTTTCTTTGGTCAAGGATTCTTAACCATTTTTGTGGCATGGAACCTTTTGGCAATCTGTTGAGGCCTATGAGTCCCTTAAACGCATAAAATAAAAGATTATAGGGGAAACCAATTATACTGAAACACAGTTATCAAAATATTATTAAAAAATAAGTTCATAAATCCCAGGTTAAGAATCTTTGGTCTAAATTCTCTCCAAGGTCTCCTTCAGTTCTTAGGTTCTGTGAGTGCATAGACCTGTTCTGTGGTGTTGGATTTCTACTCATGTTCTTATCACTGCGCCCCTGGGGAATCTCAGGCTGCGGCCAAGGTGGGCAGACTCCTCGGGTCCTGGCAGGTCAAATCATCGATACAGCTCCCTCCTAGCTATGGGACCCTATGTAGTGGAGTGGAGCATATAGAACCTTGAATTGGAGTTGGAAAGGACTGGGTTTGAATTGCACTGTAGACAATTGCTAGTTCTGCGTCCCTAGACAAAGCTCTTCACCTCTCAGAGTCTCAGTTTCCTCATTTGTAAAGATAATGCCCGCTACCTCCTAGAGTAGTTGTGAAGATCAGATGAAACAGTATATTAGACTGTCAGATAGACAGACAACATTTTTGTAACTCTTAAAGCCCTATATAAAAGTTAGCAATTATTATTATTATCAACATCCCTGGAACAACCCCTCTATCTCTTCTAGTTGTTGAACAGAGAAATAGGGAAGATTTCTCCAAATTAAATTGACTATCTGAATAAGTCCTATGTGCTCCCTGACCCTTCCATATCCAAAATTGGGTTGTTGTTCCCATACCATGGGCTCTGATTCATAGGGATCAAACAAATTCTCTTTGTTTCCTGTAGGGCCCTCCAGGGGATGTTGGTTTTAAAGGAATTCAGGGTCCTCGGGGGCCACCAGGTTTGATGGTAAGTTTCTTCCCCAAGGAATCTGCCCTGTCCTGCCTCAGGAACCATAGGGCCCACCAGGCTGTGCAACACTGAGGCATGAGCTTCTGGGCCTCTTTTGCCCTTGAGCAAGGTATCTGATACTTGCCAAGCTACATTCTCACTAATGGCCAGGCACAGTCCAATGACAATTTTTCCTGATACTCACTTCTGTTCGCCATCATGGTCTACTTCCTCCTCACTCCCTCCCTTCACTCTTCCCCTTTATCTTTCTTCCTGGCTCAGTGTCTTGGCAAGGGGCTTTTGCTCCATATGGAATACCCTTCCTTTCCCCCCTCCCCTCTCATAATAATCTAACCCATTCTTCGTAAGGTAGTTTAAGTCCCATCCTCTGTGAAGCTTTTCCCACTGAGGCCTTGCCTTTCTCTGACCACCTACAGTAGCACTGGTGGTTCTGCTTATGACTTCCCTGAAACCTTCTTTGAGGGCCACCAAGGGCCCCACTCTTTTTTGGATTCTACCATCTGCCCATGAAATTTAGCACTTCATTATCTACAGGCTTCCTGTCTTGTTTTGTGCTCTACTTGTCTTCCTAACAAACTTATAGCTGCTGTGAGAGCAAGGTCCAAGTTTTCTGGGTGCTGCTTCCTACTCTATCCCCAAGATGCTTACCATGAGGTTGGCCCTAATAAATGCTTGTTTTCTAACTTTACTCCTGCTACCCTGTGTCTGGGATTCATCTTTGGTATAGTGGGAAAGACAGTGGTCTTTAAAGTCAGGAAGCATAGGTTCAGTCCAGGGGTATGTTGGTAAATGTTTAACAATCAGCACTCCAGGGGAAAAAATAAAATATGCATAACACACTTTTAAGTTTAATCTGCATTATTAACATTTTCTCCATTCCTTTCTTAGTTCTAGAAATAAATAGATAAGTAGATAGATCAGTCAATCAGTTAATAAATCAAGCCCTGATTTATTGTGTTTGCCAAATTCCAAGGTGTAAATGATCATATTGAAAATTTAACATTCAGCTCTCCCAAACTGGTGGAAGCTGGTTCCAACACAACCCTGGTTCAGATCCTAACCCTGCCAAGTAAGCCTCTATGAACCGAAATGTCTTCAGCTGTAGAATGACCATAATAATATTTGTAATGCCTATTTCATAGGCTTGTGAGGAAAGTACTTTATGACCCTTGTAGCATTATAGAAATATGAATTATTTTTATCATCACTCATCTTCACTCATGGACCATCTTGTCCTCCCATCTCTCTCTCTCTCCCATTTTCCATCTTTCCCCGCTTCCCCCACTCCCACTGCTTCCCAAATAGGCAGCAGAGATGTAGACCAGATTCTTCTTCTAGGCCCTTTGATTCAACAGTTGTATGTCTCTTTTCTTCTTCTTCTTTTCTTCTTCCAGGGAAAAGAAGGTGTCATCGGACCTTTGGGGATCCTAGGCCCATCTGGAATTCCGGTATGTTTTCATTTTGCTTTGTAAGAAGCCAGGGGTCAGGAACAGGGAGGGGAGGTGGGACTAATGGGTCTCAGACCTCCTTTGTGATCAGAGTGGCCCCCACCTTAAGCCTCAGCTTCCCCTATATATGAAACAAGGCATCCCAGGTTAGGCCTAGAGGCAACAAAAACTTGCAGATCCCAACTTTGCTGTGTGGTTTGTCCACAGGGTCCAAAAGGGAACAAAGGAAGCCGAGGAGATCTGGTAAGTGGCCTGTGGAAGAGCTGGTGATGTGGAATCACCAGGGCCTGGGAACAGAGGAGCAGCCTGGGTATGTGGGCTCTGCCCTTTAACCAAGTCTTTCTGTTTTATTTCTTTCTAGGGATTACAAGGCCCGAGGGTGAGTGGAGAACAAGTAGTAGAGGAGGGAATGGGAGAAGGAGGAGAAGGGAGAGGAAAACTCAAGGAAAGCTTGACGGTGTGTGATCAGAACCAAAGGAATGAGGACATCCAGATGGACCAGGAAATGTGTTAAAAGATGATGGAATGTGTTAATCCATCCAGCCATGCTATGTCTGATTCATTTCTCACCTAGCCTTTATCCCTCTGGCATCTCCAAATCTAATCTTGTCCCCAATAGCACTAGTCAGACCAGAGAAACCTCAGAGTCAGGCTGCCACTTCCCACTTCCCTCCATCTACTCTATCACTAACTCCTTAGTCAGAATTTCATTCCCACCCCAGGTTAGACCTGAGATAACCCAGGACCAGGTGGGCCTATAGTAGAAATACACATGTACAGGATCTTGGGACAGTATAGCATGATGGATGGAGTGTTAAAATTGTAGTCAGGAAGCCCTGGGGTGCAACCCTGCCTCATCATCTGTATGACACTGAACAAGTCACTTAAATTCTCTGGGTCTCATTTCTCCTATGAGAGGGCCAAGCCTTGATGACCTCTAAGGTGATTTCAGCTGTACATCTCTGATCCCGTGACCTGCTTCTGTCTGAATTCTTTCCCCATCCAGGACTAGACCAGGGGGCTCAGAAAGCACTTGGCTCTTCACCCTGCTCTTTCCTCTTGCCTATACCCCCACAGGGTGGGCAATGGGGAAATGGGGAAGAGGGTTAGGAGGAACTAAAACTTTGCTTTTGATGACAAAGACCAGCTGACTCCATACTTATCTCTCTCTAGGGTCCTCCTGGCCCCCGAGGACGTCCTGGCCCACCGGTAGGTACACCACCACTTTTCAGTGGGCCCCAGGGTGGGGAAGGTGAGGAGAGCAGGACAGTGGTGGGTCCTTTGTCCTGGGAACAGATCCAGGAAAAATAGGGGCTTTCCTTAAGTCTAATAAAAACTCTCCTTCTTCCTGTCCTTCTGCATCATTACATTACATAGACCCTGCTGGCTACTGTCTGTTCTCCCCATTTCTACCCGCCTTCCCCACTATGGAAAGGGAGAGCCAGAATGGATCAAGGACAGGAGTTTGTGGGTAACACCCTATTTTCTTTCTTTTCCAGGGCCCTCCTGGGATCCCCATCTCATTTGTAAGTTGGGAATTTTTTTTTTCTAATCTTACTTGGAAGGAGTTTGGTACAGTCAAAAGAGCACTGAATTTAGGGTTAGAAAACCTCATTTTGACTGCCAGTTCTGCCATTTGCCACCTAGATGATTCTTGAGCAAGACAATTCTCCTGCCTGGGCATCAGCTTCTCCATCTGTAAAATGAGTGTAGTTACCTGAAAGGTCCCTTCTTTCCCTCCCTAGACTTAGACTCTAGTGGTATTGTGGAAGGAGACTGTGCTTGTGATAGCCTGGGTTGGAATGTCACATCTCTAGAAACCTCAGTTTCTTCCTTTGTAAAATGAGAACGATAATACTTAGAGTGGAGAGTTGTTGTGATAATCTAATGATATAATGTATATAATATGCTTTATGAATGAAAGGAAATTATCAGTATTATTACCAGTCAAGATGTATGCTATTTTAGCCTCTTGAGAACCATATTACAGTGGGTACAGTAATCTCTGAATGGGAAAGGGAGGGAGGGAATAAGCATTTATTGAGCACCTACTATGTGCCAGGCATTGTGCTAAGTTTAAGCACTTCACAAACAGTAGGTTACCAAATCAACACAGTGCTTTTATTATCCCCATTTTACAGTTGGGGAAACTGAGGCACATAGGTCCGTGATTTTCCCAGAGTCACACAGCTAGTAAGAGTCTGAGGCAGAATTTGACCTCGTCCTCCTGATTCTAGGCCCAGAGCACTCATCTACTGTACCACTTAGCTAATGAATCCTTAATGATAATAATAAATTATGAATGATGATGATGATGTCCCAGAACCATTTCTTTCTGAATGCCATTGGGAAAAAATCGAGAAGGAAATAATAACAGTTAATGATGAAATTAAAGTCATTTGGAAATGGGATGGGATCCCTGTGATCAATGCCATCATTTATATCACCGGATTTATTTAAAGGATGCTTTCAGTGAGCCTTTTAAAGATAAATTTACATCCAAATACTTTTATTCAACAATGGGTACAAACACTACACTCACAGTTAGGGAGACTGGGTTCAAATCTAGCCTCAGACACTTACTAGCTGCATGACCTTGGACAGGTCATTTAGCTTCAGTCTGCCTTATTTCCTCAACTCTAAAATGGGGGCGATAATAGAGACGTTGTAATCGATACGATAACTATATTAAGTGTTTTGCTAAAGCCCTAGCTAAATGCTAACTATGGCTATTATTTTAGTGAGGATTTTTATGATTATTATTCCAGAAAATGATTATTTTATCTGCTTGCATAATAACTCACAGAACGTTAAATATAAAAAAGTAATAGTAGAGTAGTCGCTTGTCCCGGAGCTGTTTCTAGCCAGTCTCTATGGAGTAAGATGACAAGAATTTTACAAGAATGATAATAACTCATGTTTAATTCTCACAACTCACATAAAATTCTTTAAAGTTTGCAATGTGCTTTAAACAATTTCATTTAATTTCAGTTAATTAGCTTGTTTTGATCCCAAGAAAAATGAGGCTCCTTTAGAACCCACTGTGGATCCCTTCGTCCCATTATCCTGAACATTTAACAAAGCATTTCCCAGAGACCAAAAAGGTCTTAAGAACTGACAAAGAAGGAGAGATTTGGGGTTAGGAATCCATCCTCGTGCTGTGTAGCAAAGAGAAAGAGAGATGCCAAGGGAAGCTGGGCCGGGACTATTCCAGCCTCTGTGGCTCAGAGGAGCTTGGGAACTGAGTGCATCTCTCATCTTCTCCAGCAGCAAGATGACCTCGGCGCAGCTTTTCAGACGTGGATGGACTCCAGCAGTGCACTTAGGACCGAGGTAGGGTTGCTATAAGTCATGTTGGGTGCACAGCCCTCTGCACCTGCCTGTTGTCCATACTTCGATTCCAAAATCCACGGGCAACGTAGGGCTGTTGGTCCCCTTTGCATTATGACCTTCTCCAGGAGAAATAGCCTTGGCCTGCCTTCATAGGTTTTGGCAAACATGCTAGGGAGAAAAAGTGAAGCAACATTATGGTTCGGTAGTTTTCAGTCGTGTCCAACTCTTGGTGACCCCATTTGGGGTTTTCTTGGCAAAGGTACTGGAGTGGCTTCCTGTTTCCTTCTCCAGCTCATTTTACACATGAAAAAACAGAGGCAAACAGGGTTAAGTGACTTGCCCAGGGTCACACAGCTAGTAAGTGTCTGAGGTTGGATTTGAACTCAGGAAGATGAGTCTTCCTGATTCTAGGCCCAGCACTCTGAACACTATGGAGCCACCTAGCTACCCCTGTGGCAGCATGGAATGAGGGCACCGTGCAATAATAGTTCAAGTATAGTATACTGGAAGTTAGGAGACTTGAATTTTAGTCCTACATCAGCTACTTCATCACTGCATGACTTTAGGCAAATTATTTCCCCTTTTGGGGTCTTGGTTTCACTCTACTTCAAAAGATTATATCCCTGTTTCCCAAACTGTGTTCCACTGAATTCTCATGTTCTCTTCACAGTGACTAGATTCCATACTAGGAATATTTTTTGCTCCAAAATATTAAATATAAAATTATATATAAAAATAATTTTATTTGTAGCAATTTGGGGGGGAATTAAAATTGTTTTTTTTAAATGTACTTATACATACACAAACACACTATATATATGTGTGTGTGTGTATACATATATATATGTATACACACACATACACACACATATATGTATGTATATAGTGCTCTAAAATTGCATCCTTTATTCTGAGGATAAACCATGCTCCTACCTTTATGGGTTTCATCAGTATAATTTCTACCTCAATATATTCTGTAGTCAAATGACTTTGGGAAGTGTGATGCCAGATGATCTGTAAGTCTCCACCCAGTGGACCAGCGTGCCTGCTCCTTCCTTCACCCTCCTTCTCTGGGATATCTCTTGGGAATGTACTAGCTTGATAGTTAGGAGATTTGGATTTTTAGGAGGTTTGCAATCTTTGCCATCCCCTTTTTATCAGCCAAGTATCCCTTGTCTCTTTCTCCTACTTCTTGCTCCCATCTTTATCTGTAGCTAAACATCAATTAATTCAAAACTCAGAGCAGCATTTGTCAGGAGTAGGCATGGAGTGACTTGGAATACAAAACAGATCCTCGTGGACCCCTCAGGCTCTCTGTCCTGGGGTCGGCCATCTTCTCCCAGAGTCCACTGATCGCTGGAGAGGAGGAGGGTAGAATGTGTGCTTCTGCTTTTAGTTCTCTCATTTGTTGAGAAAGTGTCACCAGTTTCTAGCTCATACAGGGCTAGTGTGGCCAAGTCGTCAGCAAGAGGAATGCTGAGCAACATCTGGCTACGGGCAGCTTTTAAGACCCTGATCTGGCTAACTTTAGGGAAGTCACTTCCCTGGGTTTACTGTGTCATCTGTATAATAGGGATATTAGCCTCTCTTACCCTATCTGCTGCATAAGATTTTTAAAGTTCAAATGAGATCATGGGTTTGAAAGCTTTTTGAAAAGTAAAAGTGCTGTAAGATTATTGCTTACAAAAGATTCGGCCCAAAGAAGGAAGGGAAAAAGCATTTATGAAGTGCCTACTATGTGCAGGCACTATATTGAGCACTTTTTACAAATATCCCATTCGATCCTTACAACAATCCTAGGAGCTACGCTCTATTATTATTCCCATTTTACAGTTGAGGAAATTGAGGCAGACTGAGGTAAAGTGACTTGCCCAGGGTCTTGTGTCTTACAATATGTGTCTAAGACCAGATCTGAACTCAGGTCTCCCTGACTCCAAACCCAGGGCTCTATCCACTGCACCACCTGGCTGCCTACACATTCCCTGTAACTGCCCAAGGGATCCCTAGCCCACCCTCCATGTCTGGTGGGTCTTTCTAGTAATGGCTAGAGGAAGGAGAGATATCTCTTGAGCAAAAAGTTACTGTCTCACTGTATCTTGACCTTCCTTCTCCAGATCAATTTTTACAAATGCTGAAACTGAGGCAAACAGGGTTAAATGACGCGCCCAGGGTCACACACCTAGTAAGTGTCTGAAGCCAGATTTGAACTCAGAAAGAGGAGTTTTCCTGACTCTAGGCTCAGTATTCTATCCACTGTACCACAGAGCTGCCTCCTGAACCTCATCTAACCCATCCCAGAACTCAGTAGGAGTCCCTCTTGCAACATCTCTGGAAAATTCAGCCTCTGCTTGGACCTCCAGGAAGTTTTCCCTTACAAGGAGCTCAAATCTGCTTTTCTGCACCTTCTAGCCATTCCTCCTAGTTTGATTTTTCTGGGGCCAAGTGGGTGAGTCTAAGCCTTGTGCTACACAGCCTCCTTTCAGATAGGTGAAGATAGCCATCAGGTACCCCTTACATCATCTCTTCTCTCAGCTGAACATCCCCAGTTCTCTCACCTGATCCTTTTCTGGTATAAACTCCAGCACTCTCAACATGCCCTGGATTATCTCCAGTTTGTCAGTGTGACCCTAAAAGTGTGGTGCCCAGATGTGGCTTAATCATGGAAGAGCTTAATCACTTTCCTCATGCTGGACATTGACTCTTATCAGAGAGGCCTATGATCTGAGGCTCTTATACCACACTGCTGCTTACAAGTCACCCAACATCGTGGTCCTGGAGAATTCAGATTTGTAGACAGGACAATAACTTTATGCACTGAGCATATAAATTGTCTATAACATATCACCAATGATAACTTGTGTGTAAGAAATGATCGAGAGCATCCTGTCTAGGAAATGGAAGATCAGAAAAGGAGGTGGGACAGCTCACCTAGTAAGAATAAGGGAGAAGAGAAGAATCCAAGTGAGGCACTGGTATCCATGGAATGCCCATAGACCAAGAATAAGACCCCTGGTGCATTGGGTGGATCCTCTGTGCATAATTTCTGGGAGAACAAGGTCAAGGAGAACAGAGGATGGGAAGAGGCAGAGAGAATGTGATCTGTATCCTTGAGGAAGCACTCACATTAATGAGATGACTGAAGTATTTTTACATACTTGTCACTATTGAATCATATGGTGCTGGTAGTCTTCAGATCTTTTTCAAGTGAACCTATGTCTCACCATATTCCCTAATCTTGTACTTGTGCAATTTGTTTTATTTTTTAACCCAAGTAGGATTTTGTGTTTGTCTATATTAAATTTCATCTTATTAGAGCCCACCATTGAGGCCTGTTAAGATTTTGGGGGATACTAAATCTGTCAGTCAGCATATTAGCTGTTCCTTCCAGCTTTAACCATCATCTGAAAGTTTGATAAGGATTCCATTTATGCCTTCATCCAAGTCATTGAGAAAAATTATCAAAGGTAGGCCCCTGGGGCACTCCACCAGGGATATCCTTCCAACCTGACATCAATCCACTAATTCTTTGCATCTTGTCATTTAGTTAGTTAGTTCCAAATCTACCTAAATGTAGTATCATTTAATCCACATAGTTCCACCTTATCTCCAGGGAAATCAAACATAACCTTGTCAAATACTTTGCTAAAACCCAGATGTACTATATCTATGGCATTACCTTGAACTACGAGTCTAAAGTCACCCTAAGAAAAAGACAATAGGATTAGTATTTTCTCTCCTACAACTTTCCCCCTAACCCTATTGAAAAACATGATCTTTGTAACAAATATATAGTCAAGCAAAATAAATGTCTATATTGATCATGTCCAAAAAATGTATATCTCCTTCAGCGTATTGTGATTATTGCCTCTCTGTCAGGAGGTGGGCAGGTAGCAGGCTTCATCACTGAGCCTTTGGAATCATGGGTATTTATTGTATTGGTGAAAGTTCTTAAGTCTTTCAAAGTTGTTTGTCTTTACAATTAGTTTATTACTTCTGAAGAGCTATATCTCCTTCAAAATATTGACTTATACAAGTTGTCCCCAAAGTCTTTAGCAGCTGAAGCTCAAAACTGCAGCAAGACTTTTGGGGCAGTAATAGTAATTATAATAATTGCCAGGTACTATAATGACACTGTTACCATGTCATTCAGTTCTTACAACCAAACTGGGAAGTAGGTACTAGTATTATCCCCATTTTACAGATGGAGAAACTAAGGCAGATTTGCCCAAGGTCAAATGTTAGTAAGTGTGTGAAGCTGGATTTGAACTCAGGTTTTCCTGACTCCAAGCCCAGGATTCTATCCACTGTACCACTTACTATCTCATTAAAAAGCAGGCTTTGATGAATTTAGTCCATCCTCATTCCAGTTTTCCATGACTAAGTGCAACACCTGTACTCTAAGTCATTCATGCCACAAAATCTGGTCAGCTTCTTAAGGCCCATGGCTTGGGCAGAGCAAGTATTGCCAAAGACATCGTTCATATCTTTTGATCGTTTTTCTGTTGAGAAATGGCTTTTAGTCTGATTTATGTGTGTTAATTCCTAATGTAACTTGATTATCAGAGCCTTGCCAGAAATACTATATACAAAGATTTGTTTTCCAAATTGACAGCTTTCTTTCTTATCCTAGCTGCACTGATTTAGTTTGTGCAAAAACTTTTCTGTTTTATACAATCAAAACTATTGATTTTTTCTTTTGCGATTGCCTCTGTTCCTGTTTGATGAAGAACTCTCCCCTTAGCCATATCCGGTCTTATTCTCTGCTGGTATTATTTTTTATGCCATGACCCTTAATATTCAGGTCATGTATCTATTTTGAGTTTATTGTGGTGTATGATGTGAGATGTTGGGTGAAACCTAATTTCTGCCTTCCAGTTTTCCTAGTAGTTCTTGTCAAATAGTTCTTCACTCAATAATTTACACTCTTGGGTTTATTGAACTGGGTTATTGAGTTCAGTTGTTTCTGATTCTTCCTTTCTAGTCTGTGCTGCTGATCTGCCTTTCTATTTTTTTTTTAACCAGGACCAAATAGTTTTGATGCTTATGACTTTATAGGATAAGTTGAAGTCTGATATGGTTATTCCCTCTTCATTACTTACTTTCTTTCATTATTTCCCTTGAGTTTCTAGACCTTTAGTTGCTCCAAATGAATTTTGTTATTATTTTGTCTGGCTCTATAAAGTACCCCCTCTTCTCCGGTTTTTTTCAAAGATCACCAACAACAGCTCAATAATCACATTTCCCAATTCTTTCAGGGTCATGGGATGTAATTAATCTGGGCCTGATGATGTGAACTCCCCAAGGGAATAGAGGAGCTCTCTTACCATGTCTCCACTTGGGTTTCAGCTCTATATTGACCATTCTTGCTCTTTCTTTTCTAGATTCAAAGATAACAAATTAAGTTTTTCTTCCTGTCATTTGTTGATATCACCTTATTGTTCTCATTACCCCAGGACTATGTGAAGTTCTGGGCACCACATCTTAGAAGGGATGTTGATGAGCTATGGCGCTCAAGGACCAGGATGGGGAGGGCACTGGCCCCTGCAGTTTAGAAAGGTCCTTAGAATGAACTGGAAAATGTTTAATCTGAAGGAGGGAAGACTTCCGGGGGAATATAATCTCTGCCTTCAAATATTTAAAGGGCTGATCTGTGGAAAAGTGTTACACTTGGCCCCAAAGGGCAGAGCTAGAAGCAGCGGGGACATGGATGGAGTTAGCTCAACACAAAGAAGAATTCCCTGACTATTCAGACTATCCAACAGTGGAATGAATTGCCTCTGGAGCCACTGAGTTCCTTGTTGCCAGAGGGAATTAAGCAGAAGTAGACTACCCACTGGTCTGAGATCTTGGAGAGGAGGTCCATAGAATACTTTTTTTGGTTATTGGCACTGACTTTATTTAATTCTCAAAGGTGGCATAGGATAGTGAATAGAGCAGCATCCTTGGAGTCAGAAAGACCTGGGTTCAAATCCTCTATCTGAAATATATTGCCTGTGTGACAAAGGACAAGGCCCCTAATCTCTCTGTTCTCCAGGCAGCTCTTTAGGATTCTAGGTTACAAATGTATTGCCAAGCTGCCATGCATACTAAAATTCTGTGCCTCACTGGTTCCAGTCATCCTTTTCTTGCTTCTCTCCCCTACAGGGTTACTCCCATTCAGACCTCCTAGTGTTGGACCAGGGTGGGGAGATCTTTAAGACCTTACACTACCTCAGCAGCCTCATCCAGAGCATCAAGAAGCCTCTAGGAACCAAGGAGACTCCAGCCCGGATCTGTCGGGACCTCATGAACTGTGAGCAGAAGATGGCCGACGGTAAGGGGCAGGGGTCTGTGTACAACGTGCAGCCTTTGTTCTCTCCCCAGCAACCTGACTGCAGCCAGTGAGATCAGCAGGAAGACTTGCTGCTGGGGAACACCTCATCACTCAGTGACCTGGCGAGGAAAGCCCTCCTTGTCAACATCTGTCCCTTGTCTTTTCCTTGTTCTCTTTTTTTCTCTTCCTTCTCCTCCTCCTCCTTTTTCTCTTCCTTCTCTTCCTTTTTTCTTCTTCTTCTTCTTCTCCTCCTCCTCCTTTTTCTCTTCCTTGTCCTCCTTTTTCTCCTTCTTCCCTTCTCCTCCTTCTCTTTCTTTTTCTTTTCCTTCTCCTCATTCTTCTTCTTCTCCCTCTCCTTCTCCTTCTCCTCCTTTTTCTTCTCTTCTTCCTTCTCCTTCTCCTCCTTCTCCTTCTTCTTCTCTTTCTCCTTTTCTTTCTTCTCCTTTCTATATTTCTCCCTCTCCAATCTCTAGTTTTCTCCTTCCTTATTTCTCTTCTTCATCCTTTTCTCTGATTTTCTTCCTCTTCCTTTAGTTGCCTCACTCTCTTTCCTTTGACCTCTTTCCCCTGCTCTCCTCAGCTCTCCCCTTCCCCCATCCCCTCTTCTCCTTCTTGCTTTTCTTCCTCCTCCTTTCTTTCTCTGCTTCTTCTTATCTCTCCTTTCTCTCTTTTCTCTCCCTCCATGTCCCTGACCATTGGTGTTCAAAGGCACCAGTGACTCCTTTGAGTTTATTCCAGTCTGAACTTTTACCCCAAATTTAGATCAAGGATTCCCAGTGTATCTCACAATGGAAATCCATATTTTACTATCCCTGAAACAACTACCTTGCCTTCATCTGGCTTCTGGGAGATCAGAATCATGCTCTGTTTAAGATCTATTTTTGTCATTGGCAGAGGTTAGACCTACAGATGTTTCCAGAGGGAACAAAACGAAAACCTTATGCCTGTGGCAGCAGCTGTCCCCATTCTTTGATCTGGCCTAGACATTTGAGGTTTCTTCCCCTATCCCTCCATACTAGCCACACTAATCACAGGAGCTTTCTTTCCTTTGAGTAAGGGAAAGAGAGCATCTAGAATCTGAGGCTCCCAGAGTCCCCTCTCACTCTTATCTTGGATGCCATCACATCCCATAGGTACATACTGGATTGACCCAAACCTTGGCTGTTCTTCAGACACCATTGAAGTCACCTGTAATTTTACCAAAGGTGGACAGACATGCCTCCGGCCCATCACTGCTTCAAAGGTATGAACAGAGTGGAGGTGATGACCATCTCTTTTGGATAGCCTGACCCAAAGCACCAAGACCATGTCTCCCCCAGAGTGAGCCCCCTTTGCCCTGTAATTTCCTTCCCTGCCTCTGGATGGTAGTGAGTCAGCTTGGCCTTCCGCAAGCCTGGAAGTCAGCATTTATAGGACCATCAAGTTTAGAACTAGAAGAGGCATAGTGAACATCTAGGCCAGTCCTCTTATTTTACAGAGAAGGAACTGAGCCAGGAGAGAGGAAGTAACTTGCTTAAGATCACAGAGCTAGTAAGTTGCAGAGCTAGGATTTAAACTCAGGCCTTTTCCAGTGTACTGTTCACCATACCATGGCTATGAGAGTCCTCCTTTCTAGTCTTGGCTCCATCTTGACTGGCTGTCATCAAATGGGCAAATCATTTGCCCTCCTGGCCTATTGGCCTTCTCCTCTCTACTTCCCAAGACAAAGGGCACCCTATGAGAAGGGAGTACCCTTTAACTATCAAGTGAAGGTGACAATTCCTTACGGAAAGTCCTCCTTGAACCTTAGAGTGAATGTAATAAGTTACTTGAGCTCTTTGTACCTCAGATTAGATCTTTTAAAAGGGAGGAGATCTATATCTCTCAAATTCTTTGAGTTCCCTGCAGAAAGATGTTAGAAACTAGAGAAAGTGATTTTTCTTAGAAATTTAATAGGGTAACTAAGTTTGGACATAGCCCTTCTGTACCTTTACTCAAGCTGCCTGAAAGGAAGAAGGTAGGGACTGGATTCAGTAGCCCTGAAGGGTGATGGACCTCAGGCACTACAACTACCCAGGAACTAGAACCCAGAGCTTGGACAGGGTCAAGCAGGGGAAGCTGACTTTCTTCTCATTAATTCCTGAAACTAAGGATCATCCTGGCTCTGGCCTCTGAAACCTTCTCCCCTGCCCTGTCTTCTGCTTTCCAGGGAACCTCATAGTAACTGCAGATCCCAGTCTAGTAAGGGGCCCTGTTAATGGCCCATTTGAAAAATATGCCCTTTTTCATCTCTTAGGATCCCCCTCTCCACAAAAGGGACAATCCTTACAGCCTCACTCCTACACCACTCAGGGCTTACAAGTACCATTACCGAATCCTTCACTACTACTGAAGGCCACTAGGTGGTGTTGTGGACAAAATGTTCAACTTGGAGTCCAGAAGACCTGAGTGTGAATACTGCCTCAGGAGCTTACTAACTGTGTCATTACCTTGGGCAGCACTTACCTCTTTCAACTTAAGTGTCTTCACCTGTAAAATGGGGATAGTGTTGTTATGAGGAGAGAACATGCAAAGGAGAAAACATACGTTACAAGCCTTTGCAAGCCTCGAGGCACTATAGAAATGCTAGTCGTAATAATGATAATTACTATTGTTATAAATCACAGCTGTCACTGAGGGGAGAGGGAGATGGGGAAGTAATTCACTCCAAACCATCGTCCCTTTCTGATCTGCTGCCAACTCCCTTCCATGTGCTCCTAGTGTGATCTGTACTCGCCAGATCTCCAGTGCCACCTGGTGTAGCCCAATTGTAGACCTCCTCCAATGCTGCCAGCCCCCACAGCACTCTTAGTATATCAGGTGGCACATGCAGTTGTAGGTGAAAGGTCATAGAATTTTTCACTGAAAATTTGGATTCCCTGAACTGGGATCTCTCTGCACAGAGAAGAGAGTAGGAAGGAGAGGCAGACAAGTTATGTGTCTGAGTCCTTGTCAGGAAATGGGAAGAGTGTAAGTCCTTTTTGGATGGGTCCAAGATAAGGGGGATCCATTTTATAAATGGTCTATTAGCAGGGGCCCCTACAGGGATCAGGCTATTGTGAGGGTCCCTGGGGAGCAACAGATGGAGGGAGGGAAGGTCTCTAGACCTTAGAGATCACCTGACCCCATCCCCTCATTTTACTGGTGAAACTCAGAGAGATTTAGTGATTTGCCCAGGGTCACCCAGTTTGTATCAGAATGGGGACTAGAAGCCAGATCTTTGTCCCAGATCAGAGTTCTCTCCATTCTATCCCACGTCTCTGGTGGAGGGTTTTGTACTCAATTTTATTATTGCCTAGCTTTACTGATTGGATATTCTGAGTTCTGTGGAGCCCTAGTGATTGGTGGACGCAATATCATATCGCACAAAAATGTGAATCCTGAGCCTTGAACTCTAAGCCCCTGGGGTTTTAGTCTTCTACTTGTCCATGGCTGGTGTGGGAAGTAATTTGACCATCGAGACCCTACTTAAGAAAAGCGAGGGCATTGAGGCCCTCCAGGATGCATGATAGATGTTTGTTCAGTTAGGAGGCTGTGTGGCACTTTGGAAAAAGAAATGAATGTGAAGTCAACCCTCATTCACATCCAAGGCTCATTACTGTCCTAGCCCTGTTGTCCCCCTGCTCCCTTCCAGGTGGACTTTGCCATTGGCCGGGTCCAGATGAATTTCCTTCACTTGCTGAGTTCTGAGGTGATCCAGCACATCACCATCCACTGCCTCAACATGTCCGTATGGCAGGAAGCGACAGGCCAGGTGTCCCCCAAGCAAGCCGTGCGCTTCCGAGCTTGGAATGGGCAGATCTTTGAAGCCGGGGGCCAGTTTGAGCCAGAGGTGTCCTCAGATGATTGCAAGGTAAGGAACTAGCCCTTCTGAACCTTACATATTGATATTTTGTCATTTTTAGTTGTGTCCAAATCTTTGTGATCCCATTTGAGGTTTTCTTGGCAAAGATACCGGAGTGGTTTGCCATTTTCTTCTCTAGCTCATTTTAAAGATGAAGTAACCAAGGCAAACAGGGTTAGGTGACTTACCCAGTGTCACATAACTAGTACGTGTCTGAGGCTGGATTTGAACTCAGGAAGATGCGTCTTCCTGATGCCAGGCCTGGCATCCTATCCACTATACCACCTAGCTGCCTATGAGCCTTCTACATAATCTAGTACAGGGGTGGGGAATGCAATCCTCTTTTCAGGAGAGAGTGGGAAAGATATGGGCTTCATCCATTTTTATCCACTATTGGAATATTCCTCCTAAGGGGAGGGTTGGTCTGGTGGAAGATACTGTGATTCCAATGAATTCTTGATAATTATTTGCAAAGCTAACTGAAGGAGTCTTTATTTCTCTCTCTTGCTGGCATCTTTCTGGACCTCTCTGTTCATTCCCTGCCCCATGCATTCTTGCTTCCCTCCAGACCTGTCCTTAGAAATTTGAGAAGTATGGATTATCCTCATCCTTGGAGTCTCACTAATGACTTTTCATTACCAAAACCTGATTAGCCCTTTTCTTCTTGGTCCTCAGGTTCAAGATGGTCGCTGGCATCAGACACTGTTCACTTTCCGGACACAAGACCCCCATCAGCTGCCCATAGTCAGTGTCTACAACCTCCCACCAGCTACCCCTGGAAAGCAATACCGCCTGGAAGTTGGACCTGCATGTTTCCTCTGAACTATGACCTCCATGACATTCCATGTCATTCCAGGCCTCTGTGGATCCAGGACATGGAGAGGATAAACATGGAGGAAGGAGTGTCCAACCCTCTTCTGCAGAGGCAGCTGGGCAGAGGAAAGAAGAGGAGGAGGGGCCCACACCCTCTCTATCTCCAAAGTGGGCTGAGTGTCCACTGATACACACTCCACCCCTGGGGAAGGCCCATGGACCCTAGGACAGGCCATGCTTGTCATCTGCAGGGTGGAGGCATGTGTGGGGCATCAGGGGAAGGGATGGCCCTGGGATCAGCTGTCCCGGGGTCAGCTCTAGCCAGTAGCTATGAGGATGAAGGTGTGAGGCCCGCCCCAAGCCATCCCATCTCCATCCATCAACCAAAGAACCATCCAAAAGTGGTGGCAGCCACAACCCAACCCACATTCCCCTATTTCTCTGTTACCAAGTCTCCATGTCTCCCAGATCCTTCCCTCCCCAGTTCTCTGCCAGGCAGGGAGAGAGGGACTGAATAATTCAGGCTCTCCAGTAGCTTTGAGAAGGGTTGGGGTTGGGTAATCTTTCCCTTCACTCCCTGCCAGAAAGCTTTTGATGTGCAATATTAGAAAAAGATGGATGAAACAGGAAAAAAAGTATAAATATATATATTTTTTATTTAAACAAAGAAAATAGGAAATTACTGCTCCTTCCCCATAGGTGGCTACCTAATATCCCACAATGGGAAGGAAGAGTGGGGGGAAGAAAGAGAGCAAAAGGGAAGGGCGGGGAAGAGAGGGAAAGAAAGGGCACTACAAATGATCAAGTGGAAAGATCTTAGGGGCCAGGGTGAACACGTTTGCTACCTCCCACTGTGAACTCGCTGGTGCTCAAAAACTATGTTGTATTGTATGTGATGTTTTTTTAAAAGAAGAAAACTAAGACACATCCTATTTAAGGTTCTGAAGGTGCTATTCCTTTAGTGGCAGACTCTGAAGATCCTATCCAATGTGGAAAATTCCCACATCTGCTTCTCTCCCCAAACAGAATGACAGAGGTTGGGGAATGCCTTTCCTCCCCTTTTCTTCAACTAGTCTGCAAAAGAAAAGAAGCCAAAAACCAAAAAAAAAAAAAATTTTTTTAACAACCCCAAAAAACCCCAAACCTACCAGCAGTAGAGATCTACCTTTTAACTTAAGTATGTGGAAGTATTTTAAAGGGACATGCTCTCCTCTTAGATGGCAGGGATGGAAAAGGCTGAGGAAGGAACCTCAGCTGTTTAGCACCAGGGGCTGGAAGGGAGGTAAGAGCTGACCCATCTTCTCCCATGGGAGGGTGGGAGGTGCCTGCTCAGTCCAGCTCCATCCCTGGACACTGAACAGATGTTGGCAAAAGCCCTGCCGGTTAGGGGCTGGGCTTCGGAGACTGAGTGGAAATCTTAAGGCCTGTCCTTCTGGCTGCCTGACAGACTACTCCTAGGGTGCCTCCCTCTACCTACTCTTGGCACCCTTTCGAACCCCAGCAGTCCAACATCACTCTGGGAGCTTTGTCCTTTCAAGAGTTGTTTGTGTTTTATTGTGTTGTCGTGTTTTTTTAATTGTCATTGTTAAGTTTTGTAGAAATCTTACGTCGCTAGTCTATGTGTAAATTTGGAATGAACAAAAAAGAGGATAATTACGGTAACCATGGAAGTCTCTATAAGGGTAATATTATTATTGTAAGCCAAGCTGTACTATATTGGAAAAAGCTTCACTGCTTGGGTGGTTGGCATTTTTGTGTTTCAAGGTTATTTTGAATATGGGATTCTTTTGTAGAAAGGGAAGATTATATGTGAAAGTCTTTATTTGTGTATATTCTCTGGGAGAGGGCATTGTCTCCCTTTGGGGTTTAAATCTGATTTTTTTAATACCTCACCCTGCTCTCCTTCTGCCCCTTTCCCTCTGGCTCCTCCCAGAACCCTTGCCCTCCTCACCTTTTCCTGGCCTAAACCCTTCCTGTACACCTCAGCCACACCCCCTTTCCTCCCACCATTCCCACCAGACACAACTTTCCTGAAGCAGGTGCATTTCATCAGTTACTGTAGCCAAGTGACCAGGGGCTGGCTCCTCCCCAACCTCTGGATTTCCTCCTCTAGTCCTGTTCATGGTCTTCTGTCTGTCCTTCCGAGTTTCGTCCATTTTTCCAGTCTGTGTTCTTTCCAGATGTTTTTGTGTTAAGACCCTATTTTGTTTTCTCCCTCCTGGACTTTCAATAAATATTTAAAGCCAAGGCAATGAAACAACATGGCTGTGGTTGACCTGCTTCTTCATCTGGGCTTCCTCTTTCATTTCTCTTTCATGATATGAAGCATTTTCTATGGGCCACGCCCTGGACTGAGCACTGGAGATATCAAGACAAAGATTAAAAGTTCCTGCCCCTATAGGGCTTATGTTCTATTATAGGTAACCTGCACAAACGTGAATAAGCACATTCCTTTTCCCATAGATATGTTTCCCTTTTGCACATATATTTTCCTTTCACAGTTTTGTGATGTTAGGGAGCAACTCCAATCACCCCAACCTGAAAAAGTTACAATCTCACTTAATCTTATGCAAACTCTCTTTTGTATAAGTAAGCCTGGGGAGGACTTCCAAGAAATGGTTTCTGCAATAGGGTCATTTCCAGACACCAAGGTAGGAGGGACATTACAACAACTGTATTACGAGGTTCAACAAATGGCAATCACCCAGTGGATGGCAGAGCATATGCAGTTGGAATGGGTTGGTGAGACTGGCTTTTATGCATAGGAGTAAAGAGGCAGGGACTTTCCAGGCAGCTCCAGGGTGTCTCTTGACTATCAGAAAGGTACACAAATCAAAATATTGTTCCGTTTATGGAAGAAACTGCAATATCTGTTGCAATACCCATGGGGCCATAAAAGGGTGCAGGACCCTGAGGTAGATAAGGACAGGGACAAGAGAAAGGGACTTTACAAAGCAGTCACTTTGGTTATGTTGCTATCTACACTGCCTCAGTTCCCCCCAGCAGGTGTTTGGCACTAGGAATATTCAGCCAGCTTTGAATCTGGAAGAGCTAGGTCCGCTTCCTACTTCAGACGTGTATGTGCTATGTGTCCCTGGACAGGTCACTTAACTTCACAATGTCCCCAGGAAACTCTTAAGACAATAAGTTTCTGATCTGCATTGGAAGAGGGAATTTTCTCAACAGGAGTTCCCTTCATCAATGTAATACAGGAGTAGGGAACCTTTAAGGACTGTACTTGAAGAACTCAAAGGCCATATGTGGCCTCAGGGCTGCAGGCTCCCCACCCCGGTAATAGTAGGTGGGGATCCACTCCTACCTCCTTGATCCTTTGTCCCTTCTTACTCCCTCCAAAATATCTTTATGTGGTACTTCGTGGTTATGTTCTTTGATCATGACAAGTCTGTACCATAATCATTACAGATAAGAGTATATCCGATTTCACAGATGAGGAAACAAGTGCTCAGGGGATTAATGGGTAAATGAACTGCTTGAAGTTATGTCGAGGTCAGATTTTGGGAGAGTGGTTCAGGTGTGAAAGAATTCACTTAGACCTTCTCTGTAGCCATTGGGAGCTTTATTATGTAAAGCAACTCGGGTATCCTTAGCAAGAAAGTTAAATGAGAGCCTGATATTTGGGGGAGTTGTATTTATGTAGAGGTTTCAGAATGATGATGTTGTTAGGTTTTTAGGGGGGTTAAAGATTAAAGACACAGGACAAGAAAGGATTTTATGACTTGGGATGGGGGAGACAAAGGGAGTTCTTCATGGTTTAAAGCTTTAGGGACAGGGCAGGGGACATAGGTTAAAGATTAAAGGACAAGGGTGGAGAGATAGGGGTACAGAAAATCCAAGATTGGAGTTCCCTGCGTGGACCATCTGGGAAAGAATTCACAGATTCAATCATTGTTGAGGTCAAAGTAAAGATTTATTACGTTTTTCAGCTGGCAAGAGTTCTTAGGGAACCTGCAATTTGAATGGGGTACAGGTAAAGTTTATATAGGATATTCTATAGAAAAACATGAGCCAAACAAGACTCAGGGCAGGATTAGGGAGTGGTTAAGGAATGATTAGTTCTTAAAGGAACATGCACTTTTAGTATCTAATGTGCAGGTATTTTACCCAGAGTACATTGTGATATAGCCCAAGGTGGGGGATGTTACATAGAGGTGTGGTTTTAAGCCTGAAACAACACTAAGTCAACTAGCAGTCAGGACTGACTAAGGAATACCAGATTGCTCTCACCAATGTCTTGTTAGACAAGATAAATGAAAGGGAGTATATATATATGTCTAAGTCTAGGATACATATGATTGGTCAGTGAGCAGTAAATGTTGTTATGACCCAGTACACAGCCAGCTCAGTCAGTACATAGCTGGTTCAAACTAATAAGTTCTATTGGTGCAGCTGGCTGCTGTAGCAGGAAGGGAGATAACAGTTGTTGCTGGGGCAGGCTATGTCCTTGGGCTGGGGAGAAACTGCCTGAGATAGTGTTTTGAGAAATGTGATTTTAGAACTGGGGTCTAAGCACATGCACCCAAGCATCCCATCAGGAGGAATGCTTGACAAGGGAGACAAAAGCAATTCTTTTGGTACAATTTCAAAATAAAGGGGAAAGGACTTTAGGATGCCCTCAAGTTACGGAATAAACTATGGGACTTCACAAAGTACTGGAAAACAAACCTTAATATTCTTTTTAGCCCTTAGGACACCATTTGTATCCACATCAGTTACACAAATGATTAATGGCAGGCCAAGATTCCAGCATCTACCAGATTCCAAGTTCAGCATTCTCTCAGCCTCCCCTGCTCCCTTCCCAACTTTGCCTTGTGATTGAGGTTATGTGGATCTACAGGAACACAGCTGAATAGGAGAGAATTAGGTTTAACTTCAGAAATACTTTTGAACTTTGTGATACTTGAGAGGCTGATGTAAAAACCTTGACTGATAAATTTAAAAAAATAAAAAAGTATTTGATTGGAAGCATCCAGTAATTAGAAAGACAGTACCTAACATTTTGGCAGCTAGGTAGTGCAGTGGATAGAGTGCTGGGCCTGGAGTCAGGAAGATTCCTCTCCCTGAGTTCAAATATGACCCCAGATACTCATCAGCTGAGTTACCCTGGGCAAGCCACTTAACCAATTCATCTCAGTTTTCTCATCTGTAAAATGAACTGGAGAAGGACATGGCAAACCAGTCCAGAATCTTTGCCAAGAAAACCCCAAATGAGGTTACAAAAGTGGGACATGACTGAAAAACAACTGAACACATGGCAACATTTTTACATGAGCTTGGACAGTTTCCCCCAAACAAATTTTCCCCTCCTGCCAATGAAAGAGAAAAGAATTCTTTGTGGGTATGGGGGACTATGAGTGTTAAACACTACATCTACTGTAGAACTTGGTTATCCTCATTAAAAGAGCTGTTCCCTGGGTGGAAGAGGAGGAACAAATGTATCAGAGAATGAAACAAAAGATATCAGGAAAAAGAAAGGAGAGTGGAGAGAAACCTAGATGGGGATTCAGGAGATCAGTTCTAGCTGTGGCTCCGGCAATAACTTATCATGTGACTCCTCCCTGGACCTCTACCACCACACCTCAAAAATGGATCGGCCAATCCCTGTCCTACCTTCGTCTTGCAAGTATAACTAGCATGTGGCATTGTGGAAGAGAGGCTATTATTTATTCCTTAATCCCTCTTCCCAACTGGGAGAGGACCAAATCCTCAGAGACCTTCTCTCTCTGTACTCCCTGGGGCTTGGCTTTAGATAGTGTTTCCCCTTTGGCTGCTGTCTTCTTTTTTAATCCTCACCCCCCCCCCCCATTCTCTCACATCAAAAGAGAAGAGTGCTTAGCCTTAGGCTCCCTTACTCCCTGCAAAAAAAAACCAAATCCTCAAACTAGATTATCCAGAAACAATGGCCCAGATCCATGGGCATTCTTTCTTTTGTTAGTTGAAAGAGTTCACCAAAAAATTGATTATTAATGCTAGTTATTAATAAAATTGTAATCACTCAGGCCTACTTGGAGATGAAATTCCTTAAGAATTGGCCAGAGAATGGAATTTCTGTCATATCTTAAATACCGTGTAAATTGCAGTTAGCCATAAACTTTCTTTAACCCAGGGCTGGGGAACTTGTGGTAGTCTAGGTCCTTGAGTGCAGCCTTTTGATTGACTTCAAGTTTTACAGAACATACCTTTTCATTGGGGGATTTGTTCTGTGATGTTTGGATTCAGTCAAAGGGCTTGAGGACCTAGAGGGTCGCATGCAGCCTCGAGGATGTAGGTTGACCATCCCTGCTTTAAACCTTCCTTCTCTATCCCAACAAAGAATAAACACACATACGCAAAGTTTTCATGATCAACCATGATTTTGTAAAAGTAAAAAAAATGGAGTCAGGAAAAAAATGAATGACTTAAAATATAATGAAAACATCAGAAGCAGGCACCAGATAATTGTCCAGCTCTGGAAATGAGGAAGGAATTAGAGATAGAAAACCTCTCACTGCTTTTCTTCAGTTTTTAAAAAGATGTTTACTGCAATACTACCTAAATCAATTTATTTTTTCAGTACTCTACCACACAAACTACCAAGATTTACTTTATAGAGTGAGAGAAAAATAATTATAAAATTCATCTGAATGAACAAAAGGTCAAGAATCTCCAAGGAAATAATGAAAGTGAGTAGGAAGGGGACCCAGAAGTATCAAATTGTACTACAAAAGCAGTAATCATCAAAACAATTTGGTACTGACTTAAAAAGAGAGGGAGATTAGATCCACAACATGCAGAAGCAAGTGGACCTAGTAGCCTAGTATTTGATAAACCCAAAGACCCTGGCTATTGAGATAAGGAGATTATTTGACAAAGTATTGAGAAAAACAGACAACAGTCCAGCAGAAATTAGAACAAAACTTCATATCATATACCAAGATAAGGCTCAAATGGACACGTGACTTAGATCACACCATAAATTAGAGGAAAAGATGATCAGAGAGTTGATGACCAAGCAAGAGTTAGAACACAGAAGAGAAAATTGGTATTATGTAAAATTTAAAAGCTTTTACATAAGTAAATTAAATGCATTTATGATTAGAAGAGAAACAATTAACTGGGGAAAAATCTTTGCATCAAGTTTCTTTGATAAAGGTTTTATTTCTAAGTTATATAAGGAAAGGATTCAAATGTATGAGTAAGCCTTTCTAAGAGGAGCCAAGATGGCAGAGTAGTGTTAGCAACTACTTACAGACAAGTTGTACTGCACACCTCCTCCACACAGATCTGAAAAAATGCCCCAGACCAAATTCTGATCAGAAAATACAAGAAAAAGTCACAGTAAGTCATTTTTCCAGCCCAGATGAGCATAGGGAGGTAGACAATGAAGTCTGTTTACAGTAGGAACAGCATCTAACAAGTAATAGCAGTACAGAGCACTTCTGTACAGGAATTTAAAGAGGACCAATACTGTGTTCTAAGGAAAGAAAGGTCCTAAAGTCAGTGCAGAAGTGTCTGATCTTCTTCAGGATACAGGAATGGTACCAATGGGCAGCTATGTTTCTCATTCTGCAATTCTGGGGCACCGAGTGCCCCAGATCCAGGGTGTACTGAGAAAAGGACCAATGCCTAGGGGCAGTAACTGCAAACACTAGGCTATGTATTGAGTAAGAAAAAAGCTTAGAAGCAAGGAGCTGCTGGGTGACTATGAATGCAAGAGCTAAATGGGGTCTCAATTCCATATTCCAGCCCAATCTCAAGCCTGCAGCAAGTTTAATCATAGCAGGAATCCCAGACCAAAAATAGTTCTGTCACTTTCAATCTGCAGAGCTTTCTAGCTGGTTGATAGTAGCTGAATCCAGCAAGAGTCTACTGGAACTCTAATGGGAGCATGGACACAACAGATGTGTTGCTCAGACCCTAATCCAAGTCAAGAACTTGAGCTCAAACTAGAATGGTAGCAATCAGATTTTCCTCTGTATTAGACCACTATAGGAGCATTGAAAGCTTGTAGGTCCCCAGCTTTAGGTGCCCCTAAACTTCTGAAATAACACAACACTTAATACATCAAGAAAGCAGAAGGGCCTTCAGCTCAGACATTGCTTCCAGACATGCACAGAGAACAACTCTATCATAACTTACGAAGTCAGGAAGAATGGTTGGAAGAATAAAAGATTCTCACCAACCTGTTATGGTAGCAAGAACACTTGAGAGGCAAACCCTACAAAAGAGAATGACTCTAAAACATTTAGAGTCAAAATCTCAAAGAAAAACACTGATTTGGACAAAGTTCAACTAAAATTTCTAGGAAAAGTGAAGCAAGAGTTTTAAAATGGCTCTGTAAATGAAAAGGAAGCACTAGAGGAAAAGTTAGAAATTAAATGACAGCTATGGAAGAAAAAATAGGAAATAACAGAAGAGGTAAAAAGGTATGAACGGCACAAAGTACAAAAAGGTACAGGAGGTACAAAACTTTACCCAAGCAACAAACTTACTGAAAATTAAAATGGACCAAATAGAAGATAATGTTTGCTGAGACAACAAAATCATAAGTCTGAAAAAATAGAAGAAAATGTAAAATACTTCATAGCAAAAACAACTGATCTATAACACATATCAAGAAGAGATAATTTATGAACCAATGGACTATTTAAAAGACATGATTAAAAAATAGCCTAATCATCATATTTCAAAAAACCTTAAAAGAAAGCTACCCAGATTTCTTAGAACCAGGGGAAATAGTGAAAACAGAAAAAAATCACTGGTGTCAACCCCCAAAAACCAGTGTTTAATCTAAGGAAGACAAACTAGATTTGGTTGGGTCCAGGTTTTTATTTCTCTCAAACTGGTTTGACATGCATTGCATGGGAGTTCTAGTCCAGAACTGGCTAATTTTGGGTGTTGGAGATACAGAGTTATATGCCCTTCAAAGAGTAGGTGTTCTTTCCCAAGGGGTGCCAATCAACTCTGATTAGTCAACATACTGGGAGGTGGGCTATATTAAGATGAGGGCCTTGAAGTACTGACAGGTCATTTAATCTTGGTCAAAGAAACATCAATTTCCATAGCATCTGTCTTGACAATAGGGAGGAATTAATATTTTCCCAGTCCTGTCTTGGCAACAAAATCAGCAGGAATAGAGCCATTTAGATTAGTTCTTAATGTCCTTCTGAAGAACTGAACTTTGAAAAAAAGAGGGATGGGGAAGTTCTGAGTCTCCAAGATAACGATTACTAAGGAAAATAATATTTCACACTGGTCTCCTCCTGAAAGAAATCCAAAAATGGGGAGTAGAGCCAAGATGGCAGAGTAGAAAGGCAGACCAGTAGAAGCTCCCCCACATAGCCCATAAAATACCTGTAAAAATGACGCTAAACAAATTCTAGAGCAGCAGAAGCCACAAAACAACAGAGTGAAAGAGATTTTCAGTCCAAGAGAGCCTGGAAGGCTGACAGGAAAGGTCTATCACACCAGGTGTGGAGTGGAGTACAGCTCAGCATGGGCCACATGGCACAGCAGGAACAGGTCCCAGAACAGGCTTCAGGAAGACATCAGCAGCAACAGTTCCCAGATTGCTCAACCCACAAATGCCACAGACAGCTTCAAAGGTCAGGGAGAAAGTTTTTAATCTGGATGAGAAGAGAATCTGGTCTGGCCCCACCTGCAGCAGCCACTGCAGCAGCCCCTGCAGCAGCAGCTGCCATTTTCGAAGCACTCCCCCTAGACTCCTGGGGGAATTGAGCAGCTGATCTGGATCTCAACCCTGAGTAGTGGCCCTACCCTCTACCCAAAGCCCCTGGAGGAAATGAACAGCTGATCTAAATCTCAGCCCTGAGTTAGGCCCTGGGGTGAGGAGAAGGAGAGCTGGTGTGGTGGAGCTGGAGGTGACTATGGAGAGGGAATTCTACTCACAGATTCTGGGCAGAAAAGTTTTTCATTGCTTCTAAATCAGTGCACAGACCAGGAGAGGAGTAAACTCCTCTCCCTTGATTGTGCCACCTTGGAAGAACTGAGAACTTACAGGTCCCCAGAGTATACCCTATTCTTGACAAAGAAATCAAAAGTCAAGTAACTGACTGGGAAAATTCCCAAAAAAGGGAAAAAAATAAGACTATAGAAGGTTACTTTCTTGGTGAACAGGTATTTTCTTCCATCCTGTCAGATGAGGAAGAACAATACATACCATCACAGGAAGTCAAGGCTTCCAAAATCTCCAAAATAAATATGCAATGGTCTCAGGCCATAGAAGAACTCAAAAAGGATTTTGAAAATCAAGTAAGAGAAGTGGAGGAAAAACTGGGAAGAGAAATGAGAGCAATGCAAGAAAATCATGAAAAGTGAGTCAACAGCTTGCTAAAGGGGACCCCAAAAATGCTGAAGAAGATAACACCTTTAAAAATAGGCTAACTCCATTGGCAAAAGAGGTCCAAAAAGTCAATGAGGAGAAGAATGCTTTAAAAAGCAGAAATAGCCAAATGGAAAAGGAGGTTCAAAAACTCACTGAAGAAAATAGTTCTTTAAAAATTAGAATGGAGCAGATAGAAACTAATGACTTTATGACAAACCAAGAAATTACAAAACAAAACCAAAAGAATGAAAAAAATAGAAGATAATGTGAAATATCTCATTGGAAAAAACAACTGAGCTGGAAAATAGATCCAGGAGAGATAATTTAAAAATTATGGAACTATCTGAAAGGCATGATCAAAAAAAGAGCCTAGACATCATCTTTTGTGAAATTATCAAGGAAAACTACCCTGATATTCTAGAACCAGGGGGCAAAATAAATATTGAAAGAATCCATTGATCACTTCCTAAAAGAGATCCAAAAAGAGAAACTCCTAGGAATATTGTAGCCAAATTCCAGAGTTCCCAGATCAAAGAGAAAATATTGCAAGCTACTAGAAAGAAACAATTCAAGTATTGTGGAAATACAATCAGGATAACACAAGATCTAGCAGCTTCTACATTAAGAGATCGAAGGGCTTGGAATATGATATTCCAGAAGTTAAAGGAACTAGGATTAAAATCAAGAATCACCTACCCAGCAAAACTGAGTGTAATACTTCAAGGGAAAAAATGGCTGTTCAATGAAATGGAGGACTTTCAAGCATTCTTGATGAAAAGACCAGAACTGAATAGAAAATTTGATTTTCAAACATAAGAATCAAGAGAAGCATAAAAAAGTAAACAGGAAAGAGAAACCATAAGGGACTCTCTAAAGTTGAACTGTTTGCATTCCTACATGGAAAGATAATATTTGTAACTCTTGAGACTTTTCTCAATATTTGGGTAGTTGGAAAGATTATACACACATGCACACACATATCTATAGATAAAGAGTACAGGGTGAGTTGAATAAGAAGCGATAATATCTAAAAGAAATAAAATTAAGGGGTGAGACAGGAATATATTGGGAGGAGAAAGGGAGAAATGCAGTGGGGCAAATTATCTCCCATAAAAGAGATAAGAAAAGCTTTTCGAATGGAGGAGAAAAGGGAGGAGGTGAGAGGGAAAACATGAAGCTTGCTCTCTTCACATTTGGCTTAAGGATGGAATAACATGCTCACTCAATTTGGTATGAAAATCTATCTTACACTACAGAAAAGTAGGGGAGAAGGGGATAAGTGGGGTGAAGGAGGGATGATAGAAGGGAGGGCAAATGGGAGGAGGAAGTAATTAGAAAGTGAGCACTTTTGGGGAGGGACTAGGTCAAAAGACAGAATAGAATAAATGAGGGGCAGGACAGGATGGAGGAAAATATAGTCTTATACAACATGACTATTATGGAAGTCTTTTGCAAAACTACACATATATAACCTATATTGAATTGCTTGCCTTCTCAGTGAAGATGGGTGAGGAGGGAGGAAAGGAGATAAGTTGGAACTCAAAGTTTTAGGAACAAGTGTTGAGAATTGTTTTTATATACAATTGAGAAATAAGAAATACAGGTAGTGGGGTATAGAAATCAATCTTGTCCTACAAGAAAAAAGAGAAGATGGGGATAAGGGAAGGGATGAGTGTGATAGAAGGCAGGGCATATTGAGGGAAGGGATAATCAGAATGCAAAGCATTCTGGGGTGAGGGAGGGGAGAGATGAGGAGAAAATTTGGAACTCAAAATTTTGTGGAAATGAATCTTGAAAACTAAAAATAAATAAATAAACATTAAAAGAAAAGAAATCCTAATATGAAAACTCCCAAGAACATTATAGCAACAATTCAGAATACCCCGAACAAAGAAAAAAAATATTACAAGCATATGAAAAGAAAGACTTCAAGTACCAAGGAACCACAATCAGGATCACATAAGATTTAGCAACTGCCTCTCTAAAGAAGCAGAGCAATTGTAATGATATTCCAGAAGGCAAAGGACATAAGCTTATAACCAAGAATAATTTATGCAGTAAAATTAAAAATAATCCTAGAAGGAGAAAATGCACTTTTCTATGAAATAGAGTATTTCCAAGAATTCCTAATGAAGTGGCCAGAGATGCATAAAAACTCTGATGTGAAAACACAGCTGTGAAGAGAAATGTAAAAAGGCAAATATGAGACAACAATAATGGATTAAACAGAGATAAACTGTTTACATTCTAATAGAGGGAGATGAAATATGTGTCCCATCATCAGAGATCATAGAGGGAGTCTAACTAGATAGAGGAGCTGAGAGTGAATCTACTGATCTTAAAAGAACAGGAAAAAAGAAGGAAAAGTAAACCCTGATGATACACAAAAATATTTATAGCAACTCTTTTTGCGGTGGGAAAGAATTGGAAACTGAGGAAATACCCATCATTTGGGGAACTGCTAAAGAAGTTATGGTCCACTTTGCATCTGCAACTCTGCCTGATTTCAGCTCTGGAACAAGATATCCCTCCCAGGATAATCTCATCACTTCTAATCTAATCACCCTACTACTAGCTCAAGCTTTGATACCAGTTTCCCCAGCCTCCTCTCCCTTCTGACTGGAGAGCTGGAGGGTGGAACATTAAACTCCTCCCATCCCAAAGTCTTTCTTTATATGGGCAGGAACTGGACTTTTGACTTACTCCATTTTACATATGCCAGGGTTCAACTCTCTGGCACAAGATTCCCTCCACTTCTGGCACCAGGGATCCACTGGTGTTCCCTCTGCTATAGTCCCTTCTTTTGTGTTTTCCTTATTAGATTGTAATCACTTGAGGGCAAGGACTGTCTTTCTTTTTCTTATTTTTATCACCAGTGCTTAACATAATATCTGGCACATAGTAAGTGCTTAATAAATGTTTATTGAATTGAATTAATACATGAATACAATGGAATACTATAATGCTATAAGACAAGATGAAGGGAATGATTTCATAGAAAACTGAGAAGATCTGTATGAACTGATATAAAGTTTAATAGGGGAAGAATTTCTATACTAACAACAATATTGTAAGACAAACAGCTTTAAAGACTTAGGAATACTGCTCGATGTAATGATCAACCATGATTCCAGAGGACTTGTGATGAAATATGCTGCTTATTGCCTTATAGAGAGCTAAAGGACTCAAAACACAGACTAAGAAATGCTTTTTTTTCTCCAGATATAATCAATTAGGAAATGTGTTGTGTGATTATACATATTTGTAACAGAGATTTTGTTTTTCTTTTTCAATGTGTGTGTGTGTGTGTGTGTGTGCGTGTGTGTGTGTATGTTGGTGGGGTGGAGGTACTGGGAGTGAGAAAAGACAGGTTTGTATTAATTAAAAAATAAATTTTATTTCTGAAAAAGTATAAGAACTATTCACTAATTGATAACTAGTTAAAAGATATTGACAGGTAATTTTTAAAGGAATACAAAGTATCTATAACCATTTGGGGAGAGGGGAAATGCTCCAAATCACTAATAATCAGAGAAATGCACATTGAAGCTCCTCTGACGTTCTATATAATATCCATCAGGTGGGCAGAGTAGCCAAAAAGAGAAAATGACAGATGATGGAAGGAGTGCACGGAAATGGTTACATGGATACACTGCTGGTAGAGCAGTGAGTTGGTTCAGTCATTCTGGAAAACAGTTTGGAACTTATGCCTAAAAAGTCACTAATCTGTGCTTGCCCTTTGTTTCAATGGCCTATGACCCAAATAAGTCAAAGCAAAAAGCCCCATGTATCTACAAAAATGTTTATAATAGTTCTCTTTGTTGGGGCAAAGAATGGGAAACTAATGGGGTGCCCATCAATAGGGGAATGGCTGAATAGGTGATGATATCTGTGTGTTCATCCTTCATTGCTGAAGAAGACCATACCATCAGAGAAATAATGACATGACTTGCACCTGACTTTGTTTTGAGTGAGGGAGAACTGTGCAGGTCACCAGCCTCACTTCTCCTCCAGAGCCATCAGAGCCATCTGAATCCAGTGACCAGATATTCATCAGGATAACTAGAGATGACCTAGAATGAAGCAAATTGGGGTTAAGTGACTTGCCAAAGGTCACACAGCTAGTGAGTGTCAAGTGTCTGAGGGGAGATTTGAACCCAGGTCCTCCTGACTCCTGCACTGGTGCTCTATCCACTGCACCACCTAGCTGCTTGACATTCTCTAGCACAGCCCTCACTCATTCAAAACAAAGTCAAGTGCAAGTCATGTCATTATTTCTCTGATGGCATGGTCTTCTTTGGCAATGAAGGATGAACACACACTCACACACACATCACATACAGGTGATGATATATGAAGGGGATAGAATATTATTGTAGGAAATAAAGAGATGGTTTCAGGGAAATCTGGGAAGACTTGAGTGAACTGATTCAAAGTGAAATAAGCATAACCTGCAGAATAATCTACACCCTATTATTGATATCAAAAGGGACAATTCTGAAAGACTTTAAAATTCTGATCAGTTCTGATTAATCCTGATTCGAGAGAACCAATGATGACGAATGTGTCTACTTCCTGACTGAGAGGTGGGTGACTAATGTACAAAAGGAGACACACATTTTTGGAGATGGCCAACATGGGAATTTGTTTTGCTTAAATGTGCTTATTTGCTATAAGAATTTTATGATTTTATTTCTCTTCTCTTAATAGAGAGAGAGAAAATACAAATGTTTAAATAACTGAAAAAAATTGTTAAATGATCCTTTCACCTCACCCCAGAAACAGGTGGTCACTTGTTCAGATTAGTTCAAATTCATTAATCCATGGAGCAGAGGCTGTCTTGAGGCTTAATACTTAATTGGCAGACGTGAAGCATTGGTAACCTGAGGTCATCTTTAGGGATCTAATCTTCATATTCCATGGAAGCCTTCCAAACACCCTTTAAACCAGGATCAAAGAAGGAAGATGTATATGAATGGAGTTCTGTCATGCTGGGCCTGGAGTTAGGAAGACCTAAATTCAAATCTAATCTCAGACAGTTACTAGCTATGCGACCCTGGGCAGGTCACTTAATCTGTTTACCTTAGTTTCCTCATTTGTAAAATGTGATTTTTTAAAATGGGGTGAATTCCTCCCATGTTGTGAGGATTAAATGAGATGAGTCTAGTGCTTAGCACATAGTAAATATTATACAGATATTAGCTAGTACTAGTAGTAATAAGATCATTTTGAAGCCCATTATACATGATGCCATGCACCATACTTCACAGATATGTAGGTTAATCTGGATTGTTCATCTGGTTGAATTTTTCTGTATTTGACTTGTGGGAGGAAGATGATAATTACAAGGAAACAAGGTAAAGCCGGTGATCTTGTGTGAAACAAAAAAACATTGTATGTGTGTGCTGGGTTGGGTCCCTCCTCCATCTCCCTCATCTCCATTTCCAAACCAGGATCACTGAGGATCAGAAGGAAGATCTGAGACCCTGTGAAGTCCTCATCCCCAAGGAAATATTTCATCATTCTTTCCCTAATCAATTTCCCTGCAGCAGAGACAAAGGTGGAGAACCACAAGGTTTGGAACAGAAGGGATTTTCCACTTCAGTTCAATCAGTAATAATTTTATGGAACACCAGGGAGGTGCTCTGTTCCTAGACTTTTGTAAGACCTCAGAGATCATATGACTCTACCTTTTCATTTTTTAAAGCTGAGGAAACTGAGGCAAAGAGAGTTGTAATGACTTGTAAACAAATAGCAGAGTCAGGGCTCAAACCCAGACCCTGTGATTTCAAATCCAGTGTTCTTTCTGCTGCACGGTATGGTTTTACCTTTTTAAAATTCTTCCAAAGATTTCATGGTTGAATTATTGTCCTTACTATGTAGATAAAATAGTTGGGATTCAGAGGAGATGAGTCACTTGTAGTAAATGTACTTGGGACAGTGGATAGGACTTTCAGGAATATGTATTCTATCCCTGGCTTTTTTTTTTTTTTTAATAAAAGATGGTAGCAAAAAGGACTCCAGTGTCCTCAGTCTCATTTTCATACCAGATCAGTTGGAGGTCTGTTTCAGGAAGAAATCCATGAATAGAACTTCAATCAGTGATCAATCAGTTAGCATTTCTTAAGCACCCACTAGATGCCCAGCACTGTGTGAAACTCTAGCCTGGAATAAACATCTGCCTCCCCAACAGGGGCCCAGTGGTTGTCCCAGGACCATGACTGTAACCACTGAGCAGTCAATCACTGAGCCTTTTTGGTCTGTGTACCCATGAGTCCATTTTCCATTTGCTTTAATCTACTCGCAAGAATAGGGGAAATCCCTAGATTCAAGTTGCCCAATGGTTTACCGAGAAAGCGCTTAAAATAAACCTAGAAGTCCCAGGGTCATGGTTTCTTCCCCTGGTCAGTGTTTGCTTTCAGTCCCAGGAGTTAGGCGCTCACATGATATTCAAATTATTGCCAGTAAAGGCAGCTTGGGCTAAATGAGAGGACAAAGCTGGTACCTCAAGTAAACACTGGATTTAAAGTCAGCGAATGTGACTTTGCTACTTAGTCAAAGGAAACTGCAATATTAGGCTCTGAAGGGACCTTTGGGAAAGATCTTTGCCCAATAGCTGAATTGGGTCTACTCAACCTTGGACAAGTCACCTTACCCAACCTCTGCAGGAAGTTAGGCCGCTAATACGTAGCAGGCGCTGCTAAGAGCTTTACAAGTATAGTTTGGTTTGATTGTAATAATAACCCTGGGAGGTAGGTACTATTTTTATCCACATTTTTATAATCATGGAAACTGAGGCAGATAGTGTCTAGGGTGTAAGGGTGGATTTTAACTCAATTTCCCTGGCTCCTGACTCAGCAAAACCCACTGTACCACCTAGCTGGTACTCAGTGTTCTCTTCTATGAAAATGAGGGTATTGGACAAAATCAGTTCTGTTGGGGCAGAGTCAAGATGATAAAGTAAAGACAGGGACTCATCTGAGCTCTTCCAAATTTCCTTCTGAACAACTTTAAAGTAAGGCCTCAAAACCGGAATGGCAGAACCAGCAAAAGGACAGGGTAAAACAATTTTCAAGTCTAAGACAACTTAGAAGATCAGTGGGAAAGTTCTATCTTACTGAGGTCAGGATAAAGTGCAGTCCAGCCCTGGCCATGTCCCAGCAGCAGGCCTTGGGGACAAATAACCTAGAAAATAGATCAAGGAGAAATAATTTAAAAATTATTGGACTATCTGAAAGGCATGATAGAAAAGAAAAGAGTAGACATCATATTTCAAGAAATTATCAAGGAAAACTACCCTGATATCCTAGACCCAGGGACAACTAGGTGGTGCAGTGGATAACATGCCCACCCTGAAGTCAGGAGGACCTGTGTTCAAATTTGGCCTCAGATACTTACTAGCTATGAGATCTTAGGCCAGTCACTTAACCCTGTTTGTTCTCAGTTTCCTCATCTGTAAAATGAGCTGGAGAAGGAAATGGAAAACCACTCCAGTATCTTTGCCAAGAAAACACTGAGTGGGGTTGCAAAGAGTCAGATAGGACTGAAAAACTCAACAACAACAATCCTAGAACAGAAAGAAAAATAAAAATTGAAATAATTTACCAATCAATCACCTCCTGAAAGAGATCCCAAAATAAGAACTCCCAGGAATATTGTGGCCAAATTCCAGAACTCCCAGGTCAAGAATAAAATATTGCGAGCAGCCAGAAAGAAACAATTCCAATGTTTTGGAGCCACAGTCAGGATAACATTTAAGGGTGATGGGACTTGGAATATGATATTCTAGAGAGTAAAGGAGCTAGGATTACAGCTAAGAATCACCCATTATATGCTAGGCACTAATTGCTGGGGATACAAATATTGAAAAGAAAAATAATCTCTGCCTGCAAGGAGTTTACAGTCTAATGGGAAAAGACAGTAGTAACAACAATAATAACAGCTAACATTTATATAGCAGAAAGAAAGAAGGACAAATGGAGGAAGGGGTGAAATAGAAAGAAACACACAGCAATCATATCTATGAAAAAATTTACAGCACATTTGTATGATAAAGGCCTCATTTCTCAAATATATAGAGAACTGATTCAAATTTATAAGAGTACAAGTCAATCATCAATTGATAAATTGTCAAAGGACATGAACAGGCAGTTTTCAGATGAAACCAAAGCTATCTATGAGCATATGAAAAAAATGCTTTAAGTCACTATTCATAAGACAAATGCAAATTAATACTACTCCAAAGTACTCCCTCATACCTATCAGATTGGCTAATGTGATAAAAAAAGGAAAATGACAAATATTGGAAAGGATGTGGAAAAATTGGGACACTAAAGCCCTCCTGGTGAAGTTGTGAACTGACCCAACAATTCTGGAGAACAATTTGGAATTATGCCCAAAAGGCTATAAAACCATGCATACATCTAGCAATGCCACTACTAGATCTGTATTTCAAAGGAATAAAAGAAAAAAGGAAAGGACCTATACGTACAAGAAATATACATAGAAGTTCTTTTTGTGGTGACAAAGAACTGGAAATTGAGGGGATGCCCATCCATTGAGGAATGACTGAACAAGTTGTGGCAGATGGTTGTGATGGATTACCATTGTGCTATAAGAAATGACAAGCAGGATGATTTCAGAAAAACTTGGAAAGACTTACATGTGCAGTCTGAGAACTGTGACTGGGAAAAATTTGAGGGGATAACCAGCATGGCCTAAAGTAGAATCCTCTTGACTCAGTTTCCTTTCTGAACAGGAAATTTTCCCACCTGGTTGGTTAATCCTGAGTCTTGCTTTTGAAACCCTGTGACTTAGCTGTCAGATATTACCCATGCCTGAATCACCAAGAGTTAAGGGACTTTTTCTCCTGTTACCATATGTGTCAGGTCAGTCCCCGTTGAGGGGACAAGTCTTGACATTGCTAAAATTGTATCCTTCATTTTCCTTTCATAGGTAATTTCTATAATAAGATCAGGTGAGCAGTAGAAGCAAAAACTATTCATTGATGGATACTGAAATATCTCCAAGTTACTATAAAAAGATGTAAGTATGAAAAGTCTTACAATTTTAATCTTTATTTGTGGTCAAGTTATAATATAGGAATGACATCTTCCTAAAGCAGGAATTAGGCAAAGTAGTAAGACAAAGATGTAATGTAAAAGTTTTCTAGTTAAATGGAATAGAGAAAGCAACAGGATTAGACTTTTTCTCTAGGAACTATATAATATGTATATAGGGGAGGGGAGGAAGAGAGGGAGAAAATTTTGAACTCAAAATTTTAAAAAACAAATTTTGAAAAATAAACGTTAATTGTATATGTAACTGAAAAAAATTCCACACGCACACACACACATATATAATATATGCATATATATAAAAGTTCAGTTTTATCCAAGGCTCTACTCAATTCTATTCAGTTCTCAGCTCTTGAGGTGATGTAAATATGACAAAAACATTTAATGATGCCCTCCCCCAATGAAATATTTAAATACATAAAGGAGAATAGAAAAAAGTTTAGGAGACAGACAACTTTGAAATTAATGTTTATTATATATTTTTGAAAAATTAGCTGTGTAATAGATTTATAACTTCATATCCACAGCCTTTTTTTCTGTTTCTTGGATATAGATATGATCATTTTGTTGGTGTTTTGAGTTCTACATAACAAAAAATAAAAATTATTTTTAAAAGAAAGCAATAACAATAATTATAGGACCTTAAGATTTGCAAAGCATTTTATACATTGTCACATTAGATCCTCACAAACACTCTGTGAGGTAGGTGCTATTCTCATCTGCATTTTGTTCTTATCTCATTTTACAAATGAGGAAACTGAGGCTAAAAAGGAAATGACTTGCTCATGGTCACAAGACTAGGAAATGACTGAGGTAGGATTCAAATTGAAGTCTTCTTGATTCCCGGTCCAACACAGGTCCTCTAGGCCAGTGGTGTCAGACTTAAATAGAAATGAATCCCTGCAGGTACATATTGACATAGAAAACCACAAATTAACATTATCAGTGTTATGCTGTATTTTTATTTTTATTAAATATTTCCCAATTATATTTAATCTGGTTTGGATGCTCTCTCTATCTCTGTCTCTCTCCTTTGGTTTCCTTTACTTCTCAAATCTCTGAGGGGTTGTTGATTCCTGTTGAATCTTGCATTTTGTTCTCCCCTGCTTTGCCCCTTTATAATACTTTTAATCTTTGGTCTTTTTTATATTCAGTTGTTGATGGAGGGAATCTTACATTTCTGATGTACTTCTTTGTTTTCTGAGTGTTCTACAGATTTCTTGCTTTTAATTGAGCAAATCAATGGTCAAGTTTTCTACTGCCTGGAAAAACCACATTTTGATGTGATTTTCAGCGCCTTTCCTTTAATAATTCTTTCATGTCATTTCTGCCATGGTGGTGTTTGACACTTGTCCATAGGGATATTCCCTTAATTAACAGGGGTTTTTAGCCTGGAGTCCTTGTTTTCTGTATTCCAATGTATTTGGTTTCCTTTGTTATCTTGTGTATTTCATTTCATACATTTGAAAACTTCCTTCTGAGAAGCGGTCAGTACTCAGCCTTCCCAGATAACCAGAGGGGTCCTTGACATAAAAGGCTAAGAACACCTGCTAATAATTCCACCTTCCTTCCTGCCGTTTTCACCATGGCAACAGCTGCTGTCTATACTGTGCTATGTAGGACCTGAAATGTTTTTTGCCTTCTATCAAACATTGTGGAAGAATGCACTTGTTCATGAGGTTTATTAGCAAATATCAGCTTTTAAAAGTTCATCTATTTTGATGTCATTGGTCTCTTACTTGTATGCATGCAAATCAATTTATCATGTATATTTTGTTGGCCTATTGGTTTTCACAATTGTCTCTCCCATTAGACTGTTAGCTCCTTGAGAACAGGGACTGATTTTTTTCCTTTATTTTCATCAATCAGTCAGTCAGTCAACAGGCATTTATCCAGCACTTGTTCCGTGCCAGGCACTGGGCTAAATGCTGGGGATATAAAGAAAGGCAAAAGACAGCCCCTCCCCTGCATGAGCTTATGATCTAAAGAGGGAAGCAGCAGGCAAAGAAATATGTACAAGCCAGCTCTATACAGGATGAATGGGGGGAGGAAAGCACAGGGAAGGCTTTAGGATCCAGAGGAAATTGGACAAGCTTCCTGTTGAAGGCAGAATTTTAGCTGAGACTTAAAATGCCCCCAGTGTTTAGCACAGGGCCTGGCACATAGTGGGCCCTTCACTAAACAGACTTGTTAACTGAAAAAGGGCTTTTTGGAATCTTAGTCTAAGTATACCATCTCCCTTTCAAAATACATCTATGTTGCATGAATGTATTTTGATGTTGTTTGCTTCATTTCATAATTTTCAGAAGATTACATTAAGCTTTTTGATGACTTCAGATTCTTCAAGTTGACCTTCACACTTTGGTTACACCTCAGTGTCATCCTTTATTTTATTTAATCTAGGCAAAGAGATTGTGGGGCAGTTAGGTAACACAGTACATAGAATCCAGGGTGTAGAGTAGAGAAGAGTTGGGTTCCAATCTGAAATTCATATGGCTGGGGAGCATAAAAGAATGGGCACCTGTGCCAAGAATACACGTGACCATAGCAAGTCACCTTGCTACCACTGCCCAGACCCTGATGTCCTCTGGCTATGCTGTCATACTGCTCTGTGCCAGTACTCTGTCTCTCTCTTTGTGTTCAGTGTTGTCTGTCAAGCACAGATCTTTGGCAGGTGTCCTGTCTCTATTTTCAACCATGGTGTCTCTGCTGGGTACCTGAAATGGTGTTGCTGAATGATTCTTCTCTATCATCTCCAGGTCTTCAGCCTCCTTGAAGCCCTTTTTGTTACTACTTGCGAGGGGGTAGCAGCTACTAAACTGGCCTTCTTCCTGCCCTATAGACCCTAACGCTGTTACTGCACACACCAAATCAAGCTTTCAGAGACCAGACCCTGGAAGAAAAACTGCCACCTTGGGGCTATGCTGTCCTTACTAATTCACATAGCCCATTATGTGTCGCCAGCCCCAGACTTTGACCATATTTTACCCCAGCTATCTTCCTGATATGGAGCCCTTCCATTTCTGCTGCTGCTTCTCCCCTCCCCTCATCCCAATCAAACCTGCTCCCACTACCTCTTTCCACTTCATATTTTGCTGAATAGAAATCAAATCTTCACTACCATTGTACCTGGAAACGGTTTGCCAATCAATTGCCCATGACTTTCCTAAATAATTCCTGTGACTTCTAAGACCAAAACACAGTCACTCCTCTATGGTTTTTTTTTTGTCTTGCCTTGTAAGAATATAACTTCCTCGAGGACAACAACCACTAGCCAACAGAAGATTCCAAACTAAAATAATAAATCTATTATTTCAACTACTTTCTTCCTAATGCTAACTCAGAGTCCTTGGTCCAAGTCAACTATTTGACTTAAGGTTAAGAACACTCCTTTTAACTCCTGTCAAATTTCTGAATATTGATTTGTATTCTAAACCTCCCCCCCCCCCCTCCATTTTTGGAGCTCTACTATCAAAACTCCACAGAAACTGCATAGAAACAATGTTTCCTGATCAGCAGGGAAGTGAATATAGAGTCAATGACAAAAAAGAGAGGTGGAACCAGTAGGACCATTGGCCTCAGCCTTGTTCCCCCATAGTCACCGCCTTGTGCAATATTCCTGACAGCTCATCTTGCTCTTTTCTCTATACTATTTCTTTCTATTTTGCAAGGTTGTTTTGAAAAAAGTTCTTTATGAACATTAAAGCACTATTAAAATGTGAACCATTATTCACTATAACTAAAAATAATCATTATTTTAATTATCACTATTACTGATAAATGCGAGCAGTCTGGTACAACCTAGGTATATACCGATACCTTGCACCATATACTAAGGTTAGATGGATATATAACATATATAAGATGAAATCAAATGGTTACATAGCTTAGACATAAAGAGTAACATCATAAACACTGGGAGAGCAAATAAAGATATTACTCATCAGATTTGTAGATGCGGAAGAGTTCATGACCAAATAAGGGACAGAGAAGATTATACAAGATAAGATGAACAATTTTTAAAATGTTTGTGCACACACATACAAACATATTAAACTAAAATAAAAATAGAAGCAGGTAACTGGGGGAAATTCTCTTGAAGAAAAGTTCTATGGTAAAAGTATAATTTCCAGATATAGGAGAAACTGATTCAAACTTATAGGAATGAGTTTTTTTCATAATTCACAAATGGTCAAAGGATATGAATAGGCAGTTCTCAGGGGGAAAAATTGAAGCTATCTATCTGAAACCACATAAAAATGCTCCAAATAACTAATAATTATTAAAATGCAAATTAAAACAACTAGCATTCCATTTCATATCCTATTATGACATTGGCAAAGTTAGCAAAAAAGGAAAATAAAAAATTATGGAGGAGCTAGAGAAAAACAGTAACATTAATGCACTGTTGGTGAAGCTGTGAACTGGTCCAGCCATTCTGGAAAGCAATTTGGAACTATTTCCAAAAGTTAATAAATTATGCATATTCTTTAACCTAGTGATGCTATTACTACTAGCTATCTAAAGAGATCAAAGAACACCTAAAATGACCCAGACACACAAAAACATTTATAGCAGCTTTTTTTTTTTAGTGACAGAGCCAGATACTAAAATGTTTATAAATTGGGAGCTCACTGAACAAATTATGGTATATGGTATAATAGAATATTTATATATGAAAGAGATAGTTTCAGAAAAAATATGGAAAGCATCATTTGGGTAATGGCTGAACAAACTGTTTTATTTGATTGTGATGGAATATTACTGTGCTGTAAGAAATGATGAGCAGGATGATTTCAGAAAAACCTGGAAAGACTTATGTGAACTGATACAAAGTGAATTGATCAGAACATTATACACAGTAACAGTGACATTGTACAATGAACAACCGTGAATGACTTAGCTATCCTCAGTAATACAACGATCCAAGACAATCCCAAAGGACTCAAGATGAAGAATGCCATCTGCCTCTGATGGCATGTGAATACAGACTAAAGCATACTATTTTTCACTTTCTTTTTTTTATTTGTTTTCTTCCACAAAAAGACTAATACAGAAATATTTTACATGATTACACATGTATAACCTGTATCAGATCACTTACCATCTCAGGGAATGGGGAAGGGTACAGGGAGGAATAGAATTTGGAGCTCAAAACTTTATTTAAAAAATGAATGTTAAATAATTGTTTTTACATGTGATTGAGGAAATTTTTTTTTAAATGAAAAATGTGGGAATAGTTACAAGAATTGCAAGATATGAGCAGAACCAGTAAAACGATTTATACAGGGAAAACATTGAAAAATGAACAACTTTGAAAGACTTAAGAACTCTGAACAATGCAACGAGCAACAGTGATTCCAATGATGAAACACAGCCTACTTCCTGACAGAGAAGTGATTGACTCAAGGTATTGTTATTGAATTGTTTTAGTTGCATCTGACTCTTCCTGACCCAGTTTAAGATTTTCTCAGCAAAGATACTGTAGTAGTTTGCCATTTCCTTCTCCAGCTCATTTTACAAATGTGGATCTGAGGCAAATGGGGGGAAGTGACTTACCCAGGCTCACACAGTTAGTTACGTTTTTGAGATTATATTTGAACTTAGATCCTCTTGACTAAAATGAGGCATATCTTTTTATCATAGCCAAAACATTTTGGGACATCATTTTGTTTGACTACCCTACTTTTCTTTGAGTCCCAACTAAAACCCCACCTCTAACAGGAAGCCTTCCCCAACCCCTCTTAATTGTAGGGTCTTCCCTCTGTTAATTATTTCCTATTTATCCTGTACATAGCTTTCTTTGTATATATTTGTTTGCATGCTGTTTCCTTGAGCTCAGGGACTATCTTTTGCCTCTTTTTGTATCCCTAGTCCTTAGCACAGTGCCTAGTATGTTGTAGGTACTTAATAAATGTTTATTGAATTGGCTATGCATATTTGTTACAAGAATTTTTCCTTTTTTTTTGTATCAGAGAAGAGACAAAATACATTTGTTAAATGAAAAAATAAATTTGTTAATTGACAAAAAATATGACCAGAAGTATTACCACATTATGTATGACATGCCTGGGACTGAAATCTATTTGTATTTCAAAAGTATCCTGTTGCATCTTCTTCGGTTTCCTTATCTGTAAAATAGGGCTAAATAAGACTTACAGTAAGTGCCTTATAGGGCTGGGGTGAGTCTCAAATAAGGTGATGGCTAGAGAGTGCATTGTTACTGTAGAATATGGAATATATAGACTATAGAAATACATTTCAAGTATTGAATAACCATCATAAGACTATGTTGGTAACACCACTTCTTTATTTATTAAATGCTGCTAATTCCCGAGTGTCTGTTCAATTTAAAAAGTATTTCTTTATGAAGCTCCTCTGTGTCAGGAATTATCAGCAGCCCCCCCTCTCTTTGCTTCAACATTTGAAGGGAGAAGCCATGAGTGAATATCAATTTCAGCTGTGAGGGAAGGCAAAAAACACTGAGGAACCCTAGGTTTGAATCCCCAATGTTTTATTGGCTTGTTAGCTTTGTCAGCTCTGACATGTCATGACTTCTCTGTGGTTCAATTTGTTCAAAGAAAAGCCTTGGTAGGGGTCAGCAAACTACAGGCTGAGAGCCAGATCCAGCGGTGGCCTACTTTTGCAAGGCCCTTGTGAGCTGAGAATGGTTTTTTATATTTTTTAATTTATATTTTTAAATGTAAAATAAAAAACTTTATTTAAAAATGTAAAAACTCTTCTTAGCTCATGGGCCATACAAAAATAGGTACCATGCTAAATTTGCCCCTTGAGTTATAGTTTGTAGCCCAAAGAAAGAGTGGAAAGAGTTAGAAAGCAGAAAGATTTAGAGTCTGGACAAGCCTGGGTTCAGATCTAGTCTTTGACCCTGATTAACCATATGCTTATAGAACCTCAGTTGTATCACCTGTATATTGTTTTCACAACCCATCTCATGGTGCTATTGTGAAGAAAAAGTTCCTAAAATCTTAGTGCAAGATAACCATGGGAGCTATTATGACCTCCAAAGCTTTTATGCTGATCTTTGGAAATAATGGATATTGACTTCATTCAAGAAACATTTCTTAAATATTTTCCAGATGAAAGGCACTATGAAAGTGTTTTCTAAACCCTACAATGCACAGCACACTCTCCACCATTATTGTTATCATCATGAATACTATCCATTATTAGAGCAGTTGTCAGATCTAGGCTTTTAGATATTACACAAGGCTAAGTCTGGTGAAAGAAGATATTTTTTGAGCACACAGTTTCCCAAACATATACCTGATTGCTTCATAAAGGGGCCCAGAGCAGGGCTGAGGTCAATGCCCTCCTACTAGTTATAAAGTCAGACTCTGTCTCAGTACCTCATTCCCCTGAGACTCAGCTCCAGCCTCTGGTGCCTACCTCCCCCACAATCATGGTGCTCTACCGGGTTCTTTTTGTCCTGAGCTTTGCGCCTCTACTCATGTGTCAGCAGCCAGAATGTGCGGATCTGAATCCAGTCTTCAATGATACTCTTATAGACCAGGTGAGTACTCTCTCTTCACTGCTGATGTTGAACTATGCAGAAAGTTCACCTAGCTCTATAGAAGGAGAGTGGACAGCCAGCCAATGGCTAACCATGAATCCTTAGGCCGGTGGTGTGACCTTTCTAGATTTCATTGATATGGAGAGTTGTGTGCCCTACTCCAATGGGGACCTTGAGTTTTTAACTCTCCTAGTTATTGTCTTTTCTCATGGGCTTTCCAAAGTCTAGATTGGGTTAGAGACAGAGAGATCTCTCTGTAGCTACTGATCCCAATGCTTCTCTGTCCTTGGATCACAACTGGGTGCAGTCCAACATACACGTCTTGCCACTGAGGATAGCCTGATCCCCAACTCTAAACGCCCTAATTGATTGGCAGGGAGATGTGATCAGCTACCCACAGCAAGATGGCAGGGCTCATGTGCAGTGATCATAGCTCACACTTATGGTGCACAATGGGATAGTATCCAAGTGATCTCATGGGGCAGGGCATAGGAAGAGTACTTTCCTATAATTTCTGACATTACCTCAACCTACCCCAGACTCTATATTAACAACCAATGCTTTTTGTTTCTCCAGCTGTCTGGCAAGTGGTACTACATTGCCTCAGTATTTGGCCACATTCCATACCAACAAGAGGCCAAGACAATCCAGTCATCCTTCTACTACCTGATCCCCAATAAGACAGAGAATGTATTCCAAGGAAAAGAGTACAATACCATGTAAGAGTTCTCAGTACAGAGGCGGGCCAGGAAATTGGAAAGAGGCACATTTAAGAACCGTGTTGCTTCCCCTCCTTTACTCTGTCTTACCCTGTTCTCAACTCTCTTGGCATCAGAAGATCTGGTCTCAAGTCCTTGCTCTGTCACTTATCAGACACATGAAACTGAGCAGGCCACTGCAACTCTGAACCTCAGAGTTTTTCCATAATGTTGGGTGTTTTTTCTCCTGCCTACATACCAGTTCTAGGTAGCTTTTTCCTATTTTTATCCCTGCTGTCTCTCCAACTTCCTTTGTCCTCCTCCCCTTTGAATCTCCTCTGTCCTGCAATGTGTGATGATTTAAAAAGTTTGAGAGACATGCTTTTTCAGTAATTTAATAGTTTTGTTAAGAAGACCAACAGGTTATCAAAAAAAGGCTAATTATTTGCCCATTTTTCTTACACCAAAAGGACCCCTAATGGCAGTGGGATTCATAGTTAATATGGCCTTTGAAGAGTAGGTGTTGCTGAGGGATGGAAATCAACTCATAATGGAAAGCCTTGGGATACATGATTTAGGGTCTCAAATCTTTGTCAAAGAGACATCAATTTCCATATCACCTGTCTTGATAATAGGAAGAAAATCAACCTTTCTGCCAGACCTGTCTGAGCAAACACAGTGAACTAGAATATTCCCATTAGTCTAAACTTAGAATTTCTAATACTGTCTAATTAGATCTTGGCCTGGGTAAATCTCAAGAGAGATTTCCCACACTGGTTGGTTTCTGAATGAGAGAGTAGAAAAGGGGAAAAACCTTGGTCCTAATATAATAATTAGTTGTTAAATATAAGAGAGAAATGTTCATTTCTTGCAACTGGGAGGAAAAAGACGCAGGATCTAGTCTGAGTTTCCTTCACTAACAAGCTATGTCTCTGCTCATGACTCTCTCATACTTTATGGAGGCTTTGGATTATGACTTTGAAGTCCTTTTCATTGGATGACATTATATGGAATATCTCTTGTTTTAGTGGAGACAGGTGTATGTATCAGGAATCTCCAGTCTTTTTCAACAGAACCAGTGGAACCATTTTTAAGAATGGTAAGATACTCCCAGGAGAATTTAGGATGGGGGAGAGATGGTGGGAAGGCAAGATTCTGTTTCTGATTAACTAGAGGTGGTCAGTGGACATTCCATCTCTCCCACTAGAGTCAAATCAGCTACATGTTGGTCATGTTGCACTGACCCCGGACCCAAATGTTTTTTTGTCCTTCTACTTTCCAAATGACAAAATTCTTCGAGGAGCAGCTCTTTCTGGTATGTTTCCTCCATGGAACCCAAGTGAAAGCAAATGGCAAGAGACAGAGATTCTGGTCCAAGCTCTGATATTTAGTATGTGTATGGCCTCAGGATCCATAATTTCTTTCTCCATCATAGCAAGCAGTCAGTCTAGACAGTCTGAAGGGCATCTTTCCATGATTATTCAGACATCCAGCCTACCATCCTCTCTCCTCATGAGATCTCCTCCCATGGGACCCCAAACTTTAACCCTCCCTGACTCTAACTCTGCCCATGCACCAGACCCCACTCTCCCTTTCCAACCTTCATTTCTTCAGTCACCAGTCCCAGGGGCTGCTCTAGTCTGAGGATGATGCCCACCCTCCACCCTCCCAATACCATACTATTATGGCTACTGCAACCTCCTCCAGCATGGCTTTTGGCCTTTTCTTGACTCTCCTCATTTTCTTTTCCAAAGTTCGAACCCAGAAGGCCTCTGAGGAGCAGCTCAAAGCATTTCGGGAGGTTGCCAAGTGCCTGGGCTTCCAAGAGGAGGAGGTTCTATACACAGACTGGAGCAAGGTAAAGTTCAGGGGCTAGCACAGAGGCTGAGCAAAGGGGGTAAGAGAGAACCTCTGAAGGGCTTTGAACAGAGTCAGTGACATAAACAATGCTTTGGATCTTTAGGTCTGGCAACTTATTCTGTTATGAGATGGAGGGTGTTCAAACAAGTTAGCAAAAGAGCATTAATTAAGTACTCACTACATAGTAAGGAAAAATGACAATAGTCCTTGTCCTCATGAAGCTTACTTTCAAAAGCAGGAGACCACATGCACCGATGTGCCAAACACAGACACAGGGTAACCTGAGTGAGGAGGGGACTAGCACCTCTGGGGACCAGGAGAGGCTTCATGAAGAAGGAGATGCTTGAGCTGAGTCTTAAATAAGATCCAAGAGGGGAAGAGCATTCTGGATATGGGGTATAGCTAGGGCAAAGACAGAGAGGGTAGACCAAGTGTTAAGGAGAATATAGCTGGTTATAGAGTGTGTAGAGGGGAATTGTTGCAGAGGATCAGGAAAATAGGATGCAACCTGGTTTTAAAGGAGTTTAAAAGCCCAAAGGAAGAGTCTGTATTTGACCCTAGAGGTTAACAGGGAACCCTTGGAGTTTGCTGAATAGGAGAGGATGATGTTGTTACACTTAGAGTTTAGGAAAATCTCTTAGGGGGCTGTGTGGAGGATGGATTGGAGAGGGGAGAAATTAGAGGCAGGGGAACCAATTGGAGGCTGTGACAGTTAGGCTTGGGCAAGGGTGGAAAGAATGGAAGGGGAAAGATGGAGCAGATGAGAAAGATTCTATTGAGGTAGAACTGGAAGATGTTGGTGCCTGGAGAAGGTCAGGCAGAAAGAAGAGCTGAATATCCTCGAGGTCCATTATGAGGGGTCAGCAGACTGGTCAGGCAGAGGTGTCTTGGAGTAACTGGGGACAGAAGCCTGAACTGCAAAACCCTCAGGATGTAGGAGGATGAAAAGAAGGTGGTACTTGGACCTTCTCTACTGACCAAGAGATAGATGCTGCCTAGTGAGCCTGGTTTGGATGGAGCCAGTGATCCGACCCTCCCTTGTGCCTTCATGCTGGCCTGGTCCACACAGTCAGTTCCCAGGCTATGGTTCCTAACCTTGCTTTCCTACTTGTCCCACACTCAGGATAAGTGTGAGCCATTGGAGAAGGAACACAATCAGAAGGAAAACAAGGACAAGGACAAGGATGTCTCCAACGCGGAAGCGTTCTCCTAGAACAGAATGGCGCAGTGCCCCAGTGGCATCCCTTGTCAATCAATCCAGAGGCCAGTTAAATAAATAAACATGGTCACTCTTTTCAAAGCCAAACCAACGAACTTTTATTTATTCACACTCACTTGGTCCTCAACCAATATTTACGTTCTATTTAAGGAAGATTAGACCTGTGGCAAACCTCCTGCCGGGAGACACACGGGTGGCATAGTGTCAACAGCACTGGATTTAGAAGCGGAGGAACCAGGTTCTAATCCTGCCTCAACTTCTTACTAAGGATTTGACCTTGAGCAAGTCCTTTTCACTTTTTGCATCTCAGTTTCCCCATATACACCATGATTAGATGTAAAAATCATGAGTTGCTCTCTGAGACTATTCACTTCTAGTTCTGAGTCCCATGACTAAGGCCATGGTCCAGCTCTAGGCCAGGACTTGGAGGGAAATTTTGGTCAGCTTCACAGGATAAGTGGTTGAGTTCTTAAAATCAATGAATGGCAGATTTATCAGGGCAAAGTTAGGCCTGATGTAAGAAGAAACTTCCTAATATTTAAACCTATCCAAAAGTGGAATGAGATGTATTAGAGGGAATGGATTCCCCCTTCCTGGAAGACTTCAAGCCTGTCTGGAAGATCACTGGGTTTGTTTTAGTGGGACTCTTTTCAAATATCTGCATTGGTTGGTCTAAATGACCTCCAAAGTCCATTCTGCCTTGGAAATTCTGTGATTCTAGGATCTGAAACCTGAGCTGGCATGGTTGGGACACCAACTCAGACTTCAAATTTGGCCACAAAGTGGCAACAAAAATTCTATCCTCTTATAATTTGTTATTGCTGGGATTTTTAACTTGAAAAATCTGAGACTTAAGAGAAGGAAAGAGAAGAGGCAGCTAGGTAGCCCAAGGGATAAGAGGGACCTGGAGTCAGGAAGGCCTGACTTCAAATCCAGTGTCAATTGCTTACTTGTTGTATGACCCTGGGCATGTCATTCAACCTTTATCTGCTTCAGTTTCCTCAACCATAAAGTGAAAATATAGCAGTACCTACCTCCCAAAATTGTTTTGAAGATCAATTTAGATAATATCTGTAAAGCTTGTGTTTAAGAAATGCTTGTCCAAGGTCACACAGCTAATGATGCTAAGTTGGGATTACAAGCCAGGTGTCATGACTCTCAGGCTCAGGACTTTGTCCCCCTTGTCCTGTCTTGGTCTATTGTGTATATCAGCCTATTTCTTGTTCTTAGTCATCAGACCCTACCCTCTCCTTCCTCCAAGGGATGCTCATAGGCCCTGTTGTTTGGCCCCTTGACAGAAGGACTCCTGGACTTGATCTGAAAGGTGTGGTGGAGAGGTCATGGAGGAGGAGCAGGAACAGCTCCAGATGGGGGACCCTAGGGTCATTCAGTTTGGAAAGTAGGGACTCTTTTATTATTTTTGTATACAGATAGTATCCTAGCACCTAGCATTGTGCCTGGGACAGAGCAGACACTTAAAAAAATGTTTGTGAAATGACTGATTGATCAGGCCTCAGTTTCCCTAGATATAACATGACTCGATAATCTTTAATGCCCCTTTCAGCTCTGAAGTCTATGACTATGACCTTGCCCAAGGTTTTGCCAGGGCTCTGAGTGAAATTTTTGTCAGCCTCTCAGGATTACTTTGGATCTTGGGATCAATGGTAGGGGCAAATTTAGGCCTAATGTAAGGGGAAGTAGAATGAGGTGCCTTGGAGAGTGTGGTTTCCCCTTCATGGGCAGGAGGTGCAGGGGGGGAGGTTTCAAATCAGTATGGATTACTATTGCTGTGAGTTTTAATAGGCAGTCTTTTCTGATATAAATGGGCTTTGATTCATGCCCAGGTCACTTAAAATGAAACCATGCATAGGAGACGCTAAGCACCTGCTTCTGGGAGAAGATATCCTATGTCCCTCTACTGAGTGGGTGGGAGTAACCTCTTTCAATTGGCTGCATATCTGGAACTGGCTGTGTCTTTAAATCTACCTTACAGAGATGCTCCCTTTCCTTGTTTGGTGGCATTCAGGGATAATATACACAGTGTAGGTGCCATACACTAAGCCCAATGGGTGGGGAAGGGGACTGGGGGGAGATGTCTCCCCTCCCCTTCCCCTTCCCCATAGGTGCTTTAGTCCCAAGAATAATGCTTGAGGTTTTTTGTTTCATTTGTTTTCTTTGGTTTTAGGAGCAGGGAGTGGGGACACTCTCCCCCCACCCCCTGCCCACATAGAGGGGTTCACGTTTCTCTCCTTCCCAGATGTTGGGGCAGAGAGAACGTTTATACATTTGTTCATGGTATGACTTTGAAATTAATATACCTCTGTGAAAGAGAATCTGATTAAATGGCTAAATGGAACTATGATGTTAGGGACCCCTCAGGTTGAGGGATTCCAATCAATGGGGACTTGAGGCAATGACAGAGAGTCCTTAATTGAGGCAGAGGACCCTGGGGGAGGGGGAAAATGTAATATACTTGGCCTTCAGAGGGGCCCAGGTGAATACTACTGTACTGATATTGGTGGGATTGAATTACTTCCAAGCACTCTTCCACCTCAGAAATTCTGGGATTCTGTGACCTCTAGGTTGTCCCTGCCCCATACCTCATTTCCACCTACTGAAATGCTCCTCTTCCCTCAAGGTCTGGTTTAGGTACCACCTCCACCAGGAAGCCTTTTCTAATCCTTCCAGTTGATTAATTGATGGCATTGTGGTCTCAATTCCTGCCCCCACTGGGTAGATCCCAAATGTAGTCAGAACCAGCAGCACTGTTGATTCACTGCCCTGGCCAGCTTAGCTTTGAACAGTGGCTCAAACTGTGTCCCCTATCTCCCTCCTTCAAAGACTGGAGGCTTTGTGTATACCCCTCACTAAGAGTCCTGGAGACAGACGGGACGACTCTGTGGACACTGCCTCCATTCCTGGCAATTTGTTGGAATCCTGAACTGGAAAGCCTTTCCTACCAAAGAGGTGCAATCTGGTCAGTGGCCAGCAGGTGGAAGCACAGGGTCAACTCCACCCCTTCTTTCCCATCACAACAGCTCCACATGAACCCTGGGCAAGTATTGATTCAACAATTCATCAATGGAGAGTGAAGCCTCTGTGGTCTGTGCTGGGGGAAGGGTTCAGAAGGCAGAGAAATTTCAAAGTATAAATGTGAAGTCATTTAGCATCCAGGTAGTGCCTGGAATACCCTCCCTCCTCCTTTCCCTGTGTTAATTAATGCTTTTTACTTCCTCAATTCCTCCAGCTCAGACTTCACCTTCTCCATGAAGTTGGTCCTGATTCTCTGCAGCTAAAACATCTTCTTTTCCTTTGATTTTCCTACAGGATTTTGTATTTCTTCTTTGCCCATATCATGCTTTTGTCTGCATATATGCTTGATCTTCATGCCCTTTCCCCTCCAAGTAGAAGTTAAGCTTCTTGAGGGTAAGGACGAAATATTTTCTTTTTATCTTTGTACCCCCAGCACCTAGCATAGTGACTTACATACACTAAATGATTAGTTAATGTTTATCGACTTGAATTGAATACATTGTCCTCATGGAACTAGTATGGAACTAAGACACAGTACTCAACCACCATACCACTTGATAAGTATATACAAGGATAGGAGTTGACTGAGTCAATCAATATACTACTTACTCCTCCCCACTTAAAATGGCAAGATGCCCTGATACCTGTGTCTAGTGAGACAATCAAGGGGTCAGAGGTGTCAACTCAATATGCATCTCTACTGAATCCTTCAATCAATCATAGGTTTCAAACTTAATGGGGAAAGTCTTTGATTAATTTAGAAGTTCTTGAAAGCCATTGGATGAAAGGTAATGTTGCTCCACAAGAAGTGTATTGTATTGGCTGAGGAAACTTGGTTGTGCCCTGTGAGTTGTCTATAAAATAGCAAGCCAATGTGGAACCTAGATTCGAATTCCTAGCAGCTTGGTGATGGAGTAGTCCAGTCAAGCTTCTGAGACATTGTTTATCTCAGTCAGTCTTCTTCCTTGGTCTCTGATCTCAGGGTCCTGATGACTCTTTTGACTCTTCCTTAGGTTCTTTCCTAAGTTTATTTGTGCAACAACTCGATGGATTCACAACTAAACGAATCATCTCCCACTTCCTCCTCCCCCCTAACCCAGATATAACAGACAGGAGTTTTGCTGAGGAGTCTATTTATATAAAGACAAGTTAAATAAAAGGCCTTTCATGGTTTCAGACATGTAGTGATCTCTGCCTGAACAGATGCCAGAATCCCTTTATTTGATCTTATGTGTTGTATAACGCCCAAGGGCTAAGCCATTTGGTGATACCTGTTGTTTGAGGTCCATTTGGGAGATGATACTCCCAAACTGAGGAATCAATTTCATATAAAAAGTACAGGCATACCTCATTTTATTGTGCTTTGCTTTATTGCACTTCATAGATATTGCAGTTTGGGGTTTCGTTTGTTTGTTTTACAAATTGAAGGTTTGTGGAAACCCTGAGTTGAGCAAGTCTATCAGTGCCATTTTTCCAACAGCATGTCTCTGCATCACATCTTGGTAATTCTCACAGTATTTCAAACTTTGTCATTATTATCATATCTGTTATGATGATCTGTGATCAGTTATCTTTGATGCTACTGGTGTGATTGTTTTAGGGCACCACAAACAATGCCCATGTAGGACAGAGAGCTTAATCCATAAATGTTGTGTGTGTTCTGTCTGCTCCACCAACTGTCTGTTCCTTTATCTCTCTCCCTCTTCTTTGGCCTTTCTATTCCTTGAGATATAACAGTAATGAAATTAGGCCAATTAATAACCCCAAATGGCCTCTACGTGTTCAAGTTCAAGGAAGAGTCAATTGACACAACAAACTTCATTGTTGTCTTATTTTGAGAAATTGCCAGAGCCACTCCAACCTTCAGCGGCCACCATCATTCTGTCAACATTGAGGCAAGACCCTCTACCAGCAAAAATAGATTACAACTCACTGAAGGTTCAAGTGATGGTTGGAATTTTTTAGCAATAAATATTTTAAATTAAAGTGTGTATATTTAAAAAAGCATAATATACTTGCATACTTAATAAACTGCAATATGATAAAAACATAACTTTTATATGGAGTGGGAAACCAAAAATTTTGTTCCTTGCTTTATTGTGATATTTATTTTGTTTCAGTGGTCTGGAACCCAACCCATAGTATTTTCAAGGTATACCTGTACTGCACTGGCCTATCTCAGGCAGGCTTCTATCCAATTCAAACCCATGCTGCTAGAAGGCAGCTGTCTACAGTTGTCCTGATCCATATCTTGCCAATGGATTCAGATTGGTTCTGGAGCAGAAAGTGAAGCTGGTGACTGCACCCTGCCTCACTTAAGTCTAATTCACTTGCACGTCATGGCATCACCTCTCTGATGTCACAGTCTTCGTTCAGGATGAAGGATAAAGATTAACTATAACAATGCTGCTGGGAGCTTTGATACAGTGGGCCCACTCCACAGGGATGTTTTCAGGGGCTCCACCTGTTGTTAGAAGCATAAGCTTTCTCTCCCTTATCTTTTCCATCATTTGAATAAAATTCTTGGTGTGGTCACCATCACTGTGAGTGCTCAATGATTGAGCTTAGATCCTTTGTGGATTACACCACCCTTTTCCAAACTTCCCTGTTTATAAGAAGAAAACCCCCACTGTTCTTGTCTCCCAGGTTTGCAAACTCAGAATTATCTTCCCTCCAAGGTCTCCCTCATCACACCTTTCTAATCAGTTGCAAACCCTTGTTGTTTCTTCTTCCACAGCATCTCTAGTACTCATACCCAACACAGACACCCCCCTAGCTCATCGCCTCCTGGCTGGACCATTACAATAGCCTTCAATCTGGTCTCACCGCATCAAATCTCTCCCCTCTCAAATCCATCCCCACAAGGATTTTTCTCAATAGCAAAGTGAGTCATACATAGTGGTAGGAAGAGAATTTATTTTTTCCCCAAAATACAATTTTGGGGTTGATTCAGTGGATCTCCAGCTTAGAGTTCGTTTGCTTTTTCAGGCTTTCATCATCCTTTTCCCAGGCCTCTAGTTTCCTCGCCCTCCAGACTACATTGTCTTAGCCTCAGGGACCTGCAGGAATGGTTCCTCCAGAAGCAAAATGACCTTGGCATTCTTCTTCTGCTTCTTGTATTTCCTATGAATTTTCTTTGGCTGTTTCTTATTCAATATTTCCTCCTCCTCCTCCTCCTCTTCTTCCCCTTCTCTTCCCTCCTCCTGCCTTCCTTCTCCATAGGAGTCAGTTTTGCCCAGGGGCAAGGCATGGTAGAACTTGCCCTCCTGACCATAGGTGACCTGGGATTTGAGTACTATACTATTTTTCACCAGTCTTTATCTGGACCAGCTTCTTGTTGCATGTGTGGTTGAGTACATGGCCCATCTTAGTTTTCTCAAATAGTGCTTTGAACCCTATAAGAAGCGGCCCACATCCAGCCTCAGTATTCAGGGCTGACACCTCAGGTTGTTGACACCTCGAATTCCTACTATATCTATTCATGGAGAGCCACAAAGAGAGGAGAGGAACATTATTAAAGAATCCACAAAACTCAAAAATCCTGGTTCTGATATTTACTGCCTGTGTGACCTTGGGCAAGTGTCTCTTAACACATCGAAACCCCAATTTCCGCATCTATAAAATAAGGATGTTGGACTCCACAACTTCTGGTGTTCCTTCTAGATGTAGGTCTTTGATCCTACAATTTTAGTTTTTGAGTCCCCAGTGCCCAGCACAGTGTCCAGAACATAAAAAGAACTCAAGAAATAATCAGGGATTGATTCTATCATGTGCTACTAGCACTCCTGATATGCTGAAATAAACTTCCTTCCTTTGGTTTTTAGCCAAAGGTGGACATAAGCGTGGAGCAGACCATAAGGAGTTCTTAAATATCTACACTTTGCAAACTGGCAAAACTGACAAAAGATATTTAATGCTGGTGCTGTTGTGGAAAGCCAGACACATGGTGGAGCTGTGGACTGGGCTAACCATTCTGGAAAGCAATTCAGAATTATGCTAAAAGAGAAATTATGCTAAGACTAAAATGTCCACATTCGATCTAGCAATCTCACTGATAGACATATATGCCAAGGAGGTCAAAAATAGAATGAAAGGCTCCAAATACCCCAAAATGTTTGTAGCAGTACCTTTTTCTAGAAACAAAGAGGTAGAAAGTCAATGCCTATTGAATGAGGGATGATAAGCAAAAATAATTGTGGTACATGAATATAACAAAATATTACTCCTAAGAAACTAGTACTCATTAAAGAGAATTTTCCTAGTGTGGGCTGGGATGGAGGGGTAGCGGCACATAATGATCTAGGATCTGATGGGATTATCCACATATACACACCTTAGACCAATGAGAAGGAAAATGATACAGTTCTAAAAGGGGAGAGAGTAGCTAGCTCTCCAAGAGACAGAAAGAGTAGGAAATGACCCCAACATTTCTCTAGTTTTGAGTGATACTCATGACAAATAATGTTGTCCACTTGCTTTACAGTGCCTACTTATAGAATAGGGTCCAAGGTCATCCATCTATAAGATGAAGTCCCTGGGGTGTACTTGAATCAGCTCCTATATTCTCTAGCTGATTTTTAGTTTGAGCATTGACATCTTTTAAAAGAGCAGCTAGGTCAAGCAGACTCAGGGAGACTCATCTTCGTGAATTCAAATCCAGACTCAGATACTGACTAGCTGTGTGACCCTGGGCAAGTCACTTAACCTTGTTTGCCTCAGTTTCCTTATCTATAAAATGAACTGGAGAAGGAAATGGCAAATCACTCCAGAATCTTTGCTAAGAAAACCTCAACTGGCGCCACAGAGACTTCAACAATTACATCTTGGAAATCAGCAAATGGTGCAAATCAGGGCTTTGTTTATTGTTTTATTGATTTCCAAAACTAAGGAAGTATTGGAGAAAATGTGAATAGTGCAGATTAAACTCAGAAATGTGTTTCTTGTGTATTTGGGGGGAAGGAGAGAGATAGCTTTCCATCATATCTCTGGATAGGGCACATTCCACAAAACCCCATGAGGGAAATATAACATCACAGGGTAACTCCAAAGGTAAGTGCTCAAGCTCTGGGAGCAAATGGACCTAACTGTTAACAGGTTGTCAGCCAGCTTGGTAACAGGTTTGATTCCCCCTACAGTATCTTTTCGTGCCACTAGGGGGCAGGAGGGAAGCATAATCAAAAAGCCTTCACAGGTAACTGCAGGAAAACCTCCCAAGGAAGTTACAAAACTAACATTTCCTCTAGTTTCTAAACAATCCTTCTTCTTAAACATGATGGATTAGCCTCTCTGATTCTTTAGCACCCTGTAAAGTCTCCTTACCTACATTCTTGGTATAGTGGAAATAGTACTAACACTGAAGTCAGAGGGACTAATTCAAATGCTGCCTTGATGCTTAAGATCCATGAGATCGTAAGAGTCAGGTAGCCACCCTGGCCTCAGTTTCTTCATCTGTAAAATGAAGGAAGTGGATCGTTAGATGATCCCTAAAGTCCCTTAAAATTCTAGATTTCTTTTCTTTTCTTTTTTTTTTAAAGCATAGATGCTGAGGGGTTTAGAAAACCCAGTATTTTTCACTAATCTGTTGTTGTTTTGGAGAGGTTAAGTGACTTGCCCAAGGTCACACCTCTAATAAGTGTCTGAGAGTCAGATCAGAATCCAGGTCTTCCTGACTTCAGGGCTGGTGCTCTATCAGCTCTGCCACCTAACTGCTTCAGGAGTTCTAGGTTTTTGATCCTACGATGTTGATCCCCTATCACGGGAGGAAGTTTTATCCCAGCATATACACACATCGCTTGGTTGAAGAAAAGTCCCATAATTACAGTGGGGAGCAAGGTTCTCTGATTCTCCTGAGTGCAAGGAAGGGATCCATTTCCTGGAAAGCCCATCTGTACAGAAGGTAGCCAGCGTGGGCACCACGTGGGTGGGCCAGCAACCTCAAATTCTAATCAATAGCAACAATGCAATAAAAACTCTCATTCATTTCATCTAGTAGAAAACAGAACTGTGGGAGCACATCTCTGTTCTCATGTGTAATAATAAACGTAACTCATATTTCTGGAGTGACTCAAGGTTTATCATTGACTTTCTTCATAGCAACCCTATGGTACAGGTGGTACAAATATTATTGCCTTCATTTTATAGAAGGGGAAACGGATTCAGAGAAGAGAAGTAAGTAGAGGGCCATATAGCCAGCAAGCAGCCCAAGTAGGACCCAAATCCAGGTCTTCTCATGATAAAACCTTTTCCTCCTAGATCTCCTCCACTTTATAGATGGTGCAGTGGTTAGTGTGCCAGGCCCAGAGTCAAAAATACTTGAGTTCAAATCCAGCCCTAGATACTTACCAGCTGTGGGACCTCCGTTTGCCTCAGTTTCCTCTTCTGTAAAATGGTGATAACAACAGCACCTAACTCCTAAGGTTGTTTTGAGGATCAAATTAGATAATGTTTATAAAGTGCTCAGTCACAGTGCCTAGCACGTAGAAGATGGGACATAAACGTTATTATTACAGGGGGAGAAATAAACAAAGCAACTTCTGCTCAGTGGTTTCTTGGAGAGATGGTCTTCTTGAAAAAGTCATTGGATCACAGTGTAATTTGGGCTCTGACAGATGCACAAAGGAGCTCTTATGGGGTCTTCCCAAGTGAAGATGCTTCCGATAGAGGTGTGAAGATATGGAATGGAAGAACCTGGCAGAGAATGGAGCATGGGTGAACATTCTATAACAAGTTCTGGTTGGCTAACCATGATGAAGATGAGGCTACAAAGGCCTATCAGCCCCAGTCACCTCCTCTTTGCCTTCACGCTCTTGGGGGCGATTGGTGACTTCCTTTTACCCATGGCAACCAGGGAAGGAAATGGAGCCCACAGGGCCACCAGAAAGGCTCCCTGAAAGAAGGGGCATTTGAGTTGGGTCTTGTAGGAGGAATTTGAATGTAACAGACCATTTGGGAATGAGAAGAAAGACCTTCCCCTCATCCAGAACATTGTGAGTATTGACCTGAAAGTTTGGTTGAAAGAGACAAACAGGCTAAATTCATATTGTTTATTCCCTTAAAGTTAGCAGATACATGATCATGGAGTCAGAAGGAAGCTTCTGACTGTCTAATACAAGAATGACCAAGCTTAAAACTGTTTTAGGACAATCCCAGGATGTCTGTGTCCCTCAGATTTATGATCTCTATATGTGTTCAACTGTACCATAGGAAAGGAATTTTCTTAATTAAATAAGTTATAAATACAATAAGAGTTGACAACATTTCGATTGAAATTATGACCCAAGCTATCTGTGTTTTCTTTATATTTAACATGCCATAACATAGTATATGTCCACAAAATATTAAGATACAGAAAAAGTCCCATTATTCAAAATAGTATTTTGGGTTAAGGGTCTCATAAAGAATACTAAGTCAGTCCCATCTGGACTTGTTGGCATAGGAAGAGATATTCTCTGAGTTTACTTTTAGAAAATGAAGCAACTGTTAGGTCCAGGCTCTTCTGATTGATTAATTCAGGCACTGGCCTGAAATTAAAGTCTAAAAATTATATTAAATGACTATCATGAGCAAAGGCTGAAAAGTTGGAGTAATGCCTGATTATGGAATGCCTTAAATACTAAGCCAAGTAATTTGAATTTAAGAAACAATGAGGTGTATAATAAGGAACAGGAAGTGCAATAAAGATATTTGAGGAGGGAGATAACATGACCAAATCTACGCCCAAGAAAGGTTGACATGGCAGTAGTATAAATGGTGAATTGGAGGGGAAAGAGAGTGGAACGACCTTCACTAGTGCAATAGTTCTGCCAGATGCTCATGAGGGTCTGTGCTTGAGTGGTTGCCATGGGAATCAAGAGGCAGGATAGATTAGAAAGGTATTATGGAGATGGAATTAACAGGACTAGGTAAAAGATTGGATATGACAGGTGAGAGAGAGGGGACACTCAAAGATAATCCAAAGGTCATGAACCTGAGAGGGACATGGCTCCTTAGGACATGCTTCCTATGAAGTAATGAAGTTATAAAGAAGAGTAAGTTTAGAGAGAGAACTGGAATGCATTTCCTCCTTATCTCTGCCTCTTCCTTTAAAGGTCACTTCAAACATCACCTCCTTGGGAAGGATTCCCCTGATCCTCCTCCCCTAGCTGCTGGCAACTCCCTCCCCTCCCCCAGAAGAAATTACCTGGCACTTCTTTTGTATGTAAGGATTCCTTTCTCCTCTCCATCTCCCCCCTCCCCCCCACCTCCCTACACACACAGCATGCACAGAAATTCTTTGCCAGGCTCTAGTCTCTCACATAGACGCTTCGGGGAGGGGAATCTACTTCTGGCCATGTGTAGGGGCTTGCATTGTGTGATGATGAAGAGCCCCCTAATTGGAAGCTGAGCTGAAATAGCTGATGACTATAAGGATATACAAAAGCAAACTAATGGATTCTTAAGAATTTCTCTTCCTTTCTGGTTGTGAAGCATGACAACTCCTTCAAGCTGCACCCAGATAGGTGGGGGAAGGGGAGGCTGCCCTGTCTCCCACCCAGCCTCTGTGTAGTCCTACACATGCAGCTGCCTCTGTCTCTGTTTATTCTCTCCTGCCTTAGGTTAGCATCTCGAAATGGAAGTATCCAGGCAACCTAGTGAGTTTCGAAAGGTCTGGAGGTATGCTGCTATGGCATTGATGACAGCAGTACAGTGCTCACCACAGCATCAGTGGAGAACATTAGGGAAAGCTTCTGCATTGGAGAGTTCAGCCATCTCCAGGGGAGGGGCTAAGCCTGGCCCATTTTACCAACAGAGATGATCAGACTGGGCCAAGGCGAAATGTGAAATGGCTGACAAGTAGCCTTTCAGACTGTTTAATATATTGGTGAGGCTTAACCATCAGCCTCCCAGAAGATTGTAACCAGTTATAAGTTATTGAATTCTGTTCTAATCATTCTGTTAATTCAGGCGAGTATTCTCTTAGGCCTAGTATTCCTTTTTGGAAACAGAAATAAACAACCTGTCCCACACCTGTTTCATGTTTATAAAATTGTGTACCTCATTTCCTTTCCCCTTTGGGAAGACCTAGATACAAACCATAAATCAATCTATAATTAACATTGTCCCTGGGATGACAGGGTGGGAGTTTGTTAATGAACCAATGGGTATGGTCATAGGGAGCCTAATTTCCTCAAATCAGGGGTTCTTAATCCAAGATCTATGAACTTGTTTTTGAAAATATTTTGGTAACTATATTTCAGTATAATTGGTTTCCTTGGTAATCCTATGTATTTTAGGCTATGCATTTAAAACCATTATTCTGAGAAGGGGTCCATAGGCTTCACCAGACTACCAAAAAGATCCAAGATACCTCTTCCTCTCATTACAGGTCAGGTTTCCCCCCCACACTGAAAGAGGTCCAGGACCACAAACAAGTCTGGGTATAGGACAGGGAAGACCTATATGTAAAGCAGCTGTTCCTCAATATTAGATGTATTACATCTTGTATTTGGAGTGTATGGGGTGTTCAAGGAGGACTAGTACCTCTTGTTTGAAGGCTATTGAGCCCTTCTCGGGACTTCTCATCTTCCTCTGATGTCTACCTGGCACTCAACTCTCACCTGGGGCTCCAAGAAGCTGGAGCATGTGCAGTGGTCACACCCCAGTAAATCACCTTGGCAGATAGGCTAAACCAGTTTGAAAGTAATTGATGGGTCATAAATCCAACAGTGATTTCGGGGTGGGGTGTGCCTACTTCAAGCATCTGAAGACTTCCCCTGGTAGAATGAGTGGATGAGAAAAATTTATTCCAGTGGCCTTGAAGGTGCCGAAGCAGAGCTCAGGTCAGACATCAAAGACATTAAGGTCATCTACTGCATCCTAGGCCATCATGCCATCCTGACCTTTGTCTTGCCATTAGACTTTGATGACTCTGAAAGAGAAAGTGAGGTTGATGACTTTGTGTGACTCTGCCTCACTTAAATCTAATTTATTCATGAGTCAAGACTTCACTCCATGATGTCTTTGATCCTGTTCAAAAACAAAGGACAAACAACAAAAAACAACACTCTGTATGTACTAATCATTAGACATGTTGTTTCCCCCTTAGACTGTAAGGTCCTTGAAGGCAAGGGACAGCTTTGTGTCCTTGTATTTTCACTTCCTACTACATAGCAGATATTTAACAAGTGCTTGTTGATTGATCAAGAAGCATGACGACTGTGGCACGGAGGGACATATCTCTAGGGATGGTCGTGCTCACACATAGTGTGAACTATTACAGGGAACAAACAACGATGAGGCTGTAAGATCAGATCCACACCAGCTCTGCTTCTCTGATTCTTATCGGCTGAAAATGCAGCCACTTCTTTCCAGCAAAATCACAGTTGGGGGGTGGGGCCCAGTGTCTGCCATTCAGCTGCTCCTTTGATCTTTTCTGCCCCCTGATTGTCCCTCTCCCCTCCAAGTCTAATCTCTCAGGAAGGGCCAGGTCAGGGCAGAAGGTGACTAGGTGACTTTTACTTGAATATCAGTGGGATTCTCTCCCAGAGACATCAACCTGACATGGTTTAAGAATGGGAATGAATACACAATGTCCACTAGGCTATAAAGGTAAAGGACAAAAAAGGAAATGGAGCACTGTATTGTGTAATTATAATGAGCAAATTTGGGCAGTAAGCCCAGAGAAGGGTTGAGGAAATATACCTCCTCCCCTTCTGTGCAGAGGTGGGGGAATCATAGAACAGTGCGTAGAATCATAGAATATTACACATACTGCCTAGAACTGCTGATATTTAAATTGCTTTTTGCCAATCTAATTTTCTCTTTAGCTAGGTGGGACAATGGATAGAACACTAGACCTGGAATTACGAAAATATGAGTTCAAATCCAGTCTCAGACATGTACTAACTATGTAACCCTGGGTAAGTCACTGAACCTCTTTGTTTCCTCATCTATATAATAGGGATAATAATAGCACCTACCACCCAGGGAAGTTGTGATAGAAATGAGATAATGTTTGTAAACTGTTTTGCAAACCTTAAAATACTTTACAAATGCTATCATTATTACTGGTAATAATAATGATCTTTATTACTATAAATGAACCAGTGTTTAGGAGTAGAAGGAAAATATACTATATATATGTATATATATATACATATATATATACACACACACACACACACATATATACATACACACATACACATTATGTAAATATATAAACGTAAATTTGGGTGTGAAAATGAAAGTAATATAAAAATAAAATATAACAAATAAAAATAAGATTTTAAACAAGAACAGAAACAGTCTGGTCCTGAAGTGAGTTTTGAGTTGTAAACATATCCAGGAAGAATTAGAGATCTAGACCTATCTCTCTACGTTGGCCAACTGTTATAGTGCCCTGTCCACTATGAAAAGATAAGAACCACTACCTGCTGGAGAGTGACAGAACTACAGAAGGCATTGGAGGCAAAGTTAGAAGCGAAACCGTACAAGGTGATGGAATGCCAAGCAAACCTGTAGGGAGCTGGGGGCAGAAAGGAGGATGTAGTATGAAAGACTGCTGCTTCAGGACTGGCAGGACCTGTTCAAATCCTGAGTCTGCCATTTCCTTCCTGTTTGACTTTGGGAACTAATTAATCTCTCTGGGCTGATGTATCCTCGTCTGTTAAATGGGGATGATCCCTGAGGATGCTTGCAGTTCTAAGGTCGTGGTCCTGGGATGGCCGCTGGTTGAGTTGCTCAAGGCAGCTACAGAAGATGGTGGTGAGACAGAGACAGGGAAGAGCAGCTCTGCTTGCCCCTCTCTGCTGGAACCCAACCCAGAGCAGTGCTCTAAGGCATGAAGACTGTACGGGCAGGTGGCTTGGAGGAAGGCCTCACTGAAGAATGGGATGGGGGAGGACTTCTTGGATCTCCAACATCTCAGATATGAGTTCTTCCTTCTGCATCTATTATTTGGTAAATAAAACTTGAAAAAAAGAAAGGAAAAAGGAAAAAACAGCCTGGGAATGAGCTCCCCAGACCGGCTGCCAGACTAGCATTTTCTCTTCTAAGACAGTGTCTGATATGGTGGCACCAGTGATACATTTAATGCTGTTTACTATGGGAGGACTGCCCCTCAAAGCCGTTTCTGAGGTAAGGCAGAACGTATAACAGGACCACTATTCTCCTCTACCCCTGACCCCACCCTGGCCAATGGGGAACAGTTATTTCATTGTACCCTCAAGGAAAAGAAGAACCAAGCCCTAGCTCTGAAAGATTCTTGCATCAAACAGAAAAGTAAGAGAAGTGTCAAGTGCCCCCTAGGTTCCCCATCATTATGCTTTCCCCAAGCAAAGTGTGGGGAACTTCTAAGTCCCTGCTGCCCCTCCCACCAGGCACCTGCCAGAAAGCTGTAGTCCTGCTTTGTAGGGACACAAGAGGTTCTGCACAGGACATGCAAAGGCCAAGGTTGGGTTTTTGTTTTGTTTTGGGTTTTTTGCTGTGCACAGAAATATATGACAAGGGCAGGATGTGGGCCAGGAGGGTGGAAGACAATGGCCTCGTAGTCTTCTCCTAACGTTTGTGCTTGCTCAGATCCATTTGTACGTCAATCTGAAAAGGAGTTGGAGTTGGGGTAGGAAGTGAGTTTTGTAGCCTCAGACTCCACCCTGCTCCTCTGGGGTATCTTCAGCAGAGTCTCCTAACATGACTTTCAGATCCCATGATTCCCATTAGGGAGCTGAGTAATTCTAAGGAATTTCTAAACCTATGATGCAGGCAGGGCAAAGGTTTTTGCCATTGTCACGGGAGAGATCTCACAGAGTCCAAACTGAAGAGCTTTTCTTAATTGACAGGATTAAGATTTTCCTGTTTGTGGATGATGGGCTGATTACATCATTGTGGAGCCTCCCAAATATGATCCACAATCACATGGCTTAACCATTCGTGCCAGAAAAAAACAAGTGGCCAAGGAATATCTATAGTACAGACTAAGATAGGCAGTTGGATAGACAGCTTACAGAACTTATCCCTCTCTTTCTCTAGATAAATATAGATACATGGGCAGGCACTGCAAATGATCATAGGATCATAGATTTAAAGCTGGAAGAGACCTCAAAGGCCATTGAGTCTCACCCTTTCCCTTTATAGATGTGGAAACTGAGGTAAAGAGAGATTAGGAGACTTGTCATGAGTCACGTAGCTTGTAAGTGTCTAAGGGGGGGATTTTAAACCGAGTCTTCTCAACTCTAAGTCCAGTGTCCCATCCTCTACATCACAATGCTTTAGGATCTGGGTTACACATTAGAGAAAAGCCTTTGGCAAATTAAAAAGTGCTTTTAATAATCCCAAGCTTTGCCCTGAAACAGAGGCCCATTTAAAAAAATACCATTGTTCTCCTGGTGCTGAGTCAAGGAGCATAAGGATGTCCAAAGGGTTGAAGTTAAAGCTCACCCAAAGGACAATGAGAAGAAGCCCATGGTGAACATAAGCAGGCTGCAACATGTGAAAAAAGATACTTGACGTCTGTGGTTTTAAAATGGATCATACTGAAGGGCAAGAGCAAAGGATAACAGCAGGGTAGTCTGCATGCTCCAGGGACATCCTTGGGATGAAGGAATCTCCCTGGATGCTGGGCAGACTGACACAACAAATATATGGGAGGATATGGTTAATAAGTCATAGAAGGTGGGCAGGAAAGGGTTGATTGAAGTCTGCATGGCTGGTGGTAATACTCACACTGATGATAACCCAGCCTTTCTGGAGTGTTTGAGTCCAATTTAATAAGCATCTATAATGCACCTACTATGTGTCATCTCTATATTAAGTACGGCAGATACAAAGACAAATAGGAAAACTATCCCTGCCTTCCAAAAGTTTACAGTTTGGGGGGAGATATGCAAAATATAGGGTGTAGGCACTGGATGTGTGATTTCATTGATACAGGGAAATCTCAGATGAGAAAACTTCTTTTATCCATGAAGGTTGGAAGTGTTTTTGCTGCTTAATAGTCCTAAAGACTGGCCTAGTACTAAGTGGTAATGTGACACCCAGGATCATGCAGCCAGTATATGACAGAAATAGACATTGAACCCAAGTCTTCCTTACTCTAAGTGTCCAAATATTTTTATTTATTTATTTTTAGATTTCAACATTCATTTCCACAAAATTTTGAGCGCCAATTTCTCTCCCCAGCTCTCCCCTCCCCCCATCTCAAAATACCTTGCATTCTGATTACCCCTTTCTTCAATGCATGCTCTCTTCTATCATACCCCACCCTTCTCTTATTCCCATCTTCCCTCCTTTCCCATAGGGCAAAATAAATTTCTATACCCCATTACCTGTATTTCTTATTTCCCAGTTACATGCAATAATGATTCTCAACATTCATTTCTAATACTTTGAATTCCAACTTCTCTCTCTCCCTCCCTCCCCACCCATTCCCACTGAGAAGGCAAGCAATTCAATACAGGCTATATATGTGTGGTTTTCCTAAAGACTTCCATAATAGTTATGTTGTGTAAGACTAATTATATTGCCCTCCATCCTACCCTGTCCCCCCCTTTTTTCTATTCTCTCATTTGACCTTGTCCCTTCCCAAAAGTGTTTACTTCTAGTTACTCCCTTCTTCCATCTGCCCTCCCTTCTATCATCCCCTTCACCCCATTTGTCCCCTTCCGCCCTACTTTCCTGTAGTGTAAGATAGACTTTCATATCAAATTTAGTGAGCATGTTATTCTCTCCTTAAGCCATATGTGAAGAGAGTAAGCTTCACCCCTCCCCTCTCACCTTCTCCCTCCTCTCCTCCTTATCTCTTTCATGAGTGATAGCCTGCCCCATTCCATTTCTTCCTTTCTCCTCCCAATATTTTTCTTTCTCACCCCTTAATTTAATTTAGTTTTTTTATGAATATCATCTCTTCTGATTCAACTCAACCTGTACCCTGTGTATGTGTGTGTGTGTATGTGTGAGTGTGTGTGTGTGTGTGTGTGTGTGTGTGTGTATAATCCCTCTACCTACCCAAATACTGAGAAAACTCTCAAGAGTTACAAATATTATCTTTCCATGTAGGAATATAAACAGTTCAGCTTTAGAAAATTCTTTATGATTTCTGTTTCCTGTTTACATTTTCATGTTTCTTTTGATTCTTATGTTTGAAAGTCAAATTTTCTATTCAGTTCTGGTCTTTTCATCATGAATGCTTGAAGGTCCTCTACACCACTGAATGACCATTTATCCCCTGAAGTATTGTACTCAGTTTTGCTGGGTAGGTAATTCTTTGTTTTAACCCAGTTCCTTTGAGTTCTGGAATATCCTATTCTAAGCCTTTTGATCTCTTAATTTAGAAGCTGCCAGATCCTGAGTTATCCTGATTGTATTTCCACAAGACTCAAATTGTTTCTTTTTAGCTGCTTGCAATATTTTCTCCTTGACCTGGGAACTCTGAAATTTGGCCACAATATTCCTAGGAGTTTCTCTTTTCAGGTCTCTTTCAGGAGGTGATTGGTGGATTCTTTCAATATTTATTTTGCTCTCTGGTTCTAGAATGTCAGCACAGTTTTCCTTGATAATTTCATGAAAGATAATGTCTAGGCTTTTTTTTTGATCATGGCTTTCAGGTAGTCCCATAATTTTTAAATTGTCTCTCCTGGATCTATTTTCCAGGTCAGATGTTTTTCCAATGAGATGTTTCACATCACCTTTTATTTTTTCAATCTTTTGGTTTTGTTTTGTAATTTCTTGGTTTATCTCAAAGTCATTAGCTTCCCTGAACTCCAATCTCTCCTTTAAAGAACTATTTCATTCAGTGAGCTTTTGAACCTTCTTTTCCATTTGGCTAATTCTGATTTTTAAAGCTTCCTTCTTCTCATTGGCTTTTTGGACCTCTTTTTCCAATTGAGTTAGTCTATTTTTAAAGGTGTTATTTTCCTCAGCATCTTTTTGGTTCTCCTTTAGCAAGCTGGTGACTTGCTTTTCAAGCTGTTCTATAGCTTGAACCCATTTCATATTCATTTTGGAGGTACAGGAGGCAGAAGCCTTGACTTCCTCTGACAGCATGAATTGTTCTTCCTCGTCTGAAAGGATGGAAGGAAATACCTGTTCACCAAGAATGTAACCTTCTATGGTCTTATTTTTTTTCCCTTTTTTGGACATTTTCCCAACCAGTTACTTGACTTCTGAATCCTCTGTCAAAAGAAGGATCCTAGTGCTCCTCCTTCCCCCAGTACTGTGCTCAAGGCTGAGAATCAGATCAGCTGCTCAATTCCCCCAGAAGCTTTAAGCTGAGCTGCCTGGACAATTAACCCAGGCTGCTTCTCCAACTACCTTAGCCACCCAATGTCTGCTGATGTTGCTGCTGCTGCCGCTGCCTCTGCCACTTCCTGGGGCCAGTGCTGAGGGGACCCCACTCCCCTCTTGCCCAGCTGGGAAAACTCTGCCACACTGACCTTTGGAGCTTTCTTTGTCGCTTGTGGGTTGAGGGATCTGGGATCCTCCCTGCTGAGAATTCTGCCCCAGAGGTCTCTAAGTGTCTAAATATTATACCATATGTGGCTAAGAATTGGAAATTGAAAGGATGCCTGTCCATTGGGAGATGGGGAATGTGGTATATGATTGTGATGTAATACTATTGTGCCATAAAAAATGATGAGTAGGATGATTTCAGAAAAACCTGGAAAGACTTACATGAGCTGGTGCAAAGTGAAGTGAGCTGAACCAAATGAATCACATACAAAGTAACAGCAATATTGTACAATGGTCAACTGTGAATGACTTAGCTGTCTGTCCTCAGCAATGCAATGATCCCAAGACAATCCCAAAGGACTCCTGATGAAACAAGCTATTCACCTCCAGAGAAAGAACTAATAATGTCTAAATACAGACTGAAACATACTATTTTCACTTTCCTTCCTTCTTTCCTTCTTTTCTTTCTTCCTTTCCTTTTTTCTTTCAAGTTTTCTTGAACAAAATAGGTAATATGTAATATTTGACATGATTACACATGTATAACCCAAATCAGATTGTTTACCCTCTCGGGGAGGGGGAAGGTATAGAATTTGGAACTTAAAACTTAAGAAAAAGAATGTTAAAATTGTTTTTACATGTAATTGGGGAAAAAATAAAGTATTATTTAAAATATTATATGATGCTACAGTACAGCACAAGCACATATACAAAGATACTATATAATTTTAGGGTATGGAGCTTGGGGATAATAATAACTAGGAATACAAAAAAAGGGTCTCTTGTTGGAAGTAGCATCTAAGGTGCATTGTCAAGGGTTCAAGGAAGCAGAGGAGAGAGCTTTGGAGGTGTGTGGGATAGCTTTAGCAAAGACATGGAGGAATGCCATGTCCAGAAAGCAGCAAGTAGTCCAGTTTGCCTAGAATATAGCATGCATGAGAGAGAATAATGGGAGATCAGTCTGGAAAGATGGGTTTGAGCCAGATTGTGGAGGGTTTTAAATGCCAAGCAGATGAGTTTCTATTTTATCCTAGAGTCAAGAGGGAGCAAATGAAACTTTTTGTGTGAAGGATCAACATGGTCAGACTCAACTTTATGAATATTAATTTGGCAGTTCTGTGGAGGATAGAATGGAGAGAGTAGAGGCCAGGAGATCAATGAAGAGGCAAGTGTAATAGTCTAGATAAGAGGGAACAACGACCTAAACAAGGGTGGTTATGGGGGTAATCGAAAGAAGGGGACAGATGTTAGGGAAGTAGAATTGACCAGGCTGAACTCAAATTAAAACTCACTTGAGTAAGGGAAAGTGAAGCATCATAGATGATGCCATGTTTGTCCAGTGACAGGAATAGTAGGGTCATCATGAGAGAAGGAAATTGGGGGAAGGGTTGCTTTTGCTTTTGGAGAGGAAGGTAATGAGTTCCGTTTGGAACATGTTGAGTTTGAGATCTCTATGATATATTCAGGTAGAGATGTCTAGAAGTTAGTTGGTGAGGCAGGATTGTAGAGGAGACAGATGAGGTGTGGATGTATGAAGATGGAAGTCATCTGCACAAGGATGGGAATTAAATCCATGGGAGCTGATAAGATTACGCACACAGAGAGAGAAAGAGAGAGGGGGGGGGGGGAAGAAAAAAGAGGAAACATCCAGGAGAGAGCTTTGTGGTACATGCATGCAAAATGGATGGAACATGGATAATGGTTCAGCAAAAGATATTGAGCAGAATAAGTCAGGCAGGTCAGAGAAAAACTAGCATAGGTACAGGTCATGAAAATCCAGGGAAGAGAGACTGAGGGAATAGTCCATTGTGCTAAAAGATGTGAAGAGAAAGTTGAAGACTGGGGAAAAACAAATGGATGACTTAATAGTCAGGAGAGCATCAGTAAGCTGGGAGAGAGAGAGAGAGAGAGAGAGAGAGAGAGAGAGAGAGAGAGAGACAGAGAGACAGAGAGACAGAGAGACAGAGAGACAGAGATAGAGACAGAGACAGACAGAGAGAGACAGAGAGACAGAGCACGCATCATTAGCTGAATGATAAGATCTGAAAGAATATTGAAAGGCATAGAGAAGTAGATAGGAAGTGAGGAAATGGTGGCAAGGCTTTTTCTGGGAGTTTAATAGTGAAAGGAAGAAATGAGAAATTGATCCCTTGAGATAATGTCAGCATCCACTGAAAGCTAATATGTGTGTGCGTGTGTGTGTGTGTGTGTGAGAGGGAGAGAGAGAGAGAGAGAGAGAGGAAGAGAGAGAGAGACAGACAGACAGACAGACAGACAAACAGAGAGACAGAGAGACAGAGAGACAGAGAGAAAGTTTAAGGAGGGGGATATCTGGACATGTTTGTGAGCAGTTAGGTTGTACAGTGGATAGAACTCTGAGACTGGAGTCAGGAAGACCAAAGTTCAAATTCAGCCTCAGATACATACTAGCTGTGTGACCCTGGGCAAATTACTTAATTTCTGTCTGCCTCATTTTCCCCAGCTATAAAATTAAGATAATGGTAGCATCTAGCTCCTAGGTTGCTGTCAGAATCAAATAAAATAATATTCATAAAGCACTTAACACAGTATCTAGAATATAGGCACTTTCTTCCTCCTTTCCTTCCTTCCTTCCTACCTTCCTTCTTTCCTTCCTTGTTTCCTTCCTTCTATACAAAGAGAATGAAGATTATAAAGAGGAAGGAGGTGACTTAAGAGGCAAGTTCATGGAGGAGAGAGGTCTAGATGGGATCAGGGAGCCAGGTACCAGGATTTGCCATAGTTAGGAAAACAACCCCCTCTTGCCCTGTATCCAGAGCAAAGAAAAGTAAAGGAAGACGTTGAAAGGGTTTAAAGTACAGAAATTGGGGGGAAGTAGAAAAAAGTCCTAATGGCCTCAATTTCTTGGTGAAGTATGAGGTAAGGTCATCTGCTGAGATGAGGGGTGAGAGGCTTAGAGGAGGTATAGAAGGCTTAAGAAGAGAAGGTTTAGAGCTGTCACTGTGGGGAATGCAATAAAGAATCATTCAGGGAAGAGTGGAAGGCTTTGGTACAATGCATTGAGGGCCAAATTGAGATGAGATACCATAAATTTGTAGCAGACCCAGTCAATACTGCTCCGTGACTTCATCCAGGAAGTGTTTATCAACTTGTGAACAGCAACAGAGGAGGATGGTGGGAATAGTATGAACAGAATTCAAAAAGATGGGCTGAAACCTGATGGTGGAAGACCTTATCTGCCAGACGAAAGAGTTTGTATTTTACTCAAGAGAAACACTGCAGGATTTTAAGTGTGACGTCAGCTCTGTGTCTCAGGAAGATGATTTTGATGACGATGTGGGGAATGGTTTGGAGAGGGAAGAAACCAGTGGGAGAGAAGCACTCTATTTTGACTATTATTTGACTACTAAATGATCCAGGTAAGAGACAGCTAGGTAGTGCACTGGGTAGGGTGCTGAACTGGAGGCAGGAGGACCTGAATTCAAATCTGACCTCAGATATTTAATAGCTGTGTAACCCTGGACAAGTCATTTAACCTCAAATGCCTCCATATAATAAAAATAACAACAACAATCCAGATAAAATGTCATGGGGGCCTGAACTAGAGTTGGGCAATATGAGTGAAGAGAAAGGGATACAAAGAAAGGCAAAACCAGTCCTTGCCCTTTCTGGAGCTCTCATTCTTAAGGGCTAGAAAACATGCAAACAGCTGTGTACAAACAAGATCTATACCGGATAAGCTGAAGATAATATCAGAGGGAAGATCCTAGAATTAAAGGGAATTGGAAAGACTTCTTACCTCTCTGGAATATGAGCTGAGACTTGAAGCAAGCCCAGGAAGCCAGAAGGCAGAGGTGGTGAGGAGGAAGAGAAGAATTCCAGACATGCTGGGGAACATGGCAGAATTCTCCCAAATCACAGGACCCATGAAATCTCAGAATGCTAGAATTTTAAGTGGGAATAGAGTCCCGGGGTGGGAAACCTGCTACCTTAAGACCACATTTAGCCCTCTAGGTCCTGAATTCAGTCAAAAAGCCATACTTGAGGAGCTAGAGGGCCATATGTGCCCTCGAGGCTATAGGTTCCCTCATCTCTGGAATAGACCATCGAGTCCAGTCCGCACCTGAAAAGAATCCCTACTTATAACCAAAAAGGTGCCCCGCCAGCCTCTGCTTGAGGGCTGCATTTATACCTCCAAGGCAGCCCATTCCCTATTACTTACTGCTCTAACTGGTGGAAAATTTGACCTCTTTGTAACCGTTCTGTCTTTGGGTGCCAAATGGAACAAACTTAATCCTGCCTCCTCTTGAAAGCCTTTTACCTCCTTGCACACAGCTATTAAAGCCCTTGTGAATCTGTTCTTCTTTAGACTAAACATTTCTTCCAACGGATCCTCATATGATGTCAACTCAAGAGCTTTCATCATCCAGCTTACTCTCCCCTAGACACTTAGCACTGCCTTCCTTAAACTGCGATGCAAAGAGCAATGCTCCTGAGATCGTCTACCTGGGGCTGAGTACAGAGGGACTGAGGACTCCTCACTCCTGGCTGCTACTGTAGCACCTTCTTTGGGTCGCTTCTTCCCAAGTACTCACAGGTTGGAGTCCCCACAGGGTGACTGCTTTCTCCTCTTCTCTGGGTGCTAGGAGTAAGCCTGAAAGGCTGGAGTTTCTAGTATTATTACTCATAAGCCCCCATTAGTATGCTTCCCATCAACAATTAGCCAGCCAGACTTAATTAGCTTCTATTGTGTTATTTGAAAAAATTTCTAACCCTAAACACACACGCACACACACACACACACACAAAGTAGTACATAAAAGATTTTATATGGAACTGTGAATTTTCATTACATATTATTGACTTTTTTAAAAAGGACATAAATTTCACACATTATTTTTGAAAATGTCCTTCTTGTCTGTGCCTCCTTCTGTTCTCGGTGCAATTTTAAAAGTTACAATGGCCTTTGTTTTTGGTGCCACCGTTGCTAATCCCTTCTCTCATTAAAAACCAAGAGGAAGAAAGAGAGGAGGGGGAAACTCTTGTAAAATATAAGCCTAATCAAGCATAATACATCAGTACAGTTGCCATGTCCAAAAATGTACGTCTCTTTCTGCACCTTGGACCCATCACTTCTCTGTCAGGAAGTAAGTAACGTGGTTTATTACAAGATCTCTGGGGACATTATTTTAATTAGATTTCTTAAGTCTTTCAAAGTTGTTTTTCTTAATGATGTAAAAATTGCATAAACTATTCTTCTGGTCTGTTCACCTTACTCTGTATCAGTTCTCATTTCCCAAAATTCTCTGAAAATGTCTTTCATCATTTCTTATGGCACAATAATATTCCATTACATTAATATATCACAAATTTTCCACTATTCCCCAATTTTCCAAGAGGCAATCTAAAATGCCTCCTTAAAATCTAGTTTTTTTTCCTTTCCCATTTTAATTCCTTTTTCCAGATCAGGAAGTATGTTCTGTTTGTGAATATTCCCTTCCTGGTATTATCCTTCCCCTTAACTCTCCCCTTACATATCCTCAGTTGTTCCCCTATTGAATTTGATGTATTTTTACAGCAAACTCTTTGTGTATGTTTGTGTGTGTGCACATGTTCAAGCCTCCTTTGTCCATATCAGATGAATAAAATTCATCTGATGTTTCCTCCCTTCATCCCTTCCTCCATGTTTGTTTACTCTTCCTTTTATGAACTTCCTTTCTACACTGGGGTATTCCTCCTTTTACCCTCCCTTCTCGTAAAACTCTCAGAACAAAACCAATCCACTGAGATTTAAGGTTTTGAGGGGATTCCTATTTCTTCTTCTCTCTTAGAATATTAACCCTATATCATCATACGGCTCTTTCCAATGACTCAAATAAATTTTCCTTCCCAGGTTTCTTGGGACTTCTATGTTTATATTTCAAAGTTCTTACTCTATTCTGGTCTTTTCATCAGAAATTTTTAAGAGTCCTCTATTCCATTAAGGATTTATTTTTTCCTCTGTTAGATTATACTAATTGTTGCAGGGTAAGTTATTCTTGGCTTTAAGCCTATCTCATTAGGTCTCAATTCAGAAGATTGTTTTCCAAGATTTCCCCGGGGTTTGAAGTAGAAGCTGTCAGTTCTAGTGTGATCCAAACTCCAGTTTTTTAGTACTTGAATACCTCTTTTTGGATACTTTTATTCTTTGATGTGGTAGCTCTGGATTTTAACCTATGACAATCCTTGGACTTTGGGGGTGGGAGAATCCTTTAAAAAGGTGGTGAGTAAAGTCTATCTTTTGCACAACTACATGGCATAGGTGGGGCAGCTAGGTGGTACAGTGGATAGAGCACCAGTGCAGGAGTCAGGAGGACCTGAGTTTCAAATCTTGCCTCAGACACTTGACACTCACTAGCTGTGTGACCTTGGGCAAGTCACTTAACCCCAGTTGCCTCATCCTGGGTCATCTCTAGTCCTTCTGATGAATATCAGGTCACTGAATTCAGATGGCTCTGGAGGAGAAGTGAGGCTGATGACCTGCACAGCCCTCCCTCACTCAAAACAAAGTCAAGTGCAAGTCATGTCATCTTTTCTCTGATGGCATGGTCTTCTTTGGCAATGAAGGACAAACACACTTACCCTGTATATAGCTTGGTTATACGGTGGTTTGCATGTCGTCTTCCCCTCAGTTATGGGCTCCTTGAGGGCAAGGGAATGTCTTTTGCCTTTCTTTGTATCCCTAACACTCAACACAGTTCTTGGCACAGAGGAGGCCCTTAATAAATGTTTATTGACCAGTTCAACTAATATAGTATTTGGGATTTTTTTTAAACCTTTGTTTCCCAGACTTGTTTTTCTGGTCAGTGTTTGATATCAGATAGCTCACATTTTCATCTGTCATATTTTGAGTCTCTTTATTTTGTTCTAATATATCTTGCCGTCTTATGGAGTCATTGATTTATGTTTAGTCTATTCTAAGGGAGTACATTTCTTGGCTAAGGTTTACCACTTTCTCTTCTATTTCCATTCCAATTCTTCTTCCATAGCTTTTATTTGATTTTTTAAAAATCTCTTTAGTTTTTCTCCTAGATATTGGTCAGTATTTTGTTTTGGCTTTTGTTTTAAAATATACTCATCTCTCTAACTTTAGACACTGAATCAGAGCTTCATACCAGAGTCAGGCTAAGTCTCCATCTATATCTTTAAATGGGGTGGCTGGCCCTGTTTGGTCTTTATCTGCCTGGGTTGTCTGGATTCTTAATCTGATCTCCACCTCCTGGATTTAGCCCCCCCGGCTCTTTGAGTTTCAGAGAATTGGATCTTCAAGATCTATCCTCTCTAAATAGAGTGTTTGGGGACCTCAAATTCCCTGGGCTTATAGTGTTTCCCAGTTTGAGTGCTATAGGACTTCACTGGTTGACACCACTGGTTGCTGCCTTCTGGAACACCCCATGGCTTCCAAAGTCCCCATACTGTAGCTTTTTCAGAGGAGATCTCAATCTTACTACCTCTATATGCTAAGACTTCCAGGTTACACATGTCCTGACTATAATCACAAAAATTCCCTGTGCCAGTGCTGGTTTTGCCAGAGAAGTTCCCTTTAATTGCCTTTGGGCTTCTAATTATCTTTTTATACTGCTTGGGGATGGAAGAAGTCACTTATTATAGTTTCTTGGAGGACTTCTTGATAATTTTGTTGGCCTACTATGAACTTCAAGGCTTTTGCTATAATAGGTATATGAGATCTGGGTACTTTGTCTCCTATTCAAGTAGCCAAGACACCTTTGGCAGAGAGCAGCTTTCAGAAAAGGAATTTAATGGAAGGTGTAGCAAAGAATGATTACAAAAAAACATTGCCCCTGTTTACATTCTTCTTAAACCTACAAAGTCCCTTGTGCCCTGTGGGCACAAAGTGCAGAGGTAGTATGGCACATGTGTGGAGTACACACTTGGCCAAGGTGTGACTCATAGGCCTCTTCTCTCTTTGTAGAGTTCTCATGCAGATTTCTGCCAGGCTTCTTTGAGGATCTGTGCCTCTCTAAAGTCCATAGTATACACTTCTCTCAAGTGCAAGGGGGATGCCACTCTTCTCTTGGGTGGCTATCCTTCTAAGGTGGTTTGTGTCTATATTTGTCTATGTTTGTTCTTGATGGGTCTTTCTCTTTCTACTCTTAGCCAACTGCCTTCTTTTCTTTTCTTTCTTTCTCTCAGGTGACACGGATAATGGGAGGGGGTGAGGAGCGTAAGAAAAGAGAGAGAGCAGAAGACACTTTCCTCCCTCCTTCTTCCACAAGAGTGATTCCCTGTGAACCCAGAATCCTTCAGTACTGGATTGCTCCATGAATTGACTGACTCACTTCTAAAATTCCTCAGCTATTTAAAGCCCCCAGGGGATATGATTAGTTTGTTTGGTTAGCCAATCAGTCTGTTTCCTTTTTTACCAAATTGAAAAGGCATTCATACCTGACAGATAGATCACAGGGTGTAGACTATCTTGTTTACACATTTTAAAAACCCAACCATATCTGTTAGTTGATTGATTGATTGTGATGGGGTTGTCAAACCCTCTCCCTTACACTGTGTCTCACTCAATGTAGCCCAAAATTACATTAGTTTTTTGGATCCTTTGTATGTTTCTTGGTGCTTTTTTTTTTTTTTTACTGCCACTCACACTGCAGGCTCCTGTTATGCTTGCAGGCCACTAAAATGCCCAGGGCTTTTTCAAACAAACTGCTTTTTAACTATGATTCCTTCATCCACTTATGAAGTTGATTTTTTAAAAATCCTAGCATAATGCTTTACCTTTATCCCTACTGGATTTCATCTTATTGCATTCAGTCCAGTGTCTGTCAAGATGTTTCTGGATATTTACTGTCTCATCCATGTATTACCTTTCCCTCCTATCTTGGCATCATCTACAAATTTAATTAGTTTTCCATCTCAATGCCTTTGCCCAAGTCCTTGCTAAAAATGTTAAACAGCACAGGGCCAAACACAGATCCCTAGGGCAATTCACCAGAGACTTCTAGCCAAGTTGATATTGAACCATTAAGTACAATTATTTGAGTTGGGTCATTCATCTGGTTTCAAATCCATTGAATTGGATTGCCATCTAGTCGACATTTCTCTCTCTTTCCCAGAAGAATAATATGAGTTCCTTTATAAAATGAATGCTAAAATCTAGGCAGATTTCTATAACATTCTTCTGATCTACCAATTTAATAATCCTTTTAAAAATAGAAAACTAAGTTAGCTGAGCATGACCTGTCCTTGATGGAGCCATGCTGGGTCTTGATGATCACTATTTCCTTTGCCAGATGCTCAAGAACCATTTCTTTAATTAACCCTTATAGAATATTCCTGGGAATCACAATCAAGACCTCTGATCTACAGTTTTTTTGACTGTACTCTTGATCTTTTGAAAATCGAGAGAACATTTCCTTTTCTCCAGGCCCGCGATCTCTCTCCTGTTTTCCATAACTTTCAAATATAACTGACATTAGCTTAGCAATCATGTATGACAATTCTTTCAGTGTTTGAAGATGTCACACATCAGGGCCAGATGGCTTGAGTTCATCAAGGCCAACTAAGTGCAGCACTCTTAATATCTTTTTAGTTATCTTGGGCACCAACTCCCAGTTCACCATGTTTGTTTAGTTATTTCCAGAATAAAGGTCATTCTCTTTGGCAGAGAAAATGAGCAAAAACAAAAAAGATATAAGTAGCTCCTCTTTCCCTCTTGTCAGTTATCATCATTCCATCCACCCCTGAGCCATGGCCCTGTCCTCTCTTTCATTCTCCCCTGCCTCCTCTTTGTATTTCCAAATTAAGCTTAGGTTATTGTTAGTTTCCCTTGCCAAACTCAGCTCATGCTCAGATTTAGCACTTGGGACGTTATTTTTACAGGGCATGCCACACTCACATGTTAACTTCTATGCTTCCATTTTCAGTATGTAGCTACTGAAACTCTGACTTGGCCAGTGACTTTTTTGTGCATTCACATTGGTTTCTTCAGACAACTTGTCTGTCTTTTTTTGTGACTGTCGCATTTTGTTTCTTGTTTTTCTCATCCCTCTTGAGTTTATTTCCCTGGGATCTCTGCCTCATTTAGCTTAATGTCCATTTGATTATATTTTCAAAACCTCCAACAAGTACGTTCTTATTAATCTTCAATAGGTGTGCATTTAATAGTTGTAGATCATGGAGGCATGGTATAGTGAATAGAATATGGGACGTGGAATCAGGAAGACCTGAATTCAAATCTAGCCTCAGACATTTGCTAGCTGTGTGACCATGGGCAAGTTATTTAACTGTTGCTCACCTCAGTTTCCTCATCTGTAAAATGAGAGAAAGTAGTACCTACCTCCCAAGAAACGTGAGGATCAAATGAGATAATTGTTGTAAAGCACTTGGTGAGCATGTATGTTGTTCATTCATGTCTGACTCTTCATGACCCCACTTGGGGTTTTCTTGGCAAAGGTACTGGAGTGGTTTGCCATTTCCTGCTCCAATTCAGGAGAACGAGGCAAACAAGGTTAAGTGATTTGCTCAGGATCACACAGCTAGTAAATGTCTAAGACTGGATTGGAACTCAGGAAGATGAGTCTTCCTGACTTCAGGCCCAGCACTCTATCCATTGAACCACTTAGCTGCCCTATAAAGCACTTAGCACACAGTAAAGTCCATAAAGGACTGGATAGTCTTGCATATAGTAAGTGCTATATAAATGTTAACTCATTATTATTATTCATCCCTGGTCAGGAATCTGTTATTCTTATATTTTAAACTATGGTCCAGAAGTCAAAATCACACACACAGACATCACCTTCTTAGCCAACTGCTCACTTCCAGAATAATTTTTTTTTTCTTTTCTGCATCACTCACTTTTAATGGACAATAATGAGGAAAATATAACCTGTGTCCCAAACAGTCATTACTCTTGCCCAAGATTTCATAATTTTCTGTGATACTCCTTTTGGTAATATAATATGTATTCACAGGTATCATCAGAAGTGGATAGGAATCATTTATTTTAATAAGTCTTAGGAGGATCTATTATGTCTTGTCTATGTGCCCTGAGAAAATAATACATCTCAATGGACAAAGGCCTGGAGTTAGGAAGACCTGTGTTTGAATGTGGCCTCAGACCCTTACTAGCGGTGTGACCCTAGGTAAGTCACCTCAGCTCTGCTACCCTCAGTTTCCTCATCTGTAAAATGGGGATAAAACTAGCACCTGCTCAGCAGGGTTGTTGTAAGAATCAAATAAGATAATATTTGTAAAAAACTTTTACTATTGTGTCTGGCATATAGTAGGTGCTGTGTAAATGCTTATTCCATTCTTTTCCCTTTTCCTCCTCTGTTGTTGTTATCAGATCAACAAGGAGCTCCCTTAGAACATTTGAGAAAGACATTATCATATATATATACCATATACTTCTGAGTAGCATGGGAGGAACTTGGGCCCAGGCCTGGAAAGCCCATGAGAAAGGATGATGTTCACAGAGGGCAAGGAAGCAGACAGATGATGGTCACAGCCTTGAAGCAGCACAGTGACCGGAGGAGAGCTCCTAGAACCCTAAGAACATACCAGTTGCCAAGCTGTCACCTCTCCCCATTGGTCCACAGTTCTGTGTGGGGCTGGAGGAGATGTCAGGGAAGTACAAGAACATGATGCTCTGTGATTTCTCTAACTTTAATTAAAACAAACACACACACTAACACACCCAGATATACACACATACACACACATATACATCCCTCTCGCTCAATTACCATTTCTCAGTTAGGAAGTAGACACTGCCAGGCTTGTGGACCAATTATCTATAAGCGAATCATAGCTCATTCTCTGATACAGGGAAGATATCACTTCTTCCCCATCTTCCACAGAAAGAGTACTGGGGCATCTCCTGCAGAGGAAGAGAGGTGAGAACAAGAAGAATGGGCCCCACCAAGTTCAAGGCTCCATAACCACCCCTGCCCCACCCACGCACACCCTTTCCTTTACCCAGTTCTGCTCTGGTTTCTCTGCCACTGAACCTATTCTGGGAAGTTTCTGGTGTAAGAACTCAAGGACAGAAAATCTGTCAACTCAGACAGGACCCCAGCTGTAGTGGTGGTGATGAGGATACGTAAGGCAGGGAGTTAGGTGACAGAGTAGACAGAATGTTGGACCCAGAGTCAAGAAGACCTGAGTTTAAATCTGGCCTCAGATACTTACAAATTGTGTGACTCTGGCCAAGTCACTTAAGTCTCTGTCTGCCTCAGTTTCTTCATCTATAAAATGGGGATCATAATAAAAACTATTTCCCAGGGTTGTTGTGAAGATCAAATGAGATAATATTTGTGAGGTGCTTGGCAAACCTCCAAGTCCTATAGAAATACTAGTTATTAATTATCATTTATAATTATATTATTATTACTATTTATTATTAATAAGAAATGGGAGGGGCCAAGTCCGCAGGAAGACAGTATTACTTATGCTCTAAGAACTGGGCCTTCATTGGCCCATCTTTTCCCTCTCCTACATTGCATACAACTGTGTAGGAAATTATGCAGATATTTCTCTGTGTTAAATAGTCTCTTTCCATTCCAGGAGCAGGCTGGCCATTAAAACCAAGAGACCATAAATAAGACAGCACTCTCCATCTGATTGCCTTGTATCTTAATTGCTGACAAAGTACCTGGAATGAAATAATCTCATTGACTCCAACTGATACTGTGAATGCAATGTCACATGAGAAGCAGTTGGTCTAGTACCACAAGCCCTGGGCTGGGAGTCAAGAGATCTGGGCTGGAGCCACTGGCTGGGTGACCAAGGGACAGCTCATTTCTCCTCCCTGGGACTCTATTTCCTTCTTTGCAAAATGGGGTTATTATACCTATTGACCTCATGGGAGCAGTATGCCAAGAAAACCTCTGTAAAGAGGTAGAGTGCATTTTAAATAAGATTTATTCTTTAGTTCATTAGAAACATAATTATTAAGCACCTACTGTGATAAGAGAAGGTCCTTGGATTTCCTGGAGTTTAGGGGTTAAGACACAAACACAGGCAGCTATAGTAAATATAGCAAGTATTGGAATACCCTTTCCTTTTTCTTCTCTCTTTCATTTGAATAAATATGGGAAATGAAATGTGCCTTGCCTAAGGTGTGCGTAGTAGTGTACACATCTGGTAAGTGAGAAGGCCTGAAGAACATAGAAGCAGGGACCTACAGAGAAAGAATGATGACAAGTGGGGAGAAGAGAAGGATCGAGCCAGGTTTTGCCACCATCTTAAATGGGAAAGATGGCTCAGAAAGAGCTGACTTGCTTTGCCTGAGAAACTGGAGGCCTGGCTTGCCTTGCTATGGAACTGAGACCAGAGAAGTTACTAGGGCAGGCCCTCTGGACCTTAGTCCTTAGAGGATGTTGACAGTTCTATCAGAGAAAACACTTCACGCCTGCTCCACTCTCTACCTCTCCAGTCTATATTCTGTCTGATTCTGCTTCCAGCAGCTGTCTCAACCTGAGTACACTTCCTTTCTCCTTTGGCTGGGATATTGAGAGCTGTCTGCACGGTACTGACTTCCTTTGTCTCTTCCCCTTCCTCTGACTGTCTGGGGCCCCACAGTGGTTACAATCTACCCCCCTACACACACACACACACACATAGGCATGCATGCACGCATGCACACACACATACATCATTTCCTTCCAGTAGAAATGTCCAATCCTAAAACTTACATATTTCAAACAGTCATTAAGCATTTATTAAACATTTAATATGTATCAGACTGTATGTTAGGTGCTAGAAATTCTAAGACAAAAAAATGAAGAAGTTTGCCCTCAAGCCCCTGAGTCCCAAGTGACAGATTCTCTCATTATTTTGTGGGCTAGTGGGGGAGAGAGTAGGAGGTACAGGGATGGGGTATTTCTTTGATGATCAAACTCTGAGATGCAATTATCCCTTCCACATCAGGGAGGTTAGGGGTGTGGCACCCCCAAGATCTGGAAAATCTGAGTAAAATTTTTTGGCCTTCTCTTTGTATCAGAGAAGAAATCTGTATTATTATGGTATTAAAAGACAAAATATATTAATATTATACTATATATGTATTTTATGCATTTCTGAGTTTCTAAACTTTTTCTACGTTGTCTGCTGGTCTTTGCGTACTGTCTGTGACTTCTGCAAAAATCTCCCCCCCAAATTCCCATTTAATTTCTTATGTTGACCCTTGATGTATTGAAACCTCAATGGGGAAAGTCCCATTGTGGAAGAGATCACTGTATAGCACTTTTTTCCAACCCCTTCACCTATCTAGCAAAATGGAGTGTGGCTTAAAATTGGAAAATATCAGATCCCAGAGCTTGTTGACAGCTGTTAATTAAGTAAATAGCCTTCATATGGCTTGAAGTTCTTCAAGGATTAGAATCAGAAGGAAAAGGGAATGTTTACCATGTGCAAAAGTGAAACACTCCTGGAGATCCCAAACTTAGTGCCCAGGAAGTTAAGTCCAAAGAAGAGATTGAGCCTGGAGGTCTTAGCTACCCAGGAGGACTCTGTCTTTTGTTCTAGAGTTCAGTGCTTGGGACCAACGATTTCCCATTGGAGATGACTGACCAAACAGAATGAGACATAGAAGACCTTCTGTGGGTCCAAGACAAGGGCAATTAGTTTTCTAAAAAAAAATCTATTAAAAAAAAGGTGGGAAGTCTGCAGGTATTACATATTGCACGTATTTTCTCACTCTGTCAATGTATTAATCAATTGTACTGACTTTTTTTCCTTTAAAAAAAATTCTTCACTTGTGTTTGACTCTTTGTGACCTCATTTTGGGAGGGTTTTCATGGCAAAGAGTGATTTGCCATTTCCTTCTCCAGCTTCTTTTGAAGATGAGGAGACTGATTGCAAAAAGGGTTAAGTGACTTGCTCAGGGTCACACAGCTAGTAAGTGTCTTAGGCCTGATTTGAACTTAGGCAGATGAGTCTTCCTGACTTCTGCCCTGGTCTAGCACTCTATTCATTTCCCCACCTAGCTGCCTTAAAAAGAATGCTTTTTGTCATAAGGGATGGCTCTTCAAGAGGAACAGGAGAGGGATACATGGGATACTCTAATGATGAAAAAACCAAAATACTAATAAAAACTATTTTTAAAAAAACTATTTTTTAAAAAGTCTTTAGTTTTCAATAGACTATGGCAGCTTCCACCTTTCTCATGAGGAAGAGATAGCCAAAAATGGCAGTGGAGCTAGGAGTTGGGAGCTAAAAAGCCCTTATATGTCCAGGAGAATAGCACCTGCAATCAGCAAGGCAGTCAAACATTTATTAAGTACCTACTGTATGCTAGGCACTGTGCTAAGTGCTGGGGATACAAATACTAAAAAGAAAGATCTCTACCCTCAAGGAGTTTACAGTCTAATGGGGAAAGACAACAATAATAGCTAATATTGATATAGTCCTTGCTAAATGGCAGGGGTCAATGGGGTGTTCCAGGAGAACTAGCAACTCTGGCATGAGGGCTGCTCCTCCACTTTGGTATCCACTCACTATGCTCCTTTGGACTTCTCTACCATCTCTCACCACCCCCCATCCCCCCACCTCCCTTCAGCTTTCTTTTATTTGTTGTCTATTGTCAAGAGGCAGCTAAAGAAGAATCTGCAGGCCTGGAGTGAGGAAGACAGGAGATCAAATCCAGATGTTACTAGCAGGGTGCTAGTCACTTGACCTCCACTGGCCTCCATTTCCTCATCTGTAAAATAAGGATAATAATAATACTTACCTCCCAGAGTTGTTATGAGGATCAAGGGAGACACTGATTATAAAGTGCTTAGCAGAGTGCCTGAATAGCTGAGCGGGAAATGAAGAGATGGAGGGTCTGGGCGGCCTTCCTTGAGGAAGTTTTGGGAGGTGCTCATGGATCTCTGTCATCCAGTCAAGGACAGTGCTGAGGGTACTGATGAGACTAGATTTAACTTGCAAGCTGATGAGGTCCCTGAGGATGACAAAGTCCAAAGGAGTCTGGCTGGCTGGAAAATGAGACCCACTATGCGTCTAGCAGGAGTAGCATTGGACAGAAATTCCAGTAGAGTGATTGCCACTGGGACAACATCTAGCAAAGGCAATGTGTCCAGTGAAGGCCAGAAGGAGCAGAGCAGAGACATCACAAATACAAGCCACAGGTGTCCCTTATATGTGTATTCTCCATACGTGTATACATCCTGGTTGCATATTTATGTGCATAAATGTGTGTTTTTCTACGTATGTTCCCTATGTGCACACACTATTCTTACAGATGGCATGGTTATTTGTGTGAAAGTGTACCCCAGGATTATGGGAGAAATATGTAATTGCTATTTTTTCTACATGCTGTTTTATCAAGTATCAAGTATTCGTGACCTATATGGTGCTAGTGGCTACATACCTGGAACCTGGGATAATCATTCCCTGAAGGACCGGTCCTGCAAGTTGGGGAGTGCCCCAAACTACAATTTTCTTGGGCATCACCCAAGAGCTAATTCTTGGATGCACTAATCTTTCCACTGAGGAAAAATTAACATTTTTTCTTTTTATTTTCAGGCTGTAATTAGACAGTTTTCCAGCATGTTTCTTTTATATCAGACCAGTTAATATAACTTTTAATATAACTTTTGCACGGTTATGCGTTTAAGCAATGATACTTTTTGCATTACTGTGTCCGTTATGAGGATGAAAGCTGATATGAACCGTGTGAATATTACATCCTTATGTAAGGCTAAGTCCCATTCAGACCGTATTTGCACCTTGTGAGCCCTTTTCAGATTTTCATGGATCATTTTGTGCCTTGTAAAGGATATACAACTTTGAATAGGCTCATTTATACCTTGTAAAGGATGTGAGGCTTTGAGTAACTCATTTGCATGTGAAAAGGCTAGGAAAGCTGCTCTGCAGCCTGCAGAGATAATGAACTTGCCTCCAGGGCATAGATTACCTCTGTCCCTTTTCCCTAGCCTCCCTTTTGCTTGGACTAACCAGAGAAACTTAAAGATTGAGAGTGGGTATGTTTTAATTGGGACCAGAGCTGTTGGGTGAATTGAGAGGGAAGAGTTAGTTATTGCCTAAATACAGCTTAGTGAACATTTAAGAAATGTCCTGAGTAGTCACCATAAGTTAGGTTGAGATCTCTGGAAAAGAGATGCCAAAGTCTGAAGGGCATTTCTTTGTAGGAGTGCCCCTACCCTCTCTCCCACCTCCTGCCTGAGAGGAGATATGCCTAGAGGCCCCAAGGGAGCACAACTTTTATCCTGGTTTTCTTTCTCTGAAAGTATTAGAAGTAGCCTCCTTCCCAACTCCCTACTCAAGAACTGCAGCTGAAATTAAAGCTGGAGGTGTTGAGACTATAGCTACCTATTCAGGTCAATTTGAGTGACTCCAAAAAGGGATCAGATTAGAAGAATTCAGATGCTGATGAGATAAATAGGAAACATTTGCAATGAGAGAAAGAGCAGTCGTGAGAAGGTATGTGAAACTGAGAGAGGAGAAGGAAGTCAGCATTTTGGTAGCTGTTGCTCATCCTTCATTTCTGAAGGAGACCAATGACATCACAGGGTGATGTCTTGCTTCTCAAGTGAATTGGATTTAAATGAGGCAGAGTTGCATAAAGTAATCAACCTCTCTCTTCCAAAATCATAGATATCCAACAGCAGGACAAAAGTCAAGACAGTTGGAGGTGGCTGGAATGCAGGAGGTGACCTTGGCTTTCATGTTGGTGTTCATATGCTTGGGGTGGCCATCCCCCTACCTCACTAACCAGTTTGAGGCCTGTCTGTTACTCTCAGCCTGGTTTATCCCATCTGCTGAGATGGTTTCCTGGAGAGTCACTGCTGTGCATGTTACAGTTTCTTGGAGCCATGGATGAGAGTTGGATGACAGGTGGGCACCAAAAGTGGGTGGGTTCCCTTTTGGCATAATAAGAGAACACTGTATACAGTAACAGCAATATTGTTTTAAGAATGATTTTGAATAAATAAGTTATTTTGTCTATTATAAATAGCCAAATTAACTCTGAAGGACATATGAAGAAACACACTATCTGCATCTAGAGAAAGAATTGATAAATAGAAGTATGTATAGAATATTTTTAATACATATACCTATTTGTGTCTAATGGTGGTCATCTTTAGGGTGAGGATGGGGAAGGGAATTAAAAAAAGAAATTTACTTAATAAATTTGTTGCCTATTTGAAAAGAATAGCAAATTGTGCATTGAACATTTGCAGTTTCTTGTACAATTGTCTTTTTTATTATACTGTGTTATGGAGATGCTTGTTTTATTCCATAAATTAAAAAGAAAATAAAAAAAGGAAAGAAGCTCAGCAAGTCCTCATACCAGAGGTGCTAGCCTTCCCTGAGCACCCTGGGAATAAATGAGAAATGTTAGAAGCTGTGTTGCTCACACTCTTCCATTCTATCTCTCAGATCTTTCCCTCTGGGCACTGGAAGAATCCATTTACTTTTCTTTGTTTAAACATTTACTTTGTCTTTATAAGTCAGTCAGTCAATAATATTTGTTGAGGACCTACTATGTGCTGGACACTGTGTTAAGTGCTGGAGATTCAATTATGAAAAGAAAGGCAGTCTTGTCTTTAAGAAACTTATAAGCTAATGGGAGATCCCCCCAAAAAAGGAAACTAAAAAGAATGGAGTGTAAGGGAACTGGCCAGGGGACATAATGGAAAAGCCCAAAGTGCAAGGTGGCACAGTAGATGGATCTTTGGGCCTGAAGTCAGGAAGACTTATCTGCATGAGTTCAAATCTGGCTTTAGACACTAGCTGTGTGACCCTGGGAAGTCACTTAACTCTGTTTGCTTCAGTTTTCTCATCTGTAAGATGAGTTGGAGAAGGAAATGGCCAACCACACCAGTACTTTGCCAAGAAAATCCCAAATGGGGGTCTCAAAGAGTCAGACATGACTGAAATGACTGAAAAGCAACCAGAGGGATGCAGCAGACTGGAAAATGAAGAGATGGTTGGCCTATGAGCCCTCTTTAAACAGCTTTGGGAGGATCTCTCTGTTCTGCCTTCCAATCAGAGAGGTAGAGGAAACTGATGAGATGTCAGTACTAGGGCTGATGCAGTCTTCTAGGATGATGAGTTTCCTAATGATGAGGTTCCTGGGGCCAAGATGAAGTCTATTCCAGGCCAAAGGAATATTGCCAGGTGGGAAATGAAAAAAGGTTAACCACAGTTCTTTGCTAGTCTGGGTATACTTACTGAAAATTCATTTGGGAGGAGGTAATTGAAAGGGAGAACATTCCCAGAAAAGTGAGATAGATTTAACACTGAGATGTTCTGCTACAGTATTATTCCTGACTGGAGAGAGAAAGATTTATTGCTTGTAGGCTACTTTTATCACTTTATTTTTACTTTTCCTTATTACTGTTCAGTTCTACCTGACTCTTCCTGAGCCCATTTGGGGTTTTCTTGACAAAGATACTAGAGTGATTTACCATTTCCTTTTCCAGGTCACTTTACAGATGAAGAAACTGAGGCAAACAGGGTTAAGTGACTTGCCAGAGTCACACAGCTAAGAAGTATCTGAGGTTGGATTTGAACTTGGGTCTTCCTGACTCCAGTCCGAGCACTCTATCCACTGAACCACCTAGCTGCTATGTTTCTTACATATTGTTTTATTAAGTGCCTTTATTTTTAGTTAATTGTATGCTCTGGATCATTTAAATAAAAGCCTATTTGTGGGGGCTCACGACCTATGACGCTAGTGGCTGCATTCCAACAGAGTATCTTGAACTTGGGATATCAATTCTGAGAGAGGAACAGAGACAGAGAAACAGAGAGAGACAGAGACACACAGAGTCAGACACACACACACACGTAAAATTATAGATCCTTTAATACAAATTTCCAAAGCATGGAAATAGTATAACACCAGGAAACCCATCTAGGCCATTAGTCAGTAATAGGAGAGAAAGGGCAAAAGTCAAAGTGGTTGAACCCCTTGCTTTCTGCACCTTTCCACCACCACTTGACTTAGAACCCTGTTGTACAGCAAAGCATTAGTGTCCCAAGAGCCAAACGGGAGGAATGAGTCAAAATAGTGCCTCTTGACTAAAGCAGTAAGCATATCAAGAGCATTCTGTGAGATTCTATAGATACTTTGGAAGATGTGAAGTGCTTTCTCAATGATACAAGGAGACAGACAAAAACCTTTCTGTATCCTGTAAATTACCCTAACAAGTAGATTGCTCTAGAATTCCTACTGAGATTGTTTTTAAAAGATGGGGGGAGAAGGGGGAGTAACAGATCCCCAGGATACTGCCTAGAGTCAAAAGTCTACTAACTAAAGAGGAAGTATGTGAAGATTGGTTGTGAGGACTGACCCTGCCAGAATTTAAAAAAAAAAAAAGGCTTTCATGGGGCCAGGAGTAGTTTAAGGTGACAACAATCCTTCATGCTTCCTAGCAGATTGTTCTGAATCCAACAGGGGACCCACAGACTCAAGTTAGGAATCTTCTCAGGAAAGGGCCCAGGTTCCCCTGGGGGAGAATGATGGGAAGTTTGGACCAGTCATGTAAATGAATTCTTGCAGTCCTGACACAAACCTGAATTGGGGGAGGGGAAAAGTAAGAATAAATGCCTTGAAAAATTTAAGAAACCGCTTTTGTAACTGTATAGAGTCTGAAAAGGTTGCAAGGCTTGAAATCTCAAGGTAAAAATACTTGCAAAGACTTAGAGAAGCAGTTTGGCAGTGGTGGCGGTACTGAGACATCACTGAACACATGGGCAAAACCTCCTGGTCTATCATTTAGTACAAGGTGGGGAAAGGTCCCTGACCTTTTGTGGTACATGTCTATTACAGAGAAGGACAGAGTAAGGAGCAATAAAACTTGATTGGAGCAAGTGTGGGAAGGTGTGCTATACCACTGAGAGCTGATGGTGCACCTAATTGGCCTCGAATTAGAACAGAAGCAGCTGGATTATGATCAGCTATATCACAACAGAGAATATCAGCTCAGGAATGATACCACAGCTGTAATGAATGCTCTAATTGGGGAAAACCCAACTTCTAGCTCCAGAAAGTCTCACCATAGGAGCCAAAGAAGTAAAACCCTACCCTAGTTTTCTCAGACTCAGGGGAAAGAATTTGTAGAAAACCGACTGAGATATGGAACAAAGGGCAAAAGCTTGGGCAGAATCATTCCCCTAAGAGAAGCTGGAGTTCAAGGGGCCAGATGCCACATTGATCCAATGCAAGGTCACCACCGACAGAGAGCAGGAGAGAGGACAAGGTTATTGCTGTTACAAATGTGAACTAGATGGCCATATACTTGACTCAGCAGAAGCCAGAGGCCCATAGAACTAGCACTGGGAAATGAGGATAGAGCCAAGGGCGGTGTTCATCCTGATGCTCAAGGATATTGAGTTATCATCAGCTAGATAGAAGAGTAGAGAAAATACTGGGGCTAGAGTCAGGAAGGCCAAAGTACCCACTCCTCAGGGTTATTGTGAGGATAAAATGAAAGGATACTTGGAAAGTGCTTTGCAAACTTTAAAGTTCTATATACATTCTAGCAATGATGGTGGTGGCTCTGTTCAACTTAACTGAGAGGACCTCATAGAAATCTCCATGTAGATAAAAGATTTCTTGTCTGTTGAAGTCATAACAGAATCCAAAATACTCCTCATGCAAGGTAACTCTGCAAGGAGACAGAGATTTCCAAGAAGGATGTGTGCTTCAGGGCCTTCCAGGAAGCCAATGAGGTCTTTGATTTTATGTCCTGTTAGGATCGTAGCAGGACACAAAGCCAGCTCCCTGTCAAGATCATACCAAGGAACAAAGCCAGCTTCCAGCAGGAGACTAAACAAGATGTTGCAGACAGAAATAAAACCATGTTGAATCACCAAGAGATATCAGCAGAAGTCAGAAACTGAGGCAGAGAGTGAAGCCTGGTCCCAACACTGCATCCAGCTCTTTCTCCAAGGTCAAGTTTGCTGAAGAGGGATGGGAGGAGGACCAGGACACAGTCAAACCATCCAGAATTGCAAAGCAGCAAGCCATAGCACAGAAGTGGGGCAAAATGGTGCTGTTGTTTTCCATCAAGGAGTCCCACAGCAACTTATCTACTTTACTAGATACGAGGTGGCAATAGGAAAAAGAGAACTGGGTTGATTCTGAGGGATTCTTTTATTTGGACTTTTATTTTTGGCTCAGTAGCCAATTGAAAGCCTGTTTCTTTACCACATGGTTAATAGACTAGAAAGAGTCATACCTGTGTACTCTCTGAAGTGGAAAGTAGGATCTTCCATTACATGTCATAACATACCTCCAGAAGCAGGCTCACCAAGCCACCCTATCTGATTTGGAAGAAGGCTGTTGCCTGAGAATAAAGAGCTTAGAAGAAAAGATGAAAAATATGACCCAAGTAGTAGATGGCTTGAAAGACAGACTGGAGTAAAAAGAACCCAATAAGTCAATAAGAAATATTACAACAAAGTCAAAAGACTGAAAAATTAAAAGAATATTTGAGCTACCTACTACATAAACAGCTGATCTGGAAAATGAATAGAGAAAAGATAATTTTAAAAGTACTGGACTCCCAAAAAAAGAAATGAGCAAACAAAGAACCTGGTTACCATGTTTCAAGAAATAATCATAGAAAATTACTCAGAACTATTAGAATCTGAAGGAAGGACCAAAATACAAAGAATCCACCAATGATCTTCTCCAAATTGAAACCCCAAGTTGAAAATACCCAGAAACATTATAGCCCAAATACAGAGATTAAGTCAAAGGAAAATACTGCAGACAGCCTGAAAGAATTCAAATTCCAAGGAACTTATCATGATCACACAAGACTGATGCAACTATTAGGTATAATTAGGTATCTAAGATAAAGTTGAAAAGGTTACAGGTCAGACAAAACCCCACTCTCTACCCCATCGCCTCAGTTGTCTGCAAGTAAGGCCACAATAGATCAGAAAGGTGCCTTCGTGGGGCAGTGGGAATTTCATTAGAACCAATTCCCCTTAAATTGGACCTTTTATACCCCAGGAAGCCAGGAAGACATATTAATGATAATCTGGAGTGTACCTTCCCTGTTTTCTGTCCCCATTAAAGGGAAACCATCTCAGTTTGCATAAAATAAATGACTTTTCTACTATATAGAAGAAATACATGGATAAAAGCAACCAGAATGATTAGTAAATGTGTAGGTATGACCACAGCACCAAAGAAATTGTGCCAACTCAGATGTGAATTCTTCTTTTAAAAATTCATCATAGGAGTGCTTTTAAAAAGTTCTTCCTCCACAGACACTGTGTAACATTCAAAGGATTCACAGGCAGGCATGAACAAATATAGAGAACATAAAACACTCAAAAAATTATACTCATTAGACTCTCTTAAAATGTTAAAGACATCTTACACTGAATTTCCTATTCACTCTAGGCTTACATCATCTAAGCAATTCACAGCAATATCATGGAGGGTTGGCAAAAGCCACATCTCCTGTCCAGTCATGGCAGGGTTTTAATCCTTCAATCATAAGATCTTTCTATTGGTAGGACTCTGAAAATCTTTTTTTAGGGTAGCTGGTGCCAGACTTTAAAAAATAATAATAATATTTTTCCCCAATTACAAATAAAAACAATTTTTAAAATTCATTTTTTTAAAGTTTTGAGCTCTAGATTCTATCTCTCACTCCTTCCCCTCCCCTGTCCCTGAGACAGTAAGCAATCTGATATAGGTTATACACATGCAATCATGTAAAACATATTTCCACTTTAGTCATTTTGTAGAAGAAAACTTGAAAAAGAAAGAAAGAAGGAAGGAAGGAAAGGAAGAAAGGGAGAAGAAAAAAGGAAGGAAGGAAAGAAAGAAAGAAAAGTAACATGCTTCAATTTTTATTCAGATGCCACCTCTGAAGGCAGATAGGAGTTTTCATCATGAGTCCTTTGAGGTTGTCCTGGATCATTGCATTGCTGAGAATAGTTGTCATTCACAGTTGATCGTCATATATTGTTGTTGTCACTGTGTACAATGTTCTCCTGGTTTTGCTCATTTCACTCAGTATCAGTTAATGTGAGTCTTTTCAGGTTTTTCTGAAATCATCCTGCTTATCATTTCTCATACAACAATAATTTTCCATTACAAATCATATACCGCAACTTGTTCAGCCATTCCACTATTGATGTGGAGCCTGACTTTTAATCTAAGAGGATCTTAATTTCAAGAATGACTTTTTTTCTATTAAAAAGCTAGATTTTGGAACTACATTTCTTAAGGAATTCACAATCCCTTTTTCTTTACACAGAAAGCTGGAGTTTAGGAACAGTGTCCTTGAGCTCCCCTAAAAGACCTAGTGCAAGCACATATCTTTTATTGCTATGTGTATCTGCTGTAAATCACCATTACTACTCTTGGAGGGGGGGATTTTTATTTGACTTGTTGTTTGTCCTTTTTGTTCATAAAGAACCAAAATGACATCATGATAGGATCAATGTACGGTGTGTCTGGCTGTGGTGATCATACCAATATGACCTCAGGAATCAGGAACAAATAGTCTGTATGACCATTTAAGATGGAGATGTCTCTAAATGTGCATGTTTTGTATTTCTTTTGAGCTACCACAATTTTAATTTGCTCACAGAGCACAGAGCTTTCTTTGATGTGGGCACACCATGCTGGACAGTCCTGTGTCAGTGTCTTCCATGTCTCATAATTGACACCAATATTCTTCAGAGAAATCTTGAGAATGTTCTTATATCACTTCTTCTGATCTCCATGTGAGTGTCTTTCTTGTGTGAGTTCTTCATAAAATAGTCTTTTAGGCAAATGTATATTTGGCATTCGAACAATGTGGACAGCCATCAGAATTTCACTTTCTGTAGTAGTTTGAATGCTTGGCAGTTAAGTTCAAGAAAGGACTTCAGTGTCAGTAAGGTAGCTGAATAGTAAAATAATAAAATTATGAAATAGTAAAATAAAATAATGAAATAGTAAAATGGTATGGATACTGTCTTTTAACTGGTGTATAAATTGGATTTAAGTGAGGCAGAGTTTCAGGAAGTCATCAGACCATCTCTTCCAGAGTCACTGAAGTTCAGTGGTAAGTCAAAAGTCGAGATGCCTGATGATGGCCCAGGATGCAGTGGCTGCAGGATGCAGCATCTTCGATAGCTGACCAAGTTCTAAGTACTCCAGAACATCTGTTTCAGAAGCCTTCATGGATATTAGAACAAATTTTTCTCATCCACCCATTCTGCCAGCGAAGTCTTCACACGACTGGGGTAGACACCCCCTGACTCACTATGGGTTTGAGGCCTGCAGTTTACCTTTTACCTGGTTTAGTCAGTCAGCCGAGGTGGTTTTACTGTGGCTACTTCTGGGTTATGTCTGCTGCTTGTGCTACAGCTTCTTGGAGTCACAAGGGAGAGTTGAATGACAGGTGGACACCAAAGTTGGATGAGCAGCCCTGAAAATGGCTCAGCAGCCCTCACACAAGAGATGTTAGTCCTCCTTGAACACCCCATACACTCCTATTTGAATTACTTATGATTGGTACCCTGTTTTATTAAGGTAGGGTCTTTTCTTACAATAGAGAGATATGGTTGTAACTTGTTTACTCTCTAATATAAAGACTCAAGATAGCTTAGTGGCACAGTAAATAGAGCTCAGGGCCAGGAGTTAGGAAGACCTGAGTTCAAATCCAGCCTCAGACATTAGTTGCGGAACCCTGGGCACCCCAATTTACCTAAATTTCCTCCTCTGTAAAATGAACTGGAGAAGGAAATGGCAAACAGCTCTAGTATATTTGCCAAGAAAACCCCAAGAAGAGTCACAAAGAGTCAGAGATGACTGAATTGACTCATCAACAACAACAAAATAAAAGACCACTTATAATTAGTCTTCAGTTCTGACTGAGATGGATTATTCTTGGTTGGACAAATGGAGGAAGCAGGCAAGGTGAGTGGGACCCATTAGTGGTTACACTTGTTCACCTCTATCCCAGGAAGCTTTGCAGTAGAAGAATATAGGCTCTAGGGAGAGTGCTTACTTGGGAGCAAAGGAGTCAAAATAGTATGGCATGAAGGTAGGAGCAAAAAGAAATGGAATAAAAATTCAAGGGGACTTCCTCATACAATTAGACACAAAAGTTGGTTTGGTGATGATGGTGCTGGTGGTGGTGGTGGTGACGGTGGTAGTGGTGGTGATGATGGTGTTGTCAGTGTAAAGGATTCTTGGTATAGGAATTTTTCCCACAATATAGATCACAGTTTCTCTCTGACACAGTGGAAATAGCACTGCTGGTGAAGCAGGCACTCCTGAGTTCAAATCTTACCTCTGATGTTTACTAACCTGTGTGACCTTTGGCAAGTCATTTAACTCATTGGGCCTCAGTTTCCTCATCTATAAAATGAGTGAGTTGGACTATATGGCCTTGGAGGCCCCTTCCAGTCCTGAATCTGTGATCCTTATAGATAATTATCTGGGCACTGAGAAGTTAGGTTACTTGTCTGTGGACACAGAGTCAGCATGGGTCAGAGTTCAGACTTTGAAACCAAGTCTTCCTTATTCCCAGGCCAGACCCCTATCCTATAACACACTCTCTTTCTCCACAACCATAATGATATTTGCATGAAAAAACAGTCAAGTAAGAACTTGAAGGGGAACACTAAAGAGAACAGCTGATGAAAATCGTTGTGTGCTTCCAGACTTTAAGATATATTACAAAACAATTGTCGTCCAGGTTTTCTGACAAAGGGGAAGAAACAAACAACTAGATCAATACATGCAAAAGACAAATGTGAGCAGAAGATCAATGTGTAGAGCTACAGAACTGGGGATCGTAGCCTTGCTTTGTGTCCTGGGCCTCCCCGGCCACACTGATGGACCTCTGCTCAGAATGTTTTTGCTTTTGTTTTAATGCAAAATGGTAGGAAATGCTACATTTCAGGTAGAAGCAAGTGAAACCAAGATGTAATTTTTTCATATCCAAGTTCATAGACTTCCTGAAATCTAACCGTAGACCTTTGGGAGTCTGTGGACCCCAGGTTTAAAAAAAACAAAAACCCTCTGTTGTTGAAGACAAAAAACCAGGGAAAGAATTCATTATTTAACACATGTACCACTGGTTGGCAATCTGGTGGTAAAGGGATTTATGCCCACTCCTTTTTCTATGTACCTCAGTGAATTACCATCTGGATGAGAAACTTCAACATTAAAAAGACAAAGTGCAAAAAAAAAGGTGGAAGAAAATGGAATAAAGTGTTTATCTCAATGACAGAGAGGAAATGAATTGTTTTCATTCCAACAAATAGAAGGAATTATTCAGAGCAAGATTGGTGTATTATAAAGAAGCAGACCATTTTGTATAACAAAAACAGTATAATTTTTTTTAAAAAACCAACTAATTAAAAATGGGAAATACAATAGATAAAGATTTAACACTGAAAATTACATAAGGAATTACAAAAAAATCAGAGTGGTAATTCCCAGAACGCAATGAATTAAATGGTTGATGGATATGATCAGATAATTTTCAAGAGATCAAATTAATAAATCGCTAATAAGAACTTGAAACTTGTTCAGTCTCAGTAATAAAATGATATAAATTAGCACAATTTAGAAGTACTACCTCACAGCCATCAAACTGGCAAAAATAACAATGAAACAAGATGTTATTGGGATAGTAGAAAAACACGTTATACTCATTCATTGCCGGTAGAATTGCGGAATTACAGGGTGTTTTCAGGGAGCAACATTATAGTACCCAGAAAAAACTGCAAATGTAATCGTAGTACTTGGGCAGCTAGGCAGTATAGTGGACAGAGCGCTGGGACTGGAGTAGAGAAGACCCAAGCTGAAATTTGATCTCAGACACTTCAAATTTGATCTCAGTTGTGCTACCCTAGGCAAGTCATTTAATTCTGCTTACCTCAGTTTCCTCATCTGTAAAATGAACTGGAGAAAGAAATGGCAAACCAATTCAGTATCTTTGCCAAGACATCCCAAGTGGGGTCACAAAAAGTCAGACACAACTAAGTTAACAACAGAACAGCGTTATCATTGAACCTATTAGGACTTCCATTGTTAGTAATGTCAGCAGAGTGTTTTATAGAAAACAATAGATCTTCATATCTACATCATATATAATTTCATATAACTGAAGACAAAAAGAATGGAATGATTAAATAGACTATGGTACACAAATATGATGATATGATTCAAACTGCCGAATATGGGGAATGCAAGGAAATCTATGATGAACTGCAAGAAAAAAGCAAAATGGAAGGACAAGGAAGAAGAAGAGAAGGAAAAGGTGATGATGATTCTACCTCGAGGAAGTGATTGGGAAGTTACAATACTTTTGGCACTGAAATAAATGAATTTAAATGCAAAGTTACCAAGCAAATTTGATTGACTTTGCTGATGTTCCTCCTCCTTTCATTTTGCGTTTTTCCCCTCTAATTGAAACAATTAACAATGTTAGCAAAGATGCAGGATATAAAATAAACTCACATGAATCATTAACATCTCTATATGTTACCAACAAAATCCAAGAGGAAGAGACAGAAAGGGAAATCCCATTTAAAACAACTGAGGAGGTTATGAAGGCTATTGATATTAATCAATACTAAACATATATGCACCAAGTGGCATAGCATCCAAATTCGTAAAGGAAAACTTAAATAAGTTACAGATTCATGACCAAACAAGAGATAGAAAGCATTACAAAATGCAAAATAGATTTGATTATGTTAAATTAAAAAACTTTTGCACAAATGAAACCAATGCAAATAAGATTAGAAGAAAGGCAGAAAGCTGGGAAACAGTCTTTACAGTCAGTGTCTCTGATACAGGTCTCATTTCTCAAATATACAGAGAACTGAGTCAAATTTGTAAGAATACAAGCCATTACCCTAATGATAAATGATCAAAGGATATGAACAGGCACTTTTCAGATGAAGAAATCAAAGCTATCTGTAGGCATATGAAGAAGTACTCTACATGACTTTTGATTAGAGAAATTAAAACTAAAACAACTCTGAGGTACCACCACACACTATCAGGTTGGCTAATATGACAAAAAAGGAAAATGATAAATGTGGAAGAAGATGCAGAAAAATTGGGATAGTGATGCACTGTTGGTAGAGTTGTGAACTGATCCAGCAATTCTGCCCAAATGGCAATCAAACATACTCTTTGATCCAGCAGTATGACTACTAGGTCTATATCCCAAAGATCATAAAAAAGGGAAAAGGACCTACATGTGCAAAAATATTTATAGCAGCTCTTTCTGTGGTGACAAAAGATTAGAAATCCATCAATTGGGGATTGGCTGAACAAGTTGTGGTATATGAATGTAATGGAATACTGTTGTGCAATAAGAAATGTTGAACAGGAAAATTTCAGAAAAAACTGGAAAGACTTATACAAACTGATGCAAAATGAAATGATCAGAACCAGGAAAAAATTGTACACAGTACCAGCAACAGTGTATGATAATCTGCTGTGAATGACTCTCTTCTCAGTAAGTCAGTGATCTAAGACAAGTATAAAAGACTTGTGATGAAAAATGCTATCCACCTTCAGAAAAAGAACTGATAAAGTATAAATGCAGATTGAAGCACACTATTTTTCACTCTTTTGTCATAGTTTTTTGGGGGAGTTCTGCGTTTTCTTTAATAAAATGACTAATGTGGAAATATGTTCTGTATTTTCTCACATGTATAATCTATATCAAATTGCTTACCGTCTAGAGAATTTGAAAGTTAAACATTTCAAAATTGAATGGTAGCAATTGTTTTTATGTGCAATTGGAAAAATTAAAACATTATTTTAAAAAAATGACAGGGGCAGCTAAGTGGCTCAGTGATTAGAGCACCTGCCCTGGAGTCAGGAGGACCTGAGTTCAAATCTAACTTCAGACAATTGACACTTACTAGCTGTATAACCTTGGGCAAGTCACTTAACCCCAAATGACTTGCCTCCCCACCTCCGAAAAGAAAAGAAATGACAAGAACTATGGTTTCAGAAAACTTATGCAAAGTGAAGTAAGCAGAACCAGAACACTATACAAAATAACAGCGATATTCTAACAATGATCAACTGTGAAAGCCTCTGATCAAGACAGTGATCCAGAGAAAGAACTGATGAACTCTGAGAATAGATTGAAGTACAATTTTTTCACTTTATTTTTCTTGCTTTTTACCATATTAACAGGGTTAATATGAAAATACATTTTGAATGATTTCACATATCTAATTTCTTGCCTTCTCAATGCGTTGAGAAGGAGAGAATTTGGAACTCAAAAAATTATTTTAAATGAATGTTTAAAATAAATAATAATTAAAAAAACTTCTTAGCTGTGTGACCCTGGGCAAATTTCTTGCCCTCTTCAAATCTCAAATCCTCATCTGTAAAATGAGTATCATAACATTTGCACCTCCTACCTCATAAGGTTGGTGAGAGGAAGACCTTATGAGCCCTTAGTGAATTAAGAGCTGTTATTACTTTTTTATTATTTAAAGGATGATTCCAGGAAGCAGGGGTAGGTATATTGTAAGGAAGAAAAGGATATATGGGAAATCAGTTCCTCGGACTGAGGGATCTCCCAAAGGAAACTCAGATTATATTTGGTATTCACAGATAATAAATATCTAAGGGCAAACTCTGTGTCAAACTGGGGCTCCAAAGCAAACCAGTAAAAAGAGGGTTGTTGTTTTTGGAGTTTGTACATCATTCTCAAAGAGGACCAACGACAAGGAAAAGGAAGTACTCAGGACAAGTGCTCACTTACTTCAGATAATGTCTGATAAATTCTTTTTCTCTCAAAGAGGAGTCCTTAATATGCTGTGATGGACCTCATTACAGGGGACATCACTAGCTATGAGCATTGCTGGCACTGTGCTAATGTTGTTGTAGGAGATATTATCACCCTCAGGCAAAACCCTGGTCCTGAAGGCCCAAGTCTTTTTCCTATTTTTTGACCATTTCAGGACCATGTCTTTGGGAGAGAAACCAATCAAGTTACAAATGAAACTCTCCTTCTGATTAATGTTTATTCTACCCTGGAACTGGACACCAAAGGTACAGGAGGTTTGTCTGGAAACAGAAATAGTTATACTAAATAAATGCCTTCCTGCCATCAGATCAAACTATATAATTAATGTAATGCACCTTGTAAATAGTAAGGTCTTTTGTAAATGTCAGTGTCATCATCGTTTTTATCGTTTTGATCGACCATTGAACAAGGGAATCATTAGTGTGGTCTAGTCTCTCTTAGCCTTTGTATTGATTACTGCCACCTTACCTGCATCAGAAAAAGGTTTGTTGTTGTTTTTAAACAAAAAGGTAGGATACATATTTATGATGTCAAGAACATGGCTCTATCGATTACAGAAATTACTTTTATACACTACTTTTTCTATTTAGAGTGACAAAGGAAAGAATATATGGTTGCACAGAAAGGCCAGGACAGACCCAGCAATGACTTATTGCTGGGAAGGAGGAGGAGAAAGGCGCCTTGTCCTTCCCCGACCAACCCCGTCCTTGTGACTTGCACATAACAGAGGAACATGGTGAGTGGGTCCAAAGCAGGTCCCTCACCTTGGTTTCTCCCTTTCTAATACATGGCTTTCCTTTTTCTGCTAGTTATTTAAATGTGTACTTCCCTGTCATCCAGTAGTTGAGAAATGACTTGGGACAGGTAGACAGAATCTACTTCTGGCTTCTCTGCCCTGTTTGACTACAAAGTTATGTAACAGCCTGTCAGCTCCCATCATAAGCCCAGGGGCTTTCACCCCCTCACTCTGGAGACTGTTAAGGAATAGGATGTGGGCTTGCTGGGGAGTCATTACTTTGCCAAATTGCCCCTCTAGCTTTTCCAAACATTCCAACACAGTGACACTGGAGGCTTGTGATTTCAGTCTGAGTATGAGATCGAATCCAGATCCCTGGGGACCTTCCATTAGTCTCCTCCGCTTCTCCATATCAGTCACCTGCCACTGCTGTAACATTTCAATGGCATAGGCTGCCTAGGACTTGAATAGTTCCCCTCCAGAGGGGCACAGCTACTCCCCTGAAAAGCTTCATAATTTGGGGAAGGGAAGTCCTTGCACTGGCTTTTATCAAGCTCACTTTACATCTCAAGATGCTAGCCTTCTCCCCTACATGCCTCACAGCACTTTCAGACAATCCTTTCACTTTCAGGACAGTCTTGAGACTTTTTTTTCTAGCAATTTAGGGAGTGTGTGGGGTCGGGGTAGGGGAAGAGCAGGAACCCATTTCTAGATAATTTTTCTCTCAGCTCATTGGGGATATTAGAATATTCTATGGATTCAAATAGTTTGCAGAAAACAGTTTCCACCTCTTTCTACTTTCCTCACATCCATTCTTAGGGGTCATTCGTGTCTAGGGCACAAATGTATTGAGGAGGAGGCACTTCACTCCTCTGATGTACCTTTGACCGTATCATTGCTGGCATCTTTGCTGATATCATTGCCTTGTCTGATCATGTCTTCCCCCTGCTCCAAGAGTTCCAGTGGTTCCCTATGATCTCCAAGATCAGATATAAAGCCCTGTGTTTGACATATAAAATTCTTTGTAACTTGACCCATTCTTTCCTTTCTAACCTTTTTACACCTTACTCCTTTCCACATACCCCACGTATACTAGCCAGCTTCCTTGAACATGACATTCTGTCTCCCACTTTTCCACCTTTGCACTTGCTATCCCCCATGCTTGGAATACTCCCCTCTCATCTGCACCTCTTAGTTTCCCTGCCCTCCTTCAAAGCCCGGATTCTGTTGGAGGCCTTTTTCTCTTTTCTCCAATTAATGTTTTCTCTCTGATATTACCTTCTATTTATTCTCTATTTATCTTGTATGTAGATAGTTATTTACATGTTCTTTCCCTCATTATCATGCATGCTGCTTGGGAGCATTTGTGTGTGTGTGTGTGTGTGTGTGTGTATTTCTTTGTATTCCGTTGCTGGGCATAAAGAAAGCACTTACTCAGGCTTTCAACTAGAGAGATAGGTAATAGGGTATTACTTCTCTACTGCTGCTAGTTTTCAACATTTACCTGTTTGGGGGGCCAATTCTTACTCTGTTCACTGGGTTAGAAGGTGGGTTAATAAGCCTCTCCCCAAAAGGCCTACAGTGTTCTTAGTAAATAGTTATTAACCATTTTCCCTTAGCCAGATTGCTCCAGAAGGTAGTAGATGCCCCAGTAAGGAACACATCTGCTCTTTCAGCTTCTCTAACTTCCTCTGTGTCCTCTAATTCCCTTCATCCAATTCTCATCTGACTGGTGGTTTAAAAAATACATTTTAGTTCTTCAATCTTATAATAATTCCCCTCCCCTGCCTTGTTAGGGGTAAATATTTCAAGAGCTCTGCTTCCGTGAACAGAAAAGGAATTGAATCAAACTGTGGTGATGTAACTGCTTCCAACCTCTTTCCATCATGCTGTTGAAGGGGCAGGGACTGAAATGGCTGGTGACTTCTGTCCCATACACAATGCAACCACAGGAGCTCCTTGTTTAGCAAACATATAAGCCATCCTGGGCCATTTCCAGTCATCCTGATGAATATCTGGCCACTGGACCCAGATGACTCAGGAGGAGAAAGTGAGGCTGGTGACTGCCCTCCCTCACTCCAATCAAAGTCAACTGCAAGTCATGTCATCATCTTGATGTCATGGTCCTTTTCGAGAATGAAGGACAAACACAACAAGTCATATTTAACACATAATAATATATCTGGCAATTGTACACAAAGCACACATTCCAATGAAGTCCAGAAGAGAATGTCCTCTTTTTTTTATGGTTAACCACTTCTCCCTTTTCCCCTGAAACTTTATAAGTAATCTTGGTATCTGAATGAAAAAGCCTCAACTCTTTCGCATGACCCTGGAGCTCCAAGGCATTTTTGCCTTGAGTTGTACATCCTGAATTTGTGGGTCAAGTTCACCTTGTCTTCCACAAGATAATCTCTTTTCTCTAGGTTTTCATGCTATTATCTCTCCTAGTTCTCATACCTATCTGATCATTTCTTCTTTGCTGGATCTTCATCCAGGTCATGCTTGTTAACCATACATGTCCCCCAAGGTTCTATCCTGGACCCTTTTCTCCTTTCCCTTTACACTCTGTCACTTGCTCATCTCATCAGCTCTCATATGCAAATGATTTTCACATCTTCTTATCAGGTCCCAACCCCTGTACTGACCTCTAGCCTCCCATCTACAACTGTTTATTGGACATCTTGAATTGGATGTCCCATGGATGTCTTAAACAAATCAAAAACTGAACTCATTATCTTTGACTACAAACCTTCCCCAATTCATTTTCTTATCACTGTGGATGGTACCCTCAGTCACCCAGGCTCACAACCTAGGGGGTCATCCTTAGTTCTTCACTCTCTCTCACCCTCCACTCATATCTAATTGATTTTCAAGGCCTGCCATTTCTACCTTCTCTCCTATGACACTGAAACCACCCTGGTGCACCACTCACCTCCTCATGCCCAAACTATTGCAGTGTCTGACTGGTTGGTCATCTCTCCACATTCCAATCCACTCCTCACTCAGCTGTCAGTGATCTTCCTAAAGACCAGGCCTCGCCATGTTGTCTATTCAATAAACAGTGCCTCCCTTTTACCTGTGGAGCAAAACTGAATCATCTGGTTGGCCTTAAAATCCTTTATAACTTGTCCGCTTCTTACCTTTCTAATCTTAATGCTTTATTATGTTCCATGTGCTCTACAATCCAGTGATACTCTCTTCCTTCCTATTCCTAACATAAGATACTCCATCTTCTGAATCTTGTGAATTTTTACTTGCTGTCTCCCATTCCTGGAATTCTCTCTCTCCCTCTTCTTCTTTGCTTCCTTACTGCCTTCAAGTCTCAGCTAAAGTGCTATCTTCTACAAAGACCTTTTTCCAGTCCTCCACAACCTTACTGCCTTCCCTCTGAGATTATCTCCAATTTATCCTGGTTGTATCTTGTTGGTACACAATTGTGTGTGTGTGTCTGTGTGTGTGTCTGTATGTGTGTGCATCTGTGTGTGTGTCTGTGTGTGTGCATCTGTCTGTGTGTGTGCATGTCTGTGTGTGTGTCTGTGTGTGTGTGTGTGTGTGTGTGTGTGTGTGATGTCCTTCATCAGAATGTAAGTTCCTTGCAGGTAGGAACTGGGTTTTTGTTTGTGTGTTTGTTCATTTTGCCTTTCTTTGTTTTCATCCCCAGAACTTAGCACAATTCCTGACGTATAATAATGCTTATGACTTAGAGTATGGTTATTACCAATCAATCAAAAAGCATTTATTAAAAGTCTGCTATACATCAGGCACTATTCCAGGCAAAGGGATGCAAAGACAAAAATGAAGACAGCTAGGAACCTAGGTTGAATGCTGTTTAGTGCCTTGTACATGGAATCAGAAAGACCTGAGTTCAAATCCCACTTCATACACTTACTAGCTATATGACCCTGGGCATATTGCTTGACCTCTTTCCAATTCAATTTCTTGATCTGTAAAATAAGGATAATAATTACAAATAATTGTACTTATCTCACAAGGCATTTGTGAGGATCAAATGACATAATATATGTAAAAGGAGTTTGCAAACCTTAAAGTGCTACATAAATCTTAGCTATTAAGAAGTGTTGTGGTTTAATGGATAGGGTGCTGGACTTGGAGTCAGGAAGACACAAACATTCAGTTGCTGTGTGACTCTGGGCAAGACACTTAACCTCTCTCATTCTTCGTTGCCCTATCTGTAAAATTAAAGAGTTGGACTTGATGTCCTCTAAGCTGCTTTCAGTTTCTAAATCCATAGTCCTATGAAATAGTGCCTGCCCTCAGGGAGTTTCCATTCTATTGGGGAAACAACAAGTACACGTATAATTCAATACAAAATATTTTCAAAGTAAAGGCAAGGTGATTTCAGAGGACGGCACTAATAGCAGGGATATCAGGAAAGGCCTCGTGTAGGAGGTGCTGCTTGAGCTGAATATGGAAGGAAGCCAGAGATTCTAGGAGGCAGAGGTGAAGAGAGGGAATATATTTTGGGCATGGGGAACAGTCTGTACAAAGACATGGAGACAGGAAGTTGAATCTATGTGCAAGGAATAAGTAGAATTTAGTTGGGCCACAGATTGCAGGAAGGGGAGTCATATTTAATAAGCCAGGAAAGTCAGGCTGCAGCCAAACAAAGGAATTTATTTTATTTCCAAGTCTATGTTTCCCTGTGTTCCCCAGGGGTCTCCGTAGCTAGAGTATTAAGCAAGAAAGGGGCATTCTCTTGAGTTCATCTTTTCTCTCCTTTTTAAAGAGAGGCCTGCCTGAGGCTGGGAGAGGCTTGGCTGAAATTTCTGATCCTTCAGTGAGTGCCAAGAATCACTGGTATCATCCTCAGGGCTCATCTGGATCATCCTCTTGCTCTCTCTTTATGTTTACTGGGTTCCCCTTAGTCTGCTAAGATGACTGCCCATCATCCCTTTCTTCTTGCTCAGAGGGCAGTTTTACTAACTCCCCAGTGGGCGAAAGGTAGTTTTGTGGTTTTGTGGGCCTCCAGACATTTTGAGGGACATTTTATTAGCTTGGCAAGTTGTCCATTCTTTCTATAACTTGGTATGGTATTATTTTCCAATGGTTCATTCTTTTCCAGATTCCTTTTTACCAAGATGCAAGAAGACACCTGGGGGAGAGATAGGAGTTGGCATGTGCTGGGCAAGTGAAACCACTATTACCATCTCAACCCCCAACACCTCTATGATCCCAACGGAGATAGCCCAGGAATCTGAACCTGAGAGCTTGGGAAAGGCAGTGGTCTTCAGACCATCAGCCCTGCTTCCAGCTCAGGCCCCATAACCATCATTGAATGAAATAATTAGGGTGCAGAAAAGTCCCACCTTCCTTGCTACCACTGTTAGTCACCAACCAGCAGGTAAACTGATGATCCCTGGGAATGGCAGCTCTCCCCAGGCCACCAATTCTGCTCCCAAAGTCACCATCCTGGGGACCAGTCTGGCCTGGCTACAACTTCAGTAGGTGCTGCAGTCACAGTTCCTAAAGACCTAGAAAAAAAAAGTTCTCATCATCAGTCCTTGGCACTGTCAAACGGTTCAGCATCAGAAACTGGCATAATTTAATTAACGGAAATGATTTTGCTATAGTGCCCAAAGTACCATGGGACCTTTCCATCTGATTTGCAGCTCTAAACTTTCTACGTGAGTTGTCTCCCCCATCAGAATGTGTGCTTCTTGACAGTAGAGACGTGTCTTACTTTTCTAATTATATCCTTAGTTTTACATATGTAGTAAGTATGTGATAAATTTGTTTTCATTCAAATATTAGTTCATTTACTGTTTCATCCAGGTAGCTAGGTAGCATTACACAGAGCAGTGGACTTGGAGTGAGGAAGACCTGAGTTCAGATCCTACACTTACTGGTTGTATGACCCTACGCAAGTCACTTTAACTATTTGCCTCAGTTTCTTTACCTGTAAGATGGGGATAATAATAGCACCTCTCTCAGAGTTGTTAAGGATCAAATGGAATAATGCATGGAAAGTCCTTTGCAAACCTTGAAGTGCTTTATAAATGCTAGCCATGGTTCATTCATTCATTCAAGATTTACTAGCAGATCTCTATCCCCTTGCCAAAAACCTGGACAACAAACTTGAATATAATGCCATGATTTGTTTCTCTTGTAGTTTTTATGAACTGAGGGCATAGCTAAGCAGTGGGCCCCTTTTAGTCTATCTCTCAACTGAGAGACGTTATGGTTGTGTATTTTCCTATCTTTTCCATGTGCTAAGACTCCAAAGCATACATCAATAGGTAGATGTGGACCTTGCCCATGAATGGGAGACATGGGCTAAAGCCTGAAGCATCATTCTTGGTAGCATTATATCTGTGCTCTAAAATTCCATGTATTTACTCCACTATGTCTTTGCTCAGGCATTACTGTCCCCAGTTTGTACAGGAGGGTATGACTCAAAAGCTCAGGCTTTCAGTCCCCCTGAGGGTGATAGGTACCGCTCCCTTCCCCTACCCAAAAAGAATACTTCCTTAAGTAATTTGCTCTTAAAGGTTCTGCTATGGTCAGAATAGACACTGGCAGGAAGTCCATAGGCAGAAAATGATTTCTCTGACAACAATTTAGCAACTAAATAGAAACATTGCAATTCCTGGCTGGATATGCTTGTGCATACCAGGTGAAATGGTCTGTCAACACTAGGAGATTGCTTATATTTTCCTTATCTCCCTCCAGAGATTAAAAAGTCTAAATACACAAGCTTGCTAATCCTCATGCTCTCCAAGTGTGCAATATGAGTTGGCAACACTCTTTTGAACACATCAAGCCCGAGTCTCACACTTCTATAGATATCGGCTGCCATCTTGGGCCAGTAGAATCTGTTTTGCACCAGCTCCAAGGAGTGTGATAAGATCTAAGAACGAAAATGGGTTTTCTCTTTACCCTAGAGTCCAAAGTTAGCATACAGTGCTTTCATAGCAACAGAGCGGCAGAGCAAAAGACCTTGGCTAGCGCCAATTGTTTCCTATGTGGGATCCGTTACAGGCTAGTATAGTACAGCATTTCAGAACTCCAATTTCTGCCATTCTCACAACACTAGGGTGCCTTTTTATAAACAAAATTGTATTCTCCCAAGACTATACTCACTTCTTGGCTTGTATTGCTTTTATTAAGTCTTCATCATGCAGTTGTCCTGACTGTCAGTCATCCAAGGACAACTGGGAAAAGCAGGATGGGTTCCATACAACAAAACTCATATCCTGTGATGGGACCATATTCAGCTGCAGTCACAGACTCTCAGCTGAAACTCACAGTGTAAAGAGGGAGGCAACCTGCTAGTAACTATGTACAAACAAGCTATAGACAGCACTTCATTGTAGTTAACCATAGAGGAAAGGCACTAACATTAAGAGGGATGAGGAAAGCCTTCATGTAGAAGATGGTGCTTCAGCTGGGACCTGAAAAAAGCCAAAGAAGCCAGGAGGGAGAGATGAGGAGGGAAAGGAGGCTCCTTGACCAAGGTTAAGTAGCAACATTATCCAACTATACATTTAGTGTTCACCATTGAACAGGAAAGACTGGCATGGATGATGATGATGCCCAGTCCCATCAATCATGTGACAGTTATGGTGATATACATGGAAGCAGTGAAGGGAATCTGTGATATTCAAGGAGTGGGACCTCATCAAATGAAGTTTCAGTTGAGAGTTTGTGACTGCCACCAAATACTGTCACAAAGGGCATGGTTGAGGCACAAGATCTGTAGCAAAACGGGCATTATCAAGTTATGATTGGATGAATCATGCTGTTTGCACAACTTGGGAAAACGCCAACTTGAGTCTCATGGGACAACTTGACATCAGCGTTTCATAGAATATGCTTAACCTTCCTCTCATGCAACAGAAGAACAATGAAAGCTACATGAGTAAGTGTTGGGGGTATAAGCTTAGTTTTCATGTGAACAGTCTCGGGCAGGTAAAAGTGAGGACTTCTAAACCTCAGAGTTCTCACGAGACCCCCCAGGGAAAACCTGGGGATTGAGGCGTGAAACACGGGCTATCTCGTGCATTTCCACCTCTTCTCAGTGGAAACTTGCTGGGGAGAGCATTCCACCCTTGAGATTGTTCCGTGGTCTGAGCACACCTGTTGCTAATTAGCGCGGGGCTGAGAGCATGCACGGTATTCACGTGCAAACTATGTGGCTGGGAGAGCTTAAGTAGGGACAGGAAAGCCTGAAGGCCCTCTTCTGGCTGCGGGGCCCTTAGAGGGAAGAGGATCCCTCTCCTCTTCTGCTCCCATCCTCTTGCTGTATGATCCTTGCCCCTTGGGAGGAGGAGGATTCCTTTCTCCTGGGAAAGAACTCACCCTGCATATGGATACGTAAGTAAGACTCTGAATAAAGCCTAACCCTTGTTTGACTCTGGAAAGTCTCTTCTCTCAATTCGTTTATCTGGCTGATCACTGAAGACCTGCAAAAGGTAAGAAGACCCTGGTAACCCTCGGCCTCTAGGCCGAACAAGTAAGGAATTGAAACTTACACTGAGGGTGAATAATGGATACACACTAACTTGATTAAGCCTTGACAACATAGAGGAGATTATCAATTTATAATTTCAAAAAATAAAAAGAAGGAAGGAAAAAAGGAAGGAAGGAAGGGAGGGAAGGAGGGAGGAAGGAAAGAAGGAAGGAAGGAAGAAAAGAAAGAAAGGAGGAAGAGAAGGAAAAAAGGAGGAAAGGAAGGAAGATATATGTTGTTGTAGATGATGGGGGAGGTGGGTTAGAAAGGAATTAATACTGAATCTATTGGGAAGGTGAATTGTGGACTATGGAATACTCAGTATTCACAGCAGGAAAGAGGACCTCATTCAGCCTAGCACCTGAATCTGGGAGTCTCTCTGATTGGAGGGGGTGCAGAGTGGACAGTGGAGAGCTCCTCCATTTAAGGGCAGCCATCTCATCAGCCAGCCATCATCTGGACTTTCTCCCTCTCCCTCTGTTTCTCCTCCCTCCCCCTTTTTATGTTGTCTTCTATTAGATTGTGAGCTCCTTGAGGGCAGGGACTGTCTTTTTTGCCTTTCTTTGTAACTCCAGTGCTTAGCACAGTACTTGACCCATAGTAGATACTTAATAAATGTTTTTTGACTGACTCTATGCATACTCGAAAAGACTTTCTCTGATCCCACCTAGGAGAGCAATCTCTGAAGGGATGCTTTGTGGCAAAACAAGACTTAGTCAAACCCCAAGATCTAGCAGTGTCACAGACCCTGATGGGGACAGCCCAGGATCCTGAACCCAAGAGCTTTGGGAATAACAGTGATCCCTACACCACCAGACCTCCTTTGAACCCAACCTTCAAAGAAATTTTGAAGGGAAAATCCTGGTGGAGGGGGGAGTACCTTCCTCATTATCACTAGCAACAACTATTGATCACCTGTCCCCGATAAGCAGGAATCCTAGAAGTAGCAGACATACCACCATTCCTGCTTCCAGCCCAGCATTCATGGCCACCATCCTGTGAAAAAGGAGACAGCCATCCTCATCAACTGCCAGCCAACTGCTATACACAAGGCAGTTGAGCCAATCTAGCAGGAGTATCAAGGCAATTTGAGAGAGAGATGGGAGGCAGCATGTGCCAGGGAAGTCCAGTCACTATCACTACCCTGACCACTATCTCCCCTCAGACCATGATGGAGACAGCTTAGGACCTGGAGAATGCTTCCAGCCCAGTGCCCACAACCTCCACAGAGATGCAGCTTGGCATAAGAGTACAGGAGTGCGAGCCAAAGCTACTGAAGACTCAGAAAAGAAAGTTCTTGCCACCAAAGTCCTTGGCACCATAAAATGGCCCAGAATGAGAGATTGGCATGAGTTTATTACTGGAAATGGTATTAAAGAGGAGTCATCAATGTCTGCTTTGTCACTTCCCCTTGAGGACCATGAGACTTTTCTATCGGACTTAAAACTGAAACTTTCGATATGTGTTGTTCCCCCTCCCCATTAGAGTTCCTTGAAAGCAGGAAAGTCTTCCTTTTACAAATTGTATCACCAGTGCTTAGCACAGTACTTTGTACACAGTAAATGCTTAATAAATGTTTCATTTATAGGTGATAGTGAAGTGAAAAATCAGAGAACTGAATGCTACCAGCTACAGAAGTCTCTTCTCTAGCAGTGATTAAAACTACTGAGTGGTTCATCTCTAACCAAATGGAACAGTAATATGCCACAGCTTCTCTATCTTAGCAACTCAAGAAGAGAAAGAGTGACCACTGGGTAGGATCAAGGAGGACTGCCCATCATTCTTATCTCCTTTCCCTCTCACTCCCCATGGAGGAATGAAGGAGGTCCAGAATACCCTCCTGTTTCCTCGCTGCTTTTCCCAATAACATTCCCATTTTTCAAAGCCCAGTTTAAACTTTATCTCCTCTAGGAGAGCTAGACGGTACATTGGACAGAGTGCCAGGCCTGCAGTCAGAAGGATCTGGGTTTAAATCCAGCCTCAGACGTTTACCAACTATCTGATCTTGGAAACATCACTTAACTCTGTTTGCCTCACTTTCCTCATCTGTCAAATGGGCTGGAGAAGGAAATGGCAAAGCCCTCCAGGACCTTTGCTGTGAAGACTCCAGATGGGTTTATAAAGAGTCAGACTTAGTAATCAAGTAAGCAACAACTACAACAAAGGAGAGCTGTCCTGATCCCCACGGAAATCTCTCCAATCTTCTTCCATCCCAGCTCCTACAACTTTGCCCCTCATAGAGCAAGGAGGGTTAGAGATACTACAAGATACAATGGAAATAACACTGAACTTGGAAGCAGAGGGCCAGGATTCAAATCATCACAGCCCTGCTGTTCTGCCTGAGTGACCTTTGACAAGTTATCTCCCTTCTTTGGGTCTTTACGTCCTCATTCATAAAATCAGGAGGGTTGGAGTGGCTGATGTCTAAGGTTTCTCCCAACTCTATTTCTTGTAAATGTGTTTTACCAGGACCTTAGGCTACGATGACCTTTGTGTTGGTGCCAGTCTTACCCCCTCCTTTCCCTGCCCCTCCCCCCGAGCCCAGACAAGAACTACAGCTTTATTTAGTGGGTCTTGGTGTTCTGCGCCACTCTCAACATCTGGAACATAATCACCCCACAGCTGGATGAGAGAGAGAAGCAGTTTGATTGTCAAGATTCATTCTTTACCCTCAGCTGGTTCAGAAAAACCTTGAGTTCCCATGTGCCACCTACCATGGCAGAAACCGCTCTCCATACAGACACCTCCCCGGGGTTCACTTTGGAGGTAGGAAGCATAAGACCCCCAGGCAGAGCTTCTGAGGGTACTCTGGGGCTGGTACAGAGTGCCCTGACTGAGCTCTCTGACTATTCCAGTCAAGGGTGCTTTCCCCAGGGGGAAGTTTGGTCCCCACTGGTCACACTCATCTTCTGTATTTTTTTGTGAGAAGAGGAACTAAACCAGTCTGTGTGAACAGCTTCCCCCTGGGGGTGGCAAGCATTTGAGAGTCCTTCCTGATCATCTACACAGCCCTAGCCATGAGACTGGTGGACAGAAAACCCCATAACACTACGGAGTCTTGTCTTCCTAAGGAAGGAATCTTAGGGACCATCAAACCCCACCCCTTCATTTTGCAAATAAGGAAAATGAGGCACAAAGCAGTTAAGAGACTTGCCAAGAGGCACAGAGCCAGTGAGTATCTGAAATGGATTCAGACCTAGGCTTTCCTACCTGTAGCTTTAGCACTCTCTCCACTATAGACCACAATGACTCTTACTAGCTATCATTTACACAATATTTTAAAATTTTGAAATTCACTTTATATGAGTTATCTCATTTGATCTTCATGACAACTCCATTAGATAGGTGCTATCGTTATCCCCATTTTATAGAAGAGAAAACTGAGGCTGAGAGAACCTAAGTAACTTGCTGGAATCATAGAACTAATAAACGTCGGAGGTGGGATTTAAACCAAAGTCGTCCTGACTCCAAATCCAGTGCCTTATCCATAACACCCTGCTCCCTGTTTAACAAGTATTCATTGGTCACGTACTTGGATAATGAGAAATCTAAATCAATTTGCTTCAATTCATTTCAACAAATATTGAATACAGTCAGTCCTCAACATATCTCTTTAATAAATCTTCTTTGGGCATATTCATCTTTCTGCATGCATTTCTTGCTACCTTCTTCTGTTGTTTAACTTTCATTACTTCTGGCATTCATGTGATTTTATTAGTAACCTCATTCTCACTTTCCTGCGTCTATGGACAGGTGAGAAAAAAATGAAAGGCTTGAGCAGAACAAGTCTACAGAGCAGCAAGTATCCTAGGAGCTCCACTGGTCTGGCTCACCCTACCACTGGAAAGAACTCTCCATGCATTCATTGCATATTTTCATCATTTGTCTTTAAAACTCAGGTTTTGTATTTCAGTTATAGCCATAAAGCACAGCCCAAGTCCTTTGGGCTCTAAGCCTAAGCGTGCAAAGTCAGTGATACAGTTTAGTGAGAAAATAAAGGTGTTAAATAAACCTCGTGTTGGAATGTCTGCAGCTGCTGTCAGCCTGGAGTTTGGTGTTAATGAATTGACAATTCGTTATATCCACAAAAAGGAGGAAAGTATTTGTAAAAGTGTTCATGAATCCTCTCCAGAAAGTGCTAAAGTAATCTCTCAAGTACTCAATGAGGGAATGAAAATAATGAAAGAGTGGCTAAGTTTGTGGATCAATGAGGTGGAGGTTACCCCCATTCTTTAGCCAGTGCTAGTAGGGCAGAGTAAGATTTAGCCCCAGTCCCAAACCCACCCTGCCATGCCTTCCCGACTGAGCTGCCTGGTGGGAGTTCTGAGCCAGAAGCATGTGCTTTTTATCCGGGAAGAATTCAACCACTAAACTGAAAGTACCTCAAGGTTCTTCTGACACCACTATTCCTGCCCTTCCCCATCCTGACCATGTTGTCTTTCCTCTCCCTGTATTTTATGGGATATTTCATGGTTACTGTGTTAGGAAAAGTGCATATGCCTAGAATGAATATTCTGTGATAAAAAATTGTATGCAGAAAAGTATATTTTGAACAATCTCTAGCAAAAGATTACAGTTTTTGGTGGTCATAGGAACCTAACCTTCTATTTCCCATAGGTTCAATATATCAGTTTTTGGGTTTGTTTTTTTTACTTTTGTGCCATTTTCTAGGCACTTTATCCCAGCAAGAGTTGAGAGATAACTATATATAACCACCATGGGCAAGGTGAGCTCTTTGTAAAACACAGTAGCTCTTCACATAGCTGCAGGGACAAGGCTCACAGGAAACCAGCAGGAAAGGACACAATACTTGATTAAATGACATCATGAGTGGTCCAGACAGAGTGCAGGGGAGGGAGAGCTTAGGGCTGGCTGGAGAAGTCAAGTAAGACTTCCTGGAGTTGGTGTGCCAGGGCCAACACAACTTTGACTTGTCATGCTTTTCATAGTGTTTGAACTCTGTAGCTGTATGCCAGTCTATTATAAGGATATAATTTTGGTTCACAGAGTTTGGTAACTACAAATATGATCCTTCTTCCCTCAGAGGAATATAAATTAATTAATATTTCTTGCTAGATATGAATATGTATATTTATGCATAGTTATGTTTATAAGATCATAAAGCATAGGTCTGGAAGTAAAGGGAGCAGATAAAGTCCTGTTCCACCAATCAGCATCCTGGAACTCCAGAAAAGGAGGGAATGCCTCCAACGCTGAGAGGGAATGTTTTCTGCACAAAAAGGGGAAGCTGAGAAACCATCTTTTGAGCAATTATACCACTGCAGTCCAAAGATGACCCACCATCTTCTCAAATGTATTCAAGTTTGGAAGCCTACAGCATCTTACTCCCATTTCCAGATAACTATAAAGAATCATCTTTAATAAACCTTCTTTGGACACATTCATCTTTGTACATGCATTTCTTATTCCCTTCTTCTGGTGTGAACACAGGGTTACTACATTATCACTCTCTTGAAGAGGCATTTGCTGCCAAATGAAGGAATTAAAGCAGGCAGGAGAAACAGATCAAGTCTTCTCAATTTCAAATTCTTTTTACTCAAGGAGCCTCCATTCCAATTGTTGCAGTGGCAAGTCCAATTCAGGAGTTAGCTTGTGCTAGGGCCTGAAAGATGAGCAGATTTTAAGAGGTGGTGGGGAGAAGTGTGTAGAGAAATGTAGGGAAATCAAGGTAGACAAAGGGATAAGGAATGAGTCTGGTACTGGTTTATTGTGTAGTAGGGGAGGGATGTGTGACAACTCCAGAATCCAGCTATGTATGGAGAGGATCTCATTTCTTTTTACCCTTCTGTCTTCTCTGTCCTGCCCTGTTGCCAGACCAATACCTCTCACATCTCTCCCCTAGACCAGAGCTATCAAACTCAGTAGAAATGGAAGCCACTAACTAAACCTTACATAAAGATCCTTGTGGGACACCTATTGACTTAGAAAACCAAATATTACCACTATCTATGTTATGTTATGTTTTCAGGTGCTTTGTTAAATATTCCCTAATTACATTTTATGGGGAACTAGGTTTTGCAGTGGATAGAGTGCTAGATTTGGAGTCAGGAAAGCAAGTCATTCAACCCTGTTTGCCTCAGTTTCCTCATCTGTTAAATGAGCAAGAGAAGGAAATGACAAATCATTCCAATATCTTTGCCAAGAAAACCCCAAAAAGGGGTCATGAAGAATCAGACATGACTGAAAAAGGCTGAACAACAACAACAATTACAATTTAATCTGTTTGGGAACATACCCAGGAGTTTATTGGTCTGCTGTTTGGCACTTCTGACCTGGACCACTACAACAGCTCCATAACTGATCTCTCTGTCTTTAGTCTTTCTGTCTCTAATTTATTCTTTAAATCTATGAGTTATTTCCTTTAGCTACAATATAAATGGACAGATATTATATAAGGACAAAGAATGCCAGAGATGAAAGAGACAGCATCTGTTGTCTGATTTGGACTCATCAGCTTACCTATCAGGAAATTGAGGCCCAGAGGGGAAACGTGACTAGCCTAAGATCATACAGTGAATTAATAGCAGAACTGAGACTTGAACCCAGATCTCCTGATTACCCATTCCCAGGATATTACTCAGATCCTTTCTTAAAGAAGATTTTTTCAGGGATAAGAAACACAAAGACAGTTGTCTCTCTGATTTGGTGGGGAAAAATGAAAAAAGGGAAATATCTGACCTTAGAATTGAGGGCATAATAATGGAAAAACAAAGAAAGGAACCGCACATTCCTACTTTGTTTTGCTTTTCTCTACCATGTAAAATGACTCTCCAACTGAAAAGGATTGAACCAAAATTATTAAGAGGGAACTGAAATCCAAGCGATGTGAGGAGTTAGAGGACAAGAGAACAACAGACTTCTCGTAATAAATATAAGCCCCTTGGTCAGGATGAACTTTATCCCAGGAGACTGAAAGAACTCCCAGATGTTATTACTGAGTTTCTTGGTCTTAGAATAACTGTGCCAAATGGAAGAGATGCCATATGATTGGAGACAGGCAAATGCTTTTCTGAGACTGAATTAATGGTCTTGGGTAGCCTTGTGCCCTCCCAGGAACTCATCTCCAGAAATGGGAGCTGCTAGCAAGCTCAGCTATGAGCTTTGCAAGTTGCACTATTCAGACTCTAACTTTATATTCTCACCACTGTTTACTCCACAGGAGTATATGTTGTATCTTGGGTATTAGAACCACTAAGTCACACACCTTGGCCAAGAGAAATATTACACAGTACTCCTACCCACCACGATGGCAATATAGGTGAAAGAGAACCAAGTCAAATGTTTAAGTACTGTCTTCACAGATGTGCCTTCCAGCCCTTTCTGTTCCCTACTGATACTTAATCTATGTTCTCATGCCAATAACAGACAGCTCCCATAGCTATGGGCACTCCTACTATACTTGAGCACTTTTAACACCAAAGACTGGTCTTACATCTTTCTTCATATACCAACAACCTGCCCATGTTCTAGCTTCCCTAAACATGCTTCAATACTTCAATGTATCTATGATTTCACTGATCTGGTTACTTATTCCAAGGGTATAGATAATAATGAGAATGATAATAATATTATCTAGAATTTTTATAGTGCTTTATAGTTTGCAATAGACTTTATGTATGTCATCTCATTGAAACCTCAGCACAACCTTATGAGTTGTGTGCTATTATTTTACAGATGAGACTGAGCAACTATGACTTGCCCATGGCCTCATGGTGGTTGGTCTTCATTTTTGAAGAGGACCAAAATGCCATTACTATGTTGGGGTCAACGTACAGTGTGTCCGATTGTGGCCGATCAGACCAATAGGAGCTTAAGGGGCTCTGCCATCGTTCAGGCGCAAATAGTTCATATATGAGCCCATGGCCACCTAGTTCCTAGGTGTCTGAAATAAAGTTTAAACTCCAGGTCTATTCTGATTCTAAGCATGTTACCCTACCCACAGCACCAGCTAGCTGCCTCTAGATAATAATTCTTTAACGCCCTTTTATTCAGTGCAATTCATGTCTTCCAAAAATCTTTCACAGAAAATATATGTCATATGCTGGAGTCTCTCCTCTAGATTCTTTTATACATGGTGCACATCCGTGCAGTTCTCAGTCTCCCTACTCGGTATATTTCCCTCTTATTATGTGGGAAACACACTGCCTTTTCCAATCATCTATTTTCTGAATGATCTGTCATGTCATTTCTTGCCTTCAAAACATCATTGGAAATATGCTACCACTTACTCATACCCATGTGTCTCTTTTCATTGTTCTTTTGAATTTTTAGAGATTATGGCATTTCTTGCTTCACAGACATAGAATTAGCAGGAAAATATTGGTGTTTATAAAAATGATTTTTTACATCAAGGATCAGTCTGGGATCACTGGAAGCTCTGTGTCATTTCCCAAGTGCAAACCAGTCTGCTTTTCCTCCTGTTCAGATCTGAGCCCAGACCAACTTCCATCTGCTGTGCTGATCTGACATATATATATATATATATATATATATATATATATATATATATATATATATATATATATATATATATATGTATGTATATATGTATATATGTATATATATATTGTGTGTATGTGTGTGTGTATGTTTATGTATATGTATATATATGTGTGTGTATATATATATATATATATATATATATATATATATATATATATATATATATATATATATATATATATATATATATATATATATATATACATTCATGGAACTGCTCAATGGGCTGTCCATCCAAATTAGTGTGATAACCTGGGCAATAGGTATTCTTCATCCACTTGGCTTTTCCTTTAAGAAGTGTTAGTCTTAATTCTTTTGAATGGTCATGGATTTCATTGATGAGACTCTGTGGGGCTTGATGCAACAGTGAACATAATGTTATTTGAAAACATAAACATCTGGGGGGTAGAACCAAGATGAGAAGTAAAAGCACTGACTTTCCTGAGCTCTCCCCCAAAGACCTCCAAATACCTGTAAAAAATGACTCTAAAGAAATTCTAGAACTACAGAACCCACAGAATGACAGAGTGAAACAAATCCCCAGTCGAAGACAACCTGGAAAATCAACAGAAAATGTCTTTCACACTGTGCAAGGAGAGAAGCACAGTCTGGCATGGACCACACCAGCACAGACTGGCTGGAGGAGGTCTCAGGGGACTAAATCATTGGAAGATGTGGCAGTTTCCAGATTTCTCAACCCACAGACACCAAAAAGATCTGTGGGAAAACTATGTGGGACCTGGGTGAAAGAGGAGTGCAGCTTCTGGCCAGGTCTGGCCCCAGTACCAGGGTGGTGGAGGTGGTGGAGGAGGTGGTGGCAGCAGCAGCATTGGCAGAGGCTGCCTCCAGAGCTCTGGGCCCACAAACAATGGGAGATTGAATGGTTGATAGAAAATCCTGAAGCCTGTGACAGTACACCCACCTCTACCCCTATCCTTGCCCCCACTGGAAGCAGAGTCCTACCTTGATAAAGAGTTAGAAAGTCAAGTGTTTGTCTGGGAAGATTAGTTAATATTGTAGAAGAACTCAGACTATAGAATCTTACTTTGGAGACAAGGAAGATTAGGGCATACAACCAGAGGAGGACAGCAGAATCAAAGCTCCTACACCAAAGGCCTCCAAGAGGAATATGAATTGGTTGCAGGCTATGGAGGAGCTCAAAAAGGATTTTGAAAATCAAATAAGAAAAGTAGAGGAAAAATTGGGAAGAGAAATGAGAGTAATGCAAAAAAATCATGAAATTGTTTGCTAAAGGAGACCCCCTCCAAAATACTGAAGAATGTAACACCTTAAAAACAGACTAACCCAAATGCAAAAGAAGTCCAAAAAGTCAATGAGGAGAAGAATACCTTAAAAAAGCAGAATTGGCCAAATGGAAAAGGAGGTCCAAAAGCTCACTGAAGAAAATAATTATTTAAAAATTAGAATAGAGCAAATAGAAGTTAATGATTTTATGAGAAATCAAGAAATTATAAAACAGAACCAAAAGAATGAAAAAATAGAAGACAATGTGAAATATCTCATTTGAAAAACCACTGACCTGGAAAATAGATCCAGGAGAGTAATTTAAAAATTATTGGGCAACTGAAAGCCATGATCAAAAAAAGAAATTCTTTCAAGAAATTATCAAGGAAAACTGCCCTGATATTCTAGAACCAGAGGGTAAATAGAAATTGAAAGAGTCCACTAATCACCTCTGGAAAGAGATCCTAAAAGGAAAACTCCTAGGAATATTGTCTCCAAATTCCAAGGTTCCCAGGTCAAGGAGAAAATATTACAAGCAGCCAGAAAGAAACAACTCAAGTACCGTGGAAATACAATCAGGATAACATAAGATCTAGCAGCTTGTACGTTAAGGGATTTAAGGGTTTGGAATATGATATTCTGGAGGTCAGAGGAGCTAGGATTAAAACCAAGAATCATCTACCCAGCAAAATTTAGTATAATCCTTCTGGGGAAAAAATGGACATTCAATTAAATAGAGAATTTTCAAGCATTCTTGATGAAAAGACCAGAGTTGAATAGAAAATTTGACTTTCAAATACAAGAATCAAGAGAAGCATGGAAAGGTAAACAGGAAAGAGAAATCATAAGAGACTTATTAAAGTTAAACTGTTTACATTCCTACATGGAAAGATGTCATTTATAATTCATGAGACCTTTCCCACTATTAGGGTAGTTGGAGGAAATAGATAGATAGATAGATAGATAGATAGATACATACATACATACATACATACATACATACATACAAACATACATATATAGAAACTTGGATGGATGGATGGATGGATGGATGGATGGATGGCACAGGTTGAGTTGAATATGAAGAGATATCTAAAAAATAAAATTAAGGGATAAGAGAGAATATATTAGGAGAAGGAGAAAGGGAGAGATAAAATGTGATAAATTATCTCACATAAAAGAGTTAAGAAAAAGGTTTCACAATGGAGGGGAAGAGGGGGGAGGTGAGAAGGAATGAATGAACCTTACTATCACTGGATTTGGCTTAAGGAGAGAATAACATATGCATTCAATTGGGTATCTTACCCTACAGGAAAGTCGGGGGGAAATAACTTAGTGGGAGGAGACAGAAGGGAGGGCAGATTGGGAGAGGGGGTAGTCAGAAGTAAAAACTTCAGAGAAGGGAAAGGGTCAAAGGAGAAAATAGAATAATTGGGGGGCAGGGATAGGATGGAGGGAAGTATAGTTAGTCTTTCACAACATTACCATTATGGAAGTATTTTGCATAGCTATACATGTATAACCTATATTGAATTGCTTGTCTTCTCAATGAGGGTGGATGGAGAGAGAAAAAGGGAGAGAATTTGGAACTCAAAGTTTTAAAAACAAATGTTAAAAAATTGCTTTTACATGCAACTGAGAAATAAGATATACAGGCAATGGGGTATAGAAATCTATCTTGCACTTCAAGAAAGTAAACGGGAGAGGGATAAGAGGTGGGGATGATAAAAGGGAGGGCAGACTGGGGGAAGGGGTAATCAGAATGCATGCCATCTTAGGGGAGGGGAAAGATGGGGAGAAAATTTGGAACTCAAAATCTCATGGAAACGAATGTTGAAAACTAAATGAATAAATTTAAATTTTAAAACATCTGGACATCTCACCATGTTATTTTATTTGCATTCTACACCTGCTAACATTGTTATCTAAAGGCTCACTGGAAATTCATAAGGAGAGGATTGATGAAATGTTATGATAACTAGCTATACTAACAATATTAATTGACTGTCTTTCTCTCCAACTCAAATCCTGCCCTCAAACTTGGGGACTTCAGCATATACAATGAAGTCCCCTAAAATATCCTGATGTCCCAGTTCATCTGTCTCTTAAATTCCTATGATCTACTGTTTCATTCTACTTAGCCAACCCCATGGACTATCATACTTTAAATCTTACCATCATTCATAACCTCCATGGTTCCAAATTCTGAAATTTCCCTCTCTGATAATAATCACCATACTTCATTTCCTCCTATATTCCTGTACTCTTATTCCTTGCCTTCCTTGAAACCTCCGGAACATATATCCCTTCCCTCGTTATTTTCCTTAGTCCATAATCCTTGCTCAGACCTTACTCTCTCCTCTTCACAGTCTTGACCCTATGACCCTTTACTGAAGCTTATACCTTACCAGTCTTCAAATTTGGATCATCCCACCAATTACCTTCTCTGCTTGTACTCCAAGGCTACTCAATGCCACTGGATAAAGTCATATCAACAGGGTCTACTACAAATTCATGCTCTATAATCACCGTGGCTATATGGCAAAATGTTTATTCTTCCTTGTTTGACTCCATTTCATTGTTTCAGCTTCCATTCGCAAACTTCTCTTCCCTCAATGCAAATTAAAGCAACTTTGAGGTATCACCTCACATCCAGAGGATTGACAAAGATAAAAGAGAGGAAAATGAAGAATGCTGGAGGAGCTACAGGAAAATGGTACACTGACATACTGTTGGTGGACTTGTAAATTGGTTCAAAAGTTCTGGAAATATGTCCTAAAGGTGATTAAATTGGGCATACTTTTTGAGTCAGTATTGGTACAACTAGGTCTATACCCCAAAGATATCAAAGGAAAAGGACTCCCATATACAGTCCACTCCTTTACACTAGAAAAAAACTGGAAATTAAATGAGAGCCCATCAATTAGGGGAAAGCTAAATAAATTATGGTATATAAAATAGTGGGGATATTATCGTATCTTAAGAAATAACAAAAAGGACAATTTCAGAGGAAACCAGGAAGATGTCTATGAACTGATGCAGAGGGAAGTGAGCAGAACTAGGAGACCAATGCATACAACAACATTAACATTATAAAGAAAAACAAAACCATAAAAAACTTTAGAACTTTGATTAATGCAATGAAAAACCATGATTAGAAGATTGAAGATGAAGCACTCTATTGACTTTCTATCAAAGAGGTGATGCAGAATAAGAAATAAATTTCTGGACATGGTCAATGTGAAGATTTGCTTGTTATGAGAATTTTCCTTCTTTTTTCTTGTCCAACTAAGAAGGGAAAAGTGAGAGAAAACAAATATTAATTAATTGGGGAAAATTATACAATTAAATTTTAAAAAACCTTCTGTTTTCAAGTCCCCCAAACTTCCCCAACACTTTTCTCTTAACAGATGTTTTTGCCTCCTACTTCAGTGAGAAAATAGAGATTATCTGGTATGAACTAGCCCCAGAAACTCGTAAAGAAATATCTACCAAGACTTTTTGAAGTAAACTTGGGATTAGAGGGTTCTCTTTTCTTCACATTCTTTTTCTAAATGCATTTTACTGATTTTTTTTACATTGCTAAAATATGTCCAGTATTCCTCTTCCTCCCTCTTCCAGTGTGCTATCTTCACAAATAATACTTTTAAAAAAGAGCAAAATTAATCAATACATCTAAAAAGTCTAAAAATATATGCAAGTCTCACCCCAGTGAACTTCCTACCTCTGCAAAGGAGTGTGGGTACGTGTATGCCTTTTTTTCTCTTGGGGGGGGGGGCGGTTATTTTTGCAGCATTTGCTTTTGACTGTTTCATGGTTATTGTTCTTTCTATTGCCATTGTCATTATCATTTTTATGTTGTTTTCCTGGCTCTGTTTCCTTCATTCTTCAGTAGTTCATGCAAATCTTGTAAATCTTTCCATACTTCTCTGTATTCATCATATTTATCATTTCTTTTTTCTTTATTTATTTTTAGTTTTCAATGTTCATTTCCACAAGATTTTGAATTCCAAATTTTCTCCCTATCTCTCCCCTCCCCCACCCCAAAACGTCTTGCCTTCTGATTACCCCTTCCCCAGTCTGCTTGCCTCCTATCACACCCCACTCTTCCCTTATCCCCATCTTCTCTCTTTTCTTGTAGGGCAAGATAGATTTCTGTACCCCATTACATGTATTTCTTATTTCCCAGTTGCATGCAAAAACAATTCTCAGCATTCATTCCTTAAACTTTGAGTTCCAACTTCTCTTCCTTCCTCCCTCCCCATCCATTCCCACTGAGAAGACAAGCAATTCAATATAGGCTATACATACATACACACATACATATGTGTGTGTGTATGTGTGTGTGTGTGTGTGTGTGTGTGTGTGTGTAGTTTTGCTAAAGACTTCCATAATAGTCATGTTGTAAAAGACTAATTATATTTCCCTCCATTCTATCCTGTCCCCTATTTATTCTATTCTCTCTTTAGACCTTGTCCCTCCCCTTAAGTAATTACTCCCTCCTCCCATTTGCCCTCCCTCCTATCATCCCCCCTTCTCCCCTTCTCCCCTGCTTTCCTGTAATGCAAGATAGATTTTCATATCAAATTGAGTATCACGTTATTCACTCCTTAAGCCAAATGTGATGAAAGTAAGCTTCACTTTTTCTCTCTTACCTCCCCCTTTTTCCCCTTCACTGAAAAAACTTTTTCTTGCCTCTTTTATAAGAGATAATTTGCCCCATTCTGTTTCTCCCTTTCTCCTCCCAATATGTTCCTCTCTCACACCTTAATTTTATTTTTTTAGATATCATCCCTTCCTGTTCAACTCACCCTGTACCCTCTGTCTCTCTCTATATACACATGTATGTATATGTGTATATATATATATATATATATACATATACATATATGTACATATGCATGTATAATCCCTACAACTGCCCAAATACTGAGAAAAGTTTCAAGAGTTACAAATATTTTCTTTCCATGTAGGAATGTAAACAGTTCAACTTTAGTAAGTCCCTTATGACTTCTCTTTGCTGTTTACCTTTTCATGCTTCTCTTGATTCTTGTGTTTGAAAGTCAGATTTTCTATTCATCTCTGGTCTTTTTATCAAGAATGCTTGGAAGTCCTCTATATCATTGAATGACCATTTTTTCCTCTGAAGTGTTATACTCAGTTTTGCTGGGTAGGTGATTCTTGGTTTGAATCCTAGTTCCTTTGACCTCTGGAATGTCACATTCTAAGCCCTTCAATCCCTTAATGTAGAAGCTGTTATATCTTATGTTATTCTGATTGCATTTCCACAATACTCAAATTGTTTCTTTCTAGCTGCTTGCAACATTTTCTCCTTGATCTGGGAACTCTGGAATTTGACTACAATATTCATAGGAGTTTTTCTTTTGGTATCTCTTTCAGGAGGTGATCAGTGGATTCTTTCAATATTTATTTTGCTCTCTAGTTCTAGAATATCAGGGCAATTTTCCTTGATACTTTCATGAAAGATGATGTCTAGGTTCTTTTTTTGATTATGGCTTTCAGGTAGTCCCATAATTTTTAAATTGTGTCTCCTGGATCTATTTTCCAGGTCAATTGTTTTTCCAATGAGATATTTCACATTATCTTCTATTTTTTTTCATTCTTTTGGTTTTGTTTTGTGATTTCTTGGTTTCTCATAAAGTCATTAGCTTCTATGTGCTCCATTCTAATTTTTAAAGAACTATTTTTTTCAGTGAGCTTTTGAACCTCCTTTTCCATTTGGCTAATTCTGCCTTTTAAAGCATTCTTCTCTTTAAAGCATTCTTCTCCTCATTGGATTTTTGGACCTCTTTTGCCAATCAAGTTAGCCTATTCTTAAAGGTGTTATTTTCTTCAACATTTTTTTGGGTCTCCTTTAGCAAACTGTTGACTCATTTTTCATGATTTTCTTGCATTGCTCTTATTTCTCTTCCCAATTTTTCCTCCTCCTCTCTTACTTGATTTTCAAAATCTTTTTTGAGCTCTTCCATGGCCAGAGATCATTGCATATTTATTTTGGAGGTTTTGGATGCAGAAGCCTTGACTTTCGGGTCTTTCTCTGATGGTATGCATTGTTCTTCCTCATCTGACAGGAAAGAAGAAAATACCTGTTAACCAAGAAAGTAGCCTTCTACAGTCTTTTTTCCCCCTTTTTTGGGCATTTTCCCAGCCAGTTATTTGACTTTTGAGTCCTTTGTCAAGAGGAGGGTATACTCGGGGGACCTGTAAATTCTCAGTTCCTCCAAAGTGGCACAATCAAGGGAGAGGAATTTACTCCTCTTCTGGTCTGTGCTCTGGTCTGGAAGCTACCAAAACTTTTCTGCCCAGGATCTGCAAGTAGAATTCCCTTTCCAGAACCCCTACCAACTCCACCCTGCCAGCACTCTTCCTCACCTCAGGACTGCCACTCACGGCTGAGACTCAGATAAACAGCTCAATTCCCCCAGAGTCTTTAGGCAGAGGTATCCAAAAATGGACACTGCTGCTCCTGCTGCTGCCACCACCACCTGGGGCCATGACTAGGGAAGGACCCTGCTCCTTTCTATCCAGGTGCAAATGCTTTCTCCCTGACCTTTGAAGCTGTCTTTGGCATTTGTGGGTTGAGAGATCTGGAAACCACAGCAGGTGCTCCTGGGGATCCTGCCCCCGAGGCCTGCTCCTGTCCTGTTCCTACTGGTGCACCACAGCAAAAACTGGGCTGGGTTCCATGGGCTATCCTCCACTCAGTGCCCCATGCAATAGACCTTTCTTGTCAGCCTTCCAGGCTACTTAGGCTGGAAATCTCTTTCCCTCTGTCATATTGTGGCTTCTGCTGCTCTAGAGTTTGTTTAGAATCATTTCTTGCAGGTATTTTATGGGCTATGAGGGAAGAACTAGAGTAGGTGCATCTTTCTACCCTGCCATCTTCCATATTTGTCATTTCTTACAACAATATTCCATTACATCAATGGACCTTAATTTATGTAGTCACTCTCCCAATCAATGGGCATCTACTTTGTTCCTGATTGTTTGCTACCACAAAAAGTATTATTATAAATATATTAATGTATACAGCATCTTTCTTCTTATCAGTGCTTTTTCACATTTCTAATAATCTCTCTATTGTATGTTATTTCTGAAATTGTATACATAGCAAGGGTTGTCTTCCTGTATGGAGCACAGGGATGCTGTGTGACTTGATGAGAGGCAGAATCAATGTCTCTAGGCTCTTCTCCCCCAATTCTTTTTCAAGGAAGACTGTTTTTCCTCCCAGGATGTTGAGAGTCAAAGGCTACTGCTCAGCTCTCCTCAAAGAGGCTAGAATTATATCAGTCCACTCCCTTAAATATTATTAATCTAGGTTATATGGTTTTTAGATTCAACAAAATTTCTGATTGCTATTTCTTACAGGGGAAAGGACCCTAAGTTTTACATACAAGACTTGAGCCCTTTCCTACCAAATACCAATTCTGCAATGAGCAAATAGCCAGTAGTAAAGAACCACATCAGTCCAAATCAATAACAAAACCGAGATCAGAGCAAATTTACATTGGGGGATTTATACCAGACACTACAGAATAAAGAGGATCTCCCATTGAGAGTAAGGTAACTCAGCTCAACACAGAGAGAGAGACAGCAACAGAAAGAGACAGAGACACAGAGACAGGCAGACAAAAAAAGAGAATGAACAAGATTTTGTCCAAGAGAAACTTCTAGTGTAGCAAGCTGGGGATATGAATGTGATTGAAGAATACCACATTCCCTCATGTTGGCTTATCCCAGAATTGTATTCTTTTAGCAACCTGAAGTGAGATTTGGCTTTGTCCATCATGTCTCTTGAAGCTGGAAACTAGAAGTGCCTGAAGTGACTGCAGAAAGCTAAGAAGACTGAAAGGACTTGAAGTGAGTCCAAAGAGAATGCCTGCTCTCAAACTAACTGCTCTATCCCTCCACAGGCAAAGGATATTGATCTCTCCTAATGAGGAGAGACTACCATACCAATGTGCTTTGGGACTTCGGTTACATGTATAATCTATCATCTTTTATGTAACTGCCAGAAACTCCACTGTAGTGATTTGGAGTATGCTGAGGGAGGAGAAAAGGGGTAAGACAGAGTCAATGGGAAGCTTGATACACCTGTTATGTTATATTGTTAATTATGTATCAGATGGATTGGTCTGGGATGAGGTTCTGGGAGACAGGCAAAGGTAAGGATTTTCAATTAGCTAAGAGTGAACATGAGATTATAAAAGGACAAATATGCTTGGGTCATAGCATTTACTATGTCAGCCTCAAATCAGCGGGACTGTTGTTCTAGGGTGAATTGCCACTTTTCTCTCCTCAAGAAGGCCTGAGGTAGTGCAACAGATGGAGCATTGGGCCTAGAGTCAGAAAGATTTGAGCTTAAATCTGGCCTCAGACATTTGCTTTCTGCATGACCCTGAGTAAGTCTCTTAACCTCTATTTGTATCAGTTCTTCATCTGTAAAACTGGGATACACTGGAGAAGGAAATGGGAAACCACTCCAGTATCTTTGCCAAGAAAATCTCAAATGAGGTCATGAAGAATGGGACACAACTGACCAACAACAACGTAGGGTAAGAAAATAGTGAAAGAGAAAGCCTAGGAGGCCAAAGCTAATCATGCTAGCAGCTGAGGATGGATTGGAGTGTGGAGAGATCAACCATAGGCTTTTGCAAATAGTCTAGGTGTGAACTGATGAGGGCCTGCACCAGGGTGGCAACAGTATTGGAAGAAAGAGGAGGCATATGTGAGCAATGTTTATAAAGATAAAATTGACAAGATTTGACTAGATTGGCTATAAGGGGTGTTTGTGTGTGTACATATGCACATGTATGTGCATATATGAGTGTGTATACATATGTGTGCATGTTCATGACTGTGTGTGCATGTGTATATGTGTGTGTGTGTGTGTGTGTGTGAAATTGACAAGGAACTGAGGATGACATCTAGATTGCAAGTTTGCGTTACTTGGAGGATGGTGGTACCCTTGACTATAATAGGGAATTTAAAGGAAAACAGAGAGTTTGAGGAAAAGATAATGAGTTCAGTTTTGGACACATTGAGCTTAAGATGTCTGTGGGATGTGCAGTTTTAGATGTCCAATAGGGAGTTGGAGATGGGAGACTGGAGATCAACAGAAAAGTAAATACTAGATAAATAAATCTGAAAACCACCAATTTTCATTCAGAGATGAAAACTGAATCCACTGAGCTGATGAAATAACCAACTGAAACACTATAAAGCAAAAAGAGAAGAGGGTACAGGGCATATCCCTGTGGGAAATCTACAGTTAGTGGTTGTGATCTGGTTGAAGATCCAGCAAAGAAGACTGAGAAGGAGCAGTTAAGTAGGAGGAGAACAAGGAGAAAATAACATTACAAAAGCTTAGATGGAAGATGGTATCAAGGATGATTGACAGTGTCAAAGGCTGAAGAGAGGTGAAGAAGAAAAAAGATTGAGAAAAGGCCATTAGATTTGACAATTAAAACATCAGTAGGGCTTCCAGGGGTGGAGCCCAGATCATGATATTGAGAAAGCACTCAGCTCAGCTCTCTCAACATTTCCCTCCAAACAACTTTAAAATAACACCTCAAATTGAATTTTGGAATGGCAGAAGCAACAAAAGGTCAGAGTGAAACATACTTTCAGCTCAAGACAATTTAGGAGTTTAGAAAGAGACATTCATGACAGAGGGGTGGAGGTTGGCCTGGAGTCCACGTGAATGAAATCCCAGTGGTGGGACTAGGTGATGGCAACAGAAGCAACAGCAGCTTTGGAAGTTCCCAAGCCAGAAACAGTAAGGGGACAGCTGATCAGAAAGACACTACAGGGGACCCCTGTGCTAGCACTGAACACAGAACCAGACATTGTTTGACAAGTCCATTGCCTATACTTACTTCTGGGTCATAATTCAAGGGCAGGGAGAAGCACTCTTGGTCTAGAGGGAGTGAAAGGCGTGAGAGGCATTATCACTTCTGATCCCAGGAAGATCAGGGATATTGAGGAGGAATACCCATTGCAATCCTGAGGGATCAAGGGCCCTTCCTGGGCAAGGACCAGAGTGCAGACCAGAAGAGCAGGGACCACACCTCTTTCCAGATCATACCACCTTGGAAACACAGAAAACTTCTAAAACCCCAAAACTAGCTCTGAAAACAGCAAGGCAAAAATTCCTGAAGCTTGAGACAGTTTTCCTCCACTCCCCATGCTAGGAACAGACTCTAACATTACCATACAGTTTCAAATCATGAAATATGCTGGAAAATGAGTAAACAACAATGACAACAAAATACCTAATCATAAAAAGCTACTATAGTGACAAGGAAGTTCAAGACACAAACTCAGAAGAAAACAATGAAGTCAAAAATGGTATAAGTCTCAAAGGAAAAAAATGTGAATCGGACACAAGTCCAACAAGAATTCCTGGAAGAACTAAAAAATTATTTTCAAAATTGAATAGATGTGGTAGAGAAAAAAATTAGGCAAAGAAATGAAAGCAAAGGAAGAAAATTGTAAAAAGACTATTTTAACACTATTAACTATTAACACATTGGTTAAAGAGACACAAAAAATACTAAAGAAAACACTTTAGAATGGAAAAAGAGGTACAAAAATTTACTGAAAAAATAATTCCTTAAAAAGTAGTATTGGCCAAATAGAAAAAAAGAGACACAAAAAGCTCACTGAATAAAATAATTCCTTAAAAATTAGAACTGGGACACTGAAAGTCAGTGGCTCAAATGAAACATCAAGAAACAGTAAGGCAAAGGCAAAAGAACAAAGGCAAAAGAAAATGTAAAATATTTCATTAACAAAAAAACACATTGAGGAGAGATAATTTAAGAATTATTGGACTACCAAAAAACAATGATAAAAAAAGAACTTAAACATCATATTTCAAGAAACTGTCAAGGAAAACTACCCAGATATCCTTAAACCAGAGGGTAAAATATAAATGGAAAGAATCCACCAATCACCACCTGAAAGAGATACCAAAATGAAAATTACCAGGAATATTATAGCCAGATTCCAGAGCTCCCAGGTCATAGAGAAAATACTTCAAGTAGTCAGAAAGAAGCCACTCAAATACAGTGAAGCCACAGTCAGGCTCACATGAGATTTAGCAGCTGCCACATTAAATAAAGGAGCAAAGGGTTTGGATTGTTGGGGACCACAAAGGAGGTAGGATTGCAATCAAGAATAAACTACCCAGCAAAACTGAGTATAATCCTAAAGGCAGGGGAGGGGGAGGATGATATTTAATGAAAGAGAGGGCTTTCAAGAATTTCTGATGTAAAGACTAGAACTGAATGGAAAATTTGACTTTCAAATATAATACTCAAGAGAAGCATAAAAAGGTAACCATGAAAGAGAAATTATAAGGGACTCAATAAAGTTAAACTGTTTACCTTTCTGTATTGGAAGATGATCCATATATCTTCTAAGAATTTTAGGGCGGTTAGAAGTATTCTACATAAAAACAGGATGTGAGTTAATTATGTTGGGATGATGTTTTAAAAAATGGATAGGCAACAAAGAGGAATCCTCTAAGAGAACAGGGAAGGGAGAGGAAGAATGGGGAAATTATCCCACATAAAAGAGGTGTGCAAAGAAGACCTTTTACAGTGAAGTGGGAAGTGGGGCAGAGGAGCAGACAATGCTTGAACTTTGCTCACATCTAAATTGATTCAGAGGTGCGTGTGTGTGTGTGGGTGTATGTGTGTGTGTGTGTGTGTAATTGGTGATAGAAATCTATCTTACCCAACAGAGAAGTAGGAGAGGAAGGGGATAAGAGAAAGAAAAATGTTAAAAGAGAGAGTAGATATAAGAAGGCAATGGTCAGAAGCAAAATAGAGTTCAGAGGAATGACAGATTAAAAGGGAGAGGGAAGAATAAACAGAAGAAAATAGGATGGAAGAAATTCACAGTTCCTTGAATGTGAATGGATGAATTCACCGATGAAAATAGAAGTGGATAGCAAAACGGATTAACAACCAGAATCCAATAATATGTTGATTTTTTTCCAATAATATGTTGTTTACAAGAAACACACTTGAAGCAAAGAGACATGAACAAAGTCAAAACAAAAGGCTGGAGCAGAATCTATTATGCTTCAGCTGAAATTAAAAAGGCAACAGGAACAATCATGATCTCAGACAAAGCAAAGGCAAACAGAAAAACTACACCTTGCTAAAAAAAAGCTATAGATAATGAAGTAATAGCAGTACTAAGCATATATGCACCAAATGGCATAGCATCCAAATTCTTAAAGGAAAAGTTAAGTCAATTGCAGGAGGAAATAAACAGTAAAACTATACTAGGGGGTAACCTCAACTTTCCCTCTCAGAGTTAGATAAATTTAACCATAAAATAAGTAAGAAAGAAGCCAAGGAGATGAATGGAATCTTGGAAACATTAGCTAACATAGACCTCTGAGGAAAACTGAATGGGAATAGAAAGAAGCATGTGTTTTTCCCAGCAGTACATGGTACCTTCACAAAAATAACACTATATTAGGGCATAAAAACCTCAAAACCAAATGCAGAAAGAAAAAAAATATTAAATGCATCCTTTTCAGATCATAATGCAATAAAATTTCATTTAATAAAGAGCTATAGAAGCATAGATTAAAAGTTAACTGGAAATTACTTAACATAATCCTAAACAATGAGTGGGTCAATGAACAAATCATAGAAATAATTGTTTTATTAAACAGAATGACAATGATGAAAAGCATTCCAAAATTTGTGGGAGGCAGCCAAAGAAGTATTTAGGAAAAATTTCATATCTTTTAATGTATACATCAATAAAATAGAGAGAGTAAGTCAGAGAATTGGGCATGCAACTTAAAACAAAAATTAAAAATCCCCAATGAAATATCAAAATGGAAACCCTGACAATCAAGGGAGAGATTAATAAAATTGAAAGTAAAAAAATCCAACAATATTGAACTAATAAAAAATTAAAATGGAAACTGGTTTTCTGGGGAAAAAAACAATAAAATAGAGAAACCATGGTTAATTTCATTTAAAAAAAGGAAGAAAATCAAATTACCAGTATCAAAAATGAAAGGGGTAATACCACCACCAATGAAGAGGAAATATAACAGTTATTAGGAGCTATTTTGCCCAGATATATGACAACAAATCTGACAAATTAAATGAAATGAATATTTTCAAAAATATAAATTGCCCATATTAAAAGAAGAGAAAATATAATATTTAAATAACAACCTCTTAGAAAAAGAAAGGTAACAATCAACGAACTCCCTAAGAAAAAAATCTCTAGGGCCAGATGGATTTACAAGCAAATTCTACATTACATTTTTTAAAAAATTGATCCCAATACTATATAAACTATTAGGAAAAATAGGGAAGGAATCCTACCAAATTCATCTTATGACACAAGGATGGTATTAATACCAAAACCAGGAAGAGTGAAAACAGAGAAAAAAAATTATAGACCAATTTTCCCAATGAATATTGATGCAAAATTTTTAAATAAAATCCTAGCAAGGAGATTACTGCAATATGTTACAAGATTATACACTATGACCAGATGGGATTTCTACCAGGAATGCAGGGCTCATTAAAAATTAGAAAAACTATCAGCATAATTGACCATATCAATAACAAAACCAACAGAAATAATATTACCTCAATGAATGCAGAAAAAGCCTTTGACAAAATACTATACCCATTCCTATTAAAAACACTAGAGACTATAGGAATAAATTTAACTTTCCTTAAAATGATAAGTAGTATCTGTCTAAAGACATCAGCAAGCATTATCTGTAATGGCAATAAACTAGAGACCTTCCCAATAAAATCAGGGATAAAACAAGGATGCCCATTGTTACCACTTTTATTCAGTATTGTACTATGTCAGCTATAGCAATAAGAAAAGAAAAGAAAAAGAAGGAAGTAGAATAGACAATGGGGAAACAAAACTAGCACTCTTTGTAGATAATATGATGGCATACTTAGAAAATCCTAAAGAATCAATTAAAAAGCTAGCTGAAATAACTAATAACTTAAGCAAAGTTGTGGGATATAAAACAAGCCTGCATAAATCATCAGCATTTCTATATATTATCAACAAAGTCCAGCAGCAAGAAAAAAAGAGAAATTCCATTTAAAATAACTGTAGACAATATAAAATACTTGGTAGTGTACCTGCCAAGACAAACCCAAGAACTACATTACACGATTACAAAACACTTCTTATGCAAATAAAGTCAGATCTAAACAAATAGAAAAAAATATTAATTGTTCACAGGTAGACCAAGACAATATAATAAAATGACAATTTCACCTAAATTAAACTACTTATTCAATCCAATCAAACTACCAAAACATTATTTTATAGAGCTGGAAAAAATAATAACAAAATTCATCTGGAAAAACAAAAGGTCAAGAATATCAAGGGAATCACTGAAAAAAAATGTGAGGAAAGGTTGCCTAGCCCTACCAGATCTCAAACTGTATTATAAAGTGGTAATCATCAAAACAATCTAGTAACCACTAAGAAACAGAGTGGTGGATCAGTGGAATATATTAGGTATACAATACATTGTACTAAGAGACCATAGTAATAGATATAGAACAGAATCTCACACCTTATCCCAAGATAAGGTCAAAATACATATATAATTTGGATATAAAGGATAATACCATCAGCAAATTAGGAGAACATGGAATAGTTTACCTGTCAGATCCATGGGTAGGGGAAGAATTTAAAACCAAAGAAGATATAGAGAGAGCATTACAAAAGACAAAATGGATAATTTTGATTTTATTAAATTAAAAAAGTTTGTACAAACAAAACCAATGCAACGAAAATTAGAAGAAAAGCAGAACCCTGGGGGAAATTTTACAACTATCTCTCATAAAGGCCTTGTTTCTTAAATATATATAGAGAGAACTGAGTCAAAGTTGTTAAGAATATAAATCATTTCCCAATTGATCAAAGTTCAAAGGATATAAATACACAATTTTCAAAGAAATCAAAGCTATTTATAGTCATATGAAAAAAGTCTCTAAATCACTATTGATTAGAGAAATGCAAACTAAAACAACTCTGAGGTACCACTTCATACTCATTACATTAACTAATATAATAAAAAGGGAAAATGATACATGCTGGAGGGAATGTGGGAAAACTAAAACACTAACACATTGTTGATGACTTGAACTAATCCAATCATTCTGGAGAGCAATTTGGAACTATCTCCAAAGGGCTTTAAAACTATGCATAACCTTTGATCCAGCAATACTACTACTAGGTCTGTATCCCAAAGAGATTTTGAAAAAGGGTGGATGGGAAACATCTACATGAACAAAAGTATTTATAAAGCTGTTTTTGTGGTAGCTAAGAATTGGGAATTGAGAAGATGTCCATCACTTGGGGATTGGTTGAACAAGTTGTGGTATATTATTATAATGGAATATTACTATGCTATAAGAAACGATGAGCAGGATGATTTCAGACAAACTTAGGAAGACTTACACGACCTAATACTGAGTGAAGTGAGAAAAACCAGGAGAACCTTGTATACAGTAACAACAATATTATATGATGAACAACTATGTATGACAGCTCTTCTCAGTAATACAATGATCTAAGACAATTCCTAAGGACTCATTATAACACATACTATGCTCCTCCAGAGGAAAAAAAACCTGATAGCATCTAAATACAGACTGAAGCATACTATTTTCTCTTTCTTTCTCAAGTTTTCTTCCACAAAATGACTAATATGGAAATGTTTCCCATGATTGCTCATGTACAACCCATATCAGATTGCTTACCATCTCAGGGGGTAGGGAGGAGAAGAAGGAAGGGATAGAATATGGAACTCAAAACTTAAAAAAAATTGCAATGAATGTTAAGAATTATTTTTACATGTAATTAGGGGGAAAATAAAGTTTTAGAGAGTATGTCAAAATGATTTTCCTAAACTGTAGGTCTGAACCCCACTTAATAAATTCCCCTATTATTGTAGGGGGTCTCCCTATTGCCTCCCATAAAAAATGTTCTATTTAGCTATCAAACATTTTCACAACTTAGCTCCTTCCTACCTTTCTAGTCTTCTTATATGTTATTCTCCTTGTACTATATGATGAAGTGACCTTCTTACTGTTCCTCACACATGACACACCATCTCCCTGCCTTTTCTCTGGTGGTCTCCCATATCTTGAATACTTGTGCTCCTCACCTCTACTTCCTGTCTTCCCTGTGTTCCTATGAGACTCAGCTCAAATCCCATCTTCTGTCAGGGACCTTTCTCAGTTCACTTCTCTTCCTCCAGTAATGCTTTCCCTTTGGAGAGATACAGATAGACAGATTTGTTGCTTGGTCATTTCAGTTGTGTCCAACTCTTTGTGATCCCATTTGGCAAAGATACTGGAATAGTACACCATTTCCTTCTCCAGATCATTTTATAGATGAGGAAACTGAGGTAAATAGGGTTAAGTGACTTGCCCAGGGTTGCATGGCTAGTAAGTATCTGAGGCTGGATTTGAACTCAGAAAGATATATCTTCTTGATTCCAAGCCCAGTGCTCTATCCAGGGTGCCACCTAGTTGCCCAATTAGACAGACAGGCAGATAGATAATATTGTATGGATACTTTCTTCCATGCTTTCTTCTCTATTAGGAAATTAACTCCTTGAGGACAGAAATCATATTTTTGCCTTTCATCGTATTCCCAGGACTTAGAATAGTGTCAGTTACATAATAAATCCTCATTGACTGACTGACTAACCCCAGATTCCTCACTATTAGATAAGATTTTACCAAGATGCCCCATTCAAGTTCTGGACCCTGGGGCTCTGGCTCTAGGTTAGAGTCAGTGATCTTCAAAATTCATACTCCAGAAACCTGGATCCTGGCTGAGTTCCTCTAGAACTGAGAAGGCATCAAGCAAACACATTCAGTGTTTGGTACATAGAGTGCTAGATTTAGAGTCAAGTGAGACCTGGGTTTGAATTCTGTCTTTCACAGTTACTAAATGTGACCATGGGTGAGTCACTTAACATTATAGTTTCCTCATCTAAAATATGGGGAAATAATAAATCCAGAAGTACTTTTCTCTTAAAGTTATTTTGAGGAGCAAATAAAATAACGCATCTAAAGAAACTAGCAAACCTTGTTTGTTATAATTAGTACTCAACTGGGACAGAAGATCTTGTCTTCTCTAACTGGTCACATGAAGATTTCTTTTTATCATTGTAGAAAAACTATCATCTTGGGTGACTCTGATGATAAGCCAAAATAAACAATAAACAGTCTAGGTCTCTGCCAACCTGCTCATGATGAGGGTCCAGTCTTGCTCAGGGTTACCTCCTCTGTGCCATCCCTTTCTGCCAGGAGTGTTCCATCACGTCATCATCAATAATCATAATCAGACATTGACAATGATGATAATGGTAACAAAACAATGATGACAACAATAATAGCATTTATAAAAAGTTTTAAAATTCACAAAGCACTTTACAAATATTATTTCAGTTTGTTTATTTTATTCATTATTTCTCAATAATTCTAGGTGGGAGGTGCTATTATTATCCCAATTTTAAAGATGAGAAAACTGAGGCAAGGGACTTGCCCCGGGCAACACAGTTGGTAAGTGTCTTACTTAGTGAATGATTTGAACTCAGGTCTTCTTGACTTCAGTCTATCCACTATGCCACCTACATGAGAGGAAATGTGGGTCCCGAGCTAGAGGGTTCTGAAGCCCACCCTACATCACCCATAGGCATAGGGCTGTGTGAACCCACTGGAAATTGCCAAGAGCAGAGTAGGAAGTAGGGAGGACAAGGAAAGAGCTGAGAAGAGGCGGGGGAGCAAGATGAAGGGGACCCAGGGCTTGCTCAGTTTGTATTTCTATCATAGAATTTTGAGCAGGAAGTGGGCATAGAAGCTGCCTAGCCTAATTTCCTCTTTACATCTGAGGAAATTGGAGCTCAGCAAGGCAAAGTAACCTGCCCAGGAAACTTGAGAACCTTTCTCTAAGTTTCCTAGAGCAGTGACTAGATCTCACTTTTGCCCTAAGCATAATCTATTTTTTTATTAATACTAATTTTTGTGCATGCCCTATCTCCCCTAGTTTACTGCTATATCCCTGAGGATATAGACCATATTACTTTTCATCTCTGTATAAAGATTTTTCAGATTTTTGCTGATCGAAAGGACAAAAACAAATATAAATGTGAGAGTTGTATATGAAAAACAGTAAGAAAGTATCCCACAGAGACAAGGTGTTTATCCAGGGCAATGAAAGCCACAATATATTATTTCCCAGTTCATCCAAGAAGCAGAGCAGCCAGTTTGGAATAAGCCTGTACCAAGAGAGGAGCAGGTGGGTCCACAGTAGAACACAGCATATTAGCAGAGTTAGTAACAGAGACACCAACCAACCTATCATTAAATGGTGTGAGGACAGTCCCAAAGAGTTGTGAGTTACCTGGGTCACGTGTGTTCCCTACATATGTGCCTCAGTACCAGATTTTTAAGTGTATACTCATTGTTCCCCATGGACACTGTGTGCATTGCAGGAAGAGTGTGCCACAGGCTTATGGGTGGAATGTTATATAATTGTTACTATTGTTTTTATTTTTTTAAGTAAATGTTTTTGTTAAGAGTTGAGTTCTCTAGCTTATTTGTTTCTGGGAGGCACAGTAGTAGGACTCTGGAGCTACAGTAGTAGGAAACTCTAGAGCTACAGTAGCAGGAAACTAGTCATCCCTGGGGCTAGAAAACTAAGAGTAAAAGTAGGACCCCACCCCTGCCCAATATGTAATTATCGGTGCAGATATGGTGAATGAGTCAACCCAGAGAGAGATGGGAGGGGAGAGGGACATGTACTCACACTATATATGTATTCAAAATTCTAAGCATAGGATCTTACACATAATAGGCTTTTAATAAATATTCAGTGAATTGAGTTGTAAAGGACTTGAAAACCATTAAAATCACAGAATGCCAGTTCAAATCCTGGTTCTTCTAACCAGTAGTTGCATATCCTTGGGCAAATCACAATTCAATTTCCTTAACTAAAAATGGAAATGATAATACTTGAATTACCTACTTTACAGGGATATTAATGTGTTTGAAACACAATGGAAAAGGTAAAGTGCACTAGAAATATAATCTATTATCTTATTATTCTCTAATTCTTTCATTTTAAGGATAAGGAAATAAACCCAGAGAAGTAAAGTTACAGAATCACCGGAAGTTAATACACTGAGCTAGTAGTAAAGCTTGGGTTTATAATCCAGGAATCTGACTTTCAGCTCAAGGCTCTTTCTACTTCATACTATCTTTCTGGATACTGGTTGACACAGAATAGTTGGAGGTTGGCAGATCATCGGGAAAACCACAAATATACTGACAATGGAGAGAACAGAAAGAATATTGGATTTGGATTCCAGAAGACTGGGGTTTGAATACCAGCTAGGACACTTACCATCTGTATGATCATAAACATAATCTATCTGAGCCTCAATTTCCTGATATGGAAATGGAGATAATCACACTTTCACCATCTATCTAACTGAAAGGGAAATATTTTGTAAACTCTAGCATATTAGAGATGTGTGAGCTAGGTGCACCAATAGTTTCTCATCCCTTGTGAGAATTTGTCTGTCCCTTAACTCTAGAGATGGGAATATTCCCAGATGCCCAAATCTCATCTCAGATCAGTCTACCCAGAGGTACTAGGGGCTACTGGAATCCTGACCATAACATCCTGGTGTAATCTTACCTAGGACTAGACTGGACTAAAAAAACCTCTTTTGTATCCTTGGGATTCCTACTCACCAGACATGACTAGGAGCCTAGTCAGCAGCAAATAAAGCACAGTAAAGCCAAGCGAGAGGGGGAAGCTAGTTTTTCTGGTGCTTGCTTGCACCATCTGTCTTTTCATAGAGAGATTATTTGATGCTCTTCCTACCAATGATGGAACTGATTACATTCCCTTCTGGTAGTATGGGAAGGGTCTGGGGTTAAAGTGTCTTTGCCATTGACTCAGGAAGAAGATTTTGCTTTAACCCTATGTACAAGATGAGGTAAAACTTTCCCTGAACATGTCCCAGAGACCTGCTATGGAGGTGGTGGAAGTAGTCCCTCTGGCTGTGACTAGATCTTATCACTCGCCTTCTACAAGACAGCAATGAGTCCGATTTTACTATGGGAGAAATACTAACTCCTTAGCCTGACATTTAAGGCACTTCACAATCTAGCTCCAATCTACCTTTCCAACCCTCTTTATATTTGCACATTCTTTGTTCCAAGTGACTGTTCTCTTCCTCATTTCTCAATTCTATCCTCCCCTCTCTCACCTCCATCCATAAGTACGGGCCACCCCACAACGCCCCAGATACATTGCTTCTTCCTCTCTATTTGGTGAAATCCTCTTCTGTCAAGGTTCACGTTAGACAACTCAATTTCTCTATGAAATTTTCCTTGATCCTGCCTCCTTCACCAATCCTACCCACCTAAAAGTTAAAAGTGAGACTCCTCAGTTTCCTCTACAACACTGTCCAGATCTTTTTTTTTGCCTCTGTCTCTACTGTTTTATCCATTGTGTCTGTCACCTAGCTGTTTCAATCAATGTGATCTGGGGAGGTAGAAGAATGCAATGGAGGAGAGGAGGCTCCTCCAAAAGCTGGGATCTGAGCTGAGAGGTGAAGGAAGCCAAAGGCAGAGGGGAGAGGCGAGAGCATTCCAGGAATGGGAGGCAGCCAAGATAAAGACATGAGTTCAGACATAGAGTATGTGCCCAAGGAACAGTAACTGTTCATACAGAGGGCATCAGAATTTAGAACTGCAAAAAACTTAAAATGATCTCATCCAACACTCTTGAAGAAAAATAATGTTTTGCAAAGCATTTTACATCTGTTATCTCATTTGATCCTGCCAAAAACCCTGGGAGGGAGGTGCTATTATTATGCCCATTTTATGAGGAAATTGAGGTTGAATGGTTAAGTGACTTACTAGGGTCACACAGCTAATAAGGGTCTAGTATAATGCTTGAACTCAGGTCATCTTGACTCCAACACTCCATCCCCTGAACCACTTGGTGCCTTAGGGGAAAAAAAGGACACAGACCCAAAGAGGCAAAAATGACTTGAATGAATGAATGCGTAGAAAATTATTTGTTAAGCACTTACTGTGTGTTAGGCATTATGTTAAATGCTGATAATGCAAATAGAAAATAAAATAAATGAATGAATGAACAAAATAAATAAATAAATAAATAAATGAGTCGATCAATCGCTCAATCAATCAGTCAAGCTGGGAGGGGCAGTAGATGTTTCCTGCTCTCAAGGAGCTTATATTCTGATTGTTGTTGTTCAGTTGTGTCTGACTCTTTGTGGTCCCTTTTGGGGTTTTCTTGGAAGTGATTTGCCATTTCCTTTTCCAGCTCATTATATAGATAAGGAAACTGAGACAAATAGGGTTAAGTGACTTGTCCAGGGTCACATAACTGGGAAGTGTCTGAGGCCAGATTTGAACTCAGGAAGATGAGTCTTCCTGACTCCAAGGCCAGAGCTCTAATCCTTTGCACCACCTAGTTGCCCTTATATTCAGATAGGGAAAGGCAAAACTTCTGGGGGAGTGGTGACCAGGGAAGGATTTTTCAGCCTGGAGGTCACAGAGATGGTAAGAATCACTACAAAGCAATTAACTGGCATGCCTTTGATTTGATTTCTGCTACCAAAGCAAAAGATAGGAAGACAGGTGAGGACTGGGAACATGAATGGGGAAGGGGAAAAAGGTGTCTCTCTGTGTATTGGGGGAAAAGGGACAGGGAGCCAGAGCATCCTCCGTAGCATGGCAGGACTTTAGCCAGGGTGTAGCGTACTCTGATGTATGGGGCTAGACACCAATGGAGTGGAGCTACCGCAATAGTAGTGCCCATAATAGAACAGTTGATGAACCCAGAGTGAGGATTTGGGGCCAAGCCCTCAGAATAACAGAGCTCCTTCCACTCCACTGCTCTGTCTCTAAGCCTGCTGCACCTCACCGGGAATCTAAGCGTCTGGTGCTGGGATAGAGACAAAGTAGATCCTGGGAGAAGGAGCAGGGAAATTCCATGTGAGGTGGGGGAGGAAGCAGTGTCATTGACCCTCACCAAGGGTTGACAATGACCTGACCTCACAGTGGACCCCAGTCACTGCTTCAGAATCTCCAATGCCTGAGTGACCCTCACTATTAGTGATATAGTGACTGGCAATATCACTATTAGTGATTAATAGTAATCTTACTCTCCAGTAGTTCTAAATGTTTGTTCACTGAAGTCACAGGCTCAATCTAACTTTTTTCTTCATGTCTCCTTCCCTCTCAAGTGGCCTCTCAACAGCCATTTTAAGCACCCTCTCTTTTCTCTTTCTGCCATAGCTCTGTTACTCTCTAACTACTTCAGATCTGGCCTCAGACGCTTACTAACTCTGTGACCCTGGGCAAGTCACTTCACCGTTTCCCTCAGTTCTTCAACTGTAAAATAAGCTGGAGAAGGAGATAACAAACCACTCCAGTATCTTTGCTGAGAAAACCCCAAACGGGGTCACAGAGAGTCGACTGAATAATGACAACTTCCTCCAAACTTAGACCCTCTTTGACTTAGTTTACAGTCTTAGAGAGTTGTCTGGGGACACTGAGGAGTTCTGGGGGGGGCTTTGGAGCCGGGATTGCTGTTGGAATGTTGCAGTCAGACAGGAGGGCAGGGGAGCCCTGAGAAGCACTGAGGGCACCCTGGGACTCAAGCCTTGCGCTGATTTGGGACTTAAAACTAGGACTGTGTGCTCTATGAGAACGAAGCTCAGCTAAGAATTTAATCCCCTTCCCTTCTGCATTGACTGAAGTGGTGCAGGGGAGAGAAGGCTCATGTGTGGGGACACATACTTGCATGTTTGTGATGATGCCCTTTGTAGTACATGTACCAAAACCAAAACAGAAGAGGCACGTGGCAGAAAGAGACATATGTGTGCTCACTCAGTCTGCTAAGGGAATTATAGACCCTGCTGCTGGACCCCATCTTCATTTACAGAGGACACAGGATTTCAATCTCTGGGCAGAATGATCCTCAGATCTAGTCTTCTAGCCAGAGAAAAGTCATTCCCCAGGTAGTGCCAGACTTAGTGACTGCCTCATGGGTGACCGAATTCAGACCAGGTGTTCCCAACTTCAAGAGTTTGGGCACTGGACTGTCTAGAGAAAGAAAGGACCTTGCTCACATAGTTTCTGAGCAGAATTTGGTATTGGGGAAAGAGGAGGATCATCCCTGTGGCCTCTGCCGCTGAAGAACTAAAAGTCATATCTTGGGAAAACAAAAGCTCACAATCCATTGCCACTCTTATGGCAATTCAAACAGTGCAGGGACACTGGGAATATGACGGCTTGCTCAGCAGCCCCCAAAGTATATTTATCTTGAGACCTGAGAGAAACCTAAATTACAAAGAGTAGCCCTTATCTTGAGGGGTGGAAACTGGGCAAAACATTGCAGGGGAACGACTCTCCACAGCTTCAAAATGTTGCCCTAATGACAACCCCAAACTCAAATCCCTTCTGATGTGAGGTGATGGGCTATTTGATTGAGGGTGTGTTTTATGTGTTTTATGGGCTCCCTGAAAACTCCTATGAATATTGTCTGTGGAGTGAAATGCAGGCTCTCCCATACCAAAATGGCATGTATTACTCTGAGGGCTTGTGCAGGAACCTAGAGTGTCTGTTACCCACATTTAAAGAAACTTAGACATGAGTTTTATTTGGAGATTTTCCTACAGTAAATTCTAGTGTGGGAGCATAGTGGGGTCAAAAAACAGGGAACTGTTGGGGTCAGCCCCACTTGACTGCCCCCCTGATCACCTTACCTCCCCAGGATCAAACCCATTCCAGGTGAGCCCAGTCTGTTAGGGAGAGGGGAGAGGGAGGAAATCTCTGGACCACCAATTATCTAAGAATAACTACTAGTGAGCAACTCATGCTCTAGACCAGGGTTGGGGAACCTGTGACCTCAAGGCCACATGTGGCCTTCTAGGTCTTTGGGTGCAGCCTTTTGACTGAGTCTAAGTTTCACAGAACAAATCCTTTTATGAAGGTTCTGTGAAGTTTGGATTCAGTCAAAGGCCTACACTTGAGGATCTGGAGGGCCACATGTGGCTTCAAGGCCATAGGTTCCCTACCCCTGTTCTAGACTGAATCACATACTATGGTGCCTGGGGTTGGAAGAAGGAAACATAGTGTAACATTAGGGCTCTACTTTACTATTCTCTCATCACATAACCGGCAGCTGGGGGCAAAGTAGAAACAGTATCAGGCCTGAAGTCAGGAAGACTCATCTTTGTGAGTTCAAATCTGGCCTCAGACACTAGTTGTGTGATCCTGGGCAAGTACTAACCCATTTGCCTCAGTTTTCTCATCAGTAAAATGACCCAAGAAAGAAATGACAAACCACTCCAATGTCTTTGCCAAGAAAACTCCAAATCGGGTCATGGAAAGTTGGAAATGATTGTACAACATTATCACACATCCCTTATGTCAATGCAGCTCTACTCATACTTCTCTCTTCTTAGCTGGTATGGATCCCCTCCCTACACTTCTGCTCAGAATCCAGTAGATAGATGCCATCCTCTGAGACCAGCTCTGGTTCTCCAGAAGCTCTGTGCTTCTAAAGTTTTCTCTTGTCCTGAGGTTCCAATAGCCCCTGGTTTGACATCCAGGATGTCTACAGTGGTCTAAAGAAACTGTTCACTTTTACCTCACAAGTGGGCTTCTCTTTCCAATTCCATATTGACTCCTGGTATATAACATGACTTAAAATAGCATCATGTCCTTTCTCTCCCAGGGCTTAAAAAGGTCAAAGTCTCCCACTGTGTGCTGGTCCATCTCCAGTTGTCCCAAACTACATCTAGCTACTGGAACCAGAGGTGAAAGTGAGGCTGGTGACTTTGCACAGCCCTCCCTCACTTAAATCCAATTCACTTGCATGTCAGTGCATCACATCCTTGATGTCATGGTCTTCTTTGAATATGAAGGACAAATGGCAGCAGCAGCAATAGCAACCTGAGATTTAAGTGCTTGTGCTGAAAGAGGTGTGAAAGGGCTGACTAGTAACTGGCTCAGATGTCGTCAACCCTCCCAAGGAGGTACCTTAACCTTAGTAAGTAAATGCAACAAAAGTCTCAAATTAAAGCTCATTTCCATGAAACTCCATCAAGCCAATGAAGTTTCTCTAATTAACTTTCTACAATATTGTTATTGTTGCAGTCTTTACAAGCTTTGAAGATCTTTATCCTCACAATCCCTCTCAGAGATTAATTGGATCCCTGAACAAGGTGGTATCTCTCCTTCTGGGTTCTAAGGATACCCCTGAGGGTTTGGGGGTATCTTCTCCAATGCTCTCACCTCCAACCCCCATTCCATTGTGTTCTCCACAATGTCCATCACAGTTAGCATCTCCCTTATAACATCTATACCTTCTAGTGATGAGAGCTGTAGTTTCATTTAACCAATCAGCATTAATTAGCCTTAATAGAGAAATATTTACTGAGAAGCTACTGCAAGAACAAAAACATAAACCATTCAACCTCAATCTCCTAGCACACTCTAGCCTACATCCTGGAGAGAATGAGCTCGAACATAACTGAGCTGCTACAAAGTTTGCTATACCAAGTTCCTTTCTGGATGCGCTGACCTCGCAAGTCTCTGGGGACTTTGTTCCTCACTAGACTCATTTGTCCATAAAGTCTGGCATGGCCCTGTGGCTGCTCTGTCTTCTGATCCTTTGAAACTCATGGATCTCAGACCTAGTCTGACTCTTTTTCAGCTAAGACCAGGTAATAACAAACTGCTGTTCACAGGACTTGCCTCTACCACCTGAGAAGATCCTTGGAGGCAATTTAGGGTGATGACATGCAATGGCTTCTATCCCCATTTCTTGTCATTCTAAGGATCTTGTTACTCATAAACTTCTTTCTATGAGCTGCAGCCCATTCTGATTTCTATAACTGGAGTCTGTAGAGCATGCTTTCCTACTGATCTCTACTAATCAATCTCCTAAATAGTCTCCATACTTCAAGTCTCTTCCCTATTGCAATCCATCCTCAACGCAGCTGTCAAAATGATTTCCCTTAAAAGCAAATTTGATTGACCCTGTTATTGAACTCTAGAGGCTACCTGTTGCTTCCAAGATCAAATATAAACCCTGCTTGTTATTAAAATTTTTTCACAAACTGGCCCATTCTTGTCATTTCAATCTTTATACATATTGCTGCCCTATCTGCACTCTGTGATCCAACCATACCAGCCTACGTGCTGTTCAACAATTCATCTCTTATCTCCAAACTTCTGCATGAACTGTCCCCTACTCCTAGAATGCCCTTCTTTCTCATTTCTGCCTGTTAAAAGCCCTGGCTTCCTCTAAGCTTCAGCTCAAATACAACCCTTCTAGAAGAGGTCTTACTCAACCTCTTCAGCTGTCAGTGCCTTCACCTCTAAAGTTACCTTGCTACTGCTATATATTTGTCATATATGGAGGTAGCTTACAATGATTGCTCAGTCGACTGACTCCCTAAGCTTCCTCTTTCACTCGCTTTACTTCCTGGCCATCCTATCCTGATATCCTTTGCCTCATCTCAGGGTCTCATTGACCAAAGCCCTCAGAACAGTCAGGACAAATATTTGTTAAGTGCCATCTAAGGGCAAAGCATTTTGTTAGGTATTGGGGGAGGGGTATGTTACAAAATTTTTACAAACAAAAAATGAAATCATCTTTCCCCTCCAGTTATACTCTCCAGGGGAGTTAAAGCAGGCAGGAGAATATGACATACACACAAATAGAAGATCCCAAGTAGACAGGGATCTGAAGGAATACATAGCAAACATTACCAGCTCTACTCAGAATCCCATGGTTGCAGTATTAGCTTCCCCAGGCATGATGGAAATTGAAAGGTGTTTGCTCACCCCAACTTAACTAACAAATAGGCTTAGGAGATATTCTGCTAAGGCTTAGAGTTGTCAAAAAATAAAATAAAAAGGAAGACATTGACCGAAAGGATCCTTTTTTTGCTGACTTAGGATGGTGGTATAATAAGAAATAATAGTAAAAGAGTTGGAAATGCACTCACTACATGGGCCAGTCTCACAAAAGAGCTGTCAACCACTCACCTTGAGGAAAAAGAAGGAGCCTCAGGATGTGCAGAGAGCTCCAGGAGGGAAGCCCAGCAGCAGATGGCGGCAGTGCTTCTCCTAAGTAGTGAGTTGTAGCTTTGGAGGTGAGGCAGAGTAGCAAGGAGGCCACGTGGGTTTCTGGGAGACAGAGAGTTGATGCCATGTGAGGTGTCTCAACTGGAACACAACCCTGGCAATAGGAGTTTTCTGGGGAGTTCTGTTTCCCACTGGCAACATGGGAATCTGTGGGAGGTTGTGCCCCTTTGGGTGGAGGGGATTTTCCCTCACTAGTCTGTGCTAATTAATGCCTTTGTTTGAAATTTAATGTCTCATCCAATCTGGGAGAAAAAGAAGCCTTAATGTAGACTTTAAAGCTACTAGGTTGAGTTGTAGATGACCATCCAATAGTGTCGTGGAACTGGGTTTAGTTGAGGACGGAACCACCCTGAGTGGGGTATGGGAATTATAGGGATAAAAGAAAGATCACACCAAGTGCTATGGAAATACTCAAGGACAGAGGGTATTGACAGTGAGAGAATCAGGGAGGCTTCATGGAGGAAGGAGCATGTCGAATGCTAAGGATCCCAAGACAGAGGTGAGTGGGAGTGAGTTATAGGAATGGGCAACAAGCCTGTGTGAATGTGCAGAGAAGTAAAAGGTAATATGGTGTTGGGATTGGAAGCTCAATTCCGTGTGGACAGTCTTGGGTGGGTAAAGGTGGGAGCTTCTAAATCTTAGAGCTCTCACGAGACCCCCCCAGGAAACGGCTGGGAATCGAGGTGAACCGAGCTATCTCGAGTAATTCCGCCTCTTCCCGTGAGAAACGTGATGGGAGAGAGATCTCCCCGCCCTCGAGATTGTCCCGGATCTGGGCACACCTAGTTACCTAACAGCACGGTATTCAGATGCAAACTATGCGGCTGAAGGTTAAGTAGGATTGAGGAAGCCTGAAAGCTCTCTTAGCACATGAGGAGCCAAGAGGACAGTAGGCTCCGCTTTTCTTCTTTCCTCTCTCCCCTCCCCCTCTCTCCCCGCTTGTACTTCTACTTCCAATCCCTTAAGATCCTAGCCTCCTTAGGAAATCTCCCCCTCTTCCTCCTAAGGAAGACCCCCCTGCACTTGTAACCGAGACCCTGAAATAAAGCTCAACCCTTGTTCGACTCTGGAACGTCCTTTCTCTCATATGAGCATCTGGTTTTGGCCAACCGAAGACCTCGGAGGTGAGGTAAGAAGACTCGGGTAGCCTACACAGGCCTCTAGGCCTGACAATATGGAATTTGGAGAAAAAGAACAGCAGGACAGTTTGGCCAGAATATAAAGTGCATGAAGAGAAATAATATGAAATATAGTTGCAAAGACAAGATGGAATCAGATAGTGGAAGGCCTCATAAGCTGAACTAAAGAGTTTCTATTTTATCGCTGAATCAATAGGGAGCCACTGGGGGTTTTTGAGTGGTATGTCACTTTTTGCCTCCAGATGATGATTTTGACAACTATGTGGGAAAATGATTGGAAAGGGAAGAAAATGATAGCAGAGAGATCAATCAGGTAATAGTTTGAAGTAGTCCAAGGGAAAGGTGGTGAGGATCTGCATTAGGATGGTGGTCATGTGAGTTGACAGGAGAAGGACTGCAAGAGATGGTCTGAAGGAAGAATTAATAGGACTTGGCAGCAGATTAGGGATAGGGGTGGAGGAAGAAGAGCCTGCGACGATTCTAAGATTACAAATCTGGGTAATGGGGAGGGTGATTGGGTCATCTGAGAAGAGTCTAGATACTCTGGTCAATGCCATACTTATGAGTTAGGGTTCCCTCCATTCAAAATGGGTAGGGACAAAAGGGTCCCTAGGCCCTGAAGATGGGTACACCTTGAGCAATGACCAGAGCTGGAGAACAACAATATTGAAGGGCTATAAAAATGTTTTCTTAAAAGCCATACATATGCTAAGGGCCATCACCTCTCTCCACTAGCCTACTTCCTCTGAATAGAAGTGTGAGAATATACTGCTCAACAATTTCTCTAGCTGAGCTAAAAAACCCTCATTCAAACCCTATTTCTCAATAATGAAGTAGAAACAATGTGGATCATAACCAAATCATCCCCAGAAAAACTCTGGTTCATTCTTTGATACTGGGAAAGGTCAAATCTCTTCCAGCCTCCAAAGACAATTTCAAAATATCCTTTGCAGGAACTGGCAGCCAAAGACAGTCACAGAGAGTCCCACCAACTTCCTGTCATCATGCTTCTGCTACTTTGCCGGCCCATTCCACTCTGACTTCCTCCCTGATCTGTTGTGGGCACTTTCTGGTATATGGGAACTCCAGGATAGAAAAAAACATCCCCCTTCCTTCCCTCCCCCCACTCAGTTGTGCAGTATGGGGAGAGGACAGGGGAACACAGAAGTGGGGAGTTGAAGTGGGGATGCCAAGTATAATTGAGTGGGAAATTATGCAAATCTTTTTCTGTTAAACATCCTTTTCCCCCTTCTGTGGGGAGCCTGGCTGTTAAAACTAGGAGGCCATAAATAAAATTCCACTTGTCATCTGACTTCCTTATATCTTAATTGCTGGCAAAGTACCTAGGATGAAATAATCACAATGACTCCAAACAAAAATGTGAATTAAATGTCTCATCTTAATTAGTCGGTCAATTACAAAGAGCATTGGACTGGAAGTGGAAGAATTGGATTCAAGTCTCAGCTCTATTTACTAGCTGCATGGCTATGAGTCTCAGTTTCTGCATCTGTTAAAAACTGGAATAATAATACCTTTGCTGTCTACCTCCTAGAGCTCTTGCCAAGTGATCTAGATATGGAAACTATTATTAATTTATTCAGCATATATTTGTTAAGTTCCCATTGTGTGTGTAGAGCTATGCTAGAGCTGAGATAGATGAAAAACTTGTGTGACCTGGTGGTCCCTGCCCTCATGGAGTTTTATAGTATAGCTGGGGAAAAGACAGACAGAGAGCTATAATAAATCATAGGATCATAGGTTTAGCAGCAGAAGGGTTCTTAGAGGCCATCTGGTCTAACCCATCATTTTACAGATAAGGAAACTGAGGACCAGTTTTGGCTTATCCAAAGTCATAGAGATAAGTGGAAGAGACAGTATTTAAACCCAAGGTCCTCTGACCTTTTGTTCTTCCAGGTAAATTTTATTATTTTGTCCAGTTCTATAATTTCTTGGTAGCTCGATTGATATGGAATGAAATATTAAAGTTAATTTAGATATTATAATTTTTATCATATTCATGTGATCCAACCATGCACAATGAACATCTCTCCAATTACTTGTCTTTATTTTTGCAAGGAATATTCTATAGATGTAGACATGTAAGTCCTTAGTATGTCTTCGTAGATTAACTGCCAGATATTTTATGCGTTTTGTAGTTATTTTAAATGGAAATCGGTTTTCTATTGCTTCCTGCTGGGTTTTGTTGGTAATGTATAGAAAGGGTGATGATTTTTGTAAGTTTGCCTTACATTCTGAAATTTTACTGAAGTTATTGTTTTTATTAATTTAATTATTGAATCTCTGAGATTCCCTAAGTAATCTAAGTGATTCACTCATCATAGGGAAAGAAAATAAAGATAATTTTGCCTCCTATTTGCCCACACTTAAGCCCTCAATTTCTTGTCCTTGCTTTATTACCATAACTAGAATTTTGAGAACTAATCCAGAAGCGATAAAGGAAATCTCTGTTTTATCCTCAATCTTGTTGGAGAGACTTTGTGTGTCTCTATTACCAATAATGCTGTCTCTGTTTTATGCAGACATTGCTTTATCATATTAAATAAAGGTCCGTGTATTATGGTTTTTAACATAGATGAGATAACATCAGATTAACATCAAATGAGATAACATATGTGGAGCACTTGGCAAACCTTAATGTGCTATATAAATGCTAGCTATTATTATTATAAATGAGTACCATATTTTGTCTAAGGTTTTGCAGTTTGGTACAACTGAAAGAAAGCCCATTACTAAAGCTGGAATTTCCTTTCAAATTCTGGCTCTCACAATTACTATCTATGTGACTTTGGGCAGCTCCCTTAACCTCCCTGTCCTTCAGTTTCCTCATATGTAAAAGAGAGTTAGGAGGCCAGCCAAGACGGTAGAATAAAAGGAAGCAACATGGCCCAGTTCCCCCTAATACCACTCCAACTACAATCTAAGAGCCCTTAACCAAGTAGTATGTAGGAAGCTAAAGAAGAAGCAAGAGTGGGTCATCTTTCCAACTCAGGATTACAAACCAGAGCAAGAAATATGGAACAGGGGTGTACCAGAAGCCCGGACTCAGTGCCCAGAGAGCTTCAAAGTAGGCTAGTAATCCAGGGTTACCTAGAGCAGACTGTGGACTCAGCAGTCCAAGAAGAGGTCTGGGACCTTAGCATCTTTCCACAGAGCATATCTTGAGCTCAGTCCTGGGCTCAAAACAAAGTTAGGTCAGCAGTATTGTTGCTTTTAACCCCCTAAACCTTCCAGCTAACTGACAGAAACTGGGGCCAACTACTGTCTTCTTCAGAGTCCTAGTAAGGGGCAGTCTATAGCTATGGTCAGCCCAGGCCCAAAAGCCCAAGAAGGAAGTAATCAGACCACAACCTTGAGCTGATTAGGGACCACTGAACATTATCAGCTCCTTGCTCAAGTTGCATCTGTGATTCTTGATCAAACTATAATCAAAATCCAAAGAACATGGCAGTGGGAACCCAGATAAGACAGGCTAGGACTACGTAGGGCTATAATAGGCCTTCCAGAAGTACACAAAGTTTGGACCTAAACTAACACAGAGTTTCAAGAGAGCAAAGGAGACTGGAAGAAAGAATAAACAAACAATAAAGAGTTATTACGATGCCAGAGATGCCCAAGACAGAAAACCAGAAGAGGAAAATAACTCCCAAATACCTACAAACAGAATCTCAAGGAAAAACACAGTTTGACCATAGAATCAGTTAGAATTACTAGAAGATATGAAGCAAGAGGTTTTTCTTTGTGTTTTAAAATGATATTATTAATGAAATGAGAACAACAAAGAAAAAATTGGAGAGAAAATGAACATCTTAACACAAGAAGTACAAAACCTTACCCAGGTAATAGTCCTGAAAATGAGAATGGACCAAACAGAAATTAAGACAAAGTCAAATAGAGCACCCTGTAGACCTGGACAGCTCCTCTACCTAGAACTCCCATTTAAGAAGGGCACTTAGACTAACCCATTCTTTATTTTTCACTCAGCTACATTCCAGACTTTTCCATCATGACCCTGCTCTCCCTTTTCAGCTTCCTTTTATGTAGTGTCTTTCCCCATTGGAATTTAAGTTCCTTGAAAGCAGAAACTGTCTTTCTTTTTGCTTTTATCTGTATTCCCAGTCCTCAACACAGTATCTATCATATAGCTAACACTTAATAAATGCTTGTTGACTGACTAACTAACTGATGATTGAGAAGATAGAAGAAAATGTAAGGTATCTCATTTAAAAACAAATGGTTTGGAAAACAGATCAAGAAAAGAGAATTTATGAATCATTGGACTATTTGAAAGCCTTGCCCAGATAAGGAGTTTGGGTATAATACTTCTTTAAAAAATCGTGAGAGAAAATTGCCTAAACCTATTAGAACAAAAGGGCAAAGAGAAAATGGAGAGTCCACAATCAATATCTCTACTTCCTTTCCTCTTGTTTCTTTCTTAGCTCTCTGCAACCTCATCAATCAGCTGAAACTGCTCTCTCCAGAATTACCAAATCTAGAAATCTTTTCTCAACCCTCATCCTTTTTGGTCTCTCCATAGCCTTTAACAATGTCAATCACTGTCTTCTTGGTATTTTCTCCTGTCTTGATTTTCATGATTCTGCTCTCTCCTGGTTCTCCTCCTACCTCTCTGACTGTTCCTTCTTAGTCTCCTTTGCCAGATCTTCATCTAGGTAACACTGACTAACCAGAGGTATCCTCCAGGACTCTTTTTATTCTCCCTCTACACTATTTCACTTGATTTCAGAGGCTGCATTGAGTGTAGAATCATCTGCAAACAGAAAATCATGCACTATTACTCCCTCCACTTAAGTCTTGATTTGTAACCTTTTCAAATTGAAGAACTCACCACCAGTACGGTAGTTTACCTTGATGCCATGTTCATTCTCATTGAAAGCATTTGTCAACATGGCTGAAAACATCATGCTAAAAAGCATGGGAGCAAGCACACAGCCCTGTTTCACTTCATTGGTGACTGGAAAGGCATGAGAGCTTTGTCCATTATCCAGAACCCGGGCAAACATACCATCATGAAATTGATGTACAATATTGATGAACTTCTCTGGGCAACCAAATTTTGACATAATTTTCCATAAGCCCTCACAACTAACAGTGTCAAAGGCCTTGGTCAGATCTACAAATGTTGTGTACAGACCTCTGTTCTACTCCTGGAGCTGTCGGGCAGCAAACATCATATCGACTGTTCCTTGGCCCTTTCTGAAGCTACACTGGCTCTCAGGTATATGCCCATCTTCCAAGTGAAGGATCAGCCTATTAAAGAGGACTCTAGCAAGAATTTTGCCAGTGATGACTAAGAGAGAGATCCGCCTGTGATTGTTGTAGGACTATTAAACTGACTACCAAATTTAAGGTCTACACAGCCATTGTGCTGACCTCATGTTATATGCTTGTGAAACATGGACAGTCTACCATGTCAGGAAACTGAATCACTTCCATTTGAACTGTCTTAGAAAGATCACCTGACAGGATAAGGTGCCAGACACTGAAGTCCTTACGCTAGCTGAACTGCCAAGTATTTAAACTATGCTTCAGAGAAGGCAACTCCAATCAGCTGGCCACATTATGCAAATGCAAAATGTAGGCTTGCCAAAGACTGTTTTATGGAGAACTTGTATGGGGCAGGGGATCACATGGTGGTCAGAAGAAACTATACAAGGACACTCTCAAGGTCTCTCTCAAGAACTTTGGATTTGACTGTGCAACATGGGAGACACTGGTATAGAACTGCTCAGCATGGCATGCCCACATAAGAGAAGGTGCTGTGCTCTTTGAGCAAAGCAGAATTGAGATACCACAAAGTACATGCAGGATGCGCAAATTTGAGATATTAACCCCAAATATTCATACAGACTATCTGTGCCCACCCTGTGGTAGAGTATTCCGAGCTCATATTGTTCTGATCAGCCACAGCTGGACGCACTGAAATTTCATTTTTACAAAGGTGATGTCATTTTGATCCTTTTCAAAGACAAAAGACAACAACCATTTCACTTGGTGAATCCATCAGCTCTCATGAATTCAATTTTCATCTCTATGCAGATGATTCTAACCTCTTTCTTCTTGTCTAGTCTTGTATCTCCAATTGCTTATTATATCTCTTGAAATGGATCTCTGTAGACATCTTAAACTCAACATATCCAAAATGAATTCATTATTCTCCCCCCCAAACTGTCTCCTCTCCCTACTTTCTCTATTACTATCAAGGGCACTGTTGTTATTGTTCAGTTATTTTCAGTTATGTCCAACTCTTTGGTCTCCATTTGGTGTTTTCTTGGTAAAGACATAGGAATGGTTCGCCATTTCCTTCTCCAGTTCATTTTACAGATGAGGAACCTAAGACAAACAGGATAAAGTGACTTGCCTGGGGTTACACAGCTAGGTTAGTGAGGCTAGATTTGAATTCAGGAAGATGAGTCTTCCTGATTCCAGGCCTGGCACTCTATCTACTGTGCCACCTAGCTGCTTGTCAAGGACACCACTATCTTCCCAATCACCCAGGCTCCTACCATATTCAACCTGTAGCCAAGTCCTGTCAATTCTGCCTTCACAATATCTTTCATACATGTCCTCCTCTCCTGTGACACTGTAATGACTATGGTAGAGGCCCTCTTCAAAACTCATGCCTGGATTATTATTGGAATCCAATAAATTCTAGTGATTCTCCATTATCTCCAAGATCAAATAGGAAATCCTCTATGAGATTTTTAAAGTCCTCCATAACTCACCCCCTGCTCACTTTTCTAGTCTTCTTACACTTTACTCTCTTCCGTATAATCTGTGATCTAGTGACACTGACTTCCTTGATGTTCTTTGAACAAAACCTTCCATCCCAGATGCTGTGTATTCTCTCTGGCAATCCCCCAGGCTTAGAATGCTCTCCCTCCTCACCTTCACCTCCTGGCTTTCCTGGTTTCCTTTAAGTCTTAACTAAAATCCCACTTTCTGAAAGAAGCTTTTGCTAGTTCCCTCCCCACCCCATTCCCACCCCACCCCAATGCTAGTGCCTTCACTCTGATGTTACTTCCACTTTACCTTGCATTTCTTATTTAGACATAGTTGTTTGCATGCTGTCTCCCCCATGTGATCATGAGTTCCTTTGGTGCAGAGTCTTTTTTTGCTTTTCTTTGTATCCTGGGTACTTAGCGCAGTGCCTGCGCAAAGTAAGCATTTAATAGATGCTTACTGACTATTGACCAGTTGACCAGTAATACTTGAAAGTAATCCATTCAGTTAAAGTAACCCTCCCCATTAAGCTCAACTTTGCAGAATAAATTATTATGTAGTGTTAGGGTCCTTTGCTGGGACTAAAAAGGCTTTCACCAAAAAATTTTGGAGGCTAGTCATGGAAAGCAATAGGTCCTTTTATGAAGAACTTTTAAGGAAAACCATATGGATTAACTGGAGACATTCAAAGGAGCAGAGAGGAGGAAACAGAGACAACAAGAGAAAAATACTAGGACAACCCCTCAGCCTCCATGCTACACCAGGACTGCTACCTCCAAAGAAGGATAGGAAGGGAAACAAACAGGGACACCACCAAGGGGACTCACTGTTCTTTTTTTTCTTTTTTTTTTAAATTTATTTATTTAACTTTTAACATTCACTTAACAAAATTTTGGGTTCCACATTTTCTCCCCATTTGTCCCCTCCCCCACCCCAAAACACCAAGCATTCTAATTGCCCCTGTCACCAATCTGCCCTCTCTTCTATCATCCCTCCCTTCCCTTGTCCCCATCTTCTCTTTTGTCCTGTAGGGCCAGATAACTTTCTATACCCCATTACCTATATTTCTTATTTCCTAGTAGCAAGAACAGTACTCGACAGTTGCTCCTAAAACTTTGAGTTCCAACTTCTCTTCATCCCTCCCTCCCCACTCATTCTCTTTGGGAAGGCAAACAATTCAATATAGGACATATCTGTGTAGTTTTGCAAATGACTTCCGTAATAGTCGTGTTGTGTAAGATTAATTATATTTCCCTCCATCCTATCCTGCCCCCCATTGCTTCTATTCTCTCTTTTGATCCTGTCCCTCTCCAAGAGTGTTGATTTCAAATTGCTCCCTCCTCCCATTGCCCTCCCTTCCATCATCCCCCCCAAGCTGTTTATCCCCTTCTCCCCCACTTTCCTGTATTGTAAGATAGGTTTTCATATCAAAATGAGTGTGCATTTTATTCCTTCCTTTAGTGGAATGTGATGAGAATAAACTTCATGTTTTTCTCTCACCTCCCTTCTTTTTCTCTCCACTAAAAAGTCTTTTGCTTGCCTCTTTTATGAGAGATAATTTGCCCCATTCCATTTCTCCCTTTTTCCTCCCAATATATTTCTCTCTCACTGCTTAATTTCATTTTTTAAAGATATGATCCCATCCTATTCAATTTACTCTGTGCTCTGTGTGTGTGTGTGTGTGTGTGTGTATGTGTAATACCACCCACTATCCAGATACTGAAAAGTTTCAAGAATTACAAATATTGTCTTTCCATGTAGGAATATAAACAGTTCAACTTTAGTAAGTCCCTTATGACTGCTTTTTGCTGTTTACCTTTTCATGCTTCTCTTGATTCCTGCGTTTGAAAGTCAAATTTTCTTTTCAGCTCTGATCTTTTCATCAAGAATGCTTGAAAGTCCTCTATTTCATTGAAAGACCATTTATTCCCCTGAAGTATTATACTCAGTTTTGCTGGGTAGGTGATTCTTGGTGTTAGTTCTATTTCCTTTGACTTCTGGAATATCATATTCCACACCCTTTGATCTCTTAATGTAGAAGCTGTTAAATCTTGTGTTATCCTGATTGTATTTCCACAGTACTTGAATTGTTTCTTTCTAGCTGCTTACAATATTTTCTCCTTGACCAGGGAACTCTGGAATTTGGCCACAATGTTCCTAGGAGTTTCTCTTTTTGGATCTCTTTCAGCAGGTGGATTCCTTGAATACTTATTTTGCCCCCTAGTTCTAAAATATCAGGGCAGTTTTCCTTGATAATTTCATGAAAGATGATGTCTAGGCTCTTTCTTTGATCATGGCTTTCAGGTAGTCCCATAATTTTTAAATTGTCTCTCCTGGATCAATTTTCTAGGTCAGTTGTTTTTCCAATGAGATATTTCATATCATCTTCCATTTTTTCATTCTTTTGGTTTTGTTTTGTGATTTCTTAGTTTCTCATAAAGTCATTAGCCTCCATCTCCTCCATTCTAATTTTGAAAGAACTATTTTCTTCAGTGAGCTTTTGAATCTCCTTTTCCATTTGGCTAATTCTGCTTTTGAAAGCATTCTTCTCCTCATTGGCTTTTTGAACCTCTTTTGCCAATTGAATTAGCCTATTTTTCAAGGTGTTATTTTCTTCAGCATATTTTGGGATCTCCTTTGGCAAGGTGTTGACCTGTTTTTCATACTTTTCTTGCATCTCTCTCATTTCTCTTTCCAGTTTTTCCTCCACCTCTCTAACTTGATTTTCAAAATCCTTTTTGAGCTCTTCCATGGTCTGAGCCCATTGAATATTTATTCTGGATGTTTGGGATACAGAAGCCTTGACTTCTATGTCTTTCCCTGATGGTAAGCATTGTTCTTCCTCATCAGAAAGGATGGGAGGAGATATCTGTTCACCAAGAAAGTAACCTTCTATTGTCTTATTTTTTTTTCCCTTTTCTGGGCATTTTCCCAGCCAGTTACTTGACTTCTGAGTTTCCTCTCCACACCCACCTCGCCTCCATATCCACCCAGCTAGCACTTAGGGGCTGAAATTCAAATGCTGCTTCCCAGCCTCAGGGCTTTGGGTGGGGGCGGGGCTGCTATTCAGTGAGAGATTAAGTTCAGGTGCTCAGGTAGGGGCAGGGCTGCCACACGGGGTTCAGATCCCTCAGGGGGTTTACTCAGAGACCTTCAACAATGGATCAGAGCTCCTGCCTTCTTTGGGAACCCTTGTATGCTGCTGCCTCCACTGCTGCCTCCCAAGGGGGCCTGAGTTATGGAGACACCCCGCTCCCCTCTCAGCAAGCTGAAAAGGCCCTCTCACTGACCTTTGGCGCCTGTGGGTGGAGGGACCTGTGTGGCTGCTGGAAATTCTGTCCCTGAAGCCTGCTCAGATCTGGGGACTCACTGTTCTTTAGGCCATTGTAGGAGGAGTGAATCTACACTGGTCTTAAGAGGAGCTATTTCCAATACTTGACAAATGCTTAGACCATTCTCTTTCTGGGATACCTGAACTGATCTTCACTCCATCAGGGATCTTCACTGCATCAGGGCAGTCTAGGTATTTCATAGAGAGATATGAGGTCCTATTTTGTGGGGGTGGGGGGGGCGATGTCTTGATTTACTTCCTTTGATGTCCCAGTCATGAATGTATCAACGATGTAGTCTGGAAGCTCCCTAGAAGATTATGTAGAGAAGAAATAGAAAGTTTCCAGAAAAGGGCAGGGTATGAAGAAAGGGGTACCATGAAGAAGATAGAGGCATGGTTGGCTCAGGTATAAACAACTCCTTGTATAGAAAAAGAGCAGGCTTGAATAAACAGAGCTTTTTTCAACCCAGAATCCTCCAAGGTTTCAAGATATATGTAGAGGAGGGACATGGACATGGACCCAGAGAACACCATGAGGTGATAGACACAGTGGTAAGAATGAAGGCAAATAGTTTCTGGAACAAACAGTGCTCTAGGTCCTGGGGATAAAGGATAAAGGGTAGAGAGAGAGACCCTGAACAAGGCCTATTGAAGAGTTCCTGGGAGTCAAGAACACAGACACTGAGTGACTGATTCTTCTTCTAGCTAGTCCTCACCCCTGTGTGGGACTGGGGAGGCAAACCCAAAGACAATATTTATTGAAATAAATATTCAAGATCTTCTCCAATATAGCTTAAAAAAATTTTGGTTGAGATAAGGAAGAGACCTGTGATTTTGTTGGTATAGGAAATTCCTAGGTAGGTAAGCTCCCACTACCATTACAGGTTAGCATCTTCTCTATAATTTATAGTCTTAAGAGAGTTGCCTAGAGCACTGAAAGATGAAGTAATCTGCCCAGGATCACACAGTCAGTATGTGCCCAAGATGACATTTGAAATCAGATCTTCTGGTTTTCAGGACATTTTTTAATCCAGTAAATCTGACTGCCTCTAGTCACACTAAGAGACTGCTGGTAGAGCAGCAGTCTGGAAGATATTAGTTTCAGACTAACACTTTACCCCATATACCAAGAGGAATTCTAAATGGATAAATGATTTAGGTATAAAAGGTTACATCATAAACAAATTAGAGGAATAAGAAAGAAATTACCTTTCTGATCTGTGGATAGCAGAGTAGTTCATGACCAAACAAAGAATAGAGAGGATCAGAGAAGATAAAATGGAATTTTGATTACATAAAATGTACATGTTTTTGCACAAACAAGATCAATACAGCCAAAATTAGAAGGGAAATGGGAAACTATGGGAAAAAAATCTTTGCAGCAAATTTCTCCGATAAAGGTCTCATTTCCAAGTTATGTAAAGAATTGATTCAAATTTATAAGAAGAAGAGCCATTCTCCAATTGATAAACAATAAAGGGATATAAACAGGCAATTTTCAAAGGAATAAATCCAAGCTATTAATAGCTATATGAAAAAATGCTTCAAATCACAAATAACTAGAGAAATGTAAATTTAAACAACTTCAAGTTTCCAAATCATACCCATCAGATTGGCAAGTGGGAAGAAAAACAAGAAAAAAAATGACAAGGGTTGGAGGGCCTGCAGGAAAACAGTTAAATTAACATGCTATTGGCAGAACTGTGAATTAGTTCAGAAATTCTGGAAACTAATTTGGAATTATGCCTCAAAAGTCACTAAACTGTGCATTCCCTTTGACCCAGAGATATGACTAATGACCTATATCTCAAGGAGATCTAAAAAGAACAAAGAAACAAGAAAAGGATTCATGTGTATATAAATATACCAGTTCTTTTTGTGGTAGCAAAAAACTAGAAACTAAGGTGGTGCCCATCATCTGGAAGATAGTCAAACAAATTATGGCATGTGAATGTGATGCAATTCTATTGTGCCATAAGAAATGATGAAAGGAATGGGTTCGGAGAAACTTGAGAAAATACGTATGAACTGATGCAGAGTGAGTTGACCAAAAGCAGAACAATTTATACAATAACAAAAATGTACAGACAAGCAACTTTGAAAGACTTAAGACCTCTGATCAATGTAATGAGCAACCCTGATTGTATAGGACAAATGCTGAGGCCTTCTCCCTTTTGACCCTATTCCTTTACCAGTTCACAGACATAATTATTCTTGGCAGCCAGTGGAATCCAGTGCCTGAAACAAGTTGATAGTCATCATTCAGGTGGTCTACCATGTTTTTAAGCTTGCAACAATCTTTGACCTTTTCCTTCTCCCTCATAAGAAATAGAGTGGAGTAATGGATATGATGGCTTATAATCTATGGTCTGCCTTGGTAGAGAGAGTTCCCACATTGGTACAGATGCTTAGTGGGTGGCAGATTTCCTTCTCTTTCAGTTCTCAAGTCCAGTAAAAGGTAAGTGCTTTCTGGGTCAGTGCTGTTTTCCCTCCCACAATGCCTTGCACATGGGTGCTTAATGAATTCACTTCAATGAAACAAGCCTATATTTTATGCAAGGCACCATGTTGGGTCCTGGGGGATACAAAGGCAAAAACCAAAAATTTTCTCCCCTTAAAGTATTTACAGTCTACTAGGAGGAAACAACAAACAGATAAGTATATAGAAAATATATGCAGTCACTTTTGAAAAATCGATAAATAGGGGAGAAGGAGGGTTCAGAATAAAACCTTGTGTAGGAGATGGTACTTGAGCTGAGCCCCTAACAGGACCAGAGATTCCAAGAGACAGAGCTGGGAAGGCAGATCATTGCAGACATTTTAGCTTATTTGAAGGCCCAGAGGCAGGAGATGGTTTTGTAGGAAAAACAGCAAGCAGATGAGTTTCTTTAGAATGTTGAGTGCTTGAGGGAGAACAGATATTGTTTCAAAATTGAATCGAAGTCCTGTTAAGGCCACATCTCCTGCATGTGTCCTTTTATATCTATGCCAATTATCACTCATCCCAGTACAGACCTTCTTTGCCAGCTTCCTGAATTACTGTTATTGTTCAGGTATTTTCAATTGTGTCTGACTCTTCCTGACCCTATTTGTGGTTTTCTTGGCAAAGTGATTTGCCATTTCCTTCTCCAATTCACTTTACAGATGAGGAAACTGAGGCAAAAAGGGTTAAGTGATTTGTCCAGGTTCTCCAGATAGTATCTCTAGAAAGTATCTGAGGTTGGATTTGAACTCAGGAAGAAGAGGCTTCCTGACTCCAAACCCAGCACTCTATGTACTACAGCACCGCCTAACTGCCCTGAATTATAGCAACAATCTTTTTTTAATAGGATGGAGATCTCCATTTTTTTTAACTTCTTCAATGAATCCTGCATAGCAACACCAGAAAACATCTTTCATATGGATAAAGCTGGTCAAATTTCTCCTCTTCTCAGACAACTCCAGTGTGTTCCAGTCGTCTCCTGAGTAAATGTCAAACTCCTTTTGCTTGGCTTTTGGGGTCTTCCAGAACCTTGCAGCACCTTGCCTTCCCAGTTTGATTTCATACTCCTCCTTTCCATGTGTTCTACACTCCAATCAAACTGAAGTACTCTCTGACTCAGCTCTGTGTCTTTGTTCTCATTGTTCCCCATTCCCAGAATTCCCTTCCTTGATATCTTCATATGTTGAATTACCATCCATCCTTTACAGTATAAACGCAACATGTCCAAAATCAAGCTCCTACTCTTTCCCCCTATATCTGTCCTTCCTCCTCCCTTCATATAGGAACTGTGGCACCATCATTCACTCAGTCTACCATGTTTACAACCTAGAAAGTTATCTTTGGCTCTTACCACTCCCATATCTTTCATATTTGAATTGCAACTCCAATGCCACTTCTCCTGGGAAGCCCTCATTTTCCATCCCAGCCTCTTGTCCTTAAAAACCTCACATTCCAGTCTATTTGCAGCTTTCTTCTTTTATTAGCATGTAATATTGTTATTACAGTTATACAGGGTTGTGTCTTATTTCCCTGTTAGTCACTAAATTCTATGAAGATAGGGATTTCTATCTTATCTAAAATGTGTGTCTCCCTCAGTACCTGATGAAGAACTCTACCTATCTAAGCTCTTAATGTATGCTTTTTTGAATGAACATCCAGATCAATAAAAACTGAGAGAGGGGATAGCAGCCTTTGCATGGAAGCTCCTTATCTATGCCAAGTAGACATGGATAGAGCCAAGTCTGCTGCCCTTGTCCCTGTGCCCTCACTCTCCCCCATCCTCATCTACTGGAAACTCAGCCCAGGAAGATTATAGATTGAAGGCAGGTTCCAGGTGGGAAGTGGGTTGAAATAGGAGCCCTATTTTGTTGCTCTTGACAATAAAAGTCTCCAGATTGAAGCCTTTGGGAGCCCCATGGACCTCCTCTCCTAGTCCCACAAGCATATCAGTCAAATGGTCCTGAGGGTTCTGGGACAACCTGGGCCTCTCCTCTTTGACTGAGGAAAAGAAAAGTTTGAAAGTTCCATGAATCAGGGTCCAGGGGCCATTTCTTTCTTATCCTAGAAGGTCAAGGCCAGCCTGCTGTCTGCTCCACTCTCTACACTCCCAGCCCAGATCTGAAACTCAGGGAAACACTTGAAGAAGGTGGCTGCCAGAGAGAGCTTGAGACCAGTGGGTGTCCACAAACAAGAGGAGGTACCCTTGGTTGCAGGATATAGCAGATCAAAGTATCTCTGGAGCCCTCTTTCCCAGGCAGGAAAAAAGAATAAAACTGAGGTACCCTTGAAGGAGAGATTGGAACTGAGAGGAAATAGAAAGCATAAATGAAGGCCAAGTCCTCTCCCCACCACCTGCATTGATTTCTACCCTGAGATGCCCCCACCACCACTTACCATGTGTAGTCCCAACTTTTATTCTCCATCCTCAGTCTCTCAATTTCTGTACTAAAATGTCTGGGCTAAAAATCAGGGGCCTCTACAAAGATTCCAGGAGACTCTCAAGGAATCCAAGAGAATCTGAGCAAAGTGCAGCCAAGCAGGATCCTCTCTGATGCTGCAACAGGACACAAGTACCCCCAGGAAGCTGGTGAGGCCTGGGCCACTTCTTGTTCTGCCTAATGGTACCTTGGGGCCCCAGTAACCAAATGCATACTGTTTATTGAAGGTCAGAAATCCCCTTTACTTGTTATGTCTTCCATTTCTTGAGCACATAAAGCCCAGAAATTCTGAACAACAACAGTACCTTCATCCCCAGGATGGCAATCACCAATTGGACATCAGATACCTCTGGGCCTAGAGGCCAAAGGGACAAGAGGAACCATCAGGTGGGATCTGGGGGAGGTGTGTAAACAGCTGACAGCAGATTGGGCCTCACCTTTCCCCTTCTAAAGCCATGTATACCCAGACAAGTCACTGTATTCCCAACTGCTGTCTATGAGGCTGAACCTTGCCCTCAGAGTTCCCCTAAGGTGCTTCCAGGTCTAGAAACTATAGTAAATCACTGCCTTCTCCCTATCACTTCCCTGCTTGGGGACCCCTGTTGGGTTTTATTTTTGAAAGAAGTGAGGGCAATGTAGTTCCTAAGTCTCCCTACACCTAGACACTGAGCAAAGAGCCCAATTTTGGTATTTTCTACCTGTGTTACCTTGGAAAAGAACCCTCACATCCCTCGGTCTCAGTTTCCTCATTCACAAAATTAGAGGGTTAGATTATTTCTAAGAGCCTTTCAAGTCTAAATCTCATGTGAGCAGGTAGACACAAAATGTATAAATGAGGCTTTGGTGGAGAGATACTTTCCCCAGAGGCTAGGTGGCTTGGTAGGAAGACCACTGGGCCTGGAGTCGGGAAGACCTGAGTTCAAATCTATCCTTGGACACTAGTTGTGTGACAATGAGCAAATTGATTAACCTCTCTCTGTCTCAGTTTCCTCTACTATTAAATGGGAATAATCACAGCACCTACTTCCCAGGGTTGTTGTGAGAATCAAATGAGATTATATCTGTAAAACACTTAATACAGAGCCTGGCACATAGTAGGTGCTTAATCAATGCTTATTCCTGGACCCGCAGGTATAAAAATATTTATAGCAGCTCTTTTCATGGTGGCAAAGAACTGGAGATTGAGGGAATGCCTATCAATTGGAGAGTGGCAGAACAAGTTATGGTATATGAATGTAACTGGGAACTAACCCAACACGATGAGAAGCTTTGGCTTGCCCAAGGTCCATTCTCATCTTCTGAAAGTGGTAGGATTAGGGATGAGTTTTCTGTGGACCACCTTGGGTGAGCATGTAGATTAATTTTATCCTTTCTTATTTTTGAGTGGGGTCAAGCTCAAGGAAAGATTTTTGTGTTCTATTGAATTCTGTTGTTCCATAAGAAATGATGAGCAGGCAGATTTCAGAAAAGCCTGGAAAGACTTACATGAGCTGATGTTGAGTGAAGGCAGAAGAACCAGGAGAACATAGTAACAGCAACATTGTGCAATGATCAACTATTATAGACTTAGCTGTTCTCAGCAACACAATGATCTAAGACAATCCCAAAAGACTCATGGTAGAAAATGCTGTCCACATCCAGAGAAGGAACTATGGAGTCTGAATGCAGATTGAAATACACTATTTTCTCTCTTTATTTTCTTTCTCATGGTTTTTCCCTTTCGTTCTGATTCTTCTTTCACAACATGATTAATGTGGAAATATGTTTAATATAATTATACATGTATAGCCTATATCAGATTGAACACCATGTTGGGGAGGAGGGAGGAGAGGAAAACTGAAAATTTTAGAACTCAAAATCTTTTAAAGGTGAATATTGAAAATGAAAAATAAGTAAATTTAATATAATTTTTAAAAATGCTTATTCCCTTCTTCCTTTCCCCCAAATGCTGAACTCAATGGTTCCACTAACCCTGGGAGTTGAAGACTTATGTGAGGTGGGAAGGCAGTATGGGGTAGTAGAAAGAATTCAGGAAGTAGAATCTGAAATGAACTCACCTCAGTTCTCTAGGCACTCATATGAAAAATCAGCGTTCATGCTCAATATCACATTGGCTTTGATGGGAGACTAAAATTCATGTACCACTTGAAAGATGAAGACAGTCTGCCTTTTTCACAGATGTGTTGACAGCTAGTGAGCTTTCCACAGTGTAAATGCCATCTTTGTTTTCCTTCTCAGTGTTATTACTGGACCACACCGAGCAGGTTACAGTTCTCCAGCCAGGAAACCCTCACACTCCTGGGGTTTTCTGTGGGCCACCTTAGGTAAATGTGTGGATTAATTTTCCCCTCTCTTATTTTTGAGTGGGGTCAAGCTCAAGAAAAGATTTTTGCATACTCAGGAAGGCCCATAATTATGACCCACCCTCTAAAGTGAATGAAGCAATATGACAAAGTGCAAAGTGTTATGGAGTCAGAAGAATTAAAGCCCTGTTATGAGATCTGTGATCTGTGGAGCCCTAGGCAAGGCACAACCTCTGGGAGGCTCAGATTCCTCCTCTATAAAATGAGAGTTAGACTAGGTCATCTTTAATATTCCTTCCACTGCTTTCTCATAGTCATCCAATTTGAGAGCTGGATGTGACCTTAGAGACTGGAGAATCTGACTGCCTCTTTTTGCAGCAGAGAAAACTGAACTTCTGGGAGGCTTGGGAAACAGTGCCCTCCACATCTTTGTCTGGTGAAATCCTGCCTTTCCTAGACACAGACCAGAAACATCTTTTTTGCTTGCTTGTTGCTTGTTCATTCTATCTTATTAAAGCCTGGGAGATACAGGAGAGGTGGGTAAGATTTTTGTCCTTTCTCTTATATGTTTATTTGATTGTTTCTGTTGACAGTTACTCAATTTACAAAAAAAAAAATTTTTGGCAAATATGGGGAACTGGCCTTTCAGCCCAGTTCTTATGAATGTGCACAGAGTACTACTGATGTAATTTCCCATATGGCTAGCAGAGTGGAAACAGTTACATAATGTCTTTGGATACTCCAAAATTCCTCCAGGGCACTCCCATTACATATCATCGCAACTCTCCCAGAAGCAGGGTCCCCAACTTCTTCCACAGGGGAGGAATTATATCACTGTCATTCTACACACTCATAAGGACTGGACTTAGTGGCCTGTCCCCTGTTACACAAAACAGAAATCCATCACTTCTTCCAAGGAGTCGAAGCTCAGATGTTACCTCCTCCAGGAAGCTTTCCCTGATTTTCCAAATGAGAGTTAATCCATCCCTCCCCAGATTTCTCATTCCAGTTTCCTCTCTTCATTGTGTTTCTCTCAACTTATAGTAGGATTGGGATAGCAAGGTCGTACAATGGATAGAGCATTGGGCCTGGAATCAGGGAGACTTGAGTTCAAATCCAACCTCAGACACTTAGTAGTTGTGTGACCCTGGGCAAGTCACTTCACCCTGTTTGCCTCAATTTCCTCTCATGTAAAATGAGCTAGAGAAGAAAATAGCAAACCACTCCAGTATCCTTGCCAAGGAAACCCCAAATGGGCTTAGGAAAAGTCAGACACAACTGAACAAGAGCAGCAAGATGTAGTAGGATTAATGTCTATGTGTTCTACCCCTTTATTAGACAGTGAAGTTCCTGAGATCAGGAAATATATAAGTTTTCATCTTATGGCCAATATTGAGTTTGCACATTTTTCTTTTTGGTCCAATCAGTTTGTGATGTCAAGAGTATAGAGAATTTCTGGATTGAAAACTCCCTTCACTGATACAGAACAGCAATGTTTGTGTACTATTAAGTCTTAGAGAGTTGCCTGAGGCTAAGTAACTTGTTTAGGGTCAAATATGTTTCAAAAACAGGACTTGAACCCAAGTCTTTCTCTTCTGAATCTGGGATTTTTACCTCTCCTCTGCATACAAATGTTTAATAAACATCTGTGGAATTGATGAGTAGGAAGAAGACAAGATTGTCATTCTAGGTTTCTCACTCATAAACTGTGTGACCTTGGACAAGTCCCTTTCCCTCTCTGGGTCTCAGTTTCTTCCTCTCTAAAATTAGGAGTTTGTGCTAAGAGGTCTGCAAGTTCCCCATCTGTCCTGACATTCTGTGTTCTATGATTCTGTGAACTTAACATTGTAAATGTTCATGAAGCTATGGGATGGAGCATTATTCTGGGTCAGGCTAAAGACCCTAGAGCCCAGATTAGCCATAGGCATAAGCCATGTAGTTGGCCACCAACACAATATAATTGGAGAACTGCTAAGGCCCCCGGCTTAAGTATTTCCCCTGATAGGAGCCTGAAATCCTACCATTAGATTTACTAATAAATTAGACAGAAAAGGTCAACATTTCCTTTCAGCAGGTAACTGAGTATAAATGTTTCACACCTATTAGCCCATCTGCATTGATTAGTTTACCAGATAACTAGCCTTCCTTTGACATGGGACAGAGGATTGAGAGATTTTGATAAGTTTTGAGGAGTGGAGAGCTGACTCAGAGAAGGTCTCACCTCGGAGGATCTGGGAAGGTTAGTTATGCAGTAAAGGAGCTGTTTTGTCCTGCCATATTTCACCTCAAAGATGATATGGGAATGGAAATCACTGGCCACCAGGAACACCGTCATAATGCTGGTCATGTTATAGGACCCAGGGGAGATGTTGGGGAGAAAGTCAGTCTCCATGGTAGGGAACACATGCTTGTCTTTAAACCAAGTCAAGTTGATATCTCTAGCGTAGAATCCAGAGGAGATACAAGTGTAAGTTACAATCTGACAACTTCTGTATAGCTGAGAAGGGACAATCACCAAGGGCTCGGAGGGTAGGACAGCCAAAAGAGAGCTCTAGGCTAGCCCCTTTCCCAACCCTACAGACTGAGATAGTTGAACTATGGGGATAGTGATGTTCCTTTACCTCTCAGAAGTAGTGGAAATGGAACTATTAGACCAGTCAGAAGAGACTTGACTTCAAATCCTGGCTCTGATGCTTATTAGCAGTATGAGCCTGGGCAAGTCAATTTTTGAGTCCCACTTTCCTCATCTTTAAAATGGGGATATGATTCTTGAAATACCTACCCCATATGGGTGTCTTGAGGAAAGTGCATGGAGGATGTGACTACAAAGAATATTCTCCCTTAGACAGCCCTAAAGAGCTGTTGTGATTTATTATAATTATTATTAGCAACACCTTCTGAGCCCTTCCCTGTACCCTCAGTCATTCCCACTCAGAAGTGAAATGACAGTGTTCTTAATGGCATAAAATCCTATTTTCCAGAGCCTGGGGATTTATTTTGTGATGAGTCAAGTCCTCTAAGTTACAGACTTTAGAGCCTCCAGATGACTCAGTTCCAAACATACACTTACAAGCACTTGGTCATTTACCATTATTTACATTCACATCCAGACTTGGGGTCCATTACTTTCTCCCAAAGCATTCTCTTTTCCTCTGCAGAGACTACTGAGGTCTCAGGGCTAAGCCTATTAGATATTAACATCTGCCAGTGTTTGTCCATCACGGCTCCCAAAAGGGTGATACTACGCTGAACCCCAGGGCCCACAACCCTTCTCTCTAGGGTACATAGACAGGAATCTCTTGACTTTACTTGGTCATAGAATTCCCACCATCCCCACCCCCATTCCTCCCTTCCCCCCCACCCCTGCCCCAAAGTTGGCACCCAGCATAGAATCAGCTCCAAGGAGTTTCACTAAAGTATCCTCCTTCCTATGCTGATCCTACTCCAACTCTGCATATAGTCATACTGGCTCATTTTCCATTTTCTGTCCCTACTTTTAGACTTTACTCATTCAAAAGCCACTTTCCTCTCTATCACAAACACAGGCAGGGTCCAGATTGTGCCATCACATCATTCATGGTCAATCACCAGCATCAAAGGAATGGATTCTCTTTTAAAATATACACCTGGAGAATAAGTCATGAGCTGCTCAAGCATTGAATTTTCTCTGCACCTCTATCTGCTTTTTCCCAGGATACATAGCTTTGACGTGGAAAGGATGTCACTTTCAAACCTAAATTAAGGTGTGCAAATGTTATGTTCCCATGAAGTATAATCTTAGCCATCCTTCAGGTTCAAATGTTCCAGTTCAGAAGTTATCTTCTCCAGAAAGACTTCCCTGATCATTCCAGAGGAAGTGTTTTCTAAACTCCTCTGAATAATCATAGTACTTTAAAATAACAATTTATTTGGCATTAAAAGGGTGAGCATCCAGGAGTAGAATCCACCAGATTGCCCAAGGAGGTACAATCTGAGGAGAAGGGAAGGAAGTGGAAAAAAATTATGAGCTGTAATCAAAGCTTGAAAAGACTTAGAAAAATGGATGGTTCATCCAAGATACCCTTAATATCCAATGTTATGAGCATAGTTTAATAGAGAATCAAAGAATATATGTCAAAATCTTGTGAACTCAATGCCAGGTTGTATAAAAGAAGTGATGGCAGTAAAAGAAAGACATGTTACATATTAAATATTTTTCAAAGATGTAAAATTCTGTAAGACTTACTGTACAGCAATAAATTCAATTATTAAAAAACACATTTCTATGCTGCAATAATATTTCTAAACTATGTTCCTCATAGCAACCCATGAGAAAGGTAGTACAAAGGATGATAATATCTGTATTACTTGACTCTTGTAGTCACTTTTCACTCCAACACAATGGAGTTTGTACTTCCCTCATTTTTGCTCTTCTTCTCTTCTGCCATGTGGTACAGTTATTATTTCTTAGGATCATGTATTACAGATAACAGTTTTATAACTCATCTAGTCACATGCCCCCTCATTTTACAGATGAAGAAACTGAGGCAGAGACAGATTATATGACTTACTCAAAGTCACACAGATGGTACATAGCAGTGTTGGGATTCAAACCTGGGTCTTCTGACTCTGCATGTGGTGTCCTTTCTATATACCATGCTACCTGTGAGTTTAGGTAAGCATTGAGTCGTAGTCAACTCAGTCTTCCCTGTGGTCCCAAAAGAAGAGCCTGAAAAGGGTAAGTTCTGGATAAATGAAAATTAAAGGATTAATTCACTGAGCAGCTACACTATGAGGAGAGATGTTCCAGGTGAGGCCCCCATTAACTTCCACCTGGACCATTACCATAGGGGCTTTTATTTGATTTCCCAGTCTCATGCTTCTCCAACCCATCCTCTGCATACTTCCCAAAATGATATTCCTAAAGCACAGGTCTGATCAGGTTATGCCTTTGTTCAGTAAACTCTGGTGGCTCCCTATTTGCTAAAATCAAATGTAAACTCCTCTGTTTGACAATGAAATCTCATCACAACCCAACCACTTTTCTTCTTTTCCAGTCTTCTTACACATTATCCCCCTCTTCCCCCGACCCGGAATGGAGCCATACTGGTTTACTCAATGTTCTAGCACCCCATCTTCTATCTCCATGCCTTTGCTCTGGCTGTCCCCCATGCCTATAATGCCCTCCTTTCACACTTTCATCTTCTAGAATTCCTGATTTCCTACAAACCTCACCTTAGGCATGTAAGCTCCTTGGGGTAAAAACTGTTTCACTTCTACATTTCTATCCCTAGTATTTTGACACAGTGCCTGCTTGTTGATAGGCAGATGTAAGCCTGCCATAGGGAGATACTACATTGGATCTAGGTTTGGAAGACTTTCAGAAAGGGGTTAGGATTGAGTTGGGTCTCTAGCCTCCCTCTCCAGAAATGATACATCTGTCTTGAATCTAATCATCCTTGGGAAGAAATACAGAATTTAGGGCTGAATGATATATTAGAGGTCATCTAACCTAATCCCTTCATTTTACACAGGAGAAAATTGAGGCCCAAACAGGAGAAGGAACTCACCCAAAGTCAGAGATAATACATAGCATCACTGGTATTTAAACTGGCCTTATACATAGAAGTCCATGACAATTTATGTTAAGAGAGCTCCAAGGCAGACTCAACTGAAGGGATGATTCTGGCAGTGCTGGAGTGTAAGATGCTCAGAGTGACATTGCACTCAGTGGGGGCAGGCTGCATGTTCCATCCAGCAGGCAAACCTACTCTCAATCTGATTCCTGAACACTGAGTTTTCAGGGTGCACTCCAGGGAGTAGGTGGAGCATGTGGTCTTTAGCTCATGGACATGCCCTCTAGCCAGAAGGGATATTGGGATAGAAGTGTTTCTTGTGGCAGGTGAGATTAACAACCTGGTTCTCATTGACCTCTGCTGTATCTGTGGTCAGCTCCAGGTAGAAAGGAACTTGAAGTGAACAAAGAGAGAGGCCTAATCAAGTTATCAGGAGCAAGTAGGAGGGTCTAGGCTAGTTCAAGGAGTGACTAGAACCTTTCTATCTCTTCTTATCTACTTTGTAGAATCATGGAATCACTAATAATTAAGGATAATTAAGTGAATGAGAAGGGATAACAAAGGTCATCTAGTGCTACCCAAAGCCCTCCCTAAATCATAAATTCTCTTTATAATTTATATATTTATAATATTATATATTTTTCATATTTATAATATATTTATAATTTATAATGTCTTTAATAATCATCTAGTCTCAGATTAAATACCTTCTGAAACAGTAAACTCATGATATCAAAGAAATTCATTCCATTGCTACCTCATCTCTGCAATTTACATCTACTGCTTTTCATTCTGTCCTCTGGGTAAAGCAGAACAAGTCTGGTCCTGACTATCCTTCAAATACAGAAGGGCATTCATGTTCCCCCCCCCCCCCCACTCAAAATCTTCTCTAGGTGAAATAGCCACAGTAAACCAGAGCACTTGATACAGTGGAAAGCCCTGGATCCAGATCCAAGAGACCTAGCCTAGCTCTGACACTTGCAAGCTAAGCAAATGTGAGTTAGTTACTTCATTGTTTGGGAACTCAGTTTCTTCCTCTTTAAAATGGGAATAAATTTTTTGAGACTTTTGGGAGCCAAGATGGTGGAGTAATCAGTAAATCACAGTAACTCTACCATATTCACCTCTAAACAACCATAAAATAGTACCCCCAAAACAAATCCTGGAACAGCAGAACCAGAAAACACATGGGGTGAAACAATCTTTTAGCCCTAGAAACTTGGAAGATCAACAAGAAAGATTGGTCTCACTCAGGTAAAACAAGAGTGTAATTTAGGCTAGGAAGCATCCTAGCAAGCTAGCAGCAAGCTCCACCCTCACAAACCACCACGACAGCCTGAGCCCCAGGGAGGAGGAGCAGGCAAATACCAACACCACCATCCCCCACATGCTTCATTGTAGCCAGGGGACTCCAGCTCCATAGCCCTGGGCACACAGACCACCTCCAGCAGCCAGATTGCCACATGCTTCAGTGTAGCCCCAAGGAAAATGCAGAAATGCCCCATCAGCCTCAGCACTTGCCAGACACCAACAGAGGATCCTGACTTAGCACCAGGTAAGTTGCCAGACCTCTATGGCCTCCAGCACCAACCACCCCCACTCCTTTAGTGCAGCACTAGACACAAGGGTTCCCCATAAGCCTCAGGGGAACAGCAGTGCAGCATCAGTAAACAGCCAGGGCCTACAGCCACTAGCAAAAGAAGCCCCTTCCACCACAGAAGCAGAGCTCACATTTAAAAGAAAGGAAAAAAGATTTTAAAAAAAAAGATGCATGAAAAATAATAATAAAAAAAAAGAATCTGACCACAGAAAGGAATTATTGTGACAGGGAATATCAAGACACAAACCCAGAGGAGGACAACAATAATCAAAATGTCTATGGGCAAAGGCCCAAACTAAAACAGAAAGTTGTCTGAAGCCCCGAAAGCACTCATGGAAGAGCTCAAAAAGGAGTTTAAAAATCAAATAAGAGAAGTAGAAGAAAAAGTGGGAAAAGAAATGAGAGTGATGCAAAAGAATTATGAAAAAAGAGTCAGCAAATTGGAAAAAGAAAACAACTGCTTAAAAAGTAAAGTTGGTCAAATAGAAAGGATGATACAAAAATCTACTGAAGGAAACAACTCCTTAAAAAATACAATTTGAGAGGCGGAGCCAAGATGGAGGAGTGAGAGCAATGACTCACCTAAGCTCTTAGACAAACTCCTTCAGATACCTCTAAAAAGAGAATCTGACCAAATTTTGGAGGTGCAGAATCCAATAGGAAACAGACCATGGCAGATTCACAGCCCATGACAGACTGGAAGGTCGACAGGAAGAATCTGTGCCACCGGGGTGAGCCCACAGTGCACAGAGCAGCACATCCAGCACAGCGCAGAGGGAGGGCCTCAGGGAGGCCAGAGGCAGCAGCAGCCAGAACCGGTGGAGTGGCAGCCCAGGATGAGAGACCAGTAGAGCCAAGCGAGTGACAGCCACTGGGCCTCAGATGTCAGCTGCAGCAGCTCCTGAGACTTTCAGCCTGCAGATTAAACATCTGTAAGTCAACTACTTGAACTTCAGGGAGCCAGGATGGTGGAGTGATCAGTAAATACTTTCTCCTCACCCCTTGATGACCTCGAAAGAACCATAAAATATTTCTCTAGAAAAATCCTGGATCAGTGGAAACAGCAGAGGGGGCAAATATTCTCATAATACCTGAGTCTAGGAAAAGAGCTAAGGGGGATTCCTCCTACTGTGGCAGAGGCAAACTGGAAGGAGAGGGGACCCAGGAGGGGTGGAAACTCGCACTAGGATCTAGGTGTGCCTCAGCACTCCAGGGGAAATGAGAAGACAATAGGGCAGCTGGGATCACCAACCCCTGCGCTTGCCTTTGCCTCAGCTCAGCTGAGGAGATCTTCCATGACCAGACCAGCCCTCCCCCACACTTAACAAGCTAACCCCAGGGTTGATCAGGGAAACACAAAACAAAAAAATAAAAAGATACCTGCTCTTAGCTTTTTCACACCAGTCAGTTCAACACCAAGTTCTGCAGCTTCTAACTGAAAGAATCAGAAGCCATAACATGCAATCACCATCATGAGCAAGAAAAAGCAAAACAAGAGCAAAAAAACCACAGAATCTTTCTATGGGAACAAAGACCAAAACACAAATACCAAAGAGGTCAGTAGTGAGACTGTACTTCCATCTGAAACTTCAGAAGGGACTGTGAACTGCTCGCAAGCACAAACAGCTCTCCTGGAACAGCTGAAGAAGGAAATAGAAGAAAAACTGGCCAATGATTTTAAAAGTATGAAAAAGAATTCACTGATGAGAACATCTCTTTAAAAAGGAAAATTGACAAGATAAAGATATTCAAGGAATTAGAATAGCCAAAGAAGAAACTAAGTTATCACTCTTTGCAGATGATATGATGATTTACCTAGAGAATCCCAGAGATTCAAGTAAAAAATTACTTGAATTAATAAACAACTTTGGCAAAGTTGCAGGGTACAAAATAAACCCACACAAATCTTCTGCATTCCTATATATTAGCAACAAAGTTCAACAGCAAGAGATAGAAAGAGAAATCCCATTTAAAGTTAGGGTAGACAGTATAAAATACTTAGGAGTCTACCTGCCAAAACAAACCCAGGGACTATATGAACACAATTACAAGACACTTTTTGCACAAATAAAGTCAGATTTAAGTAAGTGGAAAAACATTAGTTGCTCATGGGTAGGCCGTGCTAATATAATAAAAATGACAATTCTACCCAAATTAATATACTTATTTAGTGCCATACCAATTAAACTATCAGACAATTACTTTCTAGAGCTGGATAAAATAATATCAAAATTCATTTGGAAAAACAAAAGGTCCAGAATATCAAGGGGACTAATGAAAAGAAATGCCTGGGAAGGTGGCCTAGCGCTACCAGACCTTAAACTGTACTATAAAGCAGCAATTATCAAAACCACTTGGTATTGGCTAAGAAACAGAGAGGTAGACAAGTGGAATAGACTTGGCACTCAAGATGCAGTAGGCAAGGAATATAGCAACCTTCTGTTTGATAAACCCAAGGACCCCAGCTTCTGGGATAAGAACTCATTGTTTGATAAAAATTGCTGGGAAAACTGGATAACAGTGTGGCGGAAATTAGGCATAGACCCATACCTGACACCGTACACAAGAATAAAGTCCAAATGGGTACATGATTTAGGTATAAAGATTGATACCATGAATAAACTGGAGAAGCAAGGAATAGTGTATTTATCAGATCTATGGAGAAGGGAAGAATTCTTTACTAAAGGAGAGATAGAATGCATTATGAAATGCAAAATGGATAACTTTGATTACATTAAACTGAGAAGTTTTTGCACAACCAAACCCAATGCAACCAAAATCCGGAGGGATGTAGTAAATTGGGAAAAAATTTTTACAGCTAAGCTCGGGGATAAAGGCCTCATTTCTAGAATATATAGAGAACTGACCCAAATGTATAATCATACAAGTCATTCCCCAATTGATAAATGGTCAAAGGATATGAACAGGCAATTTTCAGAGGAAGAAATTAAAGCTATCTATAATCATATGAAAAAATGCTCTAAATCACTATTGGTTAGAGAGATGCAAATCAAAACAACTCTGAGGTACCACATCACACCTATAAGATTGGCAAACATGACAGAACAAGAAAATGATAAATGCTGGAGAGGATGTGGGAGAGTTGGAACACTAATTCATTGTTGGTGGAGCTGTGAGCGCATCCAACCATTCTGGAGAGCAATTTGGAACTATGCCCAAAGGGCTACAAAAATGTGCATACCCTTTGACCCAGCAATATCGCTACTAGGACTATATCCCCAAGAGATCATAAAAATGGGAAAGGGTCCCACATGTACAAAAATATTTATAGCAGCACTCTATGTAGTTGCCAAAAACTGGAAGTCAGGGGGATGTCCATCAATTGGGGAATGGCTGAATAAATTATGGTATATGAATGTAATGGAGTACTATTGTGCCATAAGAAATGATGAACAAGAAGACTTCAGAGAGGCCTGGAAGGACTTATATGACCTGATGCTGAGTGAAAGGAGCAGAACTAGGAGAACTTTATGCACAGCAACAACCACAGTATGTGAGAGTTTTTTCTGGTAGACTTAGATTTTTGTAATAACACAAGAACTTCTGAAAAAAAAAAAATCCCAATGGTGGACCTCAAGGCAAAATACCTTCCACACTCAGAGAGAGAAATATGGAAGTCACTCACATAATGTAGCAGATCATGTTTGTGTATGTGTATCTGTTTGTGTATCATGTTCTGATTTGTTATACGGATTCTTTCATTTATCTTAGTCTGACTACATAGCATGACTATAGTGAAAATATACTCAATAGGAAAGTATATGTAGAATCTATACAGAGTTGTATGCAGTCGTGGGGAGGGAGGGAGGTAGTGGGGGGGTGGGTGGGGAGGGATAAAATCGCAATTGTATGGCAGTGATTGTTAAACATTAAAAAAATAAAAAAAATAAAAAATTTAAAAAAAAAAAAAAAGGAAAATTGAACAAATGGAAAAGGAAGTACAAAAATTAACTGGAAAATAACTCCTTCAAAGGAAAAATTGGACAGATGGAAAAGGAGATGCAAAAGTTAACTGAAGAAAACAATTTGATAAAAATTAGAATTGGGCAAGCAGAAACTAATGACTCTATGAGACTGCAAGAATCAGTCAAACAAAAACTAAAGAATGAAAAGATAGAAGAAAATGTAAAATATCTAATTGGAAGAACAACTGACCTGGAAAATAGATCTAGGAGAGTAAATTTAAGAATTATTGGTCTGCCAGAAAGCCATGATGAAAAAAAGAGTCTGGACAATATCTTCCAGAAAATCATCAAGGAAAACTGCCCAGAAGAGCTAGATCCAGAGGGCAAAATAGTCATCGAAAGAATCCAATATTCACCTCCTGAAAGGGATCCCAAACTCAAAACCCCAAGAAATATCATTGCAAAATTCCAGAACTATCAAGTGAAGGAGAAAATACTACAGGCAGCCAGAAAGAAATATCAAATATCAAGGAGCTACAGTCAGGATCACACAGGACCTTGCAGCTTCTACATTAAAAGATTGTAGGAATTGGAATCCAATATTCTTTAAGGCAAAGGAGCTGGGACTACAACCAAGGATCAACTGCCCAGCAAAGTTCAGCATAATATTTCAGGCAAGGAGATGGTCATTCGATGAAGTAAGGGATTTCCAGGCCTTCCTTTAAAAATGCCAGAACTTAATAGAAAATTTGATCTTCAAATGCAGTCTCAAGAGATGCATAAAAAGATAAACGGGGGCGGCAAAAACCAAAACTTGTTACTCAATTTGGGCAAACTGTTTACCTCCCTATAAGGGAAGATGATACCTGTTAATCTTGAGAATTGTACATCTATTATGAAATACAAAATGGATATACATAGAAAGAATGGGTATGAAGTAAATGATGTGATGATAAAAATATGATTTAATCATGCAAAGAGATTGCAACAAGAGATGTGAAAAGGAGGAAGCAAAAAACGGTAAATTACCTCACAGGAAGAAGTACAAAATGATAGCAGAGGGAAAGAGGGGAGGGAGATGAGCATTGTTTGAGAGGCACTCTCATTTGATTTGGTTCAAGGAGGGAACAATAAACTTAAGTATATAATTCTAATTAGCTCTATAGGCAGTAGGAGGGGAGGGGGGAAGAAAGGGAAGGGGAAGCTAAAAGGGAAGGAAGATGCAGTAAGGGTAAAGGGGAGTATAAGGGAGTGGGGGCTAAAAGAAGGAAGGGAAGGCTGCAGGAGGTGGTGGTGAAAAGTGAAAACTATTGAGGAGAAGGGAGACAGGAGAACTAAAAGCACAAATGATGGGAAAGAGGATGGAGGGAAATACACAGTTTGTAATCATAACTGTGAATGTGAATGGAATGAACTCTCCCATAAAATGGAGACAGAGAGCAGAATAGATTAAAAGCCATAATCCAACAATATGTTGTTTACAAGAAACACATTTGAAATGGGGGGATACTCACAGGGTAAAGGTCAAAGGTTGAAGCAGAATATATTGTGCTTCAGCTGATGCAAGAAAAGCAGGAGTAGCAATCCTAATCTCAGACAAAGTAAAAGCAGAAATAGATCTAATCAAAAGACATAAGGAAGGAAACTATATCCTGCTAAAAGGCATCATAGACAATGAAGTAGTATCATTACTAAACATGTATGCTCCAAGTGATATAGCATCCAGATATTTAGAGGAGAAGTTGGGGGAGTTGAAAAAAGAAATAGACAGGAAAACTATACTGGGGGGGGGGGGACCTCAACCTCCCCCTCTCTGAATTTGATGAATCTAACCTCAAAATAAACAAGAAAGAGGTTAAGGAGGTAAATAAAACTCTGGTTAAGGTAGATATGATAGATCTCTGGAGAAAATTGAATGGGAATAGAAAGGAATATAACTTTTTCTCAGCAGTACATGGCACATATACAAAAACTGACCATGTACTAGGACATAAAAACCTCATAATCTAGTGCAGAAAGGCCGAGATAGTCAATGCATCCTTCTCAGTTCATGATGCAATAAAAATAATATGTAATAAAAGGCCATGGAAAGATAAACCAAAAATCAATTGGAAACTAAATAATCTAATCCTAAAAAATGAGTGGGTTAAACAACAAATCACAGAAACAATCAACAACTTCATTCAAGAGAATGACAGTAATGAGACAACCTACCAAATCTTATGGGATACTGCAAAAGCAGTTCTTAGGGGAGGTTTTATATCTTTGAATGCCTACAAAAATAAAATAGAGAAAGAGGAGATCAATGACTTGGGAATGTAGCTGAAAAAGCTAGAAAAAGAACAAACTGAAAACCTCCAAGTAAATACCAAATTAGAAATACTGAAAACCAAAGGAGAGATTAATAAAATTGAAATTAAAAAATCTATTGAATTAATAAATAAAACCAATAGTTGATTTTTATGAAAAAACTAATAAAATTGATAGCCCTTTGGTCAATTTGATTAAAAAAAGAAAGAAGAACACCAAATTACTAATATCAAAAATAAAAGGGGTGAACTCACCTCCAATGAGGAGGAAATTAAAACAATAATTAGAAATTACTTTTCCCAACTTTATGCCCACAAATTCGATGATCTAAATGAGATGGATGAGTATTTTAAAAAATACAAATTGCCCAGATTAACAGAAGAGGAAATTGAATACTTAAACCACCCCATCTCAGAAAAAGAAATTGAACAAGCCATCAATGAACTCCCTACCAAAAAATCTCCATGGCCAGATGGATTTACAAGTGAATTCTATCAAACATTTAAAGAACAGTTAATTCCAATACTATATAGACTATTTTTGAAAATTGGGGAAGAAGGAGTCCTCCCAAATTCTTTTTATAATACAAATGTGGTTTTGATACCTAGACCAGGAAGAGAGAAAACAGAGAAATAAAATTATAGACTAATTTCTCTAATGAATATAGATGGAAAAATTTTAAATAAGATTTTAGCAAAATGAATACAGCATCTTAGCATGAGAATAATACATTACAATCAGGTAGGATTCATACCAGGAATGCAGGGCTGGTTCAATATTAGGAAAGCTATTAGCATTAGCGATCATATCAACAACAAAATTAACAGAAATCACATGATTATCTCAATAGATGCAGAAAAAGCTTTTGACAAAATACAACACCCATTTCTTTTAAAAACACTGGAGGACATAGGAATAAAGAGAACTTTCCATAAAATAATAAGCAGTATCTACCTAAAACCTTCAGCAAGTGTTATACGCAATGGAGATAAGCTAGATGCATTTCCAATAAGATCAGGGGTGAAACAAGGATGTCCATTACCACCACTATCATTCAACATGGTACTAGAAATGTTAGCTGTAGCAATTAGACAAGATAAAGAAACTGAAGGAATAGAGTAGGCAAAGAAGAAACTAAGTTACCACTCTTTGTACATGACATGATGATTTACTTAGAGAATCCCAGAGATTCAAGTAAAAAACTACTTGAAATAATAAACAACTTTAGCAAAGCTGCAGGTTACAAAATAAACCCACACAAATCTTCTGCACTGCTATATATTAGTAACAAAATCCAACAGCAAGAGATAGAAAGAGAAATCCCATTTAAAGCTAGGATAGACACTATAAAATATTCAGGAGTTTACCTGCCAAAACAAACCTAGGGAGTATATGGACACAATTATAAGACATTTTTTGCACAAATAAAGTCAGATCTAAGTAAGTGGAAAAACATCAGTTGCTCATGGGTAGGCCAAGCCAATACAATAAAAATGATAATTCTACCCAAATTAATTTACTTATTTAGTGCCATACCAATTAAACTATCAGATAATTATTTTCTAGAGCTGAATAAAATAATATCAAAATTCATCTGAAAGAACAAAAGGTCCAGAATATCAAGGGGACTAATGAAAAGAAATGCTAGGGAAGGTGGCCTAGTGCTACCAGATCTCAAATTGCATTATAAAGCAGCAATTATCAAAACCACTTGGTACTGGCTAAGAAACAGAAGGACAGACAAGTGGAATATGCCAGGTACTCAAGACACAGTAGGCAATGAATATAGCAATCTCCTGTTTGATAAACCCAAGGACCCCAGCTTCTGGGATAAGAACTCACTGTTTGACAAAAATTACTGGGAAAACTGGATAACAGTGTGGTGGAAACTAGGCATAGACCCATGCCTGACACCCTACACAAGAATAAAGTCCAAATGGGTACATGAGCTAGGTATAAAGATTGATACTATGGACACACTGGAGGAGCAAGGAATAGTAGATTTATGGAGAAGGGAATAATTTTTGACTAAAAAAGAGATAGAAAGCATTATGAAGTGCAAGACAGATAATTTTGATTACATTAAACTGAAAAGTTTTTGCACAACCAAACCCAATGCAACCAAAATTCAGAGGGATGTAGTATATTGGGAAAAAATTTTTACAGCTAATCTCAGGTGTAAAGGCTTCGTTTCTAGAATATATAGAGAACTGAGTCAGATGTACAACAACACAAGTCATTCCCCAATTGATAAATGGTCAAAGGATATGAACAGGCAATTTTCAGAGGAAGAAATTAAAGATATCTATAATCATATGAAAAAATGCTCTAAATCACTTTTGACTAGAGAGATGCAAATCAAAACAACTCTGAGGTACCACATCACACCTATTAGATTGGCAAACATGACAGAACAGGAAAATGATAAATATTGGAGAGGATGTGGGAGAGTTGGAACACTAATTCATTGTTGGTGGAGCTGTGAGCTCATCCAACCATTCTGGAGAGCAATTTGGAACTATACCCAAAGTGCTACAAAAAATGTGCTTACCCTTTGACCCAGTAATATCTCTTCTAGGACTGTATCCCCAAGAGGTCCTAAAAATGGGAAAGGGTCCCACATATACAGAAATATTTATAGCAGCCCTCTTTGTGGTGGCCAAAAATTGGAAATCAAGGGGATGGCCATCAATTGGGGAATGGCTGAATAAATTATGGTATAGAAATGTAATGAAATACTATTGTGCTGTAAAAAATGATGAACAAGAAGACTTCAGAGATGCCTGGAAAGACTTATATGATCTGATGCTGAGAGAAAAGAGCAGAGCAAGGAGAACTTTGTGCACAACAACAACCACACTGTATGAGAATTTTTTCTGGTAGATTTCGATCTTCATAGCAATGCAAGGATGTAAAAACAATTCCCAATGGTCTTTTAAGGCATGGTGCCTTCCACATCCAGAGAAAAAACTATGGAATTCAATTGCAGAATGTAGCAGATCATTTGTGTGTGTGTGTGTGTGTGTGTGTGTGTGTGTGTGTGTGTGTGTGTGTGTGCGTGCACGTGTGTGTGTGTATTACGTTTTGGTTTGTTATATGATTTCTCCATTTATTTTAGTTCTTCTGCACAGCATGACTATAGTGAAAATGTATTCAATAGGAACATATATGTAGATCCTATATAGAATTGTATGCCGTCTTGGGGAGGGAGGTGGGTGGTGTGTGGTAGGTAGGGGGAAAAAATCTAAGTTTTATGGTAGTAATTGTAGAACATTAAAAATAAATAAAATGAATTTTAAAAAAATACAATTTGCCAATTGGAAAAGGAAGCACAGAAGCTAACTGAATAAAACAACTTCAAAGTTAGAATTGGACAAGTGAAAGCTAATGAGTCTATGAGGAATCAAGAATGAATCAAACAAATTCAAAAGAATGAAAAAAAATAGGAGAAAATGTAAAATACCTTATTGGAAAAGCAACTCATCTGGGAAAATAGATCCAGGAGAGACAATGTGAGAATCACTGAACTCTCTGAAGGCCATAATCAAAAGAAGAACTGGACAGAATCTTTCAAGAAATTATCAAGGAAAACTGCCCTGATGTCCTGGAACCAGAGGGCAAAATAGGCATTGAAAGAACCCACCAATCACTTCAGGAAAGAGATCCCAAAATAAAAACTCTAAGGAACATCATAGCCAAATTTCAAGTCAAGGAAAAAATGCTACAAGTGACCAGAAAGAAATAATTGAAATATTGGGGAGCCACAATCAGGATTACAGAGGACTTGGAAGCTGCAACATTAAAAGATTGAAAGTCATGGAACATGATATTACGGAAGGCAAAGGAGCTAGGACTAAAACCAAAAATCATTTACCCAACAAATTAATCATAATATGTTTGGTCATTCAAGAAAGTAAAAGGATTTGAAGCTTTCATAAGGAGAAGACCAACACTGAACAAAAAAATTTGATCACCAGTGTCAAGACCCAAAAGAAGCTGAAAAATGGAAAAAGGGAAAAGAAAACATACAGGACTCAATGGAGCTAAACTGTTTACATCCCTACATGGGAAGATGATACTTATAATTCTTAAAAACTGTATCACTAATAGTATAGTTAGAAGGAATATACATAGAGGGTACAGGTATAAAGTGAATTTGAGGGAATAACATAAAAAAATAAGGGATGAAAAAGAGGAGTACACTGGATGCCGACGGAAGGGAGAGGTAGAATGGGGTAAATTATTTCACATGAAGAAGTGCAAAAAAACTTATTACAGTGGAGGGAAAGATGAGAGGATGGGCAATGGGTATTTCTTGAATCTTACTCTCATTGGTATTGGTTCAAAGAGGAAATAATATATACAATCCGTTGAATTTAGAAATCTATCTTACCGGACAAGAAAGTAGGGAGGGAAGGAAATTAAGTAAAAGAAGGTGGGACTAGTGGACTGAAAGAAGAGAGGGAAGACTGGCAGTGGTGGTAGACAAAAACAAAACACTGTTGAAGAGGGAAAGGGCGAAAGGAGACAGAGGACAAACAGAAGGAAAACTAGGATGAAAGGAAATATACACTTAGTAATCATAACTGTGAATGTGAATGAGATGAACTTTCCCATAAAACAGAAATGGATAGCAGAGTGGATCAAAAACCAGAATCCTACAATATGTTGTTTACAAGAAACACACTTAAAGCAGAGAGACACACAGAATAAAGGTAAGAGGCTGGAGCAGAATCTATTATGCTTCAACTGAAGTAATAAAGTAGGGGCAGCAATCCTGATCTCAGATAAAGCAAAAGCAAAAAGAGACCTAATTAAAAGTAATAAGGAAGGAAACTACATTTTGCTAAAAGCTATCATAGACAATGAAGTAATACCAATACTAAACATACATGCACCAAGTGGTATAGCATCCACATTCTTAAAGGAGAAGTTAAGTGAGTTACAGGTTCATGACCAAACAAGAGATAGAGAGCATTACAAAATGTAAAAGAGATAATTCTGATTATATTAAATTAAAAAGCTTTTGCACAAACAAAACCAATGTAACCAAGATTAGAAGGAAAGAAGAAAGATGAGAAACAATCTTTACACCTATGGTCTCTGATAAAGGCCTCATTTCTCAAATATATAGAGAACTGAGTCAAATTTATAAGAATACAAGTCATTATGCAATTGATAAATGGTCAAAGGAGGTTTTCAAATGAAGAAATCATTTATAGGCTATGAATAGGCATATGAAGAAGTGCCCTAAATCACTTGTCATTAGAGAAATGCAAATTAAAGCAACTCTGACAATGTCTATCACATTGGCTAATACAGGGGTGGGGAGCCTGAGGCCTCAAGGCCATACTTAGCCCTCTAGGTCCTCAAGTGTTGCCCTTTGACTGAATCCAAACTTCACAGAATAAATCCCCTTAATAAAAGAATTTGTTCTGTAAAATTTGTACTCAAAAGGCCACACTCAAGGACCTAGAAAGCTACAGGTTCCCCATCCCTGGACATGACAAAAAAGGAAAATGTTAGAGAGGACGTAGGAAAATTGTTGTTGTGTTCATCCTTCATTGCTGAAGAAGACCATGCCATCAGAGAAATGTCAACATGATTTGCACTTGACTTTGTTTTGAGTGAGGGAGGGCTAACCAAGGTCACCAGCCTCACTTCTCCTGCAGAGCCATCTGAATCCAGTGATCAGATATTCATCAGGATGACTGGAGATGGCAAGGAAAATTGTTAATGTTAATGCATGCTGGTGGAGTTGTGAACTGATCCAAGCAGTTTAGAGAACAATTTGGAACTATGCCCAAAGGGCAACTAAACTGTACATAACCTTTGATCCAGCAATACCACTACTAGTTCTATATCCCAAAGACATCATAAAAAAGGGAACAGGACCTACATGTGCAAAAATATTTATAATAATCCTTTTTGTGGTGGCAAAATATTGTAAACTGAGGGAATGCCCATCAGTTGGGGAATGGCTGAACAAGTTGTGTTATATGAATATAATGGAATACTATTGTGCGATAAGAAATGATGAGCAAGCAGATTTCAGAAAACACTGGAAGACTTGTAAGAACTGATGCAATGTGAAATGAGTAGAACCAGGAAAGCATTATACACACAATATCAACAACATTATGGGATGATCAACTATGAATGACTCATTTCTTCTCAGCAGTACAATGATCCAAGACAAGTACCAAGGACTCACAAAGGAAAATGCCATCTACATCCAGATAAAGAACTGATGGACTCAATGTATATCAGAGCATAGTTTTTTCATTTACTTTGTTCTTTTTGGTGGAGGGGGGGGGGACATTGTTTACTTTTGATCTGTTTCTTCTTTCACAACTGTGACTAATATGGAAATAAGTTTTATATGATAGAACGTGTATAACCTGTATCAAATTGTCTATCATTTTAGGAAGAAAAGAGAGAAAGGAGGAAGAAAGGAAAATTTGGAACTCAAAATCTTATAAAAAATGATTGCCAAAATTTGTCTTGACATGTAACTGGGGGAAAAAGTAAAATACAATTAAAATAATTTTGGACTATATAAAATACTTAGGAATTTATCTGCCAAGAAAAATTCAATAACTATATGAACACAATTACAAAATATCTTTCACACAAATAAAGACAGACTTAGACAACTGGAGAAATTGTTCATGGGTAGGCTGAATCAGTATAATAAAAATGAAAATTCTACTAAAAATAATTGAGTTATTCAGTTTCATAACAATCAAGCTACCAAACAATTATTTTGTAGGGCTAGAAAAAATAATATCAAAATTCATGTGAAAGAACAAAATGTCAAAACTAACAAAGGAATCAATAAAAAAAAGTGAAATAAAGTGACCTACCACTACCAGATTTCAAACTATCTTACAAAGTAGAAATCATCAAAACAATCTGGTACGGATGCAAAGTAAACAACAAGAAGAACCAGAAAAACATTGTACACAGTATCAACAACATTGTGTAATGACCAACTATGAATGACTCAGCTTTTCTCAGCATCACAATGATACAAGACAATTACAAAGGACTCAAAGGAAAATGGTATCCACATCCAGATAAAAAAATGATAAACTCAGAATGCAGATTAAAGCATACTTTTTTCACTTACTTTATTCTTTTTCATGTTTTTTTTTCTTTTGGTCTGTTTCTTCTTTCACAACTGTGACTAATATGGAAATATGTTTTACATGATAGCACATGCATAACCTATATCAAATTGTCTACCATTTTAGGAAGAGGGGAAGGGAGGGAGGGAGAGAGAAAAATTTGGAACTCAAAATCTTGTGCAATTGAATGCTAAAAATTGTCTTGACATGTAATTAGGGAAAAAATAAAGTACTATTAAAACAAAAAATGGAAACTAAAAAACACATGTATGTATGTGTGTATTTGTTGTTCAGTCATTGCAGTTTCATCAGACTCTTTGTGAACCCTTTTAGGGTTTTCTTGGCAAAGATAAGTTTGTCATTTCCTTCTCCAGCTCATTTTACAGATAAAGAAACTGAGGCAAATTACTTACCCAGAGTCACAGAGCTAGTGTCTGAGTCCAGATTTGAACTCAGGAAGACTATCCGCTATATATATGTATAGGAAAAGAAATGCAAGTTAATGTGTAAATGTGAGCTATTATTATCTTGATATGGTCTCCAGTCATCTCAAGATTTCAGTTTTTCCTGACTTTTGTAACTCCATTGCTTAGCATAGTTCTTGGTATGTAGTAAGTATTTAATGAATGCTTGTGGGCTGATTGATTGTCCTTCCTAAAATAAGGTACCTAGAACTGGAAATTTCAGATGTCAGGCCAGGGAAGAGGGTGGTGAGATGACTCCCTTCTTACAGTGAACACCATTTACCAATGACCCATAAACTCTCGACCCCCTCATGATATCTTTCATTTTCAAACGTGCTTCATGTCTACAGATTTAGTTGGTTTTTGTTTTTTTATTTCTTCTTCCACTCTCTTGCTTTATTGGGTTATTTAAAACATTTAAATTTTTAATTCATATCTTTTATTTTTACATCATCTTCATTTCCAAACGTATCCTCCCACCTCCATCTACTGATTCATCCCTTGTAGTACCAATTACATATAAGGATTTCCTGGGCCAGAGACCCAGAGGTCTGCTGGAAGCCTATCTCTGCCTTTACCACCCAGTAGAGTAAGATAAAAATGTTCAACAACTGTGCTCTCACTTCAGAGGATTTGGGAAAGATTGGCTATGCAATGGAGGACCTCCAGGAGGGTGCTATGCATCACTTCCCAGGTGACCTGGGACCGAACATCAGTAGAGGCAAGTGTTACCCACATCAGGCTTATTGTATAGTAGGAAGTACTGCTCTTATCACTGGGGAATTCATGACTAGTAGGGTTTGGATTCTCTTCCCCTTTCTAAAACCAAGACCCATTGATTACTCCAGAGCTGAAGTCAAATGCCATTGGAGATATTTCGCTTCACAGAGACAAAAGTCCTTTTAGACAAAAGACTCTTTCCTGCCCTTCTCCTCTCATTCATGCTTTTGATAGGATCAAAAGATTTAGAATTTAAAAGGACCTGTAAGACCATCCATTCAGCCTCACCTCCTCATTTACAGAAGAAGAAAACAAGACCCAGACAAGTCTAGTATAGTGACTTGTCCAAAGTCTGGTAGTAACAGAGCTGAGATTAGAACCTGGTTCCTCCAACTCCCAATTCAATGTTTCTTCAACTTACCCTACAATGCCTTTCATTTAATTCTCTCATTGACCTATATCTCCCTATACCCCAAGCCTATAGATATGCTCAGCCCTCAGCAAAATGGAGACAGAGGTAGCCAGCTGGATTAGATCAGAGGTATCAAACATCAAGCCGCTGAATGCATGTGGCCCACAACACTCCCAATTGTGACCCAAAACCAGATTAAAATGTAATTGGGCAATATTTAACAAAATAAATAAAAATATAATAAAATATAGATAATGTTAATATGTGGTTTTCTAAGTCAATACACAACTGCAGGGATCCTTATTACAGTTTAATTGTCTTTGTTTCTATTGAGTCTGTCACCACTGAATTAGAGAATCATAGCATCTCTAAGTTGGAAAGGACTTCCATGGTCACCAGCTCCTCTTGAAGGAGCCTTATCCTGAGAGTCAGAAGAGTCAGGTTTACTCATTGAGGGACTGTCCCTCTTTGGACCCTAGATTCTTCATCTGAGTGATAAGAGTCATGATCCCTGCTTGGATGCTGTGGGTCTCAGGTAAATTATGAAATTGCTTTGCCCATTGTAAATCTCTGTAAGGATGTACAGGGACCGTTACTGTAAATGATCAATCAATTGCTCAGGCAGACAGCCAAAAAGAAGCAAGAGAATACTACCCCCAGAGGCTTGAACTACTTAGCGTACACAGACAGTTATGAAAAAGGATCAGACAATTTAGAGCCCCAGGAGACCTCTACTGCAGTTGTTATTATTCACTCATTTCAGTCATGCCCGACTATTCATGACCCCATTTGGGGTTTACTTGGAAAATATATTGGACTTCTTTGTCATTTCCTTCTGCAGTTCATTAGATGGATGAGGAAACTGAGGCAAATAGGGTTAAGTGACTTGCCCAGGGTCACACAACTAGTAAGTATTTGAGGCCAGATTTGAATTCACAAAGATAAGTTTTCCTGACTTCAGGTCCAGTACTCTGTCCGCTGGACCACCTTGCCCCAGCAAGAGATCTTAGAGATCATCCATTCTGCCCCACTCTCCCATTTTATAAATGAGGACATTGAGACATCAAGATCTCACAGTAAGAAGCAGAATTAGGATTTGAACCTAGGGCCTCTGATTCTAAATACAGTTTTCTTTCTGCTATACCATGCTACAATCCATCCTGCAATTTCTGCCACATCATCTAATGTCATATCATCTCAAGACCCCAGCTCCTTCAAAAACCTTCCATGGCTCCCAAATGCCCACAGGATCAATTCCAAACCCTTAAGTATCTCATTCAATACCTTCTGTGGTCTGACCCCAACCTACTTGATCATAAGAGTTGTATTTATATATACTTTGAGGTTTAGAAAATATTTTACAAGTATTATCTCATTTAATCTTCCAAGCAACCCTATATGATGTGATATTATTTTCCCCAATTTACAGATGAGGAAACTGAGGCAGAAAGTAAGTGATTTGTTAAGGTCATACAGCTAACCACTCAACATTTATTAAGCACTTACTATGTGCCAGGCATTATGTTAAGTCTGGAAATACAAAAAGAGACAAAAAATAGCTCCTGCCTTCAAGGAGCTTATAATCTAAAGGGGGAGACAATATGCAAACAAATGTATACAGAACAAACTATATACAGGATAAATGTTGTTGTTTATCCTTCATTCTTGAACAGGACCATGACATCAGGGACGTGATGATGCTATGACATGTAAGAGAATTGGATTTAAGTGAGGAAGGGCTGTGCAAAGTCACCAGACTCAGTCTCTCCTCTGGGAGAATATATAGATCAGGAAAACTAATGATGGTCCCAGTGGAAGACCTTGGCCTTTTAAGACCTTTACCAGGTCTTTCCTGGGAGCAAGCATCTTTTAATTTCATGGCTACAGTCACCATCTCCAGTGATATTTGAGCCTATCAAGGTATTTGTAGACACCCTGCTTCCCAGGGCTAAGGCCCATCAAGCAGACTGGCCTTGAGGTTGGCCTAACAACAATCCTTTGATCTCACCCTCTGGCAAAGTGGATTGCTTTGACCAGGTGTTCACTAAGGGATTTATGTTTCATATTAATCAATCACTTTTTAGTTGGAGCTCCCCCTATTTCCCAGGGACCTGAGAGTCATCCATCATATCTCTTGATGTGCTCACAATCCCTGTTTCTTGAAACAGTTAAGTGAACTGAACTAGTTATTGCACTCCTGTTCCCACCAAGCTAACTCTGCTTCTATACCCCGCTGTGAGACAATCAGTTTGGAGACAGTTCCCACAGAACCCAGCAATGCCTGCATTGTTCATGCATGAGCCTGTGTTGGGAATAGCAGCTCAAGACCTAAGAATGATTATGTCATGGGCCAGCTCATTTGTGTTTTTTATGTATATAAAGAACTGCCTTTGCCTCAGATTGTTAAGCCCTCTTCCTCAGGAGGACTTCCATTTGCAATAGTTTCCTCACTATAAAATTAAACTTCTACTTGTGTCCTGACTCTCCTCCCTCTGGCCTGCTTTGTGCAACTCTAGCCACCTACAGATTAGAGGCTGACTGACATTAATTGGTGTCAGAAGTGGGACTGAGCATGAAATTGGACCAAGCGTACTTTCTAGTACCAGTGGAATTAGACTAGGCACAACCAGAATTTTATTTTTCTGAACCCCCTTGTCTGATGAGTTCTTTGACCTTTCTTCCAGTCCAATCTCCTGGGCTCACCTTTGATTGAGCTCACTTTTCTTTGTGAGGAAAACTACAGGTCCCCTGCCTTGATATGGTTCTGGTAAGGATATACTATGCATACCTCGTTTTTTTGCACATCTCTGTAAGTTTGCTATTGTATGCCTTTTTGGTTTTCGTTTTGTTTTATTCTATTTTTCTGCCTGTCTCAGTGCTGTGTGCTTCCCATAACCTACTATTCTTGCCTGCTCTGTTGGGCTCCAGTCACCACACACAAGGAGGCTCTTACCTACTCTGTTCTGACTTGTCCCCCTCCCGCTATGCTAGCAGAATGTTTGGTTAGCTCTGTGAATGGCACACCTCTGTAATTTGACCCCTCTGCATTCCTCTGGTCAGTGCATGTCTCTGGTTTTTTCTATGTCTCAAACTAGTTTGCCCCAAGTCAATGAGGTAAAATTAGGTTTATATACTTTGTGGTTTGTATTTGCTTGTCATTTTGTCTGTCTTTGTCTTTGTAAGATGCAGACTGTCTGTGTCATATTTGTATTGTGAGCTAAATTCTGTTACTTGAAATATTTAAAATGCAGTCTGACAGAAAAACTTCTAAGGGCTGTAGCCAGAGTTTAGAATACTGGGAAAGATTAATGAACTTTCACAGTCAAAGCAGTTGTCCCAATAAGTAGGGATAACTCCCACTTTAGGCTTTCTATGGGAGATTAGGTTATAAGAAAAGATACTTTAAGATACTTTTTTCTGTCATTTCAACATTGGCCAAATTGGAATTACAGAAATAAAGGCAGATAATAAAAATCAGAACCACTAGAAACATATTAGCAGACTCTGGAGGTGTAGAGATTAATCATTGAGGAGTTTGGAAATTAATCATTTTAAGATGGCAGGAGAGAACTCCTGACACTTTGGATTAATTCCAGGAACCCGCTCCCTTCAGAAATATTTTAATAAGCTTTGGGGTATCACTCTGTAGGATTAGTTTTAAGGGAAAATAAAGATTAAATTTTACACAAGTTTTTTTTTAAAGCAATTGGCAAGATTAATAGTTCCATTGTTCTAGGGCAGTGAAGAAAAGTTAGTTGCTAGCAATCCTAAAATGAATAGAGTAAAGAAAAAATTTTAAGTAAACAGTTTGCACATTATAGCGACCTCTTGTTAACCCTTCCTTGACTTTTAAGTTTTTATCCTATTTTGTTAGTAATTTTCACCCACTCATCTCTAAACAAATTAAGCTGACTATTTCTAATTAGCAACATTCTAACACTGGGTTCCCCCTTGAGATTGTAACTAGTTGAAGAGGATAAAACTGTTCCTTGAGTCTCGTATGCACCATTGGGAGAGGAAATTATGGTCCCTTTAATGAACAAGAGACACAAACCAGGTTTTTTTCGTTTTTGTTTTTTACGGTAAGCATAGTCACTGGAAGACATAATATAGAATAAAGTCTAGGATAGATGCTGAAAAAAGGAAAAGCACTACAGGAAGTACTGAGGGATGGCAATGGGAAGGGTGGGACAAGGAGTGGGATATTCAGTAAACCCCTCTGCCTTCCCTACTCCCCTACCTTGGAGTCATGAGTATATCTCAGTTGTGGAGATTGCTAACATGACTGTTACAATCCATGTTTCTCTGTTAACCCCTCTCATTTCAGATCAGATTAAGAAAAGAGAATACTAGAGAACTATAAGAAAACTTGAATCATGTTATGCCCCACCTGGTGGAGGGAGGGTGAGGCAGCAGTCACAGCAGGTACCCCATTGGCAGTGGCCCCAACAGTCCTGTGCCCCATACATCCTGAAACTTTCCCCTCTAGGCAAGTCTGAGGATGTCACCCAGGAGCAGTACATCCTGCCCATGTTGCCCCAGCAGTTGCAAGGGGTCCTAGACCCATCAGAGAGCAAAGGGACAGTAGGATCAGGCCCTACAGCCAGTATTTGATTTGCCCTGCCACCAGAAACTGCCACCAATGGGAAGATCCTGGTACCAGACAAGCCAGCCCCTAAGCAGTGCTCTCTGCTGCATACCCCCCCAAAGCCCAGTCAGCCAGTGTCCGGGGCAGGCCCAACCCTCAACAGGTCCCACCCAGCTGCTACCTAGGAAGGTCCAGATGCCTATGGCAGTACAAGGGGCAGGCAGCCAGTCTCTGCCTTTGGTGAGACCACCCTTCTCTGTTCCAGTTGTAGAAACTTACTAGCTGCATAATTTTAGGCAAGTTACCTTATCTCTGCTTGCCCCAGTTTACTGATCTGTACAGAGAAAAATAATAATGGTACTCACCTCCCAGGGTTATTGTGAGATCAAAATGATATGACTATAAAACACTTAACACATAGACTGGCATATGCTAAGCACTACATTATTTTTATTCCTCTAATTGAATGTCATTGTTCCATACCTGATAACTCTAAAGTGGTTTTAAAATGCCAAAGGTAATAAGATCAATAGTTTTTATATATTATAATTTGGAAATGCAATTGATGTCATAAGAAGTTTATTTTTGCATTGTTGTTATATTTTTAAACTATATTGTATTTCTAAATCTATGTTGTGAAATTTGAGAGATCATTGCAAAACCTAAATGCTGTTAGACAAAACTTTCTTTTTGATCTGGATGTTGTTACATATGAATTGGGCTCTTAAAAGGATTTGAAAAAAAAAATAGATATTTGAAAAAATGGCATGTGCTTCCAACCACTGTTCCTCGTCCTATCTTCTGGGTCCAAGCAGACAAAAATCTAATCCCTCTTTCACATGATAGTCTCATTCTTAAAAACAGCTATCATATCACCCTAAGTCTTCTCTCAGCCAATCATTTCTAGTTCCTTCTACTGTCCCTTGAAAGACATGGTCTCCACTTGCCTCGCTACCCTGAAAACCTTCATCTGGAAACTTTCAGGTTTGCTAATATTCTCAGAATATGATGCCTGGGCCTGGACAGAGATAAAGTTTAACCAAGCCAGTGTATAAGGAGCTCTTATTACTGTGGCCTAAGGTCACACGAAATTTTGGGACTGTCATATCATAGTGTCAACTCATGTTGAGCTTATGGTCCACCAGTAACCATTTGACTGTTTTCACATGAACTATTGTCTAACCATGTTTCACCTGTCTTTTATTAGAGAAGCTTTTTTTAAAAAAAAAAAAACTAATTATTATAGGACTTGACATATATTTCTAATAATTTTTATAGTATTGGATTTATATAATGATCAAGCATACATATATTTGCATTCTGATTCTGTCCCTCAATGTGTCAGTTCTTCTTCTATCTTTCTGTTGTCTACATCTTGCCTTGGCCAGGGCAGGGCAAAGAATAAATATGAATTTAATGTAATGATTGAGAATTGCTGAAAAGTCTCCTAACCCAAGGTTAAGTGAATGATCCATCCTATAGAGGCTATCAGTGTAAGATTATGATCAATGGAGCCTGTTTGGAGAAAAGAAAGAGAGGAAGCTCAAGGGGAATGGTCCAGCCTGTTCCTCCCTCCCCATTTCCCACATTCTCAGATTGGTAGATGTGAGAAAGATTTGCTATTCCATGGAGGGACTAGAAGTGTGTGTGGGACACCTCACAGGTGGGAAAAATTATGGCAGGCTGGTCATGTAGTAGCAAGTACCATCTTCATCCCCCTCATAAGGGAGAATATGAGGAATATTAGCAGAAATATCCTCTCTATCCTTAAACCAAGGATCTCCGGAGTTGCAGCCAACAACAGGGAAATTGAAAGCCACAGGGTTCCCAGGCTGGGCTCTTGTAGGAGTCTGGGTCCCAGAGATATGAGGCTATTTGGCTGCATAGAAACAGAGGCCCTCTTAGATCAAAGACTTGTCCTTTCCTCTCTCATCCATTCATTCTTTTTTAAAATTAAATTTAACTTTTTTTAAATTAACAAAAATCTTTTTTTTCTCTTTCTCATCTCCCTCATTGAAAAGGAAAAAAAGAAAACCCTTGTAATGAACATTCATAGCCAAGCAAAACAAATTCCTGCACTTGGCATATCCAAAAAGTATACCTCATTGTCCTTCCTGAGTCTATCACCTTGATCGAGGGGTAGGTAGCATACCTCATCATCAGTCCTCTGAAACCATCTATTCATTCATTTTTGCTATCTCAGAAACTCCTCCTAATTCAATGAAAGAAATATCAATACAACTCATGGTTGCCTCCATCTACATAGTTGTGCAAAAGTATTCTGTTAGAAATCCTAATACATAAAGGAGAATCTGATTTACAGAAGTTGGTGGGATAGGATTCAGAACTAGAATATGATTCAGGAAAAGCACGCCTTATCATAAGAAATAGAATAGATAAAAGGAGAGTGGGAGTATCAATGTAGAATAAGATGTATTCTTGTAAGGAAATCTGGGAAACAGAGGAGAGAAATATGGTAGAGAGAATTGGGATGGAAACCACCAAAGGCAGACAAAGAAGTAGAATGTTGTCATTGGATTATATTACAGACCACCTAGATAGAAAAAGTAAACAGATGAAGAGATTAGGAAATAGACGGCATATCTATCCTGAAAGTATGATACAGTAGTATGAGGTACTTCAGTTATCCCGATATCTGGGTCAACTTTCTGCCCAAAAGAGAGCACTTTATAAATTCTCCACTTGTTCTACCTCGAAAACTAAAGGGAACTACTATTGTGGACATGATTCTGACCAACAAGAGGAACTGGTTGCTAAAATAAAACTGGTAAGTTGTTTGAGGGGAAGTGAGATTCCATCCTAGAATTCATTCTAGAGAAGAAAGCCAGGTATGACCTGGAGTGTATCCTAGATTTTCAAAGAATTCAGAGAAAGGATAGATATAATCCCATGGCCTAAAATTCCATGGCAAAGCCTGAGTAAATAGAAAGCTGTCAAGAGCAAAATTCTGAGGACATGAAAAGATACAATTTTAATGGAAGGAAATGGGAGAGTTGTATAAAAAGAGCATAGCAGATGCACATGTAACTTATCACACAGCTTATAAAGAAAGGCCCGTATCCTAGAAAGGGAAAAGAGGACAAATGACAGGATAAATATATTGTTGTTCAGTCATCTTTTCAGTTATATCCAACTCTGTGATCTCATTTGAGGTTTTCTTGGTAAAATATGGAATGGTTTGCCATTTCCTTCTACAGTTCATTTTATAGATAAGAAAACTGAGGCAAACAGAGTTAAGTAACTTACCCAACATCCCATAGTTATTAAGTGTCTGAGGCTAGATTTGAACTCAGATGTGACTCCAGGCCTACCACTCTAAGCACTGTGGCACCACCTAGCAGTCCCAGAGGATGAATATCCAGTCCTGTAAAAACAATAGCAGGAAATTTACAACTTAGAATGAGCTAAGGCTGACAAGGAAAGTGAATGATGACAAAAAGTGATACTTTAAATGTTATGTATGTTATGGAAAAGAAGAATCTGGAAGGGGAATAAGACTCATGCTCAGGGCAGATGGGATGATAATAGACAATAGAAGAAAAGTCATAACTGGTCAATTCTCTTTTTGTTACTCTTTTTGTGCCAAAGACAATGATCTTTGAGTTGGAAAAGATAGAACCAAAATTACTAACTGGGCGTTGAAAGTCAAGAGAAATAAGGGGATAGGTAATAAGAAAGCCCCATCTGTCCTTGATGAGGTCAGGTTCCCAAGACCAGAAGAATGACATCTCAGGGTGCTGAAAGAATGGAGGATGTGATTGCTAAGCCATTTTCAGGGAACCTTGAAAGATCATTAAGAATGAAACAGGCATTGCAGGACTGGAGAATGACTTATTTTCTAAAACTGGAAGAGAATGCTTTTCATGCTTCTCTTTCATCCCTCTCATTTCTCTTCCCAGTTTTTCCTCCACCTCTCTAACTTGATTTTCAAAATTCTTTTTGAGCTCTTCCATGGCCTGAGCCCATTGGGTGGGCTGGGACACAGAATCCTTGATTTCTGTGTCTTTGTCTGATGGTAAGCATTGTTCTTCCTCATCAGAAAGGAAGGGAGGAAATGTCTGTTCTCCAAGGAAGTAGCCATCAATAGTTTTATTTCTTTTCCCTTTTCTGGGCATTCTCCCCAGCCAGTGACTTGACCTCTGAATATTCTCCTCACACCCACCTCGCCTCCTGGTCCTCCCAGCCAGCGTTTGGGGACTGGGATTCAAATGCTGCTTCCCGCCTTAGGGCTTTTGGCAGGGGCAGGGCTGCTATTCAGTGTGAGAATTAAGTTCAGGTGGTCAGGTCGGGGCAGGGCCGCCCCTCAGGCTCAGTTCCCTCAGGGGGTTTATGCACAGACCTTCCACAATGGATCCAGGCTCCCGCCCGCTTGGGGAGCCCCTGTCTGCCGCCGCCTCTCAGCTTCTATCTCCCGGGGGGGCCCGAGCCATGGGGGCACCCCACTCCCTTCTCGACCCGCCAAAGAGACTCTCTCACCGATCCTCGTCACCTGTGGGTGGTGGGGCTTGTGCCGCCGCTGGAGATCCCGTTCCTGAAGCCTGCTCGGATCTGTACCTCTCGGAGCCGCGGCCAGGGCAGGTCTGGGCTGGGCTCCGCGTCTGCAGCGCAATGGACCTTTTGCGAGGGGTTTGCAGGTCCCTCTGTGGGTGGAGGGACCCGCGTGGCCACTGGAGATCACGTCCCCGTAGCCCGCTCGGATCTTTTTCTCACGGTGTTGTGGCCGCTGCAGGGCTGCACTCAGCTCCCAGTCCTGGCGCCCAGTCCACAGCGCGAAGGACCCCCCACGAGAGGTTTGCAGGTCTCTCCGGAATAGAAATCTCCCTCGCTCCAATATTCCATGGCCTCTGGGTGCAGAATTCACCGTGAGTTGGTCCCCTCTAGCCGTTCTGTGGGTTGTGGGTTCGGAGCTATGTGTATGTGCATCTTTCTACTCCGCCATCTTGGCTCCGCCCCTGGAAGAGAATGCAATCTGCAAATTATAGACCAGTGAGTTTCATTTTAATGCTTAGCAAAAATTTTAGAATATGAATAATAGCTATCATCTACACAATGCTTTAAGGTTTGTAAAACACCTGACAAATATCTCATTTGATCCTCATCACAACCCAGGGAGGTAAGTGTTATTATTATTCCATTTTACAGCTGAGGAAACTGAGGCAGACAGAGGCTAAGTGACTTGTCCAGAGTTACAGTCAGTCAATGTCAGAGGCTACATTTGAATTCATGCCTTATTGGTTCCAAGGCCAGTGCTCTATCCATTGCGCAGCCTCTAGAACATATTGTTAAAGAGACATTTAGAGAAAGAAATGATGATTTTTAAAAAGCTAGGAAGACTTTGTTAACAACAAGCCGTTTCCTTTTTAGATAGGGTTACTAGAATGGTAGTTCAGGAAAATATCATCGATAACTTCATCCAGAAGTTCCCAAGCCCTAGATGTTAGCTTCCTAGGACCCCATGCTAGTTTGGGCTCTAAGAAAGACCTAGGGATGAGGAAGGAAACAGCAAACTTTACTTAAAGCTGAGTAGACCCCATCTAGGGTATTGGGTTCAGTTCTGAGGGCAACAGTTTAGGAAGAGCATTGATAAACTGAAGAGGGTCCCAAGGATGATGACCAAAATGGTGAAGGACTTTGAAAACATGCTGTAGAGGAATCAATGGAAGGAACTGAAGATATTTAGTTTGGAAAAGAGAAAACTTGGAGGGGGGGGTGGCTCAGGGTGAGGAGTCAGGGGGAGGAGAGCTGCCTCTAATTGTTTAAAGGGCTGCCATGTAGCAAAGGGCTTAGGCTTATTTTGGAGGGTCCAAAAAGAGGAAAGACTAGGAGCAATGGGTGGAAATTTATGAAGAGGAAGCATTAAACTCAAGGAAATAAAAGTTTGGGAATTTTTGTTTTATTTAGACAATTAGAGCTATCCAAGATTGCTATAGGCTACCTCTAGATGTAATGGGTTCCCACTCATTTGAGGTCTTCAAGTGAGGATGAGAATACTACTTGGGGACACTGTAGATGCCATTCTTGGTCAGGCTGGTACCAGTTAAACTAGTTGATATCTCAAGTCCCTTCCATCTTTGAGATTCTGGGATTCTTTGAGTACCCACCCCCAAATCATATGTCCCAAGCCAATCCTTTGGCAAAATTGGGAATGATCCCCTCTGGTAAAAGGAAAGAGTCTTTGGCAGGGCATCAGGAGCCAGAGGTTCTAGCATTAGCTTTGCCCCTAACATGCTTTGTGACCTTTCAAAGTCATTTCCCATCTTTGGGCCTCAATTTCCTACTCTGTCAAATGCAAGATTTGTATAACATGGTCTCCATGGTTCCTTCCATGTCTGAGAGGGAAAAAAACATAAAGAATAAATCAGTTAGCTTCCTTGCGCCTGTTCCCTTATCTATGAAATACATCGAATAACCTCCCTCACAGCGATGTTAAGAAAATTAAATAAAATAACAGGCAAGAACAAGCTTTAATTAGACACAGATGCAAGGAATTAGAATTATTGTTGTATTATCATTTTCTTTTGCACCTGGATCTGCCCTTTCTATGGCCTCCTCCCTTAGATGGCACCCTTTCCAATCCTGCATGCCTGTTACCCACTGTCCACATGTCCCTCCCTTCCATCCCTGTCAATAAACACCTGTTGTTCAAGGAATATTGTGATAAGTTATTTCTGCTGAGAACACTTGAATATGGCTCTCTCTAATGGGGAGAGGGAGAGGAGGGTATGGCAATTGGAGGAGGCAAGGGAATTTCAAAAAGGCAAAGATTTAAGGCAAAGAAATGAAAGTTTTTATACTGAAATTTTAGCCAGTAGGTTGGAAAGACACATTTTGGGGTAGAGTCTTCCTAATGTCCACAAATTAATAATCATTCTTATTTCTATGACACTTTTCAGTTTACAAAAATTGTTTCCTCATAATAACCCTGAGAGGACAAGAAAAAAAATCATCTTTACAGGTAGGAAAAAATCTAAGAGATTCCAGTGACATGCCTAAGGTCACACAGCCAGTCAATGTCCAAGTCAGGATTCAAATTCAGGATTTCTGACCTAAATCCAGTGCTCTTTCCACTGCTCCACAAGGTCCTTGCATCAAATAGAGGCTGACTGTGGTGCTGGCTTGCTCATGCTAGAGGAGACAACCCAAGAGCCAAGAATGGGAAGGAGGCTCAGGGACACTTGAACCAAGTTGGGCCTCTCCACCTTCCCCCCGCCAGGCCTCCTTTCCCAACACAATGGGGAGAAATAACAGGCAGAGAAGAAGGAAAGTGTAGGAAAATATCACCTAGATGGTGGGAAAGTTAGAAGAGAGATGGCCTTAGAGTTTGAGAGAGGGCCATTTGTGAACTACAAAGTATTTATGGTTTCTAGGTATAAGGGGACTCCTAATCTAACACCTGAGCCCAGTGGGCAGCACTGGGAAACACAATGAGACTTTCTTTGTCCCAACTTGGAGAATTCTTGAAGGGAGACTTAGGGGTCAAAGAAAGAATTACCAAACTCTAAGGTCCAATGAGGGAGAGGGGCAGGGAAGTGGCAGTGAGAGCAGCAGGATCAAAAAGAGTTGCCCACCATCCTGTTGCCCACCCCTCATCTGGCTCTCCAGAGTTTTCTCACCCATCCATAAGGTTGGTGGACCTGAAGTCAGGAAACCAGGGTAACCTTGAATATGTCATGTCCCCATTCTGGGCTTCAGTTTTCTCCTCTATAAAATGAGAGAATTGGAATGTGCAATCACTAAGGTCCCTTCTGGGTCTCACATACTGTCTATGAGCTCTGTATTTACCTGAAATCCCTAGGAGGAGAGATAACAGCGGGGAGCAGAAGGCTAGCCCAGAAATTCGGGAGGAGGACTTGGTGGAAAAGATTTGAAACCCTCCTGGACCAGTCTACTGCTCCTCTACCTCCGTCTGAGGTGCTCAGACAGAGAGGCTGAATAGATTGCTCTCCTTTAGGTTGTTTGGGGGTGGGTAGTGTTTGTGGTGGTTTTAACCACAACTGGGGAAGTGGTTTGTATGTCTTCTACGCAGTTCTTTGGAAACCTGGCCCACTAAGACCTTAGGGCCTCTTTGAACTTGATGCAAGGGCTAAGACTGAACTGGGGAAGGGGCAAATCCCCAGTGTCTCTGTCCATGGCTTTGGGAACTCCTTTCTCAAGCATTTCTCAAAGCCATTATTTCAGCCCCTATTATGTAGAGGAGATACAAAGATAATTAAGACTTGAATTTTACTCTCAGTGAACATTCAGCCTCATAGGGGAGAAAAGATCTGGATAGAGGCAAATATAAAACAAATTAGAAAGTAATAAATATTACTCAGGAAAGAACTCCTAATTGACAAGAATTTCAGGGGAAAAGATGGAAAATAATCTGGCAGTAATTAGATTTAGACTAGCATCATACACCACAATAAGCTCAAAATGGATATGTGAGCAGAAGATTAAAGATCATATTTATGGGGAACTAATGATGGACCCTTAAGAGGAAAAGACTATGTCTTTGGGTCCTTTTGGGTCCAAAGCCCCTGAACCCAGATATCTGGCATTTCACCTGAGGCTCCCAGTCTATCCAAGTCAATAATCCTTTTAACTGCCCTTTCACTGGAGCTCTCCCTCCAGCACCTGGCACATCCCAGGCTACTTGCCATTCCTTAATCCCATCCAGATCTTCCCACAGTCTTTCTGTATAAAATATCAATATTATCCTCATGAAATGTGCAGACTCACTAGGAGTCTGGTCTTCTTGTTTTGGAACGACAAATAAACTGGCTACTTAAACTGGCTTGAGTGGTTGAATTCTTTTGAGGCAGGCCTGAACACTATACCCTTGAATTTTGGGGTTCCCAGAACCCCTAGACTGCAATAGTACAATTAAGGGAAAAAATTAAAAGAGAACAAAATCAGGAATGTCTTACAGTTATGGCAAGGGGGCAAAATCCTAACCAAGCAATAGATCAAGGCAGTTATAGAGGGTCAAAACATAATTTCTAGTATATGATATTGAGAAGGTTTTATATGAAATAAATTAATGCAAACAAGAAGGAAAGCAGTTGATTAGAAAAAAATCTTTTAATCAAACATCTCTGATAAGTTTCTGTTATCTAATATATATGGGCAAGCATATGTATGTATACATGCATGCATGTATACTTGCACACACATACAGATAGGTACATAGATATAGATAGATAAGCACAGAAGTTACTCCCCAATAGATAAGTAGCCAAAATATGAACAATTCTCAAAAGAACTATACCTATATGAAAGAATGCTCCAAGTCACTAATAATTAGTGGAACTGAAAATCAAAATAATTCTGAAGTTTCACCTGACAACAAGAAAAGAAGACAAAAGATGGGAATGGTCAATGTTGGAGAGGTTGTGGAAAGAAAAAAAAGTCGTCTAATGAAGTATTGGTGAAACTGTGGGTTGGTCCAACTGTTCTTGGAAGATATTTGGAATTGTGCTAAGAAAGTGACTAAAATATCCATACCTTTGACCCAGAGATTTCACTGCTAAGTATATATTCCCAAAGGAAGTCAGTGATAAGAAGAAAGATACACCAAAATATCTGTAACAGCACTATTTGTAATTGTAAGGAATTGAAAACAAAGTAGATGAGTTAGGGAATGGCTAGGCAAGTTCTGAAACATGAATGTAATGGAATATTACTATGTTGGAAGAAACAATAGATATGATGGATACAGAAAAGCATGAGAAGACTTTTGGAAGTAAGTGAAAATAGGAAAACACTATACATGATGACTACAGCAATGAAACGGAAATGGCAACAGTAACAAAGCAATAGAAACTGAACGCTATGAAATTATAAAGACTAACTTTGGTCCCAAAGAAAAGAATGTATCTCCCATCCTCCCTTCCTCTTTGCAGAGGTGAGAGATTATGTTTCTGGAATACTGAATATAATGTCAGAAGTAAAGGTCATATTGGTTAGTTCTGCTTACTTCTTTCTGACTTCTCTGCATGTTTTGACTTCAGGAGCATCATGCCTCCTCCATGATAAGCTTATCATCAGAAATCCTATCATAGAGATTGCTTCAGCTTTGAGACTCTATACCTTCTCAGTGCCCTCCAATGTCCTCTCCCCAAAGAATGGAGGGTTCGAAGTCAGAGCCACAAACTCCCTTCAAAATCTCCCTTTGTAGATGGATCAGAATTTCTCAGCTCCCTCTTCATTTCCCTCCAGTAGCATCCTGCCCTAGGAGAATAAGATTTGGAGAGGCCTCACCTTTTCAACTTCCTTTTTTTTTGTATCATCCCAGCATTAGATTATAAACATCTTGAGGGCAGGGGCTGTCTTTTTTTTCTTATTTGTATCCCCAGGGCTTACAATGCCTGGCACATAGGCACTTCATATATATTTTATTGACTATTGATTATTGACTTTAACTCTTTTTAATCTTTATTATAAAGGATGAATCAGATGGGGTGAGAAGAGGAGACAGATGCAGTGGGAAATGAAGGGCATATAAAAACAATATTTAAGAAAATATATGCAGTTATAAGAAGAGTAAAAAATGCTACATAAAAATTGAGAAGAGACTACTCACTTCCATTTGGGAATAATTGGGAAGAATCTTGGGAGGAGGAGGCATTAGACTTGGGCTTTGAAGGTTGGATAGCTTGTCAGTAAGTAGAGATGGAGGTTAGGAAGGCATTCTCAGTGGAGGGGGCAAGATGAACAAAGGTAAGAAATACAGATTATGTAGAGTGAGGTTCTATTTTGGCATTATTTTTCTATGTTTAGCATGTTTTTTCTATTTTAGTATGTTTTGTATACATACACACATACATACATACATACACACACACACACACACACACACACACATATATTCTTTCTTCTTCCCCCTGCTAGAGAGTCACCCCTAAGAACAAAAAATTTTGAAAAGAGAAAAAAAAGGTTTTGCAAAACTGACCAACTTTGTAAGTGTCATAGTGGAGTGGAGGAAGCTTTCTAACAGTTCTTCAGCCTGTCCCTGCTCTCTGATCATCTCCACTCACCTAAAACTTGGACTCCACTCCTGGCTTCCCCCATTCCAATAAGTAAGTATTCCATCTTATCTTGCTGGTGTGCAAGCTTCCTGCAGTCTCCTCTTTCCCTTCCATCTCCCCACGTTTTACAGCACCCTTTTATGTGTTATACAGTATTCTACCATTGGAATGTAAGCTCTCTGAGAGCAGGAACTGTGTTGCTTGACTATGTCTGTGTCCCCAGCACTCAGCATAAGGCATAGGCTATAGTAGGTACTTAATAAATGCTCTCTACCTATCCATCTAGTTCTTTATACATGTATTCCCTCACCTCTGCAAGGAAGGGAGGGAGATGTAGTCTCATATCTCTTCTTTGGAGCCTGTAATAATAATTTAAAATGAAAAGATGTTTCTCATTAATTAATGGGCCCGTATGATCTGCTTAAACCACCTGGAAGCCTGGGTCACATGTGGTAGGAGGAGCTTGCTGGAGAGAGAAGGGGAAGGGTAGAGCAGAACCAGGAGGAAGTGAGTGAATGGGGTCAGGTCAGAGGGGAAAGAACACAGGTAACTGACACAGGCCCAACTGACACAGTGTGACAGTTGATAATTAGAAGACTCTGGCTGAGGGAGGGGAGGTTAGAGAATGACTTTGCCCCCTGCTGTGATCATGGTTATTAACATCTTTGTCACCATGACCGATTTTGCTTTGTTTCTGGGATTTGGCTTTCTGGTGTTTAAATAAATGTTTTTCTTCTGCCTTCTATATGGAGAGTCTTTTATATTTTGCGATTGAGAACTATGCTGGCATATTCACAGTCACCACCAGTGCTGTGAATATTGCCTTGGTGATACATTTAGCATCAGGAACAGGAACGCAAGATAAAAACTCTTTATTTGGAGGTAGAAATGATTTAGAGGAAGACATTAATATCCCAGGAAGGGAGAATTTACTGTTTTACTCACGAGCAAAGGAATGGGCTAAAAGCACTGGACCCTGTGAAAACTGGGAAGAGAGGTTACAGGAGGGGAAACCTGGAGATTTGGAAAGGTGTTTACAAGGAATACCAATAAAACCAGGTAAGGAGTTGGCAGCGGTAAGTAGGAGAGACTGGATTTTACTAACGACTTACTGTATTATTTGTAGAAACTGAAATGAGATGCTTATGGAAAAAAATCAGATGGAAAAAGAGTACAAGAGCAGTCTGTGGTTATCTCAGGCGGAAGGAATGTTTGTTCATTTAGCTCAGAAGAAACTGAAGGCTAATAAAAGAAATGGGTATCTGACCTTTGTGCAGACCCAGTCTAGTTACCACAGTGACAAAGGAAGTGAAATAATTTTAGAGGAAGAAGTTTCTCAGTCAGAATCATGCCCAATAGTGAGGCAGAAACAGGAGTACTAAGAAGGTAACTCAATATTTAGGAAAATAGTTGAAGATTTAACTCAATAGGAGGTTACAGAAATTTTGAGTAAATTCACCCAAAGAATGGGAGAATCATTAATATGGTGAGAATCAGTGATGATGGAGTGGAGGAAGAGCTATTCATCCCATCGACCGTCTGAAATTTATAGATATTAGGATCCTTTTGTACAGCAAACTTTTAGAGATTACAGCATGCAAGGAGGTAACAATACAACTAATCTGTTAGCTTTGGCTGAAGAAGGCTGCAGTAGGCAGTATCCCACTGACTCTATGTAGCCTAGTGGAGACAGGCCCTGGTATTCACTTAGGGACTGTATAAGAAAGTTAAGGAGGAGGTAATGAATACTGCCACTATGACCGGAAATGCAGATGCATACTATGATACTCCCTTTGCAGTTTACCATAGGAATATAATAGTGAAGATGGCTCCTCCTACTTATAAGCACTTGATTTTGACTCTAATAATTGGGGAAATAGGGCACCCTCTTTCAGAGGTGCTGGACCAGATTTCACAGCTAGGTGACTTAGGAGACTGGGGAAAAGACAAAATTGCTAGAGAGAGAAGAGTAATTTCCCAGCAGATTCAAAATCAGAATAAATTGACAAGGAGAGAATTGTTTACTGCTCTGTTGAGATCAGGGGTAGATTTTAGAAGCATAGATAGCATTCCAACTAATGAACTGTACAGAATGTACTGAGAAAAGGGACTTGAAGCTAGACAAAATAGAGAAGTAAGAACTGCCCCTACAGAACCTGCTGAACCCTTGTATCCAAGTTTGTCTCACCTTCACGGAGAATAGAAAGTTGGCCAAATGCCAGCTCAGATTAGGATTAGCAGCTCAAGGAATACATGTATTGGCTGGAGTGATTGATTCTAATTATCAAGGAGAAATTATTGTAACATTACAAAATTTAAGTGATGGACCCATACAGTTTCTTTAAAATGATAGAATAATTCAAGTGATTATTATTCCTTGTGAAACAAGACCACTTGTGAAAACTTACCCTCCTTCTGAAATAACTGAGTAACTGAAGGATTAACCCTGCTGATAGAATAAAATCAGGAGCTAAAGTATGGGTAAAACGGAAGCTGGATGATGTTACAAAGGCTGCAGAAATTATAGCACATGGGAAAGATAATACCATAACTGTTGTTTATTCAGGAGAGGATAATTGCCAAATTGTACCCTTAACTCATGTATTCTACTGTGAATGAGGCTGTGATAGTGGGTTTATGGACTCTAGAACCACAACTGACCCTGTATCTACTCTGCTTCTGGTTATTGTTTCCTATTTTGTTTGTTTGTTTTTTGTCTTTTCATCTGTTAAACTTGTTTGCTAGATTTGTTTGCTATAGGCTTAGTACCCTCCACCAGCAGATGCCTGATCACTTAAGCTGGATATCACCTCCTATCCATGATGGTAACGTGTCCTCTCTGGACCTATAGTTGACCAAACTTCAGATGCCTGCCAAAGAACTGATCTCTCAAATGGGACCTCTTGGGGCAGGGAAAGCTCTACAACCAATCTCAGCAAGAAGTAGTTGTGGAAGAAGAGACCTTCATCCCTTACCTCAAGATTTTGGGCCCCGTTTGTTGGTGCTGGTAATACTAGTTGCCCCACTCATCTATGTAATGAATATGAAAGATCTTGGGGTCAAATGTAATAGTAATTTAAAATGGAAAGATCTTTCTCATTAATTAATGGGCCCATATCATCTGCTTAAACTGCCTGGAAGCCTGGATCACTTGTGGTGGGAGGTGCTTACTGAAGAGTTGGAACAGGAAAGGTAGAGCAGAACCGGGAGGAAGTGAGTGAATGGGGTCAGGTCAGAGGGGAAAGAACACAGGTAACTGACACAGGCCCAATTGACACAGTGTGACAGTTGATAGTGAGAAGGCCCTGGCTGAGGGAGGGGAGGTTTGAGAATGGCTTGCCCTCTGCTGTGATCATGTTTATTAACTTCTTGTCACCATGACCGATTTTGCTTTCTGGTTCTGGGATTTGGCTTTCTGGGGTTTAAATAAATGTTTTTGTTGTGCCATCTATATGGAGAGTCTTTTATATTTTGCAGTTGAGAACTACACTGGCATTTTCACGGTCACTACCAGTGCTGTGAATATTGCCTTGGCAATACAGGGCTTTATAATTTTGGTCCTTATTTCACAGCATTTTCTTTTGATTATTTTTGTCTTTGTTATTTCTATTTATTTATTTCTATTGATTTTGCAGTCATGTTATAAGAGTGAAGTCAAACTCAAATAGAAACATGTCTGCAGGTCACATGTTGACTGTTGTTGTTTGGTTGGTTTTTTCAGTCATGTCTGACTCTTTGGGACCCCATTTGAATTTTTTTTTGGCAGTTACTGGAGTGATTTGCCATTTCCATTTCCTGCTAATTTTGTAGATGTAAAGGAGATGGGTTTTGTTATACTTTTTTAGAACTTAGTTTCCCAGGATCAGTTTCCCAGGATCCATAATCATGGTAATGTCTAGTCTTCAGGTGCTAGATAATAACTCCCAGAATAGTTTCAAGGATCCTAGATAATAATTCTTAGAATCATAGCGACAGTGACAGTCCTATTGAGGCTGTATCATAAAATATAGGAGTGACATAATTGATATTTACTATGTTTGTGCAGAATGACAATGTGGCTAAAGTTAACTTGTGAGCTTAATTGTTGGCAAAATGCCTTCTTTGTCTGTTACTCTATAAATCAGGTAGACATTGGCCAAGGAGTGCTGGTATCCTTCCTCACCTCCTCCTAGCTGGCCACCACTTGGAGTAATAAACTGATATGAATCCCCTATCTGCTGCTCCTTTATCTTTCTTTGATTTGGCTGAATCTGATATGAACGTAGCAGGAGCTGAGCTCCTGTGTTATCTACTGTGTTACAGTAAATAAGGAAACTTTAAGTGACTTGCCCAGGGTCACACAGCTAGTAAATGTCTTAGGCTAGTTTTGAACTAATGAAGATGAGTTTTCCTGACTCCAGGTCCAGCACTCTATCCACTGCCACCAAGCTGCCCACATATTGACATTATCTATACTGCATTGTATTTTTATTTATTTTGTTAAGCATTTTCCAGTTACATTTTAATCTTTTTCAAGCTGCCATGTTTTCCTGGTTCTATTTATTTCACTCTATATAGGTTCATATAAGTCTTCTCACATTTCTCTATAGTATTCTAATATGTTTATGTACTATAATCTTTTAGCCATTCTCCAATCAATGGACTTTTACTTTGTTTCTAGTTTCTTGCTACTATAAAATCTACTGCAAAATGTATTATAAATCTTTCAGTGTCCATGAGATCCCTCTTTTTTTCACTGACTTCCTTGGGAGTAAATGCTGACTAGTGGAATCTCTGGATCAAAGGGTATGGACATTTTAGTCACTTTCTTAGCATAATTACAATTGCTTTCCAGAATAGTTGAGCCAATTCCCAGCTCCACCAACAATGCATCAGTGTGTCTATCTTTCTATAGCCACTCTAAAATCAACCATTCCTGTCTTTTGTCATTTTGATCAATTAGCTGAGTGTAATGTAAAACTTCAGAATTGTTTTGACATGTATTTGTCTTATCATTAGTGCCTTGGAACGTTCTTTCGTATAGTTGTTAATAATTTGCAATTCTTTGAAGAACTATTTGTTCATGATTACTTTTGGTCCTGTATGTGTGCCTTGGTTCCTGATATATCCTGATGATCAGACCTTATTGGAGATGCTGGATGAGAAGATTTTTCCCAGTGGACCACTTCCCTTCCTACCCTAGTGGTCTAAAAAAATAAGGCTTTATAGACAAGTTGGAGCCAGGTTGTTGAAGGTCCTTTGATGCCAGACTAAGGAACCTACATTTTACCTAATAGATAAAGGGGAGTTGCTAAAGGTTTTCAAGCACATTGTTAGGTCTGCACATTTGAAGGATGTCTCAGGCAGCATGAGCAGGTTTGATTGAAGGAGGAAGGAATAGACATAGTAAGATCATTTGGGATGCTATTACAGTAGTTGACTTGTCTTCATCCTCAGAAGGTTGGACAGTTTCTAACTTTGGTATCCACAATACCTGTCATCTTGTCTCAGGATGTCTCTAGGATTCTTCCCTTCCCTCCTGAAGAAGAGCGAGGAAGTTGTAAAATGTCTTTCCTCTTCATATCTGCCTTTTGAAATCTTCCCCATCCTGCTCAGTCCAGGTCAGATTTTATTTCCTCTGGGAAATACACTTTTGTCCATGAAAAAGCTTCTCTAACTTTGATCATCCCTTCTGTATCCTGGTTTGGTTAGAGATACACCTTGGTGAAGTAGAAAGAATACCAGATTGGGATTCAGAGGTCTTGGATTCAAAACCTAGCACTGCCATTTTGAATGATAATGTTTAATATAAAATTTTGGAATAATCTCTTTGTTCTCTCTGAAGTAAACTCAGAGAGTGCCTCTTCCTATGTCAGCAAAAGCCAGCCAAGGCCAACTCTACACTCCTTAAGGAGACCTTTAACCTAAGACACTATATCTTGAATAATAAGACTTTCCTTTGATGAATAATGAGACTTTCCTTTGATGAATCTTATTATCTATAGACACATACTATGTTATGAATAATGGGACTTTCCTTTGATCTATAGACATATACTATGTTATGGCGTATTAATGATAAAGAAAATATAGACATCTTAGATCATAATTTCTATTGAACATTGTTTACCCTTTCCTATGTCAATTATCTGTTTAAGGGAGGAAGCCTGCCACTTACTAGTGGTGGGGTTTCTTTCCTTATCACCGAGACATATGCTTACCCAGCTTGGAATCTCAAGGCCTGACTAACATTGCTTTGTTAATTGTCCTGTCTTACTGAATTTATGATTTGTTTAATTAGGAGAGTTTCTTTCTCATGGCAAAATGTACTTAAGACAGATGATTTCTGTACTAGATAGTCAGAGTCACCTCTGACTCCATAGCGCTATGTAACTGTTTTCTTTATAGGGAATTGATTAATTAATTAAATCATAAAATGTATGCATTTAGCCATGTTGCCTTTTCTCTAACCAAGTTTTCAGGTCAACATGAGCAAGCTACTTCCCTTCTCTGGACCTCAGTTTTCTTATCTGTAAAATAAAAGTGCTAGACTGATGAGCCACATGACTTTTCATAAATTGTGAAAAAATATGGAACTAAATAAGAGGCAATGGGACGTAGGGGAAAGAGTACAGGTTCTGGAGTCAGGGGAGCTGAGTTCAAATGATAGTTTTGCCACCTGGACAAGTCACTTCCCCTATATGAGCCTTAGTTTCCTCATCTGCAAAATTAGGAGGTAGGACTCAATGATGTCTATACTCTAATGAATCTAGACTCTAAAATATATAATATAGATGATTTCCAAACTAAACTCTCTTGTGATTTGTTCACCAGGACCCCAGGATGTGTCTGCTGCTTCTGAAGAAGGGTAACTCTTAGCTCCCTCTGTGCCCAGACTGCAACATCTGGAGCAGATGAACCCCACAACTAGATAGGGTGGGGGAGGAGCAGGTCTAACAAAGAGTCTTATTTTCTATTCCCAGCTGAGCCAGCCTTCTCTAAGGAATGAAAAGCTAAGCCATGACAACAAGCATTTACTAAGGAAATAAGCAGGTGAACAAGTAGGAAATGTGTGCCCACAGACTGATTGTCTGAGGGGGGCATGGTGTGGCTGAAAGAGAAAGAAAGACATAATGCCCTAACCTCCCACATGACTGTCTGACCACTCCAGGCAGACATAGTCTCCCCATGAGGAAGCCAGGCTCATGCTAGTCTCACCATCAGAAACTTCCTTGGTTTCTTATGAGAAAAGGAACTGAATTTAGCTGAGTCTGTAAAAACAACCTCCCTCTGGAGAGTGTAGAGCATCTGAAAGATCCTCCTGTTAATCCAAGCCTCTGCCATCCTCCCCCTCCTCCTCTTCTATAATCCATGTAAGTGAGACATTGATGGGAATGTTACAGAGTAGTGTGCTGGTAAATATATAACAACAAGTTTGGGAGAGGAAGGGGTGGGGGGAGTTATACATATTAAAACTTAATATATATTATTCGCATTTTATCCATCACTTTCGTAAATCTAGACAATCAAGAAAACAATAAATAAGTCTTTGATTTGCATTGTTTGCTGATTTTCAAGGTATAAATGCTCACAATGAAAATTTAACAATCAGCACATCAGTTGGAGTTGGTTCTAACACATCCCTGAATACCACCATGAGATATCGATGGCCAGGACAGATAAAAAGATAGAATGAATACAATTGAACAAATAGTCACTGGGCACCCACTGTGGAGAGTAAGTCATTGAATTCACTTTAATACAATTCAGCAAATATTTGTTAAATACATACTATGAGCCAGGTGAGATCTATGTATAATTCATGCATGAACCCTCTCCTCACCCTCATTATGTCATTGGTCCACTTTGAGAACAAAGTGTCAAGTCCTGAAATAAATCAAAGCCATGAGTTGAGAAATAAATCATCTTTAATTGAAATAACAGGATAGAAAACCTGCTCAGTGGATTTCCCAACTAAAAAGACACATGAAAAAGTTTTTGTAGTTTTATGGAACAAGGCAAGGACACTAAAAGATGAGATCTAGCTTAAGCTGGGCTCCCCACAAGGCAAAATCCCTGGGTGAGGGGACCTAGGGTGTGGTTCAGTTCAACCTAATCAAGAGTAAATATCCTAGGAGTAGAAATGTAAGGACATTACTGAAATTTTGACATGACCATATGTCTAAGAGGTTCAGGAAGTCCCACATTACAATTGGTATTAACAATTTTCAGTCATTACATTAACAACTACATGAACAGTTTTGTCAGAAAGTCAAACAACAACAAAGAGATCTGCAAGGACTTCCAGTGCAGGTTCTGTGAGTTAAACCTTGTCACACCTATTTCTTATACATGTGTGTATTTGTGGGAAGGAGTGAATCAGGTTCTTAAGAGGCTTTGTATTAACTGTCATCATCATCATCATCTTCTTCTTTCTCCTCCTCCTCCTCCTCCTCCTCCTCCTCCTCCTCCTCCTCCTCCTCCTCCTCCTCCTCTTCCTCCTCCTCCTCCTCCTCCTCCTCCTCCTCCTTCTTCTTCTTCTTCTTCTTCTTCTTCTTCTTTTCCTTCTTCTTTCTCCTCCTTCTCCTTTTTATTGTTTTTTTTTTTCAAAAAGTGGAACAACTTACTTTTATTCTGTGCTATTTTCACTTTGATTTCTTGAAATATAGATCTGAAATGAGGGCTTAAAAAGCCCACCGTGATTCAAATGGACTTACTTGACTAGCCTTTAAACTCAAATCATTCTGGCTTTCATAAAATGGCCATCAATATGCCAGCCTAGGCCTCTCTGACTTATTGTTTAGGTTTTAATGACTTAGAATGAGTGTAAATAGCAATTGTTTTCTCTTCTGGCCAGAAACACGGAGGGTCTTCCTCTCTCAGGTGATATCTTTGAGATGGTAAATTGGGCTATCTTTTGTCTAACTTCTTACCTGTCCTTTAGTCTTTGAATGGTCATGGTCTCAGACAAACTGAGATCTGGGGAAGACTTTAATTTAGAAAGTCCAGGGTTACCCACTTCATCCTGGGCCATCACCAGTCATCTTGAACCTTTGTCTTGCCACTGGACTCCAATAACTCTGGAGGAAAGAGAAAGACTGACTTCATGCTCATGATGCTGTTGGTCTTTTTTGAGAATGAAGAACCAGCTACAACAATCCTTCCCTCCAGAAGCTCACAGCCTAGCAACAGAGGCAGGGCAGCCAAAGGGAAAGAATACAGTATGTGATAAAATTACAAGATTAGTAGTCCAGATAGAGGTCAGGTGAGGGGGAACTTGGAGTAGTTAGGGAAGGTTTCCTGGAAGGGAGTGGCTTTGAGCTGACCCTAAAGATGACTAGATTTCAAGAGGTAGAAGATGGAGAGGAGAAGAAATTTGCCTGATCTCTCTATCTGAAAATCCCTTCAGTTTCCTTCAAAGCTCAGCTCAAATGTAGCCTTCTTCATGAGGCTTTTCCTGATTTCCTGAGTGGTCAGCAGACCCTCCAGATCTCCTTGCAATTATTGTGTACATATATTTTTTCTTTTTAAAAAATTTTTCATTCATTTATTCATTTTTAAATTAACTACAAAATACGAAAAGGAAAAAAAAACATTTCTATGTACATAGCAGAACATGAGAGGATTCAATATAAAACAATGAATATCTATTTCATGAAAATCTATATAAGTCCTACACATTTTTTTCAAAGCAACCCAGCATTTTTTTACATCCTTCTAGGTTTTCTTTTGTTCTCTGCTGTGTGATTTTTATTTTTTCCTTCACTCTTAGAGAAGGTTACAATTAAACATGAATATATATATATACGTGTATATATACACACACACACGTATCTGCGTACACATTTATCTATATATCTATAAACATATATCTATAAACATACATATATAGATACACACATATACATCTATGTAAGACCACACTATGCATATTTCTACTTGTTAGTTCTTCCTCTGGACCTTCATAGGTCCAAGTTTTCCCATGGTTTTTCTAAATTAACTAGCTCATCCTTTCTTATATCACAGCAGTAATTCCATTACATCAATACCCTGTCTGAGAGATTGTCTATGAAAGTTTCCCCCCCAGTTTTCTGCTTTCCTTCTAATCTTAGCTACACTGGTTTTATTTATACAAGAAAATTTTAATTTAAAATAATCAAAATTATATATTTTATATTTCAACAATACTCTCACCTTATAATATAATTTAAGGTCTGACAATGATGAAGGCTATAAGGGGGGGTTGGTGAGATCCCCGCAAAGACTGGGGTACCAGGGACAGGTCACCTGGAATGAATTCGTGGACTCTAGCATTCTTGAAGTCAAGGTAAAGATTTATTATGCTTTTCAGTAGGCAAGAGTTCTTAGGGAACCTATGATTTGAATGGGGTACAGGTAAAATTTATATACGATATTCTATAGTAAAACATGTACCAAATATGCAAACTAGGTGATTCAGGGCCAGATTAGGGAGTGGTTAAGGAATGGTTAGTTTTTAAAGGAACATGCACTTTTAGTATCTACTACACAGTTATTTACCCAGAGTCCACTGGGAAATAGCGCAAAGGAGGGTTACATGGAGGTATGGTTTTAGGCCTGAAATATCACTAAGTCAACTAATGGTCAGGACTGACTAAGGAATTCCAGCTCTCCTCAATGTCTTCTTAGACAAGATAAATGTAAGAGAGCATACATATGTCTAAGTCTAGGACACATATGATTGGTCAGTGAGTAGTAAGTGTTGTTATGACCCAGTATACAGCCAGTTCAGCCAGTCCACAGATGGTACAAACTAAATAAATTCTATAGGTACAGCTGGCTACTGTAGCAGGAAGGGAGATAAAAGTTTTGCTAGGGCAGGCTATGTCCTTGGGCTGGGGAGAAATTGCCTGGGATAGTGTTTTGAGGCTAGGGAGAAATGTGATTTTTTGAGAAAAATGTGATGCACCCAAGCACCCCATCAGTACTACCAAATCTCCTTTACATTTTTTCCCTTAGTTTCTTTGAAATCCTTGACCTTTTATCCTTCTGAATGATTTTTGTTGTTTTTTTCTAACTCAGTAATATTTTTTTGAAATTTAATTGGGATGGCATTGAACAAATACATTAATTAGGTCACTTTTTATTATATTGGCTTTCCTATGAACAATGAATAATTCTCCAATTATTTATATCTGACTTTATTTGCATAAAGAGTGTTTTATGTTTATGATCAAGTAGTTCCTATGTCTATTTTGGCAGGTATACTCTCAGGTATTTTAAATGGTCTAACACAACTCTGAATAATATTGTAACACAGTGTAGTTTCCCTAGTTTTCTCTTTTAAGTAAATCTATTTTATTGTGTACATACTTTGTAAACATTAATGTCTCCCCTTGAGAGCAGGGAATTATTTCATTTTTCTATTGCTTTTTTTTTTTTAGTCCCAAGTGCATGTATATAATTGGCACTTAATAAATGCTTTTTGAATAATTGTTTGACATAAGGTTGCACAAAGAGACAAAGAATGAGTCTGGTGTTGGTTAATGAGTATTGGTATTGGTGTATGTATGAAACTGACTGGAGACATGAAGATCTCAGAGAAAGGGAGAGCAAATCTTAGTTCCGTGTCCTCTGCTGCTCCCTTCACCCAGACCCTCATCACTTTTCCATTCTTTCTGCCTCTAGTTTATCCTTCATATGCTACCAGAGTCATCTTCCTAATGTATACATCTGACCCCTAGGATCTTAGATCTGGAAGGGATCCTAGAACAAAGAATGTAAGAACTGAAAGAGACATTACAAGGTATCTAATTCAAACTTTTCTTTTCATAGTTGAGGAAACTAAAGAGGGGAGAGATATGATTTGCCCAGAGTCACACAGCCAATTAGTAGCATAGCTGAGACTAGAACCCAGGTCACCTGATTCTCCATCCAGGACTCACACTACTCAGATCCTTTTCTGAGAACAAATAGGAAACATGAGGACATTAAGGGTCTGGGTGGGTGAGGAGAGAGTGGCAAAGGGATGGGTGGGATGCTGTTGACAATAGAGAAGAGGAATTAGTCACTTGGCATTTTGCTTTCGCCTTTGTTGTTGTTATTTCATTTCCGTCGTGTCTGATTCTTTGTGACCCCACCTGAGATTTTTTTTGGCAAAGATACTGGAGGGATTTGTCCTTTCCTTTTCCAGATCATTTTACAGATGAGGAAAGTGGGGCAAATTGGGTTAAGTGACTTGCCCAGGGTCACACAGCTATTAAGTATCTTGAGACTGTATTTGAACTCAGGTCTTCCTGACTCTAGGCCCAGAGCTCTGTCCATTGTGCCGTTTGCTTTATGTAGGGCGATGATTTTTCAGATTGAATAAAGTTGAACCAAAATTGTCATGAAATACTTGAGCCAGGTATGGTGGCACATATCTGTGTGCCTGCCACTGAAGAGAATGAGACTGTTGGGGAGCAGGAGTCACAAAGCCGCCTAAGGAGAGGTGAGCTTTCTCTGGTTGGAAAACATAACCAATCAAAGCTCCTGACAGAAAGTTGTTAGTATAATGATAGAAATTGTTAATACCATGTATAATATGGACTGCCTTTCCCTTTCATGATCCTTGTAAAGTCAGAATTTCAGTAATGTCCTCCCATTCCTACTCTTAAGATATTTACTATTGATTAGGTTGAGCTGAACCATACCCTAAGACCCCCAACCCAGGAATTTTGCCTTGTGGGGAGCCCAGTTCAAGCAGGATCTCAGCTTCTAGTGTCCTTACCCCCTTCCATTGGGATTCATGGCATGAAGGGCAAAACAGCCAGAAGGAAGTGACTTTCTTTGCTTGGATTGTCAGGGGCCACTGGGGTCTCTCTTGACTAGGCCTTGCTACCTCATTCTGCCTCCTCCCCCTCTCCTCCAAAAGGTATGACAAGCTTTTGAATGGGTCTTAGAGTTGGGAAATCTAGTAGACATTCCCTAGGATAGAAGATTTGCTATCCTGTTATCTTAATTAAAGAGGTTTTATTCCGCAACTCATGGCTTGGATTTATTTCAGAACTTGACACTCTTAAGCCAATTAGCAGTGCTATTTGGTCCATAAGTAACCTCTATACTTCCAGCCTGGGTGAGATAGAAAATCCAGAGAAGAATAAGAAGGAAGATTAAGAGGAGATACAGAAGAAAAAGGAAAAGGAGGAAGTGGAGAGAGAGAAGAAAAAAAAGAGGAGGAAGAAGAGGACAGAAGGAAAAGAAAGGAGAAAAAGGAGAGAGGAAAACATGAAAAGGAGAAGGAACAGATGAAGAGGGATCACAGCCATCAGTACTCCAACAAACACAACAGCCAATGACAACGGATAACAACCAACCACCTACGGCAAACTTGAAACCCTGGAAGGGTTAAATGATAAGAAAGAACACAAAGGTGTCAAAGAATTCAAGTCTAACTCAAGCCTTGGATATTCAACACATTCTTCTTCTTCCTCCATCAGCCTCCTCTCACCTGTGATTGGAAGACAAAGCACTAGGCTCCTCCTAAAACCTTCTTTTATAAAGGGCAGAAACTGGTAACTCTGATTGGTTTCAACTCCAAAGAACAAGATTCCTGGTGTCTCTCCCCCCCCCCCCCCCCCCATATCCCACCTTCCTTTTATATGTTGTCTTCTCCTCATTAGGTTATAAACTCCTTGAGGGCAAGTACTGTTTTTTATTTATTTGTATTCCAAGGGCTTAGCACAATGCCTGATTCATAGTAGGTGCTATGAAAATGTGAAAAATGATTATTAATAGCCAATATCGTGAGGAAGTTCAGAGTTTTCCCCCACTCTCCTTCTTCCAAAGTTGTGAAGTTCAGTTTTTCTTCAGAAGGACATTACTGATAATGAGATCTCATTGACTCTTCTTATCCTGGTCAAAACCCACCCAAGCTTGAAAAGAATTTAATCTAAAATGGGGAAGCCCACTGTGTTCTACTCAAATTTGGGTAGAGACATATTCTTTTGTCTAGATGGCATAAGGCTGGGAGAGGTCTGGTATATAGATATTTTCTCTGTCCAAAGGTGAATTGATGAGTGACACTAGCCCCAGGTGAAAGGGTATATAAACTGTGCAGCCTAAACCTGAAGTGAGCTCAGGTACTGACTGCAGCTCCCATGCATGCATGATCTGCCCGCTTTGAGAGAAATAAACATGCACATAGCCGAATTCTGTTTGTCTTTCTGAGATTAAATTCTGGAGGTTGGAAGTGCTGAATAAAGGTTTATTGAATTGAATACTACATTCTACAGTAACAAAAACATTCCCAAGTGTTGTTACTTTTGAGTTGCTTTGCATGCTTTTTGAATAAATGCTCCAAAGAAGTTAGATGTCACACAGTTGGAGATAGGCAAAAGCTCTTCTTTGAATTTTCAAAGAGCACAAAAAGGGTTAATTCCACAAACTTCAAGTCAGAGTTTCTAGAACATTTTATTATACCGATCATTTTACAAACACCAAGAAAGGGAAACAGTGAGGAGCCAGAATAAGTTCATTAAGAACAGGCCATATGTTGTAATCAACAAATGGAGTACTAGACATTTTCTCTGATCTTCAAGACTTCTCAAAACTCTCCAATATAAGAATTATGCACAAGAAGTAAATTAATTGTAGTTTTCTCTACAGACTAAGATACCAAGAACCTAAGGAGATCCAGGGAATTAATAGCCAACCCCCTCTAGATTAATCTCTAACCCTCAGCTCACTCATTTAACTCCCCCTGCTCTGGTAGGGTTGCAGAATGGGACCCATAAGTTTGTATTCTGGGATCCACCCAGCAATGCTGCTGCGGCTGCTGCTCTGGCTAGCACAAGCCTCCAATCCTGCCCCAACCCCACCACTCCAAGGCAAAGACAATAGAACTTAACTCTGCCCTTGTCAGTCAATCCTCTTTAACAAGAAGGTAGAGATATAGGAAAACCCAGTGCACTCTGCCTGGAGCAGGGATCCTGCAGCCTTATGTCCTGTAGCACGGGTCAGCCAGATGGATCTGGGACTGGCCCCCAGTGTGTGTGGGGCTCTACCAGGCCTCCATTCATTGGAATGGTAATATCCATAGAGGCAGTTAGGTGGTGCAATGGATGGAGCTCCAGGCCTGGCATCAGGAAGAGCTGAGTTCAGATGTGACCTCACTTACTAGCTGTGTGACTCTGGGCAACTCAACTTCAATTTGCCTCAGTTTTCTCATTTGTAAAATGGGAATATATAGCACCTACCTCCCAGAGTTGTTGTGAGAATTAAATGAGATAATAAATTGGAAAGCACTTAGCACAGTACACAGCAAATGCCATAACACATGGTAGTCAGAAGAAGCGATACAAGGACACTCGCAAGGTCTCTCTTAAGAACTTTGGAATTGATTGTGTGACATGGGAGACAGTGCCACAGGACTGCTCAGCATGGCATGCCCACATCAGAGAAGGTGCTGTGCTGCATGAGCAAAGCAGAATTGCAACAGCTCAAAGGAAACACAGGATGAGTAAATTTTGAGAATCCACCCCAAAAGTTCACACGAACTATTTGTGCCCAACCTGTAAAGCATTCCAATTTCATATTGGTCTGATCAGCCACAGTCAGCTACAGCGACTAGCATGGTGATGCCATTTTGCTCCTCTTTGAGAATGAAGGACAACCAACCACCAAATGCTATATAAATGTCAGCTACTAGCTACTACATATGGAATGTGCACAGAAAAGTCCTGAGGCCCAGACACAAGGATGGCCAGAGGTTACCTCTGGGAGGAAGGAAAGGCACATACTACATACCAGGTATACTGCTAAGCATTTTGCAAATACTATCTCATTGTATAGGACTTCTTAATCTGAAGTCCATGGATAGATTTCTGAGGGTTCCTGTTCTTGGATGGGAAAAACAAACAAACAAAATGTTATACTTGTATTCCAATATAATTGATTTCTTTTGTAATTCTATGTATTTTGTTTTATGCATTTAAAACAATCCTGTGAAGGAGGTGCTATTTTTATCCCTATCTTATAGGTAGGGAAACTGAGGCTGGTAGAGGTTAAGTGACTTGCCCAGGGTCACACTGCAGGCATCTGACGCCAGTTTCAAATCCTGGTCTTCCTGATTCCAGGGGAAGATGCTCTAGCCACTAGGCACCTAAGGGTGACTCACACCCACAATCCCACAGGACGCTAGTGTCTTCTGATGGCATTGTCCTGTTGCTCTTGCTGGCCTCCACTAGACTTGTAGTCTTTATCAGACACTGCTGTATGGACTCTGATGTCCTGAATGATAGAGGTAGCTAAGTGGCTTAGTGGAGAGACACTGGGCCTGGAGTCAGGAAGACCTGAATTTAAATCTATTCTCAGACACTTACTAGCTGTCTAACCCTCTGCAAGTCACTTGATCTCTGTTTGCCTTAATCCACTAGAGAAGGAAATGGCAAAGCACTCCAGTAACTTTGCCAAGAAAACCCCATGGACAACAGAGTCCATGAAATAATAAAGGGTTGGACATGACTGAATGAACAACAACATACTGAATGATGGGCTTCTAGTTGCATGTTGTGTTACTTCTGAATTGTGCTCTGCTGGACAGATTGTCAGACACTTCCATTGCTAGACACACAGTCTGCCAGATGTTACTCCACTGGTTGCTTAACTGAAACCAGATACTGCTCACTTCCTGTGTGCACCTGGGCTGAAATTGTTGACCATCTCTCCTTCCTCATAAGAGTGGTAGGAACTACTATGCTGTTAATTCAAAGCAGAGGCTTTTCAATGTCCCCAGGTCTGGGTCAGTTTAAACTGGTCCTGAGTCAGACTTAGCTAGATCTTCAAACTCATGACTTAGAGAAAAGTTGGCATGAAGCTCCTCCATGCTGGAACAGAGGTGTTGAGGCTTTTCTTGTTACATGGATTGCCCAGGAGATACCCTAACAGTCTGTATCCCCTAACCTAGACTAATATCAAAGCAATGAGGAGCAGTCACTTCCTGGGTCCTAGGGTTCCTGAGTGGAACCCAGATTGCTCCTACCCAAAAATCATGAATCCTCAAGAAAAGAAGAAAGTGAATCTAGCCCATTTCTGGGAAAAGAGGACACCCTGGGTTAAGTAGCAGCTACCTAAAAATCTAGAGGTACAGTGAGTAGAGCATGAAATTAACAGCAGCCCCAAAGAGGAACTAGAAAAACAAAGAAGAGAGAAGGGGTGAGCTTTCTGTAATGGGCATGGAGGAGGCACCGTTAGGAGAGAGGCTTACTATGCCCAGGGAAGTAGATGGAATTAATATTTTCTTAGTGTCGCAACTAGTAGACCCAGACCCAGGACCTAGGAGTTGGAAACTTCATACATTCTTATCTGACACTCCCTCATCTCAGACTGGCTTCCTGAGGGGTTCTGATAGGCATCTCAACTTAAACACATCCAAAATGAAACTTACTTTATTTCTCCTTAAAACCCACTTCCCTATCAAATTTACCTCTTTATCTCAAAGACATAGATAGCCTTCCAGTCATCCAGGGTTAGAACTTAGGCATCATTTCTACCATTCTATTCCCATCTACACTCAGGTGGTCACTACCCTAGTTCAGGCCCTCATCACCTGTTGCCTAGAAAAAGGAGGAGAAGAAGGTATAGGAAACAAAAAAAACTATCCTTAGTTGCTGATAACATGATAGTTTATTAGAAAATCCTAGTGATTTTACTAATCCCTAATAAGCAAAAGCACTAATTCAGCAACGTTGCAAGCTACAAAATAAAGCCTCAAAAATCAGCATTTCTACACAATAATAACAAAATCTAAGAAGTAACAAGAGAAGGACAGATCCTATTCAAAATAACAACAAAACACATAAAATATTTAGGAATATGTATTCCAAAGCATATAAAATATTTATGTTGATTCAATTACATAGTGCTCTTCAAAGAAGGAAAGGGCAACTTGAGTAGTTGAAGGAATATTCAGTGCTCATGACTGGGTCATGCCAACACAATAAAAGTCAAAATACTATCAAAATTAACTTATAATTTTAATGTTATACTAATCAAACTATTAGAGGGACCCTTTACAGATCTCACTAACCTAATAACAATTCACTTGGAGAGACAAAAAGTCTAGGATATCATGGACAATCATGAAAAAAGGTAGAGAGGAAAGAAGAATAGTACTTCTAGGCCTCAAACAATATTATAAAGCGTTGACATAAAAATCATTGAGTACTAATTAAAAAATAAAGAGGGAGATCCATCAGACTAGACAAGAGGAAATCACAAACAATGAAACTCAGTAACTTCTTGATAAGTTACTTAGGAGATATTTTATTTAGAAAAGATCTCCCTATTTTCTAAAAACTGTTAGGAAAACTGGGAAGCAGTCTCTGGCAGAAATTAGGATTAGAAGAATGTCATAAGTGATATTGCACAGTAAGTTAAGAAAGTCTTTTTCTTCATCTCTATTTCCTAGCTTCCCTGCTTTCCTTCAAGTTTCAGCTAAAATCTCACCTTCTACAAGAAGTCTTTCCCAATTCTTCTTAATGCTAGTTAGTGCCTTCCCTATGAGATTGTCTCTAATATATCTTGTTTGTACATAGTTGTTTTCATGTTATTTTCCCAATGAGACTGTGAACTCTCTTGGGTCCAGGACTGTTTTTTGAACCTTTTTTCCCCAGCACTTAACACAATGCATGGTATATAGTAGGAGCTTAATAGATTCCTGTTGACTTGACTTGACTTGACATGACATGACTTTAATTTGAAATATCATATCATAAAAAGATTAGAGAAGCAGATGATATTCTTTTCACAGCTATCTCTATAAGATAAATTCTTAACCAAACAAGGGATAAAGGCAATTACAAAAGATAAAATAGATAACTTGGATTACGTGAATTTGAAAAGCTTCTGCACAAACAAAATTAATGCATCTAGGATAAAAAGGGAACTACTTCAATGGGGAAAAATCTTTGTATCAAATTTCTCAGGCAAAAGTTTGCTTTTACATATATATACACATATACATGTTCACATATGTAGATATGTATGTGTGCATATATATGCTATATATGTATGTACACACATATATGTGTATGTGTATATTATGACCAAAGCCAGTCTCTAATTGATAAATGGTCAAAGGACATGAACAAAGAGTTTGCAAAAAAGTTACAAACATTAAAATTCATATGAAAGGATGATCCAAATGAATAATAAAAAAAAGAAATTCAAATCAAAGTTACCTTGAGGTTTCACCTCATATCATGTAAATTGGCAAAAAATCATTTAAAAATTGGCAACAGTCAATGTTAAGAGAAAGAAGACAGGCACACTAGTTCATTGTTGGTGGAGCTGTGAATTAGTACATAATTTCAGAAGGGAATTGGGAATTATGCAAATAAAGTGACTAAACTGTCTATACCCTTTGATCCTGAAATTCCATCACTAGGCTCAATCCCTAAGGCAGCCACTGACAAGAAGAAAGTCTCTATATACACCAAAATATTGATAGCAGCACTTTTTGTAGATGCAAAGAATTAAAAGCAAAGTAAATGCCCATTGGTTAGGGAAAGGCCAAACAAATTGTGGTGCTGAACGCAATGGAATATTGCTGGGCTAAAAGAAACTATGATGAATACAGAGAAGCATTTAAAGTTGTAGATGCAATGTGAAGTAAGCAGAGCTAATAAACAGTATGCACAGTAAATACAACAAAGTAAATGGACAGAACAACCATAAAGCAAGCATAAGTGAATGCTGGAAAATTACAAAGAATAAGCCTGGCTCCGAAGAACTGATATGAGAAGCCACACTCACCCCTCCCCTACGAAGAAGAGGTAGGTCCGCCAATAAGGCACGTTGCATGTATTTTCAGACATTTTTTACATATTGATTGTTTTAACTGATTTTTTTTTTTGGTCTCACCCTCTTTCTCTTTTTTTAATTTGTTATTTCCAATGGCTGTCTGGGGGGTATAAGGAGAAGGATGCTAGGAGAAATTCTGATGATGTGAAAAAAAGTATCAATGAAATTTACCTTTTAAAAAAAGAGTAGATAGTATTAGACTGAAAAGAATCTCTGAATAGAGGCAGCATGGTATAGTGGGTACAAAGCTGACTTCAAAGCCAAAAAAGCCTGTGTTCAGATTCCGAGGTTGACATATACTGTCTGCAGTGACTCTGGGCAAATCATTTTATTTCTCATCTCTCAATACTCTGGGCAACTTTCTAATACTGTAAGTTGCAGAGAAGGTGCTGACCTGAATAAGTAGAGGGAATTTCCTCACCTGGAAGTTCCTTATAACAACTGTCAAGCACATCCAGTCCCTATTGCTGTCAGACCAGGTCACGTCAGTTCTCCTGTGACAATGTTCTCAGCTTTACCCATACTATTCTGGGACCACAGAAAATGGGAGGACAGATGATCCTGAGCCCCACATCACCAGAGCAGTCCAGAGTGAGTCCTGTAGTGTTAAGCAGGGGAAGCCACTGTCATCTACCCCCCAGCTACATTTGGAAAAAGGGAAGACAGTTCCTGCCCTCCAATAGGGACTTATATACTAATAGGAGGAAACAACTAATAGTGGAGAATGGAGGCCAGGAGAGGTATTTGGACTTGGAAATTTACATGAATGGCAAGTAGAACCACAGGGGAGTAAATGGACGTATCCTTTCCAGTAATAATGTACTGATTTAAATATTTTTGCTTCAAAACTGGAAAGGGAGCTGGGGGAGGGGAAAGACCCGGTAGGTGGCCTGTTGGTTGACCCAGTTTCCTACTTACTAAAGTTTGCATACATTGGATGGGTTGAAAAGGTGTGGGATTGAATTCTAGCAATAAACTGAAGTATTCATTGACTCAGGAATTCCATGGCATTCACAGAAAGGCAGTACAGTTGATTGGAATGAACATGGAACTTGGAGTCACTGGACCAACTTCCAATCCCAGTTCTACTTATCTGCTGTGTGACCTAAGGCAAACTGCTTAACTTTTCTGGATCTCAGTTCCCTCTGATGGGGTACAGACTCTTGGGACCTCCTTGAATTCTCCTTGAATCTTCCCATTTGATCTGGCAGTCTCCAGAGGCCCATGAGCTTTTCATTATCACTATGCCCAGGTCTCTGTTGCACTCCCTACCCTTGATCCTATCAAAACCCCATTCCCCAGGCTGCTGACCACTCCCATCAAGATCCTCCCTAGATTCGATGTGTATTCACTCAAGGATACCAGTGATTCCCATCAAGACCTCTGGACATTCAAGGTTGACTTCGCCTATCAAGACCATCCCTGGGGCTCCAGACTACTTGGCGGTACCTGGATTCTTTCCTCAGGCTTTTTCTGTATTTAAGTTCCATCTCTCCTCCATGAAGGCACTCAGGTTTAATCCAACACAGATTCTGTCTAGCTGAGATTCTATCTGGCCCACTTGTCAATACAAGTGTTACAAAAGGTTAGGCTCCTTAAGATCAACCCAGGGTGGCAAATCTTTAATAAACTTTGTTTTTATTTGACTTTAGGAAGGCTGTGTCAAATTCATTCCAGCAGGACCCAGCGTGTCAGTATTTTGGGTCTCCAGCACACCAAACCTCAACAGCTCCACTGTAAAGTAAGTGAGTTGGCTACACAATCTAGAAGAAGGTCTCTTCCAGCTCTAAATTTATGACTCCAGGAACAGACCTCCCTTGGTAATTGGATTGGAATGAAATAGAGACCCTTGACAAGCAGCTGGTCTGGGGGAAGAGTGAACATCTCTTGCACCAGGAGATACCATTGACCACAACTTCAAAGTTAGCATCTGGGGCAGCTGTCATGGCTCCCGTGAAAGCTCCTCTAAGAGTTAGGTTGTCTGTTGCCTAGCCATGCCTCACACCCCACCCCACCCTGCCCACATGCATGCACACATGTGCACACACATACAAGCCACTCCCTTCATACACGGTGATTTTACAGCTCTTGACACTGGATGGGGATAACCAGAGTAACCAACCCACAGACCACCTCAACAAGAAAAATCCCCATGAACACACCCCCCACACACAGCACAAGGGTAAGGAAATCTGAGGTAAATGCCTGGCACCACCATTTCTGCCACATCTGCCAACCACTCCTGCTAGTTCCTGACATTCACTAAATCCTCTAATGCTCAGAGAGATGTTGCAGCTTAGGATACTAGAAAGACTGCTTGCCTGAGCTGGAGTCAGAGGACTTGACTGTTCTATTTACTGCTTGTGTGACCTTGGGATTAAAGCTACTTTACCTCTCCAAGACTCAGTTTCCTCTTCTATTAAATGAGGAGTAGGACCAGAGACCCTCCCAATTAAACTCTGACTTAAGTAATACATAACTCCCATAGCAACAGACTTCCCCACAAATGGTCTGCCACACAGCTGCTCTCACATCCACTGCCTTTCACTATATGCCAACAAACTGCTTACTACCCAGTGCCCCTAAATGCCATTCCACTCTCCAAAACTGGAGCATCAGCTGCTGACCTCCCTAGCTTCTGCAGGATCTGGGCAGAGAATCTCCCCAGGGGAATGATGGCAACACCTGCACTTGACTCTTCCTCAATGAACTGCAGCATCTCAATCTCTGGGCAAACAGAAGTAGAGGGTCCAGAATGAGAAAGTAAAGGGATAGTCTCATTGCTCTCTGAACTAGTAAAAGCACATCTCAGACATTATGTTCACTTCAGGGATCACATTTTAGGAAGAATATTGATAAATTGGAGCACATCCAAAAGAAGGCATCTGAGATGTTAAAGAGACTAGAAACCACTTGATAAAAGGATCGATTGGAGGAACTGGGGGTATATAGCATGGAGAAGAGAAGACTGGGAGACTCGATCGCTATCTTCAAGAATGACAAGTATCATAAAACTGGTTGTTGTCCTTCATCTTCGCAGGGGACCATAAAGCAGAAGGATTTAATTTATTCAGTTTGGCCCCAGAGGCAATAACCAGGTACAATGGATGGAAGTTACCTAAAGGGAGAATTAGGCTTCTTCAAAGAAAAGGGGAGGAAGATTAGCTGGGATAGTCACTGTAGCACAGGACCAAAGTCAATAGAAACTCATTTCCCTCCATAGTCTTGCTAAATGAAGTCTACACTTAATCTGACAGATTTAGTGTTAGCTGCAGAGGCATGAAGAGAGTTGCCAAGAACTTCCTTGGACCAACCAACCTTGGACCAATCAGGAGAAATGGCCCCTGAGGTGCAAGCAAAATTGTCAAAAACACAAATTTGAGTTGAGGGACTTTTGCTGTGCTAGCTGGAGGTTGCTGTAGGCTTGACTAACAGAAGAGATGTAGTAGTCCTGGAACTCTAGGATATCTTATAAAAGGGCTGGAAACACTCCCCTTTGATGAAGAGGTCCCCTCAAAATTGCATTTCAGCAGAGAAACAGCATATGGTAGTAACAACTCAGCCAAGAAATTCAGATGCAATGAGGAAAGAAGTCCAGCAGGTAAAAGTAGCTCCATGGGAAGAAACAGGTGGCAGCTTCAGAGGCAGAAGGTTTTCCAGCTGGAATGAAACCCTATGACTGTGAGCTTTCTAGTCTGTATTCCCTCTCCAACTGGCAGCATAAGAATAATTAGGAGAGTGTATCCCTGAGTGTTTGGGGGGAGGGGAAGAGGTGTCAGTTTTTTCTTATAATTTGTCTCTTTAATTAAATTTCTTTGTTTTGAGTTGATGTGCCCTCTGATTTTATATGATCAAAAGTAGCATCTGATGGTAGCTCATGAGCTGTAGTTTTGAATAGATGCTTACCCAAAGAGTTCCTCGAACCCAGGCATAGCTTTGATTGGGAGCAACGTGGGGACTGGACTACACTAACAATTAGAGCTATCCAACAATTGTTCTTCAGTCGTCTATTAATCGTGTCTGACTCTGTGACCCCATTTGGGGTTTTCTTGTCAAAAATGCCAGTGTTTAGCCCTTTTCTTCTCCAGCTCATTTTGTAGAAGACGAACTGAGGTAAACAGGATTAAGTGACTTGCCCAGGGTCAAAGCTAGTAAACTGAAACCAGATTTGAACTCAGAAAGATGAGTCTTCCTGACTCCAAGCCCAGCACTCTCTCCACTGTGCCACTTAGGTGCTCCCAACAGCAGAATGGATGGTCTCAAAAGGTCAAGTCAAGAAGTATTTATTATATGTCAGGCACCATGCTAAGAGCTGGGGATACAAATACAACAACAAGAAACACCCTTTACCTTCAAGGAGTTTACATTCCAAGAAGGGAAGACAATGCATAAAAAGGAATTGAAAGGGGAGGCAGAAGGAGGAAACAAGGGACCCACATGAGGCCTGCTGGTAAAGTCCAGAGAGTCAAATACAGGGCCAGGAGAGAGGATCAAGGATGGCTTGGCTGGGCTCTTCCTCAAAATGGAGGTTCTGGGAGGACCTCAACAACAGAATGGGGCTGCAGAGTAGAACGATGTTCCAAGATGAAAAGGCACAAGACACACAAGGATGTTTTGGGGTGAGAAGGCCATAGGCACTGAGGAAATTTCCAGGGTGAGAGGGCAGTTAGGCATAGTGGTCAAGCACAGAAAATCAGAAGCAAAAACAGACGAGGAAATGAAGGATAGCTAATGGCAGACATGAAGTCTCTAAGCAGAATAAGGATAAACTGTTGGAGATATTGCTGAGGGGAAGCCTCTTTAAGTAGAGGCTGGATAAGGTTCTTAACGAATCTGTAAGGATTCCTAGGTAGGAACATAAATCTACAAATCATGGTAAGAACCCAACAGAGGTTAAATGAGTGGCTCCTCCCCCTCCAGCCTTCTGGGCAAAAACCTCTTTCATTTCTCCATTAGCATTAAAAGGCTGAGCCCATAAAGGCCAATTCTCTTTATCTCTCAGGGAGACTGGGCAAAAGCAGTATCTTATCTAGGTCCCTCTATACTGTACTGGCCACATGCCCAGTGACTGTCACATTTTTGTCCTGACCCTGTAATGGGCCTAGGTTTTTTACCCTTAATCCCTATTTTCCTCATGGACCCAGCCTGACACATGGACATTCTCTGAAAGGACACAGTGAGAAATTTCCAGCATAAATGAAACTATAACAAGGGGACTAGAACCCAGATCTTGTGATTGAGAAGTCAGAAGTCAGTTTATGCCTGATCTCAGTTCTAACCAATAAGTCACATTACTTTCCAGACCAGAAAGTTACTTGCCTCCCTAGGCCTCAGTTTCCACATCTGTAAAATCTGTAAAATGGGAAATGAGATTAGATGGCCCCTGAGGTCTCCGATAGGATCTATTATCCTGTGGCCATAACTTTGACATTCTCAGTTTCCTGTCTGTAAAACAAGGGCTATGGATTACATGATTTTTAAAGTCTCTTTCCGGTAATGAAATCTTATTTTTCAATTTTCCCTAAGGTGATCCCACTTCTCAGGGAAACCACCCCAAGGGCCTTTATGGGTGGAATGTTGGAGCTGGAAGGGATTTAAGAACATAGACAATAGAATTGTTTGAACTTGAGGGGACTTTGGAAAGCACCTAATCCAACCCCTGCAGGTTACAGAGAAAGAAACGAAGGTCCAGAGAGGTTAAGCCATTACCCAGTTAGCTTTGTGTGAAAAAGAGAAGATGGAAGAATTTACTTACTTATCACACAGAGGTCATGAAGCTCTGAGCAAGGAAAGAGGGAAGTGACATGGTGAGTCACTGGAAACTAAGCCTCCCAACCCCTTGCCAAGGGCTACGACACTTAAAAGGGTTAACTTGTGAAATTCAGCTCTTTCCAACTTCCTTTTCCTGTTTCTGCGGAGCCTGGAGTTTCAAACAAGAAGAGATAGTGACAGCATGTTTTCTCTGAGTTTCTGGGCTTCAGCTCTGCTGACTGTACCCCTTGGCTGGTCCTGGGCTGGTGAGTCCTGGGGTGCTAAGCTACCACAGAGGCCACGACAGGGGATGAAGTTCAGGAGAAAAGGAAAGGAAGGATTAAGGAGGGGCTAGGGCGGGGCCTGACTTCTCTCTTGGGCTGCATCTGTGCAATTTACTTCTAACTCTTGAAAGCACTGAATAAGTAAATTAATTTAGGTAGAATTGTCATTTTTATTGTATTAGCTCAGCCTACTCATGAGCAACTCGTATTTTTCCAGTTGTTTAGGTCTGACTTTATTTGTATGAAAAGTGTTTTGTAACTGAGTGTGTATGGTTCCTGGGTTTCTCTTGGCAGGTAGACTCTCAAATATTTTGTGTTGTCTACAGTTATTACTTTTTGGGGAGGAATATTTCTATTTAGTATTTTATTTTCCCCCAATTGCATGTAAAAATAGTTTTTAACGTTTGTTTTTAAAACTTTGAGTTACAAATTCTTTCCCTTCCTCCCCCCTCCCCATTGAGAAGGCAAGCAATTGGATATAGGTTAGACATACGGAGTCATACAAAACATTTTCATATTAGTCATGTTGTAAAAGAAAACAGACCAAAAAAAGAACAAGAAAAATAAAGTTTAAGAAGTATACTTCAATCTGTATTCAGATACCCTCAGTTCTTTCTCTTTGTATCATAAGTCCTTCAGAATTGTCTTGAATCATTGTATTGCTGAGAATAGCTAAATCATTCAGACCTGATCATCTTACAATATTGCTGTTAGCTTATACACAGTACATTTCACCTTGCATCCGCTCTTGTAAGTTTTTTCAGGTTTTGCTAACAACTGCATTCCATCATAATCACACACCACCATTTGTCAGTCATTTACCAGTTTATGGGGAATCCCCTCAGTTTCCAATACTTTGTCACCAGAAAAGAGCTACTATAAATATTTTTGTACATATAGGTCCTTTTCCATTTTGTTTTTTATCTCTTTTGGGATAAAGACCTTGCAGTGATATTGCTAGGTCAAAGGGTACACATGATTTTATAGCCCTTTGGGCGTAGTTCCAAATTGCTCTACAGAATGGTTGAATCAGTTCACAATTCCACTAACTGTGCGTTCATGTCTCATTTTTCCCCACATCCCCTCCAACATTTGTCCTTTTCCTTTTTTGTCCTATTAGTCAATGAAATTGGTAAGAGGTAGCCCTCAGAATTGTTTTAATTTGCATTTCTCCAATCAAAAGTGAGTTCAAGTATCTTTTCATATGGCTATGGCTTGCTTTGATTACTTCATCTGAAAACTGTTCACATCTTTTGGTCATTTATCAATTAGGGAAAGACTCTTATTTTTATAAATTTGACTCAGTTCTCTACATGTCTGAGAAATGAGGCCTTTATCAGAGAAATTTGCTTCAAGATTTTTTTCACACTTACTATTGTTAACTCTATATTCCTCCATCCTATCCCCCATTTATTCTATTCTCTCTCTCCTTTTACCCTGTCCCTTCTCTAAAGTGTTTTGCCTCTCACTAAACCCCTCCCTTCTATTTCCCTTCTTCTCTTTATCCCCTTCACCTCCTACTTTCCTGTAGGGTAAGATAGGTTTTTTATACCCAATTCAGTGTGTATGTTATTCCCTCTTTGAGCCAATCCTGATGTGTATAAGGTTCACCCATTCCCTTTCACCACTCCCCTCTTCCCCTCTACTGTAAGAGTTTTTTCTTACCTTTTTTATGTGAGATAATTTACGCTATTCTATTTCTCCCAATACATTCCTCTCTCATGCCTCAATTTTCTTTTTTTAAATATCATCCCTTCATATTAAATTCATACCTGTGCCCTCTGTCTATGTGTGTGTGTGTATATATATATATATATATATATATATATATATATATATATATATATATATATATATATATACACATATACATATATGTATATGAACACACACACACATATATACTCCCTCTAACTGCCTTATAATTAGAAAGTTATTATGAGTTACAAGTATCATCTTCCTATATAGGAGTATAAACAGTTTAACTTTATTAAGGATCTTATGATTTCCCTTTCTGGTTTAACTTTTTATACTTCTCTTGAGTCTTGTATCTGAAAGTCAAATTTTCTATTCAACTCTGACCTTTTCATCGGGAATGCTTAAAAGTCTTCTATTTCATTGAATGTCAATTTTTCCCCTGAAGGATTATACTCAGTTTTGCTGGGCAACTGATTCTTTTTTTTAATTAAATTACCATATTTTATTATTTTTATAAGTTTTATTTATTTTTAGATTTTGACATTCATTTCCACAAAATTTTGAGTTGCCATTTTTCTCTCCATCTCTCTCCTCCCCCCACTCCATAACACTGTACATTCTGATTACCCCTTCCCTCAATGTGCCCTCTTTTCTATTACACCCCACTCTTCCCTTATCCCCATCTTCTCTTTTCTTGTAGGGCAAGATAGATTTCTATACCCCATTACCTGTATTTCTTATTTTCCAGTTACATGCAATAACAGTTCTCAACATTTGTTTCTAATACTTTGAATTCCAATTTCTCTCACTTCCTCCCTGCTCACCCATCCCCACTTAGAAGACAGGCAATTCAATATAGGCTATATATTTGTCGTTTTGCAAAAGACTTCCATAATAGTTATATTGTGTAAGACTAACTATATTTCCCTCCAACCTACCCTGCCCCCCTTTATTCTATTCTCTCATTTGACCTTGTCCCTTCCCCAAAGTGTTTGCTTCCAGTTACTCCCTTCTCCCATTTGCCCTCCCTTCTATCATCCCCCTCTCCCCACTTGTCCCATTCTCCCCTACTTTCCTGTAGCATAAGATAGATTTTCATACCAAATTTAGTGAGCATGTTATTCCCTCTTTAAGCCATATGTGAAGAGAGTAAGCTTCACTTTTCCCTTCTTACCTCCTCCCTTTTCTCTTTCATTGAAAAAGATTTTTCTTATCTCTTTTATGAGTTATAATTTGCCCCATTTAATTTCTCCCTTTCTCCTTCCAATATATTTCTCTCTCACCCCCTAATTTTATTTTTTTGTACATATCATCCCTTCTGATTCAACTCAGCCTGTGCTCTCTCTCTGTCCATGTGTGTGTGTGCATAATCCCTCCACCTACCCAAATACTGAGAAAAGTCTCAATAGTTACAAATATTATCTTTCCATGTAGGAATGTAAACAGTTCAGCTTTAGAAAGTCCTTTATGATTTCTCTTTCCTGTTTGCCTTTTCATGCTTTTCTTGATTCTTGTGTTTGAAAGTCAAATTTTCTCTTCAGTACTGGTCTTTTCATCAGGAATGTTTGAAAGTCCTCCATTGAATGACCATTTTTTCCTCTGAAGTATTATACTCAGTTTTACTGGGTAGGTGATTCTTGGTTTTAATCCCAGTTCCTTTGACTTCTGGAATATCCTGTTCCAAGCCCTTCAGTCCCCTAATGTACAAGCTGCCAGATCCTGTGTTGTCCTGATTGTATTTAAACAATTCTCAAATTGTTTCTTTCTAGCTACTTGCAATATTTTCTCCTTGACCTGGGAACTCTGAAATTTGGCCACAATATTCCTAGAAGTTTCTCTTTTCAGGTCTCTTTCAGGAAGTGATTGGTAGATTTTTTCAATATTTATTTTGCCGTCTGGTTCTAGAATATCAGAGCAGTTTTCCTTGATTATTTCATGAAAGATAATGTCTAGGCTCTTTTTTTGATCATGATTTTTAGGTAGTCCCATAATTTTAAAATTGTATCTCCTGGATCTATTTTCCAGGTCAGTTGTTTTTCCAATGAGATATTTCACATTATCTTTTATTTTTTCATTCTTTTGGTTTTGTTTTATAATTTCTTGGTTTATCATAAAGTCATTAACTTCCCTCAGCTCCACTCTCATTTTTAAAGAACTATTTTCTTCAGTGAGTTTTTGCACCTCCTTTTCCATTTGGGTAATTCTGCTTTTTAAAGTCTCCTTCTCCTCATTGGCTTTTTGGACCTCTTTTTCCAATTGAGTTAGCCTATTTTTAAAGGTATTATTTTCTTCAGCATTTTTTTGGGCCTCCTTTAGCAATTGTTGACTTGCTTTTCAAGCTCTTCCATGGCCTGAGCCCATTGAATATTCATTTTGGAGGTACTGGATGCAGAAGCCTTGACTTCCTCTGACAGTATTTATTGTTCTTCCTCATCTGAAAGGATGGAAGGAAATACCTGTTCACCAAGAAAGTAACCTTCTATGGTCTTATTTTTTCCTTATTTGGGCATTTTCCCAACTAATTACTTGTCTTCTGAATCCTTTGTCAAGAGGAGGGTCCTAGTGCTCCTCCTCACCCTAGGACCATGCTCAAGGCTGAGGTTCAGATCAGCTGCTCAATTCCCCAGGGGCTTTAGGCTGAGTGCTTGACAGATGGTCATTGCAGCTGCCACCTAGGTCCAGTGCTGAGGAGTACCCTGCTCCCATCTCACCCAGTTGGGAAAACCTTCTCACTGACCTTTGAAGCTTCCTTTGGTGCTTGTGTGTTGAGGGATCTGAGACCCTCCCTGCTGGGGATTCTGCCCTGAAGGCCTGTTCCAGTCCTGTTTCTCCTGGTGCCACCCGGCCAGGGCTGGGCTCCATTCCACTCAGCATCCCATGTGATAGACCTTTTCTGTTGGCCTTCCAGGTTACATTTGGCTGGAAATCTCTTTCACTCTGTTGTTTTGTGGCCTCTGCTGCTCTAGAATTTGTTGAGAGTCATTTTTTACAGGTATTTTATGGGCTGTGGGGGAAGAGCTAGAGTATGTGCATCTTTCTACTCCACCATCTTTGGGCAGCTGATTCTTGATTGTAGTCCTAGCTGCTTTGCAGTCCAGAAGATCATATTCCAAGCCCTCCAATCTCTTCATGTAAAAGCTTCTAAATTTTGTGTTTTCCTTACTGTGGCTCAGCCATACTTGAATTGTTTCTTTCTGGCTGCTTGTAATATTTTCTCCTTGACCTGGGAATGCTGGAATTTTGCTATAATATTCCTTGGAGTTTTCATTTGGGGATCTCTTTTAGGAGGTGATTGGTGGATTCTTTCATTTTCCATTTTACCTCTGGTTCTAGAGTATCAAGGCAGTTTTCCTTGATGATTTCTTGAAAAATGATGGCTAGATCTTTTTTGGACCATGACTTTCAGGTAATCCAATAAATTTAAAAATGATCTCTTCTGGATCTATTTTCCAGGTCAGTTGTTTTTCCAATGAGATATTTCACTTTTCTTCTATTTTTTCATTCTTTTGGTTTTGTTTTTATTGTTCTTCATTTCACATAAAGTCATTAGCTTCCATTTGCTCCATTCTAATTTTTAAGGAATTACTTTCTTCAGTGAGCTTTTGTACCTCCTTTTCCATTTAGCCAATTCTACTTTTAAGGAGATTTTTTTCTTCAGTGGATTTTTGTGCCTCTTGTTCCATTTGACCAATTCTGCTGTTCAAGGCATTCTTTTCTTCATTGGCTTTTTGTACCTCTTTTACCATTTGACCTAGTCTGATTTTTAAGGTGTTGTTTTCTTCAGTAATTTTTTGTGTGTGTATTCCTTTACCAAGCTGTGGGCTCATTTCTCATGATTTTCTTGTATCACTCACATTTCTCTTCCCAAATTTTCCTCTACCTCTCTTATTTGATTTTCAAAATCCTTTTTGAGCTTTTTCATGACCTGAGACCAATTCATATTTTTCTTGGAGGTTTTAGATGTTGGAACTTTGACTTGGTTATCTTCTTCTGAGTGTATGTTTTGGTCTTCCTTGTCACCATAGTAACTTTCAATGGTCAGAATTTTTTTCTGTTTTTTGCTTATTTTTACTAGCCTATTTCTTGACTTTTAATACTTTGTTAAAGTAGGATTCTGCTTCCAGGGTGGAGGGTGCACTGTCCCAAGCTTCAGGGGTTTTGTGCAGTTGTTTGAAGAGATTATTCTAGCAACCTGTAAGTTTTCAGTTCTTCCAAGATAATGTGATCTAATGAGAGGTGTGTTCTAGTCTGTGAGTGGCCATAAGCAGTTTTTTCTGCTCTGGAACTGTGTGGAGGGTCCCTGCTCCACTGCAGCCACAAGCTCTGGTATGCTTAAGCTCCTCCTTGCCTTAGAACTGCCACCCAGAACTGTGGTCCAGATTTGAGTATGGGCAATGCAATGGAGTCCTGCCTCAATGCTAACAAAGAGACCCCTGTAATCTTGTTCTGAGATGTTGTTTGATTCCCTTACTGTGTATAAGCTGAGAACCCAGAAAGCAATTGCTGTCTCTGCTGATTCAGTGGCTCCCATGGCCTGCTCCTGGTTTGCTGGGGTTGGGTCAGCAATGGCATAGCCTGCATTGGACTGTGCTCCACTCTCACCCAGGTGTGACAGACATTTCTTGCCGATCCTCTAAATTGTCTTTGGCTGGAAAACTATTTCACCCTGTCCTTTTGTAAGTTCTACTTCTCCAGGAATTGTTTTATGGCATTATTTAAAGGTGTTCTGAGAGGTTTTGGGGAGAGTTCAGGTGACCTACTGCCTTTTCTCTGCCATCTTCTGTTTAGTTATTTTAAATGGAATTTATCTTTCTGTTTCTTGTTACTGGGCTTTATTGGTAATATACAGAAATGCTGACGATTTGTGTGTGTTTATTTTATATCCAGCAACCTTGCTAAAGTTGTTAATTATTTCAAGCAGTTTTTTAGTTGACTTTCTAGGATTCTCTAACTATACCATCATTAGCATCTGCAAAGAAAGATAGTTTTGTTTCCTCATTGCATATTCTAATTCCTTCAATTTCTTTTTCTTCTCTTATTGTTAAAGCTAACATTTCTAGTACAATATTGTATAATAATTGTGATAATGGGCATCCTTGTTTCACCCCTGATCTTATTAGGAAAGCTTCTAACCTATCCTCATTACATATAATACTTGCTGATGGTTTTAGATAGATACTACTTATCATTTTAAGGAAAGTATCATTTATTCTGATGATCTCATGTTTTTAATAGAAATGGGTACTGCATTTTGTCCATCTATTGAGATAATCATATGATTTCTGTTAGTTTTGTTATTGATATAGTTAATTATGCTGATAGTTTTCCTAATATCAAACCAACCCTGTATACCTGGTGTAAATCTCACCTTGCTATAAAGTATTATCCTCATGATAAATTTCTGTAATCTCTTTGCTAATATTTTATTTAAAATTTTGTATCAATATTCATTGGGGAAACTGGTCTCTAGTTTTCTTTCTCTGTTTTTGTTTTTTCTGGTTTAACTATCAGCACTATATTTATGTCCTAAAAGGAAGTTGGTAGAACTTCTTTCTTGTCTATTTTTTCCAAATAGTTTATGTAGAATTAGAATTAATTGTTCTTTAAATGTTTGGTAGAATTTACTTATGAATCCATCTGGTCATCAGGATTTTTCTTAGTTCATTGATTGCTTGTTTGATTTCTTTTTCTAAGATAAGATTTTAAGTATTATATTTCCTCCTCTGTTAATCTGGATAATTTATATTTTTAAAATATTCATCTCTTTCATTTAGATTATTAAATTTATTGATATGTAATTGAACAAAATAGCTTCTAATAATTGCTTTAATTTCATCTTCATTAGTGGCAAGAGTTGTAAGTCTTTCAAAGTTGTTTTCCTTTACAATGTTTTGGTATGTCAATTGTTCTCCTGGTTCAGATCACTTGCATCAATTCATACAAGTTTTCTCAGATTTCTTTGAATTTGTCCCTTTAGTCATTTCTTATATGTAATCATGGGAAAGCTAGGTGGTGCAGTGGATACAACACTCACTAGCTGTGTCACCTTGGGCAAGTCACTTAATCCCAACTTGCCTCATCCTGGGTCATCTCCAGTTGTCCTGATGAATATCTGGTCGGTCGCTGGATTCAGATGGCTCTGGAGGAGAAGTGAGGCTGGTGACCTGCACAGCCCTCCCTCACTCAAAACAAAGTCAAGTGCTAGTCATGTCATCGTTTCTCTGATGGTATGGTCTTCTTCAGCAATGAAGGGCAAACATAACACGACAATATGTAATAATAGGCCATTATGTTCACAAACCATCATTTATTCAGCCATTCTTCATTTCATAGGCACCCACTTTGTTTCTAGATCTTTGCTACAACAAAAACTGCTGCTATAAATTCTTTTTTTATACATACAGATCTTTTCCCTCTGTTTTTGATCTCTTTGGGGGTATGTGCCTAGCAGTCCTGTCTCTGGGTTAAAAAGTATGTACAGCTTAGTGACTTTTTGGGAATAGTTCTAAATCATTTTCCAGAATGATCAAACCTTCTTAGTATACTGTGGAGACAATTAGGTCAAGAGCTTGTAAAGTTAGCAACATAAATATTATTTGTCTCGGTTAATGTTTAAAAAAAAATTCTTTTGTGGTCCATATTGTAAATGCTTTAAAAAGAAGTATCACCTGACCAAAGGTTTGAATTGCTTTATCTGTTATAAACTGTGTAAAAAATAAAAAAAATTAAAAAAAAATAAAAACAGAATGATCAAACCATTTCACAGCCCCACCAACTGGGCATTAGTGTGCTTGTCCTCCCACCTCCCATCTAAAAATTGTTATTGCTACCTGATGAGTATGAGTTAAAATTTCAGTGATGCTTTCATTTGCATTTCTTTTATTATTAATAATTTTTAATTTTGTATTAAGTTGTTGGTAGCTTAGATTTCTTCCCTGGAGAACTATCTGTTCTTCTCTTCTGATCTTTTATCTAATGGTGAATGACTATTGTCCTTATATATTTGTATCACTTCCCTATACATCTTGAATATCAAACCATTATCTGAAAAAAATTTTCAAAGTCCTGTTACTACCCTCATAATTCTCCCTAAATTAATTTACTTATTCGGTTCTGCTCATGCAGAAAAAAATAGTAACAAAAGTCATTTGGAAGAACATAAAGTCAATATCAATTTTAAAAAATGTGAAGGAAGATGGCCTAGCAGTATAATATCTCTAACTATGTTACAAAGTGATAATCATCAAAATAATCTGCTACTAAGAAATATAATGATGGATGAGTGGAATATATTAGATATACAATATGAAGAAATATAATGATGGATGAGTGGAATATATTAGATATACAATATGAATTAGATATACAATACAAAATGACCATAGTAATCTAGTATTTGATAAACCCAAAGATCCAAGCTTTGGGCAAGATCTCACTATCTGAAAAAAATACTACTGGGAAAAATGGAAAAGTTTGGCAGAAACTAGGCATTGACCATCAAGTTAAAGTCAAAATGAGTACATGATTTAAACATAAAGGGTGATACCATAAGCATAATAGAGGATCATGGAAAAATCTATGGATAAGGAAGAGTTTATTATCAAGATAGAGATGATCATAAGACATACCATGGATACTTTTATACTTTTGATTACATAAAATTGAAAAGTTTTTGTACAAAGAAAACCAATATAGTCAAAATTAGAAGGAAAGCAAAAAACTGGGGAGAAATTTTTCACAGCAATTTTTTTTTCTGATAAAGGGCTCATTTCTCCATTATATGGGAAAATGAGCCAAAATTTATAAAAACAAGAACCATTCACCAATCGATAAATGCTCAAAGGATATGAACATATGAAAAAATGCTCTAAATCACTAGTGATTAGAGAAATGCAATTCTGTGGTACCACCTCACACTAATATTTCAGAAAATGACAAATGGAGATGTGGGAAAATTGGGACACTAATGGACTATTTTTAGGGTTCTGAACTTATCCGACCATTCTGGAGAATAATTTGGAATTATGCCCAAAGGACTATAAAACTGTGTGTATATGAAATATACCCTTTGATCCAGCAATGGTACTACTACATTCCAAAGAGATTAAAAAAAACAAAAAGGAAAAGAACTTATATGTACAAAAAAAAATTATAGCAGGTCTTTTAGTGGTGGTAAAGAATTGGAAATTGAATTGATGCCCATCATTTGGGGAATAGCTTAACAAATTGTGGCATATGATTGGGATGGAATTCTATTGTGCTATAAAAAATGACAAGGAGGGTGGTTTCCAAAAACCTGTAAAAATTTACACGTAACTGATGCAAAAACTGATGGAGTAAAAACATTGTACATAGTTACAGCAATATTATAACAATGATTAACTGTGAAAGACTTAGCTATTTTGACCAAAACAAAGATCCAAAACATTTCCAAAAGACTCATAATCAAAAATGCTATCTACCTTGAGACAGAGAATTGATAACTCTGGGTACAGATTGAAACTTATTTTCTTTCACTTTCTTTTTCTTGGGTTTTTTTTTTTTTGGCAGCATGGCTAATATGGAAATATGTTTTGCATGACTCCACATGTATAATGAATACCATATAACTTGCCTTCTCAATGGGTGGAGGAGAGGAAGGAGGAAGGGACGAAATTTGAAACTCAGAAAATTTTTAAATGAATGTTAAACATAAAGAAAGTAATACTTGCATTCTTCCTTTTTTCATTTTATTATGATTTTCAGTAACTGATTATAAGATAGTCTGGAGAATTTACCTGGGAGCCCCACCAACCATTCTAGGTCAACCTCTGATCCAGCACTGAGTACAGAGTCTGACCCATAGTATACACTTAATAAATACTGGTTGATTGGTTAATCCCCCTGGTGATGTGATCATGGATAAGTCATTTCCCTTTTCTGGGCCTCAGTTCTCTCATCTGTAAAGTGAGGATAATAATAAACTCCCTCCTTCATACAACTAATGAGAAGAAAGCCCTTTGTAAACTTTAAAGCAATATAGAAATGTGAGTTATAAATGGGAGCTAATTCCTACTCCTTTTGGAAAGTTGGTGTAGTGACTAGAAGAGCCTGCTGAGATTGGAGTCAGAAACATCTGGATTTGAATTCTGCCTCTGATACTTATTAGCACTGCAAATCAGTGCTAGTTATTTTATCTTCATGTGTCTCAGGCAATTCTTTAGAATTTATCAGACTACTAAATAATAATCTAAGTTGTAGACTGATTGCCAGAGAGAGTTTATATACCTAGAGTTCCTTAGCCTGACACAGATTTTTCCTGTATTTTTTTTTAGGACCCTTACAGTTATAAAATTCTATGCCTTTACCATGTTTTGTCCTATTAATGGAAGAGGTTCTGGTTTGTAGGTTGAGAGGTCTAGTTGGGTTCTAGTCTAGGAGTTAACTCTCTTGAGTAAAGCTCTTGAACAAGTCACTTTCTCAGTGGGTCTGTGTTCCCTCTGTACAGTAAGGGAGTCAGATCTATATAGTATTTTCCAGTTCTAACATTATGTTCTAGAGGAACTTCCAGGCCTGATATTCCATTTCCTAGGACCTCTTCTAGACTGATGTTCCATATTCTAAGGCCCCATCCAGTTCTGATATTCTGTTCTAAAGCTCTTCCCAACTCTGACATTCTGAGTTCTATGGCCTCTTCCAGGCCTGACATTCTATATTCTAAGGACCTTCCAAATCTCTGACATTCTGTGGCTTACGTATTTTACCATTGTGGAGGATTAGTAAATATCCTTTGTTTACTTAGCAGTGACTTGAGCTTCTAGACCATCAGAAGGCATCTTGGAAGCCATCTGGTCCAACCATAGAAAGATACAAAAAAAAGGAAAAGCCAAGGGCTGGGCTGCCAGAGGTCATCTTAGTTTAGAGTCTAAAAAAATCATCTCTGTGGAAATCATTTTCCTCCTGCAGCTGTTCTATCTACAGACACAAATCAGGGCAAGTTTTTCAACTTTTCCTTGTTCGTCATAGCGGGGGAGCTTATGCCCACCTCAGAGGCAGATCCAAATGCAGGCCTCAAAGAATCACCAAATTCATCTCTCCTTAAGGGGTTTGATATTAACACTGACAAAGTCTCTGAGACAGAACTGACAAGTCAGATGGGCCTGCCATAGTAGCATAGAATCTTAGGTTCATCTTAGGCTCTCAGAATTAGAGTGTTATAACTAGAAAGCACATTAGAAAATAGAAAGCCAGAGCTGGAAGGGACATTAGGATATAGGACACAGAAGGTCAGAGCTAGACAAGAATTTCAGATGGTCTAATCCAAATGAATCCTTTTGATAGATGAAAAAACAAAAGTCCAGAGGGGTACTTCCCCAAACATGAGATCATAGATTTAGAGCTGGAAGGGACAATAGAGGCCATCTGGTCTAATCCCTTCATTTTCATAAATGAGGAACATGGCCTAGAGGCCTAAATAGATATGATGAGTCACCCCAGGGGACCCTGATAGTAAATGGCAGAGCTGAGATTCCAACCTGAGTCCACTCACTTTAAAATCCAGCCTCCTTTCCACTGTGCCACACTGCTACCCTGGTCAGTGGTAGTAGACCTAGACTCCAGCCCAAGTCTAATAATTCCTCAGACAAAGCTCTTTTCAATACACTGGAGATACGTCTAAAATAGAATGGAAAACCTTTCCCTTTTCTCCCCTGTCGTCTACTCCCCAAGCTAATTTCCCTTGGATTATTTTCTTTCTCAGATACTCAAAATGTGTCCATAGAGCAACCCTCCAGCCTTGTGAGAGCGACCATTGGAGGTTCAGCAGTACTGGAATGCAGATCAAAAACTGATCTCCCTGCTGGGCCAGTGAAGTGGTTTAAGGGGACTGGGCCTAATCGGGAGCTCATCTACAGTGACACAGGGTCATACTCCCGGGTCCAAAAGGTGAATAACACAAATCGTATGTTGGACATCCGCATAAGCAACATCACTAGCCAGGATGAAGGCGTCTACTACTGTATCAAGTTCAATAAAAACCCTGAGAATGAACTTGGCTCTGGGGGTGGCACCCGCCTCATTGTAGGTAAGTAAAAACCAAAGAAAGGCAAAGGAGTGCAGAAAGAGCTCCAGATTTGGACAAGGAGAGGCAACATCCCAAACCTAGCTCTGCTTTTTCGTACCTGTATGACCTTGGGTAAGGACTAGGGGCAGAGAACAAATGTCTCAGAAGGGTCTACTGCGTACCAGACAATGTGCTTTATAAAGATCATCTCATTTGATTCTCACAGCAACCCTGCAGATAGGAACTATTATTATCCTAATTTTAGAGATGAGGAAACTGAGGCAGATGAAATTAAGTGACTTACCCAGAGTCACATGGTAAATCTCAAATTGGATTTGAATTTGGGTCCTCTTGACTCCAGGCCTAGCACTTTATCCACTGCGCTGGTGTAGTGTAGTGTAGTGTAGTGTAGTATAGTGTAGGGTAGGGTAGGGTAGCGTAGTGGAATAGAGTGGAGTGGAGTGGAGTGGAGTGGAGTGGATAAAGAGCATTGCAAATGGAGTCAAGAAACCCTGGATTCAAGTTCTGCCTCTGACACTTATTAATTATGTGATCTGGGCAAGTTGCTTCCGGTAATTCTCTCAAACTTATCAGACGAGTCAATCTTAGTCTACTTAGATAAAGGCCAGTTGAGGGAGGGAGTTCACACACTATAAATTCCCTGTCCTGACACAGGTTCTTCCTATATTCCTGTTAGGACCTTTCCAGTACTGAAGTTCTGTGACTCTAAGACACTTAATCCTTTCTGGGCCTCAGTAAAATGAAAGGTTATACTAGATCACCTCTAAGATCCCTTATAACTCTGAATCTTATGGTCTCCTATAATCTATGAGTTCTCCTTCTCCACAGGCTCCAGATCCCAGTTTACCTTCCTGGGGATTCTTCCTCCTGTTACTACTCAGTCATCTAGTCAGCAATCGTGTGTACAAGGCATGTAGTATGCCCTAGGGATACTTTGAAAGGCAAAAACACCAGCCCCTAACCTCAAAGAGTTCATATTCTAATGGGAGGAGACAGCACACAAATAATTATGTATATACAAGATGTATATATACAAGTACAAATGGGAATTAGATCCAGAAAGAAGGCATGAACAGTGGGAAGACAGGAGAAGGTCTACTGAAATAGGAGGGATTTGAGCTGAGCCTTCAAGGAAGCCATCTATGGTTCTGCTAGGAAGCACTCTGCTTCTTGTACCTAATATTCTTGGGGGAAGGGGGTAGTTGGGTTCCCACCCTCTCTGGCAAGGAGCTCTTCTAGATATTTCTTGTGTTCCTTAACTTCCTGGCTATCACTTCTGGATCCTGGGGAAAGGTCAATGAATCACAGAAACTGAGAGTTGCAAGACGCCTTAAAGATAATCTGGTCAAATCCCAATACAATAGATAAAAACCCTCTGCTCCAGTGCCTAACAAGTGGTCATTAGCTCTTTACTCTTTTTTTATAGTTGCTATTTTTTGTTTTTGCATCATTTCCCTTCCCCCTCTCAAAGAGCCACCCTTTATTATAAAGAAGAAAAAGAATCAAAACGAAGCAACATAGCAGTGTCCCACACCCATAAACCCCATCCTCTGCAAAGAAAGGAGGCGCCTTCTCCTGTCTCTTCCTTGGGACCGATCTTGGCCATTATGATTTCACCACATTCAGTTCTGAGGTTTTTGTTGCTATTATTTTTTCTGTTTATGTTGTTGTGGTTATTACATAAGTTATTTTCCCAGCTCTTCTTTCTTCATGACTTCATAGAGGTGTTCCTGTGCTTCTCTGGGTCCACCACTGTCATCCTTTCTTACAGCAAAGTCATATTCCATTTTATTTGTCCCAAAGTTCTTCACTATTCTACAAATGATCTTTATGTTTCCAACTACATCATCTTGCCTTCTTGACAACAGGACGATAGGACTAAATTGTAATTCTAGGTAATGACAATGGCTGGTCTCCCAGAAAGTAGGTGATGGAGAGAGTATTCAAACTTGGGCTCCTCCTGAAAAGACTTACAAGAACTAACACAAAGTGAAGTGAGCAGAATCAGGAGAACATTGTGCACTGTAATAGTGATGCTGTATGATATACTATGAATGACTTAGCGATTCTCAGCAATACAATGATCCAAGACAATACCAAAGAATTCAAGATGAAAAATACTATCTATCTCCAGAAAAAGAACTTATAGAATCTTAATGCAGATCAAAGCATACTATTTTTCACTTCCTTTCTTTTTTCTCATTTTTTGGTCTGTTTCTTCTTTCACAACCTGACTATGTGGAAATATGTTTTACATGATTGTACATATATAACCTCTATCAAACTGTTTATTGTCTTAGGGAGGGGGGAGTTGAGAGAAGAAAGGAAAAAATTTGGAACTTAAAATTTTTAAAAACAATGTTAAAAATTCCTTTGATATGTTATTGGGAAAAAATAAAATATATATATTTTTTTAAAGTAGATGCAAATTCAGGTTTTTGGCTCCATTGAGCCATGGATTTGAATTAGATTCCTCCAATCTTTATTAACTGTGTAACTTTGGGCAAATTACTTTTTGAGCCTCAGTTTCCTCATCTATAAAGTGAATGGGAATTGAGGTGCCAAGACGGCAGAGTGAGGAAGGAACCCTCTGAAGCCTTCCTGAATTTCCCTCCAAAAAACTTGAAAACTGCCTCACAGCTGATTTAGGAGCAGGGGAAATAGCCTACTACCCTGGCAGGGAAGGTCTGTCTCACTGGGGTAGGAAAAGAGTGAGGTACTATAGCAGAAGCAACAGCCAGCCTCACAGCAGGGGCCTTCAGCAAGGTTCCAAGCCTGGGGCAATACACTTTTCCTACAGCAAGCCAGCACACCTGAGGCAAGGCAGCAATCTGGGCAGCACAACAAAGCCCCATCCCAGTGCCTCCAACCCCATTGCTGACCATTAGTGAGGCCCCAATCCTGGGGCCAGGCATTAGCAACTAAACCCTACAACCAGGGGAGGCCAGCAAGGAGGCTCCTCCTATAGTGCAAGCCAGCAACTAGGTTCTGAGGCCCAGTGAAAGCCAACAGCAAGATCCTGAGCCCCAGAACAAGAAGTCTGGGATGGTGCAGGAACAGAGCCCAACTCTCACATGAAAATACCAAGTCACAATATAGGCAAGAAAATAAAAGAAAAAATGAAAAAGAACTTGTCTATAAAATGTTACTATGGTGACAGGGCATATTGAGGCACAAACTTAGAATAGGACAACAGCATCAAAATGTCTATATATGAAGCCTCAAAGAAAAATGTAATTTGGTCTCAGGCCCAAAAAGACTCCTGGAAGAGCTTAAAAAGGACTTTAGAAAGCAAATTAGAGAAGAACAAGAAAAACTGGGAAACGAAATGAGTAGTGAAAGAGAACCATGAGAAAAACAAGCAATAGCATGGGAAAAGATATACACAAATTCACTGAAGAAAATGATATCTTAAAAATTAGAATTGGACAAGTGGAAGTTAATGGCTCCATGAGACATGAAGATATGATAAAACAAAATCACAAGAATAAAAAATGGAAGAAAAGTGAAATTTCTCATTGGAAAAACAACTGACCTGAAAAAAAATCCAAGAGAAATAATTTAAGAATTATTGGACTACCTGAAAGCCATGATAAAAGAAAGAACTGGACATCTTCAAAGAAATTATCAAGGAAAATTGCCCTGAATTGGAGGGCAAAATAGAAATGAAAAGAATTCAACAATTGCCACCTGAAAGAGATTCCAGAATGAAAACTCCTAGGAATATTGTAGCCAAATTCTAGAGCTCCCAGGTCAAAGGGAAAGTATTGCAAGAAGCCAAAAAGAAAAAAAAACCAAATATCGTGGAGCTAAGGTCAGGATTACACAGAATTTAGCAACTTTCACATTAAAGAAATGGAGGGCTTGGATTATACTATTCCAGGAGGCAAAGGAGTTAGGACTATAATCCAGAATCACATACGCAGCAAAGCTGAGTATAATCCTTCGGGGGGAAAAATGGATAGTTAATAAAAGAGAGGACTTTCAAACATTTCTAATTAAAAGACCAGAGCTGAATAAAAAAAAAAAATGATTTTCAAGTACAAGGCTCAAGGTAAACATAAAAAAGTAAAAGAGAAACAAAAGAGAGAAAGCATAAAAGATTCAAAAAAGTTAAACTGTTTTTATTCTTATGTGGCAAGATAATATCTGTAACTCTTAAGAGCTTTATTACTATAAAGGCAATTAGGAGGAGTAAACATGGAGAGAGAGGGTATGGATATGAGGTGACTTTGATAGGATGATACCAAAAGAACAAAATAAAGGGTTGAGAAAGAAGATTGCACTGAGAGAAGAAGGAAAGGGAAGACAGAATGCTGTGAATTATCTCATGAAAAAGAGGAATGAAAGAGCTATTATAACGGAGGGGAAGATGGGGGGATGGGCAAAACTTGAACCTTATTCTCTTCAGAATTGGCTCAAAAAGGCTATAACATACACACTCAGTTGGATGCAGAAATCTACCTTACCCTACAAAGGAGTAAAAAGGGATGGAAATAAGAGAAGGGGGGAGTGGAACTAATAGGAAGGAGGGTGGACTAGGGGAGACAGTGATCAGAAGTAAACACTTGTGAAGAGGGATGGGATAAAGGTAAGCAAGAGAAGGATAAATAAGGGAAAATAGAGTGGAGGGAAATAAAATGGAGGTAGATAGCAGAATGGATTAAAAAACAGAATCATACAACATGTTGTTTACAAGAAATACATTTGAAACACAGAAACATGCACAGATAAGGGGCTAGAGTAGAATCTATTATGTTTCAGCAAAAGCAAAAAAGCAAACAAACCAGTAGTAGCAGTCATTATCTCAGAAAAAGAAAAAGAAAAAAATTGATCTAATTAAAAGGCAAGGAAGGAAACTGTATCTTGCTGAAGGGTAACACAGAATAAGTAATATCAATACTAAATAAATATGCGCCAATAATATAGCATCTAAATCACTGAAGGAGAAGTTGAATGAGTTACTGAAGGAAATAGACAATAAAACTATACTAGTGGAGGACCTCAACTTTCCCCTCTCAGAACTAGATAGATCTAACCAAACAAATAAGAAACAAGTTAAAGAGATGAATAGAATTCTGGAGAAATTAGATATGATAGCTCTCTGGAGGAAATTGAATGGGAATAGAAAGGAATATGTCTTTTTCTCAGCAGTATATGGCACCTACACAAAAATTAACCATGTATTAGATCATAAAAACCTCACAGACAAGTGCAGAAAAGCAAAAATAGTAAATGTATCCAGATCTTAATGCAATAAAAATTATATTCAATAACAGCAATGGAAAGATAGGTGAAAAAAATCATTCAAAACTAAATAATTTGATCCTAAAAAGTAAGTGGGTCAAAGAACAAATCATAGAAACAATCTATAATTTAATTAAAGAAAGTGATAACAATGAGACAACATACCAACTTTTATAAAGTAAAGCCAAAGTGATACTTGGGGGAAAATTTATATCTCTAATTGCTTACATCATTAAAATAGAGAAACAGCAGATCAATGAATTGGGCACACACATAAAAAAAACTAGAAAAAGAACAAATTACAAATCCCAAATTAAACACCAAATTGGAAATCTTGAAAATCAAAGGAGAAATTAATAAAATTGAAAGTAAGTAAATCATTGAACTAAAAAATAAAACTGGAAGCTGGTTTCATGAAGCAAAAACAACAACAATAAAACAGATAAATCATTGACTAATTTGATTTTTTTAAAAAAAGAAGAAAATCAAATTACCAGTATCAAAAATGAAAGGAGTAAATTCACCACCAATGAAGAGGAAATTAAAACAATTATTAGGATCCATTTTGCTCACTTAAATGATCTGAATGAAATGGATGAATATCTACAAAAATATAAATTATCCAGATTAACAAAAGAAGAAATAGAATACTTAAATAATCTTAGAAAAAGAAACTGAACAAGTAATTAATGAATTTCCTAAGAAAAATATCCCCAAGAACAATTAATCCCTATCTTATATAAACTACTTGGGAAAATAGGCAAAGAAGGAGTTCTATCAAATTCTTTTTATGAGATAATTAAGGTGCTGATACCTATATCAGGAAGAGTAAAAACAGAGAAAGAAAATTATTGGCCAAATTTCCCTAATGAGTTTTGATGCAGCAATTTTGAATAAAATGCTAGCAAGAAGATTGCAGAAATATATAACAAGTATCATACACTATGACTAGGTGGCATTTATACCAGGAATACAAGGCTGGTTTGATATTAGGAAAACTATCAGTATAATTGACCATATCAATAACAAAATGAACAGAAATCAATATGATTATTTCAGCAGATGCAACCTTTGACAAACAATAACACCCTTCCTGTTAAAAACACTACAGAGCATGGGAATGAATGGAGCTTACCTTAAAACAAGTAATACTTATCTAAAACCATGAACATGCATAATCTGTAATGAGATTTGCTAGGTCTTCCCAGTACAATTAGGAGTGAAGCAAGGATGCCCATTATCACCTCTATTATTCAATATTGTGCTAGAAATGTTAGCTGTAGTGATAAGAGAAGAAAAAGAAATTGAAGGAATTAGAATAGACAATGAGGAAACAAAACTATCACTCTGCAAATTATATGATGTTATACTTAGAGAATCCTAGAAAATCAACTAAAACCTAGTGGAAATAATTAACAACTTTAGTAAAGTTGCAGGATACAAAGTAAACTCACATAAATCATCAGCATTTCTATATATTACCAACAAAGCCCAGCAGCAAGGGATAGAAAGAGAAATTCCATTTCAAATAACTAGACAATATAAAATACTTGGGAGTCTACCTGCCAGGACAAACCCAGGAACTATATAAACACGATTATAAAACACTTCTCACACAAATAAAGTCAAATATAAATAATTGGAAAAATATTAATTGTTCATGCGTAGGCCAAGCCAATATAATAAAAATGACAGTTCTAGTTAATTAAATTACTTATTCAGTGCCATGCCAATCAAACTACCAAAAACTAGAAAAAAATAATGGCAGTATTCATCTATAAGAACAACAGATCAAGGGTATCAACATAACTAATAAAAAAAAATGTGCAGGAAGGTGGTCTAGTCATACCAGATCTCAAACTGTATATAGTAATTATCAAAACTGACCAAGAAGTAAATTAGCTCTGGTGGATCAGTGGAATAGATTAGGTACATCAATAGTAAATAATTAAAGCAATCTAGTACATGATAAACCCAAAGATCCAAGCTTTTGGAACAAAAATTATTTGACAAAAACTTTTGGGAAGACTAGAAAACAGCATGGCAGAATTTAGGTATAGATCAGTATCTCACACCATATACCAAGATAAAGTCAAAATGGTTGCAAGGTTTACACGTAAAGGGTGCTATTGTAAGCAAATTATGAGAACATGGAATAGTTCATCTGTCAGTTCTATGGATAAGGGAAGAATTTAGGACCAAACAAGAGATAAAGAGCATTACAAAATGTAAAATAGATAATTTTGATTATAGAAAATTAAAAAGGTTTTGCATAAACAAAATCAATGCAACCAAAATTAAAAGGAAAGCAAAAAACTGAGGTGAGGGCAGGGATTTGCAACAAATATCTCTGATAAAGGCCTCATTTCTCAGTATACAGAAAACTGAGTCAAATTTATAAGAATACAAGTCATTCCCTAATTGATAAATGGTCATATGAAAAAATGCTCTAAATCACTATTGGTTAGAGAAATGCAAATTAAAACAACTTTGTGGTGCCACCTCACACCTATCAGATTGGTTACTATGACAAAAATATAAATTGTAAATGTTGGAGGGGATGTGGGAAAACTGGGACACTGATGCATTATTGATGGAGTTGAGAACTGACCCAACCATTTTGGAGAGCAATTTGGAACTATGTCCAAAGGGCTATAAAACTGTGCATACCTTTGATCTAGCAATGTCACTGCTAGTGCTATATTCCAAAGAGATTTAAAGGGGGTGGGGGCTATTTGTACAAAAATATTTACAGCAGTTCTTTCTGTGTTGACTAAGAATTGGAAATTGAGGGGATGCTCAACAATTGGGGAATGACTGGACAAACTGTGGTATGTGATTATGATGGAATATTATTGTGTTATGAGAAATGATAAGTGGGATGATTTCAGAAAAACCTGGAAAGATTTACAAGAACTGATGCAAACTGAAGTGAGAAGAACAAGGAGAACATTGTACACAGTAACAGCAATATAGTACAAGGAAGAACTATGACTGACAGCTATTCTCAGCAATACATGATCCAAGACAATCCCAAAGCATTCATGATGAAAAATTCTATTCACTTCCAGAGAAGGAATTGAAGTTGTCTGAAAACAGACTGAAGCATACCATTTTTCACTTTTTTGTTTTGTATAAAAATTGAATAATATGGTAATGTTTTACATGATTATACACGTATAACGTATATCAGATAGCTTACTATCTTGGGATGGGGGGAGGAAAGGAAGGATTAAATTTGAAACTCAAAACTTTTTTAAAAACTGCTTTAAATTGTTTTAACATGTAACTGGGGGGGGTTGCTTTTTAATGAGGCAGTTAAGACTTAATGGTCTTTTGAGTTCCTTTTTAGGTCTAGATCTTCAATACTATGAATAGCTCTGATTGTTCAGAAGTAATTTCATATGTTTAGCGTTAGCTCAAATCTACCCCAAACTTTTCTCTATTGGTCCTAATCCTACCCTCTTTTATCAAATAGAACAAATCTGTTCCCTCTGTGCCATGACAGCCTTTCAGACATTTAAAAATAATGATATTGTCTCCTCCCCCACCTCAGTCTCCTTTTCTTAAACATCTTCTCTTTTTTTTCCTCCAAATCTTCATATAGCATGGTCTTGAGGCCTTTCAGCAGCTTGTAGTTCCCCTTCTCTGGGCATGTCCCAGCTTATGAATCTCCTTCCTGAAATGTGGTGCCCACAGTTAAAGACAGGACCTCAGATCTGTTCTGAGTGAGACTATTACTTCCCTCATCCTAGATACCAGACTATGCAAACAGCCTGGCCTGATGATTGTCCCCCGTTCATGACTTTCCATCTCTGACCACTGGATCTTTGTACAGGCTGGTCCCTCCTCACCTCCACTTCATGAAATTCATACCTTCTTTCAAAGGTCAATTCAGGGTCACCTCCTCCAGGAAGCCTGTTCTGAACTTTCTAGTTGCTACTGTCCTCCCCCTGAAATGACTTTAAGTATATTTTGCACTTGATGGTCTATGTAAATGTTGTTATCTCCCTTAATAGAATTTAGCTTTCTTGAAGGTAGGAACTGTTTTGGTTTTAATCTTTGAATTCTGAGGTAAGTAACTCTCATAGGGTAGGTATTTATTAAATAAATGAATGAATATATTCATGCAGCCTAAAATAGAATTGGGTTTGGGTTTCCAAAAGTACCTACAGTACATATGGTTTATCTCACTTCCTCATTTTTCACCAGGCTGCATCAGGACTTACCACCCCAAACACACACACACACACACACACACACACACACACACACACACACACACATGCACACGCACATGCACAAACACACACACACATACACACACATGCATGCACAAACACACACATATACATGGACTATCTTTTGGTTTTTGCTTCTACTTGCATCCACAGTGCTTACCATAGTGCCAAGCATATAGTAGCCACTTAGTGGATGCTTGGTGACTGACTGTTTCCTGCCTCCCGTGGCAACAGGTGAATCCTCCAGTTCATCAGGCATCCTCATCGCTGCCACAGCCGGATCTGTGTCCTTCATCCTCATCCTCTTAGTCTTCTGCTGCTACTTCAAGAGACAGAAAGGTGACAACTGATTTTCTAGGGTTCCAGAAGGCTCAGTGTTGGGGATGAAATATTGTGAGTCAAGGTAGAAGTGAGAGGGAGAGCACAGCACTGCGAGCAATAGAGCAATTCCTCTCACCTGGGCAGATCTACTGGCTTTGGGTGGGGGTGGGAGGAGGAGTGGAGGGATCAAATCTGTGGTTCTGTCCATGTAGGGAACTCTGAGGGAGGTCTTTCTTCTATCAAGGAGGGGCAGCCCCTTCTCTGCAATTTATAGCCCTGCCACCCAATTTACCTTCCCAGGCTCACAGGGCCAGGATGTGGCAGAGGCAGGATGCCAACCCGGGTCTCCTAATAACGAAGACAACTCCATATCCACTATGCCACCTGGACACCTATCATTTCATTGTGGTGCAGTGGAAGATGCTAGATTTGTAGTCAAGAGACATGGGTTCAGAGGGAGGGTCAGTGACAAAAATCTTGTAAAAATGAATACTCCAGACTATCTTTACATATAATTGGGGGAAAATACTATTTAAAAAAAGACATGGGTTCAAAGCCTGGCTTTGCCACTTATTGCCTGTGCCACCTTGAACAATTCTCTTCACCGTTCTATATCACACCCTCATCTGTAATATGAGAGGGTTGAGCTAAACAACCTTAAAGGTTTCTTCTGGCTTTACAGCTACAACCTCATTTGAGTCTCACAGTAGCAAAAGCTCACTCACAATAGCCCTGGAAGGTGAGAATTGGGCAAGGATTATTATCCTCACTTTACAGGTGAGGAAAGTGAGGCCCGTGACAGGTTACCTTGACCATGATCTCCTCAATAGTAAGTGTCCAAGATGGGATTCGAACCCTAGGTTTTTTTGACTCCCTAGTTGCCAGCATTCTATCTACTCTGTCACACTCTGTCTAGATAAAGAACAAAGTGTTACCTAGAACATAGAATGTCAACTTGCAATGACCCATAAAGCACAAAATGGAAGAACTGGAAGTAGTTCCCAGTCAAATTTCCTCATTTTACAAAAAAATGGGAAGCAAAGGCCACTCTAGCTACCCTAAAACTTGGCCCCAGTTCTTTTGATCTCCATCTACAGGCATCTTTCTTTTCTCCTACCCTCTCTCTAAAGAAAGGCAAGTGTCTATGAGGCAGTTGGAGAGACCTCTGAATTTGGAGTTAGAAGACCTGAGTTCAAATTCTGCATGAATTTGCACACAAGCTGTGTGACCCTGGGCAAGTCACTTAACATCTCTAGGCCTCAGTTTCCTTATCTGTAAAATAGCATTATAAAAGCATCTACTTCTCAGGGTACATTGTGAGGAACAAATGAGATAGTACTTGTAAAGTGCTTTTCAAGTCTTAAAGTATTATTATCTTGTGGGGGTTGGGGGGAAAATCCCATTGTGAGTTCTTCCTTAGTCTCCCACCCCCAGGATGTATTTATACCTATAGAATCAGCATCCAAGAGTAGTTCTGAAGTGGAAAAGGAATTATGGGAGTAGTATGGCCTGGAATGGGTGGGAAGGATGTATGTGGTGTGAAGTAAGTCTTTAATATAGTCAGAGAACTGGCCCTAGTCCTAGATGTGGGGGATTACTAGATGAATATATGTATAGGAGCCTTGGGGTAAATTTGGCTTTTTTTAGTACCAGCTGGGGGTACCCACCTGGAGACTCCCCGGGTCCCTGCCTGAGATTCTCTTTAGCAGTGTCTAGAGTTGGGGTGGCTCCAAAGCTTGGGCCCAACAGCTACCATCACACTTTGCCATTCCTTAGAAGGGTTCAAAAACCATTCTGACACTGGCCTGTGCCAAAAGTCTAACACTATCTCTTTTTCTTTTCTCCATCTAGGTCCAAGCCGATGTTTGGCCAGGTTTGTATGTCCTAGGTACTGGATGATGCCCCATCCCAAAAAGGAGTTTGCTTTCTCCTTCACATGCCTGCCTTCTTCCCAGGGAAAAGTTTCTACCGCTGGTCCAGATAATTTCCCAAGACAATACATTTCCCAAAATTCTTGACCCAAGGTCACAATACCCCTAGCCTGGACACATGCTCCTCCAGGGTCTGTCCCCAGGAGGCCCAACCCTGTCTGAGGAATGTGAAGAGCTGGTATTCACACCTTATCACTGCAGCTCCCTATTCTCAAGAAAAGAAACAAAGCTTAAGCCACAGAGGGAGGTCATCTGTACCTGGGAATAGAAGAACAAAGACAAAAAACATTCCCACTTTAATATATGCAACTTTCTGAGATGAAAGAAAATGACAAACAGTGCCCAGAGAATTCCACTGGGCATTATAAAGCGTGTATTCTAATCACTCAGTCACTTTCCCTTCTCTGAGCCTCAGTGTCTTCCTCTGTAAAATCAGAGTACTGTCCTAGATGGGGCCATCCATTCTATGCCCTGTGCCTAAAGTTCCTTACAACTTTGACAGCCTATATCAATTTTCTAACCTTTTGTGTAGTGATGATCATGCCCTAATTATAGAGGAAGAAACTGTGATCTAGTGAAATTAAGTGGTATGTCCAAGTTACCAGAGCAATTCAGTGGCAGAGCTGGGATCAGGAGAAAACCTTCCTTGGCACTCCTTCAAGTGGGGCAGATCAGAAAAATTAATTTTATTTTGAACTTGGTTCCATCTTCCTCTCTCCTTTAGGCCAGAAGCCTCAAAGAAGAACCCGTCACAGGGAGAGGTAAGGGCTTGATTGGGATGCCCCATGAAAGACATGGGTGAAGTCATCACTAAGCAACTATTGAGCATCTGCTTTGAACATAGCCCTGTGCTAAGTATTCTTAAGGGAGAGGTTAAAGAGAAACTGGGGGCTATAGTATCTCCCCTCACAGAGTGTCAAGTCCAATCAGGAAAAAAAGAAGAGTATATATGTACACCCATCTGGTAAGGTTTAGAATATTTATTAAGGCACAGACTCCAGAAGTTAGGGAGTTTAATTCAAAAGGAAACTAGAGATAGATAAGGTATAATCAGGGAAATCTTCCTGGAAGAGGCAGGATATCAGAGAAGAAAAATACAATTAGTCTAAAGGTTCTCTAGTCTAAAGGTTCTCTAGTCTACTATGAAGAATGTGTCATAGACCAATATGTCACAGACTAGGCCAAAAAGTCAGACTAGAAAGTCTCAGCTGGGAGGGTCCTTACAACACAGACTGTCAGAGCTAGAAGGGACCTTAGTGATCACTTAGTCCAATGATTTCATTTTTTCAAATGAGAAAACTAAGTCCCAGAAAGAAATTACTTGCACCAGGATTCACTGCCAACTAGATGATCTCTATAGTCCCTTCTAGCCCTGCTTCTATGAGTCTAGGATATTACCTGGATATCCAATGAGTTCCTCTATACATATGTACATGTGCGTACACATGCACATATACGTACATCATATACATGCATACATATATAAGTGTGTGTCTCCTTCCTCACTTTTCTACGGACAAGTCTGGCTCCTGATCCATCCATATCTTTCCCCTGAAAAACTCATTGCCTCCAGAAAATCTTCCCTGAAGATTCACATTTAAGGATTAATTGATTCTGATCAGGTCTTGACACTGTTCGACCACTCAGCTGTCCAAATGGACTTGAGTATGCAGCACTTAGTAACCTGTCATTGTATATAGTTGTCGATCATACTGGAAATTTCGAGCACTAGATCAGCAGTCAGGAGACCTGGGTTTAAATCTAGGTTCTGCCACTGACTCACTGTATGACTTTAATTAAGTCCCTTCTCCTCTCTGGGCTTCCATTCACTTCTCTGTAAAATTAAAGTATTGAACTAGATGGTCCCTAAGGTCCCTTCCAGATATGGTATTCTATACATTTTGGCCCTAAATGCTCTAATCTTATAAGACAGGAGCAGCTATCAGAGGATTCACAACAGGGCAGTCATTCCCTTTCCCCTCCTCAGTCCATTGACTAGGATGGGACTATTCCTCCCAACAGCTTTACCATCTTCAGAGATGGTGGGGGGAGAGTGACGCAATGCTCTCAGGAGGATAGAAGGGATGGGGGAGGGGAGTGGCAGCTTTGTTGGTAAGTGCCTTCCCCATCTCTTCCTCTGGACTGAAGGTACCATGGTGACGGGTGCCATGGAAACTGGCAAGCTGGAGGGAGGCCAGGGCATCCCACAGTGACAATCAGCAACCCACGTGCCATGGTACTGACCTCCCAGGGGTCCTGCCCAGAGCCCTTGGGCCGGCTCAGGGGCCAGCCTGGTCGCTGTTCCTATGCACCTTGCCTAATAGGGGTCCTTTGACAACTGATCACATGTATTTCTCCCTGGTCAGACTCAGTCATGGATGTAGCAAAGGGAAGACTCTTCCCCAGGGGGCTTGCTGAGTTGGGAGCTAGATGATTAAAGGAATCACAGAATGCCAAAAGTAGGAGGGCCCTTACAGCACAAAATATCAGAGCCAGAGGTAACGTTGTTGTTATTTTGTCGATTAGTCCCATCAGACTCTCTGTGACCCATTTAGGGTTTTCTTGGCAAAGATCCTAGAGTGGTTTGCCATTTTCTTCTCCAGCTCATTTGATAGATGAGGAAACTGAGGCAGAGTTAAGTGACTAGCCCAGGGTCACACAACTAGTATCTGAGGTCAGATCCACTGTACCACCCTGTTGCCCTTAGAGGTAACTTTAAAGACCATCTAGTCTAACTTTCTGTTTTATTTACTTGTTTATTCATCTCTTATTTATTCATTTATTTATCTATTGATAGATTAATTCATTTATTTTTACAGGTGAGAAAATTAGGTCCTTGAGAAGGAGACTAACTAAATTCACACTGTGTAGCAGTGGCAGTCAGGACTTGAACCCAGATGTCCCCACATTTCATTCTACTCTGCCAAGGGGTCCAACTTAAGTACTCCTTGTGTCCACATTTAGCTCCCTTCAGGGCAGACTCCAGAGGAAACAGAGCAGACCCCAGCTGCTTCCATGACCCCAGCAGAAATCCACAGGAATCTAATGTTTGAGAGCCCTACACATGGCAGGACTGATGAGTAAATGCACCCCAAAGGTCTGAAGAGTCACCCACCCTGGCCTCTATATGAACTCATGGATTATCTGGTCTCTCATTCAGTGCCAGGATACCACCCATGGCTGCACAGAAATCCAGCTCCTTCCACTGAAGCAGAGGCTTTCAAGTTATTTTCAGTGACTTCCTCCAGTAAGCTCAACAGGAGCTCTGAATAGTCTTCTGGGGAGCCTGGTCATTGGCAATAGCTTTTACACAGTCACTAGCACTGGGCTCGGAAAGCCTGAGGCATCATAGATCATAAGATTTAGAACTGCAAGGGACCTTAGCTCACCTAATTCCACTGTTTCACTTTCCAAAGGAAGAAATTAAAGCTGAGAATAAGAAATTACTTACTCAAGGTCACACAGGTGGTGGGTGAGCTTTTACAATCCTTTACAACCTGGCCCCTACTTAACCTTTCCATCTCCTTAGAAGTGGCTCTGTCCTACATTCCATGGGCCAGCCAAGCCATGGCTGCAGCAGGTACCCCACCTGTCTCCGGGCCCGCACTGATCCCACCTGCCTGGAATGGGCTCTCTCCTCAGCCTCCACTTTGTAGAAATTCTTCCTATCTTTAGGAGATGCTGCTCCCGCACCACCTTCTACACTGAGCTTTCCTGGATTCCCCCATGCCCTCCCTCACTAATTACCCTGAATTGATTTTACATTGATCACGTACATGTGAGGGAGTGATGATACATTTCACGTTGTCTTTCCTAATAGAATGGAAGTTCCTTGAGCGCAGGAACTGTTTCCTTTTAGTCTTTATATTCCCAACACCTAGCCTGAAGCTTGGCACAAAGCTAGCATTTAACAATTGCTTGTTGATTCATTATATGGTGCCTCAAAGAGTGAGTATTAATTAATTCATCCTTAGTGAATATTAATTCATCTTTAGAAGGGGAGTATGGGTCCTGTCATGTCCTTCCATCCACAGAATGAATGCCTAGAAAAGCTGTCATTTGTGACCTTGGGAAAAGCAATCCACTTCCATGGGCCTCAACTTCTTCATCTGTAAGAACAGGGAGTTAGACTCTGGGACTTCTAAGGCTCCTTGCAGTTCTAATTCTCACGACCTGTGATCTTAGGAGATGACTAAGTCACACAAAAAGGTAGAGTTTGGGTCCTGGCCTTAGCTTTCCTAAAGACCAGACAGGAATGTGCCATAGCATTTAGTACTCTGACAGTGGCTGAAGGGGTCCACAGCCATCTGTCTTCTAGTTAGAATAGAAAAGCCTGGGTCCCTGATATTGAGAGGATGAGAAAGGGGGAGAAAGGAGAGGCATAAAGGTCAAGAAAGCAAGGGGAAGATGTGATTTGGCAAAAGGAATGGAGGAGATTCAAGGCATTTCCAGGTCATTCATGATCCCCCTCTGGCTGACAGGGGAATGGGCTGAGAGATAATACATAGCTTCATAACCATCCTTGTGTCAATGCAGATGTGGGAACAGAAAGTGTCAGGGAATAAAATTATAGTATTCTTTTGTGATTCTTCTGAAATTGGGACTTCTTTGGCTCTTCTTCCCACCCTGGCCCACAGACTTATAGGACATGAAACCTAGAATGCCCAGAGCCAGAAGACATCTAACAGAATGGCAGAGTAGAAGGAACCCTGACTTTGGGGCCAACAGACCTGGGTTCACATCCCACCCTAGATATTCAATATCTCTATGATCTTGAACAAGTATTTTAAACTCTAGGTTGAGGCCATCTCTTCCAATGCCCAAGGTCATTGAATGAGGCAGGCCTGAGAGGAATGAATCATGTTTTGTTTTTTTAATATACACTTACATACCTTATCCATATAGATTTTGGCTTCCCCAGGAAGATGCACCTAATTCCTCCTCCCTTCCCCCAAACCTCCTTACCAAAGCCTTTTTTTCTTTACCTTTCCAGCCAACCAGAAACAATGAAATTGTATATGCTGATCTCCAACCCATTGGGGAAAATTCTCAGTCTGTGAGCCCAGCAGAGAGGAAGGGTCTCCATTCTGAGTATGCCACTATTCATGTCCAATAATTGAGACCCAGCGGAATCAACCCCAACGAGGACGGAAGGAACAATTTCCAGGGAATACTGAGGACTCTCCAGTTCCAGGCAGAAAGAAGAAAGTTGAAGATTCTTTCAGGGACCTGAAAATAAAGCCATGGGGATCAGTGAACAGTAGAACCTGCGTAGGAGGCCCAAGCCTGCCGGTTACTAGGCTCTGTCGTTGTAGGCAACTCCCTTTCCTTCTCTGGTCCTAATTTCCTCATCTGTAAAATGAGGATAACAATCCCGCAACTTCTTACCTCACCAAGCTCAAATGCAGTAACCAAAGTAAAGCCCTTTGTAACTATGAAACCCTACATCAATACTGTCTCTCCCTTCTGGAAAAAAATTGTATTAATAGTCCCCTGGGAGCCCCTCATCTTCTTCCAGTAGCTTTGAATCTGTGCACCCCTACTTCAGCTGGGGTTCCAGGTCTCCTCAGATCTTTTGACCTTGGTCTAGAACTCACCACTAATACATGCATAAGGATCCCTGCTGGCTGCATATTGACTTAGCTTTAAAATGCAACATTATCTGTTTTATAGTACTTTTATTTACTTTGTTAAATTTCACCATTACAGTTTTCATCTGGTGCAGGTCACACTCAGGAAGTGACACCTCTGGCCTATGAGCCTAAAACGACACAAAAAGCTCTCTGGAGTTTACTCTAGGAAGAGAAACACTTGAAGGAGATCGATCAGAATAGACAACAGGGGAATTCTTAGCTCAATAACAAATTGGCCGGTCTAGCACCAGGTTGAACTATTAAACACAAGTGATCTAGGGCCAACAGGGGAATCCCTAGACAACATACAAAACTATCAGTAACAAACTCTACATGGTAACAATTGAGTCCTTAACAACAATCCTAAATATAGGTAACATGAGAGGCAGTTTGGTATAGTGGATAGAGAGGGGGCTTCAGAGTTGGGAAGACCTGAGTTCAAATTCCAGCTCCACCTATACTGGCTATGTGCCCCTGGGTGACTCACCTAACTTCTGAGTGCCCCTGGGCATTTCTCTAAAACTAGTATCAGCTTTATTTATCTCTATTATTTTCATCTGCTTTTTTCAAGGGAGTTCCTCACAAGAACAAAATCATATGACCTGTTAAAAAAGTAAATAAATAAAGCACACAAGGAATCCTATAGACTGGCACTGGATCACCTTTCTTAAGCCCAGATGGGCATTTGTAGATGGCATCCACAGGGGGTGTGAAGAGTGCAGGGAAGGACTGCCAAGCAAGGTCTTTGCTACTCAGTACGCTACCTGATCAGAGCAGCTGTAGGTCAGCAAGCAAGGCCAGGAGGGCATCCCGCAGTGCCCGGGGAGGGAAGAAAAGTAGAAGTAGAGTCATCCAGCCCCTTCTCCCTTCACAGCTGCAGAATAATAAGAGGGAAGGTCAAAGTCCAGAGAAACTGCCTGCTGTTTTCTGTTACACAAGGTTCCATCAATCTGCTCCACTATCTTAGAAGACATATAGTGCCATTGAAAGTTCTTCCAGCAGAGTCAGGTCAGAAGGGAGAGTGACCCCCATTAAATTAACAGAGCCATCTCCCTCCTCATGGACCCCTAAGGCATATCTATGTATAGTTTCCAGGAGACCTGTGAACTTAGATAAGAAAAAAAACAACAACCCTACATCTTTATTTCAATATAACTAGTTTCCTTCATAATCCTACATATTTTATTTTATGCATTTTAAAACCAGTATTCTGAGGAATCCAACATGCCTAAAATAGAATACATTAAGATTACAAATCAAACCATTATTCTGAGGAGTACATAGGCTTCACTTAGACTGCCAAAGTTATCCATAACACAAAAAAGATTAAGAATCCCAGGCTACAGTATTGAATCAAGATAATCCTGCGCTGTGTCTCTGCTAGGAAGGCATCCCCTGAATTGGTGACCCATGGAGAAATATTCCTGTGCTGACTAGGTAGGAAGGAGAGAGACAGGCTCTTTACTGCTGCCCTTCCTGTTTACACAGCCAGATGGGATTAACTATAACACTGTAAGGGACAGTGGAACTAAGGACACTTGGGAACACTCTCCCCATTCATGAGTTGTTATCCATCATCATGCCCACCATGTTACCAAAGATGAAAGGACCTGGGCTTATCCAGTAACACATGTACCCTTAACTCAAGGACAGGAACCTTCTCTGGAAGAGGAAGGGAGTAGCTGTGTCTCCCTCCCATTGGAAATTGCTATGTGAGAGAGATCAAGAAGAGGGCAATGAGGACTTCCAAGGAATCACATGACAATAGTGCAATAAAGCATACTAAAAATATCACCGATTTGGAGTCAGAAGATCTGGGTTCAAATCTCACCTCTGATACTACTTGTGTGACCTTGGGAAGATCACTCTCTGGATCTCAGTTTCTTCAACTGTAAAATGGGGTTCAGGTGGACAAGTTGGCCTTTGAGGTCCTTTCAGTTCCAAATCTATGGCCCTATAAATTTTTAGCCCTGAAGCTTCTGTCCACCTTCCATGAGGGGCAAGAAACTTTGGGTGTTAAACATTTTTCTTTCCCCACTCATAGGCTATCTCAAAGGAGGGTTTAATTATTAGGTAGCAACCTAATAGAAAGAAAAGTCTTATTTCCATCTTCCTGGGATCTAGGCACACCTTTCACCAAAGAGTAATTTGCCAGTAGATATGATTAAAAAAGATTTTTTTTTTTTTGCTCCAGATCTTTGATTTCATTAGCATGAGGAACTACTAGGTATGAAAACTTCCTCCACTCACATGGATCAGTTAATCAATAAACATTAATCTTTGTGCCAGGCACTGTACTAAGGGCTAGGGATACAAAAAGGGGCAAGAAATAGTCCTTGCCCTCCAGGAGCTTCCAATCTAATGGGGGAGACAACAGGAAAACAAATATATACAAAAATAAATAGAAAATAACTAAAACAGAGAAGGCACTGGAATTAAGAGGGGTTAGAAAAGGCTTCCTGGAAAAGATAGGACTTTAGTTGGGATTTAAAGGAAGCCAGAAGGGTCAGTAGAACTTTGTTTTGGTCACAAGGATGGTGAGTGTGAATGACTCAATGCTCCTTATTCCTACTAATTAAAAAAATTGTAATTCCAAGTGCACATCTTATATAGGAGGTGGGTCAGAAACCCCATTCTATTTCTCTACGGAAAATAGAATCACTAACCAATCAATAAATTTATTGAAGACCTATTGTGTGCCCAGTCCTGTAGGGGATACAGAAAAGGAAAAGACATGGGTTTTGCCTTCAAGAAATTCAATCTAGTGGGGAAATAATATATACACACTTGAACCAAAGATCAGAAAGACTGAATTAAAGGCAAGCCCTTAGTTTGAGGCCAAGCCCGTCGTGAACTTGACCTTGTCCTTTCTCTCGACCTTAAAAATCATCATCTATAAAAATGGAAAGGTTAGAATAAATGGCTCCTTCCAGCTCTAACAGGGTGACAATATTGTATAATGAAAAGATCATGACCTAGTTCTAGAATTATAAGGACCTAGGGTAAAGTACCGGCTCTGATCTTTACTAATCAACCTCCATGAGTCTTGATTTTTTCATTTGTAAAACAGGGAGTGAGAATTCTTGTACTTCTATCTCCAGGGCTTGCTACAAGGAAACATTTTGTAAAAGCCTTAATCAGTCATTCAGTCCACAGGTAGTTATTAAGACCTACTATGTACCAGGCACTACATTAGACCCTGGGAACACAACTACAAAGAATGACATAATCCCCACCCAAAGTGCACTTACAGTCTTAAGATGCTAAAGGAATGCAACTATGATGATGAAGATGATGATGGTGGTGTGAAAAATAGCTCAGCCAAAACTCAATCTACAAGCTCTTTCCATTACATTTTATTCCCCTCCCTTCTGAGGTTATCAATGTATGACCTCATCCATCCAATGGCCTTGTGGAGACAATGACCCCCAGAGGAATAACACTTTTTTTTTTCACCAACGGGTATTAAACACCTACTGGTACAGAGCCTTGTGATGGCAATTAGAGAACATACAAAGCTTAGGTAAGATACCATTCCAGCCCTTGTGGAGCTCTTAATCTAGTAAGAGGATGCCGTCAAAGGTAACTATCATATAGAGCATTCCATACTAAGAACATCAAAGAGGTGAAAGAGAAACGCTCTGAGGTCTGACAAGGAAAGTCATCACTGAAATCAGGGTCAGGGGAGTAGTTACTCCAAAGGTGAGAATTATAAAATAGGCCACTGGAGCCAGCGTCCCTCAAGTTACACCATGTAGTGAGCTGAGCATTTCTTCCATTCACAGAACAAGCCTTGCTAGTGAGTAGTAATCTTGGGGGAAGAGGAGGGAAAAAGAGAGGAAATAGTTCCCATTTCTCTGAAACTTTAAGTTGTCCAAAGCACTTTTCCTACAATAGATTTATGAGGTTGGTAGAAAAAGCATTATTATCCCCATTTTACAGATGAAATTACTGAGGCCAAGTCAATCTGAATGACTTTGTCAAGGGTATCAGATCAAAGGTTGGCTCCCAAGACTCCTGTTCTCAAGTTCATTGCTCTTTTCCTATCACATTTTATCATCCTCGCTTTACAAGGACACCAAGGCCAAGAGAGAGCTAAGTGGCTAACTACTTAGCCAGTTGCAGCAGAGTTGGGATTACAATTTATGGTCTCAGATTTACCCCCAGGTTACACAGAGAATGAACTGAAAATGGAATTCAGTTGGCATAGTGGATACCAGGAAGACTCATCTTCCTGAGTTCAAATCCAGCCTCAGATACTTACTAGTTGTGTGAGCCTGGGCAAGTTACTTTACCCTGTTTGCCTATTTTGTCATCTATAAAATGAGCTGGAGAAGGAAATGGCAAAGCACTCCAGTATCTCTGCCAAGAAAACTCCCAAATGGGGTCACAAAGAGTCAGAAAGGCCTGAACAACAACACACTGACTCCAATATGGCAATGACCTGGAGTGAAAGTCCCCAGCTCTGTTTTCCCAACTTCTACAACACCTTCTGTGTCTGAGGCACTGAGGCCCAGGTCAGCAAATCTTGAACAAGGCAGAGCTTTCCTCCCTGCCTCCCTGAGCCCAGTCTGGGACTGCCCAGAAACACAAGTCTGGCCTGTCCCCTTGCTCCCTCTCACTCCCCACCCCAGAGACAAGGGCTCCTTCCTGAGAGATATTCTGCCTGAAGGTCAGAGGAAAAGGACAGGTTGTCTCTCTGATGCATGAAGGATGGGGGAACTGGCTTCCTCCCTTGAAAAATCCTTTTCAGTTTCCACCAGGGCCATTCCCAAGCCACTAAGCGGCAGTTGCCAGGTAAAGACTTCCTGAGAACAGATTGATTTCCAAGGGCAGCTGAGAAAAGTCGTATTAAATGTGCAAATTGCTGTAGCAGCCCCCTTGATGAGCCCACGTGAGGCAGCCTCCTGCTCAGTGAAGATGAAACACATTTATGTGCTCCCTGGCAAAGAAAAAGCCGCTGGTTCTGAAGATGGAAGACCAGCCTGGAACTGTGCTCCATGGTCTGAGCATGCCTGATGCCTTGGGAGTCCTGACCGTTGATGGTGCCCTCATTGGCTGCAGCAGAGCTGACTCTTCCAGGGTGTGATTTCTGATCCTGGAAGCTCACTCCACCCCCCAACATTCACTGAAACATTTCCCCACCCTCCCACCCCAGTACTCTTTTCCTCATGCTAAAGCATTGCCTTCTCTTCCTCTTCTAAAAGACCAACCTTTCCAGGAAGCCATCAAGTTCCTGATACCTCAGGGTGGATCCCCTGCCCCCAGCAGTTCCCCAGCAAAGCTTCTCTATTTCTATTTGTGACCCTACTTTTTCTCCTTCTTCCCCTTCCCCCATGCTACTACCCAGCAAATAAATTGAGAATGGAAGAACAAAAGCAGTTACCCTCTCTTGGTCTCCCAACTCATCCTTTAACCATGTGACACCAAACAAGTAACTTCTCTGGTTTTATAAAATGCTCTAAATCTAAATTCATTGGTCAAGTATTTACTAAATTTCTTTAACTGTTAAATGAGGGGTTTTCACAGGATGTCCTATTTGATACCTTCCGATTCTAATTCTATGATCCTGTCTGAGCTTGTTTCCTTATCTGTGAAATGGGCATGATCATTCTTGTACTACTTACCTTACAGGCTATCAGGAGGAAATGAATCATCACCTTGTAAATGGAACCACACTACATAGGAACCAAAGATTATGATTATTGATATTGCTGTGTCACTACCTTCCCTCAGGCTCCATTTTGAGAAGGTATCCATCCCTTGAGGATGAATAGACCTTGTAAAAGGGACAATAACACTAAGTCTATGGACCCTCAGCCCTACTTCTGTTCCCCATAAATGTCCCACTCCAGATCCACCTGCCTCTTCTACTGTGCTCTTTGGAATACCAGCTCCCCTCTTCAGAACTAACTGAGATCTGATTGGTACCATATCTCTGGTCACCCTTCCCAAGACCAACTACATGTTCATTCCTATCCCCTGATTCACCGGTGCTACTAGAAGACTTGGAATACTCCTTGCTCCCTATTGCCACTTCCAGATTTTTCCCCTATAACAATTACCCAGCAATTTTTCCTCCTTTGGCATCACACTATTCAAATTTATCAACCAATACAGGTGCTGCTGACCATTATCTATTGATCCTCAGGCCATTTTTTCTCCTTAAATTAAGTGCCTTGCTCACAGTCTTTCCAACCAAAATTCCTACCGTTATATTAAGAGACTTGAACATATATCCTATTACATATGTGTGTATGTGTATGTTCCCTCAAATACCCTAACTTCTCCATTCTCCAATCTACTCAATTCTCATGAACCTTTCCTACATGCCACTAGATCATTGTAGCCTTGACCTTACCATTCTCCATAAGTATTCCACTTCCATGTTCATGAATTCTGAAAAGCCCTTATCTGATCATCATCTTTTTTTAAATTCCACTTCTCCCTCTGCTTTACAACATTTAACCTTATTCTTTCTCCTCATCATGACCACCAATCCTTCTATCCCTAAGTTTTTTCCATTGCATCATCCCAGTACTAGCTCTATTCTCCTCCCTTCCCTAGCTCTACTCTTCTGTGAACAGATTCAGCTCTACACTTTATTCCACATTTGAATCCCTTGCTGATCAAACTTTGCCAACCATCTCCTTGGATTATTCCTACCACCTTCACTCTTATTCTAATTAGACTGTAAGCTCTTTGAAGGTAGGGGATTTTTTTAATTCCCTTTTCTTTTTAATTCTGTAACATTTTAGCATGCTGATGGGCACATAGTAGGTGCTTGATAAATGCTTATTGACTTGGCTTATTAAATTGAATTCATATGCTGAATGGTCACAAAATTGTTTTGACTCTGTCTAGTGAAAATTTATATTATATCACCTTAGATGGTCTCTCACTGCAGCAAGGCAATCCTTTTATGCCTCCCTAATTAATTACCTATCCCACTCACCACAGTGACTATTACAATTTTTTTCTTCTCTCTTCAATCCTCCCATGAATCTTTTTTTTTATACTCTTAGTTGAGGACTAACTTAATACTGCAATGAAACAACTGAAGTCATTCATCAAGATTTCCCTCTTCTTTCCTCCTCATCTCATATCATTCAGATTTCTTCCCTTGATACCTCCTCCTATGCTGTCTCTTATAAAGAGGTAGCTCTTCTTGCCAAGGTTAACCCTCTATATGAACCCTTGATCTCAAGCAATTCTGTCTTCTCCAGATTGTTCTTCCTATCATCCCCACTCTCTCTGTAACCGTCAATCTCTCCTTAATTACTGGCTCGCTCTCTGCTGCTATAAACATGCTCATATCTCCTCATATCTTTCTTTAAAAAAAAATTAAAAGTGGGGAGGAGCCAAGATGGTGGAGTAGAAAGACACACATATGCTAGCTCCAAACCCACAGGCCATAAAATATCTGTAAAGAAGAACTCCTAACAAATTCTGGAGCAGCAGAAGCCATAGAACAATGGAGTGGAGGAGATTTCTGTTCCAGAGAGACCTAAAAACCTGAAGCAAAAGGTCCGTCTCGCACCAGACCCAGAGCAGAGCCCAGCTCTGTCTTGGCCATGCAGCACTGAGAGGAGCAGATCCGAGCAGGCTTCAGGGACAGAATCTCCAGTGGCCATGCAGGTCCCTCAACCCACAGGTGACAAGGGTCGGTGAGAGGGTTTCTTTGGCTGGTCAAGAGAGGAGTGGCGTGTCCCCATAACTCAGGCCCCCTCGGGAGGCAGCAGCGGAGGCAGTAGCAGACAGAGGCTCCCCAAGCAGGCAGGAGCCCAGATCCATTGTTGAAGGTCTCTGGGTAAACCCCCTGAGGGAACTGAGCCCCCTGAGGTGGCCCTGCCCCCACGTGAGCACCTGAACTTAATCTCACACTGAATAGCAGCCCTGCCCCCACCCAAAGCCCTGAGGCTGGGAAGCAGCATTTGAATCTCAGACCCCAAGCGCTGGCTGGGTGGATCTGGAGGCCAGGTGGGTGTGGAGAGGACACTCAGAAGTGAAGTCACTGGCTGGGAAAATGGCCAGAAAAGGGAAAAAAAAATAAGACGATAGAAGGTTACTTTCTTGGTGAACAGATAATTCCTCCCTTTCTTTCTGATGAGGAAGAACAATGCTTACCATCAGGGAAAGACACAGAAGTCAAGGCTTCTGTATCCCACACATCCAAAATAAATATACCATGGGCTCAGGCCATGGAAGAGCTCAAAAAGGATTTTGAAAATCAAATAAGAGAGGTGGAGGAAAAACTGGGAAGAGAAATGAGAGAGATGAAAGAAAAGCATGAAAAGCAGGTCAACACCTTGCTAAAGGAGACCCAAAAAAATGCTGAAGAAAATAACACCTTGAAAAATAGGCTAACTCAACTGGCAAAAGAGGTTCAAAAAGCCAATGAGGAGAAGAATGCTTTAAAAAGCAGAATTAACCATGTGGAAAAGGAAGTTCAAAAGCTCACTGAAGAAAATAGCTCTTTCAAAATTAGAATGGAACAGATGGAGGCTAATGACTTTATGAGAAATCAAGAAATCACAAAACAAAACCAAAAGAATGAAAAAATGGAAGATAATGTGAAATATCTCATTGGAAAAACAACTGACCTGGAAAATAGATCCAGGAGAGACAATTTAAAAATTATGGGACTACCTGAAAGCCTTGATCAAAAAAAGAGCCTAGACATTATCTTTCATGAAATTATCAAGGAAAACTGCCCTGAGATTCTAGAACCAGAGGGCAAAATAAGTATTCAAGGAATCCACAGACCACCGCCTGAAAGAGATCCAAAAAGAGAAACTCCTAGGAACATTGTGGCCAAATTCCAGAGTTCCCAGGCCAAGGAGAAAATATTGCAAGCAGCTAGAAAGAAACAATTCAAGTATTATAGAAATACAATCAGGATAACACAAGATCTAGCAGCTTCTACATTAAGGGATCAAAGGGTGTGGAATATGATATTCCAGAAGTCAAAGGAACCAGGACTAAAACCAAGAATCACCTACCCAGCAAAACTGAGTATAATACTTCAGGGGAAAAATTGGTCTTTCAATGAAATAGAGGACTTTCAAGCATTCTTGATGAAAAGACCAGAGCTGAAAAGAAAATTTGACTTTCAAACACAAGAATGAAGAGAAGCATGAAAAGGTAAACAGCAAAGAGAAGTGATAAGGGACTCACTAAAGTTGAACTGTTTACATTCCTACATGGAAAGACAATATTTGTAACTCTTGAAACTTTTTAGTATCTGGGTACTGGGTGGGATTACACACACACACACACACACACACACACACACACACACACACACACAGCACAGAGTGAATTGAATAGGATGGGAACATATCTTAAAAAAATGAAATTAAGTGGTGAGAGAAATATATTGGGAGGAGAAAGGGAGAAATGGAATGGGGCAAATTATCTCTCATAAAAGAGGCAAGCAAAAGACTTTTTAGTGGAGGGAAAAAGAAGGGAGGTGAGAGAAAAACATGAAGTTTACTCTCATCACATTCTACTAAAGGAAGGAATAAAATGCACACTCATTTTGGTATGAAAACTTATCTTACAATACAGGAAAGTGGGGGAGAAGGGGATAAGCAGGGTGGAGGGGAGGATAGAAGGGAGGGCAATGGGAGGAGGGAGCAATTTTAAGTCAACACTCTTGGGGAGGGACAGAATCAAAAGAAAGAATAGAAGCAATGGGGGGCAGGATAGGATGGAGGGAAATATAGTTAGTCTTACACAACATGACTATTATGGAAGTCATTTGCAAAACTACACAGATATGGCCTATATTGAATTGCTTGCCTTCCAAAGAGAATGGGTGGGGAGGGAGGGATGAAGAGAAGTTGGAACTCAAAGTTTTAGGAGCAACTGTCGAGTACTGTTCTTGCTACTAGGAAATAAGAAATACAGGTAAAGGGGTATAGAAAGTTATCTGGCCCTACAGGACAAAATAGAAGATGGGGACAAGGGAAGGGAGGGATGATAGAAGAGAGGGCAGATTGGTGATGGGGCAATTAGAATGCTCGGTGTATTGGGGGGGGAGGGGACAAATGGGGAAAAAATTTGGAACGCAAAATTTTGTGAAAATGAATGTTAAAAGTTAAATAAATTAATTTAAAAAAAAATTAAAAGCCTCACTTGATCCTACCATCCCTTCTAGTTATCATTTTGTCTCCTCCCCTTCTTGGTGAAGATACTTGAGAAAATCATCTACAGTCATTCTATCTATGTCTTTCTAAACCCTCCACAATGTCAGTCAGGTAGTCAAGCAGCATTTATTAAGTGTTTACTATGTTCCAGCCACTATGCAAAATTCTGGTAATGGAAACAAAAAATAATCTTGGCTTCCAAGGAGCTCGCAGTTGAATGGAGAGATGACATATACACCACTACATACAAATAAGCTCTATTTAGGAGAAATGAGAAATAATCCACACAGGGAAAATACTAAGATTAGAACTGGAAACGGCTTCTTGTAGAAGGTGCAGTTTTAATTGAGACTTGAAAGAAACTAGGGAAGGTAGGAGTCAGAGACGAAAAGGGAGAGCATTCCAGACATGAGGGGCAGCCAGTGAAAATGTTGTGAGTCAGGAGATGGAGTGTTGTGTCCATGGAATAATGATGCCAATGTCCTTAAATTGGGGAATAAGGTCAGGGAATAAAGTGCAAGATGACTGGCAAGGTTGGAAGGGGACAGGGTACACAGGACTTTAAAAGCCCAAAAGGAAGAATTTATATTTGACCCTGGAGGCAATAGGGAGCTATTAGAGTTTATTGAATAGAGGAGGGACATGGTCAGACTTTAGGTCAGACTCCATCAACTTTAGAAATATCAGCTAAATAGAGAGTGGATTAGAGTAGAGAGAGAGTTGAGACAGAGACCAACTAAAAAGTTATTTCAATAGTCTAAGTGTAAGGTGATGAGGGCCTGTACCAGGGTAGCAACAATTATGGAGGAGAGAAGAAGTAACATACCAGAGATAATAGGCAGAAACGATTGGACTTGCAGCTGATTGGATATAAGGGTTAAGAGAAACTGAGGGAGGAATCAAGGATGTCACCTAAGTTGGGAGTCTAGGAGTAGTACGCTTGACAATAATAGAGAAGTTAAGAAGAGGGAAGGGCTTGAAGGTAAAGATAATGAGTTCATCTTTGGACATGTTGAGTTTAAGATGTCTATAGGACATTTGGTTAGAGATATCTAACAGGAAGTTGGAGATGAGAGACTGGGAGTTCAGATGAAAGTTAGGATTGGGCAAGCAGATCTGAATCATCTTCATGGAAATGACTATTGAAACCAGGTTGCTGACAAGATCAAGTGAAATAGAGGAAGAAAAGTTGGTGGCCCTGGAGAGAGCTTTGAGGCTACACCCATGGTTTGTGGGTGTGACCTGGATGAAGATCTAGCAGAGGAAACTGAGAAAAAGATAGGAGGAGAACCAAGAGAGAACTGTGTCATAAAAACTTAAAGAAATGAGAATATCAAAGAAGGTAATTTGCAGTGCCAAGAGGTCAAGATAGATGATGATTAAAGAAAGATCGTTAGATTTGACAATTAAATCACCAGCAACTTTAGAGAGAGCAGTTTAGATAGAATGATAAAATTGGAATCCAGAATGCAAAGAGTCAAGAAGAAAGTGAGAGGAAAGGAAGTGGACGCATCAGTTGTAGACAGCCTTCTCAAGGAGTTTAGCCATAAAAGAGAGAAAAGATATAGGGATGAGCACTAGAAGGGAATGGACAGACTAAGGGAGGGTCTTTTGAGAATGAGGGAGATATCACCATGTTTGTAGGTAGTACAGTAGCACCCAGCAGACAGGGACAATCTTCTGGAAAAGACAAGATGAAATAGGATCATTCATCCTACCTCTTTCTGTCTCCTTTTCTAGATCCCACCTTTCTATACCACCCACTGACTTTTGGATATCTCAAACTGGTTGTTCCTTAAGCATCTCAAATTCATAATGTCCAAAAAAGAACTTATAACTATCTCCCAATCCCTCCCTTCTTCCAAATATCCCTATTATTGTTGAAAATGCCACTTTCCTCCCAGTCATTTATTCTTATAACCTAGGTATGATCCTGGAGATGATTGTATTCACACCATAGTCAATCTGTTATCATCTTATCATTTATACCTTCACAATATCACTTGTATTCATTCCTTTCTCTACACTCACATAGCCATAACCCTGGTGCAGGCTCTCATCAACTCATGCCTATACTTTGCAATACGTTTCAGTTGGTCTCCCTGCCTCTGATCCATTTTCCAATGCACTAACAATATGTGTGAGTCTGATCATATCATTCCCCCTGCTCAATAAACTTCAGTGATTCCCTCTTCTCTCCAAGATCAAAAATAAAAAAGATCTGTATGATAGTTAAAGCCTCTAATAACCTGGTCCCTTCCCACCTTCCTGTCTTTTTATACCTCCCTCTACATACTCTACCTACCATCCAGAGTCACTGGACTAGTTCTCATACACAATACTCCATCTCTCAGCTTTGTATTGTTTCTCTGGCTGTCCTCTCTACTTAGAATGCTCTCCCTTTTCCACTTCTACCTCCTGGCTTCCCATTTTCCTTCAAGTTCCAGCTAAAATCCTGCTTTCTGCTGGTATCTTCCTTTTTATATTACCTACCTTCCTCCAGTCGTTCTGATGTGTGTCTGGCCACTGGATCCAGATGGCTCTGGAGGAGAAAGTGAAGCTGGTGACTTTGCACAGCCCTCCCTCACTTAAATTCAACTCACTTGCATGTCATGGCATCACCTACCTGAAGTCATGGTCCTCTTCCAGAATGAAGGACAAACAAGAATCTTCCTTCTACACTGTTTATGTCTTTTACATACGTAATTGCTTGCATATTTTCATCCCCATTAGAATGTGCACTCTTTGAGGGTAGGTGGTATATTTACCTTTCTTCAAATTCTCTGTACTTAGCACAGAGCCTGGAACATAATAAGCACTTGATAAATGCTTGTTGACCAAATAACTGACCAGATGAAATCACCCAAGGAGAGAAGACAATGCTGAGAGGCAGCCACTGGATCACAGCATAGCAAAGAAAGAGCATAGTGGGACCTCAGGACTCTCAAGAACATTAGCATCTTAGATTCACAAAGCTGCAGGACATTTGAATTCAAGAATGCTAGAATGATAATGCCTTCCTTTGGACCATTTCCAACTGATCTTGTATTTGTACAGACTTTGCACATAGTTGTTTTCATGTTGGGTCCCCCATTAAATTGTGAGCTCCATTCATTAGAACGTGAGTTCCTTAAAGACAAGGACTGTTTTTGCCTTTCTTTGTATCCCCAACATTTAGCATAGTGCCCAGCGTATGGTAGGCACTTAATAAATACTTGTTGATTTTATGACTCATAGAATCATAGGATATTTGAATCTTAAAATCAAAGAATCGCAGAATGTCAGCATCATGGAATCGCAAAATCTGAGAATCACAAAATTCGAGAATTTAGAAGTACAAAATCACAGAATGCTAGAATCTCGAAATCATAGAATGCCATTTGAAGGGTGTAGCCAGGAGGCAACCAGTCAGTGTTAAAGGATAAGCCCTTTGCTTCGGCATGGAAGATGTCTTCCCAAGATGTAAACATTCCCTTTAATGTGACATTTGCGGATGACTGTTTGAGTCATGAAGAATCACACCCCTGAGCTATGGGGTATTTATGAGTTATACCCCTGAATTTGGCCTTTAAAAGGAAGAACAGAGGCAGACAGGTATGGAGTAAACTATGGCCGAGAAGGCCAGAGGAAAGCCAGTTGGACAATCTGCCTCTGGTTCCCTGGAGAGAAACTCATACAGCCTAAAAGCTCCTCAACAGAATCCCAGAGCCCCAGGAAGGAAGAGAATCATATGGCTCCATATGTGGAGGAATTTGTGAAAGATTAAGGAGTCCCTGGGCCAAACTGGAAGACACAGAGTCAACAGTCAGAAGATGCAGTGAATGAGGGATGGAAGAGTTTCCTAGGCAAACAGGGGGATTTTATGACAAAGTCTCCAGGATACAGCCAAGGCCCTAGACCAAGTGGCCTAGGAAGATGAAAAGTTGCCAGACAATGATGAATTCCTGAACCAAGGGAAGTAGCTACAGGATCAGGAGCTACAGGAGCTCTGGCCAAGAAGCAGTGAGAGAGAGAGAGCCATAATTTGGAGGAACAAACTCAGACTCTGTGCCTACATTAGCACTGTGAGTTCTGTGGGCTGGGCTGAGGGGAAAAACTGACTATATATCAGGGTGGGAAACCTGTGACCTTTAGGCCATATGTAGCCCTCTAGGTCCTCAAGAGTGACACTTTGACTAAACCAAACTTCATAGAACAAATCCTGTTATTAGGGTGTGTGATTTGTCCCTGTTCTCAACGAGGACCATGACATCAGGGAGATGATGATGTGATTTGCAATTAATGTAAATAGTAACTATTTCTCCTTTTGCCAGCAATTCTGAGGGTCCTCCTCTCCCAGTTTGATTTTTTTTATTAAAGGAAATATCCCTTGACCTCACTCAGAGTAAGAACTTGAAAAGACCTTAGCTTAAAAGGGCCAAGGTCTCCCACTGCATCCTGGGTCATCTCTAGTCATCTTGATGAATATCGAGCCACTGGACTCTGGAGGAGAAAGTGAGGTTGGTGACCTTGCCCAACCCTCCCTGTTACCAGGGGAAACCTTGGACTGAGACATTTAGCCCCGCACTGATATTCCCAAGGGAGACCCAGGGTGGGAGCATGAGATAGAGAGGGCAATTTGTGACAAATCTCCAAGACTGACCTTGGTCCATGTAAGCCCAAGTCTATATTTCTGTGCCACGGATTAGTGCTATCTGAATCTGGCCACAGACTATCTGAATCATAAAATCACAGAATAATATCAGCATTAGAAAAGACCTTAGAGGTCACTGAGTCCAAGCCTGAATAAGAAACCCCTCTACAGAATATCAGATGAATGGTTAGCCAGCCTTTGCACAAGGGCCTCCAGTGAGGAAGAGCCCTCTACTTCCCAAGGCAATCCCATCCCCTTTTAAATAACTCAGATTAGGAGAATATATTTCTTCACCTAAAGCCTGGGTTTGCCTTTGAAAATTTTACCAATTACCCCTAGCCCTGAGCTCTGGAGTCAAGGATCAGAACAAACAAATTATATCCCAGGTCTTGCAATACTTGCATGTAATTGTTACTCCCCGTCTCCAATCCCACAATACGCTTTTTGTCTCATCAATGACTTCAAACAGCTCTTATATGGCATGAACTTGAGGCTCTTGACCATCTTAATCATCACCACTGTACACTTTTCCAGCATATCAGTGTTCTTCCTAAAATGTGGTTCCCAGAACTAAACACAATCTATGTGTTCCGACTAGGACAGAGGACAGCACCACTGCCATCTCTCTGGTCCTATATAGTATGCCACTCAATGCAACTGAAGATCACTTGAGATTGTGAGCTCCTTGAGAGCAAGGACTATCTTTTACACTCAGCACTATGCCTGGAACATAGTAGATGCTTAATAAGTGCTTGCTGATTTGACTTTAAGTACATTTTATTAGATACAGCACAATGGTCAAACCTGTCAAGACATTTTGGAATCATGACTCTATCATCCTGCAATTTAGCTATCCCTCCTAGTTTCATGTCATCTGAAAATTTGAAGTCATTCATAAAAATGTTAAACATTACAGCGTCAAGCACAGATTCTGAGGCACTCCACTGGAGACCTCCTTTCAAGCTTTTATCCAGCCATTAATGACTATTCTTTGATTCTGGTTAGTAAATCATACTAAATCAATTTAATGCACCACTTTTCTCTGGTTCATATCCTTTCATCTTTTCCATAAGTGTAGCCTGAGATTCCCACATAAATGGGGCAACTAGGGCAAAGCACCAGTCCTGGAGTCAGGAGAACCTGTGTTCAAATCCAGCCTCTGACACTTACTAGTTGTGTGATCCTGGGCAAGTCACTTAACCCTGATTGCCTCAAAAAAAATCTAGATAAACCAAGTCTCTAGGATTCCTTTGATCAGCCAGCTTAGTAATCCCATCAAGAAAAGGAAACAGAATTAGTCTGGCAAGACTTGCTCTTGATAACAGCATGCTAGGTTTTTGTGAGCACTGCTTTCTTTGCTAAAAATCTACTAATTATCTTTTCATGAAATGTTCTAGATTTTAGCCAGGGACCCAAATCAAGCTCTATAGTTTCCAGATTCTGTTCTCTTCCAACTTTGGACAACTGGAGCAACATTGGCCCTTCTCCAACCTTGCTGTACTGCTTCCATCTTCCATGGTCTCACAAATGTCTTTGACAGTGGCCCATTAACCACCTTAGCCAATTCTTCCAGGCCCCAGATATAGTTCACCTAGGCCAGCCACATTAGTTAATTAAACTCATCAAAGGCAGCTAGTTAGGAAATCTCTTACTCTCCCTTTATTCATTTCTAATTCAATTCAAAGAGTACCTATTAAGCGCCATATATAAAAAGCACATATTGAGCAACTGTTATATACAAAGTAAGATGCAGTATGGAGCTCTGGACTTGATGTCAAGAAGACCTAGTTTCCAGTCCTATCTCTCATACTTCATTAGAAGTGCCAGCATGAGATTCCATTACTAGGCATATGCTCTTACCAAAGCAAAAACAGAAAGAAAGGCCTCATATACACAAAAATATTCATAGATGCATGTTTTGTGTTTCCAAAGAACTGAAAACAAGAGACTCTCCCATCAACTGGCAATTGACTAAACAAAATTTGGTGCTTGAATGTAGTGAAATATTTCCATACTGTAAAAAAACAATGAATAAGAAGAATTCAAAGAAGCACGAGCAGGCATGAATTGATGAATGAATGAATGAAATAAGTAGAACTAGGAAAAAAGAATATGTAATGACTATAACAATGAACCTCACCTCAATCCCCTAAAACTAGATGCTGGGTAATAATAATGACCAAGCTTCTCCCCAAAGAAGAGAAAATATCAGAAAATTCACCTGCCTCTCTCCTTCAAAGAAGAGGGGGACTATTGATATGTAACATTTCAGGTACTGTCAAAGTTCAATGATGTATTAACTAGTTTAAAATGTTCCTTCTTTTTTCTTTTCTTTTTGTTATAAAGATAGCTCATTGGGAAGGGGGAGGGATATATTCTGAAATGAAGACATAAAAATAACAGATATCAATAAAAATTAAATTTATTTTTAATTTAAAAGAAAGTGTGACTAGGCATGGTAGGACATACTTTTATTAATCCCCGTTATTTGGGGAGCTGAGGTTGATGGATTGCTTGAATTCAGGAGTTCTGAGCTATAATATAGTTAAAACCAATTTGGTGTCTGTACTAAGTTAGGCACCAATATGTTTAACCTCTGGGAGTAAGGGACCACCAGGATGCCTAAAGAACAGGTAACAGAGCAAGTCAAAGTTCCCATGCTGATCAGTGATGAAACTGGGTCTCTGAGTAAGCACTGCATTTCTAGCTTGGGCAAAATAGGGAGATCCCGTCTCAAAAAAGGAAGAAAAAGAGTTACCATGGCCAAGTCACTTCTCTATACCTCAGGAAAGTCTATAAGACTTTATAAATGGGTTGCAACATACATTATAATACACTGAAGAAATCTGAGATCCTTAATGTATTTCACATTGACATTAAGGAATTATATTAAACACCAAGGATAAAAAGACAAATAAAAAATAATGCTTGCTTTCAAAGATTGCATTCTCTAGGGGAAGATGCAACATTTACACAGATGAGTAAATATAAGACATTTTGATGTGGGAGAGAGCATTAATACCTAAAGGGCTCAGGAAAGCCTATCTATATAAAGTGACAGGTGACTAAGGATTCTAAGTAGTGATGAGTAGGGAATACAGTCTAGGCATAGAAGAGAGCACATGTGCAGCCCCTGGAACATTGCCCTTACGTTTAAGCCCCTAGAAAAGCTCTTCCAGAAAGGGGAGGGTGGCTAAAAGGGAGGAAAGAAGCAATAAGAGTAAAGGGAACTAAAAGGGAGGGGGGTCAAAAGAAGGAGGGGAAGGCTGCAGGAGGAGGGGGAGAAAAGTGAATACTATTGAGGAGGGGAAGGGAGACGGGAGAGCTAAAAGCACAAATGGTGGGAAAGAGGTTGGAGGGAAATACACAGATTGTAATCATAACTGTGAATGTGAATGGAATGAACTCTCCCATAAAACGGAGACGGATAGCAGAATGGATTAAAAGCCATAATCCAACAATATGCTGCTTACAAGAAACACATTTGAAACGGGGGGGATACACATAGGATAAAGGTCAAAGGATGGAGCAGAATATATTGTGCTTCAGCTCATGTAAGAAAGGCAGGAGTAGCAATCCTAATCTCAGACAAAGCAAAAGCAGAAATAGATCTAATCAAAAGGGATAAGGATGGAAACTATATTCTGCTAAAAGGCACCATAGACAATGAAGCAATATCATTACTAAACATGTATGCTCCAAGTGGTATAGCATCCAGATTCTTAGAGGAGAGGTTGGGGGAGTTGAAGGAAGAAATTGATAGCAAAACTATACTAGTGGGGGACCTCAACCTCCCCCTCTCTGAACTCGATAAATCTAACCTCAAAATAAACAAGAAAGAGGTTAAGGAGGTAAATAAAACTCTGGATAAGGTAGATATGATAGATCTTTGGAGAAAATTAAATGGGAATAGAAAGGAATATACTTTTTTCTCAGCGGTACATGGAACATTTACAAAAATTGACCATGCTCTAGGACATAAAAATCTCACAATCCAGTGCAGAAAGGCAGAGATAATCAATGCATCCTTTTCAGATCATAATGCATTAAAAATTACATGTAATAAAAGGCCATGGAAAGAGAAAAGCTCTTCCAAGATTGAGGCATTCCATGGGTCAGCACTCATTCAAAACGTTAACTCACAAGCCCCCACCAGTGTGTTTATGTTTACTGGTCCACCAGAGGACATTCAAATTCAAAACATAAGACATTTAGTCAAACTATATAACAAATTAAGTGATAAAAGAAGATCACTCACATGTGGTACATTCTCTCACAGGTTATCACATCACCACTGGGGAAAGGTTTGAAGGAAGGAAGGAAGGAAGGAAGGAAGGAAGGAAGGAAGGAAGGAAGGAAGGAAGGAAGGAAGGAAGGAAGGAAGGAAGGAAGGAATCTGCTTCTTCGTGAAGAAGCCCATTAAACTTAAAATTCAGGGGTTTTTCATCTTTTTTCCAACAAAGATCACTTGGACAGTTTGGTGAAGCCTATGGATCCTTTCTTGGAACGATGATTTTAAAGCATAAAATAAATGGGATTAGAAAGGGAACCAATTATACTAAAAATTATTAAAATATTAATAAACCAAGTTTATATCTCTCCAAAAACAGCGGGGCAACCAGATAGCCCAGCAGATAGAGCACTGGCTCTGAAGTCAGGAGAACCTGAGTTCAAATCCAATCTCCAACTTAGTAGCTGTGAGGCCTTGGGCAAATCACTTTACCCTGCTTGCCTCCAAAAATAAAATAGGAAAGGAAAGGAGAAAGGAATAAATATTTATTCAGGGCCTGTTATATGAAATATACTATTCTAAACACTTTACAAATATTATCTCCTGTGCTTCTCACAGTAACTGTAAGAGGTAGGTGTTATTATTATCTTACAAAGGAAACTGAAGCAGGTAGAGATTAAGTGACTTGCCCAGGGTCACAGAGTTAGTAAGTATCGGAGGTCAGATTTAAACTCGGGACTTCATGACTCCAGGTCCAACGTTCTCTCCACTGCGTCACTTAGCTGCCTCAATATACAAATAACTTACATGTGTTTGTAATGAGGGTAGACGAGTAAGAAACGGATGAGTCCAGAGCATATTCTGGAGTATACACATGTAGGGACATATGTGGGTCAGTACTCACATGTGGCAAAGACTACTCATACTGCTCATGATATGAAACGATTTCTATCCTCTGAATGTCATTGGGCTTCTCCCATGTTTGCTCCCCACTAGATATCAACACTTTCTTTTCTAGAGGTTGTGTCTCTGCTCTGCATCACATGGTTTCTGTCAGTTGTCTCCATGGATCACAAAAATGCTTTCTAATACCATCTGCAGGTCTTCAGCTTTTCAGGATGGTCTACTACTCTCTACTCCCTTCTACGGAGATACAATGCCAGAAAATCACATCCTAACAAAGGAAGGTAGATTCTTTTTCTTGCTATTGTTCAGTCATTTTTCAGTCATGCCCAAAGTCTTTATGACCCCATTTGGGGTTTTCCTGGCAAAGATACAGAAGTGGTTTGGCATTTCCTTCTCCAGCTCATTTTACAAGTGAGGAAACTGAGGCAAAGAGGTTGAAGTAACTTGCCCAAGGTTATACAAAGTGTCTGAGGTTGGATTTGAACTCAGGAAGATGTCTTCCTGACACTAGGCCCATTACTCTATCTGCTGCACCACCAAACTGACCAGATTCTTTTTTTACTGGATATGAAAGGCTATGAAGACACCACAACTAATAAGGAATGTAACAAGAGCCAGTAAAATACCCCCAGCCTAAGATTGCTTCTCGTTTTTTGCCTCCTCCTGTCTGCTCCTGAATTGAGGTATATGGTCTCAGAAAACTCTCCCTTGGGGTTAGAAAATTCTTCATAATTCTCATTATGTTCCTGATTGTGAGTGTGTGTCCCCTATCCATTTCAAGGACTCTGGTTTCCCAACCCTCAAAAAACAAACAAATATACTACCAAGTCTTATGAAGGCCCGGGTGCCACTCACTCCCCAAATGCTCTTGATTAGCATGCACATGAAGCTGAAAGCAGGACAAAAACCTTGTGAGAAAGACTGGGCCAGCCTTCACTTTACACAGGCCCACCCCCCAACTAGTCCCTATCTTTGCCTTTATCATATACTGTATTTTTGCTAGTAATAAAACCTTGCTGTTCTCCTTCTATGTGCACACAGACAGTCATTGGATTTCTGATTTGAAACAACATCAAATAAACTGGTTTGACTGAAGCAAAGAGTATGTGCAGGGGATTAATATGAAATAATCCTGTAGAAGTAGACTAGACGTAAACCATGAAGGTATTTAAATGCCAAGATGAGAAATTTATTCTGTCCTAGCTACTGAGAGTTGTTGAACTGAGAAGTAAAATGGTCAAAACTGTTTTAAGAAGACTGTTTTGACAGCTGCATGGAAGTCGGATTAAAGGGGTAAGAAATTAAAATCTTCAAGTCAAACTAGGAGACTGCTCCAATATTTTAAGCAAGTGATGAAGACCTGAACTGATTTGGTGGCCATGTGAGTGGGTGGAAAGGGACAGATATATGAGATGTAGTGGAGTTAGACCTGACAAGATCTAACAAGCAAATAGTTGGATAATGTTGGGGTTGGGGGATAGAGAAGTGAAGGAGAGGAACAAACCAAGGATGACTTTGAAGGCAAAAACTTGTGCTTTCAATTGACATAGGTGGTGAAAAGAAATTTTTCTTTTGGGCTTTCACCTTGATTTACAAGCCAAAACTCAGGGCAAAGAGAATTAAAAGGAGTTTATTATAATTATGTCAAGGTAGCAAAAGGTTTGATGGGCTGATCACTGAAGATACCAGTCAAAGTGGGGCCAACTTTTCATAATGAGATAGATAATTTAGATAGGACCCTTGCATCTCAGTTCCTTCCCAAGGACAATTTGCAGGTAAGGATACAAAAGTCACGGGTAGGAGGTGATTTGGCTATGGGACAAATATGGAGGCTGAGAGACACCTTCCCCAATGCTGATTGACAAGGAGGGCTTCATCAATGGGCCATTGAGTCAACATAATTTTCAACGTAGGGAAGTTTGGATTTATAGGGTAGGATATCAATTCTGTTTTGGACATGTTGGGTTTGAGATGTCTATGGTAGAGATGTCTAAAAAGCATTTGTTGACATGGGATGAGGGTTCAAGAGAGAAATTAAGGCTATATGTATATATTTTCAAGTAATTTGCATAGAGATGATAATGGAAGCTCAGAGGGCTGATGAGATCACCAAGGAAGGGCAGAGAGAGAGAAAAGGAAAGGACTCAGAAGAGATCTTGGGAGGACAGATTCATGCTAAGGGGGCTAAAGATAGAGAGTAATCCAATAAAGAAAACAGAGAAGGAGCAGTCAGTTATAGATAGAAAAAGGTTTAGGAGAAACAAGAGTCATAAAAGCTGAGAGAAGATAAAATATTCAGGAGGAGGGGCTGCTGAAGAGTGTTAAATGCTGCCTAGAAGTCAAGAAGCTGAGGACTAAAAAAAGAACTGAGACATCATTGATAACTTTGGAGAAAGCTGTTTCAGACGTATAATGGAATCACAAACTATATTGCATAGGACTGCGTAGTGAAGCAGGGGTGAAAAAGTGAAAGCAGAGTGCAGACATCTTTTTCAGGGAATTTAGGAAAAGAGATACAGTTTGAGAGGATGGACAGGTCAAGTAAGGATATTTTTTAAGGAAAGGGAGAAGACTGGTCATGTCTGTATTTAACATGGAAGAGAAAAGAAGAGATTGGAGAAGCAGAGAGGCAGATACAGAGAAAGAGAAAGACAGATTCAGAGAGAGAAATACAGGGACAGAGATAGAGAAACATAGACTGAGACAGAAAGACAAAGAGAGCATGACAGAGGGACGTTCTTGAAGGAGTCAGAAAAGGGTAAGTTCAAGGACACACGTAAAGTGTTTGGGCAAAGAAGGGGTGAGATAGTGTCAAAGGATTTTGAGGTATAGAAATAGGGAGAAAATGGAGCTTATGACAAATGGTATCTATTTTCTCAATAAAATCAGAATTGAGATCCTCCGCTGAGAGGAAAGAGGTAGAGGGTAGTGTAGGAGGCTTAAGAAAAGAAGAAAAGATTTGGAACAGTCACTGTGGGAACTGCAGCAGTCACTCATGGAAGAATAAAAGGACTGCCATGAGCCATGACAGCAGGATTGAGATTGGATAACATAAATGTGTAATGGACCCAGTTGGCACAGTTGTGTGACTTCCTCCAGAGACATTAAATAGTACCCAGATAAATGTGAAGAAAGCAAATGGCAGGGGTAACCCAGGTCAGAGCTTGGTAAGACAGGAGCAGTGATAGGATAGGGATGGGGAGGAGAGAAAAAGGGGAGGGATTCCAGAGGAGAAGACTGCCTATAACTGAACTGATTACTATAGGGTCCTGATTGCCAAGGCAAGAAAGTAAGGAAGAGTAGTTGCGATGAACCAGGAAAGTTGGGGCAGGTCAGAGGGACTGAAGGTTAGGGTGAGAACAACAGACAGATTTAGGAAGAATGAGAAAAAAGGGAGAGGGGAGGACAGGAGATTGTGATGAGAGGAGGAATCTCAGGGTTCAAAATCATGGAGGCAGTTGTGTTATGAGTAATGGTGAGATCGAGGATAGGCCCATCCCTTGCATGGCCAAAGGGAGCTGAAAATGCAGATCATTAGAAACTGAGGAAGCTGATGAGTTGGAAGGCCAAGGTACATGAGGAGTCATCGAGATACACCGAAGTCCCCAGGCTTGAGGGCAAGTGTTGAGGTGGAGAAGAAGATCAGTAGATAGCAGAAATCAGGATTTGTGTCTTTCATTCTGTTCCAACTCCCTTTTCTGTTCTGGTCTTTCCAGTCCAAAGGACAAGCTCTTCAAAAACAAAAAGAGGAGTAAAGGGAGAGTTGGGCAGCCTGGGTTGGGAATCTATTTTTTATTTGACCCTCTTTTTCTCCCACTATAACTAAACAAACAAATAAAAATGGATTATCCTTAGCTACCTTTGCCAGTCGCAGCTCATTCTGCATCTTCACACACCATACTACTTTTTACAGGATGATAACCACGATTTTTTTTATTCGTCTTCCACCACTTGCTTTTCCTTTCATTTTTGGTATAAAACTTTTAATCATCTAAGTTGCCTGGGGAGCTCCCTATGCTTCCACATCAGTTTCTTCAAACAACTATCATTTTTCTTCCTCATCAGAATTGTTTCCCTTTGTGTCTTCAAAATTTCATTCTTGAAAATTTCCATTCCCTCCTGGGTTGACTTCTCCTGTAGAATTTGAGGCCACAGAATCCTACCTATCTATCCTCCAAACCCTTGGAAATCTGCTTTCTTAAAATCTAGGGAGCATGTCAGACTACTACCAGCTTTTCTCTACTTCTCTAGCATGAATATAATGTGATCACTTTCTCCCAAGTTTCCCACCATGTCTACCCCAGCCAACAGTGGTATCCTTTTATGGTGAAAATGAGACTCAGAATGGAATTTCCCTCTCTTGACTTCTCAACCTTTTGAAAGATGAAAGCATCATTAAGGAAAGTTGAAAAATTACTAGCTGTTCATCTTTTGGCAGAACTCTAACAGTAAGGTAAAGTTCCCCATCACTATTATAGACAATCTTTAAGCCAAACTGGGGATTTGTTTCCTGAACTCTTCATATATTTCCTGTTTCTCCTCAGGGAATCTGTACCATATTATTAAAGCAGGATGCTAGAAATGAATGTCCAATGACAGGTGGAAATTCCCAGAGTTCCTTCACTCCCTGGGGAGCTTCCCTGACCCAGTGACTGACTGGGGCCAGATTTGGACTAATAAGCTTTTTTCAGTCATGTCTGACTCTTCATGACCCCATTTGGGGTTTTCTTGGCAAAGATACTGAAGTGGTTTGCCATTTCCTTCTTCAGTACATTTTACAGGTGAGGGAACTGAGACAAATAGGGTCGCACAGCTAGTAACTGTTTGAGGCCATATTTGAACTCAGGAAGGTAAGTCTTCCTGAATCTGGACATAGCACTCTATCTACTATGCTACCTAGGTGCCTCTCTACCTCTAGTTAAGTAAAAATAGGACAGAAGGTCTGGGAAAAGCTAGCTCTTCTTAGATATCTACCATATTCTTAGCACTTTGACATTTAAACACTAAAAGGACCCTCAGATCTCCAAAATACTCTCCTAGTAAAACCCAGTAGGAAGTACTACAAGATCTGTTACATTTGGTAGTGTGTCATAAGCCTAGTCTAGCTAATTTCTACTTACAGTTTCTCCAACCTTCCACCAAGTATCTAGGTTCAAAACTTAATCATAAGGTTGTGGTATTTAGAGGTACAAGGGACCTCAGAGATCACTTAATCCTTCATCTACAAATCTATCAGTCACTAAACCAAGTCAAGCCTCCCTCCTCTGGACCCCTTTTGTAACATTATCACTGTCATTCCCTAGCAAAAACCTCATCATCTCCTGCCCAGACATTGCAATTGCCTGCTCAGCCTCCACTCTCTGCCTCCAATCATTCCTGCACATACTGCCCCATACATCTTCTTTCTAAAGTCTCACCCTTTGAAGGCAAGAGCCTTCAAAGCAAAGTTACACTCTCCGCCCCACCCCCCCCAGGCTTACAGAATGTCAGAGCTGCAAGGGATCCCTCAGATCAGACCTGCACAACTTGGCAGTAAGTAGGGCCAAAATTAAAGTAGGCTAAACTTCTTTTAGCTGCAAATAAGTTAGACTGGAGACAGACTGATGATGGTTGGCTGCTGTGGGTCATGTGACAAACAGAAGTGTGAGAGGTGGCAACCCTGTACTTTTTGCAAAACCCCAGAAATTCTTTGGCAGGCCACAAACAACCCATGGGTCATATGTTTTGCAGGCCTGCCTTAGATATTAGGTGGTCCAGCCTTCTCACTTTATAGAGGAGAAAGTTCAGGCTCAGAGTAGGAAGTGACTTATCCAAGGTTATACATTCAGTAAGGGTCAGAGTCAAGACTAGAACACAGGTCTTCTAAGTCCAACACCCTTTCCATTACATTACCCTGCTTCTCCAATCTGAAGCACCTAATCAATCAATCAGCATCCATTTATTAAGCATCTACTGTATGCTAGGCACTGTGCTAGATGATGATAATAGCTAGCATTTATATACTCTTTATGGTTTGCAAAATACTTTACATACATTAATATCATTTGGTCCTCACAAAACTCTATAAGATAGGTGCTATTCTTATACCCATTTTCATATGAGTAAACAGTCTCAGAAAAGTACAGTGATTTGTCTAGGTTCCCATAGCTTATAAGCATCTGAGGCAATGTTTGAGCTCAGGTCTTTCTGACTGCAGGTCCAATGCTCTATGCATTATGATGCCTAGCTTTGATGATGCAAAGACAAAATATTAAACAGTCCCCAATCATCAAAGAGTTTACATTCTATTAGAGGAAATGTCAGGTACACGTGTAAAATAAATACTGGAGACTAGCCAAGATCATAGAGTAGAGGGAGGCAGTATAGTCAAGCTCTTCCCCATATTTAATCCACAAAGATTTAGAAAACAAACCAGACCAAATTTTGATTGGGAAATATAAGGGGAAAAAATCATAGTTGTTGTTTTCCAGCTTAGTTCGTCTAGAAAGACAGAGAGGTTGACAGAGCCTTCTAGAACAGGGACTGAATGAGGGCCTTGCATCAAGGCAAGAAGAGGTCCCAGATTCAGCACATAGGAGCCTGACCTCATGCAGGGAGCAGGAACAAGGGTCAACTGGCAGCTCTGTCACTCACCATCCCCTGTAGGGTTACAGATCTAATGAAGACTGAGGAAGGGACCTGTACCTAGGGCAGTGGTCCAAGGCAAGGAATGGTCATGGGTCCTTGGCTGAGTACTGAGTGAAGAACAGTTGTGTGTCTCTGACTCTGGAAGTGGAGCATGGTCTCAGATGTAGCTCCCAGATTATAGGAAGCCTATAGCAGAATAACCAGGGCAGGAGGTCCAGACCAAAAAGAGGATCTGCAGTACTGTTACTTGAAACTGGCACAGCTTTCCACCCTATTGAAAATGACTGAGTCCAGCAACAGTCTACTGGAGCTCCAGGCAGGGACAAGCCCACAATAGTATTTCTCAGATCCAGACCCAAGTTAGAAACTTGTAAAACTTAGACCAAGAGGTCAGTGATCAGACTTTGCCCTGGATCAGACTGTTTTTGATGTACTGGAAGCTTGCAAGACCTTCAGTCTGACCTCTCCCTGAGATCCTGGAATAACACACTTAATATCCCAAGAAAGTGGCAGCAGGACCCAAGAGAACACAAAACAAGACTGAGCATGGTGAACAGTTATTCCCTTCAGAAGTGAGCAAAGCTTGGATCTGGGACAAAATCTGAAGTCAGGAAGCAAGGCTTAGAAGAACAAACAAAATATAATCATCATCATCATCATCATCATCATCCTCATCCCACCACATGGTGACAGGGATGTTTAAGACACTACTCCAGAAGAAAAGAATGACTCCAAAACATCTACTCAAAAAGTCTCAAGGAAAAACAACTCTTGGGCAAAAATTGTTTTAGAATTCCAGAAAGATATGAAGTAAGAGTAAGAAAAAAAATAAGGAGAGGAGAGAAAAGAATGCACTGGTAGATGGAAGATGAGAGAAAACACTGAGGAAAATTCTCTCACAGTTTGAGTGTAGATGTAGAAGACAACAAATAAAGAGGAAGAAATGAGGAGAGAAGGTAGTTTTGACCTCATTTTCACTTAAACTCATCAAAGGAAGGAAGAATACACACAAACACACACAGGCTTGGGGGAGAAGACAAGGAGGGAGAGTAGATTAAGGGAGATATTAATCCCAAACAAACAACTCTAAGTGTGAATTGAGAAGAAAGGTTTAAAAGGAAAGAAAGAATAAGAACCTGTGATTAAGCTCTGGGTGAGGGAAAGAGAAGAGGGGCAAGGCATCAGAAGTAGATCATATCAAACCTGTAACACTGGTACTGGTTATATTCCTTCTCACTCATTACCCCGTTCTTCATAAAGAAGAGGTGGGAAACTCTGATCACCAAAATCAGTCACAATTCCAAAGGACTCATAAATAAACATACTACTTATTTTCTAACAGAGAGGTGATGAACTTAGGAGGCAGATTAAGACATATGTATATACTATACACACAACATATATATACATACATATATACACATACATATGTATCTGACATGGATAATGCAGGAATTTATTTGACTTGACTACATATTTGTTAGAAGGGGGTCTGTATTTCTTTCTTGTTCTAGAGGGGGAAGGAGAGGAAGAAGTATCAGAGAGAAAAGGTAGATTTTCATCAACTGAAAAAATTTATTTTTTTTTACAAAAAAGAGGGTGCAGAATGAATTAATTAAGATTAGAACAAAATAGTTAACTGAGAAAAATCTTTAGCAAGTTTCTTTCATAAAGGTCTCATTTCCAATATGAAAGGAAATGTCTCTCATTTATAAGAATAAGAGCCATTCCCCAAATGATAGAAGGTCAATGGAAATGTATAGGCAGTTTTCAAAGGAAGAAATCCAAGTTATTGAAGATGAAAAAATGATTCAAATCACTAATAATTAGAGAAATACAAACTAAAACAATTCTGAGGTTCTACCTCACACCATTTAGATGAGCAAAATTGACAAAAATGGAAAATAATAAATGTTGTGGAGGGGCTTTGGGAAAACAGGCACACTAATACACTGTTGATAGATCTATGATTGATCTAATCATTCTGGAAAACAATTTGAAACTGTGCCTCAAAAGTTATTAAACTATGTTTGTACTTTGACAGTCATATCACAACTAGATGTAAACCTCAAAGAGATCAAGGAAAGAGAAAAATGATCCATTTGTACAAAAATATTTATAGTAACATGACTAACATGAAAACGTGTTTACTATGAATGTATATAGAGAGCTGGAGCATAGGGTGTGTTCAGGGAGGCCCAGTACCTTTGGTGTGATGGCTGCCGAGCCCTTTTCAGGGCTCTTTCCACCTTTGGTGTCCACATGTTCTGCCTAACTCTCATCTGTGGCTCCAAGAAGCTGCAGCATGTGCAGTGACTACAACCCGGTAAACTGTTTCGGCAGATGGACCAAACCAGGTTGACGGTAACCAAGGTTCTCAAACTCATTGGTGAGTTGGGGGCGTATCTACCCAAGCATGTGAAGACTTTCATCTGGTAGAATGAGTGGATGAGAACAGTTTGTTCCAACGGCCATGAAGGCAGATGAAGAAGGCGATGTGGAACACTTAGAGCTTGGTTAGACACCAAAGACCCCAAGGTCATCCGATGGCATCCTGAGCCATCACCAGCCATCTTGACTCTGTCCACTAAACTATGATGACTCCGGAGGAGAGAGTGAGACTGACGACTTCATGCAACTCTGCCACATTTAAATCCAATTTACACATGAATCAAAAGACATCACTCATACCATTTCACTATTATGCCTCAAAGTCCTGTGGCAACAGGCAAGTGATGAAGCAGAAGGTGCAGATACACAGGGAGCTATAGTCACAACCCTGCACACAGGCAGCCCAGGCCATAGGGTTGTTTCTCACTGAAAGCAGCAGTGGGACTCGGCAGCCCCCTGGGTGTCTGAGCAGCCTTTTAAGGATTGCACAGCTCGTCTCCTGGTGTGAGGAAGGGGGCTAGAAAAAATGCCCTAAACATTGCCTGCTTACCCAACCCTGGTCTGATTACTGCAGAAGGCAGGAAATCCCAATGTGTGATGGAAACACAAAAAAATGTACAAAAACATCTGCAAAGATGATTCCACTTACCATCGGCACATGGAACATTTGCACACTAATAGACAACACAAAATCCAGTAGACCTGAAAGAAGAACTACTCTTGTTGCAAGAGAACTCAACAGATATCACATCCAAACAGCAGCCCTGAGTGAAATAAGGTTGGCAAATGAAGGCTAGCTTACTGAAGTTGGAGCTGGATACATCTTTTTCTGGAGTGGGTATAGTGAAGGGGAGTGCCGTGAAGCTGGTGTGGGTTTTGCAATCAAAACTAATCTAATCAGCAAGCTGGTATGCCTGCCAAAAGGAGTGAATGACAGGCTCATGACAATGCAATTGCCTCTCACAGGAAAACGCCATGCCACTATCATCAGTGCCTATGCTCCCACCATGACAAACCCGGATAAAGTCAAAGAAAAATTTTATGAAGATCTAGAGACCCTTATTGCCAATGTGCCAAAAGAGGACAAGCTTATAATTCTGGGTGACTTTAATGCTAGAGTAGGCTCAGACTACCAGACATGGCAGGGAGTCCTAGGGAAGAATGGAGTTGGAAGCAGCAAGAGCAATGGTCATTTACTGCTGAAGACTTGTGCATCGCATGACCTTCTCATCACCAACACTGTCTTCTGTTTACCTAAACACAATAAAACTTCATGGATGCACCCTCACAGTAAACATTGGCATCTAATAGATCATGTGATTGTAAGGAGAAGAGACAGACAAGATGTAAGAGTGACAAAGACAATGTGTAGTGCAGAGCGCTAGACTGATCATAGACTTATCCTTTCCAAGCTAAATATTTGTCAAAAGCACCACCCCCAAGGCAAAATAACTACCAGAAGAATTAATGTCAACAAATTAGAGCTCTTCTCTGAATGCAAACAGTTTGTTGTTAACTTGGAGGGAAAGTTGAGCCAACATACAGTTGGTAACAGTAAAGCAGAAAAGGAGTGGGCAGCTCTCAGAGATTTGTTATACTGCACTACATTTGCTCATCTGCATCAGAACACTTGCAAACACCAAGACTGGTTTGATGAAAATGATAGGGAAATTCAGAAGCTGCTAAATGAAAAATGAGAACTCCACAGGATTTACCAGCTGGATAGTGCATCCACCTCTAAGAAGGCAGCATTTAATTCCATCAAAAGCAAAGTACAAGCAAAGCTTAGAGAGATGCAGGATTCCTGACTCAGTAAGAAGGCAGATGAAATTCAGTTTTATACTGATAGTAACAATCCAAAACACTTTTATGATTCCCTGAAAGCTATTTATGAACCAAAAACCTATGGTACATCACAACTACTCAATGCTGATGGAGCCACATTGAATAATGATAAGGACATGATCCTAGAGAAATGGGCTGAACACTTCCATAGTGTTCTCAACAGACCATCATCAATCAGTGATGAGGCCATTGACTATTTACCTCAGATTGAAGTCAATCCCTCCTTAGCTGAACTTCCAACTGAAGAAGAGGTTTTGAGGGCCATTAGGCAAAGCACCTGGTGCTGATTCTATTCCAGCTGAGATTTACAAGGTAGGGGAACCATTGCTCATACAAAGCTGATTGAAATTTTCCAGGTTATATGGCAAGAGGAGGTTATCCCCCAGGAGTTCAAGGAAGACTCCATTGTCCATCTCTATAAGGGTAAAGCAAATAGATTGTCCTGTGACAATCACAGGGGAATCTCTCTCTTAGTCATTGCTGGCAAAAATTCTTGCTAGAGTCCTCCTTAATAAGCTGATCCTTCACCTGGAAGATGGGCATATACCTGAGAGCCAGAGCGGCTTCAGAAAGGGCTGAGGAACAGTTGATATGGTGTTTGCTGCCCGACAACTCCAGGAGAAATGCCAGGAGCAGAACAGAGGTCTGTACACAACGTTTGCAGATCTCACCAAGGCCTTTGATACTGTTAGTTCTGAGGGGTTATGGAAAATTATGTCAAAATTTGGTTGCCCAGAGAAGTTCATCAATACTGTTCATCAATTTCATGATGGCATGTTTGCCCGGGGTTCTGGGTAATGGACAAAGCTCTCATGCCTTCCCAATTACCAATGGAGTGAAACACAGCTGTGTGCTTGCTCCCATGCTCCCATGATGTTTTCAGTCATGTTGACAAACGCTTTCAGTGAGGATGAATATGGCGTCAAGGTCAACTACCGTACTGGTGGTAAATCCTTCAGTTTGAAAAGGTTACAAGCCAAGACCAGAGTGAAGGGAGTGTTGGTGCATGATTTTCTGTTTGCAAATGATTGTGCACTCAATGCAGCCTCTGAAGCTGAGATGTAACAAAGTATGGATCAGTTCTCTGCTGCCTGTCCTAATTTTGGTCTAATAATTAACACCAAAAAACACAGGTGCTCCATCAGCCACCATCACACCATTCATATGTGGAACCATCAGTTACAACAAATGGAGAAGTTTTGAATGCTGTAGATTAAGTTCACCTACCTTGGTAGTGTACTTTCCAGGGATGTACACATTGACAACGAGGTTGAGGTACGCATTGCCAGAGCTAGCTCAGTGTTTGAGAGGTCTGAAGAAAGGTTTGGGAGAGAAGAAGTATTAGACTGACTACCAGATTTAAGGTCTACAGAGCTGTTGTGCTGGCCTCATTGTTATATGCTTGTGGAACATGAACAGTCTACCAGTGCCATGCCAGGAAACTGAATCGCTTCTATTTGAACTGTCTTAGGAAGATTCTGATAAGGTAGCAGACACTGAAGTCTTTGCTCAAGCTGAACTGCCAAGTTTTCAAACTATGCTTCAGAAAGTGCAACTCTGATGGGCTGGCCACGTTGTTCGAATGCAAAATGTACGCTTGCCAAAAAGACAATTTTATGGAGAACTTGCATGGGGCAGGCGATCACATGGTGGCCAGAAGAAACGATATAAAGATACTCTCAAGGTCTCTCTCAAGAATTTTGCAACTGGGACTGTGCAACATGGGAGACACTGGCACAGGACTGCTCGGCATGGCATGCCCACATAAGAAAAGGTGCTGCGCTCTTTGAGCAAACAGAATTGGAACAGCACAAAATAAACGCAGGATGCGCAAATTTGGGATATCCAACTCAAATATTCACACAGACTATCTGTGCCCAACCTGTGGTAGAGCATTCCAAGCTCGTATTGGTCTGATCAGCCACAGCTGGACACACTGAAATTTCACTTTACAATGGTGATGTCATTTTGGTCCTCTTCAAAGACAAAGGACAACAACCAGTATAGAGAGCCTATATCAGATTGCATGCCATCTTAGGGAGGGAAGATGGGAGAGAGGGAAGGAGGGGGAGAAAATTTAAAACTCAAAAGCTTGTGGAACTGAATGTTGTAAACATTATAAACATTGTAAACTAAAAATAAATAAATTTAAAAAATATTTATAGCAGCTCTGTAACTGCAAAGAACTGAAACTAAGGAAACTTCCCATCAATTGAGGAGTGGTTGAACAAGTTGTTATATGAACAACGGGACATCCTTGCTCCATAAGTAATGGTGAAAGAGAAGGTTTCAGAGAAGCACAGAAGATTTGTATTGTACAGAGATAAGTAAGTAGCAGTAGGATGACAATTTATATAAAAGTAACAACATTTGTAAAGACCAACAACTTAGAAAAGCTTAAGAATTTCTGACCAGTGCAATGGACAACGATGATTTCAGAAGACTGATGCTGAAGCATCTCCCGACAGAAAGATCAGACTCAAGACTCAGATTGAGACATACATTTTTACACGGTGTGGGAATTTGTTTTTCTCGACTATGAATATTTTCTTACAAAGTTTTTGTTTTTCTCTTTTTCCATGGTGGGGAAATGTGAGGAGAAAACAAAATACTTAAGTGAAAAAAAAAAATTAAGTAAATTCCAAATAATTGGGGTGGGGAGCACTAGAAGCTAGGGGAATACAGAAAGGCCTCATGTAAGGAGAAAGAACTTGAGCTGGGCTTTGAAGCAAGCTAGAGATTCAGAGGCAAAGGCGATAAGGGAATGCATTCTAGACATTGTGTGGGGTTGAGTAGCAAGGAAAGTTGGGGGCATCCTATACAAAGTCACAGAGATAATTGCTATATATAAAAAACAGCAAGAAGGCCAGTTTGGCTGGGTTGTGGGATGTGTGAAGAGGTGAAATGGATAATAAGCCTGGAAAGTCAGGTTGTAAAATGTCACACAGGGTTTTATTTTGCCCTCTAGGAAATAGGGAGCCCTTAGAGTTTCTTGAGTAGTAGGGTAACATTCTCTGACCTGTGGCAGCTATGTGGAGGATAGATTGGGAAAGAGAGATGCAAAGAGATCAATTGGAGGTTATAGGAATAGAGTGGGTGGGAAACTTGCGGCCTCAGGACCACATGTGGCCCTCTAGGTCCTCAAGTATAGACCTTTCACTGAATCCAAACTTCACAGAACCAATCCCCTTAATAAAAGGATTTGTTCTGTAAAACTTGGACTCCATCAAAAGACCACACACACAAGGACTTAGAAGGCCTCAAGGCCGTAGGTTCCTCCCCCAGAACTAAATAAGAAGTGATGAGAGCTTGAGCTAGGATGGTGTGGGTAGGCGGTAGAAAAAAGGGAATAAATGTGAGAGATGCTGTGGAGGTAAACTTAATAAGACTTGACAACTGATTGCAGTGAGAAGAGAGTGAGGACAGCAGCAGAGGTGAGAGGCTGAGCTGGTCAGGTACTGATTCAATGAAGATTCACTGAATAATTAAAAAAAGCTTTTGCTTACAGATCATTAAAGATTGAGTGAAATCAAAGGCAGAAAGAAAAAAAAATGGAACCTGTTGGGGATGGCTGTTAACAGGTACTTAAAAATGTTCCACTAAATTAGACTCACAGAACATAAGTATGGCACCATTAAAAACTGTCTTCTCTAAGCTCCTTGTTCTACAGATGGGGCAACTGAGATTCAGAGAGGACTCACTCAAAGACTCACAGCAGAATAACAGAAGAAGAACCCACATTTTTCAATTATTGGATGATATCCATCATCAGGAATGATAAAGGATCTCTCTGAAATGATTATATAAATCAAGAGGAGATTACAGCGTTTACTTGACAAAATGCACCAGACTCACAGCTCCCTAGAACTTCACTGAACACACAAATCAAGGCTCAAACCTACTTCATTTCCAATAGATTTTAGGTGGCAAGACTGATAGAGGATGCTGGGGTTGTGGCATCCTAGAATACTATTGCTCCAGTGCTCAGTGCTTGCCCTGCAAGCTGTAGAATATCAGGTGTAGAACTTATGGGTGCTTTTTATTCCAGCTCAGCAATCTAGAATTAGAAAACACCGAGATTCTAACTTTATGATTCTAAAATTCTGTAGTACTACGATGCTACAGTTTTAACATTCTATAGCTTAATAATCCCAAGATCTCAGCATTCCAAGATTCCGAGACTCTAACATCCTGTGAGTCTAGAATTCTAGGAATCTGAGATTCTACAAACCATCTTTTTCTGTAAAACAGACAGAATTCATTGTGTTCCCCACCTCCCCCATCCCCTTACCGCCTCTAGGAAATGGAGCCTAAAATAGAAACAGCCAAAACACAAGCCAAACAGGGCTCTGAGTGCCATAGTAAACAAATGGTCCAACAGTTGTCTGAGTGTTTAATTGTCGCCATTACAGCCAATCCTACTTCCTAAGGAGTTTCACACAGCAGAATGATGGCAGGTAGGTAGAATTAACGGAGGCATGTGACTGGCCCCCAGGTGGTGCTGGGTGGGGAGTCATGGGAAAAGGCTTCAGCCCTTTCAGGTCCAGACAGGGAAGTTTATACCTGGCCCAGTCATTGGAGAAGAGAACAGGTTAGATTTGGGCAACCAGGCAACCTTGGGCCTAGTGTTTCCCTATGGGAGTTACTACTCCCAATCAAAGTAATTGAATTAGGTAACACCACTGTCAGTCAGCCCACTGCCTCCTTCCCAATGCAGCTGTTCAGCAGATGTTGCCTTCCAACCCAGATGGAACTTCATTTCAGTGGCAGACAAAGCATTTATAGGATGCCTAATTTATGAGAGGCTTTGGTGAGTAAAGAATCCATAGAAATACCAGGCTTTAGCGTTATTATTTAATAACCATCATTAATTTCACATCACCCACAGCAAACACTGCGATTGGCTTTGGATCTGAATTCACTGGCTGGCAAACTTGGAAAACTTCATTGGCTAAGCTTCATGTGAAACAGCAAGAATCAGAAACAGAAACCCTACAAGCACCAATCTGGCACAAGAGGTATGAACAATGAGAATAATGCCCTCATCACATTCTAGATAGTGCAGTGATAAGCAGGATGCCCAAACCCCCACCTCTCAGCATCATATTTTCTTGGGATATCCTCTTCCTCTCCATACTACCCATAGAACCACAGAGAAGGAAGGGCCTTGAGAAGACAGAATGTTAGAACTGTAAGGAACCTTAAAATGTCAGAGGAAAACATATAACAAAGACTATCAAATCTGGGAAGAACTTTTAAATTTGGGATGTCAGAGCTGAAAGAGACCTTAGAACAAAGAATGTAAGAGTAGAAAGGCACCTCAGAACATTGAACATGGACAATTGAAGTGCAAAGGAACTAAGGACAGAGAAATTTAGAGCCAGAGGGGACTTTATAACGTAAAATGTCAAAGTTGGGAGGAGTCTTTAAAAAAGATAGAATTTTAGAACATAGAATGTCAGAACTGTAACGGACCTTAGCAATCACCAAAGTCAATCTCCTCTCTTTACTGAGGGGGAAACTGAGGTTCAGAAAAAGGACATGATTTGCCCAGGGTCAGAGATATCTGCAAACCCTTATTAGACAGACCCCTTGACCCCATCTTCAGAGCCTGCTACCCAATCACATCCCTTCTGCCTGGACTGAGGGAGGCCTTTGCAGATGTTAACCACCAAGCTCCCCCTTCTTCGTAGGGAAGGCTTGTTAAAAGTTGGAACAGCCCCAAGCTGGCTCTTTTCACAGAGAAAAGCTATTGCCTTTCTTCTCTCTGCCAGGCTGCTACAGAGAAGCAGGACTTGAAAGGAACAAAAGGTTTGCCCGACCTCTGTCAGATCAAGGGCTTGGCTTGCAAGGGAACCAGCCTGGGCTTTGTGGCGGAGGCTTTTAGAATCGAGAGGCCCTGTCCCTGCCATAGACTTGGGGAGAGCCCAGATCTCCCCTCCTTTCTGATGCAGCTTAGGCTTGGAACATGAGATTTGATTATCTCACCTAATGAGGATCTCTCTCACCCCCTTTGCCCTACAAGGGTATACCCTCTCTGTCCAGTGTCTCTGAAATACAAAGTCCTTACTGCTGCTGGTTGGGGAAGACATTGAGAAGTTATCTTGTGACAGATCCTCAACTAAATACACTGCATGGGTTCCTTATCTCCCTGGATTCCCATATGGAACTGGATCATTGGATACAGAGTTAGGAGGGACTTTAGATGGCATTGAGTCCAACCAACCTTCTTGTTTTAACAGAGAAAGGAACGAGACCCAGAGAGAAGTCAATCACTTAAAGACACACAGATAATACATAAGAGCCATAAAATGAACCCAGATTCTATGACTCCAGTCTAGCATGAGATATGTCTTTATGTCTACTCTGGTCTCCAATGCTCAAGCAGCCATTTAGTTTCTCAAAGCCAGAAGAAGGGATTACTAAAGCATAAGGAGGGTTAGAAAGTGTGAGCCTAGCAGGGTTGCAAAATCACAGAATGTTCCCACAGCGAAGGCCTGGGGAAAGCAGAAGAACCTTAAAGGGGGATGTTTGCCCATTGGTTACAGTGAGAAAGTGGTCATTAAAAGATCATAATAATTATAGACAGCCTTTGTATATCACTTTAAGTTTTTCAAGACTCATTTATCCTCACCATAACCCTGGGAGGTAGGTACTGTTCATATTCTTATTTTTTGTCAAGTCGTTTCTTCAGTCATGTCCGACTTTTTATGACCCCCATTTGGAGTTTTCTTGGCAGAACTGGAGTGGTTTGCCATTTCCTTCTCCAGCTCATTTTACAGGTGAGGAAACTGAGACAGACAGGGCTAAGTGACTTGTCCAGGGTCACACAGCTAGTAAGTGCCTGAGGCTGCATTTGAACTCAGGAAAAGAAGTCTTCCTGATTCCAGGCCCAGCATTCTATCCACTGTTCCACCTAGCCTCTCCTTATTTTATACCTGAGGAAAGTGAGGCTGAGAGAGGTTAAATGAGTTGCCCAGAGTCACACAGCTAAGAAGTTAAATGTCTAAGGCAAGATTTAAACTCGTCTTCCTGACTATAAGTCCAGTACTCTATTCACTCTGACCACTGATGTAGAGAGGGATTGGTTTGGTGCTTTATCTTCCTAGGAAAGTGTAGATCCCTCATGCCTCTTATCAGTTGACCCTCAGGAAAATTCTCCATGGAGTGGAAAGGGAAATAAGATGGGGGAGGGCGGGGCGGAAATCATCTAGTTCTGGCATAAATTTTCTGTGATGGCCAATAGGGTCTTTGAGAGGAGCTCACATAAACCAGCCTGGGAGGCTACTATGAACTGGTCATTTTCCATTGGCGTCCCTGCTCAGTTTAGACTCAGAGTTCTAGGCTTAGAGTCAGGAAGACCTGAGTTCAAAGCCAGTCTCATAAATGTCCTAGCTACACAACCCTGAGCAAGTCAATTAACCTCTGTTTGCCACTGAAGAGGGAAATAGCAAACCACTCCCATATCTTTGCCATGAATAGTATGGTCCAAGGGGTCACAAGCCAGACAACTGAAACCTGAAATAATCAAACAAAAACAGCATTATGGCTCCACCAGGAGAAGTTCATCCCCTGAAAACTCATCAACACTTCTTCAGTACCTTTAGTTGCCTCTCCTCTCTGATCGAAGGGTAGAGCAATAACCTCCTCCCAAAACTTCCCTTTGTAGGATTTTCCAGCTATCTTTATTTTCAGAGCTGGTAGGAACTCCACCTAGTTTTGACTTCAGAAACACCATGCCGCTGTCCTTTCAGTTTCCTTCAGTGTATTGTGCTAGGTAGTAGCTCAGTGGATAGAGTATTGGCGAGTTCAATTTCGGCCCCAGACACTAGATGTATAAACCTAGGCAAGTCACTTAACCCCATTGGCCTCAGTTTCCTCATCTGTCAAATGAGCTAAAGAAGGAAATGGCAAACCACTCCAGTATCTCGGCCAAGAAAATCCCAAACAGGGTCACAAAGACACAACTGAAAAACTTGAGAGCAGAGACTGTCTTTTCCTTATTTGTGTTCTCAGTGCTTAGCAGAGTGGTGGTGGTTGTCCTTCGTCTTCCAAGAGGACCAAAATGACATCACCATGATAAAGTGAAGTTTCAGGTGTCCAGCTGTGACTAATCAGACCAATACAAGCTCGAAATGCTTTACCACAGACTGGGCACAGATGGTTCATATGAATTTTTGAGGTGGATACTCCAAATTTGCACATCCTATGCTTACTTTGTGCTGTCTCAATTCTGCTTTGCTCAAAGTGCAGAGCACCTTTTCTTATGTGGGCATGCCATGCTGAGCAGTCCTGTGCCAGTGTCTCACATGTTGCACAGTCAAACCCACAGTTCTTGAGAGTGTCCTTGTATCACTTCTTCTGACCACCATGTGATTGCCTGCCCCATGTGAGTTCTCCATAAAATAGGCTTTTTGGCAAGTGTACATTCGAACAACATGGCCAGCCCATCAGAGTTGGGCTCTCTGAAGCATAGTTTGAATACCTGGCAATTCAGCTTGAGGAAGGACTTCAGTGTTTGGTACCTTTTCCTGCCAGGTGATCCTCAGAATCTTCCTAAGACAGTTCAAATAGATGCAATTCAGTTTCCTAGGCATACAACAATAAGGTCAACACAATGGCTCTGTAGACCTTCAGTTTGGTAGTCAGTCTAATACTTCTCTCCTAAACTTTTCTTCAGAGCCTCTCAAACACTGTGCTAGCTCTGGCAATGCATGCATCAACCTCATTGTCAATGTGTACATCCCTGGAAAGTACACTACCAAGGTAAGTGAACTTAATCCACAGCACTCAAAACTTCTCCATTTGTTATAACTGATGGTTCCACATATGGATGGTGTGGTAGTGGCTGTGTTTTTTGGTGTTAATTATTAGACCAAAATTAGGACAGGCAGTAGAGAATTGATCCATACTTTGTTGCATCTCAGCTTCAGAGGCTGCATTGAGTGCATCATCATCTGCAAACAGAAAATCATGCATCAGCGTTTCCTCCACTATGGTCTTTGCTTGTAGCCTTTTCAGAGTACTTAGCACTGGAATATAGTCAGTGCTTAATAAACGTTTATTGACTGTTGACTCCCAAGTCAATAGACCTAGGTTTGGATCTTGGCTCTGCCACCTACTGCCTTGTGATGTTAGGCAAGTCAGAATCTCTCTGGACCTCAGTTTCTAGTTGATAAGACTGCCTCTGCTTCTTTCACAGGGTTATTGTGAGGGACAATGAAATAATCAACCAATATTTATTAAATTCATACCATTTCACAGGCAATGGTGGAGTGATGGAGTCAGACCAAAACTTTAGGAAAATAAGTTTGACAGCTGTATGAGGATGGAATTGGAGAGGGGAGAAAATAGAGAATAATTAGGAGGTTATTGCAAAAGTCCAGGTAAGAGAGGACAAGAATCTTTACCAAGGTGGTGGATGAGGGAATAGAAAGAAGTGAAGAGACACAGGCAATGTTACTGTTGTTGTTCAGTCTTTCAGTGATGTCTGATTCTTCATGACCCCATTTGGAGTTTTAAGTAAGTATAAGTGTCTAGTAAGTGTCCAAGGCTAGATTTGAACTCAGGTCTTCCTGACTCCAGAAATAACACTATCCACTGCACCACCTAGCTGCCCAAGAAATTACAAGATTTGGCAACTGATTGGATAGGCAAGGTGATAAAGAGTGAGAAGTAGAGGATAACTTTGATGTGACCTTGGGTGAAGAGGAAGATGGTGGTACCCTCAACAAAATTTGGGAACATCTGGGAAAGGGGTGAGTTTGAGAGGCATGGGGATAAATTAGTGAGTTCTGTTTGGGACATGTTAAGTTTAAAAGGATTACAGGTTGTCCCATTCAAAATGTCTAACAGGCAGTTGATGATCTGGTACTAAATCAGGAGAGAGACCAGGGCTGGGTATATATAGAACTGAGAGCTATATCTGTAGAAATGACGATTAAACCTATAGGAAATGATGAAAAGAATATAGAGAAAAAAGAAAGAGAAGAATAGAGAAAGAAAGAGAATATAGAAAAAAACAGATGAGGGCACAGGACAGAACCTAGGGACCTATTCACAGTTAGGAAGAATGATATGAATGATGGTCCAGCAAAGGAACTGAGAAGGAAAGGTTTCAGGTAGGAGGAAAACCAAGAGAGCAGTGTTGAGAAAACTCAGAGAAGCTGAAAGGACTAGGAGGAGGGGGTAAAATAATGAGTTCTGTTTTAGAAATGTTGAGTCTGAGATGTCCCTGAGACATCCAATTTAAAATATCCAATAAATAATTGGTAATGTGGGACTGAAACTTGAGGGAAGACTGGGACTGGATCTATAAGTTACATACATAGAAATGATCACTAAATCCATGGGAACTGCACTTCTACCTAGAGAGAGTATAGAGAACTGAAGAGAACCTAGAGGGAGAATCATATGGGTGATGAGCAAGCAAAGGTGACTGAGGAAAAAATCAGGTAGAGCAGGGAGAGAGCAGGGTCACAAAACCCTAGTGAGGAGAGAGTAAGCTAAGGTGATGTCAGAGGGGTAAATGCTTCAGAGAGGACAAGAAAGATGAACTATGAGGAAAGGCCATGAACTCTGGAGATGAGACCATAGAGTCCCTCCATTTGAGTAATGAGGCTAAAAGCCAGAATGCAGAAGATTGAGATGTGAGGAAAGGAAAGCAGCGAGAGTAGACATGTGTTTGTTGTTTTCTAGGAGTTTGGCTGTGAAAAGAAGGAGAGGATGGTAAAGTGAAGAGGTGGCTTTTTATTTTTTAAGAACAGAAGAGATCAGGGCGTATGCCTGTAGGCAGATGGGAGAAAATGAGTAGATAAGGAAGGATTAAAGATTAAAGAGAGGGGAAATAAATAGGGAAACAATCTTTCAGATTTGATTCAGAGGACTGTATCCAGGGTAGTAGCAGAGAGGTTGGCCTCACAAGGAAGAGTCACTTCCTTACAAAAGATTGGAGGAAATAAAGAGTTGGGTATCACATCGAGTATTTTAAGATTAAAAGAAGAAATTCACAACAAATGGCCTCAATTTTCTCAGTAAATTATGAAGCAAGGTTGATGGCTATGAGAGTAAAGGGATGGGTTATACGGTTTGTTTGGGGTTTTTTTTTGGGGGGGGGGGGGGTTGAGGTAATTGGGTTTAAGTGACTTGCCCAGGATCACAACAGTTATTAAGTGTCAGATATCCAAGGTCGTATTTGAACTCAGGCCCAGATGACTCCAGGGCCCGTGCTCTATTCACTGCACCACCTAGTAGTCCCTCTAGGAGCCTCTGAGAAGAGAAAGTTTAGAAAGGTCCGCGTGGGCAGCAGGATAGAGAATCTATTTGGGGAGGAGTAAAAGGATTACCAGGCTGCTGTGAGAGTCCAGTTTAGATGAGATAACATAAATTTGTAAAGACTCAGTCAGTTCAGTTGTGTGACCTCCCCACCACCACTCAGCAGTCAGGGACCAGGATGGAAGTCATCCAGGGCTGGGATTTAGCAAGGCATGGGCAGGGATAGGACTGAGAGCAAAGGAGTGGAATAGAAAGGGCAGCATAGTGAGACACTGAGGAACAGTGAGAGAGTGAAATGATGGTAGTCAAATGAGAAAATATACAAAAAGTACTTAAATGAATGAGATTTGTTATTATCGTCCCTCCCCCCCACCCCAACACCACCACCAACCTACCCTGTTCACAAGGCTGACACTGTCTGTCTTTGCTCCCTTTGCCTGCCTCCCACAGCTGCCACTACCGAACCCTCCCATCTGCAACCTCACCCCATACCTACTACACAGCGAGGGAAGGATCACTAACAAGCTAGATATCTCTTTTCTTCTCTATGTCTCACTGAGCCTGTAACTGCTGTCCACCTTCCTCAGACTCCCTCTCACTATCACACCTCTGCTACTGGTCACTTAGAACAACAGCCTAACATGCCCTCCTATCTCAGTCCCTGATAGTGGAAGTAGAAGAAAAGAGAGAGGAAAGAAGAAGGCGCCACACCTCAGCTCCTCCCTGTAATCATTAGTTTGTCTCACCAAGCACAGTAAAGGCCAACCAGCACAGGCTCCTATGCCCTAGGCCTGGAGTCTTTTTTTCTTGCCACAAAGTGAAAAATTGTTTCAAAAAAAAATAATTTCAATAATAAATCAGAAACTTTCCATTAGAATGCCCCTTCTGCCTCACTGGACAATGTAACCCATTGATAAGGGCCCATAGATAAGGACATTCTTTCAATCCACTCTTTCATGGGGTGAAACTTTAGTAAGGAGCACTGGGGCCAAATCAGACCACTCTCTGCCCCTTACTCTATCCCTGCCTCAGTTTTACCCCATTCCCTCCATCTTTCATTCCTTTCTCTTCTCTTTTTTCCTCTGTCTTCCTTCCTCCTTCCTTCCCTTCTCTACTCTCTCTGGACTTCACTTTCTGTTCCCCCCTCCTTCCCTCTTCCTCTTTCCATTTTTCTTTTCTGAATGTGTTCATCCTTTGTTTCTGAAGAAGACCATGCCATCAGAAAAATAATGACATGACTTGCACTTGACTTTGTTTTGAGTGAGGGAGGGCTGTACAAGGTCACCAGCCTCACTTTCTCCTCCTGAGCCATCTGGATCCAGTGACCAGATATTCATCAGGATGACTGGAGATGACCTCAGATGCACTGAGAGACCTTGGCCCTTTTAGGCCAAGGTCTATGCAGGTACTCACTTAGGGTAAGGTAATGCCCATTCATTGAATAGGCCTATTTAAAAAGTAGTCAGGGCATGGCCCCTTTAACGAAGCAAAGAAAAGAAAGACATCAGGCTGGGAGGGAATAGCCACAGTTGCTATTGATAATCATTCTGAAGCCAGAAGGGTCTGAGAACATTCATTAAGCGGAGCTTGGGCAGGACCTATTGTTGTCCAATCTATGGATTTCAGAGTGCCCTGGGTTTAAGGTTTAGGGAACGAAAGAGGAAGGAAGGGAGGGAGGGAAGGAGGGAAGGAGGAAGGGAGGAAGAGAGGGAGAGAGAAAGAAAGAGAGAGAGACAGAAAGGGAGAAAGAAAGAAATAGAAAGAGAAAGAAAGAAAGAAAAGATAGGAAAGAAGGAAGGAAATATATCTAACCACACTGAATGAGTGAATGAATAAATGAAAAGGTATTTTTAAAGTGCTTGTTACATACCAAGCACTGTGCTTATGAATAGAAAAGAGATAGTCCCTGCTCTCAAATCTCACACTTTAATGGAAGAAGACCTTGCAGCAGACTGGATGGCAAAACCCAGGGGGCCCTTAGAATACTCTAGCAAGTCAGATGGCAAGGACAGCGGATTTGGGAGGGTATAGTGGTAGGATAGACCTTAAGACCTGATAGTCTTCCATCTTATCAGAAAAAATCAGTGATTCCCTGCTCTACCAAGTGCTGTGAATGACTATCCCCAAGGGTGGGAAATGGGGCCTGGATCTTAAGATCCAAGTGAAGGAGAGCACCTTCATCACTTGTTCCACTGGGCCAGATGTGGGGGGAGAAAGGTTCCCCTGCCCCCACCTGCTCCTGCTGACATCCTGTACCGCCTCTGCTTCTCTTCCTCCTCCCTCCACTTCATAATAATTGGTGTTGTTGTTATTAATTACACATTTAAACAGACTCTAGGATTTACAATGGGCTTTTTTGTAAGACTCACCTTCTCACCTTCCTTCCTCCCTTTCCATTCCTCTTTCTCTCCTAGTGTGGAGGGTGGTCAGGCTGAGTCTGTGATTGGACACTAAAGAATGTTTCCTCTTTCCCAGCTTCTAGGACTCCCAGTCCACTTCAACTGAGCTTTCTTTGGGGTAAGTCAATGGATGAAGACTCTTTCACCATCCATCACTGAAGGAAGGGAAGGAGTTTCCTCATGAGGAAGAAACTCTAGATAATTGAAGACTAGAAGGTACAAGAGGTCAGCAAGGAAGATGACAAGGAGATGAAAAGATGAACTTCTGGACAACAGCTATACCATAAGAACTCCCAGGTACACTCCTGATTCACCCAGAGAGGAAGAAATATAGGACTTCCCAAGCAAGAGAATAGAAAAACCAGAACCTTGAAATTCTCCAGGGGAGAGGAAAAGGCAGGCTGGTGCAGAAGCAGGAGATCATTGTGTAGCCATAGGTGAGTAACCCACCCTCTTTAGGCTTCAGTTTCCCTATCTGTAAACAAAGTTCTTGGACTAGATAATTTAACCTGGGGTCCATAGACCCCTAAAGTGTCCTTGGATATGTTTCAGGGAGTCTGTGAACTTTGAATTTTTAATATTTTGATAACTCTATTTCAGTATAATTGGTTTGCTATGTGAGCTTATGTATTTTTTTTAGGCATTTAAAAACATCATTCTGAGTAGGGCTCTGTAGGCTTTTGCAAGTTGCCAGAGGGGTCCAGATTACAAAAATGGTTAAGAATCCCTGGCAGAGATGATCTTGGAGGTACCTTCCAGTCCTGAATCTGTGAGTCTATAGTGCATTAACTAACTAATCTATTATCCTGCAGGGTAACAATGTTTAAATGCACATGGCTCAGAGAGGTCTTTAAAAGAGCAGAGGGCCTTGTGGTGCTTGTGATAAATGGTATTGTGCATAATTCATAGAATTGTCAGAGCTAGAAGGAAGCTAAGCCATAGAATGGTAGAACAGGAAGGAACCTTTAAAAATAATTCAGCCCAGCCTTTCCATTTCACAGAAAAGGAATCTGAAACTCATAGATAGAGGAAAGGCACCCAAAATTTGTGATCCAAAACCACAGTCAGTGGGAGAGCCAGCATTAGGATCTTAGTCTCCTAATTTCCAGTCCTTGGCTCTTTCCAATATACTAAATATATTTATCTGAGAACCCTGGCAACCAGCTTGAAATATGTTATTTACATGTCCTGTGCCCAGAACTCTTTCTGGAGCTCTATTGATCCAAAACTCCTGGAGACAGCCCTCTACTCCCGTGATCTGCATCTACACACTCCTCCTTTCTCTGTGAACAAGAATCGCTGTAAGTCTATTATGGGTAAATGCTCATTTGTTACAGGTAAATCTTCAGAACAGGGGGCTGAGTGACTGGGAAGCAGCTGAACAAAGCTTGAAAAAGCAAAGTTGGATCCAAGCAGAAGAGTGAGTGGCAAGAGAAATGAAGCTGGAAGACAAGGACGAGTCAGAAGAACAATTAGAATGGAAGTATGGAGCGTCGGTTAGAGGTTAAGTGGCCAGAAACCTGGAGAGAATCACAGACTCAGACGACATGTCACAGTTTGAAAGGACCTTTGAATATAGATCATAGAATGCCAACTCAAAACCTAGAACATAGAAGGTTAGAACTGGAAGAAACCTTAGGATGTGAGATATTAGACTATCAGAAGGGACCTTAGAACAAAAAATGTCAGAGTAGAAAAAAGCCTTAGAAATTATCTAGTCCAACTCCCTAGATTAATAGATGGGGAAACCAAGGGGCAGAAAAGGAAAGTTACCTGTTCAGGGTCAGAGAGTGAGCCAGTGACAGAGTTTGAATACCTTGGTCTTTTACCTCCCAAGATAGGGAATCTTTTCACACAATGGACTTAGATCTTTTTCTCCCTTCTATTCCTCTAGTCTAGCTCCTTTTCTCCCACTCTTTTTCTTCTCTTCCTCTCTTAATCAAGCAGTGAGTATTTATGAAGTGTCTACTACACTACATTTCAGGCACTGTTCAGAACATACATCTGGGAGGAGGGTGACCAAGATCAATGTAAAACTACCAAGTTCTTATGCCCAAAGGGCCATAACACTGTATATACCCTTTGATCCAGCAATAACGCTACTAGGTCTGTATCGCAAAGACATGAAAAAAAAGGGAGAGAAAGGACCTATTTGTACAAAAATATTTGTAGCAGTTCTTGTTGCGGCGGCAAAAATTCAGAAATTGAGGGTATTTCCCATTTATTGGGGAATGGCTGAACAAATTGTAGTATGATTGTAATGGAATTCTATTGTGCTATAAGAAATGACAAGGGGGATGGTTTCAGAAAAACCTGGCCTTACATGAACTGATGCAAAGTGAAGTGAGCAGAACCAGGAGAACACCGTACACGGTAACAGCAATATTGTATGACGTTCAACTGTGAATGACCTAGCTATTCTCAGTGATACAATGATCCATGACAATTCCAAAGGACTCGTGATAAAAAAAAAAAAAAAGCTATCTACCTCCAAAGAAAAAATCGAGAGTCTGAATACAGATCAAAGCACACAACTTTTCACTTTATGTTTTGTGTTTCTTTAATTTTTGGTCTATTTCTTCTTTCACAAAATGATTAATATGGAAAGAAGTTTCATGTGATAACACATGTATTAATATATACCAATTTGCTTATTGTATCGGGAAGTAGGGAGGGGATAGAAAGAGAACTGGGAGCTGAAAATTTTTTTAAAAATGCTAAAAAACTGCTTTTACATGTAGTTGGGAAAAAATATTATTCAAAAAACAAAAAACACTACCAATTTCTTATAGAACTCTGCTGGTCCTTTCTTGCTCTCCTTGAAAATCTGTCTCCTCTGGCCCACTCCCCAGGGGCTGGAAGAGGCAAAAGCCAAAGGAAGACTGTGGGTGCCAAGCAATTGCTTCTTCCATGAAATCGTAGGCAGTTTTGAGCTGTAGCCAGTTACAATATTTGAAGAGCAGGAGGCAGTGTGTGACATGACCTGGATGGCAGCCAAGAATTGCCCTCGTGGGCTGAGCCCAGCTAAGCTAGGGAATCAGCAGAGACTTGGCTAGAAATTTTGGCACCTGGGGCAAGCAGCACAAAATGTAGAGGGGTGGTTCCCTTTTTAAATCTATTATCCTTTATGATTGATTGATCACTAGGTTCTAAGCTCAGTTGTTGCTATGCTCTTGAAAGAGTAAAAATGACAGGACCCTGGAAATTTTGGTGCCCTTGGACAAAGCCTCAAACACTTCACCCTAGTTACAAGTCTGGAAATCAGAAAGTGTAAGATGAAGATTAGTAACGGGAGGAGAGAAACTCCATGTCTTTGGATGGAAAAAATAAATACATCTTTGTTTTCTCTAGCCTTTAGTTTTCTTTGCAATCCTACAATTTTATTCTGTACATTTTATTTGTACCTATTTTTGCATTTTACATTTATCTGTACCTATTTTATTCTGTACATTTAAAACAATTATTCTAAGATGGGCTCCAAAGGTTTCACCAGATTGCCAAAGATATCCATGATGTTAAAAAAAAAAAAAATTGAGTTCCTCATCTGGGGCCTCTTCCTATTTTGCTGTGTGAACTCAAGCCCTCTTGGGTAGTAGGATGAGAACTCAGAGGCTTAGTGGTGAAGAAAGTGAAGAAAGAGCCTACTCTCTGGGCGCTTTCACTAGAGGTTGGAGACAGCAGTAACGTGAGCCCCTGCGACAACACCATAGCTTGGCCTCCTACCAATCTCTTTGAACAGTAGTCACCTGTCTCTTCCACCTGAGAGGATGGAAACAAAATACACTGGACCAAACCATACACAAGAGGAAGCACAGCCCTCCCTTGTGTAGTAGGCTCACCCTCATAGTTAGTTAGCCATCCTCGTTTCCTGATGAGGAAGCCAGAAGGGTTGAGGTGTACAAAAGACAGTGCTAAAGATAGATATGAAACTCAGGGCTTGGGATCTTGACCCTAACCAAGTATAGGCTATGCTCCCTTTTCATCAACTGGTTTTTTTTTTAGCAGTTATTTTAAAAAGAATTTTGTTGTTGTTGTTTGTCTTTATATCAGTTATTTCTGGAGGGAAAACCTTGCCCTTTCTCCTCTAGACTCAACCTTCTCTTGTGACAAATAAAACCAATTAAGCAATACATTTAGGTATGGAGAAGCCAACCTTCTGTCCTAATAGAGCCCTTCCCCCCCCCCCCCAATTCTTTATTATATTATCTATTTTCCATGATCTTTACTGGCTTTTCAGTTACTCAGAGCTCTACTTCCCTTTAGCAATCTTTCCGCTTACATGGCTATAGCCACTGTGTGTATTGTATACTGCTTTATGCACAGTGAACCCTTAATAAAGGCTTTTTTGTTGTCTCTTGGTCCTGTTCATTTCATTCTGCATCATTTGGTACAAGCAAGAGATGTAGGTAAGAAGGAAATGTGTTCCAGGCATAGAGGACAGCCTAAGCTAGCAGGGAAGTAGAAGATAGAAAACCCTGTGTGAGTCCAGTTTGGCTGAACTGTAGAATACATGACAGGTTTAGTGAGTCAGAGACAGTTTGTCAGGCAGCTGGTCAGAGAACCAGACAGCCAGTCAATTAATAGGAGGCTGCCCGTCAGCTTATCAAAGTTAGGTAGATTTTCAGTAAGCCAGTCAGTTAAAATGAATGAATGAATGAACGAATGAAATTATTAAGCACTTAACTATGTGCTAAGCAATGAGAAGCCAGACGGTCCCTATGCTCAAGAAACCTACATTCTAATGGGGAAAAATGACACATTTGGGGGTTTTAGCTTGACTCAAATGGAAAGACTCCTTAGGGTACAATGGCAATGCAGATGGCAATGCATTTTTCTTTAATGCCATTTCCATTGAGGCAACCCTATCTGTTTACTGATATTGAACTATTTGACAGTGCCAAAGATTTTAGTGGTGAATACTTTTTTTTCTTCAGTAGCTTCAACTACTGGGGTAGGGCATAGGGGGAGGCAGAGGGGACTACAGTACCTGTAGAAACAATTACCAGGTCACATCCCTGGACAATGGCTGCAGGGACTGGGCTACAAGTAGGACCCATGTTCTGGGGTATTGGAGGGGGGGAGTTATGCTATTCCTGGGACTCTTGGAAAAGGGGTTCTGGGCTATTTCCATGAGAATCAGAGGGGAGATGGTGGTGGAGGGGAGGTAGATCAGCCTGGCACATACCTCCTCCTATCTTGCCCTCAAGGCACCTTGCTGCTTGCCCATCCTAACTATGGCATTTGGCATTGGTAGTGGCAGGGATGGCAATCCCCTTTTTCAGGAGGGTTGCTTTCTGGAGTGATGGTGATGGTCAGCGTTAACACAAGAAAACAATGTTATTCCATGGTTCTTGGGTGTACTTGTATGACTGGCAGTTTGCAGTGGTGGTGGTAGTGGTGGTGGTGGCAGCCAGGATGGTGGGAGTCAATCAGTCAGCTGATCTGAATAAATAAGAAAGATACGAGTCAGCATGCAGGATCAGTCATTTTCATCAGATCAAAGATTTCGAGTTTGAAAGGACCTCAGAGGTCATCTCTCTCTTCTCTACTCACAAGACCCCTACCCTAATTCAGGCTCTCATCACCCCACTCTCCATTGCAGTGGCCTCCTCATGTGTTCCCTTGCCTTGTGTCACTTTTTTTTCTCCAATTCATCCTCCAACTAGAGGCAAAAGGAATATTCCTAAAGCGCAGGTTTGATCATATTATCTCCCTGCTCAATAAATTCCGCCAGCTCCCTGTCACCCCTAGCATCAAGTAACTCTTGTCATTTGGCATTTAAAGCTCTTCATACCCTGGCTCCAACCCACCTTCCCAGCGGTATTATACATTACTCATCTTTTCACACTCTCTACCGCCCTTGGACATGACATTTTATTTCTTACCTCCACACCTTAGCACAGGCTGTCCCCACTCCCAGCAATGCCCTCCTTCTTCCTCTCCACCACTCAGAGTCTCTGTTGTTACTGTTTGGTCATTCAGTCATGTCCACTCTTCATGACCCCATGGACCATACTGCCATGGGGTTTTCTTGGCAAAGATACTGGAGTGGTTTGCCGTTTCCTTCACCAGTGGATTAAGGCAAACAGAGGTTTGCTCAGGTTCACACAGCTAGTTACTGGGGCTAGATTTGAACTCAGATCTTCCTGACTCCAGGTCCAGTATTCTATCCACCGAGCTGCCTAGATGTCTCCTAGCTACCTGAGAGTCCCTACCTTTCTTCTAAACTCAGCTCAAAGACCACCTTTCCTAATATCTCCCTGCCCCCAGGGGCTAGTGCCTTCCTCCCAAAAACGTGCTTTCAATTTGTTTTTATGTACTAACAGGTGCTTATTATCTCCATAGAGTGCAAGTCCCTGTCCTCAAGGATAGGATGGGCATCAAATGCCTTGAACAATGCCTGCCACAAAGTAAGTGGTCCCAGCCTCCTACAACAACCTCCTGGTTGCCTTGGCTTCCTGGGAAAAGATCCTAGCCTCCCTGGGTGAGACACTCCATCCCCCCTTCCTGCCTCTGCTGTAACTACACACTAGATACCTTACTCTAATGTGAGTACTATCCCACCTCTTACCAGCCACACACCACTGTCTGACACTGGAGAACACAATGCTCTGGGAATATACTACATTTAGAAGCTAAGGGATAATGATAATAATCTATCTGGACTCAGTCCTTATTGATTAACATACTTTCACCCCATCATATCCTTCCCATCCCAGGGATTCTGACCTCCAGCTATCAACATTCAAGCTCCTTTCCCCATCTACCACTGCTCACACCCTTAATGTAATCCCCCTCAACTCTTCACTACCATCCCACTCTAAAACTACTTACCCCTTTCACCGTGCTCTCTCGAATGCCTGTCTTATAGGTAACAGACTAGCTTTCATCTTAAACCTTTGCCTTTCTCCATCCTTTCATCCTCTGGCTCTCACTGAGACCTGGCTCCAGCAGTGTGCTGAAGCTTGCTCAAACCTGCTCTGGAGAGTCAATTGTTAAATTTTCAGCACAAGCATTCCCACCTCAGAGATCAGTAAACAATAAAAATTGGGGCTTGATTTATTGTTTGGTTGATTGTCTAGAGATTAAAAAAAAAAAGTGATGGAGAACATGTTAATAATGCCAAATAAGCTTAAGACAGTATCATGGGTACCTTTTTTGGAGAGCCTGTTGTTAAACATTTAGCAGCACACCCCTGCCTCCTGCCCCACTTCTGATAATGCTTCTCCAGCTTCCTTCTCCAGCACTGGTTCCACCTTTATTCATCCCTTCCAACTCATATGGTCATGGTGGGGAAGTGGAATAATCCTTGCCCCCCTTGCCTCTTCATCTTCCCATATCACCATGATTCAGTAACCTCTCCTCCTCTAAGATTCATCCAATTTGGATCTATCACTCAATCAAGATTCTGGTAGTTATTGTCTCCAGGATACTCTCCTTTCCTCAAATAAGTTCAGTGTGTGGCTCACAGCATTTCTCTCCTCCCTATTTTCTGCCATTTAAAGAGGAAACATACATACTGATACTCCTTCCAATACCTTAACCCCCTGGGGCCTCAGTTTACTCATTTCCTATGACCCACTCCTCCACTCCGCTTCAACCACACGTAGAAAGTGCTGTAGGCTTACTCTTGCTATCACCCATAAGCACTCTACTTTCATGTTCCTGAGCTTGAAATTCCTTTATCTGATCACAAACACTTCTCTTTCCACTTTACCATCTGCCATGCAACCAACAATCCTTCATCCTTTCTGTGACCTCCAACCCCTCCACCTCTTGATTACTTCCCAGGATATAAACCTTGCACTGGCTTCCCTTCCTCCCCTTCTTGGTGAAGAAATTCAACTCTACACTGTCTTTTCTAGAGTCCCTTGTCCCCCTTTTCCTATTGAAGAAAACTATCCCTTGCCTGGCTTTGACCTTGGATTACTCCCATCATCTGCCACCTTTGCTCCTACTCAAATGCTGATGAATGAAGCCAGAGAAAATCATGAAACTGTACTGATGGGTTCTACTACAAATTTGTGTTACATAATCTCAACTGGGTTTTCACTGCAGCAAAGCAATGTTTTTAGGCCTCTCTAATTGATTCCACTCACCACCATAGCTTCTCCAAATCCTTCCATTTCTCTTCAGACCTTCTGCGACTCCTTCCATCTCAGTTGAGAACCTTGCCTCCTATTTCACTGAAAAAAATGGAGACCATCCACCAAGGGGTCTGTCTTCTCTCCTCCTCACATCACATTATGCAGATGCCTTCTGCGACTATACCTTCCTTCACCCATCTCACATAATGAGGTGTCCCTTCTCCTAGCCATGGCCAACCCATCTCTCTGCACAAGTGATCCAATTCCACCCTGTCTTCTCCAGCAAATTACCTCCTCTAACATTCCCACTCTCGACCTAATCTTCAATCATTCCCTATATACTGGTTGCTTCTCTTACTGCCTACAAATCCTCTCATGTCTCCTCTATCCTCAAAAACCCCTCACTTGGTTCAACCATCCCCACTGGTATCACCCTATATCCTTCCTTCCTCATATAGCTTAGACTCCTTGAGAAGGCTATGTACAATCCACCTCTGCCTGACTTCCCCTCTTCTTAACTTTCTGCAATCTGGCTTTCATCCTCATCATTGGACTGACTCTGCTCTCCCCAGTTACCAGATCTAATGACCTTTTCTCAACCTTCATCCTTTTTGACTTCTATGCAGCCTCTCATCCTACAGATCACCCTCTTTCTCTTGATGTCTTCTTCTTCCCTCTAGTTTTTGTGACACTGGTTCCCCTCCCACCTCTCTGGGCACTCCATCTTAGCTTCCTTTGTTGGATCTTCATCTAAGTCATACCTGCTGATGGTAGCTGTGTCCAAGTCTCTGTCCCAGGTCTTCTTCTCTTCTCCCTCTATACTATTTCACTGGTTGCTCTCACCAGTTCCCATGGATTCAATGATCATCTCTAGGCAGATAATTCTCAGATCTATTTGTCCAGGACTAACCTCTTTCCTGGACTCCAGTATGGCATGTCTAGCTTCTCCCACTGGAGGTACTGCAGACATCATAAGCTCAACATTTACAAAATGGAGCTCATTATCTTTCCCTCCCCAACCCTCCCTCTAAGGATGTCACCATTCTCACAATCACCTAAGCTCATAACCTAGGTGTCATCCTTGACTCTTCATTTTCTCTCACTGCCCCCCCATATCCAACCTGTTGCCAAGGCCTGTCAGTTCTACTTTCATAATATTTCTCATCTATGCCCCCTTCCCTCCTCTGACATTGCCAACACCCTGGTGCACATCACCTGACACCTGGACTATTTGTGATAGCTCTGCTAGCTGGTCTCCTTGTCTCAAGTCTCTCCTTACTCTAGTTCACTTAACTATCAAATAATCTTTTTTTTTTTGCGGGGGGTGGGGGAAGGCAATTGAGGTTAAGTGACTTGTCCAGGATCACACAGCTAGCAAGGGTCAAATGTCTGAGGTCAAATTTGAACTCAGGTCCTCCAGACTTCAGGGCTGATGCTCTATCCACTGCTTCTCAAATTAATCTTCCTAACACCCAGTTCTAACTATGAATCCCTCTTATTCAATAAATTTCAGTGGCTCCCTATTACCTCCAGAATCAAATACAAAATATTCTGTTTGCCTTTTTTATTAATTAATTTATTTATAGTTTTCAACATTCACTTCTCTAAGATTTTGAGCTTTAAATTTTCTCCTCCTCCTTCCCCTCCCCCTTCCCCAAGATAGCATGCAATCTGATATAGTTTATGTTAAACTTAATTTCACGTTAGTCATGTTGTAAAGAATTAGAACCAATGGGAGAAACCACAAGAAAGAAGAAACCATGGTGAAAAAAACAACCAAATAGTATGCTTCAACCTGCATTCAGACTCCATAATTCTTTTTCTGTATGTAGATCATGAGTCTTTTGGAGTTATCTTGGATCACTGTATTGCTGAGAAGCTCTAAGTCTATCAGAGTTGGTCATCTCACCATGTGGCCATAACTGTGTACAGTGTTCTCCTGGTTCTGCTCCTTTCATTCGAATCAGTTCAGCAAGTCTTTGGGGGTTTTTCTGAAACCTACCTCCTCATCATGTCTTATGGAACAATAGTGCTTCATTACATTCTTGTTTGCCTCTTTTTAAAATTTATTTAAGTTTTCAACATTCATTTCCACAAAATTTTGAGTTCCAAATTTTCTCCCTATCTCTCCCCTCCCCCCACCCCAATACACCAAGCATTCTAATTACCCCTACCACCAATCTGCCCTCCCTTCTAACATCCCTCCCTTCCCTTATCCCCATCTTCTCTTTTGTCCTGTAGGGCAAGATAAATTTCTATACCCCATTACCTGTATTTCTTGTTTCCCAGTTGTATACAAGAACAACATTCAACAGTTGTTCCTTAAACTTTGAGTTCCAACTTCTCCTCCTTCCTCCCTCTCTCCCCATCCCCATTGGGAAGGCAAGCAATTCAATATAGGCTATATATGTGTAGTTTTGCAAATGACTTCCATAATATTCATGTTATGTAAGACTAACTATATTTCCCTCCATCCTATCCTGCCCCCCATTGCTTCTATTCTCTCTTTTGACCTTGTCCCTGCCAAAGAGTGTTGACTTCTAATTGTTCTCTCCTCCCATTACCTTCCCCTTCCATCATCCTCCCCACCCTGCTTATCCCCTTCTCCCCCACTTTCCTGTATTGTGAGATAAATTTTCATACCAAAATGAGTGGGCATTTTATTCCTTCCTTGAGTCAAAGTGATGAGAGTAAGCTTCACGTTTTCCCTCTCACCTCCCCCCTTTTTCCTCTTCATTGAACAGTCTTTTTCTTGCCTCTTTTATGAGAGATAATTTGCCCCATTCCATTTCTCCTTTTCTCCTCCCAATATATTTCTCTCATCCCTTAATTTCATTTTTTTAGATATGATCCCTTCCTATCCAACTCACCCTGTGCTCTTTGTCTCTCTCTTTCTCTCTATTTGTGTGTATGTGTGTGTGTGTGCGTGTGTGTGTGTGTATAATCCCACCAACTACTCAGATACTGAAAAAAGTTCAAAGAGTTACAAATATTGTCTTTCCATGTAGGAATGTAAATAGTTCAACTTTAATAAGTCCTTATGGTTTCTCTTTCCTGTTTACCTTTGCATGCTTCTCTTGATTCTTGTGTTTGAAAGTCAAATTTTCTTTTCAGCTCTGGTCTTTTCATCAAGAATGCTTGAAAGTCCTCTATTTCATTGAAAGACCATTTTTCCCCTGAAGGATTATACTAGTTTTGCTGGGTAGGTGATTCTTGGTTTTAGTCCTAGTTTCTTTGACTTCTGGAATATCATATTCCATGCCCTTCAATCCTTTAATGTAGAAGCTGCTAGATCTTGTGTTATGCTGATTGTATTTCCACAATACTCAAATTGTTTCTTTCTAGCTGCTTGTAATATTTTTTCCTTGATCTGGGAACTCTGGAATTTGGCTACAATGTTGCTAGGAGTTTCTCTTTTTGAATCTCTTTCAGGAGGTGATCAGTGGATTCTTTCAATATTTATTTTGCCCTCTGGTTCTAGAATTTCAGGGCAGTTTTCCTTGATAATTTCATGAAAGATGATGTCTAGGCTCCTTCTTTGATCATGGTTTTCAGGTAGTCCCATAATTTTTAAATTGTCTCTCCTGGATCTATTTTCTAGGTCAGTTGTTTTTCCAATGAGATATTTCACATTATCTTCCATTTTTTCATTCTTTTGGTTTTGTTTTGTGATTTCTTGGTTTCTTATAAAGTCATTAGCTTCCATCTGTTCCATTCTAATTTTTAAAGAACTATTTTCATCAGTGGGCTTTTGGACTTCCTTTTGCATTTGGCTAATTCTGCTTTTTAAAGCATTGTTCTCCTCATAGGCTTTTTGGACCTCTTTTGCCAATTGAGTTAGCCTATTTTTAAAGGTGTTATTTTCTTCAGCATTTCTTGGGTCTCCTTTAGCAAGGTGTTGACCCATTTTAATGATTTTCTTGCATCTCTCTCATTTCTCTTCCCAATTTTTCCTCCATCTCTCTTACTTGATTTTCAAAATCCTTTTTGAGCTCTTCCATGGCCTGAGACCACTGAATATATATTTTGGATGTTTGAGATACAGAAGCCTTGACTTTTATATCTTTCGCTGATGGTAAGCATTGTTCTTCCTCATCTAAAAGGATGGGAGAAGATATCTGTTCACTGAGAAAGTAACCTTCTATAGTCTTATTTTTTTTCCCCTTTTTGGGGCATTTCCCCTACCAGTTACTTGACTTTTGGGTCCTTTGTCAAAAGTAGGGTATACTCTGCCAATCTGCAAGATCTCAGCTCCTCCAAAGTGGCACAGTCAAGTGTGTGCACTGGTTTGGGAGGAACAAGAAACTTTTGTGCCCAGAATCTGTGAGTTTCCTCTCCACAACCACCTGGCCTCCAATTCCACCAAGCCAGCACTGGGGGGCTAAGATTCAGATAAGATGCTGAATTCCTCCAGGAGCGTTAGGTGGGAGCAAGGCCTCCACACAGGGCTGAGGTAAGGATCAGCTGCTCAGTGCCCACAGGGGTTTTATGATCCAACAATAGATGCAGGCTGCTGTGGGAGCTGCTGCTGTCCAAAGCAGCCTCTGCCACCACTGGCCGCCTGAGGCCAGAGCTTTGGGAAGACCCTACTCCCTTCTCAGCCAGCTGAAAAAACCCTCTCACTGACCTTTGGCCCCTGTGGGTTGAGGGATCTACAAACAGCTGCTACTGCCACTGGGGATTCTGCCCTGAGATCTGCACTTGTCCTCCTCCTGGAGCTAGACTTTTCCCATCAGCCTTTCAGGTCACCCTGGGTTGGAAATCTCCTCCACCCCATTGTTCTGTGGCTTCTGCTGCTCTAGAATTTGTTGAGAGTCTTTCTTTACAAGTATTTTATGGGCTGTAGGGGAAGAGCTAGTGTATGAGTGTTTTTCTACTCCGCCATCTTGGCACTCCCTTGTTTGCCTTTTAAAGCTCTTAATAAGCCCCCTTACTCCTACCTTTCCAGTTTTCTTCCAGTCTTCCCTCCTCCCCACCCTCCACTCACAGTACTACCCAGGGACACAGACCTCCTTGCTGTTCTTTGTACAAGACCCTTCAATCTCCTGACTCTTGGAATTTTCACCAGCTGTTCCCCATCCTTGGAATGCCCTTCTTTTTCATTTCCATCCACTGAGTTCTCTGACTTCCTACAGGTCCCAGCCAAAAGTCTGCTTTCAGCCAAAAGCCTTTCCCCAACCCCCTTAATGTCAATGCCTTCCCACTAAGGTTACTTCCAATTTTTCCAGTCTGTATTTTGTTTGTACAGCTGTTTACATCAGACTGTGAGCTTCTTGAGGGCAAGGACTGTTTTTAGCCTATCTTTGCCTCCCCAGAGGTTAGCATAGTGTCTGACACATAGTAGGAGCTTAATAAATTCTTGTTGATTAACTAGTAGTTGTGCTGTGGGTTACCCAAGATCATTTTGACTGCATTGATGACCAGGGGGCTACCAATCAGTCAATTAATATGTGAGTCAGTCAGCATGTCAGGGTCAGACAGACAATCAGTCAGTTAGTCAAAATCAATCATTCAGAGCCAGAGTCAGTCAGGGTATCAGTTGATGATTAGGCAGAGAGTCAATCAATATCACTCAGGGTCAGCCCACCATAGAATCCATCAAAATCTGTTCCAGTCATTCAGAGAGCCTAGCATCAGGGCCAGTCAGACAGTTGGGCACTCTGCCCATACAACCACAGTGTAGAGAACCTGGGAGGAAGAAGAACCTACTGCAGATTCTATTAGTTAAGCTGGAAGACTAATAACCACTTCTCTGGGTCAGTGTTAATTGAACTCCTTCAGGATGCAAATGCCCCTCAAGGCTAGTTGATAAAATTTAGCAAAACCAGCAGTTTGGATTGGGAGTCCTTAGGGAATGCCAGGCTGGAAAACCTGCCCTCCCAGGGTTGGTGGGCTGGCACTGGCAGAATGCCCAGGTCCCTCTGCCTCTCCCTTTCTGGGTTGACTTTCACAGCTCCCAGATACCTCTGAGGAGATAATCACAGTAATAGCTCCATTTTCTCTAGTGATTCATCATTTACAAAGCCTTTTCCTCATAACAGTCTCAAAAGAAATATCCTCATATTACAACCAAGGAAACTGAGCCCCAGAATAGACAAAAAATTATTTACAGTTAATAATCAGTAGAGTAAATAATAAGGTAAGTAGAGTAAATACATTGAGTAAATAATAAGTAAAAAATAATGTCTTACAGTTAATAAACAGTAAAGTAAAACTTGAACTCAAACCTGGCTCCTAGTCCAAGGTTCTTTCCACTACTAATGTCTCCAATCTAAAAGGGAGGAAACTGAGACCTAACAGAAATGGAGGGACTTTGTCCAAGGTCAAGGGATGAATTGGCAGTGAGACCAAGTCACCCAATTCCCAGAAGCCTCACATAGGAGTACCTGAGTTGAGTTTTAAAGAAAGCTAGGGTTTCTACAGGATGGAGGTAAAGAGCAAGTATCCTCCAGGTAGCAGAGGACAGCCTGGGTAAAGGCATGGAATATCATGTCCTTGTTGTTTGTCCTTTGTTCTTGAAGGACCATGACATCAGGGAGGTGATGCCATGACTCGTAAGTGAATTGCCTCACTTTCTCATCCAGAATCATCTGGGATGGATATGGACAACTGGGAATGGTCCACGATGCTGTGGAGACCTTGGCCTTTTTAAGCTAAGGTCTTTAATAGGTCTCAGTGTAAGACCATTAAGTGAGTAAATCTAGGAGGGAAAAGAATGAGCAGTTCAGAGGATATGGATGGCTCAGAGGAGACCCTATTTCCATAGCTGTCACTAAGAGTACAGGGCTCTACTGGCTCATCTTCTTATGCTATAGATGAATATCCAGAAATGTAATCCTGGCATTTTATGAGTATCAACATGACGGAAAGAGGGGACTTGGAGTCAAGAGACTTGTGTTCAAATACTGACTCCTACTTACTGCATAACTTTGGCTAAGTCTCTTAGCTTCTCTGAACTTTGGGTTCTTCATCTGCAAAGTGGGAACACCACTATTTGCATTTCCTAGCTCAGAGGGTTGTTAGAAGCAGTGTTTTGTAAACCTTAGAGCATTAAAGAAACAGGAATCATCATGATGATGAAAATGATAGTTATGAATGTGTTGTAGATATTCAATCTCATTCTGCATCGGAAATGAAGATTAGAGTGATAGAAAGATGATAAATGTTGTTGTTTTGTCCTTCATTTTCAGAGAGGACCAATGACTTCAAGAGGGTGATGTCTTGACTTGTGAGTGAATTGGATTTACGTGAGGCAGAGCTGTGCAAAGTCATTAGCCTCACCTTCTCCTCCAGAGTCATTAGAGTCCAGCAGCAGGACAAAACAAAACAGAGATGCAGTGAATGACACTGGCATCTTTGATGTCTGATCAGGCTTTAAGCTCCGCTTTTATGGTCATTGGCACAAATCATTCTCATGTGCCCATTCTGCTGGGGGAAGTTCTCCTATGCTTGGGGTAGATATCTCCCTAACTCACCAACAGGTTTTAGGCCTATCAGTTCCTTTCAACCTGGTTGAGCTCATCTGCCAAAAGGGTTTATGTGGGTGTGACTACAGCTTCTTGGAACCACAGGTGAGAGTTGGCTGAAAGGTAGACACCAAGGGTGGATAAGCACCCCTAAAAAGGGCTCTCAGCAAACCCTCACACCTGAGGCACTAGTCTATCTGAACAGCCCCTATGGATGGACAGATAGAAAAGGGAGGGGAGACAGAGAAAGAGAACATCTATTAAGTGCTTATTATGTGCCAAGTACTGTGCTAAGCACTCATGATACAAATACAAGAAGGCAAGAGAGTTCCTGACCTCAATGAACTCACATTCTAATGGGGGAAGACAACACATAAAGGGTAAGTAGGCAGGCAGGGAGGGGTAAGGCAGAAGGATGGTAGAAGTCTCCAGCATGGTTTCCAAGGGTCTAGAAAGTGAGGGAGAGACATAGAACTGGGCAAGAGAAGGCAGAAGCTCACTTTTCGGATCCCAGGATAATTTCAGAGACGTAGTCCAAGGTTCCAGAGTGTAGGAAGTAGGGATGATGACCAGAGTATAGACGATATCATTTGGAAGTGGCCGAGAAATAAGAGAGTTCTCATGGAGAAACATTCTTGATCTAGGCTGGATCAAGAAGGATCACCCAAGTATCCCCCCTCTCAACTTTTGTCTACCATGTTCACCCATGCCAGTGTTTTCTTATTGTTAATAATAAAAATGGACCCTTATATAGTACTTTCAGATCTACAGAGTCTTTTGCATGCATTCTCTCATTTCGTCTTCACAAAGGCAACAGTTATGTAGGTGACATTATTTCTGCTTTATAGATGAGAAAACTGAAGCTCAGAGAAGTTGTGACTTGCCCACGAATACAGAGCTGGTTAGTACCCATGACAGGATTCATATTCAGGCCTCTCCTGACTCCAAGCTTGGCATTGTTTTCACTATAATACATTGTTTTTCTTTCCTCAGCTCTCATCCCAGCCAAACCAAGACCATTCCATTGTCTCTTAGAAGTGCAGTATAACAGAAAGAGCCCTAGTCAGAATCTTGGGTTCAAGGCTTAGTTCTGCTGTTGACTTCCTAGGCAAGCTTGGACAAGTAACTCTCCCTATGCCTCAGTTTCTCCATCTATAAAATGGAAGATACTCTGGTTTCCATAGAAAAACTCGTGACTGAGGCCCCTAGAACTTACTGACCCACTGTCTAAGCTTGCACCCTTCTCCCTAGGGTAAATGGGAAGAGGGTTGGGAACAGAGAGAAATATGGTTTATCTTGGAAGCCTTGGGAGGGGAAGGGGACAGGCAGGCACTGACCTGGACTCCCTGCTTAATGGCTATATCTAGACTCAGCTTGGCATCTCTGTGATCAATGAGGCCAAGGCAAGCTCTCAGCACACACAGCTTTCTGGATGAAGCTGGGTCAGGCAGAGACACTCTTTTCTGACATTAGTTCTCTGGCCCCAAGGGGATACCTGCCTAAAGGCATGGAATTGGGCTGCGGGGCCTCAGAAGCGATCTTTCCCTCTGAGAATTTGCATTTCCTGAGCCCTTGGCATCTGTGATCCCAGGGGTAGAAGAAGAAGGAATGGAAAGGCTGTGATCCCTCCTTAATCACGGTGTGGACAGCAAGTCTAATATTTGGACAAGCTTTGCTGCACTGCCTACCATCCAGGTTACCAAGGACTTAGACAGATGGGCCTGCTCATGCCAGAGAGGAAGGAATACGTTGGTGACCTGGGGCAGGAGAGTATTAACTCTTTCAGTACTGCAGGGAACCAAGAATCAGAAATACCAGAACTAGAAAAGCCTTTAGAATAAGGAAACATCAGAGCTGAAAGGGACCTTAGAATATAAAATATTAGAATTGTAAAGGACCTTAAAATATTCTGTGGCTCAGCCGTTTTTTTTATCCATGTCTTTGTGACTCCATTTGTGATTTTCTTGGCAAAGATACTAGAGTAGTATGCCATTCCCTTCTCCAGGTTATCTTACAGATGAGGAAACTGAGACTAACAGGGTTAAGTGACTGGCTCAGGGTCACACAGCTAATAAATGTCTGAGGCAAGACTTGAACACAGAAAGATGAGTCTTCCCTTAGCACGTAGAATGTCAGATGGAAGGGACTTTAGAACAGAGAATGTCAGAAATAGGTGGGACCTTAGAATATAGAATACAAGAGCTGAAATGGGCCTTACAATATAGAATGTCAGACCTAGAAAAACAAAACCTTCAAACCTAGGTCCCTTTCATGCCTGGAATATAGATCCCTTCCAGTTTTAACATACCACATTCTAAGGTCCTTTTGAGACTTAGATGCCTAATAACTCTGATAGCACTTGCTAGCAAGGCCCTGGACACTGGGCTGAGCAACATGTGTTTCTGGCTAATGCCTCCTCATCCTCCCCCTCCCACCACTTTCCCAGGATAAATCAACCAAGTCAGTCAACATACTTTGACAAAAAAGAAACAAGTTCGTCTTTTGACACCACAGAGTGGGTCTCTCCAGAGACACCAGGGACAGATCGGAGGGGAGCAAAGGGAATAGGGGCTGCTGGTCCCTGAACAAACACCCTTTTGTTTGATTGGACAAAAGATTATATGTCCAGACAAGATGGGACCCTGTGCCTTTCAAAGCAGCCCTGAGAGGCAGGATTGGTTGGCAGGCAATCAAAACTACCCCGTGACTGTAGCTGCCCAGTCGGGGCTGACACAGCCTAAGGGACTTGCTCACCCTGTCTTCATCTGGCAGGCAAACAGGACAGGCCTTGAAGAACCTGCCAGTCTGAGAGTTGGAGTGGTCTCAGAATGCCCACCAGGTCACTCCAGACACCAACTCCTCTCCCTTACCAAACCAGTCTCTTGCACCTGGTGCTTCAGCAGGGCCAGGGACCCAACCTCGAGCAAAATAATCACTGCTGAAGGAAAGAACACAGTATAAAGAGAAAGCAGATCCCAGAAACGAAAGGGGTGACTGAAAATGAACAAATACAGCAGCTCCTGATTTGGAACAAGGGAGGTGATGTCCTCAGCTGGAGCAAGCTGCATTCCAGTCTCAACTCTGATACTTGCTACACAGGTGACCTTGAGCAAATCACTGCACTTGTCTGAGCCTCAGTTCCCTCTTCTGTAAAATGGGGATAATTATAGCAACCCAATCACAGAGTTGTTGAGAACTGAGATAACACAGAGAAAGCATTTTGCAAACCTTACATATGTGTGTGTGAGCTATTCTCATTCTAATTATCATGATTCCCTAGGTTTCAGTTTTCTCGTCTATAAAATGGGGATAATAACACCAAACTCCCAGGGTTACTGGGAAGATTAAATGAGATGACAATGTATGGGAAGCCCTTTGTAAACCTTAAAGCATTCTATACAAAAAAATACCATGACAACAACAACAATGGCATTCTCTGTGTCTCAGTTTTCTCATTTGTAAAATGAGCAGTAGGTCTTTTCTTCTCTCTGGGCTTCAGCTGCCTCATCTGTAAAAAGGAGGTGGAGGCAGGGAGGAACATAGGGAGAAGGAAAACATTCGGACTCAGTGATCTTGAAGATGCCTTCCAGTTCTAAATACTGTGAACCTTTGATGCTTCCCCACCTTCCTCCTTCCACAAGAATGGAAAGGCAGATGTTCCTTCTAGCCCTCCTCATCTCCACCCCCCAACACAGGCCACGGGTATGTGTGCAAGAACACACAGTCCTCTAAGGACAAGGAAATTACCCCATTCATACTCTCCTAGGAACGACCAAGAATCCCTCTTGGCTACTTTTCAGTAGGGCTAAGTCCAGAACAAATAAGTAGGTGGAGATAGGTTTTGTACAATATTGCAGTTCCCACATTCCTGGGACTTGCCTGAAGGCAGGAACAGGCTGGCACCTTGTCATCCCCCACATGGGGGCAGAGAGCAGGCCACAAGATCCCCTCCACATCATCCTCTAATTTCAAGGGCTAGCACATGGTTAGTGTTGGCGTAATTTGTTGAGTGGATGGTCAGCTTGCTTGTTGGCTCTCTGGCTGGCTGACTAATTGACTGGTTGGTTGACTAACTGGCAAGATAATTGACTGGCTAGTTGGCTGCCTGACTGACTGGCTGACTCACTAGCCAGCTGTGTAACTGAATGGCTGACTGGTCTGTATGGTCAAGACTGTGTATGGATAACTCAGTAGATGGATGGATGGATAGGTGGGTGGAGAGATGGATTCATGGATTTACAGATGCATGTATAAATGGATATATAAATGGATGTATGGATAGATAGTTGAATAACTGAATTTTTATATACCTGATGACTAGCTAAGTGACTGAGTCCAGAGGTTCCCCACTTTTTGCTCCAGACTTTTCCCTCCTCATATCAAAACCTATCTGTCCTTCATTCAAAGACAGTTAAATACAACACCCAGTATGGATGGGGACAGGGGTGGCAACTTGAAGAGGGACACTTTTGAGAAAGAGTTGGCTAAGAGGTAAGCAGAACACCCTGAGAAGAAGGTAAGGATAGACCACAGGAGAGGAACTGGGCAGAAAACAAAGGAATTGGTATCAGACCTTGAAGTCATTCTAAGTCTTTTGGGAAGGAGAAGTTGACCTTGGACCCACAGATGTAGGGGAAATGCAAAAACATCCCTAGAAAGTCACTGAAAACAATTACCATTCCAGGGTAAGGACATCCTGTGGGGACACAAGATCACTGAACTTTATTCTGCTAGAATAAGGAATGTTAACCAGAGATCTACAGACAGATTTCAGGGGCTCCATGAACTTGGATAGGAAAAAAAAATCACATCTTTATTTTCACTAACTTCCAACTTAACTTTAATATTTCCTTCAATTCTGAATTTTTTAGAACAGCATTATTCTGAGAAGGTATTCATAGGCATTACCAGACAGCCAAATATTCCATAATACAAAAAAGGTTAAGAACCCCTATAACAAAAGATGAAGAAGGTTACTGTCATGAATTTGCCTGCAAGATTTGGGGAAGGGTGTTTTTTGGGGACAAGGGCCAGAGTACAAGTCAAAAGACCTGGGTTCTAATCTCAGCTCAGCCATTTATTGATCTTGTGACTTTGGACAAATCATTGTCCTTTTCTCCTTAGATTCTTCATCTAATAAGGAATGGGGGTTGGAGGGAGAGAAAAGGGGATGATAATAGTTGTATTTCATAGTGTTGTAATAGTCAAAGAATAATGAATGGGGAAGTACATTATGACATAAATTAATATATTCAAGTACAAGATCTATAATTCCCTACCACACAATTTAATCTTCACCCAGACTGATCCCCACCCCCATCCCAACAAATTCTGTGCCCTCCCCACTCCATGTCCTTCCTCAAGTTACTCCTGATGCCCTCCTCCCCATCTTCACTTACTGAATTCTCACCCTTTCTTTAAGGCCAAATGTTGCCTGAAAGCTTTCCCTGGACCTCACTTGTTGGTGACAGCTTTCCACCTCAGACCTTCCTTTGCCTGTCCCTCTTTAATATACTTTAAGTAATGTTGCATGATATGGTTATCTGGGTTTGTGTCTAATGCCCCGATTTGACTGTAAGTTTCATGAGAACAGGGAATTGTGTCTTATTTAGACCCTACCCCTCCCTTGTGGCCCTATAACTGTGTTTTGCACACATTCAGCTCTTGAGACATGTTTGTTGTTAAAAGAGATTAATCCAAAGTACATGATGTGGTTACAGAGTTTGAGAGGAAAATGCAGCTGTCATGTGGGGCTTGCTTACTCACTCTCAAGGGGAGACAGCAAGGGAGAGTGAGTCAGAAGAGCATCCCTGTCTAAACTAGACATCCCGGGAGATCCATGTGGCACCAAACATCAGGGGATAATGGGGGAGGGGGAACCCAGAGAGTACAGGATCGGGTGGGAGCTCAGTGAGGGAAATGGAGCATTCAATGTAGAGGATGGGGATGAGGTACTCAATGAGAGGATGGGACTCAATGAGAGGATGGGTGCATGGGGTAAGGGAAGCTTAATGAGGGATATGGAGGTTCAATGAGGAAGATGGGACTCATTGAAAAGTATCAAGTTCAGAGGAGGAAATGGGGAGTGAATGAAATCTCAGAGAGGGATTTGGAGGTCAATGAGGAGACGGGGGTGAGTAAAGGGGATGGATTGGGGAATATACATGAAGATGGGAATTATGAGGTGATTAGGGATCAGAAAGGAAAAGAGGTTTGTTAAGGGAAATAGGAAGTAGGGAGTAAGATGAGAGGGAGCTCATTGAGAGGAATAGGGGCTAAGTGAAGGGAAATTGAGGCTAAATGAGGAGTTAGGATGCTGGCAGTGGAAACAAGAGCCTTAATAAGGGAAGGCAGGAGACTCAGTGAGGGAGATATAGGGTCAGTGAGGAAGATAGGGGCTCACTGAGGGTGATTAGAACTCAGTGAGGGGGTAGGGGTTTTTCCAAGAGAGTTGGCAACTTAGTGAGTGAATTGAGACTGGTGGGGGGGGGGGAACAGAAGCTCAGTCATAGGATAGGGCTCAGTGTGGGGGAAAAAGACTCAATGAGAGGACAGATGACACATTGAGAACACCATGGTGGGGGAGGGTAGATGCCAGGGACAGCTCTGAGTAAAGTAGAGCCCTGGATCACATCCTCTTCTCTAAGACTGGGGAGGGAGCCCTGAGGCCTTCCTGGGTCCTATTTCACACTTACAGTTCCCAGTCCGGGCTGCATTTTGCTCAGGAAATGTAAGTGAGGTGAGCTTCCCACCTTCTGAGGCTGGGAAATTGGGGGAGGTACTGTTAGGGGGAGGGGGCAGGGAGAGGGAGAGTTTCTCTGGAACCTCTGGCTTCTTGCCAATGTTTCACTCTGGGAGAAGAGCTCTCTTTCTCTCTCCCTTCCTCCTCAGGAGCCCCCCCTCCCTCCCAAAGCACCTGGCACAGATCGGAGAGCGCACCCTCTGAGGCATTAGTCAGCTCTTCGCTCATCCCTGGTTAAAAAAAGAAACCGTCGGTGGCACTTGTGAGAAACACGTTGCCAAGCTGCCACCCTGATGTGCAGCCGCCCTCCTCCTCCTCTATTCCCCAGGAACAGCTGAGCCTGGAGCCTGGTCCTGGGAGCTCGAAAGGAGAAACAAGGGAGCAGGAGGCAGGGTCCCTGCAGCCACACAAGTCCTTGTGGACCTTGGTTTCCCCATTTGTAAAATGAGAGGGCTGATCACTAAAGTCCTATACATTCTCTGGTATTGCAAAGCCCTCCCCTTTCCTTCCTCCCCCTGCACTACTTTGCAAGGTCCTTCAGCACACATTTTTAGGTCTTTTCCAGCTCTGATATTCCAGCACTCTTCTGTTCCTTTTGGCCCCAGGGGGCAGAACCCAGGAGCAATGGATGGAAATTTCCAGGAGGTTAATTTAAGCTTGATGGCAGGAAAACCTTCTGACAATTACAGATGTCCTGCCCTAGGACGGGCTGCCTCTGGAGATGGTAGGCTTCCCCTGGGGTCTCCAAGCTGAGCTAGTTATCTCCTGGATAACCACTTGTCACGTACGTTACAGCGAAGATTCCTTTTCTGTCCAGGTTGGTTTAGACTCAGATGCTGCAATTCTGTGATTCTAAGCCCGCTGCTAGGGCATGGCTCATCCACCTAGCAACCCACCTACCTCTGCTCACCTGAGGGAAAAAGGGAAAGGCATATGGTGTCCTGTCCTGTAGGAAGGCTTCTGCCACTCCAGCCTTTGTTTAGCCCAGATCCCCTTTCAGCAACCTAAGGACCAGTTATCTGGGGCTTGAGAAGGTTTGATCAATAACCCTCTTGGGGTCTGTTTGTGTTTGTTCTGTCTTGTTATTGGCAACTGGTGGTCCCACTGAGTAAAGGCCACATCTCTGGCTCTGCTGCTCTGGGTTGTTCTTAAGGACAAAGTAATTTTCAGGGATTATTGCTATTTGATGAAAGCAGGGCTGCCATTTCAGAAATCTCTCTTATCAGCATCACTGTCAGAGGCCAAAAAACAGACCAAACGTAGAAGCTGGAGAGGGAGAGTGGTGTTGTCACGTTGCCCAGAAACTCAGAGCTAGAAGAAACCTTAGAACATAAAATGTCACAACTGGAAGGAACTTTGGAACATGGACTATTGGAGCTGAGAGATACCCCAGAATACTGGATGTCTGATCTAAAATGAATCTGAGAACAAGAACATACAATGTCAGAACTGGAAGGACCTTAGGACATGGAATAGGAGTGCCAAAAGGGGAAATAGAACATAGTATAAGAGTCAAGATTTAGAGCTGGAAAAGATAATAGAGATCAATTAGTCAGCTAGCATCCCTTAAGCACCTACTGTGTGCCAACCACCGTGCTAAGCGATGGGAATACAAAGAAAGGTAAAAAGAACCAGTCCCTGCTCTCATGGAGCTCACAGTCTAGTAGGAGAAATAACATGCAAGCAACCATGTGTAAAAAAAGAGAGACCAGATAAATCGAAGATAATCTTAGGAGGAAGATACTAGCCTTAAGGAGGATGAGAAAAGGCTTCTTGCAGAAGTTGGGTCTTAAGCAGAATCTTGAAGGAAGCAGGGGAAGCCAGAAAGTAGAGATGAGGAGGGAGAGCATTCCAGGTGTGGGGGACAGCCAGATGGGGGGTCTTGTTCCAGGAACAGCCAAAGAGGCCAGTGTCACATCAAGGTAGGGTATATGGATGGAAGAAGAGTAAGAAGAATGGAAAAGTAGGAAGGGGTCAGGTTATGAAGGGCTTTAAAAACCAAACAAAGGAACCGTGTCCCAAACCATACCTTCTACTTACCTTCTGACCCAGCAATACCATTATTAGGGCTATACTCCAAAGTGATCAAGAAAGAGGAAAAGGACCCAAAAGTACAAAAACATTTTTAAAGCTTTTTTTTGTGGTGGCAAAGGGGAAATCCTATCACTTGGGGAATAGTTAAACAAGTTATGATAGAATGCTATTGTACTGTAAGAAATGATGAAGAGGATGGTTTCTGAAAAACCCAGGAAGATTTGAATGAACTGATGCAATGTGAAGCAAGCAGAACCAGGAGAACAATTTATACAATAAACAATATTGTAAAGATAATGAACTTTTGAAAGATTTTAGGAAATCTGATCAACACAATGACCAACCACATTTCTAAAGGACTCATGGCAAAGCTAACCATCTCCAGATAGAAAGTTAACAGACTCAGAGTGCAAACTGAAGCATATTTTCTTTCTTTTGCTTTTTTTTCTTTCTTTCTTTCTTTTTGGTGAGGTTGGGGGGAGGAGGGAGGGAAACTGTTGTGTTTAACTATTTGTAATACAATTTGTTTTTCTTGACTATTCAATGTGAGGCAGGGGAAGAGAATTCAGAACCAAAAATAAAAGAAAATTGAATTTAAAAAAGAAAAGAAAAAAATCAGAGGGTTTTATGTTTGATCCTAGAGGCAGTTGGTAGCTCCTCAAATTCATTGAATAGAAGTTGGGATGGGGTGTGTGTGACAAGATCAAATCTGCACTTTAGGAAGATTAACTTGACAGCTGAGTGAAGGATATATTGAAATAGAGAGAGACTTGGGGCGGGTAGAACAATCAGCAAGCTATTGCAACAGATCAGATATGGGGTACTGAGGCCTGCACCAGGGTGGTGGCAATGTCTCAGGAGAGAAGGGGGCAGAATTGACAGACCTCAGCAATAGATTGGATGGTGGTGATGGAAGCAGAAAGAAAGAGTCAAGGATGACACTAGGGTTTCGATTCTGGGTTACTGGGAACAGTAAAATGGAAATTAGGAAGGGAGGGTTTGGACCAAATGATAATGAGTTCAGTTTTAGATATATTGAGTTTAAGATGTCTATGAGACATCCTGTTCAAGACAAATACTAGGCAGTTGGAGAAGTGAGCCTAGAGATCAGCGAAGAGGTTAAGGCTGGGCAAGTAGGCCACCTAGTCTGAGTCCTCATTTTGTAGGTGAGGAAACTGAAGTTCAGAAATGTGGCTATTAGCCCCGGACCACTTTTATATAAAGTTTTAAGATTGTAAAGTGCTTTGCATAATCCCCTTGAATCCTCATAATGACCTGAAGAGACAAATATTTCAGCTAGTATTTTATCCCCATCTTATGGATGAGAAAACTGAGTCTCAAGAGTTTAAGTGCCGTGCCCATACAATAAGCATCAGAGGTGAGATTGGAATCCAGTCCCCTTCTGACCCTAAATCCAACAGGCTTGCCCCTATACTGCACTGCAGAGCCAATATTCCAAATCTGAACTCCTTTAAGGATACTTTGCTGGGATCTTAGAACTGAGAATGGCAGAACTGGAAAGTACCTTAGAGATCATCTTTTAATTGGCAGCATTGATTTTTAAGATAAAGGCACCACAGCCCAGAGAGGGCAGACTACTTGCCTTATATCACCCATTGAATTAGCAGCAAAGCTAGCACTAGAATCTGTGACTTCCATCTTTCAGTCCAATATGGTTCACAAGATGGCTAAGAGCACGGTGTCTGAGAGGCATCACACATCTGCCTGCTTCTCCTTGACACCCCACCCTTCAGTAAAGATGTTCTAGGGCCCAGGGGAGACACCTGCCAGAGCCCAGACTCCCAGGGGCCCCATCTCCATCCTGATGAAACAAAGCATCAGGCAGGGATGCCAGGAAAACACATTGGCTGAGCCTCCTGATCTCCCTCAGGTCCATTTGTTTTACATCTTTCTCCTCATCCCCGTGCTTTATTATCCATTTTATGAAAGCCGCTCAACGGGGCTTTGCGTTTGGGGGTTGTCATAGGAACCGTCTCAACTTGGGCACCCAGCCGATCATTTACCCATATTTGCGATTGAGTGGTAGGATTCAGTTCTGCTGAGCACAATGGAGGGGCCCTTCCAGAGTGAGGCCCAGCCTCACTAACGACAAACACATGTTTAGGAGAGGAGCCGATTTTACCCTGCAGATGGTCTGTTGCAGTAATTACTTTGCGCTTTGCAGACAGGCCTAGCTCTCCAGTCCTTGTAAAAACCCTAAACCACAATTCCACAAGGAAGTGATGGGCCACCTCCTCCATTTCCTTCCCTCCCCTGAGCAAGACCGTCTGGTGTCCAATCAGAAGCAAGTATGGGGCCCAGACCTTCCCAGAAAGCTGAGAACCAAATATGCTATTATATTCCATCTGAGGACCGATTACGGCAGGATCAGTACACACATATGCATACACACACACATGCCCACCCAGGGAAGCGAGGAGCTTTGCTTATTATCATCCTGGAACCATGGACTTGGCGACTGCCATGTTCAGAGCTTTTATTTTTTTTTTCCCTCTCCCTTTCTGTAAATGAAGTGTAGGCTGAAAACTGTAGATGCATTATATTGTCAAAAGTTCCATCATCTGCATTATCAAGTCCTGACTGGCAAGGCAGGGTTTATGTGCCCTATTTGAGAGATAATGGAAACTGAGGCCAAGAAAGAGGAGGGAACTTGCCCAAGGTAATGAAACATGGAAGGATCAAAGGATCATTAGGCCACAGAATACAGGCTGGTGGAACTGGAAGGCCCTCAGAACAGGAGTACAGAACGGAGAATGTCTCCCTATCATCTCGTTCATTTTATTTGCCTTTCCTTGGACAGTTCTCTAGCTCCATTATATCTTGCCTGAGGTGTGCCAGTTTACAGTGACAGTCAGATGCTTTTCCTGGGCAGTAAAAGATAGCTCAGAACCATCAGGCTATATACAATGTTCATTTAGTGGTCTGAGTTGAAATATAGAGAGATGGGCTATGTGAGCATGGGTCAAACTCCAGCTCCATCACTTTTGCAAGCCTCTCTGGGCCTCCATTTTCTCTGCTGCAAAACCATAGGGTTGAACCAGATGATCTCTGAAGTAGGTTCCTTCTGGGTCTAAATCTATGATGCTGAGACTCAGCATTAAAGTTGGAAGATATCTTAGAACACAGAATGTTAAAACTTCAAGTTATAATATAGATCACAAAATGTTAGAATTAGACCTTAAACCCTATAACAGAGTCAGGATTGGAAGGGACTTTATGACATAGAATGTTAGAATGAGGGGTCCATAAAACACAGAATATTAGAGCTGGAAAGGGACCTTAGAACATAGAATATCAGAGGAAGGAAGGAAGGGAGGGAGGAAGGGAGGAAGTAGAGACTTTGTGGAAGCAGCCTGGTACAACGTTTGTAGATTGAATGTGTGTAGACCTGACTGATTTGCTGTGTGACTCTAGGCAAGTCTCAACCCATCTCTGGACCTTAACTCTGAAACTGGAAGGAGTGGGAGGAAGAAGGAGGGAGAAGGGGAGATTGGATTAGAGAATCTTATAAGGTTCCATCCCCCTCTGGTATTATTTAAATCAGCCCTGAAAAAAAAATAAACCATTTCTTCTCACTTCAACTATTATAATAGCTCCCTAACAAGGCCCGGCCTCCAGCATATCCCTCTCAATTCAATTCAATTCAACAAGCATTTAATTAGGGTTTACTCTCAAACTCAGCACATCCAAAACAGAACTCATTATCTTTCCCCCATACCCTCCTATTACAGTTGAGAGTACTGCCATCCTACCAGTCACTCAGGCTCACCTCAGTGGCATCCTCAACTCCTCTCTCATTCACCCCACACGTGCAATCCAAATCTTGGGGGTTGGTTTAAAACAACAATCTCTAAGCCTCTGTCCTACATATCCCCTTCTCTCCACTCACACAGCCCTCATTCCCTCTAGCCTACACTATTTCAATAGCCTTCTGGTTGGTCTCCCTGCCTCAGATCTCTCCTTACTCCAATCAGCTGCCAGCTCCCCATGTGATTTCTCTAAAGCACAGATAGGACCATTTCTCCCTAAGTGCCCCACCCTCCCCTTGCTCACTGGTCTCCAGTGACTCCCTATTACCTACTAAAAGCCTCTCTTTGGCATTTGAAGCTCTTCATAATCTGACCTCTTCCTGCCTTTCCAGTCTTCTACTTTCTTTCAAACACTCAGCTACATTGACCTAGGGACATTTCATTTCCCAACTCGGCTTTTGCTCAATCTGTCCATCATGCCTGGAATTGGCCATCCCTTCACCTCTATCTAGCTGTGGTTTCCTTAGCTTCCTATAAGTCTCTAAACTCAATTTCCACCTTCTGCCGTAGGTCAGCACCCCATCCCTGCTTGCTAATGCCCTCCCTGCTCAGATTACCTTCCTTTTACTCTCTCTATATTTTATATGTACCCTTTTATTTACATGTTGTCTGCTCCGTTGAAATGGAAGCTCTTGGAGGGGGAAGATTGGGTTTGGTTTTTTTCCCTTTCTTTGTATCCCCAGAACTTAGCACAGAGTCTGACATCATATGAGGTACCTAAACACTTGCTAACTGGCAATTTGCCAAGCGCTGTTCATAGTCCCTGGAGACAGAAAGACAAAACTGGATTTTGTATTATTTTGGATTATTTAATCATCCTTCGCTACCCCAATGGGCTGCTCTCATCCCAACACTCCCCCACTCAGTGGCCTTTTTAGATATCCCTCATCTAAGAGGAACGTTCCAACTCCGATCTCCTTCTCTTTGCACAAACTGTTCCCTACCCTGACATGCTCTTCCCCTCCTCACCTCTGCCTCTTAGAGTCTCTAGCTTTCTTCAAAGTTTTGCTTAAGTACCACTTCCTACAGGAAGCCTTGTCAGATCCCCCTCACCGCTCAAGTTTCTAATGCCTTCCTTTAATATTACTTTGGACTCTGAACCTATTTTTATATAATTAATAATTTATACAATTATATGTGTACCTGTTATTTTCCCTGATAAAACACAAACCTCTCAAGTGCAAAGATTATTTTATCTTTGAACCCCCACTAATGCAATGCTGAGCACATAGTTGATTGGCATCACAATGTTGGAGTCAAGGTACAGCATATCCAACTATGGCTGATTAGACCAATATGATCTCAGAAGGTTCTACCACAGGTTGGGCACAAATAGTCCATATGAACATTTGGAGTGGAGATGTCTCTAAATTCATGCATCTCATGTTTCTTTTAAGATACTGCAATTCTGCTTTGCTCATGGAGCACGGAGCCTTCTTTGATGCCAGCACACCATGGTAAGAAGTCTTGTACCAGCATCTCCCATATCACACAAACAATGCCAACATTGTTCAGAGAGACCTTGAGAGTGTCCTTGTATTACTTCTTCTTACCTCTGTGTGAGTTATTCATAAAATAGTCTTTTAGGCAAATGCACTTTTGGCATTTGAACAGGGCCAGCCCATACAGCTGTACTCTCTACAGTAGAGTCTGAATGTTTGGCAGTTCAGCTAAGAAAGGACCTCAGCGTCTGGTGATCTTCAGATCTTCCTAAAACAATTTAAATGAAAATGATTCAGTTCCCTGGCATGTCACTGGTATGCTGTCCAGGTTTTACAGGTACAAACAACAATGAGGTCAGCACAACGGGTCTGTAGACCTTTAATTTGGTTGGAAGTTTAATACCTCTTCTTCCCCACACTTTCCCTTGGACTTTCCCAAACTCTGAGCTAGCTCTGGTAATGTGCACATCAACCTCTTCATCTGTGTTGACATCCCTAGAAAGTATACTGCCAAGATAAATGAACTTATCCACAGCAAAATTTCTCCATTTGCTGATGGTTCCACATATGGATGATGTAGTGCTGGCTGGTGGAGAACCTGTGTTTTCTGGGTGTTAATTTTTAGGCCAAAATTAGCACAAGTGGCAGAGAATCAATCCCAACTATGTTGCATCTCAGCTTCCGAGGTTGCACTGAGTGTACCATTCATCTGTGAGCAAAAAGTCATGCACCAACTCTCTTTCCACTTTAGTCTGGGCTTATAGCCTTTTCAAGTTAAATAATATACTGTAATGTGATAGCTCACCTTGGTATCATTTTTGTCCTAACTGAAGGCTTCTGACATCACTGAAAACATCATTCTAGAAACCATGGGAGGAGCAGCTAGGTGGCACAGTGAATGGAGAATAGAGAAGCTGGCTCTGGAGTCAGGAGGACCTGAGTGCATATGTGGTCTCAGACACTTGACACTTAGTAGCTGTATGACCTTGGGCAAGTCACTTAACCCCAATTGCCTTGCCTCCCCCCTTCAAAAAAAAAGCATGGGAGCAAGCACATGGCCCTGCTGCACCGCATGATGACTGGGAAAACACAAGAGCATCATCCATTATCTAGAAAGTGCATGCATGCCATGGAACTGAAATACAACATTAATGAATGTCTTAGGGCAAAGAAATTTTGCCATGATCTTCCACAAGCCCTCACAACTGATAGCATCAAAGGCCTTGGTCAGATTGACAACTGTTGTCAATCTCTGTTCTGCTTCTGGCATTTCTCCTGGAATTGTTGGGCAGCAAACACCGTATCAACCATTCCTTGGCCCTTTCTGAAGTCATACTGGCTTTTGGGTAGAAGACCATCTTAATGGTGAAGGATCCACCTATCAAGTTAGACTCTAGCAAGAATCTTGCCAGTACAGATTAAGAGAGTTACCTCCCTGTTCTAGTCACAGGACAACCTATTTCCTTTTCCTGGACACAGAGTAGGCACTTAATAAACATTGGTTGATTGGTTACTCAAAACTCCAGTGATTCCCCACCTATTCAGCAAAGTGTATATTCCTGACTCTAGAATTCAAGGACATGCACAATATGTTACCAGATGAACTTTACAGAAATTTGTATCCCATCACACATCCCTTCATGTGCGTCACATCTAGCCAATCTAGATTATTCCCTTTTCCCTTATCCTGAACCTTCTTTCCCATCTCCAAGCCTTTGCTGTGCTATTCCTCCAAGTAAGGAATGGACCACCACCACCACCACCACCCCCACACACACACACATCCCTCACCCTTATCTATCCTTTGAAGTTCCTCTCTTCCTTCAAAGCCCAACTCAGGTGCCACATCCTCTGAGAAGCCTTCCCAGACTACTCCCCAGTGACAGTGATCTCTCTCTCCTTAAAGTTCTCATAGCACATTGCCCAGACCCCTCCTTTGTACCCACGTCTCTCTCCTTCGAACCTATAGCACCTTTGTTCTTACTCTATTAAATTATAAGTTCCTTGAGAGTAGGGTCTGTTTCTTTTATCATTAAGGACAAAGATAACTTTTAATCAGAAATGGATGAATTGAATTAAACTGACTTCATAGCTTCCCTGTGGTCCTGGATGAGTCCTGGCCTCATCAGACTGAGTCTGTCCCTTCCTTGACACCCTCCTCCCAAAAAGCCAAGTTCCCATGGTTAAAACCCCTTCCCAGGTACTTTCCCTCTGAGTAATGCTAATGAGAAGGAAAACAACCATCATGGAAAAGGACAAGAAAAGAGGAAGACTTAAATTCCAGAAAGAGAAGTGATTTCTCAGACAAAGTCACTTACATAATTGATCACATGAAGTTTTTATAGTAACAATGGAGCCTAAATTTCCAGTGGGACTGGCATTTCCATGAACTATCTCCCATGTTCTTCTCCCACTCTCCCCACCATAAGTGAGTCATTGAATGCTAGGATGTCAGAACTGGCAGGACCCTTAGAACGTAAACTGTCATAGTTTAAAAGGAACTTTAGATCATAGAATATCAGAGCTGAAAACCACAACAGTTTTATACATAGAATATGAGGCCTGGAAGAAGCCTTAGAACAAAAAGCGCCAAAGCTAAAAGATACCTTAGAATATATAATGCCAGAGCTGAAATGGGCTTTAGAACAGATGATCAGAGCTGGAAGGGACTTTAGGAGAGAGAACATAAGAACTGGAAAAGATCACTAACTCTAACTCCCTGTTTATACAGTAGGAGAAACTGAGGGCTTAAGGAGAAAAGTAAAGTCATGCATCTAGTTAGTGACAAAATTAGAGCTAGAACCCGGGTCTCATGAAGCAGTCTAGAGCCCATCTTCACAGAGATGAGAGATCTGGACCTGAATTTCTGATGGTGGATGCATCTCTCCTGGCCAGCTCCCACCTACTCCAGGGAAAGGCAGTCATTGACCCTCCCCTTCTCCCTGCACAGCTGGCTCCTGAAGCCAAAAACGCCTTGTCATCAACCTTCTACAGCCCGCCCTCAGCCTGAAGGTCAGGAAAGGTGAGATACCCCGCAAAGCCAGAAATCAAAATTGGTTTCCTACACAGCTGTTTATAATTACAGTGCTCTGAATCCCAGCCTATACAGGCCCCACAGGACTTATACCCCAGAGCCCGGCTGAGCACGTGCCTGGGGATGGCTTCCAGTTGAATATCATTATCAAATCATTATAGAGATGAAGACTCAGGTCTCTCTCTGGCATAGATTGAATATCTCCAAATAATCTTAGCTGACTATAATAAGTGAAGTGATGGCAATGAGAGAGGGGTGAAGTAAAGAATAGAAAAGAGGGACTTGAGGGGAGATTCAGATCTTAAACTCCCAGAAACATCTTCAGGGCTACTCTCGGAGGCAGGATAATAAATTAGAAAGAGCAGTGAATAGGTAATTTCAAGTCTTGGGGCCCTGTCATTGACTCACTATAGGACCCTAAACTAGCTAATGTCTCTCTGTCTCTATCTCTGGCTCTCTGGCTCTCTGTCTGTCTCTCTGTCTCTCTCTCTCTCTTCCTCCCTCCCTCTCTCCCTCTCCCTCCTCCCCCTCATTTCTTTATTCTAATAATGCATGGGTATGGCTCAACAAGTCCCTCTCACCCTAATTCTACCATACTATGACCTCTTCTAGCTCTGACATATGAGCACAGAGCTGTACATAGTAGGCACTTGGTAAATGAGTGAGTTTCTGAGTAAACAAGATCATTATGACATGAAGTGGGATATCAATCGATTGACAAACATGCTAAGTGACTACTCTGGTTGGATTCTTCTGCTGGGTTCTGTGGGGGAGAGATAGATGAATGAGGAAATCCAGCCCTGTCTACTTCCCTCTGGGGAAGGTGGCCTATTTCCCCTCACACCTCATGACTGAACAACAAACACCCACCCCCTCCTTCCCTGCCAAGAGCTATCCCAGTGACAGCCTGATAAACTCCTATTGAGCCTAATAAAAATCACTCAAGGAACATCCCCATTGGTGCCTGCGTTTTCTTGTCCTTTACCCTGGGTGTCCTGGGCAGCTGATGCTTATGTGTGAGGGCCATCTGAATGTGTACTCTTCCTCTGGGGCCCCTGCTAGCAGAAGGAGGAAGTAAGCCTGACTGGGGGTAGAGGCGGACACACACACACACACACACACACGCACACGCATATGCACACGCACATGCACACGCACACACACTTGGCTAAGGCTCTGACTGGGTCATCTGGCCTTGTTACAGCCCAATGCCTTTGGAACACGATTTTCAAGCAGCCGCTCTTCTCAGGGACTCACTCAACCTGTGTCTCTTCAGAGGAGCTGGCTTAGAGCACAGCTCTAATGAGGCCAAGGTCTTTAGGGCCTTGAATGCCAAGCAGGGAAACTTACAAAGGGCAACTGGGGGAGGGTGTGGGCTTTAGAGATAGAAGTAACCTTCAAAATCACTGAGGTTGACATCTCATTTTACAGAGGAAGAAACTCAGACCGGGAAGGAAAGTGATTACACCTGGTCACACAGGAGCCAGAACCCCAGTTCAGACCCAGAACCTCTGGCTTTACCTGCGGTGCTATTTCCACTAGACCACTGAGGGCTCTGTAAGTGCAAGTCCACAAAGCTGAGAGCTGAGTGGACGCCTTTGTGTAACATGAGCTGAGCTCTTTGTTACACGGGTGTGATTGATGAGCAGGTAATCTCTGCTGTGATGGGGTCTAGTTTTTAACTCCTATTTGTACAAATGAGGAAACTGAGGATCTGAGAGTTGAAGTGACTTACCCCATGACAAATTCCATTCAATAAGCTTTTTATGTAATGTCTGATCTATGCACACAGCTAATAAGGAGCAGAGTGAGAACCACAACCCAGGAGAAGCCTCAGAAGGCAGATTCCTAAGCTCCAAATCTCTTTAGACTAAGAGAGTTTTAAGGTAGAGGCAGCATGATTTAACTGGAGAAGGAAATGGCAAACCACTCCAGTGTCTTTGCCAAGAAAACCCCACGGATGGTATGGTCCATGAACAACTGAGCGGCCACAAAGCATGCTATGGTGCAAAGAGTATCAGGTTCAGGGTTATAAAATGAGTTCGAACTCCCCTTCTGCTTTCTCTCAGTGCGTGACCTTAGGGTTACTCTCTCCCCTTCCCTGGGCCTTAGATTCCTCATTTATAAAATTAGAAAGTGGGACTAGATCAGAAGTTCTTAACCTGGGTCCTTTGACCTCCTCCTCCCTTCTCCCCCCCCCAAAAAAGAGATCCATGAAGAGATATTTGGGGCGAGGGTCTATGAACTTAGATGGGAAAAAAATGCACCTTTATTTTCATCAATCGATTTCTTATCTACTGTTATTTTATGTATTTAAAAACTTTCTGAGAAGAGGTCTGTAGGCTTCACCAGACTTCCAAAGGGATCGATCTCTCTCTCTCTTTCTCTCTCTCTCTCTCTCTCTCTCTCTCTCTCTCTCTCTCTCTCTCTCTCTCTCTCTCTCTCTCTCTCTCTCTCTCTCTCTCTCTCTCACACACACACACACACACACACACACACACACACACGTATTTAGAGCCACTGGACAAAATGATGTCCCAGCTTGCACATTCTGGGTTCTTTAAGGTTCCTTCCAGTTCTAACATTCTAAGGTCATTTCCAATTCTGCCATTCCACAGTCTCTGGGCCTCTCTTTCAGCTTAAAAGCCTCTGACCCTGTGTCTGCCCTTGAACCAACCCAGGCCTGACATTACCCTGAAGGAGGCTCATGCAATGCCATGTCACCAGCAAACAGTTTCACATTGCCAGCATCAATTGGCCCTTGGAGACTGGAGATCTCACACAGCTGTGGGCCACCTGGAGCTCACTCTGCTCCCCCCCAGGCACCCTAATCCCAAGGTGCTCCACCTTTGCCAGAATTCAAGTGCTTTGTTACTTACTCAGAGCACAATTGGCAGCTGTTCTGAGCCAAGAGAATAGGGCAAACACAGGAGCCCCTCAACTCTGGGCAGCCTTACCTTGCCCCCAGATGGGAGCTTATGGAGCATCTGGGAAGACTTATTGAGTCATCACCATCTCCTCTGAAATACTGCCCCAATGCTAGGGAGGCAGCAAAATAAGAAAATGAAAGTCCTGGATTTAAAAGCAGAGGGCTTGGGTTCAAACCATGACTCTGCTACTTACTAGTTATGTGATATTGGTCAGGCCACTTCATTCCCTGAGCCTCAGTTTCCTCATCTGTAAAAGGAAAGGGCTGGACTAGATGATCTCTTAGGCCCCTTCTAGTCATGAATCCTAGACTTCGATGAGTCCTAGTAGGAGGCAGGATCGCTGAAAGGGCTTCTTAGACCCCAGACCTCTCCTCCATCAGCCTCTCTCATCATATCAAATTTAGTATGATGACATGGGAAAAGCCTTGTACTTAAAATCAGAGGACTTGAGCGGATTCCGCTATTGCAGCACTCACTAGCTTTGTGACTTTGAGCAAGTGATGTCACCTCTCTTAACCTCAGCTTTCTCCTCTGTAAAATGGGGATAACACCATTTGCAATAAATGGATGTGGAGTGCTAGAGAAATGTGAATTATTTATTATTCTGCATCTTCCTATGGACTCTCTAACACTCAAGAGTGAGGGCACAGACTGTCCTCTTCATGTCATCCACCATCCCACTCTAAACCGAATTTTCCCAAGGTGTCTGAATTCCTTGTTTTGACGCTTGTAAATATAAATATCTTATAAATATCACAATTCATAAACATTAGAAGCTAACTGTTCAGGTTCTGTGTCCAAGATAGTTAGAGATATAAGAACTCAGAAGCAAGAGAGAATCCTAAGGATTAAGATGGTCAAGGGAGGCTTCCTGGAAGAGGGGATTTGAGTTGGGCCTTAGAGAATAACAATTTGGATAGGGAACAACAATTTGAATAGGGAATAAAAGGCAGCTGAGGCCTTGGACACTCTAACTGGCCTGCTGAGGACATCTAACAAATCTGGGGAAGTTTATTCCACCCTCTTCTTCCCTGAATGTCAAAGTTGAACACAGAAATGGAAGGGGTCTTGGAAAATGTCTTTTCCTACTTCCTCATTTTAGGGAGGAGGAGACTGAGGCCCAGAGAAAGGCAGGTGTCCAAGGCCACATGGTTAATAAAGAAGCCAGGATTTATATACGGCCCAGTGCTGCTTCCACCGTTCCAGGCTTCCCCAGGGAGAGAGTTATTTTCTCCCCACAAGACTTTGTTGTAAACACAGCTAACACTTAGGCAATGTTCTTGGCCTAATTTCAGGGCCTTTGATTCTGACCATCTCTGGGAGGGTGAGATGTCGGATGGGTTGGAGAGAGTTCAGAGAGGCTCGGTGCAAGCGATTGAGGAACCATGGGGATATATTATTAATTATCATGTAACATTTATTAAGAGCCCCTGGTGCACTCGGGGCTCCATAGAGTAGAGGAAGCATGCGAAGCCTGCCTGGAGGAGAAGATGATTAGCAACATTTGGAAAGAAATATTCATCACATAGCAGATAGAAGAGAAAACACCTCGGGGGCATGTGGGATCTCCCTCTCCAGGGATCTTTCAGAGCAGTTGGCAACAATCTGGAATGGTTTGGAGTGGGAAACAGAATGGAGGCTGAGGAATGGGCAAGATAATTCTGTTCTCTTTCTCCCAATTCTAAATTCACTCACTCATTCATTTATTCACTCACTCATTCATTCATCCCTTTATTAAATGCCTACTGTGTGCCAGGCACTGTGCTTGTGCTAATATGGGATCCCTCTGATCCCACATTATCATCAGGTATCCGCCCCATACCTGCAAGAGTCCCAGACCCCGGATTCAAAAGAGCCACCTCAGCCTTTTGCTAGCTATGTGACTCTGGGCAAGTCATTGGCCTTCTATGAACCTCAGTCTCTTCTCTAAAATGAAAGACCTACACTAGATGATATCAAAGATCCCATCTAGCTATGCGTCTGTGAGTGGAACACATCCAGTAATGCTAATTAATACTGGCTCCCATCTCTATAGCCCATTACAGTTTGTAATGAAAGCAACATGGCATAATGGATAGAGATCCAGCCTCAAAGTTTTTAGTCAATAAACATGTATTATGTGCCTAGTATGTGACCAGCACAGAGCTAAGAACTGGGGTTGAAAGTTGGAAAAAAAAACAAAACAGTCCCTGCCTTAAAGGAGTGTAATGAGGTGACAGTGTGTAAATGACTACCTACATACAAGCATGCCACGAGAAGAGTAAATTGGGCACAGCCAATTGAGGGAAAGCACTAGAACTGAAGACCTGGGGCCTGCCCTGACACACGTTGGCTGGGTGACCCCTGGCAAATCACTCAGTCTGTCTGTTCTCTAGACAATTCTCTCAGACTCTTTGGTTGTAAGAAAGGGAAGCTCTGCCTTACTGGAGGGAATTTCTTCACCCGAGAGTTCCCTATCCTGTGAAATTACAGGTCCAGCACCCTTCCCTATCACAATTTATAAGACACATTCATCACAGTAGACTCTGTGATATGGGGAGTAGTAAAAATATTATTATGCTTATTTGGCAGACAGGGAAAATTGAGGTTCAGAAAAGGAAAATGACTTGAGCTTTATGATTTTCAAAATACATTACATATGTCACCCCATTCAGTCCTCACAACAGCTCTGTGAAATGAGTTGTGTATTTTCCCCATTTTACAGATGAGGAAACGGAGGCCCCGGAGGTGGGTATTCAACAAATGATCACACAGTTCCTATGCTGGAACTTCTCTGGGCCTCAGTTTCCTCTTCTGTAAAATAGTGGATCATGGCTAGATGATCCCTTAAATCCTTCTGGCTCTAAATCTTTGATTCTGTGATCCAGTTAGAGTCTGTTCTCTGATCCAGGTCTCCTCCTCACTTTTAAGATCCTTCTATCTTTAAGCCTGTGATTGTTAAGACTGGCAATGCGGAGCTCTTTCCACTGTCTCTCCATAGAAGAGAGATGCTGTTGTTGATCAGCCATTGGGGCCACTGCCCCATATGGCATTGCCAAGTCAAGCTAGAAGTCACACCTCTCTCCCACACATTCATTATTTTACATATTCGTGTTACACCTGGATTCAGGAAGATCTGAGTTCAAATCCTGCCCCAGAGACTTAAGCAGGTGTGATCTTAGGCAAGTCACTTTAGCTCTGTGTGCCAAAGTGTCCTCATCTGTAAAGTGAGTATAATAGCAGCACCCACCTCCCAGGGCTTTTGTGACGATCAAATGGGATAATAACCATAAATGGTTTGCAAACCTTCAAATACTGTATAAATGGTAGTGACTATTATTATTATCATCAGTACTATTTCTAGGAGCCAGCTGATAAAAAGCTCTTGCCAACAGCTCTAAAGAGACCTATCTTTCTCACAAAGCCTCCTGTTCCCTGGAGGATCCTACCTTGTACCACAGTGATTTACTAGTCTTAGCCATGCACACTTGTGTTTGATCCCCAGACTGGACATCTTGTCAAACTCTGAACTAAGTGTGAGGAACCTGCGGCCACATGTGGCATTCTAGGTCCTTAGGTGCAGCCTTTTGACTGAGCCCACATTGTACAGATTAAATCCTCTTATTAAGGGAATTTTCTACCCTTTCTATCTCCCTATCTTTGATCGCCCCCATTCCCTCCACTGGAATGCCTTCTTCCTTCCCCCAACCCTCAGATTTGGTCTACTGAAATATTGCCCATCCTTTAAAGTCCAGCTCAAATGACACCCCTTCCCAGAAGTGTTCCCTAATAAAGCTAGGAATAACTTTTCCCTTCTCAAATGAGATTATTTTTGTAAAGCATTTAGCCCAGTGCCTGCAACACAGTAGGTGTTTCATAAAGGCTTGTCCCTTACCCCTCCCCCATCCAATTTCATGGCACTTCATGTTCCTCTTGTGCATTTACATCCTAATTGATAACCTTTTGATTTGTATGTATCTTATTCTCTTCTCTCTTACCGCTAGTCCATAATAGTCCAAACTACGTCTTGTTCATTTTAGTGCTTCCCCCAGTGTCTGGCACAGGACAAGCTCTCAGTAAAGATGTATTGCATGTCCTGGGGACAATGGTCACCTCCCCCCCATACATTACAGCTAACTTGTCTGTGACCCTGGAAATGTCATTTAACCCCTCAAAGCCTCAGTTTTCTGATCTGTAAAATGGGAACAATAATACTTTTACTTCCCACAAAAGTAGGAAGTATTTTCTGAGGCTAGAGTTTCTTTTTGTGACAGAACTTGCCTAACTCAGGCTCATACCCTATATAAGGTCTCACACACTCTGTATAAGGTCTCTTCACATAGAGCTAACTAGACTAGACCTCTAGGGCAGAAGGAGAGGACCCTGTGCTTAGATATAGACAGCCTGGACCAGGGGGTGGGGAACCCGTGGCCTTGAGGCCACATGCGGCCCTCTAGGTCCTCAAGTGCAACCCTTTGATGGAATCAAAACCAGGGGTTTGTTCTATGAAGTTTGGATTCCATCAAAGGGCCACACTTGAGGACCTGGAGGACCACATGTGGCCTGGAGACCACAGGTTCCCCACCCCTGGGCAAAAGTGCTGGTTATCTCTGAGCTTTTATCTCCATCTGCAAACCAGGGACCCGTATATACATGTTACTTAGATTGAGACACAAGGAATAAGCCTCTTTTCCCAAGAAATGGATTTCTGTTCTGAGCTGTCATTGCTTCAGAAACTCATCGACTATTAGAACAGGAAGAAACCTAAAGAATGTCAAAGATGGAAGTGACCTTGGAGTGAGTATTCTGTGATATCCTGTCAGATCTAAAAAGGACCCGAGAACACAGAAGGTCAGGACTAGAAAAGGACCTTCAAGATCATCTGCTTCAACCCCCTCATTTTACAGAGGAAAAAAATGAGGCTGAGAGAGGAGTCACTCCCCCAAGGTCACACAGTAAGTCAGTAGCAGAATAGGGAATAAAACCTGGATCTCTTGACTCCCAACCCAGTGCTATTTCTATCCCAGAAACAGCTAGTATTTATTGAATATTTACTTTACATCCCTGCAGGCACTTGGCAGCCATGCCATAAGGGACACAAAAGAAGATTTGGTCTCTGCCCTCCAGAAGCTCACAGTCTCTCTGGGGAGCCAAGACTCACACACAGGAAACAATTAGAGAACAATACAAGACAGTATTGTATATAATTGTGTTAAATTGGAGGTTGCAGGGTAAATAGTTTAGGAGTTTAAAGGAAAAGAGATGTTAGGGTGAGCTGGAACTTTTCTGGAGGAGACAGAATTTGAGCCAGGTCTTCACACTTGAACATTTGGATTGGAAGACACGGGAAGGGAAAGTAATTCTAGACATCCTCATCTGCGAAAATTGGCTGAGTGAACTATTGTGATAAGTAGTGGGAAATATGTAAAGGGCATAGGCTCACCAAGCTAACAAGAGCCTTACAGATCAAGTTCAAATCCCCCCGCCCATTTTCCAGATGGCGAAGTTGACTTCCATAGATATAACCAGTTCAATGCACATAGCTACTCATGAAAGGAGCCAAGATTCAAACCCATGTTTTCAGATTCCATCATTCACATATCCATCACTCAACGGAAACTGTTCTCTTCAAAGACACCATTGATGACAAATAATTGGACATTGAGGGAATGCCCACCAATTGAGGAATAACTGAAAACGTTATGGTATATGATTGTGATAGAATACTACTATTGTGCTATATGGAGTGATGAAGGGTATGGTGTCTTTTTTTTTAATAGTCTAAAGTTTTAAAATTTATTTTAAACTTCAGTACAAAATAAGAAAAGAAAAAAAAACATTGCCATGTACATAGCAGAACATAAGAGGATTCAATGTAAAGTAATAAATTTCCATTTCACGAAAACCTGTATAATAAATACTACACATTATTTTCAAAGCTGTTCAGCTTTTCATTGCTTCCTTCTAGGTTTTCTTTTGTTCTCTTCTGTGCACTTTTTACTTTATTTTTTTCCCCTCCCTCTACCCCCAAAGAAGGCTATAATTAAGCTTGGAGATATATACATATATGTAAATATATATGTGTATATGCATAGATATCTATAAACATACGCTTATATACACTCATACACATATATGAAAGACCAGACTATGCTTATTTCTACTTGTCATCTGTTTCTCTGAAGGCAGATAGCATCTTCTTTCATAAGTCCAAGTTTTTACATGTTTTTCTAAATCAACCAGATCATTTTCTACACCACAGCAATATTCCAATCCAATCACATTCTGAGACATTGTCTATGAAGGATTTCCCTATTTTCTGCATTCCTTCCATTCTTGACTGCATAGGTTTTATTTATACAAGAAGATTTTAATTTAAAATAATCAAAATTATCCATTTTACACTTCAGCAATGCTCTCATTTTATAATATGGTTTAAGGTCTGATATTACTGAATCTGTTTCCTTTACATCTTTTTATCCCCTGGTATCTTCGAAGTTTCTTTTGTTTTTCTAAATGAACTTTGTAATTATTTTTCTAACTCAGTCAGATAATTTTTTAGCCATTTAGCTGGGATGGCATTACATAAATAGATCAGTCAGATAAAACTGTCATTTTTTAAATACATTGGCTTTACCTACCCATGAACAATAAATATTACTTCAGTTATCTGGATCTAAATTTATTTGTATACAAAGTATGTTTATATTTTTATATTTCCTGTGTCTTTTTTGGCAGGCATACTCTCAGGTATTTTATGCTATCTAGTTATTTTAAGTAGTTTAAAAAAATATTGAATAATATGACTGACAGTGTAGTTTCCCTGTTTTTCTCTTCTGATTAAATCTATTTTAGCTTTGACTTTGTCTGAAATCATGATTACTACCCCTGCTTTTTTTTAATATAATAAATTCTACTCCTAACCTTTATTTTATGTTTATGTGTATCTCTCATTTTTATAGCATTTCCTAAAAGCAACATATTGTTGAATTCAAATTTTTTATCTATCAGTTTCCATTTTATGAGTAAATTCATCCCATTCACATTCTAAGCTATAATTACTTGTATATTTTCCTCTTTCCTATTTTTCCTCACTATCTTTCTCAGCCTATTCCTATCCCTCCTCACCTGATACTTTGCCCTCCTATTCCTTAACCTACCCACCCCTCCAAGAAGCCCTGCCTTATCCTCTCCCCCACCCTATCCCTTTGCCCTCTTCTTTCTGAAATAGAAGACTTTTATACCTTTCTACAAATATATGTTGTTCCCTCTTTAACCTGTTTCCAATGAGTAAGATTTCAGCACTACCCACCCTACCCCCCACCAGCTTCTGTATCAGCTTTTCTTTGGTTTTTGGCTTCATTTGTATGAGATAATTGCTCCTTTTTAACTTTCTCTACAGAGATGTGCTTTTTTTGGATCACCCTATCATACACAGCTCAGCCCAAGTCTTTCTTTCAAACTACCTAAATCCAAATGACAGTCATAAAAGAACTGGTAACATTTTCGCACATAAGAAGTAAATGATTTAACCTTATTGTGTTCCTTATAACTGATCCTTAATGTTTATGTTTCTCCTGGATGTTATATGTAGAATTTTCCCTTAAATTCTGCTCTCTTTGTCACAAATACCTGAAAGTCTTTAAGTTCGTTAAGTATCTTTCTTTTCTCATTCAGGATTACACTTAACTTTGCTGGGTAAGTTACCATTAGTCATAACCTCAGCCCTTTTGCTCTATGAAATAGAATATTCCAAGACCTACTGTCCTTCAGTGTAGTAGCTTCTAGATCTTGTGTAATCCTTATTGTAGATTCACGATATTTAAATTGTTTTTTATTGTTGCTTCCTATATGTTCTTCTTAATCTGGGAGTGTTGAAATTTGGCTATGATATTCCTGTAAGCTTTCTTCCTGGAATCTCTTTCAAGTGGTGACTGGTAATTTTTTTTTTCTATTTTCACTTTGTCTTCTTGTTCTAGAACTTCAGGGCAACTTCTGCTGATAATCTTTTTTGTAATACTGTATCAAGATTCTTTTTTTATCATAATTTTCAGGCAGTTTGACTATTCTTATATAATTTCTCCTCAATCAGTTGTCTTTTTGATGAGGGTTTCACATTCTCTTCTATTTTTTCTTCCTTTTGTTTTATTTCTTTGTGTTTTAGAATGTCATTAGCTTCCCTTCACCCAATTCTACTTTTCAAGGAATCATTTTATTCCTTAAGTTTTTGGTTTCCTATTTCAAGTTGGTTGACTTTCTTTTTCACAGTTTTCTTGACTTGCTTGGATTGCTCTTACTTGTTTTCCTAATTTTTCCTTGATCTCTCTTATTTGATTTTAGGGTCTTTTTTAAGTTCTAAGAAATCTTTTTGTGCTTGGGACCATTTAACATTTCTCATTGAGAAAGGAATGCCTTTTTTAGATCCATTATCTTAATCTGAATATGAACCCAGATCTTCTCTATCCCCATAGTAACTATCTATGGTTGCTTGCTCATTTTTTTGTTTTATTTTATTTTTAGCAATTATTTGTGTGATCATATTCTAGTCCTGAGGTATGGCAAATAATGTCCCAAGCCTCTGGTTCTTCGTACTGTTATTTTCTGAGGTCTGTGGCAGGGTTCAACTTTGAGCTCTTCTCTCTACTCCTAAGACATGGTTAGGACCCATAGCCACACTGTCCTGTAAATTATCTTGCTTCCTGCTGTCACTCAGGTAGCTGCAAACTACAGCTGTCCTTTCTGTCCCAGAACTGAAACCAGAGACTCTGCTCTCCTACAAGTGCCCACAGCCAGCAGGGTCCCTGCCCCTCTGCTACTGCACTCACCAGATATGTGCTAGCTCCTTCTCCCCAGCAGCAGCAGCCCAGTTAGAACTATCTAGTCAAGCTATACTTGGTGTCCCTTGACAGTGGGAGGTCCCTCAATCTTAACCCCTTCAGCCATCAGACCCCCACACTGTCTGTGACATGAAAGTTTCTAAGGCTGAGGCTGCCTCCCAATTCCAGCTGCCCCTAGGGCTTGTTGTTTATTGATTCCAAAGAGATGGCAAGGAGGTGTTCACACTTCACTACCCCTCAAGGTCAGGTCTTCCCTGGGGTCATCTTAGGTTGTCTTGGGAGAACAACTTCTTTACTCTGACTTCTGTTCATTTCCCTTGTTCTACATTCCCCCTGAAGCAATGTTCTGACTTTTTCTTTGGAGGAAATTTGGAGAGCCAAAAGTTTTCTGATCTACTAGGCCATCTCCCCAGAATCCTCTTCAAGAGGATGGTTTCAGAAGACTTATAAGAACTGATACAAAGCGAAGTGAGCAGAACCAGGAGCTTATTGTAAAGAGTAAGAGCAATACTGTAATGATAACCAACTGTGGAAGACTTAGTGACTCTGGTCAATACGATTCATGACAATTCCAAAGGACTCATGAGGAAAATGATTTCTGCCTCTAGAGAAACAACTGATGGACTCTGAGTTGAAACTGAAACATACTTTTTCTCATTTGTTTATTTCTTGATTTTTTTTTATACAACACACCTAATAAAGGAATATGTTTTGCATGACTTCATGTGTATAATAGGTAACATATTACTTTTCCTTCTCAATGGGTGAGGGAGGGACTGGAGGAAGAGAAAGAATTTGGAATTCAAAATTTTTTTAAATGGATGTTAAAAATAAATAATTTCAAAAATATATAATAAACAAAGCTACCATTGATCTCTAAACAGAGATGGTCTTTTCTCAGTCCTCATCCTTCTTGACCTCTCTGAAGTATTTGACAATGCTAACCAACCTCCTTTCCTGGATACTCTTTCTTCTGTGGAAACCATTTTCTTGGTTTTCCTGATGCCTGTCTGACCCTCTCTTCAGTATTCTTTGCTAGAATCATTATCTCTATCCCCAATAGTAAGTGGCACACCCCAAGACCGTGTCCTGAAGCCTCTTCTCATCTCTTTTTATACTCTTTTTTTGATGACTTCATCAACTCCCATGGATTCAATTATTATCTCTATGCAGATGACTCCCAGAATTGTAAATTCAAACCTCGTTTCTATTCGGAGCTCCATCCCCAGATCTCCAGCTACCTTTTAGATATTTCCCACCAATGTTTCATAAGCACATCAAATGCAACATGACTAAAGCAAGTCTAGTAGCTCTCCCTACAAACCTATCTGTCTTCCATATTTGCCTATTTTCATCAAGGACAGGACCAACCTTCTAATCATCCAGGTTCCAAACCTCAAAGTTATCCTTAATTCCTCCCTCTTTCTATCCATCTTATCCAATCAGTCGGCAAGTCTTATTATTCTACTTTTCCAGCATCCATTTCTTCTCTACTCATATGGTCATTTGTACTATCACAATAGACTCCTAATAGGCATCAAGTATCTCCTCCAATATTTTCCACAGAGTGGCACTCTTAAAGTATAGATATGGCCATATCACTCCCCTGCTCAAAAATCTGCAATGGCTCCCTATTGACAAGGATCACAAACAAACTATTCTGTTTGCACTCAAAGTCCTCCACGGCCTGATTCCAAACTTATTTTATATTTTTCATCTTCATGCACTTTGCAGTCCAGCCAAACTGGCATACTTGTTCTTCAAACATTATAATACATCTCCCTTCTCTATACCATTGGACAGCATGGCCTCCGTGCCTGACTCATTATGGTTGTTTGTTCTTTATTCTTGAAGAGGACCATCACATCAGGAAGGTAAGGCCATGACTTGCAAGTGGGGCTTGGCCTGGGACCTATCCTATTATTGGCCAATCAATAAGAGCCAGAATGATTTTGGTTTAAGGCATAGTTTTTAAGAAAGAAATCTCTGAGATAACTTTTGAGGTTTCAGTGATCAAAGTTTACATTCCTTTGGGCAAAGCCTCTGAAGATAAGGGTATGATAGCCTATGTGGACAGAGGGAAAGGAAGGGAAAGGAAGGAAAGCGAAGAGAAGAGAAGGGAAAGGGAGGGGAGTGAGAGAGGAGCTGCATTACCCAGCTGGAAGTGGCTAGTTGAGTTCCCAATGGAGCAGTTTGTCCTACTCACAGGTTGTTGTTTGTCCTTTGTTTTTGAAGAGGACCATGGCATCAGGAATGTGATGCCATGACTTGCAAGTAGATTGGATTTAAGTGAGGGAAGACTGTGCAAAATCACTAGCCTCATTTTCTCTTCCAGAGCCATCTTGGCCCAGTGGCAAGATATAGATCAGTAAGAATGAAGATGGCCCCAGAAGCGGTGAGATACCTTGGCCTTTTAAAGCTAAGTCTTCCCCAGGTCTCCCTGGCACATAGCAGGCACTTAAGAAATGGGTGTTGATTGATTGGATTGATTGATTGATCATTTGGCACACTGATAATTAACATAGGAAATTGTTTTAATCGAGAGGTTAGAGGACTCTTTCTCTTTAGGGAAAGACTGGATGGCTCATTGTTTAAAGAACAAAGATAATATGGGTATCCATATTGGTTATAGATGGAAGGATATGGATGGAGGGAAGCCAGGAACCTTGGACACACTGGACTCTGAAATAATCCTTCCAATCTTCCATTCTATTACCTATAATTTTAATCTTTCTTCTCCACTAGGCTTGTACCAGTGATTCAGTTTTGTACTAATAATTTCACTGTTCTTGCCACTCCCGCTCACTAGACAGTAAGCTCCTGTAGGCTAGGCACTATATCTTCTCTAAACTTTGTGCTGTCTTGAGCACCCACCCAGCATAGGGCTTGGAACAGAGTAAATGTTTAATAAAGGTTTGGTTAATTGAATGAACTCTATATGGACCCTACATGCTATCATCATTGAGCTAAAGAGACACAGAGAGATCAAAACAGACAAAATGAGACTAAGGCAGAGACAAAGGGATGGAGACAAACAGAAATAGATTGAAAGATAAGAGACAAAGGAACAGAGACAGAGAAACAGGGAAAGAGAAAAGATGGGAAAAGACCAAACCAGGCATGGACAACAAAACTAAGACAGAAGCTGAATGAATGAATGAATGAATGAATGAATGAATGAATGAATGAATGAATGAATGAATGAATGGTTGTTTACTGTGTGCCAATACAGTACTAAGCACAGAGGATACAAAAAGCAGAGATAGTCCCTTCCTTAAGAAATCTACAGTCTATATGCATACCCTTTGACCCACCTATACCACTACTAGACCTGTATTCTAAAGAGATCATGAAAATGGGAAAAGGAGCCACATGTACAAAAATATTTATAGCAGCCCTTTTTGTTGTGGCCAAGAATTGGAAATTGAGGGAATGACCATCATTTGGGGAATGGCTGAATGAGTTGTGATATATGAATATAATGGAATACTATTGAGCCAGAAGAAATGATGAGTAGGCAGATTTCAGAAAAACCTGGAAAGATTTACATGAACTGATACTGAGTGAAGTGAGCAGAACCGGGAGAATATTGTACACAGTAACAGCAACACTGTGCAATGACTAACTTTAATAGATTTAGCTCTTCTCAGCAATGCAAGGATCTAAGACAACTCCAAAAGCCTCATGATGGAAGATGCTATCCACATATCATGAGAAAGAACTGTAGAGTCAAAATGTAGATTGAAGCATACTATTTGCTCTCTTTTGTTTTGTTTTTTCTCTATTGTGGTTCCTCTCATTGGTTCTAATTATTCTTTACAACATGACTAATATGAAAATATGCTTAATATGAATGTATATGTAGAGCCTATATTGGATTGCATGCTATCTTGGGGAGAAGGAAGGAGAGGAAAGGGGAGAAAATTTAGAACTCAAAATCTTATGGAAGTGAATATTGAAAGCTAAAAATAAATATTTTTTAATGGGGAGGGGAAAAAAAGAAATTTACAGTGTAATAAGAGAGAAAATACACAAATGGGAGGGGTGACCAGTGGTACGTTGGACCAGAGGGCTACAAGGATGGTATGTGACACTCCAGGGGACTAAAGTGACACTCCCATTCAGGATCAATAACAGAGTTGATTTGACAATGATTCATGTTTCCAGAAGGTCCCCATGTGGAAGGTAGTGATTGAGGCTACAGAGGAGATGGCTAATAATTGGGAATGAAATGAACTGTGGTTGGAGCTTTTCCTAAAATCCAAGAAAAAGTCCAGGAGAAACAATCACCAATCAAGAAAAATGACTTATGGTTCAGAAAAATACATCACCATCCCCTCTGTGGGGTCACTGCAGATCCAAATAAACCCAATTTTATTCATTACCTTCTCCCTTCTTTCCCTCTACCACAGGGTAAATTTAGACCCAGAGGCCCACATTGCCGTAACCCAAAATCACCAGAAACTGAGACTGACTGCTGAATGCAATGTGTTCACTTATATTGAGATTTGGTGGAGTCGGGTGTTGTTGGGGAACCAGATAAGAAGCAACCATTATTTTTGCTCTCCAAGGCCCCATTCAAGGAAAGGGATGCCATCAGGGATGTGCAGGAGCCAGTTCACACCAGCTCAAAAGAGCCAGTGGTTAAATTTTCAGTGTGAACATTTACATTCCCAAATTTGGCAAATGCTACAAATCTAGGGCCTGATTTATTGTTCTGTTGATTGTCTAAACTTAACGGTGATGGAAAAAATGTTAGTAATGCAAACTAAACTTAAAAGTGTGTCATATGTATATATATTTTTCTTTTTCCCGAAGAACTAGTTGAACATTTGCCAGACTATCTCTGGTTATCATTATCAGAAAGACACTCAGTGAGCCCAGCTTGAGAGTGAAGGAAATTAGCTGTTCTTCAGGGGCAGTGCCCACAGCTGGCACAGAAGCTAGGGAACTGTGCCTGCATCTGCCCCACTAGAGCTCATTTTTCCATGATGATAATAACTCTGGCTTCTATAGGACTTTAAGATTTACATACTGTTTTCTTAACAACACCCTTGGGAGGGAGGGAAGGAGGAAGTGCAAATTTTCATTTCCCCATTTTATAGATGAAGAAACTAAAGTTCAGAATGGGGAACCAATTTCCCTAGTGCCACACAGCTAACTAGCCATTTGCTCTATGATCCTCAATAAATCATCTTGCTTCTCTTATGCCTCAGTTGCCTAATCTTTTAAATAGTGAGGCTGGAAGAGATGACCCCTTTTAGCTCTAGATACTCAAATGCTAGAGTTTGTTGTAACTCTGGTGTGTTATTAGAAGCATGTGATGTAGTGGAAAGAGTATTGGGCCTGGACTCGGGTGACTCATTTTGAATCTTGGCTCTGCCACTAATTTGCTCTGTGACCCTCAATAAATCATCTTGCTCCTCCTTGCCTCAATTGCCTAATTATTTAAACAGTGAGGTTTTAGCTTTTAGCTCTAGATACTCAAAACTCTAACCTTATTAAGCGTCACCGCCAAGATTCAAACTCAGGTCTTTTACTCCAAGACCAACATTCTTTCCATTACATCACACTGACTTTCTGCTTTCTAACTCTTCCCTTATATTAACGTGACCATGGACATTTTAATCAAATGAGAGATACATTACTATGAAAATTGGGGAGGTGGGGGAAGGGGAACAAGGAGGCTGATTTTACCCTGAGTAGAGCAAAGTTGACCTCATGCATAGACAAAGTAGGTGGTCACCTATATAGTATGACTGTAGGAACCATTTCTCTAGACCACAAGGCGCCTCCTTAAGACTTTCCCATGCTTGGCCAAATGCCTCAGGAAGCTGGCAGAGCCAAGTAGGCATCCCCAGCTCCCCTTGGCCAGGAAAACAAGAAAGGAAATAATGTTTAGAAAAGGGAAAACAGCATTGGGGCCAAGAAAGCACGTGGACAGGGGTCACCGGGGACAGGCTGATGGGGGTAGCTCAGCCTCTCTTGGAGTCTCAATGCCCAGGGCACGGCCAGGGAGGCTGGCGCCAGACCTGATCACCCGGGACAAATGGCTGCTTGATGAGGAATCAGCAAAACTGAGAAGTCTGTTGTCAGGATCCCAAGTTTTCTCCATTTCTGAATTTTTCTCCTCTGTGGTACCCATTCCCACTCCTCTGTCCTTGAAGGCACAAAGCCATGTTAGCATTGTGAGGTGTAAGTGACGTAAGTTTCAGAGGTTATCTGAGCCAAGGGAAATTCATGGAGCTTAGAACATAGGACTTGGAATTGGAAAACATTAGCAAGTCAGACACCTTCATTTTACCCATGAGGAATCTGTGGCCCTTCAGGCAATGACCAAAGTGTTCAAAGCCACGCAGGATTCAAACCACAGTTCCCTTATGCAGTAAAGTTCAAACACGGAGGAGGTGAGGTGCTGAAAATTCAGTGCTCTTTTTACCAAATGAGGGGTTCTTAACCTGGAGTTAAATATCCCACCCACATATACTCAGAGAACTAATGACTTGGGCCCACTCCTGTCCCAACTCAGGGACATTTTCCCTGGCTGTTCCCCCACTCCTAGAATGCTCTCCCTCCTCGTCCCCACATCCTGGATTCTCTGGCTTCCTTCAAATCCCAGCTAACATCCCACCTTCTATAGGAAGTCTTTCCTGATTCTTCCTAATTCTAGTGCCTTCCTTCTGTTGATTATTTTCTTTTTATCTTGTATATAGCTGTTCTATACATAGCATATTGTTCAATGTGAGCTCCTTGAGATACAGGACTGTCTTTTACCCTTCTTTGTATCCCAAGTGCTTAGCACAATGTCTGGCCCATAGTAGACTCTGAATAAATATTAACTGACTAACTGGGATCCACAAACCCCAAGAGTCTATGGATAGATTTTGGATGGGAAAAAAAATTCCATCTTCATTTTCACAAATCTCTAACAGAAATTAGTATTTCCTTCAATAATTTAAAAATATTATTTTGAAGAGTTCCACACCAGACTGCCAAAAGTATCAACCACATACACACACAAATTAAGAACCCTTGCAAGATACCATGTAGGAAGTGAGGTGGCACAGTGGAAGAAGTGGTCAAGAAGTGGTCAAGAAGACCCGAGATCAAATCCAGTCACAGACCCTTCCTTTCTATGTGACCCTGGGCAAGTCACTTAACCCTGGTGGCCTCAGTTTCCTCATCTGTAAAATGAGCTGGAGAAGGGAATGGCAAGTATATTTGGCAAGAAAAGTCCAAATGGGATCACAAAGAGTTGGTCACAACTGAACAACAACAAAGCACAACACCACATTAGACTGGACACAGAATATTAGAACAGGAAAGGACCAGAGGATATTGTCATGGGAAAGGATCTCAGAGATCATTAAGGTCTACCCTCATATTTTACAGATGAGGAAACTCAGGCCCAAGAGGGAAATGACTTACCTAAAGTCACACTGCTAGTCAATGGCAAAGCAGAAACTCAAATTCAGTTTTTCTGACTCCAAATCCAGTGTTTAATGACCAAGTCAAATAAATAACTAGACCACCTACTCTAATTCTGGACAATCCAGCAGGAAACAATCTATTCCACCTGAAAATTCAGAGGCAAACCGGGACCATGTAGAGATAGCATCTGAGACTGATTCTCACAGCTGTTTAAAAACCAAGCAAAACTGAGTTCCTTAATTATTCATCCTCTCCAGACGAGCCAAACCAGTTCCTACTTTTTTCTGGACAGTGCCCATGAGGGGGCTGGGATAATTAGCCCAGTTCTGCTGACAGAGGCTCTTCCACTCAGCCCACAGACCATTCCTAGCTCCTCCGTTCCCCAGCTCCTCCCACACTGTCAGAGTACCGGGTAATGCCTCCCAGGCACAGGACTTCAAACAAGTGCCAATCGACAAAATCTCACAGCCTGACTTCCTCTCAGCCTATCCTGATGGTTTTTAGACCCTGAGCTAAGAGCCAGCCAGCCCTGGAGGACAGTGACTGCAAGTCCCCATGCTGCTGCTGGCTGTCCTGGGAGTCAGGGAGAGAGTAGGAGGAAGAGACCAACTCAGTAACAGGAACTGCCACGTCTGTAGAGCTGTTAACATTTACGAAGTTCTTGACTTACAACCTAACCTGGTTATAGTGGAGAGAGCATAGGATTCAGCTTGGGAGAGGGGAGCACTGGGGGGGGAACCAGCATTTATTAAATTTCTTAATTGCTAAGAGCTTAATAATGATAACTAACATTTAAATAGCATCTACTACGTGCCAAGCACTGTGTTAAACACTTATTAAACATCATTTCATTTGATTCTTACAACAATCCCGGGAGGTAGCAGCCAATATTATCCCCAGTTTATGGATGAGGACAAACACAAACAGAGGTTAAGTGACTGGGCCAAAATCACACAGCAGGCTAATGTTTAAAGCCACATTTGAACCCAGGTCTTCCTGACTTCTGGATCTGAACTCTGCCCAATATGCCACCTGCTTATTTCTCTGAGGGCCTGGGTTCAAATTTCAGCCCTACTTCTTGCTACCTTTGTGATCTGGAGTGATGACTTGACTTCTCTGGGCCTTAATTTCCTCAAATGGAAGATAACAGTTTTGTACTAAATGATCTGTAAGAAGTCTTCCGGCTCCAAATCCCACCATCTTAAAGTAGGTAGCCTGGATACATCCATCCCCATTTTACAAATGAGCTGTTCATTGGAAAGAGGAGCAAGCAGATACTCACCATCATGAAGTTCAGAAAAGCTAAGTCAAGTCACTTATTCACAGTCATTTGGCATCTCATAGCCAGGATGTGTCAGTCAGGGCTCCCTTCCCCAGACCACACTGACTCTCTTGCTGGCAGCTGATGCTCAAATTGAGATTCACATAAATGAACTTGTCTTCCCCCCCCATCCCCAAGGAAGGTCTGCTATGCCCCCTATGGCTACTCGGCTACGACCTCACTTCCCTTTCTTACCTGTTCCAGGATGTTCATTGTAACTGGCTTTCACCTGGATAACATAGTTGGGGGCAGGGAGATGGGGGAGTTACCTGACCTCCTCTCCCTCCTTATCCTCTTCCAATGGACTAGGGTCAGATCTGGGAAAAATCAGAGAACAGAGGATGTCAGCACACAAGCAACCTTAGGACACAGTGTATCAGAGGTTGAAGAACTGAAGGAACCTTAAAGACCATCTAGTCTGACCCCTTCATTTTATAGAAAAGTGAGGTCCAGAATGGGGCAAGAACTTGTCCAAGGTCACACAGATGCTCAGTGGCAGAAGTGGGATAAGAACTCAGAGGTTCCTGACTCCCTGGCCAAGAAGCCTTCCCAACATGAGGTTTCTCTACTTGTTGGATGATTCATGAACAAATAAATAAGTACTAAAGACCAAAATAGGGGAAGGGACTCACCCAGGGTCACACAGCCCCCATACAGAAAAGCAGAGACAGAGCTTTCAACCCTTGCTTATCCTCTTCTCCCTCCCTGCTTCCCAGGCATGCTGCTCCTAGAATTCAGATAGTCTTAAGAAGTGAGACAGAGGTCTCAATCCTGGCCCTGCATCTGGGAACCATAGTTCTGTTGCCTTATGATTGGCAGGTGGTCCAGCATAGATTAAAGTAACCTCCTTATTCCTAGAGGTCACATTGGAAGTCAGACTGAGGGGCCAAGGTGAGGACAAGCCGGGAAAAGCCTATATTCTCTGGGATAACAAGAGCCTGACCTCCAATCCCCAAAGACTTCAACTGGGCGCCTTTCACCACCGAGAAATCCTTTTTAAAGCACCGAATTAAAAATAAATTTGCAAGCACATAACCAGATGTTACATAGGGAAAAGATAAATAACTCGGCCTGTCAAGGAACTGCCTCATCTCAGTCAACCCTCTCTCTTTCACAAGGTTTTAATTTTTAATTTCACAGTGGTAGCTATAGCAACCTGCAGAAATAATATATTCCATAGCAAAACAACTTTTCTTGGCTGGGATTTGGTGTTTCCTCGTTCCTGCCATAACTCTCTCTCCCAACTTGACTCAGGTCAACCTCTGTCTTCCTCAGCCCTGCTGGTCTCTCTAGGCTCTTCCCTCAAGACATGGGACTACCAGATGGTACCAGAGCCACTGGCGCCAAGACAGAGCTGTGACAAAATTCTGAATTGATTTCTCTGTTCTCATTAAGTTGAAAGATGGCACGGCAGAAGGGGAAGAGCATTAGAATGGGGGTCATGAGACCTGACTTCAACCCTGGATCTGCTGATAGCTATTTATCACTTCCCTTTCTTGGTCCTTCAATCCTCATTCATGGGATTGCTCATTCATGCTTTCATTCAATAAGGGAGAAGGCATCATGGGACAGTGGAAAGAATAGGTTCCTTGGAGTCAGATGACCTAAGCTCTAGTCCCAGACTCTTCCAAGTGACTTGACCTCTCCTCTCAGGTCCCATTTCTCAATATGTAAAATGAAAGGGTAAGGCCAAGGAAAGGAGGGAAGGAGGGACAAAGGAAAGAAGGAAGAAAAAAATCATTTGTTAAATACTTATTTTGTGCCAGATACTATATTAAATGTGATAATGTAAAAACAAGCAAAAAGAAAGATTATTCCTTCCTTCAAGTAGCTTACATTGTGATCAGGGAAGACAACACACAAGAGGAGAGGGAAAGGAGGGGGGAAGTGGAGGAAATGAAAGTATACAGTGCTTCTGAAGTCCAAAAGTAAGGAACAGGGTCAGGGGGTGAATGAAGGCCACCTTGGGCTCCTCCACAAAATGGAAACCTCAGAAGGGACTCACCAATGGGAGAAAAGGACAGACCTTGCAGAGAAATATTCCAGGTAAAGGAAATCATAAGGATGGTTGGATGGTCCAGGGAGAGAAGAACTCATGTTCAGAAGGAACTTCCAGGATGAAACAGCAGGCATTCCAGAAGTGGGGAACATGTTGACCTCAAAGTTCCCTTTCAGCTTATATTATCTGTGTTCTAAAGCTTTTTTCTGCTTTAAGATCCCTGTCCTAACATTCTATGCAGGATGGTATAGCAGAAGGAGGGACAGTCAGGTGGCTCATTGGATAGAGCACTGGGCTAAGGATCAGGAGGGGAGGACTCATCTTCCTGAGTTCAAATCTGGCCTCAGATACTTAGGAGTTGTGTGATCCTGGGCAAGTCACTTAATTTTGTTTGCCGCCATTCCTCATCTGTAAAATAAGCTAGAGAAGGAAATGGTAAACTACTCCAATATTTTTGCTTCGAAAACCCCAAATGGGCTCAAGAGGAGTTGGATGCAATTAAAAAATGAAACAACAACACAATGGAAAGAACGCTAGATTTGAAGCCTAGAGACATGAGTTCTAATCCGACTCCACCACTTACTATGTGTGTGACTTTGGTCAAGTTACTTACTCCTTAATTCTAGTGCATTCCCTCTCTTAAATGTTTCCAATCTACATCATTTCCATGTTGTCTTTCCCCATTAATTTTCTTCGTATCCCCAGGGCTTAGCACCATGCTTGACACATAGTAGGTGTTTCATAAGTGTTCATTGCCTGACTGGGCCTCACTTTCCTCATTTGTAAAAAAGAGAATGTTGGGTTAAATGAGTTCTATTTTCCAGCATTGAACCTTATAGTTCTATGAATTTATGTACAAAGGTTCTTACAGCTCTAATGTTCTGTGATTATAACAAGTATTTATTGAGCACTTACCATTCCATGGGGGGAAATGCTGACAGGCTACTAAGCAACACAAAGAAGCATGCTCTCATCCCTTGGCCCTTGCTCTCTGAGAATCTGGATTTGATGGCACAGCGACAGCTGTTGAGAGACAAACTAGAAAGGTGATGGCCACAATGAGACAAAAGAATGAGGAAGCTCTCCATTTTCCTTTCTCTCCGAGGTGACAGTTCAACGAAAATCTTCAAAAGTACAGTTCCCAAAAGTGCAACCTTTCCGATTCCTTCAGACCAACTCAGTTCCTTTTCCAACCTGACAGGGCAAGTGAGTACTTACTTCTCCTTGGCTGTCTGTGCCAGCTGTTAAACAGGAAGGGAAAGAGGATTCATGGGCATATCCCTGAAGGTAGGGATGCACTGACACTATTCTCTTCCATGACCATGGACCCCAAGGATTCATGTCTAGATATAGACATCCTGATTATGCAGGGCCAGAGAAGAGTCTTTATTGCTTGTGAGTTGTTGTCCTGGGTGGGTACCTGCTTCCCTGAAAAAGGAAGATTGGTTACCCTCCCTGGGACTTAGTCTACAGCAGCACCTTCAGCCTGCACTAGCCAGAGACTTTGATGTAGGGATCTGATAACATGATCTATGTAATTCCAAACAAATAAACAGAAACAACTCTGAATGTAAAATCTCTGTCACTACTCTAATTTGTCTTGAAAGGAATATTTCTGGAATGTGAGTTAGGGGATTGGCTAGCTGCTCTAAAATTCAATGTTCAAAGGTCCCTTCCAACTCAAACATTCGATGTTTTAGATCTAAAGGCTGCCTTTTCAGTTCTGATGTTTTAAAGGCCTTCCAGCTGGGCCACTTTATATTCTAATAGCTCTTCTAACTATTAATATTGCATGACTTAAGATCCTTTCCATTTCAAAATTCTGCATTCTTTGTTCTAAGAACAGGTCAACATGGAAGGCAACAAGTACAGAGCTGAGTTAATGTTGAAGTCATGGGAGGTAAATCAGAGTGAGTTTAGTAGCCCTGATCAAGTAGGATGCATAGCCAGTCAATCAATCAACAAGGATCTTATAAGCATATACCAGGAATAAAATATCCTAGATGCTGGGGGATATCCAGAAAAAATAAAACAGTCCCTATCCTCAAGGAGCTTACTTTCTATCAGGGAAAACTACATGTAGACATATTAGTTGTATAAAAAAACATTCAGAATAAATAATGAGGAATGAGGAAAGGCCTTACGTAGTTTTAGCTGAGTTTTGAAAAACCTGGAAGATTCTAAGACATAGAGGTGAGGTGAGAATGATTTACAGGCATGAGGGACAGCCTATGCAAAGATATGGTCATGAAAGATGGAATATCATGTGTGAGGAAACCAGTTTGTCCAGACTTAAGTATATTAAGGTGAGTAATGTGTAATAAGCCTGGAAAGGTAGGATAGAGTCAAGTAGTAAAGAGCACTGAATGTCTAACACCACTGCAACTTCCTGAAAGGGGATGATATGGTCAGGACTGCATTTTAGTTACATCATTTTGTCAGATCTGTGGAGGATGCAGTGGAGGGGGAGAAGCTTGAGGTCGGGAGGGTGGTTAGGCTGAATAAGGGTGATGGTGGTGTAAGTGAAGGTTCCTGCCAAGATGGCATCTCAGACAGGAGGCAGACTACCCAGCTTCCTCCATCCCTACTCCCAAAAAGCCCTCAAATGTGAAACGTACTGAATAATTATCAAGAAATCCAAAGATTATGTTTTGCATGATTTTACATGTATAATTTATATCACATTTCTTGTCCATCTCAATGGGTGGGGGAGGGGAAGGAGAGAACAAGAGGGAGAATTGGGAACTCAAAAATTTTTAAATAATGTTAAAAAGAAATCAACAATAATTTTAAAAAGAGAAATCCAATGAGAAATTATAGTAAATGACTTTTTTGTATGCTATAACTTCATAAAAGGTCAGCCATAGATTATAGGAAAGGGGGAGCCCTCAAGTAAAGTCAGTGCTAACATCACCAGAGATTGGACATGTGTACCCTGCAAGGCTTTCTGGAGGCAGAAAGAGTAGAAGACCCTCTTGAGAAAATCCCAGAATGATCAGGAAGCCCCAGGATGGGAAATTTGGAAGCCCCCAGACTGGCAGCAGTTAGCAGCCAGCATGGTGTTGATCAGCATGTCATCCCCTGAACAACCCAAATCTAAGAGATTTAAGTTTCCTAACACTGTATCCTGAGGTGCCAGAAGGGACCCTGAAGATCCAGCCCTCTGCACCTCAAAGGTTCAGGAAGTGCTTTAATCTGGAACCCAGAAGTAGATGTCAGTACAAGAATTCAGAGGACCCAAGGACCAAACAGAAATTAATGACCTTAAGAGAGAGTAAGAAAAAGTAGAACAAAATCAAAAGATTGAACAAAAAGAGAAAAAAATATATAATATAAAAAAGTGATGTGAAAAATAGTTCTAGGATAAATAATCTAACAATCATTGGGTTCCCAGAAAACCATAAGTAAAATAAAAAATTTTTGGACACAATATTTCAAGATCACAAATGAAAACTCCCAGATCTTTTAAAGCCAGAAGTCATAGAAAAGATAGAAAGAATCCACTGATCACCTCCTGAAAGGAATCACAAAAATGAAAAGCCCCAGGAATGTCATAACCAAAACTCAAAGTTCTCATGTTAAAAAAAAAATACCATAAGCACCTAAGAAGAAGCAGTTCAAGTACTAAGGAACTAAAGTCAGGGTCACACAAGACCTGGTAGCTTCTGCTAAAATTCAGAAGAAATCTTGGAATATAATATTTCAAAAGGCGAAAAAATATATATAGGTTTACAAACAAGAATGTAAAGCTGAGTATAATTCTACAGGAAAGAAATACGTATTTTTAATGGACTTTAAAATACCTCTGATGAAAAGACCAGTGTTGATTAATAACTCTGAAATATAAGCACAAGGGTCCAGAAAAATGTGGAAAGGTAAGCTCATTTTGGCATTCAGGAGGAGCTGTATGATATTATAGTGCTATCCTTGTAACAGAGGGAGAGAAAAAAGTATTCCTTAAGAGCCTTAATGTCTTCAAAAAGCATTGAGGGAGTGAAATAAGGAAAAAAACTGAAGGTAGATTGTTTCTGGTAGGGCTTTTGTTTTTTTTAAGGGTAAAGAGAAGGGAAGGTAAAAGGAGGAATATACAAGTAAAGAAAGGAGGAAGAAGGGAGAGGAACTTGCCATTCCTTATAATTAAGATGTGTAAGAAGAATATACAAACATGGAAGCAGGGATAGGGGTAGTGAGCACCTAATGAACCTTATTCTTATTTGAAATAGTAAAAGGAGAGGTAAACACAAACAGAGTTTGACATAGAGACAAATCAAACATAGACATAGAGACACATCATTGACATAGAGACACATCAAATTCAACAGGGAAAAAATGGAGGATGGGGTGTGGAGAGAGGTAATAGAGGGAGACATAGTAGGGAAGCAATAGTCACAAGTAAAACAAACTTCCTAATTTGAAAGGGGGAATTAAAAAGGAAAAATGAAACATCCATCCTTTCTCATTAGTTTCTTGCCTTCCTGCTTGCCTATGATGATTTGTTATAAGGGTCCCCTCCCCTCTCCTTTTTTTGGTTAATAGAGGGAAGAGGAGAGTCAGGAGGTGAAGAAAGGTGAAGAGTATAAAAAAAGAGAGCCATTGAAGCATTTTTTAAAAAACATGGAAGAAGATGGAAGGAAGGTCAGAAGGAAACACAGGGAAGCAGGACAGTTTTGAAAACAATGTATAGAATTTAGTAAATATATAGATATATTAAAAGCAAATGGTATAAAATGGAGATTCATGATTTCATGCTGAATTTTCTTTTGATATTTTGTTGTATTTATGGAAATGTTCTTTTTTGGTGTTCAAAGTTCAGAATTTTTAAAAATTATTAAGGAAGGGAATGGATGCCAGAGATTCAGGCAACACAAGCAGCTGGTTTTGGGAATCAATAAAGTCAGAAGCATATAGACAAAGACAAGCAGTATGTCAGACGCAAGCTAAGGGCTCTGGTTCCCTAGATCACAGAAAACTTCAGGTAGAAGCAGCGCAGGACCTTCCACAACTTCCTGGGAGAAGGGATGCTCTCGGGAACCTCAAAGGTGCACTGAAGACTTTTATCCTCATAATTCTAAGCCTTCTCAGTTAGTCTCTGACTACTGAAAGGTCCTGCCTTATTTATGACAGCCTTAGTTCTTAAGAATTGTAGAAGAGGAGAGCTATTCCCACAATGAAACCAACATCACCATAGAAAAGATATTATCACTTCCCCAGCCAGGTTTTCTTCTAGTAGGGGCCAGGAAAGAAGAGTGAAAGCAGAAAAATTCAGTCAATGCAACTGCTTAGAAGCAATAAATGAGATACTCTTTGGAAAAAAGTGCTTAGCACAGCGCTGGCACGTAGTAGGCACTACATGAATGTTTATTCCCTCCTTCCCTCCGTTATAAAGACTCTAGCAGCACAGCATAGCTAGGAGACCACTCCATTGGCAAGTATAGGAATGAAATGTGTTTCCCTTTCTCCTCCCAGTTAAGAGAACTATGTGATATGGAATGTGGCATGCACTATCAGTCATGATCACTGTGTTAGTTGACTTTGATAAAAAGTGTTTCTTTTACATGGGAACTGATAGTGGGGGGAGGGAGGAGATAGACAGGGATGGCAGGTAGATCTGGTTTTTTTTCAACCTTTCAGGGTCTCTTCCCCACAGGATCCAACACACTTCTAACTTACCATGCATTTAAGTAACTCTTCTGCCCCTCATCCCCCACACAGTGGAAGGAAGAAAGGACTAAACGAACTGAGAGATGTTTTTCAAGACATGGAGGACACCCAGACTGCCCAAACTAATTACAAGATAGCACATCATAATGAATAGACCACTGAACTTAGAATCATGACGACCTGGGTTCAAATCCCATCTGCTCAGACATTTACTAGCTGTATGAGCCAGGGTGAATCACTTAACCTCTCTTTGACTCAGTTGCCTCATCTGTATAATGAGAGAATTGTTCTTGATGAGCTCTAAGATCCATTCCAGCTCTCAGTCTATGATCCTATGATTTTATAAATACAGACTAAAAAAAAAAGACAACAGACATATTAAACTAATAAAAATTAGCTGTGCCCTAAAGCTCATAACCCTGCAGCCAATCTGATGATGAACCTCTCTGCACTTAGCTGGGATGGACCACAAACAGACACACAGCCCATCACTGCGCCTATATTCTAGAACCTATAAGTCCTACTGGAGCTTGTGTTCCCCCAGCATAGTTTTCAAGGACCCAGGCTCACCCCCATGCAACAATGAGAGCTTTAATTGAGGAATAATAATTGTTTATCTGTGCCTTACCTCCCCACTGGACTGTAAGTTCCACCACAGAAGAAAGTGTGTATTATTGCAAAATCTGTATCCCCTCAGTACCTACCCCAGTCCTCTGCATGGAGTAGAATTAATAAATGGTTGTTGAATGACTAATGTGGAAATATGTTTAACATGATCATGCATGTATAACATATCAGATTGTTGGCCATCTTGGAGAGGGAAGAGAGAAAGGGAAAAATTTTTGGAACTCAATCTTATAAAAAATAAATGTTGAAAACTATCTTTACATGTTATTGGAAAAAATAAAACACTATTTACAAAAATTTTAAAAAATAAATGACTTGACTAAACAGTGTAGTTTGGGAGACAGAAGACCCTGTCTCAAAGCCCAACTCTGCCCCTTAATATGCTCAACTTACAACCTACTAGGCTTGATTTTCATCCTATATAAAATGGGGGATTTGGACAAGATGACCTCTGAGTCCCTTTCCAGCCCTAAATCTTTGATCCTCATTTTACACAGGAGGAAAATGAGACCTAAAGTCACACAGGAAGAGGAGACACCCAGAATCCTGGGCCCTTTCATGTCCACATCTTAGCAGTTTGTGGTATGTCATACAGAGAATGGGAAAGCAAGAAGCAAGGGAATTGACTAGAGGCCAAGCCACCTCAAAGGATGAGCCAGCTGTGGCTCTGTGCCAGTCAGTGAGTGAGTGAGTGATGAACCCGAGCCCCAGTGGAGGAGAGGTTCAATAGGGGAATGACACCAGGAAGGAAGGCTGCTGGTGGGTGAATGTGATTATGCCCTCGCCCACGAACAAGCTACTTCCTGATGAGCCCATGTTGAGACTGCTGCAGAATACCTGATTTGCCTCAGAGTTGGGGGTTGGGGGTGGGGAATGATGCCATGTTTGGGTTGGAATTTTCTGCTGTGACTAACTACTGAGGTGAACTCCCTGTGGCCCTTCCCTGGGACCTGGGGGAAGGGGAGCAGCTAGTAGTATTCCTTCCCTTCAAGGACTTTCCCCATTGCCTAAAGTTAGAATTCTTAGGAATATAGGACATAGGCTACTGATAGGGATATCTAATAGCCCTTAGATATCTAAAGAGATATCTAATCCAATTGCTTTCTTTTACAACCTCAGAGAAGGAAACTGACTTGATCAAAGTCAAACAGTTAGTAAGTGGGCACAGAGGGCCAACAGTCACACCCAGACCTAGCCTCGAATGGATTGTTCTTACACATCCAGTCTCTTTTATTTAGCACAGCATTAGAGACCCTCCACAATCTGGCCCCAACTTGCCTTTCCAACCTTATCTCTCACGACCTACAATGTCGGTCTCTTGCAGCCAGGCTGGTCTCCCTATTCTCCCTCAACTACACCATGAAGGGCAGGAGCAAACCTAGACTCTGCCCTTCACTCTGAAGTGAACCCCTTAGGTCTGCAGATATTAAGTGATTCTCTAATGACCCTGAGTAAATTTTCTTTGCAGGTTCAGGAAAGGTTAAAAGAAGAAGAGGGAGGCCTCAACCCCAGGATAGCACTTTAAGTCAAGAGAACCGTATAGGTTCCTACGAGAAGAAAGACTCATCAGATGAATGGTTTTTTTTAATCTTTCCCCTTGATGTGGAGGGGGAGTCACACCCAATGTAGATCTGTAAGTATAGAAAACTACTTTGATTCCCTAGAGGAGTTGGAGGGCCACTGTAGAAGGAGAGCCGTTAATAGGCCCAGGTTGGAGGTCCTTTATGTTTTCCAAGAATTTTGACCAGTTAAATAAAACCTGTCCTATATTCAATGTTTTGTGAGCCTGGGTGCTTGCATGGAATCTGAGATCCCCTACTTTTGCAGCAGACCTGGCTGAGAGCCAAATTCTGATAGTCCTTGGAGAAATCTTGGATGAAGGTGCAAACCAAAGAGATACTTAACTAAGAAGCCACCAAGACTGAATCATGTACAGGTAGCTGACAGCCAGTCTGGCTTGGTGGAGAGAACACCAGAATTAGGAAACGCTGATTCACTCTCCATTTCTGCAAATGGGAGTAATAATAGCACCCATCTTCCTGGGTTGTTGGTAAATGGAAATAGCATGGACTCTGGAATCAGAGGATAGGGGTTCCAATTGGTCTCTGAAGCTTACTACCTGAGGTAACCTGGGATTAAGTCTTGCCCCTGGATCTGTTTATTTATCTAGAAAGAAGCAAAGAAAGAAAGAAAAAGAGGAAGGAAGGAAGGAAGGAAGGAAGGAAGGAAGGAAGGAAGGAAGGAAGGAAGGAAGGAAGGAAGGAAGGAAGGAAGGAAGGAAGGAAGGAAAGAGAAGGAAGGAAGAAAAGAAGAGGAAGAAGGAAAAGAAAGAGAAAAAAAGGAAAAGAAAACGTGGGGGTTGGGTAATTGGATTTTGAGTAGGACTATATGGACTCTAGTGACTTGGAGAACCCTTTGTTAAGTTTTCAGCGTGAACTCAGAAATGAGCCAAAACCAGGGCATGATTTTTTGTTTTATGGCTTGTCAAGACTTAAGAAAGCGACGGGAGAAAGATGTGAGAAATGCAGATTCAACTTAAAGTGCCTCCAGTGCCCACTGTTGCTCTGGAGCGCGGGCTGTTAAACATTTACCAGGACACCAAGGCCTCGGAGGCCCCTCGCCTTGCCAGATCTATGAAGCTACGCAAAGGGCTAGACAAATGTCAGCTATTATCATGTAAATCCAGAGTTGCGGTGGTGCTGCCCCGGTGATACGCACCCCGGCTGGGGCTGGGGCTCGTCACGGAGATGCCCGAGAACGGACTTTGGAAGACCCTGCTTCCCGGCCGGAGCGTCCAGCTTTCTGTGCTGCGCCCCTCTCGGTTCTGGGGAGCCTCCTCCCCCTAGACGTTCTAAGATCCCACCCCCACCGCGGCTCCTGCACTACGTTCTACCGGCCCTCCCCGTTCTGGGGCGCTGTCCTAAGTCCCTGGAGCAGAGCTGCGCAGTCTTTTGGGGAGCCCTGCACCAGGCTCAGTGACGCAGTCTGCATGCGTGCGGCTCTCTGAGGCTCCCAGCCCTCCCCCTCACCAGGTCCCCTTAATGAATCTCCTGTAGCCTCGCACTGCGAGGCCGGGGAGGGTGGAGAGGGCTGTGCTGCAGCGGTGCGGTGCGGACGCGGGGAGGAGGGAGAGGAGGGAGAGGAGGGAGGGGAGGGAGGGGAGGGCCCTTGGCAAAGGCCGAGGACAGGGTCGGCGGTGAGCGCCGCGCCGCCCGCCCGTCCGGAAGCGGAGCGTGTCCAATGCGGCCGTTTGCATTCAGGGACTGCCGCCCCGCTGCCTCCTCCGAGCTAGGAGAGGCGCGCGGGGGCGGCTGAGCCGCTGCCCGAGGAGCTCGCTGGGCGCGTTGGCTGAGCCGGGAGCCCAGGGCACCATCCTTCCCTCCCTCCCCCCACCGCTGTCTCTCCTGCACCCCCAGAGGCGCAGCTCACCGTTCCAAAAGTGACCTTCCCCGCAGAGCGTGGGTGTCCCTGAACGGCTTGGGTGCCCAGCGGCTGTCATTTCTGCCAGTGCCCCTCGGGGCTGAGGGGGTGGGGGGTAAGGGGAACTGTCCATTCTAGGTGATCTGTGCCGCCTGCCACACACAAAGCGATCGTTGCTGCAGCCCTGCCCTCCGTCACCTGGCCGAAGGCACCTTCTGGAGAGATAGTACGAAGTTTATTTATCCCGAAGTGTGCTCCCTCGGGCCCTCCACTGGGAGGGAAGCACCCCCGTGCACACAGTGATCTCGGCCTCTTCGAAGCCCCTCCAATGTAACACCACCTTGTCACATGGCTTGCATTTCTGCATCTCAAAGTAGAGAACAGTGAAACTGGAAGGGACCAAAGCCAAAAGCTCTGATCTGGTTGTTCAAAAATTTGCCCTGGCTCCCTATGGCCTTTAGGATAAAATACAGAACTCAGCCTTAGCACTTAAAAGATAGTCATTATCCAGCTCCAACCTGTTTTTCAACACATATTTTTTCATGTATCTGTTACCGCCATATTGGGCTGCAAGATATTCCTCTGACCCATCAGGTCATCCTCTTAGAATCTTTATGTTCTTACATTTTAAACCTCAGCTCAAGTATTATCTCCTCTATGAGGTCTTCCTGGCCCCATACTCCTAGTTATCAGGAGGCATAGGTTCTCTTCCTCTAAATTATTATTGATGTGCATGCCCATCCCTAGGAGCACTTCAAGCTCCTTGAGGGTAGGGATTGTTTCATTTTTGTATTCCTGTTGCTGAAGGTAATGTCACACACATATATTAGTAACAATGTATGTTTGTTGAACTGAATTAGGCTAACTAAGAATCCTTTAGAATGTCAAATCTCCAAGGGATGTCTTCACTAGCTTCCTCATAGGCAGGGGTTTGAAGGGATAAGGAAACCAGGAAAGAGAAAAAGCTGAGCCTCAGAAAGTGGACATGACTTATCCAGGGAACCTGACAAGTTAGGAAAAAGGCTGGGAGTAGAACCAGGTCCCCTGATTCCTAGTCCAGAAATCTTTCTATTGGAACATGTTGCTCTGTTCATCTCATTAACTCAAGTCTTGCATCATTTGTTATCTTTTTACATGTGTTCATCCTGTTGCCCTAACTAAATGTAAACCCTCTGAAGGCAAAGACTAGCTCCCTCTCTGAGGCATTTGATTGGAAGTAGAGACCTGGATTCATGGGTTTTGTCTTTCTCTCATTTCTTTATTTCTCTACCTCTTTAACATTTTCTTTCTGTCTACCTTAATTACTACTATTCTTTCTCTGATATTTTTCTCTCTACTTATTTCCTACGTTCTCCCTCACCTTTCTCTGTCTCTGCTTCGCCAATCTGTCTTTCTCTTGTTGATCTCCTCTGTGTGCCAGTATCTATGTGTCTCCCTCTCTTTGTCTCTGTCTCCCCCAACTCTGTGGCTCTCTCTGTGTGTCTCCTGTTTTTGTCTACCTTTTGGGGGGGGGTCTCTTTCCCACAGGACACATCACATATCTACTTGCCATGTATCCCCAACAGAATGGAAGGAAGAAGGAACTGAACTGAGGGATGGTTTTCAGGACATAGAGGATACCTGGACCACCCAAATGACATCCCCTCTGCACCTCTGCTGGAGGTGGCAGCTACCAAGCTCTGAGGTTACTGGGATCTGAAGCCCCTGGTTCTCATAGAGCACCCATCCACCTGAGAACAGAGACAGGATCTGGGGAAAAGACCAGTATGAAGGTACAGACAACCTTGCTGCTATGGGAACGGATGCTAGAAAAACAGTTCAGAGAGATGATCCATTCCGGGGAGCAACCTCACCCAGGGAAGAGTTAAAACTGTGTTTTAATCATTACCCTCCTCATTATTTCCTGAGTGACCCTGGGAAAGTCATTTAACCTCTGTGAGCCCTCAGTTTCTTCATCAGCTTTGTGTGCAGAAGCTGTGGGTAATGAAGGCTAAGAATGATTGCATAAAGCCAGAAGAAACATCAAACTCATTTTTTTTTCTTTGCTACAAGAGCAAAATATTTTAATAGCATCTTGTGTAGCAACCTCCCTCCTCCCTCCTCCCTTGAAGTTAAAATTCTTATTGCAGCTTGGGATTGATTTGGGGGGGGCCACCTGCCAACACACACATAAACACACACACACACACAAACACACACACGTATACACACATACCCCACACACACCCCTAGTAAGAGCTTTGCCCTTGCCTGCACTGTCAAACACCCAGCCTATTTTTCAGCAGAAGCTGCTGGTGCAGGCTATAAGGAGATAATCTCATAGCTGTGATTACGACATCGACATCGGCAGTCAGGCAGAAGGGCCCACAGCAGCTGTGGCACTGCCTTATCAGGGCAGACAGGCAGGAGAAGGCTACCACCAGTAAGGGCAAACCTGGCCTGTGATGCCTGATAGAGTTGGAGAACGTTTGCCCAATTGCAAAATGTGAAGAGGGGGACCACTCCTCAAGAAAAGAGGCAAGGGAAAGAGCACAGGGTTGGGCATCTGGAACACGGAATTGGAAATCAGGGCTCCACCACTTGGTTGGACAATTTGAGCAGCTCCCTTCCTTCTTTAGACCTCATTTTCTTTTTTCTATAAAATGAGGAAGCTGGACTAGCTTTTCCCTAAGATCTCTTACAATTCTAAAGTAGGTTCAGATCTTTGATGTTCTAAGGCCCCTTTTAGTTTCCTCCCTCTTATTCTATGAATCTGCTTCTAATCATGTCTTACTAATAGCCACATGGTCTGTGCCCTAGAGGCTAGGAAGTCCATAAAGTGCAGGCCTTTTCCCAATAGAGTAGAATCCTAAGATCAGACTTAGAACTGGGAAGGACTTCAGAGACCATCTAGCCCAACCCTTCATGGTATTACACATAGCACTTATGGCACCTGCCTCCTCCCTCCCCCATCACATACATGGAGTCCCCTGAGTAGCAGGTCCACATCCCATAAAACACAAGCCCCCACTCATCTGTCTGCCTTTTCTCAGTTAACCACAATGTTCCAGAAACCTCACCTTGGAACCTGTGGCCCCTTCCCCTGATTGGTCCCTTCCTCCCAGAACTGCCATATTTAAGAGAGCATCAGGCCAGCCAAGTTCACTGCTTCGTTGCTCTCGGGTTCCAGTCCTGACTCTTCCAACTCCTCCACACTGGTCATACAGGTGTTCTCACTCCCTCCCTTTCAGCTTCCTTTTATTTACTGGTTTCTCCCTAATTAGAATAGAAGCTCCCTGAGGCAAGGACTATCTTTCTTTTTGTTTGCATTTGTATTTCCAAGCCTAGTGCAATTTCTGGCACATAGTAAATGCTTAATAAATAATTGTTGACTGAGCCGGAGGGACAAATATAACAGAGAGGCAGTCCTTGTCCTCAATGAGCTTGAATTCTTATAGGAAAGACAATACACAGTGCACACATATAATTTAATTTCTATATTTTGTTTAATTTAAACATTTTATAATATATACGTACATGGATATGTGGGTGTGTATATATATCTGCGCATATATATATATATATATATATATATATGTATAAAGTATTTTGTAATATATACACATATGTATATACCTGCATATGGGCAGCTAGGTGGTATAGTGGATAGAGTGCCAGGCCTGAAGTCAGAAAGACCTGAATTCAAATCTGACCTCAGACGCTTTCTAGCTGTGTGACCCTGGGCAAGTCACTTAACCCTGTTTGTCTCAGTTTCCTCATCTGTAAATGAGTTGGAGAAGCAAACAGCAAACCACTCCTCTATCTTTGTCAAGAATACCCCAGATGGGGTCACAAAGAGTCAGACATGACTGAAATGACTGAACAACAACAACATATATGAGTGTGTGTGTGTGTGATCAGAAAAGGAAATTTTGCTCTGGAAAGCCAGAGAAATGGTAAATTGATATATAAGGAAGTCAGCTGACACACACTTTCTAGAAGTGACACTGTTGATTTGATTACTTTGTCCAGAACAGGAGATGGAAAGCAGTAAGAGAGAAAGGAACATGGACAAAGCAGACAAAAGACTAGATGTCCTAGGTGAGTGGATTTCTGGCTACCTGGGAGGTGAAGGCTACCTCAGTCTTGGGTGTGAGGACAGTAAGTAAACATAATTGGCTAGTTTTCACTCAGTTACTAATCTCCCAGTCTCCTGGGCTAGGTCCTAGGGTGTTGCTGTTCAGTTGGGGTTTTTTGAGGTTTTTTTTTCCAGTGGTATCCAACTCTTTATGATCCTATTTGGGGTTTTCTTAGAGAAGATACTGGAGCTGTTTGCCATTTTCTTCTCTAGTTCAGTTTACAGATAAAGGAACTGAGGCAAACAGCATTAAGTAACTTGCCCTGGGTCACACTAAGTGACTGAGGCTGGATTTGAACCTAGGGAGATGGGTCTTCCTGACTCCAGGCCTGTCACTGTATCCACTGGGCCACCTAGCTGGACCATAGGGTAGGTGCTTCAAAGGTGAGTGGGATAACTTCTCCAGGAACTGGGAAAAAATTGCAATAGAACTTGGCTCCTTCACCCTCATAAACATAAAGCACCCCACCCCCACACTTATACATACTATCATTGAGAAAAACGAGTTGTTCAGAGGGATCATCATACCTGAAGGGGACACCAGGAGCCTAAGTGGAGGGGAAACTCCCTCTGGATGCAGTCCTCACAACTGCTGTCAGGCCTGCTCCTGGCTAAGTGTGGCATCTTCCTTGGGCACATTGCTGCACTGCACCTGTCCTTGCCAGGTGAGACACCATTCCTCAGTGGGCATGGTGACTTCTCTGCCAAGCCTGTATTTCACTGGGCATGGTCTTTCTGTCTTGCTGGGCCTTCAGAAGGGTACAATACAGACTAGACCATGTCTTTTAGGGCAGGCTGACAGCTGTTCAGTCAGACACCACACCCAGCTAACCAAAACTAGGCAAGTGTTTGGGGCGGAGATTAGATCTGACCAAGAGATCAAAGCCTTGTGGTACTGATAACTCCTTTTCCCACTCAACCACTTTAACCCATACAAGAAGCTCTCAGGCTTAGGTGCACATGAATTTGAGTAGAGACAAAAGACATCTTCTGTGTTCACTATTCCTGTATCTATTATGCATATCTATCAACTGTGAAGCTTTATTATTTTGGTGCTATATTCTGGCCAATGAAAAACCTCAGTCTCCCTATGTATGAATGAGAAAACTGAGGTCCAGGGAACTCAAATACTAAGAATCAGTGGTCCCATTCAGCCAGTAGTCTGACTGCCGAGCCAGCTTCATGGTCTGGATGGGGGAGGGTAGGCAAATCAGATGAAGGAAATCACCCCACCCTCATGACCATCCACATGTACTTATTAGAGGCTGCTAGACGGTGTGGCAGATAGAGCACTGGGCCTCGAATTAGAAAGTCTGAGTTCAAATCTGACCTCTGACACTTACTGGTTGTATGCACTTGAGTAAATCACTTAACCTTTGCCTGTTTCCTCAACTGTAAGATGGAGGTGATAATAGCACCTACCTTCCAGAGTTGTTGCAAGGATTAAATGAGATAATAATTGTAAAGCACCATAGTACTTGCACATAGTAAGTGCTATATAAATGTTTGTTATTATCATTAGCATCTAGGTGCACAGTAGACAGCTCTGGGTCTGCAGTCAGAAGTCCTGGATTCAAACATGACCTCCGGTACTACTAACTGTGTGACCCTGGACAAGTCACTCTGTTTACCTCAGTTTCCTCAACTATAAAATGGGAATAATAATAAAACCTACTTCTCGGGTTTGTTGTGAGGATTATATATTATTTGTAAAAGCATTTTTACATGTGTATATACATGTACACATATGTGCATGTGTGTGTTTGTGTGTACAAATGGCCACATAGTAGGCATTATATAAATGCTGCTTCCTTTCCTGTGCTCCTTCTCCTTTCCTTATTTGTCTAGAGATGAAGGTGACAAAACCAAATAGCAATGCCAACTCAGCAGACAGCTGCCAACTGTTATACCCCCACCTCCCATCACAAATCAGACATAGGGTTCTCTGCTCAGCTGGTTTGACCTCTGACCCTCAGATATGAGCCACCAATTCCATTACTCAGTGAATAAGCATTTTTGGAGGCTCCATAGGTGCTGAGTAGCAAAGTACTTGGCTCGTTCCAAAAGACTGCAGGATGGAATGAAAAGAACTAAAGGTAGACTCCAAAGACCTAGGCTCAAATCTCAGCTTTGACAGTCCCTGGGTGCCTCAGTTTCTTGTCGTAGAAATGGGAATAAGAATACTTATACTACAGTACCACCCAGGGTCACTGAAAGGGGAGCCTTTGGTAAACTTCAAGGTGTTAGAGATAAAGGGAGTTGCTGTCCATTCACTAGCTGTCTGACCCTCGGTGGCATCCCTTGGCAAGACCCTTAAGGCTGTTTACTCTCTGTCACTCCCTGTAAAGCCTCTGTCTAATTAGGACTATTCTAAAATTTAGGCTCATCCAGCCTCTACTTGAGGACCTCCAGGGATGGGAAGCTCACTCCTCTTTTTTGAACAACTCTGATCACTAGGAAGTTTTTCCTTATATCCTGATGAAAGCTGCCTTCTAGTCACTTTTTCCCACTGCTCTGAGAGATGGTGATCAGGGCTACCTTTGGTGTTTCTTTACATCAGATTTCACCAGAAGCAGTCACGACATAAGAGAAAACACTGAGTCTAGAGTCAGAGGATCTGGGATTAAATTCTGGCTTTGCTACTTCCTTCCTGGGGTGACCATGGGTAAGTCACTTCTCTTTTGAGGCCTGAGTTTCCTCTTCTGTAAAATGAGGAGGTTGATCTAGAAAGCCATGAGTTCTTAATCTTTTTTGGTGAGCATTTATACCTGGGAAATTAGCAATTGCTACAACTCAAGTCTTTGTATATGGTTTGGTTGATTGTATAGACTTAAAAAAATCATGAAGGAAATGCTAATTATGCAGATTAAACCTAAAAAGTGTGTCCCAGGTACATTTTTTCCTAGAGAGCTGGTAATTCTACATTTACCCATACACTCTTGTGCTAGATTCCTCTGGCAGTCTGGTAAGGCCTATGGAACCCTTAGAATAATATTATTAAATACATAAAGTAAAACACACAGGATTACAAAAGAAATTATATTATGGTATGGTATGGTATATACATTATATTATATTGTGGTGTATTGTGTTGTATTGTGTTATGTTATATTATATGATACTATATTATATCATATCTTATGTTATATTCAAAATAAAAGTGTATTTTTTGCTCATCTAAGTGTATAGACTGCTGGAAATATATCCATGAACCCCTTGGGGATTCTATGAACCCCAGGTTAAGAACCTCTGCTCCAATATCTCTTTCGGATCTAAAGCCTAGGATCTACCTAGATAAAAATACCAGACGTAGGAAGAGGATTATGGGATTTGGAACTAAAAGGACCTTAGCCATCATCTACTGCAACCCCTATCACTTTAAAGATTGAGAAACTGAGGCCAAATGAGCGCCAGGACTTTGCCTGGGTGTATGAACTAGGATTCATGCCCAGATTCTTTGTTGCCACATTGGTCCATTATATCCCCTGTCTCAGGATCAGGCATTGCTTTGGCCCACACATTTTCCCTAGCGGCGCTTTGAGTTCCTCTTTTCAGGTAGGCTCTGGGCTGCTCTGTCCCACCACTGAGCCGGAAGCAGTCAAGCTGGCCTTCCGGGCTCCCTGTGAGAGAATTACCAAAGCAAATTCCTCAGATCCTACAGGGAGCCAAGTCGAACAATGGGGTGCTGTTTGTGAGAGAGAGGGCTGGCTGAAGCTCAGCCCTCCACAGAGCCCTCTGCCAAAATCAAGGCTGGGCTGCCTTCTTCCAGTGCCAGCCCTCACGTGGAGGGGGGCCATGAGAGGAAATTCATTTCCATCCTCTTCAGAACCCTTGCTAAGGTCAAAGGGTCCCAAACACTTGGCACTCCCTCCCAGGAACAGGTTTTCTCAGGGCTGGGAAGCTTCTCATCACAGCCCTTTAACAAGATTCCAACAGCGGGTTTGATTGTCACAAAATCACACCACGTCAAAAGTGAAAGGGCCCTTAGAACACAGAATGTAAGAGCTAGAAGATACATTAGAACATAGACCGTAGAATGTCAGTCAGTCAGTCAACCAACTAGCATTTATTAAATACCTATAATATGAACTGTATTAAGCCCTGGGGACATAAAAAAAAGGCAAAGAATAGTCCCTGCTCTCATGGAACTCACAGTCTAATGGGAAAGCAACGTTAAAAACTGTACAAAATACATATAGGACAAACTGGGGGTCCTCTCAGAGGGAAGGCCCAGAGAGATTACTTCTAGAAGGCAGGACTTTAGCTGAGGGCTGAAGGAAAACAGGGAAGCCAGGAGGTGGGGATGAGGAGGGAAAACATTCCAGGGATGGGAGACAGCCAGGAAAAAGGCTCTGAGACAAGAGATGGAGTGTCTCCTAAAGGAACAAAGACACCAGTGTTATTCAGCTAAAGACTTACAGGGTGGTAAGGTGTCAAAAGACTGCAAAGGTGAGAAGGCATCTGGTTGTGAAGGTCTCTGAAAGTCCAATATTAGATTTTATATTTGACCCTGGAGATAAGGGATCTTGGAAAATAGGACAGAGAATCTTAGGGCTAATAGAGATATCATTGGTATTCAGTCATTTCAGTCGTGTCTGATTCCTCGTGACCCCATTTGGGGTTTTCTTGGCAAAGATATTGGAGTAGTTTACCATTTCTTTCTCCAGCTCATTTTACAGATGAGGAAACTGAGGCCAACAGGGTTAAACAACTTGCCCAGGGTCACACAGCTAGTAAGTGTCTGAGGTTGGATTTGAACTCATGTCTTCTGGATTCCTGGGTCAGTGCTCTATATACTGTGCCACCTAGTCCAATCTCCTCTGCTTATATTGTGTAAAACCAAGGCCCAGAGAAGGGAAAGGACTTACTAAAGATCACATAGGTATGAGAGTGAGGTCATAATTCCTAGATCTGAGGGAGAGCTGGCCCTTGGCAAAATGGTCAATAAGGCCCAGAGGAAAGAACCCAGAAGATGTAAATATGAGTACTTACCCTCTATGAGACGTTAGGCATATTTTCTGTGATCCTCAGTTTCCCTATCTGAAAAGCAGTGATCTTAATCCCTTATCCTGCCAATTTTGCTGCTTTGTTTTGAGGGGACCCCTTGAGAGCAGGATTTCACTTTTGTCTTTTTATCCGCAAGACCTAGCCCAACTCATGACACAGAGTAGGTGCTTAAATAAATGCTTGTTGATTGATTGTCTTCATCCTTTCCTGGGTCCTTGGGTCCAACAGGGTCTGCTGGGGCAAGAGCTCCACTTGGCTTGGGGGTGAGGGGCAGGAATTAGCAGACCAGTGTGAAAACAGGAGGTCTCCTATGCTTGGAGAGCTTAATAACAAGGACTGGAGCAGACAACAAAAGGCATTTTCATCAGATAATGGATAAAGCGACTGGTTATTTCATTAACAAATGTAGCCTGTAAGCTGAGAAGAAAAGGGCTGGAGATCTACAGTGGGGCCATGGAACAGTAGAAGGAGAAAGAACTGATCTTTCAAAGAGCTAAAAGACCCTGATGACTCCCCCAGGAGGAGGTAATGGAGCATGAGCCCTGGAGTAATAGGGAAAGCCTTCGATTTGAAGTTGGAAGACCTTGCTTTGATTTCCAACATAGATACTTACTGGTCAAGCCTCTCCCATTCTGGGAGCCTCAGCTTCCTCATCTTTAAAATGGGAGTAATAATACTTATTCTGGAGGAGCAATATGATAGTGGGCAGAGAGCTCTCCTGAGTCAGGGAGACATGGGCTCAAAGCCTGCCCCTGATTCATCCTGGCTCGATGACACCACCAAATAACTTAATCTTTCACATCCCAGGGATCTTCATGATAGGAGAAACTCCTCTACACCAAGAGTTTGATATACCAGTTGAGATCACAAGTCATACTAAAGAAAAATCCCCCTCCCCAGAGGACTGTTGTGAAGGAAGCCACTGTAAACTGAAAAACATTGGGAAGCGTGAGCTTCTTATTGCTGGCTGTGTCACCTAGTACAAGTCTGTCAGATGGGGAGGTTAGACTCCAGTTAGACTAAATCTTCTCTAGGGTTTCTTCCAATTCTGATGTTCTAGGATTCTAACCTCACAAGACTGATGATAGGATCCACTAAGATACTGCGGAGGAAAATGCCTGGGAAGCTGTAAAACTCTATGCAGTTGTGAGGAATTCCAGAATGTAGAAGTAGAAAGAGCCAGACCTTGTTTGGACCTGGTTCCTGCCCTGCCCCTTCACCCCACCCGACCCCACCCTGAACCCAGACAGATGTTGGGAGAGTCCACAATCATGGCGTCATGGATGTAGCTGGAAGGGACTTCAGAGGCCACGGAGGACAGTCTCCTCATTTTATAGATGAGAAAACTGAGGCATCGGGGCTTTGGTTTTCACATCAAGATCACAAGATTTAGAGCTGGAAGGGCCTCTCATTTGTACACACAGGTCACTAGGCAAAGAGTAAATAGTAGAGCCATCAAGCGTTCAAACTCAAATCTCTAAGTCTCCTAGTCAAGGCCTCTTTCTTCTATGCCATGATCAAACAGGACTGGGAAGGAGACTTGAACCAGTCCCTATCATAGCCTCACAGGGTCATAGATTTTGAGCTGGCAGGGACCTAATAGGCCATCTGAGTCTATCTACTCATTTCATTGATGAGGGAACTGAAGCCCAGAGAAGTTAAAAGACTTTCCCAAATCTCTCAGCTAGTAAATGTCAAAGTAGAGATTTGATCCAGCAGACCTTGGAGTCCAGCAGTGGAAAACCTGTGGCTTGGATCATACTACATCACCAAGGAAAATGTGTCCTCTTCACTCTCAGTTTTCTCATCTGCAGAACAAGAGGGTCAGACTAGATGATCCCTAAGGACTCTTGCAACCCTGTGGCAGGTTATAGGATATGCACAGAGTCTTGAATGACCCAGCTGTTGACAGTCAAAGTCAACCTTCTTATCAAATCCCTTCTGTAATACAGAGACCACTGTCAAAGAGCCCTGAGCCATTCTGGGAAGTCAAGGCTCTGTAGAGCTTTGGTTATTCAGGATAACATCATCCTTTCTTCAATGATGCAGCCCAGAATCTCCCTTCCATGGCTCACATTTCAATAGCGGGTTAAGGTTTGTAAAGGACTTCTCTTACAACAATCATAGAGCTTGTAGGATCAGAGATCCTAGACCTAGAGGAGACCTCAGAGTCTAACCTCCTCATTTTACAGATAAGGACACTGAGGCACATGGAGGTCAAATGATATGGAATAGGCAGTATAAGGATTACCAATATATTTACAGGCAGGAAACCTGCCTGGATTTAAATCTTGATTGTGTTACTTAACTATGTGGTCTAGAACAAATCATCTGCCTACTTATATGGGAGCCTAAGTTCCATTTTCTGTCAAATAAGGGACTGGGACTGAAATCGCTTTTAATTTTCCTTCTAGCACAGTGTCCTATGATTCTGTGCTCTTAAACAAGTCTTTTTACTTTGGGGGAAACATAGTCTCTTTCATTGTAAAATGAGGGGGTTAGACTCCAAGATGACTTCTGAAGTCTTGTCCAAATCAAAAATCCCATTATGTCCACTTTGTGGAGGAAGGAACAAGGCTTAGAAAAGTTAAATGATTTGTTGATCCACACAAAGCAAATTTTGAAAGTCCCTGGATCCCAAGTTCAATGTGCTTTCCCCTATTTTATCCTTGCATTCCTAGAAACACTACTGATACTTTGCCTTTTTCCTCCTCTGGGTACTGAAGGGCATGAGCCAGTGGAGCCCATGGGAGCTGGCACCAGCACACTGCAGCAAGTCAGAATAATTTCACAACATGTCGGGTCCCTGGTTCCATTGTCGACAAATTCCAAGCTATCAGAGCCTCCCCCTTCTGGGGGCTCACTGGATTGGCGGGGAATACCAACACAGTGATCGGTATAATTACTTAACCTCTGAGCACTTCCAGCTCACTCCAGGCCAAGTTCAAACAAGAGGCAATCAGGGGCTTAAGTGGCTGCCAGGAAAGGATAGTTGCTCAGTTATTAAATATTAAACTAGGATGGAGACGTATAATTGCAAATGAGAACCATAGGCAAATGGGCCAATTGGGCTGCTTGGCGCGAGAATTTCAGCTATCATGGCTCACTGACCAGCGCTATGGAGAGGGGTAGCCTCCCTCAGCGACTGCTACATAGCCTCTATGTCAGCCAGCCATGGCCAGGAACCCCACTGGGTTTTCACAGTGGCTCCTAGGACAGGTTCATTTGGCGTTCTCTCTGAGGAGCTAACAAAGGGAAAATTGATATGAGGAAAGCAATTATGGAAAGGAAATATAATAGTTGAATATTCTCCATGTGTTCTGGGCCAAGTGTGACTCGGGGCTGTCCAGTGGCTCAGACTTGGGATTGAAGTAAAATGAGACACTTGTAGACAAAATATCATTTAACAAAAGGAAGTTTCTTTAACATCAGCATGAAAAGAATATTTGGCAAAGGTCTGGTGCTGGTTTATTTGGACACAGCTCTTTGAGCCTCTGATGATGGTATTTGCGTTCAGAAGGGTTTGTCATTGTAGGAGTCATCCGAGGACAATGAGAAGTCCATCAAATCTTCGAAGCCCAGATTGGGCTGGGAGTTTATGCCTTGAGTTACTAGGAACTTATATCAAGGATGAGCATCTTAGTCCTCTTAAGTCTCCAGGACAGTTGACATTGGCAGTAGGCCTTAAAGGATTTCAATTGGAGTCTTGGAGAGAGAGGAAAGGAAGTAAGAAAAGGGGGCACTTTGGGCCTAGGGATAGCATAAGCAGGCAAAAGGCAAGAGAGAGAGCTATGTGTTGGGGAGAGGGAAAACAATTCAAGATGCCTCGAGGTGCAGGATGAGCTTTGATTGTAGATGATTCTGAATATCAAGCAGATAACTATGGACTTCATTTGATAAGCAATGGGGAACCACAGCCTGTTGGAGCTGGAAGGAAACTTGAGAACACAGAAAGACAGAGTTGTAAGAGACCTTAATTCAAGTCAACGAACATTTATTAAACCCCTACAGTACCATGCTTAAGATACAAAAATGATAAAGGGTACAGTCCCTACTTTGGAAGGAACTTACAACTGAATAGACCTTAGAACATAGGAGCCAAAAAAGGAATCTTACAATATAGACTATAGAAAATAAATGCTAGAGTAGAAGGGGCCTTAGAACATGGAAGGTAGACTATCAGAGCTAGAGACCATCTAGGTGGATCCCATCATTTTTATAGACATCCTGCTCCAGAACTAGTTGTTGACTCTCCATATGAACTTTTAAAAATTTTTTAAATTTCCTAAGAGGTCCTTACTGTCCTTTTCATCCCTATACATGCAACTTCCTAGCAACATGCTAAGAACACAGTTGACTTTCTTTTGTGGTCACTTTAGAAAGCAGGCAACTTAAGACCTGGGCTGCTGAGCAATACATGATTTGCAAAGTGGGGATGGTTGACTAGAAAATTGATTTTTCAGGGTGGGAAGGCATTTGTACACAGCCTTCTCCAGGGGAGTTCTCTTCAACCAGCCCTCGCAGAAACCAGGAAGGGTGAAGGGATGAACTTTCAAGTAAGTTAGGTTGCAGTCAGCAATGGGGATTGTTGAGTTGATTGTTAAGTTTTCAGCACACTCATTTACATCTCATAAATCCAGGCTTGACTTATTGTTTTGTTGATTTTTTAGATTTAAGAAAATGATAGAGAAAAATGTTTATAATTTAGATTAAACTTAAAAAGGTGTCTTGGGAACATTTTTTCCCCATAAGAGAAGCAGTTATGAACACATTTACCAACCCACCTCTGGTTCTAGCCCATGACTGAAAAGTAAGATAAATTTATTAAGTTAGCTTAAAGTCATAGGATCACAGATTTAGAAATGGAAACCACCTCAGCCACCATAAAGTCCAATGCCCTCATTTTATAATCGAGAAAGCTAGGTCCCAGAGAGGTTAGGCAACTTGCGTATGGTTGTAGCGTTAAGTGGATAAACTGGAATTTGAACTTAAGTCCTCTCAAAATTCAGCCCCCTTTCCACTCTACCCTGCTACCTTGGGGAATGGTAAAGTAATGAATGAGGCTGGGCATGGAATCAGGAAGACCTGAGTTCAAACTGGCCTCAGACACTTACTAGCTGTGTGACCCTGGGCAAGTCACTTAACCTTATTTGCCTCAGTTTTTTTACTGGTAAAATGAGTTGGAGAAGGAAATGGCAAAGCAGTCCAGTATCTCCACCAAGAAAATCCCAAATAGGATCAAGGAAGGGGTGGATACAAATGAACAACAACAAAGATAAAATAAACCACCTAATCTGCATTTATTAAGCGCCTACTACATTTTAGGCATTATCTTTAGGCATGAGGAAACCTATACAAAAGTCAGATAATCCTTGAGCTCAAGGAGTTCACATTGTACAGATAAGATAAAAAAGATCAGGCACCCGACTTCCTGAGAGAATTACATACTCCTTGACTCTTAACTGCTTGCTTGTTTTTTTCCTCTCTTCCTTTAAACTGTATCCTCCCTCCTGAGTCGGTGGAATTCCTGTGTGCCTCCACCCCTCCTTCCTTCAAGTCTGGCAGCCAAACATTGGCCATCTGCATATAACCCAGTGATTATCACAGACAGGCATAAGCTCCTCCCAGCCTGCCAGGCAACTCTCCTTAAGCCTAATAAGGTTACTCCCAATTGCCCATGAGGCCTCAGAGTCTGAAAGATGAGAACAAGCCCAACACAGATACATAAATCTTCCCTGTCTCTCTGGTCTGTCTTCTCCTGAGAACATTCTCTTCACCAATAGTAGTTAGTTACTGGGTGCCAATCCTTGGGCTGGAAGGGAACTCAGAGGACTCTGTTGGGTACCATCATCCCCATTATACAGAGAAGAGGACTGAGGGTCAGAAGAGAAAGGATTGGCCCAAAGCCACAAAGGTAGTGTAAGCATGTAGCAAAGCAGAGACTCAAACCCAGGTCTTCTGATTTCAAATCCAGCACACTTTGCCCCATGCCAGGCTGCCTCTCAAGATGAACACTCATGAAGCCACAGTGAATGATCCGTGACAGGATATAATTAAGTGCTAAATTGTGTGGTACTGACTCCAACTGATAGAAGAGATCTGAGGGGGGAGATCCAGAATGGCTGCCTAGGCTTTCAGGAAGAAGTGGTTTGAACAGGGTCTTGAAATCAATCTGTCAATACAAAAGCAATTATTAAGTGCTTACTAAGTGCCCAGTATGGTGCTAGGTGCGGAGATACAGAGATGAAAACAGAATAGTTTCCCTTCCCTCAAGGAGTTTATAGTAATAGGCCAATATATATTGGCCTTTTAATAAATGTCTGATGAATGAATGAATGAACGAATGAATGAATGAATGAACGAGTAAATGAATGAATGAGTGAATGAAGGAATGACTTCATTTAAGTCCCACCTACAATCCCACCTTCTACAGGAAGCCTTTTCTCACCTCTCTAAATTCCAATGCCTTTCTTTTGTTAATTATTTCCTCTCTATCCTGTTGTGACTTGTTTGAATACATTTGTTGAATTGTTGTCTCCCCCCCTTGATTGATTGATTGCCCTCCTTGAGAACAGGGATTGCCTTTTGCTTCTTTTTGCATCCTCAGCACTTAGCACAGTAGACACTTGATAAATATTTATTGATGGAATGAATGAAGGAATCATACACTGGTTTTGGAGTCAGAATATGTAGGTTCAAATTTCATCTCTCTCAGGAGAAACAACATACATGACATAACATATATCATGTAACACCTTAAGGTTTGCAGAGTGCTTTACAAATATTATCTCATCTGATCCTCACCACAATCCCGGGAGGTAGTTGCTATTATGATCCCTATTTTACAGATGAGGAGAGTGAGGCAAACAAAGCTGAAGTGATTTCCTTAGGATCACAAAGCTAGGGAGTGTCTGAAGCCAAATCTCAACTCAGGTCTTTGGGACTCCGCGTCCAACATTTTCCCCATTGCACAACCTAGTTACTTTTAAGTAAATACAAATGAAGGGGGGGAGGGGAAGGACTAGCAGCTGGGAGAATAAGAAGAGGTGTTATGTAGGAGAGAGTGGGACTTGAGCTGAGAAGGACTTTTGGATGCCAAATAGAGGGGTTTGTAGTTTATCCTTGAGGAAGTAAGGAGCCACTTGAGATTTTTGAGCGATGTGGTCAGACTTGTGTTTTAGGAATATCATTTTGACAGTTGTGTGGAGGACAGATTGTAGAGGAAGGAGGCTTGAGGCAGGGATACCAATTAGGAGATTCCAGCAAGAGTCCAAACAAAAGTTGATGAGGGTCTGAATTAGGGTGGCAGATGTAGAGAGGAGATAGAGGTGAGGTGTTGAGAAGATCTAATCGACAAGAGATCAACTGATTCAATATGGGGCAGGGAATGGGGGAAAGACAGAATAAGGGAAATTGAGGAGTTAAGAATGACTCTGAGATTTTGAATCTGGGTGACAAGGAAAATGGTAATTCCCTTAACAAAAATAGGAAGGTTTTGAAAAAGGCTAGGTTTGGAAGAAAAGATAATGGTTCTGTCTTGGACACATTCAATTTGAGATGCCTGTGGGGTATCCGCTGGGAAATGTCCAAAAGGAATTGGTGATGAAAAACTGCTCCAGAGGTACTCAAGTCAACAAGCATTTATTAAGCACTTACTGTGTGTGTGGTACTGTACTAAGTGCTGGAGATGCAAATTCCAATAAAAAAAACTCAACCCCTGCCTTCAAGGAGCTTTCTTTTTAATGGAAGAAAACAATCCATGAACTGAAAAGCAGGGAAGAGAGAGGTACCTGCATGGGAGCATGGTGATGAAATCCACAGAAGGATGGTTGGTCTGGTCTCATCCTCACAATGGAGGTTCAGGTTGGCACTCACCATTGGAAGGAGAGCCGGAAACAGAGAGAGAAGGCAGCTGCAGAATGGTTTGGAGGTGTAAATCTGGGAGTTCTCTCTATAGAAATGATAATTGAACCCTTGACTGAGAAGGAAATTACTAAGTGGGAGGGTAGTAGAGAAAGAAGAAGGCCCATGACATAGCCTTGGTAGGAGGAAGGAGAGCACCCATAGTTAGGGGAGGGAATATGGAATATGATTCGAAGCAGAAGCCAAAGGAAAAGTCAGTAAGAGGAGAACTGGGAAACATCCAAAGAGGAGTCAAGAAGAGGACTAAAAAAGCTGATGAATTTGGCAATTAATAGATGACCAATTACTTTGGAGAGAACAATTTTGGAGGGATGCAGAGGATCTAGATGAAGAAAGGGGAAAGAGGAAGGTACTTTAGATGAAAATAAAAACATTTGTTACTTTCCTTTCCCCTGTCCTCTGCCGCAGACCTGGATCCCACGCAGAATCCACTTTGGCACTAGGAGGCCACTATGGTGGAAAGCACAGGGAACTGGATTTGAAGTCAGAAACCTCCTACTACACCCATACAAGAGGCAGTTTTTATCTAAAACTTTATATCCTCCTCCTCCCCCCACCCCAAACTCAGGGTCTCACACAGTGGCATAGTGATAGTGTTGAGGTTTAGGAGTGCTGGCACCCCAGGATGGCCACAGGAGGGTCCTACCTGAATGAATTCAACCCAAGCTTTCTTTCAGCCAAAGACAAGGTTTATTGAACCTGATAGAAGGTGAGTTTGAAAAACCCACCATATTGGCCACACTCTTAAGGAATCTGAGCATTTGTGGATCCATGTATTGATAAGCAGGCCATATGGAATCTGAGCTCTTCCAAGGAGGCAGAGAAGATTGTGGAAACATAGAAGGGTTCTAAATGGAATTAAGGGAGTGTAAGTCTAAGGTGAGGCAAGGTGCAGACAATGAAAGGGCAGTTAATCAACTGGGAAGGGCCATTGCTCCAGTTGAATGCCAGGGACCTGAGCTAAATGGGAAAGTCCAGGGGTTTTTCCTTTTTGGGGTCCATATGCCAAAGACAAGGTCTTTTTCTTTTGGGGGTTCGGATCCAGTTCCCATCAACAGAACAGTAGATTGCTGTTGTTCAGTCACTTTAGTCATATCTGACTCTTCATGACCCCATTTGGGGTTTTTCTTGACAAAGATACTGGAGAGGTTTGTCATTTTCTTCTCCAGCCCATTTTACAGATGAAGAAACTGAGGAAAACAGACTTAAATGACTTGCCCAGGGTCACACAGCTAGTAAGTGCCTGAGGCCAGATTTGAACCCAGAAAGAGAAATCTTCCTTCAGACCTAGCACACTCTCCATGCACCACCTAGCTGCCCTTGGGACAGTAGATATGAGCCTCTCAATAAAGGTTTACAGAATGAATGAATGGGATAGCAGGATAGACACTGACTTTAGGGTCAGAATATGTGGATTCAAATTTCATCTCTACTACTTATCACCTATACAACCCTGCAAATCCTCTGATCATAACAACAGTCTAGAGTAAGGGACTACAGAGGTGCCAGTTGTTAAAAAATACAGAATGTCTGTTTCTGCAAAGATTCCCATGGAAGGGCAGGACCTCATATTTTGTCTCCTCAGTGACTGAGACTAGTTTGTAGCCAGGCCATTTAGAGTTAAGTTAGACCACCCATCTGTTCTTCAGAGAGATTCCTCTCTAGAGGGCAACTGGACCTATGGTGGGAAAAGGGAACACAGAGTCAAAGACAGATTTCTAGGGCCAGCCTCCAAGTTGGTATGGCCCCATTAATGACTTCTTCTTAGGTCTTGCTGTTCACTGAGGTCCACCAAAATGCACTATCCATCTAGCTCACATCTCTCCATCTTATCCACTTGGATAATACCAGAAATTTTGTATGAAATTTGCTGAAATCCAGATAAACTCTTGTCTACAACATCCCCCAGATCTAAGTCTAGTAACCCTTCAAAATAGGTCAAAAACCCTTCCTGATGCAGCCACGTTGTTTCTGAATAATCACTGCAACCTCTTCTAAATATTCACAAATCATCCCTTTAATAATAAGTTCTAGAATCTTGCCAAGATTCTACTCTCCTTTTTTGAAAACTGGGAAACATTTGCCTTTTTCTAGTCCTCTGAAACCTCTTCCATTCTCTCTGATCTTTCAAAGATCATTAACAATGGTTCAGCAATCACTTCCTGTCAGTTCTTTCAGGATATAAGGATATAGTTTATCTAGGTCTACAGACAACTCAGCTGCTAAAGCAGTTAGATGCTTTCTTACAATTTCCTCACTTATCTCAGGTTTCAACTACTTATTAACTGCTTTTGTTAGGTCCTTTCTAGACCAAAGATCTTTTCCTTTTGGCAAGAAAGCCAGCATAATAAGTGCTAAGTGGTTCCCACCCCCTCATTTTGCAGAGGAAGAAAACAAAGCCCAGAGAAGTTAAGCAATTTGCAAAATCACACAGGAAATAGAATTTGAACCCAAGACCTCTGACTGGAAATCCAGCGCTCTTTGCAATATACTTACTAGCTGCATGACTGTCAGATCTCTTAACCTTTGGAGCCTCAGTTTTCTCTTCTGAAAATTGGGGATAATCTCTATTCTCCCCATCTAACAGAACTGTTGAGAGAAAAGTGACTTGTAAACCATAAAGTGCTATATGTGTTACCATTATACCATTACTACTACTACTACTACTAAATTCTAAAGTGTTATGGAAATCTCAGATGCCAGTATAATTAATAAACGCTTATTGAATTGTTGCTTGGTTGAATTGAACAGTAGGTGCTGAATAAATACTCGTTGACTTAGCGTCTGAAACAGACCTATGAATGTAGACTGTGGCTTACTTCATGGGGACATCATTTAGACACCTGCTCTTAGTTACAGGCAAGAATACCGGCTGGCTGTGGACACCTGCAGGTCCCCAAATTGAACCTCAAATAGACAGCCTAGGAAAAGCTTTCTGCCTTTCAACAAATGATTGGATCACCTACTATGTGCAGGATGAATTTCCTGCCTCTAAATAGTAATCCATTAGCAGATCCCAACCCCATCCCTTCTTTCCTATGAGTCAAGAGACCTGGGTCCTACACCTGGGTCAGCCACAACTTACTGTTGTACCTTGGGCAAGGAACTGGACCTCTCTGAACCTCTATTGCTTGTCTGTAAAAAGGAGAGCAGTCCTTTCACTGATTTCCTCATAGGATTGTCTAATTCAAAAGCAATCAGAATAGCTGGATTTACATTGTGCTATGAAGTGTGCAATGGTTTTTCCTGTATTATTATCATTAAATTCTCATAATGACCCTATGAGATACATGCTACAGGTTATATTATCCCCATTTTAGAGATGAGGAGACTGAGATTCAGTAACTTGCCTGTTATCACATAGCTAGTAAATCTCAGAAATTAGATTTAAAACCAGGCTTTTTTTGACTCTAAGCCCAAGACTCTATCCACTCTACCAAATTACCTCTAACAGAGGTAATGGCATCAGAGAATTTTAGAGCTTAGGAAGGTACTCAGAACTTATATATTGTCCCTTATGATAAAGAAAATGAGGCTGGGGCAGTAACTTGCTCAAAGTCACACAGCAGGAGCCAGAACCCAGATTTCCTGACCCTCTGGTCTCCAGTTGGTTGGTTTGTTTGTTTTCCTATGTCAAGAGATAATCAGCTCTCAGCCCCATACTTGAGTCCCTTGGGGGTGAGGGTGGGGCAGGTTCAGTTAGGGAACAAGGAAGCTTTGCACTGCTCCAATGCCCAATAACTGCATTTCAAACCTGGAAGTCCTCAGCCCACTCCCCCAAGCCCCTTCTCCCACCCAGTGGATGAACAGAACAGCAAGCTGTCTGCAGAGCTGTGGGTGTTGCATTCTGAAGGAAACTACTAATTATGGCATTCTGTCTCTAAAACAGCTCAGGACTAGCGGCACTGTCAGAGCCAGGCGCCTGGCTTCAGAGGGAGGTGGCACTTTCATCTCAGCTGATGACTCTTAACAGGCAGCCTTGCCACAACCCAGATGCCTTTCCCCAGAGCTGAGCTCCAAAAAGTGCCATTTGCTTGAATGGTGTGATGCTGTGAGGGAGCCAAGAAATCCAGGGTGGGAAGGACATGGACAGACAGCAGCCCGTAGGTCAGCTTACCTTTTGTTTTTACTATGATATAGAAAACAACATCCTTTTCCTTCCTTCCCTACCCCCGTTCTCCATCCCTTAATAGGATTTAGAACTGGAAGAAACCTTAGACCATAGAATATCAGAGCTGGGAGGGACCTTAGAGCATGGAATGTCAAAGCTGGGAGGGATCTTAGAACAGGGCAAGTCAGAGCTGGGAGCAACCCTAGAACACAGAAAGTCAGAGCTGGAAGCAGACTAGTGTATACTTCAATGAATCTGTAATCTCATAGATGTGAGTGCTTTCTCCATTGGTCCAGATGGCAACTCATCCATACTTTCTCATCTCACGTGATTCTTGTTCATGCCCTCCCCACAAAGCCATCAAATACCCACTCATAGCTTGGGAGACCTTTTTCTCTAATTCTTTTAACATACTAAGAAAGTCATGTAGTCTTTTAACATAGAATACTCATGAAAACAACACCCATCTCACATTTCTACAGTGCTTTAAGGCTTCCAAAGTGACCCCTCATAATAATAACCCTGTGAGGTTGGCAAGGCAAATAATATTATCCCTGTTTTACAGATAGGGAAATGGAAGCCCAGAGAGGTTTAAGTGATTTACCCACAACCACATAGCTAGTCTCAGAACCTAGGTTCAAACCTAGACTTTTTGGCTCCAGGACCATCACCTCTTTCTACCATAATGAGTGAAAAGCACTGTATAAAGTCATTATTCATATTATAATCCAGTTAGGTCCTTAACACTCTCTCTAAATTACTATCCAGGGCTACAGTTTGCATCAGTTACCTATAGAGAATCACAGAATTTTAGAGTCAGTAGGAACCTTGGAGATTAAGTGGTCCATTTTATATCAGGGAAACCTTGGCCTGGAAAAGAAAGTCACTTTCCCCCAGATTACTTATTGTTTTGCATTGCAGTTTTAGGGGTATGTATTATATACCCCTTCTCACCTGGCAAGCAGGCAGGCAAATCTATCAGAAGCAGCAACACACCCCAAGAGAGAGACCACAGGGAGCACGTGCCTGCCAAGTCAAACTATCATCACCACCTTGACCACCACTGCCTCTCAGACCCTGATGAAGGCAGTCCAGGCAGGACCCTGAACCCAAAAGCCTTGGCACTAGCAGCACTGCCAGCCCATTGCCCTCAGCCATCATCCTGGAAAGCAACCCCTGTAGAGATGCAGTCCAGGAACTGCTCCTGTAATTGCTACAGCCACCGCTAATGAAGACCCAGAAAGCAAAGTTCTTGTCGTCAAAGTCCTTCACACTGTCAAATGGTTCAGCATCACAGACCGATAAGATTTCATTAACGGAAATGTCATTCAAAAAGACACATTAACATCTGCTTTGCCACTGCAGTCTAAGAACCATGGGACCTTTCCATCTGACTTGTAGCTGAAATACATAGTGTTGTTCCCCGATTAGAGTGGGAGCTTCTTGGGGGCAGGGACTAACTGACTTTTCTATTTGTGTTCCCCGGGCTTAGCACAGAGCTTTGTACGTGGTAAGCACTGAATAAATTCTTTTGTCATTGATTCACTCATTCAACAATAAGATCTATGAAGGCAGAGACCTTGTTTCGTCAGATCATATCTTTCCACCTATCAGAAAAGGTGATTTGCACACAGTCAGTGCTAATCACACACAATTTAGAGGAAATATGGTCTGGAGCCAAGAGTATTGGCACCAAAGTGTCAGTTTCCTACTGTCCAGAGAGTTGGTAAGAAGGAATGAAGCCCCTTCTGCAGTGCACTGGGAACTGCCTAGAGAAAGGGGCTTTATATAAATAAATAGCAGGTGGTGTGATTATCATCCCATACTAATCTCCCAGGCCTCCTAATCCCTTCTGTGTGTGTGTGTGTGTGTGTGTGTGTGTGTGTGTGTTTTGTCTCTTGATGACGGTAGATCTTTTGGAAGTTTGGGAGGGTTTGATTCTGAAGTCATACAATAGAAAGAGCAATGGATTTGGAATCAGAAGATCTGGGTTCGAAACTTATCTCTGTATCTACATGGCTTTCTCTAGGTTTCAATTTCCTGGTCTTTGCAATGGGGTAGAGAATCAGAGGTTCTTAACCTTCTTTGTATGGTGGATCCCTTTGGCAGCCCAGTGAGGTTTATAGATCCCTTCTGTGAATGCTTCCTAAATGCATAAAATAAAATATGTAGGATTACGAAGAAAACCAACTATATGGAAATATAGTAAACAAAATTCTTGAACAAGTTCATGGACCCTAGGCTAAGAAGTCCTACTAGATGATCTCTAAAACTCTTCCAACTCTAAATCCTGCTAAAAAGCCTATAGCAATTTCATCTTGTTGGAAAAGATCTCTCCCATCCCATAAAATCATCCAAACATCCAGGTATTGGTCAAGTGGGAGCCCAGTGAAATCATCAGACCACTTTCATTGTGACATTGTGTCAGGAGGTAATAATCATGACTCACATCTCTGATATAATGTTGATTTCTAAGAAGGTTTTCTCACAAACACCCTGTGAGATATGCTGTGAGGATTATGATTTCTATTTTACAGAGGAGAAAAGTTAAGATCAGAAATAAGAAAGGCTCTTGCTCCATCAAAGAAAAAGAGGCAGAGGAAGAAGAAGGAGAAGGGAGGAAGATGAGGAAGAAGGAGGAGAAAAAAAGGAGAAGGAGAAGGAGGAGGAGAAGAAGAAGGAGAAAGAGAAGAAGAAAAAAGGAGGAGGAGGAAAAAAGGAAGAGGAGGAAGAGGAAAAGGAGGAGAAGAAGAAGGAGGAGGAGAAGAAGGAGGAGAAGAAGAAGAAGAAGAAAGGAGAAGAAGGAGGAGGAAAAAAGGAAGAGGAAGAGGAGGAGGAGGAAAAGAAGAAGGAAAAAGAGGAGGAGAAGGAGAAGGAGAAGGCGAGGAGGAGGAAGAGAAGAAAAAAAGAGGTTAAATGACTTGACCAGGATAGCAAATACCTGAGTCTGGATTTGAACTCAGGTCTTCCTGACTCCAGGATCAGATCTCTACCCACTATTCCACCTGAATTTAAAGAATGGGGGGGGGGGGGGGCTGTGTCTCTTTCCACTATACCACTATTCCACTATATCCACTGCCCTCAGAAGAGATAAGAAAGACTTTTTCCTAGAGATGGAATATTGTTTTCCTTTTCAATTCATGTTACCCAGAAACCTCCCAGCTTCTTGTAATTTATATTTAAAACTTAACCACTTCCAACAACCATTTTCCAGTCCCACAATTCCCACTGACATTCAGATATTAGCACAGAACAACAAATGAACTAAAAATCAGGAAAGCTAGTCTTTGGTTCCAGCTCAGACATTAACTTACAGTATGACCTTGGGTAAATCACTTCCCTGCTCTTAGATTCAGTTCTTTCATCTATTTAGGGGAGGGGAAATTTCAGATCTTTTCTTTTACCCTCCACTTGTTGTAACGCTTTCTTCTGACATTATCAACATAGGATAGAGTTTTCTCCCCCCCCAAAAAAAAAATTTTAATGGTAGTTGAAGTTTCTCAATTCTCTTCTCATCCTCTCCCAGTTATCCTTTCCTCATCAGATTATCATAGATTTGTCATTGAAAATAGATTGCATTGAGTACATACTTTCAACTTTACAAAACACTTTCCTCAATACCTTTCCAGGTAGGCAGGGGAGTAACTTGAGCATAGTCACATGACTAAGAAACATTAGACTATGAAATATCCTTAGAAATTATCTAGTCTTCCCCTCCCGTATTTTTTTCAGGTGAAGAAATTGAGATGCAGAAAGGGGAAGGGACACAAGATCACAAAGATGCCCTCTTCAGTGCTCTGTTCCCACTGGCCATCACATTTGCACAAGGGACTGAAGTCCAGAGTTTCAACCTAGCCTACAACCCTGGAGGCCAAGATTAAAGTCTGAACTTGATTCTACTTTCTGAGTCTGCCTTGCAGCATGACTCACCTGTGATGAGCTGACCTTCAACCAGGTGAGGACATAAATCATTTCTAGCTACAAGTAGTCATCCTCTTCGGATTCCCTCTTTGTTCTTTCAACTTGTCATCCTTTGCTTCACTACCCCACCTCCTCTTCTCCTTTCCCTCCATCTTCCATTCCTTTCCCTTCTGCCTCTTTTCCAAACGGTGTTGAAGTCCTTCCTACACACACTATTTTTGTCCCCATCACCCTACCCTTCCTCTCCCCTCCCCCCCCCATACACACTTCCTGCTCTTCTATCTCTCTTTCCACCTCAGGAAAGCTTTGAAATAAACAGGCTTTGGCGGGGAGGGGGAAGGGAAGGAGGAAGGGTCTCTCGTGGTTCTAGCTGGAAGAAAAGAGGAGAGGCAGTCAGGAAAGAACACTGGAGATTCCGAGTCAGAAGACCTCGGTTTCCATCCTAGCACCGTTCCATACCTGTGTGACCTTGGGGAAGTCACTTTATTTGCCTAGTTCAAGTTTCTTATCTGTAAAATGAGGGCATTGCTTATTAGTCCTTAGCCCTGGATCTCTAAGCTTCTTTCCACATCTAAATTCAGACTGGGATGAGAAGGTTGGCCTAAGGGGGTGGTGGCTGTGCGTGGGTTAGCAGAGGACTCCCCTGGGAAAGGTGGGTTTTTGAAACCTCAATGAGTTCAATTTCAGCTCCGAGCAGGACTAATAATTCGTCGAGGGTACTGAGTCTCCGCAAGGGATTTCCCAGTGCCTAGAAGGCTGGCCGGCCAACTCCTCCAGTCCACCTTAAGAGAACAATGTTTAAGGCACACCGCGATGACCTTACAAAAACAAGTTTGCTCTAAGTGTAGCAGTGCCCTCTGTCTCCCGTTACTCCTACCAGTTGCCTTTTAAACTACCTTAAATCAATCCCGGGCTGAGCCCTTCTCGGGATGACTGTGGTAGGGGGGTTGGGGGTGTAGGGAGGTTTTCTGAACTGGTACATTGTTGAAAACCGAGCCCCATCTAGTTCCGAATGCTAGGCAACGGCAGAGTGGGGGTGCTGGAAGACGTTATCGGAGGAATCGAGAGAGGAAAGGCAGCAGCCAGAGAGGAAGGGGAGGAGGAAGAGGAGGACCCTGCTGGGGGAAGCAGGACTGAACAAGAGGGAAAAGGAAGCCTTTTGGAGTAAGGGAGCGGGCAGCTGCGCGCTTCCGGGAGGGCGCGGGGCTGGAGCAGCCCCAATCCCGGGCTATTGTAGGTGCGGCTGGGGGAAAACCGGCGCAGACTCGGGAGCGCTAGGGCTGAGCTGCTGTGGGGGTGGCGGGCGGACAGAGTATGTGATTGCCTGGGAAAGACGGCCGATTTCCCTGAGTGTTTGGGAAAGGCTCCTGGTCAGCGCACGGGCACCACGGCCAAGATTGACCAGGTCAGTGCAGCCGGCGCACTCTCCCGCGCGCGCGCGGATCCACACACGCACGCAACACACACACACACACACACACACACACACACACACACACACACACACACTCACACACACACACACACACACACACACACACACTCACTCCTCCCTATCCCTTCCATCTCTCTGTCTCTCCCTCGCTCGCTCTCTGCCTCTCTCCCTTCTTTCCGTCTTCTTTCTTCTCATCTCCTCTTTCTCCTTCGTTTCTTCCTTTGCCTCTCTCTCCCTTCTCTCACGTCTAGGTCTTTCCCCCCATTGCCTCCAAGTTACCTCCCCCTTCTCTCGGTCTGGGTCTGCCCGTCTGAGTCTGTCTCTCCCTCTCTCCTCCCTCTTCCTCCCTCCTCTTTCTCCCCCTCTCCATTCTTTCTCTTCTTCCTCCCCATCTCCTCTCTTTTTTGTCTCTCTCCCCATCCTCACCCCTCCACCATCTCTCTCTCCCTCTCCCCCTTCTCTCCTTCCCTCTCCCCTTACCCCCTTTTCTCACTTAACCCTCCCCCCACCCCCCTAGCACATGAGGGCTTCTCAAAAATAACCGCGGCGTGGCATCTCTCTTGCTGCGCCAGGTCGGTTCCCTTTTCTGGTTTGGGGGGAAGGGGGAGGAAGGAAAGAGGGAGGCAGGGGCGGAGGAGAGAGGAGAAGGGACGGGGGAGGGGCGAGGGAGGGAAAGGTAGAAGATTGTCATATTTCTGCTCCATCCGCCTGTCTGGTTGCCCGCACCGGGCTAGCTCCTCGCTCACTTGCCACTCTCCTCTCGATTCCCCACAGCAGAGCCCCATGGAGCCTGCCCGCGGCTCTCGCCGGCTCCGCTCCTGGTCCCTGATCTTCCTGCTCCTGGCAGCGTCCCATAGCTGGTCAGGTAAGTGACGAGGCTCACCTGCTGCCAGGTGTCTCCAACGTGTGCATTTTTGGGTGGCAGTTTGGGAGCTTCCCTCTCCCTCCCTCCTGCCTTTCTTCCTCCTCCTCCTCTCTCTGCAGTCTGCCCTCCCTTCTGCTCTTCCCTCCCCAGTCAGCCCCCCTTTCCAATACACACAGTGGGAATGTTTTCCAGGCATTCTGCTGTGTTGGGCGAAGGAGGATTGGAGTATATGGAAAAGAACACTGGGCTTGAAGTCAGAACTGGGTTCAAATCTGCTACTTTCCTTTCTGGTTATCTTTGGCAAGTCGTTTTCTCCCCTTCCAAGTCTCAATTTCTTCATCTGTAAGACGATTTGGACTAGAGGGTCTCTAAAGGCACTTCCAGCTCTAACATTCTATGATTCTGTGCTGTATATAGGCAGAGGGATGGATACAGGTTGAGAAGGCCAGAGGCTCCGAGGAGAGATTGGCATGGAGCTAGCAAAGGGTTTAACCCCTGATTCTTCGCACTCCCGGATCCTTCCCAAAACCTTAATGCCAAAGGGCTCTCAGTCTCCTGATCTCCTTATATGTGTAAGAGGATGGGCCACCTTGCACCCTAATGTCAGACTTCTACTGCGGTTCTGTCTAACCTGACCTAAGGACTATGCCTTTGCTTTATCCTCCCCCCCCCCCCATTCCCCCAGGACATGCATACCTCTCTTCTCAACTGGTAGGACAGCTAACCGCTTGCCAGGACTTCCCCTTAGGAAAGCAGTGGGATCTGCTTTGGTCCTAGGAGGAGGGCTCAAACATTCTCTCTCATTCTCTCTCTCCCTCCCTCTTTCCCTCCCTCCATCTCCCTCCCCTCTATCACATGACCAGAAAGGGTGACTGTTTTCACGTAAGAAAGAGGGGTTCTCTTTTACCTCAGCTGATGAACCCTTGATTTCATTCCATCAATGTCTGGGGCATGGTAGGCAAATTTGCATGGGAGGGGAGAGCTCCTGAGAGAACAACCCCACACTTCTTTCAAATGCTGTGACTTTTTCTTGTGGTCAATGAAAATGTAACATCTCCTGTTCCTCTTATTTCTTCCTATTTTTCTGTCTTGTTTCTTCTCATTCAGTCACTTCCCTTTGCCTTCCTTCTCAACCTATATGCCAGTAAACTCCACTCCTAGGAAGCCACTGTATTGCAACCAGGGTGCTAAGCTCCTTAGTGGGCATAAAGGCCATCGGATCTTTATATCATTTTATTCAGTGTGTGATGAGTCACTTTTCCTCTCTTTCCTCCTCTTTAAACGAGGAGGTTGGATTATATTGTCTAAGATTGCTTTCACCTCTAACATTCTGTACCCTCAGGCCCCTTTCAGCCCTGACACATTCTATATTGTGTGTTCTGAGGTTTCTTCCAGCTCCAATGTTCTATTTAGCAAAATCCCTCTCAGACTTAACATTCTATGCATCTGCTCAAACATTATAACATGTTGTTTGTATGTGATCTAAGAGTATGGCCTAATTCTAATAATGCTTATAATGTATATTCTTTAGTCACAAGCCAAGAGGTTTGTTACAGTTCCAGCCTTTTAAAGCAAGGGTATCTGCCCAAGAGGGATTTATGCAGAGGAGGAAATGGGAATTACAGAAGCACCTTTGGTAATGGTGAGGAATCATTAAATTATAGAATTGAAAGTAACCGCTGAGGCCATCTGGTCCAGCTTCTTAATTTTACAAATGAGGAAACTGAGGCTGAAGGACATCAAGTGACTTACCCAAAGTCATAGGCTGAATTTGAACCCAGTCTCCTCTACTCTAGAACTATTGCTCTTTCCGTGACACCATTACCTTTTGCAATCCAGTGAAGCTGTGATATGTTGTGGTAAGCAGCAATCTCAGGCCTTGAGCAATGGAGGAAGGAGGGGAAATTAAAATCCGTCTCTGCTGTGCCTTCACAGTTTTCTGCATTGAGGAGGCCTATGTGCCTCTGCTTTTGCCCTTCTACTCCACACATATATTGATAAAGAAGGGAGTTAGTTAAAAAAGAAGGGGGATACTGTGATTATAAATTTAGAGCTGGAAGAGATCTTAGAATTCATTTAATCTAACCCCTACTCACTTTACATGTAGAGAAACTGACTGCCAGAGAGGTTGTGACTTGCCCAAAGTCTCACTTGTCATAAGCAGGAGAGCTGAACCCAGGGCCCTTGCTTCCAAATCCAGCTTTGTTTTCACTGTGCTACAGGGATGGTATCTTTCTCTCCCATCCTTTTGGTCTGGCTAGTGCCATTAAAATCACAAACCCCACCAAACACATTTCAAGAGATTGTAGTGGAGCCAATGTTGAGAGGAAGAAAGACATGAAGCATTTGTATATTTCATGTCACCCTGGTGAATTACATCTGAAATCTGACCTTTCCCAAGCTGGCCAGATGTGCCCAAGAAGTTCATAAGTTACCATCTAGCTAGCTCTCTGACCATCCTTTTCTGGAGCCTGGAAAGGACATGATTCTTCCTCAGCAACCACTTGTTAATTTTTCTAAGTGGGGAATCTCAGCCAGGTTAGATTTTTAAGCTCTGGGCTTCATGGGTTGCTTCTTCCAGATCTTTCTCTATTTGGATATATCTGGTTCTGCCAAAGCAGACAGTGACACTGATTAACAAGTGTTAAGACTGGCTGTCTGTTTATTTTGGGTGACCATCGCTTGGAATACTAACACACCTCTCCGGTGACAGCCTTCTAGCAAATCTTCCCTTCTTTGCCTATAAAAACAATCTATAAACTGGCAAAGATTAAATCATAAAACTCCCGTTCCAATCCATTCAGCATCAATAGGCTGAGAAAGTGGAAACTGTGGAGGGGGCTGCATGAATGTTACAATAAATAAATCTTTTGAGCCTTAATTCTTTTCACAGAGGATAAATTTCTCTGCTGAAGAGGATGAATGGGATTGAGGGGGTTGGATGGTCACTGTCTATTTTTACCTCTAAGGCAAAGGCACTATAACTCACCTCTCCCATTGTCACCATCTTCCATTCTCTGCACTAAGCCCAGGATGCAAACTCTGAACCTCTGAGCAATGCAGGGAGTCCCTTCTGACAGGGTGGGTGCACAGAATTCACCTGGTTTGTCTGACTCATAGATTCATTTCTTTGCAATTGATCCAAGCCTGGGAGTGATAAAACATGAGGTAGTAGAAACAGCATTGGAGTTTGAAGAACGGATTCAAATTTTAGCTCTCCCACTTAGTCATCAGGCAAATCCAAACCCTTTTCTGAGCCTGGGCTTAGTTCTCCAAAAAACAAAGGGGATTGGGCTTGGTGATCTAGCTAAGGTCTCTTTCATCCCTGATATTCATTGGTTCAATGAATTTATGAGAGGGCAAGGAAAGGGACTGGACTAGGGGGCAGAGGAGGTGGGATAGAGCAGGCAAACAGTTTTTGTTAGAAATTGGATTTGTTCAAATGAGAAACTATAAAATGTCTCATTTGGAAGGTACCTTCTAAATGAATGACTGATGGTGTCTGATGCAGAACCTGCCGTTACCGCCTGAAAATAGTGTGATCATGTGGTTCCTGCCAGTATCACATGACCTGAGCTTGTTGAGGGTTCAACATATGAATTTGGAAAAGGGGGTGGTGTTTTTGAGATAAATTCGGCTCATTACACTGCAGAAAGAGAGGTTTTGAGATGAAAATGAACTTTATTCTTAAAACCTAAAAGAACCAAAATGTCCAGAACCAACAATAGCTCCCATGTGGTAGCGCAAAAGAAGGATTTCTGTTTCCCCTTCCCTTGGGTTCTCAGAGCTGAAATTTGAATCCCCACCTGGTAACTCTTTAGTGAGCCCTCTCCTTGCTTATTGGGCAAACTCTCAGCCTCAGTTTCTGCCTCTAGATAATGGGAGTGTTGATTTAGAGAAGGGGACTCTACCTTTTTGTATCATCAATCCCAGGGCCTTTTGGAGCCCTATTCCAAAGTAATCTTTTCAAATAACTGAAGGAAATGCTAAATTTCAGTTAGAAGCTAATGAAAAAAAAGATGTCATTTAAGAACCCCTGGGCTCAAGGATCTTCCAGCATTTGGTTTTTATATTTTAACACCCTGCCTTTCAATATTTGTGGTCTGCCATGCTTGATGGTCTCATGTCCAGTGCTCCAGGGTCCATTCCAGTGCCAAGATTCTATGTGACCTAATTGGGGGCTGAGGTGGTTTAGCCTTCCAATGATCCTTGACCTTTCCTTAGCATCATAATATTTTGCTAACATAGTTTAATTTGGTTACCTCTTGATTTTTTTCACTTCCTCTTTCATAGGAAGAAAGAATTTTACCACTGAAGTGTCAGAGGCACTTGTGGGGTATTTTTCATTTATGATTATGTAGTGAGCATTGATGTTTTCTAAGTACTTTTTGGTCATTAGCTATTCACTACCTCAGCCTTTTCAGTCCAAGCTTATTCCTATAACCTAGGAAAGAGCCTAGACTAGGGAGTGAGACTAAGGAGAACTTTGTTGAGTTTGAACTTCTGGTGATATCATTATATGACCTTGGACTCTACTTTCCGAACCTCAGTTTGGTTTTCTGTAAGATAAGGGGGTGGGTTCAGATGATCTCTAAGGATCCTTGCAGCTCTGACATTTTGGGTTCTAAATATGTAGAGGCATGATAGAAAGATGACTTCACTGGCAGTTGGGAGACATGGGTTCTAGAGCTGTCATCCCTGACTTACTGTATGATCTTGGATCTCAGTTTCTTGCTCTGTCAAATGAGTAAGTTGACCTGGATGGTCTCTAAGGGGTAGCCTGTCATTTGTGGCATCTTCCATGGGTAGCAGTGGAGATGAATTACTTTAGTGAAAGAGGTAGGGTGAAGGTTTGGGATTCTTGGCTCTAAAGCTCAGATCCTCTAGGTGCAGCCCTGGCAAATGTCTCTAATTGAAAGTGCATCAGACTTTGGGGTGCTTGGGGAAGGTATTTGTGGAATCCCTGTGATTGCGGCTTCATAGAAGGGGTTTCAGCTCAGAGCAGCATTTTATGACTAAGTTATAGTTCGTTTCTCTGAAATCCCCAGCTGATCATGGAAACAGTGACAGACCCTTGGCCTGCATGAATAATACATAGAGTGTGACTTAACTGTAGCCAGCCCATTGATAAGGGAGCCCCAGGCCCAAGCCAGAGCTGATTTCTTAACCAGGAGTCCTAACATTGTGGGGAATTTGGGAATCCAAAGCTGGAATCTTCCTCCTGTAGTTTTTCTGTGCCTTTTTTCCAGCAGATGGAGAGGAGGTGGATGAGGAGGAAGGGAGTTCTAAAAGTGTTACATGAATTCAACAAGCTTGTGTTCTCATTGCTTTGGTTTGCTGAGAGCGACAGGTTATTTTCTTATATGGAATCTTGGGCCGAGGGTCTTTTTTTGTTTTGAGTTGTTGTTTTTTTTTTTAAACATGCCCAAACCGTAGGCTTCTAGGCTTTTTGAAAAAAAATGCAGCCTTCCTACTTGTGAGGTGGCAGAGCCGAGCTGAGTCCTGGCAAATGTAGTTTAGCTCTGTGTTACTGTGAAATGAAGGGAGATTTTGGTTTGTTAGGAGGAAGGCTTTCTGATAACCAGGACCACCTAGAAAGAGAATAAGGCAGGTAGTGAGTCCCCTGTCCTTGGATGTATTTAAGCAGAGACTGGGGTGCCCATTTGTCAGAGCTTTTGTGGAAAGGATACCTAATCATAGCAGGGTTAGACTAGATGCCCTCTGGTTTCTTCCAACTCTAAGATATTATACTTGTTAAAGTGTGATGTGGTGAGAAGTAACATGACAAAGTGAAAAGTATATTGGGTTTTGAATCAGAGGATTCAAGTCCTGATTCTGCCATTCATTATTTGTGACCTTAACCTCTCTGTTTGTGTGATCCTAACCTCTCTGAATGACCTTAACCTCAGCTGTAAAATGAAGTGGTTGGACTTTTCGTTGTTCAGTCATTTTTCAGTCATGTCTGACTCTTTTTGACTCCATCTGAGGTCTTGTTGGCAAAGATACTAGAGTGTTTTGCCATTTCTTTCTCCGGTGCATTTTACAGATGAGAAACTGAAGCAAACAGACTTAAGGGACTTGTCCAGGGTCACACAGCAAGTGTCTGAGGCTGAGTTTGAACTCGGGTCTTCCATTGCACCACCAAGCTGCCCTGTGGTTGGACTAGCTGACCTTTAACTCCCTCTTGGCTCCAAATCTATGATCCTAAGACCCTGCCTCCTGGTATCTTCTGGAGAGTGGTAGCTTGAAATAGATGTCAGGTTTAACAAGGCATGGGTTTGTAGAATATTAGAGCTGAAAGAGACATTAGAACATACACAACTTTAGAGTTCAAAGATATTAGGACACACAACATAGGGAAGAGAAGTGAGAGAATAAGTATTTCTATAGCACCTACTATGTGTCTGGTTTTTGTTGTTGTTACAAATACTATCTCATTGGATTCTCCCAATAATCTGTGAGGTAGGTGCCATTATTATCCCCATTTTACAGTTGAGGAAACTGAGGCAAAGAGAGGTTAAGTGACTTTTCCAGAGTCACACAGCTAGTAAGTTATCTGAATCTGGATTTGAACTCAGAGCTTCCTGAGGGCTCTATATATACTATGCCACCAGCTGTCTCTAGATTAGAATATTGGAATTAGAAGGGATCTTGGGACAGTTAGAAGGGATCTTGGAACATAGACTGTCAGACAGAGTGGTATAAGGGAAAATAGGGCTCTAGAGTCAGAGGTCCTAGGTTCAGATCTTACCTCGCAAACTATATGACCAGGGGCAAGTTACTTAAATTCCTTGGCCTCAGTTTCTTCATCTGTAAAATGAGGACATTGCACTAGATATCCTCTGAGGTTCTTTCTAGCTCTAGGTCCTATGATCAAAGGGATCTTGGAAAACCGAATTTTAGAATATAAAATTTCAGACTTAGAAGGGAACTTGGAGATCTAGTTTAACAGCCTCATTTTGCCATTGAGGAAACCTCGATCCCAAAGTCTTGCTGAAGTCTTGTTTCCTGTCCTTTTTTCTCTCAAATGTTCCTGTTGATCAGTGAAACAGGGCAGGGGGCATACAGTAATCCCCTAGAGTTCTTCTGAGAAGTGTTCCTATCACAGGACAAGAGAACCAAAACGAGTTCCAGATCCATGCAACTATGAAGGAAACATTTATTTTCACAGCCGAAACTGCTTTCCTGTTAACTTCCAGGGTTCCTGGGACAGAACATCCTTGCTGAGCCTATTACAAGATATATTTACCCTGCTGGGCCCCTAGTCTAGAGGGATGCAAAATAGCTGAGCTGGAAGCTGGAAATGATGTAGGATTGGTTCTTTATGTCTGTAAAATTTTCTAGTGCATCAGTTTTGAGAATTGGCATGGTAGATGGCCAACACTTACAGCCTTGGGCTATAATATAAGATCAGGTGGGCACATCAGGGAGGTAAATTGGAGTCTCCCAATGAGCAATGAACTTTGGAGGCAAGAAAGGTGGTGGATGAAGGTGGGCAGTGATCTCCGAACCGACACTGACCATAGTTCGGAGAGACCAGCTCCTATAACTCACAGAATCATCATGTTGGAGTTAGAAGGTGCTGGGCCATAGAAAAGAGAATGGCAAAAATGGAAGAGATTTAAATGCCATCTGATCCAGGCCCCTTGTCTTACAGGGGAGGGAACTGAGACCCAAAGAGGAGAAGTCACTTGCTTAATGTTTCTCAACTGCTTAGTCACTGAGCTGGAATTAAATTAAATCCAGGTCTCTTGACAGCTAGTCCAGTATTCTTTCCATGATCTCATACCAATTTCACATGACAGTCTGCTCTCTTAGCTGACAAAAACAACAGTAATCATAATAACTGAAACAAAGAACACTTTAAGGTTTACCATGTATTTTCACCTCATTTGAGCTTCACCACAACTCTGTTAGTGTCCATTTTTCAGATGAGGAAAATGAGGCACCAGAGAGATCAAGTGACTTTTTTAAAAATTATATTTATTTAGGATTAACAAACACCAAATTAAATAGGCATTTCCATATGCACAGAACAGAAAAAGAGGGTTTGTACATAAAACTGCAGATTTCTATTATGTATGTAATATGTATGTATATAGTTATATATATTACATATATGTAATATATTTTTTAAATATATAAAATCAGCTTTTCAAAGCTGTCATGCTTATTTGTACTTCTTTATGGCTTTCCACATGTTCTGTACATTAAAAAAAGTCTCATTGACCCTCTTTTCCTCCCTTCCTCACCCTCTTAACCCAACCTACCCCGTACCCTACCACTGGAAAAAAGAAAGAGAAAAGCAAAATCATTGTAACAGATGTCCATGGTCAAGCAAAAAAAAAAAAGTTCCACTCCACATTATGTCTGAAAATGTAAGTCTACATGTGGAGTCCCTTGCCTCTTTGTCAAGAAGTGGGTAGCACATTCTTCATCTGGTCCTCCGGAGTCATGGTTGACCATTGCGTCAATCAGGCTTCCCAAGTCTTTCGAAGTTATTTTTCTGTTCAGTGTCATTGTTATTATATAAATATTTTTATTGGTTCTACTCTCTTCATTCTGATTCAGTTCATATAGGTCTTAACAGGTTCCCATCAAGAGGATTTTACCTGTGATCATATAGGTAGAAAGTGACAGAAGTGAGAGTTGAACTCAGCCCTCTCTCAACTCCAAGAACAATGTTCTTTCCTTTATAGGATGAATATATTTCATTATGGAATGATTGGATTGGGAAGAAGAGTGGACTAGAGGTTGAAACTGGGGTTCCACGAGTTTTACAGATCTTCTTGACTTATGTCGGTCATGAAATAATTTGCAAAGGGGCACCCTGTTGGTAAGAGTCAGGGTCAGAATTTAAATATGGGTCTTTTGGTCTGGTGCCTTTTCCCCAATGCCACAAAGTAAGGCTGGCTTAATAGTTCTGTACTTATGGGAATGACACCCATGTATTGATTTTGCGTGTGTGAGACATGGGTACAATTGTATGGGTGTTATTCTCCTAAGTACAGAATTATTAAGCCAGAGGGGTCAAATGCAAATAGAAACAGGCTCTATGTATCCTGCAGACCACATGTTGACTTAGAAGACAACATATTGACATTATCTATGTTCTTATTGTATTTTTATTTTTATTGTATATGTATTTTGCTGTTTTTCCCAATTACACTTTAATCTGGGTCAGCCCCCACTCAGATGTGTTGGACCTCTGTGCTTTAGAGCACTGAACTTAAGAGTCAAGATACCCTGTTTTAAGACTTGGTTCTGACACCTACTGGCTAGGTACAAATCATTTAATTGCTCTGAACCTCAGTTTTCTCATCTGTGAAATGAGGATAATATTTAGATTCCTATCTCTCGGAGAGTCTGGGGAAGGGAAGAGTTTTGTAAGTCTTAAAGAAATGCTATAATTATTGTTATTTTTTTGAGAAGCAAAGGATTGTGGTTGGAATGCTGACCAGAAGCCTTGGGTTCAGGGCTTGCCTCTGACTCATACTGACATTGTGACCATGGCTAAGTCACTTAACCCCTCAGTGCCAGGCAAAAACTGGAAGTCACGGAGAATGCGCCAATGCACTTTGGGAGTGGGGGTGAATGAAATCATAGGTCCAAACCATTGTTCTTGTTTAGCGTTTGACTCTTGATGACTCCATTTGGGGCTTTCATGGCAAAGATACTGGAGTGGTTTGTCATTTCTTTCTCCCACTCATTTTACAGATGAGGAAACTGAGGCAGACTGGGTTAAGTGACTTACCCCGGGTCACACAGCTAATAGGTGTCTGAGGCTGGATTTGAACTGGGGAAGATGAGTCTTCGTGACTCCAGGCCTGGCACCCTATCCACTGCAGTGCCACCTAGCTGCCCAGATCATATCCCTATTTTTATTGATGTTATTACTTACTTAGGCTACCTGTGAATGGGGCAGCATGGTGTAAACCTTGGCCTTAGTCAGGAGACCTGGGGTTCAGTTCTGATTCTACCACTTACTAGCTGTGTGACCTTGGGCAAGTCACCCTCTCTAGGCTCAATTTCTGCTTTTGTAAAATGAGTGGGTTACTCAGTGATCTTCTAGGTCTGATAAGACTAGGCGCTTTCCTCCCCTTCTCTCCCCCATGCTTCTATGCCATCTTTCTCCTTTATGGAATGTTAAGATATCTGAAATGAAAGATTTTCCTCAAAGGAAAAGGGAGCCCCAAACCATACCCCATGTAACATCTGTGTCAGGTGCATAAAGTCTAGTGACACATACAATACAGGTGGAAGACAGAGGGTCTGCCCCCATCTTGGGGCAGGTTAATCCAAGCCACCAACACTGCTCATGCTTATTGTGTATGAGTTCTGGGGCCAGCGTTGCAAGGACATGCAAAGTTTAACTAATGCTTAGTTCTTGGCTAAGACTTGGAATTAACAGTCCAATGAAAACATGTGCACCTTTAAAAATTATATAAATTTGAACAAGAAGCATGTGTAATAATGGGGAGACAGCTGAGTCTTTGAGTCAGGAAGACCTGGGTTCAGGCATCAGCTCTGACCTATCTGGTTAGTGTGACCCTCGCTTAAATTCTCATTGCTTCCAGGCAACTCTCTGAGACTGTCCTCATTGGAGGAAGTGCCCTTTGTCATTTTAGAGAAAGTTTTCACCAGAAACTCCCCCACACAACAATGAAACCACAGTTCTGATTTAAAAAAAAAAACAACCAAACCTAAGATTCATGCATAAGAGGAGGATGTGGGGTGTTTTACTGAGAAACCACATGAAGGAGATGTCAATTTTAGCTCAAAGTCTCTGGGAGGGCTTCACAGAGGAGGTGTCAGAACAGGATCTTGAATGATGATTGAGCCGACTGCCTTCTGAGCTTTGGGGTTGCAGGGAGGTAACCAGGAGGCTCTCTCTGAAACCAGGACAGGTGTGACTATTTAAAGCTAGAGTGTCTCTTTTACAAGCTTCCCTCCCGCACCTGCTCCCGCACTATCCCCAGCATTACCATTCAGCATAAGCATGTCTGTTCACTTCACAGTTTTAAAGTGCTATATGTCGATTTCCCTGAGTGATTTCCCATTAATGCCAGCTCAAAAGCAGAGTGGCAGCTGTCATCACCACCACCAGGCGCTGTTACTCTCCTCCTGTACCAGAGTACTCACCCATTCATTCCCCAAGGGTACTAAGTTAGAAGTGCTTTGGTTGCTTGGAGAAAGGGCCCCTCCGTGAGCTTGATTAATCATTGCTTAAATTTCTGTTTCAGTTTACAATTTGCAAAACACTTTGCTGACATCAACTTTGTAAAGTAGGTTGTGTGAGTATTATCGTTCTTATTTTACAGATGAGGGAACCCAAGGCCCAGAAAAAAAAGAGTGACTTGTCCAGGGTCATACAGTTTAGTAAGTAGAAGAGCTAGTACTCAAAACCAGATCTTTGGACTTTGGTACCAGGGCCCTTTCCTCAACACCATGCTATGTCCTTTCTTTAAAAGTTCCAAGAGTAGGAACATTGTCAGAAACTTTTGACCCTTGGCTGGCAGTCCTAAGCAAGTGAGAGGGAACAGGATCTTTTTTAGCTGCTTTTTCTGCTGCTGCATTACCAGAGGGGCCACAGAAACACCTCCCCACCCCCCTAGCTAGAAATCCTAGAACTGAGTCAAAGTTGTCATCAGAAGCTCTTAATATTTGGTGACTCCACAGGGCCCAGGGCCTGCTTCAGCCCCCTATATGCATGCACTTGTAGATTGTTAGACCTAGAAGGGACTTTAACTAGTGGAATGTTAGCACTTAATTAATGTAGGACCGTCAGAACATTAGAGCAAGCAGAGATCACCTATGACCACCTAGAAGGTAGCTAGGTGGCATAAAGAGATAAAGTAGACTTAGGATAGAGAATGTCAAAGTAGGGGAGTTCAAATCCTGCCCCAGATACTTACTAGCTGGATGACCCTCAGTTTCCTCATCTGTAAAATGTGGATAATATTAGCCCCTAGCTCATAGGGTTATTATGATAATCAAATGAGATATATAAAGCACTTTGCAAACCCTACAGAGCTATATAAATACTAGCTAAAGTTCAGGGGATCCCTTAGCATTAGTTTAACCTGATTCTTTTACAGATGGAGAAGCTGAGGTCCAGAGGGAGGAAGGGCCTTCTCACAAGGGAACTCCACTTTTCCCAGGAACATAAAAGAAACGACTCATTTGCCCCATTATCCCAGAAAGAACCGCACAGACTCATAGCACAGAGGAAGGGGGCAGTCAGCCACCAGATGCTGTCAGGGCAGAGTTCTCGGGTAGAACAGATTCAAACATGAACTCCTCGTACTATCTCACTCAGAGGTATATTTCTGTGAATCACTCTCCAGTGGGGCTGGAATGAGGCCAGGTTAGCTAATGAGCACAGAAAGCCATTTGGTGCTGGCTTTCATAACTGTTGCTACACAGCACCTTCCCAATGGGAGGAGTAGCTCCCATGTTGATCTGCTGCAGGTATCCTGGCATGGGGCATAGGCAAACATTCCCAAGATCCTCTGTTCCAATGAAAGATGAGCCATAGAATGAGAAAAGCCACATAGGAGAATCTGGTGACCTGGGTCCTAGTCCAACCAATATTCCCGGTAATGTGAGGCCTGGGCTTCAGTTTCCTCTTCCGTAAAATAAGAAAGCTGAATGACATGGTCCAGGGGGGCCCTTCTGTCTTTGACATTCTGTGGCTTTGTCAGTTTAATTCTTTGTCACTCCATTCGCAGTATGAGCCAGAATCACTCTTCACCACTTCACCTACTCCCTTCCTTCTTCCTTTTCTGCCTACCTCCATCCCCTCAGTAAAACATCCGCCACTAGTCATGTCTACCCCAATGGGATTTCTAGTCTTAAGTTTCCTTCTCCCAGGAGTAGTTGAATTTTTCATCTAGTTTTTAATTGGGAAGTGAAGGACTTTGTGCCCAAATGAAGCAACATCTATAAATCCCAAGTGTCAGAGTTGGAAGGGACCTTAGTACAAACTCCTCATTGTGGAAAATGAGACCCAGACAGAAAAGAATTGCCTCCAGTCACTCAGTAAGTTAGTCTTAGCATCAGGACTAAGACCCAAGACTTTTGACTCTCCATTTTGTACTTTTTCCATTGAGCTAACTTTAGTCATAACTGAAGAGCAGGTGTGGAAAGGAATGGAGGTCTGGGTCATCTCTCTGTAATCATCTCACCCTGTAGGCAGCTGGCTGACCCTGTCAGTTAGTGGGTGCACACTGCCTATGACATATAGCAGACTTGGGGACAGAGAAACAGCTTAATGAGTGGATGTTGCAAAGAGGCAAATTTAGGAAAAAACTTCCTAATAATTAAAGTTTAGTGAAATGGGTGCCCTAGGAGGTAGGGAGCTCCCTGTTACTGGGGGTCTTCAAAGGTTAAGTGACCACTTGTGATATATTAATAGAGGGGGGCTAAACTTGAATTAGGAAGAGCTGTGTTCAAATCCCACCACATACCCTTGCTAACAGCATGCTACTGGCCAAATGACTCAGCCTCATTGTCCTTTTCTGTTAAATGGGGATAAAAAAAAGCCTGCAGCTCCCATAGTGGTTGTGAGAATCAAATGAGATCATGTGTAGAAAGTGCTCTGGGAACCAGAAAGCACTGAATCGATGCCATTTATTAATACCATGTTGTAGTGGGGATTCTTGTTTAGGTTGGACCGGAAGGCCTTTGAAGTCCTTTCTGGCTCTGAGAGTCTGTAATGATTCCATGATGTCCTCTCCTGCTCTGCGTTACGATGAGTTGCCTCATGGGGAGAGCTGGAACAGGAAAGCTGAGCTGTATCATCTGGCCAAAGCCTCTGAGGCTCACCCATCAGGCTTCTCTATTTAAACTATTGATCTGGCTTGGAACCTCAGGCTTGCTCCCATCAGATCAAGTTAACCCTGGCTACCAGAAATGTGGACTACCCGAGCCCCAGAGTGTAGAGGTCGCATGGTGTGGGAAATACAGATTTCATTCATTCTTTTAATCAGCATCGGCATATGGAATGTCAGAGCTAGACATAAGGGTCTTAGAAATCACCTGGTCAGATTCCACTGTTTTACAGATAAGGAAACTGAGGCCCAAAAAGGAGAAATTACTTACCTGAGGTCACACAGCTAGTAAGTATTATATGTAGGATCAAAATGTATCCTCTCTGGATTCCAGTCAAGCCCTTTATTTTACAGATGAGAAAACTGAGTCCCAGCGAAGGATAATAACTTGCTCAAGGTCACATGCAGCTAAATGATAACCAAGCTAGAGCTTGAACCTTGGTCCTCAGACTCCAAATCTGATAGCCTTTGACTACACCAAACTGGTTTTGTTGTTTTTCAGTTATGTTTGACTCTTTGTGACTCTATTTGGGATTTTCTTGGTAAAGTGGTCTGCCATTTCCTTCTCTAGCCCATTTTACAGATGAGGAAATTGAGGTAAACAGGGTCACACAGCTACTAAGTGTCTGAGGCCAAATTTAAACTCAGGTCTCCCTGACTCTTGGCCTGGTGTTCTAGCCACTGTGCCACCCAGCTGTTTTTATCTCCATGAATATTATGCCTTCAGAGGAGAAAGAGTTTCCTATGGGCAGGAGTGGTAAGGAAAGATTCTGTGGAGGAGGTGGGAATGAAACTAGGCATTGGACGTGTTGGTTCTGGATTCCATGGGCCTTAAAGTACTGGGAACTCTCCAAGTCCAGCTGAGTTGTTGGGAAGAATGCCCGCCTCAGTCTCCTATTTCCCCTTAGCTCTTTGAGTTTACTTAGTCTCCGAGGTGGTGTTCCATCCCCCCTCACCCCGTTTTCCCTTTGGTGTTCATTGTGTGATCTCTTCCATTGGAGGCATCCAATGAAGTCCCTCTCAATAGGGTGCTTTGAGAGCCCCTCCACACACTGTGGCGCTTCTATGGAGACGGGATCGGCTCCCAGTCTCAACAGAAGTGTCAGTGAGATGCCCATCCTGTATGAGTCTGGTTTTCGGGAAACATAAGTTTTAGCTTCATTCTTTTAACAGTGAGGCTTGTGGACCCATGAGAGAGGGACACCATGAGGATTATGGGAAATGAGAGCAGAAGGCCAAGCTTGCTCTCTGCTGGGTCCTTCCACCAGCTAATTTGAAGACCTCTGTAAGCAGTGGCTCTCCCTGCCAAGACCCTGGGATGAGATGGGAAATCGTGGGGTTTGGTTTGATAGTGAGAGCACAGTGACTGAGAACACCACATGGAGGATTTTTAACAAGCCTTTCCCTAAACAGAACATGCAGAGAGAAGAAGGGAGGGAGGAGGGGGAAAAAACCACCCTTCCTTGGTAAACAGATTAAAATAATACTTGGCACTTATGTAGCGCTTTTAAAAAAAAAAACCTTCAAACACTTTATAAACACTAGCTAATTAATTGAGCTGGCTAAATCTGTCTACAGTTGGTGGAAAGAGTGTGAGAGGAGCTAAAAAAAAAAAAACCAACCCTACAACACTCCAACTTTTATCATCAACTGGGTGGTGTGAGAGCCTTCCAGGCACCCTCTTGAAACTTCTCCTGTTCCAACATGCAGGATTCTTGATCCTGACAGCCTTCGTTTGTACATTTTAGTGCCGAAAGTGGAGTCAGCCATCCAACCATTGGTTCCCTGTCTGATTTGTCCATCAAGCCTAGATAAAATAACTGAACACAAAGTAGGGAGCCAGTTACAAGGCAGATGCTGTTGGGAACAGAATGGAGCTGTATTTCCAAGACATTTCTAGCCCACTTGGTCTTTCTTCTTTTTCATTCACAGATAAGGCATTGGGGATCTGAGGATCATTTGGGGAGCTGTTTGGGTCCATGGCATTCTGAAAGCCACCAGTTCTGTTGCTGGAGTGCTTAGCATATCATGGGGTCTTAGGAACATTGGACCTTAGAATATAGAATGCTAGAACTGGAAAGGAATTTAGAACATAGGAAGTTGGAAGAGTTCTGTGCTAATACATGTGAGAACTCAAAAGAAGCAGGTGAATATTTAGCAAAATATAAAATTCCTTAATTAACAAAATAGGATGTGGGTCATCTAAATTGGCCAGTTTTGGAGAATTAGCCATTTAAAAGCTGCCCTGCAAAAAAAGATACCAAGACCATACATAATAACAAGTGCACTCCACTAAACTTTCAAAATTCAAGTGTTTCTCATATTAAGTATACTATTAATTTTTTGTGTAATTTATATTCTTAATGTAAAGACCAAATAAAATTAGTATTTCCATTTACAAGGTTGAACAGAAAAGGAATGATACATGAAATCATGATTCTCTATTACATACCTTCTTACTTTTCCTCTTCAGTTTATCATCAATTCAGCATGTAACTTTCAGAGCTATCCTATTTGTCTGTGTTTCCTTTTGACTTTCTATCTGCTTTGAAGCATTAAAAAAATGCTTCAATGATCCACCTTACCTTTTTTTTCAATCCTATCGTCAGTCCCTTTCCCTGCTAACTGCTGCCCCCCACCAAAAGAAAAAGAAAGTCCTTGTAGCAAATATGCACAGTCAAGCAAAACAAATTCCTCCACTGGCTGTATCTGAAAATATTACACTGTTTCTATATATAAAGAAAGATGGTAGGCGACTCATTTCCTTCCATGTGGATAATATAGTTTGGGTCCCTAAACCTGACAAAACTAAGTCTGGAAGAGAAAAAGGAGCCAGGGAGTGGGGGAAGGGAGAATGTTAGAGCTGGAAAGAATCTGGGTTGTTCAACCCCTTCCTTTTGTAGAAGAAGAAACTGAACCCAGAAAGGACAACAACTCAAGGGGGTGAGTAGTGACTAAGTGGAGGCTGGCAGTCTGGTCTCTTAACCCCACCAGTTCCTTCTACCACACGGGGATCATGGTGGAGATAGCTTCCTTCCTGTGGTATATCTCAGTCTTCTATGGAACTCCAGTGCCTTAACCTGTTCCATGTGCTGCCGCCTTCTTCCCTTCTCACTCTGGCAATGAAATGAGTAGCAGTGATGGCATCTATGTGCAGTCTCTCTCTCTCTTCCTTTCTGTCTTTTCCCCTTCCCTCTGTCTCTACCTCTCTCTCTTCCCTTCTCTATCTCATACATAATCTCTTTTCCTCCTTCCTTTTCCCTCTCTTTCTTTTCCCTTCTCTCCCTCTGACTGCCTCTTCCTTGTACTTTTTCCCTCTCTCTGTCTCATACACACAGTATCTCTCCCTCCCTCTCTTCTTTCCTCTCTCCCTGCCTTCCTCTCTTTCTCTTTCTCTGTCTGTCTTTCTTTCTCCCTCCTTTTGTCTGTCTCACCCTCTCTCTTTTTCTCTCTATCTGTATCTCTCTCTCTCTCTCTCTCTCTCACACACACACACACACACACACACACACACACACACACACACACTTTTATTTCACATATTTTCAGAAATAGAGAAAAGTTGCCATCAGTGTTCTGGGTCTGCCCTCCTCTTCACCTCAGTCCATTTCTAGGGGTGGGGAACCTGTGGCCTCAAGGTCATATGTGTTCCTCTAGGTCCTCTCATGTGGCCCTGTGGCTGAATCCCCTGGTTTAAGCTCGGCCATCCCTGCCTTGTAACAAGAGGGCAAAGGAACATATAGTTGCCAGAGGACAGTCAAGTGTTTCTCTTTGATCATAAGGTTCATAGATCTAGAGCAGGAAAAGATCTTAGAGGTGGTTTGGTCCTATCCTTCCATTTCACAGATGTGGAAACTTGAAGCTTAGAGATGTAAAATGATTTGCCCAAGGTTATACAGATAGTAGATAGTAGGTGGGAGGGGCCGGATTTGATCTTGGGTCCTCTGACTCCAAATTCAAGTTCTCCAAGCTCAGGGTTGTTTCCAGGGCCTGTGTTGTCTTTTGTATAATCCAACAGGTCTTTATTAATAGGAGGCATATTTGGGGGGAAATCGAATCCTGTGTGGTCTTCATTTTAAAAATCTGAGAGGAAGTGTTAGGGAGACAGTATGATATGATGGATTAAAAGTCAGGGAACTTAGGTTCAAATCTTAGCTCAGACACTTACTGGGCCAGTCCCATACCCTCCCTGGGCCTCAGTTTCCTCATCTCTAAAAGGATGGGCTTGGGGGCAGCCAGGTGGTGTAGTGGAGAGAGCGCCTCAAGTCAGCCCTGGAGTCAGGAGGACCTGAGTTCAAATCTGGCTTGAGACATTTGACACTTACTAGCTGTGTGACCCTGGGCAAGTCACTTAACCCCAATTGCCTTGCCAAAAAATAAATAAACAAATAAATAAAATAAAATGAAGGAGTTGGATTCCATGACCTAAGGTCCCTTCCAGCTCTGGAGCTGTGCTTGTACCACAATGGGAAGTCCACTGGACTTGGAGTCAGCTGGTTTCTAGTTCTGACTCTTAACACTAGCCATGTGGATGACCATGGCAGGCAAATCACTTCTGTCTTGTGAACCCTTTGGTTTTCTGTTGTAAGAAATAGGGACCATGAGCATTAGTGCTAGAAAGCACCTCAGAGATGACCTTTGCACCAACTCCCCCATCTCACAGGTATGACAGCTGTCTTCTGAAGGTCGCACAAAGCAATACGTAGCAGTCAGAATTCGAACACAGGACCTTTCATTCCAAATCCAGCGTCCATTTCATTCTCTTTGTTCTACCTTCCTCACAGTTACATGAAGAAAACATTTGTAAACTTTTAAAAATAAACTTGATTGCTATCTTTTGTTTTTCCTTAATTTTCCTAAATTTCTACTTTTATCCCTTTTTCCCACCTGTCGCAGAGATCCACCCCTTATAACAAATACTATTTAAAAAAAAAAAAAGGAGACAAAATTAGTCAAGACGTTGAAACACCCCCCCTCCCTGCCCCACCATTCTATGTGATACCCTCCCTTCCCCCCCCTCCCCCCGTACCTCCATCCTCTGCAAAGGAATGGGGGAAGTTTCTTTTGTTTGGGGGCTTTTTCTGTAAATATTAATTGATACAGAAACATGGGGCTATTCTTATTGGTTATTGTTCTGTGCTCTGCACTCATTCCCTTGGTTTTCAGGGCTAGCTTCATGCTAGCCTCAGGTCTCTTCACTCACCCTGTGCTGTCATTCTTGGTTGTGGACACTTACATTCATTCCTTACCATCCTCTTAGCTCCTGGGGGTCTTTTCCTCCTTCTTCTCTAGCACTCCAAGGCCACTGAGAGGATAAGGGGTGGAGACAGTAGTCTCAGCACCATCCTCATGGGCTGCATTATGAGTCTGAAAGTAGCAATCAGCAGAGCGGCTCAGCCCTCATCCTGTCCCTGTAGATCGAGAGTCCTGGCCTCTGAATCCACATTGCCCAAGAGAATTAATATCATTGAAGGAGGGCTATCCCCCCTATCCCACCCCAACTCCACCTTTGCCCCAAACGGAGCTGCCTAGGCCTGGCCCTGGTCACCCAGGCCTACCTTTGGTTTTTTCCCTCTGGATAATAAGAGTTTTTGTTGTTGTTACAGGAGCCCGGGGTCAGGAGGAGCTTCAGGTGCTGCAACCTAAAGATCCCGTGTCAGTGGCAGAGGGAGAGACGGTCACCCTGAACTGCACCGTTCCTGGGATACCACCTCCAGGACCAGTGATATGGTTCAAGGGAAAAGGGCCCCAAAGGCAGGAAATTTTCAATTTCAAAGGAGGCAGCTACCCACGGATAAAAAAAGCTACCCTACTCACCAGCAACACAGAATTCTCCATCAACATCAGCCACATCACTCCTGAGGACTCAGGCACCTATTACTGTGTAAAGTTCTTAAGGGGGAATCCTGACACAGAGCTTAAATCCGGAGGGGGCACCATGCTCTCTGTGACGGGTGAGTACGGCCTTCCCCTCTACCCTCTCAGCACACAGGGCAGTGGTACTACAGGCACCTTTGATTTAGAGGAACTCAACTATATGGTAAAAAATAAAAAATAAAGATAGAGAAAATGAAAGAGTGGGGAGGGGAGGAGCCTTCCACTTAGTGAGCATGTGCCCTAGAGTGAGCTGAGATGGCAAATACAAATCTGCATTGTGGGCAGTAATGTGGCACCCACCATGCCCTCCCCCCACCCCCATGTCCCATGCCTCGTCCTGTTTCCAGCAAATCCCACTGCTTTCTCACCCAAGAGACAGAAGAGGCAGGGTGGGGCACCCCCAGACCTGCTTGGAACCCTAGCCCACCCCATCCACCAGCCCAGCCTTTGAAACCAGATCTGTTTTGCCAAACTACATCATTCTAATATTCCAGAACCTGTTCACCTTGGAAATCTGCTGCCTGGAGAGGACACTTTTTACTAGACTGAACTTTAGACCATAGCCCACAAAAGATATGACAGTATAGGCTTTAAAGTAGTAACAGATCTTAAAGGTCATCTGGTCCAAACCTCTATTTAACAGAGGAGGAAACTCAGCAGCCCCGGGGTAGGGGAGGGGAGTCTGAAGGGACTTGCACTGAGAGGCAAGATTTGAACCCTGGCTCTCTAACTTCACATCCAATGACATTTCCAGGGCACAATACTAGCAGTCATGAGTCCTTCTTTGGGTACTTTAAGCGTAGATCTTTCAGTGATTCAGTCAATCACTAGGTATTTATTGAGCTTTAACTATGTGCCAGGCTGAGTGCCAAGCACTTAGGATGTAAAGGGTTAAGTGGGCCGTTCATAGTCACATAGAGCTAAGAAGGGGTAACATTGGGCTATCCGTCAGCTCTGTCAGTGAATCAATCCTCAGCACCCAGCCTAACACCTCAATAAAGGTATATCAAGTCAAGTCAATAAATATTTATTAAATCCCTACTATGTGCTGAGCACTGTGCTAAGTGCCAAAGATGCAAAGAAAGTTAAAAGACAGTCTTTGCCCTAGAAGGGCTAACATCTCCTAAGACGTGGTTGTTGTCTTGAAGGCAATGGGCTTAAGTGACTTGCCCAGGGTCATACAGCTAGTGAGTGTCTAAAACTGGATTTGAACTCAGGGCTTGATGATTCCAGGGCTGGAACTCTATTCACCATGCCACCTGGCTGCCCCAAGGGGCTCACATTCTAATGGAGACAACATGCAAACAGCTACATACATGCAAGCGATATATTGGGTTAATTATGGAGCCTGGATCCCAGGGGAGTGTCCTCAGCTCCACCAGAGCCCTTCTCCATTCACCTGATCTTTTCTGTTCTTTTCCGTTTCCAAATGTGTTTGCTCATTTTGCTGAAGACAGTTGTGATGTAATAAAAAGAAAACTGGATTTGCCTTCAAAAGATCTAAGTTCAAATCCTAGCTTAGCTACTTGCTACCTTGGCGACCTTGGCCAAATTATTTCCCCTTTCAGGATCTCATTTTCCTTATCTAGAAAATAAAGAACTTAGACTAAGGTCCCTTCCATCTCTAAGTTCAGTGAACTTATGTGTTAAGGCCCCTTCCAGCTCTACTGTCCTATGTTCTAAGGTCCTTCCCAGCTCCAATATTCTTTGTTCTAATATCACTGCTAGCTGTGACATTCTGCTTTCTAAGGGTGCTTTCTTGCAAGCATTGTGGGCATTTTTGTTGGTCTTTTTTGCAGAAACAAAATCTACATGTTACAACCAACAGACCCCTATAGACATAGTGCCTGGGTGCTGGCTCGAGCCCTGCAGGCCAGATATGGTAGAGTAGGGACATTCCAGATGAAACTTTTTTCTCTGCTCTCAAGAAACATCCCCCAAAAGCTTGTCCAGTCTTGAAAATGTTTCCATCTAGACAGACTCCGGCATAACAACAAACTCTCACTGTCCAAACACAGATCAAAACAGGGCTGCATCAACCCACAGAAATGTCACTGACAGAATCTGTTGGAGCTTAGAAAAGTCTCCCTGCATTTGCATATAGCAGACCCAAATGGAAGAGCATGTGATGTGGGCTTTGTTTCACACAGTCCCCAGAGTGACTCCCTGGAGTCACTGTCTGATGGTTTGTGCTCCTGATGCTTCTGGGAGGCTGCTTTGTCCATGGAAAGAGACCTACATTGGGAGTTGAGACTTGGGTTTCTGTCCAGCCTTGTGACTATGGGTAATAATAACTCTGACATCATATATAGATAGGTTTTGAAGTTTTAGAAACTGCTCTCCTCAAGGTAATATGGTGAGGTACAGGCATGGTGTTATTGTCCCCGTTTTACAGATGAGGGAACTGAGCTTTAGTGAAATAAAGTGATTGGCCTGGGACCTTTCAGAAAGGAAGTGTAGGACCTGGAAAATAATAATAATAGCTAACTGTTACTTAGTGCCTGCTGTGTGCTAGACGCTGTATTAAATACCTTACAAATATTATCTCATTTGATCTTCACCACAACCCTAGGAGGTAGGTGCTTTTATTATACTAATTTGACAAACGAGGAAACTTAACCTGAGTTCTTGACTACAAATTCAGGAAACCATTTTTCCCCTCTCCTCAGTTTCCTTATCTGTTGAATGAGGGAATTAAACTAAGTGATTTCAAAGGTCTCAATTTTAAATCTTAAGATGTTCTAACTGGATGATCTCCAATGACCATTCCAACTCAACACTGGTGGTAGACTTATTCTTTTGGCCATTAAGAAAAAAAAAAAGATTTTTTTTGTACTGTTAAGACTGTCACTTTTCAATTGGCCTTACATTCTCATTTATTAAGTATTTTGATTAAAAATAGATAATAAATAAGTCTTGGAATCATAAAGGAGATCATAGAATTGTAGAGCCAAGAGAACCTTTATAGAGACTATTTAGTGCCATCTTCTCCCTTTATAGATGGGGAAACAAGCCCAGAGGAGAATAGTGACTTAGCCAAAGTCACTGTGAGTGTCAGAGCTGGTGCCCAACCTATACATCCTGACTTCTGGACTAGTCTAGTCCTTTATGAAAGTTTAGGTCTCTTCCTGTTACAAATGTTCACCCTATTATTTTAGTAATTTACTTGATTTAAATGATTCCTCTCTTGGAAAAAAAAATAATGGGATAGTATGAACACAGATAAATGAAACTAAAAGTGTGCTATATATAACATGTTAAATATTTACAAAATTGGCTAAAACTCGTCACTTATCGAAAAAGAATCAGACAATAATTAACACCCAAGCGATCCTAAGTTAGTCTTTACAAGGGTCAGTGAGGGTAGAAATAAACCAAGCACATGAACCCACTAAATTTCATCCCAAGTGGACTAGGTTTTCCTCAGCCCTCATCCTTCTTCATCTCAACCTTTGACACGGCTGATCACTCTTTTCTCACAGCTATTCCCTTCTCTCTAGATTTTTGTGTCGTTTCTCTTTCCTGTTCTCCTCCCACCTGTCCAAATGCTTTTTCTCAGTCTTCTTTGCTGCATCATCATCCAAGTCATTCCTGCTACCCTTGGGTGTCCCCAAAGATTCTGCCCTGGGCTCTCTTCCCTTTCTATACTGATTCACTGGATGATCTCATCAGTTCCCATGGATTCAATTATCATTTATATATCCAGTCTTAACAATTCTTTCCTGGCTGTTTATTGGATGTACAGAACTGGATGTCCCATAATGCCATAAACTCAACATCCCTCAAACCGAACACATTATTTTCACTCCAAGACTTTGCCCTTCCTAACTTTTCTTATTACTGTTCTTTCTCCCAGTCATCCAAGCTTTTAACCCAGGTGTCATCCTTGACTCCTTTGCTTTCTCTCACTCCCTTTATCCTTTATGCCAAGTTCTGTTGATTTTTATGACAGCTCTGGGGAATGTGCCCTGCTCTCTGACACTGCTACCACCCTGGTGCAGGCCCTCATGACCTCATAGCTTGTCTATTGCAATAGCCTACCCATGAGTCTCCCTGCCTAAAGTCTCTCATCACTCCAGTTTGTCCTTCACTCAGCTGTCCACTGGATCTCCCTAAATTGCAAACCTCATGATGAAATCCCCCTTCACTAAATTCCAGTGACTCTCTATTGCCTCCAGAATCAAATTTTAAGTCCTCTGTTTGGCTTTTAAAGCCCTTCATTACCTGGCTCCTTCCTACATTTCCAGTCATCTTATGCCTTACACCCTACTCTCCATTCGTCCATCATGCACTCTGCAATCCAGTGACGCTGGCCTCCTTGCAAAAGATACTCTATCTCTTGACTCTGGGCATTTTCAGTGGTTGTCACTCATGCCTGCAACTCTCTCCTTCCTTCACTTTCACTTCTGGCTTCCTTCACATCTCAGTTAACATTTCATCTTCTACCTGAAGCCTTTCCTGGACCCTTTAAATGTTGGTGCCTTCCCCTGTTATCTCCAATTTACTCTGAATATATCTTGTTTGCATAGTTGTTTGCAGTTTGTTTTTCCCATTAAATTGTGACCTCCTTGAGAGAAAGGACTATCTTTTGCCTTTCTTTGTATCTGTATCTCTTAGCACACTGCCTGGCACATAGTAGATGCTTAAGAAATGTTTGATGACTTAGCATACATTTTTTTTATTAGGTTTTTTTTTTGGAGGTAATTGGTATTAAGTGACTTGCCCAGGATCCCTCAGCTAGTAGGTGTCTGAGGTCGAATTTGAACTCAGTTCCTCCTAATTCCAAGCCTGGTGCTCTATCCACTGTGCCACCCACCTATCCCATTGACATATTTTAAAAAATAAGGCACTGTGCTGGGTGCTGAGAATACTGTATGTGGTTTGTATATGTTGTTACAGCTCACAATTTTTTTTGAAGCAATTGGAGTTAAGTGATCACACAACTAGTAAATGTCTGAGGTTGAATTTCAGCTCAAGTCCTCCTGACTCCTGGGCAAATGCTCTATCTACTGTGCCACTTAGCTGCCCCTACAACTCACAATTCTAATGGTTTATGTTTCTGCATCATGCTATGGTTTACTGTATACTTTACTTACAATCCTTTGAGGTCAGTATTGCATATATTACTGTCCCCATTTTACAGACGAGGAAATTGAGGCTAAGAGAGTGGAAATGGTCACTCAAATTCAGATCTTTGACTAAAAGTTCACAGATGCTTTTTTTTTTTCTTCACCATGTGCTATACTGTGTTTAAAGCTTTGTAGGAACCTTTTTCTAACCCCCTAATTTTACTGGTAGAAAGTGGATCAAGAGAGTCTGGTCAACTTAATGAGGTTAAAGGATGAGACCATTGTTTGAGATTTTTATTACTTCTCCATGGTAGGTGGGGAGGGCTTTGATTATGTGTCAGAGATAGGGGAAGTATATCCCCCTGAGTGATTGATGGTCTAATTGGATTGGGTTATTATAGCTTTGAGCTACACAGGCCCACGAAAAGGAGCAGACAGATCTGCTTTGAGGACATTGAGACAGAGCAGACTCCAGAGAGTAGAATGTGGTAGGGGGAGGTAAATCCTGTGCATTGCCACATATCCCTGTATAAGAACTATGGAGCCTTGTAGTCATCCAGCAGCAGCTGATGAAGTGACCAGATTGGTGAAGTGACCAGATTTTCTGGACCTCTGTACCCCAGGGAGGGGAGAAGGGAATCATGTAGGGAACCATGTGGCCTGGGAGGTTGCATCCACCAGGGTACAGTGGGGGAATGCCGAGAGCACTGGACCCTGCCTTGTAGAGGAGAAGGGAGTTTTGGATAGTGCCAAATTGCTATCTCAGTTTCCTCATGAGAAGAGGAGGAACCTTGTGACTTCCCCTACAACTATGGGTTACTCAAATCTGTGCAGATCTGATGAGGGACTCCCAGTCTACCCCTGAGGCATTTCCCCTCCTGAGGAATCTAATTTGCAGGGTGGATCTATGAATCTGGAAGACTGCACAGATCATTGGAGTGGAATGTAGGGCTCACTGAAGGGAAGGAGTATTGGGGTTTTAGGTTTGTTTTTAAGATTCAGTCTCTCTCCCTGCTTTTCTCCTCTGATCAGCGTTGGAATTTTGACCTTGTCTGTATCTGACCTAGATATTAGCTCTCCGTAAGCAACATAGTGGCACCATCTTTCTGGGTGCTACCCATCCTGATGCCAGTTTTAGTATGGATACCTGATTGGCTTTGGCTCCATCATAGCTCTGTGCTCAGACTTCACCAGCTTCAGCCACTTTGATAGCTGGTTAGTTAGTTGGTGGTTGGTTGATTCATTTGGTTGGTTGGTTCATTCTCAAAGAGGACCAAAATGACATCCCTACTCTGGGGCTGATCAGACCAATATGAGCTCAGAAAGCTCTACCACAGGTCGAGGACAAATAGTCTATATTATAGGTATATACATCACTCAACAAGAATTGTTTTTTTGTTAATGGGCTACAGTTTGAATTGGTTTTGCATTTTTTGTGGAGTGAAATCAAGCCTATCCTGAATCCAAGAAGACACTGAGCTACATGCTTGCAAGGAAGATAGCATTTTTTTTAACCTACATGTAGAAGAGGTAGGGTTCTGAGATTCCCCAGGACAAGTTACGGATAGGGGCAAAACAAACCAAAGACATGATTTTGTGACAAGTTCTCAAGATCCATCCCAGTTTATATAAGTCCAGAATTTGGGACAATGGGTTACATAGAGATGGAGAAACTAAGGCCTTGCCTTCTGCAAACATGCCCAGGCCTCCTAAATCCTAAAAACCCTTCACTTAACCCTGCCATCCACTGAGGCTGTTGTCTTAGATCTCTTTCTCCCTTTCACAGCCAAAATCCTAGAAAGGTTCCTTTCTCAGGGCTTCCACTTTCTTATTTTCCAGTCATTTTTCAGTTCCTTGCCACTTGGCTCCACCCAACCACCTTGCCCCCAAATGAAACTGTTTTTTCCAGTGTTGTATATGTTTTCTTCATTGCTATGTCCAATGGAAAAAAAAAGATCAATAAATAATTACATAAATCCAATGACCTTTCCTTAGTCCTCATTCTTCTTAACCTCTCTGACACTGCTGATCATTTTCTGTTCCCTTGATTTCTGGGATCCTGCCATCTTTGTTCTTGTCCTGCAGGTATGACTGCTCCTCATTCTCCTTGTGTGGGCCGTTTTCCATTTTCCACCCTTATATCCTTAAGGTTCTGTCCTGGGCACTCTACCTTCTATCCCTTGGTAATCTTATCATCTCCCCTGGTTCAGTTAAGACAATTCCCAAATCTATTTAATCAACTCTGATCTCACTACTGAACTCTAGGCTTGCATTTACCAACTGCCAGCTGGGCTTCTTCTCCTGGATGTATCCCATCACCATCTCAAACTTATCAAGTCTAAAAATAAAACTCATAATTTTACCCAAATTTGTCCCTCTTCCAAATGTGCCTATTTCTATTAAGGGAGGCATTACCCCTCCAATCACACCGGTTTGCAATCTCAGAACCGTTCTTGATTCTTCCCTTTCCTTTACCCTTCCCCTTCCAGTTGTCATGTCTTGTTGACCCATCTCTATAGCAACTTCCTTATCAGCCCCTTCCTTTTAAAAAATTAAATTTTATTTTTCCAGTGAACAAAAATCCACCTTTTATCCTTCCCATCCACCTCCAATTAAAAGCAAAAGAAATACAAAACTCCTGTTACAAACATGTATCTTTCCTAGCACCATGGTCTTTTCATACGAGTGCTGCTTCCTCATGTGGCTAAAGTATTTAAGCTTCAGCTTCAGTATTTGACCTTCAGAATAGTCTGAATTAATTTCTTTAAATGTTGACTGATTTGATGTCATTGCTATCCAAGGGACTCCCAAAAGTCTTCTTCAGCACCACAATTTAAAAGCATAAATTCTGCTGCATTCGTCTTTCCTGCTAGTACAACTCTCACAGTCATACATTGCTACTGGAAAGGCCAAAACTTTGACTGATGTGGACCTCTGTTGACAAGATAATGTCTCTTCTGTCCGGATTTGCCATAGCTTTCCTTCCAAGGAGCAAGCATCTTTTAATTTCATGGCTGTAGTCACCGTCTGTGGTGATCTTGGAGCCCAAGAATATAAAATCTGACACTGCTTCTACTTCTCATTCTATTTAGCAGGAAGTGATGGAACTAGTTACCAAGATCTTGGTTGTTTTTTTTATTTCAAACTTCAAGCCAGCTTTTATACTCTCTTTTATCCTCATCAAGAGACTTCTTAATTCTTCTTTACTTTCTGCCATCAGAGTAGTATCATTTGCGTATCTGAGATTGCTAATATTTCTCTTAGCACCCATAATTCTGACTTTTGATTTATCCAGCCTAGCATTTTACATGATGTACTCCTCATATAAGATAAATAAGGTGACAATATATAGCCTTGTCATACTCCTATGCCAATCTTAAAGCAATCAATTGTTCCATCTTTGGTTCTAACTGTTGCTCCTTGGCCTGCCTGTAGATTCCTCAGGAGACAAGCAAGAAGGTCTGGTTCTCCCATCTCCTTGAGGACTTGCCACATTTTGTTGTGATCCACACAGTCAAAGGCTTTAGTATAGTCAATGAAGCAGAAGTAGATGTTTTTCTGGAACTCCTTCCTTGTTTTCTCCATAATCCAGCAAATGTTGGCAATTTGGTTTCTAGTTCCTTTGCCTCTTCAAAAACCATCCTGGTTTTTATTAGTTCTCAGTTCACCTATTGCTGAAGTCTAGCTTGCAGAATCTTAAGTATAGCCTTGCTAAAGTGTGAAATGAGTGCAAATTGTTCAGCAATTTGAACATTCTTTGGAATTGCACTTCCCCTGATGAGTTTTTCCAAATGCATTGTTATATGGCGTACAGCACTTTAACAGCCTCAGCTTTTAGGATTTTAAATAGCTCCATTGAAATTCTGTCACTTCCACTAGCCTTGTTGTTGGTAATGCTTCCTAAAGTCCATTTGACTTCATTCTCCAGGATGTTTGACTCTTTGGAGTAATCATACACCATTCTGGTTATGAGTGATGTTAAGATCTTTCTGGTACAGTTCTTTTGTGTGTTCTTACCACCTCTTCTTAATCTTTTCTGTTTCTGTTAGTCCCTACCATTTTTGTCTTTTATCATGCCCACTTTGCATGAAACAGTCCCTTGATATCTCTAATTTTCTTGACGAGATCTTGTCTTTCCATTCTATTGTTTTTTTTATTTCCTTACATTGTTCATTTAAGAAAGTCTTCTTATCTTTCCTTGCCATTCTCTGGAATTCTGCATTCAGTTGGGTATATCTTTCTCTTTCTCCTTTCCCATTTTCTTTTCCTTCTTTGTAAAGCTTTATCTGACAACCATTTTGGTGTGTTGTTCTTCTTTTCTTTGGAGCATTTTTTTGTTGCTTCCTCAGGTACAGTATTGTGAACCTCTATCCATAGTTCTTCAGGCACTCTACAATTCTAATACTTTAAATCTATTTATCACCTCCACTTCATCTTCTTAAGGGATGTTATTTAGGTTATAGTTATATGGTCTGATGGTTTTCCCTACTTTCTTCAATTTAAATGTGAATTTTGCAATAAAAGCTCATGATCTGAGGCACAATCAGCTCCATGTCTTGTTTTAACTGACTGAATAGAGCTTTTCTACCTTTGGCTGTAAAGTATGTAATCAATGATTTTGATATTGAGCAGTGACGTTAGGTGTAGAGTCACCTTTTGGGTCACTGAAAAAGAACGTTTGCTATGACTAGCTAATTATCTTGACACAGTTATTAGTTTCTGCCCTCCTTCATTTTGTATTCCAAGACCAAGCTTTCCTGTTATTACAATTATCCTTTGATTCTTACTTTAGCATTCCAGTCCCCTATGGTGAATGTGACATCTTTTTTTGGTGTCATTTCGCAAAGAGGTTGTAGATCTTCATAGCATGATCAACTTTGGCCTTTTGAGCATCAGTGGTTGGAGCAGAGACTTGTATTACTGTGATATTGAACAGTTTGCCTTGGATTCAAGTGCATATCATTCTGTAATGTTTGAGATTATACCCCAGAACTGCTTTTCTTACCCTTTTATTGACTCTGAGGGATTCTCCATTTCTTCTAAGGGATTCCTGCCCACAGTAGTATATGTAATGATCTCCTAAATTTAATTCACCCATTGCCATCCATTTAAGTTCACTGACACCCAAGATGTCAGTGTTTAATCTTTCCATCTCCTCTTTGATCACATCCGACTTACCTTGGTTCATAGATCTGACATTTCTGTTTCTCTTTACAGCATTAGACTTTGCTTTCATCACTAGACACACCCATAACTGAGCTTCTTTTTGGTTTTGGACTGCTGCTTTATTCTTTCCGGAGCTACTTGTAGTTGCCCTCCTCTCTTCTCCAGTACAGAATTGAACGCCTTCTGCCCTGACCAGCTCATCTTCTGGTGCATGTCTTTTATCATTTTAATACTGTCAATAGGGTTTTCTTGGCAATGATACTGGAGTGGTTTGCCATTTCTTTCGACAGTGGATCACCTTTTTTCATAAATATCCACTATAACATGTTCATCTGGGGTAAGCCTACATGGCATAACTCTTAGTTTCATTGAGCTATGTAAGCCCCTGTGCCATAACAGGGCAGTGATCCCTTAATCTACTAAAGGGTCCCTTAATCTACTCCCTTATTCCCCCTTCTTCCCTTTCCCTTTTTTTTCCCCTGTTGAGTGAAATGCATTTCTGTATTCAGGGTGTGTGTGTGTGTGTGTGTGTGTGTGTGTGTGTGTGTGTGTGTGTGTGTGTGTGTGTGTATTCTTCCCTCCTTTGACCAGTTCAGATGAAAATGTTCAAGTATCACTCATTTCCTCCACTCCTTCCTCGATTATGCAGACTTCTATTTGTATGCCCTGAGAATGAGATAAGTTTCCCCATCCTTCCTCTCCTTTCCCCCCTTGCTCTAGTGTATTTTTCCCCTCCTTTTCTGTTCATTTTTTTTAACATTGAAATATATAACAGAACCCTTCCCAGGCACTCTCTCTATAAACTCTGATTATGACAAGATTTTGAGGAGGCGTGTGTATCATCTCTCCATATTGGAATATACAGTTTAACCTTGTTTAATCCTTTAAGATCATTCTTTGATGTTTAGCTTTTTATATGTTTTGACTCTTGTGTTTGTACTTTCAAGTTTCTGCTCATCTCTGGCCTTTTCATCAAGAATCCTAGAAAATCTGGAAATCTTAGAAAATTTCTAAGACCCTTAGAAATATTAAGAGTCCATTTTTACCCTTGTAAGATTATACTTAGTTTTACTGGGCAAATAATTCTTGTCTGTAAACCTGTTCCATTTGCCTTCTGGAATATGCTATATTCCAAACTATTCTCTCCTTCTTATAGGCCTGGCTATTAAATCATATGTAATAGTGACTATGGTTTTTCAGTACTTAGATGCTTTCTTTATTGATGCTTGAAATATTTTGACTATGATGTTTCTGGGAGTTTTCATTTTGATGTGTTTTTTTTTTTAGAAGGAAACTGGTAGATTTTTTCTATTTCTCTTTTGCTCTCTGATTCTAAAAGATCTAGGCAGATTTCTTGAAATCTGATGTCTAGGTTCTTTTTTGGGTATCTTTTCTAGGTCAGTTGTTTTTGCTATGAAATACATTACATTTTATTTTTTTCTTCTCCAGCCTTTTGCCTGTTTTAATATTTTTTGTTGTTTCACAGGGTCATCATCTTCCATGTGTTCCATTCTAATTTCCAGGAATTTGTGGTTTGGACAAAGTTTTGTATCTCTTGTGCCAAACTGTTAGTTCCCTTTCCAAAACTCTCATTTCCTTAACTTTTTTTTCTCTTTTAGTGCTCTCATTTTGTTTATAAAATGTTTTTGAGTCTGTTTTGTAACTCTTCATCTTTCCCAGAAATTCTAATTGACCTTGAGCCTAAGTTGTATTTTTCTTTGAGACATTGCTTATTGATGTATCAGTCATTCTTTCTTTAGGGTTTGTGTCTTGAGTGCCCCCAACATCATAATAGCTTTTAATGGTCAGATTATTTTTTTTTCTCATTCTTCCATCCTACTTTATGACTTCAGACTTTTTCTTAGGGTAAATTCTTCACACCTTTGTAAGCAATGTCTGTGCTGACTTTGTTTCCCTTGGATTTCTGTGGCTGCTTTTTTGGGATATTGAATGCTGTTCTAGGATCTGAAGTTTAGGTCAGGCTGGGGACCTATAAGTTTTCAGTGCTCCCCAAATGATTAAGTTCAATACGCTCCTGATCTAAACTCTGCACTCTTCCAGTTTGGGTTTGAATTAAGCAACACAGCTGTTGGCTTGCCCCAGTGGAAATTCCAGTAGACTACTTCTGGACCCAATCACCATCAGTTAAGTAAAAAGTACTGCTGATTCAAAGTGAAGAACTATAGGTTCCCTTTTGGTCTGGTATTCCTGCCCTAGCTTTTCTGTTGCAGGCTTCAGACTGAACCAAAAGCTAAAACTATGACTCCACTTCACTTCTGGGGTCAGAGCCACATAGCTGTTGCTTTCTTCTGAATTTGTTTCTTGATCAGCATGCAGCCTAGAGCCCCCGACCACTCCTCATCCTGGAATGCCACTGCAAGGTGTAGGTTCCTCTTCAATCTACCCTGGATCTGTGACCTAGAACTGGGTAGTGAGCTGCCTATTCCTTCCCCTTGCACAAAATCAGACCCACCTATGCTGCATCTAGAACCTCTTTTTGCCATGATACATGGCCTCTCTCTGTGCTGAGATGTTCAGTAAGGCCATTCCTGCCTAGCTTGATGCAGCATCTAGTATCCACAGATCTCCCTATCTGTCTCACTTTGCTGACCTGAGCTGGGAAAATGACTCCCTGTAATTTCTTTTATTGTATTTCCAAAGCAGAATTTGATTTAGTATGTTTTCTAGCTCTCTTTGGATGAGTTGTGGGATGGAGTTCAGCTATACTTTCTGCTGGCACTCCACAACCTAGGCTCCATCCCCATCCTTTCAACTTCCATAACCTCTGCGTTAGGTGACATCCTCAACACCTGACACCTGGAGTATTGCTGTAACCTTCTAACTGATCTCCCCACTTCTCATCTCTCCTTTAAAACCACTCCGCACGAAGTTGCCAAAATGATATCCTAAAATACAGATCTAACCATGTCACCACCTCTCCCCATCCACACACACTCACAAATCTACATTACCTCTCTGTTGCCTCTAGAATAAAATAAAAAATAGTCAGATTGGCTTTTAAGGCCTTCCACAGTCTGATTTCCACCAACTTTTCTAGTCTTTTTAATTAACACTATCCTTATAATACACTCTGTTGCAGCCAACCTGACCTGTTAGCTATTCCCTGTATACAACATTCCATTTCTTGCCCTTATATCTTTGCACCAACGGTCCACCCTTTTGTAGATATTTAACCTTTCCCTCACCTTTTATGCAGTGAGAATCTCAGACTTTCTTTGAAGCAAAGCTCAGGGTCCACAGCTTTGTGAAAACCTTTCCGAATTCCCTTTGTTTTGAGTGCCCTGTCCCTCTTGAAATGGCTCTGTGTTACTTTGTACATCCTTATGGGTACACATTGTATCCCTCCAGTCGAATGTAAGCTCCCTGAAAGCAAGGATGATTTCATTTTTTTCTTTCTTCATATTTCCAGTGCTTAAGCATGATGCTTTCTATACACTAAACATTTTCATGTTTGTTGAATTGAATTAATGCAGCCTGCCCATGGTCACACTGAGAATAAACAGCAGAGCAGGAACTCAAACACACTGTCACCTAAATCTGCTGGAATGATCCTTCTAATTGTTAAGCCTGCCCTATCTCTTTCCCTTAATAATTAAGATATTAAATTGTCTTTGCATATCCTGGTGATATACTATATAATTTGTTTTTTGATGTTCTACAGATGGATATTGCTCTTAAACAAAATACAGCCCCATGTTAAGTACAGTGGGCTATTCAAAGAGCAGCTTAAGAGCTGGCTAAGTGATCTGACCAGGACACAAAACTACTTAGTAAGCTCCAGTGGCTCCCTACCACATCCAGGATCAAACATAAAATGCTCTGTTCAGTGTAAAAAGCCCCCATCCTTACAGTTCCAGTCTTCTTACACCTTACACTAACTCCAAATTCACCCCTGCATCATCATCATTACCATTATTTATTTAGTACCTACTGTGTGCTATGGTAAACACTTTACAAACATTATCTCATTTGATCCTTATAACAACCCTGGGAGGTAGGTGTTATTTACAGATGACAAAACTGATGCAAACAAAATTTAAGTGACTTGCCCAGAGTAACACAACTAGTTAGTGTGCAAGACCAGATCTGAACTCAGGTCATTTAGACTCCAGGCCCTCTATCCACTGTACCACCTCACTGCCATAATCCAGTAACACTGGCCTCCTTACTGTTCCTTGAAGAAACACCTCCCTCCTACTCCCCAGCCCCCAGTCTCTCAGCTTTGGGCATTCTCTCTGACTCCTCCATATTTGGAATGCTCTCTCTCCTCCTCTTTGCCTACTGGCTTCCCTGGCTTCCTTCAAATCCCATCTACAGGAAGCATTTTCCACTCCTCCCTATTCTAGTGCCTTCTCTGTTTGTTATTTCCAATTCATCCTGTATGTAGCTTATTTGTACGTAGGTATTTGCATATTGTCTCTCCCATTAGATCACGGGCTTCTAGAGAGAGAGCAGTGAATGTCTTTTAACTTTCTTTGTATTCATAGCGCTAACGCATAGTGTGAACTTAATAAATGTGTATTGACTATCAGCCCAGAGTTGCCACTTATTGACTCTATATGACCATGAATGACTCACTTAACCTCCCCAGGCCTCAGTTTCCTTATCTGTAAGATGGGAACAATATCTGCCTTACAAACTTGAAGGTGCAGTTGTTGTAAAGATCAACCAATATAATGTATAAAAACACTTCCACCAAACTGCTATGTAAATAAAAGATAAAATTATTGGTGCAATTCACGATAACATTTATTAGGCACCTACTGTAAACAATTTTGTGTGTGTGACATTGAAGGAGATAGAAAGTTTAGATAATTCAATTCAAGAGATACTTCTTAAATATGTGAGTCCTATGCATAACACTATTATGTAGAAAACATTAAGTGCTGGAAATTTTTTTAAAAGTTCCCGACCTCTAGGGAGCTTACATTTTCCTGGAAGAGTGCACAGATAAATATTATACAGGGGAAAGAGTAAAGGGGGCAAAGGAGAAACCAGACAAAGTGCTCCAGATGAAAACAAGAATGGTAATTGAATGAGGGAGGGTGGGGAGAGGCAGAAGGGGTAAGGGATCAGGGAAGGCTTCCCAGAGGAGTCGACAACTGAGTGAAGACCTCAGGGGTCCAAGTAAGTGGACCATTTTCATCAAGGAGGGATACTTATGGATAGGCAAACAATTTATGAATAAACAAGAGATAGAGAGCAGTGTAAAGTATAGAGTGTATAATTTCCAATTATATTGCATTAAAAAGTTTTTTGTAGAAATAAAACAAAGGTAACCAAGATCAGAAGGAAAACAGAAAATTGGGGGGAAAATTTTATGAACAGTTTCTCAGATAAAGATCTCATATCTCAAATATATAAAGAACTCTGTCAAATCTGTAAGACTATAGATCATTCCCAATTGATAAATAGTCAAAGGATATGAACAGGCAGTTTTCCAATGAAGAAATCAAGACAATTTATTGTCATATGAAAAAGTGCTGTAAGTTATTATTGATTAGAGAAATGCAAATTAAAATAACCTGGAGATATCATTTCACACATATGGGACTGGCTGAAATGATTGAAGGGCAAAGCAACAATGTTGGAGAGGATGTGGAAAAATTGGGACACTAATTCACTGTTGGTAGATCTATGAACTGATCCAACCATTTTGGAGAATGATCTGGAATTATGTCCAAAGAGTTATTAAACTGTCTGTATTGTTTGACCCAGTAATACCAGTATTAGGTTTGTTTCTAAAGATGATTAGGGAAAAAAAGAAAAGAACCTATATGTTCTAAAATATTTATAGCCACTCTCTTTGTGGTAGCAAAACACTGGACACTGCAGGGATGCCTGTCAATTGGGGAATGGCTAAACACATTGTGCTATATGATCATGATGGAATACTATTCTATGAGAAATGATGAGCTCATTGATTGTAGAAAAAACATGGACAGACTTGCACAAGATGATGAAGAAAGAAATGAGCAGAACCATGACAACATTGTATACACTAACAGCAATACTGTGTTAAGAACAACTTTGAGCGAATAAGTCATTTTGACTTTTAGGGATCTATGAGGGAAGATACTATCTGCATCCAGAGAAAGAACTGATAAATAGAACTGCATATAGAATGATTTTGCATCTGTCTATCTGTCTATCTATCCATCCATCCATCCATCCATCTATTTACATATATGTATATATTTATGTATGTATGTATGTATGTTTACCCATATTTGTTTCTAATGGTAGCTGTCTCTAAGGTGGTAGGGCGATGGGGAAAGGGCAGGGGAAGGAGAGAGAAAGCCCTTCTGATATTGAACTGCCTGGTCATATCTTTTGACTATTTATCATTTGGGAATGATTTGTAGTCTTATAGATTTGACAGAGTTCTTTATATATTTGAGATATGAGACCTTTATCTGAGAAACTGTCCATAAAAAAATTTTCCCCAGTTTTCTGCTTTCCTTCTGATCTGGGCTACACTTATTTCTACAAAAAACCTTTTTAATTTAATGTCATTGGGATTTGTTCCATCCTCTGCCCTCTCTAGACTTGGGAAAGTAGAGACCTAATCTATGATTACTCTCAGGGACTGGTATTGGAGGCTTCCTCAATACTAGACCTTCTTGGTTTCCATTTGCAAAGGTGGCATCTTTTCCCCCTCCGTCACCACATGGTGGTCACCATTACTATGTGAAGCAACACAAGCCCATCCTTTCTTCCTTTCTTGAGAGTCCTATGGACTGAGCCCATAGGGAAGGTAGAATCCACCAAAGAGGAGGGAGGGTTATTTGATGCCCTCTAAGAAAGGAGAAGAGAATTTCTTAGATTGCTGAGGGGCTCTGACTATTAAGTCTGCTTTGTGCTTTTGGTTACATCAAATAGCATCTGTCCTATATCTCATATCATTTTTGCCTAAATACTTACGGGAGAGCTGTCTGTTGTTTCTAGGGGAAATTAGGCTGAGGCATACATTATAAAGGTTACTATTGAGAGAGACTCTCAGAGTAAACCCTATCCATCATGTCAGGGGCCAGGGAGAGGTAAATTTCTGTAGGTGGTAGAAGCTGGAGGTGTGGAGCTTGCAACATGTTAGTATGGCATGAAGAGATGTGAGAATCATCTATGTAGAAAAAATAATTAAAGCCATGGGAGTGAATAAAACTAATAAAGGATGGGGGTGGGAGGAGAGAGACAGAGACAGATAGAGATGGGGGGGAGAAGAAGAGGTAGAAAGAGAGAAAGAGGAGAGGAGAGGAGAGGAGACCTAAGGTTAGACCCTTACAGAACATTCACAGGAGTCAAGAAGAAATCAAGGAGCCAGCATAGGAAACAGAACAAATAGAGAGGTTGAGGAGAATCATTTGGTTATTATAGCCAGTGGAGAAAAGAGTATCCAGAAGGAAGGGATGGGCAGCAGCATAAAATGCTTCAGAAAGGCAAAGGATTTATGAAATCAATTGATTTTAGTTCAACAAGCATGCAAATACCAGCTGTGTACAAAATACTGTTCTAGGCAGTGGAAGTACAAAGGCAAAATGGAAGCCAATGCCTGCCCCCAAGGAGCTTGTATTCTGCTGGGGGCATACAACATAGTTTGAAGAAGAAGATAGAAGCTAGAAACTAGGAAGCTTTCTATAATAAATGAAACTTCAGTTTGATAGAAGCTAATTCTGAGAGGTGGAGGTAAAGAGTGAGAGCCTATCAGGCACGTGGTACAATCTATGCAAGAGCATGGAGACTTAAAGATGGGATGCCAGGTTTGAAGACCATCAAGCAGGCCAATTTGTCTGGAACAAATAATGCATAAAGGGGGATGTGAAATAAATCTGGAAAGGTAGCTTGGAATCAGTTTGCAAAGTACTTTAAATGCCAAGCTGAAGAGTTTTTTGGGGTTTGTTTTTAATTTCGTTTTTGTTTTTCCTTTATCCTAGAAGCAATAGAGAGCCACTAAAAATTCTTGGTGTGGTCAGACCTTTGTTTTGTGAAGATTATTTTGTTAGCAGGATAGAAGTTGGATTCAGTATCCATCCAGGCAAAAATGAATAAATGAAGAATGCCCATTGTCCAGACTGTAATATTCAGTTTGGACAACCCATAGGGCGTGTGTGTGTGTGTGTGTGTGTGTGTGTGTGTGTGTGTGTGTGAGAGAGAGAGAGAGAGAGAGAGAGAGAGAGAAAGAAAGAGAAAGAGAGAGAGAGACACGTGTTGGACTAATACCATAGGTGAGTAATGAGTCAGACAGATTGACCAGAAAAAGAAGAGCAGTCTGGGCGCCTTTGGGAAATTGCAGAATTCTTTTAATGGTCACAAGTTTCTATCTAAAACAAGGCCCATCTTTTTAATACCAGTATTCTTCCAGTGACATATGGGTGTGAGGCATGGAACTGTATAGTTGCTGAAGAACTGAAATTGAGGGTCATGCAAAGGGCAGTGAGGAGGTGTATGGTGTGAAGAGGCTGCAATATATTACAAATAGGGAATTACTAAGGAGAGGCAGTTGAAAGGGTGTCACCAAAAAAAAAATTTATGAACAGAAAAAATGGGCTAGTCATGTGATGAGAATGAGGGAAAGTCAACTGATGGACAGCCTGTGTGTTCCAAGATGCCTCCAATGATGTTAAGAGAACTTAAGGAAGGTTCTCACAATATGTTGGGATGATAACAGTTATAACTAGTATTTATATAGCACTTCAAGGTTTACAAAGTGCTTTTATGAACATTTCTTATTTGAGTTTCACAATTGTCCTGGGAGGTACATACTATTATTATCCTCATTTTACAGATGAAACAGAAACAGACAGGTTAAGTGACTTGTCACAGCTAATAAGTATCTGAGGGTGGATTTGAACTCAAGTCTTCCTGACTCCAGATCAGGTGCTCTATCCACTATGCTACCAAATTACCCCTAATACATAGGCTACTCTTTGGCAAACTTATGGGAAGATATAGATAGGGTTGGGCCAGCATGGTTAGATTGTGATCTGCATTGCTAGAAGGAATAATAAAGTCACAGATCTATCGGAGCATTGCAGAGGATGAACTGAAGAAGGTAAAAAGTAGAAACAGGGAGTCTAATTAGGAGGCTACTGAAAGAGTCCAGGTGAGAGGTGATGAGGGCCTGAACTCAGGAGGTAGCCATGTGAACTGAAAGAAGGGGATGGATGTTAGAAATATGGTGGAAGTAGAGCTGACAACACTTCATAACTGGTCATGAAAAGAGAAGAAAGGAAGAGAGAAGAGTCAAGAGTGACTTCAGAGTTGTAAACCTAGGTGAGTGAAGGATGATGGTATCTTCAACTGAAGTAGGGAAGTTTGGGTAAGTAGAGGTTTGGAGATGGGGGTGGGGTGGGGTTAGATAGTGAATTTCATTTTGGACATGTTGAGTTTGAAATTCCCAATGAGATGTTCAAGTGGAGATGCCCATCAGATACGGGACTGGAACTCAGAAGAGAGATGGGGCTAGATATAAAGATTTAGGAGTCATTTGCAGAGAGGTAATCCTTCAAGAGATGATCCTTGAATTTATGGGAGATAATGAGGTCATCTAGCATGTATATAGAGAAGGAGGAGGGCCAGGGACATGTGATGGAAATGAAATTAGAATACTTTGCTGTTTTTGTTTTACTAAAAGTGCCTCTGATTGAATAATGTGATTAAAGAAGATTTTTCCCATCCATTGATGGGCCTGCCCATTGTGAGAAGTTTGATTAGGGGAGTTGTTTTGTGGGAGGGTCCCAAGCACCTTTTGTTTTTTTCTATTGAGGCACTGGGTCAGAAGGTTATGCCCTCTGGCTCTAAAAAGTGTATAAATACTCTGAAGGTGAGGTTTTACTTTGGGACTTACTGGAAGTATTTGATTGGTCAGATGAGGATTCTGGGAAACCTCTAAGGAAGGCCACACCACCCCCGCCTTGAAAAACTCAGATGTCATTGCTTCCCTCTCTGGTAACTATGGTCAGACAGTTGGGCCTGTGTGTTGATGGTCAGGCAGAGGAAGCCATGTCTGCTGATCTTTGATTTCTCTGTATTTTCAGGGTGCTGACTCCCTTGAACTAGGTGAATGATATATGTGCTTGGTTAAAGGAATGATACATGTGCTTGATTCAAGTGATTATTAACCCCTCAAAAGTTGCCTTTCCTTTTATGAACGCAGATCTTAGAACCTGTGATAGCAGGCCCCCTGTGTGTGTTGGGGTGCTTACTGATAACAGAACAGAACCTTAGGGGGCATTCAGAGTTAAAGGACATAGATGACAATGATGATCAGCCAAGGAGACTGATAAGAAGCAATCAGCAGAACACTATCTACTGAAGTGTCTCAGGGGTTTTGCCCCAGGGTGCAGAAGTCAGAGAACAGTGGGAGCATTTGTAGTCCTTTGACAGTATCACTATAATACAGCCTGTCACCTAGTTAGTAAAAGTAGTTAACGTAGGATGCTACCAGAAAATGGGTCTGTCAATCAGCAGTCATTTATTAAGCCCTTACTATGTGCCAGGCATTGTACTGAGTACTAAGATACAAAGAAAGGCAAAAAGACAGTCTGTGCCCTTAAAGAGCCCACAGTCCAGTGGGGGAGACAACACATACCAAAAACTTACACGTATAAGATATACACAATTTATATGGGAAACAGTCTTAGGTGTAAAGCAGTAACAGTAGAGGGGGATTGGGAAAGGCTTCTTGCAGAAGGTGGGCTTTGAACAGAAGTTTGAAGTTCCTGGTCTTACCTAACCTTTCCCTGGTCTTACCTAATAGTGACATCATGCCAGTGTCCTAGAATCTTTGTCTCCCACTCCCAGAGGAGTAGTGTCCAGCCCATCCCACCCCCGCGCCATGACAAAGAACATATTTTTTGCCCCGTGTCCTAGACACAATTTGTGTTTCTTGCCTCAGACACAAAAGTTCCTAGTTACAGCTGTGGTAGTGAGGCGTGTAGGACAAGAACCAGAAGAAAGCAGAATGAGGATGAGAGTTTTCAGGGGAAGGTAAACAGAGAAGTTAAGAATTTATCAGTCTTAGAGTGAACAGTTTGGATGAAGATCAGAAGTTCAGTTGCAAGTATGAATATAAGTGAGGAAATGAAGATAACTAGTATAGACAGACTTTTTATAGGCATTTTATTGTGAAAGGCAGGAGAGATGTGATTCTTTTTTTTCTGTTTCTTTTTTTTTAATTAATTTATTTGGTTTTCAGTTTTCAACAATCACTTCCATAAGTCTTAAATTTTCTCCTCCTCCCTTCCCCCCCCCCTTTCTAAGATGGCATGCAATCTTATATGGGCTCTACACATACATTCTTATTAAGCACATTTTCACATTAGTCATGTTGCATGGAAGAATTAAAATGAATGGGAAAAACCATGAGAAAAAACAGAACAAAACATAACAAAAGAGAAAATAGTCTGCTTCGTTCTGCGTTCTGACTATAGTTCTTTCTCTGGATGTGGATTGTGTTTTGTGTTAGGTCCTCGCATTGCTATGAAGGGCTAAGCTATCAGAAATAATCCTCGTACACTGTGGCTGTTACTGTGTATAATGTCCTTCTGGTTCTGCTCATTTCATTCAGCATCAGTTCATGTAAGTCTTTCCAGGTTTTTCTGAAGTCCTCCTGTTCATCATTTCTTATAGCACAATAGTATTCCATTACATTCATATATCACAACTTGTTCAGCTATTCCCCAATTGATGGGCATTCCCTCAGTTTCCAGTTCTTGGCCACCACAAAAAGAGCTCCTATGAATATTTTTGTACATGTGGGTCCTTCTTCCATTTTTATGATCTCTTTGGGATACAACCCTAGAAGCGGTCAAAGGGTATGCACATTTTTATAGTCCTTTGGGCATAGTTCTAAATTGCTCTCCAGCATGGTTGGGTCAGCTCACAGCTCTACCAACAATGAATTAGTGTTTCAACTCTCTCACATCTCTAACATTTATCATCTTCCTGTTTTGTCATATTAGCCAACCTGATAGGTGTGATGTGGTACCTCAGAGTTGTTTTGATTTGCATGAGAGATGTGATTCTTGAGAAGATAGAAGAGTCAACTCAAAAGTTGTTTAAGGGTGCAAGAGACAGAGATAGGAGGTGATAAGAGTCAAGGACAGACTTACGGCATTTGGCTTTGGCAAGAAGAGCTTCCTCTTCATCAGAAACTAAAGCAAAGGAGAAGAGAATGGGGGATGACACAGACAGGGTTGTCCAGGAGGAAGGGGACTGAAAAAAGACTGAGATTTGGCAGTTAGGAGGTAACCTGGTAACCTTTGAGAAAGCAATTTAAGTAGAGTGAAGCGATGGAAATCTGATTACAAGTGGAAGGGGTAACTAGAAAACAGTATGTATGAAAATGTTCTGAGGGCTTTAATGCACTACAAACTTAATGAACTCAGCAGTGCGATATGGCAGTGGAAAATGCTAATGCGATTTTAGTCTGCATTGACATTGAGAGAGGTGGTGTGCAGAAAAAAAGGGAGGAGTAATGCAAATGTCCTCTACCCTGGCCATCCGCATATGGTTGTTAGGTTCTTCTGTTCTGGGTGACATATTTTAGGAAGGACATTGCTGAATCCAAGTGTAACTTAGAGTAAGGCAGCCAGAATGGAGAGAACCTGGAGTCCATGCCATAAAAAGAACAGATGAAGGAATTTGAGATGTTTAGCTTGAGGAAGGGAAGACTTAGGTGGGAGTTGGGGAGTGGGGTGACATACAAAGCTATCTTCTTGTATTTGAAGAGTTGTCTTTTTTTTAAATTAAGTTTTGTTTCAGTCAATGAAAATCCTTTCTCTCTCTCTCGTCTCTTTCCCCTCCCCCACTGGAGAAAGAAAAACAAAATCCTCATTACAAATATGTATCGTCAAGCAAACATTCTCACATTGACTGTGTCCAAAATATAGATCTCAGTCTGTACTCAGAGCCCATCACTTCTTTAGCATATTTTCTTGTGAGTCCTCAAGAATCATGGTTGGTCATTGCATTGATCAGTTTCTAAGTCTTTCAAAATTGTTTGTCTTTGTAATAATGTCATAGTATAAACCATTCCACTGGTTCTGCTCATTTCACTCTGCATCATTTCATACATGTCTTCCTGGGTTTCTTTAAGACCATTCCCTTCATCATTTCTTACAGCACAATAATATTCCATCACATTCATGTACTGTAATTTTTTCAACAGTTCACCTATTGATAGACATCTCTTCACTTTCCAATTCTTTTCCACCACCAAAAGAGCTGTTATAAATATTTTTGTACGTCCTTAGAGTTCATTTTGTTTAAGATTAATCTGTACTTAATCTACCCTCTCTCTTTTTTTAAAGTAAAAATATTATTTATTTATTTTAGCATTCTTTTTTTCAATTGGGTTCCAAATTTTCTCCCTCCCTCCCACTCCTTTTCCACCCACTGAGAAGGCAAGCAAAATTGTATCAATTATACATGTGAAATCATATAAGACACATTTCCATATTAGCCATATCACAAAAAAAGCAAAAAAAAAATAAAGTGAGAAAATTATACTTCAGTTTACCCTCAGAGTTCATCAGTTTTCTCTTTGACGGTGGATAGCATTTTTTCTTCATGCTTTCCAAAAGTCCTTTGAAGTTGTCTTATGTGACTGTATTGCTCAGAGTAGCCAACACTTTCACAGTTGATCATTGTTACATCTTTGCTTTTACTGTGTACAGTGATCTTCCAGTTCTTCTCGCTTTACTTTGCATCAATTTATATAGGTCTTGCCATGTTTTTTTCTGAAACCATCCCCTTCGTCATTTCTTCTAGCACAATACTCCATTACAGTCATATACCACAACTTGTTCTACCATTCCCCAATTGATGAACATTCCCTCAATTTCCAATTCCTTGCCACCACAAAAAAAGCTGCTATAAATATTTTTGTGCATGTGGGTCCTTTTCTCTTTTCTTTGATCTCTTTAGGGTACAGATCTAGTAGTGGTATTGCTGAGTCAGAGGGTATATACAGTTTTATAGCCTTTTGAGCATATTTCCAAATTGTTCTCCAGAATGGTTGAACCAGTTCACAAGTCCAACAGTGCATTAGTGTTCCTATTTCTCTCCTCCCTTCTAGTATTTGGCATTTCTTGTAGGTGTGAGATGGTACCTCAGAGTTATTTTAATTTGTGTTTCTCCAATAATTTAGTAAGTTTAGAACATTTTTTAATATGACAAGTAGCTTTGATTTCTTCTTCTGAAAACTTCCTGTTCATATCCTTTGACCATTTAAAAATTAGGGGACGGATCTTATTTTAATAAATTTGACTTTGTTCCCTATATATCTGAGAAAATGAGACCTTTACCAAAGAAACTTAATGTAAAAATTTTTGGTATTACTTCATTGTCTGTGGGACCTTTTAGCAAAATATAATTTCCCTGACTCTCTTTTAATTAGGTCTGGTTTTGCTTTTGTTTTGTCTGCGGTCATGATTGCTACCCCTTTACTTTTTCATTTCAGTTGAAGCATAACATATTCTGCTCCAGCCCTTAATTTTAACTCTGTGTGTATCTTTCTGTTTCAAGTGTGTCTCTTATAAACAACATATGGTTGGATTCTGGTTTTTAGTCCATTTTGCCATCCACTTCCATTTTATGGATAAGCTTATCCCATTCTTATTCACAGTTATGCTTACTGCTTGTGTGTTTCCTTTCATCCTATTTTCTTCTATTTCTTCTCCTCTTCTCTCTTTTATCCTGTCCCTTCTCAAAAGTCTATTTGGCTTCTGACCACTGACTCCCTTAATCTGCCTTCCCTTTTATCATGTCTCCCTACTCCCATATCTTTTATCCCCATCCTTTCCCATTTCCTTATTGGGAAACATAGATTTCTTTACCCAACTGAGTGTGTATATATAGTTTTCCCTTTTTGAACCAAATCCAATGAGAGTGAATTTCAATTTTTGCCTGCCATTCCTTCATTTCTCCCTCCACTATAAAAATTCTTTTTGCATGCCTCTTTTATGTGAAAAAATTTTTCCCATTCTTCCTTTTCCTTCCCTCTTTTCCTAGTACATTTCTCTTTCTCACCCTCTTTTTTTTTGAGATCATCCCAACATTATTGACTCACTCATGCCCTCTGCCAATGTAGACTCCTTCTCACTGCTGTACTCATAATAAAGTTCTTAGGAATTACATATATCATCTTCCCATATAGGAATGTAAACAGTTTAACTTTATTAATATGATTTCTCTTTCATGTTTACCTTTTTATGCTTTTCTTGAGTCTTGTGTTTGAATGTCAGATTTTCTGCTCAGCTCTGGTCTTTTCTTCAGGAATTCTTGAAAGTCCTTTATTTCATTTTTTCCCATCTGAAGTTTTCCTGCATAGGTATTCTTGATTGTAATCATAGTTCCTTTGCCTTTTGGATTATCATATTCTAAGCCAGGAGTGAGGAATGTGCAGCCTCAAGGCTACATGTGGCTTTCTAAGTCCTTGGGTACAGCCTTTTGGCTAGTCAAGTTTTATAGAACAAATCCTTTTATTAAGGGGGTTTGTGGATTCAGTCAAAGGGCTACATTTGAGGACCTAGAGGGCCACATGTGGCCTCAAGGCCACAGGTTCCCCACCCCTGCTCTAAGCCCTCCAATTCTTTAATGTCTAAATCTTGTGTGATCCTGACTATGACTTCATAATATTTAAGTTGTTTCTGGCTGCTTGCAATATTTTCTCATTTACCTGAGATCTCTGGAATACCTCTATAATATTCTTGGGAGTTTTCACTTGGTGATCTTTTAGGAGATGATCAGTAGGTTCTTTCCATTTTTATTTTGCCCTCTGAATCTAAGATACTGGGGCAATTTTCCTTTATAATTTCTTGAAATTTGATATCTAGGCTTTTTTTTTGTTTGTGGCTTTCAGGTAGTTCAATAATGCTTAAATTTTCTCTCCTTGATCTATTTTCCAAGTGAGCTGTTTTTCTGATGAGATAGTTCACATTTTCTAACATTTTTTTCATTCTTTTGAATTTGTATTATTGTTTCTTGAAGTCTTATGGAGTCATTAACTTCCACTTGCCCAATACTAATTTTAAGAAAATATTTTCTTCAGTGAGCTTTTGTACCTCTCTTTCCATTTGAATAATTCTGCTTTTATATATATATATATATATATATATATTTTTATTAATTTATTTAACTTTTAACATTCATTTTCATAAAATTTTGGTTTCCACATTTTCTCCCCTTTTGTCCCCTCCCCCCACCCCATAACGCCGAGCGTTCTAATTGCCCCTGTCTGCCAATCTGCCCTCCCTCCCTCCCCACCCCTTCCCTTTGGAAGGCAAGCAATTCAATATAGGCCAGATCTGTGTAGTTTTGCAAATGACTTCCATAATAGTAGTGTTGTGTAAGAACTAATTATATTTCCCTCCATCCTATCCTGTCCCCCATTACTTGTGTTCTCTCTTTTGATCCTGACCCTCCCCATGAGTGTTGACCTCAAATTGCTCCCTCCTCCCATTGCCCTCCCTTCCATCATCCCCCCCACCCTGCTTATCCCCTTGTCCCCCACTTTCCTGTATTGTAAGATAGGTTTTCATACCAAAATGAGTGTGCATTTTATTCCTTCCTTTAGTGGAATGTGATGAGAGTAAACTTCATGTTTTTCTCTCACCTCCCCTCTTTTTCCCTTCACTAAAAAGTCTTTTGCTTGCCTCTTTTATGAGAGATAATTTGCCCCATTCCATTTCTCCCTTTCTCCTCCCAATATATTTCTCTCTCACTGCTTGATTTCTTTTTTTTTTTTTAAGATATGATCCCCTCCTCTTCAGTTCACTCTGTGCACTCTGTCTCTATGTGTGTGTGCGTGTGCGTGTGCGTGTGCATGTGTGTGTGTGTTATCCCACCCTGTACCCAGATGCTGAATAGTTTCAAGAGTTACAAATATTGTCTTTCCATGTAGGAATGTAAACAGTTCAACTTTTGTAAAGTCCCTCATGACTTCTCTTTGCTATTTACTTTTTCATGCTTCTCTTCATTCTTGTGTTTGAAAGTCATATTTTCTTTTCAGCTCTGGTCTTTTCATCAAGAATGCTTGAAAGTCCTCTATTTCATTGAAAGACCAATTTTTCCCCTGAAGTATTATATTCAGTTTCACTGGGTAGGTGATTCTTGGTTTTAGTCCTAGTTCCTTTGACTTCTGGAATATCCTATTCCATGCCCTTTGATTCCTTAATGTGGAAGCTGCTAGATCTTGTGTTATCCTGATTGTATCTCCACAATATTTGAATTGTTTCTTTCTAGCTGCTTGCAATATTTTCTCCTTGATCTGGGAACTCTGGAATTTGGCCACAATGTTCCTAGGAGTTTCTCTTTTTGGATCTCTTTCAGGCAGTGTTCTGTGGATTCCTTGAATATTTATTTTGCCCTCTGCTTCTAGAATCTCAGGGCAGTTTTCCTTGATAATTTCATGAAAGATGATATCTAGGCTCTTTTTTTGATCCTGGCTTTCAGGTAGTCCCATAATTTTTAAATTGTCTCTCCTGGATCTATTCTCCAGGTCGGTTGTTTTTCCAATGAGATATTTCACATTATCTTCCATTTTTTCATTCTTTTGGTTTTGTTTTGTGATTTCTTGGTTTCTCATAAAGTCATTAGCCTCCATCTGTTCCATTCTAATTTTGAAAGAATTATTTTCTTCAGAGAGCTTTTGAATCTCCTTTTCCATTTGGCTAATTCTGCTTTTGAAAGCATTCTTCTCCTCATTGGCTTTTTGAACCTCTTTTGCCAATTGAGTTAGCCTATTTCTCAAGGTGTTATTTTCTTCAGCATTTTTTTGGGTCTCCTTTAGCAGGGAGCTGATCTGCTGTTCATGCTTTGAGTGCATGTCTCTCATTTCTCTTCCCAGCTTTTCTTCCACCTCTCTAACTTGATTTTTTATGAGTTCTTCCATGGCCTGAGCCCACAGAATATTTAGTCTGGATGTTTGTGATACAGAGGCCTTGTCTTCTATGTCTTTGCCTGATGGTAAGCATTGTTCTTCCTCATCAGAAGGGAAGGGAGGAGATGCCTGTTCACCAAGAAAGCAACCTTCTATAGTCTTATTTCTTTTCCCTTTTCTGGGCATTTTCCCAGCCAGTGATTTGACTTCTGAACATTCTCTTCACACCCACTTCGCCTCCGGATCCTCCCAGACAGTGCTTGGGGTTTGAGATTCAAATGCTGCTCTCCAGCCTCAGGGCTTTGGGTGGGGGCGGGGGCAGGGCTGCTATTCAGTGTATGATTAAGTTCAAGTGCTCAGGTTGGGGCAGGGCTCCGTTCCCTCAGGGGGTTTATGCAGAGACCTTCAACAATAGATCCGGGCTCCTGCCTGCTTGGGGAGCCCTGGTCTGCTCCCGCCTCTGCTGTTGCCTCCCAAGGGGGCCTGAGTTATGGGGGCACCCCACTCCCCTCTCTAACTGCCAAAGAGACCCTCTCACCGACCCCTGTCACCTGTGGGTGGTGGGACCCGCGTGGCTGCTGGAGATCCCGTCCCTGAAGCCCACTCGAATCTTTTCCTCTTGGTGCCGCGGCCGTGGCAGGGCTGTACTCAGCTCCCAGTTCCGGCGCCCAGTCTGCGGCACGAAGGACCTTTTGCGAGAGGTTTGCAGGTCTCTCTGGAACAGAAATCTCCCTCGCTCCAATGTTCTGTGGCCTCTGGGTGCAGCATTCGCCGTGAGTTACATTTTTGTAGATGTTCTATGGGTTGTGGGTTCGGAGCTATGTGTATGTGCGTCTTTCTACACCACCATCTTGGCTCCGCCCCCTAATTCTGCTTTTTTAAGGAATTCTTTTCTTTAGTGAATTTCTGAACCTCCTTTTCAATTTGGTCTATTCTGCTTTTTGTGGAGTTTTTTTCTTCAATGAATATTTGTGCCTCATACCATTAGGTTGATTCTATTTTTTTAAGGTGTTATTTTCTTCAGTATTTTTTGTGCCTCTTTTACCAACCTGTTAATTCTCTTTTCTTAATTTTCTTGCATTGCTCTCATTTATTTTCCCAATTTTTCCTCTACCATTATTATCTCTTTAATATTTTCCAGGAATTCTTATTGGGCTTTGGTCCAATTAGCATTTTTCTTTCAGGCTTTTTTGATAGCTGTTTTCATATTCTTCTGAGTTTGTTTTGGTCTTCCCTGTCACCATAGTAACTTTTTATACTCAGGTTCTTTTTTTTGTTATTTGTTTATTTTTCCAGCCTATTTCTTGACTTTGAACTCCATGTTAAAGTTGAGCTCTGCTCACCAGGGAGTGAAGAGGCATTGTCCCAAGTTTTAGGCTTTTTCCATGTTTCTATTTTCAGAGCTGAGGATCTTAAAGTTTGTGGTGCTTCCAAGGTGGTATGCTCCTGGGAGAGGTGTGGTCACAGCTGTCTTGGTCTGTGCTGTGGTCTTTACCCAGGAAAGGACCCTGCTCCCCTGTAGCCTCAAGTGCTAGTGTTCCTCTTTGCCCTGGAACTGCCCCTTTTTCCTTGTGACTGATCACAAGTGCTTCTCTCTAACCTGAAACTGTGACCAAGAACTGCTCATGGGTAATAGAGATGCTGGTCAGCCCTAGCTCTACCCAGTGCCAGCAAAAAGCCCCCTGTAATTTTTTTTTAATGTATTATTTATTTATTTATTTATTTGACATTCATTTTAACAAAATTTTGGGTTCCAAATTTTCTCCCCTTTTATCCCCTCCCCCCACCCCAAACACCAAGCATTCTAATTGCCCCTATGACCAGTCTGCTCTCTCTTCAATCATCCCTCTCTGCCCTTGTCTCCATCTTCTCTTTTGTCCTGTAGGGCCAGATAACTTTCTATACCCCTTTACCTGTATTTCTTATTTCCTAGTGGCAAGAACATTATTCGACAGTTGTTCCTAAAACTTTGAGTTCCAACCTCTTTACCTCCCTCCCTCCCTCCCCACCCCTTCCCTTTGGAAGGCAAGCAATTCAATATAGGCCAAATCTGTGTAGTTTTGCAAATGACTTCCATAATAGTCGTGTTCTGTAAGACTAACTATATTTCCCTCCATCCTATCCTGCCCCCCATTACTTCTATTCTCTCTTTTGATCCTGTCTCTCCCTATGAGTGTCGACCTCAGATTGCTCCCTCCTCCCCATGCCCTCCCTTCCATCATCCCCCCCACCCTGCTTATCCCCTTGTCCCCCACTTTCCTGTATTGTAAGATAGGTTTTCATACCAAAATGAGTGTGCATTTTATTCTTTCCTTTAGTGGAATGTGATGAGAGTAACTTCATGTTTTTCTCTCACCTCCCCTCTTCTATGAGAGATAATTTGCCCCATTCCATTTCTCCCTTTCTCCTCCCAATATATTTCTCTCTCACTGCTTGATTTCATTTTTTTTAAGATATGATCCCATCCTCTTCAATTCACTCTGTCTCTATGTGTGTGTGCATGTGTGCATGTGTGTGTGTGTAATCCCACCCAGTACCCAGATACTGAAAAGTTTCAAGAGTTGCAAATATTGTCTTTCCATGTAGGAATGTAAACAGTTCAATTTTTATAAGTCCCTTATGACTTCTCTTTGCTGTTCACCTTTTCCTGGTTCTCTTCATTCTTGTGTTTGAAAGTCAAATTTTCTTTTCAACTCTGGTCTTTTCATCAAGAATGCTTGAAAGTCCTCTATTTCATTGAAAGACCAATTTTTCCCCTGAAGTATTATACTCAGTTTTGCTGGGTAGGTGATTCTTGGTTTTAGTCCTAGTTCCTTTGACTTCTGGAATATCCTATTCCATGCCCTTTGATTCCTTAATGTAGAAGCTGCTAGATCTTGTGTTATCCTGATTGTATCTCCACAATATTTGAATTGTTTCTTTCTAGCTGCTTGCAATATTTTCTCCTGGACCTGGGAACTCTGGAATTTGGCCACAATGTTCCTAGGAGTTTCTCTTTTTGGATCTCTTTCAGGCAGTGTTCTGTGGATTCCTTGAATATTTATTTTGCCCTCTGCTTCTAGAATCTCAGGGCAGTTTTCCTTGATAATTTCATGAAAGATGATGTCTAGGCTCTTTTTTTGATCCTGGCTTTCAGGTAGTCCCATAATTTTTAAATTATCTCTCCTGGATCTATTCTCCAGGTCGGTTGTTTTTCCAATGAGATATTTCACATTATCTTCCATTTTTTCATTCTTTTGGTTTTGTTTTGTGATTTCTTGGTTTCTCATAAAGTCATTAGCCTCCATCTGTTCCATTCTAATTTTGAAAGAACTATTTTCTTCAGTGAGCTTTTGAACCTCCTTTTCCATTTGGCTAATTCTGCTTTTGAAAGCATTCTTCTCCTCATTGGCTTTTTGAACCTCTTTTGCCAATTGAGTTAGCCTATTTCTCAAGGTGTTATTTTCTTCAGCATTTTTTGGGGTCTCCTTTAGCAGGGTGCTGACCTGCTGTTCATGCTTTGACTGCATGTCTCTCATTTCTCTTCCCAGCTTATCCTCCACCTCTATAACTTGATTTTCAAAATTCTTTTTGAGCTCTACCATGGCCTGAGCCCATTGAATATTTATTTTGGATGATTGGGATACAGAAGTCTTGACTTTTATGTCTTTGCCTGATGGTAAGCATTGTTCTTCCTCATCTGAAAGGATGGGAGGAGATATCTGTTCACCAAGAAAGTAACCTTCTATAGTCTTATTTCTTTTCCCTTTTCTGGGCATTTTCCCAGCCAGTGACTTGACCTCTGAATATTCTCCTCACACCCGCCTCACCTCCTGATCCTCCCAGCCAGCACTTGGGGTCTGAGATTCAAATGCTGCTTCCCAGCCTCAGGGCTTTGGGCGAGGGCAGGGCTGCTATTCAGTGTGAGATTAAGTTCAGGTGCTCAGGTGAGGGCAGGGCTGCCTCTCGGGCTCAGTTCCCTCAGGGGGTTTATGCAGAGACCTTCAACAATGGATCCAGGCTCCTGCCTGCTTGGAGAGCCCTGGTCTGCCACTTCCTCAGCTGCTGCCTCCTGAGGGGGCCTGAGTTATGGGGGCACCCCACTCCCTTCTCAACCTGCCAAAGAGACCCTTTCACCAACCCCCGTCACCTGTGGGTGGAGGGACCCACGTGGCCGCTGGAGATCCCGTCCCTGAAGCCCGCTCCGATCTGCTCCTCTCAGTGCCGTGGGCGCGGCAGGGCTGTGCTTGGCTCCCAGTCTCCGTGCCCAGTCCACGGCATGAAGGACCTTTTGCGAGAAGTTTGCAGGTCCCTCTGGAACAGAAATCTCCTTCACTCCACTGTTCTGTGGCCTCTCCTGCTCCAGAATTCGCCGCAAGTTCCTTTTTACAGATGTTCTGTGGGTTGTGGGTTCAGAGCTATGTGTATGTGCGTCTTTCTACTCCGCCATCTTGGCTCCGCCCCCCCTGTAATTTATTTTTGACCAGTTGTCTAACACCCTTCCCATGTCTTGACTGAGAGCTGCTAAAACTGCTGTTGTTGCTGTTGTAGTGGTCTCCAAGTCTCACCACAGGATGTACTGAGCTCTGGACCAATCCCCACCTATAGTGTCACAGACCTCTCCTGCCTACCTCCTAAGTTTTCTTTGGCTAGAAAAGTGCTTCACTGACTCTCTGTTGACTATGGTGCCCCAACATTTGATTTAAAGAGTTATTTTAAAGTTTTTTGGAGGGGAACCTTGGGAATGTTCATCTGGGTTGCTACCTAAACTCTGCCATCTTGGCTCCACCTCCTTGAAGAGCTGTCTTCAGAAAGAGGGATAAGACATGTTCTTCCTGGTCTCAATTTAAAAGCAATGCAAAGAAATTGTAGATTTCAACTCATTATAAGGAAAATCATCCTAAACAGAGATGTCCAAAAGTGGACTGTTGAATAATCACTTGTAAGAAATTTGTAGGAGAGATTCTTTCTTGGATATGGGTTTGATCTAAATCATCTTAAAGTTTCCTTCAAACCCTGAGATTCTGTAGGGTTAGAGCATCGTGGGTGGCCAGAAAATATAGGGACTGTGCATAGATAGACTTTTTTTATCTCTTTTTTTGTAACTTTTGTTTTACTTTTTTCAGTTAACAGGCAATTTTTTTTCTCTGCCTCTCATTTCCAACTTCCCATTCTCAGGGCAGTGAAGGGGGAAACAAGCATCATTAAGCAAAAATATTCTGCAAAAATCCCCATATGAGCAGTGTCCAAAAGAATATATCTTATTCTGTGTCTTGAGTCCATCAGCTCTCTGTTAGGAGATGGGTAGTCTGCATTCTCATTGGTCCTTGAGGATTGTGGTTGTTCACCAAATTATTCCGAGTTATTTCTCAAGTTTCCAAATAACAGAGTTATTTGGAAAATCATTCACCTAGTTCTGCTCCCTTCACTCTGAATCAATTGATACAAGTCTTCTCAGGTTTCTCTAAAACCATTGGGCTTTAGACACTTACTAACTTTGTGACTCTGGGTGAGTTACTTAATTGCTGTATGTCTCAGTTTCCCCATCTATAAAATGAAGATAATAATAGCGCTTAACTCACAGGGTTGTTGTGAGACATTATACGAGATGATAATTGTAAAAAGTGTTTAACATAGTACCTGACACATAGTAGATGAAATGTAAATGCTTATCCCTTTCCCTCCTTTTTTTCCATAATTTATTTATTTTTTAGTTTTCAACATTCATTTCCACAAGATTTTGAGTTCCAGATTTTCTCCCCATCTCTCCCTTCCCCCCAATCCTGACATGGCACGCATTCTGATCCTTTTCCATCCTCTTCATAACTTCTTTTTAAAATATATTTTCATTTATTTCATTAAATATTTTCCAATTACATATAAAAAACCTTTACATTCATTTTTTCAAATTTCAGGTTCCAAATTCTCATCTTCCTTACTGCCTCTTCCCCACTCCTTGAGAAAGCAGACAATTTGATATCAGTTATACATGTGAAGTCATGCAAAACACTTTCATATTAGCTATATTGCAAAAATCAAAAAAAGCACACACACACACAAAATAAAATTTTAAAAGTATGCTTCAATCTGTACTCAGAGTTCATCATTTCTCTCTCTGGGGGTAGAGAGTATTTTTCATCATGGATCCTTTGGAATTGTCTTGAATCATTATCTTGATTAAAATAACTAAGTGTTTCATAATTGATCAGCCTTACAATATTGGTGTTGCTGTGTACAATGTTCTGGTTCTGCTCATTTCACTTTGCATCAGTTCATAGTTTTTTTAGGTGTTCAGAAGCGTCCTGCTCATCATTTCTTATTCCACACCTTATACCACAACTCATTCAGCCATTCCCCAGTTGATGCTTCATCATTTCTTACAGCACAGTAATATCCTATCATATACCACAACTTGTTCAGTCATTCCCAATTAATGTGTATCCCCTTTTCCTCCACAAAAACAACTGCAGTAAACATTTGGGGTCCTTTTTCCTCCTCCTTCAGTCTCTTTGGAGTATAGGCACTATAGAGTATTGGTCTCTAGATTTAGAGAGCTTTTCCAAGAAGTTTAGTGAGAGGAGAGACAGGAAATCATAGGATTGTGAGTCTAGGTCTTTTGAAGAGCACAGAAGCTATTTAGTCCAAGACCTTCATCTTACAGATGAGGAAACTGAGGCTGGGGGTGGAGGGTGTTGAGTGACTTGCAGAAAGTCATATGAGTGACCAAGGATTTGAATCCGGGTTTTCTGACTCCACCATTCTTTCTACTGTGTTTATCTGAATCAGGTAGAGGAAGCTCCTTCTTAGGATTAAGGAGACCTCAGCATATTTTCCTTCCTCTGACACTCTCAATAAAAAAGTTTTATATAAGAGGAGTTTATGGCATTGGCAGACTCACATGCTTGCTATTTTCTACTATATTTATAATTTTAAAAAAATAAATCTTTTCCTGAAACTTGTAGAGTGTTAAGATGAAGCCAGGTAGCAGTAATTTAAGGTAGCAACTAAGAGACTGGGCATTGGTAATTTTTCTTTTGTGTTTATTTGGTATTTTTATTAACTGTTTATTTAGGAATTTTATTGCATTGTGTTTATTAATTGTTTCTATGTCCAGCCAAACCTTCTGTACCTGTGGTATCCGGCCCCCAAGAGAGAGTAAACACTGAGAACACAGAGAATTTCACCTGTAACTCACAAGGCTTCTCCCCCAAAAACATCACCCTGAAATGGTTTAAAAATGGGAATGAGATACATACCCATTGGACCAAGATTTTCCCTGAGGGCGATAGTGTGTCCTACAACATCTCCAGTGCTGTGTCGGTGAAACTAGAAGCAAGCGATGTCAATTCCATGGTCATCTGTGAGGTGAATCATGTCACGTTACAATTTCCTCTTCGAGGGACAAAGAATTTGTCAGACGTTGTCCGAGGTAAGTGAACCCTTGCACTGGGCATGTTCTCTGCTTCCTACTCTATGTTCCTGAATGAGTTCTGGGGCAAAGGCTTGAACCTCATTAGACCATGAGCTCCTTGGGAGCAGGGATTGTGTTCTACTTTGTATCTCCAGCCTTTAGCACAGTATCTGGCACAGCTTAGGCATTTACTAAATGCTCATTCCCTGACTGACTTGACCCAGGGTTGCCTCATAAAGTTGACTCTTAGCTATTAATTGTGAAGCCTAAATATAATCTTCGGAGGTTCAGTCCTGGGAACTGACTTCCCATTTATCCTTATTCCTTGCTAACAGCATTCCTGCCTCTGCCTCCTGAGATCACCCCTTAAATAATGAAGATAATAATAGCTCCCAACCCACTGAGCTCACAGGACATTCTTTGTGAAGGTACAAGTTTTAGTGATCCCCATTCTACAGATAAGGAACCTGAAAGTTTAGAAATTGAAAGTGACTTCCTTGAGGTCACACACTGCCTAAGTGTTAGAGGTGGAGCTCAAACCCAGATCTTCTGATCCTAAGACTAGTGATCCTTGCTTGATACCCTGACAACAGTGGATGATGGAGTTCTTGGCAGCATTAGAGTGAGACATATGTCACCGAGGCCTCCACCCGGTGTGCTAGAATGCCAAGAAGGAAGAAGACATGGAGGAAGAGGAGTATGACATTGTGGGAAGGAGGAGTCAAAGCCTATTATTGGCCAATTATTTGACCCTAGGCAAGACATTTAACTTTTTTGATGCTATTTCCACATCTGTAAAATGGGGCATAATACTTTTACTGCCTATCTCTCAGATCTATGGTGAAAAAGATCATGTATAAACCATAAAGCCCTAGGGAAATACAAGCCATTATTATTTGGGGGTTAGAATAATGAAGGAAGAGTCACTTATTAGGTTTTACTCTGTGCCAAGTATATGTGCAAGCTAGGGAGGAGGAGGGGTCCACAAATACCAAAGCCAAGACAGCCTTTGCCCTCAAAGAAGAGGAGACAATGCTATAACCATGGAGGCACGGCCTAAATGGGGGGCGTAATCTGGTTTGGAACACCAAGAGCACCAACTTGAATTGCTTAAAGTTTCAGAACTGACTGGTCCTCATTCCTGGAGGGCTTGCCCTCCTCCTCTCTACCTTCTGACTTCTCTGGCTTTTAAGTCCCAGCTAAAATCCCACCTCCTACAGGAAGCCTTTCCCAAGTCCCCTCAATTCTAGGGTCTTCCCTTATTTGTCTGTATATAGCTTGCTTTCTACAAATTTGTTTGCTTGTTGTTTCAATTATATTGTAAGTTCCTTGAGGGCAGACACTGCCCTTTGCCTCTTTTTGTATCCCCAGAGATGAACACATCGCCAGGCACATAGTAGGCATTACTATTATTACTATATTACTATATATTATATATATATGTTACTCTATAACATATTACTATATAATTACTATATAATATATACTATATAATATATTATTATGTATAATATAATTACTATGTTACTATAATAAACATTAATAAATGTGTATTGGTTGATTGATTGAACTAGAAAGAGGAAGACTTTGGGACAATATGCCTGCTACTCTGCATGGTAGCTGATAAGGAAGTGGCTACAGGGTAGGAGTTCCAGGCATGAAAGTTATAGCTACCTGGCAGCTGGTGAGAATGAGGGGAAGGAGTTCTAAGGATCCTACTATGTGTCAGAAACTGTGCTAACCACTTTACAAATATTATCTCATTTAATCCTCACAACAACCTCTGAAGTATGTGTTTTAATTATCCCCCTTTTACAGTTGGGGAAAATGAGGCAAATAGGCTTGCCCAGGCTCACACAGTAAATACCTGGGACTAGATTTGAACTTGTCTTCCTATCTCCAGGACTAGTGCTTTATCCGTTATGTTTCCTAGGTGCCTCATGCCCACACAAAGGTTTATCATATCAAGAAAAGATTCAAATCATGACCATCGATGGGTGAGGAAATGGTAGTTTTAGTGTTGTGATAGGATTGGAGGACCTCAGATTCCATTGGCCACACAGAGTTTCCAATGGAAATACATCAATCAAGGCAACAGGCAAGCAGTTACACTCATTGTCTTCCTTGATGCTTTACGGGGTAGATAAATCTTAAGGACCTTAGAGATACAGAGAGTGAACTCTGTCCTTATAAAGGTAATTTTCCCTAAGATTCCTGTTTGGAAACCAAATCTGCCTGAGACTGAGACAAAGGAGACAGAGGGTGAGAAATGCGGAGGGGGTTCCTACCTGTGCCTAGCAGCTGTGTTGCATATTATATTGTTTTTCAGTTGTCTCAATCATGTCCAATTCTCTGACCCCATTTGGGGTATTCTTGGCAAAGATATTAGAATAATTTGCCATTTCTTTTTCTAGCTCATTTGATAGATGAGGAAACTAAGGTAAACAGGGTTAAGTGACTTGCTCAAGGCCATACAGCTCGTAAGTGTCTAAAACCAGATTTGAACTCAGGGAGTCTTCCTGACTCCAGGTCCAGCACTCTACCCATTGTACCACCTAGCTGCCTTTTGCCATCTAACTACTTGTTTCATATTATACGGAGGTTCCTTCAAAGGTAATAAAATTGAGTTAGGCTAAGAGCATCTGGTCACTGGATTCAGATGGCTCTGGAGGAGAAGTGAGGCTGGTGACCTGCACAGCCCTCCCTCACTCAGAACAAAGTCAAGTGCAAGTCATGTCATCATTTCTCTGATGGCATGGTCTTCTTTGGCAACGAATGACGAGCACATACACACCTCCTCTCCTACTGTCCTGTGCTACTGAGCACCTCTAGAAGACATGGCACCACTGTGCTCTCTGGGACCTTCAGTGTTACTCAGTCTCCACTTGGCACTTACTACTACTTATCACTTCTTTTCCTGTTCCCTGATCGACTCCATCGGACTCCCTCTTCTCTTACAGCTTACCTCTACTCTGACCTCCCTATTCCCACTCAGCAAAGCACCTTTTATCATTGAAATCTTCCATCACACACTTGCACTCATCTCCAGTTCCATACTTCAGTTCACCTTAGCATCATCCCCAGACTCTCCTCTGTTCTTGGAGGACAAGCTGGCTATTCTCTCTGCCACCAGCAAACTTTTTTCTTGTAACCTTGATCCCATCCCCTTCTACCTCTTTGGGTGCTTGTCTCTTTGATCCTTCCTTCTCCCTCCCGAATTTTCAGCCTCTTCTTCCCCACTGGCTCCTTCCTTGCTGTCTTCAAACATGCTCACATCGATAAAAACCTTCGTTTGACCTTATCATCCCCTCTAGCTATCATCCTGTATCTCTCCTTCCTTTCGCAATCTCTTAGGAAAAAAGTCTCCTCACTGCTTTCAGTTTGTCTCATCCTTCTCACTTCTCAACCCTCAGAAGTAGAATTCCCATTATTAGCTCTTCTCCATTACTTATTGCACTACTCCCCTGTTCCAGCCTCACCACCCGACTGTAACTGTTCTCTCCAAGGTCACCAGTGATCTCTATAGCTGGATGTGACAGACTTTTCTTAGTCCTCATCCTTTTTTTTAAACCTCTCTTCAGTATTTAACACTATCAGCCCCACCCTTCTAGACACTCTGCTTCCTGGGTTTTTGTGACTCTTCCTGCCTGTCACACCACACTTCCCGTTCTCCTTCATAGGCTCATCCATGTCTGGCCATCTATGCATAGGTGTACCAATGGGCTATTCTCTTCTATCCTTATACTCTCTTTTAGTGATCTTATCTGCTCCCATAAAGTCAGCTATCATCTCTACGTAAGTGCCTCCAAAATCTACACATCCAGCCTTCATCTCTCTCTGAGGCTCTAGTCCTAAGTCTCCAACTACCTCCTTAACATCTCTCCCTGCAGGGCCCATAGGGATCTCAAATTCACTATGTTTAAAATAGAACTCCTTATCTTTCTTCCTGGTCCTGCCTCTCCTCCTAATTTCTCTATTCCTATTGAAGGGACCACATTCTCTTCAGGCATCTAGGAGTCATCCTTAACTCTTCACTTTTCCTCATCTACAGCATGCAGTCCATTTCCCTCACTGCCCTGCCTTATGCCAAGGCTTATTGATTCGAACTCCTAATCTCATATTCATCCCCTTCTCTCTTTTAGCACTTAGTATGGGGCCTAGCACATAGTAGACACTTAATACATGTGTGTTGATTAACCGTTCTGTCTACTCATATCACGAAGCCCCCAATATCCCTTACCCAGTCTTTGGCACTAGCCTCCTAATTGGCTTCCCTTTCTCTATTTTTTTTCCCATTTTCTAATCTGTTCTCCAAATATTATATTCCTATAGCACAGGTCTAGCCATAAGAAGCTTCTATGACTCTCGATTGCCTTTAGGTTGAAATAGCAGCTCCTACGTTTGGCATTTTAAGATTCTTTCCAATCTGACTTCAGCCAAACTTTTCTAACAGATTGCTTGTTACACTCCCTCTTGCATTCTTTGCTATGGCCAAACCAGGCTATTTGCTCCATCCCCAATGTTCCATCTTCCACATCAGTGCTTTCTTTCATCACTGTATTTATTTTGTAGATAGCCTTTATTTACTTATCTGTGAATGTATTGTATTCCCCTTGTAGAAAGTAAACTTCTAGAAGGGGTTGGGGGGTACTGTCTCACTTTTATATTTATAATCAAAGCATCTAGCCCAGGGCTGGGAATAAGGAAGTGCTTAATTATAGCTTGTTGCTTGATTGATTAACTATAGGAGGGGTGTGGCAAGGGCTAACATTTATGAGAAACCTGACTCTCCTCTCAACATCCAAATACCTCCAAGGACTATCTGGTCATATTTGGCCCCTTTTGCAAACAGTCAAGTTTCTGTAGACAGAAACAAAATGACTGATATCTAATATTCTAAGTGCTGAGCACCTGCTTCCTTAAGCTTTTCCATGATTAGTGTCTTTAAGGTTGCCTGGGGTCTGCTTGCTCTCAGTTGATGCATATACTAAAGGTTTCTTTCCTGAGTATAATACACAGTGTAAGCTCCATGTTCAGGAGCCACACAGGTCAATCTGCAGCCCTGTCAGAGCTGACCAGCTCCTAGGTAGACTTCACGTGTGCTTAGGAATATCCTGAAGACAGGAAGAAAGGGGGACACAGGGTGGCCAGGTCACAGACAGGTGCACGTTCTCCCTGAGCCATCTGCTTTGATATCATATCACAACTACATCAGTTCCCTATGAGCATGAGCTGTGTTTGTTTTCTTTAAGTCCTAAAAATCCTGGTATAATCCTAGAAAGGGGGGTTCTCTTCATCCCCAAAGGAGAAATTCTCTTTAGCTACAAACCTCTATGTCTTTTGCTGGTGTTGAGGAAAGCAGGTCATAGGAGCTAGGACAGGAAACTTAGTGTCATGTGTCTCTGAAAATCCAGTCCTTGCTTCCTACTTTGAGGAACATGTGTTATACTATATGTACACTCAAGAAAAGAAGCCCACATAAATAAAGTTTGAGCTTTGAGAAGGAAATGGGCAAGTGAGGGAAAGGGATAGATTCCATTCTTATTGGTTTTTGGTGAATTCAAGTAAACAAACATTTGCAACAAATGATGTGCAGGACACTCTGCTTGGGTATTGCGGATACAGAAAGAAAAAAACAGTCCCTGTCCTCAAGGAGTTTATGTTGGGGATTGAATGTTGGGGATTCCCCAGTTAAACCTAAGGACATCTACTGCCAGGGCAGATTTCTGGTCGTTGTTTATTCATGCTCCCTTCCCTGCAACTCTGTGATGACACAAAGGATAGGAGAGAGACAGATCTTCCCTTGGTTAACCGAAAGACTTTGCATTTTCTTCTAGTTAAACCCGATGTACAGATTACTTCACAACCTACCTCAAATGGCACCAACATCACCTGTCATGTGAACAAGTTCTATCCCAAAAATGTGAGTGTCATCTGGCTAGAAAATGGCACCGAAACTGGAAAAGGGAAGATACCTGAACTCACAGAGAACAAAGATGGTACCTACAGTCTCAACATCTCACTCCTGGTCAACACATCTGAACAAAAGGAGATCATCTGTCAGGTGTTGCATGATTCCCAGCCTGCAATCAATAAAAGTCGAATGGTTACAAGACCACCTAATCTGGAGCCTCCGGGGAAAAAAGAGCCAGGTGAGTTCATCTCTGATTTCATTAGAAGGCTCTAGATCTCTACTACTTGATTTGGAAATAATCAGAGTAGGTTCAGCCCTGTGGGTCCATTCAGCTAATCTTACCAAGGATGGTGATCAAATTGTCATTAGTATCATCCTTTACATGAGTACAAAGACTTTTTAGTTTACAAAGCTCTTTCAGACTTTTCGTTTCATGTGGTCCTCATGATCACCCTGCCCTGTGGTGAGGCAATGGCCAAGAAATGATTTGCCCAAAGTAATACAGCTAGTAAGTAACAGAGCCTGGACCAAAATCTGGGCCTTTTATCCCTCATCTAGAGATTCCACTATTCCAGAATGTCAGCTAGTGGGTGCATTGGATAGATCACTGGACCTATAACTCGAAGAAATGTTGTGAGGCTCAGATAAAATTGTTAAGTGTTTGGCACAGTGCCTGCCTGGCATATGGTAGGCACTTAATAAATGCTTTATTCTTTCCTTCATTTTTGGGAGTAGGAAGCAGAATTTACCAGTGTCATTGTCAAAGGTCTACCATAATTGGTTTTTTTACCACAATTTTAATACTTAGTTTATTACAGAGAATTAAACCAGAATGTCGCATGCTTCTGTATTATAGTTATTAAAACTTGAGTTCAAATTCAGCCTCAGATACTTATTAGTTGTGTAACCCTGGGCAATTCATTTAAGCTCTGTTTCTTTCATCTGTAAAATGAGAACAATAATATCAGCTACCTCTCATGGTGGTTGTGAGGATCAAATGAGAATATTTTTAAAGCACATAGTAGGTGCTATATAAATATTAGCTATTATTATTTTGATGAATATGCTATACCTTTGAAAGAGCATAACATTACAGCTTCATAACAATTCATAAGGGTAGCATTCTCTCTTTGCATATGTTTTAAGAGCCACACACAAAATGAACACAATTACAAAACACTTTTCCCACAAATAAAGATAGATCTAAACAACTGAACAAATATTAATTGCTCACGGGTAGGCTGAGCCAATATAATAAAATGACAATTCTATCTAAATTAATTTCCTTATTTGGTGCCATGCCAGTCAAACTACCAAAGAATTATTTTATGAGACTCATAAAAATAATAACAACTTATCTGGAAGAATAAAAGGTTAAAAATGTCAAGGGAAACAATGAAAAAAATGTAAATGAAGACAAACTAACCATACCATATTTTAAACCATAGTACAGTGTTAATTATCAAAATAATCTGGTACTGGCTAAGAAACAGCGTGGTTGATCAGTGGAATAGATTAGGTATCCAATATACCTAATGACCACAATAATTTAGTTCTTTATAAACTCAGAGATTCAAGTTATTAGGGCAAGAACTCACTATCTGACAAAAACTGCTGGGAAAACTGAAAAGCAATCTGGCAGAAACTAGACATAGAACAGTATCTCACACTATGTACCAAGATAAAGTCAAAACAGGTACATGATTTAGACATAAAGGATGATATCATAAGCAAACTAAGTGAGAATGGAAAAATCTACCTGTCAGATCTATGAATAAGGGAAGATTTTTATGACCACACAAAAGATAGAGGATCACAGGAGGTAAAATGGATAATTTCAATTACACAAAATTAAAAAGGGTTTGCACAAACAAAATCAATGCAGTCAGAATGAGAAAGAAATTGGGGGGAAGGGCAGATTTCAGCAACTTTCTCTGATAAAGACCTCATTTCTCAAATATATAGGGAACTGGACCAAATTTATAAAAGTTAGAACCATTACTTAATTGATGAGAAGTCAAAAGATTTGAACAGACAGTTTTCAGAAAAAGAAATTAAATGCAATCAATGCACACAAAAATGCTCTAAATCACTAATAATTAGAGAAATGCAAATTAAAACAACTCTCTCACACTTATCTGATTGGCCAACATGTCAGAAAAGAAAAATGACAAATGCTAGAGGGAATGTAGGAAAATAGAGATACTGATGCACTGTTGGTGGAGTTATGAACTGGTCCAATCATTCTGGAGAGTCATTTGGAACTATGTCCAAAGGGCATGGTCAGCACTGTGCATATCCATCTGTATCCCAAAGAGATTAAAGAAAAAGGAAAAAAGACTTATTTTTATAAAAATATTTATAGCAGCTCTTTTTATGCTGGCAAAGAACTAGAAATTGAGGATAGGCCCATCAATTGGGGAATGACTGACCAAGATGTGGTGTATGATTATAATAGAATACTATTGCACTATAAGAAATGTCAAATAGACTGATTTCAGAAAAACCTGGGAAAACTTATATGAACTGATTCAAAACAAAGCAAGCAGAACAGTGTACATAGTAACAGCAGTTATTGTACAGTGTTCAGCTGTGAATGACTTAACTGTTCTTAGCAATAGAATGATCCAGGGCAATTCCAGAAGACTCATACTATCCACCTCTACAGTGATGAACTCTGATTGCAAATTGAAGCATATATTTTTCACTTTATTTTTCTTACTTCTTTTTCTTTACATAGCTAATATGGAAATATGTTCTGCATGACTTCACATGCAGAATATGATAAGCGGTATCATATTTTGTGTCTGCTCAATGGGTGGAGGAAGGACTGGAGAGAGAGAGGGAATTTGGAACTCAAATTTAAAAATGAATGTTTAAAAAAAACAAAAGAACCACATACAAAGAACATAGGATCATAGATTTAGAGCTGGAAGGGACCATCAAATCCAACCCCCTTTCATTTTCTAAGTATTTAAGTGTGAGAGGTAGAATTTGAACTCCAAGTTCAGAACTCTATCTACTAGACTGTAATGCTTTTCACATATTCTTAAGGTTTCAGGTTATCTATCCCTAATTTAAATCTATAACCTCTAATGGATAATAATATAACAGATAATAATGATAAAATATGGTATGGTTAGTTTGTCTTCATTTACATTTTTTTCATTGTTTCCCTTGACATTTTTAACCTTTTATTCTTCCAGATAAGTTGTTATTATTTTTATGAGTCTCATAAATTATGCATATGATAATGCACTGATTTTGTTTGTGCAAACCCTTTTTAATTTTGTGTAATTGAAATTATCCATTTTACCTCCTGTGATCCTCTATCTTTTGTGCAGTGCACATGCATATGTAGAAAAAGAATTTTGTAAATCTTGGAGTGAGAAGGGACTTTCGAACATATAAAGTTAAAAGTTAGTCATCCTAATCCAATTCTATTAGTTTACAAATAGGAAACTGAGACCCCCAGCTAGGAGAAATGTTTTGCCCAAGATAACATAGGAAGTTAGTAGCATCACTGAGACACTTCTCCCGATTTTTAGTCTCATCTTACAGTGGTATAATAGAAAGAGTTGGGAATCCTGAAACCTTTTTCAGAGAAACTTGCTACAAATTTTTCCCTCCCAGGTAATTGTTTCCCCTCTAATTCTATTATATTCATATACCATAATTCGTTTAGCTATTTCTCAGGAGGTGGACATTCTTTTAGTTTCCAGTTTGGAACTACTATGAAAAGAGCTAGCACACAAAATGCAAGGTCTATAATATACACTAGGGATACAAAAACAAAAAAAACTCAGCCCCTACCCTCGGGAAGCTTACATTATACTTTATACAAATTATCTGGAATAAGAGTATTATTATTCCCATTTCACAAGTAAAGCAATCAGTCAGTCAACAAGCATTTAGCAAGTGCCCACTGTGTGCCAGTCATTGTCCTAGGGGATCCCTACTCATACGGAGCTTATATTCTAATGGGGGATGCAGCAAGTACATGTAGAAATTTATGCAGCAGGTGAAAAAATATAAATGCACAGAAAGCAGTTGAATACAAGATAGTTTGAGAGGGAAAGCAGTCACTATAAAATGGAGGTGATGATGGCACCTACTTCCCAGAGTTGCTGTGAGAATCATATGAGATAATATTTGTAAAGCACTTAGCTCAGGGCCTGGCACATAGTAGGCCATATATAAACTCTAACTATGATTATTTCATGGTGTTGTGAACTCCTTGAGGGCAGGGACCATCTTTTCCCTCTTTTTGTGTCCCCGCACTTAGCCCAGGACCCAGCACATAGTAGGTACTCAATAAATGTTTATTGACTGACTAATTGACTGACAGTTAAGGGGAATCAGGAAAGGTTTCATACAAAAAATGGTGTTCGAGATACATCCTAAAGGAAGAGAGAGATTCTTTGATGTGTGTCCGATAGCCATCACAAATGCGTGGAGATGGGACATGGAGTATTATGTGTGAGGGACAGAGAGGAATCCAGTTTGGCTGGATTAAAGAATGGAAGAGAAGGGACTAAGTTCCAATGAGGTTGAAGAAATAGGTTGGGGTTATGCTGTGAAGAGCTTTAAGAGCTAAACTGAGGACTTTATATTTTACCCTAGAGGCAACAGGAAGACATTGCAATTGATTAAATTGGAAAGTGACACAGTCATATTTGTACTTAAGGAAAATTACTCTGCAAACAGTGTTGGGGGTGGACTAGAGTAGGGAGAACCTTGAGATAGAGACATAAATCAAGAGACTGCTGCAGTAATCTAGGCAGGAGAGGATAAGGGTGATTGTATACATCGAGACGTAAGAGATGTGGAGGTGAAAAGGTGGGATTTGGTCATATTGGACATGGGGGTGAGGGAGAGTGAGGAGGTGAGGATGGCACCAAGGTTCTGGACCTGAGTACTGGGAGGATGATGCGGTCTTCAACAGATATAAGAAAGTTTGAAAGTGGGGAGGGTTGAAGGAATAATGAGTTTAATTTTGGACAGATTGAATTTAAGATAGCTCTTGTTGGGGAGGTAGGGGAGGCAGCTAAGTGGCACGGTAGATAGAGCACCAGCCCTGGAGTCAGGAGCACCTGAGTTCAAATTCAGCCTCAGACACTTACTAGTTGTGTGATCCTGGGCAAGTCACTCAACTGAGATTAACCTCCCTCCAAAAAAAATGTCTCTGGGATATCTAGTTTAAGTGTCCAATAGACACTTGGTGATATTGTGCTGAAGCTCAGATAAGAAACTGAGTTTAGAAGGAGAGGAACATATAGAGATGGAGATAAAGAGAGAGATAATATATGTCATTGACATAGATGGTAGTTAAACCTGTGGAAACCAATGAGGTTACTGATAGAGGATGGAGAGGGATGAGAGGAAGACCCAGGACAAAACCTTGAGGAACACCCATAGTGAAGGGGCATGCATGATATGGATAATAAGCCAGAAAAAGAGACTGAGAGGGAATAAGTAGAGACAGAGAAGAGAACTTAATTCCTGAAAGCAGTACTACAAAAACCCAGAAAACAGAGACTATCAGAAAGACAGGGTAAGTCAGTGGGGTCAGATGCAACAGATAGATCCAGATGGAGGAAGAATGAAAAAAAACCCACCAGATTTAGTCATTAAGAGGTCTTTGGTAAGTTTGGAAAAAGCAATTTCAGTAGAGTGATGAAAGCAGAAGCCAGATGCTGAAGAATTGAGAAGTAAATGAGAAAGGAGCAGAGGAAGTGGGGGCAGTGAGTAGAGAAAACTTTTTTATAGGAGTTTTGCTGAGAAAAGGAAATACAGGAAAATAGTTTGAGTGGTAGGGTTTAGTGGGGCAGCTAGGTAGCTAGCTAGATAGAGTACCAAGCCTGGAGTGAGGAGGACATCTTCCTGAGTTCAAATGTGGCCTCAGACACTTACTAGCTGTGTGAACCTAGGCAAGTCACTTAACCCTGTTTGCTTCAGTTTCCGCATCTGTCAAATGAACTGGAGAAGGAAATGGCAAACCACTCCAGTGTCTTTGACCCAAATGGGGTCACCAAGAGTCAGATATGACTGATCAACAACAAAAAAGGTTTAGTGACAGTTTTTTAAGTTTGGGAGCAGATTGGACATTTGGAAAGCAATAGGGGAAGAACTGGTGGGTTGAAATTGGGATAAAATGACTGAGGTTGTAGTATATTGGAAAAAACTGGAGGTGATGGGGTCAAGTGTACAAACTAAGGCTTGTGGGGAGATGAAATACTTGCCCTGGACCACTCTGCAGCAACTCTTTTTTTTTCTTTTTGGAGACAAACTTGTAATTTCATTGGTTTAGGAAACTCCCTCTATTAGTGCAGGTTGGCCCCTGCTTTGTAATTGTGCAAAGACTTGCCTAGAGGCACTGGAAGTTTACCCCAGAATCACACTGCCAGTATGTGTCCGAGGCAGATTTGAACTCGGGTCTTCCTTATACTGAGGCTAGCGCTATCCACTACACCATGCTGTCTCTTTTTAAAAAGTGATGACTTAAAAAAAAAATTCCCATGAAAGATTGACTTCATTTCTTCTTCATCCTCTCGTTGTCTGTATGGGAATGTGTGCTTAGCCCAGTGAATCTGCCCACACATCTTAGAACATCTGAAAACACACATCCAGATGCTACTGGTTAATGATTCTTATTTAATATAAAGAAGAATCTCCTTTTTTTTTCTTTTTTTTTTTTTACATACACGGAACACCTGCTTCCTGTAATTCCTTCAAGCTTTCTCATTTCAGAGCGTGGATCCCAGAGCATCTTTATTGCAGTGGGTATAGTGTGTATTGTGCTGGCCGCTCTGCTGATTGCCACCATCTACCTCATCCGAGCCAAACAGAAAAAAGGTAAGTGTGAATTCCCCTTTCATTTTTCCTATTCAAAAGCATAGATTTTTTTTTTCTTTTTTAAATCTGGACCTATGATTTCCTTGGTGTAGAGAAGACCATTCCTGGGGAGTAGCCCCTCTGCTCTTAATCAGTGTGAATAAACAATTGCTCTGCAACCTATGGTCTTGAAACTTGGCCTCTCCTGCCAGAGGCAGCTCTCTGAGATTATGTATTACAGAAAGATTGTCAGTCTGCATTGGTAGAGGAAGTTACCCTCCTGGGAGTTCCTTATACTGATAAAATCACAAGTACAGTAAAAAAAAAAATCATAAAATGTCAGCATTGAAAGAGGCTATAAAATATGGAATATCAAAACTTAGATTGTCGTTCAAAGCTATTTCCCTTCAAATCTGAGATGTTGGGAATAAAAGGAAACTTAGAACAGCAGCTGTTGGTATGGATAATGTCAAATTTGTATAGAGTTTAGAAAGACCTTGGAGGTCATCTCATCCAGCTTCCACTTTTCAGCAGAAGTAGAAATGGAGCCCAAGAAGAAGAAACAGTTTGTCCAAGGTCACTAAGCTTTCCTCAGGCTGTTTAGCCAGCAGCATCCCAGAATAAAAGATCTCCCCTCATTGGATTGTAGGTGGTGGCCTGCATAGTCACCAATGTGGTTGAGCATTTGTCTTGTGACCCTGAAATTTCCTCAATTCCTATCAAAGATAGCTTTTGGATGTTAACTTTTGAGGAGGCATTCTGACCTTAATAATCCATTTCATTTGCTACTTGGAGGCTGTCAGATATAGTGGGGAAAGCCCTGGACACGTTGGAGTCAGAAGATCTGAATCTGAGGCCTGGCCAATGATATTTCACCAGCTGTGAAAGTTCTCTGAGGCTCAGTAATCCTTTGACAAACAAGGGGAGGAGAGCATACACAGCTTGTGCTACCTACCTCCTAGGCCTGTGAGCAAACAAGCAAAAAAAAGCATGTAGAGCATGTTTTGGAACCCCAGACTGCAGTATAGAGTTAAGCTGTGACTGGTCTGACATGGATTGTAAAATGAGGAGAATTCAGCTGCAGGCGCATCGAGGACCTTCAGGTTTCGGGCGTCAGTGGCATAGAACACGTAGCCTCTGGTCAGAAAGTCTCCTTCACCGTAGAGCAGCTTGTACTGCTTGATGGTCTGCCTTTGCATCAGAGCCTGATCACAGTGATAACTCACACATACATCGCACTTCAGAGGGATACAAAGAGCTTGAGTGAATGCTATCAGGTGGGAGGACAAGTATTATTACCCTCATTTTATTCAAGGGGAAACTGAGACCCAACAAGTCAAAGTGATTTGCCTGTGAGCGTCAGAGCTGGAACTAGGACCCGGCCTATTTATTTCCAAATTCAAGGCTCTTTCCCCCTACATCCCACAAGCTCTTGAATTTATAGTCTTGGCAAACTCAACCATTCAAATTAGCACAGTAGAGAGAGTACTGAATTTATAGTTAAGATGATCTGTGTTCATATTCTGCCACTTTCAATTAATATCTGTGAGACCATGGGCAAGTCATTTAACCCCTCTAGTCCTCAGTTTCCCAGTCTGAAAAATGTCAGGGTTAAACTAGATGATCTCTAAATCTTATCCTTTGTTATTTTGTTATTCTGTAATTTTAATCTTGTCCAACTCTTCATGTCCCCATTTAGAGTTTTCTTGGCAGAAAACTGGAGTGGTTTCCCATTTCCTTGTCCAGCTCAACAGATGAGGAAACTGAGGCAAACAGGATTAAGTGACTTGTCCAGGGTCACACAACTACTAAGTATCTGAGGCCAGATTTGAGTTCAGGAAGATTAGTCTTCCTGACTCCAGGCCCAGCCCTCTATCCACTGCCACACCTAGTCACCCTGGGATTGGACTACAGGGGTGGGGAACCTGAGTCTTGGAAGCCACATGTAGCCCTCTAGGTCCTCAAGGGTAACCTTTTGACTGAATCCAAACTTCACAGAACAAATCCCCTCAGTAAAAAGATTTGTTGTGTAAAACTTGGACTCAGTCAAAAGACCACACTCAAGGACCTAGAGGGCCACAGGTGGCCTCGAGGCTGCAGGTTCCCTACCCCTGGACTACAAGATCTCTACTGTCCCTTCCAGCTCTAAATATTATGACCCTTTGCTTTTTCCCTATAAACTCTAGGGAAGCTTATTTCTTTTCTTTAGTGAAGTGTTACTTTCTTGGGTACAAAGACCTAGAAACAACCCTTTACCTTTCTTCCCTCTTCCCTTCAGAGCCTTGTCCTCAGGAGGCTACAAGACCAAAAGGAAGAGCAGACCTGTGATGCTGGGAGCATAGCTTGTCTCACCTGTGGGGCAAACTCTCTGACTGCAGAATGGGCACATGGGACTTCTGTACCTGAGAAGGCCCAGGGCGTCCTCAGATATCATTCTGCCAGCCTGTATCCACAGAGAGTCAGGTTCCCTTTTCCTCTTGGTCTCATGAAATTGCAGAAGGCTAGAGGCAGGAAAGACCTTAGAACATATCATGTGAAAGGTTAGTAGAAGGAATTTTAGACAGTAGAGGGGTAGGTAAAACTATATAGTGGTTGACCTGGAAGGGACCTTACTCATCATTTATTCCAATTCCCTCATTTTACAAAGGGAGAAAATGAGTCAGTCAAGTATTTGTTGAGGGCTCCCTAGGTGCCAGGTACTCTGCTAAGTGCTGGAGGACTTGGTCACCCAGCAAACAGGTGGAAGAACCTGACCTAGAACCCAGGCCTCCCGATTTCCAACCTAGTCCAGCTGCACCATGCTACCTTTGAACTCAGGGATACTCGAGTTCAAATCTTGCTTCAGATGCTTCTCAACCTCAGTTTTCTCATCTGTAAAGTGGGGGTGATAATAATAGCTATATATTATTATATATACTATATTATAGTATACTATATATACTATAATAATCCCTATCTTACAAGGCTATTGTAAGGATCAAATGAGATAGCATGTAGAAAGCTTTGTAAATCTTAAAGTTTTATATAAAGACTAGTTATCAACGTTGTTATTATCATAGTACCCAATGGATTTCTGTGGCTGTTGGGCATTCCCACTGATGCTTTAACAACACTAAATATGTTTGTAATGACAATAATAATTATTATTTTTATAATATTTGTAATATAATCATCATTACACGATATGATCATATATTTGATATGTCATACCTTATTACACATTAAACTATAATATGTAATAATAATTGCTATCACAGTAATTATTATAATAATTCAAAGTGTTTCATAGTCTACAAAGTGCTCTCCTCATAACAGTCCTGTGAGTGTTATGATCCCCATTTTGCGAAGGAGAGAAACTAAGTCCACAGAGAGAGGAAGTCACTTGATGTGAACTGAGTCTGATGAATGAACCAGTCAGTCCTGGGTTCTTTCCATGGGACCAGTTGTTGTGGAGTCACTGCAGTCATACCTGCCTCTCTGTGACGCCATCTGGGGTTTTCTTGGCACAGATAGTGGAGTGGTTTGCCATGTCCTTCTCCAGCTCATTTTATTGATGAGGAACTGAGGCAAACAAGGTTACATGATTTTCCCAGGGTCGCACAGCTAGTAAGTGTCTGAAGTAGGATTTGAACTCATGAAGATGAGTGTTCCTGATTCCAAGCCCATTGCTCTATCCTGGGATGTGGCAGCACCTAGCTGCCCCAGGCCCACAGAACCAGGCTGCTTCTCAAAAACAAGGAAAAGATTGGGCCTTCTGAACGCACAAGGTAAAGTTGCTTAGACTAGGAATATTTCCTGTCGAGTAGTAATCATTACATTTTATTGTTTGCAAAACACTTTTTATATATATGACCTCCTTTGATTGTTGCCATCCTCCCACCCATCCTGTGTAGTAGCACCTTTATTCCTAGACTCATTTTACAGATGGGGAAACTGAGGCTCACAAAAGAGGAAAGAGCTTTTTCTAGAAGTGTAAGATTCAGCACATCATCTCCAAATCCAGTAGTCAGGCCTCCATGCTGCTGCTGCCTGCATGTGATGGCCTGCAAGGCTCCTGTTCTTTGATTCTAAAAGGAAAGAAAAGCCAACCTAGGAAGTCTCCGGAAACCTCAAGAGTTCATCATTTCATGGATTTTGAACTGGTAGAGACTCTGGACATCATCCAAGTCCATCTCCTTCATTTTACAAAGAGGAAGCTGAACCTCAGAGGGGCTAAGTAATGTCCCCAAGGTTGTGTGGGCAGCAAAGTAGCAGGGCAGGGGGTCTCACCCAGCTCCCCTCTACTCCTTCCTCCATAGCATAAGGCAGCAGACATATTCCACATTATTTATATCAGTTTCCTTTTCCTCCCTTGCCATCCTCACTCCCAGAAAATACCTCTGTATGGCTTTAAAGGAATGTGGTTGTTTTTTTCCTAAGTTTTCCTAGAAATCACTAAGAGTCATTGCCTGCCTCCAGCATGAAGGTCGTAGGAATGGAACCTTTTAAAAAATAGTAAATGAATGACTTTTTATTTTTCTCTTTCAGCAAAAGGTTCGACTTCTTCTACAAGGTAAGTGCAGGGTAAAGGTGGGAAGGGAGGAATGGGTTTGATTTTGTTTTCTTTAAATAAATGAGCCTGAGTCACTGTGGTGAAGTAGTTAGAGGAGATAGGAAGACCTGGCTTTCAGTTTTCTTCCGAGTCTTCCTGGCTGTGTAACCTGGGGCAACTCGCTTAACCTCTGAGTGCCCTTAAGCCACTCTCGTGCTGGTCTGTGTTCATATTATGTTTCTCACTGGGAAGACCCTGCTGTGCTGATGAAATAACACGTGGGGGAAAAAAAGAAAAGTATTTGGCAACCCAAGTACTCACATGTACTCACTACATCCCCACCCTGTGTTCTTTGTGTTTTATTATGAAATCACTTCTGACTTCCTCCTCTGATGCCTGGTCAGAGCAGGAAGGTGACTCAAAGTTCTGGAAGGCTGGGCCAAGCAGGGAGTCAGTCAGTCAACAAGCAATAATTAAGCACTTAGAGTGTGCCAGGCAAGTGCTACTAAGCCGGAAAGGCACCCTGTATGGGCCCAGGGACGGTCGCACAGTTTGCTAGCCAAAGACTGGCCTGCGTCAGCAGGGGCTTATTGCCAGAGGGTCAGCCACCATGGCGATGCATAGTGTTGACCAAATCAACACAGTGGAGAACTGTCTCCTCACCAATACCTCATGCTAGATGTTTTAAAGAGAGTAACCTTTAAAATGCCCTATTCCTAGAGCTGTCCCAATAATTCAGACCTTTTGTTTGTCAGGCAGTAAACATGTATTAAGCATGTACTATGTGCCACGCACTGTGCTAAACTAAGCACCAAAGATGCAAAGAAAGGCAAACACAGTGCCTGCCCTCAAGGGGTCTGTGATCCAGCAGGGGAGACAACCTGCAAACAACGAGGTACAAATGAGCTGTTTACAGGACAAGCTGGAAATTGTCAGTGGAGGGAAAGAACTAGAAATACAAGGGATTGGGAAAGGCTTCCTATAGAAGGTGGGATGCCAGGAACCAAGAGGTTGAAATGAGAAAAGAGAGGGTTCCAGGCCTGAGGGAAAGCCAGAGAAAATTTCCAGAGTCAAGAGATATGGAGTGTCTCATTTAGGAACAGCAAGGAGACTGGCATCCCTTTATCCCTGAATGTGTGTGGGGTGCGGGAGTGAGGGGAAGGTATAATAAGACTGGATAGGTAGGGGAAGCCAAATTGTGAAGAGCTTTAAATGCCAAATAGAGGATTTAATATTAAATATATAATTGCTATATTATTAAATGTCCCTAGCAGAGCAGCTGAGTGGCTCTGTGAATGGAGCCCCAGGCCTAGAGTCAAGAAGATTTGAATTCAGATTCAGCCTCTGATATTTACTAGCTGTGAGTCTCTGGACAAGTCATTTATCCCCTATTTGCCTCAGTTTCCCCATCTGTAAAATGGGGATAATAAAAGCACCTGTCTCCCAGGTTTTTTGTGAGGATCACAAATGAGCTAATAATTATAAAGAGCTTAGCACAGCGCCTGCCCTATACTAGGTGCTTATAAGTATTATATATTATTTTTATATAATAAGGTACTAATAATGGCTAGCATTTATTTACCACTTTAAGATTTACAAAGCATTATACATGCGTTACCTCGTTTGATCTTCACAACTGCCCTGGGAGGTAGGTGGTTTTATTTCCCCCACTTTACAGATGAGAATATAGTTGAAAGAAATTAAGTAACTTGCCCAGAGTCACTCAGCTCACAAGGGTCATGTCAGAGGCTGCATTTGTGTAAGGGGTCTGGAACTCTCGGGTTATCAGGGTCGTGACGCCCTTGGGAGAAATCTCTTGAGATGACATGTCCTTGCATGACTTACATGATGGACCACCCTTACACAATAACCAACCTTCACAATTATCTTGAGCATGAACAACAACAGCCCAGCACATAAGCACAGCACACAGTGTTTACAAACTCATGCAGGAATGAAATCTTTGGGAACTTAACACATATGAACTCAGGTTCTCCTGACTCCAGGCTTAGCACTGTACCCACTGTACCTAGCCTTCTAATTAGTCACCCTGCTTCTGTTCTCCACTTTCTAAAATCCATCTTATGCATACCAACCATTTCATCTTCCTAAATCACCATTTTTATCAGGTCTCTTCGCTGCTCAAGAACCTTCAGTGACTCTCCGTTGCTTGCTAATATAGCCTGGCCTGCTTAGCTTGTCATTTAAGGCCCATCATATTCAGCTTGTCTTAACCATGAAAATGGGACCTGAGTTCAAATTCTGCCTTGGCTACTTCTCCCTATGTGAATTTGGATAAGAGACTTAACCTCTCTGGGCCTCAGCTTTCCCATCTGTAATATGATGGTGTTGGATTAGATGATTCTGAGGTCGCTTCTAGCTCTGTAATAATGTTACTAGCTTTCTAACCTTTTCTCCCGTTACTCCCCAGGTCAACTTGGTCCATATACTGTCCCCCTAAATATGCTTTGGGCTTTTACCACTTCCACAATATTGCCCGTGCATTCCTCACTCCTCTGGAATGTCCTTTTCCCCCATAGAAATCTGCCTTTCAACGTCCAGCTCAAATTCCACTTTCTTCAGGAAGCCTTCCCTGATTGCCTGGTTCATAGCATTCTCTTTAATGACTCCCACAGCTCTCCCCAACTTTCTGAATCAAAAGCATTTACATCTAGGACCCAGTTAGTGTAAATGAAGTGTTTGAATTATTTGAATCCACTCTGCCTATTTCCATTAGATGAAACCAATTATCCTATTTTATATAATTATATTTTTGTAATATATAAATAATATAATTTAATATAAATATAATAAAATATAAATAAAATTATATAATATTCTATTATTATAATATATAATATAGTATATTATATAAATTATCCTATTTTATATAATTATAAATTAAAATAGTGCACATTTAAATACAGGTGACATCACAGGTTTTATTGTTCACACTAATCAAGGCCTGGCTGTAGGGCAGATGACCATGCAGTTAGTCATCCTTACACATACATGTCTTATGTGTCTCATTCCTCTATTCTGCAGTGAGCTCCTAAAGGACAGGGATCATATCTCGTTACATGGATGAAACCGAGCACAGCATCCTGCACCAAATGCTCAGCAACATTTGTTGACTGGCCTTTTTTCCTCCCCAAAGAAGACACAGTAGACCCAGTGTTGTTGCGTTTCATACCTTTCAGTAGATTTCTAATGAAACCTCCCCAGGAGCTCTTTCACATGGCCACCTCCAGAATTACTAGGAGTAGAGCTTAATATTTACCTCCCATTAAGTGGCCGACTCTCTCTTGAGGTTCCTAGTTCGTCAGCTTTCAGAGTCTATCAGTGTTTAAGTACAAAGCCAGGTAACTCAGCAGCCAAGTGGTGAAGCACCCTCTTCATACTCAGAGCATCTCTCCAAGTTATAACTGAAATAGGATTTTTCACTCTAGAGGCAGAGATGGTTAACCTGAATTCCATACACCCTAAGAGTTCATGATCTTAGATGGGGGAAAACTTTATTTTTTTATTTCAGTAGAATTGGTTTCCTTTGTAATCCTGTGTATTTTTTTAAATGTATCTTTATGTAGTTTTATGTATTAAAAATTACTATTCTGAGAAAGGGTCTATAGGTTCCACCAGACTGCCAGAGGAGTCCCTGACACCTAAAAAAAATTAAAGACCCCTTCTTTATAGGACAGAGAACCATAGGATCAGAGATTTAGAGCAAAAAATAGACTTTAGAGGCCATTGAGTTCAAAGCCCCTACCCCATGCCCATTTTACAGATGAGGAAACCAAGGCACGGATAAATTAAGTGACTCGCCCAGGATTACACAATAAGTATCTGAGGCAAGATTTGAACCCAGGTCTTACCAACTCTAAGTCTAACACCCCATCCACTAAGCCACAGTGCCTCTATATACAGGCAGAGCATGCTGTCTATAATCTATCGGGGCCCAGGAACATAAACATTCATTCAACAAACATTTATTAAGTGTCTCCTCTGCCTAAGGCTTTGTTCTAGAAATGCTGGGAGATGCCAAGATAAATAAGTCATGGTCCCTGCCTTAAAGGAGACTGAAGTCTAACAGGAAAGAAAAGCCAGGAACACACACATCGCTGAAAGTTAAAAGACAAATGATGAGTCTCCAGCCTTACCCAGGAGAAGTAGTATGGTGTCATAGAAAGATCACTGGCCTTGGAATCAAAAGCCAGAGGTTTGAGATGCAGGTCTTTGTCTGCCAGCTCTCTGAGCTTAGGAAGGTCGCCTAATTTTTCTGAACCTGGGCTTCGTCATAATAACAGTAATTTAATTGGACACTGTGATTCAGGATCCTCTAGTCAGGTGCACTCACCCCCAGGAGGAAAATGTTTCTGTGGAAACATGGGATTTGTCATGCTCAGTGAGTGCTCCTTGAGCTTGATGTTCTGTCACAGCCAAGATTAACTTTTGTGGACAGACCCTGTCGCTTACCATTGATAATATCCAGTCTGTTGTCCCTTGGACCTCGAGGTTCATGCTTGAAAATCAATCACACCCAGGCAGAATAATAACAGTGCCTGTTTCTAAAGTATTTGCCAGTTTCTCACCTAGATAGTGCAACTGTAAAATCCCCATTTTACAGAGGGGGAAGCTGAGGCTTAGGGAAGTAAAATGGCTTGCTGAAATTCACATAGCTATTAAGTTGAGGCTGAGATTTTAATTCACCTGTATTCCAAGACAAGTGCTCTTTCTACTACAAAGTGCTACTCAGGGAAATATAAGGATGATCATAGCTTGCATTTCTGTCTTACCTTAAAGTTTACTAAGTGATTTTTCTCCCAGTAGCTCTGTGAGTTAGGCAGTACAAGTATTATTATCTCCATTTTACAGATTCAGGGAACTGAGGCTTAATGAGGTGAGGGGATTCATCTCAATCACCCAGCTAGTATGTGGGACTCCTCAGCAGTTCTTTCCATGACATTGCATTGCCTGGGAACCAAGAACACGGTGATGTCTTAGTTCAGACCCACGGGGGTCACTATCCTTGAGTAGCATCCATTAAAGTGAGCTGTGTCACTGTGTCACTGGTTTCAAACTACAAAGTGAAGCTATTTTACTGATTTATCTGATGTATCCCTTCTTGGCCTTTTCTTCTAGATTACATGAGCCGGAAAAAAATGCCAGAGACCTAAGCCAGGTACGTGCAGTGCTTCCCGAGGCTTGCTTCTTGAAGGATTCAGCAATAGAAAGTTTTGTAAAAGGAATGGGCTAAAAATGAATGCTGAATGGAATCAGTGGAGGTTTGGGGGCAGAGGGAAGATAGTTACTGGCTAGTGTAAATGCCAAGAGAGGAGGTTCTGCTGTTTCTGTATCTTAACCTTTGGGAAGTCTTCCCACTCAGACCAATGTGTCCTTGAATGACAGACTTCTTAGGCAGAGGTCCAGCCACACCTCCTCATCTTGTACCAGTCTTGTCCCCATCCTCCTAGAAATCTTCCCGCGAGGATTCTCCCAGTGAAGCCTTTCTGAAGCTTTTTAATATTTCATGTAAATCAGGGTAGTTTTCCTTTACCCATCAGTCTTGGCACATGGCTGACCCTCCTTCTTTTCCAGTCATCCATATCCTCGATGGCTTACGATGACAGAAAGGAATCTGGGTCACACATTGTGCTTGTAATTGCTTTGGGATCCAGATTCAGTTCAGTAAATGGCACCCTGCTTCGGACTCTATATTTGACTCTCTAGATAGGCAGGAAGTTATAATAATTTGCTCTTTATATAATATATAATCCTTATATATAGTATACATAATAATAATATATAATCTTTGTATAATAATATATATCTATATAATTTATGACTATTTAACATAATGCTTTTATAATTCTTATATAATTATATATATAATATATAATAATTTATCACTTTAAGATAACAATAACACATATTTTATAGCTCTTACTATGTGCCAGGCACTGTGCTAAGTGCTTTACAAATATTATCTCATTTGATCTTCACAGTAAGCTGATGGGATAGCTACTATTATTATCCCCATTTCACAACTGAGAAAACTGAGGTAAACAGAGCTTAAGTGACTTGACCAAGGTCATACATTTAATATATGTCTGAGGCAAGATTTGAACTCAGGTCTTCCTGGCTCCAGGATCAGTGCTCCATTATCCACTGTACCACCTAGCTGCCCTCCTATTCCTTATACCCATACTGTGAGGTAGGTAGTGAGGATTATGTGCCTGTTTTATAGTTTTGGAAATTGAAACCCACCCAGAAAGATCATGTTTATTTCCTGGGAATCACCCACCTAACAATGGTCCAAGCCAGGACTTGAACCCAAACCTCCTGATTCCCACATCCTCTCCAATGTGATACCCTGCCTTCCTCTTCTTGATAATAATTCAACCAAGCTATTTCTAGAGTTTTTTGCTTCTTTGATGGTGAGGTTATATATAATTACCCTGTCTAGGGCCCCATCCCTCCAGAAATCTCTCCCCAGCTGCTTGGTTTTCCCCTCATTGATTACTGTTGGCTAGCCCTCCTTCACCACAGACATCATTTAACCAAGGTAATACTTGCTAAGGTTATTACAACTCTGATACCCGTGGGCTCTTAGGCCCTCCCCAGAGCCCTGGTCATGCTTGACATTCTCCATCCTCACCTATATTTTAGATTTAATCTTTGGAAATGAATTTGGTGCTGGTGACAGCACAGAACTGAAATCCCTGGGACATGATGTTTTGTCTGTTGGTCACAAACAGCACAGATAATAACCAAAGGTTGTGACTCACCAGTCATAGCATTGGATCACCTTTGACAAGGGCAATTGCTAAGTGTTGGAAAGGAGTCTCTCTCCCAGACTCATTATCTTTTTATTAGAAGGTCTGTAGATAGAACATGTCTACTGATAATGAGACCCAGCTTAGAGTCCTGGCTATACTGCTAACTTGCCATGTTTCCTAGGATGAAAAACTTCTCCTCCTTGGTCCTCAGTTTCCTCCTTTGTAAAATGACTGGGTGGGATGGGGTGACTGCTGAGATTCCATCTGATGAGAGAATCTAGGATTCTTTTGAGAAAACAGCATTCAGAGGAGTAATGGGTAGTATCTCATGGGCTAAAATTCTACAAGAGAAGCCAGCCCAGGAAGGATGGAAAGATTCACAAGAAGTCACCCACCAACCTCAATTTGTGGCTAATGTGGAAGTGTATTTGGCATGACTTCATATGGATAATTGATATCTCAGATTGCTTACTTTCTCAATAAGCTGGAGAGGGATTGGAGGGAAAGAATTTGGAATTCAGAATTTTCAAAAACTAAATGTTAAAAATAAAAACAATTATCACTAAAGATATGTATAGAAAATGGAAGGAACAAGAGATGACAGAGGATGGCATGGTACAGCCCTGGAAAAATATTAGCAAGGAGTGCCAAAGCTCAGAAGGAGCAGAGTCTAGCAAAGAATCAAAAGTCAACAGAAGAGGGGGTTTTCATCTATTTGGGGGAAAATAAAAGATCAAAGAAGGGGTACGACTGTTGTTTGGAGTGGATGGGGCAAATATAGAGAGCAAGCAGAGAGAGCTGTTCAATTTTTATATTTCTCTCCTATTTGTCTCTAAAATGGAGAATGCCCAAATGACAGAATAAAAATAGCTAACAGGAAATTCATGTCCAAGATAAGTGAAGAGATAGGAAAAGAGCCTCCCTTTCCCCCTCTCACCCACCCCCACCCCCACCCTAGCTGCCCCTGATGAATTCATTGACCACTAAGAGAACTGACAGGTGCAATCCCTGAACCACTCTTAGTGATCTTTGAAAGAAGGTGGAAAATAGGAGAAGCAGGACTAGAGAAGGGCAAATGTCACAATTTTCAGAAAAAAAATTAGGGAATGAAAATAATGTCTATGAACTATAAACCAGTGACTTTTGACTGGGGAGGAATTCTCTAATAATTCATTAGAGAAATGGTCAGTGAACATCTAGCAAAGGGAGCAGTCATCACAAAAAGCTAGCATGGCTCATGGACCGGTCATGCCAGACTAACCTCATCATTCCCTTTTTTGACACTGTTGCTAAGCTAGTAGATCAGAGGAATGCCGTATATGTGGTTTACCTGGGATTTAGCAAAGCATTTGACAGAATATCATGTACTATTCTTATAGAAAACATGGTGGGTGGTGGATTAGACCAGAGATCTCAGACATGTGGCATGAAGCCCATAATACTCTTGAGTGAGGGCTGAACCAGATTGAAATGTAATTGGAAAATATTTGACAAAATTAAAATACAAAAGAACACAGATAATTTTTAATTTGAGGCAGCTAGGTGGTGCTGTGCCAGGCCTGAGGTCAAGAAGGCTCATCTTCCTGAGTTCAAATTGACTTTAGATACTTACTAGCTGTGACCCTGGGCAAGTCACTTAACCCTGTTTGTCTCAGTTTTGTCTTCTGTAAAATGAGCTGCAGAAGGAAATGGTAAACCATTCCAGGATCTCTGTCAAGAAAACCCAAATGGGGTCATGAAGAGACAGACACAACTAACCAACAATTTTAATATGTTTAAGTCAATATTGTGGCCTACAGGGATCTTAAGGGGCCCCTCTTTTTATTTGAGTTTGACACCATTATACTGGATCACAAAGTCAGAGTCTCAAAAGATTTTGACAAGCTAGAGCATTAGGAGTAAAATGTAATCATATGAAATCCAAAAAGGATAAATGTCAAGACTTAGACTTGGAATCAGATATCAACTTCACAAACATTTGATGGAAGAAGGCATGGCTAATTAATAGCTTATCTGAAAAAGATCTGGGGTTTCTAGTGGATCACAAGCTCCATAGGAGTCAGCAGAATAATGTGGCAACCCCAAAAGCTAATGCCATCTTGGGCTACATAGAAAGGGGCAGAGGTGATTGTCCTTCTACCCTCAGCCCTGGTCATTTCACATCTGCAGTGTGTGTGTTCATTCCTGGGCACCACTGTACAAAGAGGCCATGGATAATCTGGAGAGTGTCCAGAGGAGGCAGCCGAGATAGTAGAGGGCCTTGAGTCTATGTCATGAGGTTCAGTTGGGAACATCCTGTTTAAAGATAAAATTCTTGGGCAGGGTCTTCAGGTCTTTGAAGGTCTTTTGTTTGGAGCAGAGGTTAGGCTTGTTCTATTTTACTTTAAAGGGGGCAGAACCATGGGTAGAACTAGCAAAGAGCTGAATTCAGACTAAACGTCAAGAAAAGCATTCTAATAATGAGAGTTGTCCAGAAATGGCACGGGCTGCCTCAGGAGGGGATGAGGTTTCCCTCACTGGAAGTCTCCAAGCATAGACTAGATGATCACAGGTTGGGTATGTTAGTAGGAATGACTTTGGGCAAGTTGGACACAATTATTGTTAAATAGCACTAATAATAATAGTTAATAATAAGCATTTATATAGCACTTTAAGGTTTGCAAAGCCTCATCACACTGTGAGGTAGGTACTATCATTAGACATGCTACAGATGAGGAAACTGAGGTTGAGAGGGTAAGTGATTTGCCCACTTTAGTGATTGGCAGCACTTCAGATCTTCCTGACTCCAAGTCTAGCTCTCTATCCACTATCCTACACCTTAAACTACTTCTTTGACATTCCCTTTCAGCTTTAAAATTTTTAGATTCTTTGATTTCCTACAGCTTTGACAGTCTGTATTCTATGGTCCTTTCCAGTTCTTTGTGGTTCAGTTGTATCCATGGACTATAGCACACCAGGCCCTTCTGTCCTCCACTATCTCTAGAAGTCTTGTTTCCATGACACTGTCCATCTCATTCTCTGCTGTTCTCTTGTCCTTTTGACTTTAATCTTTCCCAACATCAGAGTCTTTTCTAATGAGTCTCATCTTCTCATTATGTAGCCAAAGTATTTCAACTTCAGCTTCAGTATTTGACCTTCCAGTGAATAGCCTGAATTAATTTCTTTAAGTATTGAATGATTTGATCTCCTTGCTGTCCAAGGGACTCTCAAAAGTCTTCTCCAGAACCACAATTTGAAAGTGTGGCATTCACTTCTCCTTATTGCCCATTTCACACAGCCATACATTGCTACGAGAAAGACTGTAATTTTGACTATACAGACCTTTGTTGGCAAGGTGATGTCTCTGCTTTTTAGTATGCTGTCCAGATTTGCCATAGGTTTTCTTCCAAGTAACAAGCATCTTTTAATTTCATGGCTGTAGTCACTGTCCATGGCTTTGAACCTAAGAACATAAAATCTGACACAGCTTTCATTTCTTCTCCCTTTATTTGCCAAGAAGTGATGAGTCTAGTTGCCAAGATCTTGCATAAGTGTGAACTAGATTCATTACCTGTACCATGTTCAGCTGTTCAATTCCCAAAGGATTCCTCTTCCCAGATATCAGTTTGCTTCCAGGATCAGAATGCTTTTAGGATACGTTACTCATAAGCAATTGAGTCAGCTGAGTGCACTGGGGAAAAGTCAAAGTGCTAGAGATCTCTGAATAAGATGGAATCCTAGATAGGCATGTTCCAGAAGACAAAGGGGTTTGTGGAGAGTAGGGTCGTCATTACACAGGAGGGGCCGTGGAACTTAATGTGGATATAAAGCTAGAAGCAATAGTAGAGACCAACCAGTCAGCCCCATTAAATGCTTGTTGTTTCTGACACTGTTGACTGGCTTCTAATCCCCAGTCATTTCTTAGACTTCAATGCTTTCTATCAAGAGAATGAAGAATAATAGCATTAAGTCAAAAGATACGAGTTCAAGCCCCAGCTCAAGCACTCCCTTCCTGTCTGGGCCTCCGTTTCCTTCTCAGTAAATGAGGAGATTGGGTTAGATATCTCCAACGTCTCTTCTGCTCCTTAGTGCATTGACTGAATTCTCTGTTGCTCTGTCATCTAGATCCAGGATGCGAATGATATGAACAATGACATCACCTATGCAGATCTGAACCTACCCAGAGGGAAGAAGAGTGCCCCTCGAGCTGTGGAAACCAACAGTCAGACTGAGTACGCCAGCATCCAGACTGGCCCATCCCCTCAGCGGGAGGATAACCTGACCTACGCAGACCTGGACATGGTCCACCTGAATCGGTCATCCAAGAAGCCTGCGACCAGACCCGAAGAATCGTATTCAGAATACGCCAGTGTCCAAGTCCAAAGGAAGTGAACGCCGCCTCTGGGTTGCTGGTTTCATGGGGCAGCAGCAGCGGCAGATCAGGAAGGCTCTTGCTGGAGCGCTACAAAGTTGGCGGCACAATACCCCTGGAAGTGCGGTGGAAGTGCCCGCCAATCTCTGCTTACCGTGAAAGCTGCGTCCTTTGGGACCCATTGATGAGGAGGGAGGATGGCCCCGCATTGCTCTCCACTGTACACTAACTCATGAGCTTGGTGTGCACTTCCACCAAGGGACCAAGGGCTTTGGGGCAAGCTACGTTTCAAACATTCCCAAATGCAGAGGGTGACATTCCAAAACTAGGGTTGAGTAAAGGAACAGAAATCTGGGAAATTGCTGCCCTTCCCCCTGTGGTGACATCTCAATGGCCTGGGAGCACAGGCTCCCATCCCTGCCCCAGCCCAGCCTGCCCTGCTGGAATGGGGACACACTCTTTAGACAGATCACCTTCATGGCTTTTCAGTAACACGGTCACTGACTTCAGTGTCCCCCCCGCTATGTTCTTCCAGGGCAAAACACAAAGGAAAAGCCTACCCTGTCTTCCCCCAACCCACCTGTGACTGCACGTTGCTCTAGGAGAGAATTCTCCAGATGCTAGAATCTTGTCTGCAGAGAGGCTGGAAAGACAACTTTGTGACCTGTTCAGTGAGACTTGGCTAGGGGGTCATGGTCAGGCTTCCCAGCTCTTCTGCTCATGTTCCAGGACAGACTTGGTATGTCTGTCAGGAGACAGGGACCTTCAGACTAAATCAGAACACCTACTTACACAACTCACTCTTGCCTAAGGGTCGTGTGTGACTTGACTCTCCCCAGGACAACCCTCCCTCAAACTCAGTTGTCCCATCTGTAACTCTATACAGACACGCCTCTTATTTCTAGACCTGAATTTTGCTTCCAACCCACACTAACACAGCAATGCCTCGCTGCTGTTTACTCCTGTAAATTATTAAGAAATGTGAAATGTGCAATCTTGAAACCAAGGTGTTAGAAAATTTGATCTGTGGTTTTTTTTCCTTTAAAGCATTATATTGACTCTTTGTCATGTGTTGAAGTCCTGTGTTACACATGGTTGAGTCTTACAGGGTGTAGGAGGGTTTATCCTTTGCTGTTCAGGATGTGTTTTTCTTGAAGCAGAAACAGAATTCTATACAGTTACCAGAAGATTACTGGGCAGATAGACACAGTCCAGCTATTCCTTGGGGGCACCTAGTTTTCTGAGTGTGATTAAATTGGTAATGATGACTTTAGTGGGATGGAGCAAGTGCCCTATGGCCGATACTTCTGCTAACTTTAACCTTTGCCATAAGCAGAGCTGCCGAGACAATGTCTCCAGCAATTTGGGGGGAAGCTTTGGTTGTGTGAGCTAGTGGATAGGCTGCCTGAAAATACCCAAACCAAGCTCCCAACCAGTTCTAACACTCATTCATTACATGGCCCTAAGAGTCAGTTAGCCTGATGCCTCAGTTTCTCAACCTGTAAAGTGGAATTGAGAAGATTTGCTACCAATTTCTATAAAGCACTTTATAATTCTGGAATCCAGAGGACCGATTAGGTGAATTATTCTTCTCGCAGAAGCAGCTAAAGAGCCAGTGCCACAGCTCTGAAACCTGTCTTCTCCGGGACATCCCCTTCAGTTTCCACTCTTTGAAACTCCCAGAGTGAAGCTAGACCAGACAGAGAAGCAGAGAGTTACTGGAGGGCATTGAAACCAGTCTCAGCCCCTCCCTCTTCCTCCCATTTCCAAAGCTGTGGCATAGGCTAATGGCTTCTCCTGATTTTCCAGCAGTGACACCAATTACCATCCTGTCATTCAGACTGTGAAACAGATCTTCTAGATGGAAGGCTGACGGGGTGAGGGGATGAAGGAGCCAGGAATCCAGGGAGGGCAGATGTTGCATGACCTGTTTTGACTGTGTTGACACATTAACTGTTCAGCCTTTTCCAGCTAAATGCAAATAACCCCACTCTCCCAGGGTTCAATGACTCCAGAATTCTTGGCTAGGTGAGTCAAAAACAAAAGACACTGGCCTAAGAAGAACCTCGGCCCCCCAAGTGAGATCTTTCTCTGGAACATTTTATGTTCCTGGCATTAACAAGCTGTTTGGGGGCTGGGGGCTGGGGGGCAAGGTGGCAGTTCCCAGCCCAAGGCTCATGCTGCCTGGCATGTGTAGAAATCAAGGAAGTATCTGATTAAACATGCGGCACGACCATAATTGTTGCCGCAATCAGTGTCATTGGTGGGGTTTGTTTTAGGTGGCTCGACAACCACCAGCCAGGAACATCTGGTGAAATCATTCCCTTTTCTCATGTAGGTCCTTCCGGAACCCAAAAATGTTGGCTTGCAAACTGCCTCCCTGCTCCCCACTCAGCTTCCTTCACTGGAAACACCATAGTTTTTGAGGAGAACATTCTCAAATCCTCTTCTTCTCTTGGTGCCATTATTTTGTGTGTGTGTCTTTTATCGGGGTAAGGGGTGGTATGGGGGGGAGGGGAAGAAGGAAAGAAGCCAAAGGGAAATAGAGAGCTTCAGCTTTAGCTCAGCTGCTTTGAGAGAGATATGTGTAGAGACAGTACCACGGCACTCAGGTGAGGAAGAAATAGAAACATGAGAAGAAATGTAGTGTCCAAGGTTTCTTTGAAGAAAACCGGGAAGGAGCCAGGCCCCGATTTGTATATACTTGCTTCTTAAACTTTTTTGGCTTGCAAAATATTTTTGTAATAAAGATTTCCGGGAAATAATAATTTGAAAAGTTGAAAAAAAAATGGTCTACTATCTGCGTTTTTATTCTTAATAGCTATGGTCTAAATGGTTGCTGAGACATGTACGGAACAGATTGAATGCTCTATATCCTCATTGAAGGAGCATTTATTAATTGCCTACCATGTTCAGAGGAGAAAAGTCCCTGTCCTCAAGTAGTTTCCATGCTACCATTTTCAAAGTTTCCCATAACGTTTTATAATCCTCTCATTATATTATAATGAGACCCCTCCCAAAATGATCCCCTGCCAAAGCCCTCTCATTGTGTCATGGCCCTGATTCTGAGTTCCTGAAGGGGTGCACAGACTCTGGATTGTCCCTACTAAGCTGAAAAGAAGGGAGCCAGTGATGGACAGTGTGTCTGTCTTTGGAGGACTAGCTAGGTGGGGAGAAGCTCAGCACCAGAAGGCTGAGTCAATTTTCTTCAGCCACAATAACTTCCAGAGAATGGATGTTCATTCAAAGGGTGTGATCTGCATTATTGGTGGGAGAAGCCACCCAGAAAGAAAATCAGATTCTAGAAAGTGACCAGAGCTCATGTAAATGCTGAAGCACAGCTGTGCCCATCACCCAAGGGGCACATCTGAGCTGCTGCTAAATCCCTGCCTACATGACTTCCTAAGACTACAGACTTTAGTGCTAGTGGGAACCATTTTGGGACCATTGCCACAGCCTCTCACTTCACAGAGGCAGAGCTGGCCCAGAGAGGGACTCTACACGGTACCATGCTGCATTTCCCAGACTAGGTTTGCTTACTACAGGTACATAAGCCTAGCTCCTGGGGACCTTGCTATCCCCTGTTAATACTATTAATAAGGCTAATGGCTTACATTTACACAGTACTTTTAAAAAATGCTTAACCTTATGAATACAACAGGACAGGTATAATTAACCTCCATTTTACAACTAATGAAACTGAGGCTCAAAGAAACTAAAGTGAGTTGCCCACAGTCACACATCTAGAATGTTTTAAATCCAGGATTTGAACTCAGGGCTCTGACTCCAAGCCCAGTGCTCTTTGCAGTCTCTACTGCCGCCTTGGTATACTGACTTTAAGATCCTAGATTTAGAGCTGGAAAGGACATCAGAGGCCATTTAATTCAACCCCTTCATTTTATGGATGACAAAATTGGAGCATGGAGAGGCTGACTGCCCAAGACTACAGGTAGTAAATATCTGAGGTAAGATTTGAACTCAGGTCTCTTCCTGACTCCCCACACAGTGCCTTATCCATTACACAACCCTACCTCTCAATTTTAGACAAAGTAGGAACTGGATGACTTCTAAGATTTAGACCTCCTACCAATGTCTACCTCTAATAAAACCTGGCACAAACAACATTTTCTTTGCATCCTTTCACCTTGAGTTTTTGTAGAGTTTCTCTTCCTAATGTCTCTGTCTTCAGCTGATGAGGCACAGCAGTGAAATGTCAGGAAAGCACTGGAGCAGAAAGGACATCCTGGCACTCAGCCATCATCCTTGCAACTATTTGGGTTGAGGGATAGACCTTGGGCATTGTGGAAACCTAGAGGGCAAAGTTACAGACAAAAAAGACAGGTGCTCAATACATCCACGTGGCTACAAACTTAGAGGTAATCCCCAGGGATCACAACTGAGCAAAGCAGGAAGGTGACAAGGAGGCAATGTGAAGAAACACTTCCTAGATACTATGGTTGTCCAAACCTAGAAGGACCATTCCAGGAAGTAATGAGTTTTCTGCTTCTGAAAGTATTTAAGCAGAGATTAGTTGTCCAGTTTATGGAAATACTGTAAATTCCTGATTCAGATTAGAATTGAGCAAGATAGATAGACTCTTATATCTCTTCCAAATCTAAAATTCTAGGATTCCTGGGTAGTGTAGTTTGGTGGGATTCTGGAACCCTGGGTTCTAGCCTGGACTATCCCACTAACTGGTTGTATGACCTTGGGTAAGTCCTTCCCCATCTCTGAGCCTCAGTTTCCTCATTACTACTTTACAGGATTAGAGTAGGGAGTTTCAAAGTGTCCTTCCACCTCCAAGATTCTGTGGTTCATATGCGCATGCAGCACAGAAGTATTGTTGGTTTTCTGTGAAGGTTGCACTCCCACAGAGTGGGAGTATAATGATAATAATGAGATATTATGAAAATTGCCATTAATGATCCAGCACCAGGAGGGCATATATTCAAACTTATCTTTCCAGAAGGGAAGATGAATTCCTACTGGTATCAGAGACTTAACTAGGGCAGGGTGACTGAAGCTTTTCCCCAGGGCACTGAATTTAGCAGTCACTGAAAGCACATGCAGTCCTCAAAAGCATAAAAACAATAGAGTTTAGTACCTAGTTGGGAATAAGAAAGCTAAAATAAGAAACTACCTAATGGGCAGATTCCTCTCCCTTTGCTTGCACTCTCAAAAGAGCTCTTTGGCCTGCCTTTTCTGCAGCCATATTCTGGGGCTTTAGCTTCCCCCCTCTCCACCAACCACCCAACTGAACTGAGGGCACCATTTTGTTTAACTTGCCCCATTTGTAAGAATTGTCCATTACAGGTCTCAGTGATGTCGTGAGAGGCCCTGTGACATAGTGGAGAGAGTAGGATTTTATGAATAACGAGATCAAAGTTCCAACCTTAGTTTTGTCACTGACTTGCTATGTGACTTTGGGTCATCAGGTACTTCTTTCTTCTCTAAGCCTGTTTTATCACCTGTACAATAAGAGGATTATTGTTGTTCAGTCATGTTCGACTCTTTATGACCCCATTTGGGTTTTCTTGACAGAGATCCTGGAATGGTTTACAATTTCCTTCTGCAGCTCATTTTACAGATGAAGAAACTGAGGCAAATGAGGTTAAGTGACTTACCCAGAGTCACACAGCTAGAAAGTATCTGAGCCTAGATTTGAACTCATGAAGATGAGCTTTCCTGACTCCAGGTCCTGCTCTTTATCCACTGTGCCACCTAGCTGCCCCTGTGCCAAATATCTGTCCCAAAAAGAAGGTAAGGCTAGATAATCTCTAAATTTCCTTCCAGCTCTAATAAGCTATGAACAGTTATCTGTCTAACTACAATCCATCCATATTTTCTCACTTTGCCCTGACTCCCTTGGGGCCTCAGGAATGTATTTGACAGATAACTGACTTAAGCAAGGGACGCAGACTATTCATCCAGAAGAATTTGAGGATCCAGCCTACGAACTCTCTTTGCTCCAGTCTGTCCTTCACAGCCCTGCTGGAAGAAACTTTGTTCCTCATAGATCTGTTCCATTCTCTCTCAAAGCTCAAAAAGCCCGACTGGCTCCCTAATACCTAATGAGTGCAATCCAGTGATATCTTGGCCTTCACCTCCGTCCAAAATTTGGTGCCTCTTTGCCTTTCCAGTCTTATCTCATATCACTCCCCTTCATTCATTTGTTCTTCTGCCTCTGCCTTATAACTTAACAGGAAGGGAGAGGCAACTGGGCTTAGTCCCCGGACACTGAATTTAAAGAGTGCTGAGTGTAGAAGGTATAGACACCACTTTTCCTTCAACATCATAGAACTAGTACAGCAAGTCACTGGTCAGAATAAGTTACTTTAGGAAGCCACCAGGCAGAGAACTATGATGATTTCTTACTCCCAGCTACACATGGTGTTCTCCTCACCCTCACCCTCATCCCTGGGTATCTCTCTCCCCCACAGGCCAGTAGCCCCTTTTCCTACCCCCATGCAAACACACACACACACACACACACACACACACACACACTATTCAAATGAAAGCATAGTCTGTGCCATTTGCCCCCAGGCACACTTAGGTTTCTGATACTTGCCCAAGGTACAAAAATACCTAGTTATAGATATGCTTTTCTTAGGCCTAAAATGACTCTTTTCCTTTCACCTGCTGAAGGCCTGTTTTTAAGGTCTCAACTCAGACACCTCCTCTTCCAAGAAGCCTTGCCCGATCACTCATGGCCTCCCCAGACCTTGTGTAGTATTGGGCTTTCTTCCATGTCTCTAATGCCCCTATCAGATAATATTGTGTGTTATAGTTACCTGAGTTTGTTTTATGAGATCCTAAGATCTTAGAGCTCTTGAAGGGGCCTTAGGTATTTATTAAGTCTGATCCATACAACCCCCTCCCCTCCACTTACAGATGAGAAAACTGAAGTCCAGAAAGGAAATGACTCACCCAAAGTCACACAGGAAGTCACAAGCCAAGATTCTAAACATATTTTCTATTTTGAAATCCAATGCACTTTTCCGTAGACTATGGCGTCATTAGGATACCGTATTATAAACTTTCTGTGGGCAGAAACTTTGTCTTAAACATACTTTGCATCTCCTCCCAGGATCTAGCAGCAGACTCTGCACACAGTAGGTGATTAATAAATGTTGACCAAATAAATGAAATGAAACTTGTGCTCTAACTGCCTTGGTACTGTCAGCATCTTCTTCAGATAGGAAGGTGTGTATTCCAGAAGCTCCCTCTGAAGGCTGAAAGACAAGCAGAGAGGGCAGAGGTAATTGGAGAATCCCCAGAAACCTATCCAGTTGTAAATGAATTCTTTTTGAGCTCTAAAATCAGGACCTAGGGAGGGAGTCGTCCAAGTGGCTGGGCTGGAGTTAGAGCACTCACAATTCCTGGCTCCCAGCCCCTTTGGGTTCAGCCCCTTTGCTTCACTTGAGGAGATGAGGGAATGAAATGCAGGCACTATTTGTCAGAGAAAGGAGCATTTTAGGGAGTGGATCCAAATGATTTGAGAAATGGCTTAAAGCAGTTTTGAGAAAGTGAAATGAGGATATGCTGCCTGCAAAGAGACGAGAACAACTTCTTGTAATTCATGTAATAGGTGTGAGTGCGAAACGAGCAGACACTATACCAACCTGACTAGCCAGGAGCTGGGGTATGGAATTAAAGACTGCGGTGACTCCTTTTCTAATGTGCACCAAGACAAATCTTGGATGCTTTTCTTGCTCCGTGACCTTGCAGAATCTGGGTGCTCTTCTCCTGGAAGCGGATTGCAACCAGCCAATCGAACAATAAATCAGTAAGTTGGTATTAAGCACTTATTCTGCTAAGTGCTGGGAATGCAAAGACAGTCCCTGCCCTCAAAGACCTTAAATTCTAATAGGGAAGACAACATTTGCATAAATCGATACGTACTAAATAAAACAAAACTCATCCACGCCTAAATAGAGGGTCTCCATGAGTTCTTGTGACTGAAAAGATGTCATTCCCTGGTGGCCAACCTTCACATAAGCAACCTCTCCAAACTTAGTTAGGTTGACCCCAGGTGGCAGGCAGACCCTACTGTACTCCAAATCTATGCCAGCTTGAGAAGGCCTGCCTTGGTGTAGCCTTGGAGAGCCACTGGTCACCTCCATACCATTAATAATGAGAGGCACTGGAGGAAGACTGGTAGAAAAAAATCAATCAACAGCTATTTTAAATTAGTAGAAAAAAATTGATCCACAGGTATTTTAAATTAGTGGATTTTTAAATGAGTTTTTTTTTAAAAAACAAAACTATTTTTATTTGTCTTTGTTTCTTCATTTCCTTGCATATAGCACCACAGGCCCTTAACACCAGCTTGTAAAACTAAATCAGGTCATTCACCAAGTTCCTGTTTCCTATCTCCACCTGCCTACTCCCCTAAAGCTCCGCTCCTGTATATAACCCAGGTGCTCCATCTTTCTAGAAGTCTTGCATGATCCTGCCCCACCCCATGGCTAACCGTATTCTCCCAGCTCCTCAAAATGCTTTACGTCACTTTGTCTGCAATTTAACAAGAGGTTATTAAGTGCCCACTATGACGTGGCTCTGTTGGGATAGGGGAGCAAGTCAAGATATATAGGGAGGGATGCAACCTTTAAAGGAATAAGGCAAATGAGACTATTGGAATGGAAGAGGGAGAAAGCATTCCTAGCCTAGAGGATGAGGAAGACTCAGGAAGCAACAGCTGAATAGAAGGAAGTTAAGGGTTCTATGAGGTGGCAGAGAGGAGAAAATGCATTTCCAGCATGCTGGGCAGCCTGCGCAGTGTGAGAGGCAGGAGACTGGCTGATTGCAACAGTGAGGTCAGAAAACAGCAAAGAGGATGATTTGACTGGAGAAAAAAATGTGTGAAGGAGAATAAGGTAAAAATAGGTCTAGAAAGGAGCACTGCTCTGCCTGGGTCACACTCTACCTTAGGTTACACTGCTTTGCATGTCCCATCTCCTCCTACTGGAGCTTCTGACTCTCAGGTCTCTGCGCCATCAATCAGGTGAGTTCCTTGGAGGAGGGAGGATGGCCCCTGCTCCCACTCCCCCAAATTCATTCCCCTCCTAGTTCTGGGCTTCCTACTAGGCTGACTTGCCAAGGTGCCCCCAGGGACTTCTCCTCGCTCCTTTTTTTCAGCTGCCTTTTATACTTTGAAGAGCAGGTATGTGGCCCAGCGCACTGGGCCTGGAGTCAAAAAAGACCTGAGCTAAAATACGACCTCAGACACAGTGTGATCCTGGACAAGTCACTCAACCCTGTTTGCCTCAGTTTCCTCACTTGTAAAATGAACTGGAGAAAGAAATGGTAAACCACTCCAGTATCTTTGCTAGGAAAACCCCAAATGGGGTCACAAAGAGTCAGAGGGGCCCTAAAGAAATTTATAGGCCTTCTCCTCCCATTAGAATATAAGCTCCTGGTGGGCAGGCGCTGTCTTATTTTTTGCTTGTATTAATATCCCCAGGGCTCAGTCCAGTGCTTGGCACACAGTAAGTACTTCATAAATGCTTTCTGCCTGCCAGTCCCCCAGGAGACTATCGCCTGATACAGACTGTCTTTGTTTGTTTTGTTTTAATCTTTGCATTTCCAGGACTTTGCACCTAGTAGTCACTTAGTAAATGTTTGCAGGCAGAGAGCCTTCCCTGGCGTCCAGGACTTCTGACTCTGCCCTGTCTCCTTTCCCGCTCTGGGTTCTTTCCACTCCATCTTCTCAATAAATGTTTGATGACTGATCTCGCTCAGCATGTGGGCCTGCTACAGGGGAGAAAATGTCCTCTGACAGCGAGGGGCCTGGTAACAAGGTCTTAGAAGGAAAACACAGAGCAGTCGATAGCCTCAGAAACCAGGAAGGACTTGGGGGGGAGGGGGAGGAGAGGGCGGGGACGCTGCCCCACTCTTGTTGATGGAGGGGCCTGGGAATCTGCAGGAGGCAATCAAACTTCCTTCCAGGCCTCCCAGGTGGGTCTGGCTGTGGCTCAAGGACAGTTGCTGAGCCCTATTCCAGATCCTGTGGGACTCGAGATTCCTAACTCATCAATCCGGACCTTCTGTTTGCTGAACCTTTCCATTCCCGCTCCAGGCCACCTGGGTTTGGGCATCCATCTCCCTGACATCATTCTTTGCGGCAGGGCTCCTATGTGTATCTTGGCTTACGCGGTCATTAAATGTCACTAAAACACATTAAGGGTGAGAGTTTAATCACCCCCGTGATGGGGCACGTCAGCCGCATTCTGTTATGTCTCCCTCCCGGCCTATAAATTGGACACTTTGCACATGCAGATTAAAGCATTAAAGTTAATATTATGTGCAGCGACATAAAACTACTGCACGAGGGGAATGAACGGGCATTACTATAGGACCTTTCATTTGGAATTTCTTTTCTTGGGGCAATTAAATCTGGAGTCGGTCTCCTACAAGAAGCGCATCTTGCATTTTAATTGTTCTTAAAAAGGGGAGGTGGGGGAACCAAGGGTGAAAAAAAAGACCTGGTTTACAAAATAATGGTTTACATTTCTTCCCCACTACCCTGTGAGGCAGACTATAATAATTATTACAAAAGCCTAAGTTGGATTGCATTTGCATTGTTATCTCATTAGATCCAGCCAACATCTTGAGAAGGAGGATATGGGATAGTCCCATTTCACAGATGTGAAAATGCACAGGTTACTTCCCCCTCTCTGAGTCTCAGTTCCTGTAAAATGTAAAATGGGAATAATCCTGCCTGCAGCTACTTAACTAACAGATATATTAATGAGTCACACAGTTAGAAGGTAGATAAAGAAGGAACAAGAGAACTGAAATCTACTGAATTCTAATCCCGTGTTCCTACTTAGACATCTTACCCATCAATTCAGCAGTGTCTTAACCTAGGATCATAGGGTTTCATTTATTTGTTTATTTATTTATTCATTCATTCAATTTATTCATCATCTGTTTGCTCATTCATCCATTTATGTATTTATTTCTTTATTATAACTCACCATTTCCTTTATTTGCACAAAATAGTGAATAATCATACCCTGGCTGAGGAGGGAAAAAATGGTGATTTGGAGTTTAAAACAAGTCTGGTCCTGAAGCATCGATTTTGAAAGCTTGGGACTAGTAGCTTTAGCCCCAGCATCTTTGGGGTGGACTCAGGCAGGTTTGGGGTCACTAGGTTAGTACACTTAGAATCCCTGGGCTTCATGACCTTAGAATCAGACTTGGTAGCATTAGGCTCAGACTTGATACCTGGGCTTCAGACCCGGCTGCCCTGAGATCAGTATTGGTAACCTTGGTGTCAGACTTGGTGATGTTGGGGTCAATAGGTTTGGTAGCGTTGGGGTCAGTGGTTTTGGCACCCTTGGGGGTCAGTGGTCCTTGTCTGTGGCAGCCTTAGAATTGAGCTTTGCGATCTAAGAACCTGGGTATTTGGTGCCACTATAAGGCCTGAGAGCTTGGGGCTGGCACACTAAGCATTGGCCTTGAAGGCCTTGGTGCTCAAGACTTTAATGGACTCTGCTTGAGCCTTGGCTTTAGTGTTATTGGCCTATGTCTTCTTCAGTCCTTTCTTGTTGTGTTTGTTGGCAAAGTGCATGTTTCTATAGGCTCTAAACCTGTAATCTGCAAGAAAAACCACTGAGGCAGAACTCCCAGCCAATAACCATTTATTAAAGGGAACTGGCTCCCTTAAATGAATAGGATCTCTGACCTTCCTCATGATCTAAGATGGCCCCCTTCCTCTAGGCTCTTAGTTTTATAGTGCTTGGTACCCAGATGATACAGGTGAAACAAGCAAAAAATACAGAGTCTGACTGGTGGATTGACTTTGCCCTTGACCCTCCAGGAAGGTTTACACACAATACAGAATCCCATTGGTTGATAAATGGACTAGTAAGCAAACCTTAATAGAACTACCTTGACCTTCCAGGAGGTCCTACCAAAGCAAATGAGCAGGCTCATGGGGTTGGGTTGATGAGAGGATGTCAAAACAGCTACATGGGGCCAACAGGCCAATAGAAGTGCAGGTCAAAATATAGTAACTAGGGTTCCTCACTGGCCAAATGCTCATAGGCATCTCCTCATGTTGGGCAATAAGAGGATAATGAAGGGTGGAGGGGCAATGAGATAGCTGGGGTACTCTCTATGTAATTGAGTCACATCTGTCATACTGGGCTTGGTCCCCTGCTCAGCAGGAAGAAAGGGTGAAGGTCCTCTAGCTATCTTCTTATGATTAGGCAAGGAAACTTCTTGGTCAGTGACCTTCTGGTTATGCAATACACAGTTTGGGGCCTTTTGTAAAAGGTGTGAGGTTTTTTATAAGAGCCTGGGTCCTTTATAAGAAAGATTCTATCCTAGTTGATTATTCCTGATTAGTTGATTTACTAAATGTATGTTGATAGGTATATGTTAATTAGCTACATGTATATTGATAATATTTCTCAGAAACTTGGGGTCAATCCCTTTCAGAGACTCTCATGTCTGATCTAGGTTTCTTGATGCCATTTCTGGGCCATTTTCATAAATAGCTGTGGGTGGTATAGTTCTTAAATTTAGCCTTCCTTATGACAGAATAGGATTGAGAGCAAGACAAAGAAATGATCATAGAATTTTAGATATCATTTAGTCTAATCTATTCATTTTCCAAGCAGGAAATTGATGCCCAGAAAGTACAAGATTTAAGTCTCTATCTGTTCCTCAGTGGTTCATAGGATCATAAGTTTAAAGCTCCAAGGGACCTGAGAAACCATCATTTTATAGATGAGGAAACTGAGGCCCAGAGAGGCTAAGCTGCTTGCCCAGAATTACATAGCTAGTAAGTATCTAAGATGAGACCTGAACCCAGTGTCTCCTAGATTCAAATCTAGTGCCTTGTGGCTTTGATAGAGAATTGCAGGCAAAATAATGCTAGGTATTATTAGTTATTATAAACTTATTGTTAATTAGATTAATTACTAAGTAGAATGCCAATCAATATTTCTATAGAATTTGCAGTTATGAAGCACTTTATATATTTTATCGCACTCAATCGTCTGAACAGCCCTATGAGGTTGGGAGGGCAAATATTAGAGATATAATATGGTATAATGGAAAAGCCAGGGAATCTATTTCTAGTCCCTGGCTTGCCACCAATGATGTGACTTTGAGCAAGATGTTAGTCTTCAATTTCCTCTTTTATAAAATAATAGCTGACATTTACATAGTTCTTTAAGATTTCCCAAATACTTGGTAAAAACTGTCTTATTTGATACTCATAACAATCCTGAGAGACAGACACTATATTATTATCTTCATTTAATGGGGGAGGAAACTGAGGCTCAGAGAAGCTGTCACTTGCCCAGGGTCACATAGCTAATCAGTATCTGAAGCCAGATTCAACTATTTGGTGTTTATAAACTAGAGTGAGTTTACGCTAGCATTTCAACTTTCTTTGTCTTCAAGGCAACACTGGCAAAACTCCAATGAGAATAGAAGAAGCCTGAGTCTCTTTTGAAAACTATGCTATTCTCACCACTGTGAAAGGTCTGGTATTTTTTTTTTAACTATTGCAAACAAGAGGGATTAGACTTCATTGGCATTTCTATATAGCAATACCAAAGCCCAGAGTAAATAGTAGAAAGGGAAATTCCATTCAAAACAGCTTTTAAAAATGCACAAAATATCTGAGAGTCAATCTACTTAGACAAATTCATTCTTATATAAATACAATTACAAAATACACTTTAAAGAAATAAAGAATGATTTAAATAATTGGAGAATAGTCATTGTTCATGGTTGGGTCATGTCAATACAATAAAAATGAAAAGACTACTTAAATTAATGAACATATTTTGTTTTATGCTAACCAAACTACCAAGGGAGTACTATAAAGATAATACATTTACTTAAAACATTTTTAATTTTGAAGAATGAAAGGTCTACAATCTTGAGAAAAATATTAGGGAAAATAGGAGAGATGAAGGAAGAATAGCACTTCCATAATACAAATTATAAAACAGAGTTATATTCAGCAAAACCATTGGGTGATTTTTTTAAAAATAGAAAAATTGATCAGCAGAAAGATCAGATAAGAGAGAATTGGAAAAAAGCTAAAACTCAATAACACATTGTCCAATAAATCTAAAAACACAGTTAGGGAAGAACTTCCTGTTTGTCAGGAGCCACTGGGGAAACTAGAAAGCAATTTGGTAGAAATTAAGTTTGGATCAACATCTTCTATCACATACAATAAACTCAAAATAAATAGGCAACTTGAATATAAAAAAATTGGAAATTAGAAGAAAACATAAAAATACCTCTCATAGTTATGAATAACAGGAATATCCTTAATGAAATAAGAGACAGAGGAAATCACAAGAAGAAAAAATAGATAATTTTGATTATATCAATGAAAAGTTTTTGAATGAATAACATCAATGTAGTCTAATGTAGGTAAGAAGGGAAAGTGTGGATTGGGGGGGGAAAATCCTTGCATAAAATATTCTGATAAGGGTCTATTATCCAAGAAATAAAGGACATTAATACAGACTAAAAGCTATTCACTAATGGATATGAATAAACAATTTTCAAAAGAAGAACTTCAAACTATTAACAACTATGTGAAAGATTGCTACAAATCTCTAATAAAAAACAGCCACATTTCAAAACAACTCTAAAATTTTATCTCACATCAGAAAATTAATAATGACGGCAAAAGATAGAGTCAATTTTGGAGGGACTTTGTAAAGACAGGGCTACTAATTCACTGTTGATGGAGCTATGTGTTGATCCAGTCAGTCTGAAAAATAATTTGAAATTATTGAGAAAAAACAATTAGAATATATGTACCATGGATCATACAACCATGACTCAGAGATCCTGCTGGCAAGTATAAACCTCAAGCAAGTTAAAAACAAAGTCAAAGTTCTCCTAAACACCAAAGTATTCATAAAAGTGCTTTTTTGTGATAGCAAAGAACTAGAAGCAAGAGATGTCTATCAACTGAGTAGTAATTAAACAATTGTGGTACATGGAGTAATGGACTATTATTATGCTGTAAGAAATGATGCATAGAACATTCAGAGATGAGTGAGAAGACTTAAATGAACCAATGTAAAATGAAGTCAGTCAATTAAATAAAGAGAAATAATATACACAATGATTACAACAATGAAAATGGAAAGAACCAAAAGTAATGGAAATTGAACACCATGCTATTATGATGATCAAGCTTGGCCCTAGACCTATCTCTTCCCTCTTTGGTGAGGTGGGGGAATATTTCACATATTGCCAGGCATGATTCATGTGTGGATTGTTTTTCTGAACTGCTTTTTTTCCTTCCTTTTTCTAAAGTCCTTCTTATAAGGAATGGCTATGTGGGTAGCCATAGATGGAAATATTTGGAAATTTTTAAAAATGTAAAAACAAAAGGTATCAATCAAAATAAGATTTTCAAAAAGAAGGATCACTTAGCTCAAGAGCAACACTGGATGGAAATTATAGGAAATCAACACTTCTTCCTGACTACAAACACAACCTTCTTCTCTTCATGCCCTGCTACCTCCCTTCTAAGTTAAGAAAATAGATATTTCTATTATTAGCTCCATTTTACAGAGAAAGAAGCTTTGACTCAGAGACGCAGAGATGCATAGGTGAGAAGCATCTGAGGCAGTATTTAAGCCCAGGTCTTCCTATCTTAGAATCTAACTCTCTATCTAGTATTGCTCTCCCTTTCCTCTCCTTTAAACTCCCTAAATTAAAGTCATATGGCTTAATGGATAGAGAACCAGCATTCATTAGTGTTAGGATAGACTTGGGCTCAAGTCTTGCCTCTGATATGTATTAGTTACATGACCATGGACAAGTCACTGTATTTGTGTCCCCAGCACCTAGGACAGTGGCTGACTCATAGCAGGTACTTAATAAACACTTACTGATTGATTGAGGAACTGCCAATTGATGGAAGGAACTTCCACATTGGAAGTTCTTATACTGAAGAAATCACAAGTATATTCCAAAAAGGTAATTATTATTACCCTCATTTTACAAAGGAATAAATTGTTAAGTGACTTCCAAAATATTGCCTTCGGATGAACAGGAATGAAGGAATAGGGAGTGTTTTATGAAGGCATAGAACAGGGAAAGGCAGATTGGGTCCTATCCTTTAAACATATGTATGGGGTTATAGAAAGGAATTTATTCTATCCTTAGTGTAGTAATAAGGTTATTGAAATTTTAAAAACAAAAACCAAAATGAAGTCCTTTACACTAAGAAGCAATGGGCTTCTGGGAGAAAATACCAGTCAAACCAGTCAAATACCACTGGTTAGAAATTCAGTGTCTTAATGGCAACCCTATCCCATTGCTCACATGCATGAAATTCTTCAGCTCAATGCCTGTAATTTGATTTTACTTCCAAGTATACATTCAGCCAGTTTGGACTGAATCTAAAAGTATCTTGTTTAAAAAATAAAGTCAATCAAAGCTTTTGGAATATGCCTTCTCTCTGGTCTGCTCCCTCCGTTTTATATTTGAACTGAGGCCTTTCAACAACAATCCAAGAGAATCTCCCCTGATGTTCCCAGCATCATTTTCTTGGGATCAGACAAGAAGGAAGGATTTTGGCCTAAAGGGAGCTGTTTTATGTTAGAAAAGCTGCCTCCTCAGAGGCCAGGGGATTCTGTGTGGAGGAAGATGAGGCTTTTGGCAGAGAGGGCTGCCTCTCACAGCATAGCTTCATATTGACCATCGGCTCTCCCAGGAGAAAAACTTTGAAGTGCTTAAAAACCTTTCTTGCTCCCTGATTCTTTAAAAATCTTTATCTCATTATCAGATGGTTTGCTTTCTCCCTGGGCCCCCTACCTCTCTTCTCTTGTAACAAATCCACCCGTTTGAGCTTCAAATGGAAGTTTCTGCCATCATCCTTGGTAAAGCAGTCTGTGATATGGAAAAAATGACAAAGAACCTTATAGTCAAATCAGAACCTTAGGGTGGGAAGGGGTTCTCATAGCATTCAAACCCAACTCTCTCTGCTGGATCCATGAATCCCTTGCACATCATTCTGAGAAATGACAGTCCTGACTCTGAATTGCAGTGACGGGCAACTTTCTAACCTCAAGCACGAGAAATAATAGGTTTGTGTCCTTTCACCAGCATTTATGACCTGAGAGGTGATAAAAGCATCCCTAGAGCCATCAATATGTCCTAGTAAATTAGGAGCCAGATTAAAACAAAATTGGGAATATTTAGGGACAGGTAGAGTGCTAAGTCATAAAGATCTGAGTTCAAATCCAAACTTATCATTTGAATCTAAGTTCAAATCCAGCCTCATACATTTCCTAATTATGTGACCCTGGGCAAATCACCTAACCTTTCCTTGTTTCCATTTCCACATCTGTAAAATGGAAATAATAAGGAAACCTGTTTCCCAGGATTGTTGTGAGGATGAAATGAGATGCTAATTGTAAAGTGCTTAACCCAGTCCCTGGCAAAGACAGAGTATTATGTAAATGTTAAATTATTATCATTATTTAGTAAATAAAATACAATAGTAAATAAATAAAGTAAATAAAATACAATAGAACATAGAAAATATTAACATGTGGCTTTCCAGGTTAATTTACAGTCCATGGGGATCTTACTTATGGTCCAGTGGGAACTGGACACCGCTGATGAATTAATAATTGTTTCTGTTTGGACCAGAAACCCTAAGGGTCTTCCCCTCCCATATTGATTTTCCTTTTTTTTGGTTAGATAAAAGGGGCCATTTTCTGCCTCATTTCTTAACCAGCCTTAATCACCAAATGGGTGTTTCCTCAGTCAAAGTGAGAACTAGGAAAGACCTTAGCTTAAAAAGGCCACAGTGTCCCACTGCTTCTTGGGCCATCTCCAGTCTCCTGATCTATATCTCACTACTGGACCCAGATGGCTCCAGAGGAGACTTTGCACAGCCCTGCCTCACTTAAATCCAATTCACTTACAAGTCATGGCATCACTTCCTTGATGTCATGGTCCTCTTCTAGAACAAAGGACAAACCACCACCACCACAACACCACTGATGCAGAGGGTCTTTGACTTGGAGTCAGGATCCTTGCTTCTCATCCATAATCCACTATTTATTTGGCATGAGCTTGGGTAAATCATTTTCCCTTTTTGAGATTCAGTTACCTCCTCTATAAAACAGGGATAATAATACTTGCCCTACCTACCTCACAGGGTCATTGTGAAGAAAGTACTTTGTAAACCTTGAAATGACAAAGAAATGTGAGTTATTATTCCCTTGTCCAATTCTTACAAAGTTCTCCTTTCTACTGAAATTTGTCTTCTTCTAATCTCCACCCCATGGCCCTGGTTTTCCCCTCTAGATCTTTGCAGAACATGTCTGATTCTTCTTATTTACTATGGTTTTTAAAAAAAGAAAAATTTCCAGCTAGTGTTGTGGTTACTATGGCTTAGAATTGTGACTCTTCCATTCTGTGCACATACCTCCCCTTCCAATTCTCATGTGTCAACCTATTGGAGCTTTTTCCGTGTTGCTGTGAAGAAATGCTAACATCAACCCACTCTAAAGTTACAAACACTGAGTGGTCCATTTGAAAAAAGTCCCCCTCCCTCCTTCTTTACTGAACTTCAAGAATTGCATGACCTATTGTTCTTATTTTGAGGCAGGTTTGAAGCCAAAGAAAGGTTCACCCAGAGAAATGGGTCAGTAACATAGGGTCAAGAATCATAGGATTTAGAACTGTAGATATCATCCAATCCAGTCACTTCTAGTTATAGAAAGGGAGACTGAGCAAAGGATTGGAAAAGCCATTTGTCCAATATCACCCATCTAGAAAGTGGCAGTGCCAGGATGCCAATACAAATCTATATTTTCTAAGGGAGATCAGTCTTTAGCACACTGCATGTATGTAAATAAAAGCAAAGGATTATGCTAGAAATAGCCCTCACTTTGGCATCAAGAGACTGAGATTTAAATGCTGGCTCTGTTATTAATTAATTATCTTAATAACTATTATTAATTATCTTAAACCCTGGGCAAATCACCATATCTCAGGATTTCAGTTTTCTCCTCGTAAAATGAGGGGATTGGACTAGAAAATGCTCCCTGAAGGTGAGTCCAGCTCTATATTTATTGCATATTCTCATTTATACAGCACTTCATAGCTTACAAAGTGTTTTCCTTACAACATCTCCATGAATGAAGTAGGCAGGGCAATAACTGTCATGCACATTTTGAATGAAATCCCTAAGTTGTGAGACACAGCAATCTGAAAATACGTAGCACCAGATGTTGGAGAGAAACTCTGGGGAGCTGTGTGTGTAGGTGACTAGCACTGGTTCACAAGTTAAATTAAATTGAGAGAGGAGAAAGAGAGACAGAGAGAGACAGAGAGAACAGAGAATGTTCTCCATCTTAAGAGAGGGAAACATGGAGGAGGGAGGTAACCTATGACCTCCCCAGCACTTGCACATGAACCATAGGTGACCATAGGAATTAGTTCCTTTTGCTTAGACCCCAGTTTGGATGAGATAGTCCCTCAGAGATTCTCCATCTCCCTTGAGGCATTGGGTGCCACTTCCTAGAGCCATCCAAGGTTCTCATAGTGTTTTTGGATGCAAGTGCTGAGTAGGAAATAAGCCCTCCCATGTTTCTCTCCCTCAAGATGGAGTAGAAGTCTGTTGCTATTGAATTCCACAACTCTCTTCTTCCCAGAACACTCAGTGAACTGATCCTAATCCCCTACATCCAAACGGTATGCCAGGGTTTCTCTCCAAAATGTCTAGCAAGTACCTTCTGGGATGGCTTTGCCTATCAACACAGAGGATAGGGAAAATTAGTATCAGAGAGATAAAACCCAAGGTCACAGATAATAATAATAGTGATGATGGTGATATATATAATAAAGTAGCATGGGAAATAGAAAGTTGACCTTAGAATCTGGAAGACTTGGGTTCAAGCTTTATCTGTGACATGTATTGGCTGTGTGACCCTGGCAAGTCATTTAACCTCTTAGTGCTCTAGATAAGGCCTTAAAACTATAAGTTACAGATAGGTTATTTATCTACATTGGAAGTAGTTTCCCCACCAATGAAATCATAGATCTAAACATATATATATATATATATGTATGCATGTATATGTGTATATATATATAGGCACAGCTATACAGAGAAATATTTGTATGACTATATAATTATTATTCAACATAAATTCTACGTATGTGTGTGTATATATCACAACAATAATGTAAAGAGCAATGTATATATTGTTTAGTTTTAAGGCCCACATATTCATTTGTCCTTACTACCCGGTAAGCTACAGAGTAGGTGGCACAGTGGACAGAGTGCCAGATCTAGAGTCAGGAAGACTCATCTTTGTGGGTTCAAATATGACCTCAGACACTAACTGTTTGACCCTGAGCAAGTCACTTAACCGTGTTTGCCTCAATTTTCTCATTTGTAAAATGAGCTAGAGAAGGAAAAGGCAGACCACTCCAGTAATCTTTGCCAAGAAAATCCTAAATGAGGTCACAAAGGGTTGGATACGCCTGAAATAACTGAATGACAACAGCACAAATAAGTATTATCTCCAGGTCATCATTTTTATCTCTGTCACCATCTGGTTCTTGTCATTGTTTCAGGGACAAGTAACTATCCCACTATTATTCTATTTAATGTTCTACAGACTTTGGCACAGATGGATAAAATCACTGCTTTTGTAGCTGAATAAAAGCCTCAGGATGTAAGCTCGCCTTCCGTAGGTTCATTGAAAGCATCCTTGGTACAATTCCAGCAGGAAAGGCGATGACAGGAATACTATGTACCTCATCCCATTCCCAAATGATTTCGAATTCCACTAGGTTTCTATATTTTGATAATTTTTCATTCCATATAATATAGAGATTATGAGTATTTGGAATGGGGAAATCTATTAAAAGTGTTGTTTTTATGCTTCTGGTTAAGATGGCCATGTGAAAGGTCATTTAGGCTTCTAGTTCTCCAACATTTCAGAAAAAAATTTTTAAGGTACCAGATCAAATAATTCTTAAGAAATTCAAAGAGAAACAATTATAAACTCTCTCAATCAGCCCCGAACTGCACAAAAAGTCAGCCTGCTGGACTTTTCCAGCATAATCACAGGTGAACAAGCCAGACACCTACCAATGCTCTGGCTAGAGATACTCCAAGAGGTACTGTTTCACTCTGCTCCTAAGAGGCAGAAAGCTTAGAGTGCTGAGACAGGGGCAGTCTACAGTTGTTGGAAACCCAAAGCGCTCTGGCTCCTCTGACTTTGAATGCAGGACCTAGACAAGGCATTGCTCTAGCCAGGATGCTCCAGAGGAACTGGAAATCTACCACACTCTAAAATGAGGTGGTATGAAGAGTCTGAAGGCTGCTATACTCTGAATCAAAACAATCCAGGAGGGAATAAAACTTTCCAGCTCTCTGAGCACAGACATACCAGAGGAAGTAGAAACCAGTGTTGAGAGCTCAGAAAACTGGGTATAAGACCAAGGACAAGCCTTATTACCGCATCCAGAAGTGGGATGGGATGGGAGGAAGAGTTTGGGTTTGACATAAAATCCCAAACCAGGAAATGAATTTGGGAAAAGAACAGTACAGAAGATGATATGAAAAACCATGAAAAAAAATATCGAGTCAAGAGATGCCCAAGCCCAGAATAAGAGAGTTAACTTTACAACTACTTCAAAGCTTCAAAAGAAAAAAAAAGGGATTTCTTGGCCACAAGGACTATGAAAGAATCTGGAAAAAAATGAAGCAAGAGATTAAAAAAAGAAATAACAATTCAAATATGAGTTCTGGGAGAAGCAATTGGAATAAGAAATAATAGCTTAGAAGAGCATATAGAAAACCTTACCCAAGTAACTGACTTGCTGAAAATTAGAATGGAGCAAATAGAATACAGTAGCCTCATGAAGCAGAGAAATATTAGAACAAAACTAAATGATTAAAAAAGAGAAGAAAATACAAGATCTCTACTCCTTTCATTTATCAGAGTTTCCAAGTCTTTCAAAATTGTTTGTCTTTGTGATATTGCTGCTATTACATAAATTTTTCTCCTGGTTCTCGCTTTATTTTGCATCAGTTCATAAAAGCCTTCCTGGATTTCTCTGGAAAGATCACTTTCATTATTTCTTTTTTTTTTAATTCAATTTTATTTTATTTTCAGTTCTGAATTCTCTCTCTCCATCTTCCTGCTCCCTCAACCATAAGAAAGCAAGGCAAACAAAACCCATCACAAAAATGTATAGTCTTACAAAACAAATCTCCACATTAGCCATATCCACTCTCCACCCTAACCCTCAAAGAAAAAGAAAAAAAAATATGCTTCAGTCTGCACTCTGACTCCATCGGCTCTTTTTCTGGAGGCGGATAACATGTTTCATCGTGAATACTTTGTGACTTGCCAATTGGTCACTGTGTTGATCAATTACTAAGTCTTTCCAAGTTGACTGTCTTTACTATATTACTGTTACTCTATAAATTGTTCTCCTGGTTCTGTTTATTTCACTTTGCATCATTTCATCCAAGTCTTCCTTGGTTTTCTGAAACCATCTTCTCCATCATTTCTTACAGTCTAGTAATATTCCATCACATTAGAAATGATAAATAAACCCATAGGAGCCAATAAGATCACGAAGTAGAAGGTGTAGAGACAAACTAGAAGAGGGCCCAGGAGAGAGTCTTGGGGAATGTCCAAAATTAGGTTGCCATAATAAACCCTACTATTTCCACAAACAAATCCTCACAAGTCAGTCATTCTCTCTGATGCTTTTCTGTTGATATTTTGTTAACTGAGCTCATGCAGATGTTGCCTATACAGAGGCTCTTGACTCCACTCTTGGTTGTTTTGTCATTTTCACCCAGACATAAAGCACTTTGATATACATATTTGATAAATCTAGTGATATGTAATTGTTACCAACCTTTACTATTACTTGGCAAAGTGATATCTAAAGTATTTCTTTAGGGTTTTTTTAAATCGGTTTTTCATGCACCTTAAGAATTTTTATCAATCTGCCTTCTTTTGGATGAGGAAGTGTTCATCTTTTTATACCTACATTAGTGAAATAGGCCTTATGTTTAGTAAATTTTAAATGTTTTTAAAAGATAATTTCCAAATCTGTTATCATCCATTTTATAGTTCCAAAAGTGCACAATAAGACTATTAATGTATAGTTACTATTGTTACCCATTCAGTTTTGATTTCAAGGTGCTAGCGAGTCTCATTATATTCACTACAGCTTTCTCCTTTCAATATATCATGCCTGGAGGAGACCTTTTTGTAGGTATTACCTTCACACATAAGTTCTCTGGGGCCTTAAAATTCCAATTTAAAGCCTTCAGACTTAATGTTTCCCTGGAAAGGTTAAGAATTTTATATTTATTGTTCCAAATCACATTTTTGGGTAATTAGAGAAAGATTTCACAATATGAAGGAGTCACTTAAAGCATTTTTCAATGGAGTCACATAGCTTGAAGTCATCCATGGATATTCAGTGAATAATAGGATGTTTTGGTTCAACTCTTTTTTAACTTCGACATCATACTTTGGTCTGTTTAGGGGAGATAATATTAAAGATTAGGTACACCATAATAGACTTAATCTATCTTCCTGAAAAATACTACCTGTTATATAAACTATTCTTGATATTATAGTGTCGATTGGGTATTTTAAAAATAGAACAGTTTTCGTCATGGATATCAACTACTCTAGCATTCTCTCTATATTTGAGTCTATTGTATATATTTGTGTACCAGAACAAGTCATGAGTGCACAACTGAGTTGAAGCCTTTGTCATCACAAAGGCAGTGTGAATGTGATGGTGTTTTTGAGTAACTTGTTCAACAATCACTTGATCAATACTAAGTTGCTCTTTATACCTCTGAGATTTCCTGGCACAGCCCTTTTGCTCCTCAGCCAATATACTATTTCTTATAAATATAATGGGAGAATCTGTGCAGACCTCATTAGCTTTCTCTGATAATGCAGCCTCTTCTTGTGGAGGATGCTAGGTAGCTTCCTTTGAGAGAATCATGATGTATTATTAGGGAAATGCCTTGGAGAGACTGTGGAACATGTGTAGACATTCTGTAACTGATTCCAGTTGGCTAATCACATGGTTGGGAGAAAGAAGCCTTTTTGAATATGCACTGGCTGCAAAAGCAGACCCGGATTCCAATTCCCAGATTCCTGTGGCTTATTCCCCAGTCAGCACACCACTCTCTTCATCTAGAAAAGGACAAATAGATAAATGACAACAACCAAAAAAGCTAAGGATCAATGCCTATTTCTCAAGGCCATATGGCCATAGATGGTGAAAAATGCTTAAGACCTTTACCCTAACAGCATAGTCTCTCATTGGACTCCCTGACCAAAGGTGAATGAAGCAAAGATAATTGAAGCTAATTCAGTCCTTTCGAAGTTATAGGCAGTTCCAACTCTGTAGCCAACTGAGAAAGGCTCCTCCCAATTATGTGCTCAGGACCAGAACTAGTGACAAACATGTCTATGCGTGATCAACAGTCTATCCAAGGCACTTACCTTGCTCATCATTACAATTCTCCTGGAAGCAGCTCTTAGAGTCTCTGGTGAAGATCAAACTGATGAGGGGCTGTGCATCTACCAGATCTCCATTACACTAATAAGCTGCCTACTGTGAAGTGAATCAGTCAATGAGTACCCATCTTATTCAGCCCCGTGGCTTCCCAGTTTTGCAGAAGTAAGGATTTCAGTCACCTCCCTCACTGTAACTTCTTTCTTTCATTATGTTAAGAGTGTACAAATTTTTCAGGTCTTAACCAATCCAATTTATCCTTTTGTTTCATCAGACTTCTTGAAACCATTTAGATGACCCCAAAATTTCCATATCCTTCTTCATCAAGGGTATTTTCTCCTCTGATTGCTTTCCTCCTCAAATAACTATAGTCAAATTAAATCAATATACATTTATTAAGCACCTACTATGTGCTGTACAGTGAGCTAAATGTTGGTTGGTTGTTGTCCTTTGTTGTCAGAGGACCAGAACGACACCATTATGTTAAAGTCAAGTTACAGTGTGTCCAGTTGTGGCTGATCAGACCAAGGAGAGCTCAGAAGGCTCTACCACAGGTCAGATACAAATAGTCTTTGTGAACATTTGGGGTGGATTCTCTAAATTTGCCCATCTCATGTTTCTTTTGAGCTACTTCAGTTCTGCTTTGCTTAAAGAGTCTAGTAGCTTCTTTGATGTAGGTATGCCATGCTGGCATCTTCCATGTCACACAATCAATTGGAAAGTTCTTCAGAGAGACCCTCAGAGTGTCCTTGTATCATTTCTTCTGACTACCACATGAGAAGAATGTTAGAAAGACAAAGGAAGGTGAAAAAAAGTCCTGGTCTTAAGAAGCTCACAGTCTAATGGGGGAGACAGCATGCAAACAACTATATACAAATAACGTATTGAAAATAATCAACAGAGAGAAGACACTAAAATTAAGGGGGATCAGGAAAGGCTTCCTACAAAATGCGAAATTTTGCTTGGGACTTGAAAGAAGCCAGGGAAGCCAGGAGGTAGAAGAATGTTCCAGACATGGGAGACAGCCATCAGAATGCCCATCATCAGGAGATGGGGTATCTTATGCAAGGAATAGTAAGAAGGCCAATGTCACTGTCCCTTCCACATAGGGTAGGTGGAAGAGAGGAATGTATACTGAGAAGGTAAAGAGCTCAGTGGAGTTTCTGCTTGATATTTGCTTTTGTCCCGTAAGCTGCCTGAACCTCATAAATCCCCTTAACCTTTTGGCTTTTGCTGATTAAGGGAATCTGGAATTTCTGATATCCATTTCTTTGTTCCCAGAATCTATTCTGCAAGTTTCTTTTCTGTCGTTTTTTGGCCGGGGGGGGGGGGGGGGGGGGCGGCAATATGGCACCCAACACTTTTACTGCACCCATACTAGTTGAACATAATCTGCCATTTCCAGTTATAGATGTAATCTTCCAATGCCTTATTCATAGATCTTCAAAAGCTCTCTGAAGTTGCTTCTGCTACGATAGCATTTGAGATATTGGAGTACTTTTGTCATCCATTTCATTATTAAGCATAATTTCAGGAGTTTATATTGAATGAAAATTTTCAGTAATCTCAGGTTCTTCAAATTTTCCTTTTTTTAGATTTTAGTAGATTTTTGATTTGATCTCTTACTTCATCTAATCTAGTCTTAGGGGTGAAGTTATTCCCTCCAATTGCTCTCCACTACTCAGCAATACTTTGTTGTATGACTTAGATTTGAGGATGCCATCACTGCTGCCTATATTCTGACTATATGACTCCCTCTCCAGGATTCCTCCATTGGCTTTCTATTTCTTCTAGAATAAACTTTTAAAGCTTTACACTGCTTGGATGCAATCTATTGTTCCATTCTCATTGGATACATTCCTATAAATCAGTCCTCCTCTCTACTGCTCACTGATGACAATCCATCTCCCATCTTCATGGCTTTGTACCAGTCATCCCACATTCCTGGAGCATATTCACTCTTTCAACATGTTTATTTGTTACAAGGGTTCTACAACTCTTCCCTCCCTTCTCTCATTTGCTCTCTCTGTTTTTAATTAGAGTGGGGAAGGTTAGCTATAGTGATGCAAAAAAAGGAGGGAAACATATTTTTTAAAGGCACTAAAGAAAACAGTAGTTTAGAAGGAAACAATCAGGATAGTAACATATGATGTATTATATACTCTTTTTTTCTTCAAAAATGAATGAAATGGAGATTCACATCTTCATAGAGAGTCTTCCTTTGAGGTTCTTCTGTGGTATGGAAATCCTCCTTTTTTTGGTGTTTAACTAAAGAATTAATTTTTTTTTTCAAAAGACTGCTCAAGCACCATCTTTTGCCTTTGTGCCAGGCCCTTTTCAGATTCCCTCCTCCTACTAGTGTCCTCCGTTCCAAAGTGCCTAGAATATAACTGCTTTGTGCTTATTTGTTTATTATGTAACTTATATTATCATTATATTGTTTTTATTATTTTATATTATAATATTTATTTTGTTAAATTATTAACATAATATTTTTATTATATGTTATTATAAACATATTCCATTTATACTCGAGCTGTACATATTTGTGTAGGTACTTCTCTCCACCGTTTGAATGAAAGCTCTTTGTAAGCAGAGATTGTTACAATTTTTTTGTACTGGCATCCCCAGCACATAGGCCAGTGCCTGGCTCATAGCTGGTGTTTCATAGATATGAGCTGATTGATAAGATCCATTTCCAAATTTTTTAATGAGACAGAATTGTTGTATTGCTAAAGCATCCATGCCCTCAGTCCATTTCATGGGCACTCCCAGTTTCCCTGCTTCAGTGGTCAGTGTCATCTGCACTGAAGCATATCCAGCAGAAATTGTTGACTTCTTCTGGTATATGCTGCCTTCTTATTATAGCAGAGCACAAAGGAGTACCATTCGTTCCCTTGGGCTCTGTGTCAAACTGATCATTATGATAATTCAAGTCGGCCCAGCCTGTAGCCTTCTGCCTTTCTGTTTATTTCTTTGCCTCTTAGAAATAGTTACATCACACTGACCAGGGTGCTGACCTACTGAGCGGGATTGGCCAGAGCCAATGTGCCAGCATTTCAGTGTTTCTGTCAGTCTCTCATAGATGCCATAGTGGTATAGGGGTGCTCAAGTTCTCACTTTATGTTACCCTAGCTGGTACTACCCTTCTTTGCCATTTTGTCCTTCACCCAACATGGATGACAGGTTAGAAATTAAGGCATCATTATTATCATCATCATCATCACCGCCGCCGCCGCTATCATCATTATTAGCTCACTCACATATATATATGCATCCATATACATATATAAACTATAGTTTACAAAGAGCTTTCCTCACAATAGCCTTCTAGTCAGGTGGAGCAATGAATACCATATCATCTCATTTCATCAGCAAAGAAAGAGAAGCTGCAAAAGTTTAAGTGACTTACCCAAGGTCACACAAAATGACTATATAGCAGAAATTGAATGGAAACCTCCCCGACTTCAAGTCCAGTGCTCTTTCCCCCTCTCCCACCATGCATATATTTTATTTAGAGTCACAACAGAGCCTCATAACTGTCTAATTTATTATTATATAGTATGGTGCCAGATAATTATACACTGTGGTACAATTTGTTATAACTTGGGCCTGGGCTTGTAGCTGCATAATTTATTATTATACAGTGCTGCCGTGCAAAATACTGGGAGCGTGTAATTTATTATAGAGCTTACTACCTAACCTGTAATCCAGAATGCAGCACACATGCAATGTGGGTGAGTTAATGTTACCATGGGAATCTTAACTTAGAAATTTCTTCATTTTTAAACTTCTTTGTTGAGGAAAAGAAGCTTATCTGTTACCTTTTACCTGTCTCTGTGGCCGCAGTCATGTGTACACCTGTTGACTTGAACAACACAAGGTGATTCTGATGACATCAGATGGAGAAAGAGTAAAGGCAACCTCAAGCCAGAAAGGCAGTGTGGTGAAGGGGAAAGGAGGTTAGACCTGACATCATGGTACCTGGGTTCAAATCCTATCTCTTAAGAAATCAGTTAAATTTACTTGATTTTTTTCCTCCTCTATAAAATGAGGCAGGAGGTGGGCTAGATGGCTCCCAAGGCCCCTTCTCCTCTAAACATGGCAAGGACTTCTCCATAGATTCATAAAAGGTTAGAATTGGGAGGCACCTAAAGGGAGTCCCCTTGGGAATTGGGCTAGATTTGGGAGGCAGGCCTAAAGAAAGCCTGTTCTTTTAGGACCTAAAAAAACAAGAGTTTTAGCAGTGGAAGGACCTTCAAGATTATCTAGTGAGCCCCTCTCATGAGTACACTAAAGCCCCCAAAGGAGAAGTGACTTGCCCAGAGTTACTTGGGCAAAGTCTTCTAACCTGACAGGGCTCTTTCCACCACAACCATAGTCTACTTTGAGGCAGGAAGACCTGAATTCTGGTCCCTTCCCAGTTATATACTGCCTTTGTGATCTTCTAAAATGATAGGTTACAGAGAAGATGCTGACTGAAATCAGTACAGGAAGTTACCTCATTGGGTAGTTTCCTACGACAACACAGGTCTACTCTCTAGTGCCTGACTATATGAGAAACATTCTCTTCTAGCAAATGAATCTCTTGACCTCAGGGAATCTGTCTCATGGGAACAAATGCCTAAAGTTCACAGGATGGAGAGCTACGGGGACTTCAGAGATCATCAGACTAGAGGTAGCTAGAGAAAGAGTGATAGACCTCAAGTCAAGAAAACCTGTGTTCAAATCCTTAGACACTAGCTGTGTGACCTTGGGTAAGTCACTTAACCTCTGTCACCTATAAAATGGGCTTTTATAAACCTCACATTGGGTTGTTGTGAGGCTTTGATGGGATAACACATGTAAAGTGCTTTATAAACTCTAAGGCACTATAAAGATGCTGACTTTTTATTGTTATTATAATTATCACATAGTTTAACTCCCCACCCTAAAGTAACTTACTGAAGGTCACCCATTTAATTAGTAGCAGGGAATCTTTCCATTCTAACACAATGCCTTTCCTGTCAGTACCTAAAACACATATTTTTACACCCCACCTATCTGAAGGATATTCATTAAAGAGGTAAGCCCCATCTAACTCCTGCATCTCTAGAAGATGCATAGGACATCTATGCTGGAAGAGATTTTGGAGATTACCTAGTACAACTTCTTTGTTTCACAGATGGGGAAATTAAGGCCCAGAAAAGGGAAATGGGTTGTCAGGGGTCACACAGCAAAGCCAGAAGTATATAACCCTGATCTCTTGCTTCTCATTCAGACATTCTTTCCACTGCATCATGACACCCTTTTTTTCCCATTCCCCTCATTTGAGGATTGCTGCAATCCTTAACAACTATGGGACTTAAGGGAGTAGAGTGGGGAAAGAAAGAAGGTTTCCATGCAATGTAACACCTAATGGGTCACATTTGAGCTTAGTCACCACCAGTCCTATAGGCCTGGCACTTGTACTATAAATCCCTGAGCTTGAGCATGGCAGTTTTCAGGAAGCTCCCTCTTCTCATCCAGAGAGTGATCAAAATAGCTGGGTACCTCAGATTCAAAGGGGTCTGTTGGTTCACAGGCAGTCAGGACCACAGCTAGCCACCTCCCACAGAGATACTTATTTTTTCTAGTCAGCTACAGGACATAATTCAAAGGTATTTATTATAATAGCATAGTAAGAAAAATCACAATATAAAAATGTTTAAAAATCACAAAATAGCAACATAACATTCCTCCCCATTCCCCCAGGGCACAACCTCTCAGAAATATACTAAGCACAAGTGTACACAAACAGAATTCATGCGTGAGAGGGACACACCTACAGAACACATGTGGCCAAAGCATATTCATGAAAGGGCAATTCATGTCTCTGATGCTACAGGACCATTGGTGTCCTTGGAGATGCCATCATGCTATATGTGATGGGCTGGTTCTCCACTCACTGGGTGTGGTGCTTCTGCTGGGCTCTTTGCTCAGCTGGTACCCATCTTGGCTTGTGAACTGGTTTCTGGTGGGTGTGTGGTCTCTGATAAACACTGCTCCCTGCTACAAGCTGCAGGCTCATCTCTTTTAGGGCCAATAGCTGGTCATTTCAGCTCTAAGCTATAATAGTTATAATTTCTCCTTGATTAGGGCAGGCAGACAACTAACAAAGACTAGGCAGAATAGCCCCAGGCTAAGATTAAATCTTTCTTTTTGATCCCTACTTGTGAGTAGAGTTCAAAGCTCTCTGTTATAGATAACTAACTAAGGGTTAGATATTCCCAAAATGCTCCCTGGTTTAGCACGGATGAACATGAACAAGAACAAAAGGTTAGCTAAGACGGTATAGGGGTTAGACTCTACCCACCTAGCCCACACTTCTGTCTTTATCATGCCTATCTGCAAACAGTCAAGCTTGGCTACTTTAGTGCACTATTTTGGCCAGGAGGAAAACCTCACTGTTTCCCTCTGCTGCCCCCGTTCCTTCTCCCACCAAAAAAGAATCTGAAGTTTTGATAAGTTATGTGTGGTACATATGAAAATCTGTGAACATAATAAACAATATAACTTGATAAATGGTATCCAACTACACAGTAGAATTCATACATAGATCCCTAAGACATGACCCACAGTACAACTACATGTAACTATCATTAGTATTTGGGATTATACATGTATATATGTAAATGTATGTTTGTATATATTTTTATATGTGTATATATATATATTTATATGTATGGGTATGTATACATACTGTTGTGTAATCAATAACATACATGACAACACATATTTCAAACCAAAGATACACACCTCAGTGCTATATAAAACACATAACGAGATCATATCCAATGACCATGAGCAGAAACACAGAATATGCACTATATCAAGAGTACACGCAGAACACTGTATACTGGCATACATAGCAATGATGTTTAACACAGCAACAAACACAGAAGTCATAGTCAACATATAATAGCATATATAGCCAAACACCTACTAGCTGTGTGACCCTGAGGAAAGTCATTTAATTTCTGTCTGCCTCAGTTTTCTTGTCCTATGGAATGGGGCTAATAATGGCATCTGCTGTCTCTTGGGATTGTTGTGTGTATAAAGTGATAAATATTTGTAAAGTACTTTGCAAACTTTAAAACAATACACGAATGTGATTAATGGTGTGGCCATGGCACACAAAACACATGTTAGCTGAATTACATCAGGAGGCATGGTTTGATTACATGGGTTGTTGTTGTCTAGTTGTTTTAGTTATGTCTGACTCTTCATGATCTCATTTGAGGTTTTCTTGACAAAGAAACTAGAGTGGTTTGCCATTTCCTTTTCCATCTCATTTTACAGATGAGAAAACTGAGGCAAACAGGGTTAAATGATTTGCCCAGGATCACACAGCTAGTAAAGTATCTGAGACCAGATTTGAACCCAAGAAGATGAGTCTTCCTGATTCTAGGCCCAGCATTCTATGCACTCTGGCATCACCTTGCTTTCTGACTATATAGATAACCACTCCTATTTATCTTAAACATCATGCATGAGCTTGGGTCCTGGTCTAATAGGCTTATAGACCACAATCTCCTGAGCTCCTAGATGGCCCAGGCTTCTTGCCATCATCCTCAGACCTCCTGGCCTGCAGGTCCAACCCCAAACTTGTCAATGGCTCAGCCCAAATATTGTTGCCTCTGAGCTCTATGGGTACCCTCAATTCTCAGGTGCTTCCACAACTGAAGTATTGGCAAGAAAAAGGCTGCCTCTGCCAGTCAACATAATGAGATTGTTGGGCACACAACTCAAGATACCATCTCGTGATGCCATCAGTCCTCTTTGAGAACAAAGGATGAACAGCATTAATCAGACTCCTGGGTCTGTAGTCCCAGGACTGAGTACATGGATGAGTCAGGGCACTGATCACTCTTCCCAGGTACTTTAGGTGTCCTAGAGTATGTCTACTGTGTAGTTGGATACCATTTATCAACTTATATTGTTTATGATGTTCACAGATTTTCATATGTACCACATATAACTTATCAGAACTTCAGATTCTTTTTTGGTGGGAGAAGGAATGGAGGCAGCAGAGGGAGACAGTGAGGTTTTCTACCTGGCCACCTATAGGTGTGGACACCTATAGGTGTCCTAGTGTTATTTCTCTGATCTTCTAGCAGATACCACTGCCCAGTTTCTTTCTCCTCTGAGTCATTATCTCCTGTGCTATTATCTAGTCCTTAAAGTCTTCTTGGTGAGAGGGCTTTTCTTCTCAGTCTTTTTGACGGATTTTCCATGATTCCTTTTCCTCCAGCTTTCCTCTATGAAGGAACCCAACTAACTCCCCAATAGGTAATGGGTGCAATGTATTATGTTTTCAGGGCTTCAACCATTCTCCAGCACCATCTTACAGACTGGCAAGTTTGCCAGTCTTCCAGCTACTTAGTAAGGGATGACTTTCTATTGGTCTGCTATCTTGCACATTCCCTAAGGTTTCTTAGAAGAACTCTATCATCTTGCCAAAGGCTTTGATGAGGAACTTAAGCATCAGACTGTCATTTGTCTCTATGGCAATAAGTTGAGGCTATAGCTGAGGCGTAGACCCCTATCAGCTACTCTTTCAGTCAAGAGATATACGGGTTATGAATTTTTATATCTCCCCCATCTTCTGAGACGTAAAAGTACAAGTTGATAGGCAAGTTTGCTCTCATTCAGACATCAGTAAGTATTATTCCTGGGAGTATAGTATGTATACACAAATGCCAACCCATCTTTTGTCATATCCATAGAGGTATGGCCATAAAAACCCTGGGAGGTAACTAAGGACCTATTTGCTGGTCAAGTAAGATGACCCAGAATTCTTTAGGGTTCCTATCCCTTGAATTTGACCTGGGACAGAGTCTCAGAGTTTTCAAGTGCTCAAGACATTAAACTAGAGGATATCAGCATGGCCACGGAGAGACAAGGAAACATCTTATTTAGCCACATGGACAAGTAGTATAGTAGCCAGGCCTTTTCCAGTGGAAAGGTCACACAGAGCCATGGGAGGATAAGAATGAATATATCTGAATATGGCATGGAATGACAAGCAGGAGTAGCTGAATTGAGGAGATGTTCAGACCACAAGTTAAGAAGAGACTGGGCCTGTGTTGCTGGCCAAGCAAACCTAGAAGAGCAGAAATAAAAACATTTTCTCTTTCTTCCTCCCTCTCAGGAACAAGCTCTGTTTTCCGATCAATCCTTTTACTTCCTGGTTTTTCTTGTCTCTTCCAGGCTGCTTTAGTTGGCTTTGAGAGTTTTGATTTCCCTGTTTAATTTTGCTTTGCTATTTAGCTGATTACTTATTTAAAAAATTAAAAAAAAAAAACTTGTTGGCCAACAAACCCAAGCTGTTTGCTTGCTTGAATTGTGGAGAGTAAGACTGAGAGAGAAAGAGCTGGAGAAAGCCAACAAAACCCCTTAAAAGGGCAAGAAACCATTTTCCCCTCAGCAAAAATTGCAGGATGGGAACAAGAAAGGGAGAGAGTGAATAGGATATTTTTATAGCCTTTCAGATTGTGCACATCCCAATTTGAACCATCAGCTTATTTCCTTCTCACTTTTTTTTTTAATGACTGTGAGCTAAGAAGTCCCTCTGTGGAGATGAGCAAGCCTCCTGCAGGGCTGCTTAAAAGAATAGTCTATTCTAAGAAGGGCGTAGGGAATGGAGAGAGGAGAAGGACTTCACACAGGCACCAATGATTTGGGCTAAATAATTTAACTGTACAGGAAGCAACTCAAGCTGTCAGGACTGCGGGATGTCCCTGTCCCCACTCACGAGCTCCCCCTGGTGGTTAGATCAGAAAATGGTATCTGCTGATTCCACCCAAACTTCTAAGACTTCTGTTTTCCCAGCATGCCCCCTAGTGTACATTGCAACTCTCAGGCTCTGGGTATACCTAAGGACAATAAGGTAGGGTTCTAGATTTTATTCCTGACAAAACCAACACCTTCTTGGTCAGAGTAGAGTCTAGCAGGGAAGTCAAATATAGAGAAATACATGGCCACAACACCTTAGTCACTGTAGAGACTTTTGGATTCCTCACCACTCATGCTTGTGACTACAGGGTGAAGTAGTCTATCGTTGTGTGGGTATTGCTTATATTTTTCCTATCTTCTTCCAAAAAAAGATATTTTTTAAGTCCATACACACAAGTTCCAACAGCTTGCTAGTGCTTATATCCTACAAGTATTCAGCACAATTTGGCAGGACTTTCCTACGGACATATGGGGCATAAGTCTGACACTTCTTATAGACATCTGCTGCCATCTGAGACCAGGAAAATCTGCTTCTTAGTAGTTCTGCTGCCCTCTCTTGATCCGTGTCCAAAATCATCATATAGTGCTGTTATAACCAGAGAACAGAATGCCTTGGTACTACCAACTGCTTTCTGGTATTACCTATGGGATCAACTACAGGTTTCTACAACATTCCATTGCATAGATGCAATATGTGCCATTGTTTCACTAGTAAGATGCCCTCTAGGGAAAGAAATGAATACCCAAGGGATACTCCCTCACTTCAGGGTTTGTATCACTTCTTATAATCTTTTATCATGAAGTTGTTCCCACTGCCAATCATCGAAAGAAAATGAGACAAAGAGGATTGCTTCAATGCCAAAAAAAAGATTACTGATGTTATGCAGTCTAGTGGGAGCCCCAAATTCTTAGTTACACTTCCATATGACTGTGGTCCAGCTCCTTGAAAATCACAGATAGCCTTCACCCTTTCTGGGATTATTACCATCACTTTGGATAGTGAGAGCCTCTTGGACAGAAAATTTTGATCCAAATTAGTCCTCTCTGGCCAGTAATGTATACTGAACTCATAGTTGGCTAATGATGCTAATCATCTCTGGCAGCTAGAATTCAGCTTGGATTCTGGTCAACATATAGGTCAGTGGATTGGTGTCTTTCCTTACTTTAAATTTAATTCCCAAGTTATCGTCTTTGGATTTCTCAATGACAGCTCATCTCAAAGCCAAGAACTGCAGTTTGCTAATGGGATACCAAATCCTTACAGTCAATATGTCCTCTGCTGAGAAATGCAATAGGTTTCTAGTGACCATAACTCTCTCCTGGCTTGGGACTGTTCCCAGGCAAATCAAGCTAGCATTAGTATGCAGGGGGGAAGAAATCTTGCTCAGTTCTTCAAGGCTAACTCTGTTGTATTTGTAAAGTAATTGACTGAATCCTTAAAAATTTCTTAATACTTCTAATTCTAGCAGTTTCTGAATGGTGTCAAAGGAGGCAAGCTAGATTGACGTTTCTTGTTTCAGTTCTTTCTAACCATATACATAAGCAAGAGGACAGATCACGGCATCATAGTTTTAGAATTGGAAGGAACCACAGAGGCCCTCTAATCCAACCTCCTCATTTTACAGATGAGAAAACTGAGGCACAGAGAGGTTGAGTAATTTGCCCAGGGTTAGTATCAGAGGCAGGATTTGAACCTTGGTTTTTCTGATCCCAAATTCAGCTTTTTATCCGTTATACCAAAAAGCTGAAAAGCTTAGTCATGTAAGCATAACTCTTCTAAAATTTTCTGTAATCCTGGAAAAATCATACAGTCATAGATTTAGAACCAGGAAGGACCTTAAAGGTCATTAAGTCCATTTTACAGAAGAGAAAACTGAGGCCCAGAGAGGTTTAGTGGAGGCAGCTGATGGCACAGTGAATAATAGACCACTGAACCTGCAATCATGAAGACCTAAGTTCAAATCTTGCCTTAGACACTTACTAGCTGTGTGACCCTGGGAAGGTCATTTAACCTTTGATCGCCTCCATTTCCTCAACTGTAAAATGGAGATTATAATAGTACCTACCTCCCAAAACTGTTGTGAGGCAGAATAAAATGAGATAGAATTCAATAAGCACTTTGCAGACCTTAAAATACTATATAAATACTAGATATTGTTATTATTAAATGACTTACTCAGCATCACACATGTCTGGGATGGGATTGGGACCCAGATCTGTCTGATTACAAACCCCACGCTCTTTCTATCACACCACACAATTCACTGATATTCTTTGAATGTGGCCAGCTGGTGAGCCCTGCTATCTTCTCAAGATCCATGCTCCCTCCCTAGTGAGACATTATGCTATTTGCATACTTGACAAAGGCTTTCCAAAACCATCACTTGCCAATGGACAGGTTTCTTTTAATATTTTACTTTTTTCCAGTTACATGTAAAAACAATTTTTGACATTCATTTAAAAAATTTTTTTGAGTTCCAAATTCTCTCCCTCCACCCTCACTTCATAAGATGGCAAACAATTTGATACAGGTTATACATGTGCAGTCATGCAAAACATATTTCCATATTAATCATGTTATCAAAGAAAACAGACAAAACAACCCACCAAAAAATAAAGTTAAAAAAGTATGCTTCAGTCTTCATTCAGCCGTCATCAGCTCTTTCTCTGCAAGGGGACAGCATTTTTCACCATAAGTCCCTTAGAATTGTCTTGAATCTTTGTATTGCTGAGAATAGCCAAGACATTCACAGCTGATCATCATACAATATTGCTGTTACCGTGTACAGTGTCTGATGGGTGGGTTCATACTAGTTTCGAGCTAATCTAACACTTTGTTAGTTTTGCCCTTTGTGGGTCTTTCCAAAGGCAGTGAGGATATCTGAGCATACCAAAAGTTTCAAATAGTTCATGTTTCCCATCACCTTTCCTGTAAGCCATTGAAATATGAGTATTTCCCATTCATCCACCCCCTATACACACAGGCGCATGCACACACACACACATATACATATACATAAACACACATTCACATATACTTCCAGATCTTTGAAGTATGTGCTTAAGTTCCTAGACTCTTACTGAGATAAGAACTGTAGTCACTTTGTCCTCCTCTGCTATGGATTTGGTAGTATCCACTGCATTCATCCAGTGCTAAAAGCTACTGCTACCCAACAAATAATCCAAAGTATGTTGACTTTGTGGCATATAACACTCACTTTAGCACCCTCCTTCAATGCCCAGTAGTCTACAAATATCTAGATTCTCCTATTCTTCTCTCCTCTACCACCAGGTGAGTACTGGACTCTATGTTGATGCCATTGACCAATGGTTTCTTCAGATGATTTCTGAGGTCTTCCATAGCCAAGAGGGCAAATTCGGACACTGCTTTTGAAAAGATCAGGCATCATGGAGCTGGATTTTTTATATTGCTCTTCAGGCATATACCACATCTCACATATGCAATGAGAACATTTTTGCATTAAAATCCTTCTTCAAATTATTCTTCAATTAATTGACTCTAGAAAAATCACCAAAGGCAAACTTTTCTGGACTCACTATTGAGGTGGAGAAGTTGGTGCTCCTAAACAGTTCTCATCACTATTGGCTTCTCATTTCCTCTACGTTTCTATGCAGGAAATATTGGTTATCAGAGTATCTGGGTATTGGGCCCCAGCTTACTCCTCAAAGTATCCTGCTAATATTTTGAAAAGCCTGAAGTTGGCCCAGTCAATGCTGACACACCCGAGATATTTGCTAGTTCTGCATGCACCAGAGCCAGCATCCACTTTTCTGCAGCCACCTACAACTTCCTTAGAGAACATCAATAAATTCCATTTGTGACTAGCCCAGGGGTTTGAAGTGAGTCAAAGGGCTGCACTTGAGGAGCTAAAGGGACACATGTGGCCTAGATGCTGCAGATTTTCAACTCTTGGGCTAGACTTTCTAACCCAGCCCAAAAAGACCTACTCTGTCTACACTCAAGACATCTTTTGCAAATAGCTCTATAGAATGACTGTAATCCAATCATCACTTGTGATCTGCTATCCGCCACCGCAGGACATCCTTTTCAGTTATCATAGTCTCTGCTGCACAAGGTCCAAATAGAAAAATCCAGTAACTGCAGATGAAGAAAAGCTTAGCTTCTTTGCAATCTCAGGTCGCCCTTCTCCAACCCCACTGATGTCTCCCAATTCCAAGTCATTCAACTTCTCATATACTAATACCTGATTCCCTTTGGTCCCCATTTGTAACAATAACAACAAGAAAAACTTGACCTATTTGACTATACTCTACCATTGCTATTTCTGCATGAGTCTTCTTTGTCTTCTTCTACCAAGCCTTTTTTTTTTTTTGTTGAGGAGAGTGACTCTGTCCACTAAACTACCTCCCATCAGATCTGTCTTGATCTTTTTCAGTGGAGTCTGGGGATTCAGGGGATCCTCTCATTTGCTCTCAATGGCTTGAGATGTCTTAGAACTCTGCGAAGTGGGGAAGATAACCCCCTCCCCTAAACTGTCTCCTGATCCCCAGAGCCTATGAATTAGCATGCTCTCCCAGCTCATAGACTTTTCCTATTTAGTCAAGTAGATTTCACTAATTCTGAATATCTAGAAGGAAATGATATTCCTTTTGTTCACTCTGCCATCGATGGGTCCATAGAAGAACATCACGTAAATTATCTTACTGAGTTAGAAAAAAATAACAAAGTTCATTTAGAAGAACAAAAGGTCAAGAATTTCATAGAAACCAGGGAGAAATGATATAAAGGAAAGAAAACCAACAGTATCAGACCTTACACTATATTATTAGGTGAGAGCATTGTTGAGTGGAAAATGGACAATTTTGATTATTTTAAATTAAAATTTTATTGCATAAATGTAGCCAAGATTAGAAAGAATGCAGGAAATTGGGAGAAAATTTCCATGAACAATCTCTCAGATAGGATGTGATTGTTTTGGAATACTTGCTGTAGTGTAAGAAATGATGAGCTGGATGATTTAGGAAAATGTGGAAAGACTTGGATCTGTGAAGAAAGATGCTATCTACCTCCAGAAAAAGAAATGACAAGTGGAAATGTGCATAGTACAGTCTTACATATATGTGTATGTTTATAGAGATCTATGTATGCATATGTGTATCTGTGTTTAATTGTAGCCTTCTTTAGGGTGGGGTTAGGGGAGGGAAGGAAAAAATAAGAGAAGGAGACATCATGTACTATTTGCCAGGGAACTTGAGTCAGCCTGGCAAGTTCCATGCCTTCCACAAGACTTGTACCCTTGACCAAAACCTCCTATAGTAACTCCTCCAACTGTTAACACAAAGACAGGGACCTTTCCTTGCTCTTGCTTGGAGGTAGTTAGGAACTTCACACAAAGGCCATTAGGAACTCTCTATTACCATATGGCCATCTAGCACCCACAACCATCCAAGTATCAGAGTCTGTTGTGTGGTCAATATATGTACAACATCATAAGCAAGTCCCCTGAGACTCTAACTAACCACATTTCTCTGTCTCAGTTCTATGCCATCCCTATGTCATCAATAACAATACTTTTTTTAAAAAAAAAAAGAACACTATTGAATCTATATTCAATTTAATCAAAATTCAATAGAATCAATATTTATCAAATATTGATTCAATGATATTCTTTTTTTTAAAAAAAACTGGATTGTTACTAGTAGCTTTAGCTTTGACATCATTTAAATTTCACCATGAATCTTTTCTCTCCCATATCCTACAGATTCATATCTAATAACAAGAAACTCTTTTTTAAAAAGAGGGAGAGAAAAAAATTCAGCAAAACGGATATACACATAAACAAATCTAATGTTATAAAACTTTTCCCATACCTGCGGAGCCAAGTCTCTGCTAAGAAGCGAGTGGCTTCTTACATCTCCTCTTTAGGACCAAACTTGTTTCTTATAATTCTGCAAAATTCTGTTTTGATTGTTTTGTGGTGTTTGTTCTCTCTTTTTACATTGTGGCAATCTTTGAGAATATTGTTTTTCTGGTTCTGCTCACTTCACTTTATACTGGCTATAACCAGAAGATGTCCTTGAATTAGCCCTTCTGAGTCCAGAAAGTCAACTGTTAAGTTTTTATTTTGTGAGCATTTCCACCTTGGAAATTGGCAAATACTACAAATCAGAGCTTGACTTATTGTTTTGTTTATTGTCCCAGGGGTGGGGAACCTAAGGCCCCAGGTCCCCACTCCCAAAGTCTAGACTTAAGAAAGAGATGGAGAAAATGAAATAGAAATATATCCTGCAGTTTGGAGAGCTAGTTGTTAGACAATCACCAGCACATTCCTTAGAACCTTCGAACCCACGCTTACCTCAAGCCTGGGGCAATTTCCTCAGGAACAGTCTGTAGAGGGAAATGTGACTCTTGATTGAATGAGGGGCCTCCAAGCCTGGTAGCTATAAAAGGCAGAGAGACTGGAAGCCGAATTCAAGAAAGATGGAAGACAGACAAGGCATAGATTTTTGAATGATCAATGGGATATTTCCCTGAAGCTGCAGAAAAGTGGGGAAGCTAGCCCCCTCCCCTAAACTGTCTCCTGATCCCCAGGGCCTATGACCTCACAGGCTGCTAAGAATGGATTTTCCCAGTGAGATCATTCTCTTGTTTGAATTAAAGATTTTATCTTGCTCCCAAGGAGCTGGTTTACTCTTCTGTATTCTTTCCTCTCCTCTAATCTGTATAACTTTCCTGATTTCTGTTTATTGTTCTCTTGGTTAAATGGGTTTGCTCACTGTATGAAATGATTGTTTGTGTTTGTTTGCATTTGGTGGGAAGCAGATAAAACGGAGGAGAATAACTGATGCCTTTCTTTTTAAACTGACCAAGGAAAGTGGCTTTTATTCTGAAAAGATAGCATTGTAATCCTAGACTACCAATATTTGATATGTGGTAGATGGATATTAATTTTCTAGCCCAATGCCCATGTTGGAGAGAGAAGACTAAAGAAGTGACCTTCTAGCTCTAGCCTGCCTATTAGTCCCCACAAAGCTGGAAATCATGGTCTCCCTTGGAGAAAAGGTGGACCAGATCCCAGATCAGCTATCCAATGCCATGTATGGGTCAGCCATTATGTATTTTGTACGCTTTCAAAACTTTTAAAATTTATTATCTCTCATTTCCATCCCCCATTGAACAATTATAAATAAATAAAGTCCTCATAAATATGCAGAGTTCTGCAAAACAAAGTCTCACAAGGACTATATTTGAAAACTGTCTTATTCTGTATTTTAAGTCCTTCACCTCTCTGGTAGAAAGTGGAAGACATGCTTCATCTTCAGTCCTCTGGACTCCTGGTTTAAGCTTGCATTGATCAGAATTCTAAAGTCTTTTAAAGTTGTTTTTCTCTATTACATTATTGTCATTGTTCGAGCTGTTCACCTAGTTTTGCTCCCTTCACTCTGCATCAATAAGTTCATGAAGGTTTTCCCAGTTCCCTCTAAAATTTTCCATTTCACCATTTCTTATGGCACAAAAATATTCCACTATATTCATATACCACAATCTGTTTAACCACTCCCCAGTAAGACAAAAAGAGCTACTGTAATTTTTTTTAAACATATGAGCCTTTTCCTCTTTCTTTGATCTATTTGGGGTATAGGTCTAGCAGCAGTATGGCAGGATTGAAGGGTACGCACCATTTTAGTAACTTTGGGAGTAGAGTTCCAAATTGTTATCTAGAGTGGACCAGACATTACATATTCATGTTTGATCCACCTAAATTACAAGTTCATGGAAGTCTCTCCATACTTCTCCATATTCATCATTCTTGTTGCTTCTTGTAGCACAGTTGTGTTCCATCAGATTCATTTACTAAAATTTGTTTACATATTCCTCAATTGATCACCACCTATTTTGTTTCTAGTTCTTTGCTACCGTACACACACACACACACACACACACACACACACACACACACACACACACACACACACACATACATACACACAAACAAAAGGTGCTGTTCTAAATATTTGGGTGATTAGATGCATGTCTAACCAGAAGTCAGAGAGTTCATTTGGTGGCTGTGGTTGCACCTCTGAAAAGAACAGTGTCCCATATCACCTCCTCTTTTTCAGGGCTGGGAGGTTAATCACCTGTAGTCCATCACTACTTACATCTCCTGCATCTGGAACTGCTAAGATTGATTCTCTCCCAGCACCAGAGTACACTAAAGATGAAACATGAATTGCTCAAAGTAACACTCTCTGCCTTCTAACATGTTCCTTATTTTGTCTTCAGTCACTCTTTCTCTTGTCATGCAGGCTTCAAACTTTCTTGCTAATTCCTAGTCATCCTTGTCATCATCATCATCAATCATCCAGGAGTTTTACTAATTAATTCCCAAACCACCCTGTCACCAGTGGTTTCCTTGAAAATGTTTGTCTCACCATTTGCACAACACCATTACTGCTTCTCTGCCCTTGTATTTCTTGACCCATAATTTAATCTTCCCAATCATTTCTCAGCATGGTGTAAAGGCTACACAAAATTATCAGCACAGTCAGGGGATACTCTCACAGCCAGGAGTCCTTGGTGTGGGTTGATTCCTATGAAACAGCACCAAGTTTCTCATACCTGCATAGCCATGGGAACAACTAAATCCAGTGCTTGATCACAATGTCCCCCCTGCCCTCAATTCAACATCATGGATAAATGAAATAATAGTTGTTTCTCTGTAGCTGGTATAACCTGAAAAAACAAATATGTTGGAAAACTCTGTTACACCATCATAACCTGAATTTTTTCCCCAGTGGATCTCCGCACTGTTGAGGAGTATCCAATTCAGTTTGATTCAATCAGAATTTATGAAGTACCTACTATGTTCCATTCACCACGCAAGACATTACAGACACCAAGACAAAAGCAAAATCACCCCAACCCTCAAGAAGTCTATTACTGGGGAGGAAAATAATATGTATATCTATGAGCAAGTAAAAGTATGTACAAAGCATAAAGTGAGTGGTGTGGGATGGATCACTCTGCTTCACCAACTATATGGCTGAGGTATGTATTCGTTGTCCCAGATATTATCATTCTAGGGACTCATGATTCCAAGATCAGAGATAGGAGTTATAATAAACATTCCTAGATAAGTCATGTTATAAAGCCAGTGGCCATTTGGTCCTAAGGATGCAATTTTCTGAGCAATTACATCAGTTACTCCTGTTTGTATAGCATCACAACATTGTTTCTGAAAGTTACCCAAGTTCTCCTTTATTTTGAAGGGAAAAAAGTATTGTCTTGTGTTGTCAGACACTGCATCCGATGGATGTCTCCAGTTCTTGACTCCATCCAAGATTAATATCCTGGATGGGCCCCAACAACATATCATTGAGTTACCTCCTTCTCACATATGGGGCTCCCATATAAGTTATCCCAAGTTCAGGATACCTTGTGCACCTATATCCATTCAAAATCATAGCTCACAAGTCCTCACTAATGTTTTTACCTTCTCTATACTCAACCAAAGGAAACAAAATTACTCCAAAGTAAAGGTATTTCTGGAAATAGTATAATAAGAAAAGTCTCAGTAGAACATCCTGCTCATAAATCTAAGGGATACTGTCTTACAAATATATGAAACACCAATGGAAAAAGCAGACACTTAGTATTATGCTTGAAAGGAGAATCCACAGGGAACACATGTGGTCAGAGCACACACATATACCTGGAATACATTCCTTCCTCGTGTCAACTCCTGGAACCTCTATTGGCTTTCTTCAAAGTTCAGGAGCTTCCACCGACATAAAACCTTTCTTTATCATCTCTCCCTCCCCAATAGGTTAGTGCTCTATCTTTCTTCAAATTACCTTGATTTACTTACATATGTACATGTTATATTCCCTCCTCCCTCCTCCCTTCCTTATAAATATAAGCTCTTTGAGGTCAGGAGCTGTTTCATTTTTATTTTTTATTTTATCTTCAATATCTAATAGCACCTTACACATAAAAAGAACTCTACTTCTGGAGAGGAAAGTCCCTTCTTCTAATAAGCACTCCAAAAGAAGCTGATAAGCCATTCTATAGGAGAAAAGAAAGTTGAAAGGGCTTTTGCCCCCAAAGAAGATTTTCTTTTTCCTCTAGTTTGGTGACTGAGTCTGTCAGGATCCCCATCTTTTTTCTTTTTCTTTTTTTTAATTAATTTATTTAACTTTTAACATTCATTTTCACAAAATTTTGGGTTCCAAATTTTCTCCCCATTTGTCCCCTCCCCCACCCCAAAATACCGAGCATTCTAATTGCCCCTATCACCAATCTGCCCTCTCTTCTATCATCCCTCCCTTCCCTTGTCCCCATCTTCTCTTTTGTCCTGTAGGGCCAGATAACTTTCTATACCCCATTACCTGTAGTTCTTATTTCCTAGTAGTGAGAACAGTACTCAACAGCTGTTCCTAAAACTTTGAGTTCCAACTTCTCTGCATCCCTCCCTCCCCACCCATTCCCTTTGGAAGGCAAGCAGTTCAACATAGGCCATATCTGTGTAGTTTTGCAAATGACTTCCATAATAGTCATGTTGTGTAAGACTAACTATATTTCCCTCCATCCTATCCTGCTCCCATTGCTTCTATTCTCTCTTTTGATCCTGTCCCTCTCCAAGAGGGTTGACTTCAAATTGCTCCCTCCTCCCATTGCCCTCCCTTCCATCATCCCCCGCACCAGGCTTATCTCCTTCTCCCCCACTTTCCTGTATTGTAAGATAGGTTTTCATACCAAAATGAGTGTGCATTTTATTCCTTCCTTTAGTGAAATGTGATGAGAGTAAACTTCATGTTTTTCTCTCACCTCCCCTCTTCTTCCCTCCACTAAAAAGTCTTTTGCTTGCCTCTTTTATGAGAGATAATTTGCCCCATTCCATTTCTCCCTTTCTCCTCCCAATATATTTCTCTCTCACTGCTTAATTTCATTTTTTTAAGATATGATCCCATCCTATTCAGCTCACTCTGTGCTGTGTGTGTGTGTGTGTGTGTGTGTGTGTGTGTGTGTGTGTGTAATCCCACCAACTACCCAGATACTGAAAAGTTTCAAGAGTTACAAATATTGTCTTTCCATGTTGGAATGTAAACAGTTCAACTTTAGTAAGTCCCTTATGACTTCTCTTTGCTGTTTACCTTTTCATGCTTCTCTTCATTCTTGTGTTTGAAAGTCAAATTTTCTTTTCAGTTCTGGTCTTTTCATCAAGAATGCTTGAAAGTCCTCTATTTTATTGAAAGACCATTTTTTCTCCTGAAGTATTATACTCAGTTTTGCTGGGTAGGTGATTCTTGGTTTTAGTCCTAGTTCCTTTGACTTCTGGAATATCATATTCCATGCCCTTTTATCCCTTAATGTAGAAGGTGCTAGATCTTGTGTTATCCTGATTGTATTTCCACAATACTTGAATTGTTTCTTTTTAGCTGCTTGAAATATTTTCTCCTTGACCAGGGAACTCTGGAATTTGGCCACAATGTTCCTAGGAGTTTCTCTTTTTGGATCTCTTTCAGGAGGTGATTGGTGGATTCCTTTAATATTTATTTTGCCCTCTGCTTCTAGAATATCAGGGCAGTTTTCCTTGATAATTTCATGAAAGATGATATCTAGGCTCTTTTTCTGATCCTGGCTTTCAGGTAGTCCCATAATTTTTAAATTGTCTCTCCTGGATCTATTCTCCAGGTCAGTTGTTTTTCCAATGAGATATTTCACATTATCTTCCATTTTTTCATTCTTTTGGGGTTTTTTTGTGATTTCTTGGTTTCTCATAAAGTCATTAGCCTCCATCTGTCCCATTCTAATTTTGAAAGAACTATTTTCTTCAGTGAGCTTTTGAACCTCCTTTTCCATTTGGCTAATTCTGCTTTTGAAAGCATTCTTCTCCTCATTGGCTTTTTGAACCTCTTTTGCCAATTGAGTTAGCCTATTTTTCAAGGTGTTATTTTCTTCAGCATTTTTTTGTGTCATGCTTTTCTTTCATCTCTCTCATTTCTCTTCCCAGTTTTTCCTCCACCTCTCTTACTTGATTTTCAAAATCCTTTTTGAGCTCTTCCATGACCTGAGCCCACTGAATATTTATTTTGGATGTTTGGGATATAGAAGCCTTGACTTCTGTGTCTTTCCCTGATGGTAAGCATTGTTCTTCCTCATTTGAAAGGAAGGGAGAAGATATCTGTTCACCAAGAAAGTAACCTTCTGTGGTCTTATTTTCTTTTCCCCCTTTTCTGGGCATTTTCCCAACCAGTTACTTGACTTCTGAGTGTCCTCTCCACACCCACCTGGCCTCCAGATCCTCCCAGCCAGGGCTTGGGGTCTGAGATTCAAATGCTGCTTTCCAGCCTCAGGGCTTTGGGGAGGGGCGGGGCTGCTATTCAGTGTGAGATTAAGTTCAGGTGCTCAGGTGGGGGCAGGGCTGCCTCATAAGCTCAGTTCCCTCAGGGGGTTTACACAGAGACCTTCAACAATGGAGCCAAGCTCCTGCTTGCTTTGGGAGCCCCTGTCTGCTGATGCCTCCACTGCTGCCTCCCAAGGGGGCCTGAGTTATGGGGACACCCCACTCCCCTCTCAGGGAGCTGAGAAGACCCTCTCACTGACCTTTGGCATCTGTGGGTGGAGGGACCTGTGCAGTTGCTGGAGATTCTGTCCCTGAAGCCTGCTCGGATCTGCTCCCCTCAGAGCCCGTGGCCAAGGCAGGGCTGGGCTCTGCTCTAGGTCTGGGGCGTGACGGATCTTTCTTGTCAGTTTTTCAGGTCTCTCTGGAACAGAAATCTCCTCTGCTCCATTGTTCTGTGACTTCTGCTGCTCCAGAATTTGTTGGGAGTTCTTCTTTACAGGTATTTTATGGGCTGTGGGTTCGGAGCTAGCATATGTGTATCTTTCTACTCTGCCATCTTGGCTCCTCCCCCCTCCCCATCTTTTTTCTAAGAGAACTATAGCAGGAAAAGTCTGCCAGCTTGGAAGAAAGAGTTCTCTTATCCTCCTATGAACACAGAAAGCACCGCCCCCTCCAGTTAAATATTCCCCATCAGGACAGAAGGTGAATGAGTCTTCAATCACCCTCAACCCTAGGACCAGCAGAGACTGGAGCAAAGACTAAGAACCACATGAAACCAACAGAAAACAGGTCAGGCAGGAACAAGGAAAGGACAGCAACAGAAGATGTTGGCCATCCTCCAGACATGTACCCCATGGGTCCCTGTGTGAGGACCCCTCAATGTGTGTGATCTGGATGCAGGTGTTTCTAAGTGGGACCTAATCATACAATCATGCCCAGAAGTTTGCCTCTCTATGTATATTCTCTGATATATGCTTTCTTCCTGTTGATGATGCGTACATCTGCGGGAAAGTGCACCCCAGGTTTATGGGGAAAATGTTCTGTTGTTAACTTTTCTCATTATGCTAAATGTCTTTGTTTTGAATTAATTGTATACTCTGGCTGGTTTGAGAAAAAAATGAACCCATTTGGTGGGAGCCTCACGTGCTGTGATTTTGAATAGAACTCAAGAAGAGCCCTGAACATTGTAGCCTTGACTGAGGGACTCTCTCTGTGAGTTAGGCAAGTCAGGTCTAATACCAAACACCAAGGGGCAAGAACGAGCATGGGGGAACTGAGGCAATGAGGAAAGGGGCCAAGCAGGCAAACTGCTGAAATCCTGAGTATTCTGGTCTTTAAACTGGGTAGCAGCACAAAGAGGAAAGGAGGTCAACAATAGTGCTGGAAAGACTCTCTCCAGTCCTTCCTCCATTCTAGCATGAAGGCAAGTAGTACAAGCATTATTATTCTTATTTTTAGTGATCTAACTATTATTGTTAGTCATAATATCTCACATTTCCAGTTCACAAAGAGCTTTCCTCCTAAGAACCCTGTAGGTATTTAGTTCAAAGTTCATTATCCTCATCATGCTGTCAATATTAGAAAAACAACATTGATATCAGCCTAAATCTTCTGGGAACTGAATTAAAAAATCCCACATTGCAGATTGTTTTCACACCCGTTGAGGATGTTATTTGGGCACATCTCCTGAATGCTTACAAATCAACTCACATTTAGCAGTATAAATAACCAGGCCCAACTCGTGACTCCAGCGACCCAAGTGTGAGTTATTGGCTTATTATAGATCCAAGCATCTGGAGACAGATTTCTTCAGCAAATCAGATACATGGCCCTGATCTTTTTAAAAAAAAGGAAGAGAAAGAGATTATTGAGTTTATCTCTAAGACATAGCTGTTAAACTAAAAGGAGGAAAAATAAGGAAAGAAAATCAAATTTTCTCTCACAGACCATTCTGGAATCTTGGGGGAATGAATATTTGGCAGTACAAAAGTTTTTTGAGGTATATATAAAGTAACTGACATTTATTTATCACTTTAGAGAAATGCAAAACACTTTATATATAAACCATTTCAAGTGAGTCTCACAACAACTCTGTGAGGCATGATTATCCCCATTTTACAGATGAAGAAGGAAGTAATGATTGGTTTTTGCACTCCATACAGCTTGAGAAGGTCATTGAAAAAATAAATATTTATGGGAACACTTTTTGCTTTGGAAAAGAACTGGAAACAAAGTAGACGCCCTTCAATTGAGCAGTAGCTGAACAAACTCCTGACAAACTCTGGTGGAGCATGACTGTACTACAAGAAATAATGAATACTGATAAGCATCAGAAGAGTTACATGAACCGATGCAGAGTGAAGTAAGCAGAGACAGGAAAACAATATATGCAATGACTGTGTTCAGTTGTTTTTCAGTCATGACCCCATTTGAGGTTTTCTTGTCAAAGATACTGGAGTGGTTTCCCATTTTTTTTTCTCTAACTCATTTTGTAGATGAGGAAACTGAGGCAAACAGGATTAAGTGACTTGCCCAGGATCACACAGCTAGTAAGTGCCTGAGGCCAGATTTGAACTCAGGAAGATGAGTCTTTCTGACTCTTGGCCTGGCACTCTATCCATTTCACCATCCCACATGCACAATGACTATAACAGTATAAATGGAAAGACATACCACAAAACAATCAAAAGTGAATGTTGCAAAAATTACAAAGAACGATCATGGCCCCAAAAAAGTGCTAAAAGAAGATACTTCCTCTTGCCTCTTTACAGAGTGTGGAATGCTTCATATGTTTTTTAGATTTCATCATTATATTTGTTGTTCTTGCTGATTTTCCTCCTATTATAAATGTGTATATATGTATACGTACGTATGCATGTATGTATATGTGTGCATATATACTTTGTTCTATGGGATAGCTATCTAAGAAGGGAAAGGGAAAAATAGGGTGCAAAATTTAGACAACGTAAAAAGAAAGGATATCAACAAAAATTTATTTTAAAAAACCCAATCTTGCTATGCAGAATGACCACTGGATTTGGTGTCAAAAGACCTGTCTGAACCTTGGCTCTGCCAACTACTATGTCTGCAACTCTGTGCAAGTCATTTCATTTGTTAGGACCTCACTTTCCTCACTCACGTTTGTGTGTGTGTGTGTGTGTGTGTGTGTGTGTGTGTGTGTGTGTGTGTGTGTGTATAAAATACTTAAACTACCTGCCTCACAGAGTTGTCATTAGGAAAGTGTTTGTAACCCTTACAACATTATAGACAACGGATTCCTCTATCATTATTGTTATCTATCACTAATCATTAACATGAATAGATCTAGTTATTAAAAGAATGTCATTATTGTGCTTGTGGTTGTGGCTGTTGTTAGGCTTGTGATTTCACTGGTATAGGGAGCTCCTGGTAAGAAATTTCTTCTACCAAAACAGGATGGCGCCTTCTCTACAACTGAAGAATCCTAGAGAGTTCCCTGGGGCCTTAAGAGGTTTAATGGTTTGCCCAAGTCGCACTGCCAGCATGTGCCAGAGCCAGGACTTGAACTCGAGTCTTTAGAGGATCATAGTATCATAGATTTAGAACTGGAAGGAGCCTCAGAGATCTTTGAGTTTAAGTCCTTCATTTTGCAGATAGGGAAACTGAGTCATGGGGCGATTAAGTGATTTGCCCAGGGTCACAGAACTGTTAAATGTCTGAGGATGGATATGAATCTGGGTTTTCCTAACTTTAAGGCAAGATTTCCTTTCACTATGTCACAGCGCTTTATCCTCAGCATCATCACCGTCATCATAAGTATCCGAGAAACAGAAGGTATATAGCAGATGGAATTATCACTCACTGGTCCTAAGACACCAGGACAGAGGCATGAGTAATGCTGGCAGTCTGGGCTTTCTGAGGTTTAACAAGAAATGTAACCATTTGTCACTATGGACACAGGCTGGAAAACCAACCTCATGTGTGGCATAACAGCACAGCGTTTTCTTGTTACACAGTCAGGTCTGGGGCTCTCAGGGCTTGTCTAAGGGCAGAGCTGCCAACCAGCTTGTTTGGGGCTGGCATGGCTGGCATGTGACTTGCCTGTCCCACTGTTTATCCCAGAAGCCAAGGTGGCTTTTATTGTTGAATGTTGTGCTGTGGCTGTGTGGGGCTCTTGTAGTTTTGATTTTGGTAATCCTATGTGAGGGTGGGAGGGAAGCTCTCCTACAGCCTAAATTGTGCCCCTGTGCCCAGATACAGGTCCATTAGGCTGCCTCTCACCTGGTAATGTAATCAACCACCTGACAGATCCCAGAACCAGGCCTGGTTCCTCTACCCCAGGTCAAATTGTAGAGTTAAGCTGGGTATAGAACAGCCTGGCTCTCATTTATTTCTAACTGTTTCTCTCCTTGATTTTTCTGAAGGAGAAAAAAGAGAAAAGAAAAAAAAAGCCTCTGCTATATTGCTCCCCCTTTCTACAGTGAAAGGGCTGCTACAGGTCAAAGCCATAACCCCATTCCATCATGCTCCCTCTTGACCCTGGTGTTTTATGACGAGATTTTTGTGTAGCACATGTATGTTTTATTATTCAAAATTACCTCAAGGAATCCTGATTCAAGGGAAGACAGGGTGAGATTAAAGCATCTACTTTTTAGAATCAGAGCTGGAAAGGCTGTTAGAATTAAGTTCAAGCCCCTGCTTTTTTATAGAAGGGGAAAACTGAGGCCTAGAGAGGACAAGTGGCTTGCCCCTGGTCACTTGGAGAGAGCTAGGACAAGAAACCAGGATTTCTAGCTCCAAATCCCATACACTGCATATATGAGCTGTTAGTGGAAAGGAAAGATGCTTCCCTAACTGATTTGTAAAGGTGATTTCTCACCTTGTTTTCCCAAAGTCCAGATGGGACTCCAGATCAGGAGGGGGCACCCCAAAAGTAGTTTTCAGTATCAATCACAGGATTTAGTTAAAAGGAATCTTGGAGATCATCAAATCTAATCCTCTCACTTTACAAATATAGGCAGAACAAGGTTGGAGGGTGGTTACTGGTCTTTGACAAGTGGATTTCTAACCCCCTACACTGACAAGGAAACTGAGGGCCCAGAGTGGGGTATGAGCCAGGCCATGGTCACATAGGTAGAAAGTAGCAGAAACAGCACCAGAATCAGATGCTTTTTTTCTAACATCACAGAACCAGGCTCAAAGGGCTGGGACACTGCATGCACTCCTTGTTCTTTTAAGGGGGCCTATCTGCTTTGGATCTAAGCACAAAGTCCAGAATGGGTTCAAACCCATCCAGATCCTAACCTCTAAAGCAAAAACTCCTTTTTTTTTTCATATTCTCCGATTCATTAAATCTGCACTCTAGGACCATAGGTTCAAATTTTTAGAGATAGATTTTAATATATCTAGACCCCTTTCCCCTCCCCACAAAATGAGGAGTAAAAACTATAGACCAGGTATGTGGAAGGTACTATCTACACTCAAATACCAATGAACTCAAAACATTCTGAGCCCTATCAGAGAATTTAAAGAGGATTCAGCAACATAACTTACAAATACTATCATATTCTTTCAAGAGGATGATGCTCAGAATGTAAAGTACTATGTGGATTGTTGATTGAATATTTTGCACTTCAATTCTGCTTTAAAGTAACATGTCACATCCTCCAGTCAATAAACCCCAATGGCTTCTAATCCCTCCAGGACAAATTTAAATCCTCTATTCAGCATTCAAAACCCTTCATCATGTGACCCTCTCCTACCTTTCCAGTCTCCTTATACCTTACTTCCCCAGGAACTCTGTGATCCAAAGACACTGGCCTTGCTGTTCCTCAGTTAGACCGTCTATCTCCTGAGCATGCTCATGTTCCTTGGTTGTCTCGCATGCCTGGATTTCTCTCACTCTTCATCTCTGCCTCCTAGTCTCCCAGGCTTCCTTTTAGGCTCAGCTAAAACCTGCAAAAAGCCTTTTCTGATCCTGTTTAAAGCCAGGGGCTTCATTCTATCGCGTATCTCTGCTTTATCCTGTGTATGTCTTGTTTGTATGTAGTTCTTTGCATATGGTTTCCTCCATTGTAGAAACAAGTGCTTAATAAGTGCTTATTGCCTGACTAGGACTGACTGCGCTCAGCAAACAACTCCTGATCCATATCTTCTGTTAGAAGGGCCAGGATTCGGCCCATATCTTGGTAGCCATCTTCTTCAAGACATTGGAATGGTAGTCGGGGGCTTCTCCCTGGGCAACTTTAACCAAAAGCACTACAAAGGTCATATTCAAGCATGGATATGTCCATTCTGTGGTCCTTGTTCATCTAGAATCAGGAAAGAAGAAACAGAAAAGGCAGCCTCAAACCCAGGTTCAGACTTTCCTAAGTAGGACTTGTGCTTTGGGAAGAACCATCCCTTCCTGACCCCTCTTAGGAAGTAGCTCAAAAAGGTGTGGATACAATTTTCAGCTGGAAGAAAAGGAAACAAGCACTCTTTTTTAAACTTCCAAGGAGACCTCAACTCTCCTGGGTCAACAGGCAACCAGGGAACTCTCATGTGCAAGGCCTTCATCATTGGGTCAAATATAGACAGCAAAAGACCCCAAAGCTCCCATGTGATTGACTAAGAGCACATAAGACAGCTCTTCCCACATTCCTAGAGATGGCCCCTAGAGGGCTCTTTTGTTGTTCAGTGTTTTCAGTCATGTCCAGCTCTCTGTGACCCATTTGGGGTTTTCTTGGCAAAGATACTAGAGTAGTTTGCCATTTCCTTCTCCAGCTCATTTTACAGATGAGGAAACTGAGGCAAACAGAGTTGTGACTCCCCCAGGGTCACACAGCTAGCAAGTATCTGAGGCGATCTGAGCTCAGGAAGTTGAGCCTTCCAGACACCAGGCCCTGCCCTCTGTCTATTTACCACACCACCTGACTGCTCAACTTTGTTGAGAAGCCCAGTCCTTTCTCCATCCTGAGGTGAAAAGGAAGGGGAAGTCAATGAGTAGGGCTCTAATGATTGCCCTTTATGTCAACTATCCCAGTGGGGCTTCCTTCTTAATCCCTTGATTTTCAGTACCCAGTTCCTGGCCTGAACTGTGGCTACTGGATAGCTACAGATTAATTATGCTTAATCAGCCTTCTCCATCGCTCTATCTGGCCACAAGGGGGAGCCCCAGCATTAGACACTGATGACAGGCCGCCTGGTCCCACCAGCTTGCAGCTGTCAAGGGTTCATGTTTTTCTACAAATCTTCCCTCTGTTGGAAGCCCCCTTCAGTTAATTGTCCCCGAAAAGTGAAAAAACTCAAAAGTACGGATGAAGCAATATGAGATTCTAGAATTAGTATTGGAAGGCACTTTGTTCGCCCTCTAGTCCAAACCTTCCTTTTACAGATTGGGAACCAGACAGACTTCCCAAGGTTACACACGCAGGGAGTAGCAAAGCTAGGCTTCAGACCCACGTGTTCTAACTCCAAACCTAGAGCTTTCTCTCCTCCCCCAGAATCCCCAGGGTGGCCTGCCTCTTTAGTAGGAATCTGTAGTCAAAGGTAGCATGGAACAAACCCTGAATTTGAAGCCAGAAGACCTGGATTCAGGTCCTGCCACTTAACAGCTGTAGGAGCTTAAGCAAGTCTCTTCCCTTTCTCTAGCCTCAGTCTTCCTATCTGTAAAATGAAGGTGTTGGTCTAGAACTGATTCAATTCAGTGTTGGCTTAGATGCCACTGGGGATTCTTTCAACTCTGAGATGCTTCCATTCAAACCATTTCTGCATGAATTGACAGTGGAATTCAGTGCCACAGGAAAAAGAGCCTGGAGGCAGAGAGAGATGACCTTAGAATTAGCCTTCAAATGAGATGGTCCAGGCTCCGCCATTCACTGCCCCATCCATGTGACCAATGGCAAATCACTTTACCTCTCTGGGCTCATTGATAAAGTGAGCAGGTTGGACTACATAATTTCAAAGTCTGCTTCCAGCTCTACAATTCTGTCATCCCTCCAAGAGCCTCTTTCAATGCCAAGGTCCTATGATTCTGCTATAGAAAATGAGGGCCACCTATCATGCCTTTCTTCCTGAGAGCTTAAAAACAGTGGAGACCCTGGGGTTTCCTACATCATTCCCAAAGTAAGGGCTAATGTGGGTCTAGGATTATCTCTCAAACTCCTGCTCAGAGAGTATATTATTAAAGTGCAAACCTATTACCACTCTTAAAAAAAAACAGAGCTTGTGCCCACTGGAGAGGGGGTCAGAGCTAGCATTTTCATCTGTTAAGGCAGTGCATTCTTATTGAAGCCATGAGTTCAAGGACAGAAAACTACTGCTTCTCTCCTCATACCCAGAAGAGGCATTTTTGAGGGTGGTGAGTAGAAGAGAGAAATGACAAATCTTGCATCTTTACAACAGGAAAAATAATATAGTGAGCAGTCATCCCCCTAATAATGATAACTTTCTTTGCTCGTGTGCTTTTTAACGAGAGTGTCCTTTAACATTCTTTAGCATGGTACAGTGGAAAGTTCACTAAATTTGGAGTCGGTAGACCTGGCTTTGAATGCCTACTACTTCTCTGTACCTCAGTTTCCTCATCAGTGATGAGAAAGGACTTGGTGACTGCTCATGTCCTCAGCTCCAAAGCTATAACGTCACAATAACTCTGAGTTTAATTATAGTATTCTCATCTCCGTTTTCCAGAAAAGGAAACTGAGGCTTAGAGAGATAGGAATAAGGACTTAATCTGTGATTTCATTATTGCAGAGAAATCCTCCAGGCGAGGGATCCCCTCTTCTCATGACAGTGGACACTTTGCTTGGCAACATATAGTCTTAGAGTCACCGCGAATGCTGAGAAGATAAACAGCTTAAGTGTCCAGGGGCACACGGACAGTAGGGGCAAAGACAGGATCTGAACCCAGAACTTCCTGGCAAGCTCTATCCACTACACCATGGTTTGTCTTAGTAAAATTATCTGTGACTGAGGAAAACAACTGCAGTCTTCTCTCTTTTTCAGAACAATGCTAGAATTATTTTAACTCAGTCCATGTAATAGTGTTTAAAAATAAGGCAAGATAGACTCATTTGGCAGCATGCACAAGATAGCTGGCATTTCTAAGTACTTTAAAGTTTACAAAGCCCTTTCCTTACAATAATTTTGAGAAGGAGGTGATACATGTGTCATTTTCCTCATTTTGCAATAAGGAAGGTGACAGAGAGGAGTGATTTGATCAAGAATACCCAGCTAGTGCCTAGCACGGCAGGAGAGCAGAACCCAAGTTTCTGACTCCCAGTTGAGGGCCTTTTTCACTATGCCACGTCAGTGGAGGTGAGGGACATGAAAGAATTATAGAAAAAAGGAAACAGAACTTAGTCTGCGCCAGATGACGAGCAGGATGAATAGGATGAAAGTTCATATTGTCTTCAAATGTATATATCAGAGTTGTAATTATGAATCTTTGTTAGTGATGAAAACTAATTGGCAGCAGCACAAATGCCAATGAATCAGACTCTAGCTCTCCTAGAGAACCGAATAATTGCTGGAGACTCTTGTTTTGGATGCTCCTCACCTTGGTGACACATGATCTTTTAAACTCATAGAAAGCCCTGTGAAGGCAAATGAGCTCATTTGCGTGGAGTGCTTGGAACACCTCTGAAGGAAGGCCTGCATAGCTCAAAGGTAGGACTATTAGCTGCATCGTTATTATGACAAGAATTTCCCCACTGATGATGGTGTGGGAACGTTGCCATAGAAACAAAATGTTATTAGTAACTCATCCTTTTAAGGTTACTGGGGGGCTGGCATCTCCTAACCAGCTTCCATTCTGAGTCTTCTTAATCATGGGCTCCTGTTTAAGACATGGGCAACAACTAGGTACAATAATACCCTTTGGCATGTGCTCCTTCCTTTCTTCCTTCCTTCTTTCCTTCCTACCTTCCTTCCTTTGTCCCTTTCTCTTTCCTTTCTTCCCTTCCTCCCTCCTTCCTTTCTTCTTTCTTTCTTTCCTATCTTCTTTCCTTCTTTCCTTTCTTTCTTCACTTCCTCCCTACTTCCATTTTTTTCCTTGTATCTTTCCTTGCTTCCTTCTATCTTTCCTCCTAGTTTTCCTGCCTTCTTTTCTCTTCCTTCCTCTTATCCTTCCATCTTCTTTCTTTCCTTCCTTTCTTCCTCCCTCCCTTCCTTCTTCTTTTCTCTCTAGCCTTTCTTTCTATTTTCTTTCCTACCTTTTTCCTTCCATCTTTCCTTTTTCCTTCCTTCCTTTCTTCCTTCAAACAAGCATTAATTTCCTGCCATATGTAGCAAACTATGCTCAGGGCTGGAAGATATATAGATGTAAAGAAACCCTAGTTCCTGCCTTCAGGTAACTTCTAATAACAGAAGGAGTACAATATAGTGAAAAGAGCACTGTATTCAGTCATAAGACATAGGTTTAAAACATAAATCTGCTCTTTTCTACCATGAGAACAATGACCATGAAGGCAGCTGAAGCAGGTGCTATGGAACCCTTAGAGCTTGGTCAGACATTTGAAGACACCAACGTCATCCAATGCATCCTGGGTCATCGCCTGACTTTTGTCATGCCACTGCATTTTGATGACTCAGGAAGAGAGAAAGAGGCTTTATCCAGCTCTGCCTCATTTAAATCCAATTCACGTACAAGTCAAGACATCACCCATGATGTCATTGGTCCCCTTCAAAAACAAAAGACAAAAACTATGTAACTTCGTGCCTATTATTCTCTTGGTTTCAGTCTCTTTATCTGTAAAATTAGAGGGTTGGATTAGATGACCCTAAGGACTATGGACTCTATAATAACTAGCTCACGCTTCCGTAGCACATTACGGTTTATTTTCCTTACAACCCTGCTGTCAGGTACGTAGCACAAATATTATCTCCTTCCTCTAGATGAGAAAACTGAGGATCAGAAAGACTTTTAAGTGATTTGTCCAAGGCTGCACTGCTAATAAGTATTAGAACTGGTATTTTCCACTACTATGATGTATTCTGGTCTAAAGGGCGAGAGATAAAATGTCCAGGGATAGATAAAACAAATTGTCATGACAAGTGCCTAAAGAGAAATACAGTCATAAGAGATCAGATGAGGAAAATTACTTCAGCCAAGCTGGTCTATTCACCATTTTCTGAACATGCCCCATATTTTCTATTTTCATACCCTATTCATCTTTGTGTGTCCCCCATAGCCTAGAACATTGTACTGTAGTAGGAGCTTAATAAATGTTCATTAAAATTAATTTGGTAGGGACTTCCTCCCACTTATTTCTATTTCTGTTCAAATATCTCCCCAGTTCCATTATATTTATTCATTTATTCAGTAAATATTTACTGAGTACCTCCCATGGGCTTGTCCATGTGTTAGATGTTAAAAAGGCTACAGAGATAATTTAGATATAGCCTCTTCCCTTAAAAAGCTTAGAGTCCAATAGGGAATACAAAGCATATGTAAGGAAGTGTTACATAAGGCAAAACAATATGACAAATGATGTAGAAGCAAAGGTCTAGGGAGATTGGAATGAAGATTACTTCTTATTGGAGCTATCAGAGAAGTTTCATAAAGAAGGTAATATTTGAATTGGACCTTGGAACCATGAGTAGGAATTGGGCCTGTGGACTATTTAAGAGGAAGAGCACCCAAGGGGAAAGTAAAGTATGGGGTATTTTCAGAGTCTAACACTGGCTTAAAGGGTCATGTGCATGCTATTCTTGGGGTAACTGATTACTCAATGCCCTGAGCTGGTGTGGCAGGCAGAACACAGTTGCAAGAAAGGGAGAAAAAGATCTGCTCTCTTTGGTCTTGTTGGTGTCTTGTGACTTCTAGCTTTGAGAGAGTTGTTCCATTCAAACCTCCCTTCAGGTTGGAGGGAGGTCTCTGGAAAGAAGTAGACATCTAGAACTTGGATCATGTCACAATTCCCAGCTTGTTACATTAGAGACTTCAGAGAATTTCCCTTAGGTTGAGATGTGGGACTCTCTCGGTTGAGTTGGATTATCTCACTCCCAAAGGGAGATCTCGTTTACTCTGTGTATTATATGTATACTTTCTACCACTTCTGTTTTGCTTTTGACTTGAGTTAATGGGTTTCCTTATTGCTTGCTACGTGTGTTCATTGTGAAAATGGCATTTGGAAAATCAAGGAAGGAGAATAAAGTCTTGGATTTACTGAGGTCCTTCCTTCCCCATTAATGACTAGCAGTGAGGAATTTAGCTTGAACCTTAAAATTTCATTCTTAAACTAATAATATTTAAGGGAGCACATAGATAGAATTCTAGTCCAGTGCCCCCTCACTCTGAGCAGAGTGGCCAGCCTCTGGCCCCAACCCCCTGCTTCTCTCCTGACAGAAATAGTCTTCCTTGGAGAAGAGTGGCCAGAGGAGATGCCAGAGATATCTATTCTCGCCTCCCTGTGATAAACATTAAGACAACCACTTAACAAGAGAAAGGCAAAAAGACCAATGTGAGTATAAGGTATACCAAGGGAAGAGAGGGAGAGATTAGTCTAGAAAGGTAGGTGGTGACCAAATTGTAGTGGGCCTTAAATACCAGCCTGACTGATTAGTACTTAATTAGGGAGACAATGGGGAGCCATTGCAGGCTTCTTAGTAGGAGGCGATATGATCAGACCTGTGTTTTAGGAAGATAGATGTGTCTGATATATAAAATGGACTTTCAAAAGGAAAAAGACTAGAGGTATAAAGATCATAGAAAAACAGATTTAGAGCTATTAAGAGTTACTAAAGGTCATGTCATCTAATCCCTACTGTTATACAGATGAGGAAACTGGAATCCACAGTTGCTGAATGATTTGCCTGGGGTCTTACAGGCAGAAAGGGATAGGGGTAACTCAAAGGTCCCTTCTAGGTCCTCTGATTCCAAGTTCAACATTATTTCTGCTGCACAAAATGACTCCAAGTGACTATAATATTCTAGATAAGAAGTAACACCTGAACTCTCCCCTATGGGAAGAAAGAAGAGAATGAGAATTGGGAAAGATGGCAAGGTAGATTAGGTGAGAAGTTCACCTAAGTCAGGGCTTCTTAAACTGTGGGTCTCAAAAGCTCTGAAAGCTAAACAGCTTCCTTTTTTAAATGAATTTATTCTTGCTAGGTGGCATGGTGGATAGAGTGCCAGGCCTGAAGTCAGAAAGCCTCAACTTCCTAAGTTCAAATCTGGCCTAAGATGCTTACAAGTGGTGTGACCCTGGGCAAGTCACTTAACTCTGTTTACCTCAGTTTTCTCATCTGGATAAAGAAATGGTAAATCATTCCAATATCTCTACCAACAAAACCCCAAATGAGGTCATAAAAAGTCAGACAGGACTGAAATTCTTGCTAACCAAGTTTACTGAGGAATAAGAGTCACCACTGCCTACTCCTCTACATTCAATGACTTGGGACATATCCTTAATTGTTCCACCATCATTATGGCTCCAAGGTAATGGGAAGAGGACTAGATTTGGAGTCAGAGGATCTAGTCCTGAAACCCATCTCTTATTCTTACTTGGGTAAAATCACTTCTCTCTATCCCTCAGGTTTCTTAACTATAAAATGAAGGAGTAGGATTAGATGGCCTCTTAGGTTCCTTCTAGCTATAAAATCCTGTGATTTCATCTAGAATGAAAGTTGAGGGGAAAAAGAGTTAAGTAAAGGACCTTGATAAAATCCACGTTTAGAGCAGAGTCCCATGGATTTCCAAGAAGTCTGCAGATTTCAGGAAGTTCATCAGGAAAGGAAGTGACATTTTGATTTCAATATAGTGGTTGCATTAATAATCTTGTACAGATTCTTTTATCCATTTAAAAATATGATTCTAAGACAGAGTTTCTTGTCCAAGTCAAAAGGTCCCTTGACACAACCATGAAAAAGAACTTCTAATTTAGAATGGAAGGAGGAAAAGCAGCCAGAAAAAAAAAAAGAAACAAAGAAGCCAGCCATCCCCTGAGATGAAAAAGCTCCTGGAGATGGGAAGAGCATGAAGGAGGGGGGTAACATCAGATGCTGCAGAGAGATGAAGGAGGTAGAGGACGGGAACACTGCAATATCAGAACTCTCCCTCTCTTCCCCTATAACTCTTCGACCCATGGCTCTGCACGAGGGTCTTAAACAGGAGCAGAACATAAAAACCTTAGTATGCTGTGCCCCTACAACCAGGATCTTGCCTCTATCCTCCTTGAGAACACAGCTTTTCTCCTTTTCTTTTCTTTTCTTCTTTTTTTTTTTTTTTTTTTTTTGCCTTTCTTTGTATTCTCAGCATTTATCACAGCACCTGGCACATAGTAGGTACTCAATCAATACTTGTTGACTGACTTCAAATCTATTATTAGTTTCATAGGATTTAGAGGTGGGGGAGAACATAGAGATCATCTAGGCTGGGCCCCTCATTTTATAGATCAGAGAGATGACAGGACCAAGACTAGAACTCAGATCTTCTGACTTGAAATTTAATATCCTTGCCACCACACTGTAAATCATGTATTTTGTCTAAAGTCGTTCAGAATGTCAGAATCCAAAGTTGAGTTCCTCTTGGACAGTTATTGTAGGGACAGCTATGCAGCACAGTGGATAAAGCATCAGACCTGGAGTCAGGAAGATCCAACTACATGAGTTCAAATATGACCTCAGATATTAGCTGTGTGACCCTGGGCAAATCACTTAACCCAGTTTGCCTCAATTTCCTCATCTATAAAATGAGCTGGAGAAAGATATGGCAAACGACTTCCATGTCTTTGTCAAGGAAACCCAAAATGGGATCACAAAGAGTCTGAAGTGACTGAACAACAACACTGCAAACCTTAAAATGGTATATAATTGATAGCTATTATTGTTATTTTCATTATTATTCATTTGCCCTTCATAGTTCCCCTTGGTTTCATTCTCTGCTGCTGTCCTTATTTAACAGCTTATGGATGAAATTTTAGCTCTGAAACTGAGCCAACATATATGTTTTTCATCCACTAAATACAATGGGAAACATTGTTACCCAAGTTGTTATACCTTCGATTAAGCTGTATGGATTAGTATATTCAGCCTGACATTAGGCAAAACTGGTTTTGAATTCTGCTTCTGACACTTTCTGTCTGTGTAACCATGGGCAAGTCACTTAACCTAACTGCACCAGTTTCCTCCTTTGTAAAACAGGGATAAAAATACCTGTCATACCCACCTCACCGGGTTGTTGTGTGTCTCAAGAGAGAAAATGTATATGAAGTGCTTTGCAAAATCTAACACACTATATAAATGCCAGTTTTTATTCTTTCTCTGGGACTCTATTTATGAACAAAGCTTCCATTTTCTGTGAACTGAAGTTAAAAGGTGATAGCATAACAGAAGGAGTGCTCATCTGGGACTGAAGAAATCTGGCTTTAGGCCCTAGCTCTGCCACTGCCTTGATATATGATCTTGGACAAATCTCTTCCCCACCCACCGCCAATCCCAGCCTCAGTTTCTTCCTCTGTAAAATAAAGTTTTTGAATTCAATCATTTCTTTGGTCCCTCCCAGGTCTAACATTCCTCATTCCTAGATCTTTTCTAGTTCTAATGTTTTATGTTCTATGTTCTAAGGTCTCTCTTAGTGGAGGGATAGCATGGAATCATGAATAGAAGAATGTCTTGGAGTTAAGAAGACCTGGTTCAAATCTTGCCTCTTGCACTTACTAGCTGTGTGACTGTGAGCAAATCACTTAACCCCGAGTCTCAGTTTCCTCATCTGTGAGAATGAGATCAGACCAGATGTTCTCTAAGGTCTCTCACAGTTCTAAAAATTATAATTCTGTTATCTACTGTAACAGTAAAATCCTAACTATCTAGATTGTTATTAGTAAAGAAAGCTTTGTGAATAGAGCCTGTGGGACACAGAGTCATTAACATTTTCATTTTATTTATAATACAGAAGAAAAGAAAGGGGGGAATGATACTGTCCCATTTCAGACAGATCAAACTTCAGTTTAGTCATGTAAACTGAACTTTTTTTTAAAAAGGAAACAAAACAATCTGTATGTTAGGAACATCACAATAGACTTAATGGCTGTGGATGAATATTTGTACCAGGCTGCAATTTATATAATACATCAAAATCCCTTATCATTGGCTCTCAGATAGCAGAAGGACTATCATTAAAAAGAGGCATTTGATTCATTCTCTTTGGCCCCAGGTGGAAATTTTAGGGTAAAAGGAGAGAAAGTTATTGGAGGGCAAATTTGGGTTTAAAATAAAAAAGAACTTTCTAGCATTCAGAATTGTCCAGTGGTGAAATGGGTTACTTTGAGAGATAGTGAGTTTCCTGTCAGCAAAGGTGTTCAAGTGAGAGCTGGATGACCACTCAAAGAAGATGCTAAGACAGAGTTTATAAAGCTTCAGGTAAGGAACTGAATTAGATAGCTTCCACTGTCCCTTCCTTCCCTGAGATTCTAGGATTTAGTCTGCCTCCTATGGTTCTCAATGCTACAGCTTTGGAAGGTTGACTACCATCATTCTGAGATACCTAGGGAGCTGATTTGACTTTTGAATTGTTTCATCACCAGATTTGTTTGTTTTTGAGATGCTGGTTGGAAAGGGTGGTCATTAAGGCATTCTTTCATTTTCTATCTGTTGCTTCTAGACGGCCTCAGTCCAAGTCAATCCCATATGGTAGACCATATGGTGTGGGCTCTCAGCAGCTGATATGGTGACTCAAGTGGCTGATCATTCCTCACCTCATCAGTTTGAATCCACCACAGTTCATCTCGGGTAGGAGAAGGATGCTGATCATTTTAATTAGGCTAACGAGGGCCAAGGGAACAGGTTTGCATTTTAAGTTTGTTGAATCTTTCCCTTAAAGTTTTGGAACTCAGAATGGGTCTTCATCCAAGCATAAATTCCCTATTCATATTCAACTCTACATAAATATTTAAGGAAGCATATTTCACATGTTCCTGATTCATTCAGTATCCCCTCAATCAATATTATTATTGGTAATAAAAACTGTGGTTTCTTCAAGGTCCTTTTCCCCTATTGGTTGGGGAAGGGGGAGAGAAGGAGATCATTATTCAAAGATGTGTTTCCAAACAGAACCAACCATCCAAGGTTCAAAAATGTCAAGATTCTTTTCCCATTAGAGAATAAATTAAGGGAAAGTCCTTGGGATGAGCTCTAACAAAGAGTAGAGCAGAAATTCATATGTTGATAAATGTGAGGCCTCCTTGAGGATAGAGACATTAATTTACTTAAATATGCCTTTGTTCCAGCACCCATAATAGGCTCTGGGCACATTATGCCTTAAATAAATGTTTTTTGAGGGGATGGATAAATGGTGGAGGACAACACAGGTCCTCACATTCTTTAGAGGGTATTTAGAGTACATTCTTTAGAAGACTCAGTCATTTTAGTTACCTGGAATTCAGGTAAGAGTGTCTGGGTAGACAAGTACTCTTCCACTGGACTACATTTCCCAGAAGGATTTGGGGGTAACAAGGGCTGGGTCCTGAAAACTTTTTCTCAGGGGCCCATGAAGCGGAGTACACACTCTTTACCCTAACCATTTAGGAGATGTAGTTCCGAGACAGAGTACCTACACTCACAGGTGTCTGCTAATGGGTTTTGTACAGCAGGAAGACACACTGGTCCCTTACCTATAAGGTATTCCTAAGGGGGAAAAAAGATAAAAATCCACTGATTTGGGGGTTCTCCGGTTGGGGTGTGTGTGTGTGTGTGTGTGTGTGTGTGTGTGTGTGTGTGTGTGTGTGTCTGTCTGTCTGTCTGTCTGTTTTGGTGGGATAAGAAATCTCAGTTCCACTGAAGTGAGATTCAGGAATGAATGGGAGATTGAAATCAACATGCCTCTCTCCCTGTTGCTAAGCTCAGACACAGACGCTGCCCAGACCTGGAAGGACTGGGGACCACTGAAGTGGGCTTGGATCTTCCTCCTGTATAAAATATGCAGCCAAGCACAGAATATAGGTATGATGTAATTAGTCCAGACAAGAAGTAGATCAGCTCCAAGCTCTTTTCGGCTGAGGGCTGAGGAGAGGCTTTATAGACCAGAGAGCTCCCCTGAGTAGGCATTGGGGTCTTCCTCGGAGCGCGTCACCACTTTGAACTGCCGGCGAAGGAAGCCTCCGTACCTCTTCTGATTGTCCCACTTGAGCTTGGGACGGATCCTTCGCATGAAGCCTCCATAGCGCTTATGCAGGTCTTCCTGCTCCTGGCCGTCCCCGGCCACCTCGAAGCTCCTCTTGGGATACTTGCGCAGGAAGCCCCCGTAGCGTTTCATCTCATCCTTTGGGCTTGCTGCTGAAGCGGTGGCCCCGTCCTCGCTAGGGTAGCCCAGCTCCCCGGTCTCCAAGGCTCTGTGGTACTGCTGCGAATCTTCCATCATCTCGGACACAGCCCGTTCACCGAGCTTGGGGAGGAGTCCCACGTACTTGTGGCTCGGGCCCCTGCCGTAGGCGTTCTCCTGCATCAGGACATTGGCGAACTTCTCCACGGTCTTGGTGAGTCCTGGGTACGGCTTAGCCTGCTCACCATAGAGCTCTTCAGAGGCCTCGGACATGCCTCCAAGCTCTCCTTTCCCACGAAGACCCAGCATAAAAGGAGTGAATAGAGAAAGGAAGTTCTTACACTTCTCCCATTCCGTGTTAGACATCATGATGGTCTGACACTCCAGGAAACACATCTGCAGCACATCAAGCAAGAAGATAACAGTCAGTCAAAAGACCATTTATTAAGCACCTACTAAGCACTGGAGATACAAAAAAAGGTGGGGAGAGCCCTTGTCCTCAAGGAGCCCAGTCTAATGGGAAGATAACATGCAAATAACTCCATACAAACAAGATATGTGTACACACATACACATGCATATGATAAAGGAGATAATCTCAGAGGGAAGACTCAAATGCTAGCTCTCAGCTCTCCTATAAGATCATCATGTTGACAGATGGAAAGGACCTTTGTAATCATCTTAACATATGCCATACTATTGAGGAGTGAGCCAAGACAAAATTGGTAAACTCAAGTTATGGTAGGTCTAGAAGCAGAAAAGGAGTCAGGGATGGAAAATTAGTTTCTTGCTTAATCTCTTGAAAGGAAGACCTTTGCTGTCAGAAGTAGACTAAGATTTCTATGGCATTTTCTAGAAGACCCTGACAGTCTATGTCCTAAAGTCCTGTTCACGTCAAATATACTAATTGCATGATTCTCTAGTAAACCTATGGAAAGTCATCTGGGTGGTACAGGAGGAACTGAGTTCCAATCTGGCCTCAGACACTAGGTGTGTGACCCTGAGCAAGTCACTTAACTCTAACTGCCTCATTCCCTCCCCCTCAAAAAGGAAAGCAATCTGGTTACTTGAGAGTCAGGTCTTCTTCCTCAGAGCAGTTCAATTATCTATGTCCCAGGCAATACCTAGAATAGCAATGGCATACTCAAGACCTACCAGTGGGTTGATGGGCTTGTCCAAGTTTTGAGTTTGCACAGCACACATGGAGCACTGAACTGGGCAATCGGCAGAGACTGAGGGAAATGTGCCAAGGCAAAGAATCAGAATCAAGACCTGCCACTCCATTCTGTTCTTGAAACACCTCCTACATAGGGAGAAGGAGAAACATTGGGACTGGAGACAAGGTCATCAGATGCACCAAAAGCTATTCTCTGGTCTGTGGAAAATTGGAACAATGCCCAGGACTTCGTTGTGTTGTTTTGGTTCTTGCCTCCCTTCACCTATATCCAGTCTGCCAGCAAATCCTGCCTTTTCTTCTTTGGTAACCTCTCTGGGACTCACCTTTCTTCTTCATTCCCATGGGTCCCACTCTAGAATCATTGAAATTTAGAATGTCAGAACTAGAAGGGAATTTTGAATATAGACTGTTAAGTCTGGGAGGGGCTTTATAATACAAAACATGACTTTTCAGAGCAAAAAGGAATCTAGTCTGATTCTTTCATTTTACAGATGGGGAAACTGAGCCTGAGAGAGTGAGTGACTTGCCCAAGATTAAACCACACATGATTCAATGGAAAGAGTCATGGCCTAGAAGTCAGTAGTATTGGGCTCTAGATTCTGCTTTGTCACTTACTCTCTGCATGACCTTAGGCAAGTCACTTCCTCTCTGTGCCTCAGTTTTTTTCTTCTATAAAATTAAGGTATTCAGTTAAATGATTTCTATGGTACCTTCAAGTTTCAATGGTCAATGATCCCATGGTTGCACCTCAAAGACTGTAACCTCACTTTAAACCATGAACTGAGTCCCAGTTCTGAGCTTGGATCATTTTTTAGCAGGTGGGTATGGGGTTTTTTCCATTGACAACTCAGAATTCTGGGCAACACTTGCTACTTCAAATTCATTTCAAGATAAATCAAGGAAAAGGGAAGGGAGAGAAGGAAGGAAGAAGTAAAAGAAAATAGAAAGTATAGGAGAAAGAAGGGGAGGAAAGATAAACAGGAAAGGAGAGAGGGAAAGGAGAGAAGGGAGGAGAGAAGCTAGGAAGGGAGGGGAGGAAAGAAGAGAGAAGGAAAAGAGAAGTGAAAGAAGGGGAGAGAGAAAAAAAAAAAAGGAATAAAGGAGGTAAACTGAAACTCAGCCAGAGAGTGGGGAGAAAGACCGGGAAGAAAGAATAGGAGAAAGAGAGCAGACAGGACTGAAGACGAAAGGTGTTTTTCTGATATGTTTACACATTTTCATTTGATGAAATACTGAGTTATAGTTACTGTGGTACCACTGAAGGGTTCAAGTAACAGAATCACTGAGTTTCACTTCCTTCTGGCCTTGAATTAATGGAATTCAGAGTCAGCACAGTTATTTCAGGGCAGACAGTTAAGAGGAAAGGGAAAATGGATATTTCATTCTGGGAGGAGAGGGTTGATAGATCACATAAGGTCTAGTTACTAGCCACCCTCAATCCATAGGCTTTTTCTGTGGATTGGATGAAGCATCTATTATAATACAGAGTAGGTATGCTCTGAAACACGATGATCACCTCTATGGATCACCTCCATGCCTTAGGAGATGACTTTCATGAGTTGCAGTGGCTAAAAAGTAATCATTTCACTTCCCAGGGCTAAGCTCCTAATGATCCTCCCCCTCTATATTTATCAGGGCAATAAAAACGCAGTCTATTTCTCAGTGTGTACTTAATTAGCTTGGTAAGACTGGCCAGTGATTACATTTTACTGACACAAGCCTCCAGAGTCCACAGTTACCCAGAACACCATACCGTGAGTTATGGGAAGAGATCTGAGGTAGGGGATAACTATTGTGTTCGTCCAAATACAGGTTGCCCTTGTCCTTCCAAACATGATTTACATCATTCTGTATGCAACCAACAGTTAGATTTGTTTTTCATCATATATGTACCTATATAGGATGTCCCAAAAGTCTTAGTGTGGGTTTAAGCTGATTAAAGTCTAAGGCTGCACCAAGACTTCTGAGATACCCTAAAAAAATTTTTTTTAAAAGTTCATAGACCCCAAGTTAAGGCCCCATGACCTAGTCCAACCCCTTTGTTGTATGAAAAAAAGGAAATATAAGTATAGAGACTTGGAGTGACCTTCCTAAGGTAATATAAGTAGTAAGTGGCAGGACCAGGATTTGAATCCAGGACTTCTGAGTAATACCAAATTAGTTTAAAAAGAAGCTGTCCCCCTACAATGAAATTTCTTTGAAAGGAATGTATGTGTGTATGCATGCATATGTGCACACATCATACACACAAATATACCCACACATGTGTATATATATGTATATATTCACAAAATCTAACAAACATTATAAACACACACACAAACATAGGATATCCCAAAAGTCTTAATGTAGTTTTAAGTTCTGAGGACAACCCACATATATACACATATGCATATCTATTACACATAAAACACACACATGTGCATATACATGCATGTATTACATTATGTGTATACCATGCACATGCAGGATACATAGAAATATGCATATACACATACCCTGTGTACACATGCCTATGTATATATATTCAGGGGGTGTATAGATGTATACACATACATGGGCATGTACCCTGTGTACGTGTGTGTATACATACAAACAGACATACATGTGTCACACATACATCTATTTCCCTTTCAAAGAAATCTCATTGTAAAGAGGTAACTTTAAAAAAAAAAAAACCAATTCGTTATTAGTCAGCAGCCCTCGATTCCAATCCCAGTTCCGCAACTAACCAAATGTGTACCTTAGGAAGGTCACTCCAGTTCTCTACACTCTACATTCTTTTGTTGTCTGTAAAATGAAAGGATTGGGCTAGGTCATGGGTTCGTAACCTGGGGTCTATGAACATTTTTAAAAAACAACATTTTGGTGACTGTTTCAACATCATTAATTTTCTTGGTTAACCTGTATATACTGTTTGATCTGTTTAAAACAATTATTCTGAGATGGTCCATGGTCTTCACCAGAAAGACTTCCAGTGGGATCTGTGACATCGAAAATGTTCAGATCCCTGAGCTAGGCGATCTCTCCAGGGCCCCTTCTGGCTCTAAATCTATGCTCCTATTTTTTATTAGATAGATCTACACCAATACTCAGGAAAGCAGTTGGAATAGCTTGAAGTTAAACTGGAGGCCAGGCATGTCAGACTGAGAACAGGCCAGAGGACAACTGTTCCCCTAATAGTATCACTTGACCAAGTTCTGCCAGTTTGGAGGGAAGCATGGTTAACCCAGGATTCCAGAACAGAAGAGGTCTCTCCTACCTGCTCCAGAGTCCCTTCTTTCCCCATCTAAGGCTGAAATAAGTCCCGGGTAAATTGGGGGAAAGGGAGGAGTCACTAAAGGAAGAAATATTTCACATTTACTTGGTTCAGTATTCCAAGGACTTAGAGGAAGAATGTATAGTAGGACAGTGCATGTAGAGTCAGAAAGACCTGGGTTCAAATCCTGCCTCAGACATTTGACCCTGGGCTTGATATTCAACCTCTCTGAGCCTCAGTTTCCTCCTAAGGGGACTGGACTTGGCAGTTTCTAAGATTCTTTCTGTCTCTAGATCTATGACCATTTTATCAATGACCATGATAGGGACCCAAGTCGCTTGACTTTAAGCCCAATGCTTTTTAGAATGACTGTGATTTATCAAGAATGTATCATTAACTTGATAATAATAAATTACACTTTTTCTAATGCTATGAAACTTGCAAAATGTATACATTATCTCATTGAAGCCTCATAGCAGTCCTGTGAGATAAGGCATTATTACATTCACCATGGATGGGTTATGTTTCTGTTCTGGGCCTACAGGATTACAGAGTTTTAGAGCTGGAAGGGACCTTGCAGTCATTTAATCCAACCTACCCCCCACAATGCATACATACACACAACCCCATTATAACCTACCTGAGAAGTAGTCATCCACCCTCTTTTTAAGGACAAAAATTGCAGTAAGGGGGAGTCCACTGCCTCCCAAGGAAGACTAGTCCACTTTCAGAAAGTTATTAGGAAGTTTTTCCTGACATCAGGGTGAAATTTCCCTCTGTCAGCTAGTCAATAGGCATTTATAAACACTACTATATATCAAGGCACTGTGCTAAGGGTGGGATACAAAGGCAAATCACAGTCCTTACCCTTGAGGAGTTCATGGTCTATTGGGAGAGAAGACATGTGAAGAACTATGTACAAGTGAGCCACAGGCAGAATATAGCTTCCCCCCTTGCTTTTGGGTCCTGGCCTCTTGGAAGCCCTAGCTGCCTTCAAGGTTCCCTAGGTAGGTCTTTACTTGGCCTTTCCAGTTTTAAGTTCTCTCTTACTCTGTATTTATCATATACATGTATATATATACATATATTATACATATATACACATATATATTCACTTATTTATTCATTTACTTATTGATTTCTCTATGTACATGCTGTTCCCTCCCAACCTTGCCCTCACCCACGTAAGCTCCTTGAAGAAAAGGTGCCTTGAGTTCTTGTCTCCATGTTCCCTGTACCCAGCACAGTGCCTGGCACATAGTGGCTGCTAGTGGTTGTAAATAAATCGAATCCCAGCCCAGGACTCTCTCCACTAAATGATGCTGTTCCAATAATGCTACCCTATGAAATGATGCTAAATGATATGCTAATTACTCCCAGGCTCATCTTCACCAAGACAAAACAAATACAGCATCCTTCATACCACTCACAGGACCAGGCGTCAGAGCTCTCTGTGTTCACAGTGGGCCAAGGAGGTCAATGGGAAACAATGGACCTATTAGTACCCTCAGTAGTCATGAAAACCTGATGAAGTATGATTTGCTCTCTGTATTGAGAGGCAAAAGTGCAGCTCACTTAGCTTCATAATGGGTGAAACACAGTAAACAAAGGGCTTAAGGCCCTGTCTGGCATAGGTCAGCCACAACTTCATCTCAGGCTAATATCTGGAGAAAAAAACAATGAAACAACAGAGCAGAGGTCAGTATCCCTGCATGATGAACTGAAAATAGTTTAAAAATAAACGCTTTCCCAAAGGGGGTGGGCATCTAAATTGGGCATGTTCTGGTTTAGGTTAGTGAAGAGAGGGTGAGAAAAAAATGGTGAGCGGAGAGTGGGCTAGCTGAGTCATGGAAGCTAGAGGCAGAATCGTAGAATCTGGAACTGGAGGACCCACGTTTGAATCCTAGTTCACAGATTTCCTACCTGTGTAAATCTAGGCAAGTCACCTTTTCTCTCTGAGCCTTAGTTTCTTGAGCTGCAAGATGAAAATGTCAAACTGGATTGATCTTTTTTGGTCTTTTATGGTGCTAAATGATGATTACATGAGTATAGGAAATTCTAAGCAAGGAAATTACCCTGCCAATGTATACTGACACCTCCAACTTATAGTTTTGGAGAGTTGCCTGGGCACAGTGACACAACTAATATGTGTCACGGTGGTACTTGAACCCAAATCTTTCCAAACTCTCTATGTGCTATGCCAGGCTGCATCTTATGCTCTAGGTACTATTTTTGTTGTTCAGTTGTTTCAGACTCTTCATGACCTCATCTGGAGTTTTTTTGGCAAAGAGGTTTGCCATTTCCTTCTCCAGCTTAATTTACAGATGAGGAAACTGAGGCAAGCAGAGTTAAGTGACTTGCCCAGGGTCACATAGTTAGTAAGTGTCTGAGGTCACATTTGAACTCAGGTCTTCCTGACTCCAGGCCTGGTGCTGTATCCACTGCACCACTTAGCTGCCTGTTCTATATACTATATAAAGAACTGCAGTATATGTCTGTATGTGTATATATATATATATATATACACACACACATATATATACACACACATATATATATATACGTATACATATATACTATGTACTTTATACTATAATAGATATTTAATAAATGTCTGTTCAATTGAATTGACTAATAGAGAAACAAACTGTACTGAGAAAAAGACAGCTAATCAATACAGGAGAAGAAACTTGTAGAATAAGAATGATGCAGAAGGAAGGGTAAAAGAGAGGGAGGAAATAAGTAAACAAAATAGAATAAAGAAATACACAAGTGATCAAAAGGGATATTAGGTGGGGAAGGAAGGGATGAGAAAATGACAAAGTCAGTGGAGATGGGGAAAGAAGAAGGAAGGATAAGATAGAAAATATGTTGCCTCAGAAGCTTAAATTTCCATAATGCACATTAAAAAAAAATAAACATTTTCTCCATTGCTACTTTCCTGGATTCCTAATGTTCAGTTCCACTTAGTTAAAGGACCACAGCCTAATCAGAAAACACATGTTGGACTCAATTGCTTTGTGTTTTCACTGGCTGAGATGCAAAGGGCTATGGAGACCCTAGGTAAAAATACCCAGCATCTCTTTGCATAGAGTGACTAGGGGAAGCACCTGTGTTTCAGGCAAAGCAGAGATTTTAGAGACCTAGAGAACAACTCTGGTGCAAGGAAGAGAACAGATGGGCACATTCAGAAGCTTCCAGAAACGTTGAGTCCTAAATAGAACCTGCCCATTTAACTCCATTCCCCAGTAAATCAATTTGTGTGAAGTTAGGAGTCTTTGATCAGCACTGGGCTTAACAGGACTCAGCATCACACTTCCCTAAAGTCACTGAGTCAATGTTTAGTGCCTAATGTGCCCTGCCTTGCTGGCAGAGATTTCTATTTCAATAAATATTTTTAGCTCTTTGTCAGTTCCGATGAGGAACATGTCATTTATGTCCCAAAGTGACAGAAATTGATGAAAATGGGTGAGAGAAACAGGTTACTTCTCTATATTTTCTCTGACATTTCTTGAAATCGTCTCCCAAATATTGATTTCTATCAAAATGATTTAAGACATCTAATAAAATACAATGGCCATGGTGGAAAGTCCCAAGAACCTGGAGGTTGGAACAATCAATAACCAACATTCAAAAGGAGTTCCAAGATTTTGAAGGTAAAAGATAAAATGAATTTATTTCAGGGTGGAGATAAAAAAGAAGGCGCAGTCGGGGGCCACAGCACATGCAGATTTGCTAGATGTTAAAAACATTTCTCATCCAAGTGTCAGGTAGTTAAAAGAGCTCTGCATTTGGAATCAGAGAACCTGGGTTCAAGGCCCAGCCCTGCCACTTACTACCTGGATAATCCTGAGCAGATCATTGGGCCTCAGTTTTGTTGCCTGTGAAACGAAGGAGTTTGGAGCTGATGACTTTAAAGTCCCTGATAGCTTTAAATCCTATAGGCTAATGAGTCTAGGCTTTAAAACCTACCAGCTGCATCACCTTGAACATGGTAATAACACACTTGGAAACATCATTGTTTTAGATGTTAAATAAAGTCCTAGCAAAGGGGTCCACAGATAGGTCTGGTGGCACAATGGATACAGAGCTCTATCTGAAGTCAGGAAGACTCATTTTCCTCTGTTCAAATCCAGCCTCAAACACTTACTGACTGTGTGACCCTGGGCAAATCATTTAACCCTGTTTGCCTCAGTTTGATTTAGAGAAGTAAATGGCAAAGCAGTCCAACATCTTTACCAAGAAAACCCCAAATGGGGTCACAAAGAGTCAACAACAATTTTGTCATTGAGTCCTAACCAAGGGGTCCCACAAGGCAGCTACATGGTACAGTGGTGAGACTGCTGGGCCTGGAATAAGGAAGACCTGATTTAAAATCTGATCTCAGAGACTTAACTAGCTGTGTGAAGCTTGGGCATATCACATAGCTTCAATTTGCCTCAGTTAGCTCATCTGTAAAATGGGGATAATGATAGCACCTACCTCCCAGGGTTGGTGTAGGGATCAAATGAGATAATATTTATAAAGCACTTAGTACTAAGTACCTAACAAGCACTATTTAAATTCTAATTATTGTTATTTTTGTTATATTTTAGAGCATCCGTGAACTTGAATGAAGAAAAAAATTACATCTTTATTTTTCACCAACCTCTAACCGAAATTTAGCATTGTAGGCAATGAATATGATTCTGAGAGGGGTCCAAAGAGGATCATGACAAAAAAAAAAAAAAGCTAAGATTTTCCAGATTGTATGGTCTGTCTCTAAAGGGTCCTCCCTAGTGATAACATTTTACATTCTAGGGTGCCCATCACTAGAGGCCTTGAAGCAGAGGATGGATGATCTGTTGTTAAGGACACTTTAGTTGGGGTTCCTATTTAGGGAAGGTTTGGACTAGTTAAAAAAAATCCCTTTTAACTTCATAACTGTGAAACTGTCACTTAAAGCTCTTAGGTTCTAATCTAAGTTCTTCCCACCTCTTAAATTCTATATTTTATGTTCTAAGCACCCTTCCAGCTGTAATATTCTATGTTGCATATTCTTAGATCCCTCTCAGCCCTGACAAGCTAAGTTTTATCTCATCTAATATACTCTACATTCTTTTCCAGCTCACAACTATATTTTGTGTTCTGAGGTCTCCCCAAGCTCTGGCATTGTGTGATTACAGATGGTCAAATAATTTACTCAACTGTTCCATTTCCCCGATCAGTTAAAAAATTGTCAATTACGTGGAACATTCTGAGGAACTAGTATAAGCCTTCACACCCACACCCTCTATAGAAGATACAGGATTTGAATATCATCTAGCGTACCCCTAGCTCACAGAGGGCAAAACAGTGGGCTCCAGATCACCTGTCACCAAGCAGGCAAAAGCCTCCCCCACAAACGTAACTCACCCGCTCCTGTACCGACTACCCCACGCAGGCTTTATCTGCGCGAGTGCTTGGAGATAAATGACCTACAGAAATAGAACCAAAAGGCAAGGGGAGGAGAAGCAAGAAGAAAATTGAGAGGAAGAAACAAGAGAGAGAAGAAACGGAGGAGAAAAAAGAAGCAAATTGATATTCTGATACACTTAACAATGACACTTACAGGAGTCCCTGTCAGTCTGGGAATACAAAGAAGCATATGTTTTATCAATCTATGAAAGGCATACTGAGGAATGAAGGCTTTCTGTCTGTGGGAGGGGTGTTGAAATCAGATCTGTTACCCTGCTGTACATATTTTAGGAGAGGAATGTGATTAAGGAATATTTGTAAAGCACTAGGAGACTGTTGATAAAAGACACTATAGAAAGTAAAAGGCAGCTGGATTTACCTTTAGAATCACAGCTTAAAAGGTACCAGAGAGCTAATCTAGCCCAACCCACATTATTTTACAGATGAGGAAAGTGAGGCTCAGAGACGAACAAGTCATAGTCATAGAATTTTAGAGCTGGAACAAAGACCACAAAATACCAGGGCTGGAAGGAATCTGCAAGATTATCTACTCCAATTCCCTCCTTTTATAATTGGAGAAAATGAAGTGATTTGTCCACAGTGGTAATACAGTAAGTCTGTGGCAGAGATGGGACCATACCCTCCTGACTCCTAGGATAAGGTTCTTCCCACCACCAGTAGAATTTTAGAGTTAAGCATATTTTACTGTACTCTTAATTCTTAGTGTTTCTACCCCAGATTACACAATTTAAAGCAAAGGTGGGACTAGGATCTTTTGTTCCCCCAGCTTCTAATCCTCTCTTCTTTCCAATATTCAATGCTGCCCAGTATAATGTGGCTAGGCATAACCTTCCCTTCAGAGTCCTTGCAACTTTTCTTCTTAGAAAAAATTTGGAATCCTGTACACTTAAAAAAATATAAGTCTGGCTTTTTTCTTTTCTTCATTCAGGCAGAAGGCTTTGCCACTCTCTTCCTCCCCTCTCCCCAACATGTCTCTGTCACTCGTCCATCTTATTCTACAGTCTTCATCAAAACAAGCACCACTAAAGAGAGGATAAAGGGAATGATTTCCAAATATGCTTGCTTTTAGAATCTATTCTCCCTTCCCCTCTGAGAAAAAGACAAAGGCTTCCTACTTTGCCAAATTATCCAGAATCAAGGCATTGAAACAAATATTACTGTCAGTAATTTACAATGGTTGGGGGACAAGTAAAAAGGTTTAGAAACACAGCAGTTGGTGACTTCCCGGACCTCATTAATTCCCCAAGTCCCTGTTTTCTGAACTCCAGGAAAGATCATAAACCTTTTTCTTTTAAGTATCCTAATTCACTGAAGCTCCAAGGAGAGCCCTTGACTTGAAGTCAAGAAAACTCTGAGCCTCAGTTCTGTCACTGACTGGCTGGGTGATCTTGGGGATGTCAGTTCTCTTCTCTGGCTTCAGTTTTCTAATCCAGAAGTGGGGAAAATAATACTATCACTCCCTACTTCCAAAGTGTATCACTAGGAAAGCTCTGTGTAGATGACAAAGTACCATGGACATTGAACTGTGCTTATCTGCTCCGAGCATTCCATTCTGTTTGGCCAGGGGAGAGAGCGTAAAGCTTGTTGAGAATGGTACAAGGTGGATAGAAATTGAGCTGGCTGAATGTATCCCCAAACTGAGGGGTACTAGTCTTATCCCAGGAACCATAAAGCTGAGAAAAGTACCAGGCTTGCCATCCACAAAGTGTTGTTGGCAGCAAAGCTGAGTTACCAACTGCATGTATAGAGGAATACACTTCTTTCAAACAAGAATGGGAACTACAGGGAAATCCCAGGGAACAGACACTCAATAAATCATCCTTGGAACTACTAAAGAGCCCCCAATGTGAAATTTTCAGAAGGTCACTCCCACTGGTTTCCAACCTCACTGAGTTCCCCAGGCACAAATCAATAAGAACAAATAAAATTCCATGTCCCCCACCCTCCTGTCCATGCTGAAATTTTACCTGTGTGTGTATGTCTCTTAGTCTCTGAAAAGCTTCTCACCTTCCCACAGAAGGGGTGCTCTCTGATGACACAAGCGGGTCCAATCCAGCAGGTTTCTTGCCAGGTTCTGTATGATCTTGTCCCTGGGGTCAGAGGGACAGATCTGTCCTTCCTGAGCAGCCTTCCTCACTGCAGCAGCGACAGGGGCTGCAAAGGGACAGTGTGGTCCTCCTCAGAACTGGAGTTCTGGTGCCTGTTTCCCCCTCTTTTTATTGACATAGAGCCTCCCCCTGTCATGCAGACCCAGCTCAGCATAGGCTCTTCAGAGCCAATAGGGGAAGACAGCTCACAATAGTCAGATGCACACAGACCTTTCGACACCTCCCTGCACAGAACTCCAGCATTCCCCAGGTCCTTCAACTGGTACCTCGTAGAATACTTCACAGTAGGCATCTGCTCAGGGCAGGGATGTGGGGGAGTGAGGAGGAACTTGGGGGGAAGGGGAATAGAGGCAATCATGTCAGAGAATAAATGTGCCACTTGGAATCCAGACACTCTAGCTTCCGAAGAGCATACATATGTGTATATGCTACTTCATACATGTATATCTACATACAGAGGGGGTAAATGGGCTGTGTGCCCGTGCACAGCTGCATGTGTAGGTGCTCACATTCATGTGTGTGCCTGTGTGTTTGCCAGTCCCTTCTAGCAGGCTCTAAAGGAACAAGACTGGGAGACCGTGCCAGGCACACCAACACTCATAGAAACATGATGATTTCCAAGCCGCCTGGAACACTGAATGTTTGAATCCCCCTCAAAATATGGACTGATAATAACATGCCTCTGCACCTACTCCGTGACTAAAAGGACATACCCATCTCACTAATTCATATTGCCTGTGAGTGCTACTCTAGTATTTCATGGTTTCTGAAATATTTTCCCCACAACAAGGCTGTGAAAGAGGCAGAGTAAACAGGATCATCTCCATTTTACAGATGAGGAAACTGAGGCTTAGAGATGGGAAATTATTTGGTCATGAGGTTAGTTACTGTTGAAATTGGGACTTGAACCCACGTCTTTTGACTCCAGTTCAGTACTCTGTCCATTGTACTATCTCAGACACTGCTCTTTTGGGGCCTAAACTCCCTTCTAGCTGCTGTTAGGTGGTCTTCAGTCTTGGAAAGTGATGTGCTTCTCATCTGCAAAGAAAGCAATAAAAAGTGAGAACAAAAAAAATCCCTCAAGAAACTACTGAAAGTATCCAAATAGAAGAGTCAGCATGGTACTGCTAAAAACAGAACAAAACCCAAACCTTGACTTAAGTTCAAGTAGCTGTGTGCTTTCATTTCTCTTGACTCTCAGTTTCCACATCTGTAAAACAGGAATAACAATTCTTCTACCTCACAGGGATATAAAGAGGAAAGTTCTTTATAAACAGTAACAGGCTATAAAAATGAGAGCAATTATGATAGAATCACTTTCCATTGCACTACAACTGAATCTCCACATAATTACAGAATCTCAGAATGGAAAGGAGACTTGAGACTATTTAGTCTAATCTGGACCTGAACAGGAATCCTCTATATAAGGCATCCCGGACAGTCTTAAAGTCTCTGCATGAAGACCTCTAGAGAAGGAGGCCCTACTCCCTCCTAAGGTGTCCCCTTCCACTTTTGAATAGCTACAGCTTTAGGGCAGCCAGGTGGTACAGTGGATAGAGTGCCAAGAGAAGAAGACTCATCTTCCTGAGACACTTAGACACTTACTAGCTGTATAATCCTGGGCAAGTCACTTGACGCTGTTTGCCTCAGTTTCCTCATCTGTAAAACAAATTGCAGAAGGAAATGGCAAATCACTCCAGTGTCTTTGCTAAGAAAATCCCAAAGATCATGAAATGTCTGAAATGACTGAACAATAATTCTTAAGAAGTTTTTCCTTACAGGGAAACTAAAATTACCTCTCTGAAACTTAGACCCATTGATCCTGGTTCTGTCTTTTGGGGACAAACAAAACGAATCTGGACTCTCTTTCACGTGACAACCTTTCATATATCTGAAGGCAGCCCTTGTGTCCCTGCTAAGTTTTTCTCTCCTCAGAGTTAAACATCTTTGGATTTCTCCAGGCGTTTCAGAATGGTTTTCTTCCCATGTCTCTTTCCAAAAGGAACCTTGTTTAGGCATGGGGACCAAGCACAGTCAGAAAGCAACAAAGAGAAAGACCCTACAGCACTAGCCACTGACTCACAAGATTCAATAGCTATTGCAGCCTCCTGGGAGGAAGAGTAATAAAAGGAAAAGGTCACTGGACCTGGGAGTCTGGAGACCTGGGCTACGGTCCTAACTCCACCATCTTCTATGGAGCCATGTGACTTTGGGAAAATCACTTTGTCTCCCTTGGCTTTAATGTCTTCCTCTGCTGGGCTAGATGACCTGCAAGTTCTCTTCTAGCTCAGACATTCTATGTCCTAATAATCCTTCTGTTCTAACATTCTATACTATACTGTTAGATTTTGCATTCAATATTCTAAAATCTCTTCTAGCTTGGACATTCTGTGTTCTGAGGTCCCTCCCAACTCCCACGTTCTATGTTCTAAGGTCTCTCCCAGCTCTCACTTTCTATGTTCTGAGGTCTCTCCCAGCTCTACCATTCTGTATTCTAGGATCTCTTCAAGCTTTCATGTTCTGTATACCATTCTATGATCTTTCTTCATTTACTTGGTATTCTTTCTTCTACATCCCTTCCTCTATCCACCACTTCATACTGGCCTTCTGCTGCCTCTCTGAAATAAGGACTTTTCACAGATTGTAAAGCCTCAGTCTTCACTGTCTATTCAGCCTCGGTCCTTGCTCCTGGTTCCCCTTGGCCTCATTGCTCTCTGCACAGAATCCCCCTCCTCCGCCTCCTCCTCTTCCCCTATGCTGTAAGCTCTTGATAATTACCTTGGAGTAGACAAAGACTCAAAGAGACAAGAATATAATGGCTTCTATCCTTGGGAGTCAGCAGGAGCAGGAAGCTTTAGAAATGGGGACATACAGTCAACTCTTATCTATTATTCAAAGAACCAAGGCAGGGAACATGATGGTTAAAATAAATCTTTGGATGATCTTCATCTGAGTTTGTTTCATTTGACTCTTTTCCTCCTCCAGACCTTTAATCAGAGCTACTAACGAATGGTTCATGAGGTTGATAGGAATTTCTTCTCTGTTCTCTTTCCTTAAACTGTAGAAAAGAGGGAGTAATTTTTATCATTAATGATAGCTCCTTTCTAAAGCACTTCCCTGCCAGTCCCTTGGGAGTTAGGTTGTATAAATATTATGCTTCTCATTTTACAGATGGAAAAGCTGAGGCTCAGAGAGATGACACAACTTGTCCTTGTTTATGTATCCAAGAAGGATGAAAGTAGGGCAGCCAGGTAGTAGAGTGGAGACAGTGTTGGGACTTGAATCAGGAAGACTCATCTTCCTGAGTTCAAATCTGGACTCAGACACTTACTAGCTGTGTGACTCTGGGCAGGTTACTTAAACTCTGTTTACCTCAGTTCCTCCATCTGTGAAATGAGCTGGAGAAGGAAATAGCAAACCACTTCTTTGCCAAGAAAATCCCAAATGGGGTCACAAAGAGATGGACATGACTGAAACAACTCAACCACAACAAAGTGTGAAAACCAGGACAGAGTCATAGCCCTAGAAGGGACCTTAGACTCTGACAATTTCCAGTGCAAAATCATCATTTTACAATTGAGGAAACTGAAACCCAGAGAAGTAAAGAATGGACAGCAAAGAGCAGAGCCAGGACTCAAACCACTGACCTCTGACTCCAAGTCCAATATTTCTCCCACTATTCCCTTCGTATCATGAGGGTTCCTTACAGCATTACCACACTGACCCAGTCATGTTTGCTCAGAATTGCCCAAGATTCCCATTGTTTTTCTCTGGCTCAAGTATGGAAAACACCTATAGTACCTCACTTTTCTGATTGATCCAGGCTTTTCTCATTCATTCTTTCCCTATAGCCCTCCATTAAATAGTAACCATGAAGCAAGAGCTATCCTCCTGGTCTGAGCTAACCTGCTACAGCTGTACTGACTGCCTCCTCACGGGCCAGCAACAAAGAGCATTCAATAGGAACTCCTGGTCTCTCCTCGAGGCTCTAATCCCAATAGCAGAGATGATGCCAGGGTAATCTTATTCACTGCTCTCATCACTTCACTACTCTGCTCAAAGCCTCTGGTGGTTTTCCATTGCCAACAAAATATCATTATTCCTTTAGCATGACATCCAAAGAACCCTCCACAATCTCATCCCAGTCTCCTTATCCAGCCTAACCTCACACTGCTTCCCTTTACTTACTATACTCTTCAGCCAAACTGGATTATTCACCATTTAACCACCATCACCCCCCAAAAGAAATCCCAAATTTTCCTGTTCTTATGCTTTTGCTGCCCCCCTAAACCTGGAATGACCCTCCCTCCCATGTCTAAATATTGAAATCCCTCCCCTCCTTCACAGCTTAACTCAAATAGCAACTCCTCCATAAAGTCTGATCTTCCCACTTGAAAATGATCTTTACTTCCTCAGACTTTAATTTTTATATTTAGCTAAGAGGATTGTGCTGGACGATCTCTGGGGTTCCTTCCTGTTCTAAATCTATGATCTTACAAGCCTTGCACTTCACTTGCAATCTTTTTTTTGCAAAAATAACATAGTGCATCTTGTATTGTAGCTACTTGTATACTTGCCATCTTCTCCACTAGACTGTAAACTCCGTGAGAGCAAGAACCATAGTTTATCAGTGTATCTCTCCCAGTGCCCTCTGCCATTGTACACTTAATAAAAGTTGGTACAATTTTATAGAAGCATTAAATATTTAGAGCACATGGCATAGAACATTAAAACTAATGGGACCTTGGGACATACAACACAAAATGTCAGAGCTAGAGAGGACCTAATCATATGTAATAATGCATCCCACAAGACTTCAGCAAAGCTAAAGTTTAGGAAGAATGAAAAGGCATAGTCATTTAAATATAAAGAGGAAGTCTTTTCAGGATAAGAGAGAAGCATCCCACAATTTAGAAGGGGTTTAATGTTTGAATAGTTTAATTGCTGGGGAAGAGACCATCAGAACAATGAACTTGTCTCTAGGGTACAGTTCTTTGTCCCTAGTCACTTAACTGCATAAGACCCCAGAAAGAGCATTGGAAGTATAAGTGACTAAATCAGGACTTCTCATAAGCTAAGGAAGAGCCCCTGCCTGAGCAAACTGGCCAGACCTAGGAACCTCTTGCCTGGAGGTAACAAACTTTAGCACTGACTCTGAAGGCTTCAAAGGGAAGAGACTTGTGATAATCCTAGGCTAAATTTTATTACCTCAGCTGAAAGAGTATGATATCACTCCAACTAGAAAAGGCACTGCAATATTCTAGCTAGAAAGAACATAGTACCAACCAGCCCTGAGAAAAGTCCAGAAATGAATGACCTGCCTGGCTCAGTCTAGCAATCCAATGACTCTCCTTGGCTCAACCAAGCAGCAGTGGTTCCTAATAGCCAAAAAATATCCCTGACCTAATAGTATCTGAGCTTGGTGAAGAACCAGCACAGCAGCAGACTAATGAATCAACCCAGTGAAGAAATTATACCTTATGAGGAATAAGCCCAGCTAAGACGCTCATACATCTGAGATTCGGTGTCCTATGAAGAGCCAGCCTACTTGGACAGGCAAGAAACTCATCCATGACTAACACCATGACATTTTGTGACGTATTTCATAGAGTGCTCACTCATCCCCCTGAAGGCTCTGTATTTGTGGGAAAATGTGGTTTTGGAAAAATAGTCTGTAATTACTGTTTCTGCTATGCCATTTGAGTAAATATCTTTACTAAAAAACAGAATCTACTGGTTGATTGTTAAGGGGAAGAACATTGGTGGGGGCTTGTGAACTAGGGTAAAAGGATCACCACCAATAAGATTACCCCCCAAGAACTGTGGAAGAAAAAGCAACTGCCTCTCTGAGAATTCAACCTGTCAGTGCCAGTGCAAGTCACAAGTGAACCCAGATGGTTCAAAGTCTAACAAGATATAGATCTGAAAAGGAGTTTAGTTTAGCTCCTTCACTTTACAGTTGATGAAACTGGGATCAAAATAGTGGAGATTATTTGCCCATCACATAACTAATAAATGGCAGAACCAGAATTCAAACCCAAGCCTACTACCTCCAAACTCAGTACTCTACACTATGATACCTCCTTCATGTATACTGCCAACATGCAGATTTCACTGATATAACCAAGAAATAGACTCATATCTCCACTTGATAGAAAGGCTATGGACTCAAGATTTATAGCATACATTTTCAGAAACAGCCAATGTGGGAATTTGTCTTACTTGGCTATATGTATTTGTTATGATGGTATTGTTCTTTTTTTCCCATTTTTTTCCAATTGGAAATAGGGGTAAGAGGGCAAGGAGAGATGGAGAGAGAGTAGCCAAAAAAAAAATAGAAAAGAAAAAAACATTCGAGACATCTTGATGAAGACATTTTTTTAAAGCAGAGAAGAGGTTCAGAATGACCAGAAAGAAGCACAGGCAAGCAGGACAACTTTGAAAGCTATAGATAAAATCTGTTCTATATCTAAGAAGAAAAGAAAGCTGTACATAACAGAGATCTTCAGTTTCATGTACAATTCTATTTTTATGTTCTACTATGCAAGTGGAAATTCCATTTTATTAGAGTTTGTTAAGTTCCAAATAAAAACATGAAATAGAGCTTTATCAGAGTCAAATAGGCTGCTTACAGAGCTAAGGAAATGAATGCCTCCTCACAAGATAGAGGATCATAGAACAAAATATAGAGTTGGAAGGGATCCCAGAGGTCATCTAGTCCAACTTTCATTTTATTTATTAATTTTTTTTATTCTAAACCTATTGAACACCAAATAAAATGAGTGTTTCCATATACAAAGTAGAAGAGAAAAAGGGGGGATTGTATAGGAAATGTGACTCCCTTATATACAGCTTACTTTTAATTTTAAGTATGTAATAAATTCAACATATAGCTTTCAAAGCTATCCTGCTTACCTGTGTTTCCCTCTGGTTTTTCTTCTGTTCTTTTCTGTGCATTTAAAAAAATGTTTCAATGACCATCTTTTCTTTTTTTATTTTCTCTTCTTTTCTTCTTTGGCAGCCTTATCAATAACCTCCTCTGCCCCCAAGAAAACGACCAGAAAGAAAGAAAAGAAAAAGGGCTCCTTTGTAACATTATGCACAGTCAGAACAAATTCCCATATTGACCATGTCTGGAGATGTGTATTTCATTGGTACCTTCAATTCCTTTCCTCTTTATTAAGAAGTGGGTAGCATGCTCTATCATCAGTTCTCTGGAGCTTTGGTTGGTGACTGTATTGATCAGGGTTCTCAAGTTTTTGAAAATTGTTTTTGTTTATAATTCTTTATCATTTATAATTTCTTTATCATTGTCACTACATAAATTGTGCTCCTGGTTCTTCTCATTTCACCATGCATCAATTTGTACAAGTCCTCTCAGGTTTCTCAGAAAACCTGCCTTTTTGCCATTTATTATGACATAATAATATTCTATTACATTCACATGGCATAATTTGTTCAGCTATTCCCCAGTTGATGAAGAAAGCCTCTTACCTTCTGGTTCTTTGTTGTTGGTGTTAAGCCATTTTTCAGTCACATTTGATGTTTTATGACCTTATTTAAGGTTTTCTTGGCAAAGATAGTAGAGTGGTTTGCCATTTCCTTCTTCAGCTCATTTTATAGATGAGGAACTGAGGCAAACAGTTAAGTGATTTGCCCAGTCACTTAACAACTAGTAAGTGTCTGAGAACAGATATGAACTCAGAAAGATGAGTCTTCCTGAGTCCAGGTCTGGCACTCTATCCACTCTGCCACCTAGCTCTTTACTATAACAAAAAAAGTACACACACACACACACACACACACACACACACACACACACACACAACTTATGGGTCTTTTTTCTCTTTCTTTGATCTTTTTTGGGTATACACCCAGTAGTGATATCACTGGGGTCAAAGTTTAGTGACGCAGTTTAGTGAATTTTTGTTACTTCCTCATTCTAAGGAAGACGGAACTAAAGATCAAAAAAGGGAAGAGACCGGCCCCTAGCCAATTAGTGGCAGAAGAAATGAAGACTGGAAATCAAGTAGTCTCTATCATACTAGGCCAAGTTTATTGAATGGGACCGCCAATGAGAGATATTCCCCTGAATAGTCATCACAATGAGCAGCCATTCTGAAACTATTAACAGAAGTGATGCCTCTCACATATTACTTGTAGTCTCGTATTTGAAGAAGGTGCTATTTTTACCTTTTCTTTCTCTAGGGGGAATGTGTCCCAGCAATCTTCCCTTCCCTTCTGTGTAGAATAACTACTTGCCAAAATTCAAGGGGCTTCCTACATGGGCGATGAAAGCTCATTATAACTACATAGACACATTTTCATCTGTAGTACCAAAGTATGCTGTAGAGAGCCCAAGTTTCCTCTTTTGTAAAATGGAGATTGGACTACAATCTGGTCCCCAAGCTCCTTTCCTAGTTCTGACATTCTAACAGTTATCTAACGTTCTCTGTTCTAAGGTCTCTCCCAGCTCTATCAATTATGTGTCTTATGTTCTAACATTCCATGCTCCAAGGTCCCTTCCAGCTCCAATATTCTGTAAATCACATATACTCCCCACACATGTGCAGAGAGAACCACTTGTGATTCATATTACTACAGTCTGGTTTCAAAGAGAGAGAAGAGCTGTGTGTTTTTCATTAAGAAAGACTCTACCTTAGTATGGGTGACTTTTTTCACACCAGGTGAAGAGATCCTATCTTGAAAGTAGCAAAGCAGTAGCAGCCCTCACTATTGGGAATACTAGAAACCACACAAGTTAGTACCCTGAAGGCAGTCTTTTGAAACATATAATTTATGCAATGAGTCCAGATGCTTCTCTTAGGCTCATTCTAAAGCAACAAATACTTGTTTATTTCCAGGAGGGAATGAATGATAATGATATTTCATTTCCTGATGAGAAAGACACCCTGCAGAAGGCGTGAGTCTGGGAAAAAGGGAATGTGTTAGCTTGCTTACATTGCCAAATAGGATGGGATATAGCCTGATGCTGTGTGACTATCTCCAAATTCTGAGCATTAACAAGTTGAGGGTAAATAATACTTCCTAGTGGATGGAATTGGGATGCTCAGTCATCTGTTTATGTCAGTTTTCAAAAGACAGAAGCAAGTAAGTTCTCATTGATAATGGGTGCCATACTATCATCCTGAGGGGTTTGAGTTGTTGATTTTATAGAATAACATCCCATTCTAAGCTGTGTTGCCTGGCAAATGGCCAACACATGTGGAGACTGATCTCAAAACAATATACCCCCGTGAAGAAATAAGAACTGAGCCAAATGAACAACTCAATGTGTGGATATGAACAAGTTGCTTCCTCCCTGGAACTCAAGTACTTCATCCATAAAATGATGGAATTGGACTAAATGGTCTCCAAGTTCCCTCCCAATTCCTATCCCTCCCCCAGTTCCTAATGGGTCTTCCCAATCTAAAATTCCATATTCTATTTTCTTCTTATAAAGATATATTTATTGACATCTTTTATCCTTACATCAGTCATCTCACCTCCTCCACCCCAATAGTAATTGTTAGCATTTTAAGGTTTGCAAAGCACTTTACATGTCCTCATGCTTGAACCCCATAAACCCACTGTGAGGTAGGTACTACTATTGTCCACAGTCTACAAATGAGGAAACTAGGACTGAGAAAGGTTGAGTGATGTACCCAGGGTCACACAGCTAGTAAGTGTAAGAGGCAGGATTCAAACTCAGGCGTCTTCTTGACTTTCAGTTCAACACTACCCATTTGACACCTTGCTACCAATTGAAAACTCTCAGGTGACAAAGATAAACATTAAGCAAAACTAGTAGATATAGTGACATTATTTTATTCTGGTAGCCTCCTATTTTTCTACTGTGAGGAAGGAAGTATGATTAATTATCTTTTCTCCGGGATCTTCATTGATTTTTCATTACTAAGAGTTCAACAGCTTTTTAGTGATCTTTTTCCCTCCACTTACCTTTTGATAGTCTTGGTCCCACTTATTTCTCTGTGTATCAGTTCAGTCAGATTTTCCCATGTTTCTCTGGATTTTTCCTATTCATCATATCATTCTGCAAAGTAATATCCCATTTTATTCATGTATCACTGCTTTTCCATTCATTCCCCAATTGATGGGAACCCATTATGTTTCCAGCTCTTTATTACCACCAAGACAGCTGCTATGAATATTTTGGTATATCTGAAACTTTTGTTTTTTATCTTTGACTTCCTTGAGGCATATGCCCATAGTCAGATGGGTAGATCTAAACATATATGTGCTCTAATCACTTTCCTTTCATTATCCCAAATTAAAACCCAGAATGGTTGGACCATTATACTTTGCCAGTAAGGTATCCATGTGCCTGTCTTCCCATAATCTCTCTAATATTCACCATTCTAATTTTTTGGTATTATCTCTGCCAATCTGCATGATGTGAGATAAACCCTGAGAGATGCTTTGATTTTCATTTCTCTAACAGAAATTTGGAGCATGTGTATATGTTGTCATTTATAGTTTGTAATTTTTCTTTTGAAAATTATTTATTTGAAGATAGGTAGAGAGGTGGCAGATTATAGGGAAAGAACACAGTAGATATTATTGAGCTTGATTACTGTTTCGGTTGGTTTTACTTAAGTATTTTTTTTCTTTTTTATCAGTTGAATTCTCTGTACTTGGGATGGCTGTCTATGGGATAGAAGAAAGCTATCTTATGAAATTAAGGTAATGTAAAAAAATGACATAAAATTTTTAAATTAAGCTATTTGTTCATGTACTTTGACCACTTATAATAACAATAATAAGTTAACATTTATGTAGCACTTTGAGGTTTGTGATTGCTTTACATATACTATCTTATTTGATTCTCACAACAACCCTGTGAGGTATGTACTATTATTTTTCCCATTTTACAGATGAGGGAACTGAGGCTGAGATAAATGATTTGCCTAGGTTATGCAGCTAAGAAGTGTTGGAGGTAAGATTTAAACCCAGATCTTCCTGTTTCCAAGCCCAGATCTCTTAGTCATTATGTTGATCTGTCACCAATATTAGGGAATAGTTTTTAAGTGTTGCATATTTGTGTCAATTCCCTACATATTTTGGCTATCTGACAATATTCCATGTTCTCTGGTTCCATCTATCTCTAACATTCTGTGTTCTGTGGCTTTTTCTAGGTATGGTATGTTGTGTTTTAAGGTCCTTTCTTCTCTAACATCTCATGTGCCATGTTCTAAGATCTCTTCCAACCCTGTCCACTGTCTTCGGTCCTCTAGGTCCCTTCTAACCCTGACAGTCAATTTCCTATATTTTATGGGAGCAAAACAAATTTGATGAACCAGTTTAGAAGTTGCTACCTACTCCCAATTCTGGATGATAATAACAATGATATTTCATTTTTCTATAGTGCTTTAATGTTTAAAGTATTTGCCTCACTGCCATATTATGAGTTAGGCATTATAGATTTGTCTTCTTCTTCTCATTTGACAGATAGACTGAGAGACTTGCCCAAGATCATATACCTAGATAAGTGGAACAGTTGGGATCTCTTGTGACTTCAAGTATCATTTTTCCCCACTATGCCATGCTGTCCCTGAATATCTTTGTAACTCCTCAGTAGTCATCTTGGCCATCAGAGTGAATACAATTTACTGAGCAATCCCTGATGATGATTTTCCCAGATGTGCCATAAACATACTACTGAACCCATGTTTACCCGACAGGAAGTAGCCTTGGATAAGTTCCACAGGCCAAGCAATTTAAGCTACTCTTAATAACATTTCTGAATAAGAAGGATTTTTTTTTCCTTCTTTGCTGAAGGGCAAGATTAAATTGCTTTTGTCTCCAGAGCCTATGAATCTTATTGTTTCTTCTAAACTCTACAGTATTTTCCCTTTAATTTTTTCTCATCAACTACCATACTCAGAGCATCCCCTCCTGGCAATGTAAAGGGCCCTTTCCTGAGGAACAGTTGGATTTAGCACTCATGAGTATGCCTGGGAGGGCATGCCAGGTATATCTGTATACTTGTAGACTCTTCCCTTCTTCTTTGCCTTCTGGTTGGCCTATGCTAGTACTGCCTACTCACTGTGAGGCACCCAAGCATAACTCAAAGGCTTTACTGCAAGTCCCACTAAGTTGAAAACAATGGTATTTAGGAAAAAAAATGCATGCTGATTAGGAGTTAGATGACCAGGGTAGTAGAGCAGAAAGAGTTCTGACTCTGGGGTAAGAGGTCCTGTGTCCAAATCTTGCCTTTGAAGCTTATTACCTATGTGACCTTGGACAAGTCATTTAACATCCCTGAGCCTGTTTCCTCATCTGCAAAATAAGAGAATTGAACTAGTATAACTTTCTCTATCTAGCTGTGTCACCTGTCTGAGTCTGTTTCCTCATATACAATAGGGACAATACATGCCCTGCTTCTCTCACAGCATTATTGGATGAGGGTCAGATGAGATCAAAGAATTTAAAGCTGGAAGAGAACTTAAAGTTCATCTAGCTCAGTCTTCTCATATAAACATGAGACATAACATATATAAACATATGAGACATATAACATATAAAGGGAGGAAAGGACTTAACTACAGACTCACCCAAGTATGAAGTAGAAGAGTCAAGATTCAAACTCATGTCCTCTGATTCCCAAATCCATGGCCCTTTCCAATGTACCACGCTGCCTCTCCCTGACGCTAGTGAAAATTCTGTTAGAATAAAGTGTTATATGATCGTAAGCCACTGTTAAAAGTACTGTTATTACTTGCCTGAAGGTCTAGTTCTTACCCCTATTCTGTAAAGACCTAATCTCTTGCTTTTCCTGCCCAGGTGAGCTGAACTTTTCTTCTGTTCTATTTTGGTTAGCTTTGATAGGGCTATGCAACCTAATCTAAGGTCTCCCAACCTACTGGGGTCATTTTTTCCCTGGGTCTTATGTGCAAACAAACTACTCTCTCTCTCTCTCTCTCTCTCTCTCTCTCTCTCTCTCTCTCTCTCTCTCTCTCTCTCTCTCTCTCATCTCTTCTCCTTAATTATCATAGTTAAGTATATTTTTCCAAAGACCTACCCTAGAAATCATTACCACTATTAAAACCCACACACACCAATTTCCATGAGTTGAACTAAGATTTTCTTCCTTTTTTGTCCCCCAAAACGACACCCAGAGAGACTCATAAAGAGAGCCCCGCCTCCCGAAGTTTTGTGACAAATTAAGCAATGGTCAAAAATGTTTGGGCAGAATAAAGTTTGGGAAGCCATGATTCTATCTTTCCTTTAATTATCTTTCTGTATCATTGCAAAGGTCTAAGAGTCTCGGTCAAAAGGCCAAAGAGTCTTGTTAGAATAAAGCAAAATCCTCACTATTTCTATTTCTGATAAAATTAATATTCAGTTGCTCTTTTGAATTCATCTCCTGATTCATCCTCACACATCCCTGAGATAATAGCAATTAAACATCTGGGTAAAGGAAAGAGTTTGCTATACTCCCCAAATACTAATAGAAAAGCAAAGTTTCCCAAAGTGAAATCATTCTTTGCTTGGGGGAAGGAGAACGAATTAACATGAATTCCAGATTTGAGGAAAGTAAGTGGGAGTTGATTTCAGATAATGTGGCACTATGTAGCTCCTTGTAAAAATTAATCTCCACTAGGGCAAATTGGCAGACTTGAAAACTCACTGAACTTTTGCAGAGTTGCCAGGAACCTGCATAAAAAAAAGAAAGAAAAAAAAAAAAAGAAAAACTCTCCATTGTTCATCTTTAGTATCCAATATCAAGAGAGCTGTCCTTGCAAAAAGGGCCCTGTGACTTTGAACATAGCACTTTTCTCTAAAAGAACTAAAGTTCATTCTCCATAAAATGAAGGGCTAGTGGACTAGATGATCTCTTCACTCTTGAACATTCTAAGTTCTAAGGGCCCTTCCAGAGATAATAGTCTATATTCTCTGGGTAGATCATGTGAATGGGTGTGAATGAGTGCAAATAGGTGTAAATGGTTCAGTCCCCTTAGCTCCACCCAGAAGTTTGGGCAACTTAACAAAGTCAAAGGTAAAATCTCTTTGAGACTTAAAGTATCCTTGATAGGAACACTCTCTCTGACACCAAATTTGGGACATAGGTCACTCATGTTTTAAGCAAGGATGGCTGAGCTTAGATCCAGGAAGACCTGGAATGAGTCCTTTCTCAGACACTTATGGGGGGTAACAATAGCACATACCTCAGGGAGCTGTGACTTTTTAAACTTAAAGGAGCTATTTTTATTATTCCTATTGTGCCTCCCACCCAAAACACACCCCTTTCCCAAATTTATTCACTTCCATTGATAGTACCATTATCCTTCCAGTCGGCCAGGTTTGCAATCTTGGAGTTATTCACAATTCCCAGCTTTGCAGGTTTGAGTTATTCTTAACTCCTTCCTCTCCTTGAACCCACATGCCAATAAACTGTTGATCAGTTTTCCACAACATCTTTCTTTCTCCAAGCAATCTACCATAGTTCAGACTTTTATTACTTCTTCAGTACCTCTTGCTTAGACTATTCCAGTACATTCCTAATTGGTCTTAGAGAGTACCCTCTTTCAATTGAATGATAAAGTCAGATGCCAGATTGCAAGAGATTCAAAAGTGAACCAGAGGAAAGGGAGTAAAGACAAAGAGTACAGATAGCTTTTTCTAGGAATTTGTCAATGAAATGCTGGAGAGATACAGGATGATAGGGTCAAGTGAGGGTTTTTTTAAAGGACTGGAATATCTGTAGGCTGTAAAAAAGGAAGCAGTTGATAGGGAAAGATTGAAGATTATTGAGGACTGATGATTGCAAGGAATGGGATCAAAAGTCCCAATAGAGGAAATGACCTTGACCAGAATAAGGTCCATCATTTTTATCACAGAATAGACTGAGGAGAGAATGGGGGAAATTTCAAATGCTTTGTGCACTTTGCTATGTGCTTTGTGCAAAACAGAAATAAAGGACATTAAAAACAAAGACATAAGTAAAAACATGGAGGCAGAAGAGCATGAGACATGTTTTGAGATAAGTGAGTAATTTAGTTCATTTTTTAAAAATGCAGGGAAAGAAGTGGAAGATAACATCTGAAAAGGTAGGCTGAGGCCCGATTATGGAAAGCCTCAAATACCAAACTAATGAGTTTGGACTTTGTGTTTTAGTCTGGAGAGAGGCACTGAAGTATTGGAGCACAAGAGTGATCAGAGCAGTTCATTCCAAAAGTATAAAGGGCAGCTCTATGAACGATGGATTGAATAGGTGATAAACTAGTTACAGAAATCCAATTTGAAAGTTACTATAATATAGATAATAGAGGTAACAAGAGTCCAAACTAGTGTGGTTTTATTTTCCACTGAACCAATGCTGCTTCTTTCCAAATGGGTGTCTTATACAAATAAATATGTATATAATAGTACTTGCAAGGATCATAGATTTGGAAGAGACTTGAAAGTTTAGGAAGACCAACACCTTCATGCTACGGATAAAGATACTGAGCCCCAGAGAAGTAAAGCAACTTACAGCTAATAATGGCAGATACAGAATTAGAGCCTCTCACTTCAAATCCAGCCCTCTTAACACTGTATCATGCTGTGTGGAGATATCATGCAGTTAGGCTGGTAAAGAGTACATCAATGTGAGAGATATTTTGGAGAGAGGAACAATGGGACTTGACAAATGACTGAATGTTGATGGAGTAAGGAAGGAGAAGTGAGGAGGAGGGTACAGACCAAGATGACTCAGAGGTTAGGCACAGAGGTGGCTGAGAAGACAGTGGTATGCCTGACAGAGATTGGGAAGTGAGGGGGAGGCACACATGTGGAGGGAATGACAACATTTCTGTGCTTTAAGAGTTACAGAGTACTTTCTTCACAACAATCCTATGAGAAAAGAAATATAAAGATTGCTATTCCCATTTTACTAAAAAAGAAACTGAGGAGGAGAAAGATTAAGTTACATGCCCAGCTTGTGTTGAGGCCAGGATTCTTTCCTGACTCTAGGTTCACCACTCTTCCCCAAAACACTGCCTAGTAATATGATAATATTGCTAGGGTTGCATCATAGACATTTCCATTGCTTCTCTCTGTGATGATTCCATACAGTAGCTGAATAAAGCTACCCTAACTCCTTTTCTGAGCACTTTCCCTCAAGATCATTTGTGCCTAAATGTGATTTCTGTAGGAGTCCTGTCCCTGGAAACTTCTCCAGGGAAATACAATACCACCCCAAGTAGCAATGCTGTACTGAACTAGCGAGCATCAGCTGGCTTCTGTTATTGAACAGAATGCTTGCCAATAAGCCCAGGAAGCTTCTGGAATTCATTCTTTCTGTATCTACTTTCCAAAGCAAAAGAAAAAACTTCCACATAGAATATCTGACCATAGTAAAAAAAGAAAAAGAAAAAAGAAAATCCAAAAGAAGACATTTGGAGAAAGAAATAACAACTTTAGATGATAAGTTACAGCGAAAGTTAAATGTCTCCTTCCTCCTCTCTTCTCCAGGCCCTCGCTTTCTACCTTAATATATATTGTGGTAATATATCCTGCATTCCTTTCCATTTCAGCACCAGGGACAGTGGAAGCCTTGCTATGAGAAAATCTCTGAGAGAATAAAAATTAGATAATAATTTAAGGTGACAGGAGCCAGACAGAGGGGGCAGAATTTACATGAGCCCAGCAAAAGCGCAATGGAATTTGGCCACACCACTGAAACCCAAAAGAAAGAAGAAGTTCAGTTGATAGCTTTAAGACACTTCAGTTGTTTCTGGTTACTAGCGCACTGATAAATTTGTATTCATCAATAAGCATTTATGAAGTCCCTACTATGCACCAGATACTATTTTAAGCTCTGAACTTTTTAACACAAAAATTAAACCATTCATGTCCTCAAGGAGCTCACATTCTATTGGGGGAGATAATATGATCTAAGCATGTTTTAAGCACTAGTAGGTTCAAGGGGACTCTCACCAATCAGCATGGCATAGTGGATAGGGGCTGGCTTTTGAGCCAAGAGAGCTGAGGTCAATACATACTGACTGTGTGATTAGTGGAAAGAGTGTGACGAGTCACTTAACCTCTCAGAGAATCAGGCAACTTCCTAAGACTTAAGTAGAGGCAGCATGGTCCTGTGGAAAGATTACTGAGCTTGTAGTGCTGAACTTAGTGTCACCAGAGCTGAGTTCAAATTCCAGCACTGCTACTTGTATGACCCTGGATAAGTCATTTCCCCTTTATGGACCTCAGTTTCTTCATCTATAAAATGAAGGGGTTGAATGAGCTCCCTTCAAGCTCTAGAAGTATAATGATTTTATAAGTTACAGAGAGTTAGCTGGTATGCATTGATGAAAGGAGTTTCCACACTAGGAATTCACCACATAAATAAATGACAGATCTGGACAAGAAAAAAAAGCATAGTTATTTACTGGGCATTATCTATGTGCAAGAGTTCTGATGAAAATCAGGTCACTGTAACCAGATGTCTAGAGAGAAGAAAGTAAGGTTGGTGACTTTGCACAGCCCTCCCTCATTCAAATCAAAGTCAACTGCAAGTCCTGTCATCATCTTGATGTTACAGTCCTCTTCGAGAACAAAGGATAAACACAACCTGTGAGTGAGAAGCAGTCCTCCTTCTCTTTCTCCTCCTCCTACTCCTCTTCTTCTCCTCTCCTCTGGTGTTCTACCCAGAAGAAGGTACACTCCATGCCCAAAAGCTGCCTTTTTTTCCTCTGGGTTTATTGGCTACATTTCTTGCTCAAAGATCAAGTCTTAAACCCAATTCACTCTGGAGCCCGTATATTGGACAAGTGCCCACCCACCTAGCACAGAGTGTATGCAATTACTAAATAGTAATTGTTTCTCTTTTACCCAGGAACCCTGAAGGTCTTTCCCTCCCAGTTTGGTTTTTTTAATTAAAGGGGCCATCCCTTGAGTAACTACTTAAAGAAGCCTATTCATTGAATGGGAGTATCTCACTCAAAGTGAGAATGTGATAAGAACTTAGCCTGAAAGGGCCAGTTATCTTGATGAATATCAGGCCACTGGACCCAGATGGCTCAGGAGAAGAAAGCGAGGTTGGTGACTTTGCACAGCTCTCCCTCACTCAAATCAAAGTCAACTGCAAGTCATGTCATCATCTTTATGTCATAGTACTCTTTGAGAACAAAGGACAAACACAACAATCTATGTGCAAGAAGCATGGGGGAAGAGAGCAGAATGTAAAGGCGATATTATATATTAAACGCTCTCTATCCCCTTCAATAAACATTCATTTATTAGTTCATGGAACATTTGCTAAGTATCTACTATTTAAAATGGTACTGTTTTTTAACATTGGGGAAGATATTGAGAAGAAAAATGCACTGAGACATAAATACAATTCATAGTTTAGGCATAGGGACTGAGCCTGTGAATCCAGTGGTATAAGAAATTTACAGGTAAGGAAATTCCTTCTACTAATGAAGGTTGGTACTTTTCCTGTAATTTATAATCTCATACAGTTGCCAAGTAAAGTGCTTCTCAAAGTGTGGTCTAGTGACTCTGAGGCTTTTTCAGGGAATCTCTGTGGTCAAAATTATTTTCATAAAAATACTAAAACATTTTAATTTATAATATTGGTAAATATTAGTTGTATAACTTACATAAACTAAAGCTCTCAATAGTTTTTAAAAGTGCAAAGGGATCCTCAGACCAAAAGTTTAAAAATTGCTGGCCCAAAGCATTAAGAAGGTAAGTGACTTTCTCAGGGCCCTACAACCAGTATGTGTCAGAGGCAAAGATCTTCTTCATTCTGTCCATTATGTCACACTGACTTAAATATGAACAAATATATATATATATACATATATATATAGTGTGTGTATGTATATATATGTGTATATATATAGTGTAAGAAAAATGTAAAGGGCTATGAGGTCTAGTAAGGAAAAATTGCTTCTACTTCCTTCAAGGACTTTAATCTTTTACAATGTAGGAGACAAAATGCTGTTGGAGTTAGGAAGACCTGAGGTGGAATTTACCTCAATGACTGTATCTGAGCTTCTGTTTCCTCATTTGTAGACTAAGGATAACAATAGCAGCTACCTATTGTGAGGATTCAATGAAATATCTGAAAAGTACTTTACAAACCCAAAAGAAACAGAAATGCTAGATAATTATTATACAAAAAACATGAATCTCTAAACCTCCTATGCCCACCCCAGAGAGATGAGGATAATTCTTGGAGCATAAACCATAATAACGTCACTATCTCTTGACATTTTTCAGAGGTAAGGCAATCTCTTGAAATGAGATACCACGAAATTGTCTACTGAAATAGAGGAGGGGAGAGACTATTTAAGCAGAAAACTCAGGTGTATCACTAATGATGGAAAATATATATTATAGAGTCTATAATATAATAATTACAATATGATATATATTATGTCTCTCTCTATATATATATTATAACTCTATAATATAGACTATTAAGTTGGAAGGAACCTTATTGACCATTTCGTTTATACCCTATCACTTTATAACTAGAGGAACTGAGGTTTAGAGGAGTAAAGTGGCCTGCCTAAGGTTTTACAAGTAGTTAGGACTTCTTCCCCCTTTGATCATCTCTAAGGTCGTTTTCAGATTTAACATTCTGGGTTACAAAGTACCTTCAGCTCTGCCATCCTGTTCTAAAGGTCCTTCTGGCTCAAACATTCTGTGTTCTGAAGCCCTTCCAGATCTAAAATTCTGTTCTGAGATCCCCTCAAACTCGGTGGTTCCTGATCATAATGTATTCTCTTGTAGTAATGTGGTGAAACCAACAAGGGGTGGGGGGTGGTAGCAGGGAGGAGCAACAAAATGATGAGGTTTTCTGAGTCTCTGAAGGGAGAAAAATAAGAAAGATATTAATGCTAAAGTAGTGTGGATGGTCTTTTTTCACTCCCTTGAAAGAATCAAAAGGTTTCAGTGCAGAGTGAAAATTCCTCTCCATTTTAGATGGCAACAAATGAACCTCAACCCCTTGTGAAAAGTAAGTAAAGAGTCTGCCCCAGGACATGTGTAGATTGGGGCACAAAGTTCAGTGACTGATGATCTGAGAATGCCCAGCATGAATAATTTCAGACAAAGCCTTAAGCAAAGACACCACTTAAATGGCTGCTGTAGCAGAAAATCACTCCATTGGCTTGATGTCCTGGGTAAGCAGTTAGCAGGAAGCCTCCAGCAAGGACTTAGGAGATGCTCAGAATGAGGATGGATATAGTTTAGTTTCCCCAGCTCTCCAGAAGGAGTGTTGAAGCAGCTCTCCTGACAATCTGATATGGATTTAATTGGGGGGAAGGAGGGGGAAGTTATCTGTTTAGGAGGGGCAGACCCAGAGGAAGCGAAGCTAATCCATACCAGTGAGATGTATAGGCATAGGAAAGAAAGTCCTAAATCAAAAAAAAAAAAATTACAGATGCAGATTTTATTCAAAAGAACAGAGATGCAGAAGCTAAAATGGTATTGACTATCCCCTTGGTATATTCCCATGGCTGACACTTTGAACAGGTTCTTGTACTTAAAGCTCAAAGGAAATAATTAACAGTATCTTAAGATATCTGGGCAGATATCACTAGAGTATCATTAACCCCATTTTACAGAGGAGAAAACTGAGGCTCAGAAAGAAGTGACTTGTCTATCTTTATAGGGCTAATAAATGACAGGGCTAAAGCTTGAACTTGTGTGTTTTGACTCTATGCTCTTTGTATTGTACTACACTGGGAATCAAAAAAGCTGGCTGGATGCACGGAAGCCTAGAACTAGAAGAGAACTCAAAGGTCACATACTCCAACCTGATAAACTCCAGGTTATTTAAGGACTGATCAGTCATCAGTTTGGGCATTCACACAGACCTAGTATCCACCTCTTCCTTTCTTCTGGCTATTTCATGACTCACTTGACCTTTCAATAGATAGCAAGCAAGAGTTATCACAGAATAATGAATCAGAAGTAAAATGGAACAACATCAAGTCCGGTGTTCTACCCTGTACAGGAATCCACTCTAGCATCACCAAAAGTGGTCATTTAAACCTCTGAACAACTAACAATGGAGAGCTCACTATTTCATAAGCAAATTATTTTGCATCATAGAGACTTTAGAACTAGAAGAAACCCTGGAGTAGGGACTCTTAACCTAGAGTCCACGGATACCTTAGGGGGTCCGTGAACTTGGATAGGAAAATTTTTATAACTGTATTTAAATATAATTTGTTTCCTTTATAACTGTGTGCTTTATTTTATGTATTTAAAAACATTATACTGGGAAGGGTCCATAGGCATCACTGGATTGCCAAAAGGGCCCATGGCATAAGAAAGATCAAGAACTCTTGCCTTGGAGGTTATCCAATCCCTTACCTTCCCCCATTTTAAATATGAAGAAATTAAAGCAGAAAAATGCAATAACATGTGAAAGGCCATACAATTAGCAAAATGGTAAAGCCAGAATTTGAAGTCAGAGTCTCAAATTCCAGATTTCATGCTGCCTCCTACTGTCAGACAGCTTTCAACTCCCATCTCTTCCATTAATTCACTTTATTACCCTGGTCAGGTCTCTTCATCTCATCTCTAAAATGATAGATGACCTATTTTCTTAAGATATTTTCCATGAATCTACATTCTATTCTAAGGTTCTTTCCAATTCAGACATTTCGTGTTCTAGTCCTGGCTGCAAATAAGAAGAAAAGTCATTTTTTTTATTATGACATTCACAGGAAAGAAAATAAGTTAGGCTTTTGAGCTGTCCTTGGGGACCCAAGTAACAGGCATGAATTCCTCTTAAGCTTCTAGGAGACTGAGTTAGGAAGATGTTTTGAGAAATTGTGGGAGGGGGGTTTGGGCTGAATATAAAGATGAATTTCCTAATGATTAGAACTGGCCAACAAGAGAATGAGTTGCTATGCGAAATGAAGTTTCCATCACTGAAATTGTTCAAGGAGAGACCAAATGACCATGTGTTATGGATGTGATAAAGTGGATTAATTCTGCTTTGGTTTCTAATCAAGTGTTCTTACTTTCCAAGGGAACCTCAGGGTCTACGAGGAAACCTCCATGGTTTCACTCCTCCAGAAGGAAACTATCATCCTTCAAATGCCATGACCCAATTTACCTATTATGACAGTTCCTGGGCCTTTGACTACCCTCTTCCATGCTTTGGCAAAAATACTGAAGAGTGTTACCCAGAAGCCATACTGTTGAATATTAATGAGGAAAATCTATAGTTCTGTAGAGAAGCCAAAACAAAAATGTGAAAGTGTAGCTCTTTAAAACTGCAAAATATTAGAGTTATTTAACACAAAAAAATATACAATGATCCAAGATAAGTGTCCTCACTCACATCTGGAATATGTTCATTTCAGCAAGTATCCCAGCATGGAGAGGTCTCCGAATTGGGCACCTAGAATATCAAATGAGGAATTTTAAAACTTTAAAGAAATACAGAACTTCAAATAAAGAACTAGAACTGGAAGGGAGCTTAAAACACAAGAAATCAAAACAAACAGGACCTCTGGGCATAGAATGCCAGAGTGGGAAGGAATCTTAGGGAAAAGAATACAAAATATTAGAATTTGAAGAAGTCAGATTACAACCTCTTTGGTTTACAAATTAAGAAAATGAGCCTCAGGGAGGGGAAATGACTTTCTCAGGTTACCCAGAGAATCACTGGCAGAACTAAGACTAGAACCCAAGGATTTCATTGGGCTTTGCAAAGAAGTATATACAAAGTTAGCACAGTAAGAACAGCAGGTAAGTGAAAAGGTTGATGGCACTCTCTTATAGTACAGAGTCCAGGAAAAAGTGAGCTCAAGCTCAGGGACTATGTGTAGCAAAGGGGTAACCCAGATCCTGGAAATCCTTTCACTGGAGTCCTTGACATATTCTCTTTAGGTAGGTTTTGTTTTCTTGCTAGGATCTTTGTTGATCATTGAATCTTCATCCAGTCTGTTTTTGACTACTAATAAAGACACGGCTATCAGCTGTTTGTGGGATGCTGCTAGAGTTTGCCAATAAAAAGATGGGAAATCCAAAATCCGCCAGCCCCTGTGAACCTCACAGGGTCCTTCTCCATCCGATGGGGAATAGAGCCAAGCCAAAGCATTCTCTTCCCCCATCAAAAGATTCCTTCTTAAAGGTGACTCTTCTTTGCCACCAGATATTCATGTCTCCAGTTTCAACTGACTGGATGGTTTTAAACAGGCTTCAGATGGTATGGACAAGTCCATATCCAAATCCAAAAAAGTTTCTTTGTTGCAACTAGGTCATGTCCACATTTAGTGAACAAGTGATACATGTTCCCAATTAATAAATGTATGAGGTTAAAAAAACTACAAAATGAAATACAAAATAAACACATAGTGATTTTGATAATGGGGGTGCTAACAACTGAGGGAAATGGGAAAGATCTCTTGAAGGAAATGATGCTTCCATTGAATTTAAAAGTGAGCTAGGGGTTCCAAGAGGGAAAGGTGAAGGAGAAAAATTCCTAATATAGGAGACAGACTATGCTAAGGCACAGAGAGGAGTGGTAGAATGTCATGTATAGGAAATAACACACAGGCTAATTTGGCTGGATCAAATACATGACGGGAAGTAGTACATAATCAATCTGTAAATGTAGGTTGCAATCATATTATGATCATATTAAGTGCCAAGTAGAGAAGTTAATATTTTTCCTAAAGATAATAAGGAGTTCTTAAAGCTTCTTGAGCAGGAAAGTGACATGATCAGATGTGCTTCTGAAAAATTATTGCAGTAGCTAGGTGAAGGCAAGATTGGTAGGAGAAGAGACTGGAGAAAGGGAGAGAAATTAGGAAGTAATTACAATAGTCTATTAAAGAGAAAATGGTTGCTTGGACTTGGGTAGTTGTATAGCATCAAGACTTGGCAAATGATGAGGTGTGAATGAGAGAGAAGCATTAAGTATGACCTCAAGGTTCTGAACCCACATGCCTTTAACAGAAATTGGAAAGTTTAGAGGGAAAGATGAAAAGTTCAGTTTGGGACATGGTGAGTTTGAGATGCACATGGGACGGATACCTGAGTGGATTTGTTTAGTGGGAGCTTAAAGCTGTGGGACTGGAGCTCAGGAGAGATGAAAGCTGGCTATGGAGATTTAGGAGATTTATCTGCATGGAGATAATAGTTGAATCCATGAGAACTGATCACCAAAAGAGAGAGAGGAAAGAAGAGAGAGCCTAGGACTGAGTCCTGTGGAAGTGCTTAATAATCTGTAGAACAGACAACATCAGAGCTAGAAGGGACTTTAGAACATAGAATTTCATACCTGGAAGGGACCTTAGAACACAGATGTCAGAGCTAGAAGAGATCTGGGAACACAGAATATCAACGCTAGAAAGGACTTTAAAACAGAGAATGTTTGAATGGTGAGGGATGCTAGGCTAGAAATTGTTAGAGCTGGAAGGGACTTTTAGAAAGTTATGGATGGAAAGGGTTGATAATAAGATAGAATACTGGTGCAGAAAGCACCCTGAAGATGGTCTAAATCAAACCATTTCATTTTGCAAATTACTATAGGCTGAAACAGAGTCACAGAGGGGAATTATCAATCTGCCTCTCCTAACCTCCACTCGGGATTTCTGACTTTTACCTCTCCTCATGGGAGGGAGAAATCCTTTTTTATTTAATTGTCTCTGAGATTTAGGCTGAGACTTTGAAGGCAGGATAGTCTATAACTGAGGATCTAAGATTATTTGGGTCCCAATTAACATAGAAAATGTAACACAGAATGGTAAAGTTGACTGGGAGCTTAGAAGCAGCATGTTGTAGAAGAGATATGGGATTGGAGTAAGAAGACCTAGGTTTGGACCCTAGCTCTTCCTCTCAGTTGCTGTAGGAGCTTGGGCAAATCACTTAACTTTTTAAGGTCTCATTTTTCTTGATTTCTAAAATGAGAGAATTGGAAAAAATGGTATCTACAAAGGTTCTAATATTCTGCACTATGAGTTGTACACAACTCAGTGTTAGAACTGGAAGTATACTTAGAACATAGGAGATGAAAGAGGTCTTAGAAATCATCTAGACTAAATCCTGTATGTTATAGATGAGTAAACTGGGACCTAGAAAGGGGAAGAAAGTTGTCCAAGATTCCTTAGTTTGGTGGCATTGCCAGGACCAGAGCCCAGGGCTCCCAGGGGAATGTTCTTTCCCCCATATTCAAATGGAAGTAAAGTGGGAAGTCTCAACCCAACACTTGAAGAGAACCAAGAATTCATGTGATTGATCAAAGTCCCATCCACTTGACTGTGAAAAGTGAATCTCACAGACAGAAGGAAACCCACAACTGTAGGTGGGTTTCATTAAGGAGCTCAGCCCCAATCCTGACTTAACTTGTAATTAGGATAATTTCAAGCTGTGGGCTCCTGAATCATTTGGGTAATGGCCCAAGTACACTGGTAGAGTGACAACTTACAGAAGTTGTTTTTCAACCTTAGCTGGGTCAGTTCCAACCTACTGGCTATGTTCCAAGTCCTTTCATACAGGGAAAAATTACCCTTGTAAAGGGATGCTCTAAGTGAATGTTGAAAACTTCCTTTACACGTAATTAGAAAACAAATAAAATACTATTAAAAAAAAAAAAGGATGCTTCAGATTAGAACAAAGATGTCAGATATTACAGGCCTACCAAGAGTGGCCCACACCAGATTAAAATGTCATTGGGAAATACTTAATAAAATAAATAAAAATACAATTAAACATACGTATATTATATTTTTAAAACTAAGTCAATAAGCAGCCCACAGGGATCCTTATGTATGGTTTAGTGGTCCCTGTTTCTATTTGAGTTTGACACTTCTAGTATAGAACAGTTCCTACACTCCAAGTAATCCAACTTTCTGAGCTCAGTCAGGTGATAGGTGGGGTGAGGAAGGAGGTGAAGTCAAAGGTGGAGACTTCTGTGAGATTACTTAGCATCATTACAGCTAGAGTAGAGCCGGAATCGACCTTATATTACTCAACCCCCTCACTTTACCAGTGAGGAAACAATTTTAGAGAGTGGAAGCAACTTTCCCAATATCATGTAACAGGTTGTTGGCAAAGTCAGAACTAGGACCCAAAGCTTCTGACTTTTAATCTTTTCGCTCCATGACTGATATGACCTCTCATTTAATCCATTTTTAGGACCCTCTGGCTATGGTTCACAAGACTAGATCTCCTGGGAAGGCAGCCAAGAGTCACTTGGCCTGGGTAGAGCTGGAGTAGCTCTTAGGCAGATGCCAAAATAGCTTCTCCCTCGGGAGAAGGTAGCCTCCCACGGTAATTGTCTCACGAATGGCTCCCGGAGTGAGTGTGTCTTTCACAAAAGGGTTACAGTTAAAATTGACCTTAGTCATGAATCACACTGTCAGTTTCCCAGGAAGTTTTTGCAAGTGCTGCTATATATACATGTATATTTATGTAATATGCACATTTAGAGAGAGCATACATACAGCTGGTGAAAATGGGCATCAGGAGACCCAAGATATTTTCCTGGAATTGGGGCTCACTCCTCTCTCTCTCTCTCTCTCTCTCCCCCCCCCCCCCATATCTAATCTGTTGCCAAGGACTGTCAATTTTACCTTCCTGACGTCTCTCCCATACATCCCCTTCTCTCTTGTCATTGCTGCCACCGGATGCACTCTGATGCAAATTATCATCACCAAATGTCTGATGGGGCAAACAAAATGCAACATCATAGACTAGCACACTGGCATGCTGCTGGATCTCCCTGCCTTGTCTTTCTCCACTCCAGGCCATTTTCCACTCAGTTGTCAACTCATTTTCCTACAGCTTTCCAAAAGCATAGGTCTTACCTCTTACCATGTTATTCTTCAGTTCAATAAACTCCAATAGTTCCCTACTGCTTCAAAAGCTTCTGTTTGGTACCCTTTGTAAGCTGGACCCCTCCCCTACTTTTCCAATCATCTTATACCTTACCCCTCACTCTCATCCCCCATAAATATTCTTCAATCTGCTGACACCAGCCTCCCGACTATTCCTCTAACAGGATACTCCATCTCCAGACTTCAGGCATTTTCACTTGCTATCTTCCATGTCTGCGATACTCTCCCTTCTCATTTCTGTCTCCTGGCTTCCTTCAAATCCCATTTAAAATTCTACCTGCTACTGGAAAACCCTCCTATTCCCCTTAATTTTAGTACCCTCCCTCTTGATTATCTCCAATCTACCCTTTATGTGACTTGTATGCACACACTTGCTTGCATGTTGTCTTCCTTATCAGCCTGTGAACTCCTTGAAACCAGAAGTTGTCTTTTGGCTTTCTTTATGTCCTCAGTGCTAAACAGGTACCTGGCACACAGTACGTGCTTAATAAATGCTTAGTGACTGATTGACCCTGAACAAATCACCATCTATACAGAGGGCTTTCTATGTGCCAGCCATTCTGCTAAGCATTTTACAAATATTATCTCATTTCACCCTCACAACAACCCTGGGAGGTAGGTGTTATTATTACCCCAATTTTATAGATAAGGAAACTGAGGCAAACACAGGTTAAGTGATTTATTGAAGGTCACATAGCTAGTATCTGAGGCTGGTTAGAGGGAAAAGACCTATCAGAACAAAAATATTAATAGTAGCACTTTTTGTTGTAGCAAAAAACTAGAAATAAAGTTAGTACCCATCAGTTTGGGAGTGGCTAAACAAATTATGGTATACGAATGTAATGTAATATTATTGCACCATAAGAAATGAAGAAAGTATCAGAGTAAGAAAAAACCAGGAAGATATGCATGAATTGATGCAAATTGACGTGAACAGAACAAGAACAATGATTACAATTTATGTAGTGACTACAAAAGGAAAACTGTGAAAGACTTGAATAGCTCTGATCAATGTAGTGACCAGCCACAACTCCAAAAGACTAATGATGAGTCATGCTTCTCTCTACATCTTCACAGAGAGGTGACAGACTAGAGATGCAGAATGAGACATACACTTTCAGAGAGGGTCAGATGTGTTGGGGTTGACTATAGCTTGACTAGAGTTGTTTTTCACAAGGGAAAGCTTTTTATTTTATAATTGGGGGGATTATAAGGAGAAGCAAAGGAGGGGAGGTTACTGGTAAAAATAAGAAAAAGAGTATCAATGAAAGATTTTTAAAATACACAGAAGAAAGTAGAAGAAAGTTCAGAAGGAGTCATAGACAAAAGAAAAAATACTGGAACTACTATGTTAATTATACATACACATACATTTTATATACATTTTGTGTGTGTGTATATATATATGAAAAGAAAGCTGTACACAATAAAATTCCACAGTTCTGTATACAATCCTCTTTTTCTATTCTTTGTATTAAGAAATGTTCACTTATTATTTGTCAAGTTCATAAAAATAAAGAATAACATTTTTTTCATTGAAAAATAAATCTATGCAGATATAACAGAATCCCAGGATCTCAGGAGTGGAAAGGGCCTATACATGAATAAGACTTTCCTCTTTAATACCCCTGAATAGAGCTGTATCTCAGGTGGGAGACCAGGGCTTTGAACCATGGTACTTGAATGTAGAGGGGAATCAGTACAATCAATTATATATATAGATATATACATACACATACATACATTATACATATACACGTATATACATTTTTTTCCCTAGGGGTATGCTTCATCCTCTTGGATGTTAGCACCAGCCTCTGATTCCTGACCCCCCTCATCACCGTCATCTCCCTAGTGCCCCAGGTATACTTCTTCCTACTGTGGTGTCACTCCAGGTGAGCCCCCCACCCTATTCCAAATGTAAAACTTCCTGGTCATAGCTCTATGGGAAAGTTAGGTGGTGCAGTGGATACAGTGCTGGGCCTGACGGCAGGAAGACTCATCTTCGTGAGTTCAAATCTGGCTTCATATATGTACTATCTGTGTGACCCTGGGTAAGCTACTTAACCCTTTCTGCCTCAGTTTTCTCATCTGTAAAATGAGTTGGAGAAAGAAATGAAAAGCCACTCCAGAATCTTTGCCAAGAAAACTCCAAATGGAGTCATGACTGAAAAGCTGAATGACACAGCTCTATCTCCAACAAGTGATAGTGTAGCATTTGCTTGAAGGGAAAACCCAGAGTACCATAGGCCATAGTCCCCTCTACTTTTGGATAGTCTAATCACCAGGGCCTTTTTCCTTACACCAAGCTTAAATTTGTTTCCTTACAAATTCCCTTCATTGCTCTCAGTTCTACCTTTGTGTTCTAAGTAGAATATATCTAATCCTTGCCATGTCACAGCCTTTGAAAAATTTGAAGATATCAGTTATGTTCCCTCTTACATATTTGCTACTCCAGGATAAAAATCTCAGTTCCTTCCACCAAACCACACATGACATAAGCATACGGCTTCTCACCATCTTGGTTGTACTCTCTCTAAACATTCTCCAGATTATCAATAAAGATAACACTGCATCTATAATCACATTAGTATATGGAACTGTCAGTTGAGGAAACTCTATTTAACAATGCAGGCTGGCACCATTTCTGCAACTTATAGTGTTAGAGAGTTGCCCAGTGAAATGGGCAAGTGACTTGTCCAAGGTCACACAACCAGTATGTGTCTGGGGCAGCATTTGAACCCAGTCTTTCTGGTTTCCAGATTGACTCCCTTCCCACTACACCACACTGCCTCTTAGTACTTTTAGCACTCTGAATAGAACATAATGTTCTAGAAGTATTCTTACCAGGACAGAGTATAGCATTCCACTGGACAACTAAATCCAAGTAATATCAAACCATTAATAATTACTCTTCAGATCTGTCCATTTGAACCAATCTCAGAGCCCAACTTTTCCTAATGTACAAGTATTTGGCTTTTTCCTAAGAGGAGTAAGATTTTGTCAAATGATTTCCTAAAATCATAGGCATCTACCCCTAATGATGCTACGTCCTCCCTCAGTTGTCACTTCTCCAGCCTAAACTTTCCCAGTTCCTTCAACTAATCGTTATAATATAATGATATAACCTTAGGAACCTTCACCATCCTGGTTTTTCTCCTCTGGATGCTGTTCAGCTCTCTCAGTCATGGCTGACTCTTGGTGACCCATTTGGGGTTTTCTTGGCAAAGATACTGGAATGGTTTGCCATTTCCTTCTCCAACTCATTTTAAAGATGAGGAAACTGAGGCTAACAGAGTTGAATGACTTGCCCAAGGTAACAGCTAATAAGTGTCTGAGGCTGGATTTGAGCTCAGTAAGATGAGTCTTTCTGACTTTGGGGCCAGCACTCTATCCACTGCACTGTCTCCTCTGAATAGTCTGTAATATAGACAATATTATTTCTAAATTTTGGCTCCTAAAACTGAACACAAAATTCTACTCAGTCAATAAGCATTTTAAGCACCTATTATGTACAGGCTGAGAGAAATTCTTATTAATAACTAATGATTTAGGGAGATTCAGAGTTCCTCCTCTTTTTTCTGTTTTCAAGACCTCAGTCTCGGAAGACAGATAAACTTCTCTTTCATCCAACCCAACACAACCTCACGAGGAATCACTAGTCAGGAGAATTCCATTCAATCAAGCATGAGTGGAGACAGATGAAGAGAGATCGAGGCGATCTGGGTATAAGAATGGTGTGTCTATCCAAAAGTGACACAATATCACTCTCAGCCCATTATTGAAGTAAGCCCACTTCTCTTAGTAAAGTCCATCTCTAATCAAACCAGTTAAAGTGGATGACTGTTTGATGCAATACCTCTTGTCCAAAGACACATTGCCCAGGGTCACACATAGCTAATAAATGTCTGAGACTGGATTTGAACTCTGATCTTTCTGACTCCAGACCCAGTGCTCTCTCTGCTGTACCACCTAGCTGCCCCAAAGGAATACATACCTAGAAAAAGTAGCCATGCAGTCTCTTTGACAGAACTAGAAGATAAGGAGCCTTCTTTGTCAATCATCTCTTGACTGTGATTGATAAACTATTACAATTTACCCCAAAACTTTGTCTCTCTAAATTATTTTAATCACCAGAAGTCATTGTGCTAAGTGTTGGGTAACCATCACCTCCTCCACTAATATAACCTAAGTTCCTATTTGCTTTTTTGGCCTCCATATCATACTGCTGACTCTTACTCGCTTGAAGTTTACTAAAACTGCTAGATTTTTTTCAGTAAAACAACCAACCATAGCTCCCCCAACTTGTATTGTGCAAGACTTAACCTTTACGCCTATTACATTTCATCTTATTAGATTCAGCCCAATGCTAATCCAGTATGGTCTTTTGGATCCTGACCCTGTCATACCATGTGTTGGTTATCTCCCCCTCCTAGCTTTGTATCATCTGCAAATTTAATAAGCATGACAAATATATTTTTATCTAAGTCACTGATATGAATTTTAAATACTGTAGTGTCTGGCACTCCAGTGGGGACCTCCTTCCAAGTTGATAACAAGCTGTTAATGACTACTCTTTGGGCTTGGCTATTTCCAAATCCACCCAACTACACATTTGTCTAGCCTACAACTTTCCAGCTTCACAAGAACAGCAGGATATGCTTTTGACAAAGGCTTTGCTAAAATCTAGGTAAATTATATCTACCTCATCCTTCTGCTCTGCCAACATAGCAACTCTGTCAGAAAAGGAAACAAAGTGAGCCTGCCATACATAACCTGTTGTTGGTGAAGTTGTCTGTGTCCTTTATAATCACTACTTCCTTTTCTAGATGGTCACTAGTCATCCTTTTAATGATACACATATTTTAGATGTTTTGCACGACTTTATATGTATAATAGGTATTGTTTCTTGACTTCTCAATAGGTGGGGGAGAGGTGGGAAGGGAGAGAATTTGGAACTGACAATTAAAATTAATATATACATGTAGACACACATATGCATATATTCATGCATATTTTAGAACTTTGCCAGAAACTGAAGTTAGACTACTGACCTATATAGTTGCCAGATTCAACTTTCTTCTCTTTTTGAAAAAGGAGACACTTTCCCTGCTCCAATCCTGGGGTAATTCTATCATTTTCTACATTATTTCACCAAAGGTGTCTCAGCATTTGCATCTAGTCATTCAGAACCTTAAGATGTGGTTTATCTGTATGTGGTGATGAACATATATAGCTAGTTACTCGTTTCTATCTCCTTACTTTTCCTGGATATTAATTCTCTCTTGGCCATTTTTGCTTTGTTTTTTCCAGTCCAAAAATAGTTTTCCTTAGCAGAGAAAACAAGTAAAATATAAGCTGAGCAGCTCTGTCTTCTGATAGCATTACCCCTCCTTCCAAGCAGCAGTCTTATCAAAGCTATAGGTCTCAGAAAATGGAATGCTAGACCTGGAGTCACAAAGTCCTGAGTTCAAATTTGGCCCCCAAACTTTATTTGCTGTGTGACTCTGGGCAACTCTCTTGACCTTTGTCTGCTTCAGTTTTCCCATCTGTAAAATGGGGATATAATAACTCCTACCTCCCAGAGTTGTTGTAAGGATCAAACGAGATAATGTTTTAAAAGTGTTTTGCAAATCTTAAAGAGCTATATAAATGCTAGCTATTATAATTATTATAAGCTTCTTCTCTTTCCTCCCATAGCTTTTTTATTCCATTTTTTATTCTTAACTTTCCCTCCCAACCTCAGTTCATTCCCAGCTTTAGCACTCCTGACATTATTATTACAATACCAAATCATACTTTTCTATTTTTCATCTCTTATCTGTCCTTGTATCCAACTTCTGTCAATGTCTTTTAAGAACCTAAATTGGCTGGGGAGTTTCCCAAGCATGCACATCAGCTTCTTAATATAGGGCCTTTTCCTCATCTTTCGATAGATTTGGTATAATTATTTTTATTCTTGAACGTCTCTCATCCCTCTTTTGTTAACTTCCTCAAACACATCCAATCAATTGTCAAATTCATTTTTCTACCCCCATATGTGTCCCCTTCTATCTACTCCCATGGACACCATCCTGGTTCAGAACATCCTCCCCTCCCACAGGACTATTATAACAACCTACTAATTGGTTTCCTTGCCTCCAGTCCTTCTCCTTTACAATTTATGCTTTATACAGCTACCAAATTGATATTCCTAAAGCACAAGTGGAATTCTACAATTTCACTACTCAAATAGGGATGACTCCCCATTGTCCCCCAGATGAAATAAAAACTCCTTTGCTTGACATTTAATGTCCATCACAATCTGGCTCCAACCCATCTTTTCACTCTGATTATACGCTAGTCCCCATCATATCACTATGTCTTCCAGCCAAACTGGCCCTCTTGTTTTACCCTGTACACAATACTGACTTCCTGCCCCCACACCTTTGCACAGTTGTTCCCCCAGGTTTTCAGTGTTCTTCTTCACCTCTACCTCTTAGAATTCCAAACTGACTTCAAGGCTCAGCTTATGCCACCTTCAAGAGGCCTTTCCTAATTCTCCCAATCAATCCGTTAATAGTCAGTAAGTACTATGGGCCAGGCACTGTGTTAAGCTCTGAGGAAACCAAAAAAAGACAAAAAATAGTCCTTGATCCCAAGAAGATTATATTCTAGTGAGGGAGGCAACATGCAAATAACTGGGTATGAATATATAGAGAAATATGTATGCTTGTATATAGATGTATACATGGCAACATGCATATAACATAACATATATACATATATACCTATATACCTAGTGTTTTTATTTATATATATTTATACCTAAATATATATTACATATCTGTATTTAAATATATTTTTTATTTAATTATATTATATATTTAAACAATATACATGTTTATATTTAACTATATTATATACATTGATATTTAAATGCAGTATGTTTTTATATTTAAATATAATATGTGTTTATATGTAAATATAATATATTTAAAGATAATATTTATTTAATATTATTATTTAATATTTATTATTATATATAATATTTATTATATATTATATTATAATAAATATATAATATTTATTATTAATGATTATTTAATATTTATTTATTTAAATATAATATGTGTTTATATGTAAATATAATATATTTAAATATAATATATACATATAGGTATTTGTATGTTGCCTCCCTAATTAAAAATATAGTCTTCTTAAGGTATATATGTGTGATTCTGTTGTGTATGTCTGGGTATATGTGTGTGTATATCTACATCTAGCTACATAATATATATAGCTATATATCAAGCTATATAAATGAAGTGATAACTTTAGTTAGCAAAATGAAGGTAATCTGAAATTTTGCCTTCTACAAAATGTAAAATTTGAACTGAGTCTTGAAGGAAACCAGGCAAACTATAAGACTGAGGTGAGAGTGCAGAGGATTCCAGACATGGGGGAACAGCTAATGTAAAGGCATGGAGATGAGAAGTGGAGTTGTGTTCAAGAGATAGCAAATAGACCAGTGTATCTGGATCATAGAGTATGGGGGTGGGGGGGGGTCAGGTCTAAGAAGGCTGGAAAGGTAGGAAAAGGATGATTATGAGGAATTTTAATACCAAACAGAAAACTTTATATTTGATCCTCGAGGTAATAGGGAGCCACTGGACCCATTTGGGGGAGGAGGGAGAAAAGGCTGGGTCAGACATAGTCTTTATAAACATCACCTTGGCATCTGAGTGAAAGATGGATTGATGTGGGGAGAGCCTGGAGAGATGTAGACTGATTAGAAGGCTGTTTCAGTAGTCTGGTGAGAGGCAACTAGGTCCTAAACCAGTGCTGTGGCTATATTAGAAAAGGGAAGGGGATATATGCAAGAGATGTTATGAAGGTAGACTAAGATTTAATAATAGATTGAACGTATTGGGGTAAGTTTGAGTGAGGAATTCAAGAAGAAACCAAGGTCTCAAGCCTGGGTGACTTGGAGGATAGTGATGTCCTTCACAGTAATAGGGAAGGTTAGAAGAATGTCATTGTCTGGGGAAAGATAATAATGAGCTCTGTTTTTGAGACTTACAGCACACTTAGTTTGAGAAGTTCAAGAACCAGTTGGAAATGCACACTTGTTACCCTTCAGAAAGACAAGAGCCAGATAGTTTGATCTGGTAATTATCTAGATAGAAATAATAATTGAACTCATGGAAACTAATTCCCTATAAGCCCCCAGAAATTACTTTCATATTTATTTTCAATATATTTTGTATTTATTTATGTATGTACTTCCCCCAGTGAAGAGCAGGGAACTGATCATTTTTGTCAGTACCCTGCACATTTTTTCCTGTACCTAGAACATATAGCATGTGCTTAACACATGCAAGTCACAGAATCACAAAATCTAAGTTGGAAGGAAAGGTGAAAAGGAGAGGAAGGGCAAAAGCTCTATTAAGCACCAGCTAAGTGCCAACCACTGGGCTAAGCACTTTGATCTCAGTAGCCCTAAGAGGTAAGTGTTATTATTATTCCTATTTTAAAGTTGAGGAAACTGAGGCAGACAGAAGTTAAGTAGCTTGCTGAGATCACATATCTAGCAAGTGTTTGAGACTGACTTTGAACAAAGGTCTTTCTGACTCCACTGCCTGAGCTCTATCAACTCAGATCTGAATGGGAATTCTCTTTCCAATAAAGGAGCAGTTGCAACACCTGCACTCTCTACCTCATATACTATTGTTAGGATCAGATGAGAGAATGTATTTACAATTCTGTAAGAATAGTATCTGCAGGGGTCATATTCAGAATCAGCTAAGATTGGCAAGGAAAGCTAAAGATGACAAAGAATTTTGACATGTGTGTACACGTGTGTGTGTGTGTGTGTGTTTTGTAGTCAACAAAACTGGGGGCAAGAGAAGCATCAAAGAAAGAATAGGTTCACTGCTCAGGTTGGTTGGGATAATGATATCTAAAGATAGAGATAAGGCAGAGCTACTCAATTTTTATTTTGCCTCTCTTTTTTCTGACAAAGAGAATGTCCTCTGAATTAGAAAGGACAGAACAAACATGGCTAGTAAGTAGACTGTAAGGGAAAATAGCCTCCCTTGATGAGTTCAAGTTGTCTGACCCAGATGAACTCCATCTTCCTGTGCTGAAATGAATGGTGGATGTGATTGCTAGTCAGTGATCTATGAAAGTCTGTAGAGAATGGGAGAGGTATCATAGGATCGGAGGGGGGGCAAATGTCTCCATTTTTATTAAAAGAAAGAGAATGGAATCTGCAAACTATGGACCAATGAGCTTGACTTCAACTTCAGAACAACTGAAGGCATTATCTTTCAAGCAAAACTCTCCACTAATCCTAATTTCCCTGTTACTTTCAAGGGTACCGCTATTCTCCCAGTTATCCAAGTTCACAACCTCGGGGTTATCCTGGACTCCTTATGCTCTCTCACCATCTATATCCAATCAGTTTTCCTGTTGTTACTACCTTCACAATCTCTCTCATATAAGCTCCTTTCTCTCCTCTGATACTGCCACCAGCCTGGTGCATATCCTCATCAACTCACACCTAGACTATTGCAATAATCTTCTGATGGGTCTCCATGCCTCAAGTCTTTCCCCACTCTAATTCATGCACTTGGCTATTGGATCTGATCATCTCTCTCTCTCTCTGTCTCTGTCCCTCTCTCTCTGTCTCTCTGTCTCTCTCTCTGTGTCTCTCTCTCTCTCTCTCTCTCTCACACACACACACACACACACACACACACACACACACACACACACACAGAGTAAACTCCAATGGATCCCCATTATTTCCAGAATCAAATGTAAAATAAAAAATTCTTTGGTTGGCATTCAACGTGATAGGGTTCAGACTCTGGGAGCCTCCTTGAGCTCCCACTTAATCTGGCCTTTCTTACTCAAATCTAATCTTCCCATTTGTTCCAGCAGTCTCAGGAAGCTCACGGACTTTTCATTATCCCTGTGCCCAGGTCTCTGTTGCACTCCCCACCCTTGATCCTATTACCAGCCACTCCCATCAGGATTCTCCCTGGGCTTGATCTATCAAGACCATCCCTGGAACCCCAGACTACCTGGTGATACCTGCTTCTGGTCCAGGCCTTCCATTGTCTAATATCTCCTGATTGCCTCCAGCTGTTTCCAACCCTTGACCAGTCACCCCAGTCCCACTGAGGCCCTCCTTGGACTTCTCCTCAAGACTCTCCCTAAACCCTTCCTCCCATCACCCGAGACTACCAGACCACCCCTAGATCCCTCCTACAGTCATTTCTGTATTTAAGTTCCCTCTTGCCTCCATGAAGGCACTCAGATTCAATCCAGCTCAGACTCTGTCTAGCTGAGATTTTATCTGGCCCGCTTGTGAATACAAGCATTACAAATGCTTAGGCTCCTTAAGAGTCAACCCAATGTGGCGAATCTTTAATAAACTTTGTTTTTCTTTGGCCTTAAGAAGGCTTGAATCGAATTCATTTGAGCAGGACCCAGCATGTCTGTATTTCAGTGTCCCCCAGCACCCCTAAACCTCATCAAAAGTACCAAAAATCTATTCCCTCTCTGCCTTTGCAGTCTTCTTTCATCCTGTATTTATCTAGTTTGTACATAGTTGAGTTTGTTTCCTCTGGCTCTCATTGATTGGCCAACAATAGGTCCGCAGTCAAGCCCCACTTTGTGATCGTTGTTTAGGCCTGATTGGCCCACAGTGAATGTAAATAGCAATTGTTTCTGTTTTGGCCAGAAACCCTGAAGGTTTTTCCCTCCCAGATTGATTTTTTTTTGGGGGGGACTAGTTAAAGAGGTCATTCTTTGTCCCATTTTTTACCTACCCTTAATCACTTTGCCTCAGGCATTGCCTCAGTCAAACTGAGATATGTTAAAGACTTTAACTTAAAAAGGCCAAGGTCTCCCACTGCATCCTGGGCCACCTCTAGCCATCCTAATCTATATCTACCACTGGACCCAGATAGCTCTGGAAGAGAAAGTGAGGCTGGTGACTTTGCACAGCCCTTCCTCGTTTAAATTCAGTTTACTTGCTTGTCATGGCATCACTTCCCTGATCGGTCTAAGAGAAAGAAAGATAAACAATAGTTGTTTACTTGTGGGCTCCTATTAGACTGTAATCACCTTTGGGAGAAGGAACTGTGTTTTTTCTTTCTATCCCTAGTATTTAGTACAGTGTATGACACATAGTAGGCATTTAATAAATGTTAGTTGGCTGACTCAGAGTTCTGATTTTTTGGTTTGTTTTGTTTTTTGAGACTAGGTTTCCCTATCTTGCCCAAGTGGAGTGGTCACTCATCATTGATCTGATCCCAATATTGACCTGCATATAAGCTTTAACCTGACACAGGGGATAGAGTGACTGACTTGGAGAAAGAAGACTTGAGTTCAAATCCAGTCTGTGACACTTGCTTGCAGTGTGACACTGGGCAAGCCTCAGTTTCCTCAACTATAAATTGGGGGTCATAATAGATTATACCTCCCAGGGTGGTTGTGAGAGTCAAATAAGACAATATTTATATAGTGCTTGGGTGCTTAATAAATGTCTGTTCCTTGCTTCCTTCTTGTTTTTCAACCTGGGCAGCCTGAGGGCCCACCATATTCGTGCCAGACTTAGTGTGGATACCCATTTAACTACAGTCCTACTGTAGCTCCAAATTTCCCTACTCAAGGGATCTATTAGCCTTAGCTTCCCTGAGCAACGATTACTGATATGGGCACCTAAAATGCATTAAGGCAATGATTTTTGAACATTCAGACAAGGCAGAAGACATTTAGGGTCAAGAAAGTCAGTTTTCATTCTGGTCAATACAGTGATTAATCATAACTTCAGAAGATTGATACCTCCTGCTACTTGGCATACAGGTGATAGACTAGACATGCTGAATGAAATATGTTTTCAGATATGACCAATGTGTTGCTGTGTTTTGTTTGACTATTTTTATTTGTTACAAAAGAGGACTTCTATGGGGTTTTAGTGGGTGGTGATAGAAATACAAGAAACATAAAGAAAAGCTCGGAAGTGGACTCAATCCACTTTTCTTACTATCTCATTAAATTTAAAACTATCTTGTTAAAAAAACATAATAGAAGTTTATAATTTTATAGGTAATCTGTTTTATTCTTGCATATTAAATCTTTACGTTTGTTGATTAAATCATAATAAAAATGAATTTTTTACAAGTCTCTCTTGCCATTCTCAAGGTAAAAATGGAGACATACAGGTTTTAGAATAGTAGAGTTAGGTGGATTTGAAACTAGCTGATTGACTAGACCCAAAAAAGTAGTCATTAATGGATCAACATCAGTTTGGAAGGGAGCATCTGGTGGCATACTTGGCCTTGTTCAGTTTTAACATTTTTATCAATGCTATGGATGAAGATATGGATGATAAGCTTATCAAATTTGCATATAATGTCAGATCTTTTCAATGTGCTGACTGCTTTTGCTCAGTTTTTTTCTTCTTCTTCCTTATTTTCTTTTGTAAAAAATTCTTGGTTATAAAGGATGACTCTCTCAGAAGAGGAAAAGGAAGCTAACAGGGTGAAATGTAAGTGATATAAAAACAAATGGTATCAATAACATTTTAAAGGATAAATGTAAAGATTTGAACCTCGAATTTTTAAAAATCAACTTGATAAGTACAAAATGAGGGGGATATGGTAAGATGACAATTCATCTTAAAAAGATATTGGATCACATCAACATGAGTCAACAATGTGATTATGGCGACCAAGAGAGCTAAAGGAAGTCTTGCCCCCATGAAGGGAAACACAGTGGCTAAGATTATGGAGGTGATGATCCTGCTGGACTCTACACATCTACAATATTGTGTCTAGTTCTGGATGCCACCTTAAAACATAAGAATGGGGAAAAGAATTCACATGTACAAAAATATTTATAGCAGCTCTTTTCGTGGTGACCAAAAACTGGAAATCGAGGGGATGCTCTGAACAAGTTGTGGTATATGAATGTAATGGAATACTATTGTGCTATAAGAAATGATGAACAGGTGGACTTCAGAAAAACCTGGAAAGATTTATATGAATTGATGCTGAGTGAAATGAGAAGAACCAGGAGAATGCTATACACAGTAAGAGCCACAGTGTTCCAGGACTGATTTTGATAGACTTAGAACTTTACAGTAATGCAAGTACTAAAACATTTCCAAAGGACTCATGATGCAAAATGCCATCCACATCCAGAGAAAGAACTATAGAGTCGGAACACAGAATGAAGCAGACTATTTTCTCTTTTGTTACGTTTTGTTACGGTTTGTTTTTTCTCATGGTTTCTCCCATTCATTATAATTCTTCTATGCAACATGACTAATGTGAAAATGTGTTTAATAAGAATGTATGTGTAGAACCCATATAAGATTACATGTCATCTTGGGTAGGAAGGGGGGAGGGAGGAGGGAGAAAATTTAAAACTTATGGAAGTGATTATTGAAAACTAAAAACAAGTAAATTAATTATTAAAATAACATAAGAATGTTAGAACTTTTTATGTAAATATAACACACACTTCCACCCAGACGAGATGGGGAAGAGAAAATTTTGTACTGTATATATATATAAAAGGTGTGACACCATATTGGCTAAAATGCTGAATATGGGGTATGTTAAGGCATTCTCACTTCACATCCTTTGAAAGAGGACCTTGGGGGAGGCAGTCAAGAGATAGATGAGACAACTTTTGAATGGTTATTAAGAGCCCTAAGAGTTTCACACATGGATAGAAATTTGGTGTCATTATGCCCTTTGACCTATGCTACTTGAAGTTCTAGAGATTTTCAAGAGTGGAATTCCCCTAGATGAAATTGTTGTCTCCTTCTTTGTTTGAATGGTGATTTTATCCTACTCCCAACTAAAGACCCTTTATATAAACAATATGCAGCATAGGGCTGTCCCTCCCCCTACCTTGCCTAGGTAAGAGTTGGTATTACATAAGAAAAACTTCCTAACAATTAGAGTTATCCAAAAGTGGAATAGGCTTCCTCTCTAGTGGAACCTTTCAAACCTGGCATATCAGGTATGCCAGAAAGGAAATTTTTATTCAGGTACAGGTTGAATTAGATGGCCCCTTCCAAATCTGAGATTCTATAGTTCTGTAATTTAAAACACTATGCAAATATCTGCCATAATTATTATTGAAAATGTGGCAAACTGTACATTGATAGGACTGCCATCATCCAAACCTCCTTCTGTATATTCAGAATAAGAGTCATTCAGTTCCCCATTCATTCATCTGCTTCTATACGTACTCAGCTAATATCAGGTCTCCTTCCGTATCCTAATTCTGAGATAATTCACAACAATCAAAAAAAAAGTTATAAAACACAAAATTTTAGAACTTGAAAGATCCCTGTCTGTGTTCGTCCTTCATTTTTGAAGAAAGACCATGACATCAGAGAAATGATGACATGACTTGCACTTGACTTTGTTTGGAATGAGGGAGGTCACCAACCTCACTTTCTCTTCCTGAGCCATCTGGGTGCAGTGAGTAGATATTCATCAGGATGACTGGAGATGGCCCAGGATGCAATGGGATGGCCCTTTTAGGCTGGTCTTTTCAGATACTCACTTAGAGGGAGGTAATGCCCATTGAGTGAAAAGGCCTCTTTTAAGAAGTAATCAGGAAATGGCCCTTTTAATGAACAAAAGAAAAAAAATAACTAAATCAAGCTGGGAGGGAAACAGAAACTGTCACTATTGATAATCACTGCAGGTCAGCCATTAAGTGGACCTTGAGTGGAGACCTATTGTCCAGCCTATGGGCTTCGGAAGGAAGGAAGGAAGGAAGGAAGGAAGGAAGGAAGGAAGGAAGGAAGGAAGGAAGGAAGGAAGGAAGGAAGGAAAGACATTTAGCCAGACATCTTCCCAAAGGAAGGGGAGAGGGAGATGGATTGAAGAGGATGAGCTGGGTTAACCAGCTAGCTGAGTCCCCACTCAGGCTACTCAGTCTTCTCACAGTCTGTGTTTGTCCTTTGTTTTCGAAGACCGTAACATCAGATAAAGGCACATGATTTGAAAGTTATCTAATGTTTTACCTTACACCACATCATTCATACCATTGTTCTACTTCCACTTACATGAATAACTGAGGATTGACTACATTGTTAAATTATTTCTGCTTCTATTAGTGTAGTATTTTTTATTTGAAATGTGATAGGCTTGACCCTTCGGTAAGTTACTCATTAGTTGTAGATGTGCCTGAATGAAGTTACATTCTATCTAAATGTAAAAACAAGGGACCAAACTGCTCAAGACATTTACCAGTCTCGTTTTGGAAGTAGGAAATCGTTCAGATTATCTATTTGAAGGGTACTCTAAATTTAAGAGTTTAAAGCTCTAGTAAATTTATTCCTTTTTTAAATTTCATAGATGAAAAAAGGAATCTCATGGGAAATATATAGAATACCAGCAAACCTTCCTCCAACCCTCAACACTGCCTAAATAGAAGATTAATTATTTCAAGTAGATTAGGGCATTATTCTTCAGTAAAACTATAGATTTAGAGATGGAAGAAAAGTCATAGTCTAACCCCCATTTTTACAGATGAAGAAATAGGCCAAGTCTTCCTGATCCCCAAGTCTACTGCTTTATCTACTACAACATGTTGCCTCAGAATTTCAAAGACAGCTGTTATTTCATTAGTGTAACCATCCCTTCTACCAGCAGATCCCAGTTCTTTCAAGCCTTAGTATGGATTGAGTTATTGTTGCCAATTCATTAACTTGTGGCCATTCTTCTAGTGATGAATCTCTATGAACTGGGAAAGGTTATTCCTTACATAATAGGCTACCTATTGGACACATTTCTGAGGTCTTTCTAGACTGATAAACCTTATGTTGTGAAGCTTGTGTCCTGTTGGCGTGAACTTTGAGAATTCAGGGTTAGATTATTCGATGAGATGAACTATTGCTTTGTCCACTAGTAAATCAGTCAGTAACTAGTAGTTGAATTGTGTTTGTCCTTTATTCTCAAAGAGGACCATGACATCAAGATGATGACATGACTTGCAGTTGATTTTGATTTGAGAGAGGGAGAGCTGTGCAAGGTCACCAACCTCACTTTCTCCTCCAGAGCTATCTGGGTCCAATGGTCAGATATTCATCAGGACAACTGGAGATGGCCCAGGATGCAATGGGAGACCCTGGACATTTTAGGTTAAAGTCTTCTCAGATTCTCACTTTGAATGAGATACACCTATTCAACGAATAGAACTCTTTAAGAGTTACTCAAGGGATGGTTGGCCCCTTTAATAAAAAAAAAAAATCAAACTGGAGGGGAAGACCCTCAGGGTTCCTGGGTAAAAGATAAACAGTTACTATTCAATAGTTGAATGTGTGTGTCCATCCTTCGTTGCTGAAGAAGATCATGACATCAGAAAAACAATGATATGACTTGCACTTGACTTTGTTTTGAGTGAGGGAGGGCTGTACAGGTCACCAGCCTCACTTCTATTCTACAGCCATCTGAATCCAGTGACCACATATTCATCAGGATAACTGGAGATGACCCAGGATGAGGCAATTGGGGTAAGTGACTTGCCCAAGGTCACCCATCTAGTGAGTGTCAAGTGTCTGAGGTGAGATTTGAACTCAGGTCCTCCTTACTTCTGCTCTGGTACTCTATCCACTGTACCACCTAGCTGCCCCTCAGTAGCTGAATACTCACAATTTGAAAGAATGGAGATGGCAATTTTAAAATAAAAATATATCTAAACATTCAAACTTTATTTAAATGTGGTAACAGCTTCATAGACTTTCCTTAAGATTTTCCTCTTTTTATTTCTATGTTCCAAGGGATGGTTCTGTGTGGAGGTGGGGTAGGATATATGGGGAAAAGTAGGTGATTTAAAACAAAAGATATGAGCAGAAAAAAAGAGCCCACACAGAATATAGAATGCCAAAACTAGAAAACTCTGAGAACATTGAACATAGAGTTAGAGCCATATGGAGTCTTAGAACACAGAACATCAAATCCTAGAGTTGAAAGAAGTTTCATCAGTCATCTAATCCATCCCTTGGAAAGAAGAATCCCCTCCATAGCCTCCTGAAGGAATGGCCACTCAATTTCTGTTTGCTCACCCCAAGTGACAGGAAACTCATTACTGACTTATACAAAATTTTCAGTTCTTTTTTAAAAAATATTTATTGATATCCCTTTTTATATCACCTTCATTTCTTTCTCCCTCTCCTATTAAGAGAGACATTCCTCATAACAAATAATAATAATAAAGTGAAGGGGAGGGGGAGTCATTTAGTAAAATTTATAATAGTCAAGTCTGACATTACATGCAGTGTTAAACCACTCATTGTTTACATCCCCATATTACTTCTTTGGGGTCAGCCTTGCTCATGTTTGATTACATGGTCTTCAGTTTGGATGTTGTTGCTTAATGTAGACTGTAAACTCCTTGGAAGCAGGGACTACTGCTTTTCTTTGTATCCCTAGGGTTTAGCACAGTGCCTAGTACACAGCAGGTGCTTAATAAATGATTGCTGACTTCTTTCCATTTGCATTGCTGCAGTCTTTGTCACTGTTATTTTCCTGGCTCTGCTGACTTCATTGTACATTAGTTTACATTGGTCTCCCCACATTTTTTTCTATTCTTCATATTTTTTTTAACAGCACCGTACTATTCTTTCTGACTTGAAGGCTAACTATCCACTGTACTGACCTTCTTGGCATTTTATTATAAATAGTATTGCCCTTCCTATCAGTTTTTCCTGGTCTTCATTATAATGTTTGGAAAATGCAGAAAGAAGGGCAGTGAGGTGGTGCAGTGAATACAGCACTGGCCCTGGAGTCAGGAGGACCTCAGTTCAAATCTGGTCTCAGACACTTGACACTTACTGTGTGACCTTGGGCAAGTCACTAACCCCCAATTGCCTTGGGAAAGGAAGGAAGGAAGAAAGAAAGAAAATGAAGAAGGAAGGTGAAAGGAAAGCATTCATATAGTGGTCAGAAGTGATACAAGGATACTCTCACGATCTCCCTGAAGAACTTTAGTATCAATTGTGAGACAAGGGGAAGTGTTGGTACAGGACTGCCCAGCATCAAAGTATGGTATGCCCACATCAAAGCTGTTGTGTTCCATGAGCAAAGCAAAATCGCAGTAGTTCAAAAGAAACATGAAATGCAGAAATTTAGAGACATTTCCATTCCATGGACGACTTGTGTACAACCTGTGGTGGAGCCTTCCAAGCTCATATTGGTCTGATCAGCCACAGTCAGAAACACTATAGCTTGACTCCAACATAGTGACATCATTCTGGTCCTCTTAGAAGGACAACAACCAATTAAAAAGGTGCATGACTTTGTGGTTTTATCTTCAACTCTTGAACAGCTCAAAGTATTAAAGACTTACTTCCTTCAAATGAATTTAAATCTGCTTTATTTTAAACCCTCTCATTCATCCCTAGTCTCCACCCTCCCACACCCTACAAATATCTCAATAGTCTTAGTACTATCCTCTATGGTCACACAGAATAGGTCTAGACCTTGTTCCTCATGACAGCCTTTTAGGTGTCTGAAGACTACAAGCACATCTCCTTCACAGTCTTCTCTGTCAGCTACATGATATATTTCTTAATTATCTGTTGTGATACTTACCACTTAGAACAAGAAGAGCCTGATTCAGTTGTCAGGAACAGCACATGTGTGTTTTCATCCTTTGTTGATGAAGAAGACCATGACATCAGAGAAATAATGACATGACTTGCACTTGACTTTGTTTCGAGTGAGGGAGGGCTGTGCAGGTCACCAGCCTCACTTCTCCTCCAGAGCCATCTGAATCCAGTGACTGGAGATGACCCAGGATGAGGCAATTGGGCTTAAGTGACTTGCCCAAGGTCACCCATCTAGTGAGTGTCAAGTGTCTGAGGTGAGATTTGAACTCAGGTCCTCCTGACTCCTGCACTGGTTCTCTATCCACTGCACCACCTAGCTGCCCCCTAGGAATAGTACATAAACACCAAGAGAGAGAGAAGAGAGCTAGGATGGAGAATAACAAGTCCAACATGGATGCTGGTGCCTGAATCACCCATGAAGACATCTTTTATTAGTTCCCTTCTATGAGTTCCCTTGATCATGAGTTTCCTTCATTTAAACCTAACTCTGGTGTTCTTTTGACTTACAGTATTGTTATGTTTCAGTGTAGATACCTCAACCTGGAGAAGAACAGAGATGCTGGGGGAGTGGGGGGATTCTTATTTGTGGTTAGGAATTCAAAAGTCCTTCATATTTCTCCATGAAAAATATTCTTCTCAGTGATCATTCTTCCTGATATCCCCATTTTCTTAATGGCTAAATGGAGATAGAGAGAAGGAATATGGTATGCTCAAGGGCCCACCTTAAGGCAACAACTGTCTGAGGTGAAGTGGGAGTTAGATTGGCTTTGTGGCTTGAGGGTGAGAACTAAAACATAATTCTGGGTTATTGGTTTTAATAATGATCTCTGTGTTAAGTCCTGTACCTGCTACTTAATACCTGTGTGACCTGAAGCAAATAATTTAATCTCATTAGTCCTAGTGTCATTATCAACAAAATGAGTGGGGTGACCTAGATGATCTCTGAAATCCTTACCTGCTCTAAAATGATGATGAAGATGATGATAACAATTTATCTTTCTATAGGTTTTCACAGTTTACAAAATATGTTTCTCATCATTGCCCCATTAGGTAATAAAGTATTATCCCCATTCTAGAGAGAAGGAAACTATGACCCAAAGGGAGGGAAAGTGACTTGAATTCAGGTCTCCTGACTCAGTCTTGGCAGTCCTTTAAAATTCTTACCTAAGCCTTATTGACTCTGTTTTTAGGTTGGATGATGATGAGAAAATGACAAAATATACAACTTAGATTTCTATGATGCAAAACATTTTTCTCACCATAGCCCAGGGAGATAGGAAGACAAAAACACTTATTAAGGACCTACTATGTGACAGACTCTGTGTTAAGCATATTATTTCATTTGATCTTCAGAATAACCCTGGGGTATAGGTGTTATTATTATCTCTATTTTAACATCAAGGTAATCGAGGCAGATAGAGAATAGACAATTTTCCTAAGGTCACCCAGCTAATAAGTGTATGAGGCCAGACCTGAATGCAGGTCTTCCTGTCTCCAGGCCCAGAGCTTTATCCACTGTGGATATCCTCATAGGTAGAGAAATTATTATTAAATAACCAATTATTGGGGAAATCCAGGGTATTTTCCCTTCCTATCTCCTCATTCTCTACTGGGTCAAGTCAGCATCTGAAGGGCATTGCTGATAATGAGATTGGATTAAATTTTCTCCTCAATCCTGTTCAGATCCCACCCAAGTGGGGAAGTCCATTGGGTTCTACTTAGGCTTGGGGGGAGGGGTAGATCCTTTGTCTAGATTTCCCAAGATTGGGAGTAGACTGGGAGCTAGAGTGATCAAAGAAACACCAGCCTTTCATTTGAATGGGACCACCTTTTATTATAATATTAATTCTTCTCATTAATTGCTAACCAATCAGAGCTGATTGTCATCCTCAGGAACACCCACTCTTCCAAGGGCATGTAAGCATTGAGTGGGTTCCATGAAGGGTTTTGGCATTTGTTAGTGTCATTGACCCCTTTATTAGTCATCTGCTGGTATAATTAATAAAATGATTAATTATCTAGAAATTAGGTCTCAAACTTTTTATACATCACATAGATATGAAGTACAAATAGTATTATCCCCATTGTACAAATAAGGAAACTGAGGATCAGACAAAGTATATAATCTTTGCTCAGGCACACAGAGTTAGCGTCAGAGTCTAGACTCAAATCTAGATCTTCTGACTCAAGGAACAGCACTCTCATCACTACACCAGGCTGCCCATACAAGAATAAAGAGGCTGAGAAGGAGAGAATGCCAGGTGCCATACTAGAGATTTTCTATGCTCATTAGTAGCCTGGAATCTGGGGATATTTATGGAACTTCGTTAGAAATAATTCTTGCTCCTCTTAGGTAGAGTCTTGATTGTCCCTGGATTCAGCAGGGACTTTATTACTTTGCTAATGATTTTCTCTTTCCCTCCCCAGAGTGCCCTCTGGTGAGAACATCTTGCATCCTGAGCTGCTGATTAGAACATTCGGAGACTCCATTCTAAATGATACATACTAATACCTTAAACAATTCATTAGAATACAAATATCTTAAGACATTTTTAAAAAATGTTTTTAGTGGAATGGAAAGAGCCCCAGGCTGGGAATCAGAAGCCCTGGCTTTTATCTTTCACTTGTCCCTGCTACACTGTGTGAAATATTAAAAGAACCAAAGTAAGGCCGTTAGTATGATGAGTAGATTTTCTGTGGAAGACTTATGGGGAAAGGTAGACAAGAACCACAAAGAATGGGAGAGGGCTTTCAAAGCACTTTCCTTATAAAAATTTGGTGGAGCAAGTAGGACAAGCATCATTGATTCCATTTTAGACATAAGGAGACTACAGTTCAGATAGGGAGAAAAGATGTGTTTAAGGTCAGCATCAGAACCTGAATTAAAATGCAGGTCTCCGAGGGAAACAGTGTGGTACGGTGGAAAGAGAACTGGCCTTGGAGTCAGGGGTCCTGGATTCAAATCCTGCCTGTGACATTTATTAGCTGTGTGACCCTAGGCAAGTCTCTTAACTTCTGTCTGCTTCAGTTTTTTTCAGCTGTAAAATAGAGACAGTACTAGCACCTACTTCCCAGGTTGGTTGTGAGGATCAAATGACATAATATTTGTAAGGATTTAGCATGATGCCTGGCATATAACAGGTACTTATTAAATGCTTATTTCCTTCCTCCTCCTTTCCTTCCTTCCTACCCTTCTTTCCTTCCTTCCTTCTTTCCTTCTTTCTTCCTTCCCTTCTCTCCTTCCTTCCTTTCCTTCCATTTGTCCTTCCTCTCTCTCTCCCTTTTTTCCTTTCTTCCTCTATGATTCCAGGCCTCTTCCCACTGCACCACACTACCTCTCCTTTTGTCTTACCTCTTTGGGCTAACACCAGTACTATAGAAGCAGCCAGCCTTCGCAGCAGCCTCCATGTTGATCAGACAAGATTGCAAACAGAAATGCCTGTTTTCTGTCATCAGTGATCTATAGCTTTATAAAACACCTTGTCTTATAGTAGAGTGGCATTTTTCAGCTTGGACTCCACGGAGTCATGCAAGGAAGGTAGGTGTGTCTGTGGTCTGTCCTTCAAGGCCTAGTTGAAATGTTAACTCTTTTGACAATGAAAGTGATCTCTGAAATCTTGGAGTACTTTGGACCTCTCTCTCATATATACTTATCACATTCTTCCTTATATTATAGTAATTTCTGTCTCTGTAATGCACAGATGCATAGCATGAGGTTTAATCATGCAGCTGGATGGAAAAAACTCCTCCATACAATTAAATGTGGCAGGTAGGTGGCGCTGTAGTGCATAGGATGGCAGACTTCTAGTCAGCAAGACATTGAGTTCAAATCTAGTCTCAGACACTTACTACTGTGTGACCCTGGGCAAGTCACTTAACCCTGTTTGCCTTAGTTTCCCTATCAATAAAATGGGCTGGAGAAGGAAATGGCAAACCACTCCAGTATTTTTGCCAAGAAAATCCCAAACATTAAAAACATAATAACAGCACCTACCTCATGAGGGTTGTTGTAAGGACTAAAGGAGATAATATTTATAAAGTGTTTAGCATAATATAAATGCTCATTCCCCTTGTATAACCTTGGAAAAGTCCTTTGGAGAAGTTAGACTAGATGATCTCTAAGGCCCTTTCCACCTCTTAATTCAGCCCCACCTCCTTCCCCCTCACATAGCAGAGGGAGCTCAGGAAGGGCAAGGACTATGTGTCACATTCATCTTTGCCTCCCCTTCAGTGCCCAGCACAGGGCTTGACACAGAGTAAGTCCTTAATAAATGTTTGAATTCATAAATGGGTGAGGCTGGGCTTAATTTTTTTGTTTCTCTGAAACTAATGACTCTTCTTTCTAATACAAAAAGATTATTTGTTCTTGATATTTGGGGGGTCTCTTCTAGTCGGATGAAGTATTGTGGCAAAAATATTTACATAAAGATCTCTGCTGCTCCTTTACTCCAAGAATCTGAGACTATAAAGGAGGAAGCCTATTTATAAGAATCTGACATGGAATAATTACTGATTGCATCTCTTCTAGGAGCTGTCAACAACTCATATATTCACAGAATAACAGACTGGAAGGGCCCACACATTATAGAATGGGAGCCCCTTTCTTTTACCCATTGGGTTTTACATTTTTCTTTTATATCACATACATGGGGTAGATGTGAAATAAACCATGACAGAGGTGGAAGAGATTTTTAGATGTAGAATGAAAATTGTTAGAGATGGAAGAGACCTCAGAAATCACTTGGCCCAAACACCTTACTTTACACATGTGGAAAATGAGGCCCAGAAAATGATTTAAACAGTTATAGGCAGTGGCAGGGTTGGACCTAAAATCCAGATGTCCTAGCCCCTAGACCAGCACCCTGTCAGCTACACCACACTTTTATCAAAATTATATTTCTACAAGAAGCCTTTCCCTGCCCCCCTTAAGACTCATGCCTTCCCTCTGAGATTACACCCATTTGTCCTGCATAAACCTTGTTTGTACTTAGTTGTTTGGGTATTGTTTCCCCCACTAGAACGTAAGCTCCTTGAGGGCAAGAATTGTTTTTTGCCTCTTTTGTATCCCCAGCACTTAGCACATAGTAAGTGCTTAATAATGCTAGATGGTTGATTGGCATCTAAGAATTCTTCCAGGTCTGGAAAATTCTATGATTCTATTGTACTTTAGTAGACAAATCTGCATCATACACACCTATCCATATCTGCTCCTGTACTTAGATAACTAAAGGGAAATAAGAATGAGACTCATTCTATGTGGGTGAGGGGAAGTCCTAGAGAGGCAGATTTGTGCTCCAGGAAAGGTTTTCTAGTGTAAGGATATGCACATGCCAAACCGCCTGACATGGAAGCACACTGTTTCCCTGGGCTCCCCACTCACAGAAATGGGGGTAGACTCCGCTGACTGTCTAAGTAGCTAGAACAGGCTTCATCTTTAAAACTGGCCAGACAGCACAGTCTCTCTCTTTCCTGCGACTGTCCAAAGAATGAAGGTCACAGTTCACCCACAGCGAGGGGGCCAAGAACTGAACCAGGGAAGGTAAAGGAGGACTTCCTTCCTTTCCTTGATCTCCTTTTACCTTGGGCCTGGGGTGTTTGTCTTGTTCTGTTTGGTGTAACTTTTTTATTTTCAGGTTATAAGGACACCCTTAAGGTCTCTCTGAAGAACTTTAGAATCAGTTGGGAGATGTGGGAGACACTGGCACAGGACAGCTCAGCATGGTGTGCCCACATTAAAGGTGATATGCTCTGTGGGCAAAGCAAAACTGCAGGAACACGAAGGAAATGTGAGATAAGGAAATTTAGAGACATCTCCACTCCAAATGTTCAAATAGACTATTTTTGTCCGACCTGTGGGAGAGCCTTCTGAGTTCATATTGCTATAATCACAATAGTCAGACATGCTGTACCTTGAACCTGATTTAGTGATGTCATTTTGGTCCTCTTTGAGCACAAAGGACATCAACCACTTTAAGGTGACCAAAGCCATCCCTACCATTCCTGGGAGTGCGAGCCCTACGTATCTTGGAGGCAGGATGGCAAGCAGCATGGTACAGCCAGCCCGGCAGGAAGGCCATGAGAAGCCCCGCTGAGACTGCGGCCTGAAGCAAGTTTTGGACTTGGAAGTGGGACTGTACTCATTGTATAAATGAAGAATCAGAAGAAATGAGTTCAAATCCTACTTTTGATATTGACTGTGACAATATCTCTAAGTCTCCGTTTCCTCATGTGGAAAATTAGAATAATGATACTTGCACCACCCGCCCTACACAGTTGTTGTGACCAAAAATGCTTTGTGAGCCTAAAAGCACTACAGAAATGTGAATGATCGAAACAAACGCCAACTAGAAATATGGCAGCTCCTGATAATTCTCAAGGATTCCACCACCAGAACCGCAGGGATAACATTATCCTCCAGAGTTTTTGTGTATTATGTGCATCCTATTTTACTAAATCCCTTTGTCTGCATCATCAGGTCTGGAATGGGAGGCAATTTATTACTTTTGGTCATATCAAACTAGATGTTGAAATCTGTGCTTTTTCCTCAAATCAGCCACAGTAGGACACCTGTCCCCAAATAGAAAAATCAATTCCATTAAAGAATAACAGCTGCGAGCCTCCCAGTCAAATAAGCTGTGACTTGCCAGCCTTCCCAACTCAGGAAAACATTTGTGCCTCTTGAAATGTTACCCAGTCTCCTCACAGGGAGAGTTTTTAAAAGCAGCACACACTGCTGCTCCTGGAGTGCAACGTCTTATCAGCAGTCTCTCCAATCCACCCTCCACAAGAGCTGCCAATCTCCAGTTCCTAAAGCCCAGATCTAACAACTTCAAGAACCTTCGATGACTCCCTATTATCTCTAGGATAAAACATAGACTCCTCAGCTTGACATGTAAAGTCCTCAACAATCTAGGTTTTTCTTACCTTTCCAGACTTATTTTACACTTTTCCCCTTTACAAACTCTATGCTCCAATCAAACTGGCCTACCTGGCAATCTCAGAATTCAGCATTCTATCAGCTACCTATCTGCTATCCACCATGCCTGGGATACATTCCCCATCTCCCTCTTGGAATTGTCGAATTGTCATTTTCTTACTGTGTAGAACTATCTCCTATAGAAAATCTTTCTTGATTCCTCTAGTTGTTACCGAGCGCTCTCTTTCTCTCTCCCTCTCTTTCTCTCAGTTCTGTGCCTCTCAATTGTTTCTCCGTATGTGTCTCTCCCGATCTGTCTCTCTCTCCCATCTCTCTGTGTGTGTCTCTGTCTCTGTCTCTCTCTTTCTCCCCTCATGTCTCTCTCTCCCCCATCTCTGTCTCTCTGCCATCTCTCTGTCTCTGTCTCTTTCTTTCTCTCTCCCTCCCTCTCCCCCCTCCTTTTTTTCTCCCTCTCCTCTTTTTCTCTTTCTCCCCCTCCTCTCCTCTTTCTCTTTCTCTGTCTCTCCTGCCCCCCACCTCTGCCCACTCATATTATTTCATATTCACTATGTCCATACATTTAACCCCCTGTATATGGGTTCTCAACCTAGGGTTCATGGATAGATTTCAGGGGTTCTATCTATAAACTATCTATAAATATAAAAATGTTTTGATAAATATTTCCCAATATAATTGGTTTCCTTTATCATCCAAATATATTTTATACCTTTAAAAACATTATCCTGAGAAGGAGTTCATAGGCTTCTCCAGACTGTCAAAAGGATCTATGATACTAAAAAATTAAGAACTCCTGTTCTAGTAGAACATAAGCTATTTGAGAGCTATAAATACTAATGGTTCACTATTACTTTTAGCTTGAAATATAAAGTCTCTGTTTGGAATTTAAAACCCCCACAACCCAGCTGCAGTCTACCTTTCCAGGATTATAATACCTTAGTCCCTTTCATCCACCCTGCAGTCCAACCAAACATCCTTCCTGCTGTTCTCACACAAGATACTGCATCTCCCACCTCTGTATCTTTGCCAAGGCTGTCTCTCCTGCCTGGAATGCTCTTCCTCGTGCCTTCTTCAAAGCTCAGTTCCAGTGCCAACTCCCACATAAGGCCTTTCAGCTTTCCATTGCCAGCATTTCTCTGGCCCCAATTCCCTGAAATTGTCTTGTGTTTACTTTGTAGATGGTCTGTATCTATTTACATATGCCCATGCTTTCTCCTCTGAGAAAATGTAAGTTCGTTGAGGACAGGCACTATTTTCATCTTTACCATGGTATCTAAGTACCTAAGACCATGCCCAGCATATCATTTGTTGTTTGCCCTTTATTCTCAAAGAGGACCAAGACATCGGGGAGGTGATATCATGACAAGCAGTAAACTGGATTTAAGTGAGGTGGGGCAGTGCAAAGTCACCAGCCTCACTCTCTCCTCCAGAGCCATCTGGGTCCAATGCAAGGTATAGATCAGGACGACTGGAGATGGCCCTGGATGCAGAGGGAGTCTTTGGCCTTTTTAAGCTAAGGGCTTTCCCAGGTCTCAGTCTGTCTAGCATATAGTGGGAGCTTAATAAATGCTTATAGATTGGTAGACAAGTTTTTTCTTTTTTATATGCCTAATATACACACATATAAACACACACATATAACATGTATGTGCATAATGTGGTATACAGTATATATAATTTTGTGTGTATGTTTCTATATGTGTCTAACGTGTTGTATGTTTTATATATGTGTACATACGTGTCTGTATATAATGTTGTGTAGTGCATGTACTGTTTCATGTTTTATGTGTGTCTTTGTGTATATACACATATATATGAAATATTATATACATAGCATAATACTTAGTTTAATAAATCCTTGAATTTAATTTTCATCAACCACAATCTAGTACATTGTTATTATCAACAAAAAACAATGTATCATTTAACTAACAATTGAATGACTTCCGTGGCTCTGTGGTCTCATCAGTGTCAGTGCTCCCCCTGCTGGCACAGATCACAAACACCAGCTCACACGTGTGATTTGGGTCCAGGTCTTTCCACAAATCCTCCTTGGAGGCTCAATCCAGCTTAGGACAGACCTTCCTGGGCTCTTCTGAAGACTCCTTGCAGTACTTAGACTCTCCATCTATAACCGACTCAGACATGTCCTTAATGGTGACTAATAATTATTCATTGATAATAAAACCAATGACATTTCACCTTTAATAATAAATTGCTGGCACTGGAAAAGGAGCACAAAACTAAGAAAGCCAGAGCTAGAAGAGAATTCAGATGTGGAAGGTTAAAGCCTACTCTTAAGGCTAAGAAGGGGTCAGAGGGCAGCCAGGATGACCCTCTCACTTAACAGTGTGAGTTTATATTTAATGCATGGGATGAGAGCGATGGAAGAGGAGATTTTCCAAGGCCTCTTCCAAGTCAAAGATCCTATGAAACCGAACCGCATGACTCATCTGAGGTTACAGAGATGAGCTACAGTTTGCATGCCTTTGACTTTTAGTTCACTTTCTGGTGCCACCTGTCTGATCCTCAGTCCCACCCCATGACTGGAATGTACTCCTTGTTCATCCCGACCCTTCATTCACATCCCCTAGTTTCCTTCAAGGCTTAGTTCAAATATAATCTCTTACATGAAATACCTTTCTTAATCACTCTGGCAGCTAGCATGGCACAGAGGCTAGAGCGCCAGACCAGATACTTATTAGCTGCTTGACCCTGGGCAAGTCACTTAACCTCAGTTTTCTCAACTACAAAATAGGGATAATATGTAATAATGACAACAATAACAATAATAATTCCTTCCATGGTTGCCATGAGGATCAAATGAGATCATGTTTGTTAAAGAGGTGAGTTAAAGGTCTCTGGCACATAGCTGATGCCTGAAGAATGCTTGTGTAGAGACAGCAAGGTGATATACTAGAAAGAGCATTTGGCATAGAGTCAGGAAGACCTGGGTTCAAATCCTGTCTCAGACACTTACTGTGTGCCCTTGGGCAAGTCATTTAACCTTTGTCTGCCTCTACTTCCTCATCTATAAGGAGGGGATAATAATAGTATCTACCTCACAGGATTGCTGTTAAGATCAAATGAGATTACACATCTAAAGTGCTTTGCAAACCCTAGAAATACTAGCTTTTATCACTTTTAGTATAAGAAAGTGGGTGTATGGGGGTGTTCAGGGAGGACTAATACCTCTGGTGTGAGGGTCCTTTCCAGAGCTGTTCATTTACCTTTGGTGTCCACCTACAACCCAACTCTTACCTGTGGGCAGTGACTACACCCTGGTAAAACCATCCTGGCAGACAGGCTAAACTGGGTTGAGGGTAACCAACAGGCCTTAAACTTGTCATTGAACTATGGGAGTGTCTGCCCCAAGCATGTAAAGACTTCCCCTAATGTAATGGGCAGATGAGAACAATTTGATCCAGCAGCTGAAACAGGCACCATGGAAAGCTGAAAGCTTGGCCAGACATTGAAGATGCTAAGGTCATCCACCAGGCTGCCGTCAGTCACTCTGACTTTTGTCCTTCCAATGGACTTCAACGATGTTGGAAGAGAGTGAGGATGATGACTTGGTGCAACTCTGCCAACAACAAGAACTAAAGAAGTGACTTGCCTAAAGCCACACAGAATTCTGGACTAGAATTCAGATGTCTCATCTTACGTAGGTTTAACTCATCAAATATTGAAGTCTTTACTATTTGCTCTGTAGGAGATGGTTAGGAGGTTCAGTGGATAGAGTGCTGAGCCCGGAGTTAGGAAAAGCTGAGTTCAAATCCAGCCTCAGACACTGTGTGACCCTGGGAAAGCAGTTACTTAACCTGTTTGCCTTAATCCATTGGTGAAGGAAATGACAAACCACTCCAGTATCTTTGCCAAGAAAACCCCAAGGACAGGGTCACAGAAGAGTGGGACGGATTGAACAACAACATTTGCTAGGTGGAAGAGAATGAATGATTGAATAAGTGGAGAACATGCTTTAAGCATTTACTTAATTCTAAGCTGTATGCTAAGTGGCAGCACAAATAAACAAGGACATCTCAGAAGCTTACATTCTAATAGCGGAAGACAAAATACAAAGGGAAGGGGAGTGGTGAATAAGAAGGGACAAGTTGATCCAGAAATGGTAAATAGCTTGTGGAGAAGTATGTTGGCACATTCTGTCCAGGAACAATGGCAGAGTGGATTTTATCATGGTTCATGGTTCAATACCAGTGGGGTTGGAGGTGGGAGAGGAAAGAATGGGGTGGTGGTAGTGGTGGTTGGATGAGATTAAGACAGCTCACTCCAAAGGCTGTGGAACAGAGACCAGAGAGTCCTGAGTGCAGGAGATAAGAGAGATTAGTCTCATGTGGAACCTGCTCTTGCTTTCCATTGTGAAGAGAGTGGATTGATGAACTCTGAAACATGTTTTGAATCTCTTGTATTTGCATTTTTCAGAATAAATTAATCTACTGCCACTATGATTAGTCAACAGTGTCTTGTGAGTTTGGGGATCCCAAGTTAACCTTTATCCACCAGACTAATTAAAAAGAACAGATAAAATCTACCTTCTTTCTATAAAACTGAAAGTTGGACCCTGGACTGCAGTCCCCCAGAAAGCATCTTTCTCTCCCTCTCTCTCTCTCTCTCCCTCCTTCCTTCCTTTCTTCTTTTCTTCCTTCCTTTCCTTCCCTCCATTGTCCTCCTTTCTTACCTACATGGGTCATTAAAATTTATTATTATAGCCCTCTGAGCCTCTCAGGTGGAGGGCCAAAAGTTCTTTTAATAAACCGCTATAACAGCTGGGAGCAAAGAATTCTGTAACTCAGCTGCAAATGACATCTGAAAATGAGATTATCACATTTATTCCAAAGAGTTTACGCACAAAGCCATGGAACACACACAGCTATGGAATGAAACAACATGTCCATCCATCTCACAAAGCACAGAAAGGTTATGTTTCTGGGGGGATGAGACAATAAGTCAATCTGGGTTCAGCAAACTTGGTTCAATAAAAGGAATTTTCAAGGCAACCTCATTAGCTCTGCCAGTGCTGGGAGTCATCAGCATCCTGGAATGCCAAGCTGTGGGGGAGGCTAATGAAACCTGACCTGGAAAAAGAGAAGGGGCACTTCTCCATCACGAAGCCATGGAAAGAATACTAATTCCTCAATAACTATGCAAATCTTAATTTCCTCCTCTGTAAAATGGGGATGATAATATGAGCACTGTGCACTTCATATAACTAATTAGTAAAGCACTTTGTAAACTGCAAAAATGCCAGAGCAGTACAAATATTATTGCTGGTGGCTTTGATCAAAACGTTGGTGCAGGAGAGCCTGAAATCACTAATGCATTAAAAAGTCGTAAACAAACAAACAAAAACATTCAGCAAGCTTATTAAGCACTTGCTACGTACCAGGAACTGTGCTAGGTACTGAGGATACAAAGATAAAAATTAAGTAATTCCTGCCTTCAAGGAGCTTACATTCTATTGGTGGAAACAATGTGGAAATACATACAAAATATGGACCAAAGAAATACCAGATACATTTTTTCTTTCTTTTTTAAGATATGGGAAGAATAATAATAACTAGCATTTTTATAAAGCATTTTATCCTCACAACAACCTTGGGAGGAAGTTGCTATTATCAGTCCCTTTTTACAGATGTGAGGCAATGGCTGAGACAGATTAACGTCACCCAGTTAGCATCTGTGGCACACAAAGATTCCTGAGTCTAGGTCTGGTTCTCTCTATCCACTGAGCCACCTGGCTACTTCATAGCTTCCCTTTTTTTCTGAAATGAGGTAGTTAAATTAGATCCCTCTAAGGTGCCTTCCAGCTCTGCCATTCAATATGTGAATCAGCATTGTATATTCTAATATATTCTGTGTTCTAAAGTCCGTTCTAACTCTTAATAATCTGTATTCTAAGATCCCTTCCACTCTGACATTTTATGACTCTGTGTTCACTAAGTGAGGTTTTCAAATTACTATGTCTGTGAACTGTGTTTTTATGTGATATATCCCTGACCACAAATAAATTAGACTATACTTGCTGGTATCTTATGAAGTCATTAGGGTAAACTGTGCACTATTCTCTTCACATAATAATGTATAGCCTTTATATTATGTTATTAATACTGATGAATTGAAAATTATTCTTCTGTGTTATGGTCATATAGCTCCTCCCATCATCTAATAAAAAAGGATGATAAAGACCATCTATAAACATAAGGCTTAAATGCTTGATTTTAATAGGCACATAAAAAGGGCCCCAAGAGACTCTCAAAGTTGCTGAACTGACACAGTTACTCTATTTTCTTCTGCCCTTGAAATGCAGGAGAATATGGAGCAAGGCAAATCCTAGAAGGGACCCCGGAACACACAGCAGAGAATATCAAAACTGAAAGGGACCAAGTTCTGGATGGAACTCCAGAAAACAAAACAAACACTAGAAGAAATGGAAGGAAAATAAATTTTTTTAAAGTGGAAGAGACTTTAAGATCATAGAATGTCAGAGCTAAAAGCGACTATAGAGATCACCTAATCCAACTCCTACATTTAATTTGTTTCATTGATACGTTTCATCTTGATACACTATATATTTACCAAGAAACATCTAAATAACCCCTCCCCTTGTATATTCCCTGATAACAGTTAAGCAAAGTCATCCTAGTAACTTGACTGTGTACATCACTTTCCACTTTTGTGTGTATCCCATGTTCTAGGGCTACCACCCCAGAATGGAGGTGGTATTGGAGATGGGGAATGGAGAATGATATTGAGGTTTTGAGCCTAGGTGATGATGGTGGTGCCTTAATAGTGATAGGTAAGTCTGAAAGGGAAGAAGGTTAGGGTAAAAGATAATGACTTCTTCTAATCAATTCAATGATCAATCATCACTCCAAAAGACCAAAGATGAAGTATTATACTGCCCTCCTGTGAGAGAGGTGATGGACTTAAATGAAGAATATGACATTTATTTTTAGACATGGCCAATACAGGAATTTGTTTTTGATTGACTATACATCTCCATTATAAGAGTTTTATATTTCTTTTTTTGTTCAAATGAGTGGAAAGAATGAGAAAGGAAATAAATGCTTTTTAATTGAAAAAAATTTTAACAATGAGTTCTATTTTGGACATGCTGAGTTTCAGATGCTTATAGGACATAAGTTTAAGATGTCCAAGAGGCAGTTGAAGATGCATGACTATAGCTTAGTCTAGGGCTGGATAAGTAGATTGCGGAAGTATTTGCTTAAAGAGGATATCAATCTGTGGAAGAAAATAGGATCACCAAGTGAGATATTATACCATGAAAAGGATAGCCAAGAACAGAGCCTTGAGGCATAGTCAAGTTTAAAGAGCATGGCATGGATAAAGAGCCAGCAAAGGAAACTGAGGAGCAGTTAGGTCAGTAGTAGGACAACCAGGGTAAAGAGAGTGACACATAAAATCCAGAGGGGAGAGAAATTACAGGAGAAGGCTATCAACTGGGTCAAAAGCTGCAGAGAGGTCAAGGAGGATCAGGACTGAGACAAGGTCATTAGATATGGCAATTAAGAGATCACTGGTAATTTGGAGAAGGAAATTTCTGTCAAATGATGATGACAGAAGCCAAATTGTAGAGGGTTTACAAGGGAAAAGGAGAGAAACTAAAGGCACCTATTGCAAATGGCTTTCTCAAAGAGTTTAGATAGTGAGGGAACCAGCAACAGTTACTATTGATGATCACTCTAAAGCAAGGAGGGTCCAGGGGAGCCCTAGGCAGGGGCCCATTGGAGTCCCAGTTTCAGAGTGCAGTAGGTTTGAGGTTTTAGGACAGGACAGAAAAGGAAAGGAGAGGAAAGGAAAGAAAAGGAACCAGTAAAACCCAAGTCAACTGGGCAACTTTTGGTCATCCAAATTTACCTTCCTTTGGAGAGGAGAAGGAAGGGGAGGGGGAGGCAGACAGGAGAGGAGGAGTTGAGTTACCCAGCTAGCTAGGTCCCCAGCTGCATCTGCTCACAGGATTGTGTTCGTCCTTCGTTGCTGAAGAAGACCATGCCATCAGAGAAATGATGACATGATTTGCACTTGACTTTGTTTTGAGTGAGGGAGGGCTGTGCAGGTCACCAGCCTCACTTCTCCTCCAGAGACATCTGAATCCAGTAACCTGATATTCCTCAAGATGACTGGAGATGATCCAGGATTCAGTGGGAGGCCTTGGGCCCTTTAGGCCAAGGTCTTTGCAGGCACTCACTTAGGGTGAGGCAACAGCTTACCCAGCCTAATGTCTTTCTTTTCTTTGACCTCATTAAAGGGGCCATGCCCTGGCTACTTCTTAAACAGGCCTATTCCATGAATGGGTGTTGCCTCACCCTAAGTGAGTACCTGCAAAGACCTTGGCCTAAAGCGCCCAAGGTCTCCCACTGCATCCTGGATCATCTCCAGTCATCTTGATGAATATCAGGTCACTGGATTCAGATAGCTCTGGAGGAGAAGTGAGGATGATGATCTGCACAGCCCTCCCTCACTCAAAACAAAGTCAAGTGCAAGTCATGTCATCATTTCTCTGATGTCATGGTCTTCTTTGGCAATGAAGGACAAACACAAGATAGTGAGGGAAGGAGAAATATAGTACAAAAGCTAGTAGGAATAATTGAATCAACTGAGGGTTGTTGTTTTTAAGGGTGGGAAAGACATGAATGTGTTTGTAGGAAGCTGGGAATGAACCAGGAAGTAAACAGAAAAATTAAAAATTAGAGAGAGTGTGTGGGGATGATAATAGGGGTAATCTGGTGGAGAACTGGGGAAGGGATAGGATCAAGGGCAAATATAGAGGGGTTTTCCTCGGTAAGGAGAGTCTCTTCATCTGAGACCTGAATGGAGGATATTTTCTTTCTTTCTTAATATTTTAATTTTTCTCAATTACACTTAAAAACAATTTTTAATACTCATTTTAAAAAAATGAATTAAAAATCCTTCCCTCCCTCTTCCTTCCCCACCCCTCTCCCTGAGACATTAAGCAATTTGATATATGTTATATACATGCTAAACATTTCCATGTTAGTTATGCTGTGAAAGAAAACAGGCCAAAAAACAAACCCTGGAAAAAATACAGAAAGTGAAAAATATAGTATGCTTCAATCTGCATTCAGACTCCATCAGGTCTTTCTCTGGACTCATCATGAGTCCTTTGGAATTGCCTTGGATCATTGTATTACTGAGAAGAGCTAAGTCATTCATAGTTGATCATCATAAAATGTTGCTGTTACTGTGTACAATGTTCTCCTGGTTCTGCTCACTTCACTTTGCATCAGTTCATATAGGTCTTTCCAGGTTTTTCTGAAACCATCTCACTAGTCTTTTCTTATAGCACAACAGAATTGCATTACAATGATACAGCACAATTTGTTCAGCCATTCTCCAATTTCCAATTTTTTGCCACCACAAAAAGAGCTGTTGTATTTTTGTACAAATAGATTCTCCTTTCTGCCCTCACTACACTCCCTTTTTAAATCTCTTTGTGATAGACCTAGTACTGCTATTGCTGGGTCAAAGGCTATGCACAGTTTTATAGCCTTTTGGGCATAGTTCCAAACTGTGCTCCAGAATGATTGGATCAGTTCACAACAAGTAGATGAGATTTTCAGGAAAGATGTCTGAGTGACATGAGACTATAAGGAAGGGAGAAGGGAGTGCTTTCTATGGATGTTCTCAATTCATTTGGCGAAATATGAAGCAAAGTCCTTGGTTGAGCTGGTGCTGGGGAGAGATTATGCTGAGAGGCTTGAGGAGAGATGAGAATGTTTAACAGCTTTGGTGGAGAGTAGGATAGTATTCACTATTTCAATTGAGGATCTTCCTAAAGCACAAGTCTGACCATGTCATTCCCCTCCTCAGTAAATTCCAGTGCCTTCCTAGTACCTCGAGGATCAACATACTATCCTATGTTTAGCTTTTAAAACCCATCATAACCTGGCCCTTTCCTATCTCTCCAGGCTTCTTAGACTTGACTCCTTTCCACATACTCAAGTATCCTGCAACATGGCCTTCTTACTTGTTCCTCTGTTTCGTACAGTCTTTCCCTGGCTGTCCCCCATACTGGTCCCTTGCCTTATCTCTATTTCCCATTTTCCCTAGCTTCCTTTAAACTAAAATACCACCTTCTTCAAAAGGGCTTTACAGGTTTCCCATCCTTTCCCTTTGACATTGCCTCCAATCTCCCCTGCATATATCTTGCATGTACAGTTTGCATATAGTCTTCTCCTTTCGTTTGTGAGCAACTTGAGAACAAAGGCTGTTTTTGCTCTTTTTTTTAATCCTTAGCACTTAGCACAATGCCGGGCATAAAATATATGCCACAGAAAGCATATAATAAATGCCTATTGACTTGTACATTGTTCTTCTGTTTTATTCATTCATAGCCTGTATCACTTCATATGAATCTTCCTCTATTTCATTGAATTCATCATTCCTAGCATATTCCCAGCTATTCCTAGCTATACTGTGTAGTATAGTGAGGACCTGAGCTCAAATCCCTTCTCAGACCTTCCCTAGCTGTGTGATCTTGGCTCAGTCAGTCACTTGACTTCTATCTGCCTCACTTTCCTCAACTATTAAATGAGGATACTAATAGCACCTATGTCCCAAGGCTGTTGTGAGGACTGAATGAGTTACTCTTTGTAAAGTGCTTAGCACTATCTGGCACATAGAAAGTGCTTAATGTTTGTTTCCTTCCTTCCTTCCTTTTCTTGCTATCCCTTCTCTTTCTTTCTCTTTTTCTTCCTTCCCTCCCTCACTTTCTCCCCTCCCTTTTTTCTCTTCTTTTTTTCTTTCTTCCTTCCTTCCCTTACAATAACATTTCCCTAACATACTTCAGTTTGTTTGTTTGGCTGTTCCCAAACCAATGGGTCACATATTACATTTCCAGCTCTTATAACACAGACTGATGCGATGACTATTTTAAACATATGAGTCTTCTCATTCTATCTCTGTCCTTGACTACCTTGGGGTATAATCCCAATAGTGGGCTCACAGAGGTATAGGAAATAAGTGATTTAGTAACTTTTTTTGAATTCTCCTAAATTATTTTTTCAGAATCCGCCCACCTTGTTTTGCAGAGGAGGAAATTGAGGTCCATAGAGTACAGTTACTTAACCAAACATCCAAAGGGCAAATCTACTAAAGAATGAAGAACAAGAAAGAATAGTGAGTACATAGGGCAGTGAGTCAGACCAGATCTGTGAGGAAGCAGGGGGCTAAGGTTGTATGATCTCCTGAGGCCTCTTCTGTAGTCCTCTAATTCAGCAAACTTTCCAATTTTCAGCTCTTGTAACACCCTGGTGTTCACACAATGAAATTTCTCAGGTACATCAAAGATCAAGAGAGTATGAAGCTTGCTCAGTTTGTTCTAGGACTTCCAGCTCCTGGCCTTGGGATAATGAGGAACCTCATGGCTTTCTGTGCTGTGGCAATCTATATCTTGTCTTATAACAGGAACAATCTTTGGATAGTGATGTCGAGAGTTAGAGAAACCCAAATCTTTTTCACTTCTGTTCAAACAGTAATATTGACTAGGCTTAAGGTATCTGTAATCCATTTTAATCAAGGTCCTTCCTAATATTAGGATTAAGCTAAGAGCATCATTTTTTAATTGGTGTGACAGCTCTGCTGTGTAAGGACTCTAGAATAAATCAATCCAGCATTTTCTAAAGCACTTGAAAACTCAAAAGAAGTCAGAGTGAGCTGAGAGTTCCCTATGGGAAGGTATGGGGGGAGGGGTGTGATATGGGGGGAAGAGACAATGGGAAGGAGAGAGACAGAGACAGAGAGAATTTCTGTGATTCTGTAATTTGTCTTCCATGATTGCAAATAAGTAGCACATCACAGTGAGAATCACCCAAAGGGTAATGGAGACATGCATGGTGGGAGTGAACAGTCTGCCATTTGCCTATTACAAACTGAGTAGTGAAAAGGAGAAGCAGCGTAATGAATGTCATCAAAGGAATATATGACCAAAAAAGAAGACGGACTGATGACATGGCAGGAGCGGGGATGGCCAAGGGACAGCCTATGTGTTCCACTGATATCTTTATAATGCCAAGATAAGTGGGAAAAAGTCCTGTATATTCAACACACACACATCCTGTGGTGGAACCCAGAGGTTGATATGGACAAGAACTGCACAAGACAGGCAGACATGAGTGGAATGCTATCTGCAAGACTGAAGAAAATACCCTCATCAATGAGATGGAAGATCCATTTCAGTGTTTGAATGAGTAATTTTGGGGTAGTGGAAAAAGTACTGAATTTGGAGCCAGAGGACCTAGGTTCGAATCTCAACTATTAATTATGACCTGCGTGACCTTGGACAAATGCATCTTCTCTGGGCTTCAGTTTCCTCATCCACAAAACTAGGGGGGATTGGATTATAAGATCTCTAAAATCCTTTCCAACTCTACATCATTTGAGCCTACAATATAAAATGTCAGAAGTGGAAGAGACTTTAAAGTATAGAATGTTTGAACTAAACAGGCCTTAGAACAAGGAATCTGAGAAAAACAGAATTACAGAACACAAAATGGGAGAAATATCATCTTAGGACATAAAATATTAGGGCTTGAAGGGATAAAAAGACGATCAACTTCCTCATTTTTACAGAAGGTGAAGGTGAGGCTGAAAGAGAACATTTTCTCCCTCCACCATCCATCCTCTTGGCCAATATCTCTCTCCTGAATCCCATGTGCAAGCCTTCTTCTAAAGTGAGGCTACCTAGGGTCACACAATAACATCACAGCAGAGATGGGAATAGAACTTAGGTCTCCTGATTCTTTTTCCATTCCCTTGGCACCAGGACCTTGGGAGTGACCCTGATATCATTTTGAAAATAGCAACTTGCCTAATTGCCCAATTGTGTACATAATATTCATTATTAACAAAACAGCTGTTGTCAAACTTTGCCTTTGATATAAAAAAACCTGGCATTCATATAACATTTCCATGTTTTCAAAACACTTAATAAGACATCCTCTTATTTGAGTCTCTTAACAATCCTGTTATCTCTATTTTACAGAGGAGGAAATAGAGACTTGATGTTAATTGACTTGCCAGTGGACACACAATGGTCAGTAGTAGGATTTCAGTAGAGGGTTACTCTTCTTGAAGTCCAGCATTCTAGTGACTCCTTCCTTTAGTTCCTTCCTCTCTCCCCTACTCAAGTATGTAGGATGAAATTCTGACAAGTTCATTCATTCGAATTTGAAAATGAACAGTAAGATGTTTCCATGTTAACAAGAGTTAAGTCTTAAGTTAAAGGAAACAGTCTTTAATGGTGAACTATCAGATGTCAGTGAGCATTCAGGGAGCAGGTTTTGGGGGTAGGGAAAGGCTATAATTAATGAAATCACACCAAGTAGGTATGTCTTTTATACATACTTATAAAGGCCATCCCTAGGTGGCAGTTAACATAGGTCATAGCAGGTCTTTGAAATAAGAACTCTAAGCTTGGTGGCCCTCCTGTTATCATAATTCATATTTATTTCTATGACACTGTAAGGTTTACAAAGTACTTTCCTCACAACAGCTTTGTCAATAAAACAGATACAAAGGAAGGAGGCCCTGGCAACTTCTGCCTAAAGAACTGTGAGTTTTTAAAGGTCATTGAACTAACTGGCTAGAGGCAAGTAGCATATCCAATGAGAGCAGTAATAAGATCAAAGAACCTCCCCAGTGAAAGAGATCTCAGGGGTCCCACAGTTCAATATTCTAGCAGGCATACCTTCGACAGAACTCTTGACAATCATAAATCCCTCTCTTGAATACCTTCTTTGACAAACACATTCCCTGTTGAGACAATCCACTCAACTTCTGGGCTTTGCTCTTAACTGTTCCCCCCCCCCCCCCCACACACACACCCTCTGCTACCCTTTTTCTTCCTCCCATCCTTCCAAGTCTCTCTATGTTCATTCCCACCCAAGAGTGTGCTAGAGCCAGCTTAACTGATTTCCCAGAGCTGATTGTCAAATGTTCAGTGTGAGCACTTCTACCTCAGAAACAGGCAAACTCTACAAATCAGGGTTTCGTTTATTATTTTGTTGATTTTCTAAACTTAAAAAATTGAGGGAGAAAATGTTAACTATTCAGGTTAAACTTAAAAACATATTATGGGCACACTTTCCCCCCTCAGCTGATTGTTAAACATACCACTGGTCTGACCACCCCACCCCATGCCTTAGTGTCTCTCTTCCTTTTTCCTTCTTACTGCATTCTGATGGTATAATGGAATGAACACTGGGTTTAACAAGAAGCAGTATTTATTAAGCTCTTACTACATGCTGAGCACTGAATGCTGAAAAGTGAGAGGGTGAGGAATTGGGGAAGGGAGGGACAGACAAAGGTAATCACAGGAGAATGAGACATGGCTGACCTGGGGGCCCTCCTTAAATGGAGGTCCTGGGAGGAACCATGCAATCAGAAGAAGCAGTTGCAGTGGCAGTACTTCCAATGTGTGAAATCCAGGACTGGAGTGAGACTTTGGGATGAAGAGTGGGGTGTAGTAGAGGAAGCCTGCAGTGCAGCCTGGAGAGGACAGACAAGACAAAGGCTTTAATCCCAGCTCTGCCACTTACTCAGTGTATGATTTCGAGAAAACACATGTAGCATCACCTCCCAGGGTTGTTGTGGGGACCAAATGGAATCATATATGTCAAGCACTTCATGATGAGCAAAGTAGCACATAAATGTTGGCTAAGACTATTAGTATCATTACAGTAATGAATGCCACGAAGGCCAGAGGCTGGACTCACATCAACAGGTTTCGGTCTTGTCTTAAAGATTTCTCTCTAAAATTTCTCAGGATTGTGTTCCCTCCCAGTCAAGGTTTACACTTGACAACTTCAGAATTTTTTTATTCTTCCTCCAATAGTATTTTTTACCAATTGCATGTAAAGATAGTTTTTAACATTCACTTTTATTTATAAGATTTTGATTTCCAAATTTTTCTCCCTTACTCCCTCCCCACTCCCTCCCCAAGACAGCAAGCAATCTGATATAGGTTATGCAAGCATGATCATATATGTGTACATATATATATGTATGTGTATATATATATGTATATATACACATACATATATAAGATTGTTTCCTTTAACTTAACATTTGTTAACATGTAAATATATTTCCACATAAGTCTTGCTGTGAAAGGATTAGAACAAAGGGAAAAAATCATGACAAAGAAAAAACAAAAAACAAAGTGAAAATAGTCTGCTTCAACTGCATTCAGACACCATAGTTCTTTCTCTGGATGTGACAGAATTTTTCATCACGAGTCTTTTGGAATTGTCTTGGATCATTGTATTGCTCAGAAGAGCTAAGTGTATCACAGTTGATCATGGCACAGTGACAACTTTAGAATTTGGTTCATATTTAAGTTTCTACAAAAAAAAAAATGGAAAACAGACTTCAGCCCTTGAGCAAGCACCCAGGATAAAAACACATTCAGCACAAGCCACATTTGTTTAACCCAATGAAAACCACAAAGGACTCACACCTGAGCCCATAAACAGACATGATCATTATCCGTCCTCCTCTATTAGATCTTCATCTACAAGTCACCTATGAGGAGGGAATACATTCCAGACCCGGGGGGGTCAGCTGAGCAAACACACAGATGTAAGAGAGGAAATATATTTTGGCAACAGCTAACAGGCAAGTCTGACCATAGAGAAGAGTAATATATTAAATAGTAGGTGGAAACCATATTGGGGAGGGCTTTAAATAAATACCAAGCCAAGGCACACAAGAGAAAGGCACTCAGGACCAACAGGGAGGCAATTCCATTCCCACAAACATGCACAATCCTTATAACTCACCAGTTTTAGCAGCAGTGACAAAAGGCTTGTTGGTTCTACTACATTGTGTCTCTTTCCCTTTCTGCTCAATTCCACCATTTTCATGAAAATTGGTGCTGGGACAAAAGCTCCTCAGCTTTATCTTCTCCATCTGGCATTAGTTCCTTAATAACTATGATTACCCTGGAGAGGTCACATGGTTTCCTCTATCCAGTGACCCTACATACAACCATTTCTCTCTCTCTCTCTCCCCCTTCCTCCCTCCATAACTTTCTAGTCTCTGGGGTCTATATGTTGCTCTCTTTTAAATGCTAAGCCAAGAAGAAAACTCAGAAGTGTGTGTGTGTGTGTGTGTGTGTGTGTGTGTGTGTGTGTGTGTGTGTCTGTGCAAGAGGAGAAGGAGGAATGAATCTTCAATCAACCAACATCATTATTGTGGTGTAAACAGGTGTAAAAAGTATCCAAGACGCAAGTTCACCTCTCGTAAAGGACAACAAGACATACTATCAATGTTAGAGCAATGGCTTCATTGGTGAAGTAACAAGGACTAGGGGAATTGACGTTTTGTCAAAGAATTGCCTTGATCTAGGTCATTTCACACTTGGTTTTTGGAGGCTCCAGAGTGTGCAGGCTCCATACATGGAACCATGATCAGAGCAAATGGAGGAATTCTGAATGCTGTGGATAAGTTTACTTGCCTTGGAAGTATACTTTCCAGGGATATATACATAGACATTGCCAGAGCTAGCTCAGCATTTGAGAGACTCCAAAAGAAAGTGTGGGAGAGAAGAAGTATTAAACTGAAGGTCTACAGAGCTGTCGTACGTAGACGTGTTGCTTCAGAGCATATGACCTCATTGTTATATGCCTGGACAGTTTACCAGTGCCATGCCAGAAAACTAAACCACTTTCATTGAAATTACCTTAAGAAGATTCTGAAGATCACCTGGCAAGATAAGGAACCAGACATTGAGGTTCTTTCTTGAGCTGAACTGCCAAGCATTCAAACTCTACAACAGACAGCGCAACTTCAGTAGGTTGGCCATATTGTTTGAATGCCAAAAGTACATTTACCTAAAAGACTTTTACAGAGAACTCACACAAGGCAAGTGCTCACATGGAGGTCAGAAGAGTCACTACAAAGACATTCTCAAGGTCTCTCTGAAGAACTTTGGTTATGGATTGTGAGAAAGGAGAAACACTGGTATAAGACTACCCAGCACAGAGTGCCTGCATCAAAGAAGGTACTGTGCTCTATGAGCAAAGCAGAATCTCAGCAGCACAAAGGAAACATAAGATGTATAAATCCAGAACCATCTCCATCCCAAATGTACAAATGGACTGTGCCTGACCAGTGGTTGAACCTTCTGAGTTCATATTGGTCTGATAGGCCAGTCAAACACACCATACATTGCCTCCCAATATCAAGATGTCACTTTGGTCTTCTTTGAGTATGAGGGATGAACAACAGTTGCAGCAGGAAAAATAGTGCTGTATTTGGAATTGCCAGATCTGATTTCCAATCCAAGCTTTGCCATTTACTAGCTATGTGACTTTGGGCAAGTCATATAACCTGTTGGGACCTCAGTTCCTTCATTTGTAAAATGATAGGGGTTGGACTAGATGATCACTGAGGTCTAAATTCTAGCTCTAAAAGTTAGTTTTATGATCCATTAATTATATAAGGTTTCCCAAAAGTCTTAATGGAGTTTTAAGGTTTAATAGCTTAATCCTATTACCTTTATCCTTAGAAGGGATATATACTCAGGAAACAGAGGGAAGATTGATAAAGAAACCAGAGAATGAATCATCTTCTGCATATCTGGAATGGATGCCTTCTCCCATCGCCTATTATATCTCTATTATGCCCTTATGGAATTCTACTGTGTAGTATGGTCACTGGTTTCCCAGTCTTAGTTCTCCAACTATAGCACCAGTTTCTTGAAGTCAGGGACCTCATTTTACTTATCTCTGTATTATCTTCAGCACCCAATCTGGCCCTTAGTAGGTATTTAATAATATGTTTGTTGGATTGTGGAAGATGTGAAAAAAACAAACAGCTTGATGTACAGTTTTATCTGCCATGTGGGTCCTCTCCACCCCTGCCCAGTGGCCATCCATGACCTCAAGACCATACCTGAAGGAGAACTGCCACAACAATATCCCTAACAAGTGGCTTTCCAGCATCGCCTTAAAGACCCTTGGAATCATTCGGTAGTTTTTTTCTAAATGTGTCTCTTCAAATTCCATCCATTTGTCCTGATCCCGCCCTCTGGGATCAAACAAAAGAAGTCTAATTAATCTTTCTTCTCATTGACACTCCTTCAAATACTTAAAGATAGTCATCGTGCCTACTTCCTATTCCTACCCCATCCCAGCCCTCTCTTATGACTAAACATCTCCTGTTCATTCAAGCAATGTTCACAGGATCTCAAGGTTCTTCATGATCTTTGATGCCCTCTTCTGGATACTCTCCAGTTTACAAATGTCCTTCCTATATTGTGGTTTCCAGAAATGAACAAAATACTCTAGATGTGACCTGACCAGGGCATGGTATAGTCACACTGTCACCTCCTCATTATTGGGAATAATGTCTCACTTAATGTAACCCCAGATCTAATTAGCTTTTTTTGGCTTCCACATCACTTCCTTGACTCACACTGATTTGCTGAGTCACTGAAATCCTCAAATCTATTCCAGACAAAATGTCATCTAGCCATGACTCCCCATGTTATATTTACTTTTTAACCCAACTGTAAGATTTCACATTCATCCCTATTAAATGTCATCTTGCCAGATTTAGCCGTATATTTTAGCTTGTCAAGAGCTTTTTTCAATTTTGTCATCTAGTTTGTTAGGTATCCCTCCAAGCCCTGGGTCATCAAGGAGTTCTATTGGATACTTCCCTTCCTTACATGGATCATTTCAGATGTCACCTCTTCTTGTGAAGTCTTGGTATCATCTCCAGTGCCTAGAACAGTGCTCTAAACACAGAGGATACCTAACAAATGTTTGAATTGATTAATGGAAATGAAAGATTATGAATAATATAAATTATAAGTATTGTACATTTCTCTGTATCATTTTCCCCACCAATATGTAGTACCTTAATCACAATTGCTAACATTCATATAATCTTTTAGAAGTTATAAAACATTTTCATCTCTATTATTTATTTGCACAAAGTTCTGCTCCAACAGTATCTTATAATATGGAGCTCATCCTAGGTTCTCAAAAGCTACGCCAGCAGAATACATTTTCTTAAAGAATCTTCCAAGCCAGAGAGACTCCGAATAATGTCCCTGCAAGAGGATAAGTTTGCTGCCTGAAAACCAGCCTAGCCTATCGTAGAGACATCGCCAAGAGAGTGGCCACCTGATGATTTCTTTGGTCACAACAGCATAGAAAGCATTAAAAAAAAATACAAAATGGTCCTTGATCCTGTGCAGATACCCTTCTACTTCTGTAGTGATGGCAGAAGGTGCAAAGGGTACTAAAAATAAAAATTTTTAAGTTGTCTATCAACATTAATGGTGACTAGTAAATGTAAAATAGTTGTCCAAGGATAAAAGAACGAGCTTACTATTGGAAAACTTGTCATGTCAATTTTTATATTCTCTTTGCAAATTAAACCTGGAAACAAAAGGAAGTTGCACCTAATGGAAAAAGAATTCACAGATTCTCCTTAAGGATGTAGATAACAGCATAGGTGGGATTGGTTTTATTTTACATCCAAAGGCAGCAACAACAGAAAAAAAAAAAGTCATGGGATAATTGGACATGTTGCACTGCAGTACTCATGATGAGTATTTGCAAAAAAACCAGTGCAAAGATAATTTCAGCTTAATGAGCCAGCATCTGCTGCAGATGATGAGGAAGTAGGGAAATTTTTTAAAGAACTCAATAAAAAGTTCTGAATCAAATCAACATATATTTTAATACTCAATGAATTAAAATCACATGTGTATATAAGGGAGAATGGCAAAAAAAAAAAAAATCCATGGGAAAATATGGACCAGGAATTAGAAATGAAAGAGGATAAAGGTTTGAAGACTACATAGAACTCTCATACCTTTTTCAAAAAGAGAGTTAGAATATGGATCTGACAAACACCAATCCAATAATCTAAAAAAATTTTTTTAAGATAATATTCAAAGAGATAGGAAATGGCTTAACAGTAGAGTTATTACCAATTCAGCTGTCTATGTAGCCAGACCATTGACTTGTTAGAGCAAAGACTGAAATCAATACCAACCAGCAGAATAAAAGTAAGAATATATGGCATGCAATTAAGACAACTGCAACCTGACCTATTTAAGCAAGCTACTGAAGTAATAGGAAAGTATTAAAAAAAACGAAACTGAACGTTATATAATTATGATGACCAAAATGGTGCATATGCTGTCAGATGCAGTCAAGTGTTCATTGATTTTGCTTAACTGTTTTATTACAAAGGAAGGCTCATTAAGTAGGACTATAAGTAAGGAAAGGTATATAACCTCTTACTTGCCAAATGTGATAGTTTTCTTAGTCCTGTCAGTTCTACGATGCTTTTCTTTGCTACCAGTTAATATTTAGGATTTCATTAAATCTCCACTTGAATCTATTTTTTGTTCATGCTCCCTAAACTGATTACTATTTTTAATCACTCTATGGTCTATAAAGGTTGTATTTATTATTTGGGCTTTTTGACATTTATTTTCTATATTTCTGTCACCTAATACATGGCCAACTTTTTTAAAAAGTTCCTCATGGTACTGAGAAATACATGGATACTTTAGCAGTTCCATTTAACATGCCAAAAAGTGTTTTCACTCTGGTTTTTCCAGTAATTTGCTCAATTTGGTATTTTTCTTTTTTTCTTTCAGTTAGAGCTGTCCAAAACTGAGAATCACTAATATCTCCTGTCATTATGTTTTCTTGTAATTCAGTTAATTTTTTCTTTATGAATTTAAATGATAAAGCATTTGGAGCATGTTAAGTTTAATACTGATTGTCTATGATTCCTTTCAGCATAATGTAGTTTCTTTGCTTATCTCTTTTTTGTTATGAATTTTTGTTTTAACTTTGCCTAATATCATAATTGTAACTTTTATTTTTTTTATTTGCTAAATACAGCCCCTCATTTTTTTTAAGCTTTTCATTTTTATTCTGTGCATGTCTTTGTCACAGCAAGGATAGAAATATTACCCTACAGTAGATATTTTCCTATGCCACTGATTGTGCAATTCATTATTATACTTTGCCCTCACTCATAGCAATTTTTTTTCCTATTTACCACAAAATCTCTCTGAATCTATGCCTCCCCACTCTTTTGGGTGTCAGTTGCCCCCAGGAGCTCTAATTCCCCTTCTCCTGAGGCAGGATAAATGTTTTCTCTAAACACCAAATCTCTGCAGATTATTTCTATTGTGAGATCCCCATCTCCCATTGTAGACTACATCTCTCCCACAATGGGAATTTCCTTCGGTGGGACTCTTTCTCAAAACTGAAATGAAATTTCTCCATTTCACCCCTGTATCAATTCTTCCTTTTGCCTTCTCAACCATTTGGTATGTCTTCTTCTTGAAAGACTACACAATTTATATTCCCTTCAGTGTTAACTTATGATATAATCAGAGTACAATACATATCCCCTTCTATCTTCTTCATAACCTCTTGCCTTTTATTGACTTTTCCATTCTGCAGTTTAGTATCCAAAAAACCAAACCCAAAACAAAATAAAACAAAACAAAAAAAAACATTGTTTGCCTGTAAGCAGAGTGTTGTGAAGTTTCATACATGATGTTTCAGGAGTATTCTTCCACAATCATTTCCTCTGTTTAACTTCTACTTTCATCTTTGTCTCCTGTATTTTTAGAAAGAACTTAATGTTCTCTCTTGTTATTTTGTTGTTGTTTTTTATTGACCCCATAGGTGCCCTCTTCTTTTTAGAACTTTTCTTCTTATTTTGTTAACTGTGCCTTCTTTGGTCACTGTATTTGCATTTCTTGTTTTTCTGTTGTCTGGGGTATTTGCAAAGCAAGTAATCTGCTCAGGACTGATTTTCTTTGTTGGAATGCTTGGAATGCTTCAAATGCCTCTTTTTAAAAATTGAACTTCTTTTATCACTGATGATTGGGTTCAAGTTTCATGTCACTCTGTGATGTATCTTGAGTTCCTTTGTTCTTTGGAACATATTATTCCATTCCCTCTTGCAGTTTCTGTTGAGTGCAGAATAATCTTGGGTTAGTTAAATTTCTTTTCCCTTCTAATTTTAAGGTCTTTCTTCTGGCCTCATGCAGAATTTGTTGATTGTCACTAGAATTATAAATTTACCCAACATGTGTCTTGAAGTTTGCAACATACAGTTGTTGTTTTTTTCTAGACAGTACCTGTGGATTCTTTCAATTGACATTTTGTCTTCTGCGTTGAGACGTTCTGGGCCATTTTCTTATATTATGGTGTTCATATCTTTTATGTTCTTCCGAGAGAACTATAATCCTTAAGTTGTCTCTATGTATCCTATCTTATAAATCAATATATTTTGCTTGTTAAAAGAGTATGTTTTCTTCTAACATTATTTCTTTTTGCTTCTCTTCCTCAAGATTGTCCTTTACTTTTTTATATTTGAATTCTTAATCAATTGTTCTTTCTTTCATTTCTTTGGTGAGGTTTGCCACTATAGATTCAAGTTTTTCTATTCTGCTATTTATTTATTTATTCATTCATTCATCCATTTAGTTTTAGTTTTCAACATTCACTTTTATAAGATTCTGAGTTCCAAATTTTCTCCCCTCCTTCTCCCCCTGCCTCCATAAGAGGACATGTAATCTGATACAGGCTATACATGTACAACCATATTAAACATATGTTCATCTTAGTCATGTTGTAAAAGAAGAATCAGAACAAAACAGAAAAACCATGAGAAAGAAAAACAAATCTAAAAAAGAGAAAATAGTATGCGTAGCTCTGAATTCGGACTGTATAGTTCTTTTTCTGAATGTGGACAGCATTTTCCATCATGAGTCTTTTGGAGTTGTCATAGATCCTTGCATTGCTGAGAAGAGATAAGTCTATCAAAGTTGGTCACTGCCCAATGTTGCTGTTACTGTATATAATGTTCTCCTGTTTCTTCTCCCAATTATTTCTGCTTTGCAGGACCATAAATTCTACTTTCACAATACTTATTTCTCTCTTAAACCATTTGGGAATATTCTGCTTTGGTTTCATGTCTTCTTGGGAATACATAGGGTCTTCTCCCTTATCAAGTATGTATCATCTATGTATAGCAATGTTAATTCATAGATACCTGGATTGATTTAGATGACCCAGTGACTATATTCCTTTCTGTTCTTAATATCTTCCCTGTTGGCCTATCTGCTTGTATCCAAGGTCTTTAACTGAGTTTTCTTCCTCCTGATATCTTTAATAATTTTGGTCTTTTTTCTTTTGTATTCTCTATTGATAGTTTTCCTGTGGGCTATACTTTAAAGCTATCTCAGCTTCTTCCCACACTGGTGAATTTACATTTCATCAGCCTTGATCTATGCTCCCAGTGACTTCTGGGGGGATACAAGTAACCACAGCTAGATGCCAGTCCCCTTTTATTCAGGCCTGGTGGAGCTAAACCCTGATGACATCCTGTACCCAGTCTCTCTGTTTCTTTTTGATGACTGAGCTCTGCTGCAGCACAGAGCACTGCTAACCCAGTCAGAGCAAGTAGGCTTTTAGCTTTTAGAGGCATAGGGTGAAGACAGAATTGAGCTCTGTTACGAGCCCATGGATTGGCTTATATAGCTCTCCCAGAGCTACTGGCTCTCTTACACTGAAACAAGTCAAGACAAAGGGGTATTGAGTGAGCTGAATGTAACACTATTGACTATGCCATCCACCTGGACACTCTTCTCTGGGTTTTTGTGGCACTACTCTCTCCTGGTTCTCCTCCTATCTGTCTGACCACTCCTCAGCCACCTTTGCTGGATCATTATCCATATCACACTTTCTAACTGTGGGTGTTCCTCAAGAGTCTGCCCTTGACCTCCTTTCTTCTCTTCTCCTTCTATGCTCTCTTGTCTCTGTCTCTCAGTGAACTCACCAGCTCCTATGGGTTGAACTATCATCACTAGGCAGATACCTTTATACTCAGCCACACTTTCTTCTGTGAGTTTCAGCTCTGCATCACCAATTGCCTATTGGTCATTTCATATGAGATATTCTAGAAATATCTTTAATTCAACATGTTCAAAACTGAACTCATGATCTTTTCCCCCATACCTTTTCCTCTATTAAACATCTCTGCTTCTACTGAAAGGACTACCATGCTTCTAGTTTCCCAGATTTATAACGAGATACTATCTTCAACTTTTTACCTTTTCTCACTCCACAAACCCAATCAGGTGCCAAATTTAGACATTTCTACTTTCACAATATCTTTTTCTTCTGATGATATCACTCCACTCATACAATTAATCAATTAATAATCAATCAATAAATATGTATTAAGCACCTACTATGTGATAGGCACTATGATAAGCATTAGGGTTACAAAAAGAGGCAGAAGACAAGCCCTGAACTAAAGGAGCTCACAATCTAATAGGGAAGACAACATGTAAACAAATACGTATAAACAAGTTGTATACAGAATAAACAGGAAATAACAGAGGGAAGGCACTAATATTAAGAGGAGTTGGGAAAAGCTTCCTATAGAAGCTACTACCTTAGTTAAGGCCTTCATCACCTCAGACCTAGGTTGTTGTGTGTGAGTGGGTTTTTTTTTAACTAAATTTCATTTTTTCAATTAAACATTTATTTCCTCTATTTTCTTACCCTCACTTTAAAAAAACTCCCAAGAAATGTGCATATAGTCAAGTAAAACAAATGCCCACATCATGCATGTCCAAAAATGTGTCTCATTCTGGACACTTAGTCCATCACCTCTCTGTTGGAAAGTAGGCAGCATTTTTCATCATTAGTCCTCTAGAATCATAGTTATTTGTTGTAGTAGCATTGTTGTTATAGTATAAAATATTTTCCTGGTTTTGTTCATTTTTACTCTGCATCAGTTCATACAAGTCTACCTAAGTTTCTCAGAAACTATCCATTTCATCATTTTTTACACTCCAGTAGGAATCTGTTACATTAACATACTATAATTTGTTTCAGACATTTCCCAAATGATGGAAACTATCTTGGTTTCCAGTTCTTTGCTACCATAAAAAAAAAAAAAAAAAGCTACTGTATTTTTGTACATGTGAGTTATTTTCCTCTTTTTGGGGGGGAATAGGGAGAGAGGGAACAAACATTTATTATGATTAAACCCTACTATGTGCCAGGCACTGTACAATTATAGTATATACTAGGTCAAAAAGCATTTATAATTTAGTATCTTTGGGGGCATAGTTCCACATTGCTTTCCAGAATAACTAGGTCAATTTACAGATTCACCAATAATATATTAATGTGCCTGTTTTCCATAGCCCCTCCAACATTTGTCATTTTCTTTTTTTGTCAACTTTATCAATCTAATGGGTGTGGGGTACAACCTCAGAGTTGCTTTAATTTGTATTTCTCTAATTACTAGTGATTTTGAGCATTTTTTTTTCAGATGGCAATTGTTAGTTTGGATTTCTTCCCTTGAGAACTGCCTGTTCATATTCTTTGACTATTTAATCAATTGAGCAATGACTCTTATTCTGATAAGTTTGTATCAGTTCCTTTAAATATCTTGGAAATGAAACCTTCTTCAGAGAAACATGCTGAAAAGATTTTTCCCTAGTAATCTGCTTCCCTTCTCATTGTAACACCATTAGTTTTGTGTGTAAAAATCTTTTTAATTCGTAATCACAATTGTCCACTTTATCTTCTGTGATCCTCACCCCATTTGCTCATTCCCCTATACATAGATCTGAAAGGCAATTTCTTTATGCTCCTCTAATTTATGTTATGACCCTTTATATCTAAGCTATGTATCTATTTGGAGCTTATCTTGCCATACAGTGTGAATCGTTGTTCTAAACCTAAGTCCTGAGAAACTGAATTTCAGTTTTTTCCAGTAGGTTTTGTCAAAGATTGAGTCCTTATCCCAGTTCTTTGGATTTGTCAAGCACTAAAGTACAAGGTTTGTTAGCTTTTATATGTTCTACTGATCAACCTCTCTATTTTTAACCAGTACCAATCATTTTAATGATTACTGCTTTATAATATAGTTTTAGATCTGATACTGCCAGAACCCCCCTTCCTTTCCACTTTTAAAAAAATTATTTTTTAGATTCTTGACTTTTTGTTCTTCCACATGAATTTCATTATTATTTTCCTAGCTCAATAAAGTAATCCTTTGGTAGTCTGATCAGCATTATTGCCTAGGTTATCACAGCAACCTACTTGACCTTCCTGCCTTTTCTTTTCCTACTCCAGTGTCATTTTGGTCCTCTTCGAAGACAAAGGACAACAACCACCAACCACATGCCGATGCCAAAAGGATTTTCCTTAAGCACAGATATCACCACATGACTCCTTTATTCAACCAATGCCAGTGCTTTCCTAATTGCTCCTAGATAAAAATATAAACTTCTTTGTTTAGCTGTTAACATCCTAACAACCTGGCCCCAATTTATTTTTCCTCCTTCTGTGATTATCAATTCCCCTACCTGCCCTTTGCAATCCAGCAAAAGTGGCCTTTTTACATGACACTCTACCTCACACCTCCATGCCTTTGTACTGGCCATTTTCCATCCCTGGGATGCACTCCTTTCATTTCTCTTCCTCATAGAGAACTTCTGTCTCTAAGATGCAGTATTATCTTGTGTATGAAACTTTTCCTGATACTCATAGTGCCCTCCTTCCCAAACTACCTTGTAATCAACTACTTTCTACATATATGTGTAGAGATAAGTACATACATATATGAACGTATATATTATTCATTCACTATCTATTTCTGCTTTGTATATTTTCATATATACTTGTTTCCTTGGTTGGAATGTAAGTTTCTTGAGAGTAGGGATTATTTCATTATTTGCACTTATATTCCCAATGCCTAGTACTATAATAGGCACTCAATAAATACTTGATTGATGTATAAGATGTGAGGAGCCTGTAAACAATAGCTAAAGAAACTGTAGTAGACAGGAATAGGGACAGAAACCATAGTTGTCTCACTTCTCTTCCCTTGGAAACCAAGTGCTTCTGGCTCTGCATATAGGCAAGTTTTTGCCTTAATCTTGCCCCAAACCAGGAGGTTCTTGCTACCTTTCAGAGATCTCCATCCTATGTTGCACAGTCTACTCCCCCAAACTTTCAGTTCTCGTTTATATGTCTTCTCCCAATAGAATGTAAGTTTCTTGCAGGCAGGCACAGTCTTGCTTATTTGTCTTGGTATCCCTAGCACTTAGCCCAGTGCCACCCTAGAACAGTTAGGTGTGTTTAATAAACACTTGTTCTTTTTCTCCTCTCTCTTTTCCTTCTTCTTTCTCTTCTCTTTCTCCTCTCTCTCCCTTGTCTCTCTCTTCTCTCATTCTTCTCTTTCCCTGTTGTTTCTCTCCTCTCTCTTCTCTCTCTCCATCTCTCTTCTCTCCCTCTTTCTCCTTTCTCTTTCCCTCTCTTTTCTCTCTCTTCTCTCTCTCCCTCTTCTCTTTCCCATGACATAAAAACAAAACCCATCAATAAAACCTTTCTAAAACGTAGACAGCAAAACTAGAAAAAAATTAGCTATTTGATTGGTTTTGCTGAACTGTTTTTTTGTTTTTGTTGATACAAAAGCAAGAGGCATCTATAAATTTTTTAAAAAATAAACATTTTGACCAAAAGGATGAGATATGGGTTAAAAAAAAACTCCAAATTAAAACAGATACTGACGTAGATGATTACCATTTCCAAAGACAATCTAAACAATATAAATCAAGTGCCACAAGGAGAAATAATCTAGTTACTACTTTGCCAGTCAACAAAAGATCTCCTTGCTAGCCAGTTAATTAATTAAAATTTATCAAGCATCTACTATACACAAGTTACAGTGCTAAACATTGGGGATACAAAGAAAGGAGAAAAAAAACAAGAACCCTAAACACACAAAGAAACAAACAAATAAAAAGTCTCTGCTCTCAGACTGCATCTAGAGGAGTCATACTATTGCAAGCAGTAAAGGGTCAATTTTCAAGATATCTGAAAGCATGGAGGATACCAAATATTTGCAGAAAATAATGGACATTTGTTTTTTGATCCAGACTTATTATTTCACTGGTGTAGTAAATTCTCAGTATGAACACTCCTTTCACTAATACAGATAAGACACTCATATATATCTTTTAGTAGTATCAAAGAAAGATATCAATAACCATTGATCCAAATGTCTTATCTACACAATTGTTATAAGACTATTCTCAACAGATATTGAAGGCATACTTAATAAAGGTATAATAATGGGACAGGCAGATTTTTCAAGTAATACTCAATAGCAGACCACATCTTTAGTCAAATAATTGACTGAAAGATCTACAGAATATAAGATTTCACTGTTCTTTGTGTATTATAAGAAAGCATGTTGGTTTAGCAGAACAAAATGCTACTTTAAAGGCCTCCACAGAGTGACTCCAATATTTTATAAATCCTACAAGATTTAAAGTTTAAAATTCTACATGTGGGGATAAGTAAAAATCCTACCAAATTCCCTGAAAGATGTAACAGCAATAATTTTGTTTAGTGATCCTGTAAGATGCAGCATGATACAGTGAAAAGAGCAAAGGATTTGAAATCTGAGTAACTAGGTTCAAAACCTGGTCCTGATGATAGTCACTCGTTGTGTGACCTTGGGCAAGTCAATTAATTTCCCCAACTCTTAGTTTCCTTCAGAAAAATGAGGGAGGGGGACAGAGCCAAGATGGTGGAGTGAAAGGAAAGACTCACTGAGCTCTTCCACAAACTTCTTCAGATAACTCCAAAAAGTGAATCTGAACATATTTTAGATTGGCAGAATCCACCAGGAGACAGAATGTGGCAGATTTCTAGCTCAGGACAGCCCGGAAAGTCGACAGGAAGGATCTATAACATGGGGCTGGGGGAGCGCAGAGGGCACAGGCTGCACTACTGCAGACTTGGCCACAGCCATAGCAGAGCAGGAATGACCTAGGGGTGGACTGAATCAGAAGCTGCAGTGCTGATTGCCAAATCTTTCACTACAGGACAGGAGTCCAGCAGAACTGAGTGAGAGAGAAACACAGAGCCCTGGTAACAGCAGCAACCACTCCTGGGGCGATTCGCCCGCAGACCAAATGTTTGAAAGTCACCTACTTAAACTTCCTGGAGCCAAGATGGAGGAGTGAAAAAGAATTCACTAAAGAGAACAGCTCCTTAAAAAGTAAAACTGACCAACCAGATAAGCAGGTACAAAACCTAACTGGAGAAAATAACTCCTTAAAAGGAAAAATTGGACAAAAGGAAAAGAAGGTACAAAAGCTAACTGAAGAATACACTTTGTTAAAAATTAGAATTGCACAAGTAGAAGCTAATGACTCTATAAGGCATCAAGAATCAGTCAAACAAAATCTAAAGAATGAAAAAATAGAAGAAAATATAAAATATCTCATTGCAAAAACAACTGATCTGGAAAACAGATCTAGGAGAGAAAATTTAAGAATTATTGGTCTAATGGAAAGCCATGATGGACACTATCTTCCAAGAAATCATAATGGAAAACTGCCCTGAGGTCCTAGATCCAAAGGGCAAAATAGTCATCAAAAGAATCTCCTGATCACTTCCTGAAAGAGATCCTAAATTGAAAACACCAAGGAATACTACTGCCAAATTCAAGAACTATCAAGGTTAAGGAGATGATACTGTAAGCAGCCAGAAAGAAGCAATTCAAATATTGAGAAACTACACTCAGAATGACACAGGACCTTGTAGCTTCTACAGTAAAAGATCAGAAGGATTGGAATATGATACTCCATAAGGCAAAGGAGCTTGGACTACAACCAAGGACCAATTACCCAGCAAAGTTGAGCATAAACTTTCAGGCAAGGAGATGGACATTCAATGAAATAAGGAATTTCTAGACCTTCCTGACAAAAAGGCCAGAGCTCAATAGAAAATCTGATCTTCAAATACAAGACTTAAGAGAGGCATAAAAAGGTAAATAGGAGAAAAAAAGAAGAAAAAAACCTTGTGATTCAATATGGGCAAACTGTTTACATCCCTATACAGGGAGATGATACTTGTTAATCTTGAGAATCTAAAATACGTATATGTATATTTATTATGACATTTAAAAGGAATGTACATAGAGGGACTGAGTATAAATTAATGCATGTGATTATATAAAAAATGTAATTAAAGGGTATTAAGAGATTGTAATGGGAGAAGAGGAAAGGAGGAGGCAGAAAAAGGTAAATTACCTCACATGAAGCAGCACAAAAACATATTATAGTTGAGGGAAAGAAGGAAGTGTGATGAGCATTGTTTGAGCCTTATTTTTATTGGATTTGGTTCAAGGAGGGAACAACATACACAGTTAAGTATAGAAATCTAACTTTCCCCACAGGCAGTTGGAGGGGGAAGGGGAAAGAAAATGGAGGGGATAGTTAAAAGGGAGGGAAGTAGGTAGGGAAAAGGAAAATAAAAGGGAAGGGGGGACTGATAGAAGGGAGGGAAGATTGAAGGAGGCAGTGTTCCAAAAGTAAAACTCTTTTAAGGAGGGGAAGGGAGAAGGGAGAAATAAAAGCACAAACAGTAGGGGAAACTGGATGGAGAGAAAGACACAGATAGTAATCATAACTGAATGTGAATAGGATGAATTCTCCCATAAAACAGAGGCCAATAGCAGAATGGGTTAAAAACCATAATCCACAATATGCTGTTTACAAGAAACACATTTGAAATGGGGATACACAGGGTAAAAGGAAAAGGCTGGAGTAGAACATATTATGCTTCAGCTGATGTAAAAGAAGCAGGGGTAGCAATCCTAATCTCAGACAAAGCAAGAGGAAAAGTAGATCTAATCAAAAGAGATAAGGAAGGAAACTATATCCTGCTAAAAGGCACCACAGACAATGAAATAATATCATTACTAAACATACATGCACCAAGTGGTATCATCCAAATTCTTAGAGGAGAAGTTAAGGGAGTTACAGGAAGAAATAGACAGCAAAACTATAGTAGTGGGGGGACCTCAACCTCCCCCCTCTGAACTTGATAAATCTAACCTCAAAATAAACAAGAAAGAAGTTAAGAAGGTGAATTGAATTCTGGAAAAGGTAGATATTATAGACCTCTGGAGAAAACTGAATGGAGATAGAAAGGAATATACCTTTTTCTCAGCAGTACATCACATACACATATACACACATACACACACACACACACACACACACACACACACACACACACACACATAAATTGACCATGTACTAGGGGCATAAAAATCTCACAATTCAATACAGAAAGTAGAGATGGTCAATGCATCCTTTTCAGATCATGATGCAATAAAAATTATATGTAATAAAGGGCCATGGAAAGATAGACCAAAAATTAATTGGAAACTAAATAAACTAATCCTAAAGAATGAGTGGGTCAAGCAACAAATCATAGAAACAATCAATAACTTCATTCAAGAGAATGACAATAATGAGACAACCTACCAAAATTTATGGGATGCAGTGAAAGCAGTTCTTAGGGGAAATTTTATATCTCTGAATGCTTACATGAATAAAATAGAGAAAAAGGAGATCGATGAACTGGACATACAACTGAAAAAGCTAGAAAAAAATAACAAATTGAAAATTCCCAATTAAATACCAAATTGGAAATACTAAAAACCTAAGAAGTGATTAATAAAATTGAAATTAAGAAAACTATTGAACTAATAAATAAAATGAAGAACTGGTTTTATGAAAAAACCAATAAAATTGACAAACTGTTGGTTAATTTGATTTAAAAAAAGAAAGAAGAAAACCAAATTACCAGTATCAAAAATGAAAAGGGTGAACTCACCTCCAATGAAGAGGAAATTAAAACAATAACTAGAAATTACTTTGCCCAACTGTATGTCCATATATTGGACAATTTAGTGAAATGGATAAATATTTACAAAAATATAAATTGTCCAGATTAACAGAAGAGGAAGTAAAATACTTAACCCCATCTCAGAAAAAGAAATCGAACAAGCCATCAATGAACTCACTAGGAAAAAAATCTCCAGGGCCAGATGGATTTACAAACAAATTCTATCAAACATTTCAAGAAGAGTTAATTCCAATACTACATAGACTATTTGGGAAAACTGGCGAAGGAGTCCTACCAAATTCTTTTTATGATATAAATATGGTTCTGATGCCTAAACTGGGAATAGCCAAAACACAGAAAGAAAATTATAGACCAATTGCTATAATGAATATAGATGCAAAAATTTTAAATAATATTTAGCAAAAAGATTATAGCAATTTATCATGAGAATAATACACTTTGATCAGGTAGGATTTATACCAGGAATGCAGGGGTTGTTCAATATTAGGAAAACTATCAGCATAATTGATCACATCAACAACAAAACTAACAGAAACCATATGATTATCTCAATAGATGCAGAAAAAGCTTTTGATAAAATACAAAATTCCTACTGAAAACACTGGAGAGCATAGGAATAAATGGAACCTTTCTCAAAATAATAAGCAGTATCTACCTAAAAACATCAGCAAGCATTATATGTAATGGGGATAAGCTAGATGCATTTCCAATAAGATTGGGGGTGAATCAAGGATGCCCATTATCACCACTGTTATTCAATATGGTACTAGAAATGTTAGCTTTAGCAATAAGATAAAGAAATTGAAGGAATTAGAATAGACAAATTAGAAAGTAAGTTATCACTCTTTGTAGATGATATGGTGATATACTAGAGAATCAAGTAACAAACTACTTGAAATCATAAACAACTTTGGCAAAGTTGCAGAATACAAAATAAACCCACATAAATTACCTGCATTTCTATATATTACAAACAAAGCCCAACAGCAAGAGATAGAAAGATAAATCCCATTTAAAATTAATGTAGACACTATAAAATATTTGGGAGTCTACCTGCCAAAACAAACCCAGGGACTATGTGAACACAATTACAAAACACTTCTCTCACAAATAAATTCAGATCTAAATAACTGGAAAAATATCAGTTGCTCATGGGTAGGCCAAGCTAATACAATAAAAATGACAATTCTACCTAATCTACTTATTCAGTGCCATACCAATCAAACTACCAAAAATAATTTTATAAAACTAGAAAAAATAATATCAAAATTCATCTGGAAGAACAAAAGTTCCAGAATATCAAAGGAATTAATGAAACGAAATGCTAGGGAAGGTGGCCTAGCCATATAAATCTTAAATTGTATTATAAAGCAGCAATTCTCCAAACCACGTGGTACTGGCTAAAAAATAGAGGAGTAGATCAGTGGAATAGGTTAGGTACACAAGACACAGTAGTCAATGAGTATAGCAGTCTACTGTTTGATAAACCCAAAGACTCCAGCTTCTGGGATAAGAACTCACTGTTTGACAAAAGTGCTGGGAAAACTAGAAAATAGTGTGGTGGAAACTGGGCATTGATCAGCACCTGACACTGTATACCACAATAAAGTCCAAATGGATACAAGATCTAGGTATAAAGGCTGATACTATAAACAAATTAGGGGAGCAAGGGATAATTTATTTGTCAGATTTATGGTGAATGAAGGAATTTATGACCAAATAAAGAGACAAAAAACATTATGAAATACAAAATGGATAATTTTGATTACATTAAATTGCAAAGTTTTTGCATAAACAAACCCAATGCAACCAAAGATAGGAGGAAAGCAAAAAATTGGGAAAGAATTTTATAACTAGTATCTGTGATAAAGGCCTCATTTCTAAAATATATAGAGAACTGAGTCAAATTTACAAGAATATGAGTCATTCCCCAAGTGATAAATCATCAAAGGATACAAACAAGCAGTTTTCAGACTAAGAAATTAAAGCTATCTATAGTCATATGAAAAAATGCTCTAAATCACTATTAATTGGAGAGATGCAAATCAAAACAACTCTGAGGTACCACATCACACCTATCAGATTGGCTAACATAACAAAACAGGAAGATGATAAATGTTGGAGAAGATGTGAGAGAGCTGGAACACTAATTCATTATTGGTGGAAGTGTGAGCTGATCTAACTATTCTGGAAAGCTATATGGAACTATGCCCAAAGGGCTACAAAAATGTGCATACCCTTTGACCCAGCAATATCACTTCTAGAACCGTATCCCAAAGAGATCATAAAAATGGGAAAAGAATCCACATGTACAAAAATATTTATAACAGCTCTTTTTCTGGTGGCCAAGAACTGGAAATCGAGGGGATGCTCATCCATTGGGAAACAAAGTTATGGTATATAAATGTAATGGAATATTATTGTGCTATAACAAATGATGAACAGTCAGACTTCAGAAAAACCTGGAAAGACTTATATGGACTGATGCTGAGTTAAGTGAGCAGAACCAGAACATTATACACAGTAACAGCTACAGTTTGCAAGGACTGACTTTGATAGACTTAGCCCTTCACAGCAATGTAAGGACCTAAAACATTTTCAAAGGACTCATGATGCAAAATGCCATCCACATCCAGAGAAAGAACTATAGAGTCAGAATGCAGAATGAAGCAAACTATTTTCTCTTTTGTTGTTTTGGTTTGGTTTTTCTCATGGTTTCTCCCATTTGTTTTAATTTACCGATGCAAAATGACTAATATGAAAATGTGCTTAATAATTTATGTGTAGAACCCATATAAGATTGCATCCATCTCAGGGAGGGAGGGTGAGAAAATTCAAAACTTATGGAAGTGATTGTTTTTTTTTTAAATGAGGGATTTAGACTAGGTGATTTTTAAAGGTCCCTTGTAGCTCTAAGCCTATGATTATTAATGTCAGATGAGACATAAAAGACATATGTTTGGCAAAGATGTTTGCCAGTATCATGGAGGGTATCTAGTGAAATAATGCAATAGAAGAGAGATTTCCTACAGATGCGCTTTTGGTTGTGGATAACATAGTAATGATGAATCAAACTCCAGAGCACTGGTCTAACTATTCACAAGTGACTTGGAGAGTTAGATCAACAACCCATAGGAACTCATTCATTCTTCCTTCCTTCCTTCCTTTCTTCCTTCCTTCCTTTTATAGGTACTAAGCTAGGTGCTGGGCATACAAACATGAAACAGACACTGCCCTCAAGGAGCTCGCATTCTATCCAGGAGAAAGCATGGGCCAGATAAGTAAATATAAAATTCTGTTGTTGTTGTTCAGTCATGTCTGACTCTTTGTGACCTCATTTGGGGTTTTTTTGGCAAAGATACTAGAGTGGTTTACCATTTATTTCTCCAGTTTATTTTACGGATGAGGAAACTGAGGTGAACAGGGTTAAGTGACTTGCCCAGGGTCACACAGCTAGTATCAGCAGTCATATTTGAACTCAGGAAGACGTCTTCCTGATTTCAAGCCCAGGACTCTGTCTACTGTACCACCTAGCTGCCCAAATACAAACAAACTAAATGTAAAGTAATTTCAGGGAAGGGCATGAGCAACTGGGAAAGCAGAATAGGTGGCAGTTAAGTACAGCCTCGGAGAAGCTCAGCATTCTACCCTGGGAGCTGGGGAGGGAGCACTTTCAAGGTATCTCTTCTGTCCTTTGTAGCTAAACTCCTCAAAAAGGCCCTCTACAATAGTGTCTGCACTTTCCTCTCATTCTCTTCCTAATCCTTTACAATCTAGCTTCCCAACTTATCATTCCAGTGGAACTTCTCTCTCCAAAGTTAAGGATCTCTTAATTGCCAAATACAAAGGCCTTTTCTCAGTCTTCCTTCTAGATCTCTCTGCAGCCTTTGACACTGCTGATCATTCTCTCCTCGATACTTTCTTCTCTAGGTTTCTGGGACCCCACCCTCTCCTGGTCTCCTCCTGACTGCTCCTCTGTCTCCTTTGCTAGATCCTCCTCCAGATCACACCTTCTAATTGTAGGTGTCCCTCAGGGTTCTGTCCCCGACCCTCTTCTTTTCTCCCTCTATACTATTTCACTTGGTAATTTCATCAGCTCCCATGGACTTAATTACCACCTTTATGCTGATGATTCTCAATTTCTGACTTCCAATCTTGCACCAACAACTGCCTTTCAGACATCTTGAATTGGGTGTCCAGTAGAAATCTTAAATTTCATCATGTCCAAAACTGAACTCACTACCTTTGCATCTAAACTCTCCCCAACTTCTACCTTCGTTGTTCCTGTAGAAGGCAACACCATTTCCCCCAGTCCCTCAGGCTCACAACCTGAATTTCTCACTCCTTTTACCCCCTATATCCAAACTGTTACCAAGGTCTGTCGATTTCATCTTGGTAACATCTCTCAAATATACCCCCTTCTCTCCTCTGACGTTGCCCCCACTCTGGGGTAGCCCTCATCACCTCACACCTGGACTACTGCAATAGCCTGCTGGTGAATCTGCCTGCCTCAAGTCTCTCTCCACTTCTATTCAGCCACTTAAGTGATTTTCCTAAAGCACAGGTATGATCATGTCACAGCCAGTCCTCCAATCAATAAATTCCACTGGCTTCCTATAGTCTACAGCAGGGGTGGGGAACCTTCAGCTTTGAGGCCTAGGTCCTCAAGTGAGGCCCTTTGACTGAATCCTTTTTCTCTAAAGTTTGGATTCAATCAAAGGGGACCTAGAGGCCACATGTCGCCTCAAGGCAGCAGGTTCCCTACCCATAGTCTACAGGAACAAATACAAAATGGGATTTGGCATTTAAAACCATTATAGCCTAGCCCCCTCCTACCTTTCCAATCTTCTAGCATCTTACTTCCTGACAAGTACTCTTCAATCCAGTGACCCTGGGCTCCTGGCTGTTCCATGAAAAAGACACTCATTTCTCTGCTCTGGCCATTTGCTCTGGCTGTCCCCAACCTGGAACCCTCTCCATCCTCCATTCAACTACTCATTTCCATGTTTTCTGTTAAATCCCAATTAAAATCCCACCTTTCACAGGAAGCCTACCCAACCCCTCAACTCTAGCACTTCCCTTTTTAATTATTTCCTATTTATCCTGTAAATAGTTTGTTTTGTATCTATGTGTTTGCATCTTGTCTCTTCCATTAGATTGTAAGCTTTTTGAGGGCAGGGACTGTCATTTGTCTCTTTTTATATCCCCAGCTATTAGCACAGGTGCTTAATAAATGCTTACTAATTGATTAGTAATTGGTTGAGTAGAGAGACCATCAGATGAAAAGAAACTGTGAAGGTAGAAATGTTAAATTTGGCAACTGATTGGGTTTGTGGAGTGAGGAAAATCAGGGAGATTACTGTCATTCTGGGTAACTCCTAACCTCCTTTGGCTATAAATAAATAAACACACGTACATATAAACACACACACCTACACGTACATATGCATGTATGTACATGTGTATATACACACAGAGAGGTTGTAAGCGCGTAAGCGCGCTTCAAGTTCCTTCTCACTCTGATTCATCTCCCACTCGGCTGGCAGAGATTTTCATCAAGTACGGGACTCACCCCGCCACTGTTTGCTCAACACAATCTAGCAGCTCTCTAGTACTTCGAGGATCCAATATCAATCTACGTTTCTCACTGAAATCAGCACTCCCCTCCACGTTCTCCGAGGTCCAGCTAAACTGGCGTTCTTGCTGGCCACACATAAAGCCGCGCTGGAGAGCGGCTGTCCCCGTTCCACAGCACGTTCTTCCTCTACATCTAGCATGAGGCCTCTCCTGGTTTCTCTCAAGGTTTCCTCATATTTTATTTGCACACATATTGTTTAGAAATATATTCGTGAGTCTGTCTCCCCCATTACAATGTAAGTACATAGAAGAGACACTTTCTTTCCATTTTTTTTTAAAGATTCAGCCCTAAGCACAGTGCCAGATGCTTAACAGTCAATGAATACTAGTTGACCGCATGATTAAATCTGGCATTTCTGGAGGGCCTGGGTGATAGATCAAACTTGGCCCCAGGTGTTCTTTATTTCAAGATCCACCTTCTTTGGGCACCTAACCTAGGCTTCCTGACTCCATTTTATAATCACAAATATGGAAAGTCAAGCTGACTGGACCATCGGACTTTTTAAGACGGAACACAGCACACACAAAAGGAGACCTGCACTGACTCTGTGGACAGAGCACTGCCCTGGAGCCAGAAAGATGTGGATTCAAATTCTTGCTAGCTGTGTGACTCTGGACAAGGCACTTAACCTCTGGTCTCAATTCCTTATCTGCAAATGGAAGGGGTTGGACTAAACGGCCTCGAAAGTGCCTCATAGTTCTAAATCTAAGGTTCTATAACTTACATATATACCCTTAGTTCAGAGGAGGAAACTGAGGCCCAGGGAGAGGTTAAGGACTTACCCAAGGTCACTGCGGAACCATCAAACCATGCATTTTTATACTACGGAACCCTGCCTCACCATCCAATGGGGAAGGCTGGGGGTGCCGGCGGCAGGGTAGGGGGGCTGGGATGAGCTCCGCAGCACAGGGGAGAACACAGGAGCGACCCTGATTGGATGGAGGGGGGCCGGGCCGGGGGCTGTGCGGTGCAATCCCGAGGCTGCGGGGTGGGAGGGGAAACGACTAGCGGAGGGAGGGCGGGGCCGGCCAGGGGCTCGCTGGGATTTCGCGCGTCCTCGGCTAGGAGGCGGGTTTTGCTCGGCTCGGGCCAGACTCGAAAGTGCATTGGTCCGGCAGCTGCAGCTGGAGCCCTGGGCAGGCGCTAAGGCTGAGCCGGCCCGAAGGACCCCGGGGGATGGGGCACCCCGAGCCGACCCTGCCCCCGGCGCCCGAGGCGGGCCACGCCAGTTACATAAAGGGCTTATATAAAGGGCTCAGCCGGCGCGGCCACATGGGCTGTAGTGAGAGGAGGTGCAGAAGAGGCAGCGGGGCCAACAGCTGCAGGTGCCCGCTCTTCACCACGGACGCCGTACCCGCAGCCCCGGCCCCGTCGCGGCCGCTCTGGGCGGCTAGGGCAGCCCGGTCCCCGGGGCATCCCCAGGACGGAGCGGACCATCACCCCCCGAGGGGGAAGAAGAGGAAGAGGGCAGCCCAGGGACGGCAGGGCTTGAGCCAGGTAAGGAGGAGATCCAAGGGGCCGTTGATGGAGATACCGGGCCGAGTGTCGGCGCTGCCTCTAGGACGACCTGGACCCTAGGGCCCCGGGGGAGTGAGACGCCACATCCCGCACCCACCCACCTCCACCCCGAAGTTGGGATGGTCCTCTAGGCTCCACTTCGGCTTAATTCAATGGACTGTTTACACTAGGGAGAATCCATCGCGGCTAAAGGTGTGGGGGAAGAGCTGGAGGGACAGGGTCCGGTGGATGAGAGCAAGACGAGATACAAACCGATAATGAGACGTCCTTATTCTGTTTTATGGAATTCTCGCCATCGTTTTCTCCTATTCGTTAAGACAGATTGATTAACAAGACAAGTGCTTTTAGATTCCCCTTTTCCCCCCACACAGCGGTTCAATGGTTTCGACCTTCCCGCTTTCCCCCCATTCAAGCGGCGGCCGCTGCTTCAGTCTTAAAGGGGCCGCGGCTGGAGGAGGAGGAGGAGGAGGAGGAGGAGGAGGAGGAGGAGGTGGTGGTGGTGGCGGTGGTGGCGGCGGTGGTGGTGGTGGCGGTGGTGGTGGTGGTAGTGGTAAGGATAAGCAGTACGGCCTGCGATCCCCGCCCTCCCCCTCGCCTCCCCCCTCTCCTCCACTCGGCCTCGTCGCCTAAACGATTCTTTTGCTTGCAGGTCCCAGCCCGAAGTCCCGCTCCGCCGCGTCCCGGGGCCGGACGGAGGGATGAAGAAAGGGGGACCCCGGCAGCGCCGTTGCTGCTCCCCCCGCCGCCCGCAGCCATGGAAACGGGCGAGGAGGACGGTGTTCGCCGAGGGACACAAAGCAGTGAGCGGAAAAGGCGAAGCCCAGGGCTCCGGGCGCCCAGCGCAAAGCTGAGGCCGGCAGCGGCGGCCCAGGCCCAGGCTCAGGCCCAGGCCCAGGCCATGGAGGCGGCCGCGGAAGAGGAGGCGGCCGCGGGCAAGGCCTACCTGGCGGCGGCGCTGAGGCGGCGAGAGGCGGCGGCGCGGCCGCGGTACAGCCTGCTGGCGGAGATCGGGCGCGGCAGCTACGGCGTGGTGTATGAGGCGGTGGCCGGGCGCAGCGGGGCCCGGGTGGCCGTGAAGAAGATCCGCTGCGACGCGCCCGAGAACGTGGAGCTGGCGCTGGCCGAGTTCTGGGCCCTGACCAGCCTCAAGCGGCGCCACCAGAACGTGGTGCAGTTCGAGGAGTGCGTCCTGCAGCGCAACGGGCTGGCCCAGCGCATGAGCCACGGCAACAAGAGCTCGCAGCTCTACCTGCGCCTGGTGGAGACCTCGCTCAAAGGTAGGCCCTGACCGAGCCCCCTCGGCCCTCCCGGGGTCCCGGCCTGCGCCCCCCGCCGCCCCGTGAGGGCCCCTCGAGATGCCCCTTCGCGGCTCGCAGGCTTTTAAAACCACCACTCTGGGCTTCACACCTGTTCCGTTGACATTGCTGTAACCCCAGGGCCTTTAGACTTCCTCCCTCCCAGCCGTAGCCCGGAGACCCCCCGGTACCGCACCCTTCCCCGCTTTCTGCCTCCTGGGATCCTGACTCTGTTTCTTTTACGGCTTACTGCCTTCCCTGGGTAGGCCCACCCGCCCCTCCTCGCTCCATCCCCTTCCTCTCACCCGCCACCCCCATCCCATTATACCCCAAGGTGCTTAATAAGAATACGAATAACAGCCTATAATAGGTTACATTTATATTCACTTGGAGCCAGTAATGCAAGTTTTGTTAACTCGGGACCTCCTGGTAGACTGAAGTTGTGGGGAGTGAGTTTGCTTAGTCCTGGTTGTAGATGTTTGTGTTGGAGAAGTCCGAGCTGGGACTTAGGTTTTCTGACTTTCAGTGCACTTTTATCAACAAGCAGTTTGTCAGAGTATATAGACTGCCAGGCACTGTTTGTGCTAGCCCCCAAGGAGTTTACATTCTATCAGTGAAAATAGTGGGTGTACAATAAATGCAGGTTGGGAGGCAGGAGTCATTAGCTGCTGGGATGGGATCAGTAAAAGGCCTTGTGTAGAGGGAGTAGAACTTGAGAAACTAAGAATTCCAAGGAGAAGGCAGGAGGGAGTAAATTGAAGGTATGGGGAGAGCCTTGCAAAGGTGCAGAGATGGGAGACAGAGGGTCATATACAGGAAGTAGTCTAGTTTGGTTGGACCCTAAGAGTGCATAAAAGGAAAGTAGAGGGAGAAATAAGCCAGGAAAGGTACATGAAACCATATTGTGAGAGACTTTTAAATTCCAAATGGAAAAGTTTGTATTTGATGCTAGAGACAGTTTGAGCAGGAGAGTGCCAGGGTCCTTCTCATTGGCTGACCCCTGCGCTATAGGAATATAACTTTGGCAGCTATTTGGGATGGAGGAGAGAAATAGGGCTTTTGCAGTGGTCTAGGCAAATGGTGATGAGGGCCTGGAGTAGAGGAGTGCTTGGGAAAGTTGAGAAGGGCATGGACGTCAGATGTGGAGGCAGAATTGATTAGAGTTGACAACTAAGACATACAGGATGAAGAAGGGTTGGGAGTCAAGGATGTGTTACTGGAAGAATCACTATTCTTTCAACTTGCCCACATCGCTGACTCCCAGCTCTCACTCTTAGCCCAATAGGTTAAGACTGACTAGGATTTAAAGAGGCTTCTTATTTCCCAGTTTTGGCTGTTTTTCTAGTTTCACCTGTTCTCAAAGGAAGGTGAATAAACTATCTAAAGCCCTATATTTTTAATCTCCCCAGCTTGGTTCGAGCATTGAATTTTAATTAGGCACAGAAGGTTTTATTGAACCCTCAGTTTCTTCATTCTGTGATAGAGATTAGAAATATTTACCTTACCTTTAGGTTTGAGCTATCAGAGCAGTTGTGAGGAAAGCACTTTTCAGAGCCTTATAGAAGTGTGAACTTGGCATGTATGTGGAGCTCATCCCAAAGATTGTCTGTCATATATTTTAGCTAGAGATCATCTAGCTTTCTGCCCACTCAACACATATAGGCCCTTTTGTCTTCTGAACAGACTGTTTCCCACTGAACTCTTCACGTTTTTGTTTTTATCCTGAGTCCACCTACATTTTCCCTCCATTACATCTACTTTTGATGTGTTTCTGCACTTTTGGATTGTGCTGGGGTAGGAGAGGGCAGCTTAAAGGACTGCCTTTGTTCAATACACATTCCCTTGTCTCTAAGTTCATTGTCAATCATGAAATGAGTTGGGTTTATAACTTCTAGACAATTTTCCTCTGGCCTTTAATTTCCTAGGGAATAGAATTAGACTTTTAAGATCCTTTTTACCTCTGAATCATATAACTTGACTTCTCTGAGCCCATTTTCTCTTTCTCTCCCTAGCCACTTGACCCCCACATACACTTTCAGGTCTCAGAAACAGGACCTTTGCTAAATAATGGAAACTTAAGGAAAGCACAAAATGAGGCTCCTTCATTTCAAGAGAGGGCCCACATTCACAACAAATAAGTGGATGAGCTAGCCCTTGAACTACTGTTCCTGAGCTCCTATTGGGATTTACAGTTTTTCCCATTTTACTGACTTGCCTGTGCTGGAAGAACATATCTGCTGTTGTACATTAAATTGTATGTTGGAGTATGGGAAAATTTTAACTTGGTAAAGTCAGTTTCTGAGGTCCCATCATAATTCCATTTAGCTAATCCAAATCAAACCTGAGCCAGAAACCCTTTTTCTAATATCCCAGACAAGGGATCATTCCGCTTCTTGAATATCTTCAGTAACAGGAACTCTTTAGGTAGCTTATTCATCACTTTTAGACATGATGATCTCATGTTCATTCAGTGGGGTATGAACCCCAAATGCTCAGAGCTACAAAAGGATCAATATACCATGTACGGGTGGGTATGAGGAGAAGGATCTTGTAGGTGTATCTTTATGTCTAGTACCTATATGGGTCTGTGGGCCATATACACAGAGCCCACCCACAGTTTCCTACCAGAACCTGGTCTTTCTCTTTTCCCAAGATAGAACTTTCTTTTGGGTTAAGTCTGTGCACATGCAGGTTCAGGTGCTTATCAGGTGTGGACTCTTTATTCTTTAAAGCCATTGCCCAAAACGATTGGGTTTGTAACATCCTATTGAGTAGATTAAAAAGGAATTTAGGTAGTCTGGAGTAGTGGAAAGAGCATTAAAGTCATCATCAGAATTTGAGTCCTGAGCATGTGCTGTACTTGGTGTGGGATCTTGAGCAAGTCACTTAAGTCATTTTCCTCCACCGTAAAATGAGAGCTGTAGAAGAGAACAGACAAGCAGGACAACTTTGAAAATTACCAGTTGAATTTATTATATAATTTAAAAGAAAAGCAAGCTGTATATAATAGAGATTTGCAATTTCATGTACAGTCCTCTTTCTGTTCTGTGTATGTGGAAATGCCCATTTGATTTAGTGGTTAATTTCAGAAGAAAAACAAATACATTATTGTAAAAATACAAAACAAGGAATTTGGTCTGGATGACCAGTGAAGTCTCAGCAGTAATTTTACAACTAGTTAAGCTTTGTTTTACCATATGGGGAAACTGAGGCTTGGGAGAAAAAGTGATTTGACTAGCTGAGTGTCCCAATGACAGAAGCCGTGTCCAGCAAACAGTGAATCCAGTTTTTTAGACTTCATCTAGATAGACTGAGTTAGAAGTTACTGTAGAGAACTCTCCTAACTTTATTGCTCATGTGAATAAGTATTTCTTAAGTGTTGAATTTGTCCTAATAGATCCAAAACAAACATATATTTTATACTTCCTATACTAAGGTGTTGTGAAGAATAGAAAAAAGTATTTAAGGCACCATCCTCCTTTAAGAAGCTACTTAAGTAGGCCATAAACATGTAAGAAGTTAAAGTTTAATCCTAATCCAAGACAAAAGTAGAAGAGAGAATGTAAGGTAGTACTTGACAAATTGCTAAATGAGTTGATATAGACAATAATTGTTACAAAAGGAGGTCAGAGGAGGGAAGAGATTTGTGGAACCTGAGGTGATTAAGGAAAGTTTCTTGGTAGAGGTAGGATTTGAATGGGCCTTGAAAATGAGAAGGTTAGAGCCTATTTCTCGTTTGAGCTAATATAATTTATATATAAATTTAATTAATTTATAGTGTAATTACTATATAATTTATTTGACTAAAATCATTCTCTATTGCTGGGATCCTCAGAACCTATCAGTTTGCCTTATTTGCTGGGTATAATCACTTTAGAATGGCAAAAAGGGATATTACATTTGTAATCCTTTTGCTTCTATATCCCATCTTTGCCTCCTCCTACTGTGACCATAGGCCAAAAAGTCTTAATTAAAAGTTTCCACAGGCATCTCAAACATATCCAAAACAATTCATTTCTTTTTCCCACCTAGTCTCCCCTTCTTCAGAACGTCCTTTTCTATCCAGGACACTACCATCCTCCCTATTGTCCAATTTCACAACCTCAGACTTGTTCTTTATTCTTCTTTTTATTTCATACCACATGTCCAATCAGTTTCCCAATCTTGTTCATTCTGCCTTCACAACATTCCTCCCATCCGTCTCCTCTTCTCATCACTGTTTCACTGGGCTGTTTTGCAATAGTCTCTCAATTGTTCTCCATACATCCAGTCTTTCCTCTCCAAACTGTCTTCCAGTTGCTAAAATGCTTTTCATAAAGCATGCCATATTCCTTGTTAAAAAAAAAAAAAAAGGGCGTCAGTGGCTTCTTATTACCTCTAGGTCTAGGATAAAATAAAATCCTCTAGTTTTTAAAAAAACCTTTTACAAGCTGACTGTAGCCTGGGGTAGTCAGGAATACCACTAACTTAGAGACACAAGACCAGAGTTCAAATCCCAGCTTTGCCAGTGGGACTGTGTGACCTTGGTCAAGTCACTTAAGCCTGGTTGGCTTCCTTATCTGTAAAATGAGGGGATTAGACTAGATAACTTCTAAGGCCACTGCAATCCAGCTCTTAATCTATGCTCCTGTATCAATTTTTAGACCTTTAACATCTGTAAGGGATGTCTAGATGTCTAGCTAACATAATGTTAGCTAGACATCTAGACATCTTCCAGTCGAGAAGAGAAGCAACTTTCCCAAGGCTGCACAGCAGGATCAGCAGCAGATTTCCTGATGTCGAATCTACTGCTTTTTACACTGCACTGTGGAAAAGCAACCCAGCTAGTAAGAAAGGTCTTCTGACTTTTTGATTGGTGCTGACTCCTGAGACAAATCCCACTTGGATCCTTTAGTTTTGCAAACAGGGTTTGACATGTTTTTACACTCCTAGGACAAGTCTAATGAAAGGAAAGACGAGTGAAATCCCGATCTTTCTTAGAACATAGAGTAGGGCTCCAATAGAAACTTCCCCAGACATCTGTGAACACTAGCATAAAATATAGCTATAGAATTGCAGAGATTCCTGCATGGAGTAGAAGCTAGGACTTGATAACTTCTAGAATCTCTTCTATAATTCTATGATATTAGCATAGCAGTTTGCATCTGGAAAGGACCTTAGAGATCCTTGTGTCTATCGCCATTTTGCAGATGGGAAAAGGGAAGCCCCAGAGAGAAGGAAGCAGGTAACTTTATTCAATCAACAAGTATTTATTAAGTGTTTACTGCGTGCCTAGACACTATTCTAGAAGCCAAAGGTACAAGTACAAAAAAATGAAATGACACCTACTTGAACTTCCATTCCAACAGGTACAAGTACATATAAAGAGTCTATACAACATAAATATAAAATTATAAATACATATGTACCATTCCCCCCTCCCCACCAAGCATTTAATTATATATGGGAGAAAGGGTTACTCAGAGTTGGAATGAAGAAAGTCTTCATATAGAAGATGATGCCTGAGGTGCAGATAGGGAGAGAGGACATTCCAGGCATAGGGACAGCCAGTGCAAAGACGCAGTGAGGGGAAATGGAGTGTCATGTGTGAGGAATAGAGAAAGGGCCAGTTTGGCTAGATTCCCAAGAATGAGAAGGGGAGTGATGTCCAATAAGACTCAAAAAATAGATTGGGAGCCAGCTTTTTGGGCTTTTAAAACTAAGCAGAGAACTTCATATATTATTCTAGAGGAAATAGGAAGCCACTGGGGTTGGTTGAGAAGAAAAGTAACATAGTCAGACCTGCTTTTAAGGAAAATTATTTGACATCAGGGTATAACACAACTGGAGTATAGTTGCCTGGAGCACTCCATAGTGGTAAATGTGCTAAGTGGAAAGGTAAGGGTTAGACAGAAGAAATGTTGTGATTGTGGAACAGCAGGACTTAGCATCTCATTGGTTTTATGGAGTGAGATGTTGAGGATCATGTGAGATTACAAATCTGAGGCTGTGGAAGGGCCCTCAGCAGACCCTCAGAAGATTGGAGAGGGATGGAAGTTCAGTTTTAGACAAGTTGAGTGGAAGAGATCTATAGGACATCCAGTTTAAAGCATATCTAGTAGGCATTTGGTGAAGCTTGGGGGAGACTGCAGCTGGATACATATATCTGGGTGTCATCTGCATAGAGATATGATAATTAAACCCTTGGGAGCTGATGAGGTTCTCTAGAAGGAGAAGAAGGGCCAAGTTTGACCAAGGTCACAGAATATTGAGCCAGGGCTGGCTGCTTATCACCCCCAAGAAGGTAGCTCTGTGACCCTGAACAAGTCACTTGAGTGTCATTTTGCTCCTCTAAATTAGGGATAAAAATACTTGAACCCACCTAGCACATTAGGGTTTTAGTAAAGCAAAGTGCAACAACATTGCAAGGTTAAAATCTTTAGTTCTGGGCACCCAGCTTTGAGCAAAGGAGAAGAAAGCTAAGGATCTCTCAGAAGGAATCAGTATGATGGAAAGAGCATGGAACCTAAAATCCCAAAGCCCTTGATTTGGCAAGGGTCCCATGGCTAGATACATGTGAATCCTGTTAGGACAATTCACCTGTTTCCTTGTCTTTAAATTGGGGATAATGATACTTGAACTATTTAACTCTCGTTGTGAGGCAGATATTTTTGCAAAATGTGAGCTAATGTCACCAGCGTCATCTGTTGGTGACTACCATGATGTTGGGGCAGCCTAAGGGATTTCTAGAATTCATTTTGTGGTAGTCAGGATTGAGTTTTGTGGTTGTCCTCTGGGGTAAGCTTTTTTTATCCCTGCCCTCTAGCTATTGGGGACCATAGCCTAGCATTTAGGGAATCATCCACAAGGGCTGTTTTCTAATCATTCATCCATACACTTAGGGTATATAATCTCCCTTGCTCCTGAAGGACACTTGAGCTGACTGCCTGCCTCCCTCTGCACTGTGCTTGGGGACTTTAGGGAGAGCATAGTATGACCCCAGGAGATGGAAGAAAGCTTAAGTTAATTAAGAGGTTTGATTAATTGAGGTGCTATCTTAGGAAGGGAATTATTTGAGAATAGTGTTTTTCATGAGATAGTACTCAGATTAGGTATGTGTGGTTTTTTACTATGCTAATCAAAGGTTTCTAACCTTCAACTAAGAACCCGTTTCATTGTCTAACTCAAAAACCTTTAGAATAACTGACATTTATAGTTTGTGCTTACCAAGCATTATTACCTGCATCATTTCATATATGATTCCCAAAGAAATGTTGTAAAATCAGTAGTAAAAGTTTGGTAGAATATATTGCCGTGGGTTCTAATCTCAATCTTGTCACTAACTTGGTATGTGACTTCTGTGCAAATCACTTTTCTCTGGGGCTCAGTTTGCCCAGTTATAAAATAAAGGTTGAATTAGGTGACTTCTAAGGTCCCCTCCAGCTCTAAAATTCTGTGATTCTGCTAAGTATCATCCTCATTTTTCAGTGGGGGGGGTGGGGGGGGAACAAACCCAGAGGCAGCCCAAGACTACATAGTTAGCCTATACAGTAGTAGTTAAAGGTGCCATCAGAACCATAGTTCCTCTACCAAGGACAGGGCTCCTCTTTCCACCAGAGGTATTTTAAAAAATTCTGTTCTGTCTGCTCTCCTAACCTATTTGTGTGCTATAATGAGTATTTTTTTTTCTTTCCCTTCTCAGTCAGCATCTCTATACCACAGTGGGTTTTTTTGTTGCAGCGTTTCACAAATAATTGCCAACCCCTTCGTCCAGTGAGAACTGTGTGCTTTACAGAACTCTCCCTAATTCTCATTGGTGAAATGTACTCCCTGTTAGGGAAAGTGGGATATAAATATAGTCCTGAAGAGATAAGAGGGAATATATCTAAAGGATACTCTGGACTTCTCTCATTCTCAAAAACTTGAAGGTAAGTTACTTGCCCAGAGTAAACGGGAGAGGCAGCACAATGTAGCAGAAAAAGTTCAGCCCCTATACGTGTCACTGAATGTGATCCGGTAAATGCAGGAGTGCCCATCCCTGACCTTAGCAGTTTCTTCCTTGTATTTCTCCCTTGTCAAATTGAGAGGATTGGATTAGATCTGTGAGAAACTCCAGAGCTCACCTGTTACAAACCCGTTATTTTACAGGGGGGAAACTGAGGCCCAGAAAAGTTGTTAACCTTTAACCCAGGCTCTCTGACTGTAGGTTTAGTGTTTTTCCCATGTTTATATCATGGGGCTTGAAGCTGTCTGGTGAACAGTTTGTTAATTCCCAGGGCATTCCATTCTGTTGCTGCATAGTTCTGATTGTTAGAAAAATTCTTTCTTTTTATTGAGTGAAAAAGTTCTTAGATATGTTCCAGCTGTGATCTTCTGATAGCAGGTTTGGCAAGAAAAAATAATCTCTTAACCACATTGTGATCTGCTGGTGTTAAAGTGGGGAGCTGACCTTGAAAAGTGATGTCTTGTTGTGTGAAAGTGGTGAACACTCAGTTCCTGGGCAAGCTTCCATTGATACACATAAGTGGTGTAGCCACCATTTGAAGATTATGGGACAGCCTGGCCTTTGGTTTGCCAAGATACAGTTCTGAGCCTAGTGCTAGTTACTGAGGGAGATTTGCCAGGGTGGGGTGAGCCGAAGTCATCTTCTCTTCTCCGAGTGGTTCTATCCACAGAACACTGACTAAGATTACCAAATGTTGCACTCAGATGATGACCTTTCCTGCCTATTATATGCGGGGATACTTAGGACCCTGGAACTGTGCCAATACTGTTCAGAGTTTAAAAGGGACCTCAGAAATTACCTGAACCAACCCCCTAGCTGATCATAAATGACTGTAACGTCAGAGGAGGGGAGTCTTCGATCATCTAACACCCTCATTTTAAAAATGTGAAAACATACCCAGAGATATAAAGTAGTAACTTGCTCAGGAACTAATATTTGAAACCAAGTCCTTTGACTCCAAATCTAATACTCTTGAGTATATCATTAATGTGGAATGACATCCAAAAAGGATCTGAGATTGTCAGATTTTGAAGGAACTTAAAAATCATTTAATCGAAGTTCCTTGTTTATAGATGAATGGTTGTTGTCCTTTGTTCTCAAAGAGGACCAAAATGGCATCACTATGTTAAAGTCAAGTTTCAGTATGTCTGACTGTGGCTGATCAGACAAATACAAGCTTGGAATGCTCTACCACAGGTTGGGCATAAAATAGTCCATGTGAACATTTGGGGTGGATTTTCCAAATTTGTGTGTCCTGCATTTCCCTCGAGCTGTTTCAGTTCTGCTTTGCTTATAGAGCACAGCACCTTTTCTGATGTGAGCATGCCATGCTGAGCGGTCCTGTGCCAGTGTCTCCCATGTCACACAATCAGTTCCAAAGTTCTTGAGACCATGAGAGTGTCCTTATATTGCTTCTTCTGAAACTGAAGCTCAAAGAGGGGGAAATTATTTATCCAACCTTTTACAACTAGTAAGGGTCAAAGCTGGCACTCACACCCAAATCTGATTCCAAGTCCAATACACTATGCATTACATCTTATGACCCCTAGGGTATCATTCAACAGATTTGAAATGTGATTGTAGCTTCAAACAACAGGTTGACGTTTAGGCTTTAGTCTGGAAAGCTTTGCAGTCTACTAGACTTCAGGCAAGCTAGATCTGGCACCAAGTATTATCCTCCTCAAAGTTGAGACTGTGTGGCTAAGAGGGATTTTTTCTTGCTAAATCAGTAAGTAGCAAGTTTAGAGGTAGGACTAAGGCCCTCATGCCGGTGAGTTCTCTTGCTTAATGACGGGCTTTGTGGTCAGAACTAAGGTAACATACAGCCTCTCGCTAAAATTTGCCACATGGGAATCCAAGAATATGGAAACAAATTCTTTAGTGTTCCTAATATTCCATCTCTTGAAACAAACTAGTAAAAGCAAAAAGAACAGTGAGATCAAAAAAATAAGACTGAAAGAGGAAGAGAAACTAGAAAGATCATAGTTTAAGCATTGTTACCTCATATTCTCCTAGCAGTCATTCTGCTAGGAGCATCATTAATAGAAGTCTACTGTCTAGCTACCCTCTGTCCTGGAACCATATCTGAAATTCTTGGTCAACTTCTAGTTGCCAGATTTTTGGAAACTGATGTATATACCAAAGGACACTAACCAAGATGGGGACAAGGCTGAAAGCCTCATGTCATGTATCTCAAGGACTTATGTGCAGGAAAAGAATGCACTTGGTCAGAGAGGCTAAAATTATGATAGATGGATAGAAGTTACTGGGAGGCAGGTTTCAATTTAATTTAAAGAAGAATTTCTAACAATCAAAACTTGGCAACACCAGGATGAATTTCCTTGAAAATCCCATCACTGGATATGTTAAAGAAGGCTGTATGACTGTTCAGAATAATAGGAAGGGACATCACAGGTAAGGAAACTGAGACCCAGAGAAGTTAAATGACTTGCCTAAGGTCACACAAGGTGATTAAGTGGCAGAGCAGATATTTAAACTCACGTTTCATGACTCCCAAGTTCATTAGAAAAAAAAAATCATGGCTTTTTCCTCATACTCATTGTTGGGCTAAATAACCTCTGAATTGCTTTCTGGCTCTGAAGTCTAGGATTGTTTGAGGTTCTGTTTTGGGATGGTCTGCCTTCCCCAAGTGGTCCATATGTCATAGTATTTGTAATGCTCCTTAGGCTTAAAGCAACTTTTAAAATTAAAAATTTTTATTCTTTACGACTCTCAGTTCTAATGACCAGCCATCCCTTAGGGTAAATAAGTACTTGAGTCAAGCAAAACAGAGGAATACATTGACCGTGTCTGAAAACGCATAGCTTATTCTGCTATTTTTTTGCTGATGGACAGGAGGTGTGTCACAGTGTAGTCCTCAGAAATCATGGCTTGTTTCTGTTTAATCAGAAGTGTTAGTCTTTCAGTACTGTTTTCCTTTACATCATCGGTGATGATCATGTAAGTTATTCTAGTTCTGCTTACTTTGCTATGAACCAGTTCATACCCAATTTCCTAAGTTCTTTTGAGTTTTTTTGTCATTCGTTATGGTATAATAATGTTCCATTATATCTATATGCCATAATTTGCTAAAAGCTTTTTCTTTTAACTGCTCCTCATTTAAATCTAGCAGCTTTGATTTTGTTCCTGCAAAAACTTTTTCAATTTTATAATTCAAAAATGGTCTTCTTAATCTTCTATGATCATCTTCATTGATCCCTTCATCTTTATACCTCTAATTTTAGATTCATGGACTCTTAACTGCCCTGTTAGCCAAAGTAGATAAAATGTGCTCTCTTCTGGACTTAACATGTTGTAACTTTAAAAAAAGTTTTGATAGTTTTATATGATAGAAGGGAATATGCCCTTTCCCATCAAACCTTCTCTTTTGGCATCTTGTTTCATCACCACCCCTGGATAACCTTCCTCCCCTCTTTTCTCCCATTAAAAATGCCATTTGGTTTTTCCCAATTAATGCCTATGAACACATTTGTTATTAAGTGCCTATTATATGCTAGGGGCTAGGTATAAAAAGACAAACTCGAAACAGCCCCTGCTCTCAAGGAGCTTACCTTCTACCTGGAGAGACATGTCCATATTCTCAATCTCTACAAAATAAATACAAAACTTTTTAGGGAGGGTAGTAGCAGTTGGTAAAGATGAATCAGGAAGAATGTCTTCTAAAAAGTGTTACTTGGATTTAACGTTAAAGGAAGAGATTGTCTGAAACCGGTAAGGAGAGACTTGTATTGGTGGCCTGGAGAATGGCCAGTGCAAAGGCCTAGAGAATGGAACTGAAGGATTAGCCAGAAAACCAATTTGATTGGATCAGTGTGGGAAAGGGGGTGGTATAGAATGAGACTAGACAAGTAGTTTGGGGTTAAGTTGTGAAATGGACTTTCAAGTCAAGCAGAGGAGTTGATCTTTTCTCCCGGAGGCCAACAGAGTCACTGAAATTTGAATAGGGTGACAACATGTTCAGATCTGCACATTAGGAAAGGCACTTTGGCAGCTATATGAAGGATGAATAAAACTTGGAGGGAAACAGAGGCATTTCTGTTCTGGTTGTCAGTGACTTGAGTGGTAAGAATAGGACTGATGTGAAAGATACTGTCAAGGTAGAAAGGACTAGATTTGGTGATTGATTGGTTCCTTGAAGTGAGAAACAGTGAGGAGCTCAGGGTAACATGGAGGCTGAGAACCTGGGATCCTAGAAAGAGCAGATCCTTGAAGAGAGCAGAGAAAGTTTGGCACCTTAGCCAGTAGCTTAGTAATGGGAGACCAGGGACTGAAACCTCCCCCCTTCTCAACCAAGTCCTCTGACAAGACTACTTGATCTGTCTACTACACCACACTGTGAAAAGGAGCCTGTTTTGTTCAAGGAACAGCTAGGAAGTCTTGGGTCAAACATACCCTTCATGTAAGAAAAGTGGGAGATCAAATTGAATTGGTAGAATTGGTTAGATTTATAAAGGATCTTGAAAGCTAGGCAGAAAAACTTGTTTTTAATTATGATTAATAATTTAAGCGGAGTCAGATTGGTAGAGAGAGGAATAGCCTTGAATTGAGAACTCAGATTCAAGGCTTCATTTTAACAGTGGTCTTGTCACCCTAGCCGGGTCACTCAATCCTGAAGGACCTGAGGCAAGAGCTCAAGGAGCAAAATAGTTGCAGATCTCCATTGACCCTGAATAAAATAGAAGGTAGCCAATTCAGAAACTGTCTTGGGTTTCTGAGCTTGGGTTTGGCGTGGTAGATCAGATAACAGCTTACATTTATGTAGATCTTAATTTTATAAAGGATATTTCTCACAAAAAAAACTATGAGGCAGGTGAGTGCAAGTATCATAGAAATTTTTTAAAATAGATCTTATTTTTTCCCAATTACACAAAGACAATATTTAACATTATCATATTAATTTTACTCGTGAGAAAACAGACCAGGTTAAACAACTTGTCCACAGACCTACATGATCAGTCAGTGATAGAACTAAAATGTGAGCCCAGATCATCAAACTCCAGTCTAGTCTCCTTACTAGAGAATTTAGTCTCCTTCCCACTACCCCTTGTTGTTTCTCAATCAAATAGAAATAAGACCTGGGTTCTAGTCTTACCTTTGTGACATTGAGACTCTAATCTGAAAGCTGAGTTTTTGTTTTTGGTGTTTTTTTTTTTAATTTACAGGACAGCAACATTATATGCTTTGAGTTTCTTAGTTTAATTTTACGTAATCTTATGATTAGAAGTCAGTATAGCATATGATAATAATTGATTAAATCAAGTATCATTTCTCCACTCTAAGGAGGTGTTTGCCATTAGTTGCTGTTTCTTTAAACTAAGCAGTTCTGTCTTTGTACTGAACCCATCAATCTCTTATTCCTGAATGTGCCAGGCAGTAGCTTATGAAGATGCGTGAGTACTCTTTGATCCATGAATAATATCAGAGAGCCCTATTTCATTCTGAGTTCATTCATTCTACATCACTCTGTGATGTAGGGTAGGGGAAGACACTTAGGGACAGAATTTGGCCCATGGTCATAGAGATGCTAGAATTTAGGGGAAAGGAATGAGTTGTAACCAAGGTGTATGACATAGATTCATCTTTAGTCTCAGAATTAGAACTTGAGGATGGTGGGACATTGAGACCAAATTTAACTTGAAATCGGAATCCTGCCTATAACATCCCTGACAAGTATTTACACCATCTCTTCTGAAATATCTCTGGGGACTGGAAACACATTACATCTTGAAGCAGTCTACACTTCTCTAGAGTGGTAGTATCCACAGTATCCACAGTGCTGTGGATACAAGAGTTATTTATTTGATGAAGGGCTTTCTAAATAAATGAGAATTCTAGGATCTAGAGTGGAAATGATCATCTCTTTTACAGATGAGGAAACTGATGCTCAGAGAGGTGAACTAATTTAAATGATAAGGATATTTAAGCATTAGTGATGGCAGTAACTTGGATGGTCATTTGTCTGGGAGGTATGTAATTGGGCACAGCTCATGCTCTGGGAAGGTGTTGAACTAGATGACCTCTGAGGTCCTTCCAAGCCTCTGATTCTGTCACTCAAGATTATATATTTAGATCTGGAAGAAGAACATCTAGTCCAGCCCTCTCATTTTACAAATGATGAACAGAAGCTCAGAATGGTCAAGTGATTTGCCCACAGTCTCAAAGGCAGTGAGTAGTAGAGCTTGGATTCGAACCCAGGTCCTCTAACTCTTGCCCCTACCACACTTGTCCAAGTTTACACAGGAAATTAGTGGCAGAGCTCTGGAATACAACTCAGTCACATGAATTCAAGGCTTTTCTTACTATGTTATCTAGTAACAACATTCAAAATTCTCATGGGTCTTATAAAGGCTTTGATGGTTTTATAATTCTTTTTATTCTCTGCTTTCCACTTGATAATGTTATATGCAGCAATCTACTACCTGGGGATCAAAGATAAAGTCAGTGGGCTCATTAGTATTTTTTAGTAATAATGATAATTTAAAACATTTGTATAGTCCTTTATGCTTTTCCTGAGGACTTTGCTAATTTGGTTTTTGTCATAGCCTTGTAAGATAGCGTAGGCACTTACTTAAGATTATCCCCATTTGAGAGATGGGGAAAACTGAAGGCCCTTGAGGTGTGATTCACCTAGTTTCACACAAATGCTTTCCTCAAACAAAACCCTGCAAGATAAGAGTAATGTAAGCCAGGACTGTAGTTCACATCTCTTGGCTTCCATTGTTCTGTCCATCATGTTATACATCTCCCATGTGAACATGATTATGAATAAAAGAGCTGGGAGAGTCTAAAGAGAATTCTGCTTCTTTAGTCAGGTGAATGAAAGGCTAACCTATTGCTGACATCAATGAGAGCCCATTCCAGAATGGATAGAGACCATTTAGGCAAATCATATAAATTTGATGAAAAAGGACCTTAAGAGATAGAGATATCTAGTCCAGATCCTTTATTCTTTCAACAAACCTTTCATATGTACCGTGTGCAGTTTTGTTCCTTCTAGGGAGAAAATAAAAATAAGGAATTCCCATCTTCAAGGGGACTGCATTTTAGTAGGAGAAATAACACATATTTAACTAGTAACTATAATAGAAATTAAAATGAAAGAAGTCCATAAGAAAGGCATGAATAAGGTGGAGCCAGTGTCTGTAGTGGAGAAAGCACCGGACTGAGTGGCCAAGTCAGGAGGTAAAAATCATCCTGGTTCTTCCCTTACTGTTATTGTGTGTAATCCTAACATTTACCTTCTTCAAGTCTCAGTTTCCTTCTCTATAAAGTGAAGTGGTTATACTAGATAACAGGAATAACTACTATTTACATAATACATTTAATATCTCATTTGGTCTCAGGAGATATTCATCTTTTTTGGGGTCATGGAGCCCTTTGACAATCTGCTGAAGCCTCTGGACCCCTTTCCAGGGTAATATTTTTAAGTTTGTTTTTTTTAATAGGACTACAAAGGAAGCCAATGATGTTTAAATAGTTATTAAAATATTTTAAAAAACAAAACAAACCCCTGATAGATGATTTCTAAAGTCTTTTGCTGAGAACATCAAGAAGGGCAAGATCCTTTCCAGCTGGGGAGATGGGAGAAGTGCTGTTTGAGGGTTGGAGAGCACAAAAGCAGGTGAAGGTTTAGAAGACATTGTAGATGGATGGAACAATGTGAGCCAAATTGTCAAGACTGAAAGCCCACAGGATGCATTTGGCCGGGGGCAGGTACATGAAGTGGAGGGTGCTTTTTTGAGGTAAGGCTAGGACAGAGAGAAGGTTAGAGCCTAGACCCCTTTGGAGGGCCTTGAACACTAGGCAGTGGGGTTATGTTGCAGTGCAAGTGTTGGAGAGCCAGAGATAGGCTTAGGGTCCCCAATCTGGCGCTCCTTTTCTCATACTTTGATCTTTTATCATTCATAACAAAATATGAAAGAAAAAGCTCCCTGCAGGCAACTTGAGACTAGGGCATCTCAGAAGAGCCACCCTAATGAAATGACAAACTCCGTACACTTCACTGTTCAGTACTTGTGTAAACATTTTTGTATCTGGAACAAGGCATAGCTCTCTGTTTTCCATTCTGTCATGCCTTGTCTTTAGCTTACTATGGGCGTCTTCAGACTGGGAGCGTCTCTTCCTGTTCCCTGTATTCATCTCCAAAAACAACCCCACCCCCTTTTCCTCTCCCCTTCAGCCTTCTACTTCTGCCCCTTCATCCCCTTTTCTACCTCATACCTTAAACAGCAGCTCTGGTTTCCCAACTGAGTCTTTTGGAACAAAGGACTCTTCGAGGATCCCTTGATCTCTACTGGTCTAGCAACAATGACCCACTCCCCCTTATAGCAATTCAAGCTTTTCTCCCACTCCAATTCTCACCCTACCCTTCAGAATTGTGAGGTATATTTTGTTTTGTAGACTGGCTTTTCCACCCCTGTAGTCATAGTTACCAACTTTGTATATAAAATAACCAGCATTTCCCAAAATGTCACTGATGTTTGCAGACATGGCCTATGAGAAAAGAATTGGATGACTTTTTAATCTTTTCCTTTTTGGCTCCACCTACAGTTGGAAATATCAAGCTTTCTTTCCCAGGGAAATAATTTGAAAATTTGATTGGTTTCAGAAATCTCTGTTTTGCTTTGATTTTTTTTCTTAGTATTTATAGTACTTCAGAGTTGATGACCTAGAAAGTGGATTATGATAAAGAGAACTAACAGATTTTTTAAAAATACATCCATCTTCCCTAAACTGGTTCTACCTGTATTACATCAAGATTCAAAGCAACATAAACAAATTATATAATTACAGGGGAAATGAGCTATTACAGGGAAATGTGTGCTTTGAGAAAGGTCATGTGTAGGGCCACAGTCAGAAACCTGAGGATAAACTTGCTTCTGGTCTTCTTAGTAGAATTTTAAAACCTAAACCCACTGTTGTCTTTCCAGTCATGTGCCCTGTTTTAAGTTAGTAGATTATTGGAATGCCAGATTGTGTATAATGTAGTCTTAGAATCAAACATCATTAAAACTGAAGAGTCTTAGAACAATTAACATAACTGGAAAGGACATCAGGACCAAGAACACTCAAGATTCCTTAAGAGTGTAGTATATTAAATGTAGAAGAAAATGGTACCTTAGATAATAAAACAATTTTAGAGATGTAACAGACTTCATTCATTTATCATAAGCCTATTTTGAAGCAGGGTTTTTTACCACCTAACCTAGGTTGGAAGTGCAGTGGCCACTTATGAGCCAATTGACATGGAAGCTTTGACTGCTTCCTTTTTCTTACCTGGGTTGGTTTACCCTGGTTCCTCACTTGTGGGCTCTCACCATATTGGCACCGTGGACATTCAGTTGATGTGTTTTAGGCCACTGCAGCTCAGAACTCTTGAGCTCACTCAATCCACGAGTCTCATTCCCAAAAGTAGAGACAGATAACAAGTGAGTTCCTACTGCATCTGGGTGTGGGGTAGACTTTAGAGGCCTTTTATTACAAAGAAGTCATTTGAGGCCCAGAGACCATTGACTTGTTCAGTGTCGCAGAGCTAATATCAAAGTCAAAGTGTAGTACCTTACTCTTCAGAATACTGATCCAAAGTTTTGTTGTTGTTGTTTTTACATCAAGTTGAGCAGCTAATGGTGGGAAAGCACATTAGAGTAGAAGGTTCAAAATGTATAGTTGGGTTTTTTTTTAATTTGTTTACCTAGCCACTCTCCTTCCAACTCCCTCACAAGTGTCCTTTGGAGTTTTTAGAATAGAAGACTCCTTTGGATACATAGTAACTCAAAGATAGTGAAAGGAATTTGCCTATTGCTTGGTGATAATCAAACATTTATTAAGCACCTACTATATAGTAGACACAGTCCCAGACTAATGATAGAAATAAACCACAAAAATGACAGACTGTGCCTTTAAGGAGCTTACTTTCTTTTGGGTGACTGTGGTAGATATACAAAATAAATACAATATAATTGGTGAGGAAGACACAACTGGGGATAGGTGGCAAGAGAAAATCAGCAAAGACCTTATGTAGAAGGTGGCATTCAAGCAGATTATTGAAGGGAGGTAGGGATTCCAAGGGTCAGAGATGAGGGGGAAGAGCATCTCAGGCTTGGCAAGGGGGAGGGTGCACGGCACAGAGACTGGAGATACTGTGTCATGTGTGAATGACAACAAGGACACCAGTTTGGCAGGGACTATGAAATACCTAAATGTAATATTATTGAGAATGAAAAAGTACGTTGGGGCTTGGTTGTGAAGAGTTAATAAATCCCAAAGAGTTAAGAAGAGTTAAATAGCAAACAGAAGAAGTTCGTATTTGACCCTAGAAGAATAAAAAGTTATTGTCATGTATTTGGCTGACATGGACAGGCTTGTGCTTTGGGGAAGTTACTTTGGCATCTGTGTGGAGGAGGGATTGGAGAGGGGAGAGACTCAGCGAGGGAGGCAAGGAGATCAGTTACAAGGTTCTCCCTTGTTACGGTTGTCTTTGAGATCACCACTTGCCTCCCCTTCCTTCTCATTTTGTAGATGAGGAAACTGGGAATCATCAGAGAAGTGATTTGCCCAAGTCCCATGGCTTAGTTAGAGGAAGAGCTAAAGCTGGAATCCAAATGTTGGGGTTCCTATCCAGTACTCTTTCCACTATACTGCTTACTGAATTAGGGCATGAAAAGGAATTTCAGTAGGTTAGGTGAACTTCATCCACATTGCACAAAGAAAAGTATGAAGTTAATGGAACAATGCTCATTAGAATCATAAAAATGTATTTCTGGAGGGATTGTGATATTTCCAAATTGTATGTGAAAAAACTGAGGCCCAGAGAAGTGAGATGTCTTAGTTCTTAGTGAGTAACATGCCTCTAACTTTGATTCCAGATCTCACCGTACTTAAGTCTCTCCTATAGGAAAACACAGTACTTAAAATAATAAAGTTTGACTTTTATAGCAATAGGTTCAGGTTGACATCAAGTCAAAAAAGATCCATTCACTAATATTCCCTGATAAGGGGGGGGGGGAGGGAAAGTGGGAGTGTTTTGAATCAACAAACATTTATTAAGTTCATATTCTTGACCCAAAAGATACAAAGATGAAAAATGATACAGTCTTGCCCTAAAACCTTAGTATAGGGTTGGGGACTAGCTTGAGGGGTAGGGGAAAATTGAAAATATAAATAATAAATATGATATGAGATGGACAATGATTAAAAAAAGAAAATAGAGTACTTAAAGTTGCAGGAAGGGAGAGAGGGTGGGAAATAGTTCAAAGAAGACTTCAAGGAAGAGATGGCCCCTAAGTGGGGCCTTAAAGGAGAAAGGTAGAGACATCTGTAAATGGAGATGAAGGTAAGGCTCTTCCAAGCATGGTTCACAGAATAAAGAGAGGAACAGTGATCTTAGAGGGTAAGAGCAAGGGATGAAAAATAATCCAGTATGGAAATGTGGGACAGGTAAGTTGGAACAAAGTGATGAAGAATCTTAAATGCAGTTGAAACTTAAGTAGGTAATGGGAAGGCATCTAAACATTTTAGAGTTGTAGAAGAACACCAAGATTATATGATAAGTGGAAAAAACACCAGAATTGGAGTCGAGATATGGGTTGACATTCCATCTCCATTGCTTATTGGTTTTGTAACTATGTAATTCCTTTAATGTCTTTGAACCTCTATTACCTTTTCTGCAAAATGGGGATAATATTTTTACTCCCTTCCTTACAGGGTTGTGAGATTGTAAACTTCAAAGCAGTATATATAAATGTGTTATTATTTGAGTGGCAGTGTAGCTAATGGATATGTGTGTGTATGTGTGTATATATATGTACATATATACACACATATTTATTTATAGTTAGGATACCAGAATTCAAATCCATCTCTGCTACTTACTACCTGTGTGACTCTGCGAGACATCTAGCTCTTTGGGCATGAGTTTTCTATCTACAAAATGAAAAAGTTGGACTAATTGATCTCAGAGGCCCATTCCAAAGATCTCTAGAAATTCTGTGGTGAGCCTGGGTATCTGTTGCTTTTCTCACCACAAAATTTTCAGTGCCATTGCCTAAAGTCTGAGTTAGCCCATCTCACACAATTGAAGCTATTTCCTGTCCTCTTCACACAGGTGAAAGGATTCTGGGTTATGCAGAGGAGCCCTGCTATCTCTGGTTTGTCATGGAGTTCTGTGAAGGGGGAGATCTGAATCAGTATGTGCTGTCCCGTCGGCCAGACCCAGCCACCAACCGAAGCTTCATGCTGCAGCTTACTAGTGCCATCGCCTTCCTACACAAAAACCACATCGTGCACAGGGACCTCAAGCCGGACAACATCCTAATCACTGAGAAATCTGGGGTCCCCGTCCTTAAGGTTGCTGACTTTGGACTCAGCAAAGTCTGTGCTGGGCTGGCACCTCGAGGGAAAGAGGGCAGTCAGGACAACAAAAATGTGAATGTGAATAAATATTGGTTGTCCTCAGCCTGTGGCTCTGACTTCTACATGGCCCCTGAGGTCTGGGAGGGGCACTACACTGCCAAGGCGGACATCTTTGCCCTAGGCATTATTATTTGGGCTATGATAGAGCGGATCACATTCATTGACTCCGAGACCAAGAAGGAACTGCTGGGGACCTACATCAAACAGGGGACAGAGATTGTACCCGTAGGGGAAGCGCTGCTAGAGAACCCAAAGATGGAGTTGCACATCCCCCAGAAACGCAGGACTTCCATGTCTGAGGGGATAAAGCAGCTCTTGAAAGATATGTTAGCTGCTAACCCACAAGACCGACCTGATGCCTTTGAGCTTGAAACAAGAATGGACCAAGTCACATGTGCTGCTTAAAATTCAGGGCAAAGCATCCCGGGCGTTTTATAACTGGGTGAGTATTTGGTTGGATCTGGGTTTTTTTCTCCTCACAGAAGTCTGTGAAGAACCAAGGGATATCCTGAGAAACTTTGACTCTATATTAGGAACTTATAGCTATTAATGTAATGGAAGGAGCCCTGGATTTTCAATCAGAAGGCTCTGATACTAATAACTGTATGACCTTGAGCAAATCACTTAATCTCTCTGTACCCCCATTTTCTCATCTCCAAAATGGGAGTGGTAATACTTGCTACCTCAAAAGGCTTTTGGAAAGATCAGAAGAGATAATTGCATAAAAAGTATTATGTACACTGAAAGGAGGAACTATATGAACAGGTCTTGCTTGTCATCTTTCATAGTCATAAATTTAGTCTCAAGGGATTCTTAGATGTCACATGTACTAATCCCTTAACTTTACAAATGACTGAATTATTTCCCCAAGAGAGGAAGTAGCTTGCCCAAGGTGTGACAGAGGTAGCAAGCAGCAGAGTGAGGATTTGAACCTCAATTCTCCAACTCTAAATCAGTGCTTTTACTACTAAGACCTACTACCACTTGAGCTGTTAATGATTTTTTTGAGTATAAATGTACCTACTTAGGATAGAGGATAATAAGGTACTTGCTGAGTTTCTAGTACGGGTATATACCCACAGCCATTCTTGGTTGGCTGAAGGCATGACGTGGATTTTAAAACAGATTGAAGAGGGTTTATTCCTGCATTCTGGTAGCTGGGCAGATCCCAAAGCCATCTCTGGACTTCTGGAGAAGAAACAAACCCCATTTCCTGTTGGAGTCAAGAAGGAGCAGGAGATTTGTGGGCAACTCTTTGGTCTGAGAGATACAGCAGAACCCACAAGAAAGTGGAGTATATAGTCTAGAGCGCAGAAACTCTAATCAAGAATAATAAATTGTGATGAACCAATCAGAGCTGCTTCTAGTCAAGTTATTGACCAGAGCACAATGATTTCTTTCCCATATTTAGCTCTTAAAATATATTCTGATACAATACAAAAAAAAATCATGAAATGTCTCTTGTCTGAAGGATACTGTACTATTTTTAATCTGTGAAGAAGCCTTAGTGACAACCTGCAGCCCACACCCTCTTGCCTCAGTGGGGGATGGCCAGGTAACATCTTCAGTCCTCAAATGAAGCAGGCTCAGTTCTGGGATGGTATAGTCTCTAGCAATGAATAACTTACTCCCATTCTCTAGTTCTCTTTCTCTCCCCTTCCCGCCTTTTCCTGTCCCAGCACTCTGCAAGGAGCCATTTATTAGCCTGGATAGCAGAGCACAACAGTCTCTTTGTTATGTTTTCAGCACAGTTATTTTACATACTGAATCATTGAGGAACTGCTTATCCAACAGCTTATCCCCAGTTTATCCAGCTACCTTTTCGTGGGTTGAGTTTAGGGATAGGGTGCTGGAAACAAAAAGGCCAAATGGACTCCCATATTGACCAGGACTCTTTTTAAGTTTCTCATCCTTTCTACCCTCTGGGGCCCATTTGAACTGTCCTTTAAAGGAGGATCCCTATATGCTGTAGGGCTGTCAGTGGAGTATCTAACCTAAAATGTGCACCTCGAAACCAGCTCCCATGACACAGAGAAAAGAGCACTAGATTTAGGAGAGGGCCTGCCTTCAGATCTTGGCTCTGCTATTTAATAGCTCTGTGATTTTAGGCGTGATATTTGTTCCTCATTGAGCCTGAGTTTCCTCACCTGGAAAATGAAGGTGTTTGACTAGATAATTGTTAAGGTTCTTTCTAGCTCTAAATTCTGTGATGTTTTATCCACATTGAGCTTCATAGTTACATTGTGCCTTATTCACCTCATTATGAGGTAATACATATTATCCTTATCTCACAGATTAAGGAAGCTGAGGTCGAACCTTCTCACTTTCTAGAAGAGGACACTGAGGAGGTTAGGTGACTTGCCCATGGTCACATAGGGAATCACATAGGGAGTAGGTGGCAGCCAGTTTGGGTGCTATGCTTCCCAAGTTCAGTACTCATTCCACTGCCCTACTGAGTTCTGAATAAAGGAAAGTGAAATAGATAATTTTGCCCTTGGAGGCTGCTCTGCTCAATCCATTGGTTTCCATTCCATGGTCTAAGATTCCCAAAGGGAATCAGGCTATTTCATAGAGGAAATGAAATGACCTTGTATCTTGTCCTTAAAAGATGGGTAGGGTACAAGAGTTGAAGAGGGACAGTAAAGAGGGTATTCTAAACATTGGAGGTGGTACACAATTGAGAAAGCAAGGGTATGGGAATTGCAGAGTAGAGTCTGGCCAAGTCTTATAATAAATGAGAGTCAGGGGAAGGATGAAAAGGTTAGGTAGGTTGGTAAATCAGTCAACGTATGGCTAAGAAATCTAGATTCCTAACCTATGGGGAGCAATGGGGAGCCATTAAAGTGATTTAAACAGTAGTGATGTGACCAGATTGATGCATAAGGAAGATGAGTTGGGCTGTTGTGTGTAGGAAGAGTTGAAGTGGGCAGAATGTAAAGAGCTGAGGAGACCTAAGAGTGACAATGAGGGTCTAAAGTCTTGTGGTGGCAGTGACATTAGGAGAGCATTGATTACAGAACTATTATGGAAGTAGTAAGAGCCTGCTCTGAACATAGGTTCTAGTCTTATATGTCACCAGCATGATAAAAGGGGTCTGCAGGGCATCCAACTGGGATGGATTTAAGATTACAGTTTTTCAAGGCTTGGTTACTAGTAAAAGAGAACTGGAAAGCATAGTCTTTTTTAAAAAGTAAAAGCTCAAGCCAGTATTGGTATAGCTCATCTTAACTCAAGTAGAAACACCTTGCTTTGCTTCTGCTGCCCCTCCCCATCCCATTGAAACAAGAGCAGGCCTTGCTTCTGAGTTAGAGTATTACTGAATCACTTTACCTTTAAGAACAAAAGCTCTAGTCTCAAACCACTCTGTTCCAAAACATCTATTTTTGCACATTACTCAGTACTAAGCAGCAGAGTCCTTGTTCTTTCTTATTTGTTTGCCTCGGCTACTGCAGTTGCCCTGCTATTTCTTGAGTCCAAATGTGAAACCAACCAGGCTGATGTTCTAGGTGTCACCAGCTCAACGAGACAGAGAGGAGGGCATGGGGGGTGGGGGCGAGAGGAAAGGAGGGTGCAGTCTGCATTCACAGCTGAGGCAGCTGTCTATAAACAAAACAGTGTAACTAGGGCCTCCTTGAGCCAAGGCCCTGGTGTGACGTGTCTGACTGAGCCTAAAGAGTCCTGAGCGTTCAAAGCCAAGTGCTGCTGTAAGTGGTAGGGAGACAGCAGCAGAGCAGACCCAGGTTGAAATGCTTGGATCATAGGGACTGTAGATAGTTAGACCTAGGAGGAGTTGGACCTTGGCAAGCAGTCTCAAGACAAGAAGAAAAGATCTGTACATCTCCAGCCAGGGCAGAAGGGAAATGAGGTTAGACTTGAATGGTTGCCATTTAAAAGAGTGAGGCCACCACAAAAGGGATCAGGCAACAGTGGGGAAAGTGCTAGAGTGGCAGAGTGAGGGGTCTTAGGGACCAAGCCCTGCTACTGACTTGTTCAGTGGGTAGCAACAGCTGTTGACAATTACATATAATTATATATAAAGCATTGTAATGCTTTACTTTGCTTTTTATATAGAGCACTTTACATATCCCTCATTTGATCTTCACAACTGAAGGACTGCAAATAATCATAATATTAGTAGTTGTAGTGAAACACAGACTTTTCAAGTGCTTTAAGGATTACTAGATGCTCTGCTCAAGTCAGTCATGTAAGGTATGGAGTGAAAGAATTGTGTCCATTTCACAGATGAAGATCCAAGATTTAGGGGGATGTGACTTGTCCAAAGTCATGAACTTAGAGATTTAACCCAACCCTTCTACCCTCAAGTCCTGTATTTTTTCCCCTGCACCATATCCCACTTTCTTCTGCCTTTGCTCTTTTTAGACCTTTTCTTCTCTTGGTCTCACTTTTCTTATATGTAAAATAAAGGTTGTTGGACTTGATGGCTATATGTTATCCAGTTAGAAAATTCTGTAATTCTGAGATCCTCACAATAGCCTTTTCAGGTCAGGTATTATCCCCATTTTAGGCTAAGTGAGATTAAGAGACCAATCTGAGGTCACAGCAAGATAGTGATAACACTGTGACTAGAACCCCTGTCTTTTCATTTCAAATTCAGTGCTTGCTCCACTGTGCCATAGCTATCCTGACAAATCACTTTTTTCTGGGCCTCACTTTCCTTATCAGTAAAATTAAAAGTGAGTGGAATAGGTGATCTACAGTTACTTCCAACTCCAAAATTAGGTTCTAAGATGGTTTCTGTCCCTCTTACACACTGTGTTTTCAAGTCTTTTCTCTTCTGCTGTGGTTTATGATCATAACAGTCAACAAGTTCATTAACTAGAAGCCTAAGAAATACGCAGACCTTTTTATGAAGTCGATGCTGCCAAACCACATTTAGCAGGTCTTGTGCTCTGTTCTTGTCCTTCCTGTGGTCCTGATGCCTTTTTACCAAACATACCAGCAGCAGGCATTTGTGAGAGTGCAGGTCAGGTAAGCAGTGTATATATGAATGTAGAGGAAGGGGGTTTCTCTGCCTTGACCTCCTAAACACTGTGCTTTAAATTCATTGAACCAGCTGACCCACTTTGTTTACCTGGGCAAATTACCACCCCTACATGCCTCTTCTTCTGGCTGTTGAAGCCCCTCACCTTTAGCTCATCTCTGCTACCTCAGATTTCTCTTAACACCTTTCCTGGACTTCTCCTTTGCACTTAATCACATACTACTTTATATCATACTCACCTGTTTATATCTACTCTTAGATTACAAAGTTCCCAAAGGAGAAGGCGTATATCGAATTTTATCTTTATATCTCCTTTATAATCCCACACCCAGGGGCTACACATAGTAGGCATTTAATTAAATTGCAAATAGGAACAGGTTATGAAATGTATAATTTGTGAAAAGTTACATTGATCGACCTTCGATATATCTATAAATTTCAAACCTCTTAGTAATGTAACTGACAAGGACTGTTTTGTATCTTAAACCCTTTTTAAATTGTTTTGTGTCTGCTTAATCTGTCGCGGATTTACAGGGCAGCTAAGTAATGCAGTGAATGGAGCACTGGGCTTGGAATCAGGAAGGCTCATCTTCCTGAGTTCAAATCCAGCCTCAGTTACTGTTTGACACTGGGCAAGTCATTTAATCCTGTTTGCCTCAGTTTCCTCGAAATCTGTCAAATGAGATGGAGACAGAAATGACCAATCACTCCAGTATCTTTGCCAAGAAAATCCCAAGTGGTGTCACGAAGGTTGAACATGACTGAACAACAAAAATACAAATTTACAGTAATTACGGCTAAGTGGTATCTGTGATTCTCACTGATCAACAGATTTGAAACCCCATTATTTTTTAAATTTTTTTAAATATCATCTTCATTTTTAAATATATCTCTTCCCCGTGAGCTGTCCCTTCTAACAGAATAAAATAAGGGGGAAAAGCACTTTTCCAAACTATCATTTGTGTCTGATAGTATATGCAAAACTCCATACCCATAGTCCTCCACCTCTGCAAAGATCGAAGGCAGCAGCATGGCACACTGGACAGATCTCTAGATTTGGAGTCGAAGGGTCTTTTTCCAAGTCCTGGCTCTGTTACTTGCTATTTGTAAAAACTTGAGCAAGTTATTGGATGTTGTTAGATTTCCACCGTAAGGTATGGGGTTGTATTAGTTGACCTTCAGAGGTCCCTTGTAGCTCTAGTCCTCTGATGCAGTGAAATGGGCTGCCTTGTGAGGTAGTAAGCTCCGTTGCTGGAAGTATTCAAAGGCTGTGCTGGCCACTTGGAGAAAAAAGTAAAGGAGCTGATTGTACAGTGTGATGAATCTATGATTATTTTTGCCTGTGATCTATTGAAAATGCAAGTAAATGTACTTCCTTCCCTCCCTTACACGTTTGGGGGATTACAGGTATGGGGTTATGACATATACTGTTAGATTCGATTGCTGTATTAGTTTTGCTGAACTGCTTTTATATTCCTTCTTTTAAAAACTTTGTATATGAAATGTCTTGCTGGTTAGGTAAAGGAGAAAAATATATTTAGAAATGAAGGTGATATCAACAGTACTAATAAAGTTCTTTTTTTTTCTTTTCTTAAGTGATAATGATCCATGAAAATAGCCCAAAGGAGGAAGGAGATGTGTATACCCCATGATAGAAGACTGATCCAAGACAGCTCCAAGATTCTTTGTATTAATGAATTACTATAATAGCAGAGTACATCTTTTGTGAGCTTCAGGGGAAGTGAGAAGGGAGGGTAAAAAATTAATAACACATTTACATCACTCTGGTTTACAAAGTACTTTCTTCATAGCATCCCTGTAAGGCAGAATAGAATAAGTATTGCCATTCCCTGTCTTACAGATGAAGAAATAGATCCCTCAGGTTATGTCATACCCAAGGTTCTGTACCTCTTAATGAATATGGACCTTTTTTCTTCTGGAAAATGAGACAATAAATTTTCCCTTAAAGCATTAGGTGCCATTGTATATGCCAGTATCTTGGAGCCCTTTTCCTTTCTAGGGTAAGATTGTTATTTTCAGAGGCCCTGCCTGGCATCAGGGAGCTCCCAAGTGGCCTGTGTTTGGCCTCTACCGTTGCCATCTGTGATCACTCGTGCTGTGCTAATGTGATGCTGCTGAGTTATGTAACAGGAGCAGTGCCCTCTGGGGAAAATCCACACTGTGCTGCTCTATGGAATAGTAAATGCAGGACAATCAAAAGCAGGAGGGGACAGTCCCGCCCTGCAGCTATTTACTTAAAACTCCAGCTGCCTCTTCATATTTTCTCCTGAGTACACTGTGTGTTATAGTGGAAAGAACTCAGACCCAGTCTGGACATCAGGGTTCAAGTGCTTTCCAACCTTTCACTAATTGTGGGATCTAGGGCAAATCACTCTTCTTCTCTAGGCCTCTCTTTCTTCCTGTGTAAAATTAAGGGGTTAGATGATCTCCTAGGTCCCTTCCTGTTCTTAAGATTGATCCTTAGGATTAGATGAACATAATAAGGTTTCTTCCAACCCTGATATTCCCTGTTCTGTAATTTGTACCCTTTGCTCTATATAACCTTGGTATTATTTTTTTCAGGTAACCCTAGAGGGTGGGAGGAAATAGATAAAAGCCTGTGGGGGTCATCCTTCCTCTCCAGTCAGCTGTCCTTTCTTCCTGGCATTCTTTGCCCACCTCTTAATCTTTTTGTCTCATTTTGTGTTAAGATTTAAAGCATTGAGTTTATATTTTGGGGCATTTGGTCCCAAAGTACCAGAATCCCTTTTGAATTAAATCATTAAGTTGTGTCTGTGAGACCAGCCCTTAACCACATAGCAGTTAGGGGGTTTGGAGATTGTTCTTAAATGCTTGTGGGATTGGATTCTTATAGTGGATCCTGGGCACCAGCAGTTCAGAGAATCCTGCGATCTCAGTACTGGGAAGGACTGGAAAGGGACCGTCTGATCTAACCCCTTGTTCTCCAAAGGCCTAAAAAAGGGATGTGTGGAGAGAGTTTTCTCCCAGAGTAACAGAGAGAACAAAAGACTAGTGCATGGGTATTTCTAGATTCCCCATTAAGTGTTCTCTCTGCACTATATCAGACTCGCTCACCTGCCGTATCCCTGTTGAGCTCAGCACTCTTGGTCTGTGAAAGTTTGTGATGTCCTCAAGTCCTGGTGATAACGAACTTGAGAGAGTCTGTATTTCAAGCATCTTTCTCTACTTACTCACAGGTTCTCTTTCCGCCCCCTGGTGGTTTATTTGGTAGCATTACATAACCAAAGGAACCGGGCCTTTCATCATTTCTAGCATTCAGTCAAGGCAAGTCTTAAAACTGCCAACGACGTTTAAAATAAATCAATACCATAAACTACTGTGATGAATTTCCCGACTTTAAAGGAATTTCCATTTCAGTTAGAGATGCCAGGGGAAAGCTATAACTCAACTAGCATTATACAAAGGTCAGGTTTTCTATTTTACTTCTTTGGAAGAGAAAGTGTTATTCAGAGACTGACAAGAGCTGAGAAGGAGCCACCCAAAAGCTACAAGCCACAGAGAAAGATAGAGAAGTTTCTTTTAAGATCTCTTTTATGATATTGTGCAATATGAGTTGATTGAAGTTCATTTAATAACGATATATAAAGTGTTTACTATGTGCTACTCAAGGCAATGCTTCCACAGATCTCTAATCTCATTCTTCCAGTGGGTTTAGATCAAAACTCATCCATCAATATTGTCCATGTCCTACCATAAATCCTCCACAGGGTAACCAGCCAATTGTGATAGGGGTCTACCTTTAGACATAGGATTCTGTATAGCTCTAGAGCTGAAAGAGACTTTAGAAGTCCAATTCTTCTCAAACTCTTGCCATTTCATGGATAACTATGGAGCTACCTCCCAACCTACCTCTTTTTACAGTTGTGCTTCTTTCCAGTGACAGCTGTTACCCTACTTGTGCTCATTTCTTTGTCGGTGATGTGTAACAGTCTATTTGTACCCACTATACACCTTTCTATTGCCCTGTGGATAAACCAGAACTTCAGTTTTTCAAGAACTGTGGTAAATTATGATTCTAAGCCATTCAGCATCACCGGAAGAATGTTAATAATTAAATATTTCATTAGAAACTTGACAGTTTTCTATAACATTTAACAAAGAGTTTTCCTCATTACAGTCTGGTATATTAGGTAGTGCAAGTGTTAGCTCCATTTCATAGATCAGGAAACTGAGAGTCAAAGAGAGATTAACTGACTCAGACAAGGTCACACACAGTAAGTTACCAAGCTGGAACTTAACCCTAACCCTTCTGACCACTTTAAGCGCTGAACCACACAGTCCCTGACCTTAGTAGGCTCACAGCGTAGCCACTGGGATACAAAACAGAAGGTAAATGCTCAGTAATCATAACACAGAATAGAAGATGGTAATATCATATATACACAAAAGGTTATTAGATCCCAAAAGAAGGAAGATCATTTCTTAACGGGGTGGAGGAGAAAAGGAAATCAGGAGTACCTTCCTTGGAGAAGATAGAATTTGATCTGAGCCTTGCCATGAATTGAATTTCAACTGAGAAAAGGTTACGTTCTGAATATAGGAAATAGATGAAGCCAAATTATGGAGCCAGTTAACTGATTGTGTTTATGAAAGATGGACAGTCACCCAGTTGTGCCAAAGCAAAAGTATCTGTGGTAGGAAGTTCTGTGATATAAGGCTAATTGTTGCATAAATGGTACCTTGGTATTCCAAAATCCTTCAGCATCATTTTATGTGTTTGAAGTAGGGACAGTGGCTTTGTCAAGAGTTGTCTCAGACTTTTTGAGCTTCTGTTTTTCTGCACAAATGGGAAGACATTGACTTTGTCTCATTGTATCTCATTCGTTTGGAAAATGGTCAATCAAACTGGCCTCCAGTTGTTTCTGCATTTGCATCTAGATGTTCTTAACATGTCCAAGACATGTCCTGGGAAGCAAGTCCAAGGCTGTGAATGGGTGTGTAGTACTTTCAGATTTTGGCAGATCATATCAACATCTTACCAGGAAAATCCAACCTTGCACAAGGCAGAAAAAGAACCAGTGGTCACAAGTGAAGAATTCTTTGTTGTTAGTAACCAGTTCTAATGCGGGGCAGGCAGCAGTCCTGAATGTAGAGGACTATGAATAAGCCACACCCCAAACTAGCAACTCACTGACCTTTTTTTTTTCCCCTTCAGGGACTAGGCCTACTCTCGGAACTGAATAAAGAAAAAAAAATTTACTTTGAAAATAAAATAAACTGAAATTTAGATGTGGCCACTACTAGCACATGTTGAAAATACTCCACTCCCCTGAAAATCATAGGCATATTTTGTGAGCTGTGGTTTCCTCATTTGTAAAATAGGATTGAAAATTGGACTAGATGATGTTGAAGGAGGAGTTCCTTATGACTGCAGTCAGGATCCTGTGTTAGCCTAATCCTGACCTTAGCCTTAGCACTCACGCTGTTGGGTTTAAATAACTTGATCTGGGCTAGAAAAACTGGAGTGAAGGAGTCTTGTCTAAAGCTTTGCATGGGCTTTTCTATCCAATTTATCAGGAACTGTTGGGAGCAGCTCCCTCCCTTTGTCAATTCCTAGAGAAGGGGAAGTGGTTTAGCTGAGTTTACCCAGTGTTAGTGGCAGAACCACTATCTTACAGCTCTGTGCACTGCACCAGATCCTTGACCAGCTGTCCAGCCTTGTCCAGCCCTATGATTCAGTCTTAGTCAAGGTCTGTGGCCCCCTGCTTTGTAACATGAAACCTTTTCCCAGGCCAGCCTGGTCTGTTTACTATGCCTTGCTTTCTGCTTCCTCACCAATTAGACTCTACTTAACATTTATTCTTCAAGGCCAGGTTACAACCCACTTCCCTTCACCTCCCTTAGGAAATCTTCCCAGGCCTATAAACCTTTCCAGGCTAGAGCCCAGGGCTTCTGACTCCCAGTCCAGGCTGGGTAAGTCATGCTTAACAGTGGCCCTTTCTCATTATTTTCTCCCTTGGTACATTAGCCATCACCAAAGTCTGCAAAACAGGTGTGTTTGCCTATGATGAGGCAGCTTATGGTCCTTGGAGGCACTGAAACCTTCTCTCTTGCCCCTAGTGCATCTTAAAGAGGATGAGGAAAGGGGGGAAAACAATTTGGCTTTTCTCCACAGGTGCCCCTGGCCCTGGGGAGACTATTTTCTGTGTAGTAATAATACTTTTTTAAGATTCTCTGGTGAAGGAGCTAGAATAATACAAAGGTCTTCAACCATGAACTCTTGCTCTTCCTGTTTAGGTTGCTGAGGTAGGAATCTGAGAAGCTTGTGGTGGAGAGGCCTAGGAGAGCCAAAAGCTGCATCAACTTCAGGTGTTTTGGGGGTTGGGATTTCTTCTTCAGCCGTCATCCCCATGCCTTCTTAAACAACAGCCTTTCATGATGGAATGCAACTGTTTTCTGGATTTTAGAACCCTAAAAGTGTAGACTGTTAGAGCTGGAAGGGATTTCAGAACATCAGATATTAGGGCTAGAAGGAATATCAGAACTAAACAAGAAGATCATATAGTTCAGTACCTTCAAAGATAATAAATAATGGTTCATTTATATAAAACTTTTCAGTTTATGAAAGCAGTTTAAATGCATTTGATTCTAATATCCTTGTGACGTAGGTACAAGTATGACTAATCTCTTATTTCAGATGAGAAACCTGTTACCAGAAAAGGGGAAGTGGCATCCCAAGCTAATAAGTAAGATTCAGAGTTTAAACCCAGGTTTCTTGACTCCCAGTTCATTAATTCATTATTCTTTCTATCATAACAGCTCTTCTGAGATGAAAGTAAGTCCTCAGCTCATAAATCCCCACATTAGTCTCTTCATTCTCCAAGGTTAAGTTCAGGCCAACATTATATATCTCTATGCTCCCTTTAGATGGATTCCAATTTGAGTTTTATTTCCTGTGCTTGCTGAATAGGATTTGTACTGAGTGTCTGCTGTCCCCATTCTTTGTAAACAGTTTGCTTTTAAATGATGGATGATCATGTTGGTGTTTATTTGCATGTGCACTCTGCTGTAATTTTGTTTTTTAACAGTATGTTATCCTTCTTGTAAGGGTGGTAATGAGCTGGAAATGCTCAATGTGATGTCCTTTCACATGGACAAGGCTTGGAAACAGGCTGTGGTTCTGTCAGAATGATACTTCTGTCACTCATCTTTTATACCCTTATATAATGAGTTGGAGCCAGGATTGCCTGCTGTAAAAAAAAGAAAAATCTCCTTAAGAGCCACTTTTATTGCAAATTGTGGGGTGCTGTTTATAATTCATGCCATCCAGAGAAATAGGATAGAAGATAGTAGGCCTGTATGTAAGGGATGCTAACAAATCCTCTACCTATTTGCCTTTATGCTCTTAATGGTCATAGTTTGAGAATATCAGAGCTGATCAGGACCCAAAAACATAAAACATTAGAATATAGGCTGTTGGAGTCATCATTAGAGATAAGTCTGTCTAGTCAGCTCTTGTTCATTTTCCAAAGTGGGGAAATGAGCCCCAAAGATAGGAATTGGCATACTCAGGGTCACTCAGCTTATCAAAGGCCAAGGTAGTACTAGACCCCAGCTCTCCTCTCCCCTAGTTTAGGATGTTTTTTCTCTTAACTACTTTTCAATAAACAAATATCCATTTTCTCACTTTTAACCCATCCACCTCCCCACCCCTAGTTGAAAAAGAAGAGAAAAAAAAACAGAACTTTGTAACATCTGCATAGTCAAGCAAAACAGATTCTTGCCATGGCCAAATTAGTTACATTCAATATACAGTCCCTCAGCTCTCTGTCAGGAGGTGAGCACAGTGAGTCCTTTGGAATCAAAATTAGTCTTTATATTGATCAGAGTTCTTAAGTCTTTCAGAATTGTTTGTCTTTACAATGTGGTTCACTGTATCAATTCTTATAGTTCTTCCCAGGATTCTCAAAACCATCTCCTTCATGATTTCTTACAGCACGGTTATATTCTTTAATATTCATATGCCAGTAATGAGCACCTCCTTATTTCTTTGCCACCACCAAAAAAAAAAAAGCTATAAATTTTTGTACATATAGGCTCTTTCTTTCATTACTTTGGAGTATAAACTTAGTAGTAGTATCATTGGATCAAAGGATTTAGTAATTTGGTGGGGGCGTGGTTCCACATGGGCTTAGCTCCATCATCAGTTCTTGAATGAACCTGCTTTCCCATAACCTCTCGAACATTTGTCATTTTCCTTTTTTATCCACTTTGCCAGTCTGATGAGTATTGTTTTAATTTGCATTTCTCTGCTTAAATTTTTATACATATATGTTTGTATATGTATATACATATATGTACTATATATATATATATATATATATATATATATATATATATATATATATATATATATGAAATGAGCCCTTTATCAGAGAAACTTAGTGCAGAGATTTTTCACCCTAAGTTACCTACTTTCCTTCTGATTGTAACTACATTGATTTTGTGTATGCAAAATTCAGGACTGTTCATTATACCTTCTGTGATCATCCTCTGTCCTTGTATGGTCATGAATTCTTTCCCCCAATCATAGAGGAAAGTTTTTTATCCTATGCTTAGAATTTGTAGTGTGTGTGTGTGTGTGTGTGTGTGTGTGTGTGTGTGTGTGTGTGTGTGAAGCAGCATGGTTCTGTAGGGAGCACACATGCAGTACACTGCTTCTGTCGCTTAAGATTTGAAGCAGATCACTTTGCTTTTGGAGTCTCAGTTTCCTCATCTGAAAAAAGGACATATTAACACTTAATGTTCTCAAGGGTATTGTAAGGGTCAGGGTAATAATGTGTAAGAAGTGTAATATAAATGTAGGTTAGTGGTTGAAGGAATTGCTTTACTGGCAGCACGTTTCCAATCCATTTTTTAGGGATCATTTTAAGACCTGAGGTCCAATCTCAGCACTGTGACTTAGTACTTTTATAATTTTGGCCAAGTCACTTCTAAGTCTCAGTTTTTTAATCTATAAAGTCAGGGGTTTGGATTAGATGATTGACCTTCAGGGTCCCTTTCAGCCCTAAATCTGTGGTCTTTTTTGTTGGTTAAAGTCAGTTCTCCTGATACTCCCTTGATGGTTTACTAGATCCCATTTTGAAGAAATCAAGGGGCAAAACAGGAAACATCCCCTGGTACAGGCCAGTTTTTGACATCCATAAACAGTTAACAGAACACCTACTATGTATAAACTAAAAGCTTTGAGTAAAAGTACCATGGAGACAAATTTCAGCTAGGCAGTGGTAGAAGAGAGAGATGCCTGACTTGAAATCAGGAAAACCTAAATTCAAATCCTTTCTCAGATACTTGGTAGCTTGTGTTAACCTGGCCAAGTCACTTGCCTCATCTGTAAATTAGGGATAATGATAGCACCTACTTCAGGGTTGTGATAAAGAACAAATGAGATAAAATATATAAACTTTGGCAAACTTTTGAAGCATTATATAAAAGTTTTCTATTTACTACTATTATTTTATGTCAGTTTAAGGGGGAAATGTAATAACTAGTACTCTTCAACAATTGAGCTTTTTCTGTGGATAGTGAGTTTGTTATGATACAGGCATGGGTATTTGGGTTGGGTGCTGACCTGTAAGGAAGATAATAGAAGGGAATTCATGTTTCATGTAAGGAGTAAACTAGATTATTTCAAAGATTCCTGCCACCTCCTCGTTATACAAAATTAAGACGTGTCTCTGCCGTTGTCTTCAGTGGACAAAACAAGACTTCAGAATAAAAACCAGTACGGGGTAATATGCCTTTTGTACAGCCAAGATCATAGGAGATCAGAGAAGGGAAAGATTCTTGCAGACTGTAGAAGTCAATGAGGACTTCCTGGAGGAGGTGGTATTTGAGTTAGATCTTGAAGGAGGAAGAAGATATTTCTAACTAAAGAGTATAAACAAAGGCACAAAGGTAAGAATGCCTGGGATCAGAGTAACCAGTTTGGCTGGAGTAGGGACTTACATGTAGTGGAGTCATAAGGAATTGGTGTATATTGGTAGATTGGAGCCAGATTATGAAGGGTTTTGGATGTCATGCTAGGAAATTGACTTGGTCCATTGAAACAGTGTGGTGTAGTGAGAAATGGGTACTGGACTTTGAGTCAAGAGTATCGGCCTTGGATTTGGGCATGGCACTAGCAGTGTGAGTAAGGACAAGTTATTTGGCCCCTTTTGCAGATGAAGAAACTGAGGATCAGAGAGATTAGTATTAGTAGCACACACAGTTAACATTGAAAGCATTGAAGGTTTTACCAAGCAATATAGATATGTGAATATAGTTAATAGTTTTTGAGCAGATGGAATAACATATGCAAAGATGTGTTCTAGGAAAATTAATATTATTCAGTAGAATTCATTGTCAGGATCCATAGTACTAACAAACCTGGCACGACACAGATCTTCTGATACCCCTTCTCTGTGCCACTGCTGCCACCCTCCCACCCCTACCTCCCACTTTATCCCTGGGCCTCCACAGAGCTGGTCTGAATTAGTGTCCTAAGTCTCCTACTGATCAGATCCACTGTAGATTCTCCAGTGAATGGGGAGAGGTCCATAGAGCAGAGTAGGGCAGCCTAGGGTAAGAACCTGGACCAGACAGGACAAAAGACGTGAAAGGCAGACATCCAGTGTGGGGAGCGGGAGGTGCAATGGAATAAGAAATGAATGTGAGTGGTGTAAGGTGATGGTGATTGAAAAATCAAAAGTTCCATATTAACATGAGGAAAATGTGAAGGGAGAGGGAAGTATCTTGGGAATGGCCTCTTGGTATAATGAAAGGAACATGGACCTTAAAATTTGCTATATGTGATTACAGTCACTGCCCTCCTGAATCTCACGCTGAGATGTGATGAGACAAAAGCAGGTTAACTGTCATACAATAAAAGATTCCATGAGAGAATACGTAAGTAAGGTTTAAGAAGAAAGTGGCATTATTGACCAGATCATAAGAGAAGACTTCACAAAGGTGATGCCATTTAGTTTCATTTACTCCAGTTCCTTTAGTTTGGTCATCATTATCCCACAGTACAGGGTTTTGGAAAGTTCTAGCTTCCTGTTTGGCCTTCTGTTGATGTGGCTTGGTATGCTTTTCTTCTGGCATTTCTACCTCTGTATCTCTTCATGCATAATGTCACCATTATGTTGGTACTCTTGTTTTGCCCATTTCTTTCTTGGCATTTCTTTGGCTGTCCTTGAGGAGGATGCTGAAGTTATGCTCCCCTGCAGCCTCTCACCCCTCCAAACTTCCAGGAGTTGGCATTTGAGTTGAATTTCAAAGAATGAATAGGAATTAACAGAGGGAGGAACATATGCTCTCTCTGTACGCAGTCTCCTCAGTAAATGGAAGATGATCATATACTTGCATTTTTCCCCCTCATAGAACTAATGTGAAGATCAAAGGAGATCTGTGTCTATGAAAGATTATGTAAATGTTTTGTTGTTGTTGAGGGGCACTAGAGTTGGCTGAGCTTAGTTAGAAGGCCTCAATTCAAGTCCTATCTCCGTTGAACACCAACTTAATAACTGGGCAGGCCATTTCCCTTGTTTGGGGTCTTGTACAGAGAGGGCTTTCCAAACTATAAATTGCTCTATAAATGTGAACTGTCATTCTTAATCTTCAGGGGATAGTGGGGAGACATTTTCTAATTCTCATTTATTTGGCCAGATCAGCCCAAGACTAATCATTCTCCCATGGAACCTCACTAACTTAATTCTACAACTCCTTCGCACAGAGAGAGATCCCAAAGCCCTTTAGCAATTATAGCCAACAAGTTGAAAGGGGTTTGCCTGGTTGTTTCCAGTCCAAAGAATACCTGTGGGTGCTTGATGCCCTGTTGTGCCCTGGTCTCTCTTCACTCTCAGCACAAGTTTGTTAGTTTGTTTTTCTCCCCCACAGACCACAAGCTGCCCAGCTTCCCTAACAGCTCAGTCATCTTTAGCCCCTTAGCTAGGAATAGTATTGGGATGTCTGTCTAGTGGCATTAGGCCCCAAAGGCCTTCATCTCCGAGGCACCTCCAATAAGATCACAGCCTTTCCCCTGAGCCAATTCTTTGCTAATTACAGCAGCTGCAGCTGAACCCATCTCCCTCTGTCTCTCGAGGGAGCCAATTGAAACTGTCTGCAGGTCTCATTTCATGGGCACACTTCCTAAGTTGAGAAAGGGAATTAGTTAAGACCAATTATTGCCATGACCTCTTCTCCAGTAGTTTAGTAATAATGACACTGGATCATGTGTCTGTTACACTTTTAGATTTATAAAGTGCTTTCCTTAGAACATCTCCTGTTTTGCAGATGAAGAACCTGGTACAAGGACCAAGTGCATGCTCATTGTCCTTATCATAGGTTTAGACCTGAAGGGACTTTAGATACTGTGTGGACTGAAGCCCAAAGTAGTTAGGTGATTTGTCCCATCACATAAGTTCGCTGAACTAAGATTCAAACCAAACCCAGGGCTTCTGACTTTAGATGAAAGCTCAGATTCCCATCATTTCTACTTAAGATCTGTTAACTCAGTCTAATCAATTCATGGAAACAACTATTCTCTCCTCCTTGTCTCTGGGAGTCCCAAAGCACCAGAGACCTGGTAAATCAGAGGCAGAGTCTGTATGTTTGGAGCTTCTGTCTACAAACACAGTGATTCCTACATTGAGAGTCCTGTTACTACTGGCCATATCATGAAATTTTAGTCTAAAGAGGTTAGGAATGTGATATAGAATCTTCGTGTTGGAAGGACTTTTGGGGTTGTCTTGTACACCCTTGTCATTTACAGATAAGAAAACTGAGATCAAGTGAGAGGCAGGGGGCTTGCCCAAGGGACATCATAGTATGTCCATTGAGTGGTAGAGCCAGGATTAGTCCCCAGGACACCGATCTCTATAGCAGTCCTCCTGCCACTCCACTTTGCCACATTGATTTGTGTACATTCTCCCTGATCCCAGATTGGGATCACTGGCTTTTGGCCTCCCAGGTGTGAGCCAAGATCCTTGAGGTTACTTTTCTTCTACTTAACTATATTGTATCCAACCATTCTCCCCATTCCAAGATGACACTCTCAGGTCCCTTCAAATGAGTCCATACGCTGACCCACTCTAGCTATGTAATGGAAGTGGGTTGATGTTCATGTTCCTTTGCGGGACAGAGTGCTCCAGCCCTCAGAAAGAAATTAACTTGAGAAGCTGATGATGTTCATCACTTCATGGTTATCATTTGTCCTATTTTTGTTAAGTGTTCTCTGGCTGCCTATTTTAACAAATAAGCGTTTCCTTTTAAAGTATAGTGTGTACTGCCTGCACTGACTGAGCCAGACAGAGATCACCATGGCAGCTCTCATTCCAGTCATCAACCAGAGTAGGGTGGCCATTTTTAGATTGTAGAAGCATGAAAGAGGTTACAGAGATTCATTAACTGGCCAAGGATCCCCCATGGAAGTTAAAATGCTGTCTCAGTTGTCTACCTCCTAACATGCTGTTAGCTTGTTCCTATCTATAAAGGTCCCATTTTAGGGAAATGTTCATAAATCAAGCCACTGTGAACTGAACCTTTGAAGTTCAAGGCAGCATGATGTAATAGGCTTCTCTCAGATGGTACCTCTCCAGCACTGGATTTACTTTCTCTCAATCTTCGCCTCTCTCTGTCCACCCCAGCATCTCTACACATGCATGCTTTACCTTAAAACTGGGCATCCTCTCTGTGCATGAAGCCTCTCCTAAGCCTTCCAATTGCTAGTGCCATCCCTAAATTAATTTGTATTTAACAATTTCATATATATTTGTATTCATATTTTATTTATGTTGTATATATGTTTGTATCTACTTGTCTGTTCATTAGAATGTAAGTTTGTGAGTAGGAATCTTTCTTTTTTGTAATTGTATCCCTAACCCTTACTATACTACCTTACCAAGTGCTTAGTAAATGTTTATTGATGATAGATACAAGGGAGGGAGGACACTTGGAGTTGGGGAACCCAGAAAAACCTCACATAGATGTGTTTTGAAGGATGAGGGGGACGATACGAAGTGGAAGAGGAATGGGTTTGGAAGGGTTGAGGTCAGGTTGTGAAGGGCTTTAAAAACTAAACAAAGGTGTTTACCCTAATAGTTTACCCTAAAAGAAATAAGGAGCCAGCCACTGGAGTCACTTGAGTAGGGGAAATGTGTAGTTGGATTTGTGTTTAAGGAAAATGACTTTGGCAATAACATGGAGTGGAGAGAGACTTGAGGCAAGGAGACTAGTGAGGGATGTGTCACAGTAATCTATGTGACAGGGGCCAGAAATAGGGTGTGTGCTGAGTGGAGAGAAGAAGTCGGATGAGAGAGCTTCCATGGGGCTACCAAGAGAAAGTATAAGAGGAGAAGAGGGCCCAAGACAGACCCTTGGAGGATACCCGTAGTTAGGGGGATAGTGTAGATTAATGAACCAGCAAAGGGGACTAAGAAGGATCAGCCAGGTGAGGTGGGAGGCCCAGGAAAGGATAACCTGGAGAAGGGAGGGGGAGTCAAGAGTGTTAGGGCTAGTAGGATGATAGTTGAGAAAAGGCAGTTAAGGCAATTAAATTAATATTTGGGATTAAGAGTTCTTGGTGTCTTTGGAGATAACAGTTTCAGTTGAATGATATTAGAAACCAGATAGTCAAAGGTTGAGGGAGGTAGGAAGAGGTAGCAAGTATGGACTTTCCACATCTTTTTCAAGGAATTTTGCTGAGAAAGGAGGGAGAATAAGAGGATGGTAGCTAAAGGGGATGGCAAAGACTAGTACAGGCTTTGGTGGACTCCATTGACCATGTATTTCATCCACTTCAACCATTTTTCAAATATTTATTAAATACTGAAAACCCAGAACTAAGCTAGGAATCACATCCATGCTGAGATTTTCCTGCATGGCCATCAGCAGTGTAAGATCATCCTTTTGGAGCTGAAAAGGATCTCAGAAGTCATACAGTTTTAACTTTCTTTTATAGAGGGAGAAATAGGCCTAGAGAGATGTAAGATCAGAGAAGTAGTAAATAGCAGAACTGAAATTTGAACCCAGGTGTTAGGAGTCCAAAATCCAGTGCCTCAAGGCGCATTAGATTAAATATTCCCCTTTAGGGGTCCTCTAGACTAGTGCTTCTCAAAGGGGAAGCCACGAGTTTTACCAGGTGTTCCAGGAACCCTACATATGAATCTGTCTCCCAAGTTTCCTGGTGCTTGCCTGCTTAAATATTCAGTGCGCCACGGTTCATTATGGGGAAGAACTATACTATTTTGTGAGCAAAAGTAGTTTGAGAACCACTGGTCTAGACCAACTAACCTGCCTGGATTTGGCATGATGATGCCGCATACTATTTTTCAATCTCTCTGAGGCTCAGTTTCCTTATCTCTAAAATAGAAATAATTTTATTCTTTACCTCAGAAGGATAGTGTGAGGAAAACATTCTACAAACTAGGCAACATTGTAGAAATGTGTGTTACTGTTGGGTAAAGGCCCCAGGGTACTTTCTGGTCCTGGGAGATCAGCAACCTGGAGAAGATCCAGAGAAAGTCCCATAGCACATTGGGTAGACCCCTGAGTCTCAGGATGGGAAGGCAAGGATGGACTAAGAGGGAAGGGGGCTACTCATTGAGCTCAGACCACACTCATCAAAATTGATGTATTTGTGCCTTCTCCTAAACAAACTCAATCCTGTGTTATCATCAGTCCTAGGACACTAACCTGGTACCTGATGTGGCTATCCAACCTTTGACTAGTCCTTTCTACTCTCTAGGCCTAAATTTCTCTGTCTCTGAAACTTGTGTGAGCTGGAGGTTCTCTAGACCCTGCAATCCCAAATATTCTGAGCATTTCGGGAAGGATCTGTGGTGTGGCAAGAAGAGTGCTGGATTTGGGGATCCATTAACCTGGGTTCAAGCCTCAGCCCCTCCTCTTTGCTAGTTTTATAGTTTGGATCAAATCGTTGAATTTGTTGGGGCGTCAGTTCCCTAACCTGTAAAACGAAGACAGTACTCCTGATGGCTTCATGTTGTTTGGTCATTTCACTCATGTCCAACTCTTGATGACTGGTTTTTTGTGGGGTTTTTTGGGGTTTGTTTTTTTTTTTGGTTTTTTTTTGGTTTTCTTGGCAAAGATATTGGAGTGGTTTACTATTTCGTTTTCCACCTCATTTTACAGATGAGGAAATTGAGACAGAGTTAAGTAACTTTCCTAGGGTCACGCAGCAAGTAAGTGTCTGAGGCCAGATTTGAACTCAGGAAGATGAGTCTTCCTGACTTCAGACCTGGCACTCTATCCACAGCACCACCAAACTACCCCTGCCTTAGCTACCTCTGATGGTCTCAGTGGCCTCATTGGGTTGTACTTAAAGATTCAGTGAGGGAGCTCATGTAATGTAGTGCAGAAATGTCTGTTTCAACTGTGATTAAGGTTCTAAGTGAACCTTGTGTGACCAGTCGCATTGTCCTGCATCACAGCCTGAAGCTGTGATGGGAGCTAGATGGAAGAAAAGACCACGAAGTTTGCCCACCATAGTTGACGCTACTAAGTCAAATCAGGTGGGTGACATTGATTGTCTTAACTTCTTTCAAGTGGCAAACAGGCACCACAAAACGGTCAGTGCAGAGAAGTGACCCCCTACCTCCATGCTTCTGTGACATCTGTGCTTTTTTAAAAGCAAACAAGACTGCTTGGTGCCATTTGGGCACCCTGCAGACCATACCCTTCTTATGCCCCTCTAAAATCTTGTTTCAGTGATCTGCTTAAATAGTATTCCCATCCTATTGGGAGGACCCTAAAACCACATTTGAAAAGAAATGGTCCAGTGAAAAATAATGAACGCTGGAAAAGGATCATAGACATTCCAGGCCCCACTAAATAGAACTCAAGTATTCATTTTTGGGGTCTAGACCAAATACAGAAGCTGGCATTCCCTCTTTTCTAATAGAAGAGACCCTGGGGCAATGGAAGTAGTGATTTCTTTGACTTCTAGGAATTCTATTAATTGTACAAGAATATAGAGTTCCTAGGGGTAGAGGTTATTGAACTTCACTTTTCTTCTCTTGCTCAGTGTCTCAGGAAGTAGGGAATGAATCGTATTAGGAGGAGCTTATGTTTATCTTGCACTTTACTGATAATATATTTGATCCTCACAATGCCCCCAGTGAAGCAAATAATGAAGGTATTAAGAACTCCATTTTACATCTGAGAAAACTTAGAAGAGGGAAGGAGAGAGGACAGTGGGAATGGCTTGTCAAGCAGAATTGGGAAGTAGCAGGACAGTGAAACAGGCAGAGCAGAGCAGTGTCTCCTGGCTCCTAATTCCAACTGTCCTTGTGACCTTAAGCTACTGATTTCTTGCCCTCTCCTTTCAGCTCTAAACTTCCATGACTGACTTTGCTTCCTGCCTTTACTACTAATACTGTGACTTTATTCGTCTCGCAACACTTACTAGTTATGTGACCACTTCACCTTTCTAACCCAAAGGTTCCTCACCTCACTGATGGTTGGGAATTGAGTGCACGTGAGGTTGTGCCAAGTGCTGTGTTCATGGTATTGTTGCTTAGGATTCGTAAAATTACTTGAGGTCACCTGGTTATTAAATGTCAGAAATAGACTTTGGCCCAGGCTTTATGGTTTTTACCACTTATTACCTCACATTGTTTTAAATGAATGAGTTTTCAGATAAGTAGTTAAGTAGCTCCAGCTTTATTTTTCTGGAGGCCACAGGCTACCACCACCAAATCCAATTAGTATAATGTAAGTTATATCTCAATTAAAGAACCAGCCCTGTAGTCAGAAGTACCTGAGTTCTAGTCTAGCTTCTGCCATGAACCTTACCCTCTCAGTGCCCCAGGAAGCTCTGATAATCTTCACTGATTGAGTATGTTCACCTTATGACCGTTTGTTTATTTTTTCTTGTGTGTAGTTTAAAAAAAAAAGTTAATATGGTGAGCCTAGAATTTGAATAGTCAAATGATGGTCCAAGCCATGACATCATTTAATCCCCAGAGAGAAAGAGCTGCCTGCAGGAGATTTAGGTGAAGACAAGACTACTGTTTTTAAATCACGGAGAAGGAAGAGCAAAGGTGACTACAGAAGAGAAGTTAAAAAGGAGAGAAAAGGATTTCAGGTCCATTGGAGGAAAATCTTCCAATTAAGACTATCCAGGAATGAGATGCCCTGGTTTTAGGGTACTGGTTCCTCCTTACTGGAGGTTTTCAGACAGAGGCCAACCTCATGACAACTGATCAGGGTTATTGCAGAGGCAGGTTCCTGCTTTAGTTAGGAGTTAGGCTAGGTGATTTGAGAGCTCTTTGAAAAGACTGTGGAATCCTAAAAGAATGTCCTGCAAAGCCAAATTGTGGAAGAAAAGATCCGGTCAACTGGTAATTAGTAAATGTTGTTGGGTCTGGGAAAGCCACAGCCTAGCCCCCAGCTTTTTGGATCTTAGAAACCTAAAAGCATTAACCACACAACTTGCCCAAGCCTTTATTCTTAATAGCTAAGTCATCTGTGAGAGTTCCAGTATACAGGAATGTGCCCCTGAGGAAGGAGAACATTGGGCTAAGGATGGATTCCAAGGAAAGAGATGGGTTATCACCCGGTGGTGAATTCATCACTAGAAAGAAGTGTTTAAGCTAGGAATGAATGGCCACTTGTGGGGATGTTGAGGAGATTTCATCCTTGTGATATGGAGTCTATGAACACCTTTGAAATTCATATGCTAACCTCTTCCTCACTTGGACATAGGGTTTTCACTTCATCTAAAACTGTTGCCTTTTCTCTCCCCCTTCCCTGCCCTCTTCTCCCCCCCACCCCACCCCGCATACACACTATCTCTTTATACACTTCTCTCTCTCTGCCCCACCCCACCCCCAGACTTGGATGGGCACTACACCACCCCAGAGACCATTCTGCAAATCCCAACCTCAGTAGCAATCTGCTGTGAGCTTCCTGCCTCTGCTTCAACATGTCCCTTGCTCAGGCACATGTTCCCCCAGCTGATCCCAGGCACTGATGAGAGCTCTCCCGGGCATGTCACGTGGAGTTAACAGTAGAATAGGTTTGCATGATGCTGCAGATGTTTGCCAGCATTCTGCTATCTTAACATGCAGAGACCACCTTGCCAAACTCATTTCCTAGGCTTACTGTGTTATTTATGTTTATTACCAGAAGATAATAGAAATAGTTGATCCTGTGGAATGAAAGAGGTAAAATAAAGACAGCCAGTAGCCAGCAGTACAAACACTTCCATGTTCTTCCTGGACCCCATACAGCCTCCCCTAGATTACTCTCTGCCCCATTCTCTCTCCCCTTGCCTTTTGAGAAAAGGGCACTGTCACCACAAGTAGCCCAACCTCCATGCATTTAATTGACATGCCCATACTAAAACACTTCCCCCTTGAGAGTCAACAGGGCATGATAGAAAGAGTCAGAATGGAAAGAAGCAGCCCTGGACCCTACTTTCAGCTGTCACTCAATCTAATGTAGTAGAAGCCCACTCTGCTACCTGACCACCTGTGTAATCTGAGGTAGGCCCTTACTTTCTCTGGGCCTTACCTTTTGAATTAGATGGTGTTTGAGGGCTCCTGTAGCTCTGGCTCTAATGATTCCTAAGTCACTTGATCTATTTAAAAAGAAGATATTTTCCAGTTCCATTCAATAAATTCTTTTGGATTTCTGCTTCCAAACACATGTGCCTTTGCCTTCTCCCACACATACAAAGAGCTGTAGCAGTACCTTTATTATCATAGAAAATGCTTTATAAAACTGAAAGCATTATAGGATAGAAATATTTGCAATGATTATGATTATCTTGTCACGTTACCTCATTTGAGTTTTACAGTTGTCATGTTGAAATTGTTGCAGAAATCATCATCTCCAAGATGTGGTTCAGAGAGATTGAGGCCACTCCCCTTCTCTGTGCCTCAGTCTTCTCATCTCCAGAATTAAAGAAGTGACTGGGTGATCTCTAAGGTCCTTTCCAGATCCAGTGAATTTCCTAAGGTCTAAATGAGTGGCTTAGAAATAGAATTGAAGCCCCCAGGTCTTCTGATTCTTTGAGCCCAGTGATCCTTCCATTGCTGTATGCTGCCTCTGTCAGTTCCTCAGATTGTCATCAACCACAGTGGAGAGTGAATCCGAACCTACTTACCTCGGTTTCTCCTTTATTGGTGTCTTTCAGGTTGACTTCGCAGGGACCCACAATCTCTTCAGTATGTGCATAGAGGGAAGCAGAGGATCAAGAAGTGGCTGGGTGGATGATGGGCGCTCTCCAGACAGCTGGGTCTCCAGCTATGTGAAACTTTTGTTTGGGGGGTGGTTGTGGTTTTTTCTGTTTGATTTTCCCCCCCTTCTTTCAGTTTTTCTTTACCCTTTTTTTGGGAAGCCAATTGAGACTTCAGAAGAGCGGAAGCTATTCCGATGGACAGGCACCAGTTTGTTTAAAGCCAATTCAATATGGACACAGCATATGTGTACTTTTTTTTTCAGATGGGGTGGGGGAAGGATTTTTGTTCATCTTTGCTTTTTTTCTTCTTTTCCCCCCTGTGTCTCAGTCCTGCTTTTTCAAACAACAACTCCTTAAGAAAGATCCCTTTGTCCAGCCTTTCACTATCAAACCCATTCAAGGCCAGAAGGACTTTTCCTAAGGGCTTCTTCTGCTTGTGTGGAGCAAGGGGCCCTTCCTCTTAAATCCTCTCCCTAAGTTAGCCAGCAACTGTTCTGGCACAAGGATGATCCTTCCTGTTGGGTAACTAGGGAGGGAAAAAAGTTCCTATGTGTCTTCAGTCCTAAGTGATATCTATTTTATCCCACATCTAACTTATCCCACGGCAGAGAGTAAGAGATACAAGAGGCAGGGAATGTGCAGGGTCAGACCTGGAAAAATATGGCAGAGCCCAGGGAAGGGTGTGGGGAACGGTGCCCCCAGTCCCATAATATTCTTTGGTTTCCAGGAATCCAAACCTCAGGCCACAGCCAGGATTTGGATCCCCCCACTGTTGAATGTTTTATACATACACACTGTCTGTCTCTGTCTGTCTGTCTGTCTGTCTGTCTGTCTCTGTCGCTCTTTCTCTTAGTCTCTCACTCTATAATGAGTTTCCTGTCTCCAGACTGAGTGGAGCTAAAAGGAGATTGTAAAAGGATTTTCCTGTGCCCATCTTTATGCATGTGTTTCTTCTGCCAGGGGAATCCAGAAGAGAACCAGTTGTGCCAAATCTTTGCTAGGAAAGCAGCCATGTGGTGGTGTTATTGGGCGAGGCTACCTGGTACCCCTTTTAGAACCAGCAGGAGAGGTAGTATCCTTTCTAGAAATGACCCAGTCGTAAAGAGTCTTCCAGCAGCATTATCATAGGACAATAGGGACAGACAAGCTGAGGCTGACCCACCTGGCCTTGCCAACACATCACTTCCTTGGCTGGGTACATGCAACACCTGGGGCTTGACTGACAGAAATCTTCTTATGCCTTGTTCCCAGTAGATGGTGGTGAAAGTAAAGTCCTCACTAAGGATCCAGTCTCAAAGTGGGGGGTGTTTTCCATAGGAATGTACTTGCTCTTAACAGAAAAAAAGGCCCTTCTTAACTGGAGAGGCCCATTTGCCAGCTTCAAAACCTTTCATGTAATCAACTCATTCATTACCTTCAAAATTGCCAGATTCTTGATTTCTCTTTGTATATCTTTACACTTTCACCCTTACTTTCTCACTCTTTCTCTCCCCTTCCAATGTACTTGCTGTCCCTCTAGGGTAATCTTCCTCCTTGCATTTATCATTTTCTTTCAGTATGATCAAGTGCTAAGTTCAAGTTTTTAAACACAGATTTTTAAACATAGATCTTTGTGGTTCCTCTCTGTCTCAGTGACAAAAGCTTTATACCCAGTTATAACCAGACTGAAAGATGGTTGGTGTTAAAGTCTTTTTTTTTCCCCTTTCTTCTGCCTAAAGCCAAGAAGATTGACCAAGGATGAGGAGAGAGAGAACTGACAGGGACAAGGAAAAGATGTTTTTACTATTTCTACATCTCCTTTGCTTTGGCAGGTTCCCTCTAGCCAGCACACCCAACTTGGAACCCTGTTTTCTGTACCTGTATAATTAAAAAAATAACTGTTTTCCCAGTTTGCTGCTGGGATTCCTCTAGCCTTCAAATACTGAGATATGCTCTACACCTGTTGTGGACAGTTAGCTTCAGTCAGCATGGTTCAACAACCTCCTGCCCCAAAGTTGCAGGGGTCATCTGGACCCAGACCACTGCTTGATCTTCCATAAGGCAACTCATTTGTTCTAAGTGTGGCTCTTTGTTTCCCTCTTCATCTTAGGTAGACAGCTCCTTATATCAGTATGGATACACACAGCTCTTGAAAGTCTGATCTGGGAGAAATCCTAACTAAGATGAAGGCTGCTTCTCAGCCCCCAAACCTCTTTTCCCTCGGGCCAGACTTGTCTCTTCATTCATTAGTGAATGGTGGAAAACAGTCCCATATTTCAGTGCCACAAATTCCCCCGTGTCCCCCAACCCCTGCACAGGAATCCCTAATGAGGGTTCAAGGGCTAATTTGTTTTATTTAAAGATTGGTTGGAGTTTGGGATGATTTTTTTTCCTCTCATCATCTCCTCTCCTCCATTCTGTTTTGATGTTCTTATAGACCATCCACCTCTCCTGATATAGACCTCTTCTCCTCACTCTTTATTCTCAGAACCCCCCCCCCCCCCTCCTTCCGGGTCACAAAACTCACTTCTCTGACATTCTAGTCTATATGTGAGAAAGGTGGCCATGTCTGGTGTTTGCTGGGCAGCCCATGACCAAGAGTTTTGAGCTAGCTTCTCACTCCCTGGCCTGTGATGCCTTGCCCTCTTGGCTTTGATCCAGACATGGACGAGGACTCCTTTTACCCTGGCTCCAGTAAGAGCCATCTAGTGAGTTCCAAGTATCTGCCTTCCACTTGTCTCCCACTGTATCCCAGAGCTCTATCTAGAAACCACATCAAGAAGGTGCCAGGCTAAATGCTTTTCTGTGCTCTCCTTTGCCCATAACCAAAAGGCAAGCTGTTTAAGGACCTGATCTAGAGGTTATTCCCAAGAGTCCATAGAATGGACTTCACCCTCTGCAGAACAGAGAATCAGAAAGGGCAGTCCATCCAAAGGCCCAAGCCTGCATCTTCCCTGTGGAAGCAGATAAGCCTTTCAGGCTAAATCTGTTTCTCTTAAGGCTAGAGAATCCCAGAGACAGACCATAGTGCCTTATACTGGAAACTTCAGCCTCACAAAGTATATCACACCTTTTTTGTCTTCCTTTCTCCCCTGTCTGTTTCTCATCTCCTATCTCTGCTCCACTCAGCTCTCTTCCTTGTCTCCTTCCCATCAGTGGCTGTGGACTTTTTTTAATTTTTCTGGGCACCTTTTAGGAGCAGACTTTTCTGGTATTGTGTTCTTGGTTCTCTAAACTGTCAGGAAAAGGCTTTTATCCTGGGCATAAGTAATTGTATGAAATTCTCATTAGTGGGAAGATCAGGCTTTTGCCCTGTGACCCACCTCATCTTTTTCCATACCTTCCTGAGGACATTGGCTGCTCTCCTAGAAGAACAGGGACAGGAACAGCCTCTATTTGGATTTTAATTTGTAGTAAGAGTTTCTTTTCCAATCAGGCCCTGCTGTTCTCCTGTTTCTGCCTCCTCCCTATCATTTCTCTTTGCTGATAGTGCTGCTGGCTAAGATTCCTTACCAGGGCACATCCCCACTAGTGATGTGAGTTGGGAGAATGTCAATGCACAGGAATGTGGGATGAGCCCAGTAGGACAGGCTGGTGTTTAGGAATCATCAAACCAGGTTCACATGGCACCTAATGGCAAAAATCATGAACCTGGTTCAAAATAGACTCAATTACCCACTTTGGGGCATTGGAGATAAAGCTCTAGCTCTTGATAACCTGGTGGTCAAGCCCCATTCTGTTGGCCCCTCTCTCCCAGCCCCATAGATGGAGCAAGTGTCTTCCTCTCCATCATACCCTGCCTCATGCCCAGAGCTGACTTTGTAAAGTCTCTCCTCAAAGGAATATGATTCCCAAGGGGGTCTAGGAGTGTGTGTGAAATTGTTTACTTTTGAAATGTCCTGTTTACAGTAGGGAGGGGCCAAACTCCAGGGGCTGTGGGTTGGGACTTTCAAATCCTTATTGAACAACTAGTATCCTTTGTGATGCAGCCAGCAGTTAGCCCTGGGGAGGGGTGTTGTAATCCTGTCCCTCTCTTTTTTTTTCCCCCACTGGTTTTCAAAATCCAGAGGTGCTAGGACTAACAAGCCAATAGTCCCCTTCCCAGGTCTTCCTGCCTGTTTTCTGTCTCTCCCCTCCCTCCTCCTTTCTGAATTTTCAGCTCCTTAACATATCAGATATCTCCTTGAACCAGAGTGCTTGGAGCAATAAGGTGTGTGTGTTTTGTTTTTTTTTTTAAGTAACTGGAGGAAAGTAATGTCCCTATGGATTCTCTTCCTCAATTCTGTTTTGTTTAACTTTTGAAGTCTCAGTAGGCAGGATCTAGTCTGGGTTTAAGCCTGCCTAGTACCAGAAACAGGCACAAACACCCCATCTCGCCCCTCCTCCAGGCGAGCAAATCCCCAGGCTGAGGGAGCAGGGAATACTGCTGATTTGTTTTGTGGGCCTCTTACTGCACACTGCCAGCTCAGCTCACCAGCCTGGCCTGGGGAATGTGCCTTGCCTGCCATTGGCCAAATTTCTTATACATCCCCCAAATCCATGCGTCAGGGCTGGCTCGGGGTCTCTTTTGCCATTGCTTGCCCAGCTTCCCTTTTCCAGGCCTCTGGTCCAAGATCAGACCCCTGATTTTGTCCTTCCTTTCCCATACTTCCTGATGTTAATGAAGTTCAACCATCTTGCAAATGGGAACCCTGAAAGCCCCAGACTTTGGGCATCTGATTGACGATCGGGATGGATAGTGTTGGTAAGGTAGACAGATTATTGGCTCTTGGAAGCCATAGCACTGAATTAATGATAATGCCTCTGATCTTGCCATGCCCCGGGATTTGATTAAAGGATTGATTTCGATGTATGATTTCATCTTTTAATAGCCCCAGTAGGCTGGTCCCAAGCATGAAGGCATAGCAAGCCTTCCACATACTGAGAAGAATAACATGAGCTAAGTCTTCATGTGCACAGACATCAAAAGCAATAAAGTTCTTGCTGGCAAGCCCTCATACGTTAAACTAGTAGCTCTTGATATCATTGGCTTCAGTGTGATATCAATAAGGCTTTTAGCTGATTCGCTTAGAATTCTGACTCCAGAATAGCCCATCCCTGCCCTGGGTTTTACCTGATGAATTTATTTTTCTCCCCACTCCTCAGTCACCGCCCCCTCCTCCCCACCAAAACAATTCCAAACAAACACTTAGAGCCCCAGCCAGGGGAGGAAGAAAGAGTCTGGCCCACCCTCTGTAAAGTTGCCCTATAGGCAGCCCAGGGCCTGGCACTTCCACAGCACTTTGAACCCGCAGCATCCCCTTCCTAGGCCACAAGAGGAATTGTATAGAAAATGGAAAAAGCAGGTGGCCGTGTAATTAGGGGAGAGCACAGGAAAAGTCATCTTCACCCTCAAGACTCCTTTCCTAAAGAGCTACTAGTTAGAACCCGATGGCTCCACAGTGGACAGGACAGGCGGGCAGGTGTGAGGGAAAGGCTTAAACCCAGGCTCAAAGTTAGTTTAAAATACTAGTTAATAAATCTATTTTTCTGGGTTTGTTTTGTTTGTTTTTTTTTTTTTTTTGCACAGAAGCTGGTAATCTAGGACCTACGTGTGAACAACTTTATATAAATATTTTTTGTACTCAGTTTACTTGGGTTGGATTGAAACCTTGTATTTAAGTTCCTCGAACACTGTGGATCCCCTGATGTGTATGAATGGCAGACACTTTGTAAATTAAGAGACGTTTGTGTGAATAAAGCTATTTGATGGGGTTAAAGAAGCTGTCTGTGATTTCAACGAGTCCTGCAACTTGTGAATTTTTGGAGGTAGGATAGACTGGGAGTTAGAGGCTCCCATCCACTCTGAGCCCTGCACATACCTAATGGATACAGCCTTGGAAAAGAACACCTGAAGCCACCCTATGAGACCATCAGGCAATCTTATCCTGCAGAAGAAGAAACTAAAGCCCAAAGATGGGAAATTACACATCACAATTATTTAGCAAGTCAATTTCCGAGTATCTCAGCTCTTCTGTTTATAAGGGGGCTGAATATCTAGACTTGTGGAGCCAGAGGAAAAGGGATTAGCAATTTAAAAGGTGACCCCTGGGAGATTGTCAGCCCCTGTTCCAGGACCTCCGCCAGAACTCAATATTGGAGTCCTAAGTTTCAAGGGCTTTTCTGGATGTAAGGTGGATTTGACAGAGGGGAGGGATCTTTTCCTCAACCTAAAGAAAGAGGTCCACCATATGCTCTTCCAGAAATAAACTCTTGAGGACATAGGAGTACAGTCCTTTGAGCTGTAAGGGTACCATACCTACCCCTACTGTAAAGTGAAATGGTCTTACAAGTAGGGCTATATTTTGAATCTAGAACCTCTGAATTTATAATACTACCTCCTAGTAACTTACGTTAAGAGAATGGTTCAGTCAGCAGGGACATTGGAATATAAAAGATTCAAAGCTGTAAAACTAAAAATTACTCACATTTCTATATAGTATTCCAGGGTTTTACAAAAATGGTTTCCTCTCCACAACTCTGAAATAGGATCTCAAAACAACATAGAATGTCAAAGTTGGATGAGACCTCAGTGATAATCCATTCAAGACCCCCTATTTTCCCTTTTTGCCTGCTGGTAGGTCTCTTGTTCTGAACTACAAGATCTAGGAAAACTTGGCAAGGAAATATTTGGGCCTTGAAGAATGGATGATAGTTTAATAGAAAAGGGGGAATGGAGGAGTTCAGATAGAGGATAAAAATGATAGAAGACATTTGAGGAATTATAGTGAGATCTGGAAAGGACCTTAGAAGTCATCTAGTGTAACCACACACACAATTTGAGGATAAGCAAACAGGTCCAGAGAAGTGATATGTCCATGTTTAGTATAAATTTGCAGAACTGAAATCTAAACTTACGTTCAAAATTCAAAATGGCATAAATGGCGAAGTACTCTGGCGGAGTCTGGATGCAGGGGAGGATTTCTGAAGGGGAGGAGCAGATAGGTTGAGGTCAGACTTTCGAAGCCTGAAATGCCAGGATTGGGGGCTTAGACTGTATTCAGTCTTAATGATGAGCCAGCCAGAGAGAATGTTAAAGGAGCTAAATCATATGTTTGTTACCACCCTTCCTGAATTGGGATTGGGGAGAGAAGCTGTCTGGGAGATGCCATGGCTTTAAATGAAACTAATTACCCCCAGCCCCAGACCTCAACAGGGCCTGTGGTGTGGTTGATGGGCCCCATTACTGTGCTTTAGGGAGATAACTGGGACTGACTGGACCTGGAAACAATTCAATTGAAGCAGGAAAAAAAAATATTCAAGTCTTTGGAATGTGAGTTGGAGAAAAAGATAAGATTTCATCTGGAAGTTCTCTATGATCTGTGGGGAGAGCAGGCCAGATGTGTAGGCATTCCAGTTCTAGAATGGAGGAGGCTGGGCAGGTGAGTGGTGGAGATCCAAACCCTGCCCTGCCTCAGAATTCTGCTTCAGTAGTTGATGTGACCAAAAAGACTTGCCACCTGGTCACCATTGCGCTTCATTTTAGGAAACCCAATTAAAGATTATGACAGGCTGGACCATCTCCAGAGGAGGGTGAACAGAATATTGAGGGAACTGGAAACTTATTAAACTAGGAATGTTTAGCCTGAAGAAGACTTGGGATCTGATAGCTGTCAAGAAGAGTAATTATGGGGCTTGTCCTGCTTAGACTGATAAGAAGAAGGAAACAACAGATTGACTTTCTTTTCTTTTTTCTAAGAGCAGATTTAGGCTCCAAGTAAGTAAATAAGAAGTTGGTAGCAATTAGAATGTAATGTCTAAAAGTGGACTTATAGGTAAGGTTAGCTGGCCTCTGAAGCCCAAACTTGCGCGCGCGCACACACACACTCTCTCGTACTAACAAAGGTACACAGATCGCACCAGTAAGGAGAAGGATGAATATGGGCAGGGATTCCAGTGCCTTCTGTCAGGCAGATCTAAGGTGGACAAAAGGAAACTTTTTTTCCATTAAAGGGTTCACCAAAAAGAAAAATCAAAGGCACTACTTACGTAAAAAGCAAATTTTATTTATTTTTAATTGAGAGGAAAATAAGTAAAAAACAATCAGGTATCATATGCACAATGGTATCTGTTTCTCTTAAACGAGGAGGTGGAGGAGTGGTAAATATACATTTATTCATTCAACAGTTAACAAGCACTATTAAGCCCCTATTATGTGCCAAGCATTGTGCTAAGTCCTTCCTTAATAAGGACATTAATGTGGAGAATAACAAAATACTTTCCAGCAAAGGCAGGCAAAGTAATTGAAATGATAGAGAAGAATTTTCTGGAAGGGGTGATAAAAACTTGACTCATTGGAAATGGTACTATTTGACTTAAGTGTAATGGTTTAAAATAAATCTATATTGTATAGTTTTTCTTTTGTATATATGTAACTACACACTTAAGGTTATATATAATTTAAAAATTTGTATATAAGAGCAAATGTTCTGAATGTGGTCCAAGTCACATTTAAATATTGGCTTATATTGATTATGGTGCCGGGGGTAGGGGGGAGATATATACATACATACATACACACACATACATACATATGGTATAGTAGGGGGTGTTGTGGCTTGGGTTTATTGCTTTCCTTTAGAAGCTGGCAGAATAGAATTACCCCTGAGCTCCTCTCAGGCTCCAGGAATCACTCCTGGGGTTGCCGGCAGGATTTCCCCAAGTTCTTTAGGGAGCAGCCTTAGGGAGTTCCAAGAAAGAAAAGACAGTCTCATCCACACAGTATGCTGTACAGATTGGACCTGTTGGGTGTGGAGGAAAGAGCCCTAGACTGGAAGGAAGGGAGAGAAGAAGCATTTACTAAGCACCTACTATGTGTTGCTAAGTGCTTTATAAATCCTAACTCATTTGATCTAGTCATTGTTCTGCTGGCAGGGGTCAGGAGGACCTGAGTTCAAATCTCACGTGAGACACTTGACACTCACTAGCTGTATGACCTTGGGCAAGTCATTTAACCCCAATTGCCTCATCCTGGGTCATCTCCAGTCATCCTGATGAATATCTGTCACTGGATTCAGATGGCTCTGGAGGAGAAGTGAGGCTGGTGACCTGCACAGCCCTCCCTCACTCAAAGTCAAGTGCAAGTCATGTCATTATTTCTCTGATGGCATGGTCTTCGGCAATGAAGGATGAACACACTGTTCTACCAGCTAATTTGTATGTTTGGGCAGGTCACCTCCCTTCTCAAATTTCTTCATCTATAAAATAAAAAATTGGATTTGATGGTCCCTAAGGTCCATTCTTAGATTTAAGTTTCCACATTCTATAAAACACAGCTGCTAAGAGTCAAACAACTTTTATATACTTTATAATTATCTCATTTGATCCTTACAACAAGCCTAGGAGGTGGGTGCAGTTATTATCCACTTTTTAACAGATGAGAAAACTGAGGCAAACAAAGTTAAGGGACTTGAACTGAGGCAAAGGTTGAAGGACTTGCCAAGGTCACACAGCTAGTAAGTGTGTGAAGTTGAATTTGAACTCAGGGTCTCCTGACTCCAGGCCTGGCTCTCTACTGTGCCACCTCTAGTTGGAAATGTAAAACATATTCACAAATAATAGAAACTAGAAAGTAAATGCATAGAAAAGACACAGATTAATATGAGAATTCTAAGGGTTTCTGATATTCTGTGTTTTATGTTCTAAGTAAGGTTCCTTCCAGGCTGTCATTCCTTATTCTTTGGCTAAATTGTCTTTGTGGTCAAGCATTCAACCATTCAACAAACATTTAATTACACTCTTAAGAAGGTTCAAAGCACTGCATCAGATGCTAGGGAATGATACAAGGACAAAAACATGAGTCCCTATCCCTCAAGAAACAGCCTCCTGAGGACATATACACAGAGAAGTACAGTACAGGAAAAGCTGAAGAGGAAGAGAGCATTCAGAAGAACATGGGCTAAGCATGGGCAGGGGATTGGGAGCAGTGTCACAGAAAAGATGGCACGAGTAGAGGAGCAGAAATGATCATCAAGTGCCTTCCAGAGGTGGGAGACATTTTGTGCAAATGTATGGAGACAAGAGAAGAGGATTATAGTAGGCTGGGCAGAAGTGGGGATGTTTGGAGAAGATGCAAATTTAGGGAGAAAGATCAAAAGTTTCTCCTTCTTTTTGGACATGTGGAATTTAAGATGCCAATGGGACACACGGAAAGCATTTTTTTCCGATATGGGATGGAGAGAGGATTGGGGCTGTGTAGATTGGAATCACGTGTGGAGTATATGCGTGTTTGTGTGTGTATATGTGTAAAGAAAGAGATAAAGAGAGAAACATACAGAGAAGAGAGAGAGAGTTCAGTTCAGTTCATACTCTAGTCTACAGGGCAGAAAATATCTAACAAGGACACTGAAAAGGGAATATTCAGAAAGGCAGGAAAAGAACCAAGTTAAAGCAATGTCATGGAATCCAAAAAGAAAGATAATATACTGAAAGAGGGAGTGGTCAGCAGCATTAAAAGCTGCAGACAGGTCAAGGACAATGAGGTTTGAGAAAAACTTATTGGATATAGCAATTAATAGATCATTTGTCTGGTAACCACACATAAAACTTTCATTACAGTGGTAGGATTAAGTGAGTGGGTGTTGAGAAAGTGGAGGCACCAAAAGGAGACATCTTTTTTAGAAGGTTGGGAAATAGGGAATATCCTGAGGAAATGACAGGGCCAAGTGGAGGCTCTTCAAGGATGGGGAGAACTGAGGGTGTTAATAGACTGCAAGGGAAGAGCCAACAGAAACTGGAAGATTGAAGGTGAGAGGAGAGGAAGGGAATAAGCATTTATTAAGTGCCTACTATGTGCCAGGAGCCTCATAAATATTGTCTCATTTGATCCCCACAACAATCCTGAGAGGCAGATATTATTAGAATCTCTACTTTACAATTGAGGAAATGAGGCTAGACAGTTTAAGGGACCTTCTCAGGGTCACACATTTAGTAACTATCTGAGATCAAATTTGAACTCAGGTCTTCCTGACTCCAGGCTCAGCACCTTTACCACCACTGTACCACCTAGCTGCCTAGGGATGAAAGTACTGAAAGTCACAGTGAGGATGAAGATTGATTCAGTGGGAGTGAGTCTGGAGGAGAGGAAAAGAGAGGAGATTTTAATCAGAAAGAAGAATTTCAGAGTTTTACATGTCATGGGAATTGATGAATTGGAAGTGAATGAATTGGGAATGCTGGAGTGTTCAAGGGGATAGCAAAACATATATTGAATTCACCAAGTATGAGACTATGAATCAAGTCATGAATTCCTCAAGTAAGTAAAAAAGAGCAACCTGGAAGTCATTATATCTCAACAAGGATCCAGACAGAGTGAACCTCAAGAGAGAAGTTGGACAGTGATGGTAGCATATGCTGGGTCCTCAAGCAGCCATGGGGAGAAGGAGCATGTATTTCTGACCCACAATCCCTAGGAACATGAGCATTGAAGAGCATGATTGGAATGAAAATATCCTTTGAGGGGGCCAACAGATATTGTACTCTCTAAACTCTCTTTAGAACATTCTATATTCTGTGTCTGGTGCATAATAAGTGCTTAATAAATGTTAATTGATTCACTATTCTTATAGCCCTATCCAGCTTTGATACTTTAGTCCTGTATATATAGTCCTGAGGTCCTATATAGCTCTGGAATTCTTTGTTCTAAGACTCTCTCCTGTTCTAACATTCTGTGTTCTAAATTTCTTTCCATTTCCTATGACTCTGGACATATTCAACAATAACAGACCTTTGTGTTTGAGAGATGGTGTGACAAAGTGGAATGAACCCTAGTCTAGAAGTCAAAAGACAAGTATCTCCCAGTCTCATCCTGTTAGAAAATCTCCCTGGGCTTCAGTTTCCTAATCTATAAAATGGGTTCAGGGATCTCTGAGCTCTCTTCAAGTTCTAAGATGTAGTGCTGAAGAGGCCTTCAGGAGCCTCAGATTACCCCATTCCTCATTCCAGTTCTGTGACCCACATGCTCCATTCTTCAAACAGCCTTAGGCCCTTATCTCTCTCCCCACCTGTTTCATCAAGATGGAATGAAAAGAATTTAATAACAGCTGTCTCTAGATCTCCTGCCATAGCACTGCAGGGCCCAGACAGAGATAGTGTAAGCCCAAAGAAGAAAAATACAGGTTGTGCCCTGATTGGGAAGAGCCTTGAATGCCAAAGAAATTGACTCTTAAAAGTCTGAATTCAGTTCTTGTTGAAATTGTGATAAAAATAACTCTGATTTAAAAAAAAAAAAAAAGCTTTCCCCCTTTTTGTCCAAATCTTCAAATAATCCAGTCTGGTGTTTAGGTCAGCTGCTTGTCCCACCTTCCTCCTCCTGTAGGATTCCATACTGCTCAGAAATAAGCAGCTACTCTCTCTTCTGAAATAGGGGAAGAGGGAGAGAAGCCAAAAAATCTCAACCCAGAAAAGTACCTCACTTTTCTCGCTAGTCATCCACTGCACACTAATGTGGGAACAAAAGCCTATTACTATTGCTCTCCAGACTTTTCTGCAATTTGTTTGCTTGTGTGTGTCAGCTTTGGTAACATGATATGGGCAAAACCCATTCAGGGTTTCTGTCTCCCTGGCCCACACCCCTCTGACCTAGGGCTCCAATCCAACTTGTTAGTCTGCCATTTTCTCTTTCTCTGTCTCTCTCTCTCTCTAATCCAACTTATTAGTCTGCCATTTTCTCTCTCTCTGTCTCTCTGTCTGTCTCTCTCTGTCTCTCTCTCTCCCACACCCCTCTGACCTAGAGCTCCAATCTAACTTGTTAGTCTGTCATTTTCTCTCTCTCATTTTAATTTCCCAAAGTAAAAATATTTTCCCATTCATTTTTTAAAATTTTGAATTCCAAATTCTCTCCCCCCCCCCGCCTTTAAGAAGGCAAGAGATTTGATATAGAGTATATATGTGAAGTCATGCAAAACACATTTCCATGTTGCAAAAGAAAATACAGACCAAACAACAACAAAAATAAAGTGACAAAAATTGTGTTCGTCCTTTGTTGCTGAAGAAGACCATGCCATCAGAGAAATGATGACATGACTCGCACTCGTTTTGAGTGAGGGAGGGCTGTGCAGGTCACCAGTCTCACTTCTCCCCAGAGCCATCTGAATCCAATGACCTGATATTCCTCAGGATGACTGGAGAAGACCCAGGATGCACTGGGAGACCTTGGGCCCCTTAGGCTAAGGTCTTTGCAGGTACTCACTTTGCAGGTACTCAATGCCCATTCATTGAATAGGCCTGTTTAAGAAGTAGCCAGGGCATGGCCCCTTTAATGAAGTCAAGAAAAAGAAAAACTTCAGGCTGGGTAGGAACCAGCAACAGTTACTATTGATAATCACTCTAAAACTAGGAGCCCTTAGGCAGGGGCTCACTGGAGTGCCAGTTTCAGAGTGCAACAGGTTTAAGGTGACAGGACAGAACAGGACAGGAACCAGTAAAACCCAAGTCAACTGGGCATCTTTGGGCCATCCAAATTTACCTTCCTTTGGAGAGGAGAAGGAAGGGGAGGGGGAGGCAGACAGGAGAGGAGGAGTTGAGTTACCCAGCTAGCTGGGTCCCCATTCAGCCAGCTGCATCTACTCACAGGATCGTGTTCGTCCTTCGTTGCTGAAGAAGACCATGCCATCAGAGAAATGATGCCATGACTTGCACTTGACTTTGTTTTGAGTGAGGGAGGGCTGTGCAGGTCACCAGCCTCACTTCTCCTCCCAAAATGACAAAAAACAGCAACAAGAAAAATAAAGAAAGTGAAAAAAGTATGCTTTCATCTGCATTCAGACTCCATTAGTTCTTTGTCTGAAGGTGGATAACATTTTTCATCCTAAGCCCTTCAGAATTGTCTTGGATCATTGTATTGATCAGAGGAACTCTCAATCACAGCTGATCATCCTAGAATATTGCTGTTACCTTATATAATGTTCTCCTGGTTCTGCTCACCGTACTTTACATCAGTTCATCTTGGGTTTTATTAAAACTAACCTGCTTGTCAATTCTTATAGTACGGTAGTATTTCATCACATTTGTACACCATAATTTGTTTAGCCATTCTCCAATTGATGGGCATCCCTTCAATTTCCAGTTATTTGCAACCACAAAAAGAGCTGTTACAAATATTTCTCTACAAATAGGTCCTTTTCCTTTTTCTTTGATCTCTTTGAGATACACACCTAATAGTGGTATTGCTGGGTCAAAGGGTATGCATAGTTTTATAGCCCTTTGTGTGTAGATCCCAATTGTTCTGTAGAGTGGCCAGATTAGTTCATAGCTTTACCAATAGTCTATCAGTGTCCCTATTTTTCCACATCCCAACATTTGTCATTTTTCTTTTCTGTCACATTAGCCAATCTGATGGGTATGAGGTCATACCTCACAGTTGTTTTAATTTGCATTTTTCTAATCAATAGTGATTTAGAGCATTTTTTCCCATGACTATCAATAGCTGAAAACTGTTAAGATCCTTTGCCTATCAATGGGGGCGTGACTCATATTCTTATAAATTTGACTCTATTCTCTACATATTCAGAAATGAGGCCTTTGTCAGAGAAATTTGCTGTAAAAACTAACCTATCATTCTCCATGTGACTTTGGATGTCCCTTCCCCTGGCTAAGCCTCAGTTTCTTATGCATAAAAAATTAATAAAATGAGCTGGATTAGACAATTGTCCTTTGCAATTTTTATAGTCTTTGTACATTTCTTCATAGGATTTAGATCTAGAAGGGACTTAGAGATTATCTACCCCAACTGCCCCATTTTGCAGAGGAAACAGATCCAGAGAGGCTAATCCACTTGCCCAAGGTCACATGGGACAAAGCAGAGCCAAGATTCAAAATATAGTCTTCTGCCTAGTACCTTTTCCATGTGGACACAGCTATCATTCATTTAATAATCATTTGTTAAGCATCTCTTTGTGCAATGCATCGTGGTGGGTTCTGGGGAAATACAAAACGTATGTAAGACCCAGTCTCTGCCATCACTGAGCTCATGGTCTGTTATGGAGTGAGGATATACCCAGAGCTAACAGAAGCACATAGCTTTACATGAGGAAGTACCAGGTGAGGTCTGTATTCATTGTTTAAAGGTCCCTTCCAACTTTGAGCACCTCCATGCTGTCGGGTTCCCCTTCCACCTTCACACCCACACATTGAGAGATCTTGAGACCTATTCTCTTGAGACTTGGTCTCCAGCTACCACCACTCAGGAGAAAAGGAAAAGTTAGGATTAAAAATGAAAACAGCAACAACAACACCATCAATATATTCACTGAGCATCTAGTGTGTGCCCCACCCTTTCCTAAGTACTTTGGTCTAGTCCCCAAACTTGAAACATATTCTTTGTGAAGCCTTTCCTGACTATCCCAACATCCTTCCTCTAAACTTTTATAAATTTAAGCCACAAAATTCTAGAGCAAGAAGAATTATTAGAAGTCACCTAGTTCAGTGCTATCAAATAGAAATGGATTCCCATCTGCTGCATATTGACTTGGAAAACCACAAATTAACATTATCCATGTTTTACTGTATTTTATTTATTTGGTTAAACATTTCCCCGATAACATTTTAGTCTGGTTCAATCCAAACCCTGGAGTTCACCTAAATGCCTCTCATCTAGTCCCATCCTCTCATTTTGTAGATGGAGAACCTGAGGCTCAGAGGGTTAAAGAGATTTCCCCAAGGTTACTGCAAGTTAGTGGCCCACCCCACTACTGGAATTCCTGATTGTCACCTTAGAGATCATTTCACTGCCCTGGATCTTTGATTAGCACTGCTAACAGCAGTTCTCTAGTTCTGCATATGTTGTCCTTCTTCTTACCCCCAACATCCTGTTGTAATAAGCACTAGGCCAACTCTACCCTACCATGTATGAAGGATGAGGAGTTATCAGAGGTCAAGACCATACTCTGCCTGGAGCAGGCCCTAAATTCAGAGACCCCAGAGGTTCAGGAATTATGCCTGGAACACCTATGATCTACCATCTCCTAAGCATGCCAAAAGTAGCAGATGATGACTCAACCTAGTCAGAGAACTAAAGAATGGAGGGAACTAGGATAGGGGCAGGAGTGCTCTAGTCTGGAAGGAAAGGGGACTGGAATCCATGTAGAGCTAATGAGAACAGAAGTTATTGTGGGGATGGACTGAGGCCAGAGAAAAGTGAATTCTGCAGTGTGGGAAGAGGCTGAAACAATTTTGAAGTCCAACTCTAGGGGTAAATCTATATCAAAAGAGAAGGAGTCAGAAAACGAATAACACGGGAAGATAAGGAAGAAAATACTAAAACCACAACTTCAGAAAAAAAGAAAATTCATTAAAAAGAAAACTAGAACACAAGCAGTTAAATCAGAAAAAAAAAAAAAGATACTAAAATTAGAAGGGAAGATGACTATCCAGACCTTCTCTCTTATATTTGTGGAATTGAGTTTATGAACCCAAGTGCAAGACTTTACAGCTCTCTCTATTGCATTTCATCTTGTTAGATTTAGCCCAATGCTCTAGCCTGGCAAAATCCTTTTGGATTCTAACTCTATCATCTAATCTACTGCATTAGTCATCCATTCCAGATTTATGTCATCTACAAATTTGATGAGCATAACTTTGATAACCTTATCCAAGTCATTGATAAAAGGATTGGACAGCAGGGCCAAGGACAGATCTCTAGGGTAGCCCATTTGAAGTCTCCTCCATGCTGATGCTGAATTATTAACAACTACTCTTTGAATCCAGTCATCCAACTAGTTCTAAATCTATCTGATTGTTCTTTTGCCTAATCTATTTCTCTGCATCTTCTCCACAAAAATGGCATTGAATGTTTAAATTAACCTCATAGACACTGTCCCACTAAAGTAAAAAAAGCTTCCAAGTGACAAAAAAATGTTAACTTCCAAGAAGATCATTCCAGCTAATTTGAATAACTCACTTTTTTCTTTAATACTCATGTTTATCTCAGAATGTTTTAAGCTTAAAAAAAGATACTTCATGATTGAAATTAAGGTAAAGTGAGGCAACAAAGTTCCAAGTACTTTCATTTTATTGGTAAGGCTAGCAGTTGCCAATAAAAGGGGTCTTTAGCTCCCCAGAAGACCCTGAATGAGATCTGACAGATTATTTTTATGGACACAAGGAGGAGTATCCAAAAACTAGAAGACAGCATCATAGATGGAGAAAACAATACAATTGTTACAAAGACAGGAGCATCATAGATATGAAGGACAATATGATTGACTGGACATTTGGAATGCAGAACTAGCAACAACCCACCCCCTCAATTTTGTCTCTATGGAGAGTTCATTGGTGGTGTCCACCTACATGGTTAGTTAGTGCTACAGTAATAACAGATCAGTCTTTCTTGAAGGCCAGCCAGTGTTGCAGAGATAACAGATCAGACTTCCTGGCATCTATCTGTACCCTTCAAGGATAACAGATTTCTTTAACAGAAGACTAAAATAATGATTAGCAGAAAATCTGAACTTCCAAATTTTATTCAGAGGCAAGTGAAATGTGAGTTAGGGAGTTACACAAAATGTCAGTAATGATACAAAATGAAATCAATTACACAATAGGATCAATTTTATTTTCTCAATTTTCAATTTCCCCCTTTGATCAATGGGAGATAAACTAGTTCTATAAGATTTTTCACATGCTCTTTATCAGTAGTAGGCGCTAATATAAGCTTTTCTGATGCAAGTTTAGAGCCGCCTTTAATATAGCAACAAAGGCAAAATCTAAAGAGAATAATAAGACAGAGCGCAATAAGAGCCCATTTGCTCAGGTTGGCTAACAGGCTATTTCCCTGCAGCCAAGTGAACAAAGAGGAGGGATTCCATCAGGAGTCACCTGGGGGAGGTAGTTGTGTTTCTACTATAACTCAAATGAATCTTATGTAAACTTGTCATAATTTCTCCTGACTGGTTAATGTAAAAACAAGATAGATTCATCATAGCACAAGCCCTTCCCTGAGCTGTAGTAAGAACATCCAAAATCATGTGATTTTGCAAAGTCATTTGAGTTACAGAACCTATCTCAATCTAGAGGGAGGAGACAGCTTCACTTGTGGCCTAAGTCAACTTCTGAATTTCAAGTGAGATATTCAAACTACTTGGAGGACTCACAAAGGACTAATTTGAGAGAAGAGATTTGAATGTCACCAAGGCAACCAAGAAAATTCAGCCACCATAAATATCATGGAAGAAAAGCCAAAGTAATACAATAATCATCATCAATATTAACTAACATCAAGTCTCCTTGTATCCTAGTAACCCACTCCCAATGTCTATTTAATCAGCACATTTTATCTTGTATCCCAGATGTTCCATGTAGTCATCTGGTCCCTCAGATATTCTGGAATAGGCTTTGTTCTCAGGGCATCTCTGAAGGGGGCTCCTCCTAAAGAGAGTTTCTTCTCTGGTTCCAGGTCACTTGCTATCCTAGGTAAACCTAGGTAAATTGCTAAAATCTGCCAGTAATAAGACTCAAAACAATTTAGTACAACCTCCTAAATTTGCTTTTATAATAACTAGCTTATGTTGCGAAAAACGGCTCAAGCCTTATAGTTCTGATCTCCTTAACAATAGAGGTATAAGAACATCAAATTAAAGAAACCATAATTTAATATTCCCAATGGTGTCTTAAGGCAAAATGCTTTCTGCATCCAGAGAAAGAACTATAGAATTTGATCGCAGAATGTAGCAGATCATTTTCTTTTGCATTACGTTTTGGTTTGTTTTATGATTTCTCCTATTCATTTTAATTCTTCTATGCAACATGACTAAGGTGAAGATGTATTTAGTAGGAATGTATATGTAGAACCTATATAAAATTGTATGCTGACTTGGGGAGGGAGGGGGAGAAAAGGAGGAAGGGGAAGAGGGGGAAAAAATCTAAGTTATATGGAAGTGATTGCAGAACACAGAAAACAAATAAAAGGAAAAAAAATATAAAAAAAGAAGCCATAATTCACTTGAAACTTCAGAGAATTTCAGTTGTTAAATACTACTTTGCCATTTCTATCTTTACCTAAATTCTATATCTGCTTTGGAAACTGCCATTGATAGACTGAGGAAAATTTTTTAAAGAATGTATTAGGGCCTGACTTGTAAAATGAGCCCTTCTGTCTCTTAATGTTATCAAACAGATATTTCATATAGAAAAATAATTTCACCCTCATCACAATTGAATGGATTTGAAAAATGAAATTTTACATGTAAAATCTTTAATCCAATTTTTAAAATCCATTAGAAACATTTAGAAGTCAACTAGAAAACAGTCTTGTCCTGCTATTTTCTCAAAATTTACTACACCATTTAATTTTTTAAAAATTTGGAAGCCAATTATATACACTTATATATTCTAGTTCTTAGAGAAAACATTCTTATCCTACTGTTTTCTCAAAGTTTACTACTCCACTTAATTTTTTAAAAACCCTTTTACATCTTTGTCTTATTAGAAATTTTTTGCATCTTTGACTTAATTCCCCCCTTAGGAAGATGTTAACCTCATATTATAACTACTAGCAAGGGAGTGGCAAACCCAAGAACTCATTTTCTTAGTTGTTTAGGATATGAAATTGCCCACCAATTCTGACTGAAAACAGCAAGCTCTTTCATACTTGCATCCTAGTATAGTAGTGCAGAGATACTGGAGTACTGCAGCAACAAGATTCACTATATTTTTAAAAATTACAACTTTACCTGCCATAATTAGAGAGAATTGTCGTGAAAGGAAGTGGAGACATGGTTGTAACAACATCAAGACTAGTCCGCCAAGGAACAGAAGGATTCAATATAGATATAATAGGATAAAGCAGCATTAGTTCTGTTTGATTTAAGGTAAGAGTCATAATTACTCTGTGGAACAGCCAATCATGTAGCAAATTCCACATTATTCACAGGATATTACAGCAAGACTCTAGATTAGCCTTGTGGGAAATAATGCTGTTTAAAAAGAAAATAATACAAAAGGGAAACTGAGTCAAGAGGATCTTATCATTGGCTATGCCACAGTTGTCCCCTAAACTTTTCCCAGACATAGACATCCTCTGGTAGCAGATATCAGTTCACACTTCCTTTGAGCAGCTCACAGTCTTTCCCTTGAATAATAAATTGCTGACTTAATGATAATTCAGACATTTACCCCTGAATTTAAAACTCAAGACATTATCAAATTACAATTCCAAGAGATTTTTACCTCAAATAGTAAGTTTCACTAATCATAACTTAGATTATTTCTCCATGTTGTTGCAATAACAGTTAACAATAAAAAGTTTCCAGGCCTTTCAAAAAAAAACCATCCTTTTCTTCTTCTCCTTTAGGTTCCATGAGGATTTTCAACTTTTCACATAAGAACTAAAATGCACTCTTCCACTGTTCCTTCAAGGACAGAGTTTTAGTATACTATCTGCAAATAATGTCATATTGTAAATACATTACTCTAATTTCCCAAATATGAAGAATAACCATATAATGTTCCTCGTATTTTTCTTATCTCAAGAGATCAAACACCCAAGCCTCTCTTTCCAAAACTCCAAACCTTACTTTCAAACCCTACTTGCTTAATCTTTCTCTCTTCCTTTAGTGGACTTTGATTAAAGACCTTTCTTGTTCTTTCCTATCCTGATCTGACACATCTTCTACTTCCTCAGTTTCTCCAGTCTTCATTACCCAATCATAACTCAGACTATCTATAGAACTAATCTTTGTATCTTTGTCATCTTCTTTTTCTTCTTTGTAATTCAGCACAAGAAATTCTTTTTTTTACCCAACCCCAGTTCACTGTAACACTGCTATTGCCTTTGGAGTTCTCGAGAGCTTACAAATTCTTGTTTTTATCCAATGTCTATTGGTGACTTTGCTTCTAGTTTAGCTAAACAATTAGTTCCGTTCTATTATTCACAGAAGAAAATACAATAACACCAAAATACTTTCTCAAATTCAACTTTACTTACTTTTAAGTTGCTTCCTGATTTAAATAGGCTTTTTTCTTTTCATGGCCAGAGAAAGATTTAATAATAGTAGGGAGTTCTTAAGTAACAGATAAATTTAAAGTGCAAACTGCAACTTTTTTTTCTTTCTCTAAATAGTGAATTCAACTTCCCTCTCCTCCACCAGCACTAAAACAATAAATCTGTCTGTCACTCTCCAGGGAAAGAGTAATAAAAGGTCTAAGTGTTGTTTCCATCATAACTTCCACAGTTTTCTTCTTGGTTTTTTTTTTCCTGTTACCCCAAAACTCACTAAAATACTTCAGCATTCATAAAAAACATTCAACCCACATTTTGAAAATTCACAGTAGAGAAATTACAGTATTTCAGTCTTAAATTTAGTCTCTAGTTTATGAAGCCATAAATTTTTGCAGACTGGGAACATATATCCCTTCTTATCTGTCTCTTCTCTGCCTTTTAACTTGGCCAGAATTTAGAAAGGCAGAGAGAATTTCATTCTAAAGAAAAAAGTTTTCACTTTTCTTTTTCAGATGACCAGGCCCCAGGAAAAAGCTAGTTTCAATTACAAACACAGATAACATGACAAGACAGACATAGAGAAGCATTGCCAGATGTTTTTTTTAATCTCCCACTGAAAAATTTTTGGTTTTGTTTTTACTTTTTTTAATTTTTAAAAATCAAGTAATTTTAGTTATTTTCAGTGTTCTACAATCACTACCATACAACTTAGATTATTATTTTTCCCTCCCCGAGATAGCATACAATTTTATATGGGTTCTACTCAAACATTCTTATTAAATACATTTTTACTATAGTCATGCTATGTAGAAGAATTAAATTGAATGGGAGAAATAATATAACAAACCAAAATATAATACACACACAAAAATGATCTGCTACATTCTGCAATTGAATTCCATAGTTCTTTCTCTGGATGTGGAAGGCATTTTGCCTTAGAAGACCACTGGGAATTTTTTTTAAGTCCTTGCATTGCTACGAAGTTCCAAGTCTACCAGAAAAAACTCTTGCACACTGTGGTCATTACTGTGCACAAAGTTCTCCTGATTCTGCTCCTTTCACTCAGCATCAGATCATATAAGTCTTGCCAGGCCTCTCTGAAGTCTTCCTGTTCATCATTTCTTATGGCACAATAGTACTCCATTACATTCATATACCATAATTTATTCAACCATTCCCCATTTCACGGGCCTTCCCTTGATTTCCAGTTTTTGGCCACCACAAAAAGAGCTGCTATAAATACTTTTGTACATGTGAGACCCTTTCCCATTTTTATGATCTCTTGGGGATACAGTCCCAGAAGCGATATTGCTGGGTCAAAGGGTATGCACATTTTTGTAGCCTTTTGGGCATAGTTCCAAATTGCTCTTCAGAAAGGTTGGATCAGCTCACAGCAACACCAACAATGTTTTAGTAATCCAACTCTCCCACATCCTCTCCAACATTTATCATCTTCCTGTTCTGTCATATTTGCCAATCTGATAGGTGTGATGTGGAACCTCAGAGTTGTTTGGACACTGAAAAGTTTTTAATCAAAAATTAAATTTTTCTAATTTTCTAATTTAGCACAATTTTCTAAATGTAATCTCAAAGTTGTTAACTTACACAATAATCAAAAATGCCACACAAAAATGTTACTGGGTCCCATTTCCCCAATATAGATACTTTCCCCACTTGTGTGGAGAATTACATTATTTCTTTGAAGGGGCTTCCCCATAAAGGATAATCTTATTATTGTGGAGGTACTTCCCCACCAGAATGGAGGATAACCTTAGCTAGCTACTTCCCCAGCAGTGTGGAGGCTCACCTATTCCATTAAAGGGACTTCCCAGGGATATTTTTCCCCACCAACATTGAGGCTTACTTTAGCTCAAACAGATTTGAAACCAAGGAGTCTGACATCCTCCAGGGCAAGGGTCCCTTCTCAACTCCTGGCTGAAAGTTTAACAATTGTTGTGTTTGAAATTAAGGTAAACTAAGGCAGCATAGTTCCAAGCACTTTTAATTTATTTGTAAGGCTAGCAGTTGCTGATAAAAGGGGTCTTCAGCCAAGCAAGCCAAAATACCCTGAATATCTGACAGATTATTTTTATGGGCAAAAGGAGGAGCATCCAAAAACTAGAAAACAGCATCATAGATGGAGAAAAATAATACAATTGTTACAAAGGCAGAAGCATCATAGATGTAGGGGAATAATATGATTGACTGAACATTTGGAATGCAGGGCTAGCAACAACACCCCCTTCCATCTTGTCTCTATGGAAAGCTCAAGTATGGTATCTACCTGCATGGCTAGTTAGTGTTACAGTGATAACAGACCAGACTTTTTGGAAGGCCAGCCAGTATTGTAGAGATAACAGACCAGATTTCCTGGCATCTACCTGCATCCTTCAAGGGTAACAGATTTCCTTGAGAGAAGATTATCATAAAAACTGAACTTCTAAACTTAACTCAAAGACAATGAGTAGTTTACTAGAAAGCTGCACTTTCAAACTTTACTCAGAAACAAGTGAAATGTCACTTAGGTAATTACACAAAATGTCAGTAATGATACAAAATGAAATCAGTTACAGAACAGAATCAATTTGATTTCCTCAATTTTCAGTACTTAATCAAAAGCTTTGTTAAAACCTAGGTAAAATACATCTACAGCATTCCCCTCATCTACTAGTTGGTAACCCTATCAGAAAAGCAAATATAGGTTAATTAGGCATGACTTGCTCTTGATGAAGCCTTGCTGACTCTCTGTTATTACCACTTTCCTTTCTAGATATTTGCCTATCATCTCTGTAAGATCCTTTCAATAATTTCCCCAGGAATTGAAGTCAAGCTCACTGACCTATCATTAGCAAAGTCTTTTTTTTTTTACCTTTTTATGAAAATCAGGACATCTACTCTTCTCCAATCTCATGGTGCTCTCCCATTTTTACATATCACTGACAGTGACTCAGAATCAGATCTTCCTCTTCTTTCAGGACACAAAGCTGGAGTTTCTGTCCAGGCCAAGCAACTTTAATTCATCCAGGGTAGCTAGGTAACAACCCCATGTCAGATATATTTGTTCTGATATTTCAGAAACCAGAAACAAAATTAGATTCTTTAGGTCAAAGGGTTGTGTTTTGTGGCAACACAATGGAGTAGAGAAGTCCCTGAATTCAGACACATAGCTCAGTGTTGTCACCTGGGCTACCAGTGACACTGGCCCCCCAGTGTTGGCAATATGGGGCCACCAGGTCCAAAGGTCTCTAAACTTACTACTACAGCTGGCCTTTGACATGTCTGGGTCTCAGATTTCTCCTCTGTCATATGAGGTTCTCTATCTTGATCTTGGAAAATAAAAAATGAAATAATTCTCCCTCGTTTTGGTAGCAAGGTGGAGATGATGCCTAACATGCTCACTGTACCAACTGGTTTTGTTTAATTGTTTTTCTTTGTTAGAAGGTAATGCTTAATGTGTATGGAAAAGGGAGAGAAGGGATGTAATGTCTGGAAATGGTTGTGATATAGAAACAGAAGGCTCCAAAAAATTTTTTTAAAAATAATAAGATAAAATAAAGTTATTGGACCAGATGTTCTTCAAACTCCCTCCCACCTCTAATATTCTATGTTCTATATTCTTAGGTCCCTCCCAGCTCTGATATCTTGTGATCTAAAGTGCCTTCCAGCTTGAACAGTCTCTGTTTCTCTTTCTCTTGTCTCCCTGATAGGCAGTGGGTAGCACAGTGGATAGAACCCTGGGCCTGGAGTCAGAAAGACTTGAATTCAAATCTGGTCTCAGACACTAACTAGCTGTGTGACTCTGAACAAGTCATTCAACTTCTATCTCAGTTTCCTCATCTGTAAAATGGGGATCATAATAGTACCTACCTTACGGAGCTGTGAGGATCAAAATGAGATAGTATTTATAGAAAGCACTTATCATGGTCCCTGGCACATAGTAGGTCCTATATAAATGCTTATTCCCTTTCCTAGTGCCAAACACAATATAGAGTACCCAGTAGGTGTTCAATCAGAATAAATGAAACGGAGGTGAGATGAATGGAAATAAATAATTCCCTGGTCCTTTTCAGCATTAGGATAAGAAGGGAGGGGGAACAAGCCACTTCCATAGTTTGTGCTGGAGAAAGCCAATCCTCCATCCTTTCCCAGGTCATTCCCTTGCTTAAGGAGAGTTAGAAGTTTTCAAAGCCTCAAAGGAGAAAGGCTGGCAACTTCCAGCATCAACCTGTTATGTAATTTGGCACCAACTGAAGCCAGGGAGGGACAGGCTTTGTCCTAAGCAACAGGGATAGGACTTTCTTTGCTCCAACAGGACTTGGGGCCAAGCACCCCAGACAGAGAAGAGCCCATCAGCATTGTGTTCTCTAATCACTCCTGACAATGATGTGAAATGGATTCATTCAGCCTCACTTGCTTTGAATGAAGCCTGTCAACTCCAATGTGGGCAGAGAGAGTCCCAGCCAAAGTCAGTCAACCTCATAAGGCAACTCCCTGTCCCTAGCTACCGTGTGGGCCTCAGGCAAAGGAGTGGCCCCCAAAAGTGGAGTGACCCAAATCTGTTGGCCTGTCCAAAGGCCAAGGCAAAATGGTGGGAGTGTCATTCAATTTTATTTACTGTTGGATTCCTTAGAGACCATCTCATCCAACCTGTATATTTTCTAGAGATAGAACCTGAGGCCCAAATGCCATGTTCAAGTTCACACAGTGAAGTAAGGGTGGAGTGAAGTCAGATATCTTAACTCCCAAGTCAGGGCTTTTTCCACCGGACCATTACTGCCTCTTTATAGAACTTAAATTCCTTAGGGGGATTTGGTTTTTTCTTCAGTTAACCTCAGAATCCACTTAATAATGGGGGAGTGCATCCTACTGGACACTGGGAATGCTAATGGTGGTAATGATGGTCGGGTTTGGCAGACACATGTGGGGACATAAAGAGCTGGGGCTCTAAGAGGTAGGGTGGTGTTACAAATAGAATGCTGGACCTGGAGTTAGGAAGGCCTGGTATATTGCCCTGCCTCTGATAGTCCCCAGCTGTGTGATTAATACCCTGTGTAACTAGTCACTTAACCTCTGAGCATTGTCTTCCTTGTCTGCAAAATGGGGATTATAATATAATATTATTAGGGATAATAATAACAGCCTACAGGGTTGTTGTAAGGACCAAATGAACTAATGTATTGCAAAGGGTTTTGTGAATCTTAAAGTGGCATATAAATATCAGTTATTGTGATTCCTATAAGGGCAGAGACTGTCTTTTGCCTTTTTTGTATCCTCAGAGTTTAGCACAATGCCTGGCACACAGGAGATGCTTAATAAATGTCAAATTGAGTCTCAGTATGATCCAGTCACCTGTCACCAGTTACTGACTTACTGTGTGGTCTTAGACAAGAGCTTTAACCTCTGAGGTTTTTCTGGACAATCTATAGAATTCCTTGGGCCAAATCCAGCCTCCAGCCTGCTTTTTTACCCTTGGGCTAAGAATGGCTTTTACATTTTTAAATACTATAAAACTTTATTTTAAAATATAAAAAATCATTAGTGTCAGTGGGCTGGATTTCGCCCCAGTTTGGCCAGAGGGCCTTAATTTGCCAACCCTGCCTTAGCTCTAACCCTAGCCAAGGCTTACCTGAGACGTAACAGAATCACTAAAAGTTAGTACTGAAAGAGAATTTTGACTCCCTCATTTTACTGGTGGGGAAATTGAGACCCCAAAAGGGAAAAGGATTTTACCAAGGTCACTCAGAGCTCCTGACAGAGCTGGTTCTCCTGACTCCCAGCTTAGCATTCTTTCCAGTGGGACCCTACAGGAAGGGATAAAGGGAAGATGACTAGCTGGAGGCAACATCTGGAATACCAGCTGTTGCCAGTCTCTCTCCAGTTAGTTCTCAGTGCCCGCCTAAGGGCCATCTGGTCATGTTGGGAACAAGAACATCCCTCAATACCAGCTCCTCATAATCCCCTCAGAGAGAACAGAATATCCTCATTTAGATTCTGGTGTTACCTAACTTTAGGTGCTGCTATAAGAAAGGCAAGTAAACCAGGAGTCCAGGAAGGAAGTGAGCCCTAGTCAAATGATCCTGTCTTGCCTTCTAGCTGCACAGACAGTATATACAAGGAGTCTTGGGCATCATTACAAGTGCCAATCAAGGAAATCCCAGTGCCATAGCCTGCCCCAAGCTCTGAACCGGGGTGGTACTCAGGCTCCTAGGGAACAAAGTTCATCATAAAGTTGTAAAGAAACTTAAGCCATACAATATCAGAACTAAATGATCTCATAGATTATACAATATTAGAGAGGAAAGGGATTGTCTGATTTTAGAGATGAAGAAATTGAGACCCCAAATCGGGGAATGATTTGCCCAAGGTCACATGGTGAATAGAGGTGAAACCAGGACTCAGATTCCTCATAATTTCTCAATACCACAGTTTTGTCTTCAGGGCCAAAGGAATATCAATACCCTTTACCTACCTAGCTGGAAGGTAGGAGAGGTAACAAGGACTGAAGGGGGTTGGGGTGAGAGTTCCAGGATGCTCTAACAACCCTACCACCATCAGGGTACCTCCATGTTAGAATGAAATTTATCACTTCCTTGACCTGCTCCCTACTTGCCCCTACCCCCAGCCAGAGCTGCCTTATAAGCTGATTGTAAAACCTTCCGTGGTGGGGGTTTGCCAACCAGGGGGATGGAGGGCACTGAGTATGTGGTCATACTCTTCCCCCAGCTAACAAACTCTTCCCTTTCACCATTGACCTAAGGGTTTTCTGAGGAAAAAGGTACCCTTGGAGGAAGCTGGCAGCAGCCTCAGTACTTTACACATCATTAAGCCCAATTTCTCCCCAGGCTGAGGTTTGCAAAGACCTGTCAACTTAGCTGCCCTTCTCTAAAAGAATTATATGAGTATGGGAGAATGTATCTTCCCTTAGAGATTAAAAAAAAACACCTCACAGGTTTCCTTCAAAAGTTCTCCATATTTTGAAGGGCCATGATGGCTGGTAGGAGAAAGAACCCTGGATTTGGAATCAGGAGGGACCTGGGTGAGAGTTATGGCTCTGCCTCTAAGCCTCGGGATTTTGTGCAAATCTCTTCATTTCTCTGAACTTCTTTTGTAAATTGAAGATAATAATAGTTCACATATAAATGTCCCCAAATCAATCTCTAGGGCTTCTTACACAAATCTCCCTTTGACTCATGTCTTGCCCTTGACAACATCAGAATTTTGCTCCTTTGTTTCCCCAGTAAAAGGAAAAGGGGACCCTCAGCTCTCAGTAGGCACTAGGCTAATGAACCAGCAAATACTAGGCAGGTTTTATTTAAGCCAACAATAAAACGCAAAAGATTTGAATTATAAACAGTTGAACTATAAACAATTCTGCCTCCCTCTCCAGTGAGTTCTAGCTCTATCGCTCTTCCCCCTCTCACCCTATAGAATCCTCTATATTTACAGGACTACTCTATGATTGAGTGTTAGCCCAGGGTTGAGGCTTCCCAGAAAGAGAGAGAAAAGGATTTAAGGTCAATCCCACTTTACCTGGATCTGTATAGTCAGTCAATCAACAAGCATATGTTAATTATCCTGAGTTCAAATATGACCTCAGACACACTAACTTAGGCAAGTCACTGTACTGATGTCTGTCTCAATTTCCTCATCTATAAAATGGGGTTAATAATAGCAGCTACCTCTCAGGGTTTTTGTAAGGATAAAATGAGATAATTGTAAAACAGCACAGTGCCTGGCACATAGCTATATAAATATTAGCTATTATTATGATAATGATTAAGTACCTACTATGTGCCCAGTTCTACTAAAGGGCAAAGTCCAGGTTTGCTCATCTACATTGTGGCCCTATCCATTGCCTATCCAGAAGCTATCCAGACTATCCAGGAGCTCTTCCTTTATGCCCTTGAGGCTTGTTCCTGTACCTCCTTCCCTTGTCCCAGGACCCCTCAAGACTCCACTACTGCTTCCAACCACTCAGAGAGTCATTAGTCCTGGAGGGGCTATGGAGCAGTGCACCAATCTCTCCAGGAAATTTGAGTCCAGCAGGCTTCAAAAAATGGAAGATCCCTGAGGGCAAGGACCATATTCTTATCTTTTTTTTTTTGTCCCTATCACTTAGTACAGTACCTGGAACATAAGTGAATAATAAATTATTTTACTCACAACTGGCTTTCTCTTGGCCATCTTATCTCCAGTTCTCTCTTGGTATCTTTTTCTTGATTTCCAGCCCTTCTTTAAAAGGCCAAGTACAAAGGCAGAGCTCAAATGTAGGAATAAGTCAAATCTGGTGTTAAATAATGGTCAGGAAAGGTGAGTTCACACCTTATGAGGAGACTCATTAATACAATAGCAAAAGCTTCATCCTGTTTACCTTTTTAAGAAGGAATTAACCTTTTAGGCTGGCCTTACCTCCCTCCATTAAAAAGGATTCTTAGTCTATAACCTCTTTTCAAAATTGTGATAATTATTTTTCAATAGAATAAATTTCCTTTCCAATCGTATTTTTTTATGCATTTAGAAAGATTCTGAGAAGAGGGTCACAGGCTTCAGAAGTTTCCATAACATAAAAAAGGCTAAAAAACTACATGTTTCTGTAGTGACTGAAATAGTAAATGACCCTTTGAGAAAAATAGTACAAGAATTATCCTCATTTTACAGATGAGGAAAAAGGGACTTTCCCTTGCCCAGAATCACCTGACTCAGACTTCAATACTCTTGCCCTCCTCACCGGCTTACTGGATACATCAAATGAGATGCTGGATAGAAAGGCCACTAAGCTTTTTCAAGAAGCTTAGGGGAAAGAAGCAAGACAATTGCCTGAGTCGATGACTCTTTTCTCTAGCCTTCCATGTTGAACTCATAGGCATTTAGGAAAGTTGAGGCTTTTAGAACTGTTTCAAAACTAAGGGAGGAAGGAAGGGGGGAAATCTTAGAGACTATATATTCCAATCCCATCTCATTTTACAAAAGAGTAAACTGAGGCAGAGAGAAAAGTGATTTGCTCAAGGTCACACAGTTAATCAATAAACATTTGAAATTAACTTGAATGACTGGTCATTCCAAGGAGCTATTTGGTTTATTCCATTCAGCTAGCCTAGAGAACTCCTGTACCACCATGCCACAGATGTACCCTTCAAACTCCTCTTATCATTGGTGCCAAGAAATTTTAAGAAGCTCAAGATTGAGATAGGGAGAGGAGAGAGAGAAAAATTGAGATTTCCATTTCCTATCAACATGCTAGTTTGCTCAAAGACTGATGTTCTGGGTCTGCCTGACCTAGAACAATGGTCCTCAGACTTCCCTGTCTCATTTTCCCTATGACTCATTCCAAGACAATCTCTTCTTTTCTTTGTGTTTCATCCCCACTAAAACCAAACAGAAGCAGAACAGGTCATCTTAGTGGCATTAAGACCACTAAACATCTCTTTGGAGTCCTGCAACTCCCATGATCCAATTTTTATTACAAATGGTTTTCCAGATTAGGAGGAAGGGAGGTCAGACTGGCTAGGAGGAGATCAACTAATTCTAAATACTCCATAATTCACCAGCAATGCCACTGTCAATCATTCACAGCTCCAGCCTCTGAAACCCTTCTCCTTCAACTCCTTTTCCTTCTTGTAGATCTCAGTGGTCAATTTCAGAAGAACTCTTCTAGGATTTTTAGATACTTTCTTTGACATCTTACCCCAGCTTAATGGCTGTGCTTCTTGTGGTGGAAAGAACATTATACCAAGAATCAGGAGACTTGGGTTGTAGCCCCAGCAGAGCTCCTAACTTTCTCTCTGGACTTGGATAAGTTACTTCCTCTCTCTAGGTCTCAGATTCCCCGTCCTTGAAATGGATGAGTTGGACTTAAGAGCTCATCCACCTCTAACATTCTTCAAGTCCAGATCCACATTCTCAGCTCAATTCAATACTCAGCGAAGCCCCTATGGGTCTACACTTGTCCATGTATATTTTAACATCTTTTTATCAGTGTTTTGGATCCAGGGACAGATTTATACTTATCAGATTTATAGGAGACATAAAGTGAGAAGGGGTATCTAACACTTTGGATGACCATCATGATCCAAAAAAATTAAGCTGGAACTTTAATAGAGATGAATGATGAAATTTAAAAGAGATAAACAGGTTCAAAAAATTGACTTCACAAGTGTAAGATAAAAGAAGGCTTGCCTAGATATCTGTTTACCTGAAAAAGATCTGGGAGGCATTAGTGGGCCAAAATCTCAGTGTGATATGGTAACCCCCTCCAAAAAAAAATATGACCTTAGTTACATTTTAAAAGGTATAGTTTCTAAAACTAGAAAAAAGAAATTTTTGTTCTACAATGCCCTGATCAGACCACATCTGAAATGTTCAGTCCTAGTTGCCATATTTTAGAAAAATCATTGATTAATTGTAGCTCCAAAGAAAGGCAACCAGGATGCTAGAGGACATTGAGAATTTGCCATAAAGATCAGTTATAGGAAGTGAGGGTGTTTATCCTGGGGAAGAGAAGACTCTGGGGACATGGAAGCTGTTTCTTCAAGCATTTGAAGGGATTCCTCATGGAATTCATCACCATTCTGCTTGGTCCAGAAGGCAGAAGTAGGAACAATGGGTGGAAGTTATAAAAAGGCATATTTGGACTATGCAGAAAAGTGTCCTTACAATTAGAGCTATTCCCAAAAGAAACGCACTGCTTCAGGAGCTAATGGTTTTCTCCTCATTAAAGGTCTTCAAAGACCAGATAGCTTTTTGTTAACTCTGTTGTGGAGAGGATTCTTGTTCAAGATCAAGTTGAACCAGATGGAGTCTCTGAGGCCCCTTCAATTCCTGAGATTATATTTATTAAGCATTCACTTCATATAAGGCACTATATTGGAGGCTAAAAATAGGAGGAAAAATGAACCAGTTCTTGCCTTCACATTGCTTCAAAGTGGAGGAGGGGAAGGAAAAAAAGAAGGAAAGAAGGGGAGTGGGGAAGGACAAGACATATAGATAGATAAGGATGATGAAGGTTGAGTTTCAGACAAAGTACTCCAAAAAAATTTGAGGACAGAGATTTCTGTTTCATAGTATCAGATTTAGAACTGGAAGGTACTGTGATTAGAGGGCATCTATTCCAACCCCTTTTCCTTTTACCAGTGAGGAAACTGAGGTGCAGAAAGGTATTTGCCCAAAGGGCAGCTAGGTGGTGCAGCGGGTAGAATGCCAAGCCTAAAATCAGGAGGACCTAAGTTCAAATCTGACCTCAGATACTTATTAGCTGTGCAACCCTAGACAAGTCACTTAATCCTGTTTGCCTCAGTTTCCTCATCTGTAAAAATGAGTTGGAGAAGGAAATGGCAAACCACTCCAGTATCTCAGCCAAGGAAACCCCAAAAGGAGCCATGACGAGTTGGACACGACTGAAGTAACTGAACTGAACTGAACAATTAGTAACAAGTCAGGGTTTGCACCTAGATCCTCTGACCCCCAGGCCAGTGTTCTCTTTCTATTAGCACCATCACCTCTAAGGGGGAAGGACCAGGGAGGGCATCATTGCTGGAGGTAACACTTGAGTCAGACCTTGAAAATGGACTTGTACCATGTTCATCTCACAGGGTTGTGGTAAAGAAAACTCTTGGTGAAGAGGCATCAATAGATGATCCGATGTTGTCCTTCCAGCTTGTGCTACTCGCTCCCTACATGACCTTGGGCAAGTCACTTCTCTATAGCCTTCAGTTTCTTCATCTAAAGAACAAAGGGATTGGATTAAGTGGTCTCCAAAGATCATGGTGGAAGCATAGGATTTAGATCAGACAGGGACCCTAAAGATCCCTCATTTCACAAACATCTCCCTATCTCTAAGATCCTCTGTCCTATGCCCACCTCCTAGGCTCTGGCCTCCCTCTTTCTCTGTTCTTTAATGACTCATTTTCATGTTTTCATCCTTTTTCTTGGATTCCTAAAGGTGAAATAATGTCATTTCATTTAACTTCTCGTTCCCATAGCAACAGTAGCTCTGTAGCTCCAGCACAGGTCTGTACTACACACAGGAAGCTCTCAGGAATGTCTATAATTGTGGATGAAGAACATCTCCCTGCACAGAGCATTACCTTCCCCTCTGCTTTTTGGCAGCTCTTTCCAATTCTGCTGCCTCCAGGAAGCTTTCCTTAACCACCTCTCTGGCCCATCCTCCTACATGCGCTCCTTCCTCTGACCTTTCTCAGCTCTTGCCCATACCCCTCATTTGGTCATTTAATCCCATACTGCTGTGTGACATCTCTTATCATGCCTTGCAGTGTTGCTAGGTGAGTCCCAGACAAAATGGAACACAGCCAGGGGAAAAGCAGCAGGATGGGGAGGGTCTCCCAATTAATCTGTCTGAGGTGCAACTGAAAGAATTGGAGAAGTTTATTCTGGAGGAAAGCAGAGTTAAAGAGCATATGAGAGTACTATCTTCAAATATCTGAAGATATATCAAGGGGAAGAGGAATCAGACTTGTTCTGCTTGGACCCAGAGGCCATTGATCTTGGATCAATGGGGGGATGTTTTAAGATGATCAATATCAGCTCAATACGAAGCCCAACTTCTAAACGATCAGAATTCTCCAAAAATGGAACAACCTATCTTAATAAACTCCCTGTCACTGGAGGAGTTCAAGAAGACTCTGGATGATGACTTTTGGTAATGTTGAGCAATCATTCATATACCACATAGGGGTGGGACAGGGTCATCTTTAACTCTAGGATTCAGTGATTCCACGGTTCTTTCATTTGCTAAGTTACTGTATTGGCCCCAACTCAGCTAACAAGTCCCCACTGATTTACTTACTTCTACCAGTCAGCCAAAGGTACCAATTAGTTTAAAGCAAAGGCATTTAATGAAATAGCATAGTTAGAAAAATAGCATTGAATAATTTCTCCCCCTAAACTTGGAGCATACTCTCCCCACAAATACAAATATTACTGGCCTGCATAGGGTTTACATATATGTATGGAGAGTACACATGTCAGGAATATATGTGACCATAGAATAAATATGGGAGGTTATACACATAAGGCACACATGTAGCCAGGGCACACACCTAAAGGAATACTTCACGCCTCCAACACTGAAGGACTCTGATATCATCTGGTGATGTCATTGACCTGCTCCCTCTAAACCTACTTCAAGGAAGAAATACTCTCCAAAGTAGGCACTGTGTCATATCTCTGCTTTCTCCCATCAAGTGTTGCATCTTTGCTAAGCCCCACTTCGCTCTCTCCTGAGCTTCAGCTGGAGTCCTCAGCTAAGGCGCTACCTCTTTTTCTTAAGACTAGATCCTGCCACCTTTCTTTTAGCTTAACTCTTCAGAACTTAAGCTTCAATTCTTTAAAAAAAAAAAAAAAGTCAAGACCCTCACATACCCAGTCACCAGACTTTCTCTCCATATATGAGTGTTCACTTCCAGGGGCCAAACAAAAGAGCCAGACAGCTAACAAGAGCACTCAGACATTTAGTCTTTCTTTGAATTTATGTGCTCTTACTAGCAGGATCAACATCTCTACACTTGGGCTTAGACAATTCCCTTTCATGAGTATCAATGCCTGATTGCCAGTCTGCATTCACTTCAAATCATTTCAGGGGTTCCCATTATTTTTGTCCCTCTAGTTACCCATCACATCCCCTCAAGGGATTCTTTATCCAAAAAAAAATGGAAAGAGTTGTCTAGATCTAAGATGCCATAGTTTTCCTCAGCCTCCTGAAATTCTTTGATTTTTGCCATGAAAATGAATACAAACAAGAACAAAAGCTAATAAAGGCCATGGTCATTGTATTCCTCCTGGTCTACACTCCTGGCCTATAATAAAAGAAGGAATGTGGGCCAGGAGGAAGACAATGATCATGACCACCACCAATCTCATAGGCCTTGGGCTGCCCAACATCTAGATATTTGGCTTTTTCCTGGATACCAATGGAACATATACCCTATTCTGCTTCTTCCACCCAGTTCTTCAGTGATGACATTTTATAACCTACTTATTTGGTCAAATTCAGCATTGATCAAATGAGACAATATTTTCTTGTTTTTTTCCCCTTCACTGCTCATACCCATTTTTATAGTCCTTTGGATGATCATCATTTTTATTCCTTCAGAGATTGGTATTCCATGACTCACAGCCACCCCACATCACCAGAAAAATATTGTTGCTAAAAATATGGACCTTTCTTTCAGACAGAAGTTTGCAGTCATTAAAGGTACTCTGCAATTTCCTAAATTCAATCCTACTCATTCTCCTCCTCCTATTTAATTCTGGGCCCACCTCATTGTCCACGTGCAGAGTCTGTACCAGACAGATGTACTGATTGCCTAGCTGTAAGGGTTATTCATCTAACTGCCTAATGAGATCTGAATAATTGACTTTCTTTATCCACTTGGTTTTTCCCATGTGAATAGTTAGACCACATTCTTGAGTGATTATTGTCCTCATGAAGAAGGTTTTGCAATTCCTTGTTGAATAATAATTATACCCTAATGCTTTAGTACACACATACACACACACACACACACACACACACACACACACACACACACACACACACACACACACACACACCCATTTCCCTTCTAACAGCCCCTAAGAGGTAGAGTATTTGCCTCATCTTTCAGAGGACAAAACTGAGAAAAGGGACTTTTCCAAGCTCATATACCTAATAAGTGAGCAGCTAGATGGTGCAGTGGATAGAGCACCAGTGCAGGAGTCAGGAGGAACTGAGTTCAAATCTTACCTCAGACACTTGACACTCACTAGCTGTGTGACCTTGGGCAAGTCACTTAACTCCAATTGCCTCATCTTGAGTCATCTCCAGTCATCCTAATGAATATCTGGTCACTGGATTCAGATGGCTCTGGAGGAAAAGTGAGGCTGGTGACCTGCACAGCCCTCCCTTACTCAAAACAAAGTCAAGTGCAAGTCATGTCATCATTTCTCTGATGGCATGGTCTTCTTTGGCAATGAAGGACAAACACACACATAGCCAATAAGTGATAAAACCAGGAAGGTTTATTTTTCTTTTGACATTTTAAAAAAATCCTAAAATATATAGAGCTAAAAGACAATTTCAAATAAAAGAATCATCATCCAAGCAGGGGCAGGCAGAACAAGCCTGGCCCACACACAGTTGTGCAGCTTCAAAGTCCCACCTCTCTTCCTTGTTCTTTCTTTGAGGCATATGTAGTAGCACAATCCCTGGATCTCACTATCTTAACTCCATTTGAGAGCATAAAATCAGGTCCCCTAAGTGTGGCCTGCTATGTTTCCCCTCAGCATTCTAGATGAGACCTAGAGGGGCTCAGAGTATCTTTCTAAGGCTATTACTCATGAACCTCCATCTAATATATTTTCCCAAATATCAATTGGCCAATTAACATCTTCTCCATATCAATTAATAACATAAATTAATTTTTACACAGGAATATTATTGTAAACAGTATAGCAAGGACCTCCCACAAAAACCTCCCATATGAGGAAAACTTTCCTCACCCACTCAGTTCCTGGGTTACAAAACTTTCTTCCAAGCAGGTTACTACTGGTGGTGGTGGTGGTGGTATAGCTGGTGGACAAAGTTCTCCCTTGCTTGACAAGACAAGGTGTCTCAGCCGACAGGTCAATCCACTGCTATACTTGGTCAAACAGAATGCCCCCCAAGGCTGGCTCCTCACTGGGTTTGGCTGCCACAGTTGCCAGCAGACTCTTCTATAGACACCAATTGCTGGAACTCTAGTGACTCTTCAAGTCTTTTAGAGTTCACAGTCATAATCTGATTCATTCTGACTCTGATACTTATTCACCTAAAAATGAGGAAACATAAACACAAAACAGACAGGAATATCAACAGCCCCATGTGTTTATGGCCACATGGCAACCACATAAGGAAGGGGCTCCACTACTGGGCAACTCATTTGTGGCAATTCTTGCCTTGCCACCAGGGGAAAGACAGACAGACAGACAGACAGACAGAGACAGAGAGAAACAGAGTTCCTCCATTCTAGCCTTTTATGTATACATTCAGTTAAATTAGCAACCAATTTAAAGACTTTTGGTTACCACCAGTGTAAGTAGACAGGAAATAGTAATAAAGTACTTGTGTCTGTCCTGAAGCAGGGAGGGAAAGGGTGTTTCCATCATGCATTTCCCAAAGCAGGCTCACCAAGCCTCCATAAGAGTTGGCAGTAGGCAGAACATATTGCGTAGGCTCTAAAAGACTGGGCCTCTCATTGGTCAATCCCTCCCATTACACATATAATATATTCCCAATGAGATAATAGGAACTGAGTATTTCCCTGTTCCCCAGAAGGTTTACATTTTTGAAAGAAGTCAGACAAGGGCAATGATTAACTTAAAGGGAAAAGGCACTAACTGGGGATTTTAAGGCATAGTGATAGATGAAGGATATATTTTAGAGCAAAAGGAACTTCCTGATATGCCTCACAACCTATGGATAAGAATAGATGAAGTCAGAGTAAAACATTCTGCCTTTATTATGACAGCATTGCCCTTTTCCCTCACCCCCATCTCTAGTACATATGCTTTCTTAGTGCCTAGACCCAGTCTTTTGACCCCCAAGTCCCTAAGGCCTTAGTCATTCCCCTGCCCAGCCCATATCCCCAGAGCTACTCAGTCCCAGTCCCAATAGGTACAACTAGCCTGATGGTATGGACCACCCTTCCCAAGCTCTCCACAACTCATGGAGATGGCATCCTGGCCCTGGGTGTGCTGCTTCTTGGTATCAATGCTCGTTCTATTGAATCAGATTGCAGCTCTATCCATGTTCTCTTAAGAAACAGTTTTCATGAGGTACCTTAAGTTCCAATATAGATCAGGTTATTTCTATGGGTATGAGGTTGATGAGAACCCTTCTCTTTTCCTAACCTTTATTCAGAGAGGTGGCAGAACTATAGATTCTTTTTATGAATCATAGGATCATAAATCTAGAATTGAAAGGGAGCTTGGTCAGTCATTTAGTCAAATCTCCTTATTTTACTGATGATAAAACTAAGGTCCAGAGAATCTAAGTGACTCCCAAAGTGGTTGGAAAAACCTTAATTTGAACCTAGATCCTAGTACTCTTACCAAAGTCCTAGGTTGTCCTCCTCCTCCTTCTCTTCCTTTTCCTTCTTTTTCTGAGTTGGGTATGGGGGATGGAAGAACTAGATCTTTGATTCCACCTAAATGGAAAACTTCCAGTTTCCACTGAAATGAAACTACTCATCTTCTGTAATTGAGGATGCTAGGATCATAGATTCAGAGCTAGAGGGGATCTCAGAGTTCACCTAGTCCAACTCTATCATTATACAGATAAGAAAAGTTAGATTCTGTGACCTTAAGTGAGTTCTTTAGGGTCACACAGTGAGTGACTAGCGGAACCAAGATTCAAACCCAGAGTTTCAGTCTCCAGATCCAAACTCTTTTTATCCCCTCCATTCTCTAGTCTTAGGAGTTGACTCAGGGCCCTGAGAAGTCAAGTGATTTGCCCATAGTCTCTCCAGCTACTCTATGTCAGAGGAAGTTTTTGAACCGAGGTCTTCCTGAAGCTAAGGCCAGTCCTGTAGCCACTATGCCAAGTAGCTTTTCCTATCATAATAAGGAAAACCCGATACAAAAATGTCAGTTGTCCAGAATTAGCTGCAAATGTACTATGCTAAAAAGTTGAGCAATTATTTGGGCTAATTATGTTGAAAGACTGTAATGCAGGATATTGCCCTAAAAGCACTTTCAAATGAGCAAAGAGGTCACATTTTTAAAGAATCAATTATATATTTCCATTTTGCTGCAAACACTGAACAAATGTGTTTTACATTCTAATTAGGAATTCAAGAGGGAACGTGATTTTTTTAGAAATCTACCCAAATGTTCTTTCCATAAGCAGAATTATAAGATGGGTGCCCCGAAAATGACACTATTGATTTTTTTTTTTAGAAGTCAGTAGACTGGAGCAAAAGGCTGGAAAACAAACTGTGACTTCATTCAGAAGATATTAAAATATAAAATATGGCATTGATTTAGTCTGGTTCCAGCCTTCAAATCTGCTATTGTTCATTATTATGATAATAGCTCATGCCTCTCTGGAACTTTAAAGTTAACAAAATGCTATCCTCACAACAACCCTAGGGGGTTGTTAGGTTAATAGAAGCATCATCATTCCCATTTTACAGATGAAGAAGGAGAGTTTTGGAGAAGCTAAGTAACTTGTCATTAGTCACATAGCTATTAAGTGGCAGACTCAGAATTAGAACCCAGTCCTCTTGAATCCAAGTGAGATACTCTTCCCTATCAATCCTGTTGATGTATCCTTATTGATTGCTCATCACCAGAAAACTGATCATCATGGAGATATCATCTGCTTTGGTACTCACTCCTCAGAAGGACCCTCAGTTGTCTCTGCCCCTCTGATAGGAGGACTAGAGGCAGAGCAAAAAGTCCCCCCAAAAGTCTTCCCAAAGTCAAAAAAAAAAAAAAAGCCCAGCCAACTCTCCATTCCCCATCAATTGCACTGATTGGCTTCTATTCTGCCATTATTGTGTCACTGAAGCTGGCATCCTCTCCCACTCCCAGCTTTACACTTCCTTTGGTGTATTGTCTTCCTCCCATTAGATTGTAAGCTCCTTGATTATAAGACATAACCTTTCTTTTTTTTATCTGTGTCCCCAGAACTTAGCAAAGTGCACGGCACATAGTAGACATTTAATGTTTATTGTATTAATGATCAAAAAAGTCCATGAGAAATCATCCTCCCCAAAGCTAGGATGAATCCAAATAGAATCCTAACACTGATATAGTCAAGGTTAAGGTCCACAGGTAGCTTTCCTTTTTCCATAAGACTTTTCCTAATTCTCTAAAATGTCAATGTTCTCTATCCCCCAGGGTACTTTGCATTTGCTTCTTATTTACTCATCTCTGTACATTTGTTCTTCCCAGTAGAAAGTAAGCTTCTTGAGGCCAGGGATTGTTTCTTTTGTGTTTTTATATTCTCCTATGTTACCTCTTAGCATATTTATCAAGTGCCTGGAACATAGCAGGAACCTAATAAATAATTAATTAATTAAATGACCTTAATTAATTAATTAAGTGATAATTAATTAATACTAGAAGAACAGAATATAAACAAGAGCAGACCAAGGGTGCTAAGTGACCCATGTCTGGTACAGCCAGTGCTTCAGGAATTCAGAAGAGGAAGAGATCCTTGTTGGCTGGAATGGCCAGGTGAGGCTTCCTAGAGGAGGTGAGTCTTGAGTTGGCCCCAGAAGGATGGAGGGGAAAGAAGCAGTGATCACAAAGAACCTGAGTGGTTTCAGCAAGAATAGACCATACCAGATTCATCTCCTTTCCTCTTTTAAGAGGGTTACTAAACTGCCAGGTCAAGAGAGGGCTGTCAATATAGTTTATGCGGAATTTAGCAAAATGCTTAACAGTCTTTTGTGCTATTCTTGTGGAAAAGGTGAGAGATCTGAGCTAGAATTCAGTACAGTCAGGTGAATCATAGCTGTTTGAATGGCTATATCTTAAAAGTAGTCTTTGGGGGTTCAATTTCAAAGGAGGTCTCAAGTGGAATACCCTAGAGATCTATGTTTGACCTTGTGCTATTTAACATTTTTAGCAAGAAACTTGAATAAAGGGATAGATCTCTGCTTGTCTACGTGCCAGCAATAGGAAACTGGAAGAGATAGCTAACCCTTTGGAGAACATTCTTTGTTCCGTCCTTTCAGTCTTGTCAAACTCTTCATGATTCCATTTGGAATTTTCTTGGCAAAGTGGTTTGCCATTACCTTCTCCAGCTCATTTTGCAGATAAGGAAACTGAGGCAAACAAAGTTAAGAAACTTGCCCAAGGTCACACATCTAGTAAGTATCTGAGGCCAGATTTGAGCTCAGGAAGATGCGTCTTCCTGACTCCAGACCCAGCACTCTATCCACTGGCCCACCTAGCTACCTTTGGATAAGTTAGGAACCAAAAAGACCTTGTCAGGTTAAAACTTTGGACTGAATCTAATAAAATGAAATATAATAGGAATAAATGTCAAGTCTCATGCTTAGGTTCCAAAAGTCAACTTTGCAGGTACAAGATGTGGAAGGCAACATAAGTCATCCTTAACTCCTCACTTTGTCATTCCCAAGATCCAATCAGGGGTCAAATCTTATTGTTTTTACCCTTGTAACATCTTTCTTGTATGCTCCTTTCTCTCCTCCAACACTGCCACCACCTGGTACAGGCCCTCAATGCCTGACACCTGGACTATTGCAATAGCCTGCTGCTCGGTCTCCTTGCTTCTCCACTCAGATGCCAAAGCGATCTTCCTGAACAGCAGGTCTGATCATGCCACTCCCACTACAGGATCAAATATAGAATCCTCTGTTTGGCTTTCAAAACCATTCCTCACTTGACCCCTTTCTACCTTTCTAGTCTTCTTGCATCTTAGTCCCCTCCACATACTCTGTGGTCCAGTAACTCTGGCTTTCTTGCTGTTCCTTTTGCAAGACACTCCATCTCCCATTTTTACCCACTCTCCCCCAGGCCTGGAACACCCTCCCTCCTCATCTCTGTCTCTAAACTTCCCTGGCTTCCATCAAGTCCTACTTTCTGTAAGAAGCCATTATCAGTTACCATTACCATAACCACAGTGCCTTCCTTCTGAGATTCTCTGCCCCCCTTCTTCCCAGTTTATCCTGTAGTGATTTTGTTTGTAGATAATTATTTGTATATTGGGAAGGCAGCTATGTAGTACAGTGGCTAGAACACCCAGCCTGGAGTCAGGAAGACCCCCTAATTCAAATCGAGCCTCAGATACTGGCTGGGGGACTCTGGGCAAGTCACTTAGCTCTATTTGCCTCAGTTTCCCCATTTGTAAAATGAGTTGGAGAAGAAAATGGCAACCACTCCAGTGTCTTTGCCAAGAAAATCTCAAATGGGGTCATGAAGAGTCAGACATAACTGAACAGCAACCGTCTTATTGTCAAAAAAAAAAAAAAAAAGGAAAAGCTAATGCTAAAAGCTACATTACACTTTTTGAAAAGGCATAATGGCTGGGACTAGGGAAATGATATTCTTATTCTACTTTGCCCTGACTCAAATAGTGTGTTTAGTAAAATGGGAAGGCCATTGATAAGTCAGAGAGCTTCCAGGGGTGGAGGAGGAGGAGATGGGGAGGAAGAGAAGGAGGAAAAGGAGACTATACTATGTATTTGTCTTAGAGAAGACTTGGGAAGCCATGAGAGCCCCTTCAAGGATCTGGATGAAGCGGGCATTTTCTGCAGAAGATGGATTGGTTCCAGCAAGTAGAACTGGGAACAACGGGTGGAAGTTGCAGAAAGAAATATTCTGGCTGGATTTTGTAAGGAAAACCTTCCAAATGTCAGAGCTACACTGAAGTGGAATGGGATACTCTGGAGTAAGCATCTCTCCCCGAAGGTATTTGAACAAAGGAAGAACACAGGGTTTCTTGTCCATGTGTGGGTTAAACTGGACAGACTTTGAGGTCCCTCAAAATGCTAAGATTCTATGACATAGTCAGTCAATAAACATTTATTAAATGCCTACTATGTGCCAGGCACTGTCACAGGAGCTTTTACAAATATCTGTGTTATGGGAATGAATCCAAAAGACTAGTGGACTATAATGAGAGCCAATACTGCCCCCTGGTGGGCATAGCTTGGTAATTACAAGCTGGATCCACCTGAATGAATTCTGGGTTCTGAGCACTTCGTGGCTGATTGCTCTTCGACTCTGGTACCCCGCTGGACTAAATTAAATGCTAGCTCCCTGTGTCCAGAGCAAGGACCACAGCCATTTTCTCTTAGGAGAAGAAGGGAGAGCCGTGAGACACCCTGATGTACTGGAAAGAAAACATCAGTTCTGATCCTAGTATCGCCATCAACTACCTCAGTGACCTTGGGCAAGCCACTCCTGTCTCGGCTTCGATTTTCTCATCTGTAGAAATAAAAAGCGGACTCGCTACATGTATGTAGTACTTTCAGGCTTACAAAATATTTTATGTCCATTATTTTTATTCTCACAACCTTGTGTGTGTGTGTTCGTCCTTCGTTGCTGAAGACCATGCCATCAGATCATGACTTGCACTTGACTTTGTTTTGAGTGAGGAAGGGCTGAGCAGGTCACCAGCCTCACTTCTCCTCCAGAGCCATCTGAATCCAGTGACCAGATATTCATCAGGATGACTGGAGATGACCCAGGATGAGGCCATTGGGGTTAAGTGACTTGCCCAAGGTGACACAGCTAGTGAGTGTCAAGTGTCTGAGGTGAGATTTGAACTCAGGTCCTCCTGACTCCTGCACTGGTGCGCTATCCACTGCACCACCTAACTGCCCATATACAATATGTTAGTAGCAGAGCCAAGACCAATACCCAGGATTCGTGACTTCCAGTCTAGTGCTTTTTCCATTAAACCACATTGCCTTCCATCCACAATGCTAGTTCTACCCTCTGAGGCTACAAAAATTAAGTCTTGTCTTCTATGATAGCTCGTGAGATTTTTGAAGACAGGGATCTTGTCTTTCTCAGGTCTCCTCTTCCAAGCCCAGGGCAGGGATGGGGAGGGGAAAGGGGGCAGGGAATATGAGGCAAGGTATGGAGGCGGGGAGACAATGAGAGGACTGGGGAACTGAACAGATTGAAGGAGAGGGTGAAGGAGAGAAAGATAGAAGGAGAGGGAGAAAGAGAGTGGAGAGAGAGAGAGAGAGAGAGAGAGAGAGAGAGAGAGAGAGAGAGAGAGAGAGAGAGAGAATATACTGTGGCAGGTAAAAAATGAAAAATGAAATGACTGAGAAAAACAAAGATTTGATCTTCCAAACATATCGATTTACTAAGCAATGTTCCAACTTAGGGTTGGACCCTGAAGACAGGAGACAGACTTTTATATATTAAAAACAATTAACCAAATAAGGCCAATTAATTAAAAGGAAAGAACAAAACATTAGGTAATCTGATTTCTACTTGGATGAAAGATTAAGGGCTTTGCAAGTTGAGAAGGAGAGAACAAATATGTGGAATTCCCTGAAATCAGAAAAGGAGATATCCCCCTCCCCAAAATGTCTGTAAACAAAGGAACATGGAAACACTAACTGACTGACCAGTACGGGGACAGTTTTCAGATAAAACATATGGGTTACTTGAGATGTACTTTGCATCAATCTTTAGCTCTGATTAGGTTTCTGGTCAGCATAACCTAGGTCCTTGGTTAAGGGTCTCAAAGTTGCAGGTAGAAAGGTGCAGCTTCCCAGTCATACAGGGCTAAGTGCAAATGATGCAATAAGATTGTCTCCAAATTCCCACAACTGAATAAAGTTTTCCCACCAAATGGAAGTTAGACTAGAGCCAGGGGTGGGGAACCTGCAGCCTCGAGGCCACATGTAGCCCTCTAGGTCCTCAAGTGTGGTCCTTTGATTGAATCCAAGTTTCACAGAACAAATTCCCTTAATAAAAGGATTTGTTCTGTAAAATATGGTCAAAAGGCCACACTCAAGGACCTAGAAGGCCACATGTGACCTAGAGGCAACAGGTTCCCCACCCCTGATAGACCCATAATTGAATAGAAAGGGAACTGAGTTAGACCCAGAATTGACTCACAAGATTGGAGTCGGTATGGTTCACTCCATTCCCACAATTAACCACCTGCTATCCTAATCCTTTCAATTTCCTCAATTTTCTTCCTTTTCATTTATGGGGGAGTAGATAGATCACTTGTCTATAACCCAGTTTATAAGGTTTTCCATAAATTCATAATCAGGCTTACATAAATAAGCTTACATATCAAACTACTTAGAGGGCTCACAATGGACTAATTTTGAGAAGGGAGATTTACATGTTACCAAGGTAACAGAGAAAACTTAAATTTAAACATAAATACCATGAAACAAAAGGCCAAAGCAATACAATTATGATCAACAGTATTAACTAACATCAAACCTTCTTGTATCCTAGTAACCCACTCCCAATGTCCATTTAATCAGCACATTCTGAGTCCCACATGTCCCATGCAGTTGTCTGGTCCTTTGAAATATCATCCCTTGGACCTTCTCAGGGCAACTGCTTCTCCAGTTCCAAATCGCTTGGAAAGGTTCCTAGATTAAAATCTGCCAGTAAGAAAACTTAATACAATGTAGTACAGCCTCTTAAATTTGGCTCTCCAATCCTGAAACTTTAGAGAATTTCAGTTTTTCTATACTACTTGCTGTTTTTATCTTTACCTAAACACTGTAACCTGATATAAGAATCTTAAAAAAAAATTCATGAGAATCTAACTTGTAAAATAAACTCTTTTGTCTTTTAAAATGATCGTATAGATACTTTTTAAATGGGGATATAATTTCTTTAAAATTATTAATACAATTTTATATGCAAAATCTTTAATTCAATTTTGAGTACTTATTACTAAAACATACTCAAAGCCTGAATTTTCATACAAGACACATTTGGATGATTATCACATACATATGTACACATAATACTTAGAGGAAAAAAAATCTAGTCCTATTGCTTTCTCAAAATTTACTATTCCATTTAATTAGACAGCTTTTACATCTTTGTCTTATTGTTTTGTCTAATTGCCGTTTTAGGAGGATATCATCCCTATGTTATAAGTTGTCTACAAATACAGATTAAATTTGCAAGATTTTTCATACTTGCATCCTAATATAGTAACTCAGAAATATTTCAGTATCAATATATTTAAATTAAAAGATTTAGTATTCTACTTTAAAAAAAAATCTAATGCTCATCTGCTCTGATTATAGAAATTTGCTATGAAATTTTCTGCTTGGAAAGGAAATAGCACAATGGGGAAAAACTGAGTCAAGAGACTCTTATTTTTGTCACGCCAAGGTCATTCCCAAAACTTTTCCCTGGCACAGACATCCATTGTTAGCATTTTTTAGACTGCAGTACACGCCATTTTCTGCTATTGGCTTCATGGCAATTCAGACAACCATACCTGTAATCAAAACTCAAAACAATAGTAAATTGTAGTCCTGAGAGTTTTTACTTCAAATAGCAAAATTTCACTAACCACATCTTAGGGTTTGAATATCTTTATTTATGTTTCCTTAACAGTCAACATTTCATTTATCCTTTATTTATAAATTGAAACTCACCACATTCTGGGATTTCAGACATATAGAAAATTCCTTATAGTCAACTCATTAATATATTGAAGTTACATCTTTAAACTACCTTATATATTTTCACAATTTTATAATTGATAGCCAAAAATTTTCAAATGAAAACTGACTGTTATAGTAAACTTTATTATTGTTATTGTTACCTGTTTTGAAACAAAATATACCCCATTAAATATTTAATAGTTTTCAAATATCTATTTTTTCACATTCTTTTAAAAGCTCAGTTCATAGCTAATGGCATCCACATTAAAAAAGACAGAGAAAGAGAAGAAGTAGAGACCCTTGCAGACCAGAATGATGAGTTTGGCTCTTATCCTTTTATAAGAAATCACCAAAAGTATCTGAAAAGAGGAATAACATGATAAAAGCAATGAAAGTCTTTAAGGAAATGTGTGCAGGATGGATCAAAGGGAGAAACAAGGCATAGTGGATAGTGTGCTGGACCTATTCTGGAGACCTGGGCTTGACTCTTACCTCAAGCTAGATACTCACCACAGCCCTGTGAGGACTACAATATTTTCCCCATTTTACAGATGAGAACACTAATACCCACACTACCTACCTCCAAAGGCTTTGCAAACCTTAAAGCACTATAGGAATGTGAGTTATCATTCTTATCAAACTAGAAGGAATTACTATTGGACTAGATCAGGGCTCCTTAAAAGGTTTCTGAACAAAAATCAAACTCATAATGAATCCAAGGTGTTTCTGGCAGCATCTGCCCATGTTGCATTGATGAGGGCTGGGAGGAGTGAGGGACAGGAACTCCAATACTGGAATTCCCTGCATGGATCATCTGGAGAAGAATTCACAGATTCAAGCATTATTGAGGTCAAGGTAAAGATTTATTACACTTTTCAGCGAGCAAGAGGTCTTAGGGAACCTGCAACCTTAGAGGGGTACAGGAAAAGTTTATATAGGATATTATAGAATATATATGTGCCAAATATGCTAACGAGGTGATTGAGGAGGGATTAGGGAGTGGCTAATGTGTAGTTAGTCTTAAAGGAACATGCAGTTTGGTATCTACTGTGCAGGTATTTTACCCAGAGTTCATTGGGAAATAGTCCAAGGTGGGGCTACCTGGAAGTATGGTTTTAGGCCTGAAACATCACTAAGTCAACTAGCAGTCAGAACCAACTAAGGAATACCAGGCTGCTCTCATCAATGTCTTGTTAGACAAAATAAATGTAAGGGAGTATATATATATATATATATATATATATATATATATATATATGTACACGTATATGTCTAAGTCTGGGATACATATGATTGGTCAGTGAGTAGTAAATGTCGTTATGACCCAGTAAACAGCCAGTTCAGCCAGTACACAGCTGATTCAGACTAATAAGTTCTATAGGTACAGCTGGTTACTGCAGCAGGAAGGGAGAAAACAGTTGTTGAAATGTGAATTTAGAATTGGGGCCCAAGCACATGCACCCAAGCACCCAATCAGCATCACGCAACTTCACTGCAGCCTTGGTTCTGAACACAAAGCATTCCCACTTTGTACTGTGCATGCCCTCAAGCCACACAATACCAATGAATGCAGAAAGGAGTTGGAGTGGAAAAAGTTTAAGAAGCCCTAGACTAGATGACTCCTGAGATGCCTTCTAACTGGCATTTTTTGGTCATACCTGTTTCCTCAATGACAGCTTTGTCATGACCCAGAGCCAAAGACAGAACAAAGAAGAAAACCCAGGCTGGAGACCTGGTCAGTTATGGGCACCTTCCCTGGTCTTCTCAGAGAGAACAAGGGTTACAGCTTCTGGTCTTGGGCTTTCCCCTCCTTCAGAAAGGACAGGCACTAAAATCTGTGGCCACAGATATCTTGCCTCTGATAAGCTTTCTGCGGAGTGGAGGTGAGTCCAGGCAGCATGGAGGGAGAGGACTGGCCTCCCTCCACATGTTCACCCTAGCACTTCAGTCCTGCCTTAGAAAGGCCAGAGCTGTTATCCCAGAAGCAGCATTTGTCCGTTGTTTTGATGCTGCTCTGCCTGTGCATGCAAACCAGAAGCAAGTGCTTCAAGAGGTGTTGAGAATAAATGAATTAGGACAACCTGCTGCAATTATATTCAAGCCCAATATTCAGGACATGATATATAAAGGGCCCACTTTTCAAATGTGGCCAACTTGAGTTTGAGAGGCACGGTGAAATGTAATGGGTGCTGACCTAGGAGGTAGGAGGTCCCATGTGCTTATCAGCTTTGTGACTTGGACAATTCACTCAACTTCAGTTTTTATTTTCACAAAATATGAGTCACAATCCCCATACTCACCACCCTCTCAGGAGTCTTAGGAAGCCCAAATAACCATCATGGATGTGAAACTGTTTTGTGTCTATAAAATTAACCAATCAACAAGCATCTATTAAGTGCCTACTATGTGCCTACTAAGTGAACATAGAAAGACAAAAGCAAGACAGTCCCTGACCTCAAGGGGCTTGCATACTGACTGAGGAGACAACAGGTACATGCATAAGAGGATATAAAATAAATATAAGGGGAATACAGGCAAGTACAATGTAGTTGAATATAAGGGAGCTTGGGAGGGAGAGAGGGCTCTAGCAGTTGGGATGATCAGGAGAGGCTTCATGTAGAAGATGGTGCCTGAGTTGCGTCTTAAAGTGAGACAAAGACCATGAGGCAGAAGGGGTGCATTCCAGGCATGGGGGAAGGCCATTACCAAAGCATAAAAATGGGAGATGAAAGCTCAAGGCAACCTGAGTGCTCATCCTGGTTCTTGTTATGACTTACTAGAGGCAGTGTGGTGCAGTGGAACAAAGGCTCAGTTGATCAGAAGGCATGGATCTGAATCTCCTAAGTGATACTGGAAAAGTCATAACCTCTCTCTGCCTGTTTGCAATCTATCAAATGAGAGGACTGGGCTAATCAGTGCTTTTTAAACTGTGGGGTCATGACCCCGTAGTTTAAAAAGCACTGAAGGGGTCACAAATGGAAAAAGTCTAAGAAGCTCTGGACTAAATTATCCCTAAGGTCTCTCCTGGCTCTATGCTCCAGCCCCTGGCCCTTGGGAGTCACTTCATTGCTCTAGGTCTCAATTTCCCCAACTGCCAAATAGAAAAATCCTGGTTAAGGTTGATAATGGAAAAGGCATTTATAAAGAACTTAGTGTGTGCCAGGTGATGCATACCAACAAAAAAGACAGTGCCTCCCCTCAAGGATCTCACGTTCTAATGGGGGAAGACAATACATAAAAGGGAGATGGAAGAGGGAGTGGAGAGGAAAGCTCCTGGTGGGGTAAAGCAGCTGGGGAACTAAAGGGAAAGTCTGGAGAACAAGGAATGGCATCCAGAATGAAGCTAGCATGGCAGGGGCATCTCATGAAACAGTGGTTCTGGGCAAGGACTTGCCAATCTAAAGAGAATATGTAGGGCAGAGGCATCTCCAGCCTGCTGGTGAGGAGGAGGAAAAGTCTGGAGACGGGAGAGGAAAAAGCCACAGTCTGGGAATCAGAAATCTAGGTTCTTTGTCCTCATTAGCCCCCTAACTTAAAGCAAATCTTTTTCTCTCTCAGGTCCTCCATTTCCTCTTCTGTAACATGATAAGTTTGTACTAGACTACCTCTAGTCCCCTCCAGCTCTGCCATTCTATGTTCTGTCTACCAGGACCCTTTGAGCTCAATTGTCTTGGGACTATTGGGAGAATCCAACAAGAGGGGGAATGAGTGTCTTGAAGAAAAAAAAAAGTATTACATTAAAAGTGCTCATTTAAGCACATTTTTATTGTTATTAACTAAGGTCTGCTCAGTTAATGCCAAGGATCTGACTTTACCCTACAACTTTACAACCAGACAAATCTCATGTAACCGGCAGATACATGTACGTCTCTGTGCTGTACTCCTTTTTCTCTCAGAGATGTGCTTCCAGAGCTCTCTCAAATATACATGTACCAGCTGAGCTCCTCGGAGCAGAAGCCTCAGGAGAGAAGTCAGTAAGAAGGGGGGAGAAATTGGATCCTGTTCTCCCACAATACAGACACCATCTCCAGATGGGTTTTCCACTCAAAACTTTAATATGTAAAAAATGGCTGCAGAGTCTGGCTCCCCCTAAACGGCTGTCTCTGCCACCAGCCAAGGCTGATGAGGTCTGCTGCTTCCTGAGGGTGTGAGCTTGGAAGAGAGAGGGACCAAAAGCAAGGGAGAAGAGAGATGACTCTGCTAAAAGCCCCAAGGTTGGACAATTCCATTGCCAAGAAGCTTCTAAATACTTTCCTTTCTTGAGAGATAATCTTTTTTTTTTAAGTCCAACATTTGTATAGCAAACCAAGGCTTACAAAGTATTTTACACACATTATCTCATTTGATCTTCACAATAGCCCTACGAAGCAGATGGCACAAGTATTATTATCTCCATTTTACAGATCAGAAAACTGAGGTATCTGAGTCTAAGTCAGGTGTTTATTCAACTCTGCCACAGCTGGGAGTAATGCTAACCTTTCACCTTTAACAAATTTGGCTCAAAAAACCAACCTCATGCTCTGGAGATTATCCATTGGTTCCCATCTCCCCCTCCCCCCTTTCCAGTTCTAACCTAGGATTTAGGATTTCATGGGAGTGCAGGCCCTGCTACATGGAACTAGAGATTTCTCTTCTTCATGGATGGTAGGCCAGAGCTAGAGAGGAATCACCCCTCTGTTGTGAGTTCCTCCAGGGCAAGGACTGGCTTTTACCTCTTTGTGTATCCCCTGTTTTTAGCACAGTGCCTGGCACATTAATAAATGTTTATTGACTGTTCAGGTTGATATCACAGCAGGGAAATGGCAGCAGAGACCACATGAGCATTAGTATTGATGAGTCATTAACGAATGCCCATTTATTACCTCAGACTGAGCGAGGCATTGACATTTTCCAGCACTCTTCAGTGCCGACTAAATAAAATCCAAACCCTATAGGCTGCCCCCCCCCAATCCTTTACCCTACTTTCCAGCCTTATCTTGCTCTGCTCCCCTCCATCTAGCCAAACCAGGAGCCCTCCTCTACCTCCATTCAGCACTTTCTCCCTTTTGTATTTTGGCTCACCTCACTCCCAATGCCTTGAATGTTTGCCCTGCACCAAAGGTGTCCAATATCCCCACCCACAACACTCCCCAGTGCTGCTAAACCAGATTAAAATGCAATTGGGAAATCTTTAAATAAATAGATTAAAATACTATAAAATGTAGATAAAATTACATTTTAAAAGTAAACTACTACGTATCCAGCAGGGATCCTTCTCTACACCATCCCACGCCCCTCAGTTCCCATCTCTGCCTGTTGCAATATGGCTCCCTCTTCGGTGCCCATCTCAAATGCCACCTCCTCCAGAAAGCTACCCATTAGTCACTGTCTAACTGTTGTATGTCTGTGGATGTGTCATGCTGTCCCATGACTAAGCTATAAACTCCATGAAACAGAGGACTGGACTGGGTCTGGCTTTTACTGTAAACAAAGAACTATAGAATGTTAGCACTAGAAGAGACCTTCCAACCCCTTTGTTCTACAAATGAGGAAACTGAGATTCAGAATGGTCAGGTGATTAGTCCAAAGACACAAAGTGGTAAAGCCTGAAACTCAAGCCTTCAGATTTCCTAGGCTAGCGTTCTTTCCATTAAGCCATATGGCTTCTCACCTAGCACATAGAAAGCAAGATGGAATAGTGCTGGGGATGGAAGCTCAATTCCATGTGGACAGTCTCGGGCGGGTAAAGGTGGGAACTTCTAAATCTTAGAGTTCTCACGAGGCCCCCCCAGGAAACGACTGGGAATCGAGGTGAACCGAGCTATCTCGTGTATTTCCGCCTCTTCCCGTGAGAAACATGATGGGAGAGAGCTCTCCCCGCCCTCGAGATTGTCCCGGATCTGGGCACACTATTGTTGTCTAACAGCACAGTATTCATAGATGCAAACTATACGGCTGGAGAGCTTAAGTAGGATCAGGAAAGCCTGAAAGCGCTCTTGGGCGGAGGGGCGCAGAGCGGACAGGACAGAAGGCTCCGCTTTTCCTCTCTCCGCTCTTCCCTCCCCCTCTCTCCCCACTTACACTTCTACTTCCAATCTCTTATTGTAAGATCTTTGCCTCCTTGGGAGATTCTTCGCTCCCTCCTAAGGAAGAATTCCCCTGCACTTGTAACTAGACCCTGAAATAAAGCTCAACCCTTGTTCGACTCTGGAACGTCCTTTCTCTCATACGAGCATCCGGTTTGGCCAGCCGAAGACCTCCGATAGAGGTAAGGGAAGACTCGGGTAGCCCACAGGCCTCTAGGCCTGGCAGAATAGAGTACTAGATCTGGAATTTAAAAAAACAAAACCAAACCACCTGGTTTCAAGCCCTGATTTGTTCTCTTTCTCTTTATATATGACCTAGGGTAAATAATTTCCCTCTTCAGATCTCAGTTTCTTCCTCCATAGAATGAAGGAGTTGGATCAGATTGTCTCTACATCCCTCCCCAACTCCAAATTTCCATCAATAACAGGAGAGGATAGATTTTAATAGATTTTTGCTGAATGAATGGGCTCACCTCCTCCTATGTCCAACCCAGAGCAAACACTAATGATACTTCTACTTAGAGTGGATATCTTCTCCCCAGTGTTATTACTGTATATTATTTGGGTTTTTTTCTTACCATTTTATTCCTTGGTAAATGAACATTTCATAGACACTGGGGACATGAAGAATGAGGCCCCAAATTGCCAAAGACTTTTTATTTGAGTTCTTACAGTGCCTCTCTTAGCACCATTGATTTAAAAAAAAAAAAAAAAGATTAGGGTTATTCTTCTCTTGACAGCTAAGATCAGAGTCATGCTTACCCTGGGAAAGGGAAATGTGTCTTTTATGAAGAGCCAGATCCTGCTAATAAGGAGATGAGGGGGGAGGATGGAGAAGAGGAGAAGCCATTGGTCTTTTGTTTCTGGTGTTTGACGCTGAGAGTGACACTTTCTGTACACAGAGGGTACAAGGAGGGGGTGGGTGACTAATGTCTCAGATGCCAGCCGCCAGTTTCCATAGAGAACTGTTGCTGGCAACCAGGAGTCCATGAAGCCTGTCAGCTTTCAGTAAATTCATCTTCATTTCCACCTCTTTATGTCCTGGAACTACGGAACATTTCTAGCAAGTAGGGCTACAAAGCCCAGCAGGACTGACGCACCGCAGATGGGGGCTCATCCCATCTCTGACGCATTGGGAGTTCTCAGGGGACATCTGTTACTAGTTTCCCTATCTGCATCGATGCAGCGATTCTATTTTGCCTCACTTGGTGCCCAGGTGTCCATACTGTGGGCACTACCTAAGTTATTCAAAAGCAAAGTATTTTGTAAAATAGTCATGATACTTCACACAAATTTGCACTATGACCTTACTGTTATTTAGTCATTTACAGTCTGTATGACTCTCCATGACCCCATTTGGAGTTTCCTTGGCAAAGATACTAGAATAGTTTTCCATTTCCTTCTCCAGCTTATTTTATAGATGAGGAAACTGAGGCAAAAAGAGTTAAGTGACTTTCCCAAGGTCACACAGCTAGTAAGTGTCTGAGTCCTGGATTTGAACTCTGGAAGATGAGTCTTCTTGACTCCCTCTCAGCACTCTAAGCACTATGGCATCACCTCGTTGCTCTAACTATGACATTGGACATGTCATTTAACTTCTTTAGACCTCGGTTTTCTCCTCTATAAAAAACAAAGGCTAGATTTCAATGACATCTAAGATTCCTTCTAGCTTTAATACTCCGTGACTTCCATGCACTTCTACAGCACTTCATATTTTTGTAAACTTGATGGCATTTATGCCATGAGAGACAGGGTAGTAGAAGGAATGGATAGAGAGCTGTTCTTGAAGCCAGAAAGACCTGGGTTTGAGTCATGCTTTTTACACATACTGGTTCTGACTCTGGGCAAGTCATTTAACCTCTTGTAGCTCTAGGTAATCCTCTGTGTCATAGAGAAAGTACCAACCCACATTGGTGTAGGGAATTTCTGACTCAGGAATTCTCTGTGCCAGTTAAATTGCAAGTCAGGTCCCTGTCCCTGTGGCATCTGTAGAGCTGGAAAAGGACTTAGGGATCATATAGCCTTTGGATCAGAGGATTATAGTCTGAAATCTACAGATGAAAAAGACCACAGTAGGCATCTAGCCTCCTCATTTTACTGATGAGGAAACTGAGATCCAGGGTGGCCAAGGAACTTGCCCAAGGTCATACTGGTTGTATCAAAGGTAAGACTCGAACCCAAGTCTTCTCATTCTAGGGCCAATGCTGTACCAAGCCAACCTCTCATTTTATAGAGAGGAAATCAAGCTCTGAGAAGGAGATATGTCTTACCCAAGGTCATACAGCACCAGAACTAAGACTTAAACTCAGGCCTTCTAATTTTCAGTCCAATGCTCTTTCCAGTAAGCCACGTTACCTCTTGTTTGATCCTCATAAAGACCACATGAGGAATGAATATTTTAATTCCCATGCTACAGTTGGAAAAAACATTGCTCAGAAACTCACCCAAAATCACGGAGAGGCACCACCAAGATGAAAGCCCAGGCCTGTTGTATATATGTAGGCGGTACAGTGGACAGAGCACAAGGCCTGGCGTTAGGAAGAATCTGAGGTCAGATCCAGCCTCAGACATTTATTAGTTGTGTGAGTTTGGTAACTTACCCTCAGTCTGTCTCACTTTCCTCAACCACTTCCCAGGGCTGTTGCGAGGATTAAATGAGATGTTTGCTAAGCATTTAGCATGGTGCCTAGCACACAGCAGGTGCTTAATAAATTCTTGTTTCCTTCCTTCCTCTTTCTATTTCACCATGCTGCCTCTCTCTAGTCCATCATCTAGTCCAACATCTTACATCAATAAACCTCTACAGCAGCAAACAGCTGGAGGAGGGATAGCCAGAGAACCTTTTAGCTTTCCAAGTTCAATTTCAATCTCTTCACCAAATCTCTTCATCAAATTCCAAACCCTAATGTCCTGAGAGTCTTCATTCTTGCCCAGAGCTGGTGCTCTTTCCCCTAGAGAACCAGTCCATCAGCATACCTGATAGCCTTTTTCTAGCTCTATAGAACTGAGCAAGTCCCTTTGCCTCTATGGACCTTAGCTTCTTCATCTGTTAAATGAAAGTGTTGGACTGAATGGACTCTAAGGGACTTCTGGCTTTGACATTCTGCATTCTGTCTTTTAAGATGCCTTCCTTCCAAATCTGATATTCTGAATGAATGAATGAATGAATGAATGAATGAATGAATGAATGCTAATCTTCATTTCTAATTCCTCCATTAAGCTATGGTTAAGCCAGGCCCAACTTGCTGCATCTGTCAAAATGGCCCACGTTCCCACTGGCCCCTAATTCCTGGCCATGGCATCTGCTGTGGGACTGTGCCAGACAAGCATGTGTCTCATTTTGCTGACATTAATAAGTGAATTGTCCAGTTGGCACACGAAGGGAGAGCAATCACATCCACGTGTTGGCATGAGGGATGTCACGAAAGAGCTATTCATTTTTGCAAAAACTCCCATTCACCATTTCCACTGAGGATTGCTCAACAGGCTTATACAGAAGAATGAGAAGTGTTTGGGTTAGCTGGAGTGATAAACCATTACAATGAGTGGCAAGGGGAGACTATGAAATCTTTTCTGAAGAGCTAGTTAATACAATGCCATCGATACTAGCTAAAACCACCAGGTGGTTTTTTAATGCACTGTTCTGATTGCTTTCAATACTCTGCTCAAAACCTTCCAGTAACCCAGCCCTCACGACCTACAACATAAAGTATAAGCTCCTTAGCCTGGTATTTAAAGCTTTCTATCACCATAACCTTCTAACCTCATGTCAGTCTATTCCCCTCATTCATACTCTATGCTCTAACCAAAACGAATTACTCCCCCTTCCCCTAACAATTCCCATAATTTCCTGCCAAAAAAATAAAAATAAAAAGCTTTTATTAATGGCCTATGATGTACCAGGCATTGTGCTAACTACTTTACATACATGATCACAGCAACTCTGGGAGGCAGGTGCTATTATCATTTCCATTTTACAGTTGAGGGAGACAGTGGTTAAGTAATTTGCCGAGGACCACACAACTATTATCTGAGACTAGATTTGAACTCAGATCTTCCTGACTCCAGATCCAGTGCTCTATCCACAGTACTACCTTTTCTTATACCATCCCCTGTGCTTGCCATTCTTTTTCCTCCAATCTCAGCCCCACTTTTATTTATTTAGAGCCCACCCATCCATCCTTCAAAGTCTAACTCAAATTTCTCCCATGAAATCTCACATGATACTCCTAGGAAGGAGAAGTGATCTGTTCTTTGTCTGGTTTCACAGCACTCTTTACCACCCTGATGTCCTTGTCTTATTCTGATTTCCATTGTAAGAACCTATATTTTGAATGAACAATAAGGTTTGCCAAAACCATATCCTTTGCAAGAAATGTATGAAGTAGAGAGTGAAGGTATTATTATCTCTGTTTTACAGATGAGAAAACCTCAGAGAGGTAATTTGGGAGAGAGGAGAGGGCAAGCACAAAGATGGAGTGACTTGTCCATAATTACAGTCAATAAGAATCAGAACCTGGACCTGAATACATTAGCCCTTTGCCCTTTCCTGCAGGACACAGCATTGCCTCTTGTTATGTTCATCTGTAAAAGCACCCTCTATGTCCTATTTATTTAGCTTTGTAAATTTCTTAAGGGCAAGAGTAAAGTCTTAGGTACTTTTTATTTTCCCCGGACCAGACGTTGCCCATAATTTAATAAATATCTGTGGAACAAATGAATACTAATCTTCCTAGAATGGTTTAAGTTCCTCCTGAAGTGAAGGGAAGGGATTGGGGATGGTGACTGAGGACTTCTCAAGCTTCCCATCAGCTCTGTGAATCTATTTCTTGAATTAAAAAATCCTTAGCATTTATTACTAATAAGCAGAGATACCAGGCAGCAGGGAAATAATGGACCCTAGACTTAAGACTGAATCTATCAGATATTTATTGAATATTTTTTTAAGTGAATCAGTTTTATTATTTAAAACAATGTATGTGAGTGGTCTCCAATTTCCCATCAAAACAAAAATATTTACAAAATGGATCCAGAAATTGAGCCTTCCCAGTACAATACATTGTAGGCATTATAAAGGTAAGTAAAGCACAGACCCTGGCTTCATGAGGCTTATAGCCTAGATGGGATGGCAAGACTCAAACATGAGCAGAGTAAGAGCTGTGGTTCAGAGGAGGAACAGAATCTCTCTACACTTCAATTTTTTCATCTGCAAAATGGGAGTAATAAAATAAAACTCCCTGTCTTGCAGAGGATGCTAGGAAGATCAAATGAGGTAATAGATCTAAGATAGCTTATGCAAGATAGGATCTGACAGAATCATAGACTTAGAGCTAGAAGATACCTCAAAAACCATCTAGTCCAACCACCTTGATTTACAGATGGAGAAACTGGGTGCCAGAGAAGTTATGTGATTTTCCCAAGACCTCATAGGCAGTGGCAAAACCACTATTCCATGATTAATTCTTTGATTATTAATAGCAACAGCTCACACTTATGTGACCCCCCCAAGAGCTTACAAATCACTTCTTTCAGCCAAGATGGCAGAGTAGAAAGACACACATATGCTAGCTCTGAACCCACAGCCCATAAAATACCTGTAAAGAAGAACTCCCAACAAATTCTGGAGCAGCAGAAGCCACAGAACAACGGAGCAGAGGAGATTTCTGTTCCAGAGAGACCTGAAAAACTGACACAAAAGGTCCGTCATGCACTGGACCTGGAGCAGAGCCCAGCTATGCCTTTTCCCTGCTTCATCGAGGGGAGCAGATCTGAGCAGGCTTCAGGGACAGAATCTCCAGCAGCCACGCAGGTCCCTCCACCCACAGGTGCCAAAGGTCAGTGAGAGGGTCTTTTCAGCTCGCTGAGAGGGGAGTGGGGTGTCCCCATAACTCAGGCCCCCTCGGGAGGCAGCAGCAGAGGCAGCAGCAGACAAGGGCTCCCAAAGCAGGCAGGAGCTCTGATCCATTGTTGAAGGTCTCTGAGTAAAACCCCTGAGGGAACTGAGCCCTGTGAGGCAGCCCTGTCCCCACCTGAGCACCTGAACTTAATCTCACACTGAATAGCAGCCCCACCCACCCAGCCCAAAGCCCTGAGGCTGGGAAGCAGCATTTGAATCTCAGACCCCAAGAGCTAGTTGGGCGGATCTGGAGGTGAGGTGGGTGTGGAGAGGAAACTCAGAAGTCAAGTCACTGGCTGGGAAAATGCCCAGAGAAGGGAAAAAAAATAAGACTACAGAAGGTTACTTTCTTGGTGAACAGATACCTCCTCCCTTCCTTTCAAATGAGGAAGAACAATGCTTACCATCAGGCAAAGACATAGAAATCAAGGCTTCTTTATCCCAAACATCCAAAATAAATATTCAATGGGCTCAGGCCATGGAAGAGCTCAAAAAGCATTTTGAAAATCAAGTTAGAGAGGTGGAGGAAAAATTGGGAAGAGAAATGAGAGAGATGCAAGAAAAGCATGAAAAGCAGGTCAACACCTTGCTAAAGGAGACCCCAAAAAAATGCTGAAGAAAATAACACCTTGAAAAATAGGCTAACTCAATTGGCAAAAGAGATTCAAAAAGCCAATGAGGAGAAGGCGGCTTTAAAAAGCAGAATTAGCCAAATGGAAAACAAGGTTCAAAAGCTCACTGAAGAAAATAGTTCTTTAAAAATTAGAATGGAGAGGGGCAGAGCCAAGATGGTGGAGTAGATAGACACACATATGCTAGCTCCGAACCCACCGCCCATAAAATATCTGTAAAAAAGAACTTCCAACAAATTCTGGAGCAGCAGAAGCCACCGAACAACGGAGCAGACGAGATTTCTGTTCCAGAGAGCCTGAAAACCTCTTGCAAAAGGTCCTCCCACTGTGGACCCAGAGCCCAGCCCTGCCTTGGCCACGCAGCGCTGAGAGGAGCAGATCCAAGCAGGGAGCAGATCCGAGCAGGCTTCAGGGACAGAATCTCCAGCGGCCACGCAGGTCCCTCCACCCACAGGTGACAAGGGTCGGTGAGAGAGTCTCTTTGGCAGGTCAAGAGGGGAGTGGGGTGCCCCCATAACTCAGGCCCCCTTGGGAGGCAGCAGCTGAGGCGGGAGCAGACAAGGGCTCCCAGAGCAGGCAGGAGCTCAGATCCATTGTTGAAGGTCTCTGCATAAACCCCCTGAGGGAACTGAGCCCGTAAGGCGACCCTGCCCTGACCTGAGCACCTGAACTTGATCTCACACTGAATAGCAGCCCCACCCACCCAGCCCAAAGCCCTGAGGCTGGGAAGCAGCATTTGAATCTCAGACCCCAAGAGCTAGTTGGGCGGATCTGGAGGTGAGGTGGGTGTGGAGAGGACACTCAGAAGTCAAGTCACTGGCTGGGAAAATGCCCAGAAAAGGGGGAAAAAATAAGACTATAGAAGGCTACTTTCTTGGTGAACAGGTATTTCCTCCCTTCCTTTCTGATGAGGAAGAACAATGCTTACCATTAGGGAAAGACACAAAAGTCAAGGCTTCTGTATCCCAGCCCACTCAATGGGCTCAGGCCATGGAAGAGCTCAAAAAGGATTTTGAAAATCAAGTTAAAGAGGTGGAGGAAAAACTGGGAAGAGCAATGAGAGAGATGCAAGAAAAGCATGAAAAGCAGGTCAACACCTTGCTAAAGGAGACCCAAAAAAATGCTGAAGAAAATAACACCTTGAAAAATAGGCTAACTCAATTGGCAAAAGAGGTTCAAAAAGCCAATGAGGAGAAGAATGCTTTAAAAAGCAGAATTAGCCAAATGGAAAAGGAGATTCAAAAGCTCACTGAAGAAAATAGTTCTTTCAAAATTAGAATGGAACAGATGGAGGCTAATGACTTTATGAGAAACCAAGAAATCACAAAACAAAACCAAAAGAATGAAAAAATGGAAGATAATATGAAATATCTCATTGGAAAAACAACTGACCTGGAAAATAGATCCAGGAGAGACAATTTAAAAATTATGGGCCTACCTGAAAGACATGATCAAAAAAAGAGCCTAGACATCATCTTTCATGAAATTATCAAGGAAAACTGCCCTGAGATTCTAGAACCAGAAGGCAAAATAAGTATTCAAGGAATCCACAGATCACTGCCTGAAAGAGATCCAAAAAGAGAAACTCCTAGGAACATTGTGGCCAAATTTCAGAGTTCCCAGGTGAAGGAGAAAATATTGCAAGCAGCTAGAAAGAAACAATTCAAGTATTGTGGAAATACAATGAGGATAACACAAGATCTAGCAGCTTCTACAATAAGGAATCAAAGGGCATGGAATAGGATATTCCAGAAGTCAAAGGAACTAGGACTAAAACCAAGAATCACCTACCCAGCAAAACTGAGTATAACACTTCAGGGGAGAAATTGGTCTTTCAATGAAATAGAGGACTTTCAAGCATTCTTGATGAAAAGACCAGAGCTGAAAAGAAAATCTGACTTTCAAACACAAGAATGAAGAGAAGCATGAAAAGGTAAACAGCAAAGAGAAGTCATAAGGGACTTACTAAAGTTGAACTGTTTACATTCCTACATGGAAAGAAAATATTTGTAACTCTTGAAACTATTCAGTATCTGGGTACTGGGTGGGATTACACACACACACATGCACACACGCACACACACATAGAGACAGTGCACAGAGTGAATTGAAGAGGATGGGATCCTATCTTAAAAAAATGAAATCAAGCAGTGAGAGAGAAATATATTGGGAGGAGAAAGGGAGAAAATGAATGGGGCAAATTATCTCTCATAAAAGAGGCAAGCAAAAGACTTATTAGTGGAGGGATAAAGAGGGGAGGTGAGAGAAAAACATGAAGTTTACTCTCATCACATTCCACTAAAGGAAGGAATAAAATGCACACTCATTTTGGTATGAAAACCTATCCTACAATACAGGAAGGTGGGGGATAAGGGGATAAGCAGGGTGGGGGGGATGATGGAAGGGAGGGCATGGGGAGGAGGGAGCAATCTGAGGTCGACACTCATAGGGAGAGACAGGATCAAAAGAGAGAATAGAAGCAATGGGGGGCAGGATAGGATGGAGGGAAATATAGTTAGTCTTACACAACACTACTATTATGGAAGTCATTTGCAAAACTACACAGATATGGCCTATGTTGAATTGCTTGCCTTCCAAAGGGAATGTGTGGGGAGGGAGGGATGAAGAGAAGTTGGAACTCAAAGTTTTAGGAACAACTGTCGAGTTCTATTCTTGCTACTAGGAAATAAGAAATACAGGTAAGGGGGTATAGAAAGTTATCTTGCCCTCCAGGACAAAAGAGAAGATGGGGACAAGGGAAGGGAGGGATGATAGAAGAGAGGGCAGATTGGTGATAGGGGCAATTAGAATGCTCGGTGTTTTGGGGCTGGGGGGAGGGGACAAATGGGGAGAAAATTTGGAACCCAAAGTTTTGTGAAAATGAATGTTAAAAGTTAAATAAATAAATTTTTAAAAAAAGAAAAAAAAACAACAAAAAACCTAAATCACTTCTTCCAACAACCCTGTGAAGTAGGTAGTGAAAACATCATTCCCAGTTTTATAGCTAAGAAAACTTGTAGCTCAGATAAATTATAATATTTCACCCAGCATTCCAGCTAAGATCCACAATTCAAACCTTAATCTAAGTATTAATTGGACTTGACTCTGGACACCCCCAAAATAATCATCAAAATGCTCTCCTAATGAAGTCAGAATTCAAGTAAATAAGCATTTCTTAAGTGCCTATTATGTGCTAGGCACTGTTCTATGTTCTGAAGATACAAAGAAAGGCAAACCACCAGCCCTTGCTCTCCAAGACCTCACACTCTAATAAGTGTGTGTGTGTGTGTGTGTGTGTGTGTGTGTGTGTGTGTGTGTATGATGTATATTGTATAGAGATATGTTAAATCAGAGATAATCCCTAACAGAAGGAAGGCACTAACAAGGCAGCACAATCAATATATAAAAAGACAACCTATTGAAGAGCACTGTTCCCCTATATGGTCTGATTTGAATCCTGCACATGAATGAAAGATAGATCCAAGAGCAGTTTAACAAGACAACAATTACTGAACAAGTTAAGGTATATGAATGAGATGGAATACTATTATGCTGTAAAAAATTATGAAGGAAATGGTTTCCAAAAAAACATGGAAAAATTTATATGAACCAAAAGTGAGGAGAGCAGAACCATGAGAACAATTTACATAGCAACAACAATATTGTAGAGATAATCAACTGTAAAAGACTTAGTAACTCTGATCAACACAATGACCCACCATAATTCCAAAGGATTCTGATGAAAAATGCTGCCTATATTCACATAGACAACAGGGAGACTTAGAGTGTAGGTTGAAGGATATTTTTTTCTCTTTCTTTATTCTTTTTGGAACATGGTTAATGTTCCTATAGATCATCTTCCAAACCCCATTCCACACTTCCTACCACCAAATTCTCACTACCATCCTCCCTCAACCCTTCCAACCCAAAGTGTCAATCCACCCCTACTCAATCCTTCAATTGTGCCCTCTTGGAATACATGGTCCCTTCATCTTAAATCTTTTCCTCTCCCCCTCTTTCCATCTACTAGCTCTTCCCCTATGACACAGCCTCCATGGCCACCCTCTCCAGTACTGGCTCTGTCTCCTCAGCTCATTGGTCAAGGTGGGGTAGTTTTAATACCCCTTGCTCCCCACTGATACTTCCAGGTTCTCCCCTTTCTTCCATCACTCAATAACCTTTCTTCCCTCAAGGTTTATGCTATTCGTATCTACTGCCCTATCAAAATCCAGATAGCTACTGTCTACAGACCACTAGGTTACTCCCCTTCCTTCCTCAATGAGTTAAATACCTGGCTTCAATTTTTCTCTCCTCCCCAATTCCTGTGCTCATACTAGGAGACTTTAATGTATGTATTGATTCACTCTTATATTTCCTAACCACTCAGTCAGTCCCTCAAAACCTTCTCACCTCTCATGAGCTATTCTGCCACTCAGTCCCAACTACACACAAAGATGGTCATACCCTCAATCATTCCATTACCCACAAATGTGCCACTTCTATGGTCTAGAATTCTGAACTCCCCTTATCTGACCATAGTCTATGGGTTTTTTACCTCTCACTCTACCTTCCTTTATATAACCATACTCTTCATCCACACTGTGATCTTCCAATCCCTTGACCCCTCATTTCTCTCCCAGACCATTTCCCCTGCACTAGCCAATCTCTCCTCTTTTTCCCATCTTGACCCCTTCCTTAGTGAACCACTTCAACTCTACACTGTCCTCCTCTCTTGAATCCCTAGCTCCCTTCCCTTATCATATCACCAATTAAACCCAGCTGCCTTTGTTCAGCTTGGTGGCCCCCAAGCTCTTTTTATGCCTCGAAACAGGAGAAGACCCTGGGTTGGCTGGGCATGCTAGACCCTTAGGGCCAGTAGCCCAAGTTTGTTCTTTTGGGTAGTGGGAAGGAAAGAAGGAAACAAACATTTATTAAGTGACTACTCTGTGCTGGGCACTGCACTAAGCTCTTTACAAATAGCATTTCATTCAATCCTCACAATAACCCTGAGAGGTAAGTTCTATTATTAATATCCCCTTTTTATAGTTGAGGAAACTGAGGCAGACAAAGGTTAAGTGACTTGTCAGGGTCACAAAGCTAGTATTTGATTTCAGATTTGAATTCAGGTCTTCCTGACTCCAGGTCCAGCTTTCTCTCCACTTAGCCACTAAGGTGGGATAGAGTAGATAGCTTGGGAACCACCTTTAGTCTGGGATGACTGGCACTTAGAGAAGTACCCCTGGGTCCATTCAATGAAGGGTGAGGGGACACTTCAAATGAGGTAAAGCTCAAGAAAAGAGACAGCTCCTCTCTGCCAGCCCTCTTCCCCTTTCCCCCCATTACTTCCCAGTTATTCCTCTTTTCTCCTATGCCAGGGAAGTTTTCTCTCTCATAGTTTTATTCTCCCAAACTGCTCAAATTTTCCTAAGAAGGATATAGGGGAATGGGAATGTGGACCAGTATGAAAGTGTCCAAGACAGAGGGCCAGGAAATGGGGCCTGGCTTCTCCTGGGAGATGGAATGCTTTCAGAAACCTAGAACTCCTCATGGAAAGAGGGTCGCACAAGGTGGCTGCTTAGCAAGGTCAGCCCAGGACCAAGGGAGGGGGAAGCCAGTCCAGGAAGGGAAATTACCCCTCAGGCCCATGTCAATCAACACTTACCAAGTAAAGACACAAAGAAAGACAAAAACACTCTACTTGCTCTCAAGGAACTGACATTCTAATGAGGGAGACTGAAAGTAAATAATTATGTACATGTAATACATATACAAAGCAGACAGAAGACAAGGTCGGAGAGTTGTTGTTTATCCTTTGTTCTGGAAAAAAACTGTGACATCTGAGAGGTGATGCCATCCTGTGAGGCAGGGCTGGGCCAGCCTCACTTTCTTCTCCAGGGCCATCTGCATCCAGTGGTGAGATATAAATCAGGATGACTGGAGATGGCCCTGGATTCAGGGGGAGATCTTGGCCTTTTTAAGCTAAGGTCTCTAACAGGTCTCAGTTTGACTGAGGCAGTGCCCATTCAGTTAATCACTACTAGGCTAACTAAGAAAAGAGGCAGAGGATGGTCTCTTTGTTTGTTTCGGATAGAAACCCTGAAGGTCTTCCCCTCCCAATCTCCACAGGAAGACATTGGTGAAAGATGGGTGGGGACAACATCAGGAGAGGTTTCTTTTTTTTCTTCCTTTTTTCCCCCTTTCTCTCTCTCTCTCTCTCTTTTTTTTTTTTGTCAGCAATCCAGGTTAAGTGTCTTGCTCAGGGTCACGTAGTTGGTAAATATCTTTGGTTGGATATGAACTCAAGTCCTCCTAACTCCAGGGCCACTGCATCATTCTTTGCAGAAGGTAGAATTTGAGCTGAGATATGAAGGAAGCCAAGGAAGATCATTCCCCAGAGATGAGGAGAGAGAGCATTGTGTCATGGGGTACTGGCATGGTCAGTGCAAAAATAATGTGGAAGAGAGTTTACATTTGATCCTAGAGGTATTAGGGAGCCACTAGACTTTATTGAGTAAGGGGGTGGTAGCATGGTTAGACCTGTACTCCTACAGAAATGGGAGGCAATGCTGTCCTATAGACACTTCTGCCTCCATTATCTTGGAGACCTTTACTTTTCCTCCAAAACACTGACTACTCAAACTTTCCAGCCAATACAGTGGGTAAGCTTGGGGCCTCAGCTCCTGAAGACCTAATGGGGCCTCCCTCCCTGCTCAGCTGCTTATCCTGAGTCACCAGATTAGAGACCACTATTCTGGAAGGACCAGTAGCTCCAAGGAAGGACAAATTTCAACAATCTGGCTGAAAGATTGCCTTACTGGGAATAAGGTCACCTGAGGTTTACTCATTAATCAATCAATCAATGTTAAGTACTCAGTATATGGCAGGAACTGTATGCTAAGTGCTAGACATAAGAAGACAAAAAAGAAACTCTCTGATCTCAACAAGCTTACTTTCTATTACTAGTAAATGATATGCTCATCTACGAACATAAAAAACAGATGGAAAGCAAATGTACAGGGGCAGCCAGGTGGCACAGTGGATAAAGCACCAGCCCTGGAGTCAGGAGAACCTGAGTTCAAATGTGACCTCAGACACAGACTAGCTGTGTGACTCTGGGCAACTCACTTAACCCCAATTGCCTCCAAAAACAAAACAAATAGAAAAAGTAAATACATAAATACAAGATAATTTGATGGGAGAAAGTGCTAAAGTCAGAAAGGGTTCATGGTGATGAAGATGATGAGTGAGCTGAACTGTAAGAGAAATGAAAGGTTCTAAAACATAACAAGGACAAGTAAGTGTATTAAAGGCCTGTGTAAACTGACAGAAACAAAAGATATATAAATGTGAGATATATCAGGAGATCCAATTTGGCCAGACCACAGAGTATGTGAAAGGGAATAATGGATAACCTATCTGAAAGACAGGTTGGAGCCAGGTTGGGACAGACCTTCAATAATAAACGGACAAGTTTGTCTTACTCCGACCCTAATTTTGAACTGCCTTGGTCTCCTCCTCTGTAAAGTAGGAGGCTGGACAAAGTCATCTCTAAGTGGTTATGACCATATCACCCCCACTGCTCAATATACTCCAGGGACTCTCTTTGATGGGCAGGAACAAAGACAAAAGTCCTCTACTTTGCATCAAAAGCCCTTCACAGTCTGGCCCTTTCATACCTTCTCAGTCTTCTTCCATTTTCCTCCCCTCACACCATCTTCAGCCCAGCCCTATTTGCTTCCTTGACCACAATGTTTCAGCTCCTCCTCCACCTTTGCTGTTTCCCAGGCCTGGAATGCTGGCCCTTTTCCTATTAGGTTCCCGGCTTTCACATCTTTACCTTCTAAAGGCAGCCTTTCCTAGTCCCCCCACAGCTGCTAATGCTGCCCCTTCTGAAATTAGCCTTTATTTAATCTGTATATGTCTCCTATTGACCCAGTTACTTGTTTACTGTTTCCCTCATTAGACTATGATCTCCTTGGGAGTAAGGAGCTGCCTTTTTTACCTTTCCTCGAATTTCTAGTACCCAGCACAGTTTTTAACATAATAAAACATAATAATAAAAACATAGTAAGTGTTTAATGAATGACTGTTGAGTGAGCTAAGATGCCTCCCAACTTTCAAGTCTGTGAACCTACAAGATTTAAGCTCCATTTGACTCTATCTCAGTTCAGTTTCAACTTCAGCAAGAGTTAAATGAACCTTCCTCAGTGACTTTGGGCAAATCACTTACCCTGTCTGGGTTCTCAGCTTCCTCCTCTGTAAAATGAAGGCATGGACTTAGGCAGTTTTTAAGGTCCTTTAATAATACCCAACATTTATATAATGTTTACTGTGTGCCAGGTACTGTGTTAGGTGCTTTACAATTTATTATCTCATTTGATCCTCACAGCAACTCAGAGAGGTGGGAGCTATTATTATCCCCATTTTACAGATGAAGAAATTGAGGCAAACAGAGGTTAAGTGACTTGCCCAAGATCCCATAGCTAGTAAGTTTTTGAGGCAGGATTGAACTCAGCTCTTCCTGACTCAAAGCATGGCACTTTATCCATGGGGCCACTCTTCCAACTCTTCATTGATATTTTGAAGGTTTTGTGGAATTGGTTTCAAGACTTCCTTGCTCCACTCATTACATTACAAGAGATAAACTAAGGGAGCAGTCATGGAAGGTTTCCTGGAGGAGATGGGACTTTCAGTCCTGACAGAATAGGTACGACAGAGAGAAGACAACAGATAATAGCCTCCTCCTATATTTGGCAAGGCTTAGAATTACCTCCTGGACCCAAAAACACTAGTGTCCTAAGCCAGGAAGATGAGTGGATAGTGTTCCAGGAGGAAGATGGGAAAGCTGTCTTCTTCCCTCTCTGTTCTAAGGGGTCAGACCACAAGGAGTAACTCCTTCCTGATTCCTCCTGAAGTGATCAGCAAAATTCCCTTCCACCTTAGTGAATGCAGCATTAATGAAAAAGCATTCTACATTTAGATTTCATACATAGCAATTGCAAAGAAAAAGAGTCTAACTTCAGCATTGTGTCCCCCAGGTACAAAGTGGCATTTTCCCCAAGGACTAAATGATAGACTTGATTGCTACTGACAGAGAGGAGGTGGAAAAGGGAAATGGTTTGAAATCTTGCAAAAGAGCAAGCTTTTCAAATGTCAGTCCTGGGGCGATGGAATATTATCAAGCTATGGGCAAAACAAACTAAATGGGGAAACGTATTCTTCAACTTCTTTTCCATGATTTTGCTGACTTACAGAACTATTATCTTAATCTAAGATATCTTTGTAAATCTAATTAGGAAAATGAAATTTATGAGTAGTAGTCCTATCAGTGTTGTTGTATGTCTGAGAAGTGCATCTTTGTTAATTAAGCAAAGTAAGGCATGGTAGAAGGACTACATGGCCTAGGGGAAAGGGCACTGGACTGGGTGTCAGGAAGATCTGCATTCAAATCTTACCTCAGACACTCCAGCTGTAGAATCATAACAAGTCAGTTAACCTCTCTGTAACTGATTAGACCTCTGTTTCCTCATCTGTAAAATAAGAGGGTTGTATTCAATGTCTTTTCTAGCTCTAGTCTATGACTGAATTAGGAGCTGGAAATCTGAATTCTAATCTTGGTCCTACAACTAACTAGTTGCATAACTTTGGGTGGGTTATTTTCTCTTGTCCAATTACCTTCATTTTATAAATGGGTATATTGAATCCCAGAGAGGCTAAGGGACTTGTCTGTGGTTACATAAGTAAAACATAGGGTTCAAACCTACTTCTTAGCAAATGTTGGCTAGGCTGGGCGGTGCCAGGGAACAGAATGTTCAGAGAATGGGGCAGAAGGTGAGCTGTCATGGGATTGAGTGGAGGGTAACCAAAGCCTGCACCTGAATCTTTAATGTTATTTGGGGTCCAGGACTCTGGTTTTCCAGGTCATCATTTGAGGAAGATATGGTGGTTCCTCATGACGTGGACATTAAACATACCCTCAAATATACCTGAATTTTCATAATGGGTCTGTTGGGTCATAAGTAGGCCATTTTCTCCCTGCTATTTAAAGTAGGACAGATAGACTTGAATTTGTACTAAAATAGGTTCTTCACTCTTTTTTTCACATGGACCCCTTTCAGCTACCTGGTAAAGCCTATATATATATATATATAGGATTACAAAGAAAAAAACAGTTATGATGAAAGACAGTTATCTCAATGGTTTTTTTTTAAAGTTCATAGACCCCCTGGTCTAAGAGTAATAAATGAACGAATGAACAAATAGATGGATAGATAAATAAATTATAACTAACATTTCTATAGTACCTACCATGTGCCAGGCACTGTGCTAAGCACTTTCCAAAGATGATCTCATTTGACCCTCATAACACTCCTGGGAAGTAAATATTATCATTCTCATTTTATAGATGGAAAAACTAGGCAAATAGAGGTTAAGTGACTGGCCCAGGGTCACACAGCTAGTTAATGTCTGAAGTAGGATTTGAACTCTGGTCTTCCTGACTGAGCCTGGCAGTCTACCCACTGTGCATCTTTCAAGCTATAAAGAGACCTCTAGTCCCAGTGTGCACAGTTAGAGGCACTAGAAATGCTGGTTCTAGAGTCTGGGAGAATCATCTTGAGTTTAAATCCAGCTTCAGATACCTACTAGCTGGGCAAGTCACTTAACTGTTTCCTCAGTTTCCTCATCTGTAAAGTGAGCTGGAGAAAGAAATGGCAAACCACTCCAGTATCTTTGCCAAGAAAACCCCAAATAGGGTCATGACGAGTCAGACACAACTGAAAAATGACTCAAGTCCCAGTGTAACTGATGTAGCTGTTGACTGCATCCCTTTTCCTCCCTGACCTTTAATCCTCTTCTGAATTGGAGAGCTCTAAATTTGCCTATCCTCCCCCTTCCTCTTTTTTCAGAACTTTAGAGTGGAAAGAGACTTCAGTGGCCACTTAGCCTTCTAGTTTTGCTTGAAGACCTCTAATGAGAAGGAACCATAGCCTCCTAAAGGGCTCCTTTCAAACCAAGATGGAGGAGTAGAAGGACAGGCCTGCTGTAGCTCTCTCTTCATAGCCCATAAAACACCTGTAAAAAATGACTCTAAACAAATTCTACAGCAGCAGAAGTCACAAAATGAAGGAATGAAACAGATTTCCAGCCCCAAGCAGCCTGGAAGGCCTATAGAAAAGGTCTATCACACTGGGCTCAGAGAGGAGCACAGCCCACAGAGCACAGCACAGCCTTGGCCACATGGTGCAGCAGGGACCAGGCTTCAAGGTGCTGAATCCCGGGTAGCAGCTGCAGTTTTCAAATTTCTCAACCCACAGATGCCAAAGACAGCTTCAAAGGTCAGTGAAAAAGCTCTTTCACCTGGGTGAGACAGGAGCAAGGTCTGGCCCTAGCCCTGGGTTCAGGGTTGCAGCAGCCACTGCAGCACAGCATCCATTTTTGGAGCCCTCAGCCTAAACACCCTGGGGGAATTGAGCATCTGATCTGGGTCTCAGCCCTGACTGGCAGCCCTGGGGTAAGAAGGAGTGCTAGTGTGGTGGAGCTGGTGGAGGCTCTGGAGAGGGAATCCTACTCACAGATTCTGGACAGAAAACCTTGTGGTTGCTCACAGACCAGAGTACAGGCCAGGAGAGGAGTAAATTCCTCTTCCTTGATTGTGTCATGTTGGAGGAACTGAGAACTTACAGGTCCCTAAGTATACCCTCCACTTGACAAAGAACTCAAAAGTCAAGTAACAGGCTGGGAAAATGCCCAAAAAAGGGAAAAAATAAGACTATAGAAGATTACTTTCTTGGTGAAAAGATATTTTCTTCCATCCTTTCAGATGAGGAAGAACAAGGCATACCATCAGAGGAAGACATAAAAGTCAAGACTTCTGCATCCAAAACCTCCAAAAAAATATGCAATGGTCTCAGACCATGGAAGAGCTCAGAAAGGATTTTGAAAATCAAGTTAGAGAAGCACAGGAAAAATTGGGAAGAGAAATGAGAGCAGTGCAAGAAAAACATGAAAAGCAAGTCAATAGCTTGCTAAAGGACACCCAAAGAAATACTGAAGAAAATAACACCTTTAAAAATAGACTAACCTAAATGGCAAAAGAGGTCCAAAAAGCCAATGAGGAGAAGAATGATTTAAAAAGCAGAATTAGTCAAATGGAAAAGGAGATTCAAAAGCTTATTGAAGAAAATTGTTCTTTAAAAATTAGAATGCAGCAGTTGGAAGCCAATGAGTTTCAACTACAAATTACAAAATTACAAAACAAAATCAAAAGAATGAAAAAATAAAAGACAATGTGAAATATCTCATTGGAAAAACAACTAAAATGCCTGACATCATACACAAAAATAAAGTCCAAATGGGTACATGATCTGGTTAAAAAGATTGATACTATAAACAAATTAGTGGAGCAAGGAATAGTGTACTTATCAGATTTATGGAGAAGGGAAGAATTTTTGACTAAACAAGAGATAGAAAACATTATGAAGTACAAAATGGATAATTTTGATTACATTAAATTGAAAAGTTTTTGCACAAACAAACTTAATGCAACCAAGATTAGGAGGGAAGGAGAAAACTAGGCAAGAATTTTTGCAACTAGTGTCTGTGATAAAGGTCTCATTTCTAAAAATATATAAAGAACTGAATCAAATGTACAAAAATACAAATCATTCCCCAATTGATAAATGGTCAAAGGATATGAACAGGCAGTTTTCAGAGGAAAAAATTAAAGCTATCTATAGTCATATGAAAAAATGCTCTAAATCACTATGGATTAGAGAGATGCAAATCAAAACATGCAAAAGATGCAAATCTGAGATACCACATCACACCAACAGATTGGCTAACATGACAAAACAGGAAGATGATAAATGTTGGAGAAGATATGAGAGTTGGAAGACTGATTCATTGTTGGTGGAGCTGTGAGCTGATCCAACCATTCTGGAGAGCAATTTGGAACTATGCCCAAAGGGCTACAAAAATGTGCATACCCTTTGACCCAGCAATACCACTTCTAGGACTGTATCCCCAAAGGATCATAAAAATGGGAAAGGGTCCCACCTGTACAAAAATATGTATAGCAGCTCTCTTTGTGGTGGTCAAAAACTGGAAATCAAAGGGATGCCAATCTATTGGGGAATGGCTGAATAAATTGTGGTATATGAATTTAATGGAATACTATTGTGCTATAAGAAATTATGAACAGTAAGACTTTAGAGAAGCCTGGAAAAACTTATATGAACTGATGCTGAGTGAAAGGAACAGAACCAGGAGAACCTTGTACACTGTAACAACCGCAGTGTGTGATGAATTTTTCTGGTAGACTTAGTACTTCATTGCCATGCAAGGACATAAAAAATTCCCAATGGTCTCTTAAGGTAAAATGCCTTCCACATCCAGAGAAAGAACTATGGAACTGGATCGCAGAATGAAACAGATCATTTTCTTTTGTATTATGTTTTGGTTTGTTTTATGATTTCTCCCATTCATTTTAATTCTTCTATGCAACATGACTAAAGTGAAAATGTATTTAATAGGAATGTATGTGTAGAACCTATATAAAACTGTATGCTGCCTCAGGGAGGAAGTGGGGAGGTAGGGGGGAAGGAGGGAAAGGAAGGGGAAGAAATCTAAGATATATGGAAGTGAATGCAGAACACTGTAAACAAATAAAATAATATAACATGAAAAAACTAAAAAAAGGAAAAACAACTGACCTGGAAAATACATCCAGGAGAGACAATTTAAAAATTATGGGACTACCTGAAATCCATGATCAAAAAAGAGCCTAGACATCATCATTCATGAAATTATCAAGGAAAACTGCCCTGGTATAAATAAATATATAAAAATAAATAAATAAACATATAAATAAATAAATAAAAAGGGTAAAATAAATATTGGAAGAATCCACACATCACCTCCTAAAAGAGATCCCAAAAGAAAAACTTCTAGGAACATTGTAGCCAAATTCCAGAGTTCCCAGGTCAAGAAGAAAATATTGCAAGCAGCCAGAAAGAAACAATTCGAGTATTATAGAAATACAATCAGGATAACACAAGATCTAGCACCTTTTACATTAAAGGATCAAAGGGCTTGGAATATGACATTCCAGAAGTCAAAGGAACTAGGATTAAGACCAAGAATCACCTACCCAGATACTTCAGGGGAAAAAATGGTAATTCAATGAAATAGACGATTTCAACATTCTTGATGAAAAGACCAGAGCTGAAAAGAAAATTTGACTTTCAAACACAAGAATCAAGAGAAGCATGAAAAAATAAACAGGAAAGAGAAATCATAAGGGACTTACTAAAGCTGAACTGCTTACATTACTACTCTTGACTTTTCTCAGTATTTGGGTAGTTGGAGGGATTATATACATATATATAGACAGAGGGCACAGGGTGAGTTGAATAGGAAGGGATGATATCTAAAAAAATAAACTTAAGAGGTGAGAGAGGAATATATTGGGAGGAGAAAGGGAGAAAATGGAATGGGGCAAATTATCTCTCATAAAAGAGGCAATAAAAAGCTTTTTCAATGGAGGGGAAAAGGGGGGAGGTAAGAGGGAAAAAGTGAAGCTTACTGTCATCACATTTGGCTTAAGGAGGGAATAACATGTACATTCAATTGGGTATGAAAATCTTACACTTCATGAAAGTAGGGAAGAAGGGGATAAATGGGAAGAGGGAATGATAGAAGGCAAATGGGAGGAGGGAGTAATTAGAAGTAAACACTTTTGGGGAGGGATAAGGTCAAAAGAGAGAACAGAATAAATGAGGGACAGGATAGGATGGAGGGAAATATAGTTAGTCTTTCACAACATGACTATTACGGAAGTCTTTTTGCATAACTGCACATGTATAAACTGTTGAATTGCTTGCCTTCTCAGTGGGGATAGGTAGGAAGGAGGAAGGGAGAAAAATTGGAACTCAAAGTTTTAGGAACGAATGTTGAGAATTGTTTTTGCATGCAACTGGGAAATAAGAAATACAAGTACTGGGGTATAGAAATATATCTTGCCCTACAAGAAAAGAGAGAAGATGGGGATAAGGGAAGGGAGGGGTGTGATAGAAGGGAGGGCAGGTTGGAGGAAGGGGTAATCAGAATGCATGGTGTTTTGGGGTTGGGGGAGGGGAGAGATGGGGAGAAAATTTGGAACTCAAAATCTTGGGAAAATGAATGTTGAAAACTAAAAATAAATAAAGTGCTCCTTTCCATTTTGACTTGGTATTTAATTCAACATGACTATACTCCCATTATTTTTGTTTGTTTTGGTGTTTTGAAACTGCTGTTCTTAGCCACTATGGAAGTGCAATGGTGCTGACCAGCATGGAAATTTTGACTGTACTCTATTTCCAATCTGGGCCCATTTACCCCTATTGAGGAGGCATATTGCTCACCATTCTTGGCCAGAGCAGAGCTAGGGGGCAAGGGGAGTGGGGGGACCATACTGGTTCCAGATAGTAAAGACTACAGATCATCTTTAGTCCTACTTCAACTCAGCACTCCCAACCTCAAGTGATCTGCCAGCCTCAGCTTCCTCAGCAGCAGGAAGTACAGCTGGCAGACACCATACCTGCCCAGACTGTATTGATTCTGGTAAGGATATGTTATGGACTGCCCTATGGATCAGTGTTTCACCATTCTTGTGATTTCCTAGATAACTCTGTTCCCTAGCTACCACTCCCATATAAGTGTCATCTTCCAGTGTTATATAGGAATATATGGACCCCTGGGTGGAAGGTGAGGAGGGGGTTCATGAACTAGGAAAGGGAAAAAATTTTATCTTTATTTTCATTAATCACCAGTCCATCGGTGTTTACCAGATTGTCAAAGGGGTCTATGACACAAATGAGATTAAAAGTCTCTGCCTTATTGGAATGTAAGCTCTTTGGGAGAAACAACTGCCTCATTTTTACATTTGTATCCCCAGCACTTTAGAGTCTAGCACAGAGTCAGTGTTTTAACAAATTTTTTTCATTCATTTTCATTTATTCTCCTATCTGGGACTTATTTTCCTCCTCTATAACATGAAAGGGTTGACCCATGACCTACCATGTGATCCTTTGATGCTATGTTGTATATTTTTAAGATCCCTTACAATTATGACATTCTGAATTCTAACAGTTTTTTGGGGCTAAGAAATAATCTGTAATCTATGCTTCATACCATGGTTTTTCTCTCAACTCAAATGTATATAAATGGACTGTCTACAAAATGAAGTGTCAGAGCTATGACACATTATATTTATGTAAACATTTTAACATATAAATAACTTGCTCTGTAACCTTGGGTAAATATTTTCCCTACTGTGGTCCTGTTTTTTCTATAAAATTAGAAAGTTGGACCAAAGTCTCTGAAGGGTCTTCTGGCCCTAACCTCTATAACTCAGAACTAGTAAATTATCCTCTCTGGGCCTCAGTTTCGTCCTCTGTAAAAGGAAGGAATCAAACTACATGACCTCTACTGTCCCTTCCAGCTCTAAATCCTACACAAATAAAAGTGTTGGAAGTTTACCAAAAAAGAAAGAAAGAAATATAACCAGTCTGGATCATTGGCGCCATCTGCCTTCAAATTTTATAAGCCTTTATTACAGTTTTATGACCGAGCAAGGTCATTTTGCATCTGGTCATTACTCTTCATTTTGCATCTGGTCATTACTCTTCATTCTGAACTGAGAAAATAAAATATGGACTCTCAGAAAAAAACTGCCCCCTGCCCTCCCCCACACTGAGGTAGTAGTTGTTTACTCCAGGTGCTGATTTTGAAGTGTTTGAAATAAACATCCATTTCTATCAGCAAGAGTAGGTGAACATATTGATGCTGATGATATTATCACGTTAGAATCCAGCCCCATCCAACATTTCAACAAACAGTCAGATGAACAGCTTTCTAAAGCCGATATGGCACGTTTGATTAGATTACAATGACTGGCAATTTTTATGTGCCTTTTCTCAGTCAGAGATGTCACCTTTTCACAGAAAGAAAAAAATAGAAAAAAACACAAGTTCCCAATAAAGAGGCAAGAGCACTTGCATTGTTAAACAATAGCACAGCACATATTTCAGCAGACAAAACAGGAGGTATATATAAAAAGGTAAAAATGAGCAGGAAAGTCTCATCACATGTACACAAGGCTGTCTTATGGGCTTTTAACTACAGCCATATGCTGAAGAGGAGGGCAGGACCCTTCCTCCTACATCTGTCAATTCAGCAGTGGCCTGATTTCTTGCTGCAATAGCAAAAATAGGATGAATGAATTCAACAAATGTCTATTATGCACCTATTATGTACAAAATCCTATACTCAGATTTGTGGAAGATCTAAGACAAATCAATCTATGACAGTATTTATCAAACATGTTGTTGTGCAGGCATTTCAGTTATGTCTGACTGTAACCTCATTTTGGGGGTTTTCTTGGCAGAGATACTGAAGTGGTTTGCCTCTTCCTTCTCTAGCTCACTTTACAGATGAGGAAATTGAGATAAACAGGGTCAAGTGACTTGCCCAGGGTCACACAGCTAGTAAGTGAATGAGACCTACCTGCCCTTAATTAAACACTTACTATGTGCCAAAGCTGGGGTAAGTGCTAGGGATACAAACAGGAAAATCGAGATGGTCTTTGCTCTCGAGGAGCTCGCACTATCTGAGAGAGATAACATATAAAAGAAAGTTTTCATTTTAGGAATTTATAAGTCCTAAAGTTAATATGGCAGGAATGATGACAGAGACTCTTGGGTTGCATCAAGAGGTCAGATGACAGGAAATATGGAGGGCACAGAGACAGGACAGATCGATGGTAAGGTTTGGTAGTCCTCTGACTAGAAGAAATAGAATTGTTGACTCCCGTCTCATTTAAGGGAGGAACCAAATAGTTCAGATGGGGTCTGAACAGCCTGTGGACAAAGGAGAAGGGTGAAGGGAAGATGGAGGAGAAGGAATACCACCACACTCTGTTAGGGAGTCCAACATTATAAGATTCTAAGGCAAGGAACAAAGCACCATAGAGAGAACTGGATTGAGAATCAGAAGACCTGAGTTTAAATTTTAGTATTTACTATTTTGCAGTGTTGGGAACATCACTTAGTCAATCTGTGCCTCACTTTCCGCATTTGTAAAATGAAGAGTATAGACTCATTTCTCTCTAAAGTCCCTTCCAACTCTAAGTTCTATGACCTATGGCCTAAGAGATAAGGACTCAATCATCTCTTCTGTAGGAGCTCAGGAGCCTTGGGGAAACAGTCAAATCTGTTCCCCCCCAAATCCATCCCTAGTTCACTAACCACATTCACAGAGTTCCTCCAACTATGCAGCTTCCTAAACCCAGTTCAGTTCCACTAACATTTATTAATAATTGATGATTATTACTATCATTATTATTATTTGGATACAGCTCAGTGCTGAGGATAGAAAGATGAAATAAAACCATTCTTGCTTGTAAAGAACTTACAATATAATGGAGATAGACATTAACCAATAATTAAGACCAAACGTTCTTTTCTCATAGAAGGAAGGGGTTGGACTAGATCTCCAATGTTTCTTCCAGCTGACAGCCTATGACCTAAATAATACAAAGCAGAATACGGTAAATGCAAAGGAGCCATCTGTACAAAATGTGATAAGAAATTTGAACAGGGAAAAATCACTTCCAGCTGGTGGGGTCAGAGAAAGCTTCATGAGAAAGTGGCATCTAAGCCAGACCTTACAGAAAAGACCTCAACAGGTAGAGATTGGGGGGAGAGGGGATAAGGGACAGGGTAAGAGTGTATTCCAGGTATGAAAGATAGGGTGACTAAAGGTACAGAAATTAGAGAGGGCAGGATGAGAATGGAGTTAAGTTAGGGGAGGATGTTAGAATTCTGATAGGGATTTGTCTTAATATAGTAGTTTTTATAAATCAAGATGCTTTTAATGGACCATTAGAAAAGGGCACAAAGTCCTATATGAAAATTGTGTGGCCATCTTCCACAGGGGCTGTGATGCTTTGGCTCTGCCTGATTCTTTGGAGTAGGAGGAGAGAGCATGCTGATATAACCCCCCCATACCCTATGCATATTTATTAGTAATTAATATAGAAATATGAAATGTATAAGATCCACCCTTGAAGAAGGAAGGGAAACCCAATTCCAGAGGGGAAAATGGTGGCAATGAGATATCCTTATAGGCCACAAGTGAGCTGGATCATCATGAGACATGAGGTTTTGTGACAGGCAATAATTTCTCTGTCCCCAGGTCCAGTGTTGTGTGGTGTCACATGATAGCTACGATTTCTGAATCATAATGGATATAAACATAATAACTTATTTAAAAAGCTATTAATATCCACACGGTTTGTTTATGGGTATTACAGGGTAAGGTGAAATATAATTCAAATGTGTTCAATGAAGTAAAACAAGGGAGGCTACTGGTTGCCCAGGGCTGTATGAAATGGAGAATACCATGCTGGGGTCATCACTGTCCTATCCAATTCTCAGTTTTGCAGGTATGTTAAATTTATATATTGCTCTGGCCCCTCTGATCACCACCCTTTTCTAGACCAGTTTTTAAGTAGCCAGTACAAAGGGGAGATAGCAGGAAGTAAGATTGCAAAGGGGAACCTGGAAGTCAAACCATCTCAAAGATCAAAGGAGCATAATTTACAAATCGTATCATATATTAACCAAAAGTCACATCCCTGGTAATAGGTGCTGTATCAGGGGAAGCCATCTAGACGCTGCTGTCAGGGCCTTTTGGTCCTATGGCATGTAAATGCCAGACAGATTCCAGACCTCCACAATAAAGACCAGCACCAAATGGTGCTGATAGTTGTGAGATGATATAGACACATTAACTTTAAAGTTTTACTGACAACTTTGAAATGATTTGGATGTGTTAATGACTAACTCCACAGTGGCACAGATAAGAGTTGTTCTGTTCCCAGATGGAGGGGAAGGAATGCCACCGTACTCTACTAGGTAGTACAAAATTATAAGATTCTAAGGTAAACAACATATAAAACTCTATAAAAATGAGACCATAAACTCCTGCCCCCCACCCCTGCCTCCCGCATGCTCTCATCTCCATCCAGTCCATGCTTCTGAATGCTCCCAATGCTAATCCATGGTTATATGAGTGATACTCTCTGACTCTCACCCTACCCCTTCGCTATACTACACTTACCATACCCTGCCCTGCCTCTGTAACCCTTCTGCCGCTCATCTCTGTACTTTCTATGCTGTTTGTCCCCACATCCTCTGGGACTGTTAAAGTGAGATTGCCATCCTGTTTTCCACTGCCATTCTGGTCTTTTCCACTAAGTACCTGAAGAACTGGGCATTCCTGCCCCCTTTTCAAAATTCCACAATTTAATTATCAATTCAGCAGGCTTAGAAACTAGATTTTATTCATTCACCTAACGGTGATTGGTCTTTGGAAACTGATTTGCAAATCAAAAAATAATATATGTACTCAATGAAAGGAGCTGTTTTTCTTATTAGGCAGCTAGTTGGTGCAGTGGATAGAGTGCTAGGTCTGAGGTCAGGAAGACTTTCAGATCCTGCCTTAGATAATCACTAGCTGTATGACCCCGGGCAATTCACTAAACTCTTCTCTGCCTCAGTTTCCTCAACTGTAAAATGAGGATAATAACAGCACTTCTCAGGATCAAATGAGATCATATTTACAAAGCTTTTAGCACAGTACCTAGCACATAGTAGGTGCTTAATAAATGCTTGTTCTCTTCCCCTCCTGCTATTCCTGGAATACTGATATCTATTATCTAGGGCACTCCTTGGCACCAAGAGACCTGCAGAAACAAATCAGTCACCAGAAGCTTTCTTGGTAAGTATAAATCATGAAAAAGGCCTGTAACAGATCAGGCCTGACTCAGGTCAGTCTGGTAGGCCAGATTCAAGACTGGGAAAAAAAAATGAAATACTCATAGGTCATGTAATATTTAACAAAAGAAGGTTTTACTTAGCAACTGCAAGGAAAGGATATATTCAGTAAGAATACAGTACTGAATCATCCAAGCATAGTTTCCATGCCCTTTTGTTGTCACTGTTGCTCTGGCAGTCAGAAGTCTAAGGGAGGAACAGGTGACTGCTAGTGCCTGGACTTTGGGCACAAAGACCACCAGAAAGCTAAATCAGTGGTCAGAACCTTAATTTGACAGCTGTCATGCCCCCTCTCCCCAGTCTTCTTTAGCCTAACAGCTGTCAAATGGAAGAGGGATCAGACTTGTGCTGTCTAGAACAGAACTTAGGGCAGAACTAGGAACTGAGTGGCCATTGCAAAAGAAGCAAAAAGCTTCCTAACAATTAGAGCTATTGAAAGTGCAATGACTTGCCTCAGAGATGGTGTTCCCTCTCCTTGGAGGTCTTCAAGCAGAGGCTAGTCAGGTATGTTGTAGTGGGGATTCATTCATGTATGGGTTGCATATCTAGTGATAGTCAACAGTTAATAAACATTTATTAAGCACCTATTATGTGCTAGGCATGGTGCTAAGTGCTGGGGATACAAATACAAAAAGACAGTCCCTGCCCTCAAAGAGATTACAATCTAATGGAAAAGGACAACACACAAAAAGAAGATAAAAGTGAGGGAGGGGGAAAGGTACCTGACTAAGGACAAGGGGGAGAAGTCAGAGAAGTCTCAAAATAATGTAACCAGCTGGAAAATGAAGAGGGACCTGTCTAGAGCTCCCTCCTTAAACAGATGCTTTGGAATCCATGGCTCTGCCCTTCAATCAGAGGAGTGGTGATGGGTAGTGATGGGGTGTAAGTATCAAAACTGATTGGATCTTGAAGGATGATGAGGTTTAGCTGCTTAAGTCCCTTCTGATTCTTTCTTTTGGGTTGTTAGCAATAATTTTCTTTGACCTGAAATTCTAGATTTTGGCTATGATGTTCCTGGGAGTTTCTTCCAGGATGTGCCTGGTGAATTCTTTCCATTTTCACTTTACATTTTGGTTCTAAGTGAGCAGTTTTAAGATTTCTTGAACTGTATCTAGGATCTTTATTTTGTCATGGTGTTCAGGTGGTTCAATGAGTCATATTTTTTTCTCCTTGATCTGTTTTCCAAGTCAGTTGTATTTGCTATGAGATACATTACCTTTTCATCTATTTTTTTCAGTCTTAATATCTGTTGCCTCATAGAATCATTGGCTTCTTTTTGGTCCGTTCAGATTTTCAGAGAATAACATTTTGTACCTCTTGTGCCAAGCTGTGAATTCCCCTTCCAATTTTTCTTCCATAGCTCTCATTTCTTTTCCATTTTTTCCTCAAGCACTCCATTTATAGAAACATTTTTAAACTCTTTCTTAAAAACAACTCTTGCTTCATCTCTTTCCAGAATTTTGTTTGTAGATACTTGGGAAAAATTCTCTCTTAATGTGTTTGTGCCTTAAGTGTCTCTGACATCATAATATCTCATTATAGTTCTTTTTTATCTTCCCATTCTTCCAGCATACGTCCTAACTCTAGGCTTGATAGTAATGCTCAGCTCTGCCACACTTCTAGAGGAAAGGTTTAAGCTAGTCCTGTTGGGTTTTCTCAGGTTATTGAGGCTCTGCAAACTTTCAGTGCTCCCAAAGTGGTCTGATCCATGGCAGGCTGCTTGCTGCCCCACTGGTCTGTCTGATCTCTGTAGATTCCTGACCTGGGTTTGGGTCTGTTCAAGAGTAGAATTCTGCTGCACTCTACCCCTGTCAGTCAGCTAGAAAGCTCTGTTAGTTCAGAGTAGCAGAGTTGTAGATTTACCTTTGTTATGAGATTCTTGCCCTGGTTATTCCTCTTCGGGCTAGGCTGGATGCTGGAAGTAAGACCTTGGTCTAAGTCACCCCACTGCCCTTGCTGGCTTCTGAACTTCTTCCTTTCTCCATACATAGCCCACAGCCTCCACAGCCAGGAATGCTACCCTCCTATGCAGGTCCCCTTCTCAGTTTGCCCTGGATCTGTGACCTAAATAAGGCAGTGGGAGACAAAGCTGTCAGCTCATACCTATCCCCATCATAGTACCCTAGCAGGCTTATGGTGGTACCCCATATGGATCTGGGACCTCTTCTAACACTGTTGCACAGCTCCTCCTTGGGTGCTGGAATTCTCCTGGCCTAACTTGATTTCAGTGTCTACAGATCACCCTGTCTCCTTACATCAAGTTGGGCTGAACAAATTGTGACTTCTTCTGGATTTCCCTTCAGCACTTTCTTTTAGCCTAAATCTTGTCCTCTCCCACTCTATCTTCTAGCTATTACTGAAATTTAGCTCCCCTATGATGACATAGCCTCCCTAGTTGCCCTTTCTAGTACTGGCTGTACCTTCTTCACTCATTCCTTGGCCTACTCACTTTCCATGACCTATTGCTCCACCCTACCTCAGCCACATACAGAGATAGTCATACCCTTGATTTTGCCATCACCCACAAATGTACCATCTCTATGTTCAAGAATTCCAAAATCCCTTTATCTGGCCACAATCTATTGGCTTTCCACCTTTCCCTCTGCCTTCTCTTTCCAAACCCCACTCTTCATCAACACCATGATCTCTAATGCCTTAACCCCTCAATTCTCTACCCTGCTCTAGCTACTCTCTCCTCTTTTTTCCATCTTGACCCCTTGCTGAACCAATTCAATTCTATACTGTACTCCCCACTTGCTTGAGTCCCCCTTTATTATTTTTCCAATTGTACCCAGCTAAGGCTTGGATCACTCCCACTATTCACCACTTTCAATCACACACATGCTGTTAAAGGAAGGTAGGAAAAAATCACACAACCATTTGGGTCCACTACATGTGTTTATGTTACATACCTCAACTGGGCCCTCAGTGCTGCTAGGCCGTCCTTCTATACCTCCCTCAGTGGATAATTGATCTCACTATCCCATTCTCCACAGCAGCTCTTCCAAATCTTCTCATCCTTCCTCAAATCTCCCATAGCTCCACCTCCCCATTTGAAGCCCTCCACCATGAAGTCCCTCTTCTCCATTTCCTATCAGATGCCTTCTACCACTCTTTCCTTCTTCATTCCTGTCTTACATGAAGAGGTAGCCTCTACTCCCTTACGAAAGCTAATCCTTCTCCTTGTTTAAGTGGTCCCATTCCATCGCCTCTCCTCCAACAGATTGCCCCTTTTTTCATCCCCACTCTATGTCTTCAATCTGTACTGGCTCCTTTCCTACTGCCTAGAAACATGCCCATGTCTCCCCCATCCTCAAAAATCCCTCACCCCATACTTCCTTCACAGATAACCATCTTCCTCTATCTCATCCACCCTTTGTGGCTAAACTCCTTGAAAAGGCCATCTACAATAGATGCCTCTACTTTCTCCCCTCTCTCTTTTTTAACCCCTTATAACCCAAATGTAAGGACAGAGGGAGACATGGATAAACAGTAGTTTGTCTGAAAAAAGATCTGGGGTTTTCAGTGGGCTGCAAGTTCAGTTGGCAACAATTGTTTGGTAGCCAAAAAAGTTAATGCTTCACAACACTGAGAAAAGCCTAACATCCAGGATTAAGGAGATGGTAATTCTTTCACTGACACCACCCAGCTGCTATAGCCTCCTAAGGTTACCTTCTACCTTCTCCACATAAAACTAATATGTCTGTATCTTCATATCTCCCCCTCTAGCATATAAGGCCCTTCAGGGCAGAGACTGTTTTTGTCTTTTTTTTAATCCCCAGAGATTAGCACAGTTCTTGGCACATAATAATCAACAACTGTGTAACAATGTGTCCCACTATCTTACATTTGTGAAAGGGATTTTTTTGAACCCAAGTGGAAAACTTTACATTTATCCCTATTTAATTTCATCTTCTTATATTTAGCCCAATGCTCTGGTCTGGTTTTGGATCCTGACTCCATTACCAAGCATTTATTAAGTACCTACTATGTGCTAGACTCTGCAGAGTTCCAGCTCTTGATGAACTTGTATGCACAACATGTAGATGTATAAGTTTAAGCAGTTAAAGAAGGAGGAATACAGGCATTGGGAAAGGTTTCCTTTGGAAGGTGGTACTAGAATTACTCTTGAAGTAGGTAAAAGATTCTATGAGGCAGAAGTAAGGAGAGACTGGATTCCAGTGGATGGATGGAGACAGCAGGTGTAGTGTGGAGAACCTCAGAGAGACCAGTTAGACTGGATCTTAAGAGTTTAGCGAAGGGATTACTATATAGTGAGAAAGGCACAGGAGGTTCTATTTTATCCTACTTGGTGAGTTACCCCTGCCAGCTTTCTGTCATCTGCTAATGTGATAAGCATGTCATCGTTATCCACATCACTCATTGTTAACTTAAAGGGCACAGAGCCGAGCACAAATGCCTTCGGGGCTTCACTGGGGCCCTCTGCCAAAGTGACACCGAACCATCAACACCTGGATTCCATCACTCTCAAATCCAACCACCAGTACAATCCCCGGTAATCTATGTATCCATTTCCTCCAAGAACAACACGGGTTACTTGATCCAGTAAGCTTCAGCTTATCGTCTTAAACCACATGGGTAGCCTCGGTTTCATAACCGTATCAAACCCAGGCGAGTCTGGAGTCTGGCCTGGCATTTCGTGCCCGCCCTTTGTAAACTCCCATTCCTTTAACGATGGCTTAAAATCAGGGACGGTCTGGAGCTGGAGGGCTCCAGTTTTTAGCTCTGTCTCTGCACTTACTGCTTGCGTGACTTCGCCTCTCTGGGCCTCAGTTTCCCTATCAGTAAAAGGTGAGGGCTGGAAAGATGATCTCTAAATTCTGCTTCTGATCTAGCACGGGCCCCATCTGGGTGAAGTGAAATCCTTTCACAAGGAGGTTCCTTAAACGTGTTCAGATTCCAATGTTCGATACAAACACTGCACCCTCAGGGGCTGGTAACCCCGCGTGTTGGCAGAATTTCCACGACTCCCCCGCCAAGGACCCTTAGGACTCAGGCCCACATTCGGGAGGCTTCATCCTGGTATAGGGGATGACGTCACGGAAGGCTGCGGTCCTGGGGGGTAGCCAGTGCCATGGAGACCGGAAGCCGAACGGTACCCTCCCCCTCCTCACTCCCAGACACTTCCGGTAGACCCTCTAGGAGGAAGGAGGCTTACGTGCTCAACCTCACGCCTCCTCTCGGTCGCCTTCTGGCATCACCACCTCTAGCCACGGGCATTGGCCACGTGACCCCACGCCAGCGCGGGGAGGTTACCATGGTGACGGCCGCGGTGGGGGGGGGGGGTCGCCGAGGAAAGGAGGGATGTGGCGCTTTGCCCTCATAGAGGAGCCGGCTTGGCTTTGTTTTTGCCTTCTTTTCTCCTCTGCTTCCGTTTACACCATCACCCCACCCCCGCCTCATCTGCCCACGTACGGATTCCTACATATCCACTTGTTCTCCTGAGAAACTTCCTCCCCCTACTCCGCACGTGTGCCGCGCCAGACGCGTGACTCCCAGTCCATCCGCCTCAGGTGGAACGTTACCATGGCAACTCGAGCCTGGAGACTGCACCAGCGCCCCCTAGTAGGAGTCGGGCCTAGTTCAGCCCCCGCAGAGTTGGGGGTGGGAGTCGGGGGCGGAAGTTTAGCCACCGGAATCCCAGAAAATGGCCGAAGTGCCACGGGCACAGGGGAAGGAGTTTAGGATGGAACGTCAGGTGGCAGCCCTCGGGGTGAGGACACATCGAGGGTTAGGTAGAGGTTGGAGGTTGGAGGTCCTCCCGGCTTCCGGAGGTGAAGCGAGGACGAGGGTCGGGGGATCGGCGACTGTGTGCCGGGGCCAGGGAGGGCGTGCTCGGCCCAGTCCAGAGGAGTCCGGCAGGGGGCAGCAGCGTCCCAGGCTGAGGGGCCTGCGTGGTCCTGAGAGCCGAAGGCCTAGCAAGGGGCAGTGAGGCGGAGCGTTCCGAGGCGGGCGGCTTGGCAGGGGGTCGAGGCGTCCCGGCCGCCGGAGCTGGGCCTGGGCCCAGGTTACCCGAGAGACCGATGGAAGGAAAAGTTCAGATCCCGGCTCCCGTGCTCTATAGAGTGGCCTCAGACAACCCCAGACCCCCTCGTCAGCTTCCTCCTTTGCACAAGGAGGGCTTGGAATTAGGGGGCCTGCCTCAGGTACTTTCCAGCTCCAGATGCCATTATCCTATGCGTCGTGAGAGGCGGGGGGGGGGGGCAAGTCACGTGATTGTTCTGCCCCTCACTTTTACTCATTTGTACAATAAAGGTGCACATCCTGCAAAGAGAGAACTTTGTAAAATATTAAATTCCGTAGAAATAGAATTTCTTAGAATTCACTCATGTAGAGATGAGGACACAACCCCAGACACATTAGCACCTCTAACCCTGGGGCATTTTTTCACACCCACTAGCCAGGTGGGACAGCGGACACCGGACACCGTGGCTCTGGGCCTGCAGTCAGGAAGACAAAGCTTCCTGAGTTCAGACCTGGCCTCAGACGCTAGCTGTGTGACCCTGGGCAAGTCACTTCACCCAGTTTGCCCCAGTTTCCTCCTCTGTAAAACGAGCTGGAGAAGGAAATGGCAACCACTCCAGTATCTTGCCAAGAAAAGTCCAAGTGGGGTCGTGGAGAGTCACGACTGAAGGACGACTGAACGTGTGCCCCACGCTGCCCTGAGTGCTCCCAGGGATACAAAGAAAGGCACGGTACCAGTTCTCAAAAGGGCTCACAAGTAATGCAAACAACCACTTAGAAAAAGGATAAATACAGGAAAAACTGGGGTTTCAGAGAAGTCAGGACACAGATCAGGAAGGAGGGAATTCCAGGCATGGGGGACAGCCGATGAAAATTCAGAATCCAGCAGAGGGCGGATTGAAACCTATTCTATTTATTTCTTGCTTTTTTTTTTTTTTGGAACATGGCTAATGCAGCAATTTGTTTTTCATATCTATACATATTTATAATAGTTTTTATTTTTCTTTCTCAGTGAGGGAATGGGAAGGGAGAGGATTTGTACTTAAAAATAAAATTGAAAACCTAAATGCAGAAAGGGAACACAAACAGGATAGCTTTGAAAGTAGCTTGTTGAATTAGTTATATACTTTTTTTTTTAAGAGCAGGCTAAGCAATAGATTTGCAGTTTCACATATAGGTTATTTTCTTTATGTTGTATATGAAAATGTCCTCTTTGGTGTTTGTTAACATAGAATAAAATGAAATTTTAAAAAGAAAGAAAGATGCACAGAATCCAGAGATTCTGAATGCAGAATAGAATCGTATCCAGGGAGCAATTCCAAGGAAGTGCAGTGTTACTGGATTGCAGGGACAGTAGTATCTTGTAAGAGACTAGAAACGTAGGACGAGACCACTTGACAAAGGGCTTTCATGGCCAAACAAAATTTTTTATTTTTTCCTGGAGGTGATAAGGAGCCCCTAGAGTGTATTGAATAGAGGGAATGGTCCGACCTTCAGTTCACTTTGACAGTTGGGTTTAGGATGTACAAGAGTGGGGAAAGACTTGAGATGGGAAGAGCAAAGTGATTTTTCTCTTCCCTTTACATGAGGAGTTAGTACCAGCACTGCTACTTGAGGATCAGGTTCTAATTCACTTAGCAAGACATCACAACTGAAAAGCCCAATCAAGCAATGAACATTTAATAAACACCAGTTCTATGCCAGACACTGTGTTAGGTACTGGAGGTAAAAATCAAACCATTTCTGCACTCAGCTTACACTCCATTAGGGAAGACAGCATACATATACATAGATTCATCTACACAATGTGGGGTGGTTGTTTTTTGCGGGGTATGGGAAGATGGGGGTTGATATTCAAAACTAACTGGTTCAGAAAAAGCTTACAAAAGAGATGGCATTTGAACTGAGCTTTGAAGGAAACTTTGAAGGTTCTAAGAGGCAAAGATGAGGGAATGCATTTCAGGCATGGGGGACAGCCCGTGTAAAGACTCAAGAGAAGGTAGTTGGATTGTTATATGTGAGAAACAGCAAGAAAGTGTTTTTGACTGGATCATAAAGTTTGTGAAAGAGAATGATATGTAATAAATCTAGAAAGGTAGACTGGAGCCAGACTGTGAAGGGCTTTAAATGCCAAAGGAGTTTGTATTTGATCTAAGAGCTAACAGGGAACAACTGGAGTTTATTGGACAGAGTGAAATGGCCAGGCCTATACTTTAGGAATATCATTGGCAGCTGTGTGGAGGATGGACTCGAGGGGAGAGAAACCTGGTGGCAGCTAAACGAGATAAATTTCAGTAGTCCAGGCAGGAGGTGATTAGGGCTTGAACTGAAGTTCATATAACTGGAGTTATGTGATTTAAAAAGGAGACAGATTTGAGAGATGTGGAGGTAGAATTAGCAAGTATTGACAACAGATTGAATGTATGGTATGTGGGGTAAGGGAGGTTAAGGAGTCAGGAATGACTCCAAGGTTGTGGTACCCAAAGATAGTGATACCCCCTTTAACAGAAATAGCTCACTCTTTTGTTTTTGTATATGAAACCAGAAAATCCTGTACTCATCCTGCCAATAGGAACCCCTGAGCTCTGAAGGGCATAGAAATAGGTCCCAGAAAAAAGTTTGAGAGGTAGCTAGAAATGATATATACTATATAAAATTATTTCTGGCAGATGAGCCTAAAATCACAGAGTATATTATTAGTATTAATTTTTTTCTTTTACACATACTTGGGTTATTGGAAAGATGTTGGTAGTCTCAACAGTAATGGTAAAGTTGGGAAGAGAATAGAAGTGTGTGTGTGTGTGTGTGTGTGTGTGTGTGTGTGTAAGTTAATGAACTCTGTTTTGAACATGTTGAGTTTGAGATGTCTATAGGACATCCAGTGGGAGATTGGTAATACAAGACAAGCTCAGGAGAGAGAATATATGGATCTGGGAATTATCTGCACAGAGATTGTAATTAAACCCATAGCTGATAATGTGATCACCAAACAAGATACTTTAGAGAGAAGAGAGGAGGACCCAGCTAAGAACATAGGGGTAGGAGCAGAAGAAGGAGAGAGCAGTATGGCCTAGAGAGAAGCGTATCCTGGAGAAGAATTGACATCATCCAAAATTGTATAGAGGTAGAAAGGGATGAAGTTGAAGAAAATATTAGATTTGGCACTTGAGATATAATTGGTATCTTTAGAGAGAGGAGTTTCAATTGAATGATACAAACTGCAACCAGACTACAGAGCATTTAAAAGAGAGGGAGAGAGAGAGAAGAGGAAGTGGAGGCCCCAATCCAGGTGGATTCCTCAAGGAATTTATACCTTGAAAGAGAGGAGAGATACAGTATGACAACTAGCAAGGACAGATCAGGTCGAGGTTTAAGGATGGAAGAGAAATAGATGTGTCTATAGGCAGCTGAGGAGTTTAGAGTAGAGAGTGGGGATAATAGAAGGAACAATCAGGTGGAAGAGAAGGGAGGTACGTGTTGAGTTTGCCTTGCAAGGAAAGGGGCCTCTTCATGGGAGACAGGATAAATAGGACATGGGAGTAATGTGAGATATAGAAGGAAGAGGAGAGAGTTCTGTGATGTGAGAGCCTCAGCTGCAGGGGCAGTGCTGCTGTTGGAGTCTTACCAAGGGATGAAAAGATCTGGAGTAGCCTTTATGGTGAGAGTGGTAATGCATTGATTAGGGAGGTGTAAAAGGATATTTGTCTTGCTTCATTGAGGGCCCATTTGAGATGATGTGACATAAGTTTGTAGTATACCTTGTCAGCAAGGTAAATTATTTTCTGTACCTCCATTCAACAGCATGTGGATTGAAGCAGAAGAGATAGATGATGGAAATAACCAAAGATGGAATTTGGCAAATCAGGATTGGTAATAGGACAAGTGGTTTCAAGCACAGAGGGTAGTATGGAGTTGAAATGATTCACCAGCAGGTCAGAATAGGGAAGAGGAGAATGTAGCCAATTCCCAGAAGAACTGAAAGGTGGAAGGATTGAACATCAAGGTGAGGACAAAGAACAGGGTTAGGAGGCATGAGGCATGAAATGTCCAAGCTAGAAGGGACCTACAGAATCATGTGGTCCTCTCTGTGCACTATACAGAACATAGATGTCATTGAAAGATGTAATGTCAAAAGATTATCATAAACGATATGGTCAGATATTTCAAAGTTTATGAACATGGAAGCAGGACATTTGTGAGTGATAATGTAGGTGAGGTAGCATGGAGTCATGGGAAATGAGTAGATTGAGGAACTAGGAAGTTAGGGTGTTTGAGAGAGCATTAGTATGGCTTTTTTATAATAATAGCAGTTCACATTTATAAGGTGCTTTTCTCACAGTGTACTTCAAAGTAGTCCTAAGATTATTGTTCCAATTTCCTAGATGAAGAAATCGACTCATGACTAAGTTAAGTAACTTGCCTAGGGTTACAAGTGTCAGAGCTTGATCTTAAACCAAGCCTTGCTGAATCTCAGATTTAGTTCATAGTATTTGAGGAATCTGAGAGGAGAATACACTTCTACCACACATTCACACTTTATTAGAAAAAATAAAGCCTTCAGGAAAAAAAATTCCCACCCTGCCTTTCCATACTTGTCTAGAACAGTGTTCTGTTTAGCTCTACTTTGTTTAGATAGAAGTGCTTTGTTTGCTAAACACTGTAGCTAACTCCTGGAAATCAGACTAGGGGCTTTGCTACCTTCCTTCAGCTTTGGGTGGCAACATATATTTATAGAAACTTTCTCATCTGTGTTTGCAGAAGACCTACTTTGACTCACAATGGTAAGTACCCCCTTCTTGTCTTTCATCATATGTTAAACTGAACAGAACTGAAGTGGAGTAATCAGGTTTATTTTCATTTACTCTGAGTGGTCAGCCATCCTGTGACCTAATTTAGCAGAAACACAAATTGTTTTGAGTTGGGAAGGACCTTCAGATCTCTCTATACAGCATTCAGAACACGGATGTCATTGAAATAGAGTCTAATAGGTGAAAGAGCCTTAAACCTGGCAAAGACGTCACATCTCCCCAGAGAAGGCTGAGCAGCAGAATTATTTTTATAGACTTCCTGCTGAGACTGGAGCCTCATGTCATGCTGACGACAGACTCTATATGCTCATCTCCCAAAGGATGAGCTGGCTTCTTGATGCAATTTCCTTTTCTATTATTAATGTGTCACTTGACAGTATAATCCTAAGATATCAGCATTCTGAAAGTTCAGGTTTCTCTTAGAGGCATACAAGAATGGTTAGAATGGACCCCTGATCAGTATGGGAGATGGAGAGGGGAGGAGAGTGATGTTCTCCAGTGTCATGCTCATTTTCTATCTCTTTTCTCCCAGAGCATTATTGCTATTCCTTTTTTTTTAATGTTCTAGTTTTTATTGATATCTTTTGTCAGTCAATTGTTTATTAAGAACTTACTGTATTCTGGGAACTGTTAAGTGCTAGGAATATAAAGGAGAGCAGAAAAACCAACCAAACAAACAAGATCTCTGCCCTAAAGGACCTCACATTCTAGTGGAGCAGACAACATAGAAAAAATTGTACAATTTTTTGTTTGTTTATATGTAATATATATAGATACACATCTGCTTATCTGTGTATACACACATGATAAATGGAAGGCGATGTCATAAGGAAGATACTAGCATTTCTTATGTTATATTCATTTCTGAATTTATCTTTTCCCCTATCTAGTAGTCTATCCCTTGTAATGAAAAAGAAGGAAAAAAAAATCAGTTTAGCAAAAATGTACCGACTGACATATGGAGTATGGAATATTCCACACCCATCGTCTCCTGCCTCTTCAGTGCAAAGAGGGAGATGAATGTTTTCAGCTCTTCTCTGGAGCTTTGCAGATGTGGTCATTATAATTACACCACGATCAGTTGAAGGTTCTTGTTATCTACATCTATATTGTCAGTCAGCAGACATGAAATACCTGTTGTTTGACAGGAACTGAACTAGGTACTGGGGATTCAGTACCTTTATAAACTTATATGAAATAAGTATGCACAAAATACGGGGAAAATAAATGAGTACACATTAATTTGGGGAAAGAAAAACTAGCAGCTGAGAGGATCAGGAAAGAACCTTGGGTAGGAGGAGAAGACGAACTGAATTCAAGGAAGCTAGGGATCCAAGAGACATAGATGAGGAGGGGGATCTTCCAAGCTTGAGGGACAGCTGATGCAAAAGCACAGAGACAGGAAATAAGAGTATGTGTAAGGAACAGCAGGAATGCCAGTTTGTCCACATTGTAGAAACATAGGAGGAATCAAGCTGGAAAGGTAGTTTGGAGCCATATTGTGAAAGGATTTGAATGCTAAACAATGATATATGTCATCTCCAAAGTAAAAGTTGCTATTTGAGTTTATTGAGCAGGAAAATGATGTGGTCAGACCTCTCTACATTAGGAATATCATTTGGCAGCCATGTGAGGAACATTCAGCAAGTTGTTTTTCTGGTTCTACTTATTTCATTGCATCAGTACATATAAAACTTCACATACTTCTCAGAAAGTTCTTCATCCTCATCATTTCTCATAGTGTAAAACTATTCCCTTGCATTCTTGTACCATGATTTGTTTAGCTGTTGCTGTTTCTAAAGGAATAATGAAACTCCTGTCCCAGAAAGGAGAGGGGTGCCTTTCTTTGCTTCCCCTTTTCATTTCACAACAGTTTTAACATAAACTCAAAGAATTTTTTCTCTCCATTTGTATAAATTGAAATTGCATTTTTTTTTAGTTTTTATTAATATCTTGTTTTTATATCGCCTGTATTTTCTAATATATCCCTCCCATTCTCAGAGAAACATCTCATAACAAAGAATTAAAAGAAAAAAACAGTTCATCAAAACTAACACATAATGTCAAGGCTGACATTATATATGATGTCATACACCCATAGTCTCTCCCTCTCGCGTGAGAAGAAGAAAGGGAGGTGACTTCATATTTCTTCTTGGGGACTAAGCTTCATCATTATTTCCAAGCATTTGTTTTTTGTTTTGGTTGTTTTTTCTATTTATATTGTTGTAGTTGTATGTATTGTTCATATGAGTCTTCTCAAGTTTTTCTTTATTCATCATAATCATATTTCTTTTTAAAATAGCTTTTATTGATCTGTTTTGTCTTTACATCACTTATTTCACAATGTTTCCCTCCTTCATTTCCTTTAAAGAGCTGTTCTTTATAACAAAGAATTTTAAAAAGAGATGAAACACAGCAAAACTAACCAACATACCAAAAGAATTTGGATGCTATATGTGGTGTTCTCCACCCATCATTCCCCTACCTCTGCAAAGAAGCAAGGAAAAATGACTTTTCATATTTTTCTTTATTAAGCTTTGTCATTATAATTTTGCCACATTCAGTTTCAGTTTTATTTTTGTTGTCTTTTTCAGTTATTTTGTTGTGGTCATTGTAATTTTTGTTCCTAGTCCGCTTATTTCACTTTTCTCCAGTTAATATATGTCTAACCATGAATTTCTGTATTCATCATTTTGTATAGTATGGTAGTATTCAATTACATTCATCTATTACAATTTGTTTAATCATTCCCCAATTGATGAGCATCTACTTTGCTTCCATTTCTTTGCTACTATAAAAAGTGCCTCTATAAATATTTTGGTTGATTGGGGGAGGCAGGTGGCAGTTTTTAAATTATTGACTTCTTTGGGGCATATGCCTAGAAGTGGAATCTTTGAATCAAAGGATATGTAATTTTAGTCATTTTCTTAGTATAATTCCAAATTGTCTTCTAGAATGTTGTGCCAATTCATAGCTCTACCAGCTTTTTTTTCTCAACCCCTACAACCTTGACTATTCACATCTTTGGTCATCTTTGCCAGTTTGCCTAGAATGAAGTAAAAACTCACAGTTGTTTTTATTTGCATTTTCTTCTTATTTTTGGAGCAATTTTTCATAAAGTTGTTTGCATTTCTTTTGAGAATTTTGACCACATCCATTGGGGAATGAAAATCATAGAAAAGACCTTAGAACCTAGAATTTCAGAAATAAAAGGAACATTAGGACGTACAAGAGTAGGAAAAATCAATTACAAATTCTATATGATTCAGTCTTAGAACATAAAGCACAGACCTAGAAAAACATCTCAGGACATAAAATGGCTGAGGTGGAGGAGTAGGTAATTTGATCTAACTTCTTCACTTTAAAGATGAGGAAATAGGCCGCATTTTAGAGAGAGAGGAAGTTATCTTTCATGAGACCACACAGCAAGTTAGAGGTAAAACTGGGACTAGAACTAGATTTCTGACTACTAGGTCATTGCTTTTTCATAGGAATTTTTAAAAATCCAATTATCAAGCATTCATTTTTTTTCTCTTTGACCCCTCTCCACCTACTGAAAAGGAGGAAGGAAGGAAAGAAAGAAAAGAAACACTGTAACACAAAGTCAAAACATTTCTACATTAGTTGAATCCAAAAATGTGTTATTCTGCACATTAGTCCATCATCTCCGTCTCCGTTGGGCATCATTCTTCTTAATCAGTCCCTTCAAATCATCTGATCACTTAGTTGATCAGTATCCTTAATTAAATTCTAAATCAAATTGTGCATCTGGTTGTTTTTTTTTCATTTGACTCTGCATCAGTTCAGACAAGGTTCCCCAGGTTTCTCTGAAACCATCCCTTTCACTGAATGGTATAATAGTATTACATTCATTCATATACCACATTTTGTTTAGCCATTCCCCAACTGCTAAGCATTCTTGTAGTTTCCAGGCTTTTGCTACCACAAAAAAGTTGCTATAAATATTTTTATACATATGAGAACTTTTTCTCTTTTATCTCGTAAGGTATAGACCTACCAGTGGTATACCTTGGTCAAAAGCATACAATGTTTACTTTTTTGTGCATAATTCTAAATTGTTTTCCAGTATGGTTCAAACCATTCATAGCTCTACCAACTTTGATACCTATTTTCCTTTAGCCCCTCCATCATCTGTCATTTTCTTTTTTGTTGTCTTTGCCTATCTAGTGGGTTAGAGAACCTCTGAATTGCTTTAATTTTCATTTCTCTATTAGTAGTTTGGAACATTTTTCATATGCTATAGATAGCTTGGATTTCTTCTGTTGAGAGCTGCCTATTCATATCCCTTGTCATTTGGGGAATGGCTTTTGTTCTGACAAATTTGGATCGTGTGTGTGTGTGTGTGTGTGTGTGTGTGTGTGTGTGTGTGTGTATGTGTATGTGTATAATAGGGCTTTTATCAGACAAATGCTGCAAAGATTTTTCCTAGTTAATTAATTCCCTTTTAATCTTAGCTATATTGGATTTTTTTGTGTGCAAAGCCTTTTTAATTTGATGTAGTTAAAATTATATAGGAAAGTACTGTCAGGAAACTGTAATCATTTTTCTTGATCCACTTTGTGTTTAGACTACTGCTTACTTACTCTAGAGCAAGGACAGTCTAGGCAGTTAGACAGTCAGAGGCAATGGGCAACTAAGAATGTTTTAGATGCTAAGAGGGGCCCGCAGTGATCAATATAGACTTTTGGTTGTGTGCTAGATTTGTGAGATAGTGTGATATAGTTCAAAGAACACTGAAAGGGGAGACTGAGTTTGAGTTCTAACTTTGCCAGTATCTTGCTACGTAACCTTAGGCAAGTCACTTCCCTTCTCTTTCATTCAGTTTTCCCATTTGTAAAATGATTGAGCTCCAGCTTTTTTGTTCTGTGATTCTAATCTTATAGGCAGGTATAAGTGTTAGTGATCTCATGGCTTTTTGGAATGTTTACTGCAATAGATTTAAAGCTGTCAGCTTTTATTGCCACAATCTATAACATTCTGGATTAGCCCTCAAATCTTGATAAATATATTTAGACAGCCAGTACCACTGAGTAACTACTGAAGTGCAAGACTTTTTATTGATTGTATCAGTAACAATTGAAAAATGAGATAAATCATCTCCTTCTTTTGTGACATCTTTTCCCCACCCCTTTCTTCCTTGTTAGCAGTAGAATGACAGAGGCAAAAAGGACTTTAGAAGTTATCGAACTTAATAGACTGTCCAATTCAGAAATCTTCTCTTAGAACATCTGTGGCGAGTGTCTAGTACCTCCTCGATAAATGTTTGTTGAGGGAACAGTACAGTAGCCATCGTGCCATGCTTCGTGTTTTTCTTGTTCCTGGGAGACAGCCAGAATTCTCTCCCCCTCTGCTGAGTTAAGGTGCCAAGTCACGCAACACTGTGTGGGGTCGACAGCAGTGTCAAATACAGTTAAACCTGCCAATGACACGCTCACACATGAGGACAAAGCAGTCAGAAAAAAGAGATTTGAAAGGTTTTCCTCAGTGATGCATATGTTGACAGAGAACCCAGGCAGATGTCTGAGCAGTGTCTCCCCTTCATGATAGAATGTCTCGCAATTTTAAGCATCTCGTTATTTCTTCAAAAGATAAAAATAGAGCTATAAAATACCATCTTGGCCCTTTGCTATCATAATTTGGTGTATAGTGTCCCAAATAAAAGGCCAGATTTTTCTTCTTTGGTCTTTGATACTAACAAAGGGCTTTTGAACCTATAAAGTATCAGCTTTCAAGGGAATGGTTTTGATTAAGGTTGTTAAAGAAAATCTTATGCAAATAATGTTCCTCCTACCTAGAATACCCTCTCCTGGCTCCAGATGCTACTCCTTTAAACAAAAACTCAGATGACAATCTGAATGATAATAATACCTCATATCTGTACAATCACTTTAAATTATAAGACTACTCCTCTCCCACAGCAAACTCTCCCTTCTCTGAACTTTTATTGGCTATGCCACATAATCCTATGAAGACTTGTCACATTTCTTATCTTGTCTTATCTTGTTATTTAGTTCTTTTGTGAATTAACTTTTTCTGTGTATATATGCCTTCTCTCTATAATTTGGTTATGAACCCCTTGGAGAGCAGGAACCACGTCTTATTTCACCTCCAGTTTCATCCTCAGGAACAAGCACAGGGTCTTATATTTAATGTTGACCACATTTTGAGAGACTTTGACATACTAATGGAAATTAAATTTGTGATTTGACTGGCCTCAAGATATTTCCAATTCTTTGTTGCCTATTAAGTGCATTTAGGATATTTTCTTTGGAGCCTACCTTTGCTGGGACCACAGCAAAGTATTTCTCTTGAAATTTAGGCTAGAACTGATTGTCTGTCTTCTGCTATTTGTCTATACCTGTCTGTCTTTATCTCTCCTTTTCAAGGAAAAAGACCTTGATAGCCTCATCACAAGGAGTGGCTCTTTTCTCCCTCTAGACCAGATGAGACTCATTCCACACTTGATTTGCATTATGACAGAAGTACAAATAAGCACTTGCATGCTAAGAATGTTCCACCCAGCACTAAGTAGAGATGGAGATGTAGCTATTTCTCCTCCCTCTTAGGCATGTACTCCCAGTGGCCCATGACCAAAACAGCCATAATGCACCACCCTTCCTAGCAGTCATCCTGAAGGCCTTGCTGGGGCCTGGCAGAAAGCAGAGCTTCAACGGATTTGATTAGTAGCTAAGTGCTCTAGAAGAGCTAGAGGACTTTATTCCACACTCGCATTTCTTCTTTTATTTCTAGTAAGAACTCAGCAGAGAGTGGTGGGAAGAGAATAACAGGCTAAATAGCAACATTTGATTTCGTTTCTATTATACTTCCCCCACCCTCATCACTCTTTACACAATCCTTATCGGTGTGGTCTAGAGGACTGGGATAGTCTCAGCTTTGCCTAAACTTGTGTGTGTGTGATCTAGAGCTACTTCCTTCCTTTCACTGGGCACCAGTTTCTCTGAACAGGGACAAGGTTGAACAATATTATCTTATCTAAGTCCTTTCCAGCTCTCACTGGCATACTGAGATTTGCAGCTATGCCCAACAAGGAATGGTGGAAGAAACTGAATACGTTTAGTTTGAAGAAGAGAAGACTGAGGGAAAACAGACTTGCAAGGGCTGACTTAGGGAAGAGAAACTGAATTGGTTCTGCATGGCCCCAATGGGCATAACTGGGAGAAGTGGAAGCAAGGAAGCAAATTTAGTCTCTGTGTGAGGAAAAAATTCCTGACAATTAGAAGTGGCTAGAAGCAGCATGGGCTACCTTTACAGGCAATGAGTTTGCCATCACCAGAACTCTTCAAGCTTTAGGCCAAGTGACATCTTGTGTACAGGGAATTCCAGGTCAAGTCTGCATCAGAATAGACAACTTCAAGCTCTGATGTACAACTAGCTGTATTTTAATAAAATAATTTGAAATGTGCTTATGAAGTACAAATCTGACCTCAGACACTTACTAGCTATGTGACCATGGGCACGTGACTTAAATCTGTTTGCCTCGGTTTCCTCATCTATAAAATGGGGGTAATAATAGCACCTGCCTCCCAGAGTTGTGAGGATCAAATGAGATCATATTTGTAAAGTGCTTAGAACAGAGCCTGGCACATAGTAAGTGCTATGTAAATGTTAGCAATTATTATTATTATTCATCTAATGAATCCTTTCCCTAATAATCAATCCTAATTGTTATGTTTTCCAAGTTTGAATTTTCTTACATTGTTTTCTTAAAGCCAGTCATATTTGTATTATAGTAATAGTAGTGTTTGCCTGATTCTTTTTAGTTATGCACTTAGCTTTTGATTATTGGTTCTTATTAAGATAAGGTCACATACTAGCTTATGTTTCTTCTTGAATATAATATTTAATCTTCTTATTTTGCTTGTCCTTGGATAGTGTTATAGTAAAAAGACTATTAAACTGGAAGTTAGAAGACATGAGCTCTGTTTCCAACTCCATCATTTCCAAAGTAATCTTAGGCAAGTGTTTTACCCTAAACTAGTTTTTTCATCAGTAAAAGGAAAGGGTTATGAACTAGAGGAGTTTCAAGTATCCTTCCAGCTCTAAAAATGCTTAGTGGCCTTACCTGCATCATGTACATTTCTATTCTCCCTGGAGTTCCAAATTGTGAGGCTTAATCCTTGTCATCTTGAAAGAGAGTGGGATGAAACTTGGACAGAACCCACTGGGAAAAAAGACTGTTCTAGCTGTGGCTCATCTCCGAGAATGTGGCTGGCTGGATGAGCATCTGCATTTATAAACTATTAACAGCTCTGTGCCCACTACTGAAGCAGGAAAGGAACTATCATTTGCTCTAAGTCCCTTAATAATTGCTTTCTGCTAACAGCTCATGTGAGGAAAACTTCTCATATATCCTTCTTGGAGATCTAAGATGTCATCTATTGTATATCCTCTGTAAATAATTTACATGCTTCTGTGTGCTGAGTAAGAGTTAAGTGTTAAGAGTGGATGGATCAAAGAAAAGCAAAGATTGAGTGTGTTTAGACTAAAGGATGCCAAGGCCCAAATGAAAGAAAGATGAAAGACATGGTGGGACCCAGGGATCATGGGACTCCTCAGTTGGAATGAATATTATGCTTATGGCTCATAGAGTAAGAATAACTAGGGTCCAAGAGTTATATTTTGAAATTTGAAACCTAAAGCAGAAGGGGACTTTGTCTTCAGTGACCATTATATCATCTAGGCTTAGCAGCAGGGAAGAACTAAGATTGAAATACAGATGGTTCTCACTTTATGTGGACTGTCCTGCAGACCTCTACATAAAGCGATATTTACCTAATGCAAATTTGTCCACAGATGGAGAAGGGAGGGGGGCTATTCTGATTTATTCAACATATGGATAACTTGAAGCTGAGAAATATAACAAATGTGTGTAACAATAGAATCTGGTCTAAAAAGATGAGAATTTGGAATGATAGATTTTATGTTAGAAACTAAGATAAAATTTAATAGGGAAAAATATATAGTCCTACCTTTGGGTTCAAAAAAAATCAAATAAGTGAGATAAGGTGAGACAGAAGTTAATGAAAAGAGGAAAAAAACAACACAAGGTAATTTAGTGGACTATGAGCCCAGTGTTCCTGTATGTAGTATATACTAAAGCAGCCAAGATAGCTCTTGTAGGTGGTTAGTGTTCAGAATGAGAAAACTGAGAGTTCCCCCACTCTGCTCAGTGAAATCCTATGATACCCAGGATATTATGATTATTTCTGGTACCACATTTGGAGGACAAGCTTGACAAGGAAGAACTTGTCCAGAGGAAAATGATCAAAATAGGGAAGGGACTCACAACTATGTGGCATGAAGACTGCTGAAAAGAACTAGGAGGTGGATCTCTTGAGCTTGGAATTTTGACCCAATCAGGTATCTGCACCGTTTGGCATTAATATAGTAAATCCCTGGGAGTAGGGAGCAACCAGGTTGCCCAAATTGAAAGTAGAGCAAGTCCAGAGTAGAATTTAACCTGTAAGTAGATGGTACAATGGATAGAATTCTAGGATTGGAGTCAGGAAAACCAGAATTCAAATCGAGTCATAGATGTTTGCTAGCTGTGTGACCCTGGACAAGTCACCTAACCTCTGCCTCAGTTTTCTCAACTGAGGAAACTGTTTCTCAAAATCTGCCTCCTGAGTTGTTGTGAAGATCAATGAAGTGGTATTTTTAAAGGACTTAGCACAGTGTCTGGAACATAGTAGGTTTAATAAATATTTGTTCCCTTTCCCCTTTTTGCTTCCCTCTTCCAGCCTGAGGAAGATAGGGAGAAAGAAAGAGAGAAATAGAGAGATGGCAGGAGGGAGGAAGGAGAGAAAGACACACAGAGAGAAACAGATACCTAGGGATGTTTATCCCAGAAAATAAAAGACTTAATGGGGAAACTTGATCATATCCTTCAAAATAGATTAGATTTGTATTTGGGCCTAGAAAGCATAACTAAGATCAGTGGATGAAAATTAAAAAGAGGCAGGTATCTCAGAAAGAATTTCCTAATCAGAGACATCCCACAATGACTCTAGATAGAAAGTTTACTGCTACTGGAGATATTCAAAAGCAGAGACTGAAAGACATTGTCAGAGATGCGACAGATGGGATTCATGTTCTCAAGTTAGAAGTTGGATTGGATAATCTCTGAAGTCCTTTCTACCTCTGGGATTCTATAACCTGTGATGATGAAGATTCATTATATGTCAGATCTTACTATAGTTTAAAAAGTACTTAACACATATTTGTTCTACTGTTTTATTGCTGAAGAACCTGAAAGAGAATCACAGGGAAAGGCATTTTCCCAAAGCTGGAGGCCAGGAAGGATCCCTGCCCCCAAGTTCTTGGACAGTGGCTGACCTAATAGTAAAGGAAGGCTATCCAGGTCTGATATTCTACCAAGACACTGGCTACAATGATATTTTACAAGGTAGAAACTATGACTTAGAAAGGAAAAATGCCACCTCAGAACCCCTCACTCTTCTTAGACTCCACCTATACTCCTAGACCTGGGCAGCCCTCGGAGCAGCACCAGAGTACAGCAGTCTCTTGTCAAAACAGCAGCCTCTCCCAGAAACCTGCCTCAGTGACTGAGGCCACCTGGAGCAAGGGCCTGGCTGGAAGGATGGGCAGATTCTTGAACAAGACAGATTGGGAAAAATAAAGATCAAAAGTGCATAGTGCATCACTCTTCACTCCTCGTATTACCTGCTACCAGCATGGATCCCTGCCAAGAGCAAGGCTAAAGCCACTTTCCTTTTACATGTTGTTGATAACTGTGCATCATCAGAGAGTATTACTTTTGTTCTTAGCTTTTGAATTTACCAGAGGAGGATCCCAGACCATCCTTGCATGGTACAATCATCATCTAAAAGCATGCTTTAAAGTTGCTGTTTGCAAGTGGAACGGTATGAAGTACTGTGCAAAGCAACTCTGATCCAGTCACGAGAGTCTCCTCGGTGGTGCTGACCACACCTAGCTTGCATCATGACTTTTCTCCAAGAAGCTCTGGGCCTTTTCAGTCTTTTAGGTTGTTATGATTCCATTAGGCAAAACTCCAATGCAGGCATTTATATGTGTGTGTGTGTATACAAAAATAATATGTCATATATATGTGTACATATGTATATATTTATACACACATATATCGTGAATTGAGAGCTGCAAATAAAGAAAACAGAGTCAGAAATAGTTTGTGAGGCTTTTTTCCTCTAAAGGAAATGCTTGGCATGATGTTGCCACTCAGCACAATGTTATCAGTAGTGATCCCAAGGTATAGAAAAGCACTGGACTTGGGAGTCGGAGGCACTGAGTGAAAGTCCTGATTCTATCACCTACAAAATTCTACCACCTGATTCTGTCACCTTCCCTTAGCACAAGTATTCTCTGGGGCTGTGTGCTGAGTTTTCTTCTCTCTTTATACTCTCTCCTCTTAACTGCATGAACTCCTGTAGATTGCAAGTATTATATTTATGCACACAATTCCCAGATCTATATATCCAGCCCAGATCTCTCTCCTGCCTTCTAGTCATGCACTGTCAACTTCTTGATATTTCCTTAAGGCTTCTTTAGTATCTCAAGCTCAATGTGTCCAAAATGAAATTTTTTCTCTCCCCACTCCCAAGTTTTCTAAACTTCTCCATTTCTTTGAAGGGAACTATTATTCTTCTAATCACCCAGGTTAATAAGCTCATAGTCATCCATGAGTTTTACTTGTCCCTCATCCCACCCCATAACTAATACACTGTCAAATCTTGTCAATTCTACCATCACAGCATTCCTCATGTCTATCCCCTTCCCTCCTTTTACACAGCCACCACCCTACCTCTGGCTTGGACTCTTGTTAACAACCTCCTAATTATCTCCCTGCTTCCTGTCTCTCCCTTCTCCAATTCGTCTTCCATATAGCTTACAAACTGTGTTTGCAAAGTAGAGGTTTGACTATATCACACCTATGCTTAACGCCCTTCGGTTACCACAGCCTGTAGATTTAAAACACAAGCTCCATAGCACTGCCTTTCAGACCCTTGACAATATCTGCCCTCCCTTCCTTTCCAGACTTATTTTATGTTATTTCCCTTCACAAACTCTATGTTCTGGCCAAACTGGACAAACAACCTGTTGTCCCAAATTTGACACACCATCTTTGGCCTCTGTTCATTTACACAAGTCATCCCCCATGACTAGAATGCCCTCTGTCCTCATCTCCGCCTCTCAAAGGTGTCTTCCTGGTCTTTCTCCAGCACTAAGGTTTGGGGACACCTCCTCAATGAATCTTCTCCTGATCCACCTAGCTGTGAATGCTCTCTTTCTCCTCACTTACCCTTGTAGTAATATGTGTTACATTTTGTATCTTCCCTCCCAACTCCTCAGAGAATGTAAGTGACTTGAGGGCAGGGACTGTTTCATTTTTGTCTTTGTATGTCCAGTGCTATGCTCTGAAATGTTCGTTAAACTAATTTGCATTAGATGACCTTAGTTAAATTATTTCCCCTTTCTGGGAGGCAGGGTGGTACAATGGAAAGAACACTGATTTGGAATCAAAGGACCTAGTTTCAAGTCCTGCCTGGTCCCTTACTATCTTTGTGACACTGAGCACATCACTAACCTCTCTGGGTTCGTCTCTTTCCTTATCTTTAAAATGATAGGATTGAACTAGCTGACCTCCAAGGGCCTTTCTAGTTCTAAATCTATGCCAGTAGATTATTTATTATACTATTTGAACCTCACAGCAACTCTGTGAGGTAAGTCCTACAAGTGTATTGATTATCTCCATTTTACTGATGAAGGAAAGGAGGCTGATAGGACCTAAGTGATTTGCCCATGTTCACTTAGCTATTAAGGATCATTGGTGGGATTTGAACTAAGCATTCTATGCATTATGACACAATTCTTATTGCAATTTTCACATTCTGTTGTGTAGTATTAGTTATTTGTTTGATCATTTCAGTCATATCTAACTGTGAGCCCTTTCAGGAATTTTCTTGGCAAAGATACTAGAGTGGTTTGCTATTTCCTTCTCTAGCTCATTGTCCAGATAAGGAAATTAAAGTAAACAGTTTTAGTGACTTGCCCAGAGTCACACAACTAGTAAATGTGTTAGATCGAATTTGAACTCAGGTCTTCCAACTCCAGACCTAGTCCTCTATCCATTGTGCCATCTAGCTGCCCTCTGTAAAATGAGAGGCTTGGACTAGATGGCCTTGGAGGTTCCTTCTAACTCTCACATTTTATGGTTCCATGATATTTTGATACTTTGACAAAAATATAAAGTCCTTATATGGGCACTCCACTGATGTAGAGGAAAATCCCTTCATGTTTCATCAGTTGTTGCCACCAAAAATAGCCATCTCTTGTGGCCAGCTATCTGGGGAGGCCCTTCTCCAGATTTGCCTAACTAAATTGGTCCTTGGGTCCACACTGGAGCCCTTCTATTTTGGTCAAATCCACCAGGGTTTGTGCTTTATTAGAATACCCTTCATGCCATGCAGAGGCATTGGAAGAGAATGTCAATAATAACAGAAACAGTAACAGTAGTAAAATAGTTCACCTTCTTCTAGTGCTACAAGGTTTACAAAGCACTTTGCTCACAACCACCACATGAGGTAGCTGGTACAAATGTCATTAACCGTATTTTACAGTTGAGCAAACTGAGGCTAAGACAGTATGACTTAACTGGGATCATACAACTAATTAGTGTCAGAGCCAGGATTTGAATCCAGGTTCTCTGACCCCAAGTCTTTACCCTTTCTATTATAAGGAAAATTCAACATTGATTGAACATGCACTACTCTGATAGATAATGGGGATACAAGCAAGAATTAAAGACAGTCCTTATACGGAGCTTGCATCTTTATGGTCTAATAACATGTATGCAAGTAACTAATACATGGTAGAATGTGAAAATTGCAGTGAAAATTGTGCCATGATGGATAGAATGTTGCAGTTGAAATAAGAAAGACCTAGGTTTAAATCCCATTAAGGACCTGTTATAGCTGAGTGAACATGAACAAGTCACTTAGCTTCACTCTAAGCTTCTTTTTCCTCATCAGGAAAATGAATATAATTGATACACCTGTAGGACCTAACTCATAGGACTGTTGGGAGGTTCAAATAGTGTGATAAATCTGAGTTGTTAAGCTAGTTTATAGAAAATCATTTTCAGAGTGCAGCTTAAGGTTTTATGGGAGAGGTAGCATTTGAAATGGACCTTGAAAAATTCTTGTCTTCCCCACAGTTAATTTTCTTTTGCATTTGAAGATGCTACTAGGGATGGTATTTTTTCCCTGCTGCCTAGGATTTTTTTCCTGTTCAATTCAGTTCAACAAACAGTTATTAGTACTTATGTGCCGTAGGTAGGGTCATGTGTTAAGCCCTGGGGGAGATGCAAAACTTAGAGAATTTATGGCTACCATGATTTTTACAATCCATTAGAAAGCTACAGAACATACACAGATAACTTTAATGCACATAAATACAGTAGGAGGAATTGTATGGGAGGGCTTCGTTTTGAACAGAATTTACACTGAATTCTATACACACTCTCTGCTTTGGGGATTGAGGAAAATTCTACAAAAATTCTGTTTATACAATTTTGAAGAGTTAGAGGAAGGTTCCTTAGAGATTATCTCATCCAGCCTTCTCAATTTACTGACAAAGAAACTGAGGTGCAAAGAGAGTTCCCAGGATCACAGAGCAAGTTTGTGCAGAGCAAAGGCTAGGGGTTAAGTCTCTGAACTCTCAACTCAAAACCCTTCCTTTACTTAGGGTTCTACAAATCAGAAAATCACATAGACAACGAAATGGATACCAGGGAGGGATACAAGTCCTATACTTGCCTTGGGGTTCTGAAATTTGTTCAGAACTATTAGGATGGTAGCTCTTTTTTCCGGTTTCCTTAGTAACAACTATAAATAATATTCATTTTTCAAGATTTCCCCTCATCATTTCAGAGAAACACATTCTATGTCTGACTATCCTTAGAGAAGAATTTTGGAGATTGTTGAGCCTGGAGTTTAGTCTAATCAAAATAAAGCAGAAGTCATCCCAAGGACTGAGCACAGTTACATTTGGCTTTTTTGTCTGGTCATTGTTGGCAAGAAGGAGGTTCCGTGGCAAGAGTGGTAATTCAGGAATACCACTGAGAGTACAGTACTGTGGAGCTAAAGGCCTCATGTAAATGCTGAGTAAACGGGCATACTTGTACCACATGAGACAGGCCACCCTGTCTTGCCCCAGGCTCAGTGATCCAGCAAAGCAGTTTACCTGCTTAGTTCACAGAGCACCTGGTACCCAGAGCAGCACCTAAATCAGAGTTTTCCACATAGTAGGCAATTGATAAACATTTGTAGTAAGGCACAATTGTCTTAAAAATGCATGTTTTATTGGTGTTCTTTGTCTTTACTTCATCGTCATTCCTGGCAGTAAAAAAAAAAGCCCATCTTGCCTCCTGCAAACTGAACCCTCATTTTAACAAAGAAGAAATTAGATTTAGTAACCACATATGACAAAAGGTATGCAATAATCTGCCTTCATAGTCCTTGACCTCTCTGCCTGGAGGAAGGATGCTCTTCAGGACCTTCACTGTTTTGTTTTTAAAAATACATTTTATTGATAACCTTTGTCTTTACATCATAATCATTTCAGGGATATATCCTTCTCCCTTTCCAGATTGAACCCTCCCTTGTGACCAAAAAAGAAAAGATCAAGCACAAAACTCCAATATGGTGACCCCGTCTGATAACGTATGTACAATTAAGCCCTAGTAGTTCTCTGCCTTTCTGCAAAGAAGAGAGGTCTATTTTCAATATCTCTTTTCCAAGATCTTCACTGATTTTTCAGTTACTCAATTTGACTTCTTAATGTAGGGATCTTTTCATTTAGAGTTTTTATAGGCGTTGTATATATTATTCTTTTGGTTCTCGTTATTTCACTCTGTATCAGTTTGCAAATTTTTCCATTTCTCTGAATTCTTATTTTTCATTCCTTTCTATTCAAATACTGCACAATGCAGTCATATACCACAGTATTTCTGTCACTCCCCTGTTGATAGACACCTGTTTTGTTTCTGGTTCTATGCTATCACAAAGAGAGAGACAATTGTTTCTCTAAAGTCTGTCTCTTCCCATATTATTCCTTTATTCAAAAACCTTTGATAAATATTTAAATGAATGGATAAGTCTGTGAAATGTATAGGGCAGGAGGAAGAGGAGTTTTAAACAAAATAGGAAAGGATAGGAGTTAAGAATGGAAAAGAGGATGAGACATTAGCCCCACATTTCCATCATGTTCTCTTGCACTTCAGTACATTCATGTAGGTTATCCTTGGTTTCTGCAATTCACTCTACATACCTATCTGTTGAAATCTTTCTTTTCTTCTTAATGTTCACTTCGGTGCCACATCCTTTTTGAAGCCTTTCCTAATCTACTGTTCCTGATTAAACAATCTTCTCTAGAACTTTTCTTGAAGTACCAGTATCTCTCCATTGGCTTTAGAGACAGGCAGCTAGGTGGTGCAGTAAATAGAGTGTTGGGCTTAAAGTCAGAAAGACTTGAGTTAAAATTCTGCCTCAGATACTTCTTAACTGTGTTATATTGAGCTAGTTATACTTACCCTTTCATTGTTTCCCTATACGTAAAATGTGGTTAATACTTGAAAATGATTAAGAGATTGCTAAAGTTGTTTTTTTTTTAATTCAAATAGTAACTGCTATGTTCAGGGTCCTATCCTAGGCACTGGGAGTGTTACAGGATGGTCATGAGATTGAGCCCAGTAACTGTTCTCCCTGTTGCTACTAACCTGTCTTCCCAAGTTGATGGTAAGAACAGCTATGATACCTCTGTACCTGGGAGGAGGAGCATCAATAGGATTTGAGAGTTGGAAGGGACCTTAGAACAAAGAGTACGGAATCTTAGAACTGAAAGAGGCCTGCCTTTTCAGCTTAGGATCTTTATACACATGCACATACGGTTGTGCATGGGAGCGCATGCGCACACACGCACTTATACACACACACACACACACACACACACACACACACACACACACACACACACACTGTGCCTATATTTGTCTCTAGAAATTCTGCTCATCCATCAAGGTTCATGTCAAATACCTCTTCTTCTATCATACCTTCTCTTCACTGTACCAACCACTAAGCTAGATATGATCTCTCCCCTTTTTTGCACTCCCAAAGCACTTTGAGAGGCCTGTAGTGAAAAGAGCACAGGACTCAATAAAAAAATTTGGGTTTAAATGCAATTCTAGAACTTAACTAGATTGCATAAGACATTTGTTAAGTATTTGATGTGTACCAGGTACTATCCTAAACCTTTGGAAATACAAATATTAAGAAAAAAGCCAGTCCCTGCACCCAAGAAGGTTGCATTATAACAGGGAGAAACATAAAAAGGAGCTAAAAAGCAGGTAGAGTAGGGGGGGAGGTACCCACGTAAAAGGCAAGGTGTAAAAGCTTGGAAAGTCAGAAGCAGAGCTTGGTGAGAAGTAAGCATGCCTGGCCAGGGCATTTCTTAGGTGGAGGCCCCAGCAAAGAGGGAAAGATTTCCAGTATGAGAAGGCCATGGAGGCAAAAGTAGAAAAGTCAAGGGAGCCAGAAGCTGAGGGGGTTAGGAGACCTACAGACCATGTGACCCGGAACAAGTCATTTACCCCTTCTCAGCTTCAGTCTCCACACTTATAAAATGAAAGATATACTAAACAATGTCTAAGGTCCCTTCTATCCCTAAATCCTGTGATTCCATCTCTCTCGAGGGCCTGAAGTGAGGGATAAATGAAATGACCTATGGAAAGAGCTTTGTTGGTTTTAAAGCTCTACACAAATATAAAGTACAGTATCTCTTATAGCACTTAGTTTGGGACTGTATTGCAATTGTCTGCAGCCATGCCAACACTAGATTATAAGCTGCTTCGGGGCAAACACTACAATAATAATTCTTTGTCTTTTCTTTAGCACTTAGAATAGAGCTTGTCATAGAAGAAAGAATTGACCATTTGTAGAAGTGAAATGATAAGTCTACCAGAGTGGATATTGTCCAGATATCGTCAAAGGGCAGCCTAAACAAGGAGCAAAGGGATTTTGATGCATGTGGATTTATCTCATCTTTAGTTATGTGCCCAGGCCAGATCTAGGAGGGTAGCCAAGTGGGCAGGTGGGCGCAGTGCCCAAACCAGCACAGGTGACAGGCCAGATGAGGGCAGGTCGGTGGTGCAATAGATAGAGTGCCAGGAAGACTCATCTTCCTGAGTTAAAATCTGGCCTCAGACACTTATTGGCTTATTTAACTTACTCTCGTACTTAACTTTGCATCAGTTTCTTCATTTGTAAAATGAGCTGGAGAATGAAATGGCAAACCACCCCAGTATCTTTGCCAAGAAAACCCCAAATGGGGTCTCAGAGAATTGGACACAACTGAAAAATAAATGAACTACAACAGCAGAAGAAGCCAGATGGCTTTCTCCAGCTCTGCATAGAGAAGAGATAAGGATTTTCTGTTCCATAGGATCAGAACTAATGAACTTGCAGTTATCGTAGCATTTAGAGCTCCCTTCCAGGTAACTTTCTGATCCCAAAGCAAGCAGTAATTCAGTTGAATTGTGACAAGAAATTTCATCATTCCAAGATAATCCCTTTTGTAAGGGGAAATTGGAGACCTACATCTTTCTGACTGAGCACTCAAAGGGTTGGGTAGGGTGTGGTATACTGGGCTGGGCTGGGCTGGGCTTACTGGGATGGGAGGGTGAAGGATTAGTTAAGGCGGCTGCTGTAGTAGGAAAAAATATTGCATTTGGTATCAGTATTGGGTTCAAGTCCTGACTACTACTTTCTTCCTAGCTTTTTGACTATGGACAAGTCATTTGGAATAATGCTATCTCAGAACCTTTAAACATTCTGATGTGGGTTTCTGTGAAATATGATGAAACATGAATATTCAACATGCAATATGAAGTTCAACTTTCAACATTTTCCATAGATTTGGTTGTAACCCTGAGATAGAACCAGCAACCATGATAGTAAGCACTATCATGATGTGTTTTAACCCAAAATGTTTCATATTCTTGTATGGTTTAGATTAGCCTATTTCCTATTCTCTTAAAGTTTTTATTTGCCCTTTTCCACCTCAGTAATCTCTTTTGTTCGTAGAGTCTCTTCTCCCTTCCCCAGAAAACACAGTAATGTTATGACAAAGCATTCCATTCTCTTTTTTTCACACTCCATGAGTCAGTTTGTGTGTACTCACAGTAAAGCTATTGCTGGAAAGCAATCACACACCTAGAAGGGATCATTGGTCCTACTCAGAGCCAGATCTCAAAGGAAGAGGTTGCTGACACAAGGACTTCTGTTTTTGTACTCTCATGGTGAGAAGAGATCATATCTCTAGGTAATGATTTTTTAATTGACAATTTTCATCAGTTTTTCCCAAATAGGAGCCCAACAAAAGTTTCAGGTGACCTGAGCCACTCACTGACTCTGTTTCTCTGTTTCCCTTTTCTGTTGTTATCTGTTCTTGGTATTGAGCCAGTACTAATGGAAGAGAAAGAATAGGAGAAGAAAAATCAAGTTGTAACCTCAGATACAATAATAAAACACAAAGTATGAGTTTAACTTGAAAATTACCTGATCATAGATGGTATACCATATTCTGATTTCTGGCTAGAATTACAAAATTAGAATTAGAAATCTACCAAAATATTACAACATTAGAGCAGAAAAGAATTATAGACCTTAGAGAACATCTAGTCCATACCTTTATTTGATAGAGGAGGAAACAGACTCAAGAGAGGGTAATAACTTGGCCAAACTCACATGGTAATTTAATGACAGAGAGCAGGACCCAAACCAAGGCATTTTCTGGTATACCATGGCTACTTCCCTTATACAGTGTGTAAATTTTTGTGTGTAAATATAGTTTTGGTCCTCCAACCTGATATATTTAAATCTGTCCTTTAAGGACATTTCCATGAATGTTACTTCATTATTATCTCTACAGCATTTATAAGAAGTCACCTTCCAGTTTCTGCTTAATGATTGTTAGTGTTGGCAAACTCAGTTTCTGGAAACAGCCCATTCCACTTTAAACAGCTAGAAAATTTTTCCTTACACCAAACCAAAACATACCTCTGAAATTTCTACTCATTACTCCTCGTTCTATCTCGTAGGGTAGAACAAACTGGGGGCCCCTGAGCATCTCTGGATAGATTTTAGGAGATTTATAAACTTAAATAGGAAAAAGTTACATCTTTATTTTTACTAACCTCTAAATGAAATTTAACATTTCCTTCAATTATGATTATGGTAATTATAATAATAATAATAACAGTATTGTGAGCCAGGGTCCATAAATGTGACTGGAATGCCAGAGGGATCCATGACACAAACACTGTCAGAACTCTTTCTCTACACCAATTCTACCTTGTCAGTTTCCTACCTAAACTGTAGCTCTCAGAGAGGAACACAATATCTCAGATGTGATCTGGCCAGGATACTGTGACCTCACTTGTTCTGGACTCTTCTAATGCAACCTAAGGTTATTAAGGGTTTTGTTTTGGTGTTTTTGGTTGGTTTTTTTTAACTTCCACGTCTGTATTAGTGACATACATGAGAAAGCCTAATATCTTTTTTTTAAACATACTAAAAGACAACTAGTTACTTACCTGGGTCTCTGTAAAAAAAAAAGTAAATTTTAATTTAGTTCATAAATCAGAATTATAGATCTAGAGCTGGAATGAACCTCAGAGACCATTGAATCCAACCTCCTCATTTTTACAGATAAGGAAACTGAGGTATCAGTCACTCAGAATCAGAGACAGGATTTGAACCCAGGTCTCCTGACTGTAGATCCTGTTCTTGTTCCAATTCAGTAGACATTTGCTGAATAAATTTCAATGTGCAAGGTCATATAAAGCTGGGATTACTTGGAAACCAAGTAACTAGGACCCTCCTCTAAAGGGAAATCGTTCTCCTTGACGTATCCCAACACCACCCCAACTCTCCTCAGCTCTCAAATCTACTTTTAGAAGAAAGAAGCTTATAACAGAAATACTCTGTTACTCCGATGGGTCTGTGATCTCTGATTTGGAAGTCCCCTCCAACGATGCAGACTGAAACTTATCCATACCTGTGTGTCATGGGCAACTAACTCTTGGTCATGTCCTTTCATATATTCTCAAAGGTCTTCCTCACTTCTCTTGACTTCATGAGGATACAAACAGAACAGTCTAGCCATCTACCTGTCACTCTTCCTACATAACCAGTCTAGTGCGTATTCTAAATGGTATGTTTTACTTCTGTTCTTTGAAGTTCCAGATTGGTTAGTTATATATTTCAGACTGTTCATACCCACTATGCATCTTTCCATTGACCACTATATGATATTCACTTTTAGTCTCACTGCCATACAACAATACAGGGAGTGTATTAGTATTAAAAAGGTAGGTCTTCTGTCAGTTGGGGAATGACTAAACAAATGATGGTATATGAATGTAATGGAATATCATTATGCTATAAGAAATGATAAATCTGATGAATACAGAGAAGTATAGAAAGACTCATGAATCAAGGCAAAGTGAAAGAGACAGGGAAAAAATATACATGCTATCAACTACAATAAAACAATCAGGACTGAATGCAAAATTATAAGGACTAAATTTGACTTTAAAGAAGATGTGTGAGAAGAACCTTTCCTCACTTCTTTGCAGAAGCAGGGGATTGTGGGTAGGAAACACCACATGTGATCTCAGACTTTTTTGATATATTAGTTACTTTTGCTGAACATTTTTTCCTCCCCCTTTTAAAAAAAATTCTTTATTTGAAGGGATGGTTCTCTGCGACAAGGTCAGGGAAAGAACATAGCATAAAATCTAGGTGATTTAAGAAGAAATGATAACAATTAAAAACTTTTTTTTTTTCAAAAAGTGTACCTTTGCTTTCCTAAGAAGCTTGCAGTCATTAAAGTAACTGCAGCTTCCTAAAGATTATACAGCCCCTTCTCCTCCTGTTAAACACCAGACCCAGTTCATTGCCCTTGTGTGTGTCCTAAATATACAAGCTCTATAAATTGTCCATCCAAATGCATTTTACAATTTGGGTAAAATATTCTTCATCTCCTTTGTCCTTCTTTTTGTGGATGGTCAGGTCAGATTCCTTTGAGTGGTTACAGATCTTTTCCAGTACTTTCTGCAAATTTTGGAGGCTCAGTGAAGTCAATACAATGTCTTCTATAAACAGAAGCATCTGTAGGCTCTTACCAGTCACAGGGACTCTCTGTTTACCTTAAATGGTGTGCTGAATCTCCTCCATCCCAGTGGTAAGTACCTTTAGTGAGTATACATCCCTGTTTCATGCCCCACCTGATGTTTATGATTACAAGGTCATTGAACACATTGCTTCTGTGGTTATGTCTTTCAGGGAATCTTGAATGTTGTAACAGCAGGAGACACTTTGTTTAAAAAACAAAAGACTTAAAAGAAACAAACATTTTACTTCATAATCAGCAAACAATAATCACAGGGTGATTTTACATTCTCTATATCTTTTAACCATTGTGAAATAGAAGGATGTGGTCCATTGTTCAATATCAGTTAGGGAAGCCTTCATATTCCATAATAATGCCCTGATTGCGAATGACTCACATAAAGATTTTGTATACATGAGAGAGCAGGCATCTAGGTCTATAATTATTGATATTCCCTCAATGACTTTTTTTCTTTTGGTGGTTGTTTAGTCGATTAGTCACTTTGACTCTTTGTGACCCCATTTGGGGTTTTCTTGGCTGAGATACTGGAGTGATTTTCCATTTCCTTCTCCAGCTCATTTTACAGATGAGGAAACTGAGGCAAACAAGGTTAAGTGAATTGCTCAGTCACACAACTAGTATCTGAGGTCATATTTGAACCCAGGTCTTTCTGACTCCAGGCCCAGCTCTCTATCCACTGCACCACCTACTGCTAGTTTTCTTTTGATATTAAGGCATTAATAAAATGAGTAATGAGATTTTTCCAACACCTTTCGTATCTTCTCCTACCTTAGTCACTTTGTGTAGCAATACTTGAATGCTCAGACAAGTGCATCATCCAGTCTGACTTTTTCTCATCTTTGTTCTCTTTAGTGCCTCTTCTCCATCTCCTATAAGCACACCTGGGACTATGATGTTAGGGCCCAAATTTGGTAGTACCATTGTCCTTTATAAAGAAAATAGTCTGTTATAGTAAATTTTACAAATCTTTTCCTTTTTATTTTTTGTTCTCCCTGTTTGCCCTTCTGTTTTTAATCTTTAAATGCCCTTGAGATAACTTTTCTTAGTTGGATGTCTTGCCAAGATTTCTTTAAATCAGTTTTATCTTCCACTGATTTTCTTTGCTTTATGAGATAATACTAATCATCATCATCATCATCCTTTCTCATATGATTCTATGAAGGAGTAGCTATAGCATCTCTGACAGCCATCACTCTGGTTGTCAAGTAAGTCAAATGTCTGCCGACAGGCACTTTCTGGAATCTTTTGGTCCCTTCTTTGTGATAATACATTTACATTGATTAAACTACTGTATAAAATTATTATAATCATTGTGGAAGTAATTCTTAATTTTCCTTGCCAATTACTTGTTTAAATAGTTCAGAAAAGAGTTAATCAACAGGCATCTATTTGTAGTCTACTATGTACCCGGCACTGTGCTAGGTTCTAGGGATAAAAAGAAAGAAAGATAGATAGGTAGATAGATAGAACATTTATTAAAAGCTTACTGTGTCATAGGCACTGTGCTAGATAATAGGAATACAAATAGAACCAAAAAAAATAATCCCTGCTCTCTAAAGAAGCTTACATTCTAATGTAAAGGGGAGGAGTGCACATGGAAAAGGAAAGAAATCCCTATTGGAGATGTAAAGTCTGAAGAGTCAGTGAGGAAGCTGGGTTAGAAGTGACTGTGGCTGGCCTGGGCTTTTCCTGAAATGCAGATTCTGGCCAAAAACTCACCAGTGGGAGGAATAGGCCAAAGGAATACATCTCTAGCATGAGAAGGAAGCTAGAAAAGCTGAAAAGTAGTTGAGAGAATCAGGAGTATAGCTGGGATATAAAGACAAAAAATGAAACCATTTCTGCCCTTAAGAGCTTATATTCTATCAGGGAAGACAATATATATATATATATATATATGCATATGTGTATGTATAGACATATATGTATATGTGTAGACATATGTGTCTATGTGCACATGTGCATATGTATGGATATGTTTGCGTGTCCACATAAACAAAATGAATATGAGTTGTCTTAGTACTTAAGTACATCTCAGGGATTTGTTAGTGAGATGGCGGAAGACCATCCATAATATTCCTGGAATCCTTGTGCCCTCAGCTCAACCTTCTATACCTTTTTCATCTTTAGCCACCATCTATCATGGTGAAATTGTGCTAAAGAATCATACAGGGAAACTAAGACCTGCTAAGATACTGCAAAGCAAAATTAAATCATATTTGCTGTACTTTGCTTAATAAGACTGAAAAGTGTTATTTCATTACTATACCAGTTCTCAAACTTTTTGGTCTCAAGAGCCCTTTATACTCTTAAAAATTTTTGAGGATCCCCCCCAAATTTTTATTTAGGTGGTTTTATATTTATTGTTATTTACTAATTACAAATGAAAAGTTTTAGTATTTTATAAGTATTTTTTACTTCACAGATACTCTAAAAAAGAAGATTCTTGGATCACACTTTTAGGACCACTCACTGGCAGTTCAATCTCATGAACAACAACAAGGGACTATGTTAATTTTTATTTTTCATGTCACCCTCTCTCCCTGGATCTAGCACTATACATTGCACAGAATAAAAGCTTAACAATCATTTGTTTAATTGAATTCAGAGTAGAAATATTGTAAACAAAGGTTTGCACAAGAAGTTTTTTGAATTAAGCCTCAGTTAAATGAAAAATTACACAAAACTGCCCACCTTCTAAGCATTCCTGAGTCTTCCATTAACTTTCATTGAGCAAGTCACTTTGTATAACTTTCTTCGTCTTTAAAATGAAAGGGTTGGAATAGGTAGTCTTTACGTTCCATTTCAGCTCTGACAGTCTCTCAACAGGTCTTATTTACTGTTGCCTAAAGAAACAATTCACTGACAAATTCAAGGGTTTATCATAGTATCACTGAACTAGGATTGTAAGGCACCTCATAAAGCCATCTAAATCAGTCCCTTTATTTTACAGATGAGGAAAATGGAGGCCCAAGGTCATTAAGTGATGGGCCTAAGGTCACATAGATAATAAGTATCACATCAAGGATTTAAACTCAGATCTCCTGACTCCAGAATCAGTGTACCAGGCTGCCTGACCCTCTAGATTTAGGAGCAGAGGGAGGAGGAAGGAGATCCTCTGGCCTTACTATTGCTTTTCTCAGTTTCTTACAGCAACAGCACCGTTGACTTTGACTTCAGAAGACCTGAGCTTTGCTCCTGGAGCTGCCACTCACTCATTCTGTGGCCTTGGGCAAGCTACTTCTTCTTTGGACCTCATTTTTCCTCATCAGTACAATGAGGATTTGGGCTCAGTGGTATCTGAAGGCCCTTGTGAGTCAGGAGGCTGCTACAGGCTACTGCTGGGTGTGGATGAAGCAATACTTAATCATAAGCCTCCACAGCTTAACTGAACACAGGAAGACCCAAGAGACCTGAGGACTAAGGGTCAACAAGGTAGGAGCTGCCTGAGGAACGAAATGCAGGGGGTGCAACAAGGGGCATTTTGAAAAATTATTTAAAAGAAAATTAATGTACATAAATTTTAATGACTGAAAATCCTGTTCTCCAAGGCCCATAGGGATTTACGTTGTACTAAGTCAAGTTGCATATTTCACAATAAAAATGCAAAGCTTTACTAGAGCACACAAACACCACTGTCCAACTCTGCCTGAAGTCAGAGAAATGAGTGGGGAGGGACTTCTGTGCATTTTGACTGCAAATTGGAAATATGTAAAACATATGCAAAATAAAGTGCCCTGTCATTTTTGAGCTATCTGTTTGGCACTTTTTATAATGGGACTACAGTACTGAAATTAAAATTCCTGACCCCAAAGAAAGTAATGAACTATAGGAAAGACTGATGATGGCTATGGGGTTTTTAAGGCCAGCCATCCCTTGATCTCATTCTGGCCATATGCTTCCCCTCTTAGGGACTCCCTTGTTGGTTTTTTTCTTTTCAAAATGAGGGTTTGAATTAAAGGTCCTTTCCAGCATGAGGCAGCTAGGTGGTGCAGTAGATAGAGCACCAATGCAGGAGTCAGGAGGACCTGAGTTCAAATCTCACCTCAGACACTTGACATTCATTAGCTGTGTGACCTTGGACAAGTCACTTAACCCCAATTGCCTCATCCTGGGTCATCTCCAGTCATCCTGATGAATATCTGGTCACTGGATTCAGATGGCTCTGGAGAAGTGAGGTTGGTGACCTGCCTCACTCAAAAAAACAAAGTCAAGTGCAAGTCATGTCATTACTTCTCTGATGGCATGGTGTTCTTTGGCAACAAAGGATGAACACACACACATACCTTTCCAGTACTAACATTTTATGTTTTAAGGTCCCTCTCAGCTCTTCTTAATTATGAACCAATTTATCCTGATTTTATAAATCAAAGATGTTTGATTAGAACAGGATTAAATTCTTAGAAGGAACTGAAAAATGTCCTTGCCCAATTTTCCCCTACTTCCTACCTAATCTTATTGCCAGATAGTTATTCATAAAACCAAATAGGCAAAATGTAGACAAACTAGTTTCTCTAATAAGGGTTTCCTATCCTTCTATTTCTTCCCAGTAAGTAACTTAATCCTTTAATTTTCTTTCTGCCCAGTAACCAAAAAAGTAAGCTCTAAGTCACAGTCACTTTGACAGAATCTGCAGATCAGGTTCTTTTATATATCTGCATTAGTCCCCCAAAAGTTTGTGATTTATATATTCTTGTTAAAAATAACAGCTCAGATCTGGACAGCACCTTACAGGTCATCTGGTCCACCCAGTTACCAAGTACAGGAATCTCCATCTCCAACAAGTAAACCAAGTTTTGCTTCTATACTGACAATTATGGGAAATTTTCCTCCTCCCAAGATAACTTGGTCTAATATTGAACAGTTTTGAGTGCTAGCAAGTTTTTCCTTATATTGAGTCATAATCTACCTTCCTGAAACTTCCTCCTATTAGTCCTAGCTCTGCCTTCCATGGCTAAGAAAAATAATTTTTTTTTTTTAGAAAAATAATTCTAATGCATCTTCCACATGCCTGACAACCTTTAAGCTATCTGAAGATGATGATTTTTATGAGGGTTATATTAGGTGACCTATGAGCTCCCTTTAAACTTCCACATTGACTTCTGATCTCTGGCCTCCCTAATCCTAAGGTTTCCTGGCTCTAACCTATCTTTCCTGTTTTATTATACATTATTCCCTATCATACACTCTATGAACCACCAAACTGGCCTCCTTGCTGTTCCTCGCATACATTCCTACTCCTGTCTAGGTGCCTTTGCACTGGCCATTCCCTCATCTCCACCTCTTAGAATCCCTGCTTAAGCTTAATTGAAATGTCACTTCCTACTTGAGGCCTTTCGTAATCCATCTAACTGCTAGTGCCTCCCCAGAATAATAATCTTGTATTTATTTTGTTGGGACAACTAGGTCCACAGTGGATAGAGTGCTGGCTCACCTTCCTGAATTCAAATATGGCCTCAGATACTTACTAGCTTTGTGAACCTGGGCAAGTTGCTTGACTCTGTTTGCCTCAGTTTCCTTATCTATAAAATGAACTGGAGAAGGAAATGGCAAACTACTCTGGTATCTTTGCCAAGAAAACCCCAAATGGGGTCACAAAGAGTCAAACATGACTGAACAACAAAATTTATTTTATTTATACCTATCTGCATACACTTATTTCCCTCTGTAGAATGTATGCTTTTTGAAGGCAGGGATTGTTCCATTTGTATCTTTTTAGCATAGGACCTAGCCACATTATCAGTACTTTTAATAAATATTTGTTAATTGAGTGAAGAATAAAAACAAAGACATGGAGGTGAGGGGACATGGCCACTTGCATTGGGTTTAGCTCAGGAAATTCCAAAAATTTGGGTAGGCTAGATGGTTATGCAGGTAGGTTTTAGAGGACATTGAATGCCAAGATGACAGTCTTGGCCATTTTTCTTTTATCTGTTATGTTTGAATAGGAAAGCAAAATGAAGGAAGCAGCAGAAGTCTTTAGAATTACAAATTTGGCCTCTTTGTAGGATGAATCAGTAGGGAAGAGACTGAGGGCCTGCTCCCCTGGAGATACCCTGTACCCTGTGATGTTGGTGTATGTTTTTAGGTTGCTGACAGCTACTTCAGTAAACAGCATGTGTACAGCTGAGAGATTGGGTGCATTTTTAAAGTGAAAATTAAGTCACACTGAAAGAGTAGCACTGGGTACATTGTTTAAACTGATTTCATTCTATTGTAGCTACGTAGTCAGTAATTTTAATGGAAAAAAGCTTCAAAGAGAAAACTGCTTGGTTTCTGAACAGTAGATACAGGCCCAAAGCAAATTCAGAAAGAGAGGCAGAATGGCATACAATGGAGCCTCAGGCCAGCCTCATAAATGTCTCTCAGCATCAGTTTCCTCTTAATAAAATGGAGATAATTCTATTTTCAATCCCTGCCTTTGCCAGTGTTGTCATGAGGAAAACATTTGATAAACTCTTTGGTGCTCCCCAAACCACCTGCAGAAGCTCTAAGTTAGAAGAAATTTCAGTGCTTGCTGGTCTAATCCACACCTAAACCAGAACCCCCTCTTGTCCCACACCATCCAACCTCTGCAAGAAGACATCCAATAAGAAGGAGCCCACTACTCTCCAAGGTGGCCTGTTCTATTTGGGGTGACTTCTCATCACTGGGAGCCTTTTATTTATATTGTCTAAGCTTGCTTTGTTGTGTCATGCCGCCATTACTCTGAGTTCTTCCCCCTGGGGACAAGCAGAGCAACCTTAAACCCCCTTCTACATGACAGCCCTTCAGAGCATTGGAGACTGCTCTCTTGCTCCTCACATCCCTCAAGCCTTCTTTTCTCCAGGCCAAACTGCCCCAGCTCCTTCACTTGTCCTCATATAACCTAGAACCCTGGTTGTTCTCCTCTGGATTCAGTTTATAGCACCTAAAGCCCATAAAAAGGAAGCAACTTGCCCAACTCACAGAGATAGTAAGCAGCAGAGCTGGGACTTGACCCATACCTCTTTTGACCCATGGAGTTCATTTATGATTTCTTGAAATAGAGCACTGGAAAACCCAAATCACTTTGGCTCTCACTGATTGACCAATAATAGGTCCCAGCCCAAGCCTCACTTCACTTGGTCACCATTTGGGTTTTGATGACTCAGAGTAAGTGTAAATAGCAATTGTTTCTGTTCTGGCCAGAAACTCTAAGGTTCTTTCCCTCTCAGTTTGATATGTATGCACACACACACACACACACACACACACACACACACACACACGCCAACTTTTGCCTCATATCTTAACTACCACTGAAAGGCCATTGCCTCAGACAAACTGAGACCTGGGAAAGACCGTAGCTTAAAGAGACCAAGGTCTCCTCCATCTGGGACTATCTCTAGTCATCCTGATCTATGTCTTGCCACTGTACTCAGATGACCCTGGAGTAGAGAGCGAGCATGATGACTTTGCACAGCTCTCTTCACTTAAGTCCAATTCATTTGCAAGTCAAGATATCACATCACCCTCCTGATGTCTTCGGTCCTCTTAGAGAAGAAAGGAGAAACAACAACTCTAGACTCCAAGTATAGTGCCCTTTCTAGTCTACTGTACTGTGTCTCATTAAAGGGGAAGTCAGTTTCATTTTTTTAAAAGTGGGGTACCTCCTTTCAAAATGTATATAATTGGGGGTGAGGGTGTTATTAGAGTCCCTGATGCTATAGAGTAGTCATGAGTTTGGGGTTTGGGGTTGGTTTTTTTTTGGTGGGGGGTATTATCTGTGAATTCTCTCAGTTGGTATTTCATTTCCTATGTTCAGAGATTCTGGGCAAATCTCTTATATTATTTTCTGCACTATGGCTTTAAAGTTTTTTTCCTATCATGTTCTGGGAGCCCTATGATTCTTAGGTTGTGTCTGCACGTCCCATCTTCAGGATCAGAAGTTTTGCTTCCATAGTGAGCATATTTTATTTAAAGTTACTGTTTTTGTTTTGGTTTTTTGCTTCCCTTCTAGTTTTTCTTTCACTTGTGTACATTTGCATTCCTAATCTATTGTTCTCTCTTTTGTCTCTTTTTGGTGAAGCCTGCCATTACATATTCCAGTCTTTCTATTCTACCCATTATTTAACTACCTATGAGTTATTCTTTCATGATTCCCATTTCTCTTTTGAATCACTGAGGAATAGCATGTTGTGTTTCCATGTTCTCTCCATATTCTTCTTGATCCTCTGTCTCATCAAGTGTTGGGTCATTTCCCTTCATTTTGCAGTATTTATTCATAGGTGCCTGATCTCATTAACTAGATCTGGAGGCCATATTTCCTTCTGCTCTTAGTATTTTCCCTGTTGATTTTTCTGCTTATGTTCAAGGTCTTTGAGTTTTATTCTTCCTGAGATCTTTGATAATTTCAGTCTCTCTCCACCCCTCCCATCTCTAGGGTTTCCATAGCCCTGGAAAACTATTCACTTTCTGACTCAGTCCCCTCTGATGGTGGTATACTTGGGGTCTGGATCTCAAAGTGTCTCACACTTGGTAATTTACCACCTAGGTCTCTGCCTCAAGTGACTTCTTTTGGGTTGTCATAACTGGACTCAACTAGGTGCCATGCTCTCTCCCTCAAACATAGTGGAATGTTTTAAAGTCACACACACACACACACACACACACACACACACACACACACACATATTGCACTCTGTCCCTCTGTTCCTTAGTAACCCTGGCCTGGTGTTGGTAGTCCAAAGCTTTGCTGCACTGATGCCACAGGGATGCCACTGCATTGGCAGTTCAGAGTCTTGCAGTGCTGGTGTTACGTGGCCCATGAGGCTTTTGCTGCTGACTGACTATAGCCCCACTGGTTGTCTATGGAAGCCCAGGCTGGGGTCTCCACTACCCAGGAAAGAGGACTGGGGCATGGTGTTGGGTTTCATTGTAAGCCTGTGTCATGTCCTGGGTTCTGCTAGTGTAGCCTCACTGCCAGTAGGGTTCAAGGTGGGGGAGAGATAACTAGGCTCAGGTTAGTGAGCATCAGGTAATAAGTTTGTTTTTTGTTTTTGTTTTGTTTTCTTTGGGGAGGGGGTGTTAACCTTCTTTTGAACTCTGAAGTTGCTTTCTCTTGTGCACATAATTTCTGTTTTGAAAAACATTTGAGAAGTCAGGACCAGAGAAAATGTATAATCCTCCATCTTGCTCACATGACTCACATGACTCCCCTCTAGAGTAGCAATCCAGTGGAGAAGTCTACTAGATCATTCTCCCATTGGGGCAGGCCAAAGTGAAGATGCTGCACATAGAATGACCAACCCAGAGGGGATCTTTGAACATAATGTTGATTATAGAATGTCAGAGCTGGAAAGAACCTTAGAGACTGTTTGGTCCAACTCCCTCATTCTATTCAAATAAACAAACAAAAATCACTTAAGGCCTGGAGATGGAAGGTGCCGCATCCAATGCCACAGTGCTGGCATCTTTACCCCTGCTTAACACCCCATTTTATGCCATAAATGATTTAGCAATAAGGTATTTCCAAGATCATATATTTTAGAACCAGGAAGGAACCTTAGAGGACATCTAATCCAATCCCTAATCTTATAGATAAGGAAACTGAGGCCCACAAAGGTGAAGTGACTTGCACAAGGTCACGCAGGTAGTATGTGACTGAGTTGGAACTTGAGCCTAATCCTTTGACTTCAGGTTCAGTGCTATTTCCATTGCTTACAAGATGATAAAACACTGTCCCTAACAGCCTAAGGAAGAATATGGAAAGAATAAGTAAAAAGTAAGACAGGCTAAGTAGGACATATTTTGCAGTGAGAGAAAGGAGACCAACTCTCTTTAAGTCTTGTTCTCTCCTCTGTTCCTACTTTTTGTTCCAGGGTTTATCACAGTGGAGCCTTAGCAGAGTGACCATGGATATGGTGGGTGTGTACACTCCTAAGAGGCTGCTTTGGCCTGCCCTGCTAATGCTCAGGGTGACAGTGAGTTGGCGAGACACAGGGTGTGGGGAAACCTTGCCTTGTCATTACAGGCAAGGCCCATTCTGGGAACAAGCAGGAATTGATTCCCCAGTGTTTTCAAGAGCAGAGAATCAGGATTTTTGTGACTGGACCTGGAAGGAGACTAGGACCTGAGCCAAAAATACTGTACAAACAAAGTTATAAGATGTTTATTAAACTACAGATGATAGGTGTAACTGAGACCCTATTCTAATAGCCTATAAATACAGGCAACAAGTTTTTAAAATCTAAGGAGAAACTATAGAAAGTATCCTTGGCTATGAGTCATGGCTCCTAGCCAGAGGGAGGGAAGGTGGAGTAGTTTTGGGGATTGTCATAGCAGGCTGAGGGAGAGAGGAGAGAAAAAGGAGAAATACTAAGATTTAGCATCATAGAATTTTTTTTTTTTAAGGGGTGGAATAGACTATAAAGATCATGTGTTACTGCTCTCTTCTTTCATCGATTAAGACCCAGAAAGGAAAGTGATTTCCCTAAGATTACACAGCAAGTCAATGACAAAGCCAAGTCTGGGAGCTACAGAGTTTCTATGTTGGAAAGGACCTCAGAGGTCCTTGAGGCCAGCCCATACTTGGCTAAGTATCTCCTCCACCATGAAGACTCCTCTTGAGGGGGAGCCCTCCACCTCTCCCGGCAGCCCATTCCCTTTTGGCACAGCTCTGAAAAGCCTGAATTTGTGTCTTTGCAAATTTCCCCCATTCCTGCTCATTATGCTCTTCCTCCATGTTCAAATACTTAAAGGCAGCTATCCTGTCCTTTATAAGTTTCTTCTCCAGGCTAAACAAACCATTTTCTACAACTCAACTATCTACTGAGCACTGTGCTTAGCGCTGAGTGAAGCAACCTCTGCTCTCAAGAGTTTACAATCTAATGTGCCTACACAGAAATTTGTAAAAACCTAATACTTATTTGGCCTGAACTTCACGCCCTTCACTCAACCAGTTATCTTCCTCTGGACATCCAATAGCTTGTCAGTGGTCTTTTTAAAATATGTCACTCAAATCTATATACAGTACTTCAAGTATGATCTAATGGGGGAGGACGTAGTTGTCAAGTCCTGGCTGATATATCACACAGTTGATTCATTGAAGTTATAGTCCCACAAAATCCCCAGATCGTTTTCAAACGAACTGCTTTTTAGCCACACTTTCATCATCTTGTACTTAAGGCATTTATTTTTTTAAAGTCAAGACTTTAAATCTATTCCTATTAAGTTTAATTTTATTAGATTTGGCCTACTATTTTAGCCTGGCAAGAACTTTTTGAATACCAACTTTGTCATATAGTATTTAGCTCTCTCTCACAGAGGTTCATGTCATCTACAAATTTGATATGCATTCCATCTATGCCTTTATCCAAATAATAGATATAAATGTTAACACAGAGCTAGGCACAGATCCCTGTGGCACTCCACTGGAGATCTCATTGTTATTGTTCACTATTGTTATTGAATCACTAATGGTTACTTTCTGGGTCTGGCCATTTAACCAGTTCCAAATCCTAAGGGCTACTATTGTTTAGCTCATATATTTCTTCCACAAGAATAGCAATGAAAGACTGCCAGATGTGTTGCTAAAATTCAGGTAAACTATACAGCATTTCCCTGATCTTCCAGTCTAGTAATTCTTTCAAAATGGAAATGAAATGTGCTTGATATGCCCTTTTCTTGATGAATTGTTCTTTATAATCACATCTTCCTTTTCTAGCTTTTCATTAAACTATTCTTTAATGTCTTCTAAAATGTTACCAGGAATCAAAGCTCATCATCCTATAGTGTGTGGACTTCATTCTCTTCCCTTTTTTGAAAGTCATGATAATCCCAGACCGTTTATTCCAGAAATCAGCTGCCAGTTCTTCTCAGAGTTGCTTTGTTTAAAGAAGAGACCTCACTTCCTCCTATGAGAACGTAGCTGCTCTCTGGGGAGCGGGTTATGGAGTTCAGGGCTTTTCTGGTGACTATGCACAGATCTCTTCTAAACCTCATCTCCTCAGTCAAAATAAATTTGAAGGAGTCTGAGCAAAGGACTCAGGTGTCAGGGGAGCAGAAAGGTTGCTCAGAAATACAGACCTGTTAAACATTAAAGGAAAAAAAAGGCCTGCTCCAGGTATAGGAATCTCTAAGCGTGAATGGCCCCATCCCCCTGTCAGACAGATCCAGTCACTGCAGGGCCTAGAGGCTCTGTTGAGATGATAAGGGAGAACCCACAGAAAACCCCCAGGGGAAACACAGTGAAAATGCTATTAGCCTTGGGAGTCATGAACTTGTTTTGGTCCAGGCTCTGTCATGGGCAATTTGCTATCACTGTTTTCCTCATGTATAAAATGTGGGTGCCAGACAAGATGATTTCTAAGGCCCCTTTGATATTCTGTGTTGAGGGTGGTGGAATTCAACAGAGATGTGGATTCAGAACCTCACTGTAATACTGCAATCACTTAACTTCCCTGAGCTTCAGTTTTCTCATTTGTAAAAATTTGGATAATAATATTTGCAATGCCAACTTCAGGCCTGTTGTGAGGAAAGCATTATTATGTGTACATTAAATCACTGTACCAATATGAACTATGTTCTCAGGTCTTCTCCAGCTCAAACATTCTGTGGTTCTGTCGTAAGGAGTTGCTAGGAATTAACTTGAGGACAACCTCATTGAGAACAACTGAGTTACTGTTCCCAGTGAAGAAAGAAAGGGAGAATTAAGATAGAATAGCATCATCAAAAGCCAGAAAGAGTCAGGCATTCCAGAGAGGGGAGTGTGGTCAATGCTTGGCTGTAATTTTGGGGCAGTTAGGTTACTAAATATGTTTCTCAACCTCAAAGACATAGAAGGAAAATGAAACAACACTGCATTAAAGTGATTTTTCCTCTCAGGAAACTTCCCTCCACTAAATCTCTATTTTAACCTTTCACAAAAAGTTTCATGGTTCCTTTCCTCTCTCCATGACTATCCAGCACTCTTCCCTTCTTCATCTCCCTGCCCTCCTTTTGCCTACTGTCACTTCCTCTGATGTCCACCCCTTAATCCATCTTAGTGCCCATTCCCTCATGCTGCCTTAAGGAGATTATCCTTTTTTTCACCAGCTCCAGACCATTTACATCTTAGAGTCTGTAAGGACCTTAGAACACAGAACACAGATCTTGGACAAACCCCTTTAATGTCTCTGGGCTTTGGTTGCCTCACCTATGGAAAGTGAAGGTATTTGTCTCTAGATGATCCCTGATAGTATTTCTGAATCTATGAGAAATTTTTAAAAAACAGCAAGAAGGAAATACCTGGTGGTTATGTTTTTAAGCAAACAGTTTGGATTTCTTGAGTGCCTCTAGCCCTTACAGGAAGCATTTGTTGATCATGATAGTTGTTAATTTTCTTTCACTTCTTAAATTATTATGTATCTACTTGTATTTGTTTTGTTTTATGCATTTAATTATTTTTACATTTAATTTTTATTTTTTTCTCAATTATATGTAAACAAAACTTCTTAACATCCATTTTTAAAAAAATTTTGAGTTCCAGATTCTCTCACTTCGTGCCTCATATCACCCCTTCTTGAGAAAGCAAGCAGTTTGATATAGATTATTCATGTATAGTAAAACATTTCTATACTAGCCATGTTGCAAAAGAAAACAGACTCAAAAAAAGAATAATAAAGAAAATTTTAAAAGTATACCACTTATTGACCAAATAGCTAAGTTATTCACAGTTGACCATCATACAATATTGCTGTTGCTGTGTACAGTGTTCTCCTGGTTCTGCTCATTTCACTTTGCATCAGTTCATATAAGTCTTCCCAGCTTTTTCTGAAAGCACATTCTGCTCATCATTTCTTAAAGCACCATAATATTCCATCACAATCATATACTACAACTTGTTCAACCATCCCCCAATTGATGGGTATCCTTTCAATTTCCGATTCTTTCCTTCTACAAAAAGAGCTGCTATAAATTTTTGTACATATAGGTTATTTTCCTTTTCCTTTGATCTCTTTGGGGTACAAATCTAGTAGTGGTATTGCTAGATCAAAGGTATGCACAGTTTTATAGCCCTTTGGGCATAGTTCCAAATTACTCTCCAGAATGGTTGGATCAATTCGCAACTCTAGCAATAGTGCATCAGTGTCTTATTGGTGAAAGTGTTGAGATATAAATTTCCCCGTAAGTACAACTTTGAATGCATCCCATAAATTTTGGTATGTTGTCTCATTGTTGTCATCCTCTTTAATGAAATTATTATTTCTATGATTTATTCTTTGGCCCACTCATTTTTTAGGATTAGATTATTTAGTTTTCAATTAATTTTTAGTCTTTATTTCCATAGCCTTTTATTGAATATAATTTTTATTGCATTATGGTCTGAAAAAGATGAATTTAATATTTCTGCTTTTCTGCATTCAGTTGTGATGTTTTTATGCCCTAATATGTGGTCAATTTTTGTAAAAGTACCATGTATACCTGAAAAAAAGGTATACCCCTTTCTGTTCCCATTCAGTTTTCTCAAGTGATCTATTATATCTAACTTTTCTAAAATGCTATTTATCTCCCTAATTTCTTTCTTATTTACTTTATGGTTAGATATATCTGCTACAGAGAGGGAAAACTTGAGGTCCCCCACTAGTACAGTTTTATTGTCTATTTCCTCTTGTAATTCATTTAACTTTTCCTTTACATATCTGGATGCCATTTGGTGAATATATGTTTAGTATTGATATTACTTCATTGTTTATGGTACCTTTTACCTAAATGTAGTTACCCTGTTTATTCCTTTTAATTAGGTCTATTTTTGTTTTTGCTTTGTCTGAGATCATGATTCCTACCCCTGCTTTTCTACCTCAACTGAAGTTTAATAGATTCAGCTCCAGCCCCTCATTTTTCCTTTGTGTGTTTCTTATAAACAGGTATGGTTCTTATAAACAACATATTGTTGGATTCTGGTTTTTAATCCATTCTACTATCTACTTCCATTTTATGGATTTGTTCATCCCATTCACATTCATAATTATGACTACTAACTGTATTTTACCTCCCATCCCATTTTTTCTCCTACCTATCCTTTTATTTCTTTCTTTTTACCTTCTCCCTCCTCTAAAGTGTGTTTTGTTTCTGACCACTACCTCTCTTAATCTGCCCATCCTTCTACCAGACCCCCTCTTCTTCTCTTATCCTTTCCCCCTCCTTCTTCTGCATGGTGCAATATAGATTTGTATACTCAGCTTAGTGTCCATGTTATTCCTTCTGAGCTAGTTCCAGTGAGAATGAAGTTCAAGCATTTCCCACCCCTACCCCATCTTCCCCTCCATTATAAAAGCTTTTCTTTTTGTACTTTTTTTATGTGAGATAATTTTTCCTGTTTTTCTGTCTCTCTTCCTCCTTCTCCCAGTACATTCCTCTTTTTCACCCCTTAATTTTATTTTTTAAAATCATTTGGCATAGTCAACTCGCACCCATGTTCTGCATCTATGTATACACCTTCTGACTGCCCTAATAATGCGAAAGTTCTTAGGAATTATAAATTCTTATCCTCTCATATGGGAATATAAACACTTAAAACTTATTTGTTCCCTTATGATTTTTCTTTCATGTTTACCTTTAATGCTGCTCTTGAGTCTTCTCTTTGAATAACAGTTTTTCTATTCAGCACTTCTCTTTTCATCAGGAATGCTTGGAAGTCCTCTATTTCATTAAATATCCATTTTTTCCCCCTGAAGGATTATACTCAGTTTTGTTGAATAGGTTATTTTTAGTTGTAATCCTAGCTCCTTTGCCTTCTGGAATATCACATTCTAAGTTCTTTAATCCTTTAATGTGGAAACTGCTAAATTTTATCCCATCCTGACTGTGGCTCCACAATTTTGAATTATTTCTTCCTGGCTGTTTGTGATGTTTTCTCCAATATTTTCTGGAATTTGGCTATAGTATTTATGGGAGTTTTAATTTTGGGGGTCTCTTTTAGGAGGTAATTGATGGAATCTTTGAATTGCTGTTTTACCCTCTGGTTCTGGGATATCAGGAGAGTTTGCCTTGATAATTTCTTGAAATAGGATGTCTAGGCTTTTTCTTTGATCGTGGCTTTCAGATAGTCCAATAATTCTTAAATTATCACTTGATCTATTTTCTAGGTCGGTTTTTTAATGAGGTAGCATAACACCAATGTGATACCTATAGCAACCACTATGAATATGCATGCTTATTTCCAGGGTAAATTTGCAAAATATAAATAACTCTCTTCCTCAAAGGTGAAACCAAAATATTTATTTAGATACCAGAAAGGCAATTCCACCATGGTAACAAAGAAATTCATACATACCATCAATTCAGGGAGCACCAACATCTCCAAGCCTTCCCTCTGTTAAGCCTCCCCACAAACAAGATCCCCTAGGCAAAATTTCTCCCTCTCTCACTCATACTAGCTGGTCTACCTCAACTCTGCCTTGCTCTCTCCAAGCTTTGCTTCACTCTCCCTTCCTGCTCCACCCTCAGTAAGCTTCTCTACCATGTGTTGTGACTCAGGCTCCATATGACTTAAGCTGTGCGCTGGGTCAAAACTCAAAGCTGGTCATATGGGCCTATTAAGGGGCAGGGAAAATCTTCAGATTCCCTTAACATTACAGGTAGTTCACACTTTATTCTATTTTTTCATTCTTTTGATTTTTTTTTATTGTTTCTTGGTATCCCAGAGAGTCATTAGATTCTATTTGCTGAATTCTAATTTTTAAGGGATTATTTTCTTCAGTGAACTTTTGTGCTTCCATTTCTCTTTTTTCCATTTTGCCAATTCAGCTCTTTAAAGTGTTTTTTTCCAGTATTTTTTATGCCTCTTTTACCAAGCTATTGACTCTATTTTCATAATTTTCTTTCATCATTCTCATTTCCTTTTCCAGTTTTTCTTCTGCTTAAACCAGGGTCCCTCCTCCACTGCTGCCATAAGTACTATTACTCCTTTTAGCCCTGGTAATATGACCAGAAATTATGTATGACAATGGCAGAGGGTCCTGAACCCAACACCAGCAAATCTCCTTCTGACCAATTGTCCAACTTCCTTCCCCCACCATACATGCTCTGAGAACTCCCAAAGCTGCTGCTGCTGCCAACACAGCCACCTCCAAGGTCCACTGCTAGCACTATGGCAAGGTCTGTCTTGCATGGTCTGTGCTATGCTCCAGGTCTGCCCACTCTAATGGGACAAACTTTCCTGCCAACCTTCTAAGTTGTCTTGGACTGGAAAATTTTTCATCCAAACTTTTGTTGGTTCTACCACTCCATAATTCAATTTGAGGTGTTATTTTAGAATTGTTTGGAGGGGAATTTGGGAAAGCTTGATTGAGCCATCTTGGCTGCCCTCCATTTTCTGCTTTTCTGCGTTTTTTTTTTTTTTAACAGAGTTCCCTCTCCCCTAGGAAAATAGAAGCTCATTGAAAGTAGGAACCATTTTGGCTTGTCTTTGTATTTTCAGGGTCCAATACAGTCCTAGCACATAACAGATACTTAACGCTGGTTGGATTGTATTGGTTAGTTTCTGACACTAGTCTGTTAGTTAATTGATTTGTAAGTTTCACTTGTGACTTACCCACCAACAAGATTAAATTATGAATTTGATAAGGTGGCAAAGAAAGCTTTAGATGAGAAAGAGATCCATACCAGTAAGGAAGAGTTGGTAAGCTACCAGAATTTAGCACTGAAGATTAAGTTTCAAAAACATAAGCAGAATCAGTGAATAAAGAAAGTCAAAAATATTCTTTAAAAATTCACAGAATGGCAGGGCTAGAAGAGAACACAGAGGAGAACATTAGAACTAGAAGGAATGAATATTCAACCTTAACTAAGAGAGATCAGACTTCAGGTATGAATTTAATCTCAGAGGTCCCTTTCTGAACTGAATTTCTGTCACCCTGAAGGTTAAAAAAAAAAACTTTTCTTGAACTGAGGGTTAATAGTGTAATTAGAGACAGAAGTATATATTTCACTACTTTGTGGGCTCATCATCATGCAATAATAGTAAGAGCTCATACGTCTATAATACTTTACAGTTGCAAAGCCCTTTCACATTTATCATTACATGTCATCCTCATAGTTACCATCATCCTGTGATGTGGGTATGGCAGGTGGGAGCCAGCCCTACTTGATAATCAGGAAGTAACAGCTTAGAAAGGTTAAGTTCATTGCCTCTTAAACTTCTGGCTCCAATTCCAGTGCCCTTTCCATTAAGTAATAGCATTTTTAAGCATCAGCTCTGTATATATAAAACACACTGTTCTAGATATTGAGAAAGATGAAAAATTAAATAAGACATAGTCCCTGCCTTTAAGAAGCTTATAGTTTGTAGGGTTGATAAGACATGCACAGAGAAGCATAACAATTAGGATATGATACAAACAAAGGAAAAGTACAGAATGCTCTATCAGATAAGAAGGGGAACCTCAGCTGGGTGGGAGATGAGGTGAATGCATGCAGGACACATCAGAAAAGGCTTTATAGAGTGAATAGTTTTGTTTTGTTTTGTTTTTGCCTACCTTAAAGAATAGGTAAGATATCAGCAAGGGAAAATAGGATCAGTTTAGTTTACAAACCACTTTCAAGTCAGCAAGTGTTTATTGAGCTCTTGCTATGTGTAAGGCATTACTAGGTCCTGAAGGAGGGGATTAAAGTATAGGTACCTGCCCTTAAGGAACTTGAAATGCAGCAGCGGAATATATCACGTATACAGATAAATATGGTGCACAGCGTGTGAGAGCAGTACAAACACAATGCTAGGAGAGTTCAGAGGAGGAAAGGATTTTTTGGAGAGTTGGAATTTAAAGTTGGAAGATCAAGATTTTAAAAATAATACCCATCTTCAAATTTCAATGGGCAGCAACAGCAGAAGGATACAGTCAGATGCTGCAAAATGAATGATAAAAAAAATTCACCACCCCCTCCCCCCAGATTAAAAAATGTTTGGCTGTCCCCAGATTAAAAAATAAATTTCAATATACTGTATTCCCTGTATATTGTAAACGTACTCAGTTTTTTGTAAAATTGGGATATTAGTTTGGGGAAAAAAAGTTCCAAGAATACAAAATAGAGAAGAGGATTTCACAAGAGTGATGAAAACAAGAACTTTAATTATAGCGCTAAACTTACTGGGGCTTTCCTAAGGGCTTGTTACATTTACTGCCACTTAATAGGCTCCAGATTTGCATTTCTAAATCTTCCTGTTAAGTCCAACCCATATTAAATGAAGGTACTTATGATCACCTTTTATTCAAGATACATAAGTGTATTGGACTGATAAGCTCTAAATTTCCCTTTATCTCTGACATTCTATGATCCAGTGTTCTATATGCTAATATTCTCTGTTGTAAGATCCTTTCTGCTTCTATCAATTTCTATTCTGATGCCCATAGGATGTTTTGACATCCTGTGTTCTGAGTTTGTATAAAAAGCCACACATGTATTTGTGTAAAATGAGAGGGGGGAGAGGGAGGGAACAAGTCTCAGAACACAGAATTTTAGAGCTGGAAAGGACCTTATAGATCCTCCAGTTATGCTGGAGAGTGCAATAGACATGTAAATTTCACATTGACAGACATGTAAATTTCACTTTAAGATATCATCTGTTCCCTCCTTGTTATTGTTCTTTAGTTTCGGTCCTGTCTGGCTCTTCATGACTCCATTTGGGCTTTTCTTGACAAAGATACCAGAATGATTTGTCATTTCCTTCTTCAACTCATTTTCCAGACAAAAAAACTGAAACAAATAGGGTTAAGTGTCTTGCCCACGATCACACAGCTAGTAAATGTCTGAGGCTGGATTTGAACTCAGGTCTTCCTAACTCCAGGCCTGGTGGTCTATTCACTACACCATCTAGCTGCCCATTCTTTCCTTAGCATTGCTATTGCTAATTTTTCTCCCTTTCTCTAACTGTGCTCTCCTATATACTAGGAATGCAGTTTAGAAAAGGAGAGATACAGCAGCCAAGGGAAAGCAATAGCTATCAGGGCCCTGTGTCAAGCTAATGACATCTTATAGAAGAGAAATTAGAGAATGTTCAATCAAGACAAGTTTTGTTTTCTTTTTCCTGATCCAAATTAACACTCTATGTGAAGCTTTTTCCGTGATTGCACAATCTGGCTAAATAGACTTTATCTCTTACAGGGAAGACTCGGATGTGGACAGTCACCATCTGGATGTCATCATGCTTCTGGAGTTCTTATAGGAAATAACCAGCCAATCTCATCTAAAAACATCAACATCACTGTAACCCAGAGAGTAGAAAGAGAGACCAGAGATCCTTCTGTAAGGTGAGTGTGAGGTCCATGGTGGGAAAAATTGAAGGATGCCCACATAAAGGACAAACATTCACAAATAGCTAGAGAATTATTCATCTATGAATAATTAGAGATGAGATGGTGTGTACTGGAAAGAGCACTGGACAAAAGGCATGCATTCAAGTCCTGGCTCTGCCATTTACTAGCTATTTGAACAAGTCAGTTCCTAATTCAATAAAACAAGCATTTAGGTGCTTACTATATTGATTTTTTTAATTTAATATTTTATTTTTCCCAATTACATGTAAAAATTTCAACATTCTTTTTTCAAATCTTGAATTCCAAATTTTCTCCTTCCCCCCATTGAGAAGGAAAGCAATTTGACATAGGTTACACATGTGTATTCAGGCAGAACATTTCCATGTCAGTCATGCTGTGAAAGAAAACACTGAGAAACTCAAGAAAAATAAAGAAAAAAATATCTTTGATCTCCATTCAAGCTGCACCAGGTGTTTCCCTGGAGATGGACAGCACCTTTCATGATAAAAGACATCATATTTTAAGAAATCTTAAAAATCAGATCTTTTAGAACCAGAGGGGAGAATAAAAATAGAAAGAATCTGTTGCTCAACTCTTGAAAGAAAACTTGAAATTAAAATTCCCGGAAACTTTATGTGGCCCAAAACTAGAACTTTCAGGTCAAAGAAAAAATACTGCAACTAGATGGAAAGAAAGAGTTCAAGTAATAAAGCGTCACAGTCAAGATCATAGCAGGTTTCTTCTACATAAATTTAAATTAATTTACTTATTCAGTGCCATACCAGTCAAATTACCAAAAAATTATTTCATAGAGCTAGAAAAAAATAACAAAATTTGTTTGGAAGAACAAAAGGCCAAGAATAACAAAGGAATTAATGAAAAAAAACCACGCAAATGGCCTAGCCTTATCAAATCTCAAACTATATTATAAACTATATCATAAAGTGTACGTATCAAACTATATTACAAAGTGTAATCATCAAAACTATCTGGTACTAAGAAATAGAATGGTTGATCAGTACCTAATCAGATTAGGTACACAAGACACAGTAGTAAATGATCATAATGATCTAGTGTTTGATAAACCCAAAGACCCCTGGCTTCTGCGACAAGAACTCACTATTTGACAAAAACTGCTGGGAAAACTGGAAAACAGGATGGCAAAAACTAGGTATAGATCAACATCTTACACTGTATCCCAAGATAATGTCAAAATGGGTACATGATTTAGACATAAAGAGTAATATCATAAGCAAATTAGGGGAGCATGGAAAATTTTAAATGTGAGATCTGTGGATAAGAAAAGAATTTATGATTAAAAAAGATAGCCTTATGGAATGTAAAATGGATAATTTTGGTTACATTAAATTAAAAAGTTTTTGCAGAAACAAAACCAATGCAGCCAAGATTAGAAGGAAAGCAGGAAACGGGAAAAAAATTTTTTACAAGCTTCTCTGGTATATTTCCCAAATATGTGTGTGTGTGTGTATGTGTGTATCTCAATATATATATTTCTCAAATATATAGAGAACTGAATCACAAGAATATGAACCATTCTCCAGTTGATAAATGATCAAAGGATATGAACAGGTAGTTTTCAGAAGAAGAAATCAAAACTATCTATAGTCATATGAAAAAATGCTCTAAATCACTATTGATTAGAGAAATGCAAATTAAAACGATTCTGAGGTACCATCTCACCCCTATCAGACTGGTTGATATGACAGAAAAGGGAATTGATAACTTTTGGACAGGATGATGTGGGAAAATTGGAACACTAATGCATTGTTCATGGAGTTGTAAACTGGTCTATCCATTCTGGAGAACAATTTGGAACTATGCCCAAAAGGCAATCAAACTGTACACACTCTTTGATCCAGCAGTATCACACTACTAGGTTTATATCCCAAAGAGATTAAAGGAAAAAAAGGGAAAGGACCTATATATAAAAAAATATTTATAGCAGCTTTTCTTGTGGTGGCAAAGAATTGGAAATTGAGGAAATGCCCATCAACTGAACAAGCTATAGAATTTGAATGTATTTGCGCTCTTGTACTATAAGAAATGACTATTAGGATGCTCTCAGAAAAAACCTGGAAAGATTTAATATGAACTGTTGCAAAGTAAAATGAGCAGAACTAGGAGAACATTGTACACAGTAACAGCAATATTGTACAGTGATCAACTGTGAATGACTTATGTGTTTTCAGGATTACAGCGATCCAAGACTCCATAGGAAACATGATAAAAATGCTGTCCACATCCAGAGAAATAATTGATGGAATCTGAATGCAGATCAAAGCATATAATTTTTCACTTTTTGTGTTTTATTTTCTTTTGGTCTGTTTCTTCTTTCACAACATACCTATTAAGGAAATAGGGGCAGCTAGGTGGTGCAGTGGAGAGAGTACCAGTGCAGGAGTCAGGAGGACCTGAGTTCAAATCTCACCTCAGACACTTCACACTCACTAGCTGTGTGACCTTGGGCAAGTCACTTAATCCCAATTGCTTCATCCTGGGTCATCTCCAGTCATCCTGATGAATATCTGGTCACTGGATTCAGATGGCTCTAGAGGAGACGTGAGGCTGCTGACCTGCACAGCTCTCCCTCACTCAAAACAAAGTCAAGTGCAAGTCATGTCATCATTTCTCTGATGGCATGGTCTTCAGCAACGAAGGATGAACGCATATGTGCCCAATGCTATGCTAGAGATACAGTGACAAAATGAAACAGGCTCCTACACACCAGAAGCTTGTATTTTATTGGGTGAAAGCAGCATGTACACATGCAGGTAAATTAATAATACATACAAAATAACTTCTTGTGGGAGAGGAAAGTATATTAGTTTTCTCCCCTATAGTGAAGGGATTGGATTTCATGATTTATGATGTCCTTTTCAGTTCTAACTTTGATTCTATGGCCAATACCACAGGAAATCTATTTGATAAGGAAAGAATATTTAAAATTCACATCCTTCTCATTTTCTTTTCCTTCTATCCTGTCCATTGATAGAATGGAAGGATGCAAGGGAGGAATCTCTGGCTTCATAGCCCAGTAATGTTGTTCTAGTCCTTTGAAGTCTCTTCAGTTAAATAATTTCCTATAAAGTGTCAGGGACCTTTGGGGCTGAATACTGTTTAAGGAAGAGAAATAGAGTCAGCCCTCTGCTCAACATTAGTAATTGTGATGCTTATGTACTACCAAAAGTGCTCCTATCAGATTTTCTGATCATTATCTCTTTGAGACTATTTGAACACTGCTTTTTTCTATGAGTCAATCATTCTCCCAACACAGAGATGTCCAAAATTCATGTCACTTTGCCTTCATTTTGCGTATCTAATTTCTCTGGTTCCCTGGTTTATGATGGCATTTTTCTTCACACATTTGAATATCTAATCTTTCCCAAGAGACATCCATGGAATTAATTAACATGCAGTTTCCTCCTAGGTCTTAATGATAAGACCAGTCCTCGAGCTATTCCTTGCAACTTCTCCTAGGTACCTCCCCATAGTTGAATCTACTGATGAATGATAATGATTATTTAGCTCTTATAAAGCAGCTGGGCGTGGCAAAGGAATTTAAAGCCTGTTTTTATTAGTTTTCTCTCAGAACCTCCCTAAAAGGATGGTCAGTGCTAGTGACAAATCAGATTCCCAATAATGCAAATACTTTCCAGTTTGTTTAAATTAATTTTTCAAGTAAAAACTTGTAGGGTGAGACACTCTATGTGGTTTGTTGATAGTCATAAGCTATGATGAGTGCTCAGTGTGAGCGTCCCTTTATTTTTTGGATCAATGAAAGTGATTAGCCTTAATAGTCTTTAAAAACTTCATCTGAATGATGAAATCATAGAGTTTGAATTGGAAACAGTCTTCGTCAGAAATATATAGTTTGAGCTGGAAGGGATCTTGGAATCCATCTAGTTCAACCCCCTTATTTCACAAATGAGGAGACTGAAGCCTTACAAAGGTTAAGTCACTTTTCCAAGTTCATACTGGTGGTAAGTAAGAAAGCCAAAATTCATTATCAGGTCTTCTAATTGTAAATCTACTACTCTTGCTGTTAGAAAATAGTGTTAGACATATTGTAGCAGATCATGTTTGTGTATGTGTATGTGTTTGTGTATCATGTTCTGATTTGTTATACAATTTCTTTCATTTATCTTAGTCTGACTACATAGCATGACTATAGTGAAAATATACTCAATAGGAAAGTATATGTAGAATCTATACAGAATTGTATGCAGTCATGGGGAGGGAGGGGGGTAGTGGGGAGTAGGTGGGGAGGGATAAAATCGCAATTGTATGGCAGTGATTGTTAAACATTACAAAATAAAAAAAAAAAAGAAATAAGAAAATAGTGTTAGAGCTGAAAAGGACTTTGGAAATAGAATATTCAATGTCTAACCTCTGAACATAGAGCAAGAACCCAAACTCCCAACTGATGAAGAAATGGGATCATTGCTGAGAGCATTTACCTAAAATTGATAAAAAAAGTTTTGGTGTAAAGAAGATTCTCAAACTTTTTCCCTATCAAAGTAATGTCTCCTGTGAGATCTGGGTCCAAGATTAAAACCTTGGAAATTTTACTACAGGAGCTATAAGGAGAGACCTGCTCTCCTATCACAAGAAGAGGGGACTTCAGGTCACTCCAATTCAGGGCTAGTAGTCAGGATTCTGTAAATCAGATTCTAACTCACTCCCCTGGAAGAGCAGGAAAAACCCTACATTGGTATTCTGCCTCACCAGCCCCAGGCAGAGTAGAGATTACTCTGCAATTTGCGTTGCTCAAACAGTAGCCAAACTTCTAATCATCTAATCAAGACAACCAAAGCAGAGGGATTCATCCATGAGACACCAATAAATGGCAGTATTAAGTCTAACTTGGCAAAGAAAGTGGAAAACAAAGCACACACACACTGAAAACCTCCAAGTAACACCTGGTATTGCAACTGTTGGCTGAGAACCAGAGCCTCAGGAGAGAAAAGAGTGCTTGATCATCCTCCAGATACTATCAGAAATAAAATCAGAGTTTTAACAAATGTTTTCCCAAAGTTTGGTATTCCCAGCAACCTAGGAGTTGGACAGAACATGGAATGTTGTATAACAAAGAACCTTAGAACGTAGGACATCAGAGTTGGTAAAGATATAGGAATGCCAAATGAAAAGGAGAGCAGGGATATCAGCAGCAGAGTTAGGAGGAAAATACATGTAAAGGAAGAATTACATATGTGGTGTGGGAAATACTGCCAACTTTCCCCAAACATTTGGAGAAATTCTTAAAATTATTTTATTTTAGCCTGGATTGAGAAATCACAGGAAGCAGAGGCTCAGATCAAGCAAATTCCCATTAAGCCATGAGCCATATGTCCTCTCTCCTTCACCTGGGAAAAAGATAAAGAAATTCCATTTATTCTACCAGGAAAATGTTCACTTGCCTTTAGGATCATAAAGTCATTAAGTAGATCACAGGAGACAGAGCTAAAAAGAACCTTAAAGATCTAGTCCAAACCCTTATTTTACAAATAAAGAAACTGAGACCCATAGAAGTGAAGTTGATTGTCCAGGGTCATTCAAGTAGCATGTTAGAGAGCTATAATTCAAACCCAGGGTTTCTGGCTCTAGAGGCTATGCTCCTCACTACACCATGCTGCCTCTCCACAAGGAAGACGTTGAACTAAATTCCTTTCAGTTTTAATGTTCTATTAGCTTATGAGTCTGTGGGACCTTGAGGACCAGAGTCTAATGTTCTGAGTGCTATCACTTGGTCAACAGCATTGATAAAACCACCATCAGTGGGCACAGTTGAGAGCACCAGTGATATGATTTCCAGACTGTAACTTTTGGTTCCATGTTGTCCCTACAGTGGAATGGGTGATCCAGGAGAGGATCCCCAGAGGCATAACTCTCTCTTCTGCCCTTCCCTGCTGGCTAGGCATCTCTCTATGGGTTCCAATTTGACTCACATTCAACAAATATTTATTAAACACTTACTATGAGCTAGCCACTGGGAATACAAAAAATAAAAGTGGTTCCTGCCATCAAGGAGCTTAAAAGGGAGGATGCCAATATAGAGGAAAGAAAATGAAGGAAGGAGGGAGCACTGACATTGAGGAGGATCTCAGATGAGAGGCACCTGAGCAGAGCTTTTAAGGAGGATAAGGATTCTCAGATGTAGAGATGAGGAGGGATGACATTTCAGGCATGGAGGATAGCTTATATAAATGTATAATGGCAGGTTTACTTTGGATAAACATATAGTTTGTGAAGGGGAATACTATGAAATAAGTCCAGAAAGGAAAGGAGGAATCAATTGCAGAGGGTGTGAAATACCAGGCTAAGTAGTTTGTGTTCTATTTTATAGACTATAGAGGAGTGACGTAGTCACACCTGTACTTTAGGAACATTATTTTGTTATCTATATGGAGAATACTTTAGAGAGGAGAGAAACTGGAAGCAAGAAGACCAGTTAGTAATCCAGGGGTAAATAGATGAGAGCCTGACCTAGAGCAGTAGCTGTGTCAGTAGAAGAAAAGAGATGGATATGAAAGATGAGGAGGTAAAATTGAGAGATTTGGCAGCTTAATGGATATGGTGGGTAGCAGGGAGTGGGGGAAAGACTCATTGATGACAAAGTCACACATTAAGGTTGCTATAAGGAATTTTGAATGAAGAAATGAAGAATTTTGAAGGAGAGGTTGGCTTAGGGAAGGAAAATGAGTTTGGTTTGGTACATATTTATTTGGGCATTCTTTGTATGATATCCTGGAGCAGATTTCCAGCTAGCAGTTGATAGTATGAGAATGGAATTCAGGAGATTTGGTTAAATTTAGATACATAGATTTGGGAATAATATTCATAAAGGTAATACTTGAACCAGTAGGAGCAGATGTGATTACTAAAGAAGAGAGTGTAGAGAGAAGAGAGAGTCCAGGACAGAACACAGGGGGATAGCTATAACAGTGGGGCAAAAGATGAATGATATACCATCAGAGAAGACTGAGAAAGAGTGGTCATACCCATTTCTGAAGACAAACCCTTTGACAGACCTTTGGTTGTGAGAGTTTTTTATCCCCTGGGTCTTCAGTAGTGGTGGCTACTGAGAAAGTTGGGGCTGTAGCACCTACAGAGGCAGTTGCTTATTCCCTGATAATGGAGCAGGGTTGGGGGCTAGAGCAGTGGTGTCCAATATGTAGAGAGGAAGGTTGTTAAACCATATATAAGGGATCCCTGTGGACTGAATATTGACTTAGAAAACCACAAATTAATATTATGTATATTTTATTGCATCCATATTTGTTTTGTTAGATATTTCCCAATTACATTTTAATCTGGTTCAGACAGGGCACTTCTATTCCTGGGACTCTTAGGCTCAAGGTCCTGGGCTATTGCTACCAGGATGTAAGAGGAGGTGGTGGTTAGGGTAGTACTAGTGGTTTGATCTAATTGGTATATACATCACTTCTATGTGTCCCCACTGCTTTGTGTCCTCAGTGCTTCAGCTAGGTTGGCTTATCTGTCCAGTTTGTGGTGGGTGGTTCATACTTGATGGGCTAAGGGGGATGGTAGGCCCTTCTCCACAGCTGTTGCTCCCTTGGATGATGGCTTCAGAGACCAACCTGGTGGTTTGGAGGATACTCTTAGGCTTACCTTTCTATTGGTGGCAGATGGTGTTGTTAATAGCAAGATGCCCTCCTATGTCAAGAATCATGGCACCAAATGCAACTCTATTAACAGAGTTGGACAGGGATGCCAATTTATACCAATTACAGGTCTGATCACTCACCACTTTTGAGAATGGAGATAAAGTAAAAGGGACACCATGCTTTTTGAGATAACATATTATTGAATATACTTTGCTTCCTGTCCCTAGGCAGTGTAGTATAGTGGAAAGATCTATGTCAGCAACCTGTGCTGCAGGCCTGGTTCTGCCTCTAAGGAGCTACATAACCTTGGCCAGAATACCTCCCCTCCTACAACCTTCTCCCTAGATGGTCCTCCTCTAAAATCTTCCCTGATTCCATGGAACTACCTAGGTTCTCAAAAGCTTTGCCAGTGAAATGCAGGCTTTAGCAGATCCTATCAAGCTGGAAATCCTTTGAATGGACATGCTTCTCAATGGGCTGAGTTCCCATTATTCACATGCCAGCCTAGCAAATCTCTAGAAGACTGACTCCCAATTTGGAAAACTGGCTCCAGAATCAGAAAACCTGGGTTTAAATTCTGGTTCTGTTACTTAACTACTATGTGACTTTGGATAAATCATTTAACCTCTGAACCCTATTTCCTTATCTGTAATATGAAGGTGTTGGATCAGATAGTGTCTGGGTCCCTTCCAATTCTGAATCCTTTGATCCTGGATACTAAGATTGTTTACTAAGGTTCAGTCATGATCTTGTGTCTATGAAGAAACCATCAACACTAGTGAAATAAGGCAGGCTGCAATGTGCAAGGTGATATGATAGGTGCTAGAGGCACTGTTTTAAGGGTAGGACCAAAATATCTATACAGTGCCTTCTGGCTCTATTAGTGAATGATTCTAGGAAAATCAGGTGGGGCAAGAAGGGGTGGCAGATTCCAGGTGCTAATGTTCCTGGGCGAGAGCCAAGGAAAAAGCAGTCTTGACCATGCCAGCCAGGAGCCATCAGATTGGCAGGGTGGAAAATGTAACAAGGAGGCAAGACTAGCCCTGGTCCTGACTGCATGACTGGCTCCGTTCCCACCACTTCAGAGAAAGGCCACACCCCACCCCACCCTCCACCTTAAAAGGAAGATAAGGATGCCAGAATTACATCCTCTTTTGTCAAGATTGAGAATGTCATTCTGACAATGCCCCCTCCTCATGTAGCTGTCAGCTGATGGTTAAAAAAAGAGAAGAAGAATTCTAACAATCACTTACGATAATCAAAAAAAAAAAAAAAATCAGTGACATGAACATAATACCCAAAATGAAATGGCAAATGCAGTTCAAGTCCAAACTTAGGATGTGAGGGGAGAAGGATCTGAAAAGGCAAGATGCCCTCCTAATGCAAGAAATTTTAGTACTAGGACAGACATGACTGGATTCTGCTCTAGAACATTTGAAACAGATCAATCACCAGATACTAATTTATGCTTACTATGTATAGACCACTGGTTGAGGTAGAGTTTGATACAAAAAAGTTAAAGTTGCTAAGATGAGTAGGAACTGTGGGACTTGATGTCTGTAGCATTTTTGGCCAGTGCATTGAATCAAACTCTTCTGGATCTGGAATTAAATTGAAGAGTCCTGTGTAAAACAGAGGTTGTACTTTATGGCCTTTCAGATCCTTTCTAATTCAAATATTTTCCAGTATTCAAGGTAAATTGAAACCCTTCAGTGAGCTAATGGCTGTGTATTCACAGAGATGAAAAAAATAGTATATAGAGTTGTCAATACAGTCCAAGAATGAACTACAATATTGTCCAGATTTAAAAGGGGTCACAGGGTATGATTTCTGGGCATGAGAAAAGATCTATGTGTTCCCCACCCCCAAACTCCCCAAAATAGCTGCTATGCCCAGTCACAGTGAGACTTGAAGTTCCACCATTAGAGTTTCATTCATTTGGTCTTAGCTCTAATATCTGTAGAAAGACACGTTCTTCAGGAGGAGGAACACCTGAAACTGAATCAACAGGAATGAGTTTATCAGAGTCTTCAGATAGACAGAAAGACAGACAGAGGAGAGAGAACCTGTTGTTCTCAGAGAACTTCCTTACACGCCTTACTTCTTTTACTGCCCTCATCAGGTTCATAGCTTAGGAAACTACTCTCAACTAAGACAGGGGTATTGGGAGGCCAATATTTCCCTATAAAACCCAACCCTTGTCTTTAAAAATCTTTCCTCAAGATGATGTTTATGGCCCTTTAAAGTTTGCCTGCAGTAAGATATCCTCAAGGTGATGTTCATCACTAATCTGTTGGGGGAAGCTATATCTGGGGAAGTATTCCAGCTATAGGGTGACTGAACCTTCCCTGACCTCTGAGTCAGAGCCAGAGAGGTCATCCTAAGAACAGCGGAATCATCCTTTCAAGAGACTAACTTTTGGAAATGTGTCAGGATACAGTCTAATGCAAGAGACCCCTCCCTGAAAGAAAACTGCACCAGGAGCTGATTTTCCAGCTAATCCTACTGAAGACAACAGCCCATGATGCCAAATAGAGCAGAAGAAACAGTCAATGGAGCTGGGCTTAGTGAGCTTTGGTTTTTAGAAGATAGGCCAGGACTCAAGACAGCAACAAAGAGGTGGACCCAGGAGATGGTTTCAGCCATCTCCAACAAAACCACTCTGCCATTACTGAGGCAAAGTGGGTTGGCCTGATCCTTGCCCTTTTCTCTGACAGTCCTTCGTTGACTTCTTTATTCTTCAAGGATGGTCTTAATATTCATTTTAGCCTGATTTTGCCTGAATATAGAAGTAGGGACGCAAGGACCAAACATTGTGAATTTTCCTAGACTTAGGATGGTTGGGGATACACCAAGTCCTCCTCTCCCTAAGTATGGTGCCTCTGAGCTCTTTACCTCCATGAAGGAGCACTTTGACCTCTCCTATCCAGTCAAGTTATCCTACCTGGTTTCAAGGTTTCAGCATAACAAAGGAAGTTCATTGTTTTACCACAAAGGCAAAGTCTATAGGAAAAGAGACAAAGTAAACAGGATTAAGATAGAGAAAATTCCTAAAAGTGATGCATTCTCTTCTTGTGCTATAAATTGCCAGAGATGACCTATGTAGCATCATTTTAAAATGTTGATGAATTTTTCCTTTTTTTTTTTAAGATCATATTCACTTCTCTTCCCTCCAGGAGAACAGTCAAGCAAAGCAAATCGACATATTAACCCTGTATGAAAATACATGTTTCATTCTACACCTATTATCCGCTAACTCTTTGCCAAGAGGTGGGAGGTATGTTCCACCATCACATCCTCTCAAGTCACAATTGTTCACTGAATCAACCAGAGTCCTGAAGTTTTTCCACTGTTTATTTCTTTTATAGTTTTGTGATCATTGTTTCTCCTGGTTCTATTCCCATTTCTCTGCATCAGTTCATATAAATCTTCTCTGCATTCTTCATATTTGGAATGTTTATACATTCATATTCCAGTTTGTTTTTTCATTTCTTAACAGGTATCTGCTTTGCTATGTCTTTTGTTTTTATATCAACTTCATTTCCTTCTACTACCCAGCAAGCAATCTCTTGTAGCAAAAAAATAAAAAAGAAAGAGAAAAGATGCAGGTCAGCCAAAGTCCGACAGAATATAAGATGTTCCACTTCCATAACCTCTGCAAAGAAGAGAAGAAAGTACTTTTTCTCACCTCTTCTCTGGGGACAAGTTCGGTCATTATAATTATACAGTATTCAGTTTCTTTTTTCTTGTTTGTTTTTTCCATTTACATTGTTGTTGTTCATCATTTCAATCATGTCCAACTCTTCATGACCCCATTTGGGATTTTCTTGGCCAAGATACTGGAGTGGTTTGCCATTTCCTTCTCCAGCTCATTTTACAGATGAGGAAACTGAGGCCAACAGGGTGAAGTGACTTGCCCAGGGTCACACTGCTAGTAAGTGTTTGAGGTCAGATTTGAACTCAGATTTTCCTGACTCTAGGTCCAACACTGTCCTATCCTGCACCACCTAGATGCCCTTGCATTCTTGTAGTCGTTTGTATTATTTTCCTGGTTCTATTTATTTTACTCATCCATCCATAGAAGTTTTTTCATGTTTCTCTGAAATCTTCATATTCATCATTTCTCATAGTATAATAATGTTGCATTACATTCATATATCACAGTTTGTTTAGCTAATTTCCCACCAATGGACAGCTATTTTTTTCCTAGTTCATTGCTACTACAAAAGTGCTATTATGGACATATTTATCTACATGAGACCTTTCTTTATGACAGTGACTTCCTTGGGCTATATTCCTAGCAACAAGATCTCCGAATCAAAGGATGTAGACATTTTCATCACTTAAAAAAAAAAAAACAGCATAGTTTTAAATTGTTTTGGAGAATGGTTGAGCCAATGCATAACTCCACTAATGTTGTGTTGGTGTTCTTGTCTTTTTGCAGCCCCTCCACATTAACAATTTCTATCTTTGTCATGTTAGGCACTTACTATCCTTCCACTTCTGTACTATTACAAAAATGCTGCTATAAATATTTTTGTATACATGAGGCCTTTTCTCTTATCTTTGACATTCTCTGGGCATATGGTTGTTGTCCTTCATTCTGGAAGAGGACCACAATGATATCACTGTGTTGGAGTAAAGTTACAGTGCATCCGACTGTGGCTGATCAGACCAGTATGAGCTCGGAAGGCTCTTGCCATAGGTCAGGTACAAATAGTCCTCAGGGCATATACCTACTAGTATAGTAGCATAATTTTTCATACCATTTCAAAGGAATTAGTGAGCATCACCTCCACTTTATAAACTGGGGCATTCCCAGGTCCACTTGAACTTTGGGCCTTTGACCAGGGTCAGCTCTTCCAACTGATGAGTTATTTCTCATAACTCTCCCTCACTCTCCAGATTTCTAGATGGAAGCAATCCTGGTGTAACATGTAAGTCACCATTCCAGTTTGAAAGTTCCTTGCTGTAGGAGACCCTGTTATACTGGGACAGATTCTTTCCCACTGCAGTTTTGTAGCCTTCTTTAGGGTTATTCTGAAACCTTAGATATAAATCATGTGATGAGGAAACTCCTGTCCTATCATTTGAGGAAGAGACAGAACAGCTAACTCTGCCCATAGGAGCTGGTCACCTATGAGTCTTCTGTCTAACAAAAGCTAACTGATTGTGCAAAAGATCATGAAAATAATTCTACAAATGCTGAATCCATGGCTGATTAGTTGATGTTAATTAGTTAATGAGTTCAGATCAGTTCTCTATTTCTCAACCACTTAATTTGAAATGTCTATAAAACTTTATGAGTAAAGGTAGCAGGAATGGTGTCTTCATCTAAGGTGATGGGAAATGAAGCAATCGTTGGTGATCAACTTCCTTTGACATACCCTATGCTCCCAGACAAATCAGACTACTCTCTATTCCCCTAACATGTTCTGATTTTCTGGTCCCTAGACCTTTGCCCACACTGTTCGCTTTGTCTGAAATGTCATCCTCCTCCCCATCTTCAACAGTCAAAATTCTGTCAGAATGGTTTCTTTGCTATCCCCACAAAATATGCCAATTTTTTTCTATCATTCTGTGCTTTTGTGTATGATGTTGTCTATACCAATAACTCCCTCCCTGCCATCTCTGTCAATATCCTATCTACACTTCAAAGCCCAACTCAAATGTCACCACCTCAGTAAAACTTTCTCTCCTAAAAGAGAAAGGACCTGTGTGTTAAAAAGCATTTTTAGTAGCTTTCTTTTTGGGCAGTCAAAGAATTGGAAATCAAGAGGAGGCTCATCAATTGCAGAATGACTGAACAAGTTCTGCTATATGATTGTGATGGAATACTGTTGTGCTATAAAAATGATGAGCATGATGGGTTTAGAAAAAGCTGGGAAGACTTATGTGAACTGATACATAGTGAAATGAGTAGAACCCGGAGAACACCGTGCACAGTAACAGCAATGTTGTAATGATGATCAACTATAAAAGATTTAGCTGCTCTGTTCAATTCATAGATCCAAAATAATTCTAAAGGACCCATGACAAAAAATGCTTTCCACCTCCAAAAAGAGAAACTGATGGATTCTGAGTGCAAATTGAAGCATTTTTTTACCTTATTTTTCTTGCTTTTTTTCTAACAACATGGCAAATATGGAAATATGTTTTGCATGGCATCACATGTATAATAGGTATTGTATTGCTTGATTTCTCAATGAGCAGGGGAAGGACTGGAGGGAGGGAGAGAATATGAATTCAAAATTTAAAAATGAATGCTAAAATAAATAAAGCTTTTTCTCCAACCCTGACCACTTTTCACCACTACTGCCACCAACAACCATCCCTGTTTTCCCCCACCACCACCACCACACATACTTTGTACATATCCCATGGAACTTAGCATGTTATATTCAAAGGTACATTTTATCAGAAGCCTTTGGCATTGGCCTGTAGGATAAAATATAAACTTTTCTACCATTCAAAACCCTCTATAGTCAGATTTCAGTATGATTTCATATTCTTTCAGAGGTTTCATGCCCTCTTATATTCCAGTCAAACTGGGCTACTTATCCCACACTTTATATGCCTTCTCTTATCTTTAGGTCTTTGCTTATAACATACCCTATGTTTGGAATAGATTCCCCACACTTTCCTGGCCAAATACTGCCTGTTGAATGAAGTGTCTTTCTTTGTGGTCCAGCTCAAGTGTCTCCTATTTCATGAAGTTTTTTTCCCAGACTTGCTGTGCACCTGAGTCCAAGCAGGACAAACCACATTCCAGCTGCACTCTGCAACACATTACAAGGAAGAAATTACAAAAGAGAAGCAGTATAAAGCATGTCATCCAAAAGGACTGTTAGTGAAACACAGCTGGGTTTGTCATATGGTGAAAATAAAAGATAACTGATAGATACTGCCCGCATTCCTCATCGTCCTTCCCCATGACAAGAGAAAAGAAGGAGGATGCTCAGCACATTGGGTGGACCCCACTTTGGGAAACTTATGGAACAATACAGACAAGAATTCCATAGGATAGGCAGACATGGATACATTACAGGTTGTATTACTGGAAGAAACACACCTATCAGGTCACAGATCCATCTGAATATTTGAAAGGTACTTCAGATAGTTTTATAAGTAACTAATGGGTAGGGGAATGTCCAGCAAAGAAGCAGACATCCTATGCTGGTACGATGATGGTCCTGAAGTAGGGTGATTGTAACCTAGGTTCTGGTGCAAGGGCTCTTAACCATGTGTGTGGCAGAGACTCTTCAGGGAGTGTGGTGACACCTATGGACCCCCTCTCAGAATCATGTTTTTAAATGCATAATAAAATATATATATTACAAAACAAACTAATTATATTGAAAGACAGTTACCAAAATGTTTCAAAATAAGTTCGTGGACCCCAGTTTAAGAACTTCCAATTTAGAGGATAAAGGTTTATCATTTTTTTTTAACATTTGCTAACATTTAGCATTTCTAAGTAGAGGAATGGAAAGCTAGGTGGAGAGAGCAGCTGAGGGATGGGTGGTTATGAATGTGTGGATTTAACAAAAAAAAAACTTTTACAAGGGAAGATATTAAAAGTATGAAATGGAAGAGTCACCTGTCCTCTGAATGACCCAAATGTCCTAGGATCCTAGACCCAGAACTAGAAAGGACCTTGGCAGCCACCAGTCCAATACTCTCATTTGCATATGAGGAAACTGAGGACCAGGAAAGGAAAGTGGTTTGCCCACAGTCACACAGAAAGTAAATGGCACAGATAAGATTTGAACCCAGGTCCTCAGACTTAAGAAATGAATACCCTTTTCACTTATCTACTCTGCCCCCCTACTCAGGTGCCTTTACATTTCATTTCTACTTTCTGGTGAACTGTGCTCTCTCACTAAGACTTCAATCATGGGGCGGAGCCAAGATGGCAGAGTAAAAGGACAGTCCTGTAGAAGCTAGCCCATAAAATACCTGTAAAAAATGACCCTAAACAAATTCTAGAGCAGCAGAAGCCACAAAACAGCAGAATGAAAGAGATTTCCAGCCCAAGGCAGCCTGGTAGGCTGACAGGAAAGGTTAATCACACCAGGCGTGGAGCGGAGCATAGCCCAGCGTGGGTCACAGGGTGTAGCACAGACAGGACCAGAGCAGGCTGGGGTGCAGAATCCCAGGTAGCAGCTGCAGTTCCCAGATTGCTCAACCTACAAATGCCAAAGACAGCTTCAAAGGTCTGTGAGAAAACTCTTTCATCAGAGGGAGAAGAGAATGCAATCTGGCGCTGCCAGCAGCAGCAACTGCAGTGGCAGCATCCATTTTTGGAGCTCTTGGCTTGAAGACCCTGGGGGAATTAAGCCACTGATCTGGGTCTCAGCCCTGACTGGTGGCCCTGGGGTGAGGAGTACTGGCTAGTGTGGTGGAGCTGGTGGAGGCTCTGAAAAGGGAATTCTACTCACAGATTCTGGGCAGAAAAGTTTGCAGTAGGTCCCAGACCACAGTGCAGGCCAGGAGAGGAGTAAACTCCTCTCCCTTGATTGTGCCACCTTGGAGGAACTGAGAACTTACAGGTCCCTAAAGTATACTCTCCTCTTGACAAAGGACTCAAAAGTCAAGTAACAGGCTGGGAAAATGCCCAAAGAAGGGGAAAAAATATGACTATAGAAGTTTACTTTCTTGGTGAACAAGTATTTTCTTTAATCCTTTCAAATGAGGAAAAGCAAGGCATACCATCAGAGGAAGACCTAAAAATCAAGGCTTCTGCATCCAAAACCTCCAAAATAAATATGCAGTGATCTCAGGCCATGGAAGAGCTCAAAAAAAGATTTTGAAAACCAAATAAGAGAGGTGGAGGAAAAATTGGGAAGAGAAATGAGAGTGATGCAAGAAAACCATGAAAAGCAAATCAACAGCTTGCTAAAGGAGATCCAAAAAAATGCTGAAGAAAATAACACTTTTAAAAACAGGCTAACTCAATTGGCAAAAGAGGTTCAAAAAGCCAATGAGCAGAAGAATGCTTTAAAAAGCAGAATTAGTCAAATGGAAAAGGAGGTTCAAAAGCTCACTGAAGAAAATAGTTCTTTAAAAATTAGAATAGAACAGATGGAAGCTAATGACTTTATAAGAAACCAAGAAATTATAAAACAAAACCAAAAGAATGAAATAATAGAAGACAATGTGAAATATCTCATTGGAAAAACCACTGACCTGGAAAATAGATCCAGGAGAGACAATTTTAAAATTATGGGACTACCTGAAAGCCATGATCAAAAAAAGAGCCTAGACATGATCTTTCATGAAATTATCAAGGAAAACTGCCCTGATATTCTAGAACCAGAAGGTAAAGTAAATATTGAAAGAATCCACTGATCACCTCCTGAAAGAGATCTGAAGAGAGAAACTCCTAGGAATATTGTAGCCAAATTCCCTAGTTCCCAGGTCAAGGAGAAAATACTGCAAGCAGCTAAAAAGAAACAATTCAAGTATTGTGGAAATACAATCAGGATAACACAAGATCTAGCACCTTCTACATTAAGGGATTGAAGGGCTTGGAATATAATATTCCAGAAGTCAAAGGAACTAGAATTAAAACCAAGAATTACCTGCCCAGCAAAACTGAGTATAATACTTCAGGGGGAAAAATGGTCATTCAATGAAATAGAGGACTTTCAAGCATTCTTGATGAAAAGACCAGAGCTAAATAGAAAATTTGACTTTCAGACTCAAGAATCAAGAGAAGCTTGAAAACATAAACAGGAAAGAGAAATCATATGGGACTTACTAAAGTTGAACTGTTTACATTCCTACATGAAAAGCTAATATTTGTTACTCTTGAAACTTTTCTCAGTATTTGGGTAGTTGGGGGAATTATACACACACACGCACGCACACACACACACACATATGTATATATAGACAAAGAGCACAAGGTGAATTGAGTAGGAAGGGATGATATCTAAAAAAATAAAATTAAGGGATGAGAGAGGAATATATTGGGAGGAGAAATGGAATGGGGCAAATTATCTCATAAAAGAGGCAAGAAAAAGTTTTTTTAGGGGAGGGGAAAAGGGGGGAGATGAGAGGGAAAAAGTAAAGCTTCCTCTCATCACATTTGGCTTAAGGAGGGAATAACGCACACTCAGTTGGGTATGAAAATCTATCTTACACTATAGGAAAGTAGGGGAGAAGGGGATAAGTGGGTTGAGGGGATTATAGAAGGGAGGGCAAATGGGAGGAGGGAGTAATTAGAAGTAAACACTTTTGGGGAAGGACAAAGTCAAAAGAGAGAATAGAATAAATGGGGAACAGGATAGGATGGAGGAAAATATAGTTAGTCTTACACAACATGACTATTATGGAAGTCATTTGCAAAACTACAATATATAGCCTATATTGAACTGCTTATATTCTCAGTGGGGATGGGTGGGGAGGGAGGAAGGGAGAAAAATTGGAACTCAAAGTTTTAGGAAGGAATGTTGAGACTTGTTTCTGCATACAACTGGAAAATAAAAAATACAGGTAGTGCAGTATAGAAATATATCTTGCCCTTCAAGAAAAGAGAGAAGATGAGGATAAGGGAAGGGAAGGATGTGATAGAAGGGAGGGCAGATTGGGGGAAGGGATAATCAGAATGCACAGTGTTTTGGCATGTGGGGAGAGGAGGGATGGGAAGAAAATTTGGAACTCAAAATTTTGTGGAAATGAATGTTGAAAACTAAAAATAAAGAAAGAAAGAAACATCAAAATGAAAAAAAGAAAGAAATCAACTTAGCCACACTAAAAAAAAAAAAAAAAAAAGACTTCAGTCAGCCCAGAATCACCAATATATTCATGATAATAGCCAACATTTAGTATAGTGCTTTACATATACATGGTGTCCCAAAAATCTGTATGGAAATTTAAACTGTTAATGCTTAAATCTATACTAAGACTTTTGGGACACCCAATACTTTGTCATTATTTTTTCACGAATTCATAAAGTGAAAGGAATCCACAAAACATAGAATCTTATAGCATAGACTCTGTGCTCGAATATAGAAGCTGGAAATACCTTTAGAATAGAGAACATTGAAATCTGAAGACACCCAACTAGTTCAACTTGCTCATTTTATTTTTTTTTAATAATTTATTTTCCCCCAGTTACGTGCAAAAGCAATTTTTTATATTTGTTGTCTTTCTAAGTTTTGAGTTCTAAATTCTATCCCTCCCTGACATAGTAAGCAATCTGTGCAGTCATGTAAAACATTTCTGTATAAGTCATTTTGTGCAAGAAAACTCAAACAAAAACAAAGAAAAAGAGAAAAATAGTATTCTTCAGTTTGTATTCAGATGACATCATCAACTTCGTCATTTTACAAACTGAGGTCCACAGATTTGCCCAAAGTTTTCAGAAGTGAAGACTTCTGAAGAATTATTGAATGCCTTCTGTATATAAGTTTCTCTTGGTGCTAGGTAGTATGAAGGCTACAGTGATATAAGATATACAGTGTTTGTCCTCCCATAGCTTACATTATATCTAAAGAAATAGGAGAGATGTGGGAGAGTTGGAACGCTAATTCATTGTTGATGGAGCTGTAAGCTGATCCAACCATTCTGGAGAGCAATTTGGAACTATACTCAAAGAGCTACAAAAATGTGCATACCTTTGACTCAGCAATATCGCTTCTGGGACTGTATCCCAAAGAGATCATAAAAATGGGAAAGGGTCCCACATGTATAAAAATATTTATAGCAGCTCTCTTTGTGGTGGCCAAAAACTGGAAATCAAGGGGATGCCCATCAATTGGGGAATGTCTGAACAAGTTGTGGTATATGAATTTAATGGAATGCTATTGTGCTATAAGAAATGATGAAGAAGAAGACTTCAGAGAGGCCTGGAAAGACTTACATGAACTGATACTGAGTGAAAGGAGCAGAACCAGGAGAACTTTGTGCACAACAACCACCACAGTGCATGAGGAATTTTTCTGGTAGACTTAGTACTTCATTGCAATGCAAGGACTTAAAAAATTCCCAGTAGACTCTTGAGGCAAAATGCCTTCCACATCCAGAGAAAGAACTATGGAATTGGATCACAGATTGAAGCAGACCATTCTCTTTTGAATTGTTTTGTTTTGTTTTACGGTTTCTCCCATTCATTTTAATTCTTCTATGCAACATGACTAAGGTGAAAATATATTTAATAGGAATGTATGTATAGAATCTATATAAGACTGCACACTGTCTCAGGGAGGGAGTGGAGAGAGAGTGGGAAGAAGGGGGAGGGAGGGGAAAAAATCTAAGATATATGGAAGTGATTGTAGAACACTGAAAACAAAATAATTAAATTTTAAAAAGAAATAGGAGAAATAAGTAAAAAGATAACTAACAATTCAAAGCAGCATACAACAAATACTTTAATAAGTAGCGAAGGAGCTCATTGGAAAGAAAGAACCCTGTGAGCCAGGCTAGTTAGAAAAGGATTCATGGAAGAGCTGATCCTAGTTAAGTGGGAAAGAGTGGAGAGAGCATTGCGGGCAGGGAGTCAGCTTGAGCAAAGGCAGAGATGATCACGCTGTGTCTTTTGATAAGTGGATCAGTTTGGCTGAAGCAGAGTTTCTTTAAGGGAGTTGTCCAGTCATTCAGTTGTGTCCGACTCTTCAGGTTTTCTTGGCAAAGATACTGGAATGGTTTGCCAGTTCCTTCTGTGATGTTTCCCCAGTTCACACTTGAGGAACTGATGCAAAGAGGGGTTAAGTGATTTACCCAAGCTCACACAGCTAGAAAGTGTCTGAGGTTGGATTTGAACTTAGGTCTTCCCGACTCCAGTACTAGAACTCTGTCCACTGTACCACATAGCTATCTGTCTTTAAAGGAGTAGTGGGAGATAAAAGTTTAGAAAGGTTAGCCTAGCATTCAAGGCCCTCTATAGTCTGGTTTTATCTTCATCCCTCCCTAATCCCTCTGATACATGTTCCTGTCAACATTCCTGCTGAACTGGGCCACTTGCTATGTCCTGAACATGTGTCATGCTTTTTTTTTCATTCATGCCATTACTCAGTATTCCCTGCACCTACAATGCTGCTCCCTCCCTTTTCACCTATTAAAACATTGCCATCTTTGAAGCCCTATTGTACAGGTTCTCATAAAGCTTCCCCTGATCCCATCCAATTGGAAGTGATTTCTTCTTCTTTTGACCTCAGAGGACTTAATACTCCTTTTATGTACTTAACAGGTTCTAATTTGTATTACATTTATTTTCATATAAGTTGCCTTCAATGCCTCATCATGTCAGGAAGATGAGCCTGTATTCTCAGAGGATATATCTGTGAAGTGCAAGCTCTGGCAGATCCCACCACGCTGGAAAGGCTTTGCTTGTGGGTGTGGTGGTAAGGCAAAGTTAGGTACTTAGACAAAACATACGTTTATTGCACCTGTGATTGGTCAACAAATAATTAGGGAGAGTTCTGTGTAATTATAATGACCAAACTTGGCCCTGGACAAGAGGAAAAAAATGCACCTCCCTCTCTTCTTTATACAAGAAAGAGACTATGCGTATAGAATATCACACATACTCTCAGTTAATTTTGCTGAAATTTTTCCCCACTTTTTAAAAAATCTTCATTATAAGTGAAGTCTCTCTATATAGGAAAGGATTATATTCAGAAATGAATGTAATATAAAAACAAAAGGCAACAAAAAAATGAGAAAATTTTTTTGGTTAAAGAAGTGATCAGTAAACCTTTGGAGGGATTAATCGATGTTTGTTCTTTTTTCTTTTTCTTATTTTGTTGCTACATCAGGTTTCCATATATTTTTATGTGGACGCATATCCTATTCTGTAATTCATTCTTATATTCCATCACATTTCTATTACATTATATAAAATAAATATATGTCAAATATCTTTTATGTAATTGAATATTTCATGTAGTTAGCCCCCAAGAATGAATTTAAAAGTATTTATTAAGTACTTACCATAGGCAAAATATAGAGCTAAGTTCTGAGAATGTAAGTAAAAAAAAAAACCATATGGTTCTGAGAAGGAAGCAGCAAAGCAAATTAATGTATCTTTATTTTAATGTTACCTCATATTTTATTCATGTTTTTTCTTCCATGCTACATTGTGTCTTTTTACATATGTATTTCCTCTTGTTCAGCACCAGTAAAAAGTATTGATTTATACATATATTTTTGTGACTATCTAGAGAAAAGAACAGAAGTAGTACACTCCTCTTCCCTGGTTCTGGGATCATTGCATGTATCTAAGAATCATGGCAGGCAAGAGATAGAGCTCTGGGTTTGGAGTCAGGAGAACCTGAATTCAAATCCAGCCTCAGATACTTACTAGCTGTGTGACCCTGGGCATGTCATTTAACCCTGTTTGCCTCAGCTCCTCATCTATAAAATGAATTGGAGAAAGAAATGGCAAAACACCCTAGTATTTTCTTCACCAAGAAAACCCCCAAATGGGGTCACAAAGAGTCAGACATGACTGAAACAACTGAACAACAAGAATTCTGGCACAGGCCTTTTATGGAGTTAGCATGGGAGCATGTAGCTCACAATGGGCCATGCCTTAGAAACTGATCAATCACTACTTCAACCAATGACCTGGACTAGTCATAGTTGCCCTTGTGGATAGTTCTTCCTACGGTAAAGCTAAAATAGGGCTATGCAACACAGTGGGTAAGACAAGCCACTCAGTCTTGACCCAGTTTGGTCAAATGGTGCAGGGATCCCCCGGATTAGACAAACCTGCATTATGCAAAGTGACTACATAATTGGTGGGGCCCAAATACCTTTGTTTGTTTGTTTTTATCTATTTTCTCCATTAAATCATTTGTCTGTGGTGTTTGTACCAAATAGCATCTTTTTTGGACCTTCAAAGAACAATGTTTCCTAGACTAATACAATAGACTCAGTGATAAATATTTATTGTCAGTGGATCAAACTAGCTAATTCTGGAAAAATTTGTTACCGGATTGACAGCAGAGTGATGAATTTGGAGACCAAAACAACTTCAAAGGCCACTTACTGATGGCAGGTTCACAATTTGCAACGTTAAAATTGCAGGCTTCTTGAAGGGCAGGTACTCTTGTTGCTTTGCCTTTGTATCCCCAGCCCTTTGCACAATGCTTGATGTGCCAAGTTCTCATTGATACTTATTTACTGATCAGTCATTGGTGGGAGTATTCATACTTAAAAAATCATAGACTCTTGAAACATTTGAGTATTATATGTGTATGTGCATGCCTCTGTTTATATATGTGCATGATTTCCTACCGTACTCTAAGCTCCTGGAGGTCAGGGATGCTGGATTACATACAGTAGATGCTTAATAAACATTTGGTGGATGAATGGATAGATGTTATATTTGGAGGGACTGGAATTGTGGAGAGATTTGAAAGCCCAGCTGGAGTATGGACTTCTATAACTAACAGGAAGCAATTGGAGGTTTTTTGAGAGAGGAGATGTCCCTTCACTAAGGCAACCTAGTGTAGTAGAAAAACCAGTAGATCTGGATTCAGTAAACTAGGTTAAAATCATGGCCAGGATGGCTGCTAAGTGAATGATCACAGGCAAATCAGTCAATCTCTCAGCCTCAGTTTCCTCATCTGTAAAATGGATAATAACATTCATACAATCTCCCTCATGGGGCAGTTGTGACAAACTTTATAAATCTTAATACGGTATATAAATATGAACTGTTATTATTATAATGGATAATAACAAGGCCACTGCTGTTCCTTCCTGGCTGTAGCCCAAGTCTTCCCTTCATGTTGGACTCAGCTCAGCAAGAGGGTAAATGGAAAAGATTTCTAGCTGAAAATCCCTTTTTTCAGGTAATTATACCTGCTGAGGAAGCCATAGCAAAGGCTCAATTTCTCAATTAGAAAGAGAAAAGTATAAGTGATTAATTGACCTCTCCTTTAAAAAGCCTGCATTAACCTCCACTTTTCTAATGTCTCTGTTAGTGTGTGGCTAAGCAGGAAATCCATCAGACTCACAGACAGATGACTTCACCTATGAATTTAAAATCATTTACCCTGAAATTGTGACATAACCCTGTGACAATTACAGTTGTCAGCCTGCAGGCCTGGTCTCTGGCTCCCTATGGTGGGACAGTCCTTAGAGATAGTAAAGGGACTCATGGTACTGGAGCCCAGAAGATGTGTGCCCTTACTGTGGCCCAGAATCTCTGCATGCTCTTTAATTACAGAGGAGGGTAAACGGCTCAGGGAGAGCAGAGAATCAGAGCTGAGATTTAATCTGGGAAGATTGAGGAAAGCTCATTCTCAGGTTATAGGATTCAACTGCAAACCCTCCCCAGTAAAGGGTCCTGGTTCTGCCACTAAATCATACTGTGACTCCAGGTCACAGTGCCACTAAATCATACTGTGACTCCAGGTCCACTTATCCCTACAGCTACATCGTCCTCTTTCAAAAGAGGAGTCTGACATTCTATGAGTAATACCTATGAAATACTTAATAACCACAGTGCTATATGTACTATATGTATGAAGGCATTTCTTCCTGAACACCTGTGGGTTTCTCAGCAAAATATATAAGTACAATAAGCATGTGTTTCCTAAGGGAACCACAACTTCCCCAGGATCTTTTTCTCAAGATGTTGTTTCCCTAGAGCCTCCATAGGGCACCCCAGTGAACTATGCTTCATAGGGCCCAGACACACTGTGCTCCTATGCCAACCCCCATACTATCTCCCTGGCCATCTGCCTGGGCAAACACAGGGCCACGCTCTGCCTTGTGTGTGCATGCAGAGCCTTCCTATTGTAACTGGACCAAGTCACCAGCCAGCAGTTAGATCTGAGAACTAGGAAAAAGAGATCTAAGTTCAATTCTCAGCCGTTACTGCTTAACTTTGTGAACTAGGACAAGCTTTCATGCTTCACCAGGCATCACTTTCCTCTTCTGTCAGTTGAGGTTGGTCAGATTATTTCTAAGACCTGTCCAGCTCTGACGTTCTATATTCATCTCTGTCATGCTCTGCTCTGAGATTCCTTCTACCTCTGACATCTTAAGTTCTGAGTTCCCTTCCAGCTCCAACATTCTATGTTCTGTAGTCCATTCTAATTCTGACAGTCTGTTCTTTAAAGTCTCTTCTAGGTCTGGCATTTTTAATGAATTAAGGTCCCTTCCAGCTGATGTTCAATGTCATAATGTTTTTGCTAGTCTGCCATGACATTCATGTTTTAAGGTCCTTTCCAATAATATAACATGATAGGACATATATTTTTAATGTAACTGTAATGTAACTTCTGATCTAGCAAGGTAGTGTGTTCTCCACATGGAGCAGTTCCAGTCTTCCTGCCCTCTGGTAGGGGCCAATGATACTATGAGGCTGAAAAGAAAGGACATCCAACATCCTGAAAGAATAAACTTTAAAAAACAATTAGACTACATTCATCAGTTCAGGGAATTCTCAGGGAAATTATTCTGATTGTTCTGCAGCTTAGTTTTAGAGGGTTTTTTAGGGATATTGAGAGGTTAAGGGATTCACCCAGTTACATAGTTTGTATATGTCAGAGGTAAACCTTGAACACCTGTGGTTTTGAACTGACCTGTGGTCAGTCTTCCTGACTTTGAAGATTGCTCTCTACTAGGCCATCCTGATTATGGGAAAGAGCCCTTGTCCTGGAGACCTGGGATCTGACTGGTTCTGACCCCTTCCAACCACCTATATGATTGTGCACATTCACTTCCTTTCCTTGAACTGATTTTCCTACTTATTCAATGAGGTGACTGAACAAGCTAATTTCTAAGTGTCTTTCCCATTCTTGGGATCTTGTGTTCCCATGCATAAGTTTATAGGAAAGAGAAAGAGGTCTTTTTTGCCTCTTCCGATTGGCAAGGTTTACTTATTCACTGTCTGGCCCCTTGCAGCAGTCCTGAGAAGGACCTTTATAGAGAAGAAGAGGGTGTCATACACTAAATCCCAGGATTCAGATCTTGAAATCACTTGTCATTCTTTTTTTAAAAAATCCAGCTATGTGACCCCTCCTCTCCTCTTTTCCCCCAGTTACTTTTTGTATCTTTCTTAAGTATAGTGGCCTTCCTGTGGGTGATAGGTATGTCGTAAGTGAAGCTACAGGCACTACAGGAATGACCTGGTGCCTCACCCACCTGGTTATAATTCTAATTGGTGTGTGTAGGAGCGACTTCTATAAATGGGAAGGCAGTCAGGAGCAACTCTGTCTCCTGGCACAGTACCTCAACCATTGCAAGAGGAGCACAGAGGAGAAGCAGAAGCTGGAGAGACATGGCTGGTAAGTGCAATGGAAACTTCTCCAATGGATAAGTGCTAGGGAGCCAGCCACCTCATCCTGTCTGAACCAGGAGAATTTCTTTGGGGGCTCTAATTCATTCATTCATCTTGGAAAGGCAACACAGCAAAGTGGAAAGAACCTTGGATTTGAAATCCAAAGAACTGGGCTCTCAAGACCAGACTCTTCCACTAACTTTAACCTTTCTGAGCCTCAGTTTCCTATGGGGACAATAATAGTGGTACTGTCTACCTCAGGGCTATTGTTAAGAAAGTATTTGGAAACCATAAAGTGCCACAGAAATGTGTTTGTTATTTGCAATTCATGGATAAGATCAGTTTTTTGAAAGAGTCCACCAAGGCTCACTATCACATGTGTTGCAAGGCATGTTCTCAGGCTCTCCTCTTCAAGGCAGCAGATGTGTGTGTGTTTGGGATGAATCTGAGAATGGCAGGCATTTGTCGAGCATCTACTAGGCATGTCCATTGATAAAGAACAGCTTTACTTCATTGGAATATCTTGGACTCTAGTCATCTTTTTCTCAGCAGTACCTGCTTCCTAGCATTTTCTAGTGATGATGTTGCTTAGGTGTCTGTAAAATAGACACTAAAAACAACCACCTTGAATTCAGCATGGTGTGGAAGGACTGAGAGTTAGAGGACCTGAGTTCTAGTTCTTGTTCTGACATTCACTGAATGACCTTGAACAAGTTATTTCCCTCCTCTGGACTTCAGTTTCCTCATCTGTAAAATAGGGTTTTAGATTGTAGATTGTACAGCCCCTCTCAGCTTTAACATTCTCCACTCTAAGATCCTTTCCTTCTCTGGCATTATTTTTCAACGTTCTAAGGATTTTCCTAGCTCTGACAGTCCCTGTTTCTAGGAGAACAGCTATTGGAACAAAGTTGATTGAAAAGAAAACACCTGCACTTTAGGAATGTACTTAAGTAAACTAACATCCGGAAGCATTCCGCAGCCTGGCTTGAAAGTGATTTGGTGATGTCAAAACTCCCAGTAGCAGGAAGAGCAGGTGGTAATACAAGACTATCGTTGTTTTTATAAATAGCTTCTGGGCTAGGGAAAGAAAGGAAGAGAGACAGAGACAGACAGACAGACAGACAGATGGACATAAAGAGAGAGACTGAGAGAAACAGAGAAGAAAGAGGAGGAGGAGGAAAAGGAGAAGGGTGAAGGAGGGGAATGGAGGAGGAAGCAATAAAGCCAGAAAGAGAGAAGAAATGAAGAATGAGAAAAGAAGAGAAAGAAATTAAGAAAAAGGGGGAAGGAAGACAGTGTCTTCAGCACAACAGTGGCTGTCGAGGATTCAGGCACTTGTTAGCTCTTCTGCTCTCCACAAGGCTAATTATTGTGTGCTGCAGCTAAGCCAGGGTGGGTGACAGCCAAGCCAAACCCAAACAAGGCATGAGTCAAACTCTTAAAAATCTCATGAATGGTGGTGAAACCTGCAAGAAAGGTTGCCAAGGGAAATCATTAAGCCAGATGTGGGAGCCAAGCCCCGGTCACTTCATGGTTTGTGAAGCACAGGGCTGGAGGACTACAAATTCCACAGATCTCGTGCTGTTTTATGCAGGGAACACATTGCCTTTGCCATGGTGGCCTTTGCAGGGAAGAGACTTATAATCACATAGGCTGATAGAAATGAACTTAAGAAAAGGGACCTTAGCATAAGTCTGGCCACTGAGTCACTCTCATACCTGGGGGCAGCTAGGTGGCTCAGTGGATAGACCCTGGGCCCAGTGGAGTCAGGAATACTGGAATTAGAATCCAACCTCAGACACTTACTAGCTCTGTGACCCTGGGCAAGTCACTTACTCTGTCTACCTCAGTTTCCTCATCTGTAAAAATGTGGGATAATAATATCACCTACCTCCCAAGGTTCTTGTGAGAATCAATTGAGATAATAATTGTAAAGTGCTTAGCACAGTGCCTGGCACATAGAAGGCATTATCTAGTGTTATTATTACTTCTTATTATGCTCACAAAGCCCCACTGACTCCCCTTTGCCTCTAAGATGAAATAAAAATTCCTCTCTTTGGCTTTTAAAACCCACCAGTCTGCCTCTAGACTACACTTCTATTGCTCCATTCACATGTGTGCTGTACATAACTAACCCACTTACCATGCTCCACACATGACACTCCATATCCTGTTTCCTCTCATAAACCTGGAACATCCTTCCTCCTGTCTTAGCCTCCTGGAACCCCCAGATTTCTTCAACATGCAGCACAAATGTCACCTCCTACAGGAGGCCCATCTGATCCTCTAATTCCCCCCGGATAACTTCATGTCTGTTTCATGTTTGCTTCTCTGTGTATATTCTGTCCTCACTCCCCCATCCCTGGAATATCATGTCCAGGAGGACAGAGACTCATTCAAAGACTGTTATCTTTGTATCCCCACTACCTACAATGTTAGTCAGTGAGCTCTTAACGCTTGTTGAGTCAACAAATGGATAAAATGAATAAACAAATAAGCATAGAATGTTAGAACTCTTAATGTAAGGAAAATTTTCTTTAACATTAGAGCATTCTGAAACTAGAACCACCTCAAGAGCAAGTGGATTCCTCCTCCTTACCTAAGGGTTGCTTGTTTGGGATATTATATGATCCATCCCAGCTGGGGTTGAAGTTGAATTGACTAGGAGGCCTCTAATATCCCTTCCAGCTCTGTCATTTTGTAAGACCAAGGAATGGGAATTTCTCTGGCTTATGTGAAACAAAATGCCTGTGCTTTCCATCTCAGCACACGGAAACAAATCACCTAAACAACACTACAGGCAAACCTACAACTGTATGCAGATTAGATAAATCTATGTATCCTCTCCTAATGATTGTTCTTTGTCCAGAAGAGGGGTCAACATCACACTTCTGCTTAGGGCAGGTTCAGTGGGTGTTTGGTGGGGCATAGCATTTATTCATTGCAACATTTTAGTGTCCTATTTATTATATGATTTTTATTTTAGGGCTGGGGTTGTCATGTTTTACCCAAATGCCAATTACAGACACTGTCTGAAGTGCACACAGCCTGCCTAGGGAGAAAAGAAGATGGAAGTAGGTGGGAAGGGAGTTGGGTTTTTTTTGTTTTTGTTTTTTGGAAATTTTTTTTAATGTCACTGTTAGAAACTCCCCTAAGCTAAAGTCTGAGAGTACTGGGACTCTGGGACTGATACAGGGTATCCCCAAAGTCTTAAAGCAGTTTTGTTGTTTTGGGGGATTGTTTTGTTTATTTGTTTGTTTTATCTCCTTTACCTGACCCCTTATTAATTCAGATGAAAACTTGGGCTCAGTGTAAGGAAAATCTTCCAATAATTAAAATGATCCAAAAATGGAATAGATTACCACAGGAGTAGTAGGTTCCCCATCACTGGAGGTCTTTAAGTAAATGTTGAACAACTACTTGTTCAGGTTCTAGTTGTGCTAATTGGCCACCAAAGTCCCATCCAACTCTGATGCTCTGTGATTCTGGGTGGGGCATTTAGTTAAACTCTCAGGTCATTTTTGTCCAGCTTAGAACAAATTTTCTCAACTTTTGGACATAAAATGTTAGCTCATTTTATAGAGGAGCAGAATGATTTGCACAGAGTGACACAATTTTATGGCCAGACTGGGATTAGAATCCCAATCTTCTCATTCTCAGACCCGAGGTCAGTGGTCTGTTCCTTAGACCATGCTGTCTCAGAACCAAGCTGGAATACATAGATATACATACGTGTGTGTGTCAGTGTGTGTGTATGATTTCATCTCTCTCCATGAAAGGCAGTTAGGAACGACAGCATAGAAATACAGAAAAACCAGGTAGTTCTAAAAGCCTGGAGCACTTGTAGCAGACGTCTGTGGGGTGTGGTCTGAGGTGGCATGATGTCTGTCATGCACTGATCCAGTGCGCAATTCATATTGTTCATAGACTAGCCTATTTAATTTCACGTAAGTGCTACAGATCAGCTGAGAAAGGAAGGAAGAAGTGAAAGATTTATTAAACACTTACTGTGTTCTAGGCACTACGATAAGCCCCGATGACCTTAGTAATGATAATAATAATAAAATAATGTCATTCCTTTGGCACTTTACACTTGACAAAGTGTTTTCTGCAGTGAAGTCCACATCTGAAGGTTATTCTCACTGTACAAAGGAAAGCTTAGGTGGGGAAGTGATTTATGCAGTCACATCACATTCTTTAGGACCAAAAGGATGTTTCAGAAGCAATTGCTTGCACCAGAACGAGAGAGGAGAGAGGCATATCACTGGCCCAGAAATCCCAGTCATTTTCTTGAAAGAGAAAAATTCAGAATAAATTCTTGGAAATTGTAATGTCGTTGAAGGTAATTTCAGCATAGACTAAAGGATGAAACCTGGCTGTTCAGTTAAAAGCTGACTGAAAATCACATGAGAAAAGGTTCCTTTATCTTCTATATGGCCTAACATCTGGGCCCATCTAAATCTGCAGAAACCAAGTGCCCAGAAGTTTGTCTGGCTCTGTCTTTGGTTAGTACTGAGAGCTAATTGAGCACATGGATGTTAGGCAGCGTAGAGCAGTCAAAAGAACTCTAGATTTGAAATCCCAGTTATGTTAATAACTAGGACAAGTCAATCTCTTACAACCTTAGTTTACTTATTTGTAAAATGGGAGTAGTAATACTTCTGTGACTTACCTCCTAGAGTCGTTAGGAGGAAGGTGTTTTGTAAAATGTCAAGTACTATAGACATGTGAATTAGTGTTGGTTTTCCTAGGGTATGGGTCTAATATCTCTTAACGCCTCATGGATAAGAGAGGAACTTCTCTGACTGATCTCTGGATTGCTCCAATGGTCAGGGTGAGGGATGAGGTTTGGGCAGGCTGCTTCCTTGTGAGATAACTCTGAGATCCTACCTCTCCTTTGGCCTCCGTGAACCAGTCAGAAGTTGGGCACAAGACAACCTTGGCATCAGAAAAAAAGGACATGATCATCTGTTTAGGCAGCATTTGCTGTCCCCCAAGCCACCTAGAAGTCAGAGAGCAGTGACTGATCAGGGGTCTCTCCTAACCTGCCTGACTAATCTTTGCCTAGGAGAGGCCAAGGCTCATGGAGTCCCCGTAGTTAATGGTTGTCAGCTTCTGGATACAGCCAGGGATCCCAACTTTCATCTTAGAAGCATGTTTCCTAGAGTTAAAGAATCAAGAAAACTGCGTTCAGGCCCTAACTCTGCCACTAACTTGCTTTATGAACCTGCATTTTTCCCTCGACTTATTTTCTTTTTTTGCAAAATGAGATTAAACTAAATGAGACACTTCTAATACGCCTTTCAGCTTTATGTTCTGTGTTCACTGGCATTCTATATAAAATGCAGTTGATCCCTGAGAAAGGAAATAGGAACTATGGGTGGAAATTTCAAAGAGGCAAATTTATCCTTGATGTAAACTTCCTGACATTTATAGTTAATCAGAATTGGAATGGTTTGCTGTGGGAGTTGAGGGTCTTGCAAAGGTTGACAGACTGACTTATATTGGGCATATTGTAGAGAGGACTGGTTCATGTGAGTTGAACCAGATGGACTCCAAAGAGCCTTGTACCTCTGACATTCTATGTTCTAAAGTCCCTTCCACCTCTGGCCTTATGTGTTCTAGGGCCCCTTCCATCTCTGACATTCTATGTTCTAAGGCCCCTCCTATCTCTGGCTTTCTGTGAGAAGGGGCATCTTGACATTTCCTTCTACATAAACAATAGGAGAACTCTAGATCTCACTTTAAACCTTTAGGAAACAGGGTTTCTTTGCTAGACTTTCCCTGAACATACAGGAACAACCACCCAGGCTAGAATTAAGCCTACTAAGTCAAGTATATCTGCCAAATAGTCCTAGATAGCTAATGTCTTATGCATCTAGTTGCACCTCCTCCACTCCCCTCACCCCTAAGGCTTTTCACCTGGAACAGAAACCACTCCCCCCCATCTGGAGCAGGATTCGCCTCATATGACCTGAAATGGGAATCATTCCCATTCTACCAGGTGCTGATTGATCTGTTGTGGATCTGTCTTCCAACTTTAGCTTATTAAAAGATTTGCTCAGTGGATCAAGTCTTATACCCTATACCAAGGGAAATTTCTGGAGAATTCCTCTTTCATTAGTAGGGCACTATTTCTCTCCCTACCCCACTGTCTTTACAAGTCTGCTGGTCATGGGATCCAGGTGGCACAGTGAATAGAACACAGGCCCTGGAGTCAGGAGGACCTGAGTTCAAATGTGACCTCAAACACTTGACACTTACAAGCTGTATGACCTTGGGCAAGTCACTTAACCTCGATTGCTTTGCCTCCCGCTGAACATCAAAAGTCTCCTAACCTCTGTGCTTCTCTGTATTTGTCTCAGAGAGATCATCTGTATATGTGTCTTACCTTCCCAAACCCTGCCAGCATGAGCCTCAACACCTGGGGAAATGGTAATCCTATAGAACTGAAATGAAATGAGAATTGGTGCTCTCTTCCCCCAAAGGAAAAAGGGAGCAAAGACCCTAAGCTGATTGCTGGGAGGGACCAAGAAAATAGGTAAAGAAGTCAATCCATACTCTTTGCCTCCTTCTCTCTTTTTCTAGTTTGCCATTGCAATCTGGAGGCCTTTAAAGAAGGCCTTTCTCTCTATGTTTTCATCTTCCCTGGAAGCAGCTGGTATTAGACTGTTCAGGAGGCCTAGGTCCTAATACCTCTTTGTTAGTAGCTGTGTAACTGGGACCAAGTCAATACCTTCTCTGGATCTCACTATAAAATGAACGAGTTGGACAAAATGGTCTCTCATATCCTCTCCACTTCTAACATTGTATGTTCTGTGCTGTAAATGTCCTCTTCCTCCTTAAATTGTCCCACAGCACTCTGGATCTCTCCTTTGTCACCATCAAAATCTACCTTGAATTATATTTATTTGGGTTTATGGCAGAGCTCCACAGTAGACTCCCTCAGAAAGTGTGTCATTTTCTATCTTTTTTAGCCATAGTACCCAGTACTTAGTAGGTTAAAAAATATGTATTTAAATGGAATGAAACTTTCCATCTGTTAACATTTTATGCTGTAAGTCCCTTTCAGCTCTGAATCTCCATGTTCTGTGTTTTGAGGTCTCTTCCAACAATGATATTCTATGTTCTAATGGCAGTTTCAGCTCTGACATTGTCTGTGAAGTGAAAATACCTCTTTTTTGGCTAAAGAAGGAAAATTAAAGAGGTTAAATAGGAGAACTCTGTCTACTAGGGTCCTGAGCACTCTTCCCTGGATGCATTTCATCCTGATGGGCAGCAAGCCAGTCATGGGTTCATAACTTAAACACATAAAGCAACTTTAGATATAATCTGGGATCCATCAGCCCTAGACACCTAAGAATGGACTGCAAATAAATGTTCCTGCTAATTCCTTTCTAAGGCTGTCTTTGGTGTTTTTCACTTTAACCTAGTTTCACCAACAGACAAATAATACTGAGTGAGAGAAATAGTTCACAACAAAATTTCTTCCTTTGCTCCCTGTGGGTGGCCTTGGGTACTTACTATACATACAGTGTAGCAGAACGGACGTTGGGCTTGTAGTTAGGAAACCTGGGTTTGAAGACCCAGATTCAACGTTTAGCACCTGTGTGACCTTGAACATCCTTTCACCTTGCATTCTTTAGCCTTGGTTTTCTCATCTATAAAATGAGAATCATAACATGTGCTGCTGCCTCAAAAGATTATAATGAGTAAAGCCTTTTGTGAATTTTCAAGGGATATATAAATGTGCGCTGGCATCACCATTATTATTAAAGATGGCCCTGCCTAGTTCATGAAGCTTAAAGCCCTGTAACCCTGAATTGAAATGAATGTCATTGAACTCATAGTCCTTGAGCAACAGGGGTCCTCCCCATACCTGGAGTCTTCTCCTCCCTGCTGACAGTACTACCTGCCTAGGGCTCTTGGTCCTTCCTGGTGGGTGGAGTCAGGGAGGGGCTGGGGTTACATAGACACCCTTTTCCCTAATCCATGTTCATTCATCAGAGGCATGCAACAACTAACCTGGGCTTTCAGAATGAAAGAAAAAGGGACCAGAAAAACCTGAGATTTAATCATAAAATTGAATGCCCCATGGGGCAGGGAGGAGGCACACCTTTCATCTGTCTCTTTCTTTGCACAACCTGAGAAAGAGAAATTACTGCTGTTCAGCTCAGCTCAACAAATAGTTATTGATTGGATGAGTGAAAGAATAACGTAGTTATAAGCACTTATAACTGTGTGCAGAGCACTGGAGATACAAATAGAAAAATCAAGGAGCTGGAACTCTAATGGAGGCAGCCACATCTCTGGAAGGTTTCAGCTACAAGGTAGCAGCATGGAGAGTCCCATCAAGGCAAGGAGATGGTCACCCATCCTCCTCAAGGTCAGGTCACACCCCTTCACACTTAGTCTTCTGGGGACATATTGAAGAATAGACCATTGTCCCTGCCCTCAGAGCATTCAAAGGCTCTGTTGCAGCCCTGGAAATATGGCCTTTGGCTCACAGAGGAACCATGTGAGCCAGATGGCTTGATGGATGGAGTCAGGAAAACCCTAGTTCAAGTCCGGCCTCTGACATTTCCTAGCTTTCTGACCCTGAGCAAGTCACTTAAAACTTGTAAAACACAGTCAAAAGACTGCACCCAAGGACCTAGAAAGCCACATGTGGCCTCAAGGCTGCAGGTTCGCCCTGGCCCTGCCTCAGTATTTTCATCTAAAAAGTGGAATAATAACAGTACCCTATCCTACCATCCCAGGGATGCTGTGAAGATCAAATGAGGTAATATTTGTAAAGCACTTAGCACAATGCCTGGCATACAGTAAGTACTGTAGAAATGTTAGCTGCTATCATTATCAGCATTATTAGCAGCTAAGTGGCAGAGTGGATAGAGTACCGGACCTGGAGTCAGGACACCTGAGTCCATGTCCAACCTCAGACAGTAGCTCTGTGACCCAGTGCAAGTCACTTAACCCCTGAATGCCTCAGTTTCCTCTTCTGTAAGATGGAGGTAACAGTAGTGCCTATCTCCTAGGATTGCTGTGAGGACCAAATGAGATAAGAATTATAAAGTGCTTAGCATAGTGCTTGGAACAGTGAATGCTATGTAAATGTTAGCAGTTGTTATTATTTTTAATTTAAGCTATCGTTTATTTGGATTTCTAGCTCATCCTACCTCTTAGTTGCAAGCCCTAGGAAGGCAAGGAGCCCAGCCTTCTTTATCTTTGAGAGAGAGAGCTGAGAATCATAGTATCATGGCACTGCACTTGAACTCAGAATACCCAGGCCCAAGACTTTGTTCTGCTTCTGCTAACTGACTAAATCTGTTCAGACTAGGGCCACAGGTGGGGAGCTTGCAGCCTTGAGGCCACATATGGTCTTCTAAGTCTTTGGGTGCCTCCTTTTCACTGAGTTTTCAAGTTTTTCAGAACAAATCCTTTCAGTAAGGGGATTTGTCCTGTGAAGTTTGAATTCATTCAAAGGGCTGCTCCTGAGGAGCTCCAGGCCTCAGGTTCCCCACCCCTGGACTAGGCTCTTCCTGGCCAAGGAAGGAGAGACAAAGCAGAACTGATGACACTGCGACTTCAGAGGCTGTGCCGTCTCAGTCCTGGTCTTTATCTCAGTAACTCATGTATATTCAGAGATACCTGGGGGTATCCTTCACCAGGACGTTCCAGTGTATTCTGTTTGCATAATTCTAAGGCTATACTGGACTTTACTCTGTAATATCCTACAGATTTGGGCAGGGCTGGCTTCTTGGGGTGGGGGTGGGAAATCCCTCCTAATGGACTTCACTAGCTCCATGACCCAAGGCAAGTCACTTGACCCCTCTAAGCTCCTGTTTCCTCATCTGTAAAAAGTTAGACTTGATGGCCTTCTAAGGTCCTATCCCAGCTCTGTGACCTGTGGAGATTGAGACCTAGGGTGGCAGTAAAATGAAGTAAGGGACTCCTTCATTGTAGACAGTGTGACTGTGTCCCTTTTCCTTGAAATCTTGAACCAGACCATAACCACAGACAAGTCCATAAAATGTGACAGATCAGATAGTCCCTAAGGTCTGACACCCTCCCCTCCCCCCCATGCCCCAGTTCTAATTCCTACCATCCTAAACCACTTCAGTTCTCTGTATCCAGGTTTTTTCATCTGTGAATGGAATCACAATACTGATACAGTCTACCTCAGTGAAATCTTGTATGGACAGTGCTTTATAAGCCAAAAAGTGCCAGAGAAAGGGGGAATATTATTGGTGTGCCACCGCTGTGCCTATTTGTTATTCAGTCATTTTTTGGTTGTGTCTGACTCTTCGTGACCCCATTTGGGATCTTCTTGGCAAAGGTACTGGAATGCTTTGCCGCTTCCTTCTTCAGCTCATTTGATGGATGAGGAAACTGAGGCAAACAGGATTAAGTGACTTGTACAGGGTCACACAGATAGTAAGTGCATGAGGTCACAGTTGAGCTCAGGAAGATGAGTCTTCTTGACTTCAGGCCCAGGGTTCTATCCACTATGCAACATAGCTTTCCATGTTATATGCTTAGTAATGTCTGATGAATGAATAAATGCATGCATGACTGAATGCTCCCAGTTCCCCCTCCCCTCCATACTTTAGCCTGTGGCTGCCAGCATGAGAGTCCAAGGTTCTCCAGCTCCTTCCTTAGTCTCCAGAATCAAATACAGCCTCTGTCTGGCATTCAGAGCTCTTCATCACCTAGCCTGTACTACCTTTCTAGCCTTCTTATATCCTATTCCCCAACACATACTCTTTGATTCAGTGACCCTGGCCTCCTGGTGTTCCATGAACAAGACACTCTTGTCTCTCTGATTGTCCCCTGTTCCCAGAACGTTCTCTCTCTGCTCCACCTATTGGTTTCCTTTAAATCCCAACTAAAACCCACCTTCTATAGGAAGCCTTCACCAAACCTTCTTAGTGCCAGTGCCTTCCATCTACTCATTATTTCCTTTTCATTCCATATGTAGATTGTTCACGTGTTGTCTCTTTCATCAGATTGTAAGCGCCTTGAGAGCAGGGACTGTTTTTTGCTTCTTTTTGTCTCCCCAGGGCTTAGCACAGTGCCAGTAGGCAATTAATAAATGCTGATTGCCTGATTTTTGTTCTATAAAAGACCCCAGAGTCTCCACCTTCTCCTTTATCCTTTCGCAGCTTTGCAACTCTCGAGCTTCGACTGGCAGATGCAAGCCAACAAATATGCTCACCATACAGACAAGTACTATAGCAACGAGCTGATCACAAGGAGGGGCCAGCCCTTTTACTTGCGTATGTCCTTCAACAGACCCATCGCTTCCGGGGACAAGTTGACCTTCACAGCTTCAACAGGTAACTCAATTATTTTTTTTTCTCTCTCCCAGGGCCTAACATAATGCTCTACATATAGTGGACACTCAATAAATTGTGATAAATGTACTGCTCCAGGATGGTGTGATTAGCATGAAGATATGGGATATAGTAGAGAGAGCCTTGGACTAGGCTCTGTGGGTGGAACTTCTCTGGGTCTGCGCTGGATAATGACTAAGATCCCTTTAAGCTCTATTGTTGTTATTCATCATTTCTTGGCAGAGATCCTGTAGTGGTTTGCCATTTCCTTCTCCAGCTCATTTGACAGATGAGGAAACTGAGGCAAATGCCCAGGATCACACAGCTAGTATGTGTCTGAGATCATATTTGAACTCAGGTCTTTCCTGATTTGACTTCACCCCCTAGCTGCCCCTTCAGGCTCTAAGATTATCTCATTTGGTGACTTTTGGGGGCAGCAGCAGTTCAGAGAATTTTCCTGAGAATTATATAATCTGGGCTCTTATTTCTGGTGTGCTAACTTGATTTTTAGCCAAAAACAAGTCTTTTTTCCCTTTCTATGCCTCAGTTTCCTCACCTAGAAAAGGAGAGGTATTAGGTAGAACATTCCCTGTTCCAAGATCCCTTCTTGCTGTGATAATCTGTGACTTCTTCAGTGACCCAGCCTGACCCTGGCTATGACCATGTTCATTTTCACCTACTAGCCTTATTCAGATATGCTACATAGATTCCGTTGTTCTCTGTTGTTTTTGGAAAGGCCCAAATCCCTCTGAATCAGCCCGGACCAAAGCCGTGATTCCTTTGTCTACTGGGTCAAGTGGTGGATCCTGGAGTGCAACACTTTCATCCAACAACAATGGTGCAGTGATGGTTACCATCTCCAATCCAGCCAGTGCCCCGATTGGTCGATATACACTCAGCCTTCAGATTGCCTCTCAAAGCAGAAGCACCTCCACCACTCTGGGGACGTGGGTTCTGCTGTTTAATCCTTGGCTGCAAGGTAGGAGTCAAGTCCCCCTCCCACATCATTGGCCCATCACTGGGCTCCCACTCCAGGTGTATCTCACTGCTCACAGAAGACAGAAGAGGTATTAGAAAGAGCCCTGCCCCTGGAGGCAGGAAGGCTAGGTCTTAGTGTTACTTCTTCCACTAATTTGGGGTAACCTGGAGCAATTCACTTCCTGTCTCTGGGCCTCACTTTCTCCATGAGGGGGTTGGGCTAAGTCATTTCAAAGACTTCTTCTGGTCGTATTTTACATCCCAAATATCCTTTCAGCCTGAACACTGTGTGTTCTATATTTTTTCTGGTTCTGACATTGTGTGTTTTGAGGTCATTTCCATCTCTAATGTTCTGCCTTCCATGCCTTAAGGTCCCTTCCAGCTCCGAAACTCTCTGCTCTACATTGTGATGTCTCTTGCAACTTTATATCATCTTTTCTGTCAAAGGCTTGTTATAGCTCTAAAGTTCAGTGATACTCACTGGAGTCAGGGCAGTGAGTCAGAGACTGTCTAAGGTAAGTTCTAGCACAAGGACTCTATACATCAATATTTCTGTCCCAGTAAGTCAAGAAGAGAGTGATATAACATTCATTACTTCTCTGATGGCATCAGTGCCTTTAGATTTGATGACAGCATTGCAGTAAACTAGTAAACTCAGCTTCCTGGTGGTGTGGACAGCTCCTGCTGCACATTTTCCAAATTCTCAACACTGCAGCACAGTTACCTCATCTTTTCAGCCTGAACCCCTGAAGTATCTCAGTTTAATTTAGTCATAGGATTTAGAGCTGGTTGGTAGCAGATCCTTTCCCCAGCTACACTTCCCACCTGCATTCACTGTTTCCAGAACATAACCAGGTAGTCAGAAGCATCAAGCCTAGACCTGTCATGTGAAGAAGGGATTAGCTCTGTGTGAATTGGCTGTAAAGGGCAGAGGCAGAAACAAAGGTTGGAAGATGCAGAGGAGCAGATTGAAGCTCAATGTAAAGAAAAACTTGTCAGCAATGAGAGCTAACCAAAAGTAACACACTGCTTCACTGGAGGTCTTTACGCAGATCCTGGATATTTGTCAGGATGGTATAGAGCTGATTCCTATTCAGATATGAGTTGAACTAAAGCAAAGGTCATAGATTGATGCAAAGGGTCATAGACTCCTTTGGCAGGCTGGTAAAGTCAATGAACCCCCCTCACAGAATACTAATGGTTTTTAAAATCAATCAAAGGAAATGCTAAATGTCAGGAAGAGGTTAGTGAGTATAAAGATGTAATTTTTCCCCGTACAAGTTCGTGGACCAACTGGAATCTACCCACGGGACCTCAGGTTAAGGATTCTTGGACTGGAGAATATCTGGGGTCCCTTCCAACTCTGAGATTCTGTGTCAGTGAGGGCAGAGCAGGACTTTCCCCAAGACAGCCAGTCCCCTTACACAGAGGGCTATCTGGAAAGGGGTAGAAGAAGGAAAATGTCCTTTCTAATTCTTTCCCATCTCAAACATTTCTTTTTTGGGGATTTCCAGCGGATGGTGTGTTCATGATGAATAACGCAGAGAGAGAGGAATATGTGGAGGAAGATGCTGGTATCATATATGTAGGGAGCACCAATCGAATCAGCATGGTTGGCTGGAATTTTGGACAGGTAAGTTAATAATAAAGCACCCAAGGGTTGCATACAAATTTCTCAAGTGACTGACTTCAGAGAATAAGTTGGATTCTCACTTGTGTGTTAGTCATTTGACTGGAAAATACATCCAAATCTTTTCGGCTCCCCATCTCATTCAAAGCGCCAAACTCCTAGGTATACAGTGCAACTGGGTTTTCTTTCTCAGCCTGGAAAAATTTGCTTGATACATTTTGTAGCTGGGCCCACCAGGTATACATCTTTGACCAAGTCATTTTCTTTTGTTGGACTTTTGCTGTTGAATCATTTCAGTCATGTCTGACTCTTCATGACCCCATTTGGGGTTTTCTTGGCAGAGATGCCAGAGTGGCTTGCCATTTTCTTCTCCAGCTCATTTTAAAGATGAGGAAACTGAGGCAAACAAGAGTTAAGTCACTTGCCCAGAGTCACATAGCTAGTGTCTGAGGCCAGATTCAGGTCTTCCCATCTCTGGGCCTCATGCTCTATCCATTGTGCTACATAGGTGTCTCCAGGGTCTGGAGGTTATTCTAAGATCCTTTCTAGCTCTAGTATTCTTTGTTTTAAGGTCTCTTCCAGCTTTAATATTCTACAAGGTGTCCCAAAAGTCTTAGTGCAGTTCTGAGCTTTTAATAAATACCTTATTAATTTTTATTAAAACACATTAAGAGCTTAAAACCCTTTCTTTTCTAAGGTACTTTCCATCTCAGACATTTTGTAGTATAAGGATCTTTCTAACTCACCATTATATAAAATGAAAGGGTTGGACCAGGTGGCCCTGAAGGTCCTCCCACCTCTATAATTTATGATCTGTTTAGAAGGTCCCTTCTAGCTTTGGCAATCTATGGCTGGTGTTTAGAGCCATGACTAGGATTATTTTCAGCTAGGACAAAAACCTTTTGGGAAGATCCAGTGGACAGCATCACTACAGTCTCTGAGGGAGAGGAGACAGTCTGACCCTTGTCCACTCAGGGTTGGGAAGACAACAGGACCCTGAGGTGGGGGGAGGTGACCTAGGTGCAATTAATTAATTGCACCACGTGGTGGCACAGACTGATAGAGGCCTGTAGAGATGGCCCCTCCTTCTGGGTCTCAAATTCCTAATCAAAAAAAGGAGGGCTTTGGATCAGCTGACCCTTGGTCACTTTTAGCTCTAGAGCTACGAGTAATCTAAGGGTCTCTCTAAGTCTAATATTTTATGCGTTATGTTTTAAGGCTACTTCTAGCTATAACATTCAGTGGTTCTCTGACAGCCTCAGTGACTTAGATTTGATGACAGCATTGTCAAGCTCATATAGTGGCTGGCTTTCTGGTAGTATGGATAGCTGCTGTTTGAAAGATGACTTTCAAATTATTACACAGCAGCACAAACCCGTCCTCCAACCTGAACTCCTAAGTCATCTCAGATTTTTTTTTAATAGGGTCATAGGATTTAGAGCTGGAAGAAACCTTGAGTATTATCTAGTGTAACCAAGAGAAAATCACCTCTGTAAAGCCACACAAGTTAGTGACAGATCTGGAACCCGGGCCTCAGGTCTGCCATCCCAACACACTTTTGTCCTACAGTTTGGGTGAGCCAGGTCAAGGAGAAAGCAAGAAAAACATCATCTGGTTGCTCCTGCATGGGTGCTAGAAACCCTTGAGTAAAGACAGGCTGGAGTTTACCTTGTGGCCCTCCCTTAGTGCCTCTGTCCTTCCCTCATTACAAGTTAGATATTGAGTATTAACCCCAGGCTTCTCTTTCTCAACAGTATGAAGAAGACATTCTGAACATTTCCCTCACGATCCTTGACAGGAGCCTAAACTTTCGCCGTGACCCTGTCACTGATGTGGCCCGAAGAAATGACCCTAAATATATTGGCCGAGTGCTGAGTGGCATGGTAAGAAAAGTAACATCCAGCTAGTAACTGAGATCCTGGACAACTCTTTGACCCTGGCTTATAGCTCTTCTTCTTCTGGCTTTATGGTCAGTGTGCCCAGGGCCTCTGCCCAGCAGGCCCAGAAAACAAAGCAGGGTTCAGTCTACAAAGTCTATTACTGTCAAGAACCAGAACCCAGCCTAGGAAAAAGGAGAGAGGACATTAGGACATTCCTCCCAATGTTCCACATGGCACAGAGAAGGGAAGAGAATAAACATTTAAACAGCACCCACTATGTGCCAAGCATTGTGCCAAGCACTTTACAAATATTATTCCCATTTTGCAGTTGAGGAAACTGAGTCAGACAGAAGTTAAGTGACTCATCCAGGGTCACACAACTGTGAAGTGTCTGAGGCTGCATTTGAACTCAGGGCTTCCTAATGCTAGTCTCAGCACTCTATCTTCTGTGCCATCCAGCTGCCTCCAAATGGAGTCTCTGGAAAGTGCTCGGCTCTTGGAGTCAGAAGACTTGGATTCCATTTCCAGCTCTAATATTCCCTGGTTGAGTGACCCGGGGCAAATAACTTCCCCTTTTGAGTTTTAGTTTCCTAATCTATAAAATAAGGATGATCATTCTTATCTCAGCTCCTTCTTAGGTATATTGTAAGGCAAGTGCATTTAAAGCCACAAAAGGCTTTAGAAATGTGAACTATTACTATCCTGGTCCCCACTCTGCCACATCACAGAAAAGCCTTCATTCATTCAGCAGGCAAACAAGCATTTACTAAACAACTGCTCTGTGCTGTCCTAGGCTATAGGTGAGATACTAAGATAAAAGACACATGATAGGATGGAGTGTTGGACAGGAAGGGACCTCGCATGTTACAGAGTTCACTTTACCTATGGGGAAACTGAGCCCCAGAGTGGTTCATTGACTTTCCCAAGGTTACATAGATAATAATTAGAAAATTAAGATTCAAACCCAGGTCTTCCAAATCCAAATCCAGTATTCTTTCTCCTATGCCATCCCTGTTGAGCTTATAGTCCAATAAAAGAGATGACAGGTAGACAAAAAGTAATTCTACAAAACAGATGGTGGTGATGACAGACCAGTTGTCCTGAATATTGATGGAGAAAGCATTACATTATGTGGGGGTGAGAGGGGCCCTCAGAGTTTTCTTGGATGATGTGGCATGGGCCTTGAAGGATGGCTATAGTTCCCAGTGCCAGTCTGCCCCAGGATGCTGTAGTGGGGGCTCTACAAGATCACATTCCTGGCACAGTCCTTGTCCTCAGGAAGCCTCCTCAAGGCACCATGAGGTACCAAATTCTTTCTGTGAGAGTGGCCTCCTATTTTGGAACTGGTTCAGCCTTCGTGATTGAAGTTAAAGAACCTGAGCATCACAGAATGTTAGAACTGGACGGCATCTCTGAGCTCACTGGTTCATCACCTTTTTCTTACGTGTGGGAAAACTGCAGCCCAGAGAAAGGAAGAGATCATCTGAGGTCAAACCCAGAATTACAAGCACAATCCAAGCTACAGTCCAGGGCTCCTTACTCTCAGTGGGGCTCCTTCTATTGTACCACTTGGCTCCCTATAAACATTTAAAAGTTCAAAGTCAAAGGGATGACTTTAACTTGTTACTTGTCACCTGGTTAATTAACTAAAAATCTCTTTAATTTTCAACTTGTTAATTAGCTCACTTGGCTGGTGAATTGACTTGGCTAAAAGGTTAAAAGGTAAGGCAATCTCTCTGACTTTGAACTTTTTTAACTTTTGACATTTTAACAATTTAAATGAAATAACTTCTTAGATCCAGGCCAGAAGCCCTGCCTGTCTGGTCTAGGATGCCAGCCTCTCTACTGATGAACCTTTAGAACATCACCACAAAATCTCCACTTTGCTCTCCCACTTTCTGGAGATTACTTTCTCTTCAGAATGCTTAGCCGGAAACCCTGTATTCCAAGTCCATATTTGTCACTAAAGTCTTCCAATAATTCAGAGACTTTTGGATTCAATCAGGATTAAGTGACTTGCCCAGGGTCACACAGCTAGTAAGTATTTGAGATCAGATTTGAATTCAGGTCCTGACTCCTAGACTAGTGCTCTATATCCGTTGTGCCACATAGGTGCTTCTAATTAATCGACTATTCCAAAGTTAGGGATCTTAGAAATTAGCTCATCCAGCCTCCTCATTTTACAAGAGGACACAACAAGGCCTGTAACCAAGAAGGGATTTACTTATCATAAAGCTTGGTCTATGGCAGAGGTAGGTCTAGAAGTCAGGGCATCATGGCAAGGTGGAAAGATTTCTGGATTTGGAATGAGAAGACCTGGGTTTGAATCACAGCAGTGTGACCTTGGACATGTCACTCAACTGCTTTAGGCCTCAGATTTCTTACTTGTGAAAGGAGGGGATTGGACCAGATGGCCTCTAAGGGCCCTGCCACTTGAAGTCTTTAATTCTGTACTCTCAACAGTAAGAAGCAATAGTGTTTATTAAGTGCCTTTCTTCGTTGTGTGCAACTCTTTGTTTTCCAATTTCTTTGTTTTCCCTACTATGTCCCATCTGTTCCTTTATAACTCTGATATTCTAAAAATTAGTAAACATTTAGAGTGGTCAAGAAGGCTTCAGAGAACAGGTGAGACTTTGAAAGCTGAGGTTTCAGAAAAAACGTGAGCTCTGAAGGCCAGGCTAAAGATTTGGGGAGATTTGTGCAGAAAAGCTGAAGCCTGCAGCCTGGTGAAGCCGCCAGGGAAGTCCTCCACAGTGCCCAGCCCTCTTTCAGTCCACATTCTCCAAGTCTGGCTTCAGCTGCTGCTGACTCATTCCTAGCCCCTCAGGCAAACCGCTTTATCTCCCCAGTTTCCCGAGCTGCACCTTGGCGATGATCCCTTCCAAACTCACAACTAGGCTGGACTGGATGAACTACACTAATTACCACCTGCACAGCCCTTTGAAAGGATCAGAGGACCCGGGTAACCCAGCTGATTACTACTTTCCATGGTGGGGCCCTGGTGATTCAGCAGATGGGGACAGATGGCGAAATCTTTCATCTTGGCCTGTCTGTAACATATCTTGTGATCTCAAACGATGTCCCCATCAAAATAGGAGTGGGGAAGACAGATCTGTAGGTCCATGGCTCACCTGCAAACAATGGAGTGCTAAGTGTCTGGGCTGCTTATTCCAAATAGAACCAGACATCAGTTACTGGAAGAGACCTTGGAACATTAACTGTCAAAGAGGGAGGGGACCCCCTATTAGTCCACCCCTGACATTTCATAGAAGAGAAAACATTCCAAAATTAGTCTCTTCTTTGAAGAAAGTGAAATAGAGAGTTTTCAGAAATCTATATCTTTTAAAGTACAGGAATAACAAAATCCAGAGGAAATAACAGAAAGAGAAAGCCCATTCAAAATAGCTACAAAATATGCAAAATATCTGGGAGTCAGTCTACCAAGAAACACTCAAGATATAGATATACAATCACAAAGCGCTCTTTAAAAGAATAAAAAATAAGAAGTAATTGAAGAGATATTCACTGTTTGTGAATATAATAAAATGACTATTACCTAAATTAATTTAAAAATTAGTACTCTGTTAATCAGACTAACAAAGAAGTACTCAATAGAGCCAGACAAAATAACAACAATTCATTTGAAGGAACAAAAGGCATGGAATCTTAAGGGAAATAAAATTTAAAAAGAAGAATGAAGAGGAAATTAGACTTTTAGACTTTATATTGTAAAGCGGTAATTATCAAAACTGTTTGGTATTAGTAACAAATAAAACAAAAAAAAAATCACTGGCACATAATATATAAATTAGAATTAATAGCAATCTAATTCAATAACCTAGTAAACCCAAGAATATAAACTATTTATAGAAGAACTTGGTATCTGGCAAGCACAGCTGGGAGAACTGGAAAGCAGTTTGGCAAAAATTATATTTGTTGTTGTTCAGTCATATCTGATGCGTCATGATCTCATTTGGGGTTTTGCCATTTCTTTCTCCAGTTGAATTTACAGATGAGGAAACTGAGTCAAACTGGTTAAGTGACTTGTCCAGGGTCACACAACTGGTGTCTAAAGCTAGATTTGAACTTAGGAAGAAGAGTCTTTCTTGACTTATGGCTCAACTCTATCCACTGCCCCACCTAGCTGCCCTAGAAACTAGATTTAAACCATCATTTTACACCATATTTCATAAATAAGCTCAAAATAGAAATATGACCTAAATATAAAAGGTTATACCAGAAAGAAGTTAGAATGAAATGAAATAAGATATATTTTACAACTATGGCTAGGGAGAAAATTCTTAACCAAACTAGGAAATGGATCACAAAAGATAAAATATATAATTTGGATTATGTGAAATTAAAAGGCTTTTGCACAAATATAATTAATAGTATAAGATAGAGGAAATTCATTTTAATGGTTTTGATGAGTTTGCTTAATAACAGTAATAACAAAGATATTCCCTTCTAGCAAATCTAAAATAATTTAACAAAGAATGAGAGGGGAAAAAATAGATTTAGCAATTATGGTGCTAAATATAAATGAACTGCTTGAAAAAAGAAATGGTTACAAAATATATTAAAATTCAAGAATAGGTTGTTTATAGGAAATATATTTAATACACAAAGGTTTTAATAGATTTAAATTTTAAAATTGATGTAAAATTTTCCATGCTATTGCTAATTCATAAAGAATCAAGGTAATACTGAAGATGTCAAAGTTTATAGAGGTAGGAACTGAAGCCCAGAGTGAAAGTGAATGGCCCAAAGTCATGCAGCAAGTTAAGAGCACTTAGATCTCTTGACTCGCAAACCACTGCTTTTCAGAAGCTCCCAAAGTGTGTAATGGGGCACTAGAATGATGCGGGGGTGGGGGTGTGGGGGGCGGTTAAAATAAGGGGATGGTGGGAACATAAGGAATGAAGAAAAAAAAATTTGAAAAACCATTCCTACGTGTTTCATCTGTTGTGTAACAGAATTAAAGTTGTAGTGATTACATTATTTTCCAAATAAACAGATAAAATTCAAATTATAACCAATCAGTGGTCAAGTCTATTGACAGGTCTTAACAAGCAAGTGTTGGCAGGCCAACATGTCATGCACTATGGGGAAGTCCAGCATGCATCAGTTTGAATATGTGCATGTAATAACTTGTTTACAATACCATACTATCCAGCTACATGACACAAAATTGCATCATCAAAATTTCAATGCAGAAAAAACCCTCACAAATTTACCACAAATTATTAAATTTAACATGTGTTTTTTAAAAAAAAATACATCATATATTTTTTTTTAAATGATGCAAATTTAAAAAAGCATTAAAGGGTTAAAGAAAATAGATTTCCAGTAGGGCTCTGAGTAATTTTTTTTATTTTTGCAAAGGGGGCAGTAGACCAAATAAATTTAGGAACCTCTGCTCTATACCATGCTGAGCTCTTCTTCTTCTCACTTGAGACATCTTCCTCTCCTTATCCATTTTCCACACATTGCCACCTTTCCTCCTCTCTACCTGCGGAGCTAACTGGAAAGGGGTATTTTTCAGGTCAATGGCAATGATGATAATGGTGTGTTATCTGGGAACTGGAGTGGAGATTACACTGGTGGCAAGGACCCTAGGAGCTGGAATGGCAGTGTGGAGATCCTGAAGGAATGGAAGAAAAATCGTTTCCAGCCTGTCCGCTTTGGCCAATGTTGGGTCTTTGCTGGGACCCTGAATACAGGTACCTTGGGGAAATGCAAACTGGCTGGGTCAGTATAGAATAGTCAACTCACTCCCAAAAGCTTGTCCCAAATTCCCATCCCTGAATTAGAAATTAGGAGTCTTGACAAAGTTCTGACTTTGTTAAATTCCCTTTGTGAATTTAACATCACTGAGACTTGGTAGAGTGAGGATAATCATATTGTACCACCTACTTATCAGGGCTGCTATGAGTTCAATGACTTAAACTGCTTTATAAATGTAAGTTATTGTTATCATCCTCTTTTTACCTGTAGAAAGGGGGAAAATAATAGACTTATCTAAAGACTAATAACTAAATGGGGAGAGAATCACCTGGTTGGCCAGACCACAGCAACACTTAGTAACCCTCTGCTAAATTATAGGGAGGTTGTGACCTGTGCCAGCTCAGAATGAAATTGCAGAGCCTCAGAGCACAGAGGTTGGAAGTAAATGGTGCTTTAAGGCTTACCAAGTGCCATGCTCACAGCAGCCCTGTTGCATGAGCACGGTCAGGCCCATTTTATAGATGAGGGAGCTGTGGTCCAGAGAACTGAGCTGAGCTGCCAGTGGTTATATACATACAGACCCTGTATTCAAGCTCAGATCTCCTGACTCCACTGTACCACAAACCTACCCCATAAGATTATTGTGAGGAAATGTTTCTGTTAACAATAAAACACTATATAAATGGAGATTGTCATCACTGCTACCACCACCATCATCATCATCATTGTCATCTAAGCTGTCTGCCTGGTTTTTGATTTCCAGTGCTTCGGTGTTTGGGGATTCCTGCCCGAGTGATCACCAACTTTAACTCAGCCCATGACACAGACCGCAACTTGACCATAGATGTCTACTATGACCCTCTAGGAAACCCATTAAACAGAGGGAGTGACAGCATTTGGTAAGCACTTCTCCTTTCCTCTGTACTGACTCTACAAAACTCTGGCATCTCCTTTATATTGTTCCTCAGAGATTCAGCTCTAAATGGCGGTGGCAGGGCGGGGAGGGGGGGAGGAGGGGGGGGTTAGATAGGAAGGAAGAGAAATGCAGACTCACTATGACAGACTGATGGCATATCTAAAATTAAACCATTCTGACATTTCAGCACGTGATCTGATACAATGGAACATACAATGTAGTGTTTTGGTAACAGGTTACTAAAAAAACTCACTATCACAATGATTGCTCACTTTTTGGATTCAAACCTAATAAAAAGAAAAATATATTCTGGAAATTTCACTTAGAGCAGACAGTTATAAAATCATAAAAACTTTGCGTTGGAAGGGTTCTTAGAACTTAAAACTGGATGCTAACTTAGAAAATAGAGTGTCAGAGCTGAAAAGGACCTCAGAGCCAACAATTTTTAAATTGGCAGGGCCTTGGAACATTTCAGAGCTTAAGGGGAGCCCAGAATAGAGAAGGTTAAAGCTGGAAGGTATATAGGATATATCTAATCCAGACCTCTCAGTCTACTTAGGAAAAACCTGAGACCCTCAGAGGTTATTCGCCCCTGATGCAACTAGTAAAGTAGCAGAGCTAAACCTTGAACTTAGACCTCCTAGGTTCCAGAGTTCTTTGCAGAATTCCACATTGCCACCTAATGTCATTTTAAATGCCTTATAGAGGATGCAGTGGATAGATCTGTGCAGAATTCCACATCATTCCCCTAACCTCCACACCTGCCTATCCTACCCAGATACGCCAGCAGAGCAGCTCTGCATGTAACCATATGGCCTCTGACTTTTCACCAGCCTTGTAGGAGGCCAGGGCTTATGTCGGGATGTTCCTCCAGAAACAGCCTGAAGGTCTCTGAGTGCCCCCATCCAAGTCTATGTGAATGCTACACACAAAGTTGTGGGATCTGATCCCTACCACCATTCTCTTATTTGCCAGGGGTAGTGGAAACTAAGGATCAGAAGATGTGGGTCCTAGTCCTAATTGTGCCCTTATCTGGCTCCATGCCCCAGCATATGAACCCCTCTAGGGTTCGTTTTCCTCTTATGTAAGTAGGGGGGAATGGATCAAATGATCTCTAAAGTCATCTTGAAAATTCTGATTTTCTAGATGTCTTTTCTCTCCCAGTAGCTGTTCCTCCCAGGAAAGCTACTCCCTCTTTTATTTAATCCGTGCACCCTCTGGGGAAAGAAGGCCTAAAGCCATTTAGGCTGGGGTATGTAATAACAACCAGTCTTTGCAAGAATTTATAGCACAATACAAATACTATTCGTGTTTAAATGAAATCCTGTGAAGAGCAGGTAATAAATAATCTTAATTTTTAACCTAAACTATATTACTGCAACTTTATTTTTGATCAGAATCCATCTGGTACCATGTTTCAAAAAGTTCATCAACAAGCTGGAAGAGGTGAAAGAAAGGAGGGTGGCCAGGATGGGGAGGGGCCTCAGAATCATAACATGTCATAGTAACTGCCATTTACAGAGCACTTACTACGTGCCAGACCCTGTGCTAAGTGCTTTACCATTGTTGTCTCATATTTTGATCCTCAGGGAGGTAGGGCTATTATAATCACCATTTTACAGATGATGAAACCGAGGCAAACAGAGATTAGGTAACTTGCCTAGGATCATATGAAATCGGATTTGAACTCGTCTTCCCAAATCTAGGCCTATGTGCTCTAACCACTGTACCACCTGGTTGCTCCTAAATGTGTGGATCAGTTGAAGGAATCTGGGCTGTTTAGCCTAGACAAGAGAAGGCTTGGGTGGGGACATAACTGTTTTCTTCAGCTATCTGCCGCTGTCATGGGAATAAGAAGCAGGCTTGTTTCTCAGATGTCTCTGATGAGGGCTGGAAAGGCGGTATGAGACCCCCACAAAGACCGGGGTGCCAGGGGTAGGTCATCTGGAGAAAAATTCACAGACTCAAGTGTTGTTGAAGTCAAGGTAAAGATTACACTTTTCAGTGGGCAAGAGTTCTTAGGGAACCTAAAGGGATACAGGGAAAGTTTATGTAGGATATTCTGTAGTATCACTTGTGCCAAATATGCTAACTAGGTGTTTTGGGGTGGGATTAGGGATTGGTTAAGGAGTGGTCTGTTCTTAAAGGAACATGCACTTTTGGTTTCTACTGTGCAGGTGTTTTACCCTGGGGTGGGGGGGCCTACCTGAAGGTGTAGTTTTAGCCCTGAAATGTTACTAAGTCAACCAGCGATCAGGGCTGGCTCAGAAAAACCAGGTTGTTCTCATCAATGTCTTGTTAGACAAGGTTAATGTATGGGAGTATAGGTATGTCCAAGTCTAGGATCCATATGATTGGTCAGTGAGTAGTAAATGTTGTGGTAACTCAGTACACACTGGCGGTTCAGTACACAGCTGGTTCAAACTAATGAGTTGTATAGTGCAGCCTGGCTACGATAGCAGGAAGGGAGATAATGGTTGTTGCTAGGGCAGACTGTGTCCTTGAGGGAGAAACTGTCTGAGATAGTATTTTTAGGCTAGGGAGATATGTGATTTTAGAATTGGGAGCCAAGTACATACACCCAAGCACCCCATCATCTCTAGAAGGCAGAACTAGGACCAAAGAGGAAATGTTTCAGGATCTCAAATTTTGGCTCAGTATAACAAGAATTCACTATTCCAAGAACAAACAGAACCACCTAACAAGGGAATAAGCTGATTTGTTAGGTGTACTAATAATACTTAAGTAAACTATAATACCCTTGGTGTATATATATAATAGAAGGAATTCATGATCAGGTAGGAGTTAGAAGCCCCAAATTCATATTCACCTCTTAAGATTCTATGATTCAGTAAAACACAAAAAGTTTTTCTGATCCATTGGTGCACAAAATTCCCCCTTCCCTGATCAGTTAATTTTACCTCAAAGACCTACAAACCCAAGTACAGTAAAATTGTAGTCATGGTCTATCACTGACCTTCTCCCAGTTATCCCCAGTTGACATCAGTGGCATTTAATCACAGGACTGGTGGGGAAGGAGTATCACCCCTTCTTTAGCTAAATTTCCTGGGATAGCTTACTGAACTGTGTCCCAAGCAATGTGATCACCATAGGGCAGAACAGCCCACATCCCAGGATGCCAAGATGACCAGAATACCCCATTCTGACCTCCCTTGGGAGGGCAACCTATTGTGTCCCTCCTAAAGGTCAGATCAGAAGGAAAGCAATATTGAGCCAACACAAGGTGCCCTTCCCTCTGATGAAACTTCAGTATTCCTCAAAGGACTTTTCTTAAATTTGAACCTTCGTTCCTCTGCCCCCACCCATCACCCAAGTCAAATAATACAACAGCCTCAACATACCCAACAAGATCTTCAAGTCAAAGCTCATTTTTTAATCATGAAGAGGTAGGAAATGTGTTTGTTCAAAGGAGGGACCTCAGTAGTGGAAAAAGTGCTTGGCTGAGAGTTAAGAGCCCACTTGCTACATGTATGATCTTGAGCAAATGCCTCCTCTAATCTGCACTGCATTTTCCCGATTTATAAAATGAGTTTCAGTTAGACTGGATGATCCTTCAGGGCCCTTTCAGTCTTAGCAGTCCTCAAATACGGAGCAACAACTCAAGGGTTAAATCTCATTTTTACCCCACATCTTTCATCCCATAGTTTAACACCAGATGGCAGAGAGAGTCTTCAGCTCTATATCTGTTTCTCCAGGGCTTTTCTGTGACTCCTTTGTCTGCTAACATAAATGAAGCCTCAGGCCCAACCCAGTCAATGAGTGTAACCAAATCAGCTGGAACAGACTTAGGCTGTGGTTAACTTTTACCTTGATGTTTCTGTTATGTTCACATGGCTTTGTGTACATTTCATTTGACTCTGAGCTATTTTGGTTTTCCAAATCCACATACTGGATTGCATATTTGGAAGCCTAGCTCTGTGCTCATTGAAGCAACATCCTAACTTAAGAGCTGAAAGGGATCTCAGAGGTCATATATAAGAGAGCATAGACTTGACCGCAGGTCCCCTGACTCTGAACCCAGCACTGTTTCTATTTTGTCCTGGTACCCCTTAAATGTTTCCCCTGGCACTGAGTACCTGAGGAAAAAAATCCTTTTTTCCCCTTAGACTCATAGGATCATAGAGGGTCAAACTCAGACTGAAAGGCCATTTATTCTAACTCTTTATCTTTCTCCCCCATCTCCTCCAGACCAACTATCTAACAGTAAAATATTTTCAGAATGTTATTCCTGATAACGCCAACCCAATCATAAACAATAAACATTTTTTGAATACCTACTGTGTGTATTGGGTGACAAAAGTTGGAAGGACATTGGGTACGATGAAGTTAAAAGATGAGCAAGACACACTCTGCCCTTAAGGCCCTTACCATCCAGTTGGAGAGAGAGCAGGTGTGTAAACACACAGCTTATGAGGACTGGGAGGAGAGAAGGGGTAGGAATAGGCTACTTTAGGCAGATTGGACAAGTGTCCTCATCCCTTAGCTCAGACTCGCTCAGGTACTTTCAGTCAGCTACTTCAGCCTCTTCTATCCCCAACTTCATACCTTCAAAGATGAATACTCACCTCCCCTGGACTTTCTTAAAGTCCTGTTTCCCAGAAACCATTCCTGGGTGTCTGTCAATCCAACAGAGACTACAGACCTAGGAGAAATTCCCTTCCCCCCCGGAAAGAATGCTATCTAATACCCTTTAAGGAAGAAAAATTTAGAAAATTGGTCCATAACCTATGAGATCTTGAATTCATTTCTAAGGTCATCAACCACAAAACACTGACCATCAGTCCCTGAGGATATTGACTGGCAGATCTGGAAAGGACCTTAGATGATGTGGTCTTTCCCTATCATTCATTGTATAGATAAAGAAACTGAGGCCCAAAGAAATGAAGTGACTTGCTTACTATAATATAGAGAAATGGGCATGTTCTATACCTTCCAGCCTGGAATGATGGAAATTTGCCTACTATGACATTCCCTGTAAACTTTCCCCACAAATGTTGCCCACCTCTGACTTGTTGCTATTTCCAGTTACAGAACCTATAAAATAGCATTGCTTTCTGAGCTACTCCCTGAGATAAAAATTTACATATTGGAGCCAGTCTGGTATAGTAATGGAATATGGAACTGAAAAACAAGCTCCTAACTAGCTGTGTGACCTTGGACAAGTCACTGTACATCTCTAGGTCTTGACTGGACTAGATGACTTCTGGGATCACTTCCAGCCCTGGCATTTTATGACCTAAGATTCCTGCCTATTCTCTTTTGCTTTCTGTATTCCAATAGTACTCTTAGGTCCTTTCCAGCTCTATTTTCTGTGAGTTCTTTGAGTCCAAAGGAGCAAGGAATACACCAAGAGTAGTCTGAGTTCTTACAGCATATTACTTTTAACTTCTTCTCCACAGGTAACAGAGCAGGAATTGCTACCTATCAGCTCAATCTCAACATTTCCCTTTCAGGCCAAGACTCTTAATTATTAAACCCAACTTTTTCCCAGTCCTCATCTTTCTTGACCTCTTTGCAGCATTAGGTACTATTTACTCTCCCCTGGGTGCTCCCTAGCTTTCTGTGACAGTTTTCTCCTGGGTCTCCTCCTATCTATCGGAATGTTCCTTCTGAGTCTCCTTTGATGATTCATCATCCAAGTTCAGCTGCTAATTGTGAGTGACCCCCAAGGGTCTAATCTGAGCCCTTTTCTTTCACTTTACTCTACCCTTTGTGTGATCTCGTTAGTTTCCATTGGTTCAGTGATCATCCCTCCAACTCCCATGGTCTACCTCTCAGGAATGTTGTGAGGATAAAGTGAGATAATATTTGCAAAGACCTTTGAAGACCTTAAAACTATATAAAGTATTATTATGCCTAAAATGCGCTCCCTCCTCACTTCTGCCTTGTAGAATCCCTGGCTTCTTTTAAGGCTTAGCTCAAATGTCGCCTCCTGCACAAGACCTTTCCTGATCCTCACACTCATCATTAAGGTTCTCTCATACAACTTTGTATTCACTTACTTGTAAACATATATTCCCCCAGTGAAATGTAAGCTCCTGAAGGGCAAAGACTAGTTTTATTTGTAGTTTTATAACCCAGAGCAAAGTGCCTGGCACAAAGTGAGTGCTTAACAAATGCTTGTTGAATGAAAACCCTTATGGATGAACACCCATTTGGAAAAACAGCTTTGTCCCAAGGGCCTGATCCCAACTCCCAGCTTAAAGGCAAGGCTCTAATTCAATTCAATAAACATTTATGAGGGTCTTCCATGTGCACAACACTGTTTTATGTGATAGGTATACAAAGGCAAAAAGAAAAGAAAATTCCTGTCCTCATGGACCTTGCATTCCACTAGGGAGTTATAACACCTGCACAGATAAATATCAAGTAATTTCAGAAGGAGAGGGTGCTAATGGGGTTTGGGGGGTGGGGGAAGGTGGAAAAGAATTTGGAGGAGCTCTGAGAAGAGTTTTTTATCTCTCCAGGGTAAAATAGTCCTTTTGTGAATATTCACATTGCAGCATATAATGGAGGTTTCCTGGCCCTAGCTAATCCCACTGGAAGGAGGAATTTGAAATGTCAGATTTGGAGGGTCGATTGAATGCGGTGGCTAGGTTCAGATTGTGGACAGAACTCTTTGACCCTAAGCAAATGATATAACTTCATTGGGCCTCAGTTTGCTCATTTGTAAAATGAGGGAGTTGGACCAGATGATCTCTGAGGTCCCTTCCAGATCTGTGATCCTGTGATCAAGTCTAATCTCCAAGGAGCCATTCATGACCACCCCAAGCCAGAGGACTCTCTGTGATACTGATTGTCTTGGGGACAGTTAACATACAGTCTCTTGAATTGTAGTTATTTTTTGTACATGCCTAGTCTCTCTATTACAATCTCTGCTAATAAGAGTAGTTATTTAACATTTGTGTTAATAATATCTATTTGTAAATCAAGAGCATTGGGCTAGCTGACCTGACCCTAGTGATCCAAGTGAACTATGATTTGGTTATTTAGGAACTTCCACGTCTGGAATGAAGCCTGGTTCATTCGAACTGACTTGAATGCACAATATAATGGATGGCAAGTGTTGGATGCAACTCCACAGGAGAGAAGTCAAGGTAACCTAGCAAGATGAAGTTAGTCTGACCTTCACTTGGTTCTTGAATTGGTCGTATTTATATCTTGGACTAATAGAGAGAAATGGGAAGGATGATGAAGATGACACCAACATTACTTCAATTTGTCTTTGAGATTATGTTTTCCCTGTCAGATTTAGCCCCCTATTCTGTTTGGTTTTGACTGATAATAAAATGGGTTTATATTCTCTAACCCCATAATGCTTAAAGGCGGGAAGATAGCTGCCCCTTACCATAATACAGATTTCAGGAAGCCATCCTGGAATTTAACATCTGCCAGAGAGAAACTTCCTAAAACATGGCTTTCAATATGTCATTTTCTGTCCCAAAACTTTCTCTGGCTCTTTTCTTCTCTCAGGATGAAGTCTGAACTTCATAATCCAGCCTTATTACCTGTATCCCAACTTTATCTCCCCTGTTCCAGAGTGGCCACCGTACCCTCCCAATTACAAGCATGTTTTGAGTTCTTCTGTTTCCACATCTTTTCTCAGTGTTTGTAATGCCCCCACTCTTTCTTTCTGTGAATCTAGATTCTATCCATCTTTCAAGGCCCCCACTAAAGTTTCACCTTTAGCATGAAACCTACACCAACTGCTACTGCCCTCATTGATCTCACCTTCTCATTTTTGGATTCAAGAGGATCATAAAATTGTTATCGTTAGAAAAGAATTCATTGGTTAACTAGTCCATCCCTATCTATGCCATTCTTGATGATCATCATTCAGCCTTAACTTAAAGACCTCCAGTAGTGGAGAGCTCATTGCCTCCCAAAGCAGCCCATTCTTTGGTCTTAATAACTTTGGTTGTAAAGAAGTTCTTCTTTCTATAGACTCAAATAGCTCTTAATTTTTTTTAACCACTTTTTAACCTGATCACACGTAGCCTGATGTGACTCATAATTTCTCATTGTTGTGAGGCTTATGTCCCTACCTTGACAATGATCTCCATGAGTGAGGGGTCATGCCTTCTCTTTTACAATTCTCTGAAGGACTAAGGCACTCAACAATTCCACAAAATAGAGGTCATTCACTTCTCTTAGGATCCTAAGACTTCGAATTGGAAGGGACTTTGGACATCATGTCATCCAACTCCCTCATTTTACATTTGAGGAAACAGAGGTGCAGAAAGGTGACATGAGTTAATCAAAGTTACACAGATAATAAGAGATCTAAGATTTGAATAAATTTTTCCAATAGCAAGTCTGTTGCTGTTTCAGTTACAGTTACATCGCCCAAAAATAAATGCCTTGTCTCAGCTTTGATTTTTCCTAATATTAAAGGATTCAATTGGGAAAATATTTCCCAAGAGTTTGTTGTATGTAGAACATCTTGCTGGGGCCCAAGAAGATACAAAATTCAGATAGGATGTGCTCCCTGCCCTCACCTTTACTACTTTAACAAAAATGTTTCTAACTTTATATTATAACCTATCTTGATGTCATTGATCATTCTTTAATGCAGTCCTGTAGGTCAGCCCGAATTAATGACTCTTCTCAGCTCTGGTACTTCTTTAATATGAAATGGGGCCCATGCTCATCTGAGAGCAGAGTAAAGGTGGCCCTGCCATGCCTCACTTTGACTCTGCTGTAACACTGTAGCAAATATAAGAAGAGAGGCCATGGTCCCTGTCCCTAAGAAGCTCCCGGTCTCAATCTAACAATCCTGGGAATCCTATGATGAAAACTCAGGGAGTGGTACAGATAGTATGATCTATCCAAGGTGAGGAGAGGGAGCAGTCCTCTGAAATGAGATGTTCAAGGAAGATTTCATGGAGGAGTAGGACTTGATTTGGTTCTTGAGAGACAGATAGGATCTGAGAGGCAGAAGAGAAAAAAGGAAGGACATAGTCATAACTGCAGGGCCTTCTCAGGGTAGAAGGAATGGCACAGGGGTAGGGATGTCTGGCTGCATCTTCATGCTCTGTCTGACTCTTTATGTCCCAGGAGTGTTCCAGTGCGGTCCTGCTTCTGTCATTGCCGTCCGGCAGGGTGACGTGAACCTGGATTTTGATATGCCCTTTGTGTTTTCGGAAGTGAATGCTGACCAGATCACCTGGATTATTAGCTCTGATAACAGCAAAAAGCAAACCTCATCTAAAACCAGTTCTGTGGGCAAATTCATCAGCACAAAAGCCGTGGGCAGCAATTCTCGCATGGATGTCACAGACAAATACAAATATCCTGAAGGTGAGGGCCCTGGTCTGGGAACAGGGGCAATCACACCCCCAAAGAGGGGCATCCATCTCATGCTCTGTGATTCCAAACATGGCAGGACTGTCTCTCATTCACTCGTTTAGCAAATATATATGTATAAGCACCTGCTCCAGATAGCTCCTGGTATTTGATGTCCTAAGGGATAGAGAGATGAATAAGGCATGGTCTCTGTTCTCATCAAGCTGGCTGGCTGGTGGAGGTAGAAGCCATGTCTGCACATGATTCTCTTAGCGAGTGTGAAGTAAGTGTCAACAATGTCTAAAGTATCATAGAAGTACAGAGATGGCAATAATCAGGGAGATCAGGCAAGGCTTCATGGAAGAGGTGGTCTTTTGAATGGCAAAGATGAGGTTCTCTGGCACATGAATCAATGAAAACAAAAGCATCCAGGCTACCTTAAAAAGAAAAAATCTTCAGTTTGGAAGGTAATGATGGGGCAGAAAGGGCCGACTGAAGCCAGGTGGTGGATGCCCTCAAGTGCCAGGATTGTGTTTGGGTTATGTCCCATGAAGTGATGTGATCTGAATAACTTCCAAAAAAGGGGCTTGTTTCTAAAGAAGGCAGTCATGCCTGCAAGCACTGATCACTGAAAAGCAAGCCAAGAAATGGTGCTATGAAGGGAAGCAAGAAAAGTAGGGGAGAAAAATGAAGACCACTCCTCGAGATATCAGTGACCATGTTTGGTCATCTTTGCCATTGTGCCTAGTAGAGAGCTCTGTCCCCAGCAGACTTTAGTAAATGTTTTCTGACTGGGTAAAGTTATGGTACTGGCATCACATAATGGCACCTGAAATAATACATGTAGAATCCTAGACTATGATCTGCATCACAGCAGGAAGGGATTTTAAAGTGCAGAATGGAGACACAACATCGAAAGAACCTGAGAGCCTAGAACAAAGAATGTCACTGCTGGGAGATTCCTCAGACTGTAGAATCTTAAAGTGTCACTGAAGACATACACTACAGAATGTCAGAGCCAAAAAAACCCCATAAAATAGGCCTGAGAACATAGAACATGCGATGTTCTGACTGAAAAGAACCTTAAAAATGGAATATAGTCCAACTCTTGAATGCCACAGGTTGGAAAACTGAGGCCCAGAGAGGTGGTGACTTGCCTAAGGTCACCCAGCTCATTAGTAGTAAAGCCAGAACTAAAATCAAGGTCTCTAGACTCCTAGGCTTATGGTCTTTATTAACCCCTTTTTATCTTTCTTCCTTCCTTTCTCAGATTTTATCTTCCTCTTACATTCCTTTCTACTCCCTCTCCCTCTTCCCTTTCTAAGACAGCTTTGGGCCTATCCACAAGCCCTGCCAGCCTAACTTATCCCTATAGGTAATGCCCAAAGCTTCCTGTTAGGTGATCCTCAATTCAGGGGATTAACACAGTGGTTTTCATTCTGCCTCTCTTCTGCTCAGCTCCAGATGCACCCCCAGCCTTGTACAAACAATTGTCCCCACTCCTAACACATACGGGTTTGAAATATAGACAAGAGAGTGTAGTGAAAAGACCAGTAGATTGACAGTCAGGTGGCCTGAGGTCGCCCTGGCTGTGCCATCAACTTGCTGCATGACTTCAGATAAATCTTTTCTCTCCAGACCTCAGTTTCTTCATCTACCAAATGAGAGGGTTGGAGTAGATGACCTAGGTCCCTTTCAGAGCAGGCATCATCTGTTCTAAAGTCCCTTCCAGCTCTGATAGTCTCTGTTTTATGGTTCTTATGTAGGAAATAGTCATGGGCACAATCAGTACCAGGAAGAAGATTCCTTTGCATACAGACATTGTATGCAAATCCATCCCCACCAACAATCCCAGCTACGTCAGCTTTATGTAACCATTCTGAAGTGACTCTCTGACCAAGGGTAGAGACTGTCTCCCACCCAAAGTCACAAAGAATTTCACTCTGGAAGAGAGAATGAGTAAGACTGCAGAATGAAAATAGGTCTCAGCAAATCCTAAAGAGGTAGACTTGAGAGAGTGACCCATTCCAAGTTAATGTCATGTTAATACAGAAGGTCTAGAATACAAGGTGATATTAGAAACAAAAGAACTCTTTAACAAATAGACCACTACTTATTGTAACAAGCCCTTATAAAGTGTAGTTGCAAAGGGAAGAATTTGTATGTAAGTTTACATATGCTGTAGCGTATTTTTGCCCCACAACAGCCCTATGATATAAGCAAGGCAGGTATTATTAACCCCATTTAACAGATGGGAAAACTAAAACTCAGAAATGTGAAATGACTTACTCAGGGTCACACAAGAGTCATTGGCAGATCCAGGACATGGTTGTTGATTTACTACTGCCCCCATGCAGCTTGGATCGTCTTTTTCTATCCTCATACTGGACATTTAAGGGGGAGAATGACCCAGTGGCATCCTGGTGACCTAACCCGGGGTTCTGGGCTCAGCCCCAGCCCCTGCATGACGTAGAGTAGAGTCCTCTGACCAGTCAGCCATGATTTCCTCACCTAATGACGCTAACTTTGCCCCGAGGAGTAGCTCATAAAAGTGGTTGCTAAGCATTTTGCATAACAAAAATGCTAAAGACTGAAAACAAGAGTAGGAAGTCCAGATCCCTGGGCACACCCCAGCTGCTGACCTACATAGCCCCAGCTCCACTGGGAGCTTCTCCCTGCAGATAGCTTGGGTACAAAAGTACACTTACCAGCATAGCTCTTGGCTCCAGGTGTCCAGCCTGCATCTCAGCTAAAGGATGGGAAAAAGCCAAGAGGAGCCAACACTGCAAGGACCTGGCCGCTCTGGTAATCTGATTGACTGTTCTTCTCTCTTGAAAGCTAGAGTTGAACCTTCCTCGGGCCAGCCTTGAAGGAGATGAGGGGTGGAGCCAATAATTTCATCTTCCTTCTTTCCTTTGAGGTGCCTTATTTTGTATGGCACTGTAAGGAATCAGAGCTTTACCCTGGCTCACAGTCACAGTTACACAACCTAAAGTAGAGGCTGTGAGAGCTGGAGTGGCCCTTAGAACACGGAACGTCAGGCCTGGAATTGTGCTGAGAGGGGAACAGCATCTGTCTTGTGTGATGTTTGTATCACTAGTGCCTAGCCCAGTGCCTTGGAGCAGATACTTCCTAAGTGTTTCAAACTTAGAATCTTAAAGCTGAAAGGAACCTAAGCAGACATCGTCCAGGAGTCTGACCTCATCTGTTTTACAGGTGAGGATACTGAGATCTAAGGGAGGGAAGCATCTTGCCCCAAGTCACCCAGCAAATCCATAGCAGAGTCAAGACTAGACTTCAAATGCTGCAGTCTAGTGCTTTTGCTTTGTTCTAATGCCTCCTCCAACACCATCACCCTCCCCCTTTGCACAGGTTCCAAGGAGGAGAGGGAAGTGTTCAAGAAGGCTCAGCAGAAACTGAAGCCCAGTTCTGGGGCTTTCAGCTCCACAGCAGCTAGTGAAGCAATCCCAGAAGTTAGGCCATCCAGCATCTCTGGGAAGTTCAAAGTCAGTGGTGTTCTGGAAGTGGGGAAAGAAGTCAACCTGTCCCTGCAGCTTAAAAACCAGAGTGAGGACTTGAAGACTGTCTCGGTGAACATGACAGCCTGGACCATTGTGTACAATGGGACTCTGGTACATGAGGTGTGGAAGAACTCCTTCACAGCTTCTCTGGACCCTCAAGAAGGTAATTGGCAAACCCTTTCCTTTGTTATTCCCTCTTCTACCACAATATCCAGTTGACAGAATTCTCACATGTACATTATGTAAGGTGTTTTATATCCAGCCTTACAAAGAAGGTAGGCTCTGCAGAGATCATTGACCCCACTACACAGGTACCAAACCTGAGGCTCAGAGGAGGCAAGCAACTTGCCCAAAGTCACCGAGTTCATGCTGTTATAAAGAAGGTAGAAATGTTATTCCTCTCAATGAAGTGGAAGGTCCCTGAGAGCAGGGACTGCTTCACTTTTGTCCTTGTATCCCCTGGACCTAGAACTATGTCTAGCACATAGTAGGTGCTTCGTAAAGGTTTATTGAACACTTATTGATTCCACACTGCAGGGTAGAAAATAATAAGAGCTGCCTGTAGCAGCACATAATACAAGTCAAGAAGACCTGAAGGATTCCAGATTGGCCAGATGAGGAAAGACGGAGGGAGGACAAGCATTGAAGGACAAGATAATTAGAGAGAGAGAGAGAAAGATAGATTGATAGGTAGATTAGAGACAGATTAGAGGTGGATAGATAGATCAACATGTTGTCTCCTCCATTAGAGCCTGAGCATGTTAAAATCAGCAGTTGTCTTACTTTTTGATTTATATTCCCAGCACTTAGCAGAGCACTTTGCACCTAGCAATCATTTCACAAAATTCATTCACAGACAGAACAACTGTTAAGCCCTTATTATGTGCGAAGCCTTGTGCTAAACTCTAGGGATATAAGTACAAGAAAGCCAGACAAAGCCTGCCCTGCAGGAACTTCTGTTCTAATGGGCATGAGGACACGCAAAGGGCTGGGGGGAGGGAAGGCACACACACAGCAAGGTGTGGAGTGGGCAGGCCAGGGGCTAGAGTCAGTGCGTGCCAGCTCTCAGGAGCCATTTATTGAATTCTCAGGGTGAGCATTTACACCTTGCAAATCTCCAAATGTTACAAACCAGGACTTCAGTTATTTGCTTTTTTTGTCTAGATTTAACAAAGTGATGGTGTAAATGTTAATAATGCATATTAAACTGCTAGTTGCTAAAGTTTTATCAGCACACTCTTATCTGGACTTATCTGGACCCGGCAAAATCAGGCAGAAACTAACCTATCAGCACAGAGAGACCAGGGCCAGAGTCCAGGTAAAGATGGTCCAAGAAGAGTGGGGCAGGCTGGGAAGTGGCCTAAGTGCTCTGGGTTTCTCAGATCAAAGATTTTCTCAAAGTTGGGTTGTATACTACAGATCATTTCCTGAGCTCCAGGGGCCTCGGCCCAATCAGAAATACAGCTGTCCCTCTTCCCTGGGATCTGATTGGGAAGAAACTAGAATAACAGAAGAAGGTATAAACCTTCTCCCAATGGCATAACATCATAATAATAGCCAAAGTAGTGTTTTACGGTTTAAGAAAAGGACATTTTCTCCCACAACAACTCTGAGGTGGACAGAACATCGTTGTGGTTATCGCTGTTGTAGTAAAACTTACTATCCTCATTTTACAAGTGGGGAAACCAAAGTTCAGAGATCTCATTTCATCCTCACCCCAACCCTGGGAGATAATTTACAGATGAGAAAACTGAGGCAAACAGCAGTAAAGTGACTTGCTCAGGGTCATAAAGCCAGTACCTGGGCTAGATTTAAATTCTGGTTTTCATACCCTTTCTCTCTTCTCCTAGCCTCTGTGCAGCCTCCCAGGTAGGCTGACTGGGACCAGATTATAAAGAGTTTTAAATGCCAGGTTTAGGCCTTTGCACTTCACCTGTAAGCAATGGGATATTGCTTTTGAAGTAACTGAATATTCTCAAGCAGGAGAGGAAAGTGCTTTAGGAAGTTTATGTGGGCAGGCTAGATTGAAGGCAGGAAGGGGGACTGAGTAGGGAGCTATTGCCATAGAATTCTAGAATGTTGGAACTATAAAAAACAATGGAGATCATCTAACTCAGTTCTGTCGTTTCACAGATGTGGAATGGTGATGTGGCCTGATGAGCCTTGGAGGCCGGTCAGAGACCATCATTTGTCTCTGCCTCTTGGGCCTGTCAGACATGCAGCGCAGCCATGGGGCCCTGGAGTTCTGTTTCCAGAGAGTACTTGGAGTTAGGGACATGGGCCAGACTGGTCCCCAGAGAAGTTTTGACTCTGGTAGAAGCCCAGCAGTATCTTTACCATCTGGCTAGGGTGGGGAGAAGGAGAAAGAGGAAAGGAAGAAACGTGAATCCTGTTCTCTTCCGGGGAAACGGAAGCAAAGCATGAAGCCAAAAGCACTGAACTAGGACCCAGTACACCTGAGTTTGAGGCATGACTGCCATTAATGCAACCACAAGCAAATTATTTTTCTCTGATTCTGTTTCCTCGTCTATAAAATGGGAATAATAACCCCTGCACTGCCTACTTCACAAGGTTGTTGTGACTATCAAATGTATGTGAGGCATCTTGGAACCATAAAGTAATACATAAACCTGCGTCACTGGTATCATCCAAGTGGATAGAATGCCCCAGAGTCCCCTATAAAGGAGGAGGGTGAAGAGCGCAGATCCACATCCACCCTAAGCTTTTCAGTGAGACCAGTAGGCTGGTGGGATGGTCTGAAACCAGTGTAGAAACTATTCTAGGCTCCATACATCTCTCTAGCCTGGAACCCTCAGAGTTTGCTTTGAGTTTGAGATATGCCATCCTGGCTCATGTGAGTTTTCCTGTTTAACTCAAATGTAGCCTGTGGCTCGAGCCACTTTCTATGATTCTGGCAAGTGATGATTTTAAGAAGAGTATCACGCACAGGTTGGGCAGCCCTGATGGCTCAGACATGCCTAGGCCCTGGGGACTTACATGTCCTTCATTCTTCTCTAGGAAAGGGAGGGAACAACAGGGCCTCAGCTTTTGTATGTCTGGTCTCTTGGGAGTTGGCTCAGCTTCTTTATGGTGGATGTCCTGTCCTAATCCCAGGGCAACTTTAGCACCAGGTGTGTGTCCACCTCATCATCCACAGGGAAGGAGCAATTAACTAGGAGGGAAGTCACCCAAGTATTGACCAGAAAACATTTCCCCAAGATAGGCCAGCTTTACGTTCCCCTCCCAAGAAAACCCACACTCATTCTTGGAATTCTCCTTCCAGAGATGGAGTACCCATTGAAGCTCACGTACGCTCAATATGAAAACTTCTTGACAGCGGACAACATGATCCGCATCACTGCTGTGTGTCAAGTTACAGATGAAGCTGAGGCTGTTGTGGAGAGAGATGTCATCTTGGACAATCCTTCCATCACTCTGGAGGTAGAAGGAGTTGGGAAATGGGGTTGGGAAATGGGGTGGTAAAGGTAGATACCTTGTGAGTTAGGGTTAAGGGTGAGGGGACCCTCACCAATACACGTACACACCCATTACTGTGAAATAAGTACAGCCACATCCTGAGGATGCTGAAATGACTGCCGTACCCACAACTCCTCAATCCTTTCAAGGAAGATCTTTACTAAATATGCACAGAGCCAGGAAACTTGGTGCAGACGTGACTCCTGCCTAGGACCTAGTCATGTCTCAACCCAAGGGTTCACACTAGACTGTTTCTGTGGTGCCATATTCATGTACCCAAGAAGATAAATAGCCACACTCCCTTTTTACCTTCCCCTTTTCTTATGTCCCAACATTTACCAACCTTTTTTGGTGTAAGACATATCTGTGAACTTCCCAGGTCACACTGGAGACACACAATAAAGGGAGAATGAAGGAAGCCAGGACAACCCAGCCAGTGAAGGATGTCTTTAGACATCTGCTACCAGTGTGCTGGTTGGGAAACAGCCACCAGTTTTTCAGAAGCTTGCTCCTTTCTTGACTACTCATCGTCCTGCACAAGGCAGGCTAATGCCCTATCTCCCTCAGAGGCTGGACATGTGGAAGCCTGGTGGCTCACAAGAGGTTCTGAAATCATCCTTTTTCCACATTCAGTCTATGCTGAGTCCTCATTTTGATGGAGGGTTCTCTAACTTGAACCAGGGTTTTCTCTCCAAAGACTTGACCTGTTCTCCCTAACTCATATATCTCACCAGTTACTTACAGTAGAAAGAGATATTAAAATGGTAGCACTGAGCAGAGTCACAGGACCAGGTTTGAAATCCAGTTCTGCTCCATATGACTTGTGTGACCTTGGGCAAGTCATAACCTCCCAGGGCTTCAGTTTCCTCCCCTGTAAAATGAGGGGGTTTGATGAGAGGGCATCTGAGGCCATTTCTAGCCTCTGGTCTGAAACGCTCTGAACCTGCTTCTTTAGCTGTTAAATGAAGAGGTTAGACTAGATGGATGGCCTTGGAGGACCTTCTAGCTCCAAATTCCTTAACAATACTAAGTTCTTAACATATATGTGGGACTTGTCAACTTATAAAATGTGCTCATTATCCATTACTATTAAAATACATTATCAGTGTAGATTAATTGCCTCCATTATCTTCTTGGGTCCTCAGAAGGATCTGACTTATGAGGTAGCAAGGCATGTCCCTCCCCCTTTACACTTGAACTGAGAGAACTGAGGCAGCAATATCCTCTGTGGGGCTCCTTCTTAGGCAGTGGCAGTGGGACTTGAACCTAGTTAGCATAACTCCCAGAGGAGAGGCAAGTGGGACCAGTCCCTCCACTGCCAGTAGAGTCTTGTGGCCAACCTGGATATGGGCAGTTCAGGGTTCTGTCCATGGCAGCTCTGGAAGGCCCAGCTCCACTGTAGGGGACACTGGGCTCAGATGAGGGAAGAAGATGTGCCAGGAGGGAGGAGAACTGGAGAGAAAAGAAGCTGGTTCCCTTCAGGCATAGAAGCCTGTGCACAGCCCCAGGTCTCAGGCCAGGGCTGCCTCCTGAATGGCCAGAGAACTCCTCCCTAGATCTGACCAGTCTGTTCTGTGACAACTTACTGGGGACTCCCCTCTAACCACATATGGCTTTAAAGAGCAGCCTGATAAGGTAACAAATGTCTCTGTCACACACTCGTGAGGCATGTCTGTTTCAGAGTGGTTATTGCCAGGCTTAAAGTCTGATTTCACCAATGAGATTTAGGAACAGAGAAATAAGTGACTTTCCCAAAGTCACCCAGTAACAAGTAACTGAGATAGGAATCGAACACTGGTGCCCAAGTACTATGGATGTCTCTGGTCTAAATGACCTCTGAGAGCTTTCCTGCTCTAATAATCCCAAGTTTCTAAATCTGTGAGTTAGTGGCAGAGTTGGAATTAAAAGCCCGGTTTCCTTGTCATTTCCCCAACACTCCAACTACATCTTACACTATCTACTCCCCACTGCCTTCTAGGTCAGGCACAGAGGAACAGGTACTGGTTGGGTGAGGGAGACAATGCCGTAATGTAATCTACTTCTTTTCTCCACAGCTACTGGATCAGGCCAGAGTAAAGACCCCTGTAAATGTTCAGGTTCTGTTCGCCAACCCCCTGGATGAACCAGTAGATAATTGTGTGCTCACAGTGGAAGGCAGTGGTCTCATGCGGGGCAACCTCAAGATTAGGTGAGTTTTGGGGGCTTCAACTCTGAGCTAGGACTAGTATGATTCAAGAAGATGGTTTGATTAAATTTAACGTGATTGGGGGGGGGGGGGTCCTTGTAGTGCTCAAGGCTCAGAGACAGTGCCATCCTTGTGGTGTGGCAAAATGGGGCCTATGTTCTGCACCCCTTCTCCCTTTTCCACCCTATCCTTGCCAGTTGCTACAGGGACCAAAGGGTTGTAGCCTGTGGGGCAACGGTGGGAGGGAGAGAGAGGGTGAGGAGGTAGCACAGTCTGCTGGGCACTCCCAAAAGCCTGAGGTTCTGGCACATGAGCAAGCACAGAGAGTTCTCCACAGGACGGGGTCTCACAAGATCTAAGGCTATGTTGCCAATGTGACCTGTGAACTTGGGCAGATTACTTCTTTTTTCTGGTTCTCAATTTCTTTCTCTGAAGAATGTGGACCTATAAGATACATGTATTAATATGGCCATCTTCACCATACCTTTAAGTTCCAAAGTTCTGTGACTAAACAGAGACTTTATTGCCATCGGGCCCCTCATGGGACAAACTGTTATTGGTTTCAGGGGGACTATAAACAGGACACTTGAGATGTCCTTCAGGCTCCCTCTTGGTTCAGGGCTTCAGTGCAGAGCAGTTAGGTTGGTTCTGCCCACCTCAGAGGGCACACCAAGGGCCAGTGTGGAGGGAGACTTCAGCTTGCCACACAAAAGATTTCCTAACATTTCTAGCAATGAAATGAATGGACCTGAGAAGGAGCAAGTTCATCATCCCTAGAGGGATTTGGAATTATTTTCCCAAAAACAGAGTAAATTCAAGCACTTAATGAGGGTTTGGACATGGTGACTTCTGAGATCTTTCCAGCTCTAAGTCATTTCATACAGCACTGTTTGGCCAAAGCTGTGTCACCAGGGTGACATGAGCTTAGGGGGACTTGTTCTCTTTTTTCCTGACCTCTGCTCATGCTTCTTGCTTCTCTCTTCCCCTTAGGGTGCCATCCCTACGCCCGAAGGAGCGCTCCAACTTCAAGTTTGAGATCACTCCTCTCAGGAGTGGCACTAAACAGCTACTCATTGACTTCTCCTGCAGCAAGTTCCCAGCAATCAAGGCCTTCCTGTCTGTCGATGTGACCGAATGAGGAGGCTGGAGCTATCTTCTGTCCAGCTCCCCTCCTGCCTGGATAGACTGGGGTCAAGGGCTTCTGGAAGTAGCCATGTCACTCAGCCAGGGCTGTCCTGCCTGGAAAGCCCACCCAAGACCCAGGCTGCTCACACATCTTCCTTTCTCAGTAGACACACACACAGACATTCTTTCTCATATACATACTCATACACATACACATACACATGTTCTCTAGTACAGCCATATGCACTCTTTTTCATATACTCTGTTTCTTTCACACGCACACACTCACTCATTTCTCAGGTGGTATCTGTAAAGGATGCCCCCACTTCACTTTTGCACATTCTCCAGCAGGTGATTCTTCCTCAGGCCATGGCTGCCTCCTCTGCTTCTCCTCTAAACATCTCATATCTTTGATTTGTACTCAATCATTGAATTTTTAGGGTAGAAATAATAATAATAGTCCCCCTAATTTTGATTCAGTGCCTTATAGTGTCCCAAGCTCATTCCTGCTTATAAGTCTTGGCGTTTACAAAGGACTTTCACATCCATTGGCTCATTGGATGCTTTCAGCAACCCCATGAGGGTAACAAGGTAGGGGTTTTTATCCCCATTTTATAGATAGAGAAATTAAGAGTCAGAAAGATTAAGCATCTTGCCTATGGTCACAGAAGTAGGATTCAAACCCAGATCTGCAGATGCCAAGTGGAGGGCTCATTCCCCTCCCTGTCATGGAAGACGAGGATGTTTGGACTGTTTCCCAACCTGAGATGAGAGTTTATGCTACTCCTGCTTCTACCTCAGGCATGAGTGTTTGAGAAATATAGTCTGTCACAAGATACAACTCCATACATTGAACAATGGTAATAAAAATGTTATACAGCATCAATGTTGAAGGACATCCCACTCTCATGCCTTCCGAGGAAGGTGCTTCTCATAACCTTCTCTATTACCAAGCTTGGGCAAAGTTAAAGAAGTTCAGGGATCATCCCCACTGGCTGCCCCCATACTCCAGGCTTTCTAGCACCATGGTTGTTGCCACTGCCCTCCACCTCCATTTCCACTCTCTCAGATTTCTGTAAATTGTTTGATGGGTTTTAGCCTCCTGGCTGAAGAAGGACTTAGAACATAAGTAGTGAAAACTGGGGAAGACCTTAGAACACAAAATGTCAGAACTGGAGAAGATCTTAAAAAGATAAGACTGGAAGACCCCTTAGAGGTGATCTCATCCAACCTCTCCATTTGGGGAAATAGGTCTATGGAAGAGAAGTGTCTTTTGTGGCAGAGCCAAGAATAGACTCCAAGTCTCTAGCCTTTTAACCCCAAGGCTCTTTCCACTGAGGGAATAAGCCAATGGGGAGCTCTCCCCATACAGAAGGAGGGGAGGAGAGGAGATTTTGTCTCTATCCATGGGAGGAAGCCATGGGTTATCTCCAAGTCTAGAGTGTTTGGGACATTATAGTGACATTATAGTAGACATTTCCTTTCTGTTTTTCCCAACTCACAGGGCTATGGAAATGATAGCATTATTGTCTCTGCCTAAATGAACCATCAGCCTCATGGCTCAGTGTGAGAAAGGTAGAAAACCAACCAGAAAAAGACAAGAAATAAACACAGGTGGAGAGAAACCTTCACTCAGACTAGTATCTAATTAGTTCAGGTTAGTCCAAAAGCCATCATCACTTCCTAGGACTAGCTTTCTCTGTTATACCACTCAGGACATGCCCCTTCCCCCATTTGGGAGCATGCCCGTGACATGCACTCATCTCAATCAAGTATTTAACAAGAAAAATCCTACAACTGTAGACATTGGGGCATAGTAGAGGTGGAAGATATCTTAGGAGAAAGAAAATCAGACTTTGAAGAAATTTTCAGACATAGCTGTTAAAGTCTGAAGGAACCTTAAAAGATGTAGTGTCAGAATTGGAGAGTACAGAATCTAAAGAGATGCAAGGTACCTGGAAGTCCAGCTGGTTCAACCCATCCCTCTATAGAAATACCTTCTGCAACATGGCAGCAAATGGTCATCCGGCCTTTCCTCAGAGTCCTCTAGTGGGGGAAGGAATCTGCCACTCCTAAAGCAGCCCATTCATCTTTGGCATAGTCCTAATTGTTTCAAAGTTCTCCCTTACATTGAGTTGAAATGAACCACTTTGCAACGTCTACTTGTTACTTCTAGTTCTGCCCTCTGGAACCAAAAAGAGTAGGTCCAATTCCTCTTCCACATTATAGTCTTTCAAATACTTGAGGGAGGAGGCATTTGTCATATCCTCCCTAAGTGTTCTCCAGTTAAATATTTCCAGTTGTTTCCATTGATCCCCATACGGCATGGTTTCCATTCCCTTCCACACATTAGTCTTCCTCCTCTGGAGGACCTCCAGATCATCAATGTCTCTTAAAATGTGGAATCTAGAACTTAACACAATGTGATATGACCAGGACAGAGAGTAGCAGGACTCTCACCTCCCCTGTTCTAGATATGATGCCTCTATAAAAACAACTTCAGATCAGCATTCTTGGCTGCCATGTTGCACTGTTGACTAAACTTGAACTTGTGGTCCACTAAACCTCCCCCCACCCCTGATCTTTTTCACACAAATTTTATCCAGCTATACCACCCCCATATTGTATCTGTGAAGTTGATTTTTAAATCCAAGTGTAGGACTTTATATTTATCCCTGTTAAATTTAATCTTAGTAGATCCAGACCATTATTCTAGCCAAAAATTCTAGAATCTAATTCTGTGTTCTAGTGTGTTAACTACCTTCCCCAGCTTTGTGTCATCTACAGATTGGTTTAAGATACCATCTGTGCCTTTATCCAAACCATTTATGTTAAGCACCATAAGCCCAAGGACAAATCTCTAGGGTATTTCACTCTAGCCCTCTCTCTGAGTTGACATTAGTGACCACTTTTTTGGCCCAATTGTGCTATAACCTAACCCTCATCTCTCCCTCTGGTCCACAAGGAGAGCGTGAGAAACTTTGTCAAATGCTTTGTTAAACTCTAGACAGACCATATCTACAATATTACCCTTATCTGCAAGTCTTATCAATATAGCCAGGTCCTGTGATTTCATTGGGGTAGGGATTCCCTCCTCTGATACAAATCACAACTCAATAGTAATTTTTAATCTTAGTTGCTTAGGGCTCAGAGAGGGTAAACTTGCCCATTGTTATAGAGTCAGTATCAGCAGGAGGATTTGAACCCAGGTCTTCATGATTCCAAGTCCAGTATTCTGAAGATAGCAGGATGTGGAGGAGCGCCTGGCATGCTGTGGTCCATGGGGCCATGAACAATCAGACACGAATGACTGAACAACATGTCATGAGGCCTCTCTAATTAGTCTGATAAACTGTTCAAAATATGTAATCTGACAGACCTCTTCTTGTTAAAGGTATGCTGCTTCTTAGCAATCATTGCTTCCCTATCTATATGCTCACAAATCATTCCTTAATAATACGTTGTGGAACTTTGTCATTAATTAAAGTAAATCTCACTGGTTTATAGTTCATAGACTCTACCCTCTTCCTTTTTTAAAAAAAAAAATTATCTTCATTTGCCCAGCATGTTGTGCACGCATCAAAGAAGGTGCTATGCTCTGTGAGCAAAGCAGAATTGCATCATCTCAGAAGGAACATGAGATGTGCAAAGTTAGAGATATCTCCCTTCCAAATGTTCATAAGGAACATTTGTACCCAACCTGTGGTAGAGCCTTCTGAGCTCACTGATCAGCCACAGTCAGACACACTGTACCTTGACCCAACAGAGGGATGTCATTTTGGTCCTCTGACCACAAAGGACAATCAGTGCTGCCACCTCCAGTCTTGAGGAACTAACAATCAGCAGAAAGCATTATTTTATTCTGGATGTCCTTCATTTATTCAAATACCTTTCCAATTCCACATTATGTTCTGTGGTGATTACACCCCAAATCATCACAGAAGTAGCATTACACATAATCACTACTGTACTATCTGGTGGAATGTGCTTCCTTACATTAGGATCACCAGGTTGGCCATGTTAATTACCCATTATTTGTGCATTTGTGTGCAGGCATTTGAGACCTGCCTTATTCTCTATGATCTTTTAAAGATCCCTACTAGCAGTTTAATACACACACACACACACACACACACACACACACACACACACACACACACACACACACACACTTCATTTAGCTTGGGTTTTAACTCGAAGCTAACCAGTACTGGGTTGAGAACCTTATAAGTCAAGAGGTTCTCCTACCTGCCCTCCATTGCCTGTTGTCTTCCTGTCCTTCCCAAGTAGCTGTCATGTCTTTTCTTGGAGCCTCCTCTTGTCTACAGCACAAGTTGGAAGTCCCCTTTTTTGGCTATTTCTAGTTATTCTTGCCCATCTCCCTCAGCTCGTTCCAAATATTAGCACTCCTGAAGCTCTTCTTAGATTAGGCACTTAGGTGGTGCAGTGGGTAGAGAGCTGGGCCCAGAGTTAGAAGTACCTGAGTTCAAATCTGGTCTTAGATACTTATTAGTTATATAATCCTAGACAAGTCACTTAACCTCTGTCTGCCTGTTTCCTAAACTGTAATCAGGGGATAATATAGACAGTTCTTGCCTTAAGTGAATTTGTGTAATATACATTTGACCTTACATAAAGAATTCTGAAAGAAATTCACATTCCACAATACCACCTATGGGCTGTGCAGTACTGTGTGTTCTCTCTCTCCTCCTGCCCCTCCATTCATCCAACCTACCATTCATCACCAAAAGAACCCCCTCAAAAAATAAAACACCTTCCTAGTAAAAGCAGAAGAACAAACTCGAGAAGCACACAGACTGCCACCACTTCCACAGGTCATGGGCTTGACGAGACCACCAGAGAGACCTTTGCCCTGCTCTGCCCACCTCATCTCCACCCCTGTGTGTCTGGTCCCTGTGTGTCTGTCATCCCTCTATTCACATTGGAGTACCACATGTCTGTCCCTATTCTCAACATGTTGCCCATCCTCTCCTGTGTCTGGCCCCTATCTCTGCCTCTCTCCCTCCCCCTCCTATGTTCTTCTTCTCCATTAAGTCAGGCCATCACATGGCTATCCCCAGGCCCTGCTTGTTCTTCCTCCTGCTCTGGATTCTGTGTCCCCAGCTCCCTTCAACAGCTGGAGCATGGCCCCCTTCTTCGGGGCCTCCCTTCCTCTCTATTTTTTCCCCAATAAAACCTTCTTCAGTCAATCAGTGAAAATCTAAGCGAGCCCACGAGTTCCCTGTTCTAAGATGGAATGGTCCCTTTCCCCTAATGTTCCTATCATTTCTACTTTAGTAGCCACATCCTTATTGATCAGAATCAGGTATGAGGTACCAGCTCCCCCAAATCACTTACCCTAGTTTTTAAAAAATGGCTATCAATAAGGTACATCCCAAAAGTATCAGATGCCCCTTGTACTTTTCTTACATATACAAGTGCTCTTTCTGCTCTGCATAAACAATACACATAGCCAAGTCTGTTCTGTGCATTGAGCCATGTAGCTAAGGGACAGGTGGTAGATCTGGAACCATTTGCCAAGCCTCCAGAACTGAGATTCAGGGGTGTTTCTCAGCTGCCCGTGGAGATATGGTTCAGGTGCCTGAGGTATGGTTCCCCTTAAGGGGATAAGTTCTAGTAAGGGTAATGGACCAGAGTAGTGAATGTTAGACCTAAGAAAGACAGTGGGTCAGGGGCTTAAGGACCAGAAATCTGTGAAATGAGGACAAGTACATACAGATACCCTATATTTTGCTCTACTCCTTTATAAGACTTTTTATCTACTCCTTTCTTTTAAAAAAATATTATTAAGAATGACAGTTACATGTTACATGAGATTGGAGTAGAGGAGGAAAAACGGAAGCTTAGGAAAATGGAAAAATTTGGTAGGATTGGGGTGGAATGGACCTTATTTCTAATGACTTCCTGTGAGCAAAGTTGCCTCCAAGAGCTATTTTGCTTGCCCATCTGGTAAGAGAAGATGGAAGCAAAATTCAGCTTAATAGTGGTGGCATTGAATTTAGACCTCTACTCCTTTAAGCACGAAGGAGAGCTGGTGTTGTGAAAGCCCAATAGAGTGGTGCAATGGAGTGGGGAAAGCTCTGGGTCTGGGGTCAGAGAGGCTGAGACCTATTCCAGGCTCTGCCACTGTCTTGTACTATCTCAGAAAAGTCACAATCTCTCTGGCCCTCATAGTCCTGCTTTCTGAATTTGTTCATCTATTTCCTCCATCTGAACAAGTGGTCTGTTGTATACCTTTATGACAAAATTCTTTTGTCTTCTTCTCACTTGCAATTCCTGAATTTCTTCATATGAATGGACAGCTCAATGGCATAATGGATAAAACATGGGAACTAGAGTCAGGAAGACCTGAGTTCAAATCCAGACTCAGATACTCACAAACTGTGGGACCCTGGGCAAGTAATTTAACCTCTTTGCCTCAGCTTCCTCACCTGTAAATAGCACCTACTTTGTAGAATTATTTAATTTGATATATATATTTGGGGGCATTAAGTCCCATAGGAACAATGTTATACATGACCAATTAACTGAGATTCTTATGGAATTTCATGACTTTACATAAAAGGTTTGGTTATATTATGTTAAAAATATTATTATAAAATTATATTGGATTGGACAAGCTTTTGCAAAGTGTGCCTATACTAGAATATAGAACTTGAAGTTCTAGGACTAAAATGGACCTTAGACTATGCAATATTAAAATAAATAATCATAGAATGTCAGAATTAGAAAGGACATAAGAAAATAGTACATTGAATATTAAGACTAGAAGGGACCTTAGACATGAGGTATGGTATTCTAGGTATCTAGAACAATGCTTTGATTTTAAAGAAAGAAACTGAGACTTAGATAGACTTGCCCAAGGTCAGATTGAATTAATGGTAACAATGGAATAGTCTCTGCTTTCAAAACACATAGAGTCTAGTCCAAAGAATATTCATCCATGTGAAAGAGTTCAAGAGCAAGACCCTGTATGCATAACGCACACATCTTTAGCACAGTCAGTTTCTGTTGGGGGTGTAAGCTCAGTTTTCACGTGGACAGTCTCGGGCAGGTAAAGGTGAGGACTTCTAAACCTCAGAGTTCTCACGAGGCCCCCCAGGGAACAGCTGGGAATTGAGGCGTGAAACACGGGCTATCTCGTGCATTTCCACCTCTTCTCAGTGGGAAACTTGCTGGGGAGAGCATCCCACCCTTGAGATTGGCCCGTGGTCTGAGCACATCTGTTGTTGACTAGCTAGGGGCTGAGAGCACGCACGGTATTCACATGCAAACTATGTGGCGGGAGAGCTTAAGTAGGGACAGGAAAGCCTGAAGGCTCTCTGCTGGATGCAGAGTCCCCTCCGGAGGCTCTTCGCGCTGAGGGGCCCTTGGAGAGAAGAGGGTCCCCCCCCTCTTCTGCTCCCTTCCTCTTGCTGTAGGATCCTTGCCCCTTGGGAAGAGGAGGATTCCTCTCTCCTGAGGAAGAATTCACCCTGCACATGTAACCAAGACCCTGAATAAAGCCTAACCCTTGTTCGACTCTGGAAAGTCTCTTCTCTCAACACGTTTATCTGGCTGATCTCCGAAGACCTGGGACAGGTAAGAAAGGCTCGGGTAGCCCTCCGGCCTCCAGGCCGAACAAGTTTCTATGCCTTTAATTACCTGATTTGGGTGGAAAGAGGAAGTGTAGGGTCATAGATCTAGAATTAGAAGAGACCTCATCTAATCCAACTTTCCACAGATAAGGAAACTGAGGCAGAGAAAGGTTCAAGTGACTTGCCTAAGGTCACACAGGTATTTAGCATCAGAGGTAGAATTTGAACCCAGGTCCTCTGACTCCAAAGCCAATGTTTTTTCTATCTAAAAAAAAATAATGAGTGAAGAGTGAGAAACAGTCACAGGTGGTAAGGGATTCTGGAAAAACAATGGGGGAGGGGGAGAGGAAGTATTCTCAGGGACATGGAGGGACTACCTATGGGGGAGGGAAGAGTAAGAGCCAGAGGGTCTAGGACAAGGGGTAGTGAACCTACAACCTCAAGGCCACATGTGATCCTCTAGGTCCTCAAGTATGGCTCTATTCAGTCAAAAGTCTGCACTTGAGGACCTAGAGTACTACATGTGGCCTCGAGGCCACAGATTGACCATCCCCAGACAGAAGGCAGTCAGAATGAACAATGAAAAAATAGAATTGAGGTACATGAGCGTGAGATGATGTGCAATATATTCATTTGTGTATATCCTTGCTTTGGAGTTTGTTGGGGCGGGGGGTGGGTTGAGTTGGTGCTCTATGTATAGGAGTGACTGCATGTAAGATTGTAGAGTTATGAGAAAGATGTGGTGGTATAGAGGCATGCATGTGTTTGGAGTACACAGGTGGGAGAGTTGTGCATATAACAAATTTCTTTGAGAAGCAGCAGTCCCCCCCGCACCTGCCTCTAACTTCCTTCTCAGTGTCTAGGCCTCTCAGTCCTCTTCACCATTATACCACTGCCCCATTTCCCTGTCCAGAAGGTTCTGCTTTGCCTACAGGGTAGAACCAATGTCATGTCATAGTGAAAAGATTGGTTTTTTTTTTCTCAATAGAATGAAGAACTTCATAACATCAGAGCTACCCAAATATTAAATGGGTCTACTGGGGTGGGAGGTCCCAGTCCCAATCAGTGGAGGTCTTCAAGTAAAGACTGGATGACCAATTATTTGGTACCTTAGAACATTCATTAAAATTATTCATTTGAGTAATAATTCACTTAAATAATTTAATCCTTTGAATTCATTCATTTCAAAAGATAAAACATTATTATACTTTTTCAGGATTTTTCATGTTCATGCATTCTTCTTCATAGGAACCCACTCTTCAGGTTCTACTCTATCTCCTCCCAGATTTCTTCATGTTCCTCAGACTTACCAGTCTTCACTGCATCAGGACCTAGTTTTCTTTTGACCACCCACCCCCCATCTCAGGGTTTTCCCCAACCCCATAAGGGCTCTCTTAAAATACAGCATTTAGATGAGTGAATCAACAATTAGCCTCATCAGTCCTGACTATCTGTGCAGTGAGTGGTACAGATGATGAATGTTGTAGTAGTTCAGAAGGGAGATCACCAAACACCCAAGTGCAGAGGAAAGCTTTCTGAAGAAGGGGTGCCCTCGCTGGGCCTTAAAGGAAAGTCAGAACTCAGAGAGGCAAAGAAAAAGAGATTGAGAGCATTCAAGACAAAGGAGGAGATACGACAGGGAGGAAGGGACCTTAAAAAACCATCCAATCTAACATCCTCCCCTATTTTATAAATGAGGAGACCAAGGCCCACGGAGAAAAATGGTGCCTTGGATGTGTGGACAGAAAGCACGAACAATCTGACTGAACCAGAGGGCGTGCTGGGGCTTGTGGGCAGTAAAGTTGGGGAAGAAAGAGGGGGTCATGCTGAAGAGGACCTGACATGGCCAAAGTCAGCATGGAAAAGTAGAAAGGGCAATGACTTAGGAGTTGAAAGTTCAACTCCTCGGGTTCAAATCTTGACCCTGCTGTTTATCCACCGTGTTGCCTAGTGTAAGTCACTTCCTCCTCAGTTTCCTCATCTATAAAATGAGGGGTTTGAACTGGATGACTCCTAAGGTCCCTTCCGTTCTAAATACTCGGGCTGGAGGTGGGTGGGTTCCCAGGTCCCCAACACATTGTCCTGGCAAAGGTGGGGACACAATGTCATCCTGGAATATGATTTACTGAGTTCTCTCCTGTCATTTTCAGTTGTATCACTTGTATAACCTATTATTATGTCCTGTATGGGAATTAAAACCACTTATAGCATCCCAACAACCTAGTATTTTAATTCTGTAGTGTGTTTGGTTCCTACTTGTTTACTGGGAGACTGTAACCCACCACTGCCTTCTCTGCCCCACCCCCATGGGGCTGAACCCTGATGATTTTGCTTTAAGAATAGGGCATTTCCCAAACAAGCTAAACCATATTGCCCAAAGCTACCAATTACCAGGCAGACCAGGAGCCAGATGACTCTGGCCAGGAGAATGTGACTGGGTACTATTGAAACAAACAAGCCTATTTGATAACCCTCAGGTATGCAAACAAGGAAGGGGCAATTTCCCCACATTTCAAATGCTGTCTCCTCCAGCACAGTTTCCTGGTCTGGTTCTCCCCCAAATCTCTACCCAGTGTATCAGGGTATAGGTGGGAGGTGGGAGGGAACTACTAGACTAGGTATCAGAAAACCCCTGGGCTAGGCCTGTCTCTGTCAACAGATACCTCTATGATTTATGGCGTCTTTTTTCTTCCTGGGTCTCATTTTCCTCCCCTATAAAAAGAGAGCAATAAGGGAAGGAAAAAAGGATCCATGTAAATCAAGGGTTCTTAACCTGGGATGCATAAAATCCATACATAGATTTTAGGGGATCCATGAACTTAAATAGGGAGAAAAATTACATTTCTCTTTTCATTAGCCTCCAGCTGAACTTCAGCATTTCCTTCCACTATAAATGTAGGCCACAAACCACAGTCATATTAGGCTTTAGCATACTGTCAAAGGGGCCCATGACAAAAAAAAGGTAAGAACTTCTTCAAATTATTAAGTTTTTTTATCTTTATTATTTTATGTGTTTACCTTACTTTCATTTCCAAATATATCCTTCCCAACTCCCCACCTAGTGCACTATCTCTAGTTGTGTGACCCTGGGTCAGTCACTTAACCTCCATTTATCTCAGTTTCTCCATCTGTAAAATGAAGATACAAATAGGATCTATCTCCCAGAGTTGTTGTGAGAACCAAATGAGGTAATTTTAATGTACTTAGCAACAGCGCCTTGGAACATAGTATGTGCTATGTAATGTCGGCTATTATTATTATCATTATTATTACAACAAAGTATAGGAAAGAAAATTTTTAAAAATAATGTAACAAAAATAACCAATATATCAATGAAGTCTCACAATGTACACAATATCCCATACCCACTGTCCTCCATCTCTGCAAAAAAAGGGGGGGAGGGAAAGGGAGGTGCCTTTTCTCATGTCTCTTCTTGGTCATGACAGTACTCAGTTTCTATGGTGATGTTCTTTCCATTTATATCATTGTGGTCATTTTGAATATAAAGCTTTCCTGGTTCTGATTACTTCACTTTGCATCAGTTCATGTAAGTCTTCCGTGTTCATCAAATTCATTGTTTCTCACGGTATTTAATATCTTGTTACATTCGTGTGCCACAATTTGTCTGGGTATCTATTTGTTTGAAATTTTTTGCTACCACAAATGAGACTATCTTAGAACTTTCTTCCATCCCAAAGGGTCAATATTTCTACTGTTAAGAATCAAGAGAAAAAGCAGAGGCAGGTCCTGCCTTCAAGGAGCAAATATTCTAAAAGGAAGAAACAAAACAGAGCAGGAGGGGCCAGGCTGGGAGAATTCAGGTAATACTTAGATTCTGTGAGTGTTTGGAATAGATTGGCACGCACCTTCCAGGAACAATGGCAGGGTTGATTTGATCATGGTTAGAATGTGGCACAGCTAGGTTGTACCATGAATAGGGTGCCTGCTCAGAGTCAGGAAGACTCATCTTCTTAAGTTCAAATCCAGCCTCAGACACTTACTAACTGTGTGACACTGGACCAGTCACTTAACCGTGTTTGTCTCACTTCTTCTGAGAACTTGCAGAAGGAAACGGCAAACTACTCCAGTATCTTTGTCAAGAAAATCCTAAACGGGATCACAAAGAGTTACTTGACACAACTGAACAGCAAGAAAATGAACTCTTTGGGATTAGGAATTGCTGCATTCTTTTTACTTGTATCCTCAGTGCTTAGAACAAACAGTTTCTGGATCATAGCAGGCAATTATTAACATGCTTGCGGATTGATTGTTCCAGAACTGGAGGAGGGAAAAGGGAGGGGAAAAGTAGAGAAAGGTGGGGAAAGCTTAGAGGTTAAAGCTTCCAGAAACTGGCTTCTGGTTCTCCATAAGACTGCAGAAAATGCATTTAACCATTCATTCAGTACAAGAACTAAGACTCCTGAAATGCTATATAAAATTAACTGCAGTACTGTAAGATGATCAACTATGACCGACATAGCTATTCTCAACAATACGATGATCCAAGACAGTTTATAATCCAAGAACTTATGAAAATGCTATCCATTTCCAAAGAAGGAACTGATGGAGTCTGAATGTAGATCAAAACCTTTTTTTTTTACTTTATTTTTCTTGGAGGGTGTTTTTTGGTCTATGTTTTCTTTTACAACATGACTAATATGGAAATACATTTTGCATGTTTACACATGTATAATCTATATCAAATTGCTTGCCTTCTCAATGAGGGGGGTAAGGAGAGAAGGAGAGAATTTAGAACTCAAAAGTTTTAAAAACTAATGTTGAAAATTGTTTTTACATATAATTTGGGGAAAATAAAATACCAAACTTTTTAAAAAGGCAAAAAAAAAAAAAAAAAAAGAATTAAGACTCCTATATCCCTGCCCTTTCAGAAATCCTAGTCTAGTAAAGAGGATAAGGTCTATACAGAGCAATAGAAAAAGTGCGGGAGAGAGGCAGGGGTGTGCTGGTAAATGTTTTAACAACTGGTTCTCCAAAAAAGGGGCTGGAAATGCAGCCCACTTTTAAATTTAATTTGCATTAAGATTTTCTCCAATAACTTAAGTCTAGACAATCAAAAAACAGTATCAAGCTCTGATTTGTAGGATTTGCTGATTTCTGAGGTGTAAACGTTCCTCCCAAAGATTTAACCATCAGCTGGTTCACGGAGATACAAAGAGCCTTTCTGATTCAGAAGGATGGTAGGTGGAAGGTGAATTTAGATGGCAATCTCAAAGCGTGGGCAGGATTTTAACATCTCATTTTAGAGGAAAGGATATTAGAAGAAGACAACATTTCAGGCAGAACGTAGGTGCTCAAGTACCTTGGGGTTTTTACCCTTTTTCTGTATCATCTTTTTTTCTGACATGGATCCTTCTTCAGAATCATGTTTTTTAGGCATAATTTTATGCATATTTTAAGTGCATAAAATAAAATACACAGGATGGCAAAGGAAACCAATTTTTTGAAATTTAGGTATCAAAATGTTTTTGTTTTTTCGCTGAAGGCCTCAGTCCCCTCTAGGTGGATGGATAGATGAATTTCAATAACCTTTTTTTCTTGAACAGCTTGTCAGATATATGTTCTTTCTCAACCAATCAACAAATATTTGCTGAGGCCTCTAACACATAAAAAAAGACCTGATAGTCAGGGATCAAGGTAGAAATAAAGATAGCAAATGTAGTATGGTCCTGGCTCTGCCTCATTCAGAAAGCAGCACTCATTCACACACATATGAAAAAATAGCTAATACCAAGTCATGAATAGTATGTATCAACCTCCTGATAAATGTAAATGGTATGAATTTGAAGGAAGGGAGATTCCTGGGGTGGTTCAAGGAAGACTTTAATGAAAGGGGTAACACTGGATTTGGGCCTTGAAACATGAATAGGATCTCAGAGGAGAGAAAGGTCAATGTGAACTATAGGGATATGTGGCTTACTGTAGGCATTGAAGTAAGATTCAGATGGGTGGAAGGGAGGATTAAAGGCATCCATGTAGTGGCGAGCAGCAAGAGTTTATCCATCAAAATATATTTATTAAATACCTGTTATATGTCAGGCATCACCGTCACCCCACCTTACTCTTAAGTGGTCAACCTAGGGTACAGCGAGGAACAAGATCCTAAGGGAGTTCAGACAGACTAGCCTCAGACTAATCCTGGCTTGGGGTTGGGAGGTGAGAGTGAAAGAAAAAGGTCACAGATTGGAGGGAGAGAGAGATTCCAGAAGACTTCATGAAAGAAGTTTGAGGGCTGTGCCTGGTTGGAGGTGGAAACAGTACTTGGGGACAGACTGTCAGACCCTCAGGCTAACATGCTTATGAGAGCACAATCCCTGGATGGAGAGAGGAATATGCCTCTGACATGGGATTCAGACCCTCTGTTTCTCATTGTAGCAAGAAGTCTTCCTCATCTCAGCTCAATCAGCTGCAGGCTGGAAAGCAGTCAGCAGAGGGAGCTGATATGATATTAGCTGCTTCTCTGTCCACTCAATTTGTAGCTTCTTCTCTGTCTGCTCCCAAGAACTGGTTGCCTGCCTCCTAAAGCAGTCTCTATCTCAGTCTTTAGAGATTCAAAGGAATTTCCATAATGAAGGGAGATGGGCCACCCCCACCAAGTCAGGGAAGAAAGCTAATGGTGGGGCTCAGTGGAGAGACAACCATGGTGTGATGGAAGAACACTGGCCTAGTAGGGAAGTTCTCTTCCAGACCACCAGGATCCTGGTTCCTGATTGCCACCTCAGCCAAATCCCTTCCCCTATGGGATACTAGCTTCTTTGTTCATAAAAATGAAGGGATGGAGTTAAATGGTCCCTAAATTTCTGCTAACAGTTTATATTCCCTCTTCTAATGTCTCTTTCAGACTGACCTTATGTTCTAAGGATCCTTCAGCTAGAAGTGTTCTTGTAAATATTTAACAACCAAGGTGGGGTTTTTTTGAGAAAAAAATGTACACACACTACACTTAGGCTTACTCCATATTATTAACATTTTCCCATCCCTTTTTTTAAAAAAGGATTTATCAATTTTGTCATTTTAAAGAAACCAACTTGTAGTTTTATTTATCATTTCTACAGTCTTTTGGGTTTCCAGCTTATTTCTCCTCTAATTTTCTTTTTTAACATTATTTATGTATTTCTATTTAACTTTTTTCATTTTGAGTTTCAAATTTTCTCTTTACCTCCTGTGCCTCTCCCACCCACTGAAAAGGTAAGCAACATAGCAACCATCCATGTGAAATCCTGCAAAACATTTTCATCTTAGCCATTTCTGTCACTTTAAGTGTAGATAATTTAAAAAACAAATCAAGCCTTAATTTTTTGGTGTATGTGTTTTCTAAGGTATACCTTATAAATTTTGCTCATGCTGAAAATTTAACAATCAGCTCTCATGAGTCTGTTCTACCTGGCTCCAGTATGCCCTTACTTCCTGCTCTGGCATACTCTCTTCTAAGACCCCTTCCAGCTCTGATCCACTATTGTTCTAAGATCACCATAGAATTTCTAGGCATCATGGGCCTCATGGATCTGATTTTGTGGCAGAGGTCACAGAAGCCACGAAACTGGGAAATAGATAAAACTTATTTGGAGATCCTCCCCCAACTCATTCCCTTTCATCCCTTGATAGGTTCCTTCCTTTCTCCTCTGCTCTGACTCTCCTCACCAAAGGCCTTCAGGCAGCCTCTCCATTCAAAAGATTGTGCCCACAAAAACCCTTATTAGCTCAGTCAAACTGGTTGACATGAGAGCCTCAGTGGGGAGGGAGGAAAGAGTTTAACAAGGAGGGAATGTGCTTTAATTCAAATCAAAACCAACTAAAGGAGTGAAACTCTATGGTGAATTTCGGGCAGGATGATGGACTGACAAGGCAGGCTGCCACAGTCTGGTGTAACACAATGTTGTGAATTCCTTTGGGTCAGGAAGTCAACTAAACTCTACTTGTCATTCAGAGCCCCTCACAATCTGGCCCCAGTCTATCTTTCCAAGATCATCATATAATTCCCCTTCATGCACTATGATTCAGCTAAAAAGGTCTAATTGTTAGTTCTTATACACAGTATTCCATCTCCCCCTTTCATGTCTTTGCACATTTATGTGTGTATGTAGAACTTTCTTATATTCACATACATACACACACACACACACACACACACAGTTTCCCCATAGATTTTAAGGTCCTTGAAGACAAGAACTGTTGTTTTGTTACTTTTTTGTATTTTTGTGTTTCCTCAGAGCTGAGCACACTGTCTAGCACATTATGAAATACTTGTTTATGAATAAATCTAAGCTCTGTATCTCCCCCAGTTCCTCGGACAATGCTCTGCACCCACACAAAAAATCTCTTGGGGGACAGATGGATTGATGGATGGAGGGATGGATGGATGCGTGGATGGATGAAAGTGATTTTGTAGTTCTAAGAAACTTCCTCTATGGCAGGTTTGCATGAGTGAAAAGTTATGGAGAAGGGGCAGTAACATCCCTGCTCACCTAAAAGACATCTTCTCGTCCAGACTAGAAACTTCTTAAAAGTAAGGACTCAACTGTAACCAGCATGGTAAAAACCAGCCTTGTACATAGTAGGTGACCAGGATATGTTTATCACTTGGATTTGACATCACTCTGAGGGCCAACTTGCTAGAAATCATCTGACCATCAAAGAACATATCAACCAATCAAAAAACACTTATTAAGAGATTTCTTTGTGCTCAGCACCAGCACAGTTCTGGGGAAATTAGAGGTCAGATCAGATAAGTTCCCTGCCATCTTGGAGAACATAGGCACACCAGCACAAAGAACAAGAATGAACACTATTCCATGATAAGTACATTAGAAGGACACAAGCAAAGTGTTGTGTAACGTCTAACAGAGAAACATTACTGGCAGTGAGGATCAGGGAAGGCTTCATGGAGGAAGCAGCATTTGAATTAGACTTTGAAAGGTAGCTAAGAATTCAATGGGTAAAGATAGGAAAGGAAAACATTCTAAGCTTTGAAAATAGCACATACAAAGACCCACTGATAGAAATTGCAAGTTATGATCAGGAGATAGAAACTAGTTCAATTTGACTGGAAGGTAGAGGATATAGAGATAGGCCTAGAAAAGTAATCAACTATTCAGACTGCAAGCATTTATTAAGCTCTACTGTGTATCAAGAGACAGTTCAGTGGGGTAGTGAACAGAGTGCCAGGTCTGAAATCAGGAAGCCTCAAATTCATGAGTTCAAATCTGACCTCAGACACTAACTAGCTGTGTGACCCTGGGTAAGTCACTTAACCCTGTTTGCTTCAGTTTCCTCATCTGTAAAATGAACTGGAGAAGGAAATGGCAAACTACTGCAGTATCTTTGCCAAGAAAACCCCAAATGGGGTCATGGGGAATCGGACACGACTGGAAAATGACTTAAAAACAACAATATGTACCAGGCACAGTGCTAAGCTAAGGAAATACAAAGAAGGGTTAAAAAAACAACCAGTCCCTGCCTCAAGTTGTTCACTGTCTAATGGGGGAGACATGCAAACATCTATGTACAAAAAAGCTTTACAGGGGGGCAGAGCCAAGATGGTGGAGTAAAAGGATGGACCTGTAGAAGCTCCCCTCATAGCCCATAAAATACCTGTAAAAAATGACTCTAAACAAATTCTAGAGCAGCAGAAGCCACAAAACAACAGAGTGAAAGAGATTTTCAGTCGAAGGCAGCCTGAAAGGCTGACAGGAAAGGTCTATTGCACCATGCACAGAGTGAACCACAGCCCAGTCTTGGCCACCCAGCATAGCATAGACAGGACCAGAGCAGGCCTGTAGCAGCTGAAGTTCCCACATTCCTCAACCCATAAACACCAAAGACAGCTTCAAAAGTCAGTGAGAAAACTCTTTCACCTGGGTGAAAAGGGAATGCGGTCTAGCCCTGCCAGCAGCAGCAACTGAGGTAGCAGCACCATTCATTTTTTTTTAATTAATTAATTAATTAATTTAACTTTTAACATTCATTTTAACAAAATTTTGGGTTCCAAATTTTCTCCACTTTTGTCCCCTCCCCTCAGCCCCAAAACACCGAGCATTCTAATTGCCCCTATCACCAATCTGCCCTCTCTTCTATCATCCCTCTCTTCCCTTGTCTCCATCTTCTCTTTTGTCCTGTAGGGCCAAATAACTTTCTATACCCCTTTACCTGTATTTCTTATTTCCTAGTGGCAAGAACAGTACTCGACAGTTGTTCCTAAAACTTTGAGTTCCAACTTCTTTTCCTCCCTCCCTCCCCACCCATTCCCTTTGGAAGGCAAGCAATGAAATATAGGCCAAATCTGTGTAGTTTTGCAAATGACTTGCATAATAGTCGTGTTGTATAAGACTGACTATATTTCCCCCCATCCTATCCTACCGCCCATTACTTCTCTTCTCTCTTTTGATCCTGTCCCTCCCCATGAGTGTCAACCTCAAATTGCTCCCTCCTCCCCATGCCCTCCCCTCCATCATCCCCCCCACCCTGCTTATCCCCATATCCCCCACTTTCCTGTATTGTAACATAGGTTTTCATACCAAAATGAGTGTGCATTTTATTCCTTCCTTTAGTGGAATGTGATGAGAGTAAACTTCATGTTTTTCTCTCACCTCCCTTCTTTATCCCTCCACTAATAAGTCTTTTGCTTGCCTCTTTTATGAGAGATAATTTGCCCCATTCCATTTCTCCCTTTCTCCTCCCAATGTATTTTTCTCTCACTGCTTGATTTCATTTTTTTAAGATATGATCCCATCCTCTTCAATTCACTCTGTGCACTCTGTCTCTATGTGTGTGTGCGTGTGTGCATGTGTGTGTGTGTAATCCCACCCAGTACCCAGATACTGAATAGTTTCAAGAGTTACAAATATTGTCTTTCCATGTAGGAATGTAAACAGTTCAATTTTTATAAGTCCCTTATGACTTCTCTTTGCTGTTCACCTTTTCATGCTTCTATTCATTCTTGTGTTTGAAAGTCAGATTTTCTTTTCAGCTCTGGTCTTTTCATCAAGAATGCTTGAAAGTCCTCTATTTCATTGAAAGACCAATTTTTCCCCTGAAGTATTATACTCAGTTTTGCTGGGTAGGTGATTTTTGGTTTTAGTCCTAGTTCTTTTGACTTCTGGAATATCCTATTCCACACTCTTTGATCCCTTAATGTAGAAGCTGCTAGATCTTGTGTTATCCTGATTGTATTCCCACAATACTTGAATTGTTTCTTTCTAGCTGCTTGCAATATTTTCTCTTTGACCTGGGAACTCTGGAATTTGGCCACAAAGTTCCTAGGAGTTTTTCTTTTTGGATCTCTTTCAGGCGGTGTTCTGTGGATTCCTTGAATACTTATTTTGCCCTCTGGTTCTAGAATCTCAGGGCAGTTTTCCTTGATAATTTCATGAAAGATGATGTCTAGGCTCTTTTTTTGATCATGGCTTTCAGGTAGTCCCATAACTTTTAAATTGTCTCTCTTGAATCTATTTTCCAGGTCAGTTGTTTTTCCCATGAGATATTTCACATTATCTTCCATTTTTTCATTCTTTTGGTTTTGTTTTGTGATTTCTTGGTTTCTCATAAAGTCATTAGCCTCCATCTGTTCCATTCTAATTTTGAAAGAACTATTTTCTTCAGTGAGCTTTTGAACCTCCTTTTCCATTTGGCTAAATCTGCTTTTGAAAGCATTCTTCTTCCCCAATTGATAAATGGTCAAAGGATATGAACAGGCAATTTTCAGAGGAAGAGGTTAAGGCTATCTATAATCATATGAAAAAATGCTCTAAATCACTATTGGTTAGAGAGATGCAAATCAAAACAACTCTGAGGTACCACATCACACCTATAAGATTGGCAAACATGACAGAACAAGAAAATGATAAATGCTGGAGAGGATGTGGGAGAGTTGGAACACTAATTCATTGTTGGTGGAGCTGTGAGCGCATCCAACCATTCTGGAGAGCAATTTGGAACTATGCCCAAAGGGCTACAAAAATGTGCATACCCTTTGACCCAGCAATATCGCTACTAGGACTATATCCCCAAGAGATCATAAAAATGGGAAAGGGTCCCACATGTACAAAAATATTTATAGCAGCACTCTATGTAGTTGCCAAAAACTGGAAGTCAAGGGGATGTCCATCAATTGGGGAATGGCTGAATAAATTATGGTATATGAATGTAATGGAGTACTATTGTGCCATAAGAAATGATGAACAAGAAGACTTCAGAGAGGCCTGGAAGGACTTATATGACCTGATGCTGAGTGAAAGGAGCAGAACCAGGAGAACTTTATGCACAGCAACAACCACAGTGTGTGAGAGTTTTTTCTGGTAGACTTAGATTTATGTAATAACACAAGAACTTCTTACCAAAAAAAAAAAAAAAATCCCAATGGAGGATCTCAAGGCAAAATGCCTGCCACACTCAGAGAGAGAAATATGGAAGTCATTCATATATTGTAGCAGATCATGTTTGTGTATGTGTATGTGTTTGTGTATCATGTTCTGATTTGTTATACGATTTCTTTCATTTATCTTAGTCTGACTACATAGCATGACTATAGTGAAAATATACTCAATAGGAAAGTATATGTAGAATCTATACAGAATTGTATGCAGTCGTGGGGAGGGAGGGGGGGAGTGGGGGGTAGGTGGGGGGGATAAAATCACAATTGTATGGCAGTGATTGTTAAACATTACAAAATAAAAAAAGAAAAAAAAATGAAAGCATTCTTCTCCTCATTGGCTTTTTGAACCTCTTTTGCCAATTGAGTCAGCCTATTTTTCAAGGTGTTATTTTCTTCAGCATTTTTTTGGGTCTCCTTTAGCAGAATGTTTACTTGTTTTTCATGCTTTGCTTGCATGTCTCTCATTTCTCTTCCCAGTTTTTCCTCCACCTCTCTAACTTGATTTTCAAAATCCTTTTTGAGCTCTTCCATGGCCTGAGCCCATTGAGTGGGCTGGGATACAGAAGCCTTGACTTCTGTGTCTTTCCCTGATGGTAAGCATTGTTCTTCCTCATCAGAAAGGAAGGGAGGAAATACCTGTTCACCAAGAAAGTAACCTTCTATATTCTTATTTTTTTCCCTTTTCTGGGCATTTTCCCAGCCAGTGACTTGACTTCTGAATATTCTCTTCACACCCACTTGGCCTCCAGATCCTCTCAGCCAGTGCTTGGGGTCTGAGATTCAAATGCTTCTTCCCAGCCTCAGGGCTTTGGGTGGGGTGGGGCTGCTATTCAGTGTGAGATTAAGTTCAGGTGCTCAGGCCAGGGCAGGGCCACCTCACGGGCTCAGTTCCCTCAGGGGTTTATGCAGAGACCTTCAACAATGGATCCAGGCTCCTGCCTGCTTGGGGAGCCCCTGTCTGCTCCCGCCTCCACTGCCTCCTGAGGGGGCCTGAGTTATGGGGGCACCCCACTCCCCTCTCGACCCGCCAAAGAGACTCTCTCACTGACCCTTGTCACTTGTGGGTGGAGGGACCCGCGTGGCCGCTGGAGATTCTGTCCCTGAAGCCTGATCAGATCTGCTCCTCTCTGCTGCTGCGCGGCCAAGGCAGGGCTGGGCTCGGCTCGGCTCTGGGTCCGCAGCATGAAGGACCTTTTGCGAGAGGTTTTCAGGCTGTCTGGAACAGAAGTCTCCTCCGCTCTGTTGTTGCGTGGCTTCTACTGCTCCAGAATTTGTTGGGAGTTCTTTTTTACAGATATTTTATGGGCTGTGGGTTTGGAGCTAGCGTATGTGTGTCTTTCTACTCTGCCATCTTGGCTCCGCCCCCAGCAGCATCCATTTTTGAAGCCCTCAGCTTAAAGACCCTGGGGGAATTGAGTGCTCTGATCTCAACCCTGAGTGGCAGACCTGGGGTGAGGAAGAGTGCTGATGTTGGAGTTGGTGGAGGTTCTGAAGACAGAATTCTACTCGCAGATCCTGAGCAGAAAAGCTTGTGATTTCTCACAGACCAGAGCACAGGCCAGGAGAGGAGTAAACTCCTTTCCCTTGATTGTGCCACCTTGGAGGAACTGAGAACTTACAGGTCCCCAAAGTATACCCTACTCTTGACAAAGAACTCAAAAGTCAAGCAACTGGCTGGGAAATGCCCAAAAAAGTGGGAAAAAATAAGACTATAGAAGGCTACTTTCTGGGTGAACAGGTATTTTCTTCCATCCTTTCAGATGAGGAAAAACAAGGTATACCATCAGAGGAAGACCTAAAAGTCAAGGTTTCTGCATCCAAAACCTCCAAAATAAATACACAGTGGTCTTAGGCCATGGAAGAGCTCAAAAAGGATTTTGAAAATCAAGTAAGAGAGGTGGAGAAAAAATTGAGAAATGAGAACAATGCAATAAAATCATGAAAAGTGAACCAACAACTTGCCAAAGAAATGGAAAAGGAGGTTCAAAAGCTCACTGAAAAAAATAGTTCTTTAAAAATTAGAATGGAGCAAATGGAAGCTAATGACTTTATGAAAAACCAAGAAGTTAGAAAACAAAACCAAAAGAATGAAAAATAGAAGACAATGAGAAATATCTCGTTGGAAAAACAACTGACCTGGAAAATAGATCTAGGAGAAACAATTTAAAAATTATGGGACTCCCTGAAAACCATGATTAGAAAAAGAGCCTAGACATTATCTTCCATGAAATTATCAAGAAAAGCTGCCCTGATGTTCTAGAATCAGAGGGCAAAATAAATATTGAAGGAATCCACCAATCACCTCCTAAAAGAGACCTGAACAGAGAAACTCCTAGGAATGTTGTGACCAAATTTTAGAGTTCCCAGATCAAGGAGAAAATCCTGCAAGCAGCTAGAAAGAAACAATTTGAGTATTGTGGAAATACAATCAGGATAACACAGGATCTGGCAGCTTCAACCTTAAGGGATCGAAGGGCTTGGAATGGAATATTTCAGAGGTCAAAGGAACTGGGACTGAAACCAAGAATCACCTACCCAGCAAATCTGAGTGTAATACTTTAAGGGAATAAATGGTCATTCAATGATATAGAGGACTTTCAACCATTCATATTGAGGAAAAGGCCAGATCTGTATAGAAAATTTGACTTCCCAAGACAAGAATCAAGAGAAGCATGAAAAGGTAAACAGGAAAGAGAAATAAAAAAAAAACAAAGGATGAACACAGAACTATGAGTAGAGCAAGCTCATTGCTTTCTTCTATCCCTCCCTCCTTCTCCTCTCCAAAGGAAGGTAAATTTGGATGGGCAGAGGACCCCCATTAATCTGGGGTTTATGGGTTAGATTTCTTTCTTTTTTCTTTTTTTTCTTTCTTTCTTTCTTTGCTTCCTTCTTCCTTCCTTCCTTCCTCCCTTCCTCCCTCCCTTCCTTCCTTCCTTCCTTCCTTTCTTCCTTCCTTCCTTCCTTTCTTTCTTTCTTTCTTTCTTTCTTTCTTTCTTTCTTTCTTTCTTTCTTTCCTTCTTTCTTTCTTTCTTTCTTTCTTTCTTTCTTTCTTTCTTTCTTTCTTTCTTTCTTTCTTTTCTTTCTTGTCTTTCCCAAAATCTTAAACCCAGTGCCCTCTGAAGCCCATACATTGCACAATAATAGGTCCCTGCCCAAACTCCATATTATGGCTCTTTTTGGGACCCTCCTGGCTTCAGAGTGATTATCAATAGTAACTGTTGCTCTTTTTCTCCCAGCTTGATTTATTTGTTTTTTTCTCTTTTGCTCACTAAGGGGGCCATTCTCTGATTACTTCTTAAAGAGACCTTTTCACTGAATGGGCACTCTAAGTGAGGTCCTGAATAGGCCAAGGTCTCCCACTGCATCCTGGGCCTTCTCCAGTCATCCTGATGAATATCTGGTCTCTGGATCCAGATGGCTCAGGAGGAGAAAGTGAGGCTGGTGACCTTGCACAATTCTCCCTCACTCAGAACAAAGTCAAGTGCAAGTCATGTCATCATTTCTCTGATGTCATGGTCTTCTTTGAAAATGAAGGATGAACACAGAACAAACAGGACTAAATTAGGAGTAATCTCAGAGGAAAGACAGGAAGAGAGAGAAAGGATTTTTGCAAGGTGAGATTTTAGCTAACATTTGAAGGAAGTCAGAAGTCATCAGTGAGGAAGGAGAACATTCCAGGCATAAGGGATAGCCAGAGAAAATGCTCAAAGTCAGGAGATACAGCATTTTGTAAGAGGGACAGCAAAGAGTCTGGAGCAATTGGATCACAGAGGACATGGAGGGGAATGAGGTGTTAAAAGACTGAAAAGGAAGCAGAGCCAAGATGGCAGAGAAAAGCCAAGATGTTCCCTGAGCTCTCCCCAGTTTCCCTTAGAAACAAAGTTAAATCATGCCTCTAAATGGATTCTAGAGCAATAGAACCGACGAAAAGACTAAGTGAAATAATTTTCTAGTTTAAGATAACTTAGAAGGACTTCAGTAAAGATCTGTCTTGCTTTAGTAAAAGGGGAGTGCAGCCCAGAACAGATGGTGTCAGAGCAATCCAGCAAGAGGCTCTTAACCACAGCAAAGATCAGTAATCGAGGCCTCTCAATCCTGGCTCAGAAAGCCAGTGGAACAGCAGGCTAACTGTGAGGCCTCCAGCCTCAGCACAGAAGACAAACTGCCAGCCCAGTAACCTCTAGAACAACATGTGTAACTAGGCCAGATCACTCCAGCACAGTGGGCACGTCATCAGCATCTGAGGTCCCAGCAGAGAAAGTGAGTGATCAGGCCCCTGGCCCTCAGCACAAGAAGATTGGAACAGTGCCCCCTCTGCCCCAGGAACAGAGCTCAATTTTAAAAGTCATACAATAGGCTAAAATGAGTAAAAAACAAAAAAATAACCCTGACCACAGAAATCTACTATGGCAACAGGGAAGATCAAAACACAAACTCAGAAGAGGACAACAGTGTCAAAATACCCACAAGGAAAGCTCAAAGGGAAAAATGAATTAGTCTCAAGACTAAAAATCCTTTTTGGAAGAACTCAAAAAAGATTTTAAAAATCAGCTATGTCAAAGAAAAATTGGGAAAAGAAATGAGTTATACAAGAGAGATTCCACAGCTTGGAAAAAAGATGGACAAAAATTGACTGAAGAAATAATTCCTTAAAAATACAATTGGTCAAATTTTTTTTTGGGGGGGGGGATCCACTGAAGATAATACCATCTTAAAAAATAGAATCAACCAAATGGAAAAAGAGGTACAAAAACTAACTAAAGAAAATAATTCCTTAAAGATTAGTATTGGACAACTGGAAGCTAATGACTCTATGAGACATCAAGAATAAGTCAAACAAAATCAAAAGAATAAAAAAATGGAAGAAAATGTAAAGTACTTCATTGGAAAAGCAACTGATCTGGTAAATAGATATAGAAGAGATAATTTAAGAATTATTGGACTACCTGAAAGCCATGAATAAAAAAAGAGCCTGGACAGCATCTTTCAAAGAAATTATCAAGGAAAACTGACCTGATATCCTAGAACCAAAGGGTAAAATAGTAATTAAAAGAATCCCCCACTCACCTCCTGAAAGAGATCCCAAAATAAAAACTCCCAGGAATATTGTAGTCAAATCACAGAATTATTAAGTCAAGGAGAAATACTACAAGCAGTCAGAAAACAATAATTGGAATATCAAGGAGCCACACTTAGGATTTCCTGATGAAAAGAACAGAGCTGAACAGAAAAACCAATTTTCAAATACAAGACTCAAGAGAAGCATAAAAAGTTAAACAAGAAAAGAAAACATGTTATTCAATAAGTTTAAAATGTTTGCATGCCTTCACAGAAAGATGATACTTGTCACCCTTGAGAACTGTATCTCTATTAGGACAATTAGAAGGAGTATACATAGACAGAAAAGTGTGGGTATAAGTTGACTTTGATGTGATGTTATATAAAAAAAATTAAGAGGTGATTAAAAGGATTGTACTGGGAGAAGAGGAGAGGGGGAGACAAAATAGGGTAAATTATATCGCATGAAGAGGAACAAAAGACCTATTACAGTAGAGGGAAAGAAGGGAGGGGGTGAGCATTGTTTGAACTTCATTCTCTTGGATTAGGCTCAAAGAGGGAATAACATACGCACTCAGTTGGGTACAGAAATTTACCCTATAGGGAAGTAGGAGAATAAAAGGTAAAGAAAAGGGAGGGGGCTGATGGAAGGAAGAGCAAAAGTAAGAGGGGAAAAGGGAAAGAAAAGGAAGAGAGGCTGATAGAAGGGAAGACAGAATGAAGGAAACAATGATCAGAAGCAAAACACTAGTGAGGAGGAACAGGGTGAAAGGAGAGAGAAGAGTGCAAGTGGGGAGAAAATAGGAAATACATAGTTAGCAATCATAACTGTGAATGTGAATGAGATGAACTCTCCCATAAAATGTAAGTGGATAGCAGAGTGAATTAAAAGCCAGAATTCTACAATATTTGATTGACGAGAAATACATTTGAATCACAGAAATAAATATGGTAAAAGGTTGCAGTAGAATATAGTCTACTTCAGCTGAAATTTTTTTTAAAAAAGCCAGGGTAGCAATCCTGATTCTCAGACAAAGCAAAAGCAAAAATAGATCTAATCAAAAGAAATAAGGAATGAAACTACATCTTTCTAAAAGGTACCATAGACAATGAAGTAATATCAATACTAAATGTATATGCACCAAGTGGTATAGCATCCATATTCTTAGAGGAGAAGTTAAATGAGTTATAGGAAGACATAGACAACAAAACTGTGAGGGACATCAACCTACTCCTCTCAGAACTAGATAGATCTAACCATAAAATAAACAAGAAAGAAGTTAAGGAGGTGAATAGAATTTTAGAAAAGTTAGATATTATAGACCTCTGGAGAAAACTGATTAGGGACAGAAAGAAATGTACCTTTTTCTCAGCAGTACATGGCACTACACAAAAACTGACCATGTGTTAGGACATAAAAACCTCACAATCAAATGAAGAAAGGCAAAAATATTAAATGTATCCTTTTCTGATTATGATACAATAAAAATTACACATAATAAAGAGCCATAGAAAGATAGATTAAAATTTAATTGGAAACTAAATAATCTAATCCTATAAAATGAGTGGATCAAAAAACAAATCATAGAAACAATCAATAATTTCATCAGGGAGAATGACAATAATGGAACTACATACCAAAATTTATGGGATGCAGCCAAAGCAGTTCTTAACGGAAATTTTATATCTCTAAATGTTTATATGATTAAATAGAGAAAGAGCAGATCAATGACTTGGGCATGCAACTAAAAAAGCTAGAAAAAGAACAAATTAAAAATCCCCAATTAAATAACAAATTAGAAATTCTGAAAATTAAAGAAGAGATTTATAAAATTGAAAGCAAGAAAACTATTGAACTAATAAAACTAAGATCTGGTTTTATGAAAAAAAAAACAGTAAAATAGATAACTTTTGGTTAATTTGATTGAAAAAAATGAAGAAAACCAAAGTACCAGTATCAAAAATGAAAAGGATGAATTCACCACCAATGAAGAGGAAATAAACACAATAATTAGGAACTATTCTGCCCAACTGTTTACCAATAAATTTGACAATCTAAGTCAAATGGATGAACATTTACAAAAACATGAAAATATAATGTACAAAAATATTAATAGATTAACAGAAGAAGAAATAAAATACTTAAGCTCATTTTAGAAATAAAAATTGAACAAGCTATCAATGAACTCCTTAAGAAAACATCTCCAGGGCCAGATGAATTTATAAGTGAATTCTACCAAACATTTAAAGAGCATTTAATTCTAATACTATATAAACTATTTGGAAAATAGATGAAGGAGTCCTACCAAATTCATTTTATGAAACAAACATGGTAATGATACCTAAACCAGGAAGAGCCAAAACAGAGAAAGAAAATTACAGACCAACTTTCCTAATGAATACTGAAGCAAAAATTTTAAATAAAATATTAGCAAAGAGATTAAAAGCAATTTATCACAAGTATAATATACTGTGACCAGGCAGGATTTATATCAGGAGTATAGAGCTGGTTCACTGTTAGAAAAGCCATCAGCATAATTTACCATATCAGTAACAAAACTAACAGAAATCATATGATTATCTCAATAGATACAAAAAAAGGTTTTTACAAAATACAGCACCCATTCCTATGAAATACACTGGATAGTATAGGAATAAATGGAGTTTTCCTTAAAATGATAAGTGGTATCTATCTAAAAACATCAACAAGCATTATATATAATGGGAATAAGCTAGAAGCTTTTCCAATAAGATCAAGGGTGAAAGGAGGATGCCCATTTTCACCACTATTGTTTAATATTATACTAGAAATGTTAGTATTAGCATTAAGAAAAGAAAAAGAAATTGAGGGAATTAGAATAGACAATGAGGAAACAAAGCTATAACACTATTTGCAGATGATATGATGATACATTTAGAGGATAAACTAAAAAAACTACTTGAAATAATAATTTCAGGAATTTGCAGGACATAAAGTAAATCCACAGAAATCATTAGCATTTCTGCATATTGCCAGCAAAGCCCAGCAGCAAGAGATAGAAAGAGAATTTCATTTAAAATAATTGTAGACAATTTAAAACATTTGGGAGTCTGCCCGCCAAGACAAACCCAGAAACAATATGAGCACAATTACAAAATACTCTTCACACAAATAAAATCAGATCTAAATAATTGGAAAAATATCAAATGCTCATGGGTAGGCCAAGCTAATATAATATAAATGACAATTTGACCTAAATTAATTTACTTATTCAATGCCATACTAATTAAACTATCAAAAAAATTTAGAGAGCTAGAAAAAAATAATAACAAAATTCATCTGGAAGAACAAAAGGTAAAGAATATCCAAGTAATTAATGAGAAGAAAATTTCAAAGAAAAGTGGCCTAGGCATACCAGATCTAAAACTATATTATAAAGCAGCATTCATCAAAACTATTTGGTACTGGTTAAGAAACAGAGTGGTGAATCAGAGGAATGGGTTAAGTACATAAGACACAGTAGTCAATAATTACAGTAATCTACTGCTTGATCAACTCAAAGACTAGCTTCTGGGATAAGAACTCATTATCTGACAAAAACTGCTGGGAAAACTGGAAAATAGTATGGCAGAAACTGGGCACAGACCAACATCTCACACTGTTTACCAAGATAAAGTCAAAAGGGGTACATGATTTAGGTATAATGAGTGATACCGTAAGCAAATCAGGAGAGCAAGGAACAACTTAGCTGTCAAATCTATAGAGAAGGGAAGAATTTATGTCCAAGCAAGAGAAAGAGAACACTATAAAATGCAAAGTGGATAAATTTGATTACATTTAATTAAAAAAGGTTTTGCACAAATAAAAACCAATGCAAGCAAGATTAGAAGCAGAAAGCTGGAAAACCATTTTTTAAAGCCAGTGCTTCTGATAAAAGCCTCATTTCTCAAATATATAGAGAACTGAGTCAAATTTATAAGAAAACAAGCATTTCCCCAGTTGGTAAATGGTCAAAAGATATGAACAGGCAGTTTTCAGATGAAGAAATTAAAACTGTCTTTTAGTCATAGGAAAAAAATACTCAAAATCACTATTGATTAGAGAAAAGCAAATCAAAACAATTCTGAGGTACCACCTCATACCAATCAGATTGGCTGATATAACAGAAAAGGAAAATTATAAATGTTGGAGAAGATGTGGGAAAATTGGAACATTAATGCATTGTTGGTTTAGTTGTGAACGGATCCAACCATTCTGGAGAGCAATTTGGAACTATGCCCATAGGTCTATAAAACTGTGTATACCCTTTGATCCACATAATACCACTAGTAGGTGTATATCCCAAAGAACTCAAGCAATACCACTACTAGGTCTATATCCCAAAGAGATCACAAAAAAGGGAAAAGGATCCACATGGACAAAAACGTTTTTAGCCACTCTTTTTGTGGTGGCAAAGAATTGGAAATTGAGGGGATGCCTTGGGGAATGGCTGAACAAGTTGTGTTACATGAATGTAATAGAATACTATTGTGATGAGTAGGTAGGTTTTAGAAAATCCCGGAAAGACTTACATGAATTGATGCTGAGTGAAGTGAGCAGAGCCAGGAGAACATTGTACATAGTAACAACAACATTGTGTTATAACCAGCTTTAATAGATAGCTCTTCTCAGCAATACAATGATTAAAGACAATTCCAAAAGATTCATGATAGAAAATGCTATCCACGTCCAGAGAAAGATCTATGGAGTTTTAACGCAGATCATAGTATACTGTTTTCATTTTTTTTTTTTGTTTCCTGTGGTTTTTCCCTTTTGTTCTTATTCTGGAAATAAGTTTAACATGATGATATGTGTATAACCTATATTAGATTATTTGCTGTCCTAGAGAGGGGGGAGGGAAGGGAGGAAGAGAGAAAAATCTGGAACTCAAAATCTTATAAAATGAATGCTAAAAACTATCTTTTCATTTAATCGGAAAGAATAAAATACTTTTAAGTGGAAAATAATAAAATAAAAGACTGGAAAGGTAAGAAAGAATGAATTTATAAAGGACTTTGAAAGTCAAATGATTTTATACTTTGTCCTGGAGGTAATGGGGAGCCACTGAAATTTATTGAATGGAAGTGGGATGATGTGGTCAGATATGCATTTTAGGAGAATCAATTTTATAGTTGAGTAGAGGATGGATAGGAGTGTGGAAAGATTTGAGGAAGGGAGAGTCATAGGAAGTTATTTCAGTAGTTCAGGTGTGGGTGTTGAGGACCTGTACCAGGGTGACAGAAATGTCAAAGGAAAGAAGGGTGAGTATATGAGAAAATAGAAACTATAGGACTTGACCACTGATTAGATATGGGAGGAGTGTGTGTGTGTGTGTGTGTGTGTGTGTGTGTGTGAGAGAGAGAGAGAGAGAGAGAGAGAGAGAGAGTAGAAGATGATACCTAGGTTGTAAGCCTGAGTCTGGAGGAGGGTAGTACCTTCAATAGCAAAAGGGAAGTTTGGAAGTGGGGAAGGGTTTGGGGAGACAAATACAGTAAGTTTACTTTTGGATATGTTGAGTTTAAAATGTCTATGGCACATTCAGTTCAAGATGTCTAAAAGGCAGTTGGAAATATGAGACTAGAGGTAAGCAGAGAAGTGAGGGCTGGATAAGAAGTTTTGAGAATCATGAACATAAAGATGATTGTTGAATCTGTGGGAAATGATGAGATCACCAAGTGAAATAGTCTAGAGGGAGAAGACAAGAGGACTCTGGACAGAGTCCTATGATTAGTGGACATGAATGACCTGCATGAAGATCCAGCAAGGAAGACAGAAAAGGAGCAACCAGATAGGAAAAGAATCAAGAGAGAGAGAGCAGTGTCACAGAAAGCTACAGAGAAGAGATTATCAAAGAGAAGGCAATCTGTAATGTGAGAAAGACTCTGGAGAAGTCAAGGAGAATGAGAGCCCAAGGAGCTAACATGCCATCTCTTGTGATCACCCACCACAGAGACTATATAATCTAATTTCCAGTGGACTTTGCCATATCAATGCATTGTTGGTTTAGTTGTGAATGGATCCAATCATTCTGGAGAGCAATTTGGAACTATGCCCATAGGGCTATAAAACTGTATACTCTTTGATTCACCAATACCGCTACTAGGTCTATATCCCAAAGATATGCCCAGTGGAATTGGGCAAATTATTTTCCCTCTATGGTTCTCAGTTTTCATGTTTGTAAAATGAAAGTGTTGGACCAAGTCCTGCTAATATTCTATTGTCTATGTTCCAGTTTTGGCATTCTGTGTCTGAAGGCCCTTCCTACCTCTGAAGTTTACTGTCTGTGGGAATTTGAACTAGGCACTTAACCTCCATGGGACTCAGTTTCTTCATCTATAAAATGGTGGCATTGGAGAAGATGGCCTCTGAGGTCGTTTCTAGTTCTAGACCTATATTCTTTCCAGTTCTGATGTCCTATATTCTAAAGCCCCTATGGAACTTCCAGCATTATAAATTGGGTTTGTCTGGCCTAGATAGAATCCACTGTGGAAATTGATAGTTGTCAAAGCTTCCAGGGCTTTTTGAGAGGAAGTTCCCCATGACAAGTACCAGCCTATTAGTGAGGGCTACAAGACGCCAACTATAAAATATATAGAAAGACTCCACCCATCCCAAATGACCACACCATACACCAGGAATTCCTGGGGTGCCTAGATTTGAGAGAGGAAGACCCAATATAGAGATGGATCACAGAGATGGGGATGGAGAAAATTACGAAGAAAACCAGGACTGCAAGGCAGTAGACAGACCCAATACGTATGAATTGTCTGGAAGCAAAAGAATCAGCATTCGTAGGATTGTAGAATTGGAGCTGGAAGGGACCAGAGAGGTCTCCATTTAGTCTAACTCTCTCCTTTTACAACTGAGAAAACTAAGGTAAAGCATAGGGATGTGACTTACCCAAGTCACATAGGAAACTAATCTGGTGTTTTACCCTAGATGCTTTGAATTCCAATCCAATGTATCGCAAGGCCACAATGCAATAACTGGAAAGCAATGTAATGTAATTGTAATTTAATACTTCCAATACATTAATTCAATCATAAAATTGTGCCCACCCACAGCTCTACACATACTAAAATTTATTAAGCACCTACTGTATGCCAGGTGCTGAGCTTAGGTGCTGAGCTTAGGCGCTGACTATATAAAGGCAAAAGACGATGCCTGCTCTCAAGGAGCTCACATTCTAATGGGGGAGACCACATGTAGACCATTATGTACAAACAAGATACATAGATAGTTGGTAGACAGTTAGATGATGGATTAGAAACAAACATGATAAATTGGAGATAACCAATAGAGGGAAGAAACTAGCACTAAGGAGGATTGGGATAGAATTATTGCAGAAAGTGGGATCTTAGTTCATGAAGCCATAAACTACCAGACTAGGAAGAGACCTTAGAACACCACACATCAAAACTGGGACCTCAGAGACCTCATCTAGTCCAGTCACCTGATTTTACAGAGGAGGAAACTGAGGCCCAGAGAGGGAAAGTTATTTGCCCAAGGTCATACCAAGGTAGTAGCAGAGCCAGGAATTCTGGACAACGCAGGAATCCCAGAACAACTAGAACCCTAATAATAGCTGTATTGAGTAAATGACATTACCTTAGAAGTTTCTCTATGTACCAAAATCTATTAAAATGCAAGTGTCCCCAGAAGGAGAATATTTGAAACCTTGATGAAGAGGGAAGGTTAACTGACAGACAACTGACAACAAGATCTTTTGGAACAAGACCACATGGAAGAAACAAGTGGAGGAAGAGAGATAAAAGAAGGCTGCAAAAGGGGAAGACAAACTCCTCTGATTTGACAGGTTTTGCTAAGGTCCTGCCTGGCCCACTTATACAAGAAACTGTTGTGTATTTGGTGAGCCTTAGAAGTCTAAGCAGGTCAAGTAAAGAATGGGGAGACCTTCCTTATCATCCCCACAGGCATCCTCTGGCTCACTTTCCTTCCCCAAATGCCCCTGGTCCATTATCATGACCTCCTAATCCTGCCTCTAGGTCCTTCCTCTCTAACCCATCCTGAACAAATTGGTAGAATCATCTTCTAACGTACCACATCTCTCCCCCACTTAAAACTTATCCCACTTTTAACAAAAATATTAATGTAAAAATTTTTTAAATCTTCCACTGATTCCTTATTGTCCACAGAAAAAAAGTCTAAACTCTTTTGCCTGGAATTCCTCAGGACCTCATCTTATACTGGGGGAGAAAGAAGGTATTCAATGAAAATTCTCCCTTCTATCTTGTTCCTCATCTCATATCACTCAGATTTCTTTTTCCATTAGGTCCTCCTTCCCCTTATCTCATATGAAGAAGTGGTCTATCTCCTTTCCAAGGCAAACACCTCAGTATGTACCCTTAATTACATTCACTTTCCTCTTCTCCAGCAGACTTGACTGCTCTATGTCCCTCTCTAATGTTCAGTCTCTTAATATTTACTGCTTCCTATTCTGCTGTCAGCTAACATGCCTATGTCTCCTTCATCTTTAAAAAACCCTCACTTTATTTGACCATCCCCAGTAATTATTGTCCTAGATTTCTCCTCCCCTTCTGACTAAACTCCTTGATCTATAAGTGATACCAACACTTCCTCTTCTCACTTCTAACTTCATCATTCAATTAACATTATCCTCATCAGTTACCAGTACCATCTTAATAGCCAAATCTAATGGTCTTTTCTCAATTCTAATTCTCCTTGAGCTCTCCAGGATCTGACACTGTTGATCACCTTCTCCTCCTGGATACTCTTTCCTCTCTAAGTTTTCATGACACTACTGTCTCCTGGTTCTCTTCCTATTTATCCCATCATTCTTTCTCAGTCTCCTTTGCTGGTTCTTCATTCATGTTATGCCCACTAACTGTAGCTGAAGCAGGCACTGTGGAGCACTTAGAGCTTGGTTAGACATCGAAGATGTCAAAGTCATCCACTGAAACCCAGGCCATATCCAGTTATCTTGACTTTTGTCTTGCCACTGGGCCTTGATGACCTGGAAAAGAGAGTGAGACATAACTTTGCTTCACTTAAATCCAATTTGCTCTCAAGTCAAGACATCACCCTGTGATACCACTGGTCCTCTTTCAAAATGAAGGACAAACCACAATTAACTGTGGAGATCCTCCAAGGCTCTGTCCTGGGGTCTCTTCTCCTTCCATGTTATCTATGACCTCATCAGATTCCATGTGTTTTATTATCTCTCTGCAGAGAATTCCCAGATCCCAGTCTCTTCCCTAAGTTACAGTTATGCATTTTCAACTGCCTCTTGGATATGGGGAAAGAGATGTCCCATAGACATGTTAAACTCAACCTGTCCAAAACAGAACTCATCTCTCCCCCAGAAGCTCTCCCTTCCCCTTTACTATCAATCATCTTTTCAGGCACCAAGTTCCCAAACCTTGATTCCTCATTGTTACATAAGTCACATGTCCAACTCATTACCAAATCTTTTCATTTCTGCCTTTATTTATTTTTTCGAGGCAATTGGGGTTAAGTGACTTGCCCAGAGTCACACAACTAGTAAGTGTCTGAAGCCAGATTTTAACTCAGGTTCAAATTCAAATTCAAACTCTAGGGCTGGCTGTCTATCCACTGTGCCACCCCCTCATTTCTACCTGTATTTTTCACCTTTACCTCTTATTTTCGCACCTCATAGCCACAACACTAGGTTAGGCTCTCCTCAGTGCTCTTCTGGACCGCTGTCAAGCTTTCCAACTTGTATCCCTCCCTCCAGCCTGTCACCTACATCTCATTCTCTACTCATCTGCCAAGGTGATTATTCTAACCGGCAGGTCTGACCATATCACTCCACCTCCCACAGCCCAAAGAGCTCCAAGGGCTCCCTAGTTCCTCTAAGACCTAATATAAAATCCTCTATTTTGCATTTAAATTAAATTCACAATCTAAAGCACTTCTACCTTTCCAGTCTTCTCATATATTTCTCCTGTACATATCATCCATGATCTGGTCACACTGTCTACTTGCAGTTCTACACACACACACACACACACACACACACACACACACACACACACACACACACACATTTCCTCTCCCATCTCTGTGTTTCTTTGCACTGGTTATCTATCCCCTGTGCCTTGAATGTTCTGCTGCCTCACTTCCATCTCTTGGTTTCCCCTGGCTTCTTTTAAGATTGAGCACAGGAGACAGAGTGCTGGCCTGGAGTCAGAAATACCTGAGTTCAAATCCAGCCTCAGACACTTATCATCCGTGTTGAACCTATACAAGTCTCCTAAACTCTGCCTCATTTTCCTTGAAGATAATAATAGCACCTACCTCTCAGGATTGTTGTGAGGATCCAATGAAATAATGTTTGTAAAGTGCTTAGCACATTGCATGACATATAGTAGGTGCTATATAAATATTAGCTATTGTTATCATTAGCTGTAATTATGTATTAAACTGGCTTATAATAATAATATGATGATGATCATTGATGATGTACAGCTAAGTGGAGCAGTAGATAGAGTACCAGACTTGGAATCAGGAGAATCTGAGATCACATCCAGCCTCAGACACTTACAAGCTGTGTGACCCTGGGCAAGTCACTTAACCCTGTTTGCCTCACTTTCCTCATCTATAAAATGAGCTGGAGAAAGAAACATCAAATCACTGTATTATCTCTGCCAAGAAGATCCCAGATGGGGTCACAGAGAGTCAGACATGACTTAACAACAACATTATTATTATTATTATTATCCTAAAGCCCTTTTCCTCCAAGAGATCTTTCCTGGTCCCTAAAGCTGGTAATGTCTTTCCCATTCAGATTATTTTTCATACACTCTGTAACTATTTTTATGTAGTTATTTTAAAGTTCTGTTACTTGAGGACAAGAATTGAGGTTTTAGGGTGTGTGTGTGTGTGTGTGTGTGTGTGTGTGTGTGTGTGTGTGTGTGTGTGTGTGTATGTGTGTGTGTGTGGACATGGGGCTTGATGTACTTCCCTACCCCAACCCACCCCAAAAGGCTGGGAGGTCCCAGGAGAAATACAGTGTGCCCAGGAGAACTGAGGAAGCCTCATCAGGGCTGCCTATGGGACCCATCTTTCCCCCACATAGTCTCACTGCTTAATCACCTGCACATGCCTGGTTCTATAAAAACTCACTGATGCTGCGAAAAGGAAAGTGGGTTTTGGGTAGGTGCCTGTCAGTTGGGCTCTTTCCACTCCCCAGGCCAGAGTATTGGAGAAGATTGGCTGTTAGCATCCTCAGTCTAAGGATGAGGTGCTATTGAAATGTCAAAAGGCTTGGCAATATTTTATTAGTTACCCCATCAACATCCCCAGGGAGGATAACAAGCATGACTCTTCCTATTTAACAACCTGGGGAAACCGAGGCCCAGAAAGGTTGGGCCAAGTCAGGGCAGAACCAAGGCCAGCTCTCCTGACTCATGATCATGTGAAGATGAATCGACTGCAAAATGCAGATGAAACCAACTAGGGCCTCCTCCCTCCTAAGAAGGGAGGACCGTGAACACCAATGAGATCACATTGGCCAAAGTCTAGAATTTACCCGTGGGCAAGGACAGGTCTATTCCTCATGTCAGATGCCCCAGGGACTCTTGGAAATGGAAATGACTAAGGACAATTATCATACTGCACATTTCTATGGCCTTTGACAGTCTGACTATTTTCTTCACTACCACTCTGTGACATGTACAAGGAATAACATTCCCATTTTCTAAATGAGAAACTTGAGACCCAGAGAGACAGAGTGACCTGTCCAATTTCCCTTAGCTAAACAGTAGTAGCCTCAATCCAGGTCTCAACTCTAAGGTTTGTGGTTTTTCTCCTACCTGAGAACAGAGAATCTGTTGACCCCCTCCTGCCTTGGGGTTTATCCATCCTTCCTTCTGACAGCTATTTATTTGGTGACTGTAACCCCTAGGTGTCCTTCCCCTCTGGTTTCTGTAAATCATGTAGAATTTTCATCCTAATTAGTATCAGAATTTATCTCCATCACTATGGAAACCAGTAGCTTTCAAATCCCTTTCTTCTCAGTAGGCAGATATACATATTTCACTTGATAGCTCAACTCCTTCACTACCTTGGGACATACCAGTTCTTGTTCATCCCAGCCTGAATCTTTTAATAACTATAGCCATGTCCTTTAGGAAAAACTACTAGCCTTAGAGTCATAATACCTCAGCTGGAGTCCAGCTCCTGCAATCCACAAGCCACATAACTATGAGCAAGACTTCCCATCTGTAAAATGGCAATAACATTAATTGTCTCATACAGGACTATCATAAATGTAATTTAAGGAATGTGTCTGTTGGTACACAGTTCCAGAACCTCAGTATTTCCACAGGGGCTCTAAGACCTGGGACATTTCCCCATTGGCTTCCATGAAGACGTAACTTGGGTTAGTTTGACTTATATACATGATACTAGATGCAGGAGCAGTGCATGGAGATTGAAGGAGATTGGCCAACAAAGAAACTGGGCCGGGGCTACACACAGCCACGATGGACCTTGGCCATTTGGTGGTGTTAGAATTTGGTGGTGATAGGTAAGCATTGGCTTTTAGGACAGAGGTGTCCATGAACTTGTTTATTTTAATATTTTGATAGCCATATTTTGATGTAATTGACTTCCTTTGTATTCCTACGAATTTCTTTGCATGTATTTAAAAATGTTATTCAGAGAAGGAGACTAGGGGCTTCAGTAGCCTGCCAAAAGGGTCCATGACAAAAAAAAAAAAAGATTTATAAAATACCTTCTACTTTGGGTTGAGTTTAGGGTGAGCAGAGAACCATTTACATAGTGATGTTTCTGGGGTAGACAGCTCCCCAAACCAAACCAACACACAGAGAGATCGCAGGACCCTAGACCTGCAGGACATAGGAAGTAGCAATCTTTCTCATCTATTCATTCATACAGCCACAACACATAGAATCGTGGAAAATTCCTAAAGCACTCCCCAATCCCTGTGTGCAATCCATTGTGAGGTAAGTTACCTGTATTCAACTCCAGATCAACCAGATTTGTTCTCCCACAGTTCAGGAAACTGCAGAGAGAAAAAAGAAACTTCATCTTGAAAGAAGGGTTTAAGGGATATTTACCTTGAATATAGGACGTGATTGGAATATTATATTCTATGATACATGTGTCTAACACTTTTAGATTTTACTGTGCTTTTACTAATCTAATTAAATTGTTTAATTATGAACTTGAGGTCTGAGTGAATGTTCATAGTCTGGATCAAGCAGAGGGAGTAGTCTGTGAATAGAGATTGAAACAAGCCAATAATTGAAAAGTAAACCTAAATACAGAGTCTAGATTACAATCTAGTCTGACCTGGAAATAGTCTTCTGGGGACCTACATATCAAGGAGGTACCAGGCACAAGTTAGTTATATTTTGTAGATTGTCCTTTGTCGTGTCTGACTCTTCGTGACCCCATGGACCATACCATCCATGGGGTTTTCTTGGCAAAGATACTGGAGTGGTTTGCCATTTCCTTATCCAGTAGATTCAGGCAAATAGAGGTTAAGTGACTTGTTATGCAGCTAGTAAGAGTCTGAGGTCAGATTTGAACTCAGGTCTTTATGACTCCAGGACCAGCACTCTATCCATTGAGCCACCAAGCTGCCTCCTTCCGCTGTCCTGCCATTAGGGAAATACATTAAAACACCTACTATACTGTGAGCTCAGTTCTGGGAAAAATAGTTTTCCCTTTCTGAAGAAATTTTTATTTTTTCCTGTTTGAGCATCAGGACAGACTGAGGAAATTACTTTTCGGCTGATGTTTTTCTATTGTTTATTTGTTTGTTTTTTTCTCTAGCCTGTAATTCACCACTTGGAAATTTCACATTCTGTTTCCCACTGGCACCTGTGTCTAAGCATGTGAGCAATTGCCTCACAGTTTCAAAGCCCATGATGGTAAAATGCCAAATTAATGTGCATAATGTTACAGTGTTTTATGTGTTGTGGGTTATTAACATTATTGCATTGTTGTGTGATTAAGTGCTGACCCTGTTGTTTTGTCATGTGATTAAATATTAACATTGTGCATTTTTGTGTCTATTTTCGACATCGCGATTATCATTTGGGGCTAAAGGGGCACCGTGGTGGCACAGCTGTTGGATAATGGTGATGTCCACAGATGTGGGAAGAGTTCTGAAGAGGTGGCTTTAATGGGGGAAAATATATTGAAAGTAGTGCTATGGGCAATCAGGAAGATGCCAGGTAAATTTCTAAGTGTGCAAGGGAGCAAACAAATACTGCCTGTTAGATAAATGATCTGAATCAGTGGTACATTCCAGAATCCCCACAGAGATAAAGGCAGGGGAAACGTCTAGAAACTAGTTAGATTTCCTGATGAGGAGGAGAAGATGTTGAGATGGCATAACACAGTCTTAAAGAGAAAAATTGGACTCAGGATAAACTGAAGCTTCTGTTAGCAAGAAAGACAACTCTAAGTTTATTGTGCCTGGGTAGAAATGCAAATCAGGCCATAAATGCAAGCCCACAATGCCATACTTTGAGCTTTTTCAAGGGGAGAGTCCATGTGTCTCTGCGAAGGAACTGCCTGTGTACTTGACAGAACATAACATGGAGTAATACCTTGAGGGACCCAGGCTTGTCCTCAGCTAAGTGGCACAGTCAGGGACACCTGAGTTCAATCCTGCCTCAGACCATTACTAACTGCAATTACTAGATCATTAGTATGTGGGACCTTGTGCAAGTCCCAGCCTCAGTTTTCTTATCTGTAATATGGGAATAATAATAACACCTACTTCTCAGGCTTGTTGTGAGAATCACATGGGATGATATATTTCAAGTACATTACAAACCTTAAAGCACTACATTAGTGCTACCTATGAGAATTCTAAGATAGAGTACTGGATACTCGAAAAGAGAAATTTGGCAAAGAGGAGACAGCACAGCATACTCATGGCAAGGTCATCAATATCTTTCAGCCAGAAAGAGAGAAGACCTCTGAATTTATGGTATGAGTGGAATGGCCACTCCTAAAGTTGGTATTCAGAGGATTGGTGAGGATGGAACATGGAAATCAAATCCTGATTCATCAGTTAAAGTTCACAGAAAATCTGCGGAGAAATGGAGTAGTAGATACACTGGCTGAACTCATAATTGGCTACCTTTCCCAGCAGGTAGGGTCCAACTTAGCATTGGTCTTAATATGTCAGTGGATTTTTGTCTGCCTACACTTGAAATTATGCTCCATACTCAGTTTCAGAACTTACGAGTGACAGTTCATTTTAATACCAAGTACCTTAATTCGTGTGTGGGATGATGATAATAACTAATACCTATGCAGCATAAATTTATACCTATTATTTCATTGGAATCTCACAAAAATCCTATGAAAGAAGTGGTACTCATGATTCCCATTTTATAGATATAAAAACTGAGGCTCAAAAGAAGTTAACTGACAGAGGAGACAGATACAAAGGAACTAGACAACTGAGATGCCCCAGATTATTTGCTAGGCAGCTATTGTTTTTCAGTATATGTCTGCAGACACTTTTTTATGTACAGCAGACACTTTTAAAATCCCACAGCAGAGGAAGACAGAAAAAATAACTCAAATGCCCAGAAGGATTCTAGAAGTTTCAATAAATGCCCCCCAAGAGATTCTGGGGAAGCCTGCTGCCTTTCAAGGGTTTATGGAGAAAACAGAGACATAAACTACCTCAAAGTATTGATGTCCCTGAATGGGCTTTTGAAAGACATTGGAAGAGAATGAAAAATCATTGATGAAAGGGTTAGTGTAGCAGAAAGATGTTTGTTGGTTGTCAGTTGACACTTCTGGAGAGTTCCTGCCAAGGATATGGGTTACATATTGTAACCAAGGAGATAGAAACATATATTGGCCAGCCACATCTGAAGAATCTACAGGAACTAGACTTTTCTAGAGTTATGAAGAACAGGACTTTCATTGCTAAGCTTCTCGATAATCTCACTTAGAAGCTGAAAACAACTGAAAGTAGGGAAGCAAGAAAGAGCAATCTGGCCTAACCCCTGTGTGGCACATTTGGAATTCTTTGGGAAGAAGATGGCAAATGGACTTGGAAAAACATGGTCAAGTGCCTCAGGTTGGCTAGTCCTGACTCAGGCAAGCCCGTTGTGTTAACACATTAATGCTAATATAGAATGCTTGGGAAAAAATCTTATGTTAGAGGAGCAATGGCTGCCAAAAACCTACTGCGTTTTCTAGTAGAGCACCTATCGACAGTGAGACATTATTAATTTGTTATCTGCTTATTCTAAAGAGGTAGTGTATTGGGTCAAGTAGACCTAGCTTCAAGTTTAACCTTAGATACTTTTAGATTACATGTCCCTAGGCAAGTCACTTAACTTTCTTTGAGCCTCAGTTTCTATGTCTATAAAATGGGAGTCATGAATACCATTCTTTCATAGAATTTTTTGTGAGATTCAAATGAGATAATAGGTATAAAAGTTATTTTCAAACATTAAAGTTCTGTATAGGTATCAATTATTACTATCATCCCAAACACAATTAAGTGTTCTTGGCCTTAAAATGAGCTGTTGCTCATAAGTTCTGAGCCTGGGTATGGAGCCCAGTTTCAAGTGTAGACAAAGATCCCCTGACATATTACGACCAGTGCTAAGTTGGATGCTGCCTGCTGGGAAAGACAATGGTATTAGCCAACTATGAGTTCAGCCTGTACTATCAGTCAGTGAAGGCCCTCTTCCATAGGTGGAAACGAATCTGAAGCTACAGCAAAACCCATGAAAGAAGGGAAGATTATTTGTCACCCTGAGAAGGCTAGACTTCTCACATGAAAATGCATCCATAGGTTTGGAGCATCCAGCAGGAAGCATAACATCAATAAGGCTGAACTTGGCCATGCTGAACCTATGGAAGCCGCAGTTACTCTTGAATGACTGGCAGCAGGAATGGCTGGGTGATAAACAGCTCCTGAAGCTCTTGTTTGCTAAGAAGCAAGGGTGTGGCCTTCAGTGACTCAAACTTCATTTCCCTGAGGATACTTTGTTATTAAGAGAAGTTAGAACAATGCAATGGAGTTCTGAGTTGGACTGGAATTAATCCCACTCTTGGAAAGCATAAGACAACTGGTGCTCTCCAAGACACTTTGCTCTATGGCCATGAAAACACTCCACTTGGACACTTGAAACGAGAGAATCTTGGATACAGAACAGGTTTTACTGGCCCAAGATGACAACATATCTCTCTAAGTATGAAACTTGTACTCAATATAGATGTTAATCTACCAGCATACCCTACCTTGTGACCAGGCTGGTTCTTTTCTTTAAAAGGTTTTGAAATTATCTTTAAGACTTAATTGCCTCAGGGAACTAAAGGCTTGTGTCTTTCAGAAGGAAGGGAAGGGAATAAATATTTATTAAACACTTACTATGTGTCAGCCATTGTACTAAGCACTTTATAAATATTATCTCATCTGGTCCCCATGAACACCCTGTGAGGCAGGGGCTTTTACTATCCCTATTTTACAAGTGAGAAAACTGAGTCAGGCAGAGGACAAGTAATTTATCCAGGGTCGCATAGCTAGTAAGTATCTTAGACCTGCTTTGAACTTAGATCTTCCTGACTCCAGGTCCATTGTACTATATATCCATTGTGCTACCCAGCCGTCATTGACATCTTTTCCTGGCCACCTGAGCCTCAAAATCCAAGAGGAGCTCCTCCCTAATGTTTGACCAACAGACCACCCTGAGTAACATCAAGGTAGAGAAGCTGTGCTCCACTGAACCAACACAGTGTCATCATTGAATGTACTTAATGAATGTCCTTTAATGAACATGACTAAGTAAATCTGCCTTTGTTAAATATAAAATCTTCTCTGAGGACTTCGTTATTTTACAATATCAAAACTAAATTACCAGGAGACACACCAGAGTCTACCAGACTTTCCTACAGAAATGTATTTGGAAGAAAGTGAAACAAGCTCATGTCAATTAATTAATCACCAAGCATTTATTAAAAACCTGCTATGTGCCAGGCACTGTGCTAGGTCCTGGGGATCCAAAAATGAAAGCAAAACAATTACTGTCAATTGAGACAATCATAATGATGTTTTAAAGAAAATGAGTACCAGCAAACCATTGGAGCTGGGATATCTCTGGAGAGAGACAGAAAAAATATGAGCAAGACACTTCAGATCATTCCTTCCATTGTATGCAGTCAAACCAACCAGGAGCCAGAAAGCTTCTACAGTGACTGAGGGGTTGTGGAGAAAGTATTTCTCCATTTATGGTTTCCCCGTAAGGATATACTTTTACCAAATAGCCAATCAATAAACATATAGTAAACATCTCCTATATGTCAGGTACCATACTAAGTGCTGTGGATATAAGGTTGTTGTGTTTGTCCTTCTTTTTCAAATAAGACCATGACATCAGAGAAATGATGACATACCTTGCAGTTGACTTTGATTTGAGTGAGGCAGGGCTATGCAAGGTCACCAGCCTCATTTTCTCCTGCTGAGCCATTTGGGTCCAGTGGCCAGATATTCATCAGGATGACTAGAGACAGCCCAGTATGGAATGGGAGACCTTGGCCTTTTAGGATATAAAGAAAAAAAAGGAAGGCAGATCCTACCATTAAGGAATAAGGGAGTGATTTTCAGTATAGGCCACCCAAGGAGGAGTTGATCTCAGAGAAATCAAAAAATCTAGAACACTACTTTAGCACCCTCGCAATTAAAAATGTTGGGGAATATGAGGCCTGAGCAGGATCACATGCATATAATGCTCCCAAGAATGATTCCACAGGTTTTCCACATCTGCTGCTTAGATGAGAGCCATGTTTGCCTATCTGTTTGTACTTTGGTGTTGTCTCTTGGCTGACAGATCAGCTGAAGAAGGCCTACTGACTAGGTACAATGTTGGTTCAGAAATGCTCTGATGGAAAGATGCAAACTTATGATGCTCAAGTTTCCTGTCAAGAATTTCATTAAGTGAATAAAGTTCTGCTACAAAATCTGTGAGTGCAAGGACACACAAGAAAATGGATCAATAAAAGTTACCCCAGTACAGGTGCTTGAAAGAATGGGCAACTTGCCAGTCTACAAAAGAATAGTTAGCAACCTACAAAAATGATCCTTCACAACTACCTTTTCTCATTGAAGAATTGGTATGACTCCTAGGTGACCAAAAAGGAAAAGAGTGATGGTAAGTCAGCCAAGTGAGTTCCAAGAATTAGATCCCATGAACCAGCTGCAGAGAGATTATTAGATTTTGGGTGATAGCTTGGGAGTAAGTGATTCATGAAGGATAAAATTGTGTGTTGATATCCACCAGAAGGTTTGGAAAATCCAGCAGGTCTATTCTACCCTGATGCCCAAAAAGGGGAAAATGGCTAAAGCCAGAAGCTACTTGCCCTTACTTACTTCTGACAACTTCACCTGTTGAAATCCCTGGAGAATAAAGTTCATCCATTATGACTACAAATAGTGATAATCAGCCTGGGACATCACAAATTCAGCACCAAGACTGCAGAAAAATAAAGTCTGATGATAACAAGGATGTAGAAGTAGCAGGACTAGTTGGCCACTGGCCAGGCTCACTTTTGATATTCACGATGGGTGAATGGGATTGTCCAGGAATTCAGATTATACCTGTCATCGGAGTACATGTAACATCAGGTCTGTATGTCACCATAGCAAACAATGTCATGCTGCACCCTTGCTTTTATTATACTTTGCTATATATGCTAATATGCTGATGCCACAAATGCTCATGTTATCTGTACATCAATTGTTTCTACATGTTACTTCTGTGTGTGGTCATTGCTAAACTCTGTAATATGTCTTTTCAGTCTTGACTTCAGCCATCTCCTCCATGGTCTCTCTCATCAGCCACCTTTCTACACAAGAGGAACTTTCACCCTGGGGTCTCTCCTGATTGGTGACTGACTTTCCCAGACCACTATTTCAAAGGGGAAAAGCCCAACCATATTTAACTTCACTTCTAACTTTCTGATTATCTCTTCCATTACTTTTCCATCTACCTTGTCCCTAAGTGGATCCCCTATTACAGAGAGAGAGAGAGAGAGAGAGAGAGAGAGAGAGAGAGAGAGAGAGAGAATGTGTGTGTGTTTTAGAACCATGAACAAATCAGCTCTACCATTAATCCTAGATAAGGTGTATCAGTTGACTTCTCTATGACCTCCCTCATCCCAGTAGCTTTCTGGAAGTGGCCCTCCAAAGCTGCCACTCCCCCTTCGATGTTGTCTCCTTCATTAGAAAGTAAGCTCCTTGAGGACAAGAACTGTCTTCTTTTAGGTATTTTTATCCCTAGCACTCAGTACAATTCTTGGCATAAAATAACTGCTTAATATTAATGACTGCCTTTTCATTTATTCATTGATATAATAACATACATATGTCATGTAGTAAATGGGATTTATGTTCTTGGCATCTATGTATTCTTTCTTTATGTGTTCTTTCTTTGCTTCATGCAGTTAATGCATGGATGACACATCTCCCTGCAAGTGTACTATGTAACTTTATTCATTACAACTATAATATGCTAATTTATTGCATTAATGATGAATGTTCAGAGATATCCCAGTGTGCCCATATGATTTACAGGACTTGCAAAGTTTTACTTAGGAAAGGATGAAAAAACCATATCTTTTGGGATAGTATTTGTAACAAGATCTGCTGGTACTGGGACATCTTCCTTTTGGCTGGGGTGCCTGAATGTCCTGGACTAGTCTAACTTGAGGGTGTGACACAAGATGCAGGAGTGATGCACAAAATTTCAAGGAATTTGTAGGAAAAAGAAATGGAGGCTGAGAATACAACCCATCCTGACTGAATTACTGCAATTTTTTGATATTCAATTGGACAGAGGCAACTATCTGTTGAGCATCAGCTTTGAGGGTGACTAAACAGGATTCCTTTCCAGTATTAAGTTTTTAAGATTGATTAATGTATGAGTCAGGCTGATGCATCATTGAGTTTCTGTCTGGATCCTTGGAGCTATACAAAATCCAGGACCCTATCCTACCATATAGTTGCGACCAAGAGACTCCTGCTATGTTGCTCAGTCCCTGTGTGGCAACCTGTTGTGATTTAAATTGTGTCCAACTCCCACTCAACTGACAGATGTGAGGCTTTGGGTAAATTTATTAATTTCATGGTTGGCTCTGTCCCAGTCCAAGATACTGAGGGATGGAAACAGACTCCAACTTGAAAGATGATGGGGTAGGTTTTGCCTTGTGTTGTTGGAAATGACTGCAACATTCTGTGCTATATAGAATCAGTACCATGTGTTTCCTGATCCAATTAATTTTTTAAATTATGTATTTAAAATCTGCATGATGTTAATAAACTATCTACCACAGATAAGAGTATGGGGAACAAGTCAAGTAATCCCCAAAGTAGCACCTGGAATATAACAGTCTGACCCATAAATGGTGTTCAGCCTGAGGAAGCCTTCCAAGCTACCTGTTATATTCTTGGAGCTGTCCTGTTGCAGGTAAAAGATGATCATATCTATCACAGCAAAGTATAATGTAATATATGTTACTTTTTATATTATTTTATCTTATCCATTTGTTCTGAGAGCTAAAGAAAAACATTCATTTCTCACCCTCTTCAATAGAGTGATTGCAAACCCCTTGGAAGCTACTGATAATAAAACAGTAGAAATCTGTAACTTTTGGATAAATCATAGAACGTAGAATGTTGGAGCTGCAAAGGATCTTGGGTTATAGGATATTCTTTCAACAAATATTTATTAAATACTTATTATGTATACTGAGCAATTCTTTCAGAGAGCCTGGAATCTAGAAAGGGGATAAGATATCCACACAGACAGCTATAATATAAAATATTACGTGATTAAGAGAGTTAGAAATAAAAAAGTTGCTGCCTCTTGGATTGATCCAGAAAGGTTTCCTGGAAAAAGTGCCATTGAGGTGAGACTTAAAGGATGGGTAAGAATTAAAAAAGAAGTATAGGGAATTCATAATTCACCAAAATTACAGAGAACATCATACATCAAGCAAGTGGAAGGGTATGTTTCCAAGGAGTAGAAAGATGCTTTGTTTGGCTAGAGAGAATATATATATTACACAGAGGAAATTATATTATATAAGACTGATGAGTAAGGTAGTGCCAGATTGTATACCTGCTAGATTGTACACCTTAGCATACTGACAAGGAGTTCACACTTTACTAAGTAGGCAATAGAGAGCCACTGAAGGTTTTGAGAAGAGAAGTGATACAACCAGCTCTATATGTGCTTCAGTCAATGCTTTCAAGGATCTGTGATCTCACTGTCCAAAGATGAAGTTCACCCGTGTCCTCTTAAAAATCCTCTCCAATGGGATGCATGTTCAGGAGGGGTGAGATGTCCACTGAATATACACTTTCCTTTAGATTGCATGACATTTTGCAGGTACCAATGAAGCACAGGGAAGACCATCAGTTGTCTCTCACTTTCACTATGCAACTGACCCACATCTTCTTCTGGTCCTCTGGTTCTATGATAATTTTCTCATGTCACTTCTCCTGCCCATTTTTTTGTTGGTAACAGACAACTCATGTCTATGTGTTGTGTTTTTCTCCATTGCCTTTTGCATGATCCACAATCTTCATATCTTTATATATCACATATTCAGGCTCCATAGTCATATAACATGCCCAAAAGAATATTAGGGTTAAGAAGATAGGTCTTTGTTTCAAGGAGAGGAAGAAAGACTATTATAGCTGTGGTATAAAAGGATAATGTGGAGGGGAGGAAATGGAGAGCTGAGAGTAGAGGCAGAAAACCACTAGAAAGCTATTGAAGTAGTCTTTATTCAGTTGTTTCAATCATGTCCAACTCTTCATGACCCCACTTGGAATTTTCTTGGCAAAGATACTGGGGTGGTTTGTCATTTCCCTCTCTAGCTCATTTTACAAATGAGAAACTGAGGCAAACAGGATTAAGTGACTTGTCCACAGTTTCATGGCTACACATATCTAAGGTCAGATTTGACCTCAGGATGATGAGTCTTCCTGATTCCAGGTTTGGCACTGTCTCCAATGGGTCATCTAGCTGCCCACTGAAATAATCCAGGATCATGATAATGAAGATCTAAACCAGATTTTAGCAGTGAAATAATACAGGAGAAGATGGATTAGAGAGATGCTGTGGTGGTGAAATTCACAGAATTTGGTAACAGGTGATAGAAAAAATGAGGCAATAACAAGAATATCAAGGTAAATCACAAGGAAATAACTCCCATCGGTGCAGTGATCAATCAACTTCAGGAGACTGACATACCTCCTGCCTCTTGGCAGAGGGCAAAGTGGACTCCAGGTGCAGAACAAGGCATGCATTTTCACACGTGTACTGATTTGTTTCATCTGCTGTTGGTTACAAGGGAAGGCGAGGGGGTAGTCACTGAGATGGGACAGTGCTATCATAAAAAGAAAAGATCAAAAAATATTTAAAAGGAAAATAAAGCTATGACAGGTGAGGAAGAAGAATCAAAGACAACCTCTAGGTTGAATATATTAATATACCTTTTTTAAAAGAGCAAGTGACATCAAATAGAGAGATTCATAGTTTCATAAATGATTCTCTTTATGTTTGCTACTTTGTAGATAGAAATGCTCAGGGGATGGATTTATTGTTTGTAAAGTTCAAAATAAAAAAATATTTTATAACATAAAAAGAATTTACCAAAAGAAAGCTCAAGTTTTCAAGCATGAAAGACGCTTTTGACAATGGTGTCACAGACAGAATGGTGAATCCAAAAGGAAAAGCAGGTTTAGGGGAAAAAATAAATTTAGTTTAGGACATGTTAGCAAGACTGGTTCAGCGGGTAGAGCCCCAGCCCTGGAGTCATGAAGACCTGAGTTCAAATCCTGTCTCAGACACTTACTAACTGTGTGACCCTGGACAAGTCACTCAACCCTACTTGTCTCAGTTTCCTCATCTGTCAAGTGAACAGGAGAAGAGAATGGCAGACCACTCCAGTATCTTTGCCAAGAAAACATCAAATGAGGCCATGAAGGGACAGAACAACAATAGCAGCCAAACATGTCAAGTTTGAGGTGCTAGTGGAAGCCTGTGGATGGAGATGATGCAGAGGAAGAGTTCCTGTAAGCAGGTGGAGATGCAGAAAAGAAGTCAAGAGATTTGTGAGTCATCTACATAAAGATGGTGGCTAAAGTTGTAGGAGAAAATGAAATTGCAAAGGAAGAAAATAGAGAGAAGGGACTTAAGCCAGGACTCTGGGGAATATCCCCATTTGTAGATTGGGTAAAGGTTTGGGGATTTAATGAAGAAGAGAGAGAAGAAACAGAAAAGTAGGAAGAGAACAAGGAAAGTGTGGTATCTTTGAAGGCAAAGGGAGAAAAAATATCCAGTATAGTGAGGAAGGTTGTCAAAAACTACAATGTCAAAAACAGGTCAAGCAGGTTAAACATGAAAACAAGGCTAGAGGATTTGGCAATGAGGAGGTCATTAGTGACCTTGAAGAGGTCACATCATTAGAATGGTGGGTGGTGAAGGCAGAAACTCAACCGCAAGGGGTTAAGAAGAGAGGATAGTGAGTAAGTAAAGATATCAGGCACGGGCAACTTGTGGAGAAGTTAATAGTGAAGGTGGGTGGAGAGATGGGGCAATAACTGAAACAGATAGAAAGGTCAAGTGAGGTTGGGTTTGGGTTGGGTTTTTTGGTTTTTGTTTTCTTAGGATTGAGACATGGGTGAGTTTAGAAGCAGAGTCAAGAGGTGAAGGAAGATGAGAGACAGAGGATACAATATGTAGGCAGGAAGAAGAGAATGCAAGGAGGGATTGAAGAGGAAGAGGAGAAGGATGTGGAGAAGCAGAGGGAAAGGAACCAGTGGCAAAGGGGAGGATGAAGACTCATGAGAGAGACTGCTGGAGCAAGGCCCCTGAGGATGTGGGAGGGAATGAGTTCCAGGACATCATTTGAAGGTTTTTGACTTAATAAATTGTAAGGATACCTCTTCTGTAAGATGAAATGAAAGGAGTTTGAGGAATGGAGGAAAGGAACAGATTGGGCTCATATCTGACAATAGAGCTGAAAGCAACCCAAACAGAACATGCAGGACCTTGTGCTCTGTTTGCATTGGCTTCAGGAACCTGGGTTAAAGAGTAGATATTCAAGATGGTGGAGTGAGAGACTTAAAGCAAGCCAGGATCCTCATCTACTCTACAAACAAACAATAAAAATGCCAAAGAGAATAAAAACTTCAAGAGAAAATAAAAACCAACCAAACTGAAAGATGAACAAAGCAGAGTGGCAACACAATTAAACAATAGTTGTCCCTCAACATTCAAGGCCAAGGTCTCCCACCGCATCCTGGATAATTTCCAGTTGTCCTGATCTTTATCTGGCCATTGGGCCCAGATGGCTCCAGAGGAGAAAGTGAGGCTGGTGACTTTGCCCAGCCCTCCCTCACTTAAATCCAATTCACTTTCAAGTCATGGCATCACCTCCCTGATGTCATGGTCCTCAGAGAAAGAATGACAAGTGACAAGAAGAACAAAGCTGAAAGCAACCTTAGAACAGAGAAAGTCAGCTCTGGGAGGGGTCCTAAAGACCATGTAGTCCAACTATCTTATTGAGAGACAGTGAAACCAAGGCCTAGAATGGGTAAGTGATTTGCCCAACAATACACAATGAGTTTGAAATAGGGCCTAGACTAGAGGATCCAGGAGTCTCAACTCTCAGTTCAGCGGAAGGGCTAGGAACACCAGGAAAGGGAAACCTCACAAAGCCTTTCTGGAAGATCCCCACCAGAGTCCTCCTCTCAGGCAGCTACATAGGGGAAGGTGAGGAAAACAAGAAGGAAAGAATCTAGGAAGAGGACAGAAAGAGAAAGAAGAGGACAAGAGGAAGCCAGGCCAAGGGGAAGGAGTCAGTGGCATGAGAATAAAGGAGGGTTATCTTGGGCAGGCCCCTCCTCACTCTAGGCCTCAGTTTCTCTACCTATTATACATTGTAGTTGAACTACATGGTCTTTAGAGTCCCTCTCAGCTCTGATATTCTCTTTTTTTGCTTTTCTTTTCTTTTTTGACAAGGCAGTTGGAGTTAAGTGACTTGCCCGGGGTCACATGGCTAGTAAGTATCAAGTGTCTAATTTGAACTTAAGTCCTCTGGACTCCAGGGCCAGTGCTGTATCCACTGTGCCACCCAGCTACCCCTCTGATATTCTCTTTTCTAAGGTAGCTACCAGCTACAATATCAGATTAAGAAAGAAGGAGACTGGAGGTCTCTTTTTTATAATTTTTATAATTAATTTGTTTTCAGTTTTCAACAATCACTTCCATAAGTTTTACATTTTCTCCCCCTCCCCACTCCATCCTCAAGACAACATGCAGTCTTATATGGGTTTCTACACATACGTTCTTATTAAACTCATTTTCACATTAGTCATGTTGCATAGAAGAATTAAAATGAGTGGGAGAAACCATGAGAAAAAACAAAACAAAACTAAACATAACAAAAGAGAAAATAGTCTGCTTCCTTCTGGGTTCGGACTCTATAGTTCTTTCTCTGGATGTGGGGTCTCTTTGTAAAGGGAAGCACATCCTCCTACCAAACTGACTGGGCCCATCTGTCTTAGGTCTCTACCACTTTCCCTCTCTTCCCAATCTACTTGGCCCATGGTACAGCCTCCCGGGTCGCTTGTTCCATTGTTTCCTGGTCCCTCACAGAAAGGAACAAGAGGGACTTTGGCTAAGCTTTTGGTCAAGAAACAGGAACCTATTTAAGCTCTCTCATGTGCCTTGCTCTACACCAAAGGAGCACTAGTAGGCATCAGGCCAGGGCCAGTCTCTGTTCTTGGGGAGTTTACAGTCTAGATGGGCAGTATCAGGGAAAGAACATCAGTGAGAGACCCGGGAGTCAGGTTTCAATTCCAGTTCTTCCACTTTAATTTCTCAGGTGATTTTTTTCCCTCTCTTGACCTCAGGTTTCCTCACCTGTAAAAGGAGGAATTTGCACTAAATGGTCTCTTAAGTTCCAGCTCTGACATCCTATGAATCTGTATATAAGATTAACTAACACCAGGCACCAAATGCCGTGCCTCTAAGAACAGACAATGTTGGAGCTCTCTCAGAGGAAGGTCAGACTTCTGTGAGTTGGGTAGACAGCAAAGGCTTTTTAGAGGTGTGAGGCAAGCTGAAAAATGGGCAGGATGTGGCTGGGCAAAGGAGAGGGGGCATTTCTAGATAGGGAAATAATGAAAGCTAAGATAAGAAGGCACAAAAGTTAAAGGCATGTTCAACGATAGTGAGGAAACCTTTTAACTAAAATAGAAAGTCCAAAAATAAATTCAAAAAGGTGAAGTGGGGGTACTCTAGTAGAGTAGAAAGAGGTCTGGATTTGGAGCCATGGAGTCCTTCACATCACAGAATCTCAGAGCTGGGATCTCAGAACTCCTCAGTGGCTATCTATCTATTCCAAATCATGTCTGAAAAATAAGTCCCCCTGCAACATACCCAGTCAATGGCCAGCCATCTTCTCTGCTTGAAGAATTAGAGGTGCAGGGGACTGTGAAATCCACTCCCTCCTGTGCTCTCCATTCCACTTTTATATAACTCTAATGTTTTGGGAGGGTATCCCTGACATCAAACTTAAATAGGGCTTTTCTCACTTCTATCCATTGAGCCTAGTCCTGAACCCTGGAGCCAAAAAGAACAAATTTAATCCTTCCTCCATGTGGCACCTCTGTGAGTTTCAGTCTCCTCACATAGAAAAAGGAAATCATGTTACTCACATTCTTTATACCTAGGACCTGTGTGAGGAAAAAATTCTGAAAACCTTAAGATACTCTACACACAAGTTAATTTTATGGAGAGCCCTGAATATCACACCTAGGGGAATGGGATCTCCCTTCTGGGAGAAGGGGGAGTTGGTAGAATCTATTGAAAGTTTTAGGAAGGTTAAAGATGGCACCTGGATCTGGGATTTCACCAGGACATGTAAAGGATGCTGGAGCCAGCTCTAACCTGCTCAGGAGAGCCCACTATTAAATTTTCAGCATGAACATTTACAAACCAGAAATCAGCAAGTACTACAATCAGGGCTTGATCTGCTGTTTTGTTGATTGTCTAGTGGTGTCAAACTCTGATAGAAACAAGGTCCACTAAGCTATACATAAGGATCCCTGAGGGCTACCTGTTGACTTCGTTTTAAAATGTAATGTTATCTTGGTTTTATTGTATTGTATTTTGTTAATATTTCTCAAATACTTTTTAATCTGGTTCCAGCTCACTTGGACACATCTGGTCTAAATTTAAGAAAGTGATGAAGAAAACGTTAATGATGCAGATTAAGCTTAAAAGAATGTACCAGGTACATTTTTTTTTCCCTAGCGAGACAGTTATCCAGTATTTCCTATCACATCCTTGAGTAAAGGAAAACTCTGAGAAGAGGAAATGCTTTTTACCAAAGCAAATCAGATCATCAAGGTCAGCTAGTTGGTTCAGGAGGATCTGAGTTCAAATGCAGCCTCATACTAGTTGTGTGACTTTGCACAAGTTGTTTAACCTAGCCTCCAAAAACAAAAAAGCAAATCACTAGTTTCTCTACAGTAAAGTCTTAAAGAGTCACCTAGAGGATGGTGAGTTCGTGTGACTTACCCAAGGTCACACAGCTATTAAGTGTCAGAGGCAGGATTTGAACACAGGTTCTCCTGGCTTCAAGAGGAGCTCTCAAACTTCTTCCTCTCTTCATAGGCTTTGGAGACAAAGGTCCTAGATTTGAATCCCGTCTGGTTCACTGTGCGCTACAAGCTGTGATCACTTCCTTTCTAAACCTGTTTCCTCACCTGTAAAATGAGGAGATAGGATGATCTCTAATATTCCAGACTTAATCCTATGATCTTAATCAGTTCCCCAACCTCTCCAGCCCCACCTTTGCTTTAGTTGAGTTCTAGATGTTGGTCCCCTCTGGAATTAATTAATTCCTTCTAAAATTCCTTCTAAAGATAACTTGATGAAGACAAGATGAAAAGGCTTGGAGCAAAGCTATCAAGCTGGAAGGAGGAGCCTGATCCAGCCCAGGTGGAAGAACTCCTTCTACAAGGGCCCAGGGACTGTTCTGTCACCTGGCCAATACTCTGGAGCCATTATGCAAATGATTCACAAATGACCACAGACAGGGATTATCCTGATTACTGGGTAGGTCAGGACTAGGGCTGAGTTCATAAAGAGCTTAAACTACTGTGGGCTGGCTCTCCAGCAGCTCCAAACCGCTCTCATTTCCTTCTCCTTTCAAGGTTTGCCACCCACAACCAAGTAGTGCTGGCCTCAGTCAATCACCTGAATTCCTCATTCTCCCCATTTGTATTCTAAGGGTTGGACTATTCCAGAAAGCGAAGTATGAGGAAAAGACCAGAGGTCCTAACCATGCTGTTAACTAACTGCATGGCCTTGGGTAAAATGCTTCTGACTGGGTCTCAGTCTCTTTATTATAAAAAAAAGGGAAGGTTTGTACTAAATGATTTCTATAGTCTCTTCCAGTAACATTTTGTGAAACATGTGATGTTATATTAACCCACTTTTTAATAGAGACATCAAGTGACTTACTCAAAGTTCTACAGCTAGATGGAGGAATAGCAGATTCCAGTCTGCCTGAAAGCCCTGATCTCTTTCCACTATCCCACGCTTCCTCTGAGGTCTCATCAACTTTAACATTCTATGTTACGTTTCTATGTTAACTAGGACCCACATATTTTGAATCCTCAGTTCTTGTGTATAAAAACCCAGACTAAATCTCAGAAATAGTTTTCCCTCCCCAGAGAAGGAGAGAAATCCCAAGTGAAGGCTTTGAGAGGCTCATAGGCCGTTCTCTGTGGCTTCTGGCTTCTCATTTGTAATTTCAGAAAGGGAGGCAGGGCATAAAACTGGATGATTTGGGCTAAACTCTCAGTTCTTTCTCCTAAGTCCCTTCCGGCTCTAGCATTCTACATTTTAGGTAACCCTTCAGTCTTAACACAGTCTTTAAGGGCCTTTTCCAGGTGGGGTCATTTCAAATGTTTTCATTTTTGTTTTGCTTGGTTTTTTTAGCATTTCTCTCTCATTCTGAGGTTATTGAGTATTTCCTCTGGAATTAGCAGGGACAGTTTGAGACAGAACCAATTTTGCAGTTCTAAAAAAGGAGATTTTTTTCAATGACTTCATGGAAGGTTGGAAAGGGAAAAGGAGGGATGACAGAAGTCACAGGAAATTCCATTTGGGGACCAAACTGAATCCTCTGGGCAGAGATTATGAAGCCTTCTGGGAGTCTAAGGGGGAATAGGATTTATCTCACTTTTTGGACTACTGACTAGATGTTCAATAGATTAAATAAATATTTATTCAGCATCTCCACTGTGATAGAGATTCCATTTCTTTCACATATACTCAGAACGCTTAGAACGATGCCTGATGTTTTAGAACGTTTCTGGGTTTCTTTTCGGGAAGCCATTAAGCCTAAAGAATGGAGGTAGAGAATATCAGCATTGTAAAGGAACTTAAAGCAAGGGTTTTTTTTTTCCTTTTTTCCTTTTCGTTCTCCTTCCTCCCTTCCTCTCCCCATCTCTCTCTCTGTCTCTCTCTCTCTCTCTCATTCTTTCTCTCTCTTTCTTCCTTTTTTCTTTCTTTCCACTCTTCCTTCACTTTCTCCTTCCTTTCCTTTTTTTTTTTTTTTGAGACAGTCTTATCCAGGCTGGAAGTATAGTGACAACCTATAAGACTATTTCCACTCTGATCAGCATGAGAGCTTTGACCTCCACCCTTTCTAACCTGGACCATTTTGCTCCTCACTAGGTAAACTGGTGCCACATCCCCTTCTGGAGGCTCCCCATGTTAGTGTTGAATTTAGTGCTAATACCGCATTACAGCTCAAAACTTCAGAACTCAAGAGATCCACCAGTCTCTGTCTCCCCAGTAATGGGGCTTTTAAGTACATTCTACCTCAACCAGCAGAACTAGGGTTCTTCAGGGTCCATAGAAAAGGTCTGTGGATAGATTTCAGGAAATCTATGAACTTGGATGTGAAAAATCATCTTTATTTTCACTAATTTCTAAATGAAATTTAACATTTTCTTAAATTATTTAAAAACATTACTTTGAGAAGGAATCCATAGGTTTCAGTTATTGCAAAAGGGGTACATAACACATGCAAAAAAAGATTAAAAATCATTTCCTACTTTAGAACGTAGAATATTGGAGATGGAAGTGACATTAAAAATCATTTAGTCTAGCTCATTCATTTTGCAGATTGAGAAACTTCAGTCTCCTGACTCATAGTCCTGAGATTTTATAATGCACAATGAAAAGCACTGGTTTCTGTAGGACTGGTAGAATCCATATGTCCCTGCTCCTAGACAGGTGACTCTGGACATTCCATCACCCCTGTCCCAGCAGGTATATGGGAAGCAAGAAAGAAAGCAATGTCATATAGCACTCACTCACTAGTCAATGAATCAGGAGGTCTAGGGTTTTATGCCACTTCTAATGGTTGTTGTAACTTTAGGCAAGTCATGACTTCCCTTCTCTGAACCTCAGTTCCCTCATCCACAGAGGAGGCAGTTGGGAACTAAGAAGCAGGGGGAGAGAGAAGAGAACAAAATTTTAAAACATTTTTTGTTCTTTAAGTCTAAATTGTTGGTCCCCACATCTTCTCAGACTGATCTCCAAGCCCAATCCTCCACCTCTCTTACTTGATTTTCAAAATCCTTTTTGAGCTCTTCCATGGCCTAAGACCATTGAATATTTATTTTGGAGGTTTGGGATACAGAAGCCTTGACTTTTATGTCTTTCCCTGCTGGTAAGCATTGTTCTTCCTCATCCAAAAGGATGGGAGAAGATATCTGTTCACCAAGAAAGTAACCTTCTATAGTCTTATTTTTTTCCCCTTTTTTGGGCATTTTCCCAACCAGTTACTTGACTTTTGGGTCCTTTGTCAAGAGTAGGGTATACTCTCGGAATCTGTAAGATCTCAGTTCCTCCAAGGTGGCACAATCAAGCATGTACTGGTCTGGGCTCAGGAAGGGATTTTTGTGCCCAGAATCTTAGCAGTTACTTCTCCACAGCTACCTAGCCTCCAGTTCCACCAAGTTAGCACTGGGGACTGATTTTCAGATAAACTGGATGGGCAGGGCCACCATTTGGTGTGAGACAAAGACCAGCTAACCCAGGGCCTCCACATAGGGCAGTGGCAAGAATCAGCTCCTCAGTGCCCCCAGGGTTTTTACACTCCAACAATGGATGCAGCTGCTGTGCCTGCCGATGTGGCCTCTGCGGCGTCTGCCTAAGGCCACAGCTTTGGGAAAGCCCTTCTCCCTTCCTGGCCAACTAAAAAAACCCTTTCACTGACCTTTGGTGCCTGTAGTCTGAGGGATCTGCAGACCCGCTGCTACTGGGACTGGGGATTCCACGACTAGAGATTCTGCCCCTGCGGGTTGTTCAAGAGCCGTGCCCTGCAGCCAAGGCTGGGCTGGGTTCCACTCTGTGTCTGGTGTAACAGACGTTTCCTGTGGGCCTTTCAGGACACCGTGGGCTGGAAATCTCCTCCACTCTGTTGTTCTCCACTTCTGCTGCTCCAGAATTTGTTGAGAGCCCTCTCTACAGGTATTTTATGGGCTGTGTGGAGAGAGCCTCTGTATCTGCGTCTTCCTACTCCACCATCTTGGCTCCATCCCTTGAGGTAATTCTTTTTGACAGCTCTACTTATACCATTGCCAAACTGAAACGGGGGCATTACAGGAAATCATAGGAAGCCCCAATTCTTAATGGACATGAATGAGAATGGAGGAGCAGGTCACTGCTCCTAAGGTCTCTAAGGTCCCCATTCCGTTCCCTCTCTCATCTGTTCCCTCGCTCATCTCACCCAGGGATAGGAAAGAGCCACATGAACTTGTGTAACGGGACGAGTTAGAGCCGACCCCTGTCCATTGCAGGACGCCACACTGAGAGCCTGCCTAAAATAACCTGGGGGCTTGTCAGTAGGGGTGGAACTAGATGGATTTCAGGAGGAAAGGTCTCATCTTTGTTGGCAATGTGGCAGTTCTTTGTCCAGTTCTGGATGTCCAGTGGAGAAGACACCCATATAAGGAATAGTGTTAGGTGATAGGTTCAATGTATAGGCATAGGAATGTTCACATAATTAAGACTATATATGCATGTGAGCTAGCTGGAATAAATGGAGTTCTCACCACCTTGTCTCCCGCCTCATTTCATTACTCACTAGATCAAGGCCTCTTGCTGGACAAGAGCCTAGGGTCAGGGTTTAGGGATCCCTGAAATGGTCTAGGGGACCCCAACAAACTTGAAGTCAAGAAATCAGAGTTTTCTAGTCTCTGATCTTCCACTCTGGGGAAATGGCTTTTCCTTCCTTAGGTTCAATTTCCTCATCAATAAAAGGGAAAGACTAGACCTGACACCTTCCAGCTCCAACCTTCCACATTTCTGTTTTTTAAGATTCCTTCAAGCTCCAAAATTCTATGTTTATGTTCTAAAATTTCTTCTGGCTATTCCATTCTATGTGCTAAGGTCCCTTCAGTCCAATTTTCTATTTTCTAAGAACAATCCCCCTAATGTTCTATGTTCTATGCTCTAAAGTCCCTTCCAATTTTGACTTTCTAGGCTCTGAAATAATTTGCTTGGGTGTTCTGTTTTATGTTTTCAAGTCCCTTCCATTTCTGCTGACATTCTATACTCAGCTCTCCTCCATCTCTGATATTTTATGCTTTGAATTTCCTTCCAGCTTTGACATCTTGGAATCTATATTCTAAGGTCCCTCCCAGTTTTTGCATTCTGTGTTTGATTTTCAAAGGACCCGACTAACATCAACATTCCCCACTTCTCAGATTCTGAGGACTCTCCATTCTGGGATGTTGCTTTCCATGGCCACCTTCCAGGAACAGGTGAGTGAAGGTAATTACTGTGGATGATTATGTGCTTTACCTGGTGAATAACAAGTCATCTTATTGAAGGTTGAAGGGGCCACGCCCCTGCCTTTGAATGCTGGCTTCCTTGCCTGAACAGTGTCCTCAGACTTCCCTCATTAATGTTCTTCCGTCTGGCTGTTGGCTAACACTGTCCTGTCCTTTCACCAAAGTGCTGAGGGAAAGGGGAGTCTGGGGCCCCTGGAACCATCATGGCTGGTGAGTGGAACTTGGGCACTAGGCCACGGGGTGGGGGGAGGGATGATTTCCCTTTAGAAATAGAGATGTCCTTGTGGTCCCTGGAATTTCACTGGAAGATGAGACCTTTGATTGGAAGACCAAGCAGAATTGTAGATCCCCAGACTTAGAGCTAGAAGGAACCTATCTCCTCCAATTCCTTCATTTGATAGATAGGTAAATTGAGGCTAAGGGAGAGGGAAAAAACCTGCTCAAAGTCACACAGTGAATTAGCAGCCAGACTTGGGACTAGAACCAAAGCCTCAATTTAAATTCAACAAACATGTACCAAGTGCCTACAATGTATAAGGAAAACTATATGATGCATTGGGAGGAGCATGGGACTAGGAGTTAAGAAATGTAGGTTTGAGTCCCTGCTCTGCCATTCGTAATTGTGTAGTCTTGGGCCGATTCATCCCCCATTGTGGGCTTAAGTGCCTTCATCTGTAAACCAATGAAATTGGCCTCATGATGATTTTTTAAAGTCCTTTCCAAAGCTAACATTTTATGAATTTGCAAAAGTAAGATGGTATTCTTGGCACTAGGGATACAAAGGTAGTGGTGACATAGACCCTATTTTCAAAGCAATTATTGATTAATGGAAAAAGGTGAAGTATACAAATATCTAAGGTACAAAGGAAAGAGTGATAACTGCACATAAAAGGGCCAGGCAGAACACTATGAAAATTAGAGAAAGAGGACCTGATTGAAGGGAAGGAGGAGGGAAATGAAAAAGAAGAGATCAAGGATGGTTTCATGTAGGAGATGGCATATAATTGAACCTTGGAAGAAGGGAGACAGTTTACCAGATGGAGATATAGGGATGGAGATGGATAGACAGAAGTCATTCTAAGAATGGGAAATTGAATGGGGAAAAGCATAGGGATGAAAGAGAGCAGGATGAGAACAAGTGACTGAGGGGAGTTTGGTCTGAATGAAACATGAAATGCATGAAGGGAAGTATGGATGAGGAGGTAGGTTGGAGTCAAATTATGGAGGGCTTTGAATGCCAGACTTAGAAAAAAATAACCTTGGCTTTATTCAGTAGGCAATGATTTTTTTTAGTGGAATCCCTAAAAGCTATAGATTCAAAGCCAGAAACCTGGATTTGAATCTCAGCTCTGACCTTTCCTAAACTATGCTACCAAGCACAGTCACATAGCCCGTGTGAACCTCAGTTGCTTCTACTCTGAAATGTGGGTTATAATTTTATATTCCCTGTCTTGAAATATGGTTGTATACTAACTTTCTTTTTAAAAAAAAATCCATAGAGTATCATAGAAATGTAAACTATTATTATGAGCCGGCTGGCAATTCCCAGCTCTGGTACTTGCTACCTGTGTGACCTTGGGCAAGTCACTGACACTGTCTTGGTCTTGCTTTCCTCATCTGTAAGATGATGGAACTGGATTAGATGATCTTTAGACCAAGTTGTAGACCTCATTTACCTATATCTCATGAGTAGTGAGGAAAATTGGAAGGGTAATGATAGGGGCCAAAGGCTTTTTCATTCAGCTCAAGGACACTGCACTAAACCCATGTGTCTCTAGCTGGAAAAAAGAAGACTCTCACTTGGGGCCTAAAGAATTTCTTCGTTCCAAACCCAAGTAGAAATGACAAGGATATCATTTTCTTTGGTCTTTCACAAAGGGGAGCCTAGTTCAAGGTCTTGGATAGAGCTGGCACTCAGTAAATATGTGTCGATTTGGTGTTTAAAAAAAAACCATTCCTAATCTTCTGGACTTAAGGAAAAGTTGATGATGCATAAGCAGGGAATCCAAGGGCCTAGCCTATAATCAGAGACTGTGAGGACCTCCTCCCTAACACGTCTGGTCCCTAGCCGACAAGTTTAAAGGGCTGTTAAAATCCTGAAATAGTAGCTCACCTCTATACAACGCTTTACAGGCCACAGGGTGTTTTACATCATCATATCATTTGATCCTCAACATCCCTGTAAGACAGGTATTGCAAGTATCTTTCTCCTCATTTCACAAATGAAGAAACTGAGGCCCAGAGAGGAAAAGTGATTTCCACGCAACTACCAAATGCCAGAGCTAGTGTTCAAAATCTTATCTATCACCTCCAAGTCCACAGCTTTTTTCTACCCATGTTCTATTTTTTTCTATTGTTACTTTTTTCTTCTTCTAATGTTTAAGCATTCTTTGTGGGCGTATGGTTTGAGAAAGAATCAGTTCTTTATAATTAATGCCCAAAATGCAGATAATTTAGCAAGGACACAAGCCCCACAAGAGTTCATTGAATTTGGTTTAGTTTCTCTTCCTTGAGAATCCCTAAGCCTGTTAGTTTCTTAAAACCATCTTGGATGGGTGGGCATGAGAATCAAGGGCCCTGGAGCATGACTATAGCTCCACATTTACCCTGGAAGCTCTCTGCATCAGATCTTGGAGAGCTGCCATGGAAAGAGCCAAGACTTATCAAAAGATTTAGGTTTAAATCCCAACTCCGAAACTCACTTATCTGTGTGATGATGGGTAAGCCACCTAACTTCTCTGACCTTCAAACTCCTCATCTCTAAAAATGGGAATATAATTCTGGCACTTCCTATCTCACAGGGTTGTTTTGAGGAAAGTGCTTTGAAAATTTTAAACTCCATAGAAATAGGGATAAGGCCCAGCTCATTTCATTGGTACAGAGTGAGTCAATAAACACTTGTTAAGCACCTACTATGTTCAAGGCATTGTACTAAATCTTGGGAACATAGAGAAAGGCTCTCAAGGAACTCACATTCTAATAGAGGAGTGAACATTCCAATAACTACATACAAACAGGCTATATGTAGGATAATTTGGAGATATTCAACACAGGAAAGATATTAGAATTAAGAGAGATGAGGAAAGGCTTCCTGTAGAAGGTGGGATTTTAGCTGGGACTTGAAGGAAGCCAAGAAGTGGGGATAAAGAGGGGGATGATTGGGGAGGGGGGAGGGGAGAGGGACAGGCAGTGAAAATGCCCTGAGACAAGAGCTGGAGTTTCTTGTGTGAGGAACAGCAGTGTCACTGGATTGCAGGGTGGGCACATAAGGGGAGGAGTGTGTAAAGTATGAGAAGACAGGAATGCTGGGTAGGGGCCAGGGTTTTAAAGCTAAATGGAGGATTTTATTTAGAGAACTTCCAGATAAATTGCCCCTTTATCTGGTCGGTGAAAGCAGGGAGCTCTTTGTCTATAATTTATAGTCTTAGAAAGTGCCTAAAATACTAAGATGGAAAAGGGTCACACAGTCAGAGAGGGTCAGAAATGGGACTTCACCATGTCTTCTTGGGTTCAAAGACAACTCTCTCTCTCTTCACACCATTTCACTGCCTCACATAGAAATGTGAGTTGAGACAATTGGGAGCCTGCTTGGAGATTTTTTCTTTGAGCTAAGTTTCTCTATGCCAGGAAGCTGTCTCTGACCATCCCAACCTATAGGAATCTCTCCTTTCTGGAGCACTTAGCGTCTGTCCCTCATTGAGCCCTGTTCATACTCAGCATTGTGTTGTGCTCATTTGTACATATTTCATCACCCTGAAGAGGACACATAGAAAGACCTGAGTTCAAATACAGCTTCAGATGTTACGTGGCATGTAACCAAAGAATCCAAGGAATTCCTCAAAGGATGGAGAGCCTAGGGAAAGATTTTTCTCATTCTGTACAAGTCACTTAATCTGTATTTGCCTCAATTTCCTCAACTATAAAATGAGGATAATAACAACACCTACCATATAGGGTTTCTGCGAGGATCAAATTGGATAATATTTGTAAAGTGCTAAGGCATAGTGCCTGGCACGTAGTAGGTACTATTGAAATGCTTATTCCTTTCTCCCCCCTCTCATTTCCATAATGCAAAGGTTTTGCAAAATATTCTCTTCACAACAATCCTATGAAGTGAGCAGTGCAGATATTACTATCTCCATTTTATGAGTGAAGAAAATGAATTTCCAAGAAGTTAAACTACTTGTACCCATAGTAATGGTCTGAGGTAGGATTCAAACCCTGGACTCCTGACTCTAAGTCCAGGACTCTTTCCATTGTGTCAACCTATTGTGTAGGGGTCCACACAATCTCCCCAGCACCAAGTCTTATGAGTAGTCAGCACCAAATAAAGGCTAGCAGATAACTCAGGAAGCAGTGAGGTATGCTAAAGAGATCTAGAACTGGAGACAAAAACTGAGCTCTAGCACCAGTTCTGCAGATAACTCACTCTATAAAATGAGGCTAAAGAATCATTCATGTCTTTTCCAGTTCTTTCAGAGTTCTAGGTTCAAGGATCTCTCCTACCCCTGATGTTCTATGTTCTGTATTCTAAGGTCCTTTCTAGTTTTGATATCCAATATTCTAGAGTCCATTGAACTTCAAGTGTATTTTCTATGGTCCTTTCCAGGTCTGACTTTTTGTTTGTTTGTTTAAGATCTGACATACTGTTTTCTGAATGTTAATGTCCAATGGAAACATTCACTTAATCCAAGATTCTGTCTGTACTGGGGATGACCTGCGATTGATGGGCCGTTGCTTTGCTCAAGAGAGAAGTTAATGATTCTTGGTCTACATTGGAAGAATTAGTGAAACCCCTAATTAATCAATTAGCTGTAAAGGTCAGATGTCAGTGACATATTATTCAAGGACATAATGGAACAGATTAAAAATCAATTACACCTCAGAAGCACTCTGGAGAGACACAGGGAGGGGATAGCTCTTGGAAGACTACCTAGCTTAAGTGAACTCAATCCCAAGCAGTTGATACTGGCTGAGATTGAGCTGCTGAATGTTCCTATTCTACCAAGTCTGGAGCAGAACACTGAGCCAGAGGTGGAAGGGGCAGGAAAGGGGTCCTACCCCATTTGAATCAGCAAAGAGAGCCAAACACATACAGCTAGTGTGGACCAGAGCCACTTCTAGTTGCAGCAGATGATTTTTCAATTAGTTGATCTCTAAATATAAAACCATAGAGAGACACCCTGCTGGGGTTTGGGTGAGTAGTATTGGGAGATAAGGTTAGAATGGTACTAGACTCTGAAGCTTGGAAAACTCCTATTACCTAAAGTTTTTGGCCTTAATTCTACAAGCCAATAGAGTCAAACTCAAATAGAAATGGGGGCCATTAAACTATACATAAGAATGATTGTGGGTGGTTCAGTGGATAGAGTGCCAGGCCTGGAGTCAAAAAGACTCATCTTTCTGAGTTCAAATCTAGCCCCAGGCTTAGTAGCTATGTGCCCCTGGACAAATCACTTCACCCTGTTGGCCTCAGTTTCCTCATCTGTAAAATGAGCTGGAGAAGGAAATACCAAACCACTCCAGTATCTTTGTCAAGAAAACCTCAAATGAGATCATGAAGAGTCAGGCACAACTGAAAAAGAACTGAACAACTACAAAAAAGGATGACTGCAGGCCTCATATTGACTTAGAAACCTCCTGCTACACCCTCCTTCCAGAGTGCATCTGGGTGACTGACTTATGTGTAATTGATTTTTAATCTGTTCCATTATGTCCTTGGCTAATGTGTCACTGACATCTGACCTTTACAGCTAATTTTGATTAATTAGACATTAAGCTAGTTCTTCCAATGCAGACCATAAATCATTAGCCTCTCTCTCCAGCAAAGCAACAGCCCACCAACCCCAGGTCAACTCCAGCACAGACAGAATCTTTGATTAAGTGAAGGTTTCCATTGAACGTTTATACACAGAAAACAATGTCAGATCTAGAACAAAAAATGTCAGACCTGGAAGGAACTGTATGTATATATGTGTATGCATGTATATATGCACACAGGCATATAGACTGTACATGTCTGTGTGCATGTGTACGTGGCTCTATACATATGTGTCCATATACATATGTATTGCATGTGTTAATACACCAAAATATTAATATATCAGTATATTAAAATGGTATAGGAACTACATTTTAATCTGGTTTGGGATATACTCAGGAGTGTTGTAGGCTGAGTGTTTGACCCCTCTGCTGTAGGCAACTGGGAGTCATGGAAGGTGTCTGAGTGATATGCTCAGAGAGACACCCTCACAGTAATGAATTAGGTAAATGATTGGCAGCATATGAAGGACGATTGGAAGGGGAAGAGGCTGAAATCAGAGAAACTAGTTAAAATGTTATGACCCTAATCTAGGTGTGAGGTAGCAGATGACTAAACTTAAACCAGGCAAGCACAGGTTATCAGACTATTGACTTCTGGAGAAAAGACTGGCCTCAGAATTCTTAGGAATAAGAAAAGATTTCAACTCCTCCCCTTCTTCCCCATCTCAAATCTGGTGACTTCAAGTTTTAGCCATTCACCAGTTCAAAAAGTATTTAAGGACCTGCCATAGGAGCATGAGCAAGACCTTGTGCTGGGCACTGAAAAGATGAAAAAGGTCTTGAATGCCAGGATCAAGAGCTTCAGATTTATTCCATAGGTAGCAGAAAATCACAGAAGGATAGAGGACTGAATTAAACATAGGAGTGCATTAAGAATGTTACTCAGGCAAGAGTGGGGAGGATAAATTGGGGCAGGGCATGGGGGAAGACCAGGTAGGAGACTATCTGAATTCCAGGATTTGTCTCTGGGGCTTAAACCTTCATTAAGGATTACCTGAGTGGGGAGATGTGTGTTCTACTACACTGAATAGCTTGGTTGTGGAAACCCACCTCAAGCACAGAAAATGCTTCATGCATAATGGAAAGACCATTGGACCAGGAGTTAGAAGATCTGGGTTCAAGTGCTGCTCCCTCACTTACTAGCTCTGTGCCCTTGGACAAGTCACTTAACCCAGACTTTGGTTTCCTCCTCTATAAATGGGTGGGAGGGGGAGTTGGACCAGGTGAGCCCTGAGGGCCATAATCTTATAAAAAATAATGAAGTACAGAGAAGTGTGAGCCTATATAGTGCAGACGGAAAGTGCTATAGGAGACCTGAGGGGAGCCTTGAGAGCTGGGTTTCTCAAGGAAGCTATGTTTGAGTTGGGTCTAGAAGACAGTATAGGATTTGGACTGGTAGAGAGAAGAAGAGGGACTCTCTAAAAGAGGCCTGGTGTGATACCCTACCACCATCATCTCCCCTGGGGCATTTGTCTTTCTGTTATATTTCTGAGGAATTGGATGAGAAAGGACCAGTCGAGTCTAGGAGAGTTTCAGTTTCTTGAGAAATGTGGAGGGGAAAGGTCATCTTGGAGAAAGTCTCTATGTAGGCCAAGGAATCAGAGGTGGCTCTCCTCTGGGCCTCTGGAGCCAATGGGTTTCTTAGCCAGAGGATGGGAGAGGAAAAGGAAGGAGACAGAGACAAGGGAGAAAAAGGAAAGAGAGGAAAGATGCTGAGCACAGATGGTGAAATCATGAAGAGGTCAAGGATAACCCAGTTTAGGCAAAGGTATGATTTAAGCCTTCCCAAGTATTCCTGCAGGCTTCTTCCCATGCCTAGAATTCTCTGTCCTCATCAACATGTTTTTCAAATCCTCTTCTTTCTTCATGGTCTAGGTCAGATGCCACCTCCTCCATGAAGACTTCCCTGACCACTCCCGGCTAAAAATCTTCTTTTCCTCCATAAATTTTTCCAGAGCGCATTGTCTGGGCCTCTTCTTTGCCCCAATTACCTTCCCTTGTATGATATGACTTGTTTACACACATGTCATATTATTCCCTATTTAACTATAAGCTACTTGAGATCAGGGACTATGTTCTTTTGCATTTATATTGCTAGCATTGAGCAAAGGGCCCTGAACCTAGTAGGTGCTTCATAAATGTTTATTGAATTGAACTGATTTGCATGCTAAGCCAATCTTCTTATGATGCCCAAATAGAAATTTTTTTCCTCCCAGCTCAGAGGCATCCTTGCTCACAGGATTCCACTTCTCCCCTCACCCCAGAATTTCCATGCCCCCCTTTGTAATAGACTTCTTCCTAAATCTAGGTTTCTCTAGGGAACAAGGAGCCCAAGCCAGGGTGCCAAGAGGAGTCAGTCCCATTGACCTCTGGCCCAGCCTGAAAATGTTTCCTCCAGACCTGAAATCTCAGACATTTGCCCCTCCTGCCATAAGGAGTTTGATTCACCCTGGAAACCCATTTTTCTTCAGGTGGAAAAGATCTAGAGATTTCTTCTCCCTTTCTCCCATTTTGGAGAATGATAGACTTTTTCAGGACCTTGGAGAGGGCAGGGAGATGTAGCATTACACCCTGTTGTGATAGATAGGGGACCACTTTGTCTCTTGAAGGGTATCAGGACTCTTTGGAGAGTCTGTATCCAGAACTAGGTGACCTAGTTGTCTTTTCAACAGAACCCCCTTACCCTTCTTGTTCCTCCCAGGAAAGGAAGGAAGAAGGAAACACAGATTGGAATGTGCTAAACAGACGCATGTAGGATTATAGACCTATAATGACATTGTCTTAGGGGCTGGGAGGAGGCCACTCAGCTGTGGAGAGTAGTGGGGCGGGGGCAGCAAAATTGTGGGTGAGTCCAAGAAGCTGACGTAGGTCTGATCTACTCTTATACAAACACAAACACACCTGTCGGTGTTATGGAGGGGAGTTCATCCATGTTCAAACCTGGCACAGACAATGAATCTGCATACCCTTAAAATAAGCTCCCCACCCCCCACCCCAGATTTCTCAACAACCTTCCTCTCTCTTCCTGGGAGAGGTCATCTCCCTATTGCTTTCTTCCATTACAAGTAATTTTAGGACCCTTCATCAGCACTACCAAGTGGCAGGGTTGTATAATGGTTAAAGGGGAGTCGTGGAGTCAGGAAGACTTTGGTTTGAATACTGCCTTAGACACTAGCTGTGTGACTTTGGGCAAGTCACTTAATCTCTCTGTGCACTGCTCTCCCCAACTGTAAAAATAGGGATAATAATTTAGGGTTGCCGTGAGCATCAGAGATAATATACATAAAGTGCCTTGAAAATCATAATGGACTCTATTCATGAGAAGTAGCGTGGTGTAGTGGATAAGGCAGTACTCCTTCCTGGGCCATTTACTGTATGACCTTGGGCAAGTCATTTAACTTCGTTGTACTTCAGTTTTTCATCTGCCCCTAAGATCTCCTCCAGCTCTAAATCTATGATTCCATGTAATAAAAGTTGATTTATTAGTCTAAATTAGTCTAAGGAAAACTTAGCATGATACCCAACTGAACAAAGTTACCCAAGGGCATTCAAGGATGAAAAGAGAAAGAATATTGGAGGAAGACAAGCAGGAGGAAGAAGAGGAAGAGGAGAAGGAGGGTAAAGGGCAAGAAGACAAGGAGTAAGGAGAAAAAGGCAAAGGAGAAGGAACATGATTTGCAAAAACAGTTACAACACACTTTTCCCCATCAAGAATAGTAGATCCTCCACACTTGGATACTAACATCACATTCTCTGAAGTAGAAATGGCACTAAAAATAATAAAGATTGGAAAATTAGATTGGATCAAGGATTTATAGAGATGGGTTGGAGGAGATAAAATTGTGAGCGCATTGAGGGACTATTTTATTTGGTCTCACAGCTCTGGTTAAAGCAAAGATCTGGATTCAAGAATTTATAGGAAACTGATACTCAAGAAACTGGCACATACAAGAGCTTTATTACTAAGTGGTGCAGTAAGCAGGTAAAAAAAAAATCATATACACCCACACTATATAGCAACATAGTGGACAGAAGTTTTACTGCATGGATGCAAGAAACTCACCCAGCACCAGAGGAAGGAAAACATGTGGGGGAAATAACATGCTCAAAGTTTAGATTCAGGTAGTGAAATTATATTCCCTAAAAATGAGCTTGGTTGAGAACAGGTCGCTGGTGCCAGATGTGGGAGAGACATTCCTAATCAGACCCAGAAGTGGTAGAGAAGTTTTCAGGGTCACTTATTGATACTGGACTTGAGTGAGACTTGGGTAGGGAGAGTTTCTGTATTGAGACCGGAAGCTGGGAGAGGGTCTGAGCAGGAGGAAGAAAGTTTTTACAAACCATCAGGAGTTCTGTCCAATCAGAAGCTAAGAGCATAAAGTGCCTGACACGAGGTTAGTATAAGTCAGAACAATAGGGAAAATATAACCTTTGCCTGTCTTTGCCTATATGCTTTATGGACATTAGGACCACTTAGACTAAGTGATTCCATATGGGAGTTCTATCATTATAACTATAATATCAAACAACATAAAGATCAAAATTATCACAGGGACCTATGTGCAAAGTATCCAAAAGAGAAGAGACCAAAGATGTAAAAAAAACCTCAGACTTTGTTGATACAAAAAAAAAAAAAAAAGGTAACAGAATATCAGTAACCAGTGGCCTGTATTCCTATTCTCCCTTCTGTACAAAATCTTGATGAGGGTCATTTCTATACAAACCAAAGGCATCCTCAATGAGGGTACTGGTGGGGCAAATACAGAAAATGGTCATGATATTCAACAATAAATGACATCTTTACTATCTCGCAACTGACTGAAAGATGTCAAGAATACAATATGCTATTGGGTTCGTTGTTTGTTAACTACACAAAAGCCCTTAATCTCACAGAATGAAAGTGACGTCTCCTAGGCTTTTATATCAAAGAGTCTCTCCTTCATATCAAGGTCATGCAGTATCCCTTGAAAGATATAACAAAAATGACTCTGTGATAATGTCGACCTGAAAGTTTGGTTTAAAAAAGGCAAACAGGCTGAATGCACATTGTTTATTCCCTTAAAGCTAGCTGTTACATGGCCATGGAGCCAGAATGAAACCTCTGACTGCCTGATAAAAGAATGACCAGGCTTAAATACACTTTACCATGAGAAACGAATTTTCTTAGTTGTATAAGTTGTAAATTCAGTGAGGCAAGACAGTTAACAAGGTAGAGTCAGTTGGAAATCAAGATCCTAGGATGTCTGTTTTCCTCTGTCCCTGCCTATCAAGATAAGAAAAACCCCACCATTCTGGTTGTAGGCATCCTGTGATAAACAGGTCTTTGAAGTTGCTGACACAGGAAAAGACATTTTTAGAGAAAAACAAAGCAGTCTGATTAATTAGTTCAGGCTTTGGTCCCTATTAAAAGTCCAAAAATGATATTAAATGTCATCAATAATAAATGGGAAAGGGATAAAGTGGGAAAATGTCCGCTCATTAAAAGTATACTGAATCCAGGGTGGAGTCTAGGAGAAGGAGAGATTACCTGTGGATTGTGAGGTCCTCCAGATTCTTCTATTTATAGATGATGTTTCATTAATAGCGTCAAGCCCAAAGACAGCAGAGTCTCTTGGGAAAGACCTATAAACACTCTGAGGCAGGGGTTCTTAACCTTTTCTGTGTCATGGATCCCTTTGGCAGTCTGATGAAGCCTCTGGGTGCTTTCTCAGAATAATGTTTTTAAACACATAAAGTAAAATACATAGGATTACTAAAAATACCAATTGTGTTGAAATACAGTTATCAAAACATTTTGTTTCCCCTCTCTGGGCCTCAGTTTCCTATTCTGTTACATGTAGAGTTTGGGCTAGGTGATTTCTAGGGTTCCTAAACTGTGCCTAAGATTACATGGAAGCAAGATCTGGAAATGCCCCCTGCCTCTAAAGCTGATCATCAAACAAAGGATAGTATCCAGAGGAGGGTAATTGGCTGGGGAATTCAACCTTGTTACAGGATCTGAGAATGTTCAGCAGTGAGAAGGCTTAGTGGAGACCATGGTAATGAGGTTATCACAGTGAAGAAAAATTAGGTTTGTTTTGAGTCACTGCAGCGTGGAAAACCAGAAGCAATTTCTGGAGGAGGTAGGGAAGGGGAGTTACAGGGAAGCATATTTTGATTCAATAGAAGGAAGAACTTCTTAAATAAGAGATGTTCAAAAATGGAACATGTCTTGTAAGGTAACAATTTCCCCATCACTACAGGTGTTAAAGTAAAAAGTAAACAACTAGATATTGAAGATGATATAGTGGTGATTAATGCATTGCAAGAAAGTTGGATTAGAAGACTTCTCGAGTCCCTTCTGGCTCTAAAGAAGAGTCTGTGATTCACAATCACCCCCACCCCAGATCTGGCACTCAGTCTGGACCTAGTCCAAGGGCTCAGGTAATTATTGCCCATTAACTTCACCTCCTGCCTGATGACTCACTTCCAGTAAGATAATTCTGCAGATAATTGTAGCAGAAAGAGGCCCAAGACAGGGTAGAGATGCTGAAAGTTCTGTGGAGGAGATAAACACCGCATTCCACCAGAGACCCTGGGGCACAGTGAGAATGGGAGAGGGCTGCACGTCCTGGCTTCTCCTTCCGGCTCTGACACCTCCACCCAGGTAGTATTAGGCACAGCACTTAGAAGCTTAGGAGCCCTAGAAATCAACTGGCCCAGCCTCTTCACTTTACAGAATAGGAAACTGAGGCCCAGAGAGGGGAGACAAGTTTCCCCAGACCATAAAGCAAATATAGTGGTGGGCCCTGGGTAAAGCCCGTCCTACTGACTTCAGTCCTGTGCTTCTTCTCCCACATCATGCTCTTCACCTGGTCTCCCTGTCTTTGGGCCTCAGCTTCCACATATGTAAAAGGAAAATCACAATCCCTCCCTACCTAAAAGGGAAAGGTTATGAGGATCAAAGGAAATCAGAGGCATGAAAGGACTTTAGAAACTTAAAAGGCCGAAAGTAGTCGGCTTGAAAATTATCTGTTTGCTAAAGGCATGATCCTTATTCTCCCAGATCATGATGGGGAGCCAAATTGCCCAGGGAATCCAGCTCTGCTGCTAGGGCAGAGGACAAAGCCCAGAAGAGGAGATGAGTAATGACCTCACCCCCGCCCAGGTCAGGGAGGTCAGGGAGGTCAGGGGCTGTTGTTTGCCTTTCTTTATATCCCCAGTGCTTGGCACCTAGTAGGAGTTCAATAAATGCTCATTGACTGACTGACTAGAGAACTCATTACCTCCTGGGCTAGCTCATCCCATTTTTAACAGCTTCGATCTGAAACTTTTCATTATTCTTAGTGTAACCTGCCTCTTTGCAAGCCCCACAAAGAGAGAGGTTGTTGTTCATTGTGTCTTGACACAGTACCTGCCACATTCGTTTTTTGTGGGGGCAGGAGAGTCTAGGCTTATGATTTCATCTGAATATGGAGAGCTCCATGGTGAGGACTGCATAGAGGGTCCCAAAAGTCTTAGTGTGGTTTAAACCACAGTGTAGTCACAGGGCAAAGGTCACACTGTAACCAGAATATCAGGCTGGACATAGAGGTATTTGTAAATCACTGAAGAGAACTCAGAGATCATGATGCTCTGGAAGTGTGGCTCAGTGATTGGAATACTGGACTTAGAGTCATAGATAGACCTGAGTGCAAATCCCCATGCAGCTTTAATCCACACTAAGAATTTGAGGACACCCTATATAAAATCAACATCTTCCATGTAGTTATAGGCCAGGGTTCTTAACCTGAAGTCCATGAACTCACTATTAAAATGTATACATATAACATACATGTGCATATATATATATTTATAAATATATTTCAATATAATTGGTTTCTCTTGTAATCCTATATATTTTACTTTCTGCACTTAAAAACATTATTCTAGCTTAACCAGACTGCCAAAGGGGTTCAAGACATATAAACTGTTGAGAATCCCTAACTTAGAGGATTCTCCATGGCCTTGAAAGGTTAAGTCTTGCCCAGAGTCACACAGCAAACATAGATCAAAGGTAAAATTAGAACCTAGCTCTTCCCAACATGAAAACCAGTTCTTTATCCACTATTCCACACTGCTACTGCATACAGAAAGGCCACTTAATGAATATTTGTTTAACAGTGAGTTAATTATTCCAAGTTCTTCCCTCTGGGGTCACATAGAACAAGTCTTGTCCCTCTTCTTCACTTGCTCTCCTCCACTCACCGAGGCTTCTTTTCTGCAGATAAAAATTCCAAATACCACAGGCCAATTATCATGGCACCATGGCAAGAGTCCTGATTCTGGAGTCAAAGAACCAGAGTTGAAATCTTATCTTTCATCCTTGCTACCTGTGTGACCTTAAGGCAAATCCTTGAGTCTTGTTTTGTCATCTGTAAAATGAGAAGATTGAACCAGGGAGCCTCTGAGGTCCCTTTTAGGTTTCAGATCCTATGGTTATTTTCCAAGCAGCCAGGAGGCAGAGGAAAGTGGTAGACTATCCACCATGAGACTCACAATAATACAATTAAAAAAAAAATACTTGCTGAAACTGACTGGGGGCACAGCCCTGGAACTGGCACATGGAGGGGAGGGGGGCGGTGCTGTTGTCACTAACACTTGGGGAGGGGACATCAATGACACACAGCTTGAGGCTTGAATGAGCCTAATGAACTGGAGAGTGATTGATGAAGGCTAGCCAGAAGAATAAGACAACAAACTATAACATGAGACAGGATGTACTGAGTGCTTTTGGATGGTTAGAGAAACAGTACTGTGGCAGGTTGGGGGGAGGCAGGGTTCAAAGGAGGGAGGGATCAGTTCCAGCAGGGAGGCAGCTTTCTGGAGGAGATAGCATTAGAGCGGTCTTAAGTAAGGTGTAGGATGTCAACAGGTATGTCAGTATTGGGCATAAGGTGGCAGTTTAGAGAAGGAGGGCGTTCCTGATGGATGGAAAGGTATGAGCAAAAGTGCAGAGAAGAGAAAAATAATACATATTCTCTTAGTTCTTCCCTCTGGGGTCAAGCACACAGGAACTGTGATGATCGTTGCAGGTCTAGTAAGAAAGGAAGAGAGCTGAAGATAGATAAGTATGTTGGGGTCAGACTATGAAGGGCCTGAAAAGGACAAAAGTAGGAGTTTGCACTTTATCCCATGAGTAAGTGTGTTTTAGTTAGCACAGTCCCTGGCACATGGTAGGTACTAGTTGACCTAGCAAATGCTAGTGGACTGACACAAGAGGAGCCATTGACTGTGTGTGTGTGTGTGTGTGTGTGTGTGTGTGTGTGTGTGTGTGAGAGAGAGAGAGAGAGAGAGAGAGAGAGAGAGAGAGAGAGAGAGAAGAGAGAAAGAGAGAGAGAAGAAAAGAGAGAGAGAGAGAGAGAGGGAAAGACAGAGAGAGAGAGAGAGAGGGAGAGAGAGAGAGAAGAGGGTAGAGGGTAACCTGATTAGAGCTGACCATTTTGAAGATTAGCTTGGCAGCCTTGTCCAGGATGGATTTGAAGACAACATACGGAAGCTCAGGAGAAAAGCAGATGCTCACTCTGTCTCCTTGCTGTCACCTCTCACCCCTCCCTTTGGTCCTCCCTCGCCTGACCCTATCAATCTGAGCTGAGTGAGAGGGCGGACTAGCCTGGAGGCAGAAGGATGACAGAGAGCAGGAGCCATGCCACTAGGGTATGGGGAATAGAGCCTATTGTGAGTGCCCTACAATTAACCTTCCTCAGGCCAATTACCCTCCAGGAGTGATTCATAGACTGAGAAAAGCTGGTCCCAGGACTGGGCAAAGTGCCTAGAAATTGGAGTTTGCCAAAGGCAAGGGGATGGTTTTAGGGGCCATTGATATTTAGTTTCATAAAATTACAGAGCTCTAAAACTGGAAAAACAAAAAACAGAGTTTGACAAAGGAGGAACCTTGAAACACAGAACACAGACTGTCAGACCTAGAAGGGCACTAGAACATACAACATAAATTACTAGAGCTAGAAGTGATCTTGGAACATAGAACACAGACTGTTGGATCTAGAAGGGCATTAGAACATACAACATAAATCACTAGAGCTAGAAGTGACCTTAGAATATAGAACACAGGCTATCAAGAATGGTAGGGGCTTTAGAATATAGACTGCCAGAACTAGAAAGGACTCTGGAAGATAAAGCAAGACCTCTAAAGCTGGAAGAAAGGGACATAAGAATGCAGATCAAACACCATGTCAGTAAGGCGTTACTATGCTCCTACTCTGGAGAGAAAAAGAAGAGAGACCTGGTCCCTGCCCTCAAGAAACTCACAGTCCAGCTGGGGAGGGTGTGCACACAGAGAACCAGAACAGAGCCTGGCGGTCTTGGGCAATAAAAGAGCTCAAAGAGTGAGATCCATTATGAATATGATATTATTTCATTTATAGGACATGGGTCACACTTCTCAAACCAGTCTATCCTTAAGGAGCAACTGTTGATAAACACTGAAAAAAAATATTTTCAATAGATGACATGTGGGCTTTATACAATCAGATTTTGTGGAAAAGTGTTATCATTGTCACCACCATCAGACCTGGAAGGGTTGTTAGAACATGTGATATAAACACTCAAGTTAGAAAGGATCTTGGAACTTAGAACACAGACTGTCCAACCTGGAACAGCAACAACAAAGGCTTTATACAAGACAGATCTGAGGGAAAAGCTACACCATGAATAAACCAATATGGCAGGAGCGATGGCAAAGTCCAAGGCCATCATTCTGAACTCCTGAGTGGGAGGGTCTCATGGAGCATGACTCCTGAGGCTCAGGGAGCTACCCAAAGACCTCTCCCATTCTCCTTATTCATGTTGAAGGCCTGGACAACCCTACTGTCACCCACCCTTCTGGGAGTCCAGTTGAGACCCTTTTTTCCTGTGATGATGGCCCTGGGCATCCACTGTAGCCAAAGTTCTCCAGGATACAATTGTGATTGTGGGGGCAGGAATGGGAAGGAGTTACACAGTGTGTGATTTGTTCTGCTCTCAGCATCCCCCCACCCCACCCCAGGAGTCAAGAGCTCAGAGGATGAAGAGATCTCAGTGGGCTAGGGAAGTCAGAGAAGGCTTGAAAAATAATGATAATAATAACAAAAATATCAACGGCAAATTCACATTTCTATAACACCTTATGATTTATAAAGCTCTGTTTTTACAATACTGTGAAGCAAACTATAGACACAAGGATTGTTATCCCCATTTTACTGATGAGAGAAAACAGAGGCTCAGGGCAGTCAATTGACTTTTTTTTTTTATGGTGACATAGTTAGTAAGTACCAGAAATGAGACTCCAGCTCAGGTCTCCTGACTCCAACACCAGTCTTCTTTGTATTACACCCTGGCTAAGACTTTCTATCAGCCTAGAAGTAGAGATGATGGTAGGAAGACAACAGCATAAGTAAACACTGAGGCAGAAAACTGCAAGGTTTGGGGGAGAGTGAAAAGAGTGACCCAGTCAGAGCACAGGTTTCATTGAAATAAGATTGGAATGATGGGCTTGGGGAGAGCCTCAAATACCAGACTAAGGGGCTTAGAGTCTATGCTGAAAACACTGGGAAATCAATAAAGGTTTTTGGATGCACAAGGACTATGATCAAAGTGGTCCTTTTCAAGTTATGTCTCCTCTGTCCCTTTTACAATTTATTAAGCAGGGGACAGTCAGCAATGAGGGAAGAAGAGGAGGGGGATTTTCCTAAAGGTTTATATTCGTTTCTTTCCTCTCCTTCCCCTTCTTTCCTCCCCTGCATCTGGATCCCCCAGCAATCAAAATAACAGAAATGGACTGGCAACAAGAGAAAAACACACGTGCTCACCACACAGAAGAGTACCCAGGCTCAGAGATGGTGGTGAGGAGGGGCCAGAGGTTCACACTCAGCTTCAGGTTCAGCAGGGCTCTGGAAAGTGAGGAGACCTTGATATTCACTGTGGAAACAGGTATTCTCTCCCCTTTCTCCTCTCACCTACTGAAGGTCTCCTTGAATGTGCTTTTCACCCCATTACTACGTTTTTCCCTTTGGTAGAACCACAAAGTGATGGAACCTTGAAACATTTTATTCCAGTATCACAGGATTTATACAGAATCCTAGAATCTTAGAACATACAATATTGAACTCAAAAGTAGCCTCTGGGAATCTCCTTACAAAAGGGCCCTCAGAAAACTATCCTAGGATGAGGTATTCCATGAGTTAACTTTTACCAGCTAGCCAAAAGACACCTTAATTCTAAACAAAAGATGTTCAATTGAATAGCATGGAAAATAAAGGGACAAGAATAGATTCAGCCAGGTACAGGTGGGGTACATTCTCCCACAGGTTACCATACCAACAAAGGGAAAAGATAGAAATGCAGATTTGTGACCAAGAAATACATATGGAGGGAACATATATGGAGAGAACATATGTGGTTAGGAATATTCATGGATGGAGAAACTCTCATACTACATTTATCAATGTTCTCTCTATAAATATCATTGTACTGCTCTGCCAGATATCCTATCTCTGTACTCTGCTGGGTATATCATCTTTGCTTGGCATATCATCTCTTCTGGGTGTTTCATTATTTCCACTGTTTCTTCTGGATGTCTCCTTGGTCTTTATGTCATTATCTCCTGAGACTCAGCTCTTTAGGGCTATTTACTGGTTGGCCATAGATTTGTTCTCCTCTATTAAAGTGTTGTGACTAGAAAGCCTCTCCCTGACAAAAGAAGCCTGATAGCTCTTTTATTCCATGGTAGGGATTATGAGCCCCATACCTAGTTAAAGGCAGTTAACAAAAGTGAGCCAGAAGTCCCTCTGGCTACATCTGTTCTTTTGACTATCTATGCCTAGTGCTGATTCAAAGTCCATGATCCTAGACAACAACCTGACTTAGAGTTAGAAAATTCCTTTAATTCCTGTGGAGCAACTCTATACCCAAAACCAATTTCAAAGACTCTGCAACAACAAAAGACAATTATAATAGAAGCTGTCTTGAGTCTAAAGTTCCCCAAATGCCATGCAAAAGAAGTTGAACAAGAACAAAAGTTAAGCAAAGAAGATAATGCCATTGATCTCTTCCATCAACATCCCAACCCCTGAACCATATTTCTGCCTTTATTCTGCATGGTACAGTGGAAAAAGCATGGACTCTAGAGTCAGAGAAGCTGGGTTCAAAGCCTGGTTGTCACTACCTGTGTGACCTTGGGCAAGTCATTCATCCACCCTCTTTCCTTTCATAGAAAATAAGAGACTTAGGCTAGGTGGTCTTTAGAATCCCTTATAAGTCTCGATGCATGATTCTGTTATCTTCCAGCCACTTAAAAAACAATAACCATAACAACAGTAAGACTTTTACATTGTATTTTATCTGTTACAAAACCTCATAGTCTCCATATCCCTAGAATATAGAATACTATAATCCCCAAGTCTTAGAATCAGAAGCAAGAACATATAACTCTAGAATCATAGAATATTAGGGAATCTTAGAATCCTAGAATCCCAGAGCCCCATAAAACATGGTAAAGCTTGACATAAGCTAAAGCTCTCAAGGAAATTTAAGAATCACAAGAAGCACTTTTGCTGTGGCTGCTATTTTTTTTCCTTTTTAGCTATATTGGGGAAAAGAGGAGAGACTCTAAGATGGAATAATAACTGAAAATGGGGTAAAGTAAAACTGTTCATTGCTTACTTCTCTGTCATGAAGAATAATCTTTGGAATAGAAAGGACAGAAGAGATAACTAGCTAATAGGGAACTGATGCCCAAGATTAGTCAGGAGACAACAGTGATAGCTCTGAGCTGCCATTGATGGGTTTAAATTACTTTGGCCCAGATAACGTCCATCCTCAGGTAAGGAAAGAACTGGCAGATGGGATTTTATGAGGCACTCTCAGTGATCTCCGAAAGATCCTTGAGAGCAGGAGAGATGACCCAGAATTGGAGGAGAACACATGTGCAGTCCTGGTTGTCAAGCAAGGGAAGAGAAGGAGGTTTGCAAACTAAAGTAGCTGTGAACCTGACCTCAGTTTGTGGCAAAATTCAGAGCCAGATTGTTAAATGGGCTGAGTGGGGAATAACTAGAAAAGAAAATGGTGACCATCACAAAGAACACCTTGGGTTCCTCAAGAACAGGTCCCATCAGACTTACCTCTTTTGACTTGAGTTATTAAACTGGGAGAGCAGGATAATGCTACATCTAGAGGATTCTAGCAAAGTATTTTGACCAAGTTTCTCATGCTGTTCTTGTGGGGATTGGAGAAAGGTAAACTAGATTATAGTACAGTTAGATAGATTTCGAACTAGTAAAATGGTCAGACCCAAAGAGTGGTTATTAAATGATTTAATGTCAACTTCAGAAGAAAGTCTCCAATGGAGTGCCGAAGGGATCTGTGCTTATCCCTGGGCTGTTTACCATTTTTATCAGCGAGTTGAACCAAGGTATAGATGCAAGGGTCTCATGAGGTTCAAATCAGATGTTGAATGTAGAGCAATAAGGTTTAAGAAAATCTCAAAACTCTTTATAAATAAAAGCCAGTTGCTGTCATCATCATCCATCACCATCATCATCATTAATTATTTTTGTCCTACTGTCCCCAGACCTCCAGTCTGGTAATGCCTTCACTTTCTGAGCCTTCTGTTGCGCTTCTACTGAGCTCAAGCAATGTTTATAGAATAATGCAAGAGTGTGCTGGCAAATATGTAACAAGGGGGGAGAAATTCTGGTCTGCACACACATTTTTAAGTTTAATCTGCATTATTAACACTTTCTGAAGTCTAGACAACCAACAAAAAAATACACTAAGCTCAGAAATGTAGTGATTTCTAGGTGTAAATGCTGACGCTAAAAATTTAACAATTAACAAATCCCCCTTAGAGGGGACTCTGGCCCACCCCTGAAGAAACAGCAGTCTTATCAGATTTGCAGATGATACAAAAACTCAAAAGGATAGCTGATATGGTGAATAATAGGATTCTTGACAGACTAGAACTTGGTTCTGAATCTAACGAGATATGAAATTTAATAGGGATAAATTTAAAGTCTTGTTCTTGGATTCAAAAATCCAATTTCGCATATATGTTGTAAGGGATAAGCAGATAATTTTCTGAGAAAGACCTGGGGTGGAGGGTGTGGGGGTGGGTTTTAGTGGACTACCATTTAAAAAGGGGTCAACAGTGTAATGTAACAGCTAACATTTATGTAGCCTTTTAGAGTTGGCAAGGCGCTTATATGTCATTTCATTTCATCCTCAGAACAACCCTGAAAGTAGATGCTATATTGTTCCCATTTTACAGAAAAGTAAACTGAGGTTGAGAGCAGTAGGAGGCTGCTACTAAGTATGTGTGGGGAGGAATTTGAACTTAGATCTTCTTCACTCAAAGCGCAGCATGTCCCCACTGCGCCACCTAGTGGCCTCTCAAATATATGCTATTACAATCAAGAAAGCTAATTGTAACTTTAGTCTGAATCCTAAAATACAATGTCCAGGAGGAGGGAGGGGATAGTGTTACCGTTCTTTGTCCTGTTCAGACCCACCCCATCTAAAATATTGTGTTCAGTTGTGGGTGTTACATTTTAGAAAGGATACTAATGAACTGGATAGTGAAGCAACTTGGTGGTATTGTGGATACAGTCCTGGGTCTGGAATGAGGAAGACCTCAGTTCAAATACAGCCTCAAACACTTACTAGCTGTGTGACCCTGGGCAAGTCATTTAATCTCTGTCTTGCTTAGTTTTTCTACACATTATGCTATGTTATGTTATGTTACACTATGTTACGTTACATTGTGTGGTGGTGTTATGTTATATTATAATCATAATAACACCTACCTCTCAGAGTGGTTTCAAGGATTAAATGATATAATATTTGTAAAAATTAGTAATCCAGTGCCTGGAACATAGTAGGCATTTAAAAAATCCTTGTCCCCTTCCCTTCCACCCTGGTATCCACACTAGTGTACATAAGAGAGCAGGCAGGATGATGGTGAGCCTCCATTTCATATGCAAGAAGATCAACTGAAATAACTACAGATCTTTAACCTAGAGAAGTAAAGACTTAGGGGGCACATTAATTGTCTTCCAGTATCTGAATGTTGTCAGATGGAAGGAGGGTGAGACTTTTTCTTGTTCTTAATCCCAGAGAGCAGAACTAGAAGAAATAAATGGGAGATACAAGAAGCAAATTAAGGCTTGACATAAGGAAAAACTTCCTGATGTGTAGAACTGTTCAAAATTATAATGGGAAGGAGGAAAAAGGGAATAATCATTTATATAATACCTACCATGGGATGCCTTGGGGTCCCCTACCTGGGAGGTCTTCAAACAACATCAGACTACCCACTTGGGCATGTTCTTGTTCAGGTGTGGGTCAGATCAGAGACTTCTGAGGTCTCCTCTGTATGATCTTAGGATTCTGATTTCATATATCCCAGATCTCAGCACAGGGAGGATTAGCACTTCTCAGTCTTTTGGCTAAAATTAAATCCTTCCCATCACTCTTAATACTATTACCCTCTGGAGTTACACAGAAAAAGTTTGCTTCCTCTTCTCCCATTACAATCCTTCAGATGCTCCTGCTACTCTAGAGCTCTCTCTCTCTGTCTCTCTCTGTCTCTCTGTCTCTCTGTCTCTCTGTCTCTCTCTCTCTCTCTCTCTCTCTCTCTCTCTCTCTCTCTCTCACTTTCCCTCTCTTTCTCTCTCTCACCCTCTCTCTCCCTCCCTCTCTCTTTTCCTCTTTCCCTTCCTCACTCCCTATTTTTGTTTTCTTCCCTCCATCTCTCCCTCCCTCTTTCTCTCCCCTCTCTCTCTTTCTCTGTCTCCCTTCATATCTCTCTCCTTCTTCTTTCTCTCCTTTCCTCCCTCCCTCTTTATCTCTCTCCCTTCCTCCTTCCCTTTCTTTTCCTCCCTCCATATCTCTCTCTCTACATCTCTCTTCTTTTCTCTTTCTCTTTCCCTCTCTACATCTCTCTCTTTCTGTCACACTCCTTCTCTGTCTTCCTCCTCCTTCTTCTTCCTCTCTCTCTCTTTCTCTCTGTCCCTTTATCTCTGTCTCTCTCCCAACCTAAACATCCCCACAATTTAAAAGATTCTCATTTGCTTCAGTTTCCACTCCTCTCCCTCACATCCTCCCACATCCACATCCTCTGGATGTGATCAGTTTGTCAATGTTGATCATCTAAAATCTGACTTCCAGATGGGACCTGACCTGGGGAGAAGCAGCCAACAACCAAGACTTTCTTTGTCCTGATCCCTGGATGTCAATTTGTGCTGCCTAAGATTGCAGGATTGCATTAGCTTTTGAAGCAGCTAAGGGACAGCTCATAAGGAACTATCCATGGTCTCTCAGGCAGGAGCACTTTAGACCCAGAGTACACTTTTTCAAGGACTGACCAAGATTTGGTATATATTTCGTGGTTATAGAATATGGTGTAATAGAGAGACTACTAAACTAAAGAATCAGGAGACCTGGGTCAAATGCAAGCTCTGTCATGTTGCTTGACCTCAGAAAAGTCACTTCTCCCTGGGCCTCACTTTCCACTTCTGTAAAATGAGAGTGTTGGACTCAAAGATTATAGATTTAAAGCTGGAAGATACTTAGGTCAACCATCTAATTTTACACATGTGAGCTCTAAAGCCCCCAAAAAGAAAAGGTGACTTGCCCAGGTTCTGATAGGGAAGTACACAGCACAGCTGAGACCTAGTAAAGGGCAAAGCCACAATTTAAAAGTGAATCCCACTCCAAAGCCAGTAGTCTTTTCATTACACGATCCTGCTTCAGGAACAGTTTTGATGCAGATGTGGAGTCAGGGGCTGGATTAAGTGACATCCCCAGAAACTTCCTCCAGCCATCAGGATTCTCTGAACCTCTGAAGTCAATCGCTGCACAGTGTACCCAACTTTCCTACCTAGACTGTTGTTATTTATTTGTTTTTCAGTCGTGTCCAACTCTTGATGTTTTCTTGGCAAAGAGCGATTTGCCATTTCCTTCTCCAGCTCATTTTACAGATGAGGAAACTGAAGTGAACAGGGTTAAGTGACTTACCCAGGGTCACACAGCTAGTAAGTGGAGGAGGTCTGACTTGAACTCAATTTCCTGACTCCAGGTATGACTCTATCCACTGTGCCACCTAGCCGTCCCTCCTACCTAGACACCAGACAGCATTTCTCTCCCTTTCTCATCCTCTTTGGCTTTCAGTGCTGAGTTTCACAGTCAATTCTCTTGATAGGACCCCAGGCTTCTGAAGCCCTCCAGACTAAATGTATATTTGAAGCATCAGAGTCCAAGCGCAAGGGTACCTGGAGAGCTATGGAGGAAACCAGGGAAGAGAGTTCTATGACGGTCACTATCTCTAGCCCACCAGACGCTGTCATTGGCCATTACAAGCTGAGTGGGAGGGTCTCATCCCGGGCCAAACACAACAACAAGAAATTGGGTCACTTTGCTCTCCTCTTCAACCCTTGGTGCTCAGGTAAGCCCTGGACTGTTAGACTAGTCCTCCAACTAGCACCAGTTGTCCCCTCTTCAGTTCTATGTGGGACCAGCTAGCTAGACCCATTTCCTAAAAGCAAAGTTCAGAGCCCCACACCACCTTTCTTCCCTCTCCCCTTAATCCCAGGACCAACAGGGCAGTTCCCCACCCTATTCCCCAGGTTCCCAGGTGCCTCATGCTCTCTGGGAGCATCCCCCAATGATATACAGTGTCATTCCCCCTAGCCTAGCCAGAGCAGAATCCCCAGTCCCATCTCAGTCCCTGGAGGACTACCCATACTGGTAACTGCTTTCCAGAGGATGATGTCTACCTGGCTGAAGAGGAAGAAAGGCAGGAGTATGTGCTGAATGACAATGGCATCATCTTCCGAGGAGTGGAGAAACACATCCGAGCCCAGGGCTGGAACTACGGGCAGGTCTCCAGGGGTGTGGTCACTGTGGGGTTCTGGGAGGGGGGAAGAAAGAGACCAAGTGTCCCTACTCTCTACGCCCCCCTCCCCAGGGTCAGACAATCCCTTAAAAAACAGCAACAACAAAGATTCCCGGTGTGCCTCTGGTTGACACTGGGTGTTTCTGAGACTTGGGATTACCTATGTGTGACATGCCTAGGAGAGGTATTAGAATTCACCAGATAGGAAGTCCATTTTCTGCACACAAAAGGAGGGACTCTTTATGGCACAGGCTTCCAGACAAAGCCCTGTGGTTCCAATATTAGTGATACTAATTAATTAGGGTGATTTGGGGGTCCTTAGCAGACTAATCAGAGCTAGGACACGTAGCTCCTAGAACTTGCCCTGGGATTATACTAAACTTGGCTTTTCTGAACCACAGTTTGAAGAGGACATTCTGAACATCTGCCTCTCTATACTGGACCGGAGCCCCAGCCACCAGGAAGACCCAGTCACTGATGTGTCCCGACGAAATGACCCCATCTATGTCACCAGAGTGATCAGTGCCATGGTGAGGACTGTTTGGGAAGCGCTTTTGCTAAGACCTGTAGGCCAACCCAAATTCTGAGCTGTGTGACTTGCAGCAAGTTCATCAAGGGCTCTCTGGTCTCCCCTTATCTGCAAGGAAGGAAATGGGACCTGCTCTCTTCCCTGTATCCCAAGAAGACTACAAAGTCAATGCACATATACTGAGAGACCTGCAAATGCCAGTGAAGACCCCCAAATGAGCAAAATTCCAGTTAATTCCTGCTCATGTAATACAAGGGAAGGAAGGAAATAATAATTTAAAAGATAGTTTTTATAATGGCTTAGGGTTTGCAAAATGATTTCCTTAACAGATTTGTGAGGTGAGTACTATAGATCCCTACTATAGGAAACCTCCTCAATTTAAAGAAGAAACTGAGGCTCTAAGAGGCAGTATTCAAACTGGGGTCTCCGACTCCTACCCAATACTCTTTCCACTATGCCATTCTGGAACCAATCCAAAACTCAGAGATAATTAAAAGACAAAAACAAAGGAACTGAATGGATGAAATGGATGGAGAGATGGATGAATATTGTCTTGGCTTTGGCTTAGGTTTCTATCATCATTCTAAAGTTGGGGTGGGAAATCTATGGCCTTGAAGTCATATGTGATCTTCTAGGTCCTTGGGTGTGGCATTTTTACTGAGTCCAAGTTTTGCAGAACAAATCCTTTTATTAAGGGGATTTGTTCTGCGAAGTTTGGATTCAGTCAAAGGGCCACACTTGAGGACCTAGAGGGCCATCTATAGCCTTGAGGCTGCAGGTTCCTCAGCCCTGGGACCTAAAGCCTTTACCATAGATTTTCTGAGTGGGAAGAAACCCTAGAACGTAATATGTTAGAAATAGAAGTAATCTTAGATTATTCATATGGAGAATGGCCTTTGAGAATAGATCATACAAGTGTATGTTCAGGCAAAACAGTGGTCTGAACTGGGACTGACCTTAGTACATACAGTATCAGAGAAAGAGAGAGAGTCCTATTCCACTTGTATAAATAACTTGATAAAAGTCATAGAATGAGCTATAGCGGAACTGAGACTAGAATTCAAGTCTTTAGCCTCCAAGATTTTTTCTTTAAAAAAAAAATTAGATTCAATATGGTTATTTCAATTTGTTCATGGTATTCTTTCTGGATGTACTGCCCCACCCCCAGCGCTAAATCCTCCCTTCTGAAAAAAAAAACAACAACTTAAGCAAAACCAGTGGATACAGGGTCTCCATCTGCCAATGTATACACCCTTCTGTCTCCATGCTCCCCTGCCTCTGTCATTATCAGTCCTCCATGACCAGGATTGGCTATTACAATTATTTCATTATATTGACTATTATTGCTTACTACTCAGAACTCAGCTTCCTCTCAGTGTCTTCATTTGCCTCCTTGGTCACTACACAACCTTTTCTCTGGGTTCTCCTTACCCCACTTACCTTCAGTGCATACATCTTCCCAGGTTGCTCTAAATTTCTCACGTGCATCATTTGTTAGGGTACAATAATATCCTATTACAGAGAACGGCAAAGTCTGCTTAGCCATTTCCCCAGTTAATGGGTACCTTCTTTGTTTCTAGTTCTTTGCTACCACAAAAAAATATTACTATGAATATTTTAGGAGATAAACCCTCCTGGTCCTTTTGCACTATCACACTCTCTTTCTCCTTTCCATCCCTCATCCTCAACAGAACACATCCTCTGCGTAGAGCTAGGGTAAACAGAGCCATCTACACTTTCCCACTTGGGCATAAGGCCTTCGGTCTCAAATGGAGGGGGAGGGATAGTGATGTACCCTCACCCATTCTGAGATGGCACCCTCAGCCCCATAGGATTTTGAGGTCCTATGCTCCTCCACTGGGTCATCCAGCTCTACCTCCCCCTTGAGGTTTCCAGCCTAGATAACTGAATGAGGCCTCTCCTGGCAGGTGAACAGCAATGATGACAAAGGTGTGGTCCAGGGCCACTGGCGGGGCAAGTACATCGGTGGGACCAGCCCCCTGCACTGGCGGGGCAGCGTTGCCATCCTCTACAAATGGTACAAGGGCAGGTTTAAGCCTGTCAAGTATGGCCAGTGCTGGGTCTTTGCCGGAGTCATGTGCACAGGTACCTGGGTGGGTAAGGGAGGCTCAGCTCTCCATTCCCTTGTCTTAAATTTGCACGAAGCACCCCTGGCTCCCCATAACTTCTTTGGTCTCAGTGATCTGCACTAGGGGAGCAAAACCACCAAAAATATCCATCCCACTAAAAAAAAATTACCAGACACACCCGTACAACTATTTCTAGGTTTCACTTGCAAACACATCTCGAGTATACCTCACTTTAAAAAAACCAAATATATGAAAATCATAGATTTAAGAGCAGGAAAGTTGGGCAGAGCAGGAGTTGGGTGGGAGCGGTGTGAGTGGAGAGACGCCATCAGAACCTTAATTCAGCTTTCTTTTGGGGGGGAAGGGGATGGAGGGGAGTGCAGAAATCTGCTGTGGGAAAGCCTTCCCAAGATAGTCTGGAACATCCCTAGTCTGTAATTTTTTTTAGTCTTAAGGTGCTTAGGAATTGCCACCCGAGTGGTCTCCAATTTCAACTCAGCCCATGACACAGATAAGAACTTGAGTGTGGACAAATATGTGGACTCATTTGGGAGGACTCTGGAAGACGTAACTGAAGACAGTATGTGGTAAGCATCTGGTTGTGCTTCCTGATAGCTCCTTCCCTTCCCCCAGAGGACAGTAGGCATGTGACAGAGCAGGCTTGTGGGGCACTGCCCTCTCACCCTTCCCCAAGAGTAAGGAACAAACTCAGCAGCATAGTCCTGAGCCCTACAATACTGCCTCTGGGGCGAGTCTCCTAAAGATAAATTTAGCCACTTCAGAGTTATTTTCTCATCCTTGACACTTAGAATTCTAAAATCCTGGAACCTTCATATTAGAAAGTCACACATTCTTATGCAGTAAGTATTGCCCAATCTCCTGGGTTCTTGTACCCTCGGAGGAATAGTTTGTTCTAGCATTGATGATGTCACCTTGATAAGGTGTCCATCCTTTGCCTTGTCCTGGATTGTCTCACTGATACCACATTGAGGGTGTCCCTCAATTAATATACTTAAGCTACACATCCATCTTGAACTTTAAAAAGGAGAGCAGAAATGGGGGCACAGAGAGAGAGACCCAAACTTGGAAGATCAGATTAAGAGAATTCATGATTCTTCTGTTTTGTGATGGAGACTTAGAAATAAGCCAAGTCCTGATATTACCAGGGGAAACCCTGGTGGAAGGGGGTGGCAAGCGAAATAGGACTCAGTATTGAGAAGTCACCAAGACTGTGCATGTAAATCCACAGAATTATGCACCATGATTTACAGTTAAAATTGTGGAATGTTGGAATTTTAGATGAACAGAACCATAGAATCCTAAAATGGTAGAGGCCTCTCTTCAGGAAAAATCATAAAGGAGGTTAAATTTGTCTTCGGTGTGCCATCTCTCACCTGATTTTCATTTCCGTTCCCTCACACTGTGTTCCTGGTGTCCCAGGACCCCTAATAGCTCACATTTATATAGCATTGCAAGGTTTACAAAGTGCTTTACAAATGTCTCATTTTATCCTCATAAGAATTCTAATAGGCAGATGCTATTATCACCTCCTTTTTACAGCTAAGGAATCTGAAGGAGAGAAAGATAAGTGACTTACGAAGGTCGCACAGCTAGAAAACAACTGACACAGGCTTTGAACTTAGTTCTTCCTGATTCTAGGACCAGTAGTCTCTCCACACTATTACCTATGTGCCTACTCTTCCCCAAGGCTTCAGTCCTTTAGGGCCTGGCTTTAAACTTGTTCTCAACTAATCCTAACCATGGCATGAGCCAACAAATGCTTCAGGGGTTCTTTCTGTTGGGGATATTTGCTTTTTCAAAGGAGAGTCCCAACGGCCTCAAAATCTTCAGACTTCAAAAGGAATAATTCCTTGGTCCCAGAAGAATGCCAGTTATTGGGATTTCAGGCACTTTGACAGGACAAACTGGGAGGACTTTCTGGGTAGGAAGGTCTTTCCACCTAGGGTTCTCTCATACACCTGGAATACAGTCAGCCCTATCTCTCCTTTTAGAGCAGCTAGGTGCCACAGTGGAGAGAGTGCTGAGCCTGGAGTCAGGAAGACTCATGATCAGTTCAAATCTGGTCACTGATAGCTGGATGACCAGGGGCAAGTCATTTATGTCTGTTTGCCTCAGTTTCTTCTTCTGTAAAATGGAGAAGGAAATGGTAGACCACTACAGTATCTTTGCCAAGAAAACCTCAAATGGGATCATGAAGAGTCAGACATGATGATCTTCACTGATTGATAATGACTTTCCCACTCAGACCTCACATAGAATTTTGTTTCATAAATTTCTAATGAACTTATCATGTAGTGTATATTCTGACTGTCTTGTCCTGCAAAACAGTAAGCTTTTTATGGTTAGGAATTGTGTTTTATCTAAGACTGGTATCTTCCCAGCACAGTGCTTTTCACACAGCCATGCTTAATAAACATCTGTTCTATCTGCATTTGTATTTTTTCTCTGCTCCAGGAATTTTCATGTCTGGAATGAAAGCTGGTTTGCCCGAAGAGACCTTGGTTCCTCCTACAATGGCTGGCAGGTCCTAGATGCCACACCACAGGAGGAGAGTGAAGGTAACCAAAAACTAGGGTTGGTGTTTCCATTTGGGACAAGGTCTCCTGGCCTCCCTGACCCAGAGTCCCTGTCTGAGGGTTGGCATCCCTTATATCCACTTTCTTTCCGTTGGTTTCAAATACAGGTGTGTTTCAGTGTGGGCCAGCCTCTGTTACTGCCATCCGGGAGGGCGATGTGCACCTGGCCCACGATGGACCCTTTGTGTTTGCTGAAGTCAATGCCGACTATATCACTTGGCTCTGGAATGAGGATGACAGCCGGGAACGGGTCTACTCAGATACCAAGAAGATCGGCAAATGCATCAGCACCAAGGCTGTGGGCAGCAACACCCGTGTGGACATTACCAGCCATTACAAGTACCCTGAAGGTAAGGGCATCACATGGGCTAGTCCTCCTGCCCCCATAGTTCCATCAACAAGCATTTATTTAGTGCTCAGGGATGGGCATACAAATACAAAAGCGACATGGTCCCAACTCTCAAGAAGTCTATGTTCTAATGGATAAAAAGAGTCCAAGTCTTGGAAGTGAAAGCCATGGGTTTGAGTTCCAGTTCTATTACTTACTAGCTGTGGAGCCATAGGCGAGTGCTTTTGTTCTCTGGGTCTCAGTTTCTCCATCTGTAAAAAATGGCTAGTTGTTTCCCCCTACTCCATTTGCCACCTTTTGCCTTTACAGAAGTGATTTTCCAGGCCTGGATGTACTCCTTCCTTACCTTTATCTGTCCCCTTGAAGCGCAGCCCAGGAGCCATCTTCTTTTTTTTTTATTTTTTATTTTTTATTTTTATTTTTTAATGTTTAACAATCACTGCCATACAATTGAGATTTATCCCCCCCACACCTACCCCCCACTACCCCCCTCCCTCCCCACAACTGCATACAATTCTGTATAGGTTCTACATATACTTTCCTATTGAGTACATTTTCACTATAGTCATGCTATGTAGTCAGACTAAAATAAATGGAAGAAATCATATAACAAATCAAAACATGATACACAAAAACATACACATATACAAACATGATCTGCTACATTCTGCGAATGACTTCCATATTTCTTTCTCTGAGTGTGGAAGGCATTTTGCCTTAGAAAACCACCATTGGGATTTTTTTTTTTTAAGAAGTTCTTGCGTTATTACGAAATTCCAAGTCTACCAGAAAAAACTCTCGCACACTGTGGTCGTTGCTGTGCACAAAGTTCTCCTGGTTCTGCTCCTTTCACTCAGCATCAGGTCATATAGGAGCCATCTTCTACATGCAGCCATTCCTGGTCCCTCTGGTTGGAAATTCTTTCCCTGTCTCTGTGTCTTTCTCTCTATCTCTGTCTCTCTCTGTCCCTCTCTCTCTTAATTACATTGGATAACCCTAAATTTACTTTCTTCTATATTTCTCTAGTAGAATGTAAGTTCCCCAAGGGCAATAAATACTTTTCATTTTTGTCTTTCTGTCCCCAGTGTCTCGAACAAAGTAGGTGCTTAATAGATGTTTATGGAAGTAAATTGCACTGCCTGCCTATTATGAGGAAAGTGTTTTATAAACCCCAAGGATTTAGATGTGAGCCAATAGGATGCTATGGTGGAGAATGTGGGATCAAGGGGCAAGAGGGGTCTGAATTTGATTTCTAACTCTCACACTTGCTAATTGTGTGACCTTTAGTAAGTCACTTAGCTTATCTTTCCTTGTCTGTAAAAAGTCTATCACCCCATTAATTACTGTGAAAATGGAGGCTGCTTGTCTATGCCACACACAGCAGAAACAGCCTATGGGCTGATTCTCACTGGCCCAGGAAATGGTGCATACCCCATTGCAGCTCCTTGGACTATGTAAGGGTCTCTGCCCCAGAGATTCCCTATGGCAGTTGACTCCTTTATACATACTCTCAGAGTACAAGAGGCTGATAGGACACTGGTGGGATTAACTTTGGAATGCCCCGGGGAGTCTCCCCATCCCTGAATAGAGGGCTGTCTTCAAGCATTCAAAAGTGGAAGAAGTCAACTTGTTTTCCTCAGTTTGAGAGGATAGGGCTAGAAATCATGAGTGAAAGTTAGAGAAAGGCTGACTTAGATTTGATATTAAGAAAATTGCCTAACTGTCACTGAGAGGAAAAGTCTGCCTTGGGAAGTAAGTTCCCTATCAGCAGAGGTCTTTAGAAGGAGACTTGATGCCCAATTTTCAGTGATGTGCCTGAGGGGACTCTTGCTCATGTACTAGAGGTCTTCTGAGGTGCCTTCTCAACCGGAGAGTCTGTGACATTCAATAGCTTGGAAAGCAGTTAGTTCTACTGCGCCGGGGGTAATGCCACTGGCTTAGATCTGGCTCAGTCAGATGAGCTGATGCAAGGAGAGGTGGGGAGTATAAGATACTATGGGCTGCGGGGAAGGCTGGGATGCAGAGAGAGCAGGGACTCTTTATAGGAGCAGGAAAGTTGAAATTGACTGGGTTGTGTAAGAAGGAATCAATGCTGTGTAATGATGTAAAGATGTGAGCTGACCAAGCTGGGACTTCAATGTCACTGAGGACATTGAAGGCTGAGGGGAGGCTGAGATAGCTCCCAGAAGAGTAAGTTGCATCAGCAGAAGTTCCCTAAGAAGGAGAAGACAGTGATGGTTGTAATGGGGGCAGCACAGGGCTTGCCAAGCAAAGGCCTGACCTTCAAAGAGCCCAAACAGCCAAGGTTAGGGTCTCAAGGTGATTATCAAAGGAGAGAGGGGGAGAGCAGATATCACTGAAGCCAGAATGGGCACAACTTTACCTGAATTCTTTTATCCCCAAAGGTGGGGCTGAATGGCCAGTAATGAATATTTGCCCAGGTCCTGACAACCAAAATCACCCATCATTTCTCTTAGTACTTTGCCCTCCCTCACTCAAATCAAAGTCAACTACAAGTCATGACATCATTTCCCTGATGTCACAGTCCTCTTTGAAAACAAGATCAAACACAATTAAAGTTTACAAAGCACGTTGGTATGATAGCCCATTTTAGGGAAGAGAAAAGTGAGGCTCCAAGAGAAAAAAAATTTGCCCAAGGCTACAGAGCTACTAAGCCTGAGTCAGACTCAAACCTACATTCCCTGACCGTAAGCTCAGGGTGCTTTCCACCACACCACGCTGTCTCTTACCTTCAAAGGGAAGAGTTCAGACATCACTTTTCAAAGATTCCAACCCCTGGGGCACATTCATACTTCTAGAATTAGCTGGAAGCTATGCCAAGTTTCAATTTGGTTTCTGACTCAGTCTCATAGTCATTTTTATGGAGTGAGTTAGTAGATGGGGAGAGAGGAGGGTTGAGGATGCAAAGAAAGCTATCTGTGGTGCACCCCCTGGAAGAATACAGGAGCCTACAAGGAGAGGTACCACCAAAGATGAGGTTGTTGTTTAGTTGTATTTGACTCTTCGTGACCCCATTTGGGCTCTTCTTAACAAAGTCACTAAAGTGATTTGTTACTTCCTTCTCCAGCTCATTTTACAGATGAGGAAGCTGAGGTAAACAGAGTTAAGTGACTTGCCCAGGGTCACACAGCTAGTAAGTGTCTGAGGCCAGATTTGAACTCAGGAAGATGAGTCTCCCTGACTCCGGGCCTGGTACTCTATCAACTGAACCACCTCGCTGCCCCCTAGGGGAGAAAAAGCAAATGTAAATAATTGCATGCTAATTGTCTGATAGACTCACATTGACTTAAATCCAACTAGATTTAATACAACAAGAACTTTTTCATCATCTACTCTTACCAAATCCGCATTTTCCTAACCAGCCTTCAAAGCTTGGGATCTATGAGGTGAAGGGTGGCTCTTTCTTTCTATCACAAAATCATAGAATTTCAGAGCCAGAAGCGACCTCCATAGCCATCTGATCCAACTTCCCCAACTTCTCCCTAAAAGTATCTCTTTTACAACATGACTAACAAATGGTCATCAAGCCTATTCTTGCTGTCAGTGACAGGGAGCCTGCTACCACCCCAGGCAACCCATCCCAATTCTGGATGCCTCCAATTTATTAGGAAGTTTGTCCTAATATCAAGCCTTAGCTTGCTTCTGTGCTGCTCTCATTCATTCCTCTTGCTTCTGCCCTCTGGGGGCCAAACAGAACAAGATTATTTTTGCCTTTCTTTGTATTCTCAGAGCTTCACCCAAAGCCTGACACGTAAGTACTAAATAAATGCTTCTCAACTGATTGACTGACTGACTGACTGGCTGAAGTGCAATCCTTCTTCCAAGTGATAGCCCTTCAAATACTTAAAGGTAGCCATCATGTGTCATTCCCTCCCACTCTCCCCACCCCCCGCCTCTCAGTTCCTTCCAATAATAATAACTTTTATACCTTTAGTGCTTTATGCATATTATTTTATCTTCACAACAATCCTAGGAACTAGATGCTATTATTTTCCCCATTTCACAGATGATGAAACCGAGGTAGACAGAGGTTAAGTGACTTGTCCAGGGTCACACAGAAAATGTGTCTAAGGCAGGATTTGAACTCAGGTCTTTTTGACTCCAGCTCCAACACACTAGCCACACTGTACTAGTTAGCTGCCTAACCTTATATTGCATGAACTTTTTGTCATTCTGACTACCTGTATCTGAATGCCCTTAAGCCCATCAATAGCCTTCCTAAAATATAAAACCTAGAACTAAACGTAATACTCCAGGTACTGTGTTACCAGAGCAGAGTGCAAGAATATTCCCTAAAGCTGTGCCTCTCTTAAGGCAGCCTGAGATCACATTAGCTCACTGGCTACCATACCATACTATTGAATCACATTAAGCTTCAGACCACCCTAATCCCCAGGTCTTTTTTAGAAAACCTACTGTCTGACCATGTTTTCTCTACCTTATGCTAGTGAAATCTATTTTTTTAACCCAAATGTGGGACTTTACTTTTAGCCTCAATGAAATTTTGCTTTATGAGATTTGACCCAACAATCTAGCTTGTTGAGAGCTTTTCACGTCCTGACTCATTCAGTGTGTGAGCTATTGCTCCCAGCTTTGTGTCATCTGAAAATTTGATAAGCATGCCATTTATGGCTTTATCCAAGTTATCATTAAAAATATTTAATAGCAAAGAGCGAAGCACAAATCTCTTAGACATTTCACTGGAGACTAAGATCCTATCCAGCCACTCAACCTGTTCCATGGTCATTGAACTGCATCATCATCCAACCCACATCTCTCCATCTCTTGCATGGATAAATAGAATGAGATGTTTTATCAAATGCTTGCTAAGACCTGGGCAGACTTTGATCTAAAACCAGGGATGTGCTGGTAAATGTTTAATAACTATCTCTCTAAAAATGAAAACAAAAATTGCACCCACACCCTACTTTTAAGTTTAATCTGCCTTATTAGCATTTTTTCATCACTTTCTTAAGCCTAGATGTTCAACTACACAAAAAACCAGGCCTTAATTTGAAGATTTCCAAGGTGTAAATGTTCATATAAAAAATCTAATACTTGACAGAGCCTGGAGAATTCCTCTGATCCGTTGTTGCTCAGTCATTTCGGTCATATTGACTCTCTATGACCCCAGTTGGAGTTTTCTTGACAAAGATACTGGAGTGGTTTGCCATTTTCTTCTCCAGCTTATTTTACAGATGGGGAAACTGAGGCAAACAGCTTAAGTGACTTATCCAGAGTCACACAGCCAGTAAGTGTCTGAGGTCATATTTGAATTCAGGAAGATGAATCTTCCTGACTTCAGACCCTGGGCCTTCTATCCACTGCACCACCTAGATGCCTGATCTACCATTTGGCTATCCTCGTCAAAAATTGGAAATAAGGTTAGTCTAACATGACCTGTTCTTTATGAAGCCAGACTAGTTATATGTAGTCACTTTTTTTCTTTTAGAAAAATAATTTAAAATTAATTTTACAAGCAATTACTATCATTTCTTCCCATCCCTGCCCCGCCCCTACCCCCACTGCCACTGAGCAATAAAAAAAAAAAAAAACCTTTACAACAAATTCCCATAGTCCAGCAAAGCAAATATCCACATTGGCCATGTCCAAAAATGCACGTCTCATTCTGGCTTTTAAATCCATCACCTCTCAGGCAGGATGTGTGTAGGTAGTGGGAGGTGGGATGATATGATTCATCTTTAGTCTTCTGGACTCAATGTCTATCATTGTACTGATCAGAGTTCCAAAGTCTTTCCAAGTTATTTTTCTCCATAATGTTGTCATCATGTAACTTGTTCGGGTAGTTCTACTCCCTTTGCTCTATATTGTTATAGAGGTCTTCCCACTGTCTTCTGAAATAGTCCATTACACTAATATTCCATTACAGATCAGCTGTTCCCCCTCACATACCTCTCAGTTTCCAGTTTGGGGCTACTATAAAAAGAGCTGCTATAAATATCTTTGTACATCTGGCACCTTTTCCTCTTTTTGAGGATGTCTTTGATCTCTAGAAGAGTTATAGCTCACCTTTTGCCAACCTCTTTAGTAACAGGTTTAATAATTGCCATAATTAATTTAATTAATTCAATAATGAATAATAATGCATTTAATCATATGTTCTAGAATTTTTCAGGAATGGATATCTCCCTCCCTGATTTAATGGTTTACAGATTCAGTTCTCTTCCCATTTACCTTTCTCCAGTCCTTTAGCATGCATCACTGCCACTTTCCACAGTATTTTAAAAATCACTGACAGTACTGAAGTAATCACATCTGCCAGGGTGTTGGAGTTTTTCTTTTTCTTTCTTTCTTTTTTTTTTTAGTACTCAAGGATATTGTTCATCTGGGTCAATGGAGCTGAATATGTCAAGAGCTCTTACCATCTCCTTAATTACTTTGGGTTCGGACTCCTTATTCTCTACTTCTGTTTTTTGCTTTTGTTTTTCAATCCCGAGGATATTTTCCTTGGCAAAGAAAACAAAGTAGTAATAGCTAACATTTATGAAGTGTGCCAAACACCTTACAATTACTGTCTCATAGGATTGTGACCGCAACCCTGGGAGGAACTGAAGCAGACAGAGACTGGGACTTGCCCAGGGGCACACTGAGGGTAGATTTGAACTCAGGTCTTCCTGACTCCAGGTCTAGCACTCTCTACGCCGCCCCCACCTAGCTCTGTACACCTCTGCAGTCGGGACCTGCTGGAGCCTCCGCTCACTGTGTGTCTTGTGTATACTTATTTATACGCGTCTCCCATGTTAGAAATTCAGGTCTTGCCTTGAGGGCAAGGGCTGGTTTTTGCCTTCTTTGATACTGAAAATGTTTACTTGGCATAGTGTCTGGCATACAGCAGGTGCTTAATAAATGCTTATTGATTGTTTGCTATAAGACCAAATGAGAAAGGACAAAATTATGAAGTGACAGAGTCCAAAAATGTCCTAAGATAAGGGCCATAGATGATGGACAAACTCCTTGGTCTATCTAGCCACACACATACACACACACATACGTATACATATACCCACACGTACACATACATGCACACACATACATATACATATACCCACACGTACACATACATGCACACACATACACACATATTCACACATACATATGTACACACACACGTGGGTGCACACACACCCCTATTGTGAAGCAGCAAGGAGTATGGGGAAGAATGCTAGACTTGGAGACAGGAGACCTGGGTTTGGACCCCAATTCTGAGGCTACTTCTGTGTCCATGACTTACCAGTCATATCCTCTCTCTAAGGCAGTCTCTTCATCTGTAAAACAGTAGTAATCTTTACACCACCTACTTCACAGTTTTGTAAGGAAAATGCTTTGTAGACCTTCAAGTACTAGAGAAATGAGAGTTATTATTTGCTTAGCATGTGGGCCTAGCTCAGATATAAAGCAGCTGCCAGCTTGCCTTCAGGAAGAAAGGAAATCTGGTCCCTACTGTTCTCAGGCCATGGAGACCCACTCTCTGCTGGATCTTCTTCTTGCTTCAAAGACAGTCCTTCCTCCTGACCTCCTCTGGAGCTTTGGGCATGGTCCTTTCATTAGTCAGATAGGTGGGCGGTAAATACAGGAAGCTAGGTGGTGTAAAGTAGGCAGAAAGATTTGACTTCAAACACTGACCCTGGCCAAGTCACTTAATCTCTTTGCCTCAGTTTTCTTATCTGGAAAATAGGGATAATAATATTACCTTCCACTCCAGATGGTTGTGAGGATCAAAGGAGATAATGTAGGGCCAGCATTTTGCACTTTAAGGCACTAGATAAGTGTGGGTCCAGCATATTAACCAAGCTCCATCCAGGCAGATTGAGTCATGGCTCACCTCAACTCCTTCCTCTTAGCACCAAAGGAACCTGCTTGAAGTCCCATCTCCAGACCATGCATTATTTTTTTTTAATTTAGAAATTTACTCTATTTAATCCACAAATTTTATATAGCTTTATTTTAAAAAACAAACACAGATCACACATTATTAAATGGTTAGACAGTTCCCACCAAGAATCATGGAGAGACTATTCTTTGCCACCACCACCCCTAAATTTGGCTCCTGAACAACTCTGGCTTTGCAGGCAATGGGGCATGCTGTGCTAGAGCCAGCTCAGTGCTAGCTATGCCTGGTTGGCATCTGTCAGCACTAGCACTGAGTGGGAACATGCTAGGAACACAGTGATTTATGACAATCATGCCCTAAGCTACTGGCAAGAAGATATGAGGTCTCTTCCTCAGCGTGGGAGGAAAGGAGAGTGGAACCTTGGAAAGAAGTGGGTGTTGGCCCCATGGGGCATTAGAGATTAGGCCTTCTGAAATGATAAGGGCTTGTTTTCCTTTCCAGTCTCGTCAAAGTGACAGACTAGCCCTTATGCATATAAAAATAGGAGGTTTGAAGTAATGGAAAGAGCCAAAGACAGAAGACCAGGGCTCAAATCTGGCTTCACCGGATCTCCAGCAGTGTGACAACATTAGACAAACCTTCAGTTTCCTCTTCTGTGAAATAGGGGATTGAACTAAATGGTTTCTAAGGTTCCTCTTAGCTCTAACAATTTCTAAACAAACTGACTCCAAATTATAACAAACTCCATCTGAACAGAATCCTGCTTGGTAAGATCTATAGAGAGACAACCACCGGTATGGCTAAGCTGCTAGATTGAATGAAGGCTGAGTCACAGTCACAGAGGATAATGATGCAGCCCCAGTCACTGCTGTTTGCTCCCTCTTCTCCTCAGCGACGGTGACCCAGAATCACACCCCTTAGAACTGGGAAGGACCTTAGAGATCAATCTAGTGCAGCTCACATCCTTTACAGAGGGAGAAACTGAGGCCCTGAGAAGTTGTGATTTGTCCAAGGTGACTGAGACACTAGGTAATCAAGTGAGTAGGACTCACATCTATAAAGAACTCTAAGGTTTGCAGTGTATGTTCTTTAAAATTATTCTATTGAGTAAGAAGTCTCAGAAATGGTCAATGATCTGCCCAGGGTCACAGAGCAAGTAAACATCTCAAAATAAGACTTCAAACTTAATGCCTTCTGATCAAAGTACAGGCCACTCTCCACTACACTGTGCTGCCCCATGGTTACTGTGGAACTCAAAAAGGTGAGTTCTCCACCCAGCCCCTAACCCTGTCCAACACTAACTTGGAAGAAAGAAAGGAAATGGGTGCTGCCTTAAAAAGACATCTAGGCATAGTCCAATGGACAGTTTCTTGGACCTAGAGTCAGAAGACCTAGCTTGTCCTAACTTCTTGTGTGACATTGGGCAAGTCATTGAACCCCTTCCGAGTCTCAGTTTTTCCATTGATAAAAGAGGCTAATTTACTATCTTTTTACTCCAAACTTTGAAGGGCTCAATGAATGAGTCATAATTATTGACTCTAAGTATCAAGAGGACAGAAAGGAAATCTCACTTCTGCAAATACCTTGAAAAATTTCCCTCCTTCTCAGATAACTTGGGAGAGGGGGGAGAGAGAGAGACTCTTAATCAACCAACAAGCATTTATTAAATATTCACTATGTGCCAGGCTCTGGGAATACAAAGATGAGAAGTAAAATAATCCCTTCCCTCAAGCATCTTACAATCTAGCTGCTTAGGTTCCCAAAGTAGGAGATACCACCCCTTGGGGGATGCTGGAATAATGGGGGGAGTGGTAGTAGTCTCAGTTGGGAGGTGTTGAATAAAAATAAGAGGCAGGGGAAGCATAAGGAAAAAAGAAGCAAATTTTGAAAAAAACATTTTACATTTTTCATCTTTGGTATAAGAGTTAAAGTCATGGTTTATTTTCCAAATAAACACACAAAATTCAAGTTATAACTGATTAGGGGTCAAGTTCCCCAGCAGGTCTTAACAAGCAAGTGTTAGCAGGTCTGCAGGTCACCCACACACTTTTGGGAAGTCCAGCACACGTTGACAGGAATGTGTGTGCATAATGATTTGTTTATAATATGATACTATATGGTTACATGACACAATGCTGCATCATCAAAATTTCAGTACAGGGAAAAGACCACAAATCTACAATAAATTATTAAATTTAAGATGCATCATTAAAAAAATTTTATACAGATTTTTTAAATGATGCAAATTTCAAAAAACCACTATAGAGTTAAAGAAAGTAGATTCCCATGGGAGTATTGAGTAATTTTTTTAAGGGGGTGATAGACCAAATAAGTTTGAGAATTTCTGGTCTAGAGGAAGGTAAAACACATACATAGAAATGTATACAAAATATATGCTAAAAGAAGATACAAGGTAATTTGGTGGGAAAAACCCTAAAGCTGAGGGAATCAGGAAGGTCCTCATGAAGATGACAGAGCTCTGTTTTGGGGAAAATTGGAGGTTCTAAGCGGCAGAGGAGAAGAGGAAGACTGTAATGCAGTCATGGGGGCCAGCCTGTGAGAAAGCATGGAGGCTGGAGAAGGGATGTTTTGTGTAGGGAATCCCAAGGAAGGTAATTTGACTGGGTCAAAGATGGCCTGAATGAGAGTAATGTATAATAAGTTTGGACTGGTATTTTGCAGCCAGGCTTTAAAACAGGGCTTTAAATGACAAACAAAGGGATTTGCATTTGACTCTAGAATTAATAGGAAGCCACTGAAGTTTACTGAATCAGGGAACAGCATGGTTTAGGTAATTCACTTTGGCAGCTGTGCGGAGGATGGGTCTGTATCCCGAAGAGATCATGAAAAAAGGAAAAGGACCCACATGTACAAGAATATTAATATCAGCCCTTTTCGTGGTGGCCAAATAATTGGAAATTGAGGGGATGCCCATCAATTGGGGAATGGCTGAACAATCTATAGATGGCAATCTTGGCAAAAAGACAAATTAAGTTACTATTGTAACTCCAGGAGAGAGGTGATGGGAGCCCTAACTAAGGCTATTGCCATAGTCCAGGAGAGAGAGGATGGGGTGCCTAACTAAGGCAGGGTCATATGGAGCAGAAAGGAGATGGATGTGAATAATGGCACAGAAGCAGAAATGATTAGATACCTAGGGTGACAGGGAAGTCAAAGACAACTCCAAGGTTGAAAACTTTCGTGACTAGAAAGGCTTTGGCTCTTTTATGGACATAGAGAAGTCAGAAGAGGACTTTGGGGAGAATATGAGTTCTGCTTATGAGTTTGATGTGCCTATGAGATGTCGAGTCAGCATTTATTAAGTGCTTTATGATGTACGAGGCTAATCTCCGGACAGTTCAGAATGTCCTGTAGAGGTTAGTGATGTGAGACTCTCAGGAGAGAAGCTAGGACTTCATTTAAAGCACTGGAATCCACTACAGAGAGAATAATTAAACCCTTTGAAATTGAAGAAATCCCCATAGAGAGAGTGTAGAGAATGACAGGCTATGTCAGGGGGATGGGGAAGAGGGGGTTGAGTTTGGGTAGGGATCTATTGGGTATGGTATTTGGATTTGGGCAAAATATGGGGGAGCAGGATAGGAGGAAGGAAGGGAGAATTAGGGGTCTGACCTTCATCCTGGCTTGCCCATGACCTGACCTTTAGAGGATGGACCAGCTGGTTTAAGGGAGATTGTTCCATCCCTTCTGAGACAAACTGTCTGTAGAGCCCCCACTTTGGGGAAGTAGACCCATACTAATAATAGCCTTTCTCTTCCTACCCTCAGGGTCCCGGAAGGAAAGGCAGGTATACAGGAAAGCAGTGAGGAAGCTCTTTGGGGTGGAAGCCTCCGGGAGGAGAGACAGGATCCGGAGGGCCAGTGGCCGAGGCTGGGCCTTCTGGAGGGATGACATTCTGGAACCAGCCAAGAAGCCCAACATCATGGGGAAGTTAAAGTTGCTGGAGCCACCTGTCATCGGCCAGGACATCAAGCTGGCCATCTGCCTCACCAACCTGACCTCTCGCCTGCTGAGGGTCAAGGTGAACCTGAGTGCAGCCACCATCCTCTACACCCGGAGACCAGTGGCTGAGATCCTGCATGAATCCCATTCAATTAAACTAGAGCCTGAAGAAGGTAACTTCCCTTATTCTAGGAGAACTGATCTGAGTGAAAGGTCTCAGTGCACATCCAGGTCTGACCTTGAGAGGTCAATGGGACATGGGGGATATCTTCCCCTTTGGGCAGTGATGGGGGTGGGGGTAGGGGTAGGAGGGAGGGAAGGAACAAGGTGAACCTGAGCTTCCTGCTCCAATCATTTAGTAATGGATTCATTTGGATTCAATTAGGGTGGATTGGGAAGACTTCTTCAAAGAGCCAGTGCTCAATCCAAGCCTTGGGGACAGGAAAGACTCAAACAGAGAAAATGGGTTATCTCCTTAGAGGCCCGTAGCTTTTAGATCAAGAAGAGAATTCTTTAGAGGGCATCTAATTCTAGTCCAACTCACTTGTTTTAGAGCTTAGGAAACTGAGACCCCCAAAATGTAAGTGACCTGTTCATGACCACCTGGAGAGAAATAATAGAGGCAGGATTTGAACTCAGGTACTCTGACTTCATGGCCATCACTCTTTCTATCCCAACCCTCCTTTAAGGGCAGGGACTGTATCTTACATGTAGTTAAACTTAGACAGGACAGACTCCACCGGAAGCACTCAAGATATAATTCATTTGAATTAAGCAAAAATTTATGAAGTTCTTACTGGATACAGAGCACCCTGCTAGGCACTAAGGGAGAGACTGTATAACATAGACATAATCAGTCAACAAGCATTAATTAAATGTTCACCATTCCAAGCATTGTGCTAAATCTTGGGGATAAAAAAATGGCAAAAACAATTCTTGCCTTTAAGGAGCTCACATTGGGGAGAATTAAGGAAAATTTCCTGGAGAAGGTAACTTTAAAGAAATTATAGGAATCCAACAGGCAGAGGTGATGCATGTTTGCGGGGGTGGGGTGGGGAGTCAGGAAGAAGAGAGGTACACTCTAGCACAGATAATTTAGTGGGAGCAAAGATATGGAAGTATGGGATGGGAAATGAAGAACTACCTTGTTTCACTGAAGACCACATGGAGGGGAATAATTGGTGACAATACAGGATTTTGGTAGCTTTCCTTTCTCTAGGTTTTAAATTCCTTCTTATGGCTCTGTGCAAATGTTACTCTCCCCATTTTACAGATAAGAAAACTGAGCCTTAGGGAAGTCAGAGAGTTTGCTCACAGTCACACAACTAGAAAGTGCCAGAACCCAGGTCTCTTGACTCTCTGTCTAGTTCTCTTCCCCTATAGCCTGGTTGCCTCCACAGTAAGCTCCTCTAATGATGGGAGCACCTGTGGGTCAAGCAAATAATGTCTCTGGTCTGTCTTTACAAGTATCATGGCACAAGGGAAAGAACATTGGTTTGGATTCAGAATAACTGGGTCCACACCCTGAGACTTAGTAGCTATGACTACAAGGGGCACCACCATGTCCCAGACCCTCAGGCTCATAACCAAGGTGCCTTCCTTACCTCCTCATTCTTGCTCACCCTCCATATCCAATCAGTTGCCAAGTTCTGTCTAGTCTATCTTTATACAATCTAGTATATATGACCCTTCTCTCCTCTGATGATGGACTATTGCAGTAGTTGCTGGGAGGGATGGGGTGGGAGGGAGTCCATCTGCCTTAAGTCTCTCTCCACTTCGGTCCATCCTCCATGACCTTTCCAAAGCAAGTCTGACCATGTCAGCCCTCAATTCCAGTGGCTCCCTTTCACCTGAAGGATCAAATATAAAAGCCACTTTATTTGGTTTTTAAAGCCCTTTAGAATCTGGCTTCCTCCTTCCCTTCAGTCCTTTTAACCTTATACCCCACCACATACTCATCAATCCAGTGAGACTGGCCTCCATGCTACTCCTCAAGTGAGACACTCCATCTCTCAGCTCTGGGCATCCTCTCTGACATGCCACATGCCTCCTCATCTCCCTCCTCATCTCTACCTCCTGGCTGCCTTCAAATCCCAGCTAAAATCTCACTTTCTAGAGGAAAACTTTCCCAATCCTCCTTCATTCTAGCATCTTCCCTCTGTGGACTATCTGCAATTTATCCTGTCTATACCACGTTTGTATATAGTTTGTTTTCATATTGTCTCCCTCATTAGACTATGAGCCCCTTGAGAGCAGGAACTGTCTTTTGTCTTTCTTTATATTCCCAGAATTTAGCACAGTGTCTGGCACATCCTGTGTACTTAATAGATGTATAGTGACTAATTTGACTGTGACTTTATGAAACTCACTTCGCATCTCTGGGCCTCAGTTTCCCTATCTGTTAAATGATAGGGGGTTGAACTATGTGATCTCTGCACAGAAGTTATAATCCTTTAAAATGCCTATTTTAAATTTTTAAAAAATTTTATAAATATATATAAATATATTTTGTATTTGTACTATACATTACAATTTATATTTGTATTACAAATTAAAATTTATAAATGTATACATAAATATAAAAGAAATAGATAAAAATATAAAATGCAGAAATATTTTATGCATTTTATGTATATGCATCAGCAAAGTTGTGTCTCAGTTAGGGAGATAATATGTACATTGAGAAGGAAGATCATTGGCTCTGAATTCAGAGGATCTGAGCTCACTTTCTGCATGATAGAGGATCTGTTTTGAATCTTGACTCTCTCACTTACTACCCAGGTGGCCATGGGCAAGTACTTTGTCCTCTCTGAATCTCAGTTTCCTCATCTGTAAAAATGAAGGGATTAGAGCAGAGCTATAAGAATTCTTCCTAGCTTTTAATCCTATGATTCTAAGGTATAAATATAGAGCTAGAAGGGATCTCAGAGGACATCTAGTTGAACCCCTTCACTTTTCAGATGAAGAAAATGAGGTGTATGGAGGTTGAGTGACTTAACAAAGGTCATACAGGTAATAAGTAACCAATTCAGGATTCAAATTGAGCTTGTTTCACAGGTAGTGAAAGACCTTGGCAGGATTTGAACCCACATCTTCTGATTCTAGTGGATAAAGTTCTGGGCCTGGAATCAGGAAGACCTGAGTTTAAATGTAGTCTTAGATCTCTTTAGCTGCGTGACCCTGGGCAAGTCACTTAATCCCATATGCCTCAGTTTCTGCATCTGTAAAAATGAGCTGGAGAAGGAAATGGCAAACCACTCCAGTACCTTTGCCAAGAAAACCGCCAGTGGGTTGTGAAGAATTGGATATGACTGAACAGCCACAGGTGCCTCTCACTCCAGAGTCAGAGTTCTTTCCACTGTACCCGATTTCTTCTCTCCCAAATGGCAGCCCAAGTGGCAACCTCCAATTTTTCTTTCAGAGAAGAGGATCCCAGTGGAGATCTCTTACTCAGAGTACAGAGAAGACTTGACAGACGACAAGAAGATCCTGGTGGCTGCGATGTGCCTGGTCTCTAAAGGGGAGAAGCTCCTGATAGAGAAGGACATTACCCTGGAAGACTTCATCGCCATCAAGGTCAAACCAGCCCAAGGGACCAATTGGCTCCCAAAAGAGCCTTGGGTTGTTGGGGTGAAGGGTGGTGGGTGGTAAAGGGACAATAAAAATTTATGAAGTGTCTGTTATATGCCAAGCACTGTGCTAAATGCTGAAGATACAAAGAAAGGCAAAAGATAGTCCCTGCCCTCAAGGAGCTTACAATCTGATTGGGGTGACAGCATGTAAACAACAATGTGCAGACAAGATCTAAACAGGATGAACTGGAGATAATTCCAGAGGGAAGGCACTGGGATTAAAGGGAATCCAGAAAGGCTTCCTGTAGAAGGTGGGATTTTAACTGAAATTTGAAGGAGGCCAAGGAAGCCAGGTGGTGAAGACCAGGAGGGAGAGCATTCCGGGCGTAGGGGATAAGCAGTGAAAATGCCCAGCTTGTCTTGTTTGAGAAACATCAAGGAGGCCAGTATCACTGAACCAAAAGGTATGTGAAAAAGAGGATAGTGTAAGAAGACTGGAATGGCAGGAAGGGGTCAGGTTTTGAAGAGCTTTATAAGGCAAACAGAGGATTTTATATTTGATCCTGGGGGTGATAGGGAGTCACTGGAATTTATTGAATAGGGAGATGACATAGTCAGATATATATTTTAAGAACATCACTTTGGGGGCAACGAGGTGGCACAGTGGATAGAGCACAGTCCTGGAATCAGGAAGACCTGAGTTCAAATCCAGCCTCAAATCCACTTACTAGGTGTATGACCCAGGGCAAGTCACCTGTCCCAATTACCCCCAGGGGAAAAAAGATCACTTTGATAACTGAGTGGTAGATGGAGTAGAGTGGGGAGAGACCTCCAAAGGTCCATTCCCTCCTCCTTTATCTTGCTAAGATTCTACTCCTCTTTTTGGGAGCCTCCAAACTTAGTCGGGGATGATAGTGCCTACGAGGGAAATGAGGTCAAATGTTCAGAGACCAACCTACTATGGTATTTCCCCTCCAGATGCTGGGTCCTGCTGTGGTAGGTGAAGTTCTTGCTGTGGAGGTCACGATTGCCAACCCCCTGTCTGAGCGGGTAGATGACTGCATGCTGATCATGGAGGGCAGTGGGCTCCTCAGAGAGCAGCTCAACATCGAGTGAGTAGAGGAGGTGTTAGAGGAGATGAGGGGACAAGAGGCCCCAGGGCCAGGGAGGGGAAAGGAACTAGATACTGCAACACCCTACTGCCTTGAGTATTTCAGGCGGGCCTGGTTGGGGGTGGGGGCTGAGAAGAGACAGAAAAAGTCCTAGAAGCATAGCCAAAGGATGCACTTTTGTCTACCTTGTAAAATTAGCTGTGTGACCTTGTACAAGCATCTCTGAGCCTCAGTTTCCCCATCTAGAAAATTTATTGGGAAGATCGGAGGAGGTGGTGTATATTGAGGCAGAATTGTGATACAGTACAAAGAACTAGGGACTGAATCTTTTATCAGACACTCACTAACTCTCTAGACCTCAGTTTCTTTATCTGTAAAATGGGAATAAATGATACACCACCTAACTCACAGGGTTGTTGTGAGGAAAGCACAATTTGCTCTTTCTAAGGTCCCTTTCAGATCTATATCCATTGATCATAGTTATAAAAATAATGAATACAAGGTCTGCAAATGATAAAATGCTATGTAACTAAGCTATTATTATCACACAGTGAGAGCTAAAGTAACTTAGGGGAAGAAACTTGTGAGCTGGAAAAATCAATAAAGGCTTCCTGGAAGAGGTGAGACTTAGCTGGGCCTTGAAGGATGGGAAGGATGTAGACAAGTGGAGAAGAGAAAGCAGAATATTCCAGGCTTGGGAACCACATAAGCAAAACCACGGAGGTGAGAAAAGGATCTTGAGGAGACATTGACTGTCTGAAATTGAGGGAAGGTTCATGTAGGATAGGAGAGGGGAGATGAGGAGAGGAAGTGATACTTGAGAGTTAAATTGGAACCAGATGGTGAAGACTGTCAGACACCAGACAGGGGAGTTTGGACTTGGTCATATTACAGGCCACAGAAAACTGCAGGAGGTTTTTAATTGCAAAGGAGTTTGTACTGTTCAGTCCTAGAGACAAGAGGGGCCTGAAGGTCTGACCCTCATTCTTTCTTCTTGTTCTAGTGTGCCAGCCCTGGAGCCCCAAGAGAGGGCTAGAGTCCAGTTCGAGATCACACCATACAAAAGTGGAAACAGGCAGCTACAGGTGGATCTCATCAGCACCCACTTCCCAAACATCAAAGGCTTCCTGGTCATCGCTGTGGCAACCACAAAGTGATCAGGCTGACAAGGATTTGGGGAAGCAGCGATGGGAGACACATATCATAGTCCACCACCTTCTAGTTCTAAGAACTCAACTTGGAGTACCTGAGTTCTAAACCAAGCCAAGCTTCTAACTCATCATGGGCCTCCTTAGAGAACTAAGATGGACTCAAGGTACAGAATGAGACCTATTTTCAGACATGGCCAATTCAGGAATTTGTTTTGCTTGACTATGCATATTTGTTACAAGAATTTTGTTTTGTTTTGTTTTTTTTCCTATAGGGAGAGGTAGGAGGGAGAGAAAATAATTTTTTGTGAACTAAAAATTAAATAAAAAAACCAAAAATATATATATAAATAATAATAACTAGCATTTATGCAGCACTTTAAGGTTTGCAAAGTATTTTATGTATTAACTCATTTGATCCTCACAACAGCTCTGTGAAGTAGGGTACTATTATTATCCCTACTTTACAAATGAGAAAACTGAGTCACAAAGACATTAAGTGACTTGCCCAGGGTCACATAGCTAGTGTCTGAGGCAGGATTGGAAATTAGGTTTTCCTGACACTGAGTCCTATACTCTATCCACTATACCATCTTTAAAAAAAAAACTTTACAAAGTACTATATAAAATTATTGTGTAACCTTGGGCAAGTTTCTTTGCCCACTCTAGTCTTCAGATTCCTTCTAAAGGTAAAATGAGGGGGTTGGGTTCTAAAATCCCATTCAGTTTTGATATTCTATATTCTATGACTCCTTCTAGCTCTGATATTCTATGTTCTGAGGTGCCCTGAGCCTCCTTCCTCTCAACCTTGACCCTTCACCTGCCCCACCACAACCCAATATTCTGTATTCTGCTTCCCCAGCTCTGACGTTGTCTTCTATATCTTAAGGTTTTGGTTGGCTCTGATGTACTGTGGGTTGAATGGACTCATGAACTTCCATGACCCTATGACTTGTGAGAATTGGAAAAAGGACATTGGAAGTCTCCATTAGTCATCTTGCAAACCAGGGGGAGCAATGGGGGCAGCTCCTCCAGGGCCTATCCTACTTTCAGTATCTTCACTATTCTCATTATCTCCAACTTCACTGCCTACAGCTCCCACATGAAGGTCTGTTTGAAGGCCAACCTGTGGTAAAGGGATTTCTCCATGTTACTGCCTCCAGACACACCCCAGCACATCTTGCTCTACTCCTTCCCTTACCCTTAAGTGCCCTCCAGCCCCAAGTCATACCGCCTACCTTCATATTTGTCTCACCAGCTCTTCCCCAGAACTGCTCCTGTCAGGGAGGAGTCTGCTTATGGTCCAGCATTTGAAGGCTTCTCCAGCTGACACCAAAAATACCCAAGGCTCAAGTAGGTAAACTCAGAGGTTTATCTTTTTCCCTCTCTGGTCCATCCTCCATATTCCCTTAGACTGCCCTACTGGGAAAGACTTTTCCTTCACAGGGCTCCTTGGGTGTCCAATGGACCCTATACTATTTGACAAAGTGGGAACAGGGATAATGGTATGTTTTTTTCCCTGAGGCCTCTCACACTCTCTAGGGATGACCACTCCCACCTAGCATTAGCCTCTGATCCTCACTCCCGCCAAAGATTGCCACTTTCCATAACTGCTCCCAGGGCATAACTAGGAATGAGAGAGAGCAAGTACCACTGCTACAAGTGAGGGCTTGGGCAGGGACATACAGAAGTGGACTGGGGTGAGGAGTCAGAGGTGGAAGTGACTCCGGGTGAAGACCAGCCTCATTCTCACTTAGAGAATCCCCCACAGTGGGCACCTTGTAGAGAGCCAGGATGTGTATCAGCCATGTTATTAGGTGGTGTCATGAGGTCAACTCACCTAGGCAATATTTCAACTCACAGCCCTTTTCCACTCTGGCTTAAATTATATCTAATTCAGTGCCTTAGTCCTTGGAACTTCCAGTACTCCCCTAGTGGTACCTCTCTCCCCTTTCTCCTACTTCCCTTCATAAAATCATAAAATACCAGAGCCTCAGAATAGAGGTCAGCACTGGAAGAGACCTTAGAAAAATGTCAGAACTAGGAGAGACATTAGAGATGACCTCCTCCAGCCCTTAGAGAGGGAAGTGACTTGCCTAAGGTCACTTAGAGTCAGCAACAGAACCCAAGCTTCTTGATTGCCCTGGTAGTGTTTTCCACTGTGCTGTGCAGAACCTACACTGGGGCCAAGTTCACCCAAGTCACCAGGATAGTGTGTTTCCTTCCTTCAGTGAAGACCCCCACATAGACCCAGAGAGGCTGAACAGATTTCAGGGCTCTGAAGCCAAGGCAGAACAGCTGGGTTGACAATCCCAGGGTCCAAATACAGATGTGGAGCAGCTGTGCTGATAGCTGGCACCCTCCAGCTTTTCCCCCTCTCTTGAATTCCCGAAATGAAGGGGAGGATCCTCCAACTGGAATCTTCCCAGAGTCATTTCACAAGTAGCATTTATTAGGGCCCTGCTGCATTCAAGGAGCTATGCTCATGGTAGATACGTCAAAAAAAAAGGAAAGAAAATTAATGTAATTCTTCACCTCAAGGAACTTATAGTCTTCTAGAAGTGATACAATAAGCACATAAATAAGTCCACTATATGGTAACATGTGATAGAAACAAAGGAGAGCTCCAGAGAAAGAACTCAAGGATAATTTAAGGAGGAAGATCTTTCTCTCAGTTGAGGTCTCCGGGAAGGTTTCATGGAAGAAGGTGGCATCCCAATAAAATAATCTCAGTTGCACCCTGAGACCAATGACAGGGCTTCAGATAGGAATTCAGTCCCTGTATTCATTTACTGATTTAGCAATTAAATTCCAACCTCCAAATAATGTAATGGCTTGTTTCATGTCATGGTGAGCTCTCCATCATTGGAGGGGTTCAAGAAGACAAATGTACTACTCTCAAGTAAAGAAAGAAGAGTATGGCTGGGTGTGGTCAGTGAAGGTTTATGGAGGATATTAGAGCTGCGCCTTGAAGGAGATGGAGATGTGGAGAGGAAAGACAGGCTAAACAGCAGGAAGGCTGGAGCACAGAAGTCCCTGAGGGGAGGGGGTGGCCTGGTAACTGACCAGGGTCAGAAGAGAGGGGAATCCTTGAAACCTGAACTCCAAGAGAAGCTTGGCCATAATGCTGATGGGAATGGAGATCCTGTAGCTTCTTGTACTGGGGAGGGACATGTGGAAAGCAGGCTTTGGGCAGATTATGCCACAGACAACTAGGGCACTGAGGATCCAGTTCCCTTTTGAGGTTATTTACAAAACAAAAACTGTCGATGCTCCTGAATTTAAGCACTGGGCAGAGATACTAGTTTCAGGTACTCCATTGAGGAAATATAAGGAAGACACACTCCTTGCTCCTATAACCCAAATCTGCCTCTTCCTAAACATTAGGGCCAAGCTGTGTTTGGCAATGACACAGAATAATTCCATCCTATAGGAGGTTGGTTAAAAGCAAGCCTTTTGGGGAAGGAGATGATTGACCTAGAATTCTTTTTATCTACCTTTTCTGGGAGGCCAGAGTTCCCTTCCATGGGTCTATCTTCTTAGCCATAAGGGCCAGAGGGAGACAGATTGGGCCTCTCCCAAACCAGACTGATGCGGAAAACCCAAGGTAAAAGATCTCTAAACTAGTTAGTTATATTGGTTGATTTAATGGGAACCAAACTGGTACAAACATTCCTCCTGCCATTGAACTCATAGGTTGACAATGCTTTGCTGCCTCCCACTTTCTGGGACCCTAGTTCCCTGGTTGAACTGGTTTCCGTTCACGGAGTATATGGCTGGACCCAGTTCAAGGCAGAATTACAAAGGAGGGGAATTCAATATCTCATTCTACCCTTGGGGCCAATTTAAGCATCAGTAAGGGAGATATTTTGGGGTGGGAAAATGGCTATCTTCACATTGTCCACAGCCTATACTGTCTAAGGTCAGCCCTGCTCCCAACTTGCAAAACAGGAAGGATACCCAGCAGGGAATTTGAACCAAGTACTCTGCTTTTTGAAAGCTACCAGTTTCAATGAAAGAATGAACTATACCCAACAGCAAATTTGGCATTCTGAGGCAGATTCTCTGGGAACCAGTCCCTGCCTTGCCTTGCCCTGTCCTGCCCATGCCCTACCCTAGTCTTCCTCCCAGCTTTCTGGCGCCTAGGGATTAATTTGTCAGCAATGTTGCCAATACTATACTTGGACTTCCCAAAGAGTGTGGTTTTTGCATCTCCACTACAGGCTAGGACGAGCAAGGGTCACATGGGCTGAAAATGAGTGACAACCAAGGAGGGAGGGTCAGGCAGGTAAGGCTGAGGACTATGAGAAACATCTTGGATTAAAATGTTCTATCAAACAGATCTAAGATCCTGAGAGGAAATTTTCTCTCTCTCCATAAGAAACTGGATCTAATAGCACTGGGCCTAAACTCCTATTAGCAGGACAGCAGTGGGGTGAAACAGATACATTCCTCCCTCTGTGCTGATTTCTCTAATATTATAGGATATCCTGGCCTAAATAGCCTACTAGACCTTGACCCTGGGTCCAGACTGATCCCTGATTCCAACTCCAGACCAAGCCCTGACCCTGGTGAAAGCTTTTAGCTCGGTCCCAGACTGAACCCTAACTCTAGTCACAGGATGAACCCCAGACATACCCTGAATGCTCATCACAGGCTGAGCCCTGAGTGGCAGGGTTTTCTTAGAGACCTCCAGGCTCCTTTTCTGTCCCAGTCTGTAGTAATACAGGGGACCATTTCAGAATGATAACCCTCATGCTGTAGCTTCACCTAGAGTCCAGGGGTTCAACCAGAGTCCTTTGACTGAATCCAAACTTCACATATTCACATACTTCACAAATTCCCATAATAAAAGGATTTGTTCTATGAAGTTTGGATTCAAGTTTGGACTGCACTTGAGGACATAGAGGCCTCAAGGTCACAGGTTCCCCACCCCTGATCTAGACTGCCTCCTTCCTCACCACCCTGATGCTGAGATGTGGGTATGATACGAGTTGGGGGATAGGGGTAGGGGGACAGAGTTTGGAGGAGGAAAATATTAACAATCCTGGAGCTTATTAAAGTCCATTTGGGACGCATCAGGGGGCAGCCCGAGTTTCTTCCTTGGTTCAGGGACCCACTGAGCAGACACTCCCTGGTATTCTCAGCTACTTGTGGATTCTTGGTCATGGGAGTATCAAGAGCTTATTTGCCTGAAAGAATTGAAACCCAAAATTTAATTTAATTTAATCCAAACTTTCTTTGGATTAAAAAATCAGATCCACATGGAGATGTTCACACACAAAGATATGTGTATATACATGCACACACACATAAGCACATGTGCACACACACATATACACACAATATATATAAATACCCAAGTATGTGCATTCATTGGTAAGCCATAAAGCAGTATAGAAAACGTGAACTAGTTATCATTATTATTAGACACATGCCCAGACATGCTCCCAGTTACTATTGAAATTTGATTCAATAAGCATTTTCGAAATACTTATGTGCAAGACTTTGTGCTTGTTGGCAGTACAGAAATGCAAAATGACAGTCTCTTACCTCAGAGAAGCTTAGAGTCTATTAATGTGGACAGAGCATGTAAACAAGGAAGAGTGTGATGGAAACAAAGAAAAGATCTAGAAAAAAATGGCCTGAGAAAAATCTATAAGAAAGAGATCACTTTCAATTGAAAGAATGAGACAAGGCTTCATGGGAAAAGTGGCGCCAGAGCAGAAGACTGGAGGAAAGAAATTATTTTCATAGAACAAAGAGGTTATTACTTGACCATTCTAGACTTTAGCCCCTTGATTTGTAAAATGGGAGTCATAATCCTTACACTATAATGATCTCCCAGAATTGTTGTGAGGCAAGAACTCTGTGTAAACTTTTTAAGTGTCACATGAGCTTTTAGTATTCAAAAGATTTGTGATTTCATCAGTATGGCTGCTCCCTCTATCAAGGAGAACTGCAAGGCCACCATGCCTAGTAGATGGGCCATAGGAACTGCAACTGCCCCAAAAAATCATCTTCTAGTGGCCAACTTGGGGATGCCATTAAGATCGCTTGCACAAATATATGAAGGAGGCAGATGGCAAGTCAGTTTCAAGGAACAGCTAGTAGTTCAGTTTTCTAGGAATGTAGAGTACCCAAAGGGAAGTCGAGGAAAAGTATGGAAAGTCGAGGAAAAGTATGGAAAGTCAAGTAGGCATTAGATTATGGAGGGGCTTAAATACTGGGATAAGAATTTCATGTTTTCTCCTGTAGGTAATAGGGAGTCATTGAATGTTTTTGAGCAAGAGAGTGACATATAATCACAGAATCTTGGAGCTGAAAGGAACCTCAAAAGAGATCTAGTTCAACCTATACTCAAACAAGGATCTTCTCTACAACACACTCATTAATCTCATCCTGCCTTTTCTTAAAGATTGCAATTGAAAAGGAATCTACAACCTTCTAAGTCATCCTATCCCACTTTGGGATAGTTCTAAATGTAAAGAAGTCTTTCCTGACATGAATGGCCTAAATCTTCTTCTTTCCAACCTCCACTGTTCCTTGTTTAGCCTTATGGGCCAAGCACAACAAGTTAAATCTCTCTTCTGTAGGAAAGTCCTTCCAGTTCTTAAAGACAGCTTTCTTATTTCTCCTAATTCTCTTCTCCAGGCTAAACAACCCAGTTCCTTCAATTGATCCTTGCACAATTAGCATGATCTCAAGACCCTTTAATATCCTACTTGCCCTGCTATGGACATTCTCCTCCTTATTTCTAATGAATTCTCTATCCTACTCCCCAAAGGAACTATTCCCAATCTTTTCTTCTCAGGTTTCCCCTATCACCTCTTCTCCCTACCGCTCAGCTGAGGATCTTGCTTCATCTTTTACTTGGGAAAGAGACTATGAGACAGGAGCTCCCTTGTAAAAGGTATCATGATATCGAGGTTAGAAGGGACTTGGAGTCAGGAGGGGCTAAGTACAAATCCCATCTCAGAGATTTGCTGACCGTGACACTTAACTTCTCTTAGACATAGTTCCCTCCTCTGTAAAATGAAGGGGTTGCACTCAATGGCCTGTAAGGTCTTCTCCAGCTCTAAATCTATGATCCTAGAGGGCAAGTGCAAGAGACTTCAGAGTCAGGAACCCTGGGTTCAAAAATAAACTCTAGCACATTTAAATAGTTGGTCAACTTCCAGCAATTCACTTTAGCCCTCTAGACCTCAGGCTCCATATCTATAAAACAGGAAGAATACTCTCACTACCTACTTCGTAGGCTGCTAATTTTTTGAAAGCCTTAAAGCACTAAGTAAATGTGCATTATTATCATGTACACACAGACGTACCCTCGTTGCTGAGCCTTAGCTGGTCCAGCAACGTGGAAACAGAAACCTCAACAAGTAGAAGCCAACTTGCCCTTCCCAGTTTCCAGGTAATTTCCAGGAGCCCTGGGTTCTGGGCAGTCCTCAGTTACCTGGGTAGAGAGACTCCCCTCCAGATGGAAATGGCTATGAGCCACATGGGCCAATGCCAGAGGTCCAAAATCATTCCGTGATTCTGCTAATGTTCATAACCCAGTAGTGCCTGATGGTCACTCCAGTCATCTGCCCCATGCTTCCCCCTAGTGGCCTATATATGAATCACAGCACTGAAAGAACTTTAGAGCCCAGAATCGGGGCAGTTCAACCATTCCCTTTGTTGGATGTGGGGGAAAGAATTGTAGACACATGCTCCCAGGGAAAGGGCACCTTTCTGACCGTTAAGTCCAACTCAGCCTTCTAGGGCTGACTCAAGACCATTGTCTAATCATTATCTTTTATTTTTCCTATCCTTAGGATCCCTTCTGGATGGTGGTCCTCTACCCCTCACTTCTTTCCCAAACCATCACTCCCTACACTGACCACATTCTTCTCATACTCTCCCTTATCTGCCTCCACCCCTTGATGAGTTCAACTCTACACTTTCCTCTACACTTACACTTCTTGCCCTCTTATATTGTTGTCCACACTTTGCCAAGTGCCAACCTTGCACTACTTCCACCATTGCCCCCCTTTGTTCCAGTATAATGTCATAAAGCTGTGCTACATCCGCTACAGATTTGTTACATAATATCAACTGGACCCTCATGGCTGCAAGACAATTTTTTTAACACTTCCCAAATGGAGTCACTGTCCCACTCACCACAGTAACTACTACAAACCTTTCATAACTCTTCAGTCTCACACAATGCCCCCCACCCCAAAACTCTCAGCTGAGAACCTTGCCTCCTACTTCACAAAAATAGAATAAAATTGAAGATATTCACCAAGATCTTTCTCTTCTCCCTTCTCCCGTGTCTCCCATTCCTCAAATGTCTTGCCCCACTATCTCTTCCTTCAACCATCTCACGTGAACAGGTGGCCCTTTCTCCTTGACAAGGCAAAACTGCAACAGGCATCCTTTCCTATTCCATCCTGCCATCTCCAGCAGATTGCCCCACTCTCACATAGATTTTCAATCCATGTCTACTGCTACTTCCCTGATGCGTACAAACTCATGTCTCCCTCAACCTTAAAAACCCCTCATTTAAGGGGTGGATCAGTGGAATAGGTTAGGTACTCAAGACACAGTATTCAATGAATATAGCAGTCTACTGACTGATAAACCCAAGGACCCCAGCTTCTGGGATATGAACTCACTATTTGACAAAAACTGCTGGGAAAATTGGATAATAGTGTGGCAGACACTAGACATAGACCAATGCCTGACACCATACACAAGAATAAAGTCCAAAGGGGTACATGACCTTGGTATAAAGGCTGATACTATAAACAAATTAGGGGAGCAAGGGATAGAATATTTGTCAGATTTGTGGAGAATGGAGAAATTTATGACCAAACGAGATACGGAACATTATGAAGTGCAAAATGGATAATTTTGATTACATTGAATTGAAAAGGTTTTGCACAAACAAACCCAATGCAACCAAGATTAGAAGGGAAGCAGAAAACTGGAAAAGAATTTTTACAACTAGTGTCTGTGATAAAGGTCTCATTTCTAAAATATATAGAGAACTGAGTCAAATTTAAAAGAATACAAGTCGTTCCCCAGTTGATAAATGGTTAAATGATATGAATAGGCAGTTTTCAGAGGAAGAAATTAAAGGTATCTATAGTCACATGAAAAAATGCTCTAAATTACTATAGATTAGAAATGCAAGTCAAAACAACTCTGAGGTACCATATCACACCTGTCAGATTGGCTAACATGACAAAACAGAAATATGATACATGTTGGAGAAGATGTGGGAGAGTTGGCACACTAATTCATTATTGATGAAGCTGTGAGCTGATCCAGCCATTCTGGAGAGCAATTTGGAATTACGATACAAAACAAAGGGCTACAAAAATGTGCATATCCTTTGACCCAGCAATATCACTTCTAGGACTGTATACCCAAAAGATCACAAAAATGAGAAAAAGTCCTCCATGTACAAAAATATAGCAGCTTTCTTTGTGGTGGCCAAGAACTAGAAATCAAGGGGATGCCCATCAATTTGGGAATGGCTGAACAAGTTGTGGTATATGAATGTAATGGAATACTATTGTGCTATAAGGAATGATGAACAGGAGGATTTCAGAAAAACCTGGAAAGAATTATATGAGCTGATGTTGAGTGAAATAAGCAGAACCAGAATATTATACACAGTAACAGTCACAGTGTGGGAGGACTATTTCTGATAGACTTAGCCCTTCACAGCAATGCAAGGACCTAAAACATTCCCAAAGATATCGAGGCAAAATGCCATCCATATCCAGAGAAAGCATTATGGAACTAGAATGCAGAATGAAGCAGATTATTTTCTCTTTTATTATGTTTTGTTTTGGTTTGGTTTTTCTTATGGTTTCTCCCAATTGTTGTTTTTTTTTTTAATTAATTAATTTATTTAACTTTTAACATTCATTTTCACAAAATTTTGGGTTCCAAATTTTCTCCCCATTTGTCCCCTCCCCCCACCCCAAAACACTGAGCATTCCAATTGCCCCTATCACCAATCTGCCCTCTCTTCTATCATCCCTCCCTTCCCTTGTCCCCATCTTCTCTTTTGTCCTGTAGGGCAAGATAACTTTCTATACCCCATTACCTATATTTCTTATTTCCTAGTAGCAAGAACAGCACTCAACAGTTGTTCCTAAAACTTTGAGTTCCAACTTCTCTTCATCCCTCCCTCCCCACCCATTCCCTTTGGAATGCAAGCAATTCAATATAGGCCATATCTGTGTAGTTTTGCAAATGAATTCCATAATAGTCATGTTGTGTAAGACTAACTATATTTCGCTCCATCCTGTCCTGCCCCCCATTGCTTCTATTCTCTCTTTTGATCTTGTCCCTGCCCAAGAGTGTTGACTTCAACTTGCTCCCTCCTCCCATTGCCATCCCTTCCTGCCCCCCACCCTGCTTATCCCCTTATCCCCCACTTTCCTGTAGTGTAACATAGGTTTTCATACCAAAATGAGTGTGCATTTTATTCCTTCCTTTAGTCGAATGTGATGAGAGTAAACTTCATGTTTTTCTCTCACCTCCCCTCTTTTTCCCTCCACTAAAAAGTCTTATGCTTGCCTCTTTTATGAGAGATAATTTGCCCCATTCCATTTCTCCCTTTCTCCTCCCAATATATTTCTCTCTTACTCCTTAATTTCATTTTTTAAAGATATGATCCCATCCTATTCCATTCACTCTGTGCTCTGTGTGTGTGTGTGTGTGTGTATGTGTGTGTGTGTGTAATCCCACCCACTACCCAGATACTGAAAAGTTTCAAGAGTTACAAATATTGTCTTTCCATGTAGGAATGTAAACAGTTCAACTTTAGTAAGTCCCTTATGACTTCTCTTTGCTGTTTACCTTTTCATGCTTCTCTTCATTCTTGTGTTTGAAAGTCAAATTTTCTTTTCAGCTCTGGTCTTTTCATCAAGAATGCTTGAAAGTCCTCTATTTCATTGAAAGACCAATTTTTCCCCTGAAGTATTATACTCAGTTTTGCTGGGTAGGTGATTCTTGGTTTTAGTCCTAGTTCCTTTGACTTCTGGAATATCATATTCCACACTCTTCGATCCCTTAATGTAGAAGCTGCTAGGTCTTGTGTTATCCTGATTGTATTCCCACAATACTTGAATTGTTTCTTTCTAGCTGCTTGCAATATTTTCTCCTTGACCAGGGAACTCTGGAATTTGGCCACAATGTTCCTAGGAGTTTCTGTTTTTTGGATCTCTTTCAGGCAGTGGTTGGTGGATTCCTTGAATACTTATTTTGCCCTCTGGTTCTAAAATCTCAGGGCAGTTTTCCTTGATAATTTCATGAAAGATGATGTCTAGGCTCTTTTTTTTGATGATGGCTTTCAGGTAGGCCCATAACTTTTAAATTGTCTCTTCTGGATCTATTTTCCAGGTCAGTTGTTTTTCCCATGAGATATTTCACATTATCTTCCATTTTTTCATTCTTGTGGCTTTGTTTTGTGACTTCTTGGTTTCTCATAAAGTCATTAGCCTCCATCTGTTCCATTCTAATTTTGAAAGAACTATTTTCTTCAGTGAGCTTTTGAACCTCCTTTTTCATTTGGTTAATTCTGCTTTTTAAAGCATTCTTCTCCTCATTGGCTTTTTGAACCTCTTTTGCCAATTGAGTTAGCCTATTTTTCAAGGTGTTATTTTCTTCAGCATTTTTTTGGGTCTCCTTTAGCAAGCTGTTGACCTGCTTTTCATGCTTTTCTTGCATCTCTCTCATTTCTCTTCCCAGTTTTTCCTCCACCTCTCTTAACTTGATTTTCAAAATCCTTTTTGAGCTCTTCCATGGCCTGAGCCCACTGAATATTTATTTTGTCTGTTTGGGATACAGAAGCCTTGATGTTTATGTCTTTCCCAGATGGTAAGCATTGTTCTTCCTCATTTCAAAGGAAGGGAGGAGATATCTGTTCACCAAGAAAGTAACCTTCTATGGTCTTATTTTTTTTCCCTTTTCTGGGCATTTTCCCAGCCAGTGACTTGACTTCTGAGCTTCCTCTTCACACCCACCTCGCCTCCAGATCTGCCCAGCCAGTGCTTGGGGTCTGAGATTCAAATGCTGCTTCCCAGCCTCAGGTTTTCAGCAGGGGCGGGGCTACTATTCAGTTGAGATTAAGTTCAGGTGCTCAGGTGGAGGCAGGGCTGCCACACGGGGCTCAGTTCTCTCAGGGGGTTTATGTGGAGACCTTCAACAATGGATCCGAGCTCCTGACTGCTTTGGGAGCCCCTGTTCGCTGCCACCTCTGCTGCTGCCTCCCGAGGGGACCTGAGTTATGGGGACACCCCACTCCCCTCTCGGCCACCCAAAAAGATTCTCTCACTGACCTTTGTCACCTGTGGGTGGAGGGACCTGCGCGGCTGCTGGAGATTCTGTCCCTGGAGCCTGCTCGGATCTGCTCCTCTCAGTGCTGCACAGCCAAGGCAGGACTGGGCTCTGCTCCGGGTCCAGGGCGCAACGGACCTTTCGGGTCAGTTTTTCAGGTCTCTCTGGAACAGTAATCTCCTCCACTCCGTTGTTCTGTGGCTTCTGCTGCTCCAGAATTTGTTGGGAGTTCTTCTTTACAGGTAATTTATGGGCTATGGGTTTGGAGCTAGCATATGTGTATCTTTCTACTCCGCCATCTTGGCTCCTCCCCCCTCCCATTTGTTTTAATTCTTTTATGCAACATGACTAATGTGAAAATGTGTTTAATAAGAATGTATGTGTAGAACCCATATAAGATTGCACACCGTCTCAGGAAGGGAGGGGGGAGGGAGGGGAAGAAAATCAAAGATTTATGGAAGTGATTGTAGAAAACTGAAAACATATAATTTTTTGTTTTAAAAAAAGGGTCACTTGAGGCTTTTGGATTTGGACTGGGAAGACAGAAAATAAAATCTTTGGGTAGATAGATCTGTTCTTGAAGAATACCACTATATCATATGGCAATTGTTTTTGAAACCAAATGTAATTTAAGATAATTTGTTTCAAAAATTATTCTGGTGAGGCTGCCCTGGTTAATTAAATAAAGCATTCAGAAATGGTTTAGTAAAAAAAAGAAAAAGAAAGTGTTAAATAAGATTGTATGTACAGAATCCATATAAGATTGCGTGTCATTTTGGGGAGGGAGCAGAGAGGGAGGGGGAGAAAATTTAAGACTTATGGAAGTGATTGTTGAAAACTGAGAACAAATAAATTAATTTAAAAAAATTTCATTTGAACTATTCTGACCCTTGAATACTTGTCTACAATTGGTGATTCCACTTCTCTCCTTTCACTCTCTTCTAACCCTTCTGCAGTGTGATTTCCAGCTTCATCATTCAACTGAAACTGCTCTCTGCCAAGTGACCAGCGATCTCATAATTGCCAAATCTAATAGCCTTTTCTTTTTCCATGATTCTCTGTAGTCACCATATTCATCATTTCTTACAGCAAGGCAATGTGCCATTACCTTCATTACTACAATTTGTCTAGCCATTCCTTAATCGCTACACATCCATCCTGCTTCCAGTTATTTGCTACTGCAAAAGTGCTGCTATGAATATTTTGGTGTATATGGGAATGGTCTTTTCTCAATAATCAACCTCAGCTTCTCTGCAACTTCTGAAACTGTCCTTCACGCTCTTCTTCTAGATAGTCATTCTTCTCTAGGTTTTCATGACACTACTCTCTCCTGGTTCTCCTACCTGTATGAATGACCCAGTTGCTGATCTTCAACTAGATTCTACCCAAGGCTGTAACCTCTATTCAATCTTACTCGGTGATCTCTCAGTTCTCATGGGTTCCTTTATCATCTTTATGCAGATGACTTGCAGATATATATGTGTGTGTGTGTATGCATGCATGCATACATATATACATACAATCCTAGTCTCTCTCCTGAGCCATAGTTCCATATCCAAATCTTCATGACCTCATTTTGGGGTTTTCTTGGCAAAGATACTAGAGTGACTCGTTTGCCATTTCCTTCTCCAGCTCCTTTTTACAGATGAGGAACTAAGGCAAATAGGGTTAAGTGACTTACCCAGGGTCACACAGCTAGTAAAGGTCTGAACTGCATTTAAACTCATGAAGATGTTTTCCTGATTTCAAGCCCAGAGCTCTCTCCACTGAACCACCTAGCTGCCCTAGTTCCAAATCAACTACCAAATGAGACATCTGGAACTAAATGTCACAGACACTTCAAATTGCATATACAAAACAACTTATTTATCTTTCCCCCGCAAACCCAATTCTCTTCTCGGGTTCCCTGTAACTGTCAAGGGTGCCACTGTTCTCCCGGTAACCCAGCTCATGTGAATATTATCCTCAACTCTTCACTTAATCCATTCAGTTGATGAATCTTGTCATTTCTGCATTCCTTTCTCTTGCATGGAGCTCCTCCTCTTGTCCATTTATAAAGCCTCCACCCTAGTACAGGGTCTCATCACTCCTTGCCTAGATTACTGAAAAAGTCTGCTAGTTGGTCTCCCTCTTTATCTCTCCCTGCTCCAATCCATTCTCCACTCTTCTGCCAAAATGATCTTAAATACAAGTCTACCTTATCACCTCATTCAATAAATTCTAATGGCTTCTTATTACCTGCAGGATCAAAACACGATCCTGTTTGGCTTTTAAAAGTCCTTCACAACTGGTACACATGCAAATGCATGCACACACTGGCACACACACTCATCTCCAATTCTCCTTGTTCAATCTACCTTTCCCCACCTTCACTTCTACTGGCCTTCCCTCTGAGATTATGTCATCTATCTTTTATATGCATAGTTATTCACCTGTGGTCCTTCCCATTATAATCTGAGACCTTTGAGGTGAGCAACAGGGCTATTCCAATTCTTTGTATCCTTCGTGCTTAACGTAGTCTGCTATATGGCTGGTGCTTAACAAATGCTTTTTAACTGACATGATTCATCACTAAATCCAAAAGATCTTCCGATGAACTGCTGTAAAGCCATTCCTTCCCTCTCTTGTACTTGGAAAATTATAACTGAACTTAAGACTTTGTTCCTATTATGAAGTTTATCTTCTTAGATTCAGCCCATCATGACTTAGGTACCGTACTCAGTTTAGCTATCCTCATCTTTGTACTACTTGCAGATCTAATAAGCATTCTTTCTAAATCTTCGAGTCACTAAAAAAATCATTAAAACTGCACAAAACATCTTACTTCACATTCCCAAATGCATTCTAAATGGATAGTGACCTTAATAGTAAAGATTGTATTTTTAAAAATTAGAAGAAAAACAAATCATACCTCTCACAGCTATGGGCAGATTATATTCTTAACCAAACAAGGGATAGAGACAATTACAAAAGATAATTTTGATTACATGCAACTGAAAATATTCCACACAAACAAAATTAATGGCGAGAATGACAAGAAGGAATTGAATGGGGAAAAATTTGTATCAAAACTTTTGTTAAATTTGCTATTAACAGATCTATATATAATATGTAGATCAAGAGAATATCTGCATATAGATCTTTATACAGCTATATACCTATATATATTTATATTTACATATTTGTGTGTATATACGTGCATATATGACTTACAGCCATTCCCCAATAGTAAGTGATCAAAAGATGTAAATAGTTCTCAAAAGTACAAACAACCATACGAAAGGATGCTTGAAATCATTTTAAAAAAATGCAAATCAAAACATCTAAGGTTTCTCCTCATAGCCTTACAAATTCGCAAAGATGACAAAAGATAGGAATAGCCCATGTTGGAGGGGATATAGGGAGATAGGGACGCTAGTGCCCTGTTGTTAAGGCTGTAAATCAATGCAACCATTTTGAAAAGCAATCTGTAACTAAACAAAGTGGCTAACATACCTTTTGACCCAGAGATTCGACTACTAGGCTTATATTCTATGGAGGATATTGATAAGAAAGTCCTCATACACACCAATATATTTATAGCAGTACTCTTTGTGATACTAAAGAATTGAAAACAAAGCAGATACCTATTGATTGGGGAATGGTTAAACTTCAGTATGTAATGCGATACTGCTGAGCTCTAAGAAATGACAGATATGAATACCATGAAAAAATCTGTACCAACTGATGCAAAGTGAAGCAGAGTCAAGAAAATATACACAATTACAATTAAATAAAATGAATCATTAAAAATGAAGAAGTGAATGTTGCAAAATAACAAAGAACAAGCAAGGCTTGAAAGAAGACATCCCATCCGGCCTCTGTGCAGAGGTAGGAGGTTCATAAGTACAACATTGCACATATTTTTAGATTTTTTCAATATATTGATCAGTTTGATGACTTTTTTTTTCTTTTGCCTTAAAAAAAATATTTCTTATATGGGACAGCTTTCTGGGAGAAAGGGGAAGGATATTAGGGAAAATTATGGTGACTTAAAAAAATGAGTAACCAGTAAAATCTCATTTTTAGAAAACTGCACCTTAGGTCATACCACTAGCAACCTCTTTCCAAGCTGACTTCAAATCCTCTGGGTCCAGCCCTACTAGTTCTAAATCCACCTAATTACAGTACTTTTACTGTTCTAGTCTTTTTCTCACTATCTCCTCCCTCACAAAGAAAAAGAAAACATAAAAAATGTTTCTATTACCTCAAAAATCACAACTATTCAACCTGACCCAGAGGACACTCCAAAAATTCACAAGTAATTTACAGCAGGACAAAAACTTTGTATTTTATTAGTTTGGCAATGGAGTTTCATAAGAATAAACGAAAAAAGCACACTTAGCCTAGCATACTTAGCACTCAGGCATGCTTAGTACTTAGCCTAGTCATGCCACCAGTTGTTAGCCCCTTCCCCCTAAGATCTCACACAGCACTTTGCACCTCTCTAAATACTAGCAAATACGTATATTTACCAATAGTTGTAAAGCTTGTATTAATAATAGTTTTAATAATTATAAAAGTTGTATAGTAGTTAAATCCTGAGTCTGAAGTATGATTACTGACGTGACCTTAGGGAAATAAACCTCTCTGAATGTTTCCTTATCTATAAAAATGATGCTTGTAATTCTCTCATAAATCTGTTGTGAGAAAAGTTCCTTGAATAAAAAAAAGTGCCTTTATAGCCCTTAGAACCTTGTAAAGATGATTTATTAACAGTGTAATTGTTTTCACATGTTCCTTTCACCACACTCCTAATGAGCCTTTATCTCTCTTAGCTTTGACAGGATTAGATAAAGTTTTAAGCAGTGGTTACTCTTCATTTGTTTTGAACAAGTAGATTTAATGAAATGGTGCTCCTACTTACCTTAGAGCTTCAGAGGCTCTAAGCCAACGTCTGTATTAAAAGAAGGTGGAGAGAAACCAGTTTTGCATAGGGAGGTCTTGTTGGTGAGAAAAAGATTAAGAAGCCAGTTATTCTGAAGCACCCAAGAAACAGAGCCATCAACTTGAGTTGATGGTGCCAGTGAAAACACCAATCTGCACGCTTAAGTTTTTTTTTTACTGAAGTTTATTATAAACCAAGTTCAAAGGCAATAAGACAACTATTTACAACTTTCCAGGTGGCAAACATAGAAAGAATATCTGATCAAGGCCTACAGAATCTTAGGGTCTTTAGGGTCTTGGTGGACGCATCCCTGGAGGTGGAGGACCTGTGAAGAAAAGAAAGGATGAAAAAATATCTAATAGGCTAATATGTTCATGGTACTGAATTCTGGCCCAGGGCAGACAGCATGATCACTATCCCACAGGTAAGAGGCAGCATGATTCAATAAGAAGAGCACTAGATTATGAATCAAGAGACCTCATTTTCTAGTGGTGATATCACTATCATATTGTATGATCTTGGGCAATTCAATCCCGCCACTGAGTGTCCCCCTGTACCCCCAAGAGTTCCTCATTCATAAAATAAAGGTGTTACACTAGTTGACCTCCAAAGTCCATGCTGTAATAGAGTGCAAATGTTAGTGTTAGAAGAGACAATAAAGATTACATTAAGTCCTACCCCCTAGTTTCACAAAGAAACTAAGGTTAGCTCTAATATTCTGATTATATGGTCAGGAAATGGGCCTTTGTGAGGCCCTGAGTCTATTTCATATTCAGATTAAAATGTAATTGGGAAATGTTTAACAAAATAAATAAAAATACAATAAAACATAATGTTAATTTGTGGTTTCCTAAGTTAACACGTGGCCAGCAGGGATTCATTTATATTTGTTTTTGACACCACTCATCTCAACAACACATGAAATTGCTTGTGTGTGTGAGATTCAAATTTCCATCTGCTAAGCACAGAAATCAAGGGCCTGGACATTTTGAGCAGCATACCAGGCTATAAAAAGCAATGGCAACACAAGCCACACAGGTCACACACATCACATTTAACACTGGAAGCAACAGAATTTAAGAATACATCAAAGGATCAAGCTTTGTTAACTGATACAGTGCATTTTTTATCCGTAAGGGAAAGAAAATAAAGATAGTAGGACAAAAATTTTTATTTCAAAGTAAAATTGCAATATTTTCATGTCAACTGACACTCTTGGTCCTGCTAGTGTTAAAACACAGAATCACATACTCTCAAGAGTAGGAAGGGAAATGTAAAGGCCATCTAGTCCAACCTATACCTCAATAAGAACACCTCCTGCAGTATACTCCCTGGCCTTTCTAACTCACTGTGATCTCCTTGGGCATATCATTTCTCCCCTGTAAGTCTTACACTAAAAGATCACAGATGCAGAAATAAAAAGAACCTTAAGGGTCATCTATATAACATCCTCATTTTACAGATGAGGAAACTGAGAGCAAGCCAAGGTCACAGAGGCAGTAAATAGTAGATCTGGCATTCAAACCCCTTTTACTCTCTTATCTTCTGCTACTTCTACAGTACAACTTGATGGACAGAAAAAGTGCTTTAAAAGACAATAGGTTCAGTGCAAATTTAAAGATCAGAATTCCAGAGCTGATAATGAACTTAGATCATAACAAAAAATTCAGGAATTAACAAGTATCTTAGAACACTGAATATCAGAATTAGAAGGGCACTTAGAAATTGTCTGTAATCCAGCCTCTCCCTAAAGACACCCTGATTTCAATATCTTCAACATCACTATTCCAGAGCACTCACCTCTCATTCCTGGAGGAGGGGGTCTCATGCCAGGAGGGGGAATGCCCATTGGTGCCCCTCGACCAGGGGGCATCCCCATTGGAGGGCCCATGGGAGGTCTCATTCCAGGTGGAGGAGCCATCATGCCTACAACAGAGAAATTCCAGAAAACTTGTGTTTGTCTTGGAAAAACAAACAAACACAAACTCAAAAGTCTACCACCACTCTGTCCCCCAACTCAGCCCTCCCCATATCCCTAGGATCTAAACTCAGGAACCATGGCTTCTTATAGCTCATCCCTTGCCTTGAAGTTGTATCCCAAAGAATGAGCCTTGACTAAGACACACAGCTGGACCTCAGAGTAATCCTGCTGACTGAACCTAGTTCCTCACCAAGTTTAGACAAGGTCATGCTTCATCATTAATGCAATTGAGGGTCTTTCCTTTCAAGCAGATCTTTACCTGGAGGAGGTGCTCCTCGGCCCATTGGTGGAGGAGGTCCTCCTCGGCCCGGAGGATACTGTGTTGGGGCCCCTGCAATGCTGGCTGTGGCGGCAGCTGCTGCAGCAGCAACAGTTCCTCTTCCCTGTGGAGTCATCACCTGCAAAGACAAAGTAGGAAAGACAGAGAGGTTATGGAATTCTATAGCTAGAAAAGACTTAGGAGATCCAATCCCCAACAAGGCACCACCAAGAAATAGATACCTAGTCATCACTTAAATATCCCCAGTACCAGGGAGATCAATACCCACCTGAAAAGAGTCCATTCCATTTTAGATAGTCATAAATGGTAATTTTTTTCACACAAAATTTGCCTCCCTCAACCTTCCATCCTGAGGCCAATAATCAAATTCTTCTTTCACATGACAACCATCAAACATTTGAATACAGTAATCAAGATTCCACTAAATTTGCCATTCTCCAGGTTACACAACCCTAGTTCCTTCATGTGATTTCCTCTCTCCGAATTTATTAATCATCCCAAGAACAATGTTATCAATGCCCCTTCTAAATTCATTTTCAAATTCTAAATTCAACTACACCCATTTTGTTGCAGATTTAACAGTCCAAGATTCAGCCACTGCTACCATACCTTGGTAATGACCTTCTTCCTTGGTAATGAGCAAAGCACAGACATTTTACTAGTGGCAGCCTGACTTCCTCTACACAAAGTAGGTGCTGCTATTCTGAGCGCATGGCTCTCGAAACGTAAAGGTCTATGGCTCGCAGTCCAAACACTGCATAGCAGAAAGTATGACAGAATGAAAAGGATAAGATGGTGAAAAAAAGGACAAACCCCAGTCACAGGACCTAGAGTTCATAGCTTGACTCTACCACCTACTACTTCTGATAGTTACAGCAGCATGATCTTGGGTAAATCATCCGAAGCCTCTTTAGGCTTCAGTTTCCTTATTTGTAAAATTAGAGTGTTGGACTAAACATTTAAGGTCCCATTCAGCTCTAAATCTTTGATTGTCAAGAGTCTTGTAATCAGAATATATGAATTTATATCCTGGAGCTGACACACTATTATGCCTCAGGATTAAGTCACGTCAGCTCTCAGAGTTTGTTTCCTCACTTATAGATTGGATTTAAGACCTGCACTGCCTACCACACAGGGTAATTATGAGAAAAGCACTTTTTCATAGTTTGAAATGCTAAAGAAAGTTTCCCAGAATACGCTATTATTTAAATATTTTCTCTATTTCTAGTTTATAGAAGCTGTGGGATGAATCAGGAAAAACACTGGACCTTTGGACAGTTCAAACTTTACTAGCTACCACTTCACCTTCACTTCATCATTTAATCAAATAGATAATACCTCACAAAGTTCTTGTGAAGAAAATACTTAGTAGTTATTGCCTCTGTTAGAGATTATGAGGAAAGGGGCAAATTTTTAAAACTATTGCACACATGTTCATTTCAAAAAATATAATCACAAATGATTAAAAGGTTGAAAATCACATTTTTACTTGTTTCAAAAAAAGCTTACAGCAAAACACATAAACCATCCCAAATTTACAATACAGGGGTCTGTATATTGCCAGGGTTCTGTTATGAGTCCTCTTCTCTCTCACATTACACTCATACTGACCTTATCAGCTCCTATGGATCTAATTATCTTTAAGATATATCTACAGATATATATCTATTATCTATAATAACAAATCTATATATTCAGTCCTCATTTCTCACCTGAACTGCAATCCTTGCAAAACTTGCTGAACATCTGCACCTAAAGCTCTTAAAGGCACCAAAAAAGAACTCATCCCCACCCCCCAAAAAAGCTCATCCCCAACTTCCATACTTGTCAAAGCCATCACCAATCTTAAAGTCGTTCAAGTTTGTAACTCCAGTCATTTTTATTTCTTAATCCATTTTCATGTTCCATATCCAAATCAACTATCAAGTCTTGTCAATTCTATCTTCACATCTCTCACCCTCTTCTCTCCACTTAAAACAGTGCCCTAACCTAGTTCAAACCCTTCGTTACCTTTCACCTTGACTACTGAAATATACTCTAGCCACTCCATTCTCCAATCCATCCTCCACATAGCTGCCAAACTGATATTCCTAAAGTAAAGAGCTGATCCTGCCTTTTAAAGAACCTCTAGTGGCACACTTCCTCTTGACTCTAGAATAAAATAGAAATTTAAACTTCTCTGAATAGCATTTAAAGTCCTTCATGTTCTGGCTCCAGCCAATCTATCCACAACGATTATGATACTGCCCATTACAAATGCTACAGCACAGTCAAAACGACCTACTAGCTGTTTCCCCTCTGCACTATCTCCTGCTTTTGCGTCTTTACAGAGGCTACTCTCTCCATCCTCATCTCCACCTTGGAGCTGTTAGTGCTGCCCACCCCAAGATTACTTTGGATCCACTGTATGTATCTGATATAGTCTTCCATACCGTTTCCTCCCCAACAGAGAGGAAACTCCTTGAAGGCAAGGATAATCTTACTTTTGCCTTTGTATCCTCAGTTCCTGGCATATATCAAGTGCTCAATGAAAAAAATGAACTGCTTTTTAGCACCACTCCCACAACTACCCCCTCCTTTTACAGTGACCAATGTTACTGTAGCTCCTCACCTGTTGGGATGGTCCTCCTACCCCTCTGACAGGCCCTGCTAGCCCTGCAGGAGCCTGGGGCATTGGGACACCGGCAGGTACACCTCTCCCTGCTGCCCTGCCAATCCCAGGACCTCCTGCAGCTCCCGAAAGTGGCACTCGGGCAATGCCAGTCTGAAATAGGAAAGAAACAAGTAAGTTTCATAACACAGGGACACAAAAGAGAGATACCTTTATGAAGCAAACTTGCCAACAAACTTCCAAATCTGCAGGGTATCCAAATATACAGACCAAGGTCCATATGCAACCACAACCCTGACCCCTTTTAACCACCATGCCTGATCCTATGTTGAGAACATATATTTGGTCATTTAATCAACTAAAGTCTCAGTTCCTTCATCTGGAAAGTGTTCCACCTATCTCACTGGGTTAAAGAAAGCTTTTTGTACACTCTTAAATGCTATACTTATTTGAACTGCTATTATTATCACCACCATTACTATTTACATATAACACAGCCAACAACAACACTTACACAAATTCCCACAAGGACCAAAGGAAAAATACTGGACCTGGAACCTAGTTATGGCTGTCAATAATTTGGTGCATAAACTTAAAGATAAGCAATTTATCCTCTATGTCTCATTTCTTCCTTAAAAACTGAGACTCTCACAAGTTGAAAAAACCTCAGAGGCTATCTAGTCCAACACATACAAAGACTTTTGTTCTAGATTGCTTTCTAAGATCCTTCTAAGTTTATGATTCTATGACTAAAAACTCAATGTGTAGTTTGCTATCATGTATTTTAGGTCCAGTCTACTGGCTGTCCTTGGGGTTCTGTGGCAAGGACTCCAACCCTACAAAATGCTCTGGTCTAACAAGGTATGGTATAGTGAAAAGAACTGAAGTTGGTGCCAAGAGACCTGAGTTTAAATCCTGGTTCTTCCACTTCACCAGTTATGAACTGTGTATAGATCAAGCCCGCACAACATACGGCCCACATCCAGAGGATTTCATATGCAAAAATGTAAAGGATGTAAAAGAAAGTGAAACGTAATGAGTGCTTTGTCCATGCCCCACCTGCCTTCCACTAGTCACTATTATGTCCATCAGGTAACTTGGCGGGTGGGCTGCCACTGTGAAACCTGTTTGTCATATGACTCACACCAACCAACCACTGTCAGTCTGTCTCCACTCTGAGAAGAGTGAGAGTCATATCTTTTCACTGTTTTTAGTCATTACTGGCATTGAACAAGGACAAAGTAAGTGCAGCAATGTAATTTTAACATCGATGTGATTTCATAATAAAAATCTTGATAAGTGTAATTAATTGATACTAATTGAAATTTCCTTTTTTAAAAATATGGTTTATCTGCAAAATAGCTTAATCATTAATTATCCCTTTACTTGGAAAGTAAACCGCTAAAAACCTCTGTGGCCCAAACAAGTTTAGCCTATTTTAATTTTGGTCCCTATCTACTACCAAGTTGTGCAGTTCTGCCTTAGATAATCATATCTCTCTGAGTTTCAGATGTATATAAACGTAAAGAGATCATAATGATTTTACTACCTACCTTATTGGGCTGTTGTGACAAAGAGCTTTTCAGCTTTGTAAAATGATACAGAAATGAAGAACTATTACTACCCCAGGAAGAGCACTTGACTCTCAGTACTCACACCAAGATGGGGGCTTCCCCATCACCTCAAGACCACACTGATTCCTGCCTTACATCTTTGGGAGGTGGCCCCTCAACGGTCATTGAGACTAGGTTCTCCCCACGTAGCAGCACAAGGCCCAGAACTCGCTTCTCTTCCCTTTCTGCTTGTTTTGAGTTCTTTGGCCTGAAGATGAGGAGAAGAAAAAAAAAATCCTTACTTTTATGGACAGGATATTATTAAGTTATATGTTACATTTTCTTATGACATACTCCCAGTAACTTCCCCAGCTTCCCAATCCCTCCAACTTCAGATCTGTCATAGTCATTTGCAGGAATTAGAACAAGATCTAGTCCATTTCCAGACATTTAATTGATATAGTGGAAAGAGGCAGAAGAGTTGGAGACAGAAGACCTAGATTCAAATCCCAGCTCTGCCACTGACTAGCTATAAAACTCTGGGCAAGTCACTCCCCTTCTCTGGATCTTTTTTTAATCTAAAAATAAGAGGATTGGATTAAATCATCTCTAATATTCCTTCCATCTCTAAATTCTATGAAAATTAGCTCCTCTTGGAAATCTTCCTAAAATGAACCAGGGTAATCTTCAGATCCCAGGAATGGCTGCCTCTCAGAATGTCAAAGGTAAAAAGGACCTTGGTGATCATCCAATTTCTTCCTGAAGACCTCCAATGACATGGAGCTCACTGTTTCTACAAGAAAGTAAATCACCCTTTCTGAGAGCTCTGTTAGGAAATTTTCCTTTAGAGAGTCCAAATCTTCCTTTTTATATTTTGTTTTTAGACCTGTCTAGAACTAAATGAAGTGAGTCTAATCCTAATTCCTCTTTCACAGGAATTTTACTTCTTCATTGGCTCCCAGTACAACCTCAGAAATGCAGAAATACCCCTAAGAGACAAAGCAGAAAACTTTTGGTAATAAAAGGATTCAAGTTAGTGCTTACATTTATAGCAGGCTGGATGTATGGTAAAACAGTAGTTCAAAACTTTTGGGAGTTGTAGTCCTACACTTAGTAATTCTCTTTTGCTTTAGACTCTTACCTCTGCCCCTTCAAAAACACAGAAATTTGACCTGTGACTCTGGATCACAATTCAATTAATATATTTCAAGCATCTGTTACAGTGCTCTAGGATGATGTCAAGACAGTAGAACATAGACAGGGTAGACAGCAACCCTATTCCAGTACAAGTGTACCCAAGCCATAGCTTTTTCCATATCCCATACGTGCTAAGGGAAACAAGGTAAACCCATACTATTCCCAGTACCCATTACAGCAAAATGCATGTTACGGCTATTTAAAAAAAATGTATGTTGAATGAATAATCATACTGGTCTGAATATAGGAAGCACCTTTCCTCCAAACTTTGCTTGTAAAAAACATGAATACATTTTATAATTAATGTTAGGCTTTTTTTCAGTATAAATTGAATTTTTTTTTTCCTTTTAGAGACCTTCTTTTAGGAAGGCAGTCCATAAGATCAATTCAGTATTCATTAAGACTACTTTCTATTTTTACCTGTATCTTCAGCCAGTGCCCTCCTTCATACCAATCCTTTCCATAAACTCCAAGACACTGACAATATTTCCCTCGGTGAGCTTGAATACTCTGCAGCTGACCCTGTGCTAATATGTTCACAGCTACCCTCCTAATCTAAGTGATACTATCACTATGATGTTCCTATCTATCTGGGTAACTTGCCATACCCTCCTGTATTTGATTTCTCTTACAGGAAGAAAGGACAACTGCAGTCTACTTCTATTAGCTGCCCAATCAATAAACTCCTGCTGGCATTTAGTACCCCACTCACTCTGGACCTAAGTCCTCATCCTAGATTCTCTCCACTCAAGCCAGACACACACAAAAAAACACAGACCTAAAAGAAACAAAAGGTCATTAATAGGTTGAATGAAGGAAGGAAAATGGGAGCTCTACTCTTGGAAGCAAGAGACCTGGGTTCTAGTCATTCCCACCCAACCACTACCATTTAACAAACTAATGGCCATAGGTAAGGCATTTATCCTCTCTGGGTTGCCTGATCTGTATAATGGAAATAACTTAGCTGTCTTAGGGTAGGCAGTACCTAAACCAGATCATCTTGAAGTCCTTCTAGCTTTAAGACACAAGATTCTTACTGAAAAACTGGCATAGTGAATAACTTGAAAACACAAGGGGCAGCATTTAGCCATTGTCTCTCACTACTTCTTTTTTTGCAGATGACAAATCAGAAGGGAGCCTGGTATAATGGGAAAAACATTGGATGCAGGAGTCACAGAATTGGGGTTTGAATATCTGCTCTGCTACTACTCTAAGATTTTGGGCGAGTCACTTAGCACTGTTGGATTGCAGTTTTCTCTTCTATAAAATAAGGGGTCGCAGTAAATGATGCTGAAAGTCTCTTCCAACTCTTATTCTAAATCACTAGCCCCAAACACTAACCCAAGTGGTGAAGCCAGGCACTTACCCTGAAGAGAGTCAGGGGCTCCTGAAAGCTGCTTCAGAGCAGGCTGTATTGGGTGGGAATGCCGTTTAGGCTGCAGCCTTACAGAGAGGCAATGAGGACAGAAAAGCAAGTTCTCCCCCTTAAAAACCTGTGGGGAGAACACGAGAGCCCTTTACCCCAAGGGGGCAAACAAAGAAAAACAGAAACACAGCTCTCAAGCCAAGGGGTTCCAAGCACAACTGAACTCCTGGGGAAGGCAGCATTCAGAGGGCACTGGGGAAACTCAGCTGGATTTTCTTCAAAAAAAGGACACAACCACACAGACACAAGAAACACATCTAGGCCACAGCCAGACAGGGGACAGCTAAACTATACCACCTGCTACTTGGGTCCCTCCCCACAATATTCTGCTGGGTGAACTGGGTTGCTCCCCTCCCACCAGGGCTCCTCCTCACTTGATTTTCCTGAACTCATCACAGTCACACAGGATCAGGTTCATGTGCTTGTCAAAGGCCTTGAAGGTGCCGATGAAAATGCGACCATCCTGCAGGATGCACCTCATCCTGTAGTCGATGTGCTGCAGCATCTTGCTGCTCTTGCCCACCGTCTGTGGGAAGCAAGAAAAAAGTGGCTAAGATACTAAAATCGGAATGCCTCCTTGACTCTACTTCTCTCTCAGTTACACTCCCAGAGGAAGACTAGCATAAAGGGAAGCAAACAAGGTTGGAGTCAGGGGACCTAGGTTCTAGACCTGACCTTGGATAAATCACTTCCCCACTCCAAACCTCAGATTCCTGCTCAGTAAAGTGGTTTACATGAAATTAGCTATAATGTTCTTTATAGTTCTTGCATTCTTTGTTCTAAGATTCCCCCAGACAACATTCTGATTCCTGAAACAGCCTTCTATCACCTCCATTTTTTAACAATGGATTTCTTCATTCTCCTTCCCTCCAGACCAAAAATAGAGGACTGGATGCTTGTGTTGTTTTCATACATAATCCAGTTATCTCATCTGACCTTCCCAAGAGTATAAAGACGTAACCAGTGCAAAGATATCTACCTCCATTTTACAGAAAAGGAAACTGAGGCTCAGTTGAATAGGTTAAGAGACTTGTCCAAGATAACACAGTAAGTTGGTGATGGAACTAGAACTGAAACCCAAATCATCTGACTGACAAACCCAATATCTCGGCTACCTGAGGGATACGTTAGCAACATTCAGCACACTAATTGGTATATAGTGCCCACTCAACAAATATTATTTTAAATGCATGAGAGAGGATAAGATGGATATAACAGAATGTAATTACACTGGGAAAGTAGGATTCAAATAGTGTTACGGGAAAAGAACTGATTTAGAGTCAGAAGATCTGGGCTCCTATTCTGAATCAGGTCTCACTCGCTGTATTTGACCTTAAGGTTGAGTTAGTGAGGCCTAGAAGCTAAGGGACAGTAGGTCCAAAATTGGGGGCCAGGATTTTTCTCGGGTGTAAAACGACAGAGATGCAGTAAATGGTAAAAAGGTTTAATTCTGACAAACCCCACCCCTTACACTCCCCATTCTTAACCCTCAGGCCCCCTTGGCTCTAATTCCTCTTCCAACCCATCCCCCTCCAGACCCCATCTAGTCCTCCAGCCCACCTCCCAGTGAGTCCTAAAAACCTCCCCACCTTTAACCTTTCCCAGGTTCCAGGACCTCCCACCTTAATCCCTCCGTCTCCCAGCACTCCCCCAGCCATCTTTCCCAAGGTCCCCATCCTGGCCCTGCCACCACTCCGCTCTCAGTGCCAACTATGAATGGCACTCAGAACCGTGACACACAATCACACACCCCGCCCCGAACCCGGCCTTCCTTCTGAACCCCCTCCTCAGAACCCCAGCCTCGAATGCTCTCCCCTCCCCCCTCCCAATCCGGGCCTCGTGCTCTCTCCCCTCCCCCTCCTCAGAACCCCAGCTTCCCAAGCCCTCCTCTCCCCCTCCCAATCCGGGCCTCGCGTTCTCTACCCTCCCCCTCCTCAGAACCCCAGCTTCGCAAGCCCTCCCCTCCCCCCTCCCAATCCGGGCCTCGCGTTCTCTCCCCTCCCCCCCCTCAGAATCCCGGCCTCCCGCGCCCTCCTCCCCAAACCTGGGCCCCAGCCCCCTGACTCGGCGGTCGACTGGCTGCGCCCCCCACTCGGGGCCATTCCCAGGACCACCCCAGATGGCTGCCCGGCCCTCCCTCACCATGGTGGCGGCTGAGATGGCCCCGGTTCGCGTCGGATTCGCCTCCGCCGGGCCTACAAACCGACGAAAACTCCAGTTCCCGCGCCCGCGGCCGGAAATGAGCCCTTGGCAAAAACGGTCCGGCTAGGGGAACTTCCGGCTGGGTGAACTTCCGGCTCCGCCTCCCGGCTTACGAGGCCCGTGTTCTTCATGTTCCGTCCCTATAGTTTTCCCCGGCACACTAGTTAGAACAGCTCGAATGAATGAAGCACTCCGCTGTTTATGAAACGCACTCAACAAGCGCCGATGTTATTGTGCGCCCTTTACGACTTATAAACTGAAGCTCAGATAGGTGAGGACTGGCCCAGAATCATGTAACTAGTGACCATCAGTTCTAATCATCATCACGAACCGGCACTTACGTAGCGCTTTAGTTTGCGACATGCCTGTCATTGTACACACAGGCAGCTCCGGGAGGCTGGGGAAACTGAGTCCAGCGAAGCTGAGCGACTGGCCCAGGGTCACGCAGCGGGAAAACGAACCAGAGCCGGAGTCGCTCTGACGCCAGGTCCGGCTGCCCAGGGTGGTCACCCCCCCACGTGTGCAGCTCAGACACCCGGAGGGCCTTGGCAGCTTCCTGCGGCCAGCTTCCACAACCGCCACGCTGTGGGAGAGGGGCCGGACGTGCCCGCCGTCTGCCACGAACGGAGGACAAAACCAGCCCGCCCGAAGCCGGGGCCATGCTCAGAGCAAGTCCGAGCACCGCCCAAGACCCCAGTGCGCCTCAGGATTGACAGCCTGCCCCCCACTCTACCCAGCCCGGCCCCCCAGGAAGCCACCCTTGTGGAGCTGCCAGTGGTCTGGCCTGTTCAAATGCCAAAAGGACGTTGACCTAAAGGACTATTTTTTCTATTTTTAAAAAAATTTTAAAGTTTTGACTTTTTTTTTTTTTTTTTACAAATTCTATCCCTCCTCCTTTCTCCTCCCCATTCCCTGAAACAGTAAGCACTCAGATTAAGGTCATATATATGCAATTATGTAAAACATATCCATATTAATCATTTTGTACAAGAAGACTCAAATAAAAGGAAAAAAATGAAAGTGAAAAAATAGCCTGCTCAAGTCTGTATTCAATCACTATCAGTTCCTTCTCTGGAGGTGGACACTGTTTCACTCTTCGGAATTGTCTTGGATCCCTGTATTGCTGAGAATGGCTGAATCGTTCACAATTCTTCATGGCACAGCGTTGCTGTTATCGGGTATCACCGGCTCCTGATTCTTTACTTCACTTTGCTGTGCATCACTTCATTTAGGTTTCTCTAAAATTATCCTGCTTGTCCTTTCTTATAGCACAATAATATTCCACTACAATCACATACCACAGCTTGTTAAGCCATTCCCCAATTGATGGGCATCCATCCCTTTGATTTCCAGGTCTTAGCCACCACTAAGAGAGCTGCTATAAATATTTTTGTACAAATAGGTCTTTTTCTTAAGAGACTATTTTATGGAGAACTCACATAAAGCAAGCTCTTACATGGAGGTCAGGAGGAACAAGGACACTCTCAAGGTCCCTCTGAAAAACTTTGGTTTTTGTTTGTTTGTCCTTTGTTGCCAAAGATGACCATGCCATCAGAGAAATGATGACATGACTTGCACTTGACTTTGTTTTGAATGAGGGAGGGCTGTGCAGGTCACCAGCCTCACTTCTCCTCCAGAGCCATCTGAATCCAGTGACAGATATTCATCAGGATGACTGGAGATGACCCAGGATGCACTGGGGGACCTTGGGCCTTTGATCTAAACTTTGGTATCAATTGTGAGAAAGAAGAGATACAGGTACAGGACTGCCTAGCATGAAGTGCCTGCATCAAAGAAGGCACTGTCTCTCTATAAGAAAAGCAGAATCTCAGTAGCATAAAGAAAACATGAGATGCATAAATCCAGAGACATCTCCATTCCAAATGTTCAAATGCACCATTTGTGCCAGATCTGTGGTTGAGCCTTCCGAGCTCAAATTGGTCTGATCAGTCACTGTCAGACACACTGTACCTTGACCTCAACACAGTGAGGTCATTTTGGTCCTCCTCAAAAACAAAGGACAATTACCTACAACCTTCCCTATATGTCATCTCCTCCTTTAGAATATGAGCTCCTAGAAAGCAGATAATGAATGCCTCATTGGTCTCCCCAACACTTTTTCATTCATCCTACTTCATTAACTTGCTAATTCAATTAACAATTATTTGTTAAGCAGCTATCCTTTGCATAGTTTGTCAGGTTATGGATGGAGATAAAAAGATAATTAAGACAAGGCCTTGTCCTAGAGTTTACGATCTAATGGTAATAAATACAACTTAAAATAAAAGACTGTTAGCTAAAAGGGACTTTAGGGATCAGCAAGCCCAATTCTCATTTTATATCAACTCTAACCTAACAGCTAGTTCTAGAGTTAGGTCAGTAACTATTGCTAAGTACTGGTCTAGAAATGAGACTTGGCATCTACTCTCAGCACTACAACTAACCCTCTATGTGATCTGGGACCTTCAGTTTCCTCATCTATAATTAGATTACATTAGATGACTTCAAAGATCTCTTCCAGAGCCTTACAGGGCTATGCAGATAATAGGGTCTTAAACAGTTGTTGAAAATGATGAGTCAAGAAATGGAAGAGAAAACTTGGGCTCCTATATACTAGTTCTGGAACTTATTAGGAAGCAAGCCTGGTCAAAGCACTTTACCTTTTAAGTTTTTTCCAGCTCTGACTTTGTATGTTCTATAGTCTAAAAGTCTCTTCAAATTCAAATATCCTGATTCTACCATTTAGTTTTCCTCCCTAACAGATGAGAACAAGCCACTGGTGAGAGGTAAAAATGGTAAATGAGAGTTAAAAGAGGAATGGATATGAAACATCACCTAGGAAACACTGCAAAGGTGAGCGGAAGGGCTTCAAGGGTATTGGGTATCTGAGAAGAAAAGTAAAGAGGAGATTGTCAAAGATAAACTTCCCCTATTGTAATGTTATCAAGAGCCACCAGAGTGATAGGAATTATTTGAGTCTGCCCTTTAAAAATAAAGGTACTTCAACTACAGCACAAAGAGCTTTCTTTTCTTCACAAAAGCTATTCCTGAGACTTTCTTTAACATCCCATTCAATCAGGTCTCCTCAGTGGTCTCCATTCACACTGTTTGAATTCCTCCTTTTCTCTCCTCACTATCCCTTTGTTCGTTCATATGGGCAATTTAGCACAAGGACAGTTATATAATGGCTTTGATGAAAAATATGTATGTCCCACTTTGGATGAAGACAGAGTAGTTGAGTTAGAAAACAAAATGAAAGAAGGTGGAGTTATTGATTACCATGGCTGTGACTTCTTCCCTCAATCATGGTTTCATAATAGTTTTTGTGCTTCAAACAGATAATTCTGTATTTTATACAAGACTTGAAAAGAGGGGATACAGTGTAAAGAAACTACAGGACAAGTTGCGGCATATAAATGTAATGGAATACTATTGTGTTGTAAGAAATGCTGAGCAGGCAGACTTCAGAAACACCTGGACTCATATGAACGGATGACGAGGGGGGCAGAACCAGAATATAATGCACAGTTCCAGCCACATTGTGCAGTGACTAACTTCGACAGACAGCTCTTCTCAGCAAGGTTCCAAGACAACCCCAAAAGGCTCAGGACAGAGAATGCCATCCACATCCAGAGAAAGAACTATAGAGTCTGAACGCAGATCAAAGCATGCTGTTTGCTCTCTTTTTTGTTTTGCTTCTTCTTTCTCATGGTTCATTCTGCTGGTTAGAATTCTTCTTTAAAACATGACTAATGTGAAAACATATTTAACATGCATGTATATGAGAGCCTATATCACACTGCATGCTGTCTTAGGAAGGGAGGAGGCAAGGATAGGGGAGAAAATTTAAAACTCAAAAGCTTGTGGAACTGAATGTTGTAAACTGAAAATTTTAAAAAAAGAAATAACAGGACAATATTTAGTAAAATTTTCCAAATTCTTTATGAAGAAGCCATGGCCTCCCACAACCATGAAGTAGTACACTGGCTGCCTAGCAATGTACCAGGAGAACTAGAGAATAATTTAGATCAGATAATGAAATGGATTGAGCAGATAATAACTGAACCTTGAGGGCAAAGCATGAACTTTCGAGGTTTTTCACATGATGATTGAAGATTTTCTTGATGATTACTCCTTCCCCATGCAGAAGAAATTAAAGACAACATACACCGAATTCCATTATCCAGGATTGTGTTATAGAAGTAGCAGGTGGACAATATATGAAGTTGAGCTATGACTAATTTTTTTTCTCCATGAGAAAACTAAAAACTCCCAAATACAATGAATAAGATAATGACTTTTTAAGTTAAGGAATATTCAGCATTCTCATTTATTTTGGTTAACTGCTAAAGAATAAGCAAATTTGAGAAAATAGGAGAAAAAGAAAATGAAGGCTTAGAAGAACTTCTGACTTAAAAGAGTCAAGGATAAAGCTATAAAAAACTAATAGGGAAAAGCAGGGAACTGAATCCATGGTTATCACAATGGAGGGAAGCATCTGAAGTCATCCAGATGAATAAAAAAGGAACAAAGGTAACTCAGATGTAAGAACTACTTCCTCTAGGACAGCCCACGTAACAGCCAGGGTGGTCTTAAGGGGTTTAAATTCTGCACTCCCTCCCAATGCTTCCAACAGGCACAGAAAATACCCAACAATAACTGCAGGTTTTTTTGCCCAAGAGTTTATTATGAATCAATTTAAAAGGAGCACACTTTATACAAAAAGCCCACAAAACTATATACAGCCTCATCTCAGAGGCAGCATCACAGCAGTTGAGGAATCCTAAGGTCTTGGTGGGCGCATTCCTGGGGGAGGGGGACCTATAAGGGAAATAAAGGAGTCCCATGAGATAGACACAACAATTTACATTTTTAAAATCCTTTAAAGTTTACAAAGTATTTTCATCACAACAGCTCTAAGAGGTATATAATAAAAACAGTATTATCCCTTTTATACAGTGGAAGAAACTGAGACTCAGAAAGGAAAAAATGACTTGGTCCAGGGTCAGATATCTAGTAAATATCTAATCCTTCCTGGAAAACAAAACCCATGGGTATAAAAGCAAAGGGGATTCAGAGCTTGGTGGAGCAATTACCCCCACCCCTACAAGCAACAGCAAGAAAATGAGTCTGACTAAAATCACTTCTAGGGAAGTCTGGGCAACACATCTATGGCTTTAATTTTGGTTCTACTATACAGGCCCATAAAATACCAGAGGCCAAGCTCCCATGAAGAGAGCTCAGGCTGAAAAGAAAAGTAGCAACAAAATCTACACTGCCCATATGTGAACTGCAAATGCAGCTGTTCCACTCACCTCTCATTCCCGGAGGAGGGGGTCTCATGCCAGGAGGGGGCATCCCCATTGGTGCCCCTCGACCAGGGGGCATCCCCATGGGGGGCCCCATGGGAGGTCTCATTCCAGGAGGAGGGGCCATCATGCCTGCAACAATGTAGTTCCAGAGAACAATTCAGTGTTGTATGAAAATTGCAAGGAAGAGCACGAAGGGGGAAACGTGAGAGCCAGAGCTTTGCAAGGGGAACCACAGTCTCCAGCTCCATCATCCACTTGGTGGCTGCTCCTAGCTCAAACATGACTCACATCCAAAAGCCAGGGCTCCTTTCCTAGGAAAGAGTGTGCCCTGAGCTCCTAGACAACCATTCAGGCTGGACCTCAGAGTAATCCTGCTGAATAATTCAAATTCTTCATCAGGTTCAGACAAGGTTATGTTTCATCACCAATCCAGCTGAGGCCTTAACTACCAACTAGCATAGCTGCTATCCAAGGATGCCTTACCTGGAGGAGGTGTCCCTCGGCTCACAGGTGGAGGAGGAGTTCCTCGACCAGGGGGGTACTGCGTTGGAGCCCCTGCAATACTGGCTGTGGCAGCAACCGCAGCAGCAGCTACAGTCCCTCTAGCCTGTGGAGTCATCACCTAAGAGGGCACAGAGGGTGGTTAACAGTAAAAGACAAATAAAAATACAAGCACTTATTAAGCACCTACTATATTGAAGGCACTGAAGAAGATATCAAATCTAGAACAGATATGACTCCTGCCTTCATCAAACTTAGTCTAGTAGAGAATAAAATACCAATACAGATGGTTATAATAATATATAATTTATACATTAGATGGGTATAAAACAAAGTGTTTGGGAAACCCAAGGAAGAAGGATCTACACAACCCTCCCCTTCACAAACTGCAATAGACATATGTAAAAAGATAACTGAGAATTCAATATTAACAAATGAAGGCAAAAAACCAGGAAAATAAGAAAGGGAATAGTGGGATAGCTGGCATGTTAAGAATGTAAAGGAGACACTCATCATCATCATTTCACATTTCTCTAATGCTTTAAAGGTGATGTGAGTGAAAAAGGGAAAGGAAGGACGGAACCAGATTGTGTAGGGTTTTGAACACCAATCTAAAGAACGTGGAGCAATAGGGCCAGAACGACTCAATAAAAAGCCAGTCCTGGTAAAGTGCGAAAGTCTAACTGTGCTGGGGAGACCAAGGGCAGGCAAAACCACCAGGATGCTATTACCACACTCCAAGTCAAGAGATACAAATTGAACTAGAGGGTAGCAATGAGAATGAAACAGAAGGAAAGGTAAAAGAGACACTTCAGACACAGAACAGAAAGGATTTGGCAGCTACTTAGAAGGTATGGGGAGGTGAAGGAAAGAGAATAATCAAGAATAACTCTGAAATTTTAAACATAGGCAACTGAGTAGTGCCATTAACAGAAAATTTAGATAAAACTGAAAAGATTTTGCAAAAGCTAAATCCATACAGCATGAATTAGAACATTTTAGATGAGGAAAAAGCCTCTTAAACAAATTTCTCTGGAAAAACTGTGACATGTAAGATATAATGGTGAACTGATTTAAATGTATAAGAAAAAGTGTAATTTTTAAAATAAATAATGATCAAAGGATAGAACAGGCAATTTAAATGAAAAAAAGTAAATTATTGTTAAAATTACCAGGCTGTGACTTCTTCTCCCAACTATAGTTTTGTACAGTTTTTGTACTCCAGACAGACAATTCCTTATTATATAAAAGACTTGAAAACAGAGGATACAACATAAAGAAACTAAAGGACAATATTCAGTGTGAAATTTTCCAAATCCTTTATGAAGAAGTCATGGCCTCTTACAGGAAGGAAATAATACACTGACTGCTCAGCAATGAACCAGAAGAACTATAGAGAAAGAGAGATCAGATAATGAAATGAATTGAGGAGTAAAAGACAATAATTGAACCTTGAGGGAAAAACGTGAACTTTCAAGGTTTTCCACATAACAGTTACAGATTTTCTTGATAATTTTTCCCTCCCTGCAATAGAAATTAAGACAACACATACCATAATTTACTAACATGGATTGTACAGTAGAAGTAGGAGATAGACAGTCTATAACGTTGAGTTATGGATTAATTATTTTTTTCCTCAATGAGAAAACTGAAGACCCTCAAATACAATGAACAGGAAGGTATTAAGGACTTTTGAAGCTTAGGAAATACACAACATTCTCATTAACTTTGGCTAAATGTTAGAATAAGTAAAATTGGGAAAATGGTTAGAAATCTTTAAAACTTGACATGGAAAAGAAAATGAAGGCTAGGAAGAACAGTTTATAAATAAATAAACAAATAAATGGGTGCATAAATAAATAAATAACATTTATAAATAAAAGACTAAGGATAATACTATAAACATAAAATTAAGCTTTTTATTGGTGATGAATTGCTGGTTTGTTTTTTAATATTGGAAGATGGTTCCAGATTAGAAAGTCACAAAGTAAATGGTGAGATCTTTGAGCAAATAGGGTTTTTTCAGCACAAAGATTCACTGAGCTCTTTTCTCTATAAAATTGATGGTATCTGTTTATGCAGAACAGTAAGCTAATCAGTTTCCAAATATGGAAGGGAAATAGTAAAGTCAACTGCACCCATGGAAACTCTAAATATTAATTTATTGGTTGATTAGTTGATTAGTTTCAGTCTTGCTAAGTTTCATGAAAATTCAGGTGATGTTTTGCTACTTTATAGGTGGTGGCAATTAGATAAAATGTCAAAATACAGTGACTGTGTATAAAAAAAAAATCCAACTCTGAAGTTCCACCTCAGATTGGCAAAGAGGACCAGAAAAGATAATGACAATGCTTGGAGAGGATGTGGAAGGACTGGCACATTTGGTGACCTTTGAAATGATCCAACCATTCTGAAAAGCAGTTTCAAACTACACCCCTAAAAGTCACTAAACTGTGCAACAGCCTTTGACCAAGAGATATTGCTAATAGACACACATCCCAAGGAGATCAAAGAAAGAAGGTAAGGACTCACACAGACAAAAATATTTATGGCAAAACTTTTTGTTGTAATAAAGTAGGTCTTCATCAACTTGGAAAATGACTGAACAAACTGTGTTGTATGAACTTGAATGAGATGAATATAATAAATGGGACTACTGAGTCACAAAAGTGATGAAAGAACAGACTGAGAAGACCTTGTATAAATTAACACAGAGAGAAGTAAACAGAACCAGGAGAACAATGTTTACGATGATTAAAACATTGTGAAAGACTTAAGCACTATGACTACTGCAATGACCAAACACAACTCCACAAGACTGATGAAGGAATCATGCTTCCCACCACAGCTGGTAGACAAGAGGCTCAGAATCAGACAGAACCAACAGGCAGGTTTATTTTGCTCAACTTATTTCACTTTACTGTTCCTTATATAACAAAATGTTCACGTTTGTTGATATTTGTCAAGCTCATTATTATAAAAAACTAAATTTTAAAAAGTGAGAAAAGCACTCATGAAGGGTATTCATTTTCTATTTCTTTTATATACCCTCCTAGGATCTAATACACAGCTTCACTTTCAACAGGCAGACTTGGAATCGGCACACAGGCCTACTTCACATCACACCCTCACCATCTTGGTGCTAGCCTCTGGACTCTGTCTGGTCTCTCACTTCTCCAAGTCCAGAGCTGTGCCACCGTGATTGCTGAGCACCTCACCTGGCCCACCCCCGCCAGGTTTCACTTTTCCCCTGGGTCTCAATTTTGCCTACTGCCTCAAGCAGAGACCTCCTCCATCCCCCTAAGCTCTTCTTCCCTTTGCCATGGCTACTCCCCTCTTAATCCATTCACCATCTCAGGGATTTCTTCTGCTCTCCTGTAGGTCTCCCCTTGTTAAAATGAAAGCTTTGATGGCACAGATCATCCCTTTTATATTTGTATCCCCAGTGTTTAGCCCAGTACTTGACAAATAGTAAACAATAAATGCTTTTTCAAAAATTAAATGATCCTCTTTACTCAATGCTTATTGCTATGTCACACTGGGTAAAACACTTAACCTCTCATATGTAAAATAGTAGTAATTATTTTGCTTTGTCTACTACATCACTGGGCAGTTGTGAAAACCTAGTTTACAGAGATGGGAACTATTATTATAATAAATGAAGAATAGGATAATACTACCTGGAGCTCCATAAATAACTGACCAGTTCTCTGCTAGGAACACCAGTCAGTAACTGGGGGATTCTGAACTTTGAAGCACAGAGTCAAGTCAATTCAACATCTATGAAATGCTTATTACCTCTGACTTCTTGCTCTCCCTGACCCTTCAAGTAGATCAGCTGCCAAAGTAAAGTGGCTCAGCAGTCAAGTCTGACACTGTCACTTCCCTACTCAAAGTTCCAGTGGCTCCCTACTGGCCTTCAGGATCCAAGATAAATAAATGGTTTCTCATTTAAGCCCTTAGTCAGGCCCCAAACTCTCCTGACCTAAATAAACACTTCTGTACTTAATACATACTTGTTACTTCCCCCTGCATGTACACCACAACTTAGCCAAACCAGTCTTCTTAAAGTTCTTGATCTAGGACACTCCACCTGCTTTCTTCTCCCAGGCCTGAAATCCACACCCACCTTACCTCTGCCTCTTAGAATCCTCCATTTCCTTCAAGACTCAGCTCACGTACTGACCCTCCAGCTCAGAGGGCCTTCCCTCCCCAAATTACTTTCTATTTATTTATTTTATAAGTATTTGTATATGCTAATTTACACATACATAATCTCATCTGATAGAATGTAAGCTTCTTAAGGGCAGGAGCTGTTTCGTTTTTGTCTTTGTATCCCCAGGCTCTAGTATAATACCTGGCACATAACGTATACTTAATAAATGCTTGCTGATAAAAACTGAGATATACATTTTATCTTCACTACTACCCTAGGAGGTAGTTACTAATATAATCCCCATTTTACAGATGGGGAAACTGAGGACAGGTTAAGTGAATTGCCTAGGGTTACATAGCCAATGTCAAAGGTAGGATTTGAACTCAGATTTTCAAGTGCAGCATTCAGTCCACTGCAACACCTAGCTATAAAAGCCCAATAGGTAAAGTGGTCTAAAGATCTGAATAACGACAACAAAAAAAAACCGATAAAAAAGTTCTCAAAAAACCCCGTAAAATATTAACAACCATATGAAAGAACCATAACCGATAGTAACAATACAAATCAAATCAAAACACTTCTGAAGTTCCATCTCACAATTAGCAAAGTAGCAAAGAAGATAAAAGATGGAAATTGGAGTTGTAGAAAGGTAGACAGATACGCTAAAGCAGCTTTGGTAGATCTGTGAATTTGCCCAACCATTTTGGAAAGTAATTTGGAATTATGTAGAAGAAAGTGACTAAAATGTCTTTAACCCTTTAACAAGAATGTAAATGATAAAACAGGCACTATATGCACTTAAAATACACATAGCAGTGCATGGTTCCCAGCATACAACAGGTGCCCAAATGCTGGAGGAACTGCTAAACAAGATGTAGTATACGAACAGACTATGACTGTGAAATGATGACTATAATGAAGCAAGGGATGACTTCTATGAACTCATACAAAGTGATGTAAGTAGAACCAGGAAAATAATATACACATTAACCATGACATAAACGAAAATAATAAAACCACCGCAACTGAATTTGGTGAAATTACAATGACCAAGTTTGGCCTCAAAGAAGTGCTGTGAGAAAGCACCTCCTTTTCCTTCTTGAATCAGTCGAAGATGACAGACTGTAGGCCTGGAACATCACAGGGAATGTGAGACTTTTTTGATGTTCTGGCTAGTCTTACTCAGTATTTTTCCCCTCTTTTTTTATTCTTTGTTATAAGGGATGGCTCTCTGAGAGGAGGAGAGCAAAGGATATATTCAGAAATTTTAGGTGACGTAAGAGTTATCAATAAAAATGTTTAAAATAAGAATAAAAATAAATACCCCTCAATTGACTGAAAATTCACTCTCACCCCATATAAAGTGAAATACAACACAGGTCCTACCCTAATGAAGTTTACAATCCAATGCAGGATTATTTACACTCATTACTCATTAAGTACTTCTTAATAAATACAATAAATTGTATTTATATATAATATATATAATAAACACTTACTAAAAACACAACAAATAAATGTACAATAAATCCTAAGGGGAAAGTGGAGGTGAGGAGAGGAGAGTAAATCACTAGGGCTTTGTTCTACTCAGGAAGCCTGGATTGTTACCTACAGCATTTCAAGGAAAAGGTTCTGAATACCTGATTGTGTTCTTCAGGAATATGCCCCAGGATTTAAGGCTTTGACACAGCTGCTATTTATGGAGACAGGAGCCTGTCCTTTAGGTGCTTTCCAACACTCATGCCCTGACAAAATGAGCCCCCTGAAGGTAAGAAATGTTTTGTTTTTGTCTTTGTGTCTCCAGAGCTTAGGAGTGTCTGACACATTGCAGGCATTTAATAAAAGCTTATTTATCAATTGATGGAAGACGTCAAGGTCACCCAGCTCCTCACCTGTTGGGAAGGCCCCCCAACACCCCGGACAGGTCCTGCCAAGCCTGAAGGAGCTTGGGGCATGGGAACGCCAGCTGGCACACCTCTGCCTGCAGCCCTGCCAATCCCAGGACCTCCTGAAGCTCCAGCTAATGGCACACGAGCAATGCCTGTCTGAAAAAGGAAAACATAAAAAGTCATTTATGGGGAAGCAAAGACTAATTATGATCACATTTTGTAGGCAGGCTAGCAACAAAAGCTCAACACTTACTGCAGGAACATAAAATGTCACTAGTCCCTCATAAACCACAAACACCACTTCCCATGCCCACAGCCTGCTGTTAATACCTAAATGTGCAACAACTACAACAAAAAGTGTATAAACATAGCTCACACACTTACATGAATATTCATCAAACAATATTATCAAGATAGAATACAAGCCTTGGCTTATGCAGCATTTTATCAACCAAAATCAGTCAGCCTTTCTCCAGGAGTTCCTTAAATACTCTCAGGATCATTATAAAGTTTAAATTACATGTAGTACAAGAAAAACATGGAAGGAAAAGAGAGTTACAAGGAGCTGAAACTTGCCTCTCTGCCACATCTCCTCCTAGTCCTGCCTTTTAGACCTAACCAGAATAAGTGGGTGTTGCCCAAGATAGTCCCATTCCAATAGGTGAAGACAACAGTTTTGTGTTTCCCATTCCTACCCCCTCCCAAGTCTTCTTTTCTCTACATTAAAGATCTTCAGTTCCTTCATAAACAACTGCATTTCCCAAACTCTGATCTGTTCCAAATAATACAAAGAGGGATTAAGGATAATGTTTCAACAATAATACCAATTTTGTCCTATGAAATATCAAATGTGCATCTGTCCCCAGATGATAAATGGTCAAAGGACATGAACAGGCAATTTTCAGAGGAAGAAATTAAAGACATCTATAATCATATGAAAAAATGCTCTAAATCACTTTTGATTAGAGAGATGCAAATCAAAACAACTCTGAGGTACCACATCACACCTATCAGATTGGCAAACGTGACAGAACAGGAAAATGATAAATGCTGGAGAGGATGTGGGAGAGTTGGAACACTAATTCATTGTTGGTGGAGCTGTGAGCTGATCTAACCATTCTGCAGAGCAGTTTGGAACTATGCCCAAAGGGCTACAAAAATGTGCATACCTTTTTACCCAGCAATATAGCTTCTAGGACTGTACCTCAAGAGATCATAAAAATGGGAAAGGGTCCCACACGTACAAAAATATTAGCAGTACTCTTTGTAGTGGCCAAGAACTGGAAATCAAGGTGATGCCCATCAACTGAGGAATGGCTGAATAAATTACGGTATATGAATGTAATGGAATATTCTTGTGCTATAAGAAATGATGAACAGGAAGACTTCAGAGAGGCCTGGAAAGACTTATATGATCTGATGCTGAGTGAAAGGAGCAGAACCAGGAGAATTTTGTGCACAGCAACGACCACAGTGTGCGAGAGTTTTTTCTGATAGACTTGGATCTTCATAGCAATGCAAAGACTTAAAAAAAAAATTCCTAATGATCTTCTAAGGCAAAATGTCTTCCACATCCAAAGAACTATGAAATTCAATCGCAGAATGTGGCAGATCATTTTTTGTGTGCATATTTTATGTTATGGTTTGTTATATGATTTCTCCCATTTATTTTAGTTCTTCTACACAGCATGACTATAGTGAAAATGTATTCAATAGGAATGTATGTGTAGATCCTATACAGAATTGCATGCCGTCTTGGGGAGGGAGGGGGGTGGTGGGGGTAGATAGCGGGGAAAACAATCTAAGTTTTATGGAAGTGATTGTAGAACACTAAAAATAAATAAAATTAATATAAAAAAAGAACAAGGAAACACGTGTATATTGCATGAAATCTAGGACTCAACTGACAGAAAATTAAAGGTGGGGAAACCAAGTTAATTCAGTTTCATTTGGTTAAGGTCAGAGTCATCCTCGCATTAGGAGAAATACATACAAACAACCACTGCTGTCACAAAATAAAACTATTTCAAAATTTTAAAAAAAAAGTACATCTGATATTTATTTTTTATATTATATTTATTTTTCATATTGATATTTATATATATAAATATATATAAATGTAAATATCAAACCCATATACTATATGCAATAACTTTCCAGTATGAAAAATACGTTTTTTTCCTATTTCGCTACAAAATTTCATTAAGACCCTCTATTCCTTTGGAAATGTAGGCTGGCATTAATGGAATCCATTGAGGTATGTGTGTATATGTATATGTACACATGTGTACACACACACTTCAAGTCCCAAAGCATTTTATGGTCAAATGAGTATGGGAAATGTTGCCATGAGAACAGTATTATAAATGGGACCTTGACCAGACTGGTGTTCAGGGAGCTAATGCAGCCAGGGCTCAGGTCTGACTTCTGTTCACACCAACACCCCAATTTGTACCTTAGACGACAGGTACAGTGAAGCCAGGCAACATTACTGTGGAATCTGGTCATAAAGTTATAGTAATACTGTGAAACAAAAATCACTTTCACTATGGTCATATCACGTGAGGAGAAGGGGGAGGCAGTGTTAAGCCTGTGTAATTATATTGCTGTATGTACTTTACTATACTCTTAATACCTGGATACAATAATTGATGGACCTATGGATATTAAGGATCTACAAGCTTTCAAAAGAGAAATCCTAAAGTTGTAACCCTTCTTTTTCTGATATGTGGCTCAGAAGTTTATAGACTTTTATCAATGGAAGCGTCCTCATGGAAAAAGTCTCTCGGCATTGGGAGAATTCTCAGAAGCCACCTAGTTTAACCCATTTCTGAACAAATACCTTCTCTATGACAACAGCACAATAATAATAGCTAACATTCATACCCAGCTAAACTTAAAGTTTGCAAAGTGATTTACATGTTAACTCATCTGATTCCTCACAACAATCCTGTGGAGTAAATGCTATGGTTATCCTCATTTTACAGATGAGGAAACTGAGGCTAAGTGACTTGACTTGCACAAACAGTCTCAGAGGTGGGTATGAAGACCAAATGAGGGTGCAAGACTATAATTTAGGACTGAAAAGGATTTATACAAATCATTTAATCCAACCTCATTAGAACACAGCACATCAGAAAAGAGCTGGGAAGGACCTCAGAACCTAGAACATCAATACTGGGAATCATTCCTAGGATCACAGAAATCAGACCTTACAGATCATCTAGCTTAACACCTTTAGAAATCAGCTATCATCTAGTCAAAACAAAAATATTCTGTTATTTTGCCCTTTTCAAAAAAGAGAGGAGGGCACCAATGAGGGGAACAAAGAGGAAAGCAGCATTTATATGACACTCACAAGGGTGTGGGGATGGTCTTGGTACTCAAATTTCTTCCAGACTTGAATATTTATTATCTCAATGAACACTAAAATCTCTAGATTGATCCTAATCCACTTGGTAACTCTAACTTTATCAGAATATTTAATTAAGGCCAGGCAAACTTAAGTGCTAGATACCCGCTAATTACTATGGCTACTTTCTGGCTTCTAAACACCCAGTTGACTCAGGAAGAGTCAAAAACACAACATTCTTTCTCTTAAGTTTTATAGGTTGCTAAGGTGGGTACCTCCAAACACTTATGGGGGTTCCCCTCCCTGTTCTTTCCCAATCCTTTTGCCTTACATCTTTAGGGGGTGGACCTTCCACAGTCATAGAGACCAAGTTCTCCCCACGAAGCAGCACCAGTCCCAGAACCCTCTTTTCCTCACGTTCAGGTTGTTTTGCATTCTTTGGCCTAGAAGATAGAAATATGTGTGTTAGTGAAACAGGCTACTGAATATGGCCTGCACAATGCAGGCAATTCTATGCTCCTAGGCTTCCTAGGATCCCTCAAAACCTTCACCTTGTCACTAGGCCCATAACTTACTCAAGGAGTCCTGGGATCCTTAACGTTGGAAGACTTAGAATCATAGAATGTTAAAGCTGGACGGGTCCTTAAAACATAGAACATAGCAAGTCAGAACTGAAAGGAACCTTGGAACATAGAATGTTAAAACTGGAAGGGCCCTTAGAACACAAGATTTAAGTGTTGGAAGGGACCTTAGAAACCATATTATTTCCTCATTTTATAGAAGAGGAAAATTAGGTCCTGAAAGGACCTAGTCTAAGGTCACATAGCCAGTCACCAGTAGATATAATTTAAAATCCAGCGTTATATAGAGTCAGAGCAGAACTTCAGATAACAAGGATCTTAATAAACACTCAAATTGTACTCCATACCTCTTTTAGCATAAATTACATTCTAAATATTGTATTATAGATGTTTGAATAACTGACATTCCGCCTATTGGGCTATAAGCTCCCTGGGGACAGGATCCAAGTCTTTATTCATCATTATATTTGTTGGAATTCAAAGCACAGTGACTTACACAGAGAACACAGTTAACGTTTATTAAATGTGAAAATCAACTCCCCCTTTAAAAGCCTTATAGTGTAAGAAGCCTTCACCCCAAGATGACCTCATAGAATCACAGCCCTCTGACCGAGAAGCTCACAGAAAAATATATATATTATATAAGATGCTATTTTTGTTGATCTTATAGTACTGAGGCTTCATAAATGTTTGCTAAGTTGAAGTAAATTTACCTCAAAGCATTTCACTCACTAAATAAGAACAACTCATTATGCTTTGGGTAATTTTGCTGAACTGACATTTTTTTCCCGTTTCTTTTTATACTTTGTAACAAACGAAGGTTCCTGGAGGAACGGAAGGGTGAATGACCATATTTGGAAATGAACTTAATGAAAAAAATCAAACAATATATATTAAAAGAAAGACATGAACATATTTCATTCAATGTCATTGTTTGCTGGGAATAAAGATCTGGAACTCAGAAACTACGGGTTTAACAAATAATAAGTAGAAGGGCCCCTTTCTAGATAACTAAGTATTCTCTCCAAAACACACACTTCCTAGGAACCACAGAACCAAAGAGGGCCTGAGTTAGAACAATGAAAAAAGAACATGGATGGAACATTAGAATTACTAGATCAAATTCTATGAGGGGAAGGATTGTGAATGTTAATGTCAGAAAGGACTTTAAAGATCATCTAGTCCAGGCCTGCATAACCTTTGGTCTGACAAAGGATTTCCAGCAGCCGGTGAAAAACGTAGAGAAAAACAACTGTTGTATGTAGAGGAAATCCTTTGGCATGCCTCAAGTTGCCCATGGGCTCTGTCCCAAGGGCTGAAGGTTGTGAAGGCCTGATTTACTCTATTGTCCTCATTTTATAGACAGGGAAACTTGGCCTAGAAATAAATGCCTACAAAAAGTTGCAGTTTATACAGAGCTAGGTGCTCAGAGCTATATGCCTGCAGAAATCTAGCACCTAGATTTCCTGACTCCCTTGCACAGTACCTGGTATATTAAGAACTTAATAAATACTTTATTTAGCTATCATCTATCCCAAGACCAAAGCTCTTCCCACTGTATTGTGCTTCCTTTTATCATTTCCAGGTGATGTGTGCTGGTACACATCTAAGTGTACAATATGTCTGGGCATAAATGTTTCCTCAAAATCCACTAAGGTTGGAGTGCAGTGGGTGGGAGAGGGATGGTGTTCAGGACTAGAACAGAGAAGAGTTTTATGAATGTAAGTATAAGAAGCCTACTTTACCTGCCCTCCCCTCTTCACATCCCAAGCTTCCCAAACCATCCCCCTCCTCACTTGATCTTCCTGAACTCGTCACAGTCACACAGGATCAGGTTCATGTGCTTGTCAAAGGCCTTGAAGGTGCCGATGAAAATGCGGCCATCCTGCAGGATGCACCTCATCCTGTAGTCGATGTGCTGCAGCATCTTGCTGCTCTTGCCCACCGTCTGTGGAAACAGAGAGAGAAAAGTATTGACTCCAGACCCTGGACTGACTAAACACTGCCAGGCGCTCTTTCTACCCCTGTTCCTTTTCCATCAGCTCTCTCTCTTCTCTTCTGAACCAAGATCCGCAGTGCTTCCTCTCCACTGTGAGGTCTTGACCCTTTATCTTTTCCCAAACATCCTAGCCTACACCTCCCCCAATTATATGATTCTGACACCACACAAACACACTCTGGGCTCTTAATCCCTAGGAATGGATCCATCATCTCTGACCCAGTTCTATGATCTTGTCATCCTCCCCACACCCTCCCCCAAACCTCAGACCCCCTTAGTAGTATCCCACATCTCTGGTTTATACCACCTTCTCTCCTCTGACCCCCAGCTGCCTTCTGGCGGGTCAGCCTCCTAAAGGGCGGGTCTGACCACTCCCCGCATGCCCCTCCCCCAGTAAACTCCAGGGGTTCCTTGTTACCTCCAGGATCAAATAAAAAGCCCTCAGACTTTTAAAATTCTTCACCTTAAGCCCCCCCCCCCCGCCCCTGGCCATTTCTCAACAAGACGCCCCATTTCCCTGTTCTGGGCATTTTCGCTGGCCCTTCCTTCATTCCCTCCTGATCTTTTTTTAGTTTTCCTGGCTTTCTTCAAGTCCCTTCTGCAAGGACCTCAGCGCTAGTCCTTCCCCGGTGATCACCTCCCACTTAGCCTGCACAGAGCTCGCACGCACACGGCGGCTCGCTTATGGTCTCCCCCATCACACGGTGAGCTCCTGCGGAGCAGGGTCCGTCTTCTGCCTTTCTTTGTACCTCCAGCGTTTAGCGCCAGACGGAGCACAGAATAAGGACTTCATAAATCTGTGTGGTCTGACTTCACCTCGGCCACTTCAACCACGGAAAACCGGCCAACCCACCCCCCGCCGCCGGCAGGACCCTGACCTCTGACCCCTCCGGTCGCTCGGCCCCGCCTTCGGCAGCGTCCTCACCATCCCCGCGATCCCCGGCCCCGTCCCCGACTCGTCCAGGCCTGTGTCCCAGCCCAGGCCTAGTTTTTCCAGAGATCCCAAGCTTACCATGATGCCGGCTACGAAGTGCCCCGACTTAGAAAAAGGAGCCCCCTTCGGCGGCCGCAAACACGAGGAGCTCCAGAGGAAAGTGCCCGCCCCCTAGCTTCCGGCTGTAACGGAAATTCGAAAAAGACTATAGCCCTTGGAACGGGGAGGACACGTGACCGACCTTGTTTCCCTCAGCCGCCATATTGGGTGAGGGCAGGCGCCCTTTCCCCAGAGCAGAAAGGCTTCTTGGGAACGTTCCAGAACTAGAGGCTTCCCGAAGTGGAGAGCTCTTGTGGGAGCTCTCCAGCAGCGGCCAGCCCCCTGTCTACGAAGGACCGAAGAAGGGAACTCTCTCGTTCCTTTTTCTTGTTTTTTGTATCACCAACTCTTAGAGCAGTGCCTTACCCATAGGAAGCACTTAATAAATGTTTATTGCTGGGTGATATTGATTTTGGAACTGTCACTCTATTGTGAAGATGCCTCCAAGTCTATGTGGTTGCCAGAAATCTATATACGGGATAAATTGGAGAGAATCTCAGAGGGACGGCACTACAAATAAAAGGGAATCAGGAAAGGTTTCCTTGATTATCACTATTATCTTTCACAGAGCTGCCACAATCATCTCAAGGCACAGTTCTGAGCCTGTCTCTTCCCTGACTCCCAAATCTGCAATATTCTCTTATCCCCCCTAATGTTTAATAGAGACTCCTCAACTTTTCATTTAAGGCCCCTCTTAATCTGAGCCCCAATCTTTAAAAAATAGTCTATTTTTAAAAATTAATATTTAGTTTTAACATTTTTAAAATTTTAAATTCTGAATAAGGTCTCTCCTGCCCCTTTCCCAACCACTGAGAAGCCAGATTATGTGATAGCAATTACACATATTAAATAATGTGAAACATATTTCCTTTTAAGCTACTTTTCAAAAAAAGCAAAAAAACCCATAAAATGTTTTAAAAAATTATGCTTCCATCTGTATTCAAATTTCATCAGTTCTCCCTCTGGAGGTCAATATCATTTTTCATCATAAGTCCTTCAGAATTGTTTTGGATCTTTGAGTTCATTGGAATGGCCAAGTCATTCATAGTCAAACAGCATATAGTATTGCTGTTATAGTATTGTGTGTATAATTTTCTTCCAGTTCTGCTAGCTTCACTTTGTACCAGTTCATGTAAATCTTCCCAGGTTTTTCTGAAGGCTTTCTCCTCTTCATTTCTTCTACCACAATAGGATTCCATCACAATCATATACCTCAACTTACGCATTCATTCCCCAATTGATGGGCAACCATCAATTTCCAATTTCTTCACCACCACTAAAATAGCTGCCATAAATATCTGTGTGTATGTGGATATAGATATACATGTAGATATAGATACATAGATATAGATATGTCCTTTTTCTTTTTTCTTTGAGCTCTTTGGGATACAAACTTAGTAGTGATATTTCTGGGTCAAAGGGTATGCACAGTTCTATAGCTCTTTGGATGTAGTTTGATACCAACCTTCCTAACTTTGTTTCACTATATTCTTCCTTCACACATTTTTTTGTGATTGACAGACAGGACTGCTAAGTGTTCTCTGAACTAAACATTCTATCTCTGGCCTAGGGCTCCATATGAACAAGTGGTCCCCAAACACTGAAATGTACTATCTCCATGAGTGCCTCCCATTATATCTATGAAGGTATCCCTTCTACATGGGTGCCCTCTCAAATTCCTACCTACTTTAGGCTCAGCTCAGTTGCCATCTCCTCTGTGAAACCTTCCCTTATGTCCCCAGTTGTCAGTACTCTCTCCTCAATGTAATTGCATTTACTTATCTATGTATGGTAAAGAATATAAGCTCCTGGAGGGCAGAGACTCTTATTTTTGTCCTTCTTTCCACATTGCCTAGCCCAGGGGCTTGACTTAATGTTTAAGAAATGTTTAACTGAATGACTAATCAAGTATTTGTCAGAAATCATATATGTGCCAAAGCACCCAAAAGAAATAAGATATAATCCTTGCATTGGACGTAAAGGCACAAGAAAGCAGTTTAATGCTTGTTATAAAAGTTGTAAATCTGCAAGCTGTTTTTAGGAAAATCATGTCTAACAATTTGCGGTGCTTCAAGTCCCAAGACGAACTGGAGCACTTCACCTTCCTCTCCTCTAAGTTCTAGACCCAGGCTTATGCAGCCCATTTTCAATCCTGAGCAAGCCTAACCAACTAAAAGAAAGGCTGAACTTTTCTTTTCTCATTCTTTCACTCCTTAGGTCCCCACATTGGCACTCCAGGGAAAATTATATATATCTTAGGTTTGGCTCATGTCTTCCAAAGTGTAGAGTAAATAGAAAGGTACCCAATGTACAGTATAAATCAGGGATAAATAGGTATTTTTTTCCTCTGTATGAAAGAAATGCTTAACATACACAAGACTCACAAGCTTACATTGACAGAAAGATTTAAAGTAATATTTGGGATCTATAACTGCTGTTATACTTTCCTAGGAGGTTGAGACTTAAGACCATCAAAATCCAACCGGGCCCTCACTGCAACAAACAAATCTCGTTTTTTGACATTTTGACATTTTATGATTTTATATCTTTTTAATTTATTCACTATCCCACAGCAGCTTTTCCAAACCTTTTCAGCCCTCCTCAAAGCTCCTGTGACTCCTTCTCTCCCCATAGATAAAGTGAGCCAACCTAGCACCCCAAGGGAGAGACAGGAGGTAGAATACGCCAAACAAGTCAAACTACCACTGCCACCTTAATCTATGTCTCCCTTCAGACCTTGACATAGACAGCCCAGAATCCTGAGTCCAAGAGCTTTGCAACTAGCAGTGTTTCCAAGTCATTGCCCATAGCCTGGGAAACAACCTCTATGTAGCCTAGACACAAATACTAAAGACCCAGAAAGAAAAGTCCTTGCTACCAAAGTCCTTGGCAATATCAAATGGTTCAACATCAGAAACAGATAAGATTTTATCAATGGAAATTCCATGAAAGAAGAGGCATTATAATTTGCTTTGCTGTTACACCCTAAGGACCATGGGACCTTTCCATCTGACTTGCCCCTGAAACTTCCCATATGACAGCAGATGTCACAATACTTTGGAATTGTGATCATGGTTATCACTGTGATAATCAAATATTGAGGCAGCTAGGTGGAATCGTGGATTGGAGTCAGGAGACACCTCAGTTCCAATCTAGACTTCCATATTTATTAGTTGTATGATCTCAGGAAAATCTTTTAACCTCCGTCAGCCCCAGTGTCCCCAGCTTCAAAATGGTGATAACCACACCTACCTCCCTTGTTGTAAGGATTAAATGAAATAATATCTGTAAATCTCTTAGTATAGTTCCTAGCACATAGTAAGTATTTAAATGTCTAATTGCTTCCATGATCAGAGTCCTTAAGCTTTTCAAAATAGTTTATCTTTGCAATGTTTTTTATCATTACATAATTTGTTCTTCTGGTTCTGTTCACTTCACTAAATAATAGTAGTTCATACTAGTCTTCCCAGATTTCTGTGAAATCATCTTTTTTAGCATTTCTTACTCTTAATAGTACTCTGCTACATTCAACCCATAATTTGTTTTGCCATTCCCAGTTAATGGCCACTCCTTCAGTATCAAGTTCCTTGCCACCAGAAAAAGAGCTACTATGGGTTTTTTTTAGGTCCTTTTTGATCTTTGGGGTATAGGCCAAATTTTGTTATCATTGAGTCAATAAGTTGAGAAGTTTTGGTAGCATAGTTCCAAATTGCTCACCAGTGGTTTAACCTCTAATTATGAATATAATAGTTTAGAAAAGTCTTTTACAACTAGTGTGGTTGTGCAGAAATATGAAGTGCTACTTGCTAATTAAAGGAATTTATTTAATTAATTATATACTTTGCTTCTATGCCTCATTTGTCTTCTCACTTTGGAAGTTCTCTGGTTTCCTGGGGTCTTCTCACAGAGATTCCCAAACCTATTTGGCCTATGACTCACTTAAAAAAAAAATTACTCATCCCCCCCCATTAGGTTAGATTAACCCTTATTTTTTTCAATGCTCCCCAATTGCACCGGAAGATACTACCACCCCCTGTAAACACCCCCCCCCCCCATCGTTCCAGTGCCCTCTAGAGGATAATATTGCCCACTTTGGGACCTTATGCCAAGAATATCTGTCCACCATGCAGGCCCCATGACCTGCTTCTCCCCTTGATGAGTGCCATCTGGGATCATTGCTTCAAAGATGGCCCAGGATGACCATGCTTTGCTTTTCCATTAGTTTGTAAATTTCTTGATAGTAGAGATTGATTTTTACCCCTTTTTTATATTACTAGATCTTAACACAGTACCTGGCACATAGGTGCTTAATAAATGTTTATTGATTGATTGATTGGCACTGCTTGTGATTCTAAGGACTTCACCATGGCCTGAAACTTTTTCTCCTCCGCCTTTTCATTTTCTTTTACATACTATTTTCACCTATAAGAATGTAAGCCCTTTGGGATCAGGAACTCTTTATTTTTTACTTATATTTGCCACAGTACTTGGCACATAATAAGAAGTTTAATAAATGCTTGTTACCTGCGTACCTATTTGCTAATTAAAATACATACAAAAGCACTTAAGAGAAGAGAAAGATCACTGGAGGCAGCTACTGGGAGAAAACTTCTCTCACCAGTTTTACAGAATGACTTAGGGACCACAAATTTCATGCAAATTTGCCAATTCAGTTCATAAAAGGGAGGGAGAAGGCTGTGGATGGTTTTGCACAAAGGAATGCTAGGCCCTGGCCTCACAACAGGTTACTGACCACAAAGGCCGACCAAAAACAAACGGAAGTCTCACTAAGGCAATTTATAATTTATCTGAAACCAAACTAAAAATGCACTTTGCTTTCAATTTCAATGTTTTTTCTCACATGGGATAGAGATTCAGTGCAATGGGGGTGAAGTCAACTCTAAGTGGAGAGTACTTTCCATCCTGTGATTAGCTGGATGAAGCCCTGTGATTTGTCGGTATTCCTGGGAGGACTGCAATGCCTTCTGGGCCTGGTAGTCCTGTGAGAACCCCTGTTAAGGAGGATCTGTTCCTGGGAAAAGGGAGCAAGCACTTTCTAAATACCTACTACTATAAGCCAGACAATGTGTTAAATGCTTTTATAGTCATTATAATAATAATTGGTGTTTACATAGTGATTACTATGTGCCAGGAACTGTGCTAAATGTTTTACAAATATTATTTCACTTGATACAACAGCCCTGTGAAGTAGGTGCTAGTGAAGTGGATGTTATTTCCCCTTTGGAGCCCCTGGGTTGAGAAATGTCTGCTGAGTTTGTAGGCAGGGTTGGGCCGCCCCCTTTTGCCTAGTAGCCACTTTCTGTTGTGCCCCCCTTGCCTAGCAGCCACCCCTCTTTGCCTAGCAGCAACTTGAGCCCCTGTCAAAACTGTTCTGTGAGATATGTTTGCTGTTGAAACCACAAGGCTGTACCAGGAAGTGTTGAAATGCTTAAAAGGCACACACATACCTTAGTTTGGGGCTGCCTCCTCTGGGTTTTTCCATGAGACAGCCGCTGGCCTGGCTAATAAAGATGCTCTCAAAATTCCCAATTGACTCTTGCCTGTGCTTTTTCTTGGTCCATCCATTTCACTATCACTATTCTCATTTTACAGATGAGGAAACTGAGGCAAACAGGTTAAATGACTTGCCCAGGATCACATAACTAGTAAGTGTCTGAGGCTGGATTTTAATTCAGATCTTCCTCTATTGACTGCCTCAGGAGAGTTAGAGCTAGAAAAGATTTTAGAAGTGATTAAGTCCAATCCTCTCATTTAATGGATATGGAAACTGAGGCTGAGAGAACTTTAATGACTTGTTCATGGTAACAGTAAGTACTGAGGCAGGGTTTGAACTCAGCTCTTGCTATGTTGCTTCTGTCTCTTTCTGCCTCACTGTGATTACTGAACTAAATTTGAATTGCATCGCTCACTTTTATGAGCAAATCATTTTGCCTCAGTTTTTTTAATCTGTAAAATGGGGCTAATAATACCGAGTACCTACCTCCCATGGTTGTTGTGAAGTTCAAATGGGCTAATTTATATAAAGTGCTTTGTAAACTTTGATGTACTGCAGTTATCGTTTCTATATCTCAACTTTCCCAATCCAGGTTTTGATATATCTTGGGTCAGTATAAGAAATTAAATGGGAATTTTTGGGGAGTTTTGAGGAAACCACCAGTGACACAGGGTCTATGGCCAAAGACTTAACCCAAATTTTACAATAAGGTAGTATAAACAGTCCATAAAAGAAAAGAAAAAGAAAAAATTCAGACTTCTTTAGTGCAAAGGGAGAGCCAAAAAATTTTGTAAGGATTTTTCCAGATTGAGGGGGCACTCCATCCCTAGTCCCCTGGTGTGGTTTGGGGTGGCTGGAGTCTGTCTGGACATACCTTCTTCCAGTCAAATGACAAGGTTTATTGCAAGGTCAATAAAGTGAGCCAGATTCTTAGGGAACCTGGGGTGAGACTGCTACTTCTATACAAAAGGGACAGTGAAAGATCCAGATGGGATTAAGGAGTGGTAAGTAGTCTGGGATGAAACAAATATGACAGTTAAATGAATGTCAAGTAAATTAATTAGGTGACTGAGGTGGGATTAAGGAGTGTTTGGTATATGCAAGTAGTCTGGAATGGGCCAGTGATCTTTGCTGCTGGAATGTATGGGAAAATTCAGGGTCTTTTGGGGTCCAGGTCCCATCATCCCATCACCCAGAGAGGGTGATTTAATGTCACTTATTAAGACATTATTAAAGTCACTTATTAAGTATTAATGTCACTTATTAAGACAATTGGCAGGCAAGTGGTGCAGCAGATAAAGCACCAGACCTGGAGTCAGGAAGACCTGAATTGAATCAGGAAGACCTGAATTCAAATGTGACCTTGGATATTAGTTGTGTAACCCTTGGCAAGTCATTAAACCCTGTTTGCTTCAGTTTCCTCATCTGTAAAATGAGCTGGAGAAGGAAATGGCAAACCACTCCAGGATCTTTGCCAAGAAAACCCCAAATGGGGTCACAAAGACATGGCTGAAAATGATTAAACAACTAAACATTAAGATAATCATGTAACCCAACCCTATAATTTTACAGCTAAGTTAACTGAGGTTCAGAGAGAGAAGAATGGACGTACCCAAGATCATATAGCTAATGAGGTACAGAGAAAACACTAGAAGCCAAATCTTTGGGCATGACAGTCTTGTTATTTAAATTTTATTGTCATTTAAATTTTGTTGACATTTTTTATTTATATTGCCATCGTTTCTGAATATATCCTTTCCTCTTCCCTTCCCAGTAAGCCATCCCTTGTAACAGAAAAAGAAAAAAAGTAGTTCAGCAAAACTGAACAAAATATAAACCTCGTAGTCTAAGAGAATATGAAATATTCTATACCTGAGTCCCCTCCCATTCCTCCTCACCTCTGCAAAGAAAGGAGGGAAGTGTACAACATACAGAATTTTCTTAATAAGTCAGATGCTATGGAATCATGGAATTGTAAGGTCATCTACTCCATTCCCTCATTTTACAGATGAAACTAAGTATGATAGAGCTGAAATAACATGCCTCAGTTCACATGGAATATCAGGGCAGAATCCAGACTATAACCTGACCACAGCCACTAAAAGGAAAGGGAGCAGTCTAAGGCCTGGCCCGGCCAGGAAGGTCAAGGAGAAAGGAGCACAGACTAGTACTTTTCTATTTTAAGTAATGAATCTTGCTCACCAGGTACGAATTCCAGCTATTTCTTCCTGCTAGGAATATAGAAGCTGTTAGCACCCTATTAATTTCCTTTTTTCTGTAAATTTTTTTATTTTACATTTAAATACAAAATGAGAGAAGAAAAAAAATTGCTGTGTACACTGCAGACCATAAAAGTGTATTTAATATGAAACAATAAATTCCATTTCAAGAAAACCTATATTTTCAAAGCTTCCTAGCTTTTCTTTGCTTCCTTGTTGGTTTTTTTTTTTTGTTCTCTGCTATGTACTTTTTAACTTTATTTTTTTTCCCTCTCTCCTCCTTCCACCCTAAAGAAGGCTACAATTAAGAGTGAAGATTTTATATATATGTATATATGTATGTGTGTGTATACATACATATACATAGATATCTAAAAACATAGACATATATACACATATATGTAACACTGCACTATGTTCATTACTGCTTATCATCTGTTTCTCTGAAGGTAGATTGCATCTTCCTTCATAAGCCCAAGTCTTTTCATGTTTTTCTAAATCAATCAGCTCATCATTTCCTAGCCCTACAACAAAATTCCTTCCTGGATTCAAACAGCATCTTCCTTCATAAGGATCTTTGAGGTTAATTTGGGTATTTATAATTGTCAGAATGCTGTTGTTTTGTTGTATTCGTCCTTCGTTGCCGAAGAAGACCGTGCCACCAGAGACATGATGACATGACTTGCACTTGACTTGTTCTGAGTGAGGGAGGGCTGTGCAGGTCACCAGCCTCACTTCTCCTCCAGAGCCATCTGAATCCAGATGTTCATCAGGATGACTGGAGATGACCCGGAATGCAATGGGACACCTTGGCCCTTAGGCTAAGGTCTTTGCAGGTACTCACTTAGGGTGAGGCAATGCCCATTCAGTGAATAGGCCTGTTTAAGAGGTAGCCAGGGCATGGCCCCTTTAATGAGGTGAAGAAAAGAAAGACTTCAGGCTGGGAGGGAAACAGCAACAGTTACTATTGATAATCACTCTTAAGTCAGGAAGGTCCAGAACACAGCCCTTAAGTGGAGCTTGGGCAGAGGCCTAGTGTAGTCTAATCTATGGGCTTCAGAGTGCAGTAGGTTTAAGGTTTTGGGAAAGGAAAGGAAGGGAGAGGGGAGGGGAGGGAGGGAAGGTGGGGGAGGGGAGGTGGGGGAGGGAGGAGAGGGAGGGGAAGAAGAAATCTAGCCAATAAACAAAGTTGTTCTTACTGCTGTTGCTGTATACAGTATTCTCTTGGTTCTGCTCATTTCAGTCTTCATTATTTTGGGGAGGTATCCCCGCGCTTTTCTAAACACCCTATTAATTTCAATACCATAGAAAAAGTTTACTCTTGACTTTCTGTCATTGTGGAGAAAGGGCCTACCTTCCTCATCACCCTCAGGAGCAACTACTGACTAGCCACTACCAACCGGCAGGAGGGTCAGCAACTCCCAAGCCACCCGTCCTACTTGCAACCCAGTCCTCGAAGCCACCATTCTGGGAAGCATCCTCTATGGAGATTCAGCCTAGAAACTGCTACAGGTGCTATAGCCACAAAGACTGAAGACTGAAATAGGAATGTTTTTTCCACCAAAGTCTTTCTTTGGCAATGTCAGATGGTTCTGTATTAGAAACATAAGATTTTACCAGTAGAAATGACATTTAAGAGGAGGTATTTCTCTTGGATTTGCCACTGTACCCTAAAGACCATGGGACCTTTCCATCTTACATACGGCTGAAACTTTCCATTTGTGTTGTCTGTCTTTAGAATATAAGCTCACTGAGGACAGGGCCTGTTTTACTTTTCTGTTTGTATTTACAGAGCTTATCACAGTGCTTCGTGTATAGAAAGCACTGAACAATGCTTTATTCATTCACTCACCACATTTCTGCCAATTATTTCAATTATTTTTCTTCTCATGTCCCTTTTCATTTGGGGCAGGGAAGATTTCCTAAAGGAGTAGATCTTCCAGTCTTCTGTCTTTTCTTAGCATAACCTTGTTCCTGTATTTGAAGTGTATAAAGCCTTTTTTTTAATTGCTAATTGCAGATAATCGTGACCAGAAATAGATGACTCTGAAGTAGATCCCAGTACTGACTCCACAGGCTAGGATGTGACAAATATTTGGAAAATGTGGAGGAGGGCTTCTATGAAATGGGCTTCTCTGAGACTGAGGCGGTGCGGTGGGGAGTTGTGGGAGATAAGATTCAATATGTAGTCATAGATTGTCAGAGCTGGAAGAGGACTTAGAACCTAGAACACAGAAAGAGGATGTCACAACTGGAAGGGAATTCAGCAGTGATTTAATGTGAAAGTCCTAATTTTCTGAAGGAGGCGCAGAGAGGGGAAATGACACAGCCACGGTCACATGTTGGGTGAATGGCAGAGCCTGTGTCTTGGGTGACAAGAGCTGCCTCCCACACCAGCCCAGCTGCATCCCTGCTCAGGCGCTGTGCTCGGCGCCCACGGTCAGCTCGGGGCTGGGGGTATTATTAGTGCCGTGGTGGGGGGGAGCCACGAGACTCTGACACAGGCTGTCACTTCCCACTCTCCGGTCCCCCCCATAGTATTGTGGTGGTTGTGCTCTACTGTGCGTTCATATAGAGGAAAGGTCCCCATCTTCACAAGCCTAGAGTGTCACCAAGATCTGTTCTCAATTGCAGCCCCAGTCCCCGCAAGTTACAAAGTCAAGCTGTGGCCACTCCCTCCTTCAAAGAAAGAGCTCCTTAGAGCCCAGGCCCAAGACAAAAAAAAAAAAAAAAGGGGGTCCGGTCCCTTTAAATTCCATCTCTAATGGGCGGGGTCCTCCAGTAGAGTCCCAGGCTTCCCCGCCAGCCGGGTAACAGCTCCACCCTCCTCCTGATCGACAAAGGGATAGACCAATAGAAGGAGAGGGTGTCTGTCGCGGAGCAATGGGAGCGAGGGACCGCCTTCACGGAGGCGGGGCCTTACAAGGCTGGGCCGAGGAGTCCTCCTGGCAGAGCGGCCGCAGCGGAGGCAGGGGCGCGACGGCAGGCCCGGAGGTGTGGGCCCCGGTGAGTAACGGTCGGCAAGGTCAGGGCTGGAGCCGGCTTTGGGGCTGGAGAGAATGAGAGGCCTGGCCGGGTCCCCCCTGGGCGTGCCGGGGCGGAGGAGGCGAGGGCTAAGGGGCGAGGGGGCCCCGGGGGCCTGGGCTGGAGGGGCTGTGGAAGCCGGGCGGGGGAGAGGTCCTAGGAAGCTGGGGGGAGGGGATTGGAGGAATGGAACGTTGGGGGCGGGGGCGCGAGGAGCGGGGGTGGGGTGGAAAGGGGTAAAGGATGCTTGCGGAGGGGGCGCACTAGGGGTCAGGGATGTCTGGAGAGGGGGAGAATGAGAGGGGAAGGATCTCGACAGAGGGGGGCATTGTGGAAGAAGGCTATCGGAAGGGGGAAGAATGGAGGAAGGGATATCTGGGGAGCGGGGAGAATAGGGAAAAGGATGTCAGGAGAGGGGGGAGATGGGACGAATGAATGGCTGGGGAGGAGGGAAATTGGGGGGAATAGATGACTGAAGAGGAGGGAGAATGGGGAGTAGAGGGGCGGGAGAGAAAGGTGACTGGTAGGGGAGAGAAGGGATGTAGAAAGCCGAGTGATCATATTAGAACATGAAAGTTTTAAGATTCCAAGGTTCATAGGGCTTTAGAGATTTGTCATTTTTCAAATGGGATTTTTAAAAGCTCTGTGAGGGCAGGGACTATCTTTACTTTTTTGTTTTCCTTTCTCTAACATTTAGTGCAGGGTCTAGCAGATAAGCCCTCAACTGATGCTTATTTATTGATTAATGAACTCTGGAGAGGTTAAATAATTTGCCCAAGATCACATTGGTAATAAGTGACAGAGTCGTACTTTCTAATCTCCATCACATGCCCAAATTACAAAGCCATTTTGGGACTTGAACCCATGATTATGGGTCAGGAACGTATTCCCAGATTTAGGGTGTACTGTGCCAGGGTAATGTCTCTTCCAACCTCATTCATAATGAGGTATCCCAGGGTTCTGAAGATAATGTTTGTAAATAAAAACTTCTTGAACACAGCATCATGTGATTGATACACATGACTTAACTCATAAGAGTTAAGATCTGATGTGTCACTAAGAGTTGGTACTACTTCTCCAACCTCCCTTCCACCTGTCTTGAGTACTAGCTTTTCAAGTACTTGAGTACTGCATAGGACAAGGACACCCAGGGATGATGTTGAAGAAGATTATACAAGAAACTTTGTTAGCTATTTAGCCCAAAACCCACCCTAGGTTGATGGCAGGTCTTATGTGCCAATCCTTATAAGCAAACCTAGGCATTGGTCTGAGGATGTACCCTACCTAAAACATCTGGTGGTTACAGGATCACAGGATTTTGAGCTAGAGGTAATCCTGGAGGTAAAGGTGTAGAGTAAAGTTGGAAGACTTGGGTTTTAATCCAGCTTTGATATTTATTACTTAATGTGTTTTTGAATGAACTATTTGGCCTTTTGAGATCCGTTTCTTCATGTCCAAAGTGAGAGGATTGAATTAGAAAAGGTATGTAGTTATTTCCAATTCTAAATCTATAATTTTTTGAACTAAACTCTTCATTTTGCAGATGAGGAAAATGAAGCCCAGAAAAAAAAAGAAATGACTTGTCCAAATCAGAACCAGTATTTGAGCCCAGGACATCTAATTCAAAACTTAGCATAGTATCTATTATGCCACTCTCTAAGTTTAATGTCTAGATACACTCAGGTTTCTGTTTGTGAGTTTGCTTCAAATTAACAAGAATTTACAGAACACTTACTATGTGATTGGACACTGACCTGGGGGTGGTGCTAGGATATAGAGAAGAATGGAAATACAGACCTACAGGACACTACTTATCCTCAGGGAACACAGTTTTGTTGGCATTCAGTACACATTTGAAGCAGATGACATTATAAAGCAGTATTCAGTATGATTAAGTGAATAGTGGGTGGTGCAGACAGTAAGTGCCAGTTTGGTTTTAGAGCAGCAAATGTAGAAGAGCAGATGCAAACTCCTAAGGCAGTTCTGGACCTGAGTCAGACTTAGAAAAGTCCTTCGGAAAAGGAATAATGATGATACCACCTTGTATTCTTATGCTGGTTTTTTGTTTTGTTTTGTTTTGTTTTGTTTCTTGTTTTACTTTCTAAATCCCTTTCATCTCTTTTGTGTCCTGTTTTTACCACATCCTTGGCAGGCAGCAGTGCAGTAAAAAGAGCAGTGAACTTGGACTCAGGAGACCTGTGTTCAAATCCTGGTTCTGATACTTATTAGCTCTGTGATTCTGAACAATACAATCTCTCAACCTTAATTTAGTCATTTGTAAAATGGGAAAACTAATAACTACACACTTGTGAGGAAGTTGCTAAGTAAGCCTTAAAGCACTCTCAGAATGTGAATTATTTGGTGGGGCACTTTATCACTGAGAGAACTAAGGTTTACTTGCCTTTGAATCAACTCATTTTACAGATGGGAAAATGGAGACTCAGGGATTAGTGACTTTATCCAAGGTCATATAGCTGGTTGGGGGCAGACAGCTTAGGGGCGATGTCCTAAGTCTCATGATAGCTACTGTCATCATATTATGCTACTCAGTGTGTCTTCTTCATTCTACCCTAGGACTCTTCCCTATACCTCACTGCCTACATGTGTATGGTCCTGCCTGAGCATCCTGGACTTCTTGCGCAGTCTTATTAGCTTGTCAGAGGGGAACTGTTATTCTAAAGCTCCAGCTATACTTTTCATCCCATGTTCTGTTTTCTTTTCCTTCTTGGCAGCCCCAGGTTCTGAAGGAAGTGGTTCTTTGGGTAAACCTCTGCTATCTCTACTAGCGACAAGGAACCAACTTATCAGTATTCTTGGTTAAGGATCTGGGTGGTTCTGGGCATTATCAATATACAACTGTCTTAGCCAGTGATATTTTTGTTTTCTCCTAAAGACAGGGTCAGATTCTAATTTTCTGTTTGCCAGCTGTGGGGTCCAATACAGGATGTCTTTGGGATGGAAGAAGAGAAGTATTCTCACAGCCAGGGTTGCTAAGAGAACACCAACTTCATTATCAACTTTTACCCTTCACCCAACCTCTCCTTTGTCCAGCTGTTGTTGGTTGTGATTTCTGAGGCGACTTTTGGGGTGGATTTCTACTTCTGACAAATTTTGACTAAATAGTGACAGATACCTAAGTTACTTTTTTTGCTTGTGCTGGGGTATCTGCTGATGCTTCTAGCAATTAATGCCCGAACCTGAATCTGTTGCTTAATCAGATCCTACTCCACTCTGTACTAACAGGCACATTGTGGTCTGAGTGGTGGAAGCTGAGTCAGTGCTCAGATGGAGAGATTTCTGGGGAAAGCCAGAGGTATTGGAGATGGTATTGCTGATTAAGTAATGGGTGTGCCCTCAAGTTTCTCCTGGTGGCATGTCTTCTAGAATCATGTAATAACAGAAATGGAAGGGAACCTAGAATACAGAAGGTTAGAATGAAAGGAAGAATGTTAGAACACAGGATGGTAGAACTCAAAAGGGACTTTAAGTCCCTTATTTAGTTTAACCCCTCATTTTAGAGACAGGAAACTGTGTCCCAGCAAAGGGAAGTAACCTAATCTGAGGTCACACAGCAAGGTAGTAGGAGAAACAACATTTGAACCCAAATCTCAGGATTCCAATTGCTTTTCATTTATCCTGTGACTGTCACCTGATGAGATTTTATAGAATCAGACTTCCCTCAGCAGTGTCAGTGAAGAATGTTAGAACCTTTTTATTAAAGGACTAGTGGGTTCATCCTTATGGTTCCTCCCTCTTGTCCCCTGATTCCTTGGTAATGGGACAGTCATTTTTCACTTCCTTTCTTAAGATGTGCTATATAGCAGCACCATCATAATCCAACCCTGTGGAGCAATCATCGCATTTATGTGATTTATGAAAGTGTCAAGGAGTTTTTGTAACAGTGATGAGTCTATAAGCACGTCTTTCAAAATTCACTTAAAGAATGCTCCCTTTGAGACACTCTACGATGCCCATTCTTCTCACTGGGGCTTTGTCTTTGAAACCTGAGTTTTAGTTCTTCCTAATATGTAGCCAATTATCTTCCTTGGAGCAGTGCATGTCAGAGGGCTTCTTTCCCAATTTGCTTATGATTTGAGCTTTCAAAGATTTTCTTTTATATCCAATGTGAAAAGGGTGGGAGAAGAGTCATTTTATTCAGAATGGGCAAATTACTTCTTTGTCCCCCTGGGGCTGGATTGAGAGACACAGCTCAGCTATCGCTGGCCAATTTCTCCTGAACTCTGCACTACTGCTGAGTGAAAGAGTGAGAGAGGCTATTTATAACCCTGTGAATTTTGCAGTGGTAGTTGAATTGCTTCGTCCTGATTTCCACTTCCTTTTGAAAATGAAAATGAAGAAAATGAGCAAGCATTCTTTGTTGAGAGGGCTTATCTGGGGGGAGAACAACACCCAATCTCAGCATCCTACACACAGATACACACATAGAGACACGGACACACACACACATACACAGAGCATTTTCACATGAGAAAACATCCCTGATAGGTGCCATCGTAAATTGTAGACTCTCATCAGATATTTTCTTTTTCTCCCTTCTTAGGGGCCAGTATTTGGTCCACTGGGTCAGAAGACCCAGTTTCTTGACCTTAACAGGAAAAAGCCATATTGATAGGTGGAAGTTAATGAAACACATTTTAGTTCAATATATAAAAGACTTTCCTCACAATCTGAGCTATCCAACAAAGGAATGAAAGACAGCTCCCTGGTCCTGCAGATGGCTTAAAGGCTGAAAGACCACTTGTAGAGGCCCATGTGCTTCAGGTGGTTTGGATAAGACCAGTCTCAGGTCCCCTCGTGGCTGTGATATTCTTTGATTTTGAATTAGATTTAGAGAAATATTTTAACATGGAATGATTCTTGTTGAATGCTTAGGGAGAAAACAACCAGGTAACTGAAAATTAGTAAGTTTCTTTTACCTTAGGAGCCATAAGCAGAGTATAATAATAGTGATTTGGTACAGACCTGTTGTCTGTCATGTGATTTAAATTCTCAATTTCCATCATATCCCACTTACATAGGTGTCATGTGATTGATTTTTTAACAGACTAGAATTTCTTCCTTGAAACAGGTACTATTTCCTTCAAAACCATTCCCGTGAGAGACCATGTGCTTATCCCATAAGGCTGCTGTTGCTCAGCATCTCTTTCAATAGTTTGAGAAGGGCCTTCAGAATCCACAGTCCCAGCTGTATCCTATCCATAGTGTTGACTTGTCTTTGTTCCTGAGAATAGATTTGATTTTTGGAACTGGCCCAGAGTCATTCAGACTCAAGTTGGGAGAATAAGGTGGTTGGTCAAGCTGGTTGGTGCTGTTTGGGGTCAAAAATGACTCTGGAAAGTAATGAAGCTAGTTTCTTCTCTGACTTGTGAAAAAGCCCAGAAAGCAGTTCCCAAAGAGTAGCACAATGACAGCATTGTTAGAATAAACATGTAACTTCTCAAGGGTTCTTTTGAAGAAGACAGTACTCTTTTCAATATGTAAGTTCTTAACATAGAGTCATAAGATTTATAGAGTTTTAGAATCAGAAAGAATGACAAATAGCATTTCGTCAGACTCGCTTTATAGATTAGGAAATTGAATGCAAGAACCACTGGATTGAGAAAAACCTTGGGTTCTAGCCTTAACTCTACCGGTTCCTTCTGTGAGATCTTGAGTAAGTGACTAAACTTTCTCTCTGCTCCTCCCTCTTTTCTCTCTAAAATAAGAAGGTTGAACTAGATGATCTCCAAGGATCCTTCTGTCAGTAATATTCTATGATTCTATGCCCATGTTCATACAGCTAGGTAATGGCAGAGCTGAGCTGAAACCCCAAGTGTCCTAACTCTGTCCAATGTTCTTTTCACTATGCTATGCTGCTTACATATATTTAGAAGTCAGTCTTGTTACAGTAGAATCATACCTTCTAGTTAGACCATTTTTTTATGGGTGAAGAGGCCTGAAGAAGTTAAAACTATAGGTTCTCAGTGAATCAAGGTTAGCTTTAGAATTCAATCTCTATTGTGTCCCCATCTTTCTGGACCCAGTTATATCATTGAGACAGAGGATTTGCAACCCAAAGAGATGCAGGTGTGTAATGATGGCCAGTTTTGTTTTGTGTGCTTCTTGTGAATCTGTGCACACAAAAGCCACAAATAGTGTCTGGGGCTCTTCAATCAGACTGAGACAGTTCTCCAACATGAGATGTCTTGGAGAATAAGAATTGGCAATTACTTCCTCCCATTTGTTGGGTGGGTTCTGGGGATGCTGGTGTCTCAGCAACTTGGTCTGATGCACCCTATCCCACTCAGAACACCCACGACTTGGTAGCAGGTGGTAGTTACGATTTCCCTCTTCCTAAGGCTTGTGAATTTGTTGGGAGAGAAAGGTCCTGTTTTTCAACCACTAATAGGTCACCCTGAGAATATCCTGTTGCTGAACCCCGAGAGCTAGTCTGCACTTACCAGATTGAGAGAGATCAACCAGACAAGTTGGCAATTTAGAATCATGTTAGAGGACAAAGAGACAGAACAAAGGAAAATGATGGTTAGAACTAGAAGGGCCCTTAAAACATGGAATATTAGGTTTGGGAGGTATTCTTGATTTGATCTTAATCTGTAATTTCATCAGTATAGCGAACTTCGTGTATGGACCTTAGCTGCACCGATGCAGATTGGCAACTGTTCTGTGACTTACATATTCAGAAAGTTTCTGAGAGCACTGAGAAGTTTTGTAATTTATGAGCCCTTTAGCCACTACATCTTGCTGCTTCTCAGGGCAGCATGAACATAGAATTTTAGAGTTAGAAGAGACCTTATAGAGACCAACTGGTCCAACCCTTCATTTTACACATGAAGAAATTGAGACCCAGAAAGGGGAGTTAACTTATTCTGCTTATCAGTGGCAAAGTTAGGACTAGTACTTGGGTCACTGATTCCTGGCCCTTTTCCCCCTATACAGGGTTTCTTCTCATAATGGTATGTCATGAGGAGCTGTTAATTACTGTGGAGGATTTGGTTGCTAGCTGACAGGATAAGTATGAAGAATTAGCCAGAAAATACTTTTCTTTTAAGTAGCAGGATTTTTTGCAGACCTGTAGGCTGAGATGGGACTGTGTGCAAATGTCCATTAAAGTCATCCATCAGCCTGGTGACTACCCTTAATCAGACCTTGGAGGGAGAGGATGCTATAGCTACCACTTAGAGTACCAGTAAGCCAGACCTAGTTGCCTAGGATACCAGTCACATGGCCCATCATCCAGCCTTGCTAAAACTGGGATTCATTTTTTCCTTCTTTTAAAGAGGAATTTTTCATTTTGAAAGCTTTGTCTTATTGTAGATTTCCAAGAAATGGTGCCATGTACAGCTTATGCTTTTCCTAACCTGATCCTGTTTTGGTTGCTTTGATTTGAAGCTATGAAAGCCTAAAGGGAGATTGAATTGTGATCTGAAAAATCTGACTCGAGTAAGATCATAGGATTTTAGAGTTGGAAGAGACGTTAGTCCCACTCCCTCTTTTTACACAGGAGCTACTATATCCCAGAAAAGTAAAATGAGTTGCCTATAGTCAGCCAAGTAGTGAGTGGCGGAAGTGGGATTTGAAAGTAGGCCTTCTGTTTCCATATCCAAGGCTTTTTCTAAAGCCTCAGAGGTCATGTAGCCCAAAACTTCTTTAAAAAACAAAACAAAAAACTCATTTCTTTTTTAACATTCTTTTTTTTATTTGGAGTTCCAAATTCTCTTCCTGCCTCCAGCTTATGTCCTACTCATTTAGAAGGCAAGCAATATTATAACTATGATATATGTAAAGTGTTACAAAGTATTTTTTCTTTTCTTAGCCATCCAGCAGCTCTTGATAGACAATACAGTATCCCTGACAAGTGACCATCTAGCCTCTGCTTGAGTGTCCTGGAACACAGGGAGCTCACTACCTTAAAAGGATTCTGTTTCATTCCGTTTTTGAACTTCTTAGTCTCCTTGACTGGATCATTATCTATGTTCACCAACTATGGATAGATGTGCCCTAGGGATCTATCATTGGCTCTTCTTTCTCTCCCTCTCTACATATATATATATTTGTGTGTGTGTGAGATCTCATTAGTTCCCATGAATTCAACTGCCTGCTGGAGAGCTGCACTTGAATTTCCCATAGACATCTCACATTCAGCATGTCTAAAATAAGACTCATTATCTTTTTCCCTATACTTACCTCTCTTCCTGACTCCCTAGTTTTTGTGGTGGGAACTGCCATCTTTCTGGTTGCCCAGGTTCACAGCCTTAAAGTCCTTGACTATTCAGGTCCTTTGACTCTTTGTTTTCCTTCACTCCTAGCAGTTCTTCCTCCGCCCTCACTTGAAGTCATTTTTCTCCACTAACGCAGCCACCACCCTATTTCAGGCAGGCTCTTATTACTTCTCCCATGGGTTATTGCACTAGCTTCCTAAGTGGTTTCCTTGCTTCTTTTCTCTCCCCTTTCTAGTCCATCCTCTTTATAGCTACCAAATTGATAGCCTTAAGTCACAGGTCTAACCATGTTGCTTCCCTGCTCAAAAACTTTCAGTGGCACTCTTGCTTTTAGGATAAATTGCAAACTACTCCATCTAGCATTGAAAGCCCTTCACATTTTATCCCAAAATGATATTTCATCTTCCATTTCCATGCTTTTGCATAGGTTGTCCCAGGTGTCTGGAAGGCTCTTCTCATCTCCCTCTCTTGGAATACTTAGCTTCCTAAAAGTGTTTTCCCTTTAGAACTCAGCTTAGATTCTACCTCTGAGTAAGGGTCTTCATGATAGATACTTAATAAGTGTTTGTTAAATAGAATTGACTTGAATTTGAATAATCTGAAATTTATCTTCCTGACTTCTTTCAGTGGTTCTAGTTCTACCCTCTAGGACTGGATATATAACAAGTTGGCTCCTTTTTCTACATGAGCCCTCTTCAGTTGTTTGAAAATTGTTATCGTGCATGTTAAAATTGTGTCCTGTTTTGTTCCCCCTGACCACCCCTCCCCTTCTAGTAAGTATAATAAGGAAGTTTATAAGTAGTCAGTATAAAGGGGCAGTAGTTGGAAATTAGATTGCAAAGGGGAACCTGAAAGTTACTTACAAACTGTTCGAAACATCAGCAGAGCATAATTTACAAATGATAGCAACCAAAATTCACATCCTGGAAATACATGATGAGTCAGCAGAACCCATCCAGTTGCTGCTGTCAAGGTTCTGGTCCTAAGACATGTAAATTCTAGACCTTCACAGCTCCATACTAGCAGAACATCAAAGCAGATAGCTTTGCAATGACAACTTTTAAATTTTGCCTATAACCTTGAGATGATTTGGTTATGTTAACAAGCTAACCACAAGGTGGCACATATAGGAGTTGATCTGCTTCCTCCCAAAACTTTATAAAATGAGACCTCAAACTCTTCTTCCCCCCCTTTCCCTACACTTTTCTATCTCCTGAAGGTCCTTGCTACTGAATGCTCCCTACTCTAATCTAATAATGGTTGTGTGAGTGATATTCTCTGCCTCTCACTTCCTCCTCTTCTCCGCATTATCTGCCTACTTCTACCACTCCATCCCTTGTTCCCATGCCGTGCATCACTATATCCCTCTCCACTTTTTACAGTTTATCTCAGTATTTTCTGTGTTGTTTGCCCTCAAACCCTTTGAGATTGCTGCTCTGTTTCCTTCTTCCAGTCATGGTCTGTCCTGGCGAGCACCAAAGAATTGGGCATGCCTGCCCCCATTTCATAATTTCATAAATTAATTATTAATTCATCACTTCTATCTACTCTCCCTCCCTGCTTAAAATTTTCTCTCCTCCAGAACAAACTTTCCTGATTTCTTCAGTGGATTCTCGTATGACATGGTTTCAAACTCCCTTCTCATTGTGGTCACCTTTCTTTGGGCATGATCTTATATATGAACATCCTTAAAATATGACACTGAAAACTGAGTATATTTCAGATTTGACCTGACAAAATTTGAAAAGCATGCCTTCTGTGTGTCTTCAAGGTGTTGCTAAAAATGGACATATTCTCCTGAGGGCTACCTATCTTGGATGTTTATGACACCTCCTGCCTCCAATACAGAGAAACATTTCCTTCAGTAGCCTTAAGTCAGAGCTGTTGGCAGTTGTGGGGTTGAGGTTAAGATCATTTGGCCTAGGTAGTTTCTTACCTATGTATCACATGTTACATTAAGTATGCTTCTTCTTTGAACTGTGCATAACAAAATAAATAAAAAATAAGATTATTATGCCCTGTGACTTTTCCTTTCTGTCTGACCCTCTCTCCACAGGCAGCTGAACTGAGTGTATATGTGAATGTGTAACCAGGGAGCCCCCTTTGCTTCCTGCACTAGAGGAAGGTGGGTCCATTAATGAAAATGCCGCCCCCATCTGATATTGTCAAAGTGGCAATTGAGTGGCCAGGTGCTAATGCCCAGCTGCTGGAAATTGACCAGGTGAGAATTTGAGATGCCATAAGAGGGGAGGGGGAGGGAGGGGGAGGGGGAGGGGGAATGTAATGAAGGGAGGAAGCTAGGGGGAGCCCTGACTAGGGATCTTGCCTGGTAGTTCTGCCCTGATGTGCAAGAGGTAGCTCACGATAGCTTGTAGTACAGTTGCTTACTCTTAAACAGAGGTAAGTATTCTACTCCCCTCTCTTGAGATAGTCCTACTTAACATCTACTCCATTAACAGCCTCAGTATGACTACAAGGTGATCACCAGTGAGGAATTATGTCTTTTTCTTTACAGAAAAGGCCCCTGGCATCCATTATCAAGGAGGTTTGTGATGGGTAAGTTTGGTCTAGTAATGGATTCCACAGACCTTGATTGCTGGTCCCCAAAGACTAAAGCAACACTAATGGATCTTGATAAGGATTTATTTGGCAGAGGGGGTTTGCACTAGGGCCCTACTAGGGGATTGGCAGCAGACCAGATATAACAATCTTCCTGGCTTTTAAGGAGATACAGTGGATTAGCCAAGCTCTTAAGACCTCTGGTAACAGTTTTCTGCTCATTGCAGTGTCTTGCTCTGTTTTTATAAAGGTTTGTACACCAGTTAAGTGATTAACAACCCATACAATACACGGTTAAGCCCAAGACTGCTTACTATCCCCCCCTTTTAAAAATTTTAATTTGATTTATTTTAATGAAAAGAAATCCACCTTCTCTCCCTGCCTTCTACCCCCAGTTTAAAAAGAAAGAAAAACAAAACCCTTGTAACATATGTATATTAAGAAAAAAAATTCTTGCATTGGTCAAGTCCAAAAAATACATATGTCTCAATCTATATGAGTCCCTAACTTCTCCTTCAGTGGATGGGTAGCATGCTTCATCATGAGCCTTCTGGTGTCACAGTTTCACCATATTCTTTTCATTGCAGCAGACTTGTCCCCTCTGTCACTAGTTCTATGATCCCTTCCCAAGGATTCAGTAGCCGCCACCACAAAAATCCTTCTAGCCACCATATTCTCCCAGCTTTTTTCTCCCCTTTCCACTCCCTGTCATGAAAGGTGGTGCATATTTTCATGCATATATGATGCAGTCGCCCAGATCTACTCTGGAGAACCACTTTGTTCCCACATGCTTATATTATTGGCATTTAAGAATGGGGCACTCCAATCTTAGTACTCCATTTAAAAAAGTTGGCCTAAAACTTAAGATTACAAATGGATTGTTTAGAGTTCAGTTATAAAATTATAAAGTGCTGGAGCTGTAAAGTTTAGAGGTCTAATTCTGTTTCCTCGTGGTACAGAGGAGGAAGCTGGGGAGGGGAGAGGCCCAAACTCATACCACAAGTTGGGAACAGTTCACTCTGTAATCTAGATCTTCAGTGTTTCCTACCAAATAATCCTGGAGTTTTGTAACAGTAGAGCTTAAATATCATCTGGTTCTAACTACCTCATTTTTTAGTGGAGGAAACTGAGGCCAGAGTAATGAAATAACTTCCCTAAAATCAAAGAATCACAGAATTTCCAAATCAAAAAAGAATTTCATCATCTTCTGCTTCAGCCTGTGCTTGAAAGGAGGCTCCAGTACAGCGTCTCTCACAAAAGGTCAGGCAGCCTCTACTTGAAACGTTCCAATGAGAAGGACCCCCCTATCTGCCAAGGCAGCCCATTCCACTTTGATATAGCTTTAATTATTAGGAAGCTTTTGCTGAATGCAGTTAGGTGGTGCAGTGAATAGAGCGCTGGGCCTGGAGTCAGGAAGCCTTGAGTTTAAATGCAGCTTACACATTTAGCTGTGTCTGGGCAAGTCACTTCACCTGTTTGCCTCAATTTTCTCAACTATAAAATGAGAATGATAATAGCATCTAGCTCCCAGGATTGTTGTGAGGATCAAATGGAATAACATTTGTGAAGCACCTAGTGCAGTGCCTGGCAGATAGTAGGTGCTCTATAAAGGTTAGCTGTTAGCTATTTTTATTAACATCAAGCAGATATTTATCTGTTTGCAACTTGCACACATTAGTCCTTTTTCTGCCCTCTGTGGCTAAGCAGAGCAAGTGTAATTCCTCTTTTACCTGAGAGCCTTTCAGATATTTGAATACAGTTATGAGAACCCTCCAAGTCTGCTTTGCTCCAGCTAGTTCTTTCAACCCATCATCATATGATATAGATCCAAAAACGCCCATCCTTGCTGGGCGTTTTTAGAAACTTGAGTTTATCAGTATGCTTGCTAAACTTCAGAGCCTAAAATTACTCATGAAAATAGTACTCCTAATGCATTCTGAGATCCTGTTAGCCTTTTTGACTGGCAAATTGCATCACCAACTCAGACTGAGCTTGAAGTTGACTTAAGCCCCTAGAACTTTTTTTCACATTATCTGTTTGTGACTACTATCTGTTTATGCCTCCCCCATCTTGTACTTGTGAAATTGATTGTTTTTAACTGTGGTGTGTATCTTTATATTTATGCCCATTAAATTTCAATTTCTTAGGCAGGATAGCATAGTGGAGAGAGGACTGGCCTTGGAGTCAGGAAGAGGTGAAGTCAAGGCCTGCTTTTGACACATGCTGACTGTATGACCCTATTCAGTTCTCTTAACTTCTCAGGACCCCAGGCAGCTCTTTAAGAGTCTAAGATGTAAAGCAGGTGCCAGTTGCAGATAACCACTCTTTATTGGAGGGGGACTTTCCTTATTGGGAATTCTCTATACCAGTAATAATAGATCCTGTCCAAAAAAAAGATCTTTTTGGATCCTCTCTCTGTCCTCCCAGTATGTTAGCTATCCTTATAGCTTTGTGTCATGTGTATTTCACAGCCATGCTATGGATGTGTGTGTTCGTCCTTCGTTGCCAAAGAAGACCATGCCATCAGAGAAATGATGACATGACTTGCACTTGACTTTGTTTTGAGTGAGGGAGGGCTGTGCAGGTAACCAGCCTCACTTCTCCTCCAGAGCTATCTGAATCCAGTGACCAGATATTCATCAGGATGACTAGAGATGACCCAGGATGAGGCAATTGGGGTTAAGTGACTTGCCCAAGGTCACATAGCTAATGAGTGTCAAGTGACTGAGGTGAGATTTGAACTCAGGTCCTCCTGACTCCTGCACTGGTGCTCTATCCACTGTACCACCTAGCTGTCCATGCTATGTATACTATTGGTAGGAATGTTCATCCTATTAGGTCAAGCACAGATCCCTGGAACACTCCACGTAGCCTCTGTCTCTTTGTATTTTCTACAAGAATAATATGAGATACTTGAATAGATGCTTAGGTAAAAAACACACATACATATACACAATTCCCCCATCCACTAGTTTAGTGACCCAGTGGAAAATGGAATTAAGGTTTGTCTGCCTTGACCTATTCTTAGTGAAACCGTGATGGATCTTTGAAGTCACTGTTTCCTTTCTTAGATGTTCACTAACCATTTCTTTAATGATCTGCTGTGGCAGAATCAAAGTCAAAGTAACTGGTCTGTAATTTGTACACTTCTCTTCCTTGTTTGGAATATTGTGACAACATTTGCTCTTGACTAGTTGGGCATCACCTGTCCCTTCTCCAAAAGCTTTCAGACGTCACTGATTGTGACCTAGCCCCAGTCCCAGTGGTTGTATCTACCAGCTTTTTCGGTTCAAAGGATATGGTTCATCTGGGCTAGGCAACCTGACTTTATCAAGGGCACTAGGTATTTTCTTATTATCTTTTTATGTGTCTTAGCAATCAGTTCCTGTTTGCCATTTCTGTTTTGTCATTTTCAGCCAGTAGAAAGATCATCCTTAGAGAAACTAAGCAAAATAAGAATTAAGCAATTCTACCTTCTTTCTCTTGTCAGTTATCATTGTCCTCTCCTCTATAGGCAGTGACCTTATGCTGCCTTTGGTCCTCCTAGCACCTAATATTGAGTTTTAAAAAAAGAAATCCTTTTGTTTTCTTCTGACCTCAGCTAATTTTAAGGTGTAGCACTTCTTACATTTTTACAAGATTGAGATAGGTTCTTTTTTCATCCTTCTTTATCTGCCTATGCATATATTTTCTATTAATTTCCTTTTTTAAAAAATCTAAGTTGATTGATGAATTAATTCTCTATATTCACATGGTCTTCAGTTTTTTCCTCCTCACTGTAATTGTTTCCCTTTGTGTCTTCAGAATTTCATTCTTACAAGTTTCTTAACCCTTCTGGAGTGATTTTCCTAGTGGAATTTTGGTCCATGAGATTCTATGTAGACTTTCTATAAGCCCTTTAAAATCTGCTTTCCCCAGATCTAATGTCTGTGTCAGACTTAGGACTGACTTTCTTCTGCTTCTCCATTACAAACACTGAGGCAGTGGGCACTTCCCTCAAGTTTACATCATTTCTCTTCTAGCTGCCAGTTTCTTCCTGCTAGCATGATTTCATTCTTCAAAAGTAGAGATCTATTCTGAAATAGGAGAATATTCTAGAATGGAGATAATTATTAAAAGTAAATTAAGACATTATTAGCTGCTCTGCTTTTGCCAAAAGGAGGACTCCAGAAGAAGTCTGGATAATTGAAATCTCCCATCACTACTGTATTATACCTCTGCCAAGTTTTTGATGTGGTTCCTGAAATGCTCATCTATTATTTCTGTCCAGGAGGTCTGTAATATGGCAAAATTGCTTCTGTTTCTCCCTCCATATCACTCAGATACTTTTCTTTATGTTTTTGCCCTCTGTTTCATGGTACAACACTTCACATAGCCTATAACTAGGCAACAAAAAAATACTTTACACAAGGTAGACTTGGTGCATTTATACTCTCTTGTGATTCAATTTAGTGGACATTCTTTAATACCTACTATGCATGGAAATTTGTTTTGGACACAGTTTTTCAGAGCTGTAGCTGGTGGGATAAGTGAGGAGTAAGGTCCAGTTGTGTGGAGGCAGACACTGGTCCTATATGTATGTATGTATATTGTTTTTGGTTTTTTTGTCCTCTTAATCAGGTGGTCACTACCAAACCCTGAGTATTACACTCTCCGTTATGCTGATGGCCCCCAGCTATACATCACTGAACAGGTCAGTATTGGAGAAGGAGCTGACAGCGGGTGTTTGGGCCTGTGCTCTGAAGGGAGCCATTCCAGAAGGCAGTCACATATGTGCGGCCTGGTGGTTGGGGCTTCACGTATTTAGGGTATAGAATTATTGTCTGATGGGTGGCACTATACTTTGAAACAAGACCACAGCATGTCAAGGCCTTTAATAGCCTTAAATCATAGATGAGAGATGGAAGTGCTTTTAGGTCATAGACCATAGAAAGATTTTATGAACTTGGAATGTCAGTACTAGAAGGGACATTGGCACTTAACTTGTTAGAACTTGCAAGGACTCTAAAGATCATCTAGTTCATTCACCTTCAGTTTACCATTAAGGAAACTGAAACCTAGAGAGGGAGGGACAGTGACTTGTCCAAGATCACAGGGCAAGTTAGTGGCAGGGCTGAAACTGGAGCCTATGTCTCCTAATTTCCAGTCCATTGTTGACACTGTTACACCATACTGGCTCTGTCTGGCTCTGTTTGTAAATCTTTTCTTCTCGGTTCAGTGGGCCTGAGCAGGGATAGTAGCAGCCCATTGTGCTGTGCAAAGAGATTTGCCAGACTCTGTTACATCATTCTTTAATAAAGCGAGCCCTTGTTGGCCCTGTTAGCTTGAAAGCTTGCCATATTAAATTCTTATTTGTTACTTCTTTCTTTGTGCTCAGACCCGCAGTGACATAAAAAATGGGACGATCTTGCAGCTGGCCATCTCACCGGTAGGTAATCTCCTGTTTTCACCATAAGTTCTTAGATCAAGCTAGTGTTAAAGGCTTCATCTCTCTCTTGAGTTGACCTGATTTTCAATATAAACTGTCAGATACTTTTCTAGAACAAGTGGAGCATTTTTTCAGGATTCTTTATTGAAGTCAATTTTCTGAAGTAGAAAATGTCACAGTAGTTCTTTCTTGAGAGGCAAATGATGGAAATTTGACTTGTGGCATTGAGGTAGCTTCTGTATTTACTGTTCTCAGACTTTTTCATCCTGCAACAGCTATTTCCCACCACCCCCATCTCAAGGACCAGTGTTTCACCACTTTAAAACATAGAAATACAAAAAGAATTAGGTCATCTCTGTACTTGGAACAGGAAATAAGTTAGTAAGACCCTTATTATGGGAGGAGACGAGAAGAGAGGCTAAAGAAGTAGAAGTGATGAGCACACCGTGGATCCTGGATTCACCAAATATTGTGTTTAGTACTGTTTAGGTATAGTAGGAAATGCAGTTTCCTAGAGCACTTTGTCTGGATTATTCCTTTGCTCTGATCATATTTTAGCTCACTTATTTTTATACATGTTATATACCCTTGATTTTAAACAGTAAATTCCTTGAAGACAGGAACTGTCTTATTTTTATATCACTAGGGTTAAACTATATCACTAGTGTTAAGCACAGGGCCTGGCTCATACTTTGTAGGCTTTTTGATCCCTTTATTCATTCAGCAAACATCTATTAAATACTTACTATGTACCAACAACCATGCTAAGAAAAGGGGATGGTACAATGACAAAAGTGAAATAATCCCTGCCTTCAAATAGCTTATGGTCTAATGGGGGAAATGACATGAACATATATAGCATATACGTTGTTGTTGTCCAGTCATGTCCAGCTCTTTATGATCCTATTTGGAGTTTTTTTGGCAGAGCTGCTAGAGACATCTTTATGGGCCTGAGGAGCTAAGGCCTCCTGAAAGAGGCAGCTGGACTTTGAAGTATGGGGAGCAGGACAGGTAATTTGGCTGAGGGAGTACACTGTAATGTAGAGGGAGGCTCTACCTTACTTTGCACCACCATCAAAAACCTAGTGGAGACTAGCTAGCTTGGCTTCCATAGTCTTCTTGAAAAATTCTCTAAAACCTTTACTTGAATAAATAGCAAAAAAAAGAGAAAATATCTCCTATGTGCTTAGCACATTCCATACATACATGATCTTATTTGATTCTTGGAGGTAGAAGGCTAGGATGTGATATGACATGTATCATTACATCTTATAGACTATAAGCTTCTTGAGGGCAAGGACAGTCTCATTTTTGTCTTTGTACCCCCAGCGCCTGTCATAATTCCTGGCACACAGGAGTTGTTTCGTGATGACTCATGGTGGTATAAGTAGTATACCTATTTTACAGAAGAGGAAATTGAGGCCCAGAGAGGATAAGTATATTGCTGTACTTTAAAGTGGAATAGATAGGACTATAACCCGAGGCTCCTGACCCCTAGTTTGTTCCTTTCAGTATGCTAGTATGCCTTAGTAAAAAGCAGTGATATTGCTGCTTGTAGGAGCAATTTACTTAAGGTAGAGGGGTGCTTGTTTTTATAAAGAATTTTATTAAGAACACTTTTCTAGTGTTCTAGTAGAGAAAGAACACTTTTTCCCCTGAGCAGAATATGAGAGGGACATGAATAACCATGTTGGTCTTGGGATACTCTGTCCTCAGTCCAGGCCCTCCACTCCCACAGTCTTTAAAGCACTTATTACTTCTCATCTGGACTATTGTAATAGTAACCCACCTATTTTTCCTGCCTCTAGTCTCTCCCCTCTCCAAAATAGCTGCCAAAATAACCATGCTGGAGGGAAAACCTGACCAAGTCACTCCCTTGCTCAAAAATCAAGGATAGACTACCTCTTCCTTAGCTTGATATTTAAGGTTTTTGACATTCAGCCTCCATCTTACTTGTTTAATCTTGTTTTAAACTCACCCTCACAGATTTTTCTTTCTGGCCATATTGGTCTACTACTTTGTATCATGTTCTCTTCTGGCCTTATTCTGTATTTTCTTTCCTTCCTCTTTAGTGTGTGTTGCTCAAGGTGTCACTGATACCTGGAGTGTACTTCCTGTTGAAACTCCCTTTCTTTAATGGCTAGCTTAGGAGCCATCTCCTTCATGTAACTTTGGGTATTTTCCTAGCTAGGAGTGACTTTTTCTTCCTTAGATTTCTTATAGCGTTTTTGTTAGGCCTCTCCTTTTTCCCTGTTGCATTCTACATTGTACTATACTTATTTGTGCATGTTGTATCCCCCTTACTAGGTTATAAACTCCTTGAGGACAGCTCTTGTGTTGTTTTAATTTGGTAATCCCTAGACCTTACACAGAGTTGGCCATTGATAAAATTTGTTGACCTTCCTCAAACGGAATTAATGGAAAGATGACTCTGCTTTAGGTCACTTAAGGCCCTCAAGATTTGTCTCCAGCTCAGGGACCTGCCATGAGGAGCAGATGAGAAAAAAGTTGGCAGGGTTGATAATGCCCTTGTTTTCTGGTCTTGTAGTCCCGGGCTGCACGCCAGCTTATGGAGAGGACACAGTCATCTAACATGGAGACTCGGCTGGATGCTATGAAGGAATTGGCCAAACTTTCTGCTGATGTGACCTTTGCAACTGAATTCATCAACATGGAGGGAATCATGGTGTTAATGAGGCTGGTGGAGAGTGGCACCAAGCTTCTGTCCCAGTAAGTGTCCCAAGCCCTGTCCTGAGGGCCTTCTGAGATGAGAGGTGGTGTTGTACTATAACAACATTGGATCTGTTAGTAGAGTTAGGTTTAAATCCATACTCTGACAGAGACTAGTTATGTATGTGCTCTTGGACAAATCATTGAAGCTGTCTGGGTTTCAGTTTCCTCATATGGAGGTAATATTTATCACACTTCCTTTTGTCATCATTCATTAATTCATCGAACTAGTGTTTGTGGTATATCTACTATGTACAGTGAACTATGAGAAATTCATAGTTTCTGCCCTTAGTCTAATTGGGCAGATAAGACTTACATGAAAAGCAAAATAATAATAGTAATAGCTCACATTCATATAGTGCATTATGGTTTACAGAGCACTTTTCTCACAATGACTTTGTGAGGCAGGTATTATTATCTTCATTTTATGACTGAAGTTCAGAGTTAAGGGATTTGATGTCATCATATAGCTCATAAGTATAAGAGAGAAAATATGATTATGAGTCAAATGGATAGCATAGGCAAGTGCTATAGGAATTCAAAGATGTTAGAGATCAGTCTTTGATATACCTGTTAATTTGCTAGAACACACAGATGTGAGAGAGGAGGTAGAGGTAGAGGACAGGGGCTTGCAGTCTTTCATCCTATACCCATGTTGCTGGATTATCCGTTGGTCCAGCCATCTCTTCACTCATACCCCCCCCACCCCATCTTTCTCTCTCTGCCATGTTTGTTACCACCTGTACTCTGCACCCCCTAACCACTAACTGCCTAAGGTGTCCTTCCAACACTGTACAATGTCTTCACAGTTTCTCAGTGTTGATGTGAACAAGGTAGGAGATGGCATCTTAGATTGTCATCAGCAGCAATCTGTGCTCACATCCTTCATTTGGAAGCTTTAGGGATCTTAGCTTATAAATTTTAAGGTCAGAAGACTTTAAGGTTTAGATGTCCTGAAAAATATTGGAATGTTTTATTTGAGAGTCCCAGATATGCTGCCCATGGTTCACCCACTGAAAACTGCAGCTAAGCTCAACCCTTAGCCTGGGTACATGTTTTAAATCTTGTTACCTAGAGGGGTTCTCTCATGCCTTAGCTTCAGAAAGGGAATTCTTGGGCACGTTAGCCCTGAGGCCTTGGACAAGGCTCAATAGTTGTTGTCATCAAGCTCTAACAGTCTGCTAGCTATGGAAGGATTGGCTTCTGTTTGTGTATCCCTTGGGTTTTGGAGTCACATGGGTCAGGAGCTTCCTATGCTCATGGTGTACAGTGGAAAAAGTACCAGACTTGATAACTAGGAACCTGGGGTTCTATTCTAGCTCTGCCAGTAACTCATTCTATCATCTTTTCTCTGGGCCTTAGTTTTCTCATCTATAAAGTGAGGAGTTTAGACTCCATGATTTCTGTCTTTTAGGAGAAGTTTATAGACATTTTGTTTTTATGTCACCTTCATTTCTAAACACATCTCTCCCATTTCCTTCCCAGAGAGCAGTCTTTTGTAACAGAATCACAAAGAAGGAGATAAAAAGGTAGCTCTGCTAAACCATCCAGTCCCTCAAGTCAGTCAAATCTTTCAGTTGCTCAGGGTTCTACACTCACGAAGAAAGGGGGGTGATTTGGCTGTTTTTCCTTCCCATCTTCAGAGCCAAGCTTGTTTATTGTATCTATTTAGTATTGCTTCATTGTTTTTCCCTTTCTTTCACATTGTTGTCATCGCTGTGTATATTGTTTTGGTGACTTCATTTTGCATCTGTTCATATGTATTTCCTTACTTTTCTTAATATTTGTTTCTTACAATTTAGCAATGTTCCATTACATCCATGTATCAGAATTTATTTAGCCAATCAATTTAGCCAAGGCATATTTTGCTTCCAGTTCTTTACAACTACAAAAGGTGCTCTACTAAACATTTTTCTATTTATGAATCCTTTCTGTCTTTGACATCATTGGGGTATATACCTAGTGGTGAAATCTCTGGATCAAAGGATATGAGCATTTTAGTTAGTTTCTTAGCATAACTCTAAATTAATTTAGAGAATGGTTGGACCAATTCACAAATCCACCAATAGTGTATAAGTGCACTGTTCCCATCTTTTGTCACCTTTGCTAATCTGCTGGGTACTTCTCGTAGTTATTTGGGCCAGTCTTTCATTTGGCTTTTTATAGTTTGCAATTCTTCCTTTGAGGACTGTTTGTTCCTCTACACTGACCACTTTGCCATTGGAAAGACTGGATCCTTCCAGTTCTAAATCCTCTGCTTTGTCATTTTCTCTGACTATTAGTTGCTTCATCTGTAAAATAAGGTGGTTGAACGAAGTAATTGTAACTAACTTAGCAACAAGCATTTATTGTGTTTATGTGCCAAGCCCTGTTTATAAATAGAAACAAAAAGAAAGAGAGTTCCAGCCCTCAAGGAATTCATTCTCTAATGAGGGAAGATGGTCCACAAAAGGGTGCCAGACAGTTGGGGGAAGGGCACCCACAAAGGGGTATACTTGGAACAAATGTTATTATTCCCATTTATTAAATGGGAAAGATGAAGGAAGGAATCAACGTTGGGGGTGAGGGTTATAGGAGATACAGGAGAATGTGAGGGGAAATGATAAATGATTGTGGTGTAAAAAAAAAAAAAGTAATAATAAAACTTTAAAATTTGCCTTCCTGCTCTAGATTCCTATTCTTAACATTTTGTATATATTTCTCATACCTCTCAGTTACAGTGAGATGCTGGCATTCACCCTGACTGCCTTCCTGGAACTCATGGACCATGGTATTGTCTCCTGGGACATGGTTTCGATCACTTTCATTAAGCAGGTAAGGACCCTCTTGCTCAGTGCTTTTACCTCCTAAAGCCTCTTCCATTTGCTGCTTCTTATGCTCTGATGCTGATGCTGAGAAGATGTATTTTTTGCCTAGACAAGGTCCCCATAAGGCAGGTAGGTCCAAGAGCAACAGCCTATGTTTATCAGTGACTTGACTAGGATTTAGAAAGCATCTTTACCAAATTTGATTTAGTCATGCCTGGAGAATAGTATTCAGTTCCGGGTAGCTACATTTTGGAAGGGATGTTGAGACATTAGACACTGGAGTGCTTCCATTAAAGAACAGAAATTTGAAATGTGAATGTGGTTTTAAATGTTTGTGTTCTGTGAATATATTGGTTTGTGGGAGAATGCAGTACTTGTGTGCATGTGTGTTTGCCTGTGGCAGCAGAGGAGGTAGACGTTGTCCCAGTCCTGGCATCATGTTTTAGCAGGGACATTGACAAGATGGACTGTCTAGGACCGAAATGTCTGTCTTATGGACGAAGGATGAGACTTGTTCTGCTTGGCCTTTGCCCTGGAGACAGAATTAAAACCAATGTAATGGAATTGCTGAGAGATAGATCTTCTCTCAGCCTAAGAACTTATTAACAGAGTTGTCTGACAAGGAAATGGGCTGCCTTTCGTCATTAGGAGTTTTCAAACAGAGGCTAGGTGACCACTTAGCTGGGACCTTCATTAGGTCATGATATCTGGAACAGGAAGGAACCATGGGCTCATGTATTCCAACCCTTTTATTTTACAGATGAGGTAGGTGAGGTCTAAGGTTAAGTGACTGGTAGAAGGAATATCTTCATTGACTATCAGAAGATAATGAACTGGATGATCTCTGGGACTCCTTCCTACTCTTTTTTTTTTTAAATTAAATTATTTTAATTTTTTTCAGTGTTCTACATTTCCATATAGTTTAGATTTTTTCCCCCTCCCTCCCCACTACCTCTCTGAGGCAGCATACAGTCTTATACAGGTTCTGCACATACATTCCTGTTAAATACATTTTCACCTTAGTCATGTTGCATAGAAGAATTACAATGAATGGGAGAAACTATAAAACAAAACATAACACAAGAGAAAATGGTCTGCTTCATTCTGCAATCTAATTCCATAGTTCTGTGGAGGGTGTATGTGGAGGGTGTTTTGCCTCAAGAGTAGATTGGGAATTTTTTAAGTCCTTGCATGGCAGTGTAGTACTAAACTACCATAAAAATTCTTTGCACAATGTGGTTGTTGCGGTGTACATAATTCTCCTGGTTCTGCTTCTTTCACTCAGTATCAGTTCATATAAGTCTTTCCAGGCCTCTCTGAAGTCTTCCTGTTCATCATTTCTTATAGCACAACAGTATTCCATTACATTCATGTACCACAACTTGTTCAGCCATTCCCCAATTGATGGGCATCCCCTTGATTTCCAGTTTTTGGCCACCACAGAGAGAGCTGCTATCAATATTTTTGTACATGTCCCAATCTTAAGATTACATGATTTTTAATCGTATATGCAGCACGTATATCAGATTGCTTGCTGTCTTGGAGAGAATTTGGAAAGGGAGAAAAATTTGGAACTCAGAATTCTGCAGAACTGAATATTGAAAACTATCTTTATTATGTAATGGGGAAAAATATTACTATTAAGAAAAAAAAGAAGTAGGAAAAAATCAGTGAAATCAATCTATATGTCTAAAAAGTCTGAAAGTATATGCAGTGTTCCAAATCCATGGATCTCTCATCTTACAAAGGAATGGGAGGAAGTGTCTTTTTTACTGACCTCTTTGGCTTATTTTAAGTCTCAACTAAAATCCTATCTTTTACTGAATGCTTTCTCCATCTCCTCTGAATTTTAGTGTCTTCCCTCTGTTAATTATTTCCCATTTATCCTGCATATAGCTTGTTTGTATATATTTGTTGTCTCCCCATTAGATTGTAAATTTGTTGAGGCAAAGGATTATTTTTTGTCTCTTTTTATATCCCCAGTGCTTAACTCAATGCCTGCCACATAGTAGGCACTTAATAAATGTTTATTGATTGATTAAAAAAAAATTCCATGAATTTGTGAAGATGTCTGGGTGATAGAAGTACAGAAGGGTGATAATCTTAAAAAAGAATGTATTTAGGCTGTACTGGTTCAATGAGTGAAATGAACCTCCAGTAGTATAAACTCCCCCTTCTTTACATTTCTTTTCATTTTTTTTTTATTGATGCCTTTAATCTTTATATCACATTTCAATGTCCTGTCCCCAGTTGATCTATCTTACTTATTTATATTTTAGCTACTATTATGAAACTAGGCTTTTGCACTTAAAGAGTTATAGTTGAGAAGAGAGCATGCTTGTCCACTTGGAACGATCTTGTATTTTATCTGAGACTTGATTATCCATATCTGTCAGTTTGAACCATGTAGCCATAAAGCAGATTGCAGCATACATAGACTGCAACTCTGATGTGTGGGAGGAAAGAATCAGCTTCTGGAGTTCTAGCCTCATAAACCCAAACCTGTCCAGTGTCAGCCGTGCCCCAGCACACTGCCTTTTGAATGTATGGATGAGTGTGCTTCTTTCTCTCTGGCTTTAGATTGCTGGATATGTGAGCCAGCCCATGGTGGATGTGTCCATCCTACAGCGGTCACTAGCCATCCTGGAGAGCATGGTCCTGAACAGCCAGAGCCTGTACCAGAAGATAGCTGAGGAGATCACCGTGGGCCAGCTCATCTCTCACCTCCAGGTGTGAGTAAGAGACACTGCCTTTTCCTGTCTTGGCTTTCAGGTCCCTGTCTCTCCTTTGAGAAGGCTTTAAGGTTGGCTTGTTGGTTCACTCAAAATAGTATTAGCTCAGTGCATGCACCACCTCCACCATCCCCTTCCCCCAGTCCTGTGCAAAAGGGTAGGGGTGAGAGGAAGCTGCTGCACTGGGACTTTCCCTGAGGGGACTTACTGCCAAGAAATAGCTGTGGTTCAGGCCCCACTTGTCTAGTGCTTTATGCGTTATAATATGTTTTTCTTATAACAGCTCTGTGAGAAAACTGGGGTTCTGGCTAATTAATGTAGCAGATAAGTTCTGGGGTAAAGAGAGCAATAGATTTAGAATTAGAGAACTCAAGTTCAAGTCCCAGTTCTTGTATGTGTTAACAAGTCACATCTGAAGGAAGGAAACAAACAAGCATTTGTGAAGTGCTTACTATGGACCAGGCCAGACCTTCACAAATATTATGTCATTTGGTCTTTAAAACAACCCTGGGAAGTAGGTGCTGTTATTACCAACATTTTACAGTTGAGGAAACTGAGGCAGGCAGTCTTTAAGTGACTTGCCCTGGTTCACACAGCTAGTAAGTGTTGGAGGTCTTTGGTTTCCTCATCTGTAAAACAGGGATAACAATAGATATAGTATATATATCAGGGTTGTTGTGAGGCTTAAAGGAGATAATTCTGTAAAGCACCATGTAAGTGGTAACTATTATTACATTCTATAAATATTTTTCCCAGGAAGTAAAACAAGTGAACGCCTGGGAACACTGCTGTTATTGCTTCCTCTTTTCTTCGTTTGCAGCTGGTCTGCAAATCAACACTTAGGCAGCAATGGTTCCTTCCTGATCCCTACTCCATCTCCACTGACATAGTATTGCCAGGATCCTGATAAAAAGGTCTCAAGAGGATGTAGGTAGCAATGTATGAGCCCCTCTTGACTGTACTTTCAAATAGCTCCACCACTCCCAGTAAAAGGAAAGTATGTCTTGTGCTGTATTCTCTTTGCAGCTCCTATCTCTGCCTGTTATGCCAGAATCTGCAGAGCAAACAGGCAAGCAGATTTTTTGGATTAAGCAATAGACCAGGAAATCCATCCCGAGGTGTTCTGAAGCAGGCATGGTTTAGAAAGAACACTGAACTTAAAGGCAAAATGCCTGTTCTGGCCATACACCTATGGACAAGCCCCTCTGCCACTCTGAGCCTTAATTTTTTCATCAATAAAATGGAGATATAATCCTTGCACTACCTAGTGAACAGGCTCATGAGGAAAGCATTCTTTAAACTGTGGAGTGTTATACAAATGTGAATTATAACACTTATAGCCTTGTACTTCATTAATCATGTTAGCTTTCTGTGTTCTGTTTCATCTGTAAAGTGAGACTAGGCCCAGCAGCCTGACTAATGATGGTGGAAACCAAGATAGCTGGATCAGTGTTAACTGCTAATCCTTTTAAAAATAAAATTGTTTTCAGTTAAGAAACTTTTATTTTCCTTTTCCATCTCCTTAACCTCCCTTGTGAAAACAAATATGTACAGTCATGCAAAACAATTTCCCACATTTGGTCACATCAAAAACATGTTTCATTCTACATCTTGAGTTCATCATGTTTCTGTGGGAGATTGTCAGCAGGCCTCATTAGTGGTCCTCTAAGATCATGATTGGTCATTGAATTCTTCAGCATTCTTAAGTTTTTCAAAGTTATTCATTCATATGATGTTGGTATATCCATTATTCAGATCTCTACATCAGTTCATATAGGCCTTTTGAGGTTTCTCTGAAACAGTCCCTTTTGTCATTAATTAATAGTACAATGGTATTCAGTTATGTTTATGTACCATTATTTGTTTAGCCATTAGTTGCTGGGTACCCTCTTATTTTCCATTCTTTGCTACCACAGAAAAACTATGACAAATATTTCTGTACACATGGGCCCTTTTTCTTTTTCTCTGATTTAGCTGCCAATCTTCTTGGGTTCTCCGTGTAGTTCTGTGACCCTGGAAAAGTCACTTAACATCTCTCTGCCTCAGTTTCCTGAACTGCAAAATGGGGATAATAGCAGCACCTGCCTCTCAGGGTTGTTACGAGGATCAAGTGACATAGTATTTACAAAGCACTTCCACACAGGAAGTCAACTTAATGTGTTGGGAAGAGCACTAGTCTAAGAGCCAGGAGATATGTGGTCAGGTCCTGACTTTGCTACTAACTAACTGTATGACCTTGGGTGTGTCATGTGATCTCTTTACACTTACTTTTCCACTTGAGGATCTTATTATTTCTTCTAACTTTAAAGCCCCTTGCAGCTCTGACATTTGAAGAATCTGAGATTGAGCTAAGCGTTGTCATAGGAATTAGCTGTATTTCTCTTGTTCTGGGTTGAGTGAAGAGCATTACCCAGGGTACCTACCATCTGACCCAGGAGACACTTTACACCTCATCTGTAGTAAGGGCCACATCTACATTTCGCCCTCTCATGTAGGCTAGTCTAGTTTTTCTCAAAGCTGTTCTTGAGGCTTGACTCGGTTTCAGTTGCAGACTTGGCATCTAGAAGGAGTAGAAACCCCTCACACTGGATGGCTATCCCATTGCTGTTAGTCAACACACCATTCTGTCCAGAAGCATTTCTGTCTGGGGATAAAGGTGGGGGTGCTTCATCTACCTCAACCAGTACTGTGTCCTTGCTGAATATTCCTTCCATCTTCCATTGTTAAGTAAACATCTTTTCTGTTAAGTGTTAGATGGTCTACCAGTGTCTCATTTCATTTTAATCTTCCATCTGACCCACCAAACTGTCCCAGGTCAGGCGTGGCCTAGAACTTTCTCAGAGGACAGGACAAAGCCTATATTCTGGTCAGGGGTGGAGAGTTAGATTAGAATTGTTGTAATGATGTTTTTTGTTCTTTTTTTCCCAAAATCTTCCCCAAAGAATTTGTGACCAAACGAGAGATAGAGGGGATTACAGGAAGTAAAATAGTTCTAATTATATGAAATTAAAAGGCTTTTGCATAAACAAAACTAATGTAGCCAAAATTGGAAGGAAAACAGGAAACTGGGGGAAAAATTTGCATCAAGTTTCTCTGATAAAGGTCTCATTTTTCAAATATGTATTTAACAAATATGTTAAATTTTTCAAATTTACTGAGCTAAATTTATGAAAATAAAAGCCATTCCCTAGTTGATAAATGGTCAAAGGATATGAATGGGCAGTTTTCAGAAGAAGAAATCAAAGCTATCAATAGTCACATGAATAAGTGCTCTAAATCACTATTGATTAGAGAAGTGCAAATTAAAGCAACTCTGAGACACCACTTTATACCTATCAGATTGACTAACATGACAGAAAAGGGAAATGCCAGAGCTGGAGGGGATGGAAAAGTGGAAAAATTGGAACATAGTGCACTATTGGTGGAGTTGTGAATTAGTCCAACCATTCTGGAGGACAGTCTGGAATTATGCACAAAGGACTATAAAACTGTGCCTACTCTTTGACCCAGCAATATCACTAAGTCTGTGTCCCAAAGAGATCAGAGAAAAGGGAAAAGGACTGATATATACAAAAATATTGGTAGTAGCTTTTTTTTTTGGGTGCCAAATTGAGAATTGGATACCCATCAATTGGGGAATATGATTGTGATGGAATACTATTGTGCTGTAAGAAATGACAAAGCAGGATAGTTTCAGAAAAATCTGGGAAGACTTAAATGAACTGATGTAAAGTAAAGTGAGCAGGACTAGGAGAGCAGTAACAGCAATGTTGTCATGATGATCAGCTGTGAAAGACTTAGCTGTGCTGATCAAGATAATGATCCGAGACAATTCCAGGGGACCCGTTATGCAGAATGTTACCCACCTCTAAAGACTGACCTGATGAACTCTGAATGCAGATTGAAACACTCTTTTTAAACTTTTTTTTGTTTGTTTTATTTTGTTTGTGTTTTCTTTTGCAACATGGCTAACATGGATATGTTTTGCATGCATGATCTCATATGTACAATTAAAACAAAATTGCATGCCTTCTCAAGGAGTTAGAGGGGTGGAAGGGAGAGAATTTGGGACTCAAAATTAAAAAAAAACAATTGTTAAAATTTTTTACATGTGTTCAGGAAATATTTAATGAAATAAATAAAAATAATTTTAAAAATCCTACCTAGATATCTTCTTGCCCTTGAGAATCTGGTAATCACCTTTTGCTTTCTATCCTTCCACAGCTCTAATCAGGAGATCCAAACTTATGCCATCGCACTGATCAATGCACTTTTCCTGAAGGCACCTGAGGATAAGAGACAGGTGTGTGGCTGCCTTTTACTTTATTTTTTAAATTTATTTTTCTGCTTTTTTAAAATAGCTTTTTCACTCTCTTTGGTCAGTGGCCACTGTCATACTTGAAATATACGGGCTCTTAAAAGAATTTTCCCTTGCAAAGGAAAGAGCCAAAATTCATTCCATCCTTCATATGTTGTAAAGCATGGCGTAATGAAAAAGTAATGGATTTGGAGTCAAAGGAACTGGGTTTGAATCTTGGCTCTGCCTGGGTGACCTCAGGCAAGTTACTTAACCTCTCTGGATCCCATTTCCTGATCTGTCAAAAGAAAGAGGTGGTTAGACCAGATGATCTCTAAGGTTTCCCACCTCTAAAGTTCTGGGATCTTATAAGTTTCCTGCTTTAGTTCCTAATCTGTTCTTCAAGTTCTAAGGAACATCTTCATGTCAAGAGGAAAGGAGGTTGTGAAGCCCCTTTTGGTGCTCAACTCCCCCAATATAAAATTTGGGGTTTAGGTCTTCCCTTCTAGCACCAGCAGTCTGTAGCTCCATACCTCTTCTGGAGAAATTGTTTATCCAAGAAACATCACATGGGGTAGGGCTAGGCCCCAGATTTCAAGGCCTGGGACAGTAAAATGGGGACATTAGAGTCTTGGAAAGGCAGAAGTAGAGGACTTCCAGGGAGTTTGCTTGAGGTGCCCTTGGTGACCTACCAATAACTAGCCCTCTTTGAGCCTCAGTTTCCCCATCTGTAAAATGAGGATATATGTAATGATATCTGTCCTATCAGTGTCACAAAGCTGTTAATGAGGATGGAAGTAAATTATAGATGTAAAAGTACTAGAGGGAATTCCGTTCAGCTATCCAAATTCCAAGTTGTTGTTATTTGTTCTCATAATTGTGCTAGTCCAAATCCACATGGGACTATCTAAACCCCTTGACACACTCTTGGCTGGAGGACTGGGGGTATCAGTGCATCTGTCTGTGTCTGTCCTTGTTGTATGGCTTTGCTGTGTTAACCTCTTCCTTCCCAGTACTCGTTTTGTTCCTAAGTTGAAAGCTAATTCCTGTCTGCCTCTCTCTGTGCTTTCTGCTCTCTGCCGGCAGGACAAGCTCCTTAATCCTCTAGACCTGCCTGTTACTGTAAGTAGCTCTGCCACATTGGAAGGGCCCTGCTTCAGCTCCTTCAAGATATACTCTCTGCTTTTGGGTGGGGAGGCCCCAGCTGAGTGAAAGAGGGGCTATGTCTGAGGGGCTCTTCACATTGTACCCATGTCTCCACACTCAGTCAGCACCTGCCTTTATACAGGCCCCAATATCCAGCCTGGGAAGATCAGGGTCAGATGTAATACATGATTTATTTTCCACTTTATTAGAGGTGGCAGCAAGCTTGTGAAGAGCATGGGGTTTGGAGTGGGAAGGCCTAGTTTGAAGTCCTACTTTTGCTGTATACTGTCAGTGTAACCTTGGGCAAGTCATATAGCCTTTCTTAGCCTCAATTTCTTCATCTATAAAATGGGGATAATAGTCATACAACCTCCTCACAGAATTATTGGGAGGATCAATAAAATTCATTTCTATCCAACAAATCTTACGCACCTATACGGTTGAGACCCAGGACCTAGTGCTAGGGATACAATGACAAAAAATGACATGGTCCTTTAAATAGCTTACAAATACTAGATGTAAAGCACTTTGTGGTTTTCAAGTTCTGTATAAATGTGAGCTAAGTAATTACTGCTTTGTGAGACTGAGTCATATCGTTGAGAGGCTTCAGTTGCCTGGAGGTGGCTGCATCCAGCTGGTCTTTTCTGAACTATCTTTTCACAGTGTCTGGCTGCCTCTCAAAAGGGGCACCCAAGCATACTTTATTCCATAGGTGAGGTACGGAACTATCATTGTGTCCCTGAATTTAGAATTGTGTATAAAATAAGGTAGCAGACTGGAAGCATTGAAGACATTCTGAGAGCAGGAGAAGGAAGTCAGAAGAATGATAAGCAGAACTGTAAAACCTGGCTTTCTGGAATCATTAAACATAGGACAAAAAATCCAGCAAGGTTCAATAGGAAGGTCTACAAAGGCTTCACTCTGTTAAGGCCCAAAACAATAACTAATGATTGTAGTGATAACTAGGAACCCCTAAGAAAAGGTTAATCACTTTCATTGTGTTGGGTGTGAGAAGGCAGAGATGTGTAATAAGTTTAAGAAAAATTGCTCTTTTGAGGTGGCAGTGTGAGCTAATATTTAAAAAAAAATCTTTGCATATAAAAGGGGAAAATTTCAGTTATCTGAGAATCCAGTTATATGGAATAGCTCATTCCCCAACATGCCAGAATAGACATGTTAACCCATTCATAGAAATAGAATGCAGTTAGGAAGGTAAGTAAATCTGTTTGGGGGAGCTGTAAGGCAGGAGTGGCTCCCTAGACAAGGGGTCAGGACCCTCATCAAATTTCTGGCCTTATCTCTGCCTCTAGGTGTGAATCCAACATGACCTTGGGAAATTATTTTCTCTCCTTGGGCCTCAGTTTCCCTCTCTGTAAAAAGACATTGCACTAGATGATGATGATGATAATCAAATACATTTGAGAGACTAAGAATACCTGAACTGAAGCCCTGCCTTGGTGATCCTGGTCATGTGAGCCTTGGGGGGGGTCACTGACTCTCTCATGCCCCTTCTTGTGCTCCTCCCCTAGTGGCTCTAAAACAATTGAGGTACAGAAAGCCTGCCATTCTGCAGTGTCTAGGGAGTGCCTAACTCAGGCTTTCTACCCTGATGAAAACTTAGGCCAAAGTAAAAACAAATAAAGAACTCATATATGCAAAGTTCCCTGCTCACAATGCTCCTTTGTGCTAAGTAGTATTTCCAGTTTACAGATGAGGAAATTGTGGCCTGGAGAGGTGAAGTGATAGAGATGCCCAGGGTCAGAGGACCAGGGAGTATCAGAGCCCAGGTTTGTTGTGGCTGGATCTCTTAGGTTTCTTTAGTTCTAGAGCTAGAATCCCAGTACAGAGTAGAAATTACTTTGTGATTATCTAACATTCTTGGTGGTTTCTTCCACTTCTTGTCCTCCCTCCTTCACTAGAATGAAATTCTCTCAAACTTTCTTCCCCGGAAAATAGGGACAAAACTAATTCCATTGTCTCCATTGTGGTGTTTTGGGGAGGACAGTTGTAAAGCACCAAGGAAATGTGAGTTATCTGAAGTGGATTTAGTATAGATTGAGTGGAGGTAGTACCTGGACCAAAAGGACGTTCCCTCTTGGTGCTTTTAGAAGCAGCATTTGGCTGTGAGTTCCTGTAGCCACAGTGTCCCATGTGTCTGTCGTAGCTTAGGGAGCAGCACTGTCTGCATACCATCTGTTCTCTGTGAAGTGTTCATTTGATTTCCTCATAACATCTTTCTCAGACTGAACCAATCCACATTTCTTTTTGAAGACAGTACACTGGTTTACATTATGAGTTATTTGGACTTGCACAAAGAATGTTTGGGAAATAAAAATGTAGCTGTTTTTTGATTAAAAACAACCAACTGAATTTTCTTCATTTTACCACACATTCTTATTTGCACAGAAAAACTTGAAAGTGATAGCAAGAGTAAGAATCATGCATGTATGATTTACATGATGTGCTCACTCTGATAGAGTTAATAGGGTGGGATGAGGTCCATAGAAGGAGGCAGTGTGGAACAGTGGAAAGAGTAATGAATTTCAGATCTGGAGACCTGAACTTAGGGCCTGGTTTTGCTGCTTGCAGACCTTGAGCAAATCACTTAAGTTCTCTTAATGGCCCAGTTTCCTCATTTGTAAAATGAGAGGACTGGACAGGATGACCTGTAAGGTTCCATCCAGCCTTGAACTATGTGTGTCCATCTCTTTTATCTCATGCTTACCTTAATTTTCTCAACAGGATATGGCCAATGCATTTGCACAGAAGCACCTTCGGAACATAATCTTGAATGTAAGTTTGTCATATACAGCTATTGATTTGGGGGAAGGGGATAGCATATAGGGGATGTCAGTGGGTAATAAAGACTTCTGAAATATCAAACTCTGTCAAGCAGAAGGGAGGGGCTCAGGGTCCATCTCTGTTCCTTATCAAAGAACCTAGAGCTATCCTTAGTGGGTAAGTGGACTTGGGGCTTTCCTCTGAAATTTTATACAGAAAGGAAAGGAAGAGCTCAGGTCATTCCCATATGGAGAAGTTGTATGAAAGAGTCAAGATCATCTCTTAGAAAATAGAAAGTCCTTGTCCATAGAAGAGAAAACTGTGGCCCTTAAAACTCTCTCTATTGAAGATCTGTGCAGAAAGTGAGATTTGAATCCTGGCTCTTTCCTACTATCTTTACTTAGCCACTCTGAGCCTCAGTTTCCTCATCTGGAAAATGGGGATAATAATACTTGAACTAACAATCTCATAGGGTTGTTGTGAGGAAAGTACTTTGCAAACCTTAAATTATTGCAGAAGTTATTATAGTTCTCCCTCATTCAGATATGGCTCTTCTGTTTAACAGATATTTACTTTGTAAAGTTTATTGATACTTTTTTTGATATCACAGTCATTTCTGAATATAGGGTTGCTTCCCTCTGCTCCCCAGCAAATCTTCCCTTTTACCAAAGATTTTTAAAAATAGTTCAGCAAAACCATTGAGCAAACACATTGACTGTGTTGAATGCCTCATTTCACAGTTGTCCCTCACCTGTCCAGTGAAAGGAAGAAGGTACATATTCTTATCCCTTCTCTGGGACAAAGCTTGGTCATATAAAATTACATTGTGCTCAGATTCATTTTAATGTTCTTTTAATTTAGTTTGTTGTACTCCCCACACATAGTATTTTCCTGGTTCTCTTTATTTTGCATTGCGTCAGTTCATCTCAGTCCTCTCATGTTTCTCTGATTTCCTCATATCTGTCATTTCTTCTGGCTCAGTCATAACCTGCATCTATGTACCACGATTTATTTAGCCATTCCCCAGTAGATGGGCACATACTTTGTTTCTAATTCTTTTCTCGCTGCTAAAAAAATACTATGATGAATAGTTTGGTATCTTTGGGAGCATTTTTTCTGTCTTTAACCTACTTAGGGTGGATGCCTAGCAATTGAAACTCTAAGTCAAAGGCTATTCCAAATTGTTTTGCACAATGGTTAGAACAGTTCATAGTTCCACCATCAGATTGGCGAAGATGACAAAAAACAGAAAATGGCCATTTTTGGAGGGATATGAGAGGACCGAAACACTAATGCACTATTGGTGTAGCTGAGAATTGGGCCAGCTATTCTGGAAAACAGTTTAGGACTGTACCTGAAATGTCACTGCACTGTGCATACTCTTTAACCCAGCAATATCATTAGTAGGCAGACGCCCCATAGAGTTAAAAGTAAAAGGGAAAGGACCTATATGCACAAAAATATTCAGAGAAGCACTTTTTTGTTGTTGTAACAAATAACTAGAGATTTAGGGAGTGCCCACTAATTAGGGAGTGACTGAGAAGATTATGGCATGTGAGCATCATGGAATATTATTATACCACAAGAAATGATAAAAGGGATATATTCATAGAAACTCAGTAAAACATGCATAAAATGATACAGAATGGAGTGAACAGAATCAGGAAAAATAACTTATATAAAGACGAAATGGTAAAGAAAAACAATTTTGAAAGACTAAAGAACTTTGTTGAATTCAGTAACCAGCTGTGACTCCAGAAGACTGATGATGTTTATTAATAGCTAACATTTCTAGAATACTATAAGGCTTACAAAACATGTAACATATATTATTTGTATGTTGTTTGGTTCTCACAACAGCCCTTTGAGGAAAGTGCTATTATTCCTACTTTACACATGAGGAAACTGAAGTTGCCAGAGGTTAAGTCACTGCTCAAGGTCACTCAGCTAGTAAGTGTTAGAAGGAGGATTAGAATTTAGGTCTTCCTGACTCTAAATCTAGCACTTTTTCTGCTAGACCACCCATCTCTTAATGAAGCATATTCTTTCTTCCAAAGGAAAGTGATAAACTAAAGGTGTAGAACGAATTATACATTTATGTAGATGGCCAGTGGGTGGATTTATTTGATTATGCGTATTTGTTACAAAGATAGGGGTTTTGTTTTTTATTTTGGGGGAGGAGAGAAAATTGGAAGGGGAAAGGAAGGCAAAGAAAAGCATCAATGAAACATTTTTAAAATGCCCTGAGGAGAACAGAAGGCAGTTCAGAGGGAGATACAGACAAGCCGAACAGCTTGGTGAGTTTATATACTTAAAAAAAAAAAAGCTGCATATAATAAAAATTCATTATTTTATATACACTCCTCTTGTATGAAAATGTTCATGATTGTGGTGTTTAAGTTCATAATAACAAAGAATACAGAAAATTTGGGAGAGCATAGGGCTTTGTTAAAGGGGAAGCTCCTGGAGAGATGAAAGGGATTTAGTGGTATAAAGGGCACAAGTAAAAAGGACTTGGCATGGCAAGGAAAACGGCCATCTCTTCTGACAAGACGAGAGCTGAGGAAGAGAGAATGGAAGGGAATGTTGAGGTGATTTGAATTGCTGAATTAAGAGCCTCTGCTTTCTTGATAAAGTATTTGTCAGGGTTTGCTGCTCAAAGGGGTGGGATATGATGTGGCGTTGGATGTCTTAAGAGCAGTTTTGGTATAAGTTCTCAGGGGAGTGCAACATAGAATCATTCAAGGAAGAGTAAAAGATTTCTATAATACAACTTTTCAATCCTCTCTTCCTTGCCTTTTGGATTTTTCAGCATGTAATTCGGGGTAACCGCCCAATCAAAACCGAGATGGCTCATCAACTCTATGTACTTCAAGTCCTGACCTTTAACCTTCTGGAAGAGAGGATGATGACCAAGATGGACCCTAATGATCAGGTTAATGCTAGCTCCAGTGTTACTGTTCTCTGCCCTTCCATCAGGGAAATGAGAAGGCTCAAGCGTATGTTATCTACCCTGCTTTTTGTGAGCGATAACTTATTTGTGACCCTTCCTCGCCAGTGACATCTCCTCTAGGACATATTTTACCTAACCCTGGAAACATTAAGATCTGGTACTAACACACTCTTCTGGTCACTTTGCCAAGTCCTTTTCTTTTTTGTACTGAAAAAGAGGTGGTAGCACTCTTCCTTTTTGTCAGAGGTGGGGGAACAGTGAGTGGCGAACACAGCATATAATATCAGATTTGGTTGTTGCATAGTTTACTTTTGTGGAACTTATTTTGTATTTCTTTTTTTATTCTTTGTCATAAGTAATAGTTCTTGGGGTGAGGAATGAATACATTGGCAAATGAAGGTGATATAAAAACAATCAATAAACATTTTAAAATGAAAAAGAGGGAGGGTGCCACCAGTGATACAGTTTGGGACCTGAATTCCCAAAGAGGCTGCCCTGCTATTTGTTCTCCTAAACATATCTTGAGTATCTGAGCATTTATATTTGTTTTCCCTCAGGCACAAAGAGATATCATATTTGAATTAAGACGAATTGCATTTGATGCGGAGACTGACCCTACAAGCGTCACTGGCAGCGGGACAGAGAAACGAAAAGCCATGTACACCAAGGATTACAAGATGCTGGGATTCACTGTATGTACCCCAGTGGCCCTCTCCAACCTGTGCCTCTAGCCTTGTCTCCCTATACCTTGGGCTACATGGCTTCATGGCTATTTAACAGTTTGCCAGATCAAACATAAAGCTTGAGCCCCGTAATTGAGTCTGTAGGTGGCGCTGCTTTCACAAATGAATTATAGCTAACATTTACATAGCATGTTAAGCTTATAGGGTCTGTACATGTTATATCCTTTGATGCTTACAACAATCCCGAAAGGTAGTACCAGGATTATTATTCTCATTTTACAGAGGTAAAATGACTTGCTCAAGGTTACAAAGCTTTTAAACAAGGAATCATTACACTGTGATACCACCTTAGACATAAGAAATTTGGCATGATTAGCTGAGTACAGCCTTTAGGGCTAGGGGACAGGGGTTTTACAGGATTGTTCATAGGAGCTTTTCCCTTTGAATGAGAAGACACACTGAGAGTTGCTAACGTTCGTGTCACATTTCTTTTTCTTCTAGAATCATATCAACCCAGCGATGGACTTTACCCAGACTCCTCCAGGGATGCTGGCTCTGGACAACATGCTCTACTTGGCCAAAGTTCATCAGGATACCTATATCCGGGTAAAAGCAAAAAAGGCTTCCTGTGGATCTTGATCATATTTTGTCCAGATTTTTGTCTCTCTTTGCACTCTCATTCTTTTTAAAAAAAATTTATTTTAAATTTATTTTTAGTTTTCAACATTCACTTCCATAAGATTTTGAGTTCCAGATTTTCTCCCTCTCTCTTTCTTTTCTCTACCCCAAGATGGTGTGCAATCTGATATAGGTTCTATGTATATTTTCATATTAAATATATTTTCACATTAATTACGTTGCAAAGAAGAATTAGAACCAACGGAGGAACCATGAGAAAGAAGACACAACAACAACAAAAAGAGAGCAAATAGTATGCTTCGATCTACATTCAGATTCCATAGTTCTTTCTCTGTCTATGGACAGCATTTTCTATGTGAGTCATTTGGAGTTGTCTTAGATCCTTTGCATTGCAAAGCAGAGATAAGTCTGCCGAAGTTAGTCATTGCACAGTGTTGCTATTACTGTGTACAGTGTTCCTCTGGTTCTGCTCACTTCACTCAGCATTAGTTTATGTAAGTCCACGTTTTTCTGAAGTTAGCCTGCTCATCATTTCTTTTGAAACAATAGTATTGCATTGCATTCATATATCACAACTTGTTCAGTCATTACTCAATGGATGGGCATTCCCTCAGTTTCCAATTTTGGCCACCGCAGAAAGAGCTGCTGTATTTTTGTACCCATGCGTCCTTTTCCCATTTTTATGATCTCTTTGGAATACAGACCTAGAAGTGGTATTGCTGAATCAAAGGGTATACATATTTTTATAGCCCTTTGGACACAAATGCTCTCCAGAATGGTTGGATGAGTTCTCAACTCCACCAGCGGTACATCAGTGTTCCAATTTTCCCACATCACCAGCATTTATCATTTTCCTGTTTTGTCATGTTAGCCAATCTGATATGTATGAGATGGTAGCTCAGGGTTATTTTGATTTGCATCTCTCTAATTAACAAGTGATTTAGAGCATTTTTTCATATGACTATAGATAGCTTTAATTTCTTCCTCTGAAAACTGCCTGTTCATATCCTTTGACCATTTAAAATGTGGGGAAATGACTTATATTCTTATAAATTGGACTCAGTTCTCTATATATTTTAGAAATGAGGCCTTTGTCAGAGACACTGGTTGTAAAAATTGTTTCCCACTTTTCTGCTTCCCTTCTAATCTTGGTTGCATTGATTGGTTTTGTTTGTTGCACCCTAATTCTTTCTCTTTCTTGGCAGATTGTCCTGGAGAACAGCAGTCGAGAGGACAAGCATGAATGTCCCTTTGGTCGAAGTGCCATTGAGCTCACCAAAATGTTGTGTGAGATCCTGCAAGTTGGGGAGCTGCGTAAGTCTTTCTGGCACTGTTGTGTTCATTCACCCCTCACTGTGACAACAAGAATAACAATGTACTTCCCGATTACATGTCAGAGTGTTTTTGATATTATTCAGTTTGCTTTCACAACATTTTTGCAAGGCAGGTTGTGCCACTATTATCTCCATTTTATGGAGGAGAGAAAGGTTAAGTAATTTGCCCAGTTTCAGAGCTAAGGAATGGCAGAGTCAGGGCTCCCTCCCATCCAGGCCTTTTGATTCTAAATCCAGTGCTCCCTGGGCTACGCACCCCCCCACCCCCCCCCCCCCGCATAGTGGCCATGTGAAAGTAGACTGACCAAGAGAATGAGTGAGGTGGGACTGCTTTGTCATTGCCTCCTCAAGATTCAGTGTAGTGTGAGGGCAAGAACTCTGGCCTGAGTCTTAGGAGAACCCAAGTTAGGATCCCAGCTCTGCCACTTTATTGTTAGCTAGGTGATCCATAGAATGAGGATCTCTCTCCCATAGCTATTGTTAGGAAAGCTCTCTACCCTTAAAATATTGTAAAAATGGGAGAGTGGTTATTTTATAGATGAGGAGTCTCAGGTTCAGAGAAATTGTGAGGGTTTTGCTCAAGGTCACACAACTGGTAAAGAGCAGAGGCAGTTCTATAGCTCAGGTCTTTTGACTCTTTACTAGCTTCCCCCATTGCAGTTCCTAAAATGTTAGCCCTGGTTGAGATGAGACTGGACTGCTTTAACGCTAGCTCACCTATTCTCTTACCCCATCTCCATCCCCAATGGAGGTAAGGAGAAGTAAATGTAGGACCTAGGGGTAGGTCAGGGAGGCATTCCATAGTCCCAAGGAGGATCAGTGGCCAGACCCCTATGGGAGTTGAGAGACTCTACCCTGTTCTTGGGAAGAAGAATCAGCTGGATAAAATATTAGGTGATCAAAGATATCAAGTGGGCACTTCTGACTAGTGACATAAGAATGAATCACCTCCCAGCAGTTGATGGGCCTGCATCCTGTCCTATATCAGGAAATGTGGGGTGGTCAGAAAAGGGGAGAAACCTGCAAGTGAGAGAAGTCCTGAGGTGAGGCTCAGGCCCATCTCACACAGCAGTTCCTGGAGTTCTTGGCCACATTTCTCCCCTGTCTTTGAAACCACAGGGGCTTTAGACCTCGGTCCTAGCGAGAGGCCCTCATTCTTTTTCCATAATCCTCTTTCCCCACAGCAAATGAAGGACGGAATGACTACCACCCAATGTTCTTCACTCATGACCGAGCATTTGAGGAGCTCTTCGGAATCTGCATCCAGCTGCTGAACAAGACTTGGAAGGAGATGAGGGCGACTGCAGAAGATTTCAACAAGGTCATTGTTGTTCTGAGGAGCCTCCCAGGGCAGCGGAGCCTACTGCTTCCAACTGAGATCCACGAGTCGTGGAACTGGGAGATGAATGTGGATTGGCCAGTCAGAGAGCGATGATAACAGTGCCGGTGTCTAGTCTGCCGTAAGATTCACACAGCCTTACCAGGCTGTTGTGAAAAAAGCAGAGCGGACATCATTATCCCCTTCACAGATTTAGAGAGATGAAGCATTTTGGCCCAGAGGCACAGGGCTAGTGAGGGTGAATCCAGCTCTGCGGACTGCTAGTCTGAGCCTTTTTTCCCATTCTTCCCACACCATTGTTTTAAGCCAGACTTGGGAAACAGAATGCCTTACCTGTGATTATTACTGTCAGACTGCAGAGTGCTGCAGGGTAGATGAGGTTTGGTGTGGATTGTCACAGCCAGCTCAAATGCCTTAGCAGCAATTACCAGAACTGAAACTAGGGCATTGTGGGCAGAGCTTTGTGGTGGGCATGGAAATTTATAGCATTTAGCAACCAGTTGGAATCCTATTAGGTGATAGATCTCCATATAAAGCTGAAGATAATAATTGCAGGAAATTGATTCAGAAACTTCCCTAGCATTTGTGTAAACTCCTTTCTATCTAAACATGTAAAGAAGTAAAGAAGTTTTATTTTTACATCTCCTAGCACTGGCCAGGGTTGTAGCGTCTGGGCATTTTCATTCATTCAGTAGCTACTTCCCCTCTCAGAGCCTCAGCTTCTTCATCTGTAGAATGGACATAAGGATCTCATTGCCCCACAGGGTTGTTTTGAGGAAAGCATGTTGTAGAATCTTAAGTCACTGTGGAGATGCAAATTTTGTTTGTAAAGTCCTCAGAGTGCTAAGAGTTCTTTAAATCCTCCCAGACTTATAGAATATCAGATCTGGAAGGGACCTTAGAAACAATCTAGTCCAAACTCCTCTCATTTTACAAAGAAGGAAATTGAGAATCAGAGAAGGGGAATTATTATTTCAGTAAGGCCCTCACTGATGGCATGGCCAAATGTTTATTCTTCTTTGATTGATTCTGTCTCACTTCACTCAATGACTGTTTGAAACTTCAAAACAATCTCGTAAGGCATTGGCCTGATTGTGTAGCTCCCCCATTCATAAACCTTCAGTGACTCCCCATTGCCTGTAAGATTAAAAAACTCTTTAATTAGTCTGGCATTTACGGCTCTCCACAATTTGGCTCCTGCCTATCTTTTTATTTCTAAAACATACTTGTCCCCTTCACAAACTCTACACTCCAGTCATCCTGACTACTAGACATTCCACAAGCCTGAGACTTCCTTTTCTACTTCCATACATTTACGCAAACCTTCCACATGCCTAGATTTAACTTGTCCCTCAATTCTACTTCTCAATCCTTAGCCTTCCTTCAAAGCTTATCTCAGGTATCACTTCCTACTTGAAGCCTTCCCTGATCTCAATTGTGAGTGTTTCCTCCTTCCTCAGTTTTTCCTTCTGCTGTATTTATTCTTGTATGTGCTGAATCCCTTAGCAGAAGAAGGCAGGGGCTGTTTTGTCTTTGTAGCCACTGTCCCTTGCATAGGGCCTCATATGTAGTAGATGCTTTATGAATGTTTGTTGACATGAATTACACTAAAGTGAATTTCCTTGGACTTCACCAAGTTAGGGCCAGAGACAGGACTAGTGTCCAACTCCTAGCCAAGTGCTGTCATAGCAGAGGTGCTCATCATCTTTTTCTCTCAGGTTATGCAAGTGGTACGAGAGCAGATCACCCGGGCTTTGCCCTCTAAGCCCAACTCTTTAGATCAGTTCAAGAGCAAACTTCGGAGCCTGAGCTACTCGGAGATTCTGAGATTGCGCCAGTCCGAGAGGATGAGTCAGGATGATTTCCAGTCCCCACCGATTGTGTAAGTCTAGTGGGGCACTGAAGAGAAAGAAGCTGCAAGCCTTGTCTCCTTTTGAGAGGTTCAACTGTTTCCATGAGCTAATCCTTATTTTGGTGTGTCTATCCTTTCCCAGGGAATTAAGGGAGAAGATCCAGCCAGAGATCCTGGAGCTAATTAAGCAGCAGCGGCTGAATCGGCTCTGTGAAGGGAGCAGCTTCCGGAAAATTGGGAATCGGCGGAGGCAGGGTGAGGTGGAGGGCAACTCTGGCCTGTTCTGATTCTTTTTTGCAGAAGTTTCTGGTGGAGGATCCAACCTCACTGGGACCAACACACCTTGTAGCTGGTACAAGGAACAGATTTAGAACAAACTTTCTTCTGCTCCTCCTGGGGCTTTTTCAAAACTACTACCCCTGACCTGCCTGGGAGCCTGGGCTCAGACATCACTAGATATACAATCCTGGACAATTTAGTTCCACTCCCTCAGCCACTATTTTCTCATCAGAAAAACAGGACCGTATTTAGACCATCTCTACTTCAGTTAATTGAGAAATATTTTTTAATTGCCTGTTATGTGTTAGGCGTTGTACTAGGCACTAGGGATACAAATACAATGGATGGAACAATCCCTCTGAACAGCAGATTGCCTTCTCTTTTAAAAACGTAAGTTTTATTAGGATTTTTTTTAATGGAGGTTTATGTTCTAATGGAGGAAAGATACAAGGTAGTTAAATGCAAGGTAGTGTGGGAGGGACTGGCATTTGGAGGGCCGGGGAAAGGCTTCATATAGAAGGTATTGTGTGCGAGCTCCATTCCACCATTGCCATACCCCCACCCCCCACCCTTAGCATTATTTTTAAAAATTTTGAGCTCCAAATTTTCTCCCTCCTTCCAGCCCCTCCCCCACCCATTGAGAAGTCAAACAATGTGATATTAATTAAACGTGTAAAGTCATGCAAAACATTTTCACATTAGCCATGTTGAAAAAAAGAGGTGGGGGCAAGAAAAATAAAGAAAATGGAAAAAGAATGCTTTGGTCTGCATTGAGCTCCATTTTGGAGGTTGGGGGGGAATTCTGTTGGGCAGAAGTGAGGATGGAGGGCATTCTGGGTATGAGGGACAGCCAGAGCAAATACACAGAGATGGGAGTGTTGTGTTCAAGGAACAGAGAGAAAGCCATGTTGGCTGGATCTCAGAATAGAGGAGGGGGAGGTTGGGACAACACACCTCACAGGGTTGTTGTGAGTTAAGCCACACTTGAGAACTCTGAGCTGTGGTGATTTGTAATTGTTACCTTCGTATTTCAGAGCGGTTCTGGTACTGCCGCTTGGCCCTGAACCACAAGGTTCTGCACTATGGAGATCTAGATGACAATCCTCAGGGGGAGGTAACCTTCGAATCCCTGCAGGAGAAAAGTAGGTGCAGTTTTGTTACTTTTTGATGGGTAATGGGAAGTGCACTGACTTGTGCTACAGTGTTGGCTCTGTTCCTAATTTACTGTGTGACCTTGGGCAAATCACTTTTCTCTGGGCCTCAGTTTCTTCATCTCTAAAATGGGATAATAAATTGTGTCTTAGCTGGAGGCAGTGTGTGATAATGGAAAGAACACCACACTTGGTCAGGAGGCATGGGTTCAGGTCTTGGCTTAGCCATAAATTAGATACATAACTCTAGACAAGTTACTTTGGCTCTCTGAGTCTTATTTTCTTTATTTATAAAACAGGAATAACAATACTTGGCCTCCAGGTCTTACAGGGCTCCTATGATAAAAGTGCTTTGTAAAATGTACAGCAGTATGGAATTTGGAGCTGTTGTTATTACCCACACCATATCGTTGTTGTGAGGACTGGATGAATATGAAAGTGCTTTGGAAAATATAAAATGTTCTCTCAGTCTAAAATGTTGGTGACACTGTTATAAACAATTATTGAGTTGAGGACCCTTGCCTGGGAGAAATTTCTGGAACAGATGGGTTGTAATCCCACAGCCCTCTGACCTTTCATTTATGCAAAAGACATTTCATCATTTGCATTGCACAAAGCAGTGTGCTAGGGACTGAATACAAAGATTACAAACATCCCCTGGTGAAGCCCAGAACTGGAATGACGGCCTTGTCAGTGGAGCAGAGGGAGCAGTGCCACCTCCTCTAAGAGATCTTTCCTTGTTTCCTCCACTGCTAGTGCTGTTCCTTCTAAGGTTACCTTCCATCTACTCTGAGTTTATCCTGTGCATTCACATTTAGATATGTTCTTTCTCCCATTCGTATGTAAGTCCTTTAAGGGCAGAAACAGCTTCTGCTTTTTTTTTTTTTTTTGGTATCCATGTCTTGTCTGGTACATAGTAAGCACTTAATAAATACTTGTTGATGGATTTGATCGATATCAGGTTAGAGGGAAAAGGAGAAGAGAGAATCAAAGATCATTCTAAAGTTTCAAGGCCTTGGAACCTTCAGTTAAGTTATGGAAGTCCTGGCAGGGACCATTGGTCAGTCCTGTAAGGTAAGTAGGGCAAGTAGTACCTTATCCATTTTACAGATAAGGAAACTGAGGCTCAGAGAAGTTAAGTGACTTGTCCATGATCACATGGCTAGTAATTAGGATTCACACCCTGATACTAATCATGAAGTAGGAGCAGTGATTGGAATACTCCCACATGGCTGTCCTGTCCTCTGGGGCCATTTATGAGTCCATCCTTGGACAATCCATTTTCTTTTGTAATGAATGCTTTATTGATGCTTTACAAAAAGGTCATCATCATTACTTCCCAATAACATCCTGCCCCCAAATAGAACTTTACATTTTAATACAGAAGTTAAGCAAAATAAACGAATACATTGTACATCTCTGGCAATGTCTGCCTCATTCTACACACATATTTTATTTCCTGTTTGACCAGAGGAGAGAATTAGTGTCTAATATTCTGGAGTAATTGGTTATTATACTCTATTATATAGAGTTCTGAATACTTTTCTTGTAACTTTCTTTACATAATTGTGATCATTAAGTAAATTGTTTTCTTATTTTTACTTTGTTCTGCATCTGTTCATAAAAGTCTTAAGTTTTTCGGAATTCTTTTTGTTTGTCATTCTTATGGTGCAGTAGTACTCTGTTATGGACCTGTGTGTCCAGCCATTGCTTAAGTAACGGCACTCAGTTTGTTCCTGGTTTTTTGCTAGCACAGAAGTGCTGCTATTCGTTTTTTTCATCTCTGGGGCCGGTCACTCTGTTTTTGACCTCCCTAAAATGTGTGCTTTGTGTTGTTATTTCTGGGTCAAAGGATACGTACAGGTTAATGACTTTAATGTCATTCCAATTTATTTTCCAGAATAGACCAATTCGCAGCCCCACCAACAGTGTCAAGATGCCCATTTTCCCACAGTTCCTCTAACCTTTACTATTTTCATTTTTGTCAGTCTGATGAATGTGGGGTAAAAGCTTAATGTTCTTTTCATATGGTTGTTGATAGCTTGCATTTCTTCTTTTGAAAAGTGCCTATTATATCCTTTGATATTAACTTTTTAAAAAATCAGACTAATTTGCTTATAGGTCGAATTGTAGTTTCAAGCTTTGGGAAAGAATCAAATTGCCCTCCCATTTGACCATTTCTGTTTTTTAGTTCCTGTTGCAGATATCAAGGCCATTGTCACTGGGAAGGACTGTCCTCATATGAAAGAGAAAAGTGCTCTCAAGCAGAACAAGGTGAGTTAGGAAGGTTGGAGTCTGGGTGTCATTACCTGAGGCCTAAGGAGTTAAGTAGGGCATAGACAAAATGTAAACATAGGTGAGTTGTTTGATTAGAATCATGCCTCATTTTGTGTACCATCTATTTCCTTGCTTTGGATTAAAACATTTGAGGGTGATAAATTGTTCAGAGTCTGGGTTAAGGCCTCTGAAAAAAGAAGAGGTTCTTCAAATGCTGGAGAAAACGTTTCAGTTGACCGAGAATCAAAATAACTGGGTTCTGATTTAAGTCTTTCATTAACTTGGTATGTGACTTTGGCCAAGTCACATCTCTTTTTCTGGGCCTTAGGGTTTTCATCTTTCATATGGTGATAATCCATGCCCTACCCAGCAGCAATGTCGTGTACTGAAAAGAGTCTCAAATGGAGCTAGAAGACCTCATCCATAAAATGAGAACATTCCCTATTTAAAGAGTTCTTCAGCTCTGATATTTTACATTCTGAAGTCCTCCCCAACTTCCACATTCTTTGATACTGTGATTTCCCTCTCAGGAAGTATTGGAATTGGCCTTCTCCATCCTGTATGATCCTGATGAGACCTTAAACTTCATCGCTCCTAATAAGTATGAGGTGAGCATAGGAAGAAGGCAGGCCTTCTTGTGTAAGCTAATGTAATGGGGAAAGCAATGGGCTGGGAGTTGAGAGTTTAGATTCCTAGTCCCTTCTCACTAGCCTTACAATCAGTCCTGAGCTCTGAGCCTCAGTTTTATGATGTATAGAATGGGGATGATAACACTCACACCACCTTTCAGGTTATAGGGAAGAAAGTGTTTTGATTGTGGCTCTTTAGAGCAGGGGAAGGGGAGGGTAAATTTGGCTGCTGGAGCAGGGTCAGCCCCCTCATTTGATTCCAAGTGCCTGAAGGTGGGACCCCAGGGCGATTGGCTGAGGGACAAAGCTCCCCATGGCCACCCTCTCAGACTTGGAGGACTATCATATCACTTAGGGATATAAAATGAGCATAGTTTCTACCCACATCCCTCTGTTACCACTTCCACATATGGGGCAAGAACTGGGGGAAATGAAGGCCAGTGAGGCTTCTTACAAACTATAAATTCTGTATCTGGTTATTAAATAAGCACATGTGGATGGTTGGCCCTGGGAAGGTACAAAGCTGAGGTCTGGCTCTGGACTTCATGGAACTCCATTGTAGCAGAGGGTAAGAAATCAGCAGATTATTACATATGGAACACTATAAGTGTACTCTTAGTGATTTCATATGATTTCATCAGTGCAGGGACCTCTCTGGGTATGGAAACTAGCTGTACTAATGGTACACAAGCCACTTGGTGGTTATGTGGAGCCCTAGAGAGTTGCCTGGGGGCAGAAGAGGTTTCATGAAATGGAATAGAAGAGCCCTTCTTAAGCACTGTCTAGGTCCTAGCACTGTACTGGCTGCTGAAATACCAAGAGAAAAGAGACAGTCCTTTCTCTCATTCTAATTAGGTAGACAACAACCCTCCAGGAGAGTTCGATATCAGGGCAGATGATAAAGCCCCAATGCCATACAGGCCTGTTGACCTGGGGGAGCTGTGACCCATCAATTGACTGTTGGGAAAAGGGTAGTGGGACTAAGAGTTTAAGGAGAAGAGGGTTCTTTATGGTAAAGAAAGGGGGTTAGAGAGAGTCAGTATCTAGCTAGGACAGTGCATCCAGCACTGGGTGAGAACTAGGCAGTAGGGTCTGGAGCAGGGAAAGAGAATGGCTCTTGTGACCTGCTCTTACCGGGCCCTTGGGTCTCTTTTTGGCATCAGTGACTTGCCCATGGTCACATAGCTAGCATATGTCAGAGGCAGAACCTGAACCCAGGTCTTCCCGAATCCAAGACCTACCCTTTATCCACTGTGCCTGATTGCCTCTCCTTCAGAGCATTAAGTTAAAAACAAAATGCTGTATGAGTGGAAAGCTGGAGGACTTCCTCCTGGAGGAGACTGACCTTTATTTGGGCCTTGAAGGATGGTTAGTATTTGCCTAGTGAAGAGAATAGTAAAAGGAGGACATTACAGATGAAAGAGCAGCGTGAGAAAGGCAGGGAGCAGCATGTGTGCAGAAGGCTGTGCAGCACTCAGCACTGAGAGCTGTGGGAATGAGACAGAAGTGTAAACTGTTGGAATACATGGCAGGATGAGCCAGGAATCCCAAAAGAATGTTGGGTATTTTGGGACCTGGGAGATGCTCCCCCTCAAATGAATTCTCCTTAATTTACCATCACTTTAGGTACTAATAACGTGGTATGCTTGTAGGCCTTACTGTTGAGGCCACATGACACAAGTAGCTGGCGAACTGTACATCAAATTTTATTACAGGTGTGCCTCACTTTACATCATAAATGAGTTCCAGTAATTCAAATTTTGTAAATTAGTTCTTTTAAATGCATTAGAAAAGCTTATCACTTAAAGGAATTCTATCTTTAATCCTTTTTTTTTTAAAGTTAGAGTTAGCAGTCAGTGCTTAATTCATCTTTGCTATGAATTTGGATTTTCATAGATGAAGGTTGCTCAAAGCAAAGTATCCCCACACTGAGCTGTATCTGAGGAACACTGCTGTTGGCCTGAGCTGGCCTAAGGGGCAGTGGGTAGACCAATGGTCCTGGAGTCTGGAAGACCTGAGTTCAAATATAGCCTCAGATACTTCCTTGCTGTGTGATCTTGGGCAAGTCATTTAACACATATGCTTCAGTGTCCCCATCTGTAAAATGGGGATAATAACAGCACCTACCCCTCAGGGTTGATGTGATGATCACATGTAGTAACATTTATAAAGCACTTAGCACAGTGCTTGACACACAGTAGATGCTATATAAATATCAGCTATTGTTATTGTTATCATTGAGTACATGCAGAAGAGGGATCTCTGGGTGTCAAAAGATGATGAACTTGTCACCAAGAGTCTAGGATTCAGACCATGCCTCTTAATACTTCAGAGTTGTGTGTCCAGGGACACGGCCATTTCACTCTCTGAGCCTTAATTTCTTCATCTATAAAATGGGACTAATATGTTACCTGTTTCACAGGGCTAATGTGAAAAAAGCTCTTTACAAACCATCAGATAGAGAAGTGTGAGTTGTTGTTATTCTCCACAGTATTGTATCTGGATCGACGGCCTCAGTGCCCTCCTTGGGAAAGACATGTCGAGTGAGCTGACCAAAAGTGACCTGGACACGCTGCTGAGCATGGAGATGAAGCTTCGGCTGCTTGACCTGGAGAACATCCAGATCCCTGAGGCCCCTCCGCCTGTCCCCAAAGAGCCCAGCAGCTATGACTTTGTCTACCACTATGGCTGAGTCACTGTACTAGGAGGGGGGATTGGGCCCAGGAGGGAGGGGCTTAGATGCTGGGCCCTTGTCCTTTGCTTGTATAGAATCCATGCTGACTGTGGTGACCAGACCAGTGCCACTTATTCCTCAACCCCATGTCTTAGCCCCAAAAACTTCCTACTGATTCTGGTCAGCTAAAAGTAGGGAAGTGGAATCTCTGTGCCCTCCCTTCTTTGTACTGTGGATCAGACTCTGGGGCCTGGAAAGGGAACACTGTGCAAAGGCTGGAACACCAGGAAGCAGGCAGGCAGCCCTGAGCCGGCTGGCACCCCTGAGCCTGTTGGCACCCCTGAGCGTGTTGGCACAGACAATGCACACATTTATGCTAAGGTGACAACACTTAGGTGGCCGGTCCCTGTACGAGCTGGAGGCAGCTCAGCAGGGCTCCTCTGTGGTGGGGGCGGCTGGGGGACAGAGAATTTGAGGAAGGACAGCCCTGAGGCGGCAGCGCACCTGCACTGTATATATGGAGGGAACCTCTGACTGATACCGTCTGTTGTGGAGGACTCCTTTTGTACCCATCTCCCTACATGGTGCCAAGATACTGCTGTTGCTCTTGTGGAGGTTCTACTCTAATGTTTATCTAAATTCTGAAACTGCCACATCTCTCCTACCCAGCACCTGGCAGGGCAGCAAGAGGTTTCTACCAAGCAGCACTCCATCTGAGCTCCTTGCAGTTGAAAAGCCATAAGGCTGCTCCCTCCCTTCTCTGTCAGAAGTAGCTTTGCCTCTTAGAGGCTAGAGAGACTGAAACAAACCATGGTACTCTTGACTTTTGGCTCTGGGTGGTGTCATTTAATTTCACAGTATCTAAGTCAGTGCTGGAAAGGATTTAGAACAGAGAATGTTGGAGATGGAAGGGACCTTAGGCATGTCATTGGGCAACTCCTAGCTGAAGCATGAATCCGTTCTTTATAGCATCCCTAATAAGTAGTCATCTAGCTTCTGCTTGCTGACTTGGAGTAGTGGGGAGCTCACTGCCTGTAGAGACAGCCTGTTCCATTTGGGACAACTCTTATTGTTAAGAAGTTTTTCCTTACGTTGGGCTTTATTCTATCTTCAGGTAACTTTCACCCTCTGGTGAAGGTCTGATCTGCAGGACAACCCTTTTCAGATATTTGAAGGTTGCTTAAATTTGATTTTCTTCATTCCTTTCTTGAGCAAAAACCAATCCTGGTAAACTGAACTGAAACATCAGTCTCTTTCAGCCCCAAGACCCATTTCTAATTTCCTTTTAGTGTCTAGCCCAAGGAAGTCTGTGTTGCACTCTCCCCACTTGGCTTTTACAGAACTCCTGCCTTGTTTTCAGGGAGCTGGCCTGAAGTTATAGCTGTGCAAACGGGACTTTCCTAGCTTACCACATAATGTCCCCAGGCATCACCACTTGAACAGAGCACATATGGTTGTGGTAGTTTCATGTGGTAGGTACTGGTCCAATGAAGATTGTACTATATATTTTCTCTACTATAGGCCATACTTATACAGACGTGTATATATATATGTATATATATATACATGTATATAAATATTTATATTTATATAAGATCCACCTATTCTAGGATGGAACGTTTTGTGAAAAAATGAAATTGGGAAGAGAAGGAAAAATAAGATGGGCTCTGAGCCAAGATTATAATGTAAGAGAACTCAGGAGGGCAGGAGAGAAACGTCCTGTCAGTAACTGTGTTTTCAATAAATACTCATGTATGGACTGCAGTTGTCATTAACAGATGTTTCTGTATTTACTTCTCACCCAAAGGGGACGATTTCACCTTGACTATTATTTATTCCAGTGTGTTAGAAAGACTTGAATGCCCCTGATACGGTACTTAGCTGTCTCTCAGGAACCCCTCACACTCTCCCCCTCCCCACTTTCCTGGCTAATTATGCTTGGGGAAATTGCTGTGCTGGCTTTTATTTTCTGCAGGGACTCAAGAGGTACAGCAGAAGAAGATCCGCCCCTTTGTATACACACAATTCTTCACTCTGCCTCCAGCTCCTGATTCTTTCAATGAGTCTCCCAAATCTGTGGGAACTGAAGGGGACAGACACATATCTGATCTTCCAGCTGGTGTTTTAAGGCTGTTGCTCAAAAGCTGAACATGCTGGGGGTGGGGAGTAGATGACGGTGTTATGGAAATGAATGCCTTCTTTTGCTGTTGTGAGGGGGAATGGGGGTGGTGGGGGTTCTTTCAGTAGTCATAGAAAGCACATGAGAGGCAGGCCTTGAGGATTGAATAGAACTGAGGACCTTGGGCAGAGATGCATGATGACAGCTGGCAGCTGAAAGCAGCCCATTTTCTGCCTTGGCCTTCAGCAATCTTTGGACCCTGATTTGACCTTGCAATAAGTCACCTGGTGAGAACTGAAGTTTTTTTTTCTTCATTTGAGGTTTGGAGTGAAGGGAGGATTGGGTTCTATTCAACCTTGACAACAACAGCCTCCTAAACTGGGCTCCAATTCTAATCCATTTTGCCCCACTAGTTCAGTCAAGCATTGTGCTGATCACATCTCTCCCTGACTCTTTGAGCCTTTGAGGGCTTAATGTTATTTCCAGGACAAAGTTCCAGCTTTTCTTGCCTTGCATTCAAGCCTCCCTACAGTGTAACCTCAAAATAGCTTTCCAGCTTTATCACCTGCTATTCCCCTAAAATCATCCTGCTCCATGCAAACTGGTTGTCTTCCTTCCCTCTGTGTTTCTATCAGTCAGGCTCCTCTGAGTGTCCTTGACCTTTTCCACCTTACCCCCATTTCCATCTGCTAGGTGACACTGCAGTGACTAGAGTGCTGGGCCTGGAGTCAGGAAGATGAGTTCAAATTTGACCTCAGAAACATCCTACCTGTGATCCTGGCAAGTTATTTAACAGGTCTGCCCCAGACCTTAACTGTAAAATGAGGATAGTGATAGCACCTACCTCCCATGGTTGTAAGGATCTAGTGAGACATATGTAAAGCACTGAGCACAGTGCTTGGCACATAGTAGGGACTTAATAAATGCTTGTTCCTTTCCTCCCATATTGATATCCTACAGTGTAGTAGATAGAGCTGGCCCTCAAAGCTAGGAAAACCTAAGTTGAATCGTATCTCTGACATACTGACTGTATGACCCTGGGCAAGTCACTTCTCTAACTGTAAGGTGCTGATTTGCATTGATGGAAGGAATTCTTTTCTTAACCAGGAATTCACTATACCAACAAAAGGGCAGATAGATGGCCCAGTGGGTCAAGCACTGGGTTGGGAATCAGGAAGACTTACCTTCCTGAGTTCATATGTGGCCTCAGATGCTTAGTAGCTGTGTGACCCTGGGCAAGTCTTTTAACCCTGTTTGCCTCAATCCCTCATCTGTAAAATAAGCAGGAGTTAGACAGGACCGAACAACAACATTCCATTGCTATCACAAAGCCGGACTCTATTCCTATCCTATTGGAATCCTACAAGGGCCACCTTAAAAACTACCTCCCCCATGGAGCAGAAAACTCCAGTCCAAACATGAGAAAGCATGTGATTTCTCCCGAGACATCCATCACAGTTTATTTGTGCTACCCACATGACATTTACCTTATAGCCATTTCAGTACTTACATGATTGTGAGCAAACCATTGGTATCTACCTCCCAGGGTTGTGAGGATAAAATGAGATAGTATTTGTGAGGTGCTTAGCCCTGCACCTGGCACAGGTAAGTAAGCCTTGTCTCATTATTCCCCTCTCCAAACCAGTTTTCTCATTTGTAAGAGGAATAGTATTGGCAACACCCATTTCAGGAGTGAAGAGGAAAGCATTTGGTAAACCTTGGAGTGCTATAGAAATGTGAATTCATTAACTATTCATCGGTCACCTACTATGTGCTAGACACTATGGAGGCTTGGGATGCAAGAGAGAAAAATGGAAAAAGGGAGAAACTAATAAAAATAGTTAGCTTTTGTAGTGCTCTAAGATTTACAAAACCACGTTATCTCATTTGATCTTTATAACAACTCTATGTGAGGTGAGTGAAATTATTATAACCATTTTATAGGTGAGGAAACTTAAGACTTGGATAGGTTAAGTGACTTGCCCAAGGTCACACAGCTGTGTCTAAGGCAGAATTTGAACCCAGGTCTTCCTGACTCCAAGCCCAACACAACCACTGTGCCATTTAGCTACCTCCAAGACAAAAGTACATATAAAAACATTGAGCATAATTTTCAAGTTGATAAATCGAGATCTATACAAAGTAGATAAATACGAAGGTAGTGTGAGCATTCGCGTTTGGGGGAATCAGGAAAGACTTTGTTCTGAGAAGAGCCCGAGAGACCCTGAGAAGAGGGAAGGAGGGAGTGCCTTCTAGGCATAGAGTCCTGCCAGTGCCAAACCATAAGAAAGATCAGAATATCAGGAGTAGGGATTGGGAGTGAACTTGAGAGCACAGAGCAGTGTCTGCCAAATATTTCTAAAACCCAGGCCTGACCATATCATTTCTGTACTCAAGAAGCTTCCATGTGTCTCTTGAGCCCCTCTGGCATTTAAAGCCTGTCACAATCTCTCCAGCCTCTGTTCCCCAGCTTGTTTCACATTGCTTCCCTCACCCCTTCTACATTCCAGCCAAACAAGTCTATTTGTGCCCCACCACAAAGGCTATTCTATCTCTTGCCTTCATTATCTCCCATGTCTGGAATGCACCTCCTCCTCACCACTTCTTAGAATCCAATCCTCCTTTGAAAGCTCAGTTCAGTACCACCACCTTAATGAGCCCTTTCTTGATACCCTCAGCTATTAGAGTTCCACCCTTTCCCCTCCCCTCTCCCCCCTTATGTATACCCCCCCCCCATACAACCTAGCTACAATGTACACTTTTTGAAAGCAGGGACTTTTGTATTCCCCATAACCCAGCACAATGCCTTACATGTAGCAAGCATATAATAACACTTCCCAGTGTCAGAGCTAGAAGAGACATCAGAATACAGATTGTTACAACTAAAAGGAACCTTAGACCATAGAACAATGTCAGAACTGGAAAGGACCTTGAGAGTTCATCTACCCTAAACCTGTTGTTGACAGGTGAACTTTGGCCCATGTCCAGATCATCGAAGGAGACAGGCCCACGTGGTCCCCGAGCCAGGGACCTGCTTCTGGGGGAAGACATCCTGCTTTCCCCTACCACTTATTGTCTGCACCTTTATGTGACTGAGGCACAGTGGAACACTCTTCCCACTGGTGCCCCGTGACTATAATTGAAGGTCTTATTTACAGGTTTTACACTAAGTTGGGTGGGGGAAGTGGAGGTTGTGGAGGTGGTTTGTCCATTCTGAAGAGGACTGTGACATCAGGGAGGTGATGCCATGACTTGCAAGTGAATTGGATTTAAGTAAGGCAGGACTGTGACTTGGCATCAGGAAGAACAACCTCACTTTCTCCTCTGAAACCATTGAGGTGCAGTGACAAGATATCAATCAGGATGACTGGAGATGCTTGAGGGAGGGTGGGGGGGGCTGCCCCAAAAGTCACCTTTCCCCTTCCCTTTTGGCCTCATGTCTCCAAGAAAGGGGCTTGGAGTTTTGGTCTGTTTCTTTTGTCCTCTTCAGTTCTATGTGGAGCTCAAGCCATGGGGACCTTGGACCCAAGATTATAGGCCAAATGACCAGATGCTTAGGACCCAGCAGAGAAGGCCCTAGAAGGCAGGGTCCTGGGACTAGAGCTGAGGGGGACTTTGGACTCGGATGTTTGTGGGACTTCGACTATATAGGAATTTAGTTAAGCTGTGAACTGATTTTCCCTCCCCTTCCCAGAAACCAAGGAAGTATAGAGTATGCCCCAGATGTAGGGGAAATGTTTGTTCTTGTTTATGCCTTTGAAGTAAACATTCCTTTAGCTTTTATGCCAATCTGTCTGTTAAGTGGTTAAATTAAACTAGGGTGCTGGGACTCCCCAGAATTTACAATCAGTGAAGGCTGAGCCACTGAAAGAAATTAGCCACCTCCCAAACCTCTGAAGGTACCACAGAACCCTGGAGAAGAGGTAAGAAATGGCAGCTAGGTGGTATAGTGGTTTGAATGGTGAACGTGGGGTGGCAGCTACAGACAGGAAGACTACTGCTTCAAATGAGTACCAACCCTGTGACCCTGGGTAAGTGACAACCTCTGCCAATTTCAGTTTCCTCATCTGTAAAATGGGGACGATCAAGAGACATGCCATGTACAAAGAGTTTTGTAAACCATCCCGTGCTATATAAATGCTAATTAATGTTGAAGCCAGTGGTACTGTATGGTAGCAAAATGTAGGTATAAGAAACGCACACACAGGGCAACGGAGGAGCGACACAGTACAGTCAGCTACCATTTGTTACGTGCCTATTCTGTGCCTGGCACTGGAGACACGAAGAAAGCAAAAACCAAACAGCCCCTGATCTCAAGGAGCTCACAGTCAGCTGCTGGAAGCAACACGCAGACAGCTACACACAGGCAAGGTGGACCCAGGATACATGGGAGTCCCGGAGGCCTGGGGACGGCGTCCTCGCAGAAGGTGGGGCCTGGAGGAAGCCAGGAGCAGGCACGAGGGTGGCGGGCAGGCCCAGGGTTCCCAGACGGTAGAATACGTGGGGAGGAGTGAGGTGGAGTGCCGGGCCAGGCCGTGACGGGCTTCGGGGGCCAAGGGCAGGATTTCATAGCCACTAGAGGTCACTTTGGGAAGAGTCTGGCAGCCGATCCCCGAGGCAGGAAGAAGGGATGGGGTGGTCAGAGAAGGCCTGGAAGGCTCCTGCTCCCGCAGGGCGTCGCGGAGGGCCGCGATCAGCGCCTTGGGAGGCGGGGGCTATCTGCGCAAGCGGAGACACGACCCTGCCCTCAGGGAGCTCCTAGTCTAGGACCAGGGGATAAGACGATGAGGGCGCCAGGCGAGGCTGGCTGGGCCTGGCTCGGAACCAGGCCGGCTCCCGGGATCGCTCCTCGGCCTGCTCCGGGTCCTGGGCCGGTCGGACCCCAGGGTCTCCTGGGGAGGAGAGGGAATGAGCCGGCACCAAGGCAGCCGCCGCTTCCGCCGGAAGTGCTCTCCCCGCCTTCCCAATATGGCGACTGCAGGAGCCGGGTTCGCACTTCCGGCAGGAGGAGCCACGTCTAGAGCTGCCTGGCCGCAGGTGAGCCGGGACCGGCGCCGAGGCGACTGCCGTGGGCCCGAGGGAACGGGGAGGAAGGGAAGGCGAGGGCGGCGTTCTGGCCTCGGCCCTGGGCCGGGCCGCGGCTGCGGGGAGCCCGGGGGCGTGGTGGGGCCGGGCGGGGAGCCGAGAGGCCGGCGTCCCTGCAGGCGTAGCCCGGGGCGAGGAGGAAGCCTCTGGCTTCCTGGTCCTTCTCCCAGGCCGGGCCCTGGCGCGGGGCCGCCGCCTCCGGGGAGGCCCCGGAGCCCGGCCCTGATCACCTGGGGACACCCCCCCTACCCGCCGGCCAACCCGGAATAACAGCCGCGGAGGGCCCGAGTGGCCCCGCTCCCCCCGGGGAGGCCCCCGAAGCGCGCTCCGTGCCTCAGTTTCCTCCTCTGTCAGAGAGGCGGGCGTGTCCCCGAACGTGGCCTCCCCCAGTCCCCTGCCCGCAGTGTTCCATCTGGCAGCATCCCAGCAGGACTGAACCGTAAGCTCCTTGAGGTCTGGGACCGCTTTTTCCGTCTTTGAGTCACCAGCGCTTAGCACACAGTAGGAGCTTAATAAATGCTTCTTGCCTTGGCTCGGTTCGGAAGGACCCCCTGGGATCACTGAGGCCAGACCTTCAACTTTTCAGACGGCCAATATGAGACCCTAGAAAAGGGACACGACCTACCTAAGGTTAGAGTCCTCGCTTCCCAAGTTGAGCGCCCTCTGCTACCCTGGCCAGTCTTATCGGGCCACAAATGTTTGTTTAGCGTCGGTTCAGCGAGTATTGATTAGTGTCTATTGTGTGCCTGGTAGTGAGAAAGGTGAAGGAGAGGCTTTAGAACCCTTGACCCGAGTCATTGGGAAGGAAAAAAAACTGCAGGGAAAGATGATGACCTAGTTAAGACCCCGTGGGACCTTGGACAAGTTATTTCCTTTCTTCTGAGCTGTTTCTCTTTCCTAAAATGAGAAGATTGGGCTACTGTCCAGCTTTGATGTTCTAGCGTGGTGTGCCCCATCCTATTTCCTTCAGCTCTGACTACTTGTTGAGGATCGGGAATCAGGAGACTTGGACTGCTGTGTAACTGGACCATTCATTTTCCTTTTCTTGTTCTCTTTCCTCTAATGAGTAAATGTACTGTATTTCTAGCAGTGCTGTTATCTGATGGTGCTATGACTTCAAGGAAATATTCAATAAATATTCAAAAAACAACTGAGGAGCCTTAGGCTAGGGGAGCTGGGGAAGGTTTTATGGAGGTGGGATTGGAGCTCAACTTTGAAAAGCAACTAAAATCCGGATAGTTAGGAAAAAAACCAAGGAAGTTGGAAGGTAGAAAGTGAGTAAAGGTGTAAGAATGTGTGAGAGATGTTTGAGAGGGTGGAGAATTCATATAAGGACATAATGGGAGATGATTCTGTTGGAGGCAAGATAGGTCAACTTTATGAAATCCTGTTTTATTCTGTTTTATAGTGAGGCACCAAAGTGTAGAGTGCTGGAAAGTATGCTAGGTTTGAAGTCAAATGACCTGACTTCACTGCTCAGTTCCAGTTGCTTGTCTGTGTGAATATGACCAAGTATCTTCTCCTGAACCTCAGTTTCCCCATCTGTAAAATGTTGGACCAAATCAGTTCTAAGATCCTTTTCAGATCTAAATCTTTAATCCTACGGTTGGTTGCTATTTCTCAGCTGATTTTCATTGATGGAATAGGACTTCAGAAGGCCATTTTACAAACACCCACCAAATCTAGTCTTCATTAGCTTCCATTTAAGAAGGTCTACCCCCCTTTGTTCTCTACATTCCCATCTTGTGGGTTACTGACCAGCACTGTACAGTTCTACAAGATGAGAGTTAAGATGACAGTCAGTACTTGGTCCTAAGATGGTTCTTGCTTATTACTAATGATAGAGAGAAAAAGCACTAGATTTGGAGTCAGATGACCTAATTTCAAATCCTAGCTCTCTCACCCACCTGGGCGACCTTAGTCAAATTTTTGAACATTCCTGACTCTAGGTTTTCTCATCAGTAAAATGATGGAATTGGACTGCAGGTGCCCTATGGCCCCTTCCAGCTCTGTCTAGGCTCTATGTTATGATTCACATGCAAGAATGAGTTGTTATGGTTGACAGAGCGCCATGCTTTGGGGGTGGTTGGTTTAGAAAAAAAATATTTTTAAATTTTCAGATCATGAAATAGAGAACCTAGAAGTAAGAACTAGTTACATGGTTAATTTTTGAACCATTTAAAGGTACATTGTACCCTATATCAGATTTTTATTTTTGGGGGGTGGAGGTAGTCAGGGTTAGGTGATTTGCCCAGGGTCATCCAGCTAGTAAGTGTCTGAGGCTAGATTTGAACTCAGTTCTTCCTGACTCCAGGGCCAGTACTCTATCCACTGTACCATCTAGCTGCTGCCCCTCATCTCCATATCAGATTGGCAGGGAGCTTGTGCTGGTGTTTGGTTTTAAGTTCTTCTAGTCTTCTCACTCCTTCAAAGGTGAAGCATACTTCTGGAAACACCTAAGTGGAGGAACATTTGCACACATTTGTGGGAGATGTATAGTTCTGCTAGTGGATAAACCCAAACACTTTTCTTATTTATTTATTTTTTGAAGCAAGAACTCCAGGATCCTGTGAGCTCTGCATCCAGATAGCCATGATGAGCGTAGGTGCTGTTCACCAGCCTCTCAGGTGAAGAGTCCTCAGCATAGCTCAGAGTTTCTGTGATCGTATGGCCATGATAAGCCTTCTACTGGAAGAGAATCACCACTGATAAGAGATGTTTCCACTGAAGTTCTTGGTCCAGCACAGCCAACTCTTGCTTTGTGTATTGGCTTCAAGCGAGAGGGCTGGAGCCCAGCCAGGGCAGTAACTGCTCGCTCCCACCTCTGCTGCTCACCAGTGGACAAAAAGCTGTTTGGGGAATTGCTGTTGCTGCCAATGGGGAGGTGGACCTTTGGCTTGACCTTCATCTGGAAGGTGATGCTGACTCTGGGGCTGGTACTTCTCTATTACTGCTTCTCCATTGGCATCACCTTCTACAACAAATGGCTAATGAAGGTAATTCTGGGGCTTCAATGGTGCTCAATACAAAGACCCACCTCTGGGGGAGGAGTTCGAACGTGGGTGCAAGGTTGGAGGGCATGGGGACAAGATAGGTGCAGGTTGGAGGGGAGAGACTGAAGAAGATAAAGGTGCACATGAAAGAAGGGAAGTTAGAAAAAACTGCTTTTCTGGAGCCTAAACTCTTGACAATTGGTTCTATTTTAAATTTCCCCTAGAGTTTCCACTTTCCTCTCTTCATGACCCTGCTTCATCTCATAGTGATATTCCTTTTCTCCGCTCTGTCCAGAGCGATGGCACAGTGCTGCCACCAGCGCCCCCGAGTGGTGCTGAGCTGGGCCGACTACCTCCAGAGAGTAGCTCCCACAGGTACGTCCAGAGGCAGTGTGGGCCCCAGGGTGGGTTCTGGCTCAGCTGGGGTGTCAGAAGACTTGGAGATGATCACTGCTCCTGCTCTGATCTTCCCTTTAGACCTGGATGTGGGATCTCAGAGTAGCATGACCACGGGTAGATCACTTAACTCCTGAGCCTCAGTTCACTCATTTAAACATAGTAGTAGCTATGGTAGCTACCCCACAGAGCTGTCATGGGGCTCAGATGAGGTTGCAGATAGGCAGCCATAGCATAGAGTAGCTAAAGAGCTATATCAGAGTCAACATGTTCTGGGTTTAAGTCTCCCATCTTTGACCCATATTGGCTGTGGGATGCTGGTCCAGAGATGTTAGCTCATGGTGCTCCAGACAACTCTCTGAGTATGTGTTGCAGAGCAGATGCTCCTCTGGAAGCATTTCACATCAGGAGTTTGCTCTGCAGGTCTGGTCCTTCCCCTGCTTCCCTGGGGGACAATGACTGCACTGCTGCCCCTCCTCTCTCCACTTTGTAGAAGTTTTGTTACCTTAAAGTATCTTAGAACTATGAGTTGTTCTTAGTGTTACCATTTGGGGGTCAGTGGGTAAGCTGGAAGTAAAGAAAGCCCATTCTGCACCTGATCTTCAGTTCAGAAGTGAGCTTGGCCCCTAGGGAAGAGATCAGTCATCTCCAGAGGCTGATTTTTCTTTCTGTAGCATTGGCAACGGCACTTGACGTGGGTCTGTCTAACTGGAGCTTCCTGTACATCACCGTCTCACTGTGAGTATCGGCCTGCTCCCTACCACCCTCCCTTCAGTCTTTGAGCTCTTTGTGTCTGTCCAGCGGGCTGCCTTCACGTCCGACTGATGGGCCGGCTGCCTCACCACTCTGGGATCAGTCCTTGCTCTCAGCTTCTCTCTGACCCTCAGCAGCTGTCCTGGAAAACTCCAGCCTCATCTGTAAGCCCAGCGCATACGGGGTGCTGAGCCCTGGGGCTGCCTGTCTTGGCGGCATGGGGAAGTTAGGGGACCCAGACAGACTGGCCATTGCCATGGTATGAGAAAGAAGAGGGAGTTGAAGATAAATGACCCACTGACTGGCATGCATGGGACTGCATTAGCATCATGTGAAATGGGCACAGTGGGGAGTGGGGGGAAAAGCAGGAGGGATAGCTGTCCTCGTCTTCATTCTTTGCTTAGGAGAGCAGAATTTATTCCTCCTCCCTACCTCTCCTTCTGTTTCCTCCCAGCCCTGGCTCCCTTGCTGAGCTGCAGGTAAATCCTAGAATGAGGAGAGCTCAGTGTCGGAGATGCAGCTTTTCCCTCCTGACAATAGTCACAGGCCTCGTAGTCACAGCTCTTTTTTTCCTTCACTGAAGGTCACTTGTCAGTCAATCTGGACAAGGTTTGGCATCTCAGTGCCCTTTGTGCCCAGGCTACCCTGCTGGCCTGAGCAGACCTCGCCTACCCAGTCACCCTCCTGGGCAAAGCCAGTGTTGCCCTTCTTGTGTAGCTTGTGGCCGTGGGCCCTGTAGCAGTGGGTGACTCTGCAGTTTTCACTTCCAGGTACACAATGACCAAGTCCTCGGCAGTCCTCTTCATTTTGATCTTCTCCCTGATCTTCAAGCTAGAGGAGCTGGTGAGGCCTCAGCTTCCCCTTCAGCTCTTTCTCTGTTTGCTTTTGCACTCTGTCCTCCAGTCCCTTCCCCAGTGTTAAGAATTAAAAAGAGAAAGTGGGCTGGGGCTCGTTGGCCAGGTGGTGGGCTAGATCAGGGTCAGGCTAGGATTCCCTATATCCTCTCCAAACTACCTTCTTGCTTTGAAGGGTGAGGGGCCAGAGGAGAAGATCACAGGCAGATGGGAGAATTTCCTACTCCAGAAAGTGGCTGCAGTAAATAGCTTGGAGTGTGTTAAGCTTTTATGATATAGTAGAAAGAGCAGTGGGTTTGGGGTCAGAGAACAGGGGTTCAAGTCTCAGTTGCATTATTCATTAGCTATGATTTTCCTGAATTTTGGTTTTGTCATCTGCAAAAATGGGATATGTATTAACCCGTTTCTCTGGGTTTTTATGAGGAAAGCACTTTGCAAACCTCCAAGTGCTCTGTGAAAGTTAACATGAGTTTTTGTGACCATTGGCAAATTAGTTTACCTCTCTGGGCCTCAATTTCTTTTGTAAAATGAGATGGTTGAGCTTAATTCTATGAGCCATTTATTCTGCTGCAACTGCTGTCCAACCTGGGCCCTTCAAGATGACAGACAATGTCTTCCCATCCTGACAGCGGGCAGCACTCGTCCTGGTGGTCCTGCTTATTGCTGGTGGTCTCTTCATGTTCACTTATAAGTCCACTCAGTTCAATGGAGAGGGATTTGCTCTGGTGCTAGGGGCCTCATTCATTGGAGGAATTCGATGGACCCTTACCCAAATCCTCCTCCAGAAGGCTGAGCTAGGTGAGTATATTCAGAGCATCCCGTGAGTGAGATAGTACAGCTCTGGGGAAACAGCTGCTTGGATTAGGAAGGAAGGCTGGCTGGAACTAGGATGGGTTTTCTCTCTTTCCTTCAGGTCTCCAAAATCCTATTGACACCATGTACCACCTGCAGCCACTCATGTTTCTGGGACTCTTCCCCCTTTTTGCCATTTTTGAAGGTATGTTGGGTTGTCATATTAGACAGAGGGGAACAAGAAAGGACCACTTTCTTTCCTGCTGCCAGCCTTTCAAGGAGATAGAGGGAGAGAATAAAGGTGTTTTGCAGCCTGGGATTTACCACAGCTTCCTTCCCCTTCCTGTTAGTTGAGGGTCATTGGATGTATTCTAGTCTTTCTTCAGCTTTGCCTTTGCCTACTACCCAGGGTTCCTGTTTTCATAAACTGAGCAGGGAATCATTTATCCTGTATCCATTTCTACTCTAAGCACAGGGGTCCTGGACAAACCAAAAGGTTATTATATTCATTTCTGGCTGTCACATTTCACAGTGACATTGACACAAACTGGAGCCTGTCTAGGGTTGGGGAACAGGCAAGAAAGACTTCTTTACCTCTGAAACAGGAGTAATGGATGCTACCTGTCCTACTTACCTCAAAGGGTTCACACATGAGGTAATGATGTAAAGGGTTTTATAAAGCAGACCTGTTAAATAAATGTCAGCAGTTTATCTGTTAGCTGCATAAGCTAGGTGATTGCCAGAGAAAGGCAGGAGACCTTTGAGCTTCAGACAGTGATTGTACAAACTCTCTGCAGGTAGTTTGATCTCTCTCAGCTTCTGTTGGTTCAAATAAGAATTCATCGAATTTAGAACTGGGGGAAAAAACACAGCCTTAGGGACTGGATCATCTAGTCCCACCCCCTTCATTTTACAGAAGAGAAAACTAAGGCCCAGAGAAGTGGAAGAATTATGGATGTTTAAAGACCTGGAGAAAAGGCAACTTGGGGTGGGTAAAAGCGTAATCACTGTCTTCAGGTACTAAGGTCCATCATGTGGAAAAGCAATTAGACTTGTTCGACTTGGCTCCAGAGGACAGACCGAGGAGCAATGGGGAATAGTTGCAGAGAGGTTGATTTCAGTTCCACGGAAGGAAAAACTTGCTAACAAATGGAGCTGTCCAGCACGTCCTGGGCTCTTCTGAAATTAGTAAGTCCCCATCATGGAGGTTTTCAAGCAATAATGGATCACCCTGTGGCACTGAAGTTGTAGTGCAGATTTTGGTTCAGGTACGGGTTGGACTGTGATGATTACAATCGCGTATCAAAATTATTTTTTAGCCCAGTTGTTCAGGAAGCTTCCATCATGTCACCAAAATTTTCCCTTTTCCAATTTCTCCCCATTCTTTCATTACAGTGCCTTGTACCACACAGAAAGCTCCCCCTCTCTTTCTTGATGTTTACACCATTCACATCTCTGCAAAACCTCATCATAATGTCCCTCTTAGTCGTCACTTAGCAAAGCTGCATGGATTTACTTCCTTTAATCTTTTCTGCTAAATTAATCCCCCAAGCGCCTTCGTTACTTATGCTCTTCCCCGAACTCCCTTCAATTTGCTGCTGCTTTTGCAGTACTGCTGAGCCTAGCTAGCATCAGGCCTGATGGCCTACGTTGGAAGTCTATTTGCTTGTGGTTACCAGCACTGCTTGCGATTTTTTTTTTAATACTTTGCTTCAGAGAGCTCAAAGCACATTTCAGGCATAAACAGAAACAGTATTTTTTGAGTGTGGCTTATATGCCACCCTCCTGAACAGAAGGTAAAGAGAACAGAAGATGTAGAGGAAAGGATAATCAGAGGACCTTAGTTTGAATCCTGGTTCTCTTACTTAACATCTTTGTGGCTTTGGGAAAGTCACTTGCCCTCTGGGCCTCAGTTTCCTCATCAGTAAAATAAAAGAATTGGACTTGATGTCATCTAGGATTCCTTCCAGCTCTGAATTCTGATTCTTGTTTTGGACTAAGAGGCACAGAGAGACCAAATGCATGGTTGGCAGTATTGTCAGTCCAAGTCCAAAGTCTGTTGATAATCTCTGGCTATCTGATAGATCATGGGGTTACCAGATAAATTGCTGATTTTTACTTAACATGTTATCTATGTTGCCTTATTGAGTCTTACAATTACCCAGTGTGGTAAGTAGTACAGGTATTATTAACCCTGTTTTAGAGTTGAGGGTACTGAGACCTGGAGAGGTTGAGTAATATGCCTAGGGTTACAGAGGTAGATGGAAGAACTAGGATTTGAATCTAGGTCTTCTGACTGCAAATGCAGTGTTCTTTCTACTTTACCACAGCTACCTTCAGTGATTACCATGCATTATTAAACCATTTATTTGATGTGAATAGAGGGCAGACATGACCCTCATCTCTAAATTAAGAGGGACATTTCCTTTCAGGTGTCAATGCTGAGGTAGCCCCTAAAAGGACCTTTATTGCCTTAGCCTCCAGATGGCCTCCTTAACCCCTCCAACCCTCTGAGTTATTGTTTTGTGGTGATCACTTTTGCCCAGGTGTGGGATTTGCGGTCAGAGAACCTGAGTTTGAACCCTACCCCTGCACATAGAACATGTGTAGATTTGGGCAAGTAACTTAACTTTTTTGGGCCTCAATTTTCTCATCTGTAAAATAAGAGGGTTAGACTAGACAACTTTTAAGGCTCCTTCCAGCACTAAATCTATAAACTTATAGTCTGTACTACATTATTTTTGCTTCAGATCTATTTTCCCAGGGTTTTATAAAGCCCCATTTCCACAATGGATACTAAGGAAATATCAGTTGATGATGGCAAATCTCACTTTAAATTTCATTCAACTTGGCAAATATTTACTAAGCTACTACTATGTTCAGGGCGTATTTCTCTAGGTGCTAGGGAGACAAGACAAAACAAAAGTCAGTTCTTGCTATTAAGGGACCTTACATTCTGGATGTGTATGAGATGACAGCTCACCCCCCTTTCTTATCCTCCCTCTCCCACCCATTCTTGGAACATGAACACATCTGGAACTTAGCATTAGTCTCTTTTCCTGTCATTTTCAGGTCTGCATTTATCTACGTCTGAGAAAATCTTCCGTTTCCAGGACCCAGGGCTCCTCCTAGGTGTACTTGGGTCTCTCTTCTTTGGTGGGATACTTGCCTTTGGCTTGGGCTTTTCAGAGTTCCTGTTAGTCTCCAGAACCTCCAGCCTGACCCTCTCCATTGCTGGGATTTTTAAGGTAGGTGGTAGGATTTAGAGCTGAAAGAGACCTTAGTCAGCAGCTCCCTTGATCCATAGACAAAGAAGCTGAGGGGATTTGGCGTGTCAGGAATCACATAAGGAGCAGTTAGGAGTCAGAGCCACCAGGTGGTCTGCCTGCAAATACCTCATGCTGCCTCCTGCATGGGCTCCCAGCCCCTGGATCCCAAGCCAGATCATCTTCTCTCACATTTACTTAACCCTTTCAGGTTTATGAAGCATTTTCCTCGTAAGAGTCATTTAAGGTAGTTAATACAAAGATTGTTGACTCCATTTTAGGTATGAGGAAACTGAGGTTTACTTTCAGCATTATATAGCTCACTTCAATAGTGACTTAAGGTTTACAAAGCATATTTTGCACAGTGATGATGGGGTAGGTGGTATAAGGATTGTTATACTCATTTTACACAGTTAGAAGCTAAAGGTCAGAGGTGAAGCCTCACAAGTGGTAACTTTCCCGATCTGGGATTTGAATCCATGTCTCTTAACTCTGTGTGCAGTACACTGTCTGTTATATACCATATGCCTCTCCCAACATCATGTGAAGTCCATGAAGTTGAGACAGTCCTCCCAGGAGAAGAACTTTGTTGTCCAAAGATTAGGATAGACTCTAAATATTGTTTTCCTGGGGGAGGAGATGTCTCTAAAGATCATCAGAAACAGAACTGAAGAGAACCTTAGAGATCACCATGTAGTGCAATATCTTCCCCACCCCCATCCCTGCCCTTTTTAATAAATGAGGAGACAGAGGGTCTGAGGGATTAGGTCATTTGCCTAAGGTTCCACTTTTGAGAAGCAGTTAGAACTTAAATCCAGGTCCTCAGACCAAAACTGTATTGCTGTATCCCAGGCTACCTCATAGCCAGTAGGGTTGTGAATGTGTAAAACACTGGTCCTCGTAGATGGTTAAGGAGGCACATTTGCATTCGTCATCAATATGAGAGCTGCATGTCTGTCTGCTTTTGGCATAATCAGTTAAAAACATCAAAGAGATTCTAGACCTTCAGGCTTCCAATGAAAGAACCATGTGGAACCTAAGGGTCTTGTCAGTGGCTTCCAGTGCTAAAGGTTCTGCATCTCTCCCTTCCACTCTGGCTCCCATTTGCCATTTTGAATTCATAAAAGGATCTTTTAAAAAGATGTCATTGATTGGATTTTAGTGGTGGTAAGCAGTAGAGGCATTCAAGGGAGGTAGGGATGGATTTCCTACGTGCAACCCAAACCATATTAAAATATAAGGGAAATATTTGTCAAAATAAAATACAGTAAAACAGATAATATTACATTTTAAAACTTTGTATGCAGCTCACAAGGATCTTTATGTATACATTAGTGGCCCCCATTTTTATTTGACTTTGACATTCTTGGTGTGATTAAAAGAGGATTGGCCTTAGTTCAAATCCAGTTTTTGCTTCTTGGTAGCCATATGAGTTTAAGCCAGTTGTTTAGCCACTTTGGCTACACATCTGTAAAATGGTAATAATAACATTTGGCCCAAAGAATGGCTGTGATCAGAGTGCTTTGTATTCTGTAAAGGTCTGTATACATGTAAGTTATAATCCTTACTCTGAAGATGAGTACTTTTCTCTTTTTCAGCCTTTCTCTTCTTATCAGTCCTGTTTTTGTTCCATTCCAAAGACTTGAATTACTGCTATGAAGCCTCTGAGTAAAGGGGCCAGTTCGTCTTGCCAATCATATTTTTGCTTCCTGCCTCTCTGCCTCCAGGAAGTCTGTACTTTGCTGCTGGCAGCTCATCTGCTGGGAGACCAGATCAGCCTCCTGAACTGGCTGGGCTTTGCCCTCTGTCTGTCTGGGATATCCCTCCACATCACTCTCAAAGCCCTCAATTCCAAAGGTAACATAGAGTGCTACTCAGGGTCTTTAGCCCCTCAGTGACATCCTCCATGTCCCCAGTAGGTTTCCACTTGACTGGTCTTCCTCCCTGTGAGGATCTAATAAAGCGTTCTTAGTTCTCTGCAGTAGTCCCTGCTGGATTGTACTTTACCAGCCCCCAAAATTCTTAGTTTAAGCTATTAATCTAATGTAGGAAGTATGCCTCCTAGTCCCTGCTGGATTGTGCTTTACCAGCCCCCAAAATTCTTAGTTTAAGCTATTAATCTAATGTAGGAAGTATGCCTCCTAGTTCTACTTCCACCCTTTTGGGGGGAAGCACTGGCATCAGCTCAGCAAGCACACAGTTGGCTTCCCTCTGTTGCATTTGATATACAGAAGCTAGGAGGCCAACCCAGGTTTAGTAATTGTCTCTCTCCTTGTATTCCCAAAGGTGAAAGTGGTCCTAAGCCCCACAAGGGGCCTGTCTCCAGCTCTGACCTGGAACTACTCCTACGGAACAGGGAGCCTGGTGATGAAGAAGAGGAGGATGAAGGAGAAAAGTACTTTGTGGCCCAGGGGCAGTAGTGACCTGCCTACCTGGCTGGTAGGGCCTGAACCTCACATCCCACCCCTTTCCTGCACTGATTCTTCTTTGTATACCATTGGGAGCCAACCATGTAGTCAGATCCAAGTGCCCTGCCTCATCAAGTGGGCAGCAGTGGGCTCTATGATGCCCAGACTCTGGGACTCAGCTGATATAATGTATCAGTATGGAAGATGTTGGTGTTGGGAAAGAAATGACTGTTATAGTAGTGTTCTTGGTATCCAGGACCAAATGAGAGCTGTGCGGACCATGAGGGTGAAGTAGATACATTACCAGGCCTTGAGAAGGGCAAGACTTGGGTAGGGGTCACAACAGAGGATAGGAATGGGCTGGTTCCCCTAGATTGGTTCCCTAAGACCTCTTAGACCAAGAATTGTCATAATTCAGGGGATAATCAAGATTACTACGGGAAGAAAATGTGAACTATAGACTTCCCCAGCCAGGGAAAGGTGGAGGGGCTGGGACCTCAGAACCTGGGGAGCTTCTTTGCTCAGAGAGCAGTTTTATTTATAGTTTGGAAATAAATGCTTTATGGTTCGCTGACCTCTCTTTGCCTGGAATCTAGCTTTAATCTGTCCCAGAAAGTCTGGGAATAAGAAGAGTAGCCCCAGAGACTGTCTTTTCCAAGCCACTGCTGGTGTGAACCCCAGTAAGGACCTCATGGATAGAAGACTGCAGGCCCAGGGCTACCAAGAAACACTTGATCTTATTCATTACCCCTCAACCCCCATTCCCATGCCTGAGCCAAGTAAAATCCTGTAGACAAAATTGCAGAAGACATTCAGAAGATGAGACCTGGACTCTGAGGTAATGATGACCTAGTTCACTAAGGGACAGACTCCCTGGGGACTGAAAATTGTCTTGGCCCTTAGGATATGGTGTATTCCTGTATTTGAACTCTTCCTGAGTGCAGCTGTCCTCTCCTTGGGGCCTCTCCCTCTGCCCAGCCAGAGGTGGAGAACAGTTCCGTCTTTTTCTACACTTGTTCTGAGCCTACCCTTCCCTTTAAGAGCTGCTGGCCCTGGGACTGTCTATCAGGCTATCTGCCACCGGGCAGGGAGAGCTCTGGAGTCTGGCACTATAGTGAAAGGGTCTTAGGATTGGAGGGTCAAGATCCTGGGTGGAATTGAAGAGGACCTTGGAGATGCCCTGGTTCATCCTCCTCATTTCATAGAGAAGGACACAGGCTGAGCAGAGAAGTGCTTAGCGTGATTGCACAGATCATTCGTCACCCTTTGGGACTGTAACGTAGATCTCCTGACTGACAGTCTAGGTCTCTTACCACTTCAAAAAATCCCTTTCCTCAGGACTGCTCTGTTTCAATTTTCAGATGAGGAAGTGGGTCAAGAAGGGAAGTGATTTACCCAGGCTTTTGTAGATAGTAAGTGGTAGAGCTGAGACTTAGCCTTAGGCCTTGAAATTACAGATTCATTGTTTCTACACACGTCATGCTGCATCTCCTTAGGCCTGAGTCCTGGCTCTGCCACTTGTTGCCACCATGACCCTTGGCAAGTCACTTAACCTTCCAGGGCCTCACTTGTCCCCTCTCTAAAACATGGGGCTGGACCAAATGTTCTATCTCCAAAACCTTTGCTCCTGTGAAGTGTTTTCAGGGACCCACAGCAGGTGTCGCCCTTGCCCCGCACAGCTGCCGCTCCCCAGCCCCCAGCCCTGCTGCTCAGAGCACAACTACTCCCCTCCTTACCTTGTCACTGCAGCTTCCTCCTCAGGAGCTGTAGATTTCAGCCTCCAGCTCCAAAGTTTGAATATTCAGAGACGGGCACTCAGGTGTCCATCAAGTCCCATGGAGGGAATGAAGACTGGCAATGAGAGAATCTACTGGATGAAGCATTTTCAGAAAATCATCCCAATTCATTGTGCACATATGTTTGAGGCTCAGCTCAGCGAATTTACATACCACAAAAGAGCCCCCTCCCCACCTTCTACACTAGGGCATACGATGCTCCATTCCCCTCCTTTCAGAGGATTTTGGTAGAAGATGAACCCTAGGATTAGGCCCAAACAGGGAAAATGTCTTACCGAAGCCCCACAGGTCATGGCAGAGCTGGGAGTTGTATCTCAGTTTTCTTGACTCTAAGGCTAGTGCTCTCTTAAAGGCAGTGTGCCCTTCACACCCAGGATGTGCTGGAGAATGTACTGGGGAGTGCTGGAGGGTTGAGAGCCTCCCCCTCCCCAAGACCTGCTTGTGATTGTGGTATACCTCAGTGTTGGGAAAGATTGCAAAAACCCTGCTGTCTCAGGTGGCTGTGAGTTTCCCGTCTCCCCCTGCTGCTCCCCCTCCCCCCAGGCACGTGGAGATGGAGAGCAGAGCTGTCTGGTGCAGTAATTACAGGGTGCAGAGTGGGGCTCATTCTGTGCTCGTTGGGCTCAGTGACAGTCCCTCACTTAGCCACAATTACCAGCCCATCTTTCCCAAGGGCTTCCCCTCCTCCCCTTTCTCCTGCCGGGTTAGTCCAATCCCTGACTGCACAGGTACTCTCCATACAATGTGTTAAGCTCGCCAAGCCACCCCATGCCGCTTACAGCCGCGGTGTATTTGGGCTGCAGCATTGCCATGGCAACTCGATGTTTGCACAGGTTGAGGAAAGCTGAGGATGTGACTTGTCTCTCCAAGGGCTGCGATGCCCATCCGCCCACAGCATCCTGCCCCAGGACTGCGGAGTGAATAGTGACACAACTGGACCCTGAGGCTCTCAAGTTCAAGTTCCAACACACTCATTTCTTCTTGTGGAAGCCCCTTTTGATTATTCAGAACAAGATCCGTATTTTCAGAGAATCAAAGGATTTAGAGCTAGAAGGGGCTTAGAGTTCATCTGTTGCGGTACCTTTATTTTACAGTTGAGAAAACAGACCCAGAAAAGTGAAGAGACCTGTTCAGAATACTGAGAAAAAATTGGAGATCAGGTTTTCCAAATGGGTGTCTAATGCCTATTTTGTGCCTTGCTGCCTCCACCTGTGGGCATAAGGAAGGCTGATTCGTCACAGCGTGTGAGAAAAAAGTGTGTTGGAGGTTTGCTGTGTACCCACATCCTTCTCATTCCCTTCTCTGCCTCAGCTCTGGGGGCGTTTGAGGAGGGGAGCATCCTCTTATGTTTCCATTCCTCTTTGTAAAACACCAACTCTGAAGACACTCTACCAACTTGGAACTGGCTTCCTTTGGCACTGAGATACTGAGTCCTTACCTCCTGCTCCACTGAGGCACTGAAGCAGTCTGAATGACCGCATGCTGAGGATGCTATCTAAGGAAAATGGACTTCAAGCATAAGGTTAGACAAGAGGACCTCTGAGGTTCCTTTCAGCTCTGAGATTCTGTGAGTCCTCATGTGAAATAAGTACAAGATTTGCAGTCAGGAAGACCTTGGGCAAGGCAGTTAATGTCTTTGAGACTCAGTTTCTTCATCTGTAAAATGGATTTGGACTACATATCTAAAGGCTTTCTCTAGCTCTAAATACAGTGGTTTTCTGATCTGTCTGGTGTTAGAATGTTGCGATTTTATAGAGCAAAGAACCCCCTAACTTGACAAGATGTAAATTGAGATAGGAATGGGGTAAGGGGGTGGGGGGAGGAATTCCACTAGTTTAGAAATATTGAGAAATTGTGAGACTGGGATGAATAATAATTTCTACAGTGCTCTAAGGTATATAAAGCACTTTTCTCACAATCCCAAGCTGTTTTCAGGTATTATCCTGGGGTTTGGAAATAGATCTACACATATACTCCCACTCTCCTCACACCCCTCCTTCCCCCTCCAAGAATACCCAAGGGCTCATAAGATTTATATCTGGAAAGGGACCACAGAGACCCTCTAATCCATAGAGTTCTTAATCTTTTTTTTGTGTCATAGACCCCATTGATATTCCAGTGAGACCAAGTAGCATGCCTGAGGTTACACAGTCAAAGGCACGGCTGACTTCAACGGGGCCAGCAGCCATTAGACGCTTAGATGTACCGTGCAGGCAGGAAGTGTTTTCCCCACACTGACCTCAACTGAAGAATGATATTGTGACACTTCCTGCCTGCCTTTTTTTAACTTGAACTCTTCTCTCCTGCTCTGGACCCTCTTTTAAGCCCACTTATCATCAAGTCCTCTTTTCTGCTGATTTGTACCTCACCATTATCCCTTCACTTTCTATATTTATGATTTCTTTGACAAGTAGCAAATTTCCTATAATCCAAATTGTATCTGTTTGGTGGTGTGAAAGAATGTTGGGCTTGGAATCAAGATGATGTGAGTTCAAATCTTGGCTCTGCTTACTACCTTGTCACCCTGGACAAATCCTCATGCCTTCATGGGTCTAGATTTCCTCTTACCTGGAAGAAACGGCCCCAAGTAAATCATGGCACTAAAGTCTGTGATTTCAGAGTCTCTTGGAGATTCTGTTCAGTTTTGGTTTTGTTTTTTTTTTGAGTGGGAAAAATAAATTTTTTTCCTGCTAGTTTAATAGGGGGCCCTCCAGAGAAGACAAGAAATGGACATGTGACTGTGGGCCAAGAACAGCAAGTTCCTGAAATCTGCTAATGGACCATGTCCAAGAACAGGGACTGGAGAGGGTGAGGATGGGAATAGTGCATCACTTTGTAGGAGGTCAACAAAGAACACTTCGATATGAATTTACAGTTTTCATGTTAGAACACTTCTGGATTAGTAGGGATTTATTTTGTGATACACATTGGGGGTGATGTGTGAGAAAGAACTCACAATTCTAAATCATTGGGCCATTTATAGAACCTTTCCCTCAAATGAACCCTGTTGGTATAGCAAGTATTGTCCCCATTTTGTAAATGAGTAAACTGAGACCCTGAGACATCCATTAGACATCCTTGGTCACAAAGCTACTAAGTTTTGGAGCCTGTGTTTGAACCTAAATGTGACCCACAAGTCAAGTGGTTCAAAGCACTTTCTCAGACAAAAGAATGATGAAGAGCAGACTTCCTTGAAAATTCTCTTGGATATTCCTTGGGAAGGAAACAATTTCCAACCCTATTTTTAGGGGCACACAAATGCCTTAACCAGGTGCTACCAAGTTGCTCTTAGGAAAACATAATCAGCCTGAGGGTGGGAGTGGGGAAAGGGGCTTCTCCCCCATCAGGCTACCTGTGTTTGATGACCACATGGACAGATGAAAGATGTAGCATCCTCCTGAGATTAGGCCTCCTGAGGCCTAAGCAAGCAGTTGGCACTAGAGGGGACCAGGGTAAAGAAGGGGCAGGGGAAGGTGTCTGGGTACCTGCTGGCTATTTAACACTGATGGAGATGTTTAGCTATGGGAGGGATCCCTACTGAGCAGAAGGAGCCCCTGTCCTGTTCTTTCCTTGCCCCATGAATTAAACATGCCCCTGTGGTTAACTCAGTCATGCTTTTATTAATAGTTAATTACTTACAGCGCGCTGGGGCAATGAGACTCACTCAGGCCTCGTAAATTAAGGCAGTGATCCTGTGATAGAAGCCAATGGGAGTTCATTACACTGGCACCTTCCGACGCTGCTCCTCCGGGTTTGGCATTTAGTTCAGTGCTAAATGAGATGTGTGAGGGAAGGAGGAGGGGTAGAGACCCTCGGAAAGGGAGGAGGAGAGGCCAGGGAGGGCTAGGCATCCTCTGGTTTCCTTGGAGAGAAAGGAGTGGGAGGGAGGGTGGGAGAAGAGTGTTGACTGGGAAATGTTCTCTCTGTGGCCTGGCAGCTTGTCACTGGTCCCATTGTTCCCTGTCATATCTGGTGACTCGTTGCAGCCGGGATTTCATAGAGGCCTCTAGGGACCTTCTTCTGGGGCTTAGAGACAGAGGGGAGCCTGACCTTGAGGTGATGTGGGTTCAGCCTTCCTGAGAGGATAACCTGACCTCATCCTGTCACCCTCAGGAGCCTTTTCAACCCCTGGAGAAAGAGGTTCTTGAGCATTTCCTTTCGAGCTAGCTGCCCTTTTTCCCTTCCTGTCTCCCTTTCCTTGGTTCATAAACGTCAAAACTTCCCCTTCTGGCTTTTTGCTGTGACTGAAGGCAATTTCCTTTCCTGATTTTTCAGCTCACTTGTGTCAGGGCTGGGTTGTGACCTGGTAGCTGGTCTGGCTTGGCTTTTCTAAATTTAACTTTCATAGACTTTTTGTTTCTGGGAGAAGCAGTAAGGCTTGTCATCATCTTGAGAGGGGGGAGCAGCAGTTAGATGCTCTATGGCCAGCCCATCAGCAAACATGGATCAAGGGCTAAGCAGAAGACGTACAAGTACAATTCCTGCCCTCAAGCAGCTCACATTTCAAGAGGAAGACCACATGCAAATAACTGTATAAATACACTACTCAGGTGATCAGTAAGCATTTATTAAGCACCTACTGTGTACCAGGGCATTGTGCTAAGTGCTGGATATATACGAGGATGGGAGGTCATTTCAGAGGAAAGGGTGGGGGTGGGGAAAAGGCCAGGAAAGACCTTGCAGAACAGGGTTTTTGAGAAGGAGAATTGCTCCAAACCTGGGAATGGCCGGTGCAAAGACGGAGCATCTATCATATATGAGGAACAGCAAATATGCCTTTGCATCTGGACCACAGTGTGTGAGAGAGTGTGTGTGTGTAATAAAGTATAAAGGCAGGAAAAGGGCAAGTTGTGAAGGGTCTTTAAATGCCAAACAGGATTTTGTATTTGATCCTGGGGGTAACAGGGAGCCACCGGAGTTCATTGAGGAAGGAGGGTAGAATGTGATATAATTGAGGAAAATCACTTTGACAGTGGAATGGAGAAGAGATTGTTGTGGGTATAGACTTGAGGTAGGGAGACCAATTACAGGACTATTGCAATAGTCCAGGTAAGAAGCAATGAGGACCTGTACTTTTGTGGTGACTGTGAAAGTAGAAATAACAAGGTTTGACAACAGATTGGACATGTGGGGTGAGTACAAATGAGGAGTCTGTGACACAAGTTGGAAACCTCAGTGACTGGGAGGATGACGTTACCCTCACTAATAATAGGAAGGGTAGAAGACAGAAGGGGAAATAGTTATTCCTGTTTTTACAGATGAGGAAATAGAGTCAGAGAACATTTGGGTGGCCTAAAGTTCCTTCCAGCTTCAATCTTGAGGGAGGAAGGCAGTGAGTTGGTAAAGCACTGACCTGAGTTGACAGGGAAGGTCTCTTCCTGTTGAATTTTCAGAATGAGGTTGCTAACCATGCAGGCAATGTGGGGTGTAGGTTATATTCAGAGGAGAGAACTAGAAGTGTGGTAAATGGCACTTTTGAGTCAGAGGACCAAGTTCAAATACTGACTACAATTTATTACTTATGTGACCTTGGGCAAGTCAACTTCCACGGGCCTCAGTTTCTTCACCTGTAAAGTGAGGGGGATTTGATTATGTGACCTCGGAGATTTCTTCTAGCCCTAAGACCCTGCGGCAGTGCCCTGATAAACCTCTAGGCTCAGAGGGGTAGATCCCCCTGACCCATTATGGTACACATCCCTCTGGGGAGGAGAGGGTGAAAGGCCTGCCTTTGACTCTGAAGACAGCGCTATTGTGCTGAGCAGAGAGTCCATGAGGAAGAGCAAGTTTGCTGCACAAGGGACCTGGAGCCCCAGGACTGTAGCTCAGGGTTTATATATAATGTGTACCGTCGGATTTAAATGTCACTGCTGCAGGCAGCTGACCCAGGTCACCACACAGTGGGCCGCGAGGGGTTCCTTTTTCCATCTCTTCATCTTCTTGCCATTAAGCTGACCAAAGGGAGGGGGATTTGGTTGCTTAAAAAACTAAACAGTTGTTGCGCGCTCTAGCGTTGCCTGGGCAACGGCCGAGGGGGAGAGGGAAGCCCTTTATTGTCTGAAGTTTTATTCTTGCTGGATTTCAAAGGGTTTGGTTTTTTTTCTGGAAAGGCCACATTCTCTGAGCATCCTGTTTGGTCCGCTCTCCTGGCTAGTCCCCGTGACCCCCAGCTCCCCGTGCTCTCCTTCTTTAGATCCTCCTACACCCACTGAGCCTTTCCAAGGCAAGTACTATACTCTAGGACTTGGGAAACTGGGGGAGGCTGTGGGAGGGAGCAGGGAGAGCAGGGGGGCGTTGCTGCAGGAGACAATTTCTTTTAGGCTCTGTGTACTTAAGCTGTCTAAACACACAGGCTGGAGACGTGGGTGAGGACACTTTCTAGATCAGGGCTCTGTCTGCCCTCTGTTCTTGCCACACTTAAGGGGCAGAGAGAACAGATCGGGCTTAGGGACCCATTGGGAACAACAGTGTTAGTTAAGTAACAGTACCTAGGTTCAGGGCAAAGCGCTGTCCCTGATCCTTCCCCTACTCCTCACCCTGCAGCCTCCACTTGCTGGAATGTTGGTTTTTCTAGCAATGGCTTAAGATGTGACACTGTGGCAGAAAGGGCCCCAGAATACCTAAGAATGAAGGGCAACAGCATTTATGTGGGAATCATGATATTGTTCTGCTTATCTAGGTTAAGCTGGGCCTTTGGAGTCCATCCTGTCTAATCTCTTCATTTTAAGAGCTGAGGAAACAGAGTGGGTATGACATGCCCATGACAGTAGTCTTACAGCTACTAGGTGGCAGAACTGGGATTTGAATCCAGGTCCACTCTTGGCTCACCCCCATGACCTCCAGCTCTTTCCACTTCACCACCATCAGTCTCATTGGGCTGTAGGGAGGGTCAGATGAGATAATGCATGTAGAGTGTTTCGTCAACACAGGAGTGAGGACCAACCTTTCTAGAGGGCAGGGGATCATTTCCCCAGAGGGGTTAGATTAGACAGTCCCTTTCAAGCCTAGTAACCTATGCTCCAAGGCCCTCTCCAGTCTAAATGTTTTGTGTTGAATAATAATGCTAGGAGGTTCTGAGACTGTCAGTCCCTGTTTGTTCCAACGTCCCCTTTTTACAGACAAAGAAGTCAGGGGGAGTAGGGCATGGGAGGGGAAGGGAGTGTGCAGTAGACATTCTGGGATTTATGTTGGAGAGTTTTTCATGGTAACAACAACCTTGAAGGTGCCAGCAAGACAACCTTCGTGAGAACTTAGCCATGAAACCTCCAGGCAGATCCTGTCCAGTGCTCCTCCTCCCCTCTCCCAGCTGCGTGGTGACTGCTCCAGGCTCAAAGCAGGGGCTAGAAATGGTTCTCCTAAGCCTCAGCCGATTCCTGCCTCTGCCCCCCACGGTTTCCTCAGTTGGTCTTTGAAGAAACAGCAGGATTTCGGTAAGAGGGAGGAAAGGCTTGCAAGGGGTGGAAGAGGTGGTGTCTAAAATTGTAAAGATCTTTGACTGGCTGGGATATGGTCTCTCTGTGGACCTGTGACTGATGGTAATAGTAACTCACATTTCTGTAACATTGTGTACAGTATATAGACCAATTTTTGTCACAACCACCGTATAAGTAGTGCAAATGCTGTAATAGTATATTACAGGTGAGAGGCAGTGTAGCTCAGTAGAGAGAGGGCTGGTCTTGAAGCCTGGACAGATAGACAGAGTAAGCATTTATGAAGCACCTACTAGGTGCCAGACTCTCTTCTAAGTGTTTTTCACTTACAAAGGGGTGTTGGAAAGCTGGAGGTGCAGGGAACACATCGTGACTTGGTGAGGATACTGAGGAAATGCCCTGTCCCTTCCTAACATTTGGAAAATGTTCACCTAACAGGCCCTGGGGGACCCTGGGGGAGAAACTGAGTGTAGTTCTAACTCTGACAAATTTCTGGAGTGTGACTCTGAGGCAAATCGGGTTAACCTTTTAGTGCTTTTGGCAACTTTCTAGGGCTATAAATTGCAGAGTAGTTTCCCTTGAGCTTTGGTAAAATGAGTTTCCTCATTCAGGAGTTCCCCATGCAAATAAAATCGCAGGTCTAGTTCCTATGTCCATTTGGGCCCAGAGTGGGGAAGTTTAAGCAGGTAAACGTCAGAGCTAACACTCGAACCCAGGTCTTTTAAGTCCAAAGCTCTTGTCACCTCACTATGCATCCTCTGCAGTCACCCAAGTCCCACCTCCTCTGCTCATGATGTCATCGAGCATTAACTGGGGCTGCAGCTCTAGCAAACAAACTACCCACACTGGGGACTCAAAAATAGATACTCTTTTGCATATAATTTGCATGTCATTCATCCAATCTCAGAATGACTCAAAATACCTTTAGTTCCTCTTCTTTGAAAGTTCCAAGCCCCTTCTGTCTTCCTCTTGTGCCCCTGTCTGGATCTGGTCACCATCTAAATGCATTTTGTATCAGAGGCCTTCCTGGGGACTTCTGGGTAGAGGTAAAGGAGGACTTGAAGGAGGAGGGGGGAGCGAGGAAGGAGATATTGTCATGAGAGATCATGCTTCAGGTGGTTACTGGCCTGGGCCTCAGAGGCATCTTCCAGATCTGTTTACATGTACTAAACTCCTGGAGGGCAGAGACCGAGCCGAATGTATCTTCTCTATCTCCTTAGGATCTCTTCCAAAATTTCAGCTCTGATACTGCTGGAAGGGGCCTCCGAGGCTATCTCTCTAGTCCAACTCTTTCATTTTACAGATGAGAAAACTAAGGCCCAGGAGATTTAAGTGTTTTGCCCAAGGTCACACAGGTGGAAAGCTGTAATCTATGATCTCTTCTAGCTCCGATTTTATGTCCTCTCCAGCCGTGACCTCCTATGTTGTCAGATCCTTTCCAGCTCTCATAATCTGTGTTCTGCAATCTCAGGCCCCTTCCAGCTCTGACATACATTTTGGGATTCTCTGGTGTCACTAAGCCTCTTCCCCTTCAGGCCTCACTGCATGTTAGTGCCTCTCCTCCTTCCTCCTCACCCTTCCCTAACTGTCCCTGCCTCTCTACTCTATAGAGACATGGAACTGACTTCCAGGGACCCCTTACTACCCTGAATGCCAGACAGAGGTGTGGGATCATCATTGCCATTTGCTTACACTCCTCAGCGCCCCCAAGGATCACAAAAGGTGTTGACTCAGCAAATCTTAATTTATGTCCCAGGCCAGGGGTTCTTGTGAAGCAATTAGTGAAATAATGGTTATGTCGCACTAAAAATTATTTATAGTGTCACCGTGCTCAGAGCTGTGATTAAATTAGACAACCCAGGGGATTTAGACCTCCTTCCTGAACAGGGTTACTCCCTCCCTCAGACCGGGCTCCAGGCAGCTGAGGACCTTGGTGTTAGGGTCAACAATAACTCCCACCCTTAGCCCTGGCATCTACCCCTCTCAGCCTGGTATCTATACTCAGTCTTGGTACCACAAGGAGTCAGGCTGGTTTTTTGAAGGCAGATGCTCTACCAAGGCCATTTACTTTACTCCGTAGTGGACACACCTCAGGGTGTCACTGACTCCCTGGAGAATAGCCTTAACCTTTGGTCTGAAAGGTACTTTAGAAATCATCTGGTTGCCTGGTCTAGTTAGAGCTGTAATGTGGTCTTCAATCCCTTCACTGTCCAGAGGAAGAACATGTTGCCTGGAGGAAGAAAGTGACTTGCCTGAGGTCAGAGGGCATGTCCAGAGCCAGGACCAAAATTTAGGTTGACCGTAGGCTCATTCCATAACAGAAGACTGCCATCATTCTTAATTCTGAATTGATCCTCTTCCTTCCCTCCGTCTCTCAGTTCAAACTCACTGGAGAAATAAGTTTCAGAGTTCTTCTCTGCCTGCCTCAGACTCTTTATTCATGGAGCTTTCCTGTAGGGGAATTTGGGGAAACATACTTGTCTTTCAATTTGCCAGTCCTGATCACGAATCTCAGAGAATCTGGCTCCGGCAGAGCTGTGTTAGAGATGTGATCAGCGGCTGCCTTGGCCATGGACTAATCTAGGCAGTAGGGTGGAGGTTCAGTAATATAGAGTGAGGAGGAGCAGCCAGTCAGTAAACATTTGCTAAGAGCCTTTTATGTATCTGACATTTTGCTAAGTGATGGGGATACACTTATGAAAAAGAAAGTCTTTGCCTTCAATGAGTTTACAGTCTGATGGGAGAACAACACATAAAGAGGAAGCTGAAAAGTGGGGAGGGAAAAGGTGTTCCTGGGGCCATGATGGAAGAGTCCTAAGCAGTGCAGCTGGGGAGAAATGAAGAGAAGTCCATGCCGTGCCCTTCAGTCAGATGGTCAGAGAATACTGAGAGTACTGATGAGGGGTGACTACCAAGGGTGATGCAGTCTTGCAGGACAATGAGGTTCTTGGAGGCACAGTGTGCTGGACTTGGAGTCAGGAAGACTCAAATCCTACCGCTGATACTAACTATGGTCATGGGTCAAGAATAATAGGTAATATTTATGGAGAGGGTTCAAATTTACAAGTCACTTTATACATATAATCACATTTGGGCCTTGCAACAATCTTATGAGGTAGGTTGACGCTATGGTGTTTTTTAAATCCCCATTTTACAGAGGAGAAAATTGAGGCTCACACAAGTTAAATGACTTGCCTAGGATCACACAGCTAGTAAGTACTGGAGGCATAATTGGAACTGGGGTCTTCTGGGCTCCAAGTCTAGTATGCTTTCCATCTCAACCCCTTGCTTATTTTAATCTTCCAGAGTCTCAGTTTACTCAGTAGCATGTCATACTTATGTCACAGGGCCTCTATGAAACTGAAGTGAGATAATCTGCACAGAGTACTTCGCCAGTTTTTGAGGTTCCATGTCAACCAGGGCCTGCCTGCCTGCTTTTGTAAGCCACTGACCTTGTGTGTGATTTAAAGGGCAGCCTGACACCCTCAGGGGCTTTGTTGCTTCGGTCAGACTGGCACCCTTTCCCTCGTAGGTGACAGTTGGGCTGCAGCGGGTAGAGACCCATTCTGTAACAGGGGGTGCTTCCCTGAAAGTTTCCAAGGTGGGCTGAACATATTCATTCATGTACCCAAAAGGGCCTCTTGTTGCAATGCCTAAAATTCTCCCACTAGGGCTTCATTCTTACCATTATCCTTTCTTAACCCCTTAACACGAACAAGTGTATCAGGTTCTTTCTGGGGTGATCACTGAGAGGAGGTTTTGTCTCCCAGTTCCACTATTAGAGCTAATGGGAAGAGCTGTGAGTCATGAGATCTGGGTTCCAGTCCTGATTCTGCACTTACTGGGTGACTTGGGACAAACTATTTCCCTTCTCCCCGGTTTCCTCTATAAAATAAAGGGACTGCATTAGGCAATCTCTAAGGTCCCTCTAGCTCAAACCTTCTCTTTTCTAGGATTCTTGCCATTTCTAATACTCTGTGGTCTTTATATTCTATGATTCCTTTCTAGGTCTGACATTCTTTAGCTCAGGGAAGCTAGTAGAAGCAGTCAAAAGGCAGGAGAAAGGCACTGGCTTTGTCTTGATGGTTACAAAGCAGGAGTCACACCTCCCTAGTCACAGCCATGACCCTCTCCCCACCCTCTCTTTCATCCAGGTCCCTCCACCCCCACTGTCATTTCTCTCCTACCACCACTCCCCACTCCCCCCCATTCCCTTTTGCCCTCCAATCAGAATTCGGACCATTGACAGTGCTCTACTCTCAGGAATTCTCCCAACCCCGCCTCTTAGGAGATCCTGCTGGCCTCCATTAACACCCTACTCAGGGTCCTGAGTATCCACCTAGGGATGAGGGACAGGGGGCAGTGGGGGTGTAGAAAGAAGGTTGGCCATAATCCTTGATCTCTCAGTTCAACACTAAGGAAAAGCTTCTGCCATCTTCTGAGGACAGAGGCTCATTTAGCACCGTTTTACACACAACACATCTAAATATCCCACTCCTTTACCCCTGAACTGGGGCATTTGAGGCTCTTTCTCTAGCCTTCCCACTGGACTGGCCCTCAAGCTCTCCACTCTCCACTAGGCCCTACACAAGCCCAGCCCCAAGCCAGTAGCTGTTTGATATGCAGACCTGGTTCAGGAGGCTGCAGCATAAATGTGATTAGCTTTAGTGCTGTAGCAAGTCCACACTCGTCAGCCAGCCGCACACCCACTCCTTGCCTGATCTCATATGCCTTAAGCTCCCCGCCCCCTTCTTGGTGGGGGCTTGTCACCCTCTCAGCTGGGCTGGGCCCAGCCTAGCTCAAGCACAGCTCCCTCACTGAGGGCCCTCCTTGCAGTTCTCTAATGCAGCTGGGGAGGCGCCATCTGACTCCAGGGCGGTGACGATGGCCCTCCAGGGCCCCAATGATGGCCCTCCAGGGCCCCTTTGGTCTCTCCCTCTCTCTCCTGGTCATCAGGGGCTATTTTAGAAAGGAGTTAGAGGAAAGGAAGCAGTCCGTCTCAGAAAGGCATTTGCCCAAGTGTCCTCTGTGTGTCAGTGAAGCCAGCCAGCCAGATTCTTCCCACAGTGCTCTAGGCTGTCCCCCATCTCCCCTCAGGCTACTATTTCTTTGTTTCTTCCCCCTCAGCACCATCTCTCTTCATCTTGTTCTAATGTCTTGCCTTGCCTTTTTCCAAACTCTTTTTTATCTCCTTGGTCTTTTCCCCTCATCACATTGATTCTCCATTTTTCTCTTTCACCTTCACTCTATTTTGCTCCCAAACCTCCTCATGCTGTCTTCTAAACTCTCCCTTATCTCTCCCCATTTCTCAGCCTTTCTGTCCTTTATTTCTCCTTCTCTACTCCTTTGCTGATCTCTTACCCCATCTCTCCTTCATCTGTCCTAAGACCTCACCTGGTTCTCCCCACCATCACTCTTCCATCTTTCCTTCATTTTCTTTCATTTTCCTTATGATTGTAATTCTCCCCTATGTCTCTTTACTACTGACTCTCTCTTCCCCTATACTATCCCAGCTATCTTGAAGATCTCTTCTGGTTCTAACACTATGATTCGAGCATCTTTCCTCCATCTTTCCCCATTACTGCCCCATTCATTTCTTTCTCATGTTATTCTCTCTCTTCCCTTTCTCTTCTGAGTCTTTTCCCACCCTGACCTACACATCTCTCCCTGTTTATTCCATATTTTTCTAAGTTCATCTGTTTACAAAAAGAGAATGTCCCTCAGAGTCTAGAAAAAGATTAGCAGGACTGGTTACCTCTCTGAAGCTTCATCTCCCCCTATTATGGGAGCAGGGCTGCTAGGTGGCATAGTAGATAGAGTGCCAGGCCTAGAGTCAGGAAGATCTGAGCGCAAATCTGGCTTCATACACTTACTAGCTGTGTGACCCTGGGCATGTCATTTAACCTTGTTTGCCTCAGTTCCTCATCCGTAAAATGAACTGGAGAAGGAAATGGCAAACCACTCCAGTATCTTTGTCAAGAAAACCCCAAATGGGCTCATGAAGAGTCAGACAGGACTAAAACACATGGCAACTATGGGAGCAGGAGCCAGACAGCCCTATTATATCTTTGCCTTGGAGATGAGAGAGAAGTAGAATTCTCCAGGTCAAAGCCTGGAGCTTTTGGACCCCCCAGATCTGAAAACCCAGCTCCTAATCATGTCCTGCCATATACTTGTGACCAGAGAAGTCTCTATCTTCTTATCTAGGAATATGTTGAGTGTGAGAGAACCCCTACCTTTCCTTCACCAGGCAGAGGTTTGGGAGATCTCGGCAAGTGCTAACTACCCCCTGCCCCTTTACCTCCTTCTTTATCTTCGCTACACTCCCGTCAGTAAGCCCCTTTACTCTCATAGTTCAGATGTAGCCCTTGCACAGCCTAGCCTGGACCTTTCCCTCCCCTTCACGTAGCTCCCTGCGCCCTGCCTACCAGCCTTTACCTTTTCATAAACTGTTCAGGTATTCCTTCTATTGCTTTCCCACAGAGGCAGGTAACAAGAAGAGTTAACCAGAGTCAGGGACACTTGTACATATTCTGAAGAAGGAGGATCTGTCCCAGCACCATCCCCCCTCTCCCCCAACTCCAGCCTGACCACAGCTGGTGCCTCAGGAAATAGAAAGACAGGAGACTGAGGATTAGAAACCCATCATGGAAAATGGTTTTCTTATCACAGTGCCCCGGCTGAATTGCTGGGACAAACTGAAAATCTAATTGCCTCCTAGCCTATTCCCAACATTTCTCTTCTCCTCTCCCCCTCCTGCCCCTGGAAGCTCCCAGCCTGGGGTCAGATCAGGACCAAACTCAGGGAGCCCTGTTCCCCCTCTACCCCCCCCCCGTGGGGACAATGAGCTAGGCCTTACTGGCGCCTCTTCTTTTGGCCTCTCTCCAGGCCTCCCAAAGCCTCAGCTCCCCAGGAGGCCGCAGGGGTGGCCTGGGCAGGGCCCTGGGCCTAGGGCCCAGTGGGTGACTGGAAGCAGTAGGCGCCAGGCGGTCTGAGTTCCTGGCAATCCTCTGTCTGCTCGGGGTGGAAGGCAAGGGGACAACCCGCTGGGTAATCAAACTATATGTCTACCTCCAACCACAGAGGCAAAAATCAGACATTATAGGAGAAAAAAGGTGGGGGGGGGGGGGGAGTGGTTTTGGAGATTTGAGATGGAGGTAAAGGGAGGGATAGGAAGGAAAGATCAAGGTGGGGCTAGAAGATCCAGAAGATAAAGGCTTCTGCTCTTGGAAGAATTTCTCTCCCCTCTTCTGTCCTCTCCCTCCTCCCAATGGTGCCCTATCTCTCTGGGAAGACTCTTGAGTCAGTAGCCCCTTGGGTAGTCTCAGTCTGGGTAGGGAATAAGAAGCTGCCTAGAGTCCTGTCTGTGGCTCTCCTTCTTGTTCAGTCAAGGCACGGTGATGAGTGAGTGATGGATGATGGTCAGCATTAACCTTTTCTCCTCCTGCCTCTATCCAACCAGGGCTCCAGCAGCTAGACGGAGCTCTACACCCCCCACCTCACGCACATACACGCATACACCCTGCTCCCTGGTTTTATTCACCACCAGTAACCCAGCCAGACCCTATCCCCTCCTCCTCTTCCCCATTCATCTCTCTCCCTACTGATCCTTTCCACAAAGGGGCACAGACCCTACTTTCTCCATTTTTATTGTGTTCAATGCCCATCTCCCTGCTGTTCCCAGCCCCCTTCCATATCTTATTCAGTGCCCATCCTTTTCCTCTCACTTCAGTACCTGTGCAGCTTGGTGTCTCCATCCCCCCTCACTGCCCATTCTTTCTCTGTTCCCAGTCTCCTCTCCTGCTCATCTCTGAGCTTCCTGTTCTGCCCATTCTCTGTTCTCATGCCCTCTCTGTGCCCATCCCTAATCTGTGCCCCAACTCCTCTCTGGGATTACCATTGTTTGAGGAGGCAGAGCACTTGATCTCTGATGAACCTTGAAGGGAAGCCCTGACCTTTATTAGAGGTTGAAGAGATGACATCCTGGGGTGGGCTGTGAGAGGGACCTTCCTATACCCAGCGTCCCTCTCCCCAAACTTCTCTGCACAACTCACCCAGGGCCTCTTTTCTTCCACTTCCCTCTCATGCTTCCATCCTGTCCACACATGGACCCCCCCATCCCCATAGGAGCTTCCCTTCACACCTTCTCCAGGTCTCCCTCTTTTGAGGGGCTCAAAGATAATAAATCAAGGTGACTTTGGGATGGAGAAGCAGGGGTTTTCTTGTCCCTTCATTTGCATAATCCCGGCTGGCAATATGATAATGGTGTTTGTTAAAGACAGAGCACAATAAATTAATACCGTTAAGTTGTTGCTGCAAAATGCAAAGCAGGTAATTTACTGCGGGTGCAAGAACAGAGCCTTTAAACTGTAATGGATTAACTTTCCCAGCAGCAAATGGTCCCCAGAGGTTGGAGGTTCCTGCCACTCTGGGATGCTCTTGCCCCTGTCCAGCCTTGCCCCCGGGGCTCACATCTGGGGCCAAACCCTGGAGGAGTTTACTCCCCCAGTCCCAGGGTCCACCAGCCTGTCCCTCACCAAAGAGAAGGGCTTGACTTCCTCCCCAGGTTAGAATCTATTGAGGACATAGAATTTGACAAACCAGGAAGGATCTCGGAACACCAGACAAATAATGTTAGGGTTGGAAGGGGCCTAGAGGGCCAGCCAGTCTAACTTAGAGATCATCTTATCCAACCTTCTCATTTTACAGAGGAATAAATTGAGACAGAATTTGTCAAAGGTTTACTGTGCCAGGAACTATGGTAAGCAATGAGAATAAAATACAAGCTAGAAATATGGTTTCTGTCCTCAAAAATTTACATTCTAAGGGAGAAGACAACATCTATTGGGAGGGAAGGGGTATGGGAAGGAAGGGTACCCACAAAGTCAGTGCAGCAGCTGAAAAGGAGAGGGAGTCCAGAGAGAGTGAAGTGTGACTGGGATCTTTCCTGGACCTGGGCAAGGAGTCACCCATTAGGAGAAGGTACCAGATTGGAGATTTCCCCAGGGAACAGTGGGGTAGACTAACAGAAGAAGGTGGAGTCTAATGAGTTGAAGGAGAGTGAAGTAAAGAAACTGAGGCAGAGAGAAGTGTCAGAGCCCCCAGTGCAGTTTTATCCTACAAATATCTAATTAAGCACCTACTATGTAAACAGGTCTGGGCTGGGTACTGTGGATGGAAGGCAATGACAAACTAACAGCTTCTGAGAGGGGATGTCACACCTGGACAGAAAAGTGTGGCAGGGTAGGGTGGTAGAGGGCAGGGTGTCAAGGGACAGTTGTAAAGGGAGATGAAGCAAAGTGCTCTAGGGGTATTGGAGGAGGTAGAAAGTGGGTTGGGTGGGGGTGGCTCTAGATCTAGGCCCAGATGTCCATTCAGTTCTCGTTTAGGAGGCTGGGTCTGTGGTCTAAGGGCAGGGAGAGGAGCGCCATCTTGGCTTCAGAATACAGAGACCATCCCAATATTTGCTCCCTGGACTGCTATAACCTTCCCCTCTCTGGGCCTCAATTTCTACTTCAGTAAGATGAAAGGCTTAGTCTAGATGAAGCAAGGACACTATTCTCTTTCTATTTATCCAGAGCACTTAGGAGAGTGCCTGGAATTGAGAAATTTGGATTTGAGACCTTATTTAGACTTTTTGAAAGTTGTGTGACCCTAAGGAGTCACTTCACCTCTTAAAACCTCAGTTTACTCATCTGTAAAATGGGGATAATAATGTTTGCTCTATCTAACTCACAAGGTTGCTATAAGGATAGCCCACTGTAAACTTTAAAGTACGAACCCAGGGGAGGGGAACCTGTAGCCTTGAGGTCACATGTGTCCCCCTAGGTCCTCAAGTGCAGCCCTTTGACCGATCCCAAACTTGAAGTCAAAGGGCTGCATTTGAGGACCTAGGAGGCCACACATGACCTCGAGGCTACAGGTTTCTTGCCCCTGTGCTAATCAAATGTGAGGTATGATTGTGCTTCTGTCCTAAGATCTCTTCCAGCTCTGAAATATTATGTTCTAAGGCTTCTTCCCATTTTGATGTTCTAGTCTTTTAGCTCCAAGGCTTTCCCTCTCTGTCTTACAGGGAGTCTTGGGCTCCAGGAAGGGGCTTTGTCTAGGTTTCTCCCAGAAAATGGAAATAGACATGGGGAAGTATCTGGCACTAGGTTGTAGAGGCCCTCGGTGGTTACCCCAAAGCCAGAGGATGGTAGTAGAAAAGGCCCAGGAGGGTGAGGAGAAGAGGAGGGACAGACAGGAGATGGAGTGAGATATGGGAGCCTCGCTGCCCAACCCTAGCATCCTCACCTCCATTACAGCTCACACAGCTCTGTTCCCAAGGAGAATTGCCGCAGCCCCCAGTGCTGGGCTGGTCCTCGGGACCCCAGCAGAATTCTAATTTTCCATTTATCTCTGCAGCTCCTCTGCCTTTATTAAAGGGCTGATGTTGCACTAGGCTCAGAACTGAAGTTGCCTCACAGGCTAATTGGATTCAGCGTCTCCTCGGAAATCTTGGGATCGGGCAGGTGGCTGAGCTTGGGGGTAGGGTGGGCTGAAGAGGGAAGGAAAAGAGACTGCAGCTCAGTGGCCTATGCGGGAGCTGAGGACACAGAATTGAGCCTGCAGAGCCTTAGTGTATCTGGGAGCTGTGACTTCTGAGTTCTAGTCCCACTGCTACCACTAACTTTGGGACCTTGGGCAAATTTCTTAATTCCTCTAAGTCTTTCTTTTCTTCTCTCTGAAATGAAGTAGTTGGACTATTTGATCCTTGAGATTCTTTCCAGGTGTCTCTTTTAATGACTTTACCTGGCATCCTGGTAGATGAGTGGGTAGGGAGCAAAGGATAGCAAAAACGGGGGCCTATCCCAGGGGACCTTGGAGGAGTGTGTGCATGTGTGCGTGCGTGTGTGTGTGAGAGAGACAGAGAGAGAGAGAGACAGAGACAGAGACACGGAGAGATGGAGAGAGGGAGACAGAGACAGAGAGAGACAGAGAGAGTGAGAGAGAGACAGAGAGAGCGTGAGAAAGACAGAGACAGAGAGACAGACTCCACTATTCTGGAAATCTCTTTCTCTTCAACTGGTAGCAGCTGTAGCCTCAGTCTTTGACTACTCTACGTTGTAAGGCAAGCTCCTTAGGAAGGAATGAACTGGGTTAGGGACTTTCGCTAAACTTTGTTTTCTTTTGTTAACCCCTGAGAACATGGATGTGTTCATCCATCATCAGTCTGGAGGATACTTGTGACCTTCTCTTCCCCACTCCCCACATATGAGTCTCCAGGTTATGAAACAAAAGGGTCATAGAATATAGAATGTCAAAGCTGGAAGGACCCATGGTATCCTTGGGGAGAAAGGGCCACAACCCAGGATTTCTGACTGCTGACACTTAATAGTTGGGTCATATTGGGCTTCAGCTTTTGAGTCTTGGTAGCCTCATCTGTAAAATGGGGACAATAATCCTTGCCCTACTTTCTTTCCCAGGGTTGCTCTGATGAAAATGCTTTGTAGAAATGTGAGCTATTGTCAATAACAGAATGTCAGAGTTGGGAGGAACCTCAGGGCAGAGAACTCAAGGTACCTTGGAGCTGAAAATATCAGAACTGGAATGGAACTTAATTAGATCATCAAGTTCAGCTCTTTGCTTGGGGAAAATGAGGCCTGGAGAGAGGAAATGTTGTTTAGGGGTATCCGACTCTTTGTGACCTCATTTGGGGTTTTCTTGGCAGAGATATTAGAGTGGTTTGCCATTTCCTTCTCCAGTGCATTTTACAGATGAGGAAACTGAGGCAAACAGGGTTAAGTGACTTGTCCAGGGTTACACAGCTAGTAAGGGTCTGAGGCTGGATTTGAACTCAGGTTTTCTGTCTCCAGGACTAGACTTCTGTCTACTTTGCCACCTAGCTGTCTAGAGAGACGAAATAGCTTTGACCAAAATAACCAAGTGAGTTGATCATGGAGTTGACTAGAATCCAGGACTCCTAACTGCCAAACTGGAGTTACAGGACTGTGGTACTCACTCATAGTTGGGCAGGAGATGGGCACAGCAGCCAAGGGACCCTTTCTTTTGCCCATTTTCTTCTACTACTAGCTGGGACGCTTTCCCAGTAATGAGGGTCCAATTCCTGCCCCCTCCCTCCCAGGTCCTATCTGTTTGTCTTCCTTCTGCCTTTCTAGCCTGCCCTCCCCACCTCTCTCCCTGCCTGTCCCCTCCAGGCTCCAGAGCAGAGTGAGGGTTTGCTGGATCACCCGCCTGCTGGCCTGTTGATTTAGGGCCTGTCTGGGGCAGGAGCTTCACCTCATTAGCACAGATTGATTCTTAGATAAATTGCTTGCCTAGATAATCACACGCCTTTCCCCTCAGATCAGCTCTGCTCCTGCCAGGAGACATCAGGTACCCCATGAATGCCTCGTACCCCATGGCCAAGTCCTGATGATAACCACCACCCTAGAGCTCCTCTTGGGTGGGGGACTGCGGTGGGGAAAGGGAGAACTGAGGGAGGAGGGTGAGATTAGCAGTAGCTTCCGTTTCTAGGGCACTTTTAAGATTTATGGGATGCTTTGCTCACACCAGCCCTGAAAGGCAAGAGAGTGCAAATACTGTTAGTCCCACTTTCTTGAGGAGGAAAATTGAGTCTTAGAATCCTAGCTAAATCTCTGATTGCTCTCGGCCTTGGTTTCCTTAGCTATGAAACCTTTTAATGGTTCCTTAAGCTTTAAACTCTATGGCTAGCCCAAGGTAATGTAGTTGATCTGTGGCAAAGCTGAGATAACAGATAGCAGGTCTTCTGACTTCATATCCAGGAACAGTTAGGCTTTGCTTTGGGGCCTGGAGGTTATTGGACCCTGCTGGCCTTTCCCCCAGGGATAAAGGGGACAGTAGGGACCAGACCATCTGAATAGATGCGCTCCATCAGACCCCGTTTGTCCCACTCACAAAATTCAGAGCTGGGAGGGACGTTAGAAAGTATTGTCCAACTCCCTCATTTTACGGATGAGGAAAAGTAAGGCCCAGAGAGCTTAAGTAATTTGTTCAGGATCGCATAACTAGTAAGCATCTGAGGCAGGATTTGAACTGTGGTGTTCCTGACTCAAAGTCCAATGTTTCAGTGCTCTTCATGACATTATGCTGCATAGCTATTTCTGAGTCTTTTACTCAAACTCTAGCCCAAGGTCCCTGATTATCCATGGCTTTTTTTTCTGTCTACATCATGCTGTCTCTGGGTTACTTTTTCCCTGTCCCACCATTCCTTCCTTACATGGGAGCTCAGAATCATGAGGGCCCCTAAAGACCATTTACTCCAAACTCCTCATTTTTACAAAAAGGAAATTGAGACTCAGAGAGGGAAGGCAACTTGGCATAGGCCACACGGCTCATTGGCAGCAAAGCTGGGACCAAATTCAGGTCTCCTGAGTTTTAGCCCAGGACTGTCTCCATAAACCAAGGTGAAACTGTCTCCATATCTCTGTCTTTCAGTCTCTGTGTCTAGCCTTGGTCTCTTTGCCTATATATTTATTTGTGCATGCTACCCACCTCCTTCCAGTATCTGTCTGTTTGTCCTTCTACCTTTCAGCCTTGGCCCTGGCCTTGGCCTTCTGTTCTGAAGAGTCCAGCAAGAAGTTCCAGGGTCAGATTTCTGCCCTTGTTAACAGTCTTGTGCAGCTGCCAGAAACCAGAATAAATGCCTCCAGATACCGTCCAGAGGCAGCTGGGGGCAATCCATGGCGCCTATTCCCCCACACTCCTGTCCAAATGTTAATTTTGCCAGGGCCTTGATAAATCTCACTGCTTCCCCCTGTCCGCCCAAGACATAGATTTCATCTTGTTGAGAGGTGACACTTCTGGCCTTTGGTACCAACCATCAATTTCATGCATTTCATGCCTTGGCTGTAATAAAAAGCCGGCCAACATTAACTCACCATTATGCCGCCTACTCTTTCCCTTAACCCTTGCTGGGCGGTAGGGCCAGTTGCTGCCCCATAGCTGTTGCCTTGAAAGGCTGCTTCCCCCGACTTGGGGACAGGTCAAGGGAGAGCCTGCCATGGGGTGGGGAGAGAGTTGGGGCCAACATGAACACCATTAGAGCTTCAGTTTCATGAGATATAAAATAGGAATGGTGTGTGAGTAACATGATGAGTCCCTAATGTACATTACAGCTCTAATATTTTATGTGCTAAGATCCCTTCTGACTCTGATATTCTATGCGCTATGGTTCTCTGGCCAAGAACTTGGGTCTACAGAAAGTAACAGTAATCTGTGTGTGGTCATGTGTGTCCCCAGCCTGATATCGGTGAGCGTATACACATAGCCAGGGGCTATCAGATGGAAACACATGGGGAACTCAGAGGAGGCACTGAACTGGCTGAGCTTTGGCTGCCAAAGGGACAGGAGACCTCACTTCCTTTCCACTCTACAGACTCAGTTGATCCTTTATGAGAGCAATGGAGGAGAGCCCTGGGACCCTCTGATTTTGTGTGTGTGTGTGTGTGTGTATATTGGAATCGGGGGAGGCCTAGACCTGGAGCCTTCTCCCAGCATTCTCTACTGTCTCCCCCACCCAAGGCTTAGGCTCCCTTCAGCTTCAGCTGCAGAATGGCATCCTGGGGAGCCAGGAGGCCAGGGCTCCTGGGGGCCAATAAACCCATTATTGCATTTCAATAAATGTTCATTCATTATTAATAGCCCATTTACTGGGTAGGCCCCACATCACTGCTTGTTAATCCCCAGGTAAATATACAGAGGCCTCTGAAATTTCTTATCTACAGCTATAGGGCTGAGTTAAAGAGGAAGGAAAGGGATATGGTATCCCGAGACCTGCGTTTGAATTCTGACTCTGATCTCCTCAGGTGACCTGGGACAAGTCCCATCTCCTCTCTAGATCTCAGTTTCCTAGCATGTAAAGTAGAGAAGGTGAGGAGAATACATAGGTCCTATGATTCTAGGGCCTAGACAGCCCAAGGGAGATCCACAGAAGCACCCTCTGTAGAACCCTCCCCCTGCTCTCCTTGGTAGAACAACACTCAGCTTCCTTTGAGAGGGAGGCTCCAAGCCCCTGTCCATGGTTCGACATTCATCTCCAGGGAAGTTACCCAGCTGTCAGGGAGGTTTAACTCTCAGGTTCTCAGCCTGCCCCAGGCAGCACATTGTAATGGACAAAGCCCTGGTGGTGGAGACGTAAGGCCATGGTTCCAGTCCTGGCTCTGATCCTTAACTGGCAACGTTCCCTCGGATAAATCACTTCTGTCCTGTGCCTAAATTTCTTCATCTGTGAAATGGGGATGGTAATCCTTCTGTTACCTCCCTCACAGGGCAACTGTATGGAAAAGGGCTTTGTAAACTTTAAAGAATTATTATATTCTTTCTCTATGCTGCTTCCCCCTCCCTCTCTCCATCCTCATTCCCCTCCCTCTACTCCCATCCTATATGGACATTCTCAGTAATTCCTCTTCCTTTGCGAGATAATGCCCCTGGCGCTTAGAGTGCTGAACATGTTATCACCTGGCTTCTCGATCGCCCAGCTTGCCTGAATAGCTTGAGCTGCTTTAATCTCCCCTTGTAAGTCAATCCCTCTGGCCCCCTCATCAGCTCATGGGCTCAGCCGGCTCTGATCCTCACCCCCAGCTGTTCTAAGGCTCTGCTAGCCGAGCTTGCCTGAGCATTTGGAGGACTAGGGGCGTGTGCCTGAATGGTTTACCCTTGAGCCTGATCAGGGCAGTGGTTCCTTGCGGTGGTGGTGGGGGAGGGGTAGAGGGATACTGGGAGTCTAGCTTCAGGGCTCTCACTGACTGACCTGGTCTTGGGCAGATCACTTACCCTTGCACAGGACCTCGGTTTTTTCCTCTGTAAAATGGGGGACTCTGTATGACCTCTAAAGCTCTTCCTGATTCTATCTTCCTATGGATGGAAAAGCACTGAAATAGGTTACTGAGGGGTAAATTCTTGGTGACCTTTATGAGTGAGTCTGATACTGACTTAGGGTAGACATAGGTGAAGGAGAGGAATGAGTGACTCCTGCTGGGTGGGGTGCTGAAAATAGTTGTCTGATCACCTCCTGTATCACCTTGGACAAGTCATTTTTTTGTGAGCAAATGGTCAGCTGGATGGTCTTTGTTGTCCTGACTGCTTAGCCTCGTCTGTGCCTGCTTGGTACAAACACTTTCCTGTACTTCACTCTCTACCACCCATTCTCTAGTAATCTCTTCTCTTTGCTTTGTGGGGATTTCTCTGCCAGACTGGACCCTCTCTTCCCTAGTCCCTCTAATTAGAGAGACAAGACCTTGAAAATGTCCTTGACACTTAGGGGTTAGGCATTTCAAGTTGCTCCTGAAGGGAGAATCTCACTTTTCAAGAGGAGCCCAGAGAGGTCAATGTCCTGAATTCCTATAATGGTGGAATTCCAGACACTGCAATAGGCTGGTAGGAGAGGAACTTGGGAACAGGAGGCCTTTCTGGAGAATGGATAAAACACATGGACTATATGGATGGACCACCCTTTGGACCCTTAGAATTGAGATTTGGATGAGACCTAAGCATGATAACATCTAACATTTACCCAGGGCTTTAAGGCTTACAAAGCACTTTACCTAAATCATCTCACTTGAGCCTCTTATGACACCTTACCTCAGCAGGGGCTATTATTATTGTTATACCCATTTTTATCAGTGAGGAAATTGAGACTTTGAGAGGTTAAGAGGTTTGCCCATGGCCAGCTAATTCCTAACAGAGGCAGGATTTAAGCCCAGGCCTTTTGATTCCAAGACTTCTTTCGCCTAGACCACAGGCCTCTTAAGAGCATAGGACCTAGGTATAGGGGTAGGGAACCTGCAGCTTCGAGGCCACGTGTGGCCTTCTAAGTCCTCAAGTGTGGCCCTGACTGAGTCCAAACTTCAAAGGGTCACACTTGAGGACCTAGAGGGCCACATGTGGCCTCACAACCTCAGGTTCCCCACCCCTGGCTGATGTTGGATTATAGAATACAGAATGTCAGAGGAGCCTTAGAATGTGAGCAGTAACATATTAGATCTAGAAAGAACTTTAGAAAACATGAGCTACAATCTTAATTTGGAGAGGATGAATAGGAGCCCAAACTAGATCCAGTGACTTACTTGTTCTAAGTCCCCCAGATAACAAGGAGCGGAGCCGGGGCTAGAACCCATGCCTCTTGATACCCAATTGTGATGCTTTCCATTCCACTACATCTGCCTTCAGGCCACCAAGAACCCAGCTTAGCCCAGGCTTGAGGACAAAAGTGGGGGAGTGAGGGAATGACAGAGAAACCTGCTGTCCAGGGGTGGCAGGAGGTGGTAGCCTCCTGTTGCAGGGTAGGATCAATGCTAAACCAATCTGCTTTGGACCCTTATAAGATTACCCAGTCTCTTGTATCCAATCACAAGGAATATCAGGCAGGACGCTGGGGAGATGTGAAAAATGCTGTAGATTACAGTTTAGGATGTTCACAGTGAGAGTAAGTGAGTCCAGGATTGTTTCTTGCAGTAAATAATTCATCCACTTTAAATTTCATTTTATTTGGCTCTTTCCCTCCCACGTTCTCCTTCCCCCTCAGTCTCTTGTTAGTTTTTCTCTGGATTCTTCCCTCCTGACTGCTCCCTTGCCTCCTAGTGACAGTGAGGTTGGCGGGGGGAGCTTCCTGGCAAGGCCATTCAGCCTCTGAGGAGCTCATAAAACCAATGCTTTGAGTTCATTTGTGATGTTAATTAGGAAGACTGCTTAGTTCTCCCTCTTTCCCCCATATTGCCAGGGGGAAGAATTTCTACCCAGATTGTGGAAAGCTAAAAAGAAATCAATGACTGGAAAGCCTTTGGGCTAGACTCATGGTACCAGCCCAAGCCTAGATAGTCCTTGAGAGGAATAGGAAGTGGGGAGAGAAGAGAACTCTATACAAGGTTAAGGAAAAACCTTGGACTCGGGAGCCAGTCACAGAACATAGAATTCTCTAAGGGACCTTTGAGATCATCAGATTATAGATTTGGAGCCAAAAGGTGTCTTAGAGAGCATCTAGTTCAATTCACTTATTTTACAGATCAGGAAACTGAGGTTCTTGGAGAAGTGATTTGCCTATGGTCATCCAGCTACTTAGCACTCAAACTTAGGTCTCCTAACCCAGTTCTCTTTTCTACTTTCATTGGCTGGAACTTATAAACTTACCATGTATATGACCTTGGGCAAGTCATTCTCTAAGCCTCAGTTTCCTCATCTGTAGGATTAGAATGATTGACATCACTTGCATGACTACTTCCTAGAGGTGCTGAGAGGGAAAGAGCTTTGTAAAATTGGAATTGCTTGAGTTGTCAATAACTATTAAGTGCCTACTATGTACTAGACACTAAGCTAAGTTCTGAAGATGTATGAACTAGAGTTATGATTCACCTGGGCTTTCTCTAGTGAATGTCAGGTCAGGGATTATTTCCCCTGCCCAAAGATATCTTCCCTGCTGGTCTAAAATTTCCCCATAAGTACTTTATTCTTCTGGGTTAAGCATTTCCCTCCCTTTTCATTGCTGTTAAAACGCAGTTATCCCTGGTTTGAGAGACAGGACCACATTCAGTCCCTGGCATTTCAAGGGGAGAGTAGTTCATTCCAACAAGGGGAAGAAGGTGGTGACCAAAAAGTAAGGGTGGGTGCATATCACCACAGCCCTGGGCATATACAAGGATGGGTCCTTGAGTCTTCTGGCTGTTTTTCTCCTTCCAAATCAACTGTTTCCTGAGTCAGTCACAAAAATCACAGAACATTAGACCTGAGAGGGCCCTTGAAGTTCATTTATCCCAAACCTCTTATTTTGGAGAGTAGGAAACTGAAGTGACTTGTCCCAGATCGCAGAGCAAGTTAGTTGGCAATGCCCAAGCAGCTACATCTCGGGAAGGCAGAGAGAAAAACAGAAGTGCAATGGGAAACTCTGAGTTCAGAATTCATAATTCCAGGCACGCCATTCCTGAGTCCTGGGAATGATACAGAAAACCTGAATGACAATGATCAGAGGAGGAAGATCTCTGTGGACAGTGGTGGTCAGAGAAATCTTTGGGTGGGGGGGAGTGAGCCTTAAACTAACTCTTGAAATGACTTCATTTAATTCACTGAAACAGAAAATATTATGGAGAGGGAGAATGACTTGGGTAGGGGGAATAGTGAGGAAATTAGTCTGGATGGCATTTGAGGTTCATTCAGAAAGTAGTAGGAGATAAAGCAAAGAAAGTAGGTTAAGGTCAGATTGTAGAGGGCCTTGAATGCCAGGCTCAGTAAACTGGATTTCAACCTGGAGGCAGCTAGAAACAAATGATCCAAATGAATTGCTGGTCAGTCTCTGCCCAAGAGGCCAAGTATGAGCCTCATTTCCCGCAGTGAGACCCTGCCAGATTGACTTTCTAGGAGTGATGGATAAGTTCAGCCAGTCAATTCAATTCAATTAACCTTTATTAAGTGCCTATTATATATGTCTTCTGGGGATACAAGGATGAAAAATGTTAGAGTCCCTGCCCTTGGGGAGCTTGTACTCTAACATGGGAGACATAAAATGTAAACAAGTATAATACAAGGTAAGATCATAAGATTTACAGCAGTAGACCTTGGGGATCACCTGTCTAACCCTTTCATTTTATGTGTGAAGAAAATAAAGCCCAGGGCACTTCAATCCTTTGCCCAAGGTCACACAGGTAATGCATAGTAAAGTTGGATTTCCAATTCTGGTAAGGAAGTTTCTAGCAGAGCGTCCTCCCTCCCCAGCTCCCAGGGACCTATGCTGGACCCTAAGATAATTAATATCTTTAACAATGACTTGGCATATAGAGGGAATACTGATCAAATTTGCCAATGGCATAAAATTAGAAGAGATCTATAACATTGGATAACTGAGTCAGGATCCAAAAAGATCTTTTTGCTGTTGAATTGTTTGCAGTCATGTCCAACTCTTTGTGACTCCAAGGGTTTTCTTGGCAAAGATGCTGAAATGGTTTGCTGTTTCCTTCTCCAGTCCATTTTACAGATGAGGAAACTGAGGCAAACAGGGTTAAGTGACTTGCCCAGGGTTACACAGCTAGAAAGTGTCTAAGGTCGAATTTGAAGTCAGTCTTCTTCATTCCAGGAATTCCTCTATCCACTGTACCATCCAGATGCTGAGATGTGAGCTTAGTTTGTGTTAAGAGAGTCATAATATCCAGGATCAGGGAGATGATATATTCCCACTGTGTTCTGCCCTGGTCAGCTCACATTTGAAACAGTGTGTTCAAACCCTGATTATCACCTTTGAGGAAGGATGTTGATGGCCTTTGAGTATGAGTCCTGACAAACTGGAGAGGGTCTGGAAGACAACCAGAATGGTGAAAGGCCTCAAGACCATGCTTCAAGAACAACAAAGATTAGCTGAAGGAACTGGGATTGTTTAGCATGGAGAAGAGAATTACTGGGGACATAATGACTGCCCAGTAGAAGAGAAATTAGCTTGTTTTATTTGGCTCCAGGAGATGGAACCAGAAACAAGTAAAAGTTGCAAAGGGTCAAATTTAGGTTTGTTGTCAGGAAAACACTTGATAACTGGGCAGCCCAGAAAGAGAAATGACTACCTTGGGAAATAGTGAGGTTCCCTCATTCAAGGTCTTCAGTGGGCTGAATGACCGCTTGTTGATTAGGTTGTATTGAGGAGGATTGTTCAGCGATGGGTCCAGCTCCTTGGGATCTGAAGTCACCTCAATTCTGAGATTCTCAGATTCTATGACTATAAGCCCAGTGTTTTCTTCCAAGGCAACAAAGATTTGTTATGATCAATGGGATAAAGGTAAAAGAAAGGTCCAGGAAAAATAGTATATAAGCATTTGAGGAGGGAGAGATGATGCAGTGTGGTAAAGTGGGGATCATGGCACCTGAGTTCAAATTCAGCCTCTGATACTTACAACCTACATGACAGTAGGCAAGGTACTTAAACTCTATGGGCCTCACTTTCCTCCTCTTCAAAATTCAGGGGTTGGACTAATGCTCTCTGAGGTCCCTGTCAGCTCTAGTTCTATGTCCCTAAGATCACTTTCACCTGGGTAGGGGATTGGACTATCAGGGGACTGGACTATCAGGGGAGATTCATGTTGCTGGTGGCATCTGGGTTGAGTCTTGAAAGAAGGAAGGGACTTCATCAGATGGAGATAGAGATTTAAATGTGAGAGACAAGCAAAGGTCTATTCCAGGAATAGTGGGATGATATGAAAGGAGGCATGGAGGAGGAAACGGATAGGATGAGAACATAGGCTGGAGAATCATCCACTTTGACCAATACACAGAGGAGAGGAGCAGGTGATAAGACTGGATGGATGGGTTGGAGTGAGGTTATAAAGGACCTTGAAGGCAAGTCCCCATTTTAGGGGAGGGAGCCGCTTAAGGGCTGTGAGTGAACAAAGAGTTAACCTGGGCCTCAGGCTTCAGGTGGGCACACAGCCCAGTCCACTGTGTTTAGACAGTTTCCTGCACCTGCCTCTGCCTTTCATCTCTTTGGACTCCAGGTGAGACTGAAGCTGAGCAGCAGCCAAGCGGGAGCCCAGCCCACAGGGAACTGCTCGCTAGGGCTCCCTTTGATACCTTGGCTTAGATGCTCACAATCAAAGCAGTACAGTCAGTGAGTTCCAGAGCCCCAGGGCTGCACAGCCTCGGGCTACCTCCTTCTTCTCCCTCTAGCCCAGGCTCCCTGGGACCTGGCAGAAATGTGACAAGCCCGCAAGGTGGGATGGGCTGGGAAGAAAGGAGTGGGATCTAGGAGAAAGGGAGCTCAGGTGTGGGGACAAGAGGGCTTAGAGCCATAGGGAGGATAAAAGAGAAAGATATGGGAAGGAAGGAGAAGGGATCAGGGATGTGAAAGAAGAGGACAGGATATGGGGCAGGAAGGGATCGGCATGGGAAGAGAGGGACAAAGGAGCAGGAGTGGAGCGAGGAAGAGAGAGAGAGAGAGAGAGAGAGAGAGAGAGAGAGAGTGTGTGTGTGTGTGTGTGTGTGTGTGTGTGTGTGTGTGTGTGTGTGTGTGTGTGTGTGTGTGTAAGGAAGGGGTGAGGAATTCAGAAGGGCAAAAGAGGACCAGGGACATGGGTGGAGAAAGGACCAAGATATGTAGAAAGAAGGCATAAGCACATATGGTTGGGGGTGTGGAGAAGGGAGCAGGGATGTTGTAGGAGGGAGAAGGGACCAGGAATATGGGTGGAGGGGGGAGAAGATGGGATGTGGGAGAACAAGCGATCACGGGTATGTTGGGAAAAAGAGACCAAGGGGTATGGGATGGGGGGGAAGAAAGGACTAGAACGATGAACTTGAGCTTGTGAGAAGAGAGGTTCCCTGCTGTAAGAGGGTAAAAGGGAAAAAGGACCTTGTTGAAGGCTGCTTGGAGACCCCTAGTTCTGTCTCTTGACCTCTAGGTTTTAATGACCAGAAGGCTTCCAAGAGAGACAAGGGGGAAGGTAGGTTGGGCCCCTGGATAGCTCCCCACATAGCCCAGAGTCCAGGCTGGGGGTGGTAGTGGGGGAGGGGAGGAGGCTAGAGTCTCTCCCTCCAGGATAGGGCATGACTGGGAAGCAAAGTGGGGTGGGGCGAATTTGAGGGTCCAAGCTAGAGGAACAAGAGCGAAGGAAGGACCATTTTCAAAAAATTAGTCAGGAGGAGGTGACAGGCCCATTCTGAAACAAGATGAATGGGCTTCAGTTGGCGAAAATGATTCTAATTTATAATCTGCTTCTTGCTGGCGCTCACCAATTAATTCTCTATAGATACATAAATAGGCCGCGTGTTTGTTTTCCTTCAAACGTAATAAACATTACACTCTGTCCCCTTCTTTTGTTGCCGGTTCCTGTCAAGGCATTCGTCCCTGTAGCTAATTCCTCACACCTGTCTCTGCGGCTCTGGGGAGACCGGCTGAGCAGGGAGGAAGCGCCGGGCTCCAGGAAGCTTGTGGCACCCAGAGATAAATTGCTGATCAAAAAGCTGGCAGCACACGCCTGCGTCCTGCGTCTGGCCCCAGCAGAGTCTGGGAAGCCAGGGAGGGCCTGGAGAGGCAGGGCGAAGATGGCCCTCCCGTGCGAGCCAGACTGGTGGGAGAGGCAGCTGAGGGGTGAAAGGTCTAGACCCTGGCTCTGCTCCTTGCCGTACCTGTGTGACCTTGCGGGACTTGCTTCCTCTCTCTGGGTCTGAGGTTTTTCATCTATAAAATAAGGGGGTTGGAATATGTGACCTCTGAGATTTCTTCCAGCTCTAAACCTATGATTCTATGACCAGGTGATTTCAGAAGTCTGCTGCATTCTGAAATCCCATGACTCTATCATCCTAACAAAAACACAGTTCAGAGGGGAAGGAAAGGATTGTTAACAGAGTTGTCCTAGAAGGAGGACAAGGCTAGACCTGGGCAGGCTAATAAGATCTCAACGTGGCGTTCTGCTTTAGACTTCTTTTGACCTTCACAACTCTAGACATAATATAAAGTAATCATCCCCTTTTTATGGATGAAAAAAACTGGGGCTCCAAATAATAGCTAGCATTTTTGTAATGCACTTTACATTGGTCACCTTATTTGTGGTGATCCCCACAACAACCCTATGAGGTAGGTGCTATTTTTCTTCCCCTTTTACATGTGAGGAGACTGAGGCAAACAGAGGTTAAGTGACTTGCCCAGGGTCACACAGCTAATAAGTATCTGAAGCAGAATTTGAACTCAGGTCTTCCTGACTCCAAGTTTTCACTCTAATCCAAGCTATTTTTTGGAAAGTGATTAGCTCAAGGGCACAGTTAAGAGGAAGTAGGAGGGGAGAGATTCAAACGTAGGTCCTAGGATTATAAATCCAGGATTCTTTCTACTATACCATCACAGGTGTCCTGAATCCTAGGCTTATCCTCTTCCCATCATACTATCCTTGACTATAGCACTCCAGGACCCAATAATTAATTTCTCCACTCTTGGGAAAATAGCAAGTGAAAACTCTCACATTGGGTACCTCTTCTAGAAATCCTTCCCTGACCGTTCTAGTGATGGTTCTGTCCTCCTTATAATCCCTATGCTTTGGATCCACGGTAGGTTAGGGGTGGTCCCGCCTCCTTCCTGTGGAGTCTCAGGGCTATAAAAGAGCCATAGTCCCGTTGTGGAAAAGAGCATTTGACCTGGAGTGATATTTAGGTCAATAATCCAACAAGCACTTATCAAATATCTACAAATATAAAGCATTATTCTAAGGATTGGGGATAAAAGGACAAAAATGAAAAGCAGCTAAAGTGGTGCAGTACTGGATGGAGCAGTGATGGATAGAGGGCTGGACTTGAAATCAAGAAGACTCATCTTCCTGAGTTCAAATCCAACATCAGCTACTTAGTAGTTGTGGGACCCTGGGTAAATCACTTTGCCCTATTGGCCTCAGTTTCCTCATCTGTAAAATGAACTGGAGAAGGAAATGGCAAACCACTCCCAGCATCGTTGCCAAGAAGATCTCAAATGGAGTCACAAACAGTTGGACACAAAACAACAAACCCACCATACATACTACACAGTGCAAAGAGAAATAGGCATAGTGGAGCCAAAAAAAAAAAAATGCTAGCTTTGATGTTCAGCTGTTTAAATCCCAGATCGGTTCCTGGGACCCTGGGTAAGTGACAATCTCTTAGGAATGCTCTCATCTGTAGGCAGCTAGAACGTGGGACTTGGAGTCAGGAAGACCTGAATTTGAATCCTCGATTAGACCCTAGTTCTGTGACTCCAGGCAAGTCACTAAACCTCAGTTTCCTCATTTGTAAAATGGAATAATAATATGTCTACCTTTTAGGATTACTGTAAGGTTCAAATGAGATAACATGTTAAGCAAACCAGAAAGTGCTATGTAAACACTAGTTATTACTATCATTACTATTGTTGTCAACTGTAAAATGAGGAGGTTAAGCTACATGACCTCTAAGGTACCTTCCAGTACTAGGTCTGTGATCCTACAATGTGATCTGGGTTCAGGTTTCAGCTGTGACTAGTTATGTGATGATCATGGACAAAGTTACTTCTCTCTGGACCTCTTAAAAAATTAGGGATAAAAATTTTAAACTCTTCATGGAGCTCTCTGTGAGAAAAATGCTTTGTTATGAAAGTGATATGGAATTTGAAATTAAATTTTATTTTTTTAATGAATAAAAATAGATTTTTTTCTCCCTCCTACCCTCCTTCCTTTGGGTGAAACAAAAGGAAAAACATTGCAACAAATATGCATATTCAAGCAAAACATTCCTTCATTGGCTACATCCAAAAAATGTCTCATTCTTCATCTTGAATTCATCACCTTTCTGCTAGGTTATGAGTGACTTGTTTTATCATCTCTGGATTCACAATTGGTCATTACCTTGATCAGAGTTCTTAAGGCTTTCAAAGTTCTTTGTTTTTACTGATAGGAGACTGTTAAAAGCAAGGATTTCCCTGAGTCTTGCATATGCTCTTCTCCTCCACCAGACACTCTGGGAATTATAGGATTTTAGAAATTACCCAGCCCAACTCTTTCATTTTACAGATGAGAAAACTAGGCCTACAGAGTAATTTGCTCAAGTTCACATAGCTAGGAAGTAGCAGAGGAAGACTTTGAAGCCAGGCCACTTGCTTCTAAATGCTGCACACTTTCCATGGCACCCCCACCCTCTTTTTAGTTTGTTCTCCTGGTTAAACACAGCACCCTCTCTTAGGCTCTAGTGCCATCTCTCCTTCCCCATCTAGGCTTGTTCTGAGAAAGGCTCTAAGATGCCTAAGATACACTCGTCAGGGTGAATTGTGGTCACTAGTTCTCTCTCCTAGCCTGAGCTCTGCTCTTATAAAGAATTTGTCTGCTTGAAGTAAAAAAGATAGCTGGTTGAACTTAAAAAAAAAAAATTGTTGCCCTGCTGTTGAGCAACTTTCTTATTTATTTTAATAGTATTTAAAAATTTCCCCAAAATTATATGTAAAGATAGTTTTCAACATTTCAATTTTGTAAAATTTTGATTCAAATTTTTTTCTTTCCCTCTCTTCTTCGCTCCCTCCTTCCCCTCCCCCTCCCCAAGATGGCAAGCTATCTGATAGAGGCTATACATGTACACTGATAGAAATTTTTTGGTGTGGCCTGTGTCTTTGTTTGAATTATTCTGACTTTTGGGGGAAGTAATGGGAAAAACAGCTTCATTCATTCATTCATTCATTCATTCATACATTCAGCAAACATTTGTTAAAAATCTACTGTATGCAAACCATTGAATTAGGCACAACGGGAGACGCAAAGTTTTGGTGAGACAGGGTCCCTGTCCTCATGGAGGAGGAATGATACAAAATCATAAATAAGTATAACAAATGGTATATAATACATGCTATGTGATATATGACATGTGATATACACATATGAATGTGTATATATAGCACACATCATTCCCCTATAATAGAACATATATACATACAATCCCGTATATATCTATATGTTATAGGGGAATGATTCCAAAACATAAGTATAACAGATGATATATGATATGTAATATATATATGTAGACACAAATGTGTGTATATAGAGCACATATTTATAATTCCCCTCTAGTATGTCATATATATGCATGTTTATATATATATATGTTATAAGGGAATGATTAAAAAACATAAGTGCGACAATGATATGTGATATATATATACACACATTTATGTGTGTGTACATATGTATACATATACATATATATGTTACATAATCAACATATCAGAGAGGTGCCAACAAGATCTTATATGAGGTTCAATGGGGAATAACCTTGCCATCCAGGTAAACCATCTTCATGGAAGAGGTAACATGATTATGAGTGAAGCTTCCTAACTAATCAAAGATTGCAGAAAAGGTGAATGAATAAGTGCAAGCCAGGTACCTTCTGATTGGCTGAGATGGAATCTGGGATGGTAGGACAGATGAATGAGCCTTCCTTCAGTGTATCTGGGTTGATGATACCTATATGGGACAGGTTCTGGGAGAATCTTCTTATCTGGGGCCATAAGGGAGTCAGCTAACATGGTGAGTGGCCATTCTGGAGACCTGGAATAGGTCTGAGGAACTTTGAGTGAGGCTTCATTTGGAAAACTTTATGAGTCATAGTCCAGGAGTGGATAGATTTCTTTAATAAGTAGTTTATACCCTGGTGGATTGTGTTTGAATTTGTATGTTCTCTGTCTTTGTAAACAAATCTTAGAAAACATTCTTTTGGGACCTGAAGTATTTGGAGATAGGATGGGACAGGGGAGTGGGGAAGGAGGGAAGTGAGTGTTGGGAAAGAGCCCCTAGTTATGATATTGGGAGCTGGACAATGGACTTCTGAATTCAGCAGCTTAGGCCTTGGGGTTGGGCTTCAGAGGCCAAGGAAGCAGGATAATGCAGTAGAAAAAGCACAGAATTTACAGTCAAGACACTAGGCTTTAATCCTTGCATTTTTTCCTTACTAACTATGAGATCTTGCATTTTTACTTACTATGTCTGTGACCTTGAGCAAATCCACTTGAACAAGGCCCTTTCTGGTCTTTATCTTTCTCATTCTCTCTGTAAGATGATCCTTGATCCTAAACAATTCAAGAAACTTTTGTTTTTTTAAGAACCTACTTATAATTTAGAAAATGGTGGAAGCCTTGGGGGTTGAGGACAGATCCTTGGGACTACTTCCATATGGAAAAGCTGGTGCTATGCCCAGGGCTGGACACTTCCTGGAGACATTTGGTTGACAGTGTAGAAAGTACTTTACACTCCTGTTAGAGAAATTTCAGGCTTCAGTGAGCAGGAAGAAGAGAGCAAGGGGACAAGTCCTGAAATGCGACTGTTTGTCTATATATGAGGCCAGCTCTAAGGTGTGGGAAGAATGCCAGACTGGCAGTCCTTATACCTGGACCCTGCAATGAACCAGTTTGTCTGACTTTGGGCAAGCCACCTAGATACATTGCTATAGGATGATGACATATTTCCCAATGACGAGAATTGTCCTGAAGTGGACTGCCTTGAAAAATAGGGAGTTCTCCATTATTAGCAGTCTCCCAGTAGAACCTGGATGATGGCAGGAATATTGCAGGGTCTGTTCTAATATGGGCCAGGTTTTAAGACCTCCTGGAGTCTGTAGCTCTGATATTCTGTGGGCCTGATTTGAGCAGCCAGTGGAAGAAGGGAATCTCCTGCTACCTGAATAAGCCAGGATCTCTGAAGAGCTGCTTGCTTGGGTTGCCTCTGAGGCGAAAGAAGCATGGCTCTCTGTAGACCTTTGTGTCCCTGTCATTGCCTCCATTTCTCCCTCTTGCCTCATTTTTGTCCTTTAACTCAACGAATGGGCAATTAGGTAGCATGGTAGATAGCATGCTGATCCTGAGGTCAGGAAGATCTGAGTTCAAATCTAGACTCAGATACTTAATAGCTGTGTGGCCCTGGGCAATTCACTTGTTTGCATCAGTTTCCTCATCTGTAAAATGAGCTGGAGAAGGAAAAAGCAAACCACTGCAGTATCTTTGCCAGCAAAACCCCAAATTGGGTCAGGAAGAGTTGGACGCAAGTAATCGAGTACACAACAACAAAAATTCAACATATATAGAGAAGAGAGTCCTGGAACTGGAGCCAGAGGATCTGGATTCTACTTCCTGCTCTGCTCTGTGCAACCTTGAGCAAGTCATTTACTTTTCTTGTACCTCAGTTTCTCCATCCATAAAATGATGCCTTCTAACAGTGGATCTATAAGATCCCATTTAGCTCAGATCCTATGATCTCTCTCTCCTCTCCCCCCAATCCATGACACCCCCTCAGGCAGGCTCTTTCTCCATCTCTTTTCTGGCTAGGAATAGAAGCTCACATCTGACAATTCTCTGAGGTGTTTAAATTTAATGGGCCTGCTTTTCCTCTCCTCAGCACCTGAGCAGGGCTCTCTCCCTGCTGCTCTGGGGACCATAGGTGAATAATTCAGCTCCAGTAGAGTGTTTGAAGTCCTGGGGGGTCAAGGAATGGGGGGACAACATGGCTGCCTCCCTTTTTTCCTGCTTCTTTCTACCTTTCTCACCCCAGCTGGGGCAGGGGCAGTTAATCACTAGCTGGGGTCTTGTTTCTAGTATGTTTCTAGTGTGTTTCTCTGGGGATAATACTTTCCTCAGAAAGCTGCATGTCCTTCCCTAACCCTCTGTTTCAGTGTCTGCAGACCTCTAGCCACAGGGATATCTGCTGAGGGCAGGAGAGGCAGGTGGCAAACTCAGCTAAAGGAAACCCAGATGGGGGAGAGGGGAAGGCAGCCTCAGGTCTCCTCCACTGCATTTTTTTCCCCAGTGGCTGTTCCTAGTCTCAAGGAGGCTAAACTCCTGGCTTATCATAGGATCATAGGATTTAGAACTGAAAAGGATCTTAAAGACTGTCTAGTTCTACTTCTTCCTTTCTCAGATAAGGAAACTGAGACCCAGAGGAATTGTGTTCATCCTTCGTTGCCAAAGAAGACCTGCCATCACAGAAATGATGACATGACTTGCACTTTACTTTGTTTTGAGTGAGGGAGGGCTGTGCAGGTCACCAGTCTCACTTCTCCTCCAGAGCCATCTGAATCCAGTGATCAGATATTCATCAGGATGACTGGAGATGACCCAGGATGCACGGAGTTGTGGGAAGGTGGGCACACTAATACATTGTGGATGGAGCTATGGAATAGGAGATCATGGAGATCTGAGTTCAAATGCTGTCTCAGACACTGACTAGTTATGTGTCCGTGGTTGTAACTCATTGAACCTGTTGGCCTCAGTTTTTTGAACTGTGAAATAAAGATAAGAAGAGAACCTACTCTATAAGGTTGTTGTAAAGATGGTCAAAAGTGGATTTGGGGGAGAACGAAAGTCACTCCACTGGGTCTTTGCCTCTGAGCCCTATGTCTCTGACAAAAACTGGGTATTTCCTTTAGGACTGCTTTTCCCCCATTGGAAAAGAAAACTCCCAGAATTTTGAATAGCTTCCCAAATTCAGCCCTTTCCTATATCCTCTCTAACAAGGGAAGTACTAAGCCCTTAACAAATGCTAATTAACTGACAGCTAAAGAAGTACTCTTTTCTTTGCCCTGATCCAAACAGCTCTGGTAAGGGTCTTTGAACATGGGAATGTGACCCAGAAGCCAACTTAAATTATTTTCTTAAGTTGCCATATTTTCCAGAAACACAGGACCAGAGTATGCAGGAGGCCAGGAACACCTCAGTCCCCACTCATAGTATTTATTCCTGTCACCTCTCACTGCCCCCTCAGTGTGCCCTTGATGATGCCCAGCTAGAAGACAGTGTGCACCAGACATATTAACTATTTGTGCAGATCAGAGCATGGAGGATAAGAAGAGCATCCTGTCTTCTAGGTCTGCCAGGGAGAGCTTGGCCAAAGAGGCAAAGGTGAGGGGGGAGCAGTCCTGTGGATATGTAGGGGAGGGGTCCTAGGCATGGATACAGGAGCAAAGACAAGACCCCTACAGAACAAAGAGGAATGAGTGAAGAGGTCTTCCTTATGACAGTGATCAAGAGGGAAAACTTAAAAAAACACATAGGAGGGCAGTAATTGGGGATGAGGGGTAGTCAGTGATTGTGATGCCAATGTACATCAATTAGAAGTACAGAGAACAGGATGGTATTGTTACTACTGTTTTCAATGTCCTGCCTACTTTTGTAAAGAAACAATTCATAGGTAGGGAATTGCCAGCCTCACAGACTATGGAAATGGCCTCTTTGGGGGTCAAAGTTGTAGACAGAGTGCACTCACCTGGGCTGGGGATCTGCAGCTGCCAAGGCCCATTCCTTCTGGCTCCACACTACCAGTTTGGGCCAGGCTTTGATCTTCTACAGACTGAGCTGGGGAGAGAGAAGGATCCCAGGGCAGGAGACTGGCCCTGTTCTGTTGGAATGGAGTGAATTGACCAAGGTCCTACACGAGCTGAAACTAGGGTAGGGTAGATGGGGCTTTGGCTTAGACTGTTGAAATATATGGGTAGATAAATAAAGCATTTATTAAGCATTTACTATGTGTAAGGCACTGTGATAAGCACTAGGGGTACAAAAATAAAACAAATCATACCCTTAAGAGGCTTACATTCTAATGGAGGAAGATGTACATAAAAAGGAGCTGGAAAGAGTGGGGCAAAGGGATATAAAGACAGAGAAATATGATAGAGATGGCTGTGAAGTAGCATGAAGGCCTGCTTATGGGCAAGATGAGATGAAGCCTCACCTACATTTAGAGGGTGTCTATAATACAGTTATGTATATGCTTTGGCCTTCCCTCTTCACTCTCAGTGACCTCCTCTTAAACCTAGATTTTGCCACTACCCCCAATTTCCCCAACCCCTTCTTATCCCAGCACAACATTCCTAGTTATGACTCTGGGCACACTGAGACTCCTATGATTTCTGGATCCAAGGACCACGTTGGGCAGAGAAAGAGAAGAATGGCAGAGAGGACTGTGCTCATGCTTAATCAGCACTTGTAAAATGAATGAATGATTACAGTGAGACAATAGAGTGGAGTACTAAGAATGATGGATGCAGGTCCCACACACCCCAGGTCAAGATGCGACTGTCACTCATTAGCTGTGCCATCTCATCGGCTTAGTTGCTTACTGCGTCCAACTGTGCTTCATTTTCCTAATCTCAAAAGTGAGAAGGGGGAACTAGAGTGTTTTAAAGACCTCTCCCAGCTGTGACATCCTATGTTCTAAGAATCCTCCCTGTTCTAACTTTCTGTATTCTGGAGTCCTTTCCAGCTATGACATCCTATGTTCTAAAGGCTATTCTGACTCTGGCACCCTATGTTCCAAGAACCCTTGCAGCTATGACATCCTATGTTCCAGTACCCTCTCTGTTGTCACATTCTGTATTCTAGAGTCCTTTCCAGCTATGACCTCTTATGTTCTAAAGGATATTCTGGCTCTTACATCCTATGTTCTAAGAACCCTTTCAGCTGTGATATCCTGTGTTCTAAAGGCTGTTCTGGCTGTGACATCCCATGTTTTAAGGTTTCTTCCAGTTCTGACATTTGATAATCCTGCTTCTCTGAACCTCAGTTTTCTTCTTTGTTAAATAAGGTTAAGACTACTTGTATTACCCACCTCATAGAGTTGTTGTGAGCTCTCTAAAGGATGAAGTGTTATAGGAGTGTGAATCATTATATTATTTCTGGAGGTCAAGGAAGTTCAGAGCTGGAAGGGCTGGCTGTCAGCCTGATTGCTGATCAAAGACTAGACAATGAAATGGGGAGGGACCCAATATAGCCTGGGTCCGTCTATCTTACTAGTCCAGCCTTGAATAGATCAGGGCTTGTGGTGCAGTGGGATTGGGACAAGGGACCATTTGGCTACAGGTCTCAGCTTCCTGTGATATCCCCAAAGGTTTGTAGAAGCTCCCTGCCCAACTATGTTGGGGATGGGAGACCAAGGCTGTTTTTTTTTTTTCTCCTTGGCTTCCCATGACCTCTTCAATCCATCCTTTCCCTTTGTGCAGACCTTACTTATTTGCCTTCCTAGTTCCATTTACTAGAACTAGAATCTACTTAGATTTCTCCATATGCCCATGCACTCTCACTGTTGTATCTCCCTGCTCCCCCGCCTCCCCAGGAATTTCATCTGCAGTCTTGGATTCTAGGCCTATCTCTGATGTTGATCTAATTTGGGAACTCTGGCAAGTCATTTCCCTTCTCTGGGCCTCCCTACCTGTAAAATGGAGATTGAGGAGGACCAGTTGACCTCTAAAAACTCTTTTTTAAGATCTCTGACCTTTTATGTTCTAATAATAACAGAATCATAGATTTGGTGACTTAGAGGTCACCTAGTCCAACCCCCTCATTACAGATGAGGCAACTGAAGCCCAGAGAAGCTAACTAGAAAGGGAACAAGCATTTATTAAGCACCTACTATGTGCCAGCACTGTGCTAAGCACTCTACAAATATAATCTCATTTGATCCTCATAGCAACCCTGAGAGGTAGGGGCTATATTATTAGCCCTATTTTACAGATGAAGAAACCAAGGCAGAGGTTAAGTGACTCGCCCAGGGTCACACAGTTAAGAATCATCGGAAGCTTGATTTGAACTCAAGACTTCTTGTCTGGCGCTCTAACCACTGCACTACTCAGCTGCTTCTGCCCTACTGCCTTCCAGCTCACATGGATCTTGAGCAGGAACTACAGAGTCTGGGTTAGAATTCTGTCTCATATCCCTCTCTGTGTAACTTTGGGTAGGTCACTCTGGGTGGTACTATTTTGTGCCCTCTCCTGGACCTGTGTATAACTGCATAAAGTCTGTTTCCATTTGGTCTTCCCAGTTAGACTCTGAGGTCCTTGAGAGAAGGGACTATCTTCTACCTGTCTTTATAACCTCAATGCTTAAAGGCACAGTGCCTGGCACATAGTAGGTGCTTGATAACTGTTTATTGACTGACTGAAATGAAAATGAATATTATAATGATAATAGTAGAATGTGTAGTAATAAAGCTTGGCCTAGAAGACAAAATTAGAGAATGCACCTCCCTCCTTTTGTTAAAGGGGTGGGTAGGAATCATGGGTGTGGAATATTGCATATTCTGTCAGACAAGGATCAACTATTGGTTGCCTTGATAGATAGATGGATTACTATATTAAGCTTAGTAAATAGATATTTGTTTTTAATCTTTTTTTATAAGAAAAGACTTGTTGGTTAATAATAATAATACGTATAGTATCTTATCTCATCCTTACAACAGCCTTGGGAAGTAGATATCATTATTAGCGTCATTTCGCAGATGGGAATTCTGAGGTGGACAGGTTGAATTATTTGCCTTGCTCATGCTAAGTGGTGTAAGTGGCAAGGAAGGATTCACACTCGACTCTTCCTGAGTCCAGCTCCAGCATTCTGTTCTGTGTTGCTTAGCTGGGTTAGGGGAGAAAGAAGGGGCACGTTCAGAAATAAGTGTGATTTAAAGCAAAAAGACGTTGATCAAACTTTTTAAAAATGAGTTTGGAGTAAAGTACTTTCCAGTTCTAAATTCCAAGAAACAGAAGTTTCATTCATTCATTCACTTGTTTATTTATTTATTACTATTTTACAAATCCCTCTCTCCACAATAATTGGAAGTAGGCAGTACAAAGTTGTTATACTAGATGAGGAAACTGAGACTCATAGAAAGGGAATGATTAGATTAGGGGTGGGGAATCTTCTGCCTTGAGAATGTAGAAAGTCATATGTGGCTTCCAGGTCACAGGTTCCCCACTCCTGAATTAGGATCTCATGGCACTAGGTGTCAGGAGTTGGAGAGTCTAGAACCAGCTGCTTTGTATTAGAAAGCACGCCCTCTCCTACCCAGTGTTCCAACATTTTGTGTTGTAAGGGCTCTCCCAGAGTGTTCTGTGTTCTGACACCCCTCGTTCCAAGGGCTCTCCCAGCTCGAAGGTTCTGTGTTCTGACACCCCTCGTTCCAAGGGCTCTCCCAGCTCGAAGGTTCTGTGTTCTGACACCCCTCGTTCCAAGGGCTCTCCCAGCTCGAAGGTTCTGTGTTCTGACACCCCTTGTTCCAAGGGCTCTCCCAGCTCGAAGTTCCATAACATCCAGTGATCCAGGGGCTCCCCGGGCTCAGGCGTTCCACCATCTCCGTTCTATCCCCGCCCCCCAGTTGCTGTTCGGAGCCCCTGTCCCCAGCCCCTCCTCCGCCTCCTCCGCTCCCGCCTGGCTCCTTCCCACCAGCTCCGTGACGGGTCCGCTCTCCCGGGGAGGAGGCTGCTAATTGCTTCTCCCGGGAGGAGCCGCTTACCCTGTGGGAAGGAGGCGGAGGGAGGCTGGGAGCGCCCCCGAGCAGGCCGATGTCCCCTCTGGCCTACAGGGGGCGCCCCGGGGCCACCAGGGTGGCCAGGATCTCGGGAGCGGTGGACGCCCAGTTCCCAGCGCTTTGGGGGTGCTGGGGCGGGCGGTGAGAAGCTGGGGTGTCTTATTAGGAGGGGGACGGGGGTCATTTGCAAATGGGCCGGGGCGCTGCGGGCGCTCGCGCCTCGCCTCTCTGGTCCATCCAGGCTCGGAGGTGTCTTAGCTGTTCATGTCACGGCCCCTCCGTCTGTGCCGTTCTACAAATGTGCTGTGGAGATGAAAGGCGCCGGGAAAAGCTACTCCAGATCAACTTGGGAAAGCTTTTAACTTTCAGCTCCTACAGACAAAGGCAACGCGGGGGGGCGGCGAGCAGCGAGAGGGGGAGGAAAGGCTGGGAACAGGGAGGGAGGGGGCGGAGATCTGAGAGAGGAATGGGGAGACGGCGGGGGGAGAGGGATGGAGAGAGAAGAGAGGATGGGGAGAGGAAGAGAGAGAGAAAGAGACCTAGGGAAACCTAAAAACAGCAAGAGGGACCCCAGGCAGCAGCTGGAGAAAAGGGTACTCAGGAGTCCAGGAGAAGAAGAGGGGGGGGGGGGAAGGGAGCACTGAAAAAGAGAACTGTGGTCCAAGCAAACAGAGGAGAGAGAGAGAGAGAGAGAGAGAGAGAGAGAGAGAGAGAGAGAGAGAGAGAGAGAGAGAGAGAGAGAGAGAGAGAGAAAGAGAGAGAGAGAGGGAGGGAGAGAGACAGACAGACAGACACAGAGACAGAGAGAAAGAGAGACAGAGACAGAGAGAGACACAGAGAGAGAGAGACAGAGACAGAGAGAGACACAGAGAGAGAGAGACAGAGACAGACAGAGACAGAGACAGAGAGAGAGGCAGAGAAAGGCAGAGAGAGACAGAGACAGAGACAGAGAGAGACAGAGAACCTAAGTAACCGATCCCAGGAGATGGAGATGGGGTTGGGGAGAAAGACCCAGAAAGACTGAGGAGACAGCAGTCATAGAAAATTGCACAAGTAAGTTTGTGGGGGTTGGGGAGAAGAAAGGGAGGGAGGGGGAGGGCCATCCAAGGCTGTAACTGCGGGTCCCTGCAAGCATAAAGAGTTGGGCTAAGAATAGAGAAAAGCAAGGAGGAGAAAGACTGACAGAAGGAGGGGAAATACAAAGAGAAGGGCGCGAGAGATCAGTGAAAAGGAGTGAGCCCATGGGGTTCTGGGGGAGGGGATGGGGATGAGATGGAGCCTTAGAGACAGAAAATCCACTTGCAAATAAACAAAGTGGGGAGTGTGCTTGGAAGCTTAAGGACCAAGGTAGGGGGAGGGAAATTCCCATTCCTGGGGGGAGTGGCACAATGAGGGGAGATAAATTGACTGGAAATCTAGAGTCAAGTTCTGGTACAGCATCTAACTTACTATGTGACCTTGAGCAAGTTATTCCTTTTTGTATGCTTCAGTTTCCCCATCTGCAAAATGGGGATGGATATACACTATCTCTCAAGGCAATTATGAGGATCAAATGAGAAGCAGATAAAGTGTTATCTAAATGCTAGCAATACTTATGTAGGCAGCTAGGTGGCACAGTGGATAGAGCACTGATGGAGCCAGGAAGACCTGAGTTCAAATCCAGCCTGGCACTTCCTAACTTTATGACCCTGGGCAAGTCACTTAATCATGTTTACCTCAGTTTCCTCATCTGTAAAATGAGCTGGAGAAGGAAATGTCAAACAACTCCAAGAAAACCCCAAATGAGGTTATGTAGAGTCAGACGTGACTGAACAACAACAAAAATTCTTATTTCCTAGTGACCTGTTATCCTACTGTGTAAGACTGTTAAATATGACTGTTATGGGCAGACAAAAAAACCCCTCTTCCCTTCAGGTACTCTCCAAAGGCAGCTTAGGCTGAGGATTCAATTCCACCTGTCACACAGACTGGACCCAGAACAGGACAGGAAAAAGAAAATGAGGCTAGCAGGAAAGATCAGTCTTCAGGGCAGTGTGCCTTGTGGTCCACATGTCCCCCACACACCTTGTGAGAGGTGACTACTGAATGACTGGTGGGTTTCTGGTTGTCATCTATGTACTTCAGGCATAGCATTTACAAGCAGGCATTGTGAGTAGCCAAGGAACCAGTCTTCACTTGTTTTACTTGTTTCCGTACTGATGGTAATCCCTCACATTTATTTCTATGATACTTTATAGTTATAAAGTGCTTCCAAACACATTATTATCTCATTGGTTCCTCACAATACCCCGGTGACATTGGCAGGGGAGATAATATTATCCTCTGTTTGCAAATGAAACAGATTCAGACAGGTGGAGTCCTTGCACAGGGTTTGTACACAGTAAGCATTCAATAAATACTTATAGAAGGATTAAATGAAAAAATGATGTTAATGGATAGGGAGACTACACAATGTAAAGAATCCTTGCTTGGAGTCAGAAGACCTAGGTTTAAGTTCTTAGCTTTACCAGCAGGATTTAAGTAAATCACGTAGCCTCTCTGATCCTGCTTCCTTATTGCTTAAACGACCCATAGACTTGTTTTCTCCTCTAACTTTTCCCATGAATGGTGCAGGAATTGCCACTAGGAACCATACAGATTCTTTTTATGTAGTATTTAGGACTTGCCTACTCCTCCAGCTCCCAATACTGACTCTTGGCTGGGCGAGGCTGGCTCAGTAGGGACATTGGGTTCCTTTTCTAGGTTTCTTCATTTGTACTCTAAGACCACAAGGAGTAGGGTTACTCTCTAGTATTCTATTCATTCTCTAATATCCTAATTCAGAGAAGAGCCCTTCGCTCATAGAATGGGAGAGTGAAGACCTTCCTATCAGTCAATCAGTGAAGATATCTGATGCTTTGGGCACCAGAGAGCCCTGTCCTAGGTCTTTTGTCTGGTCCCCATGGCACTGCCCCCCCATGGCACCCCCACCACTATTAGATTGCTCTCTGTCCTGGAGGCCTGAAGTGAAATGCAGCTTCCTGCAGACTCCTCTCTCTCATCTCCACCCCTTGTCCCCCCACATACTTCCCTTAACATTCAAGAGTCAGGAAAATTGATCCCCTTAGAAAGGTAAGGCTAGGGGAATCAAGGGGGTACATAGGTTTTCTCTCTAGATTCTGGATCTCCAGGAGATATACATTGTTACCCGGGTCAACAGGTATGGGGTACAAGGGTCAGATGAAGCATATAGTGGAGAGAGCCTGACTTTTGCATAAGAAGCCCCGGGTTCCAGTTCTGGCTCTGTTATCAACTAACTCCTTTGATGAGCTTGGCCAAGTCTCTTCTGCTCTCTGGCCTCCTAGCTCCATCTAATGAGTGGGTTGGACCAGACTCTAGCTCCTATCACTGGATGATCTCTAAAGTCCTTTTCAGTTCTAAATTCCATAAGAAGCCGAGGCCCTGGGGTCAGTACCATTCTCCTCCCAGTTTGCCACTCCAACCTGCCTGTGTATTCTCACAGTCTCCAGCAGAGGCTGGTGGGAGGAAGGTATCTGTCCCTTACACACATCCCCCCTAGTCAGACACGCGCTCTCTCTCTCTCTCTCTCTCTCTCTCTCTCTCTCTCTCTCTCTCTCTCTCTCTCTCTCTCTCTCCTGTCTCTTACACACACACACACACACACACACACACACACACACACACACACACACACACACACACACACACACACACACACACACACACACACGAGTCCGTCCCTCCCTCTCTCCCTCCGTTTCTCTGTGCGGCCGGCGCTCGGCTCCGGAGTCTGCCTGGAGCCTCCTCTTCCCATCTGAGGATCCCATGTGCCAGGCTGTGCCCCTGCTCCTAGCCCTCCTGCCGGGTTCTGTTTCTCAGGGTACAAAGCTCCCTGTCCCCGAGTTGAAGACAGCCAGGCCAGGGCTGGAGGGGGGATCCCCAAGCGCCTCCGCGGCCGTGGATAATCCGAAGGGAGAGTAGAACTCGTGCGTTGCAGCACTGGGGGAGTCCCGAGGTCTCTCACCCAAGGTAAGAGCTGCAGCACTTCGGGGCTCCCCGAAGGGAAAGGGGGGGATGGGACAGGACGGGGCGGGACGGGGCGGGCACCAGAGACTGGAAGGCAAAAGATGGCAAAGGCAGGGTTTGGGGCGCAGAGGGAGCTGGTGGTCTGTGCAGCCACCTCCTAGCAGGGGGAGGGGGCTGGGAACACGGCTTTCCCGGGTCAATCTCCCCGCATCCAACTCCGCTCCAACCCCCCCCCCCGGGATCCGAAGGCAAGGGGAGCCTCCTGCCATTGTACCCCCCCGCCCGCTTCCTGCTTTGCCTTCCCGCATTAGTGGGGAGGGAGTTTTCTCGGTTCAAACTTTCCCCTGCTCCTTTGCTCCCCGTTTCCTGGGGAGCGCAAAGCCGACCTGGGGCTCAGGGGTCTCCGCCTCGTCCTCTTCCTCCTCCTTCTCCGAGTCGGGAACATGCTTTCCCCGCCCAGCTCCGAACGAGAAGCGGACGGAGACGCGTGCTTCCTAATTGCGGAGACCGGACGGACGCAGCCCAGCTGCCTTGGGGCGCTGCACAGCTGGGGGTGGCAGAGCGAAGCATCCCGGAGCCCGATGGGAGGGGGTATGTCCCCAGGCGGGGCAGGAGGGGATGGCTAGCCAAGGTACTCCTTGTCTGGGAGCCCATTGCCTTTTCCGGGAGGTGTGTGGTGGGGAGTGGGGGGTTGGGGGTGATGGCTGCGCGGAGCTACCTGGGGCTCCCGGTCTTCGGGCTATGGGGAAGCCTCTCAGAGGCGGGGTCTGGTGACAGCCGGCGCAGAGGCTAGATGTTCCCAGGAAATACTGGGCGTGTGTGTCTATGTCTGTGTGTGTTATTGTGTTTTGCCCTGTGGGACGGGAAGCAATATTAACAGTCACATCTCTGCAACGCTGCAATCGCCGGCCCCCTGGGCCCTGCCTGCGCTCTGCCAGCTCAGCCCGCTCCCACTCCACTCCTCCGCCCATCACACCCCAAGTCCAGGCTGGCCAGGACGCCCTCATCCCAATCCTGGAGCTGCCGCCTGAAGGACGCCCCCAGAGGCCCTGCGCTGCCCCTCTCCTGCAGAGCTGCCCCACGCCTGTTCTCAGCCTATCTGACCCACAGACAAAACTGATGGGTCTGGGGCTGAAGCTGGGCAAAGACTAGGGCTAGGGGTGTAGAGTGGGAGGTTTTCTAAAGAACCGGCCAAAGCTGTCGGGGAGGGGGCGGGGGGGAAGCCGCTATATCAAGCAATGGATGGCGCTGTGGCCTTTCCTGGGAGGAAAGGAAGGAACTGCTGAAGAACTTCTTGGCCTCCCCACCCCTCCTTCACTGATCCCTCCAGGACCTGGGGGGGTTGCAGAACTGCAGACCTGTGGGGTGAGGAAGTGTCTGCCTTAGTGGGGCCTAAGACCAGACTTTAGGCAGGCCTTAAGTTCTCGGTGGTTTGCCTGGGTTTTTCTCTCTGCCTTCAGGGAGGAGGGCCAGTGCTCTCCTTTGACTTGGAAACAGTTTACTCTGCATGGGGTCAGAGTCAAGCAGAGGCAACAAAAATCAGAATGGAGAAGGACCAGATCAAGAGACACAAAACCCCAGTTGGGCTGGTGCCAGGCAGATATGGAACTCCCTGGCATACCTTTTTTCTGGTAGAGAACAGAAGCCCCTGGGATCTGAAAGCCTTCCCTTTGTGGTTCCACCTGGCCTCACCAGGGTCACTCTCCAGTACATTTGGAGATACTGCCAAGGTTTTTTACCACAGGAAGGAAGCCTCCTAGGATTTCCAGTCTTCCAGAACCTGCTTGCCTGCCTCTGGACTCTTAGTCCTGAAACCACTGGGTGAATCCCTATCTTCTATATCTCACTCCCAGAAATTTCTCTATCCACTTCTATGCCCACACTTATCACGATCTCCACCTATCACTAGTCTCCATCCAGCCCCCATTATAATTAACACCCTTCTACTCCCAACTATCAATCCCCTTCTCTAGCCCTACATTTATAACTAATCTCCTAATATCCCAGTCTTGATTGTGTACTTTTCTTCCTTCATCAGTCACTGTCACTTTTTTTGGTTGTAGTTCCTTTGTCCCCCCTCCCCCCACCTCATTCACCTCTTACCCCCTAACACTGACCCACTTCTGCCCTTCCTCCATGCTCCTTTCCCTTTCACTTAGTTACTGTTCCCAGTCTCTATTGCCCTCCTTCCTCCTCTCATGTGGAATTTCTCTGCAGACTCTTCAATTCGTCCTGATTTGGGGAGCAGGAGGACTCATTGCCCTTAGTAATGTGAAAGAAAGTCCATTAGAGAAGTTCAAACGCTGGCCCCCAGGGGCCTCTCAGGATCAGGAGCTGGGGCCTGGGCCATTGAGCTGAGTGTGAAAAGCAGGGACAGATCCTCTATCAGCAGCCTGGGCTTGGCTGCTTGCCCACCAACTACAGGCGAAGGCCAACAGCTTCAAGTACCTTCTTGCAGGTTGGCCCCAGACACAGTCTCAAGTCTAGCCCTCTCACCTGGGTATCCTAAACTGGCCGAGTCCATGGGCTCAGACAGTTAGAACTGGAAGGCATCTGAGAGATCACCTAATCTAATTCCCTTCTGCTAATGAGGAGAAATAAACTCTGAGAGGGGATATGACTTACCCAAGGTCACACAGATCGTAATGAGAGAGCTAGGATTTGAACTCAGGACCTCCTACCCCAGAATCATTGCTCTTTCTATTAAAACTACAGGGAGAAACCTGATAAAGATACCAGCAGCTAGGAGATTCCAAACTGAAGCCCTCTTCCAGATTCTTGCCTCAGGTTCAGTAGTTATCTCTTTAATAGATTTAATAAGGGAATATATTTTTTTCTCTACATGAAGAAATTGTAGCAGGAGAAATTTGAGTTAGACACAAAGCATAATCCAGCTATATAGCTAACTAGCAATTGAATAGTGATGCATGGGGAGGTTGTGACAATTGTCCGATGCAGTTTGGTGGTAGAGTGGAAAGAGAGTCGGCCTGGACATGGGAAGACCTGAGTTCAGATCCAGCCTCAGTTACACTTTGGCTGTGTGGCTCTGGGCAAATTACTTTACTTCCATCTGCCTCAATTTCCTCAACTGTAAAATGTGGATGATAATAGCACCTCTAGTGCCTGGCACATAGTAACTGTTGCTTAATAAATACTTGTTTCCTTCCTTGGAGACTATACCAGATTGGTTATGTGTGGGATGTGTTTGGTGTAGTTGGTACTTAGGTATGTAAAGGAGAATTATAGTGTCCAAGAACTAGAAGAGACCTTAGAGATCATCCAGTCTCACTTCCTCATTAGCTAGCCAAGGAAATTGCTCCTTAAAGAGAGTTGTGACTTGGCCAAGGTCTCACACAGCTAATGAATGACAGAGCTGGGATTCAAATCTAGGCCCTTTGACTCTCATTCTCTTCACTCAAGCACACTGTGTGGAGTCAGGGGATTGGAAGAAATGACTTCTGGGCCACCATGAGATGCTAGCTAGCTCGGTGAAGCTTTCTTCCTTCCTCCCACCCATTCTGGTTGAAAGCCCTGAGATGGATGGATGCTGGGAGAGAGGCTCTGTGGAGAGGTTTGCTCCTCCAAGATAGAAAAGAAGAGTTAGCAAAGTTTAGAGCTGCTTTGTTTACCATATGGGCAAGGGGACCTGGCCAATTAAATTCTTTTCCTTTCTCTTCTGATTTTTTTTTTTTGGTCAGGAAGCTCCTTTCGGAAATGCAGCCTCAGGTATTCTGAGAGTCACTGATTCCTGTTTATATAACTCAGGCAGCAGCAGAGGCAGAGCTGGGGCCAGGGAGAGGGGATTGATGATGGAGCTGGGTTGGCAGGTGCTACTGAGAGCATAGCTCCATGGGGATGTCAGCCCTGGGGCTGAGAACTCAAAGCTGTCTCAGGGCAACAGACAGCTGGGGAGTCAGAGAGGGCAGATTTGGGGCTTTGAAAGGGAAATGGGAAGTAGGAGGCAAGAAGCAGATCTGAGCAGAAAATTCACAGTAGCTCATCCATTGACCCCTGCCACTTCCAGTAAGGTGGAGTGCTTGGCTCTGAAAAAAGTATTCACATCCCAGTAGGCTACCTGGAACAACTTTAAGATAGTCTGTCTATGGATCTCTCCCTTTCATTGCTGGGGGGTGTTGTTGTTTTCTTGAGAAAGGCTGAAACTTTCTCATCAGAAGGCTACAGAGGCTTCTAAGCCTCAGTTTTCTAATTTGCATAATGGGCATAATCACTCAGTCTAAGGAGGAAGATGGGGCGGTGTGAAGTAAAAAAGGGGTTTATGTCACCTCTAGGTTTAGAGATCTTCCAAAGAAAGAAGATGGTATACCTCCTTTTTCTAAGGAGAAAATTGAGGGTCTATGAGGGAAGACTGTTAGCTATAGTTGTTTTTCCTCAGGGTGAGGAAAGGGAGGGAGGGAAAGGAGGGGGGAAATAGATAAGACAGATAGATAGAGACAGAGAGACAGAAAGGGCAGCTAGGTGATGAAGGAGAGAACACTGGATCTGGAGTCAGGAAGAACTGAGTTCAAATCCAGCTCCAGACACTAGCTGTATGATCTTGGACAGTCACTTAACCTCTGCCTCAGTTTTCTTAGCTGTAAAATAGAGATAAAATAGTATCTACCTACCAGGATTGTTGAGGATCAAATAAGATAATATTTATAAAATGCTTAGCATAGTAGGCACTATAGAAATTCTAGTCATTTTCCTTCTTCTAATTACAAAGACAGATTCAGAGACAAACACAGACAGATAGAAGCAGAGACTAAAAGGGAAGAAAAAGGAAGGACGGAGGGAAGGATAGAAGGAAGAAAGAAAGGAAGGATGGCATCTTGGTGGCAGAGACTTTCATGCATCTTTGTATCCACTGCTGAACATTGCACAGCCAATATCATAGAACTGGATGGATTTGTCTTATGTTCCTTATCTGTACATGTGTATTTCTCTTGTAGGAGAAAACTAGACAACCCGTGTCCTGTGTGTATATAACCTAGAATCCCAAATCGCCTGTGATCCTAAATGCCCTCAAAGGCACAACTCACCCCTATAATAGTTACAAATCCCTTTCCTCCTAACAACCTGAAAGCTATGTAATGCAAGTATTATTATCTCCTTTTTTCAGGAGCAGGACAACATTGGGAGTTATGGGTGAAAGTCCTGGCTCTGTCGCTTATTGCCTATGTAACCTTGGGCAAGTTATTTCCCTGTCTTGGCTTCAGTTTCCCCATCTGTAAAATGAGGAGCTTGGACTAGCTGATTTCTAAGATCCCTCTCAGCAACCCAATTCTGTACTTCTTTCTCTAAAGTCCCCCTTCCCTATGCCATGTTTTCCTTCCATCCCTTCTTCTTGAGAGGAGACCCATCCTGGAGTATGGAGGCCTCATTCCCACAGTACACTGGGGAGCCATCATGGTGCTATAAGGAGAAGATAATGCCCTTTGAGAGGGGTAGTTAAGTGGCGCTGCAGTGGATAGTGCTGGACTTGGAGTCAGGAAAACTCATCTTCCTGAGTTCAAATATGACCTCAGATATTTACTAGCTGTGTGACCCTGGGCAAGTCACATCATCTTGTTTCCCTTAGTTTCCTTATTTGTAAAATGAGCTGGAGAAGGAAATGACAAATCACTCTAGGATCTTTGCCAAGAAAACTCCAAATAAGATCATGAAAACTCACACACAAGTGAACAACAACAAAATGTATTTGAGAAACTCTAAATCTATTCCCTTTCCTTCCCTTTCCCCATCCTACTTTGTACCTATTCTCTTTTCTCTTACAAGCCCTTCTTTCTCTTTTCCTATTCTTTTCTTCTTCTCTCCTCCTTTCTTTTCTCTCTCTCCCATCCCTTTTCCCTCCCTTTTCTCTGTCTCTAGGGGTACAGGATGGGTAGGAGCCTATTCCAGATTAAAGCTATGTCTAGTTGCCTTTTCAGGATTCAACCAAAGGCTTATCCCTCAGAGGTGACCAGCTAGGGATGTGGGGGGCTTCCTGGAGGCAGTGACTCAGCTGGGCAGGGAGACTACTTTTGGCATATATGAAGAGCTGTCTTAATTCCTGGTGCTCTCCTCCTGTTGTCAGCTCTGGGGAGTGGAAATGAATTGGACTAGGAGAGCTGCCTCCACCCTCCCTGGTGCTACTTCTTCGGAACTTGGGTAGTAGTATCTATATTGCTCATGTTGTTTCAAGCCACTGAGTTCTGTTCAAAGGGCCAGGGGTCCTCTCCCCTGCTAAACTCAGGCCTACACATAGGCATAGCCAGTCAGAGCCTCCAGCACTTCCTTCAAGCAGCCTATCTATTCCTCCTCCCTCTCACCCTCAGGTGGAACCGCTGATGCATGGAGGCTGGACACGGGTCATTTGTCTTCCTTAATGAACTTGGCTAATGAGCAGTAGAGCAGCCAAATCCCCAGTCTTAGTAGGCCTTGAGCCTCTAGGCCTGGGGTGGGTGATGAGGGGGGCAGCCCAGGTCTCTTTTGGGTTTTAAGTGAGTCTGCTTGGGGCCCTTTGAGGAAAGTTTTGGGGGTGAGACTCTTCATTGAGAGGGAAACTCCTCATTTGAATATATGAAGAAAGAAAAATCATAGAATGCCTGAGTTTCAAGAGTTCCATAGTCATAGGATTCTAGATTTAGAGCTGGAAGGACCTCAGAGATCATATTGTCCAGCCGTGTCATTATACGGATAAGGAAACTGATGCTAAGGGAGGTCATGTGACATGCCTAAGGCATAACAAAGTAGGAAACGTCAAGTGGCATTTGAACCTAGGTCTTCTGACTCCAGAGTTTCTTTTCACTATCTCCCACTTCTTTTTATAAATGGAGAAACTAAGGTTCAGAAAGTAGAAGAGTTGCCCATTTTCCCACCCCTATTCAGTCAAAAGAAACAGGACTAGAAGGAACCTAGTGATAATGTATTCCAACCCTTCATTTTATAGCCTTAAGCAGGCAGTTGATATTTCCTTTTGCTCACTCTACCTATCTAATTCCACCCTCCAAACCTTGGGGTCCATTGTTCTTCCTCTTTCTTCTGTCTTCTCTGTTGGAATCCATGTGTGGCTCTTACCACTCATTCTTCCATATACCTTCCCCCCTCACATCTGGCAGACTCCTGTATCCTTCACAAGTGGTCAGTTTCACACTCTTGCTCATTGGTTTAGGATGTCAACCTGGCAAACACCAAGGTTCAGAAGACTCCTTCCAATTTTATTAGCCTACTAAGACAGGTAGGGACAAGGCATGCATCAAAGGCATAGGAGCATAGTATTTACTGCTAAAAGGTAACTTAGAGAGCCCCTAACCAACCCCTCATTTCACAGATAAGGGAGCTGAAGATCAGAGTGTGACTTAGCCAAGTTCACCCAGGTAATAAGCAGAGCCAGGATTCAAACCCAATTCCTCTGGCTCTAAATTCATTTTTTTTTTATTCCACCATGAACACACAGTCTCTTGGTCCTCCACACAGTGCAAATGAAGTATCCCTCTTCACCTGTTCCAAGTTGGAGGTGGGAAACACAATAGAAGCTGGTAACTGAGTGTCCTGTCTGGCCTCAATGTGATCTTGATCCCTTCTCTGATCCTTTGTTTCTTCATTTATAAAATAGGAGGGTTTTGGATTGGAGCAGATTACCTCTTTCAAGGGGTCTCTTCCAAATGTAACATTCTATGTCTTATGCTTTGAGGACCCTTCCAACTCTGACATTCTATCACTCTGGGGGAGCTCTGTAGAAAAGAGACTGGACGCGTTGGTGGTACTTGTGGGCTGTGAGATGCCAGAAATGCTGCCTGCCGCTGGGTTAAAAACAATCACAAATTAGGAAAAATGCTTTGGGAAATTGCACTGCAGTGAGTGAGAAAAAGAGGGAAGAGGAGGTTTAGAGAGTAGAGAGGGAAAGAGATTCCCCTGCCAGCAATGACTCCCCATGGCTTCCCACATCAAATCTATTCCTCCTTTCTAACTTAATCTCCTACTGCTTTTTAACACATATCCTCTGCTCTAGTCATTCATTCAGCAAATGTTTATTAAGTGTCTATGCAGAGTACTGTTCTATTCAGGTCAGTATGCTTCCAGAGTCACTCCAGTCTTTTTACCTTTGCTGTGCCCCCTCCCAGGTCTCCCCTCCTTCACACCCTTGACCTTGCCAAAGAATCCTTCCCATATGTCAGGGTTGAGCTCAAGTCCAGTCTCCCCAAGATCACATAGGACCTCTACCAAAACTCTTCCTCTTTGGCCTCAATGAGAATTAGAAGGAATCTTAGAATATAGCTCATAGGATATCAGAGATGGAAAGTACCTTAGGATGGATGGTCATAGGATCCTAGAATAGAGCTGGAAGAGAACTTTGGGAGTTATCTGTTTCAACCTCATTTTGTCTAAGGAGACTCTGAGGCCACACGCAGAGATAAGTGAGCTGTCCAAGGTCATCCAGGTAACAAATGGGAAAAACTGTGCTCTGATAACAGAGTAGCATGCTTTCCACTATGACTAGAACTGAAATTTCCCCTTGAGGCCACTATCTAGCAAAATTCCCTCATTTTATAGAGGAGGGAACAAACAGAGGAAATGACTTGCCTAAGCTCACAGAAAAAGTCAATGTCAGAGTTAAAACCCAAGTCTTCTGAGCCCTTCTATTTTTATCAGCTGCTTCCTTCTTCCTCTTTTGTATCAGCCATGTTCTCCTTTCCTTTTCTCCTCCCCACCTTTTCTTTTCCCAAGGAGGGAGTCATGGGTGCTAAAGGACTTTTTACAAATTGAGTCCCTGGTGAGGTTGAGGAAGGAACTTCTGATTGGCCATCCAGACCCTGTTATTTTCCCCTGTTGCCATGGCAGCCGTTTCCTGGGACTGTCAGTGATGAAATTCATAACATTGTTTTCAAATAATCCGTGTAATTGAAGTAACAATTGAGCTGTTAACTCGTCCCTCAAACCTGGCTGAGTTCCTCCCCTCCCCCTCCCCAACCCCAGCCCAGTCCAGCTCAGCTCCCTGCTGGTCTTTCCCATTTCCAATACACCTCCTTTCCTTAGCCTGTTGCTGAGCTTTTGAACCTATTCTCCTGCTTCATTTTGAGGGGAGGGGGAAGGAAAAGAGAAGGGAGGGTTGAGGAATTTGACAGATTCTTTTTATAATTCTTTTCTCTGGTTTTGGGGCTGGGCTGGCACAGGGCCAGGGAGCTGTCCCCACCCTGTCTTCCAGATTCTGCAGGCCCTATTTCCTATCTCTTACTGATTGATATTTTCATAAAATTTCAGAGCTGGAAGAGATCTTAGACATCAGCCAGTCCAACACTCATTTTACAGTTGAGAAAACTGAGGCAGAAAAAGGTCTGCTGGCTTACCCACAATAGAACCAATCTGGAGTGGGGTGGGGGACCAGGGCACTGTAGCTGCTCCTGATTCTTACTTTGCTTTTGGGCTTTTTCCTATTGAGACAAGTTCCTATGGGACCTGGTCAAACCATAATCAGCCTACCTCCATCCAAAACCTCCATTGTCCCCTTTATGCACACACTGGCCAGGAGTGGGATACATTCAGGGAATCTAGGGAGAATGGAGGGAGAGAGAAGACTTTATAAATCAAATGATTTAGCCCCTTGCATTCAGATGGGATCATTAAAGGATCACAGACATAGAGTTGAAAGGAACAAGATCATTCAATACAATTTCCTCATTTTTTAACAGATGAGGAAACTAAGTCTCAGGTTAAGGATACAAAGTTAACAAATGTTAGATCCAGGATTTGAATCCAGGCATTCTAGCTCAAAATCCAGTGAGTTTTCCACTATTCAGGATGGGTATTATTTTCCCCATTTTCCAGGATATTAGAGTAAAAAGGAGCATTATTCTTATTATCTATTCGCACTGCTATAACACACTATGGTTTATAAAGCCCTCTCCCCACAACAACCCTCCAAAACAAGGATAATTATTATCTATCACACTCATTTTGAAGATGGGGAAACAGGGTGGAAGAGATTGATTTGCCCATGATTTCAAAGCAGTTGGGTAGCAGAGATGGAACACTAATGTAAGACTTTTGACTCCCAACTTCAGTGCCCTTTCTGATACTTTTATATGCTGGAAACCTTAGAACACAGAATGTAGAACACAGTTAACATTGGAAGTGATCTTGGAATTTAGAACATTAGATTAGAAAGGACCCTAAAACATTGCACTATCGGTTCTGGAAAGAAGCTTAGAATAAAGAAATTTAGGTCCACTATGGCCCACTCATTCATTGTAAAGAAGAGGAAACTAAACCCAGAGAGGGCAAAAGAACTTGCCCAAGGTCAACTAGTTAGTAAATGGTAAAGCTGGAACTAGTATCAAAGCCTTCCAAATCCTAGTCTGTGTTCTTTCCTGGGGGTCGGTGGGGGGGAGGGGGTAGAAGAGGAGAGGGAAGAGCTACTACTTCTTGTTAGACCCTTTGTGGAATTCAGTACCCTGGGCCCCTGAACCTTTAAACACATTGCCAGAAGACCTGATAGATATCCTGGGCGACTGTCCCTGCTGGCTTAGGGGAGGGTGTCTCCCCTTCCTGAATCTACTGACCTTGGCTGAGTTCATGGGCAGGAGTCTCAGCTCTTCCACATGATAGGAGAGTCAAGAACCTACAGAGTGCCTTGGTGGGGAATCTGTTTAGCAGAACTCCAAGGGTGGTTCTGAGTCCCACTTTATTCTCTGCTGTTCAAGAATCTCCCAGGGCTCTCAATACTCTGCAGAATAAAGTTGAGATTCTTGTTTTGGCAATTGATGTTATCCATAGTCTGGTCCCAATCTACCCGCCCCCATTAGGCTTTTGCGGAGTTCCTCTATATCTACCCTCTTCCTCAGCCAGGTTGGTTCCTGCCAGTTTCCTTTTCTTTGATTTTTTTGTTTATACTAAGGCCTCATTTGGAATGCCCAAGGTCACAAGCTGGTTCCTTAGCTGGACATGTTTTGGGGTTCTAGGAGCCCTGAATTTGAAGTCAGGAGACTTGAGTTCTAGCCCTGTCTCTGACACGAATTTGTTCAGGGACTTTAGGCAATTACTTTCCCACTCCAAGTCTTATTTACTACTCTGAAAAATGAGGGAGCTGAATTAGGTGATTTCTAAGACTTCTAAAAGGCAGCTAAGTGGTGCAATGGGTAGAATCTGAGTCTGGAATCAGGAAGGACCTGAGTTCAGATTCAACCTCAGAAATTTATTAGATGTGTGATCTTGGGCAAGACACTTGATCTCTATCTGCCTCGATTTCCTCAACTGTAAGATAGGGGTAATAATAGCACTTACGTCCCAGAATTGTGGATCAAATGAGATAATATTTGTAAAGCAGTTAGTACAATGTCTCTGGCAGCTAGGTGGTGAAGATAGAATTCTAGGCTTGGAGTCAGAAAGAAGAGTTCAAATCCACCTTCAGACAACTTACTGGCTGTGTGACTCTGGGCAAGACACAACTCTGTTTGCCTCAGTTTCCTCATCTGCAAAATGAGCTGGAGAAGGAAAATGGCAAACCATTCCAGTGTCTTGGCCAAGAAAACCCCAAATGGGGTCACAAAGAGTTTGACATGACTGAAATGACTGAACACTACCACAATACTTGGCACATCATACATAGGTGCTTAATAAATGCTTATTTCCCTCCCTGCTTCTTTTCTTCCTTCCTGCCTTCTTCCTTCTTTCCTTCCTTTCTTCCTTCCTTCCTTCCTAAGATTCCTGCAGTAGTGTGGTAAAGGGGAAGAAGCCCTAGACTGTGTGTCAGAAGACTTGGGTTCTGGACTCTGCTACTAATTATGTTTTCCTGGGAAAGTCTCTCCCTTCCACAGACCTCAGTTTTCCCATTTGTAAAAAGGGGTAAGAATACTTACTTTTCAAAGGGACTTTTGAAGGTTGAAACGAGATCAGTGACATAAAAGTGCTATTTTGCTTTATTATAAGCACTGTAGGAATGTAAGTTATTCTGATTAGAAAAGAGAAGCGGGAAGATTGAAGGGAGGATTTTTAACCTCTGAGCCCGGGCTAAATACTGGTAGGACTCAGTTCTGAACAGAATTGGGATGTCTTCCTTCCCAAGTTCACCCTATGGCAGTCTCTTCCAGACTTCTGGACCTTAAGATCCTTGAGGGCAGAGACTTCATCTAATATAAGCTCTGAATCTCCTTTAGTCATTAAGCCGAATTCAACTGAATTTCTCAGGATTTAGAGCTGGAAGAGACCTTAGACCTTAAAGATTATCTAGTTCAATTCCTTCATTTTATGGAGGAAACTGAAACCCACAAAAAGGAATTTGAACCCAGGTTCACTGATTCCAAATATGCCTACCTACCTTGCCCAATACTCTTGTCTTTTCATCTCTTCTTCCTTATAGACTGTCCTCACCTCCCTGTCACTGCTGTTGAGTCCTGGAGAACAAGACTTAGGAAGCAGTTCTAAACGAGAGATTTCAACCCTGCTAAATGATTGGACTCTATCTAAGTAGCTAATGGGGGAGGGTGAGGCCTGAGGCCATATCTAGTCTTGACCTAGTCATCACAGCAACCCTGACTTTCAATTCTGACCCATAGAACCCTTGATCCAGTTGTACTGACCTCGCTCTCTGGCAGACAGTCCTTGGGAGAGAGAGAACATTTTAGCCCAGCTAAGGATCCAAAAATCCTGTCAAAAAAAGACTGTGGGGATGGCTACTGTGGACCAATGAAGGAATATCCTTGGGCTTCCGTGGGGTGGAGAATATTTCTTCAAACACTGAACCCTACATTCCTATATATAGCCTTAAGCAGCCCAAAGGGTTAAATCTGTCCCCCAAAGCCCAGACTCAAGGCCCAATTCCTGACTTTAACCTAGACTTTATAACCAAACCTTAAACCTTAACCTGAAATCTTAGTTTTGAATTCTAAATCAAACTTCAGTAACTGCACCTTCACTCTAACCTCTAACCCTAAAGACTAAGACTAAACCTTAAATCCAATATTATATGAAGGGAGGGATTCTTTAAGCTTCAGGTCTTGGGTTCAAAGCCTAGCTTTGCTACTTACTATTTTGTGATGTTAAAGAAATTGCTTAATTTCTCTGAGCCTCAGTTTTCCTGCCAGTAAAATGAGGGCATTGGACTAGATAGATGATCTTTAAGGTTGATTCTAGCTGTGATATTCTATTTTCTAAGGTCCTTTCTAGCTCTGATATTCTGTGTTCCAAGGTTTCTTGCAGCCCTTTGTAAAATGTAAGGTTTCTTCTAGTACTGATATTTTATAAGTCTTAATGTGGGCCAAGGATAATATTCTAGGGCTAAGCCCTAATTCTAGTAACTTTAAATCTTATATGCTAACTTTAAACCCTAATCTAAAATCCTGGAATTTTAATCCTAAACCCATAATTCCATTAAATTCATAACTGTAAAGTCTGAAGAAGGGTCATGCCCTAATTTCTAACTCCTTTGCCAAAGACAGTATCACATCTGCTATTGATATTTCTGGATGGGTGGGATATGACTCTGAGAATGATTGGCCTGGGGCCTTGTCATGTGTCCAGAAAGATAGGGCAGTCTCCATTTGGCTTTGATGCCTTTCATTGTCCCCTATTCCATTCAGGGTTACAACTGGACAGCCTAGTACTTCCTCTTAGCTCTCTTGCTTCTGTGGCTGCCAGCAGATGTGAATGGGGTGGAAGATTTGGGGTTACCCAAAAGGCAGGGAGTTGTGGTGAAGAATGTTACACTTTGAGTCAGAAGACATGAGTTCAAGTCCCTGCTTTGATACTTCCTAGTTGTGGGATTTGGGGTAGGTCACTTTGGGAGCCTCAGTTTCCTCATTTATGAAATGGAAAGAGTGATACTTGTGTTACCTATCTTATGGGGCCATTGTGAGGAAAGTGAGTCTTAAAGCACCATAGAAATAGGAGTTATCATTATAGAGGCTTAATAAATGTTTGTTGAATCGAATTGAATTAGGGACTCTGGGCTGGGAGCTCAGGAACAGCTCTGTCCTTCCCTGCAGACTTTCTTCATCCCTTCTCTGACTGGATCTGGCCAGGTGCCATGTTCAGGCTGCCTCCTCCAGGCAGCCAAGGTATGCATCCCATCTGGTTCTCCACCTTGTCGACCTCTTGTGTCCCATGCCTTCTCCTAGGTGGGCAGGACAGCTCCAGAGTCCTTCTGCCATCAGACCCACCTCTCCTCCTGCTAGTTAATATTAGTATTCAGTTTGTGGAACGGTGTATGCAATTAACACAAAGGTACAGTCATTCATTCTGACTGGAGGACTCGGGGGATCAGATGTACCGGGGGCTGGAAGCGAAGGCTTTCTGCTGGGAAAGAATGTCACAGCACAGCGGCCACACAAATGAAAAGCTATTAATAATGATCTTGGAACTTCACTCCCATCAGCTGTTTATTTAAAGGTGTTCCGTATTCAAAGCCTCCTGATTTATGTGGGCAATAACGGGCCCAGGCCCGGCTGCACTTTTTTAAGCAAGGCTAATGGGGTGAAACCTTCACGCAGAGACACTAGAGATCATGCCAGGGAAATGATATTAGGGAGGAAAACATGCCATGACAGTAGTGCCCAAGGAAGGGCACAGGTGGGGCTCCCCTGACTTCTCCCTCTCCTCATGCCACTTCTTCCACCTCTGTGGGATAAGGGACTGCCATGGGGGATGATATGCTGAGGGAGGGAGAGTGAGGAGAGGAAGGAATACTGTCTATTGGGAGTCAAGACATCTGGGTCTTGCTCCATCGGAGACACCAACTCACTGTGAATGTGAGACCTTGGACAAGTAATTTCCCTTCTCTGATCCTCATGATTCTCTGTAAAATGAAGGGCTTGTAAGAGGTGGTATTTAAAGTTGCTTCCATCTCTGACATGCTATTATTATGTGTTCTAAGGTCTCTACTAGTTCTAACATTCTATGTTCTAAGTTCTAATGTACTTTCCAGTTCTGATTTTGTGTTCTGGGGGTCCTTCTAGCTCTCATATTCTATGTTCTAAGTTCTGACGTCTTTTATAGCTTTAATACGCCAATTTCCAGGTTCTAAGGTCTCCCTCAATTCTAAGGTTCTTTATGGTTCTGACATGGGATATTCTAGAGGACTTTTTAGGTCTGACATTCTACGTTCTGAGTCTTTGTGGCATCCAGGAGGACTGAGTCTCAATCATTAGCCTAAAGTTGGGCCCAGGGGATTCTTTCCACATCCCCCTCTTCTTCCCCTAAGGACATTATCTTCCAGGTGTGCCTCACCCCCAGGCTTGCTCCTCATGTGTTTTGGCTGCTGTTCATTGACAAAACCCATTTTCTTATCTATTACCTTATCTATTTTCTAATTCTTATTTAACGAGTTCCCCTGAAAATAAGAAAATCATTGGAACAATTTTCTTAAGTGTGAAAGATTAGTCTGAAATCGGCATTAAAGGGACTAATTACCTTCATTCTTCCACCTTTCCGACAGCCGTTTGTTAGTGCTGAGAACTCATTCATCTGCCACAGGGAAGTTAGTCAGCACATGTTCCCCACTCAGCTCCTCTTCTCTGCCTTCCTTCACTAAGCTTTGCAGGCCTTACAGGGCCCATGAGTACATCTTCCCTGACTGATCTAACTGGATGTGACACCCTTGGGGATTAACTCTCCAGACCTCTAGGGAGCAAGAGCTAGGTGGGAACAGGATGGAAGGAGAAAGGAGAGTGTACCAAATTGATCTCAGACCAGGTCCACCCAGTGAGAGGAGGTATCACTTAAGATGGAAAGATGGACAAAGAACCAGAAGATCTTAAACTAGTCTCTACTCCTTCGTTATCGAATATGAAAATATTTGAAAAGCACTTTGTAAACCTTAAAGGTGAGAGAGTGTGCAGTGCCACTAGCAGTTAGGTGGCAGAGAAAGTGGATGGAGCACTGGACTTAGAATCAGGAAGACTCATCATCCTGAGTTTAAATCTAGCCTCAGACACTCACTAGCTGTGTGACCCTGGGCAAGTCACTTAACCCTGTTTGCTCCAGTATCTTTGCCAAGAAAACCCTAAATATGGTCACAAAGAGTCAGACACGATTGAACAATAAGACTTTAAAGGTCTCTCAGGCACTGACTCAGACAATGGACCCTCTGGGGGAGACCTTTACTTTGGGAAGAGCCGGGCAGATCCTTTTCATTCCCTTAACACAACTTCCTGTGACTAAGTTCACAGGACCCTTTTAAGGCTGTCAGGAACAATGAATATTGTACACATTTCACAGAGGAGATAACTGAGCACCCAGGAGGTAGAGGGATAGGGGTTAGTGGGCCTCAAGTTGCTTAAGGTATAGCTAACTCTCTTGAGTCGAGTCCCATGCCTCTTCATTGTGCTATGAGCAAGGTCACCATACTCATGGCCAGAGCTTGGAGCTGAGTTGGGGGGGAGAGGGACAAGTGAGATAAGTGAGAGGGGTCTTTAACAGGGACTTAGAATCCCAGCCTCTCAGAACCTGAAGGACCTCGGTCATTGTCTACTCTGATTCCCTTTGTTTATGTATAAGAAAATTGAGGTCCAGTGGAGGAAAGTACTTGCCCAAGGTCACCTAGCTTGTTAAGGGCAGATTCAGAACCAGATCCCAGGTCTCTTGACTCCTAAGTCAGGTCTTCACTGCACAATGAGACTGAGGGAATCATCCAGTGAATGATCTTACTATTAACCAAGCAATGGGGTTCAGTTTTCTTCTCCCTGGGGAAAATTTGGGGGATGCTTCCTCAGGGAGAAGTGGAGGCTGAGACAAGATGCTGAAAACATCTTCCATTTTCCATTTAGCTACACGATATTGAATTATAAATAATTCATACACCTGCCAAACATTTGATTAAAAGAACCCAATTCGCACTGCATTTGTCAGGGGGTAAGAATTGCTTTTGGTGTTTTTATTTTAATCTGTCCTTTAACTCTTTTACGAATATTTATTTATACTTGGCTGTCAGGCTTTATTCTATTTGCCCTGATTTTATTCTGGCTGTAGCTCGCATTTTTTTCTCTTCCTTTTTATTTTGGCATTTCTGCCTGGTAGTCAGGCATTGGAGAGCCCAGAGGTAATAAATAGGGAAGTGCCGACTTCCTTCCATTCCCCCTTCTTCAACACTCCAGTCATTCTGTATATGACCCTCCTTCCTCCGCCTCCCACCCCCACCTTAGCAGCTGAGACAGCCCTTTTCCTTTCTGGGTCTCAGTTTTCTCCTGTTCAAAATGAGGGGTTTGGATTCTATAGTCTCTAAGGTCCCTGCCAATTCTAATACTTGAAGATTTGAGGAGTCTAAAGTTTCTATGAGTCAATGATTCCGAGATTCTACAAGTCTAAGATTCTGTGTTTTTAAGACTCTCTAGTTCTAAGATTGTGTGACTCTCTCTTTCAAAGGTTCTATGGTTTTAAGATTCTTAAGAGTCTGTAAGTCTATGACTCTAAGGTCTTGGGAGTCTATGAAATAGGATTGCTGCTTCACACACTGTCCATTCCAGCCAGAATGATCTTCGTAACATCCCCTTCTGCATCAGGCTTATTTCTGCCTTTACTTACATTATTCCAATCCCTCCCACATCCAAATCTTCCTCATCCTTTAAGGAGGCCCCACTAAAATCCCACCTCCTCACTCCATGACTTACTTCAATGACCCCCCCTTGCTCACAGCAGTCTCACCCTTATTGAAACACTCATAGTCCTTACTGCTTGTATGGTTCGTTTACCTCTTAGCAAGTGCTCTCTGGTATTGTTATCTTTTTATATGTATATAGTTTGCCTGCTCAATTTGACAGTGAGCACCTTGAGGGCAGAGACCGTGTCTTATGCTTCTTTGTATCCCTCATGTCGTTAAAAGCAACAACAACAAATGACAACAAAACTCCAAATGAAAGAATCTGGAAACCTGGATTCTCTTCCCAATTTTGCCTTATACTAGTGTCATCTTAGGCTATTCAGATACATGCACACAGACACAGTGTATATATGGATGTATATATGCATATACACATGTTTTTATATATATATATATATATATATATATATATATATATATACAGAGAGAGAGAGAGAGACAGAGACAGAGACAGAGACAAAGACAGAGAGAGACAGAGAGAGAGACAGAGAGACTGAGGGAGACAGAGAGACAGGGACAGACAGAGAGAGGGAAGATAACAAAACTCTGTTCTACTCTGTTAGGGCTATGGTGAGGAGTAAATAAGATAGTGGATGGGAAAATAGTAAAACGCTTTATAGATATGAGGAAAGTAACTTACCTTATTAACTCAGGAGGTATCTAGGTGTCACTGGACCTAGAATCAGGAAGACCCAAGTTTGAATCCTACCTGTGTGACCCTGGGCAAATCATTTAATTCTATTTGCCTCAGTTTCTTCATCTGTAAAATGAAGTGGAGAAGGAAATGGCAAACCACTCGAGTATTTTTGCCAAGAAAGCCCCAAATGGGGTCAAGAAGAGTTTGACATGACTGAATAACACCAACCCCTCAATTACCTCACCTCTAAAACAGGGATGATAATGACACATACCTTGAAGTTGTAAGGATCCAATGAGATGATATTTTTGAAGTGCTTAGCATAGTCCCTGGCATATAGTAAGTCCTTAATAAACATTTATTCCTTCTCTTCCTTATTGTGTCATGTTCTCTGTTGGGAGAAAAAGAGACTGGGGAAGGAGAAGAGAAGGACAGTTCCACGTTAGCCAAATGTTCTCATTGGAGTAATATGAGGGCTGCTCAGCTTGAGGCTATACATGCTGTCAGAAGATCAGTTCTAGATGAGTCTGTCTGATTTTAATGTACAGACACCAAGAGTTTCTAAATAATATGTAGCATGGTTCAAGTGTAGTATTATCATCATCAGTTCACAGAATCATAGAATGTCAAGAACTAGAAAGGACCCTAGAACAAAGGAAGTTCAATGAAACCTTAGCTATTATCTAGTTCAATGCCTTATTTTACAGATAAGGAAACCAAAGCCAAAAGAGAGGAAGTGACTTGTCTTTAGTCATAAAGCAAGTTAGTGACATTCTAGGGACTAGAACTCAGGTCATGGAATTCCTTGTCCAGGGCTTTTCAAATTTAAGCAGCACAGTGGATAGAATGCTTAGCTTAGAGTCAAGAAGAATCAAGTTCATATCTGGACATATTAGGTCTGTCACCCTAGGCAAGTCACTTAAACTCTATTTGCCTCAGTTTCCTTAGCTGAATAATGGGGATAATAATAGGACCTGCTTCCCAGTGTTATTATGAGGCTCAAATGAGATATTTGTAAAATGCTTAATATAGTGCCTGGCACATAGTAATTATTATTATAAATGCTAGTTAATTATTTTTGTTATCTTACTCACTGCCTCCCAACACAATAGAAAATGGGCCAAGATCCTGAAAAATAGAACAATCCATCATATATAGGATATATAACAACCCTAGTCCAACCTGAATCAACACAACAGAGCTGAAGTCAGTATGCCCAGCTAGTGGAGAGGGCCTTGGGTCTGAATTCTAATACCAATTCTACATTACCTCATTCTGCGGCTCTGAGTGAGTCACTTAATATATCTTGTTCTTGATAGAGAATGAGGATGATAATAACATCCTCACAGCATATTTAGGGAGAGGTGAGACAGTTCCTGTTGAGTTTCAGCTTGTCTTCTAATGCCCAACTTAAATGTTATTTCTATCAAGTCTTTCCTAATCTCCCCAGTCAGTAATGACCTTCCTCCTTAGATCTCACATAGAACCTTATTTTACTCTTCTCTCATGCACTTTTCAGGTCATATTGTGTAGTAGTTTCCTTTGCTGGTGTTCTATCCTCTTAGTAGAGTGTGAGCTCCACCTAAGTAGGAACACTGTCTTATTTAAACTTCGAATCTATCTCAGGGCTTAGCCTAGATCCCTTTAAACAGTAGGTGCTTAATAAATGTTTGTTGAATAAATGAATGAATTGATGAAATCATAAAACCATAGACATTTCCCATTAAAAGGGATTTTAGAAGCCATTTAATCCATCTCTGAGCCTGATATATGTTACAGATGTGAAAGGAAATATTGGATATGAATGCATTTTTGAGAAACAGAATATAATTATTATTCTGATCATATCAGACAGAGGCCATGATCTCTTTGGGCTTCTCTCAGTCCTTCCTAGATCCTTCTCTTCCTCTTCCCTATTCTCTCCTTTTCTTATTTGCCAAGTCTTCCATTTCAACTCAGTATTCTCTCTAAAGTACTAAAAACATCTGTGTGACCCTGGCCAAATTATTTCCCCATAACCAGTCTCAGTTTCCTATCTGCAAATGGGGACAAGTTGGCCTTTCCTGCTGGGCAGATTATGCTGGGATTCTCTCTCTCACCTTCTGGTTTACATAGTTTGGAGAAGGAACCTGCAAGATTGAGTACTTAGAGGGCATCCAAAGAAAGGAGACTTCTTCTTGGTCAGATAGCATGGTAGAGTTTCACAAGCAATGAATTAGGAGGCACAGAATGAGAGATTTAGCACGGTAAAGTTAAAATCAGCTCATCTACCTTTGCATTTGCATTTTGTAAACAAAAATATGGAAGCCCAATGAGCTTAAGTGATTTTCTTAAGCTCACACAGTTAGTAATAGGGAGAGCCTGGGTTCAAATTGCAGTCCTTAGACTCCAAGTCCAGAGCTCTTTTCACTGTGCCACACATCAGTCAGAAAACTAAGATAAGATCAGCTCAGATCATAGTTCTTCTGCTTACTACAAATAAGAATTTGAACCCTTAACACTTGCTTAAACTGAGCCTCAGCTTCCTCATCTGTAAATTGAGAGTGGAAATAGATGGTCTCTAGCTTTAACTCTAATGGTTCTTATAACAGAACACTTGCATGTAAACCCATAAAATTGGATTATCAACTTCCAAAGGGTTTACCTTGAAGATCCTCATCTATTTAATTAATACTCTTAAGAATTTTTGAGCTGACATCAGAGATCTTCGAAAATATCCTGGAGAATGTGAGAAATACCCCAGGACTAGAGGTTTAAAAAAAAAAAAGAGGTGTACAATCTGCCAACTAGAGGGTGGTGGTATTAAAAGGGATAGTTTGTGAGCATTTATAAAAGAGTATGGTGATCACTAAGACCCAATATGGCTTCATTAAGAAGAGGTCATGCCAACTGATGCTGAGGGAAGTGAGCAGAACCAGGAGAACACTGTACACAGTAACAACAACATTGCGCAATGATCAGCTATGATAGACTTAGCTCCTCCCAGCAATACCATGATTCAAGGCAATTGCAAAAGACTCGTGATGGAAAATACTATCCACATCCAGAGAAAGAATCATGGAGTCTGAATACAGATTGAAGCATACTATTTTCACTTTTCAAAAATTTTTTGGTTTTGCTTTCTCATGGTTTTTCCCTTTTGTTCTGATTCTTCTTTCACAACATGACAAATGCGGAAATATGTTTGACATGATTGTATGTGTATATGTAGAGATTGCTTGCAGTCTTGGGAAGCGGGGAGGGAAGGGAAGAAGGAAGAAAAATTTGAAAATCAAAATCTTACAAAAATGAATGTTGAAAACTATCTTTACATGTAATTGGAAAAAATAAAATACTATTAGGTTTAAAAAAAGGGGGGAAAGCAAAGAAGAAGTAATACCAGACTAAGTTCATTTCAGCTAAATGCTATAGTTCAATTTTACCTAGATTTTAGCAAAGTATTTAATACAATTTCTCATGCAACTTCTTGGGGATATAGATGAAGAGATATGGGTTAAATGATCATACAGTTAGGTGCATTTGGAATTGACTTAATAACTTGAGCCAGAGAATAGACATTAACAGGTTGATGGACCTTTCAAAGAGCTCTTTCTCAGAGAACCCCAGGAATCTACACAAAACTCTTTTTTATCAGGGCCTTAAAGACACAGATGGCACATCTATCAAATATGCAAGTAATACAAAGCCTGAAAGGATAACTAATATATTCAATGACAGAGTCAAGATTTGAAAAAATCTTAACAGGCTAGAATGATAGATCTAATAGGGCCAAATTTAGTAGGAATAAATGAAATGTCTGCCACTTCAGTTAAAAAAATCTAGTGTTACAAGGTAGAAGAGGCAAAATTAGCCATTTAAGTGGGAAAGAGTTAGTGTTTTAATGGACAGCAAACAACAAATGAATGAAATGAATGAATGAGTGATGAATGAATGAAGCATTCATTAAATATTTGCTATGTTGCCAAGCACTGTGCTAAGGTCCTGGGATATAAATCCAGAAATGAGGCCATCCCTGGCTATAAGGAACTTACATTCTAATAGGGGGAGAGAAGACACACAGGGGAGTGCTGGACAGGGAGGAAGGTTTTAGCTTGGAAAGGCACAGGATGGTGAGCAGAACAATAGGGCAGTCCTTTGACATTCACTTTGGCATTCAGAAGTAATGGTAGTATTGATTTGATTATAGTCAGAGTAAAAGATGGAAGAAAAGTGTTAAGGGTACATGTGTACAGGTAGACAATGATGAGGGTGAAGATTAGGTTTTCTGGGTCCAAGCAGTTCAGAGTGGAATGTCTTTGCTTCTCTTCGGTGCAGTGTGTGTCAACCGTGTGAAAAAATTAGTTAATGCTATTTTAGTTATAGAATGACTAAGGTAATAATCCTTCTATCTTCTGTTTTGATCAGACTACAGCTAGGGTATTGCATTTGATGTTAGGTATTACATTGACATTGACATTACATTACATTGACAGGACATTGACAAACTGGATAATATCTAGAGAATAATGATGAGAATGATGAAGGAACTGGAGACTAGGCCATACAAGGACTGAATCTCATAACTGAGGATATTTAACCTGGACAAGAGAAGGCTTAGGGTGGATATTATAGTTAAATTAAGGTATTTGGGTAGCTTTCGTGGTCAAGATGGATTAGATTTGTTCTGCTTTGTCCCAGAAGGCAGAATGAGGAGCAAAATGGGTCAAAAGCTGAAGAGAGGAATGTTTAGGCTTGAGGTAAGGAAACCCACCCCCAAACCTCCCACTCCCTGTGTAGGAGTGGAATGGGGTGCATTTAGAGATAGTCGACTTCCCTTTAAGGGAAATCTTCAGGCAGAGAATGGATGTCTCTTGACCATATCAGGACTGCTGCTGTATTTGAGATTCCTGTTGAGGTGCTATTGCACCTGGATGAGCTCTGCAGACCTGTCCTGCTCTCAGATGATTTTAAGTATGTGATTCTGAGGAGCCTATGCAGGAAAGTTTAAAGATAAAGCCAGGTGCAAAACTCCAATTAATCTATGACCCTGGGGACTCTCAGGAGCAGCAATTAGTACATTTGCACCAGCAGATAAATAAAAAGAATCTAGTACTGGAAGTCAGAAGGCTTGAGTTCTTGTCCCAGTATCACCTAAACATAGAATTTCAGTACTAGAAGGGACTTCAGAGTATATCTAAGCCAATACATGACTGCACAGTAATCCCCTTGACAATATCTCAGTAAGAGGTCATCCAGTGCTTGCTACAAGGCTTCCAGTAAGGAATAACTCAGTACTTCTCAAGGTAACCCATTGCACCCCCAGGAAGCTCTAATAGTTGAATGCATCTAGGTGGCACAGTGGACTGAACACTGGCTTTGGAATCAGGAATATTTGTCTTCATGAGTTCAAATCTAGCCTCAGATACTTATGAGCTATATGTCCCTTGGCAAGTCACTTAATCCAGTTTGTCTCAGTTTCCTCATCTATAAAATTAGCTGGGGAAGGAAATGGCAAGCCATTCTAGTATCTTTGCAAAAAAACAAACAAGCCCCAAATAAGGTCATAGAGTTGGACATGACTGAAGAACAACAATAGTTGAGAAGTGTTTTCTCCCACCTACATCCCTTATAAAGCACTTAAAAACTGCTTCTCTACAACTACTACTCATTTCTTCTAGTTCAGACCTTTGGGACCAAGCAGAAGAAGTCATCCTCCATAACATCTCTTCAAATATTTGAAGACAACTATTATATTCAATCAAGTCTTTTCTAGTTAAAGATTTCTAGTTCCCTCAACCAACTATCAAATACCATGGTTTCTAGTCCTCTCTCAAGTGCATTGCCAGCTTGCTAATGGCCTTCCTGAATGAACTAAATTCAATGCTCCAGGTGTGGAGTCTGACCAGGGTCAGGGGGAGGGGAACTGTCATTTCCCTTGTCATGAATACCCTGGTTCTCTTGAGGACAGTTGTACTATTAACTCACTGTGGGACCTGGGGCAAATTGCTTCCTCTCTCTGGGTCTCAGTTTCCTTGCTTTTAAAAGGGGCTAATTTCGCTCTGCCTCCCTCCCAAGACTTCTGTGAGCATCAGATAAGGTAATGGATGGGAAATGTTTTGCAATCATGAAATGTGGCATAGATTCAAGTGAGCATTAGAATTATTAGGGGAGCTGTGTGTCCCTGTGCTAACCCAGGTATAGAACCTGCCCCCAGAGCCTCCCTAACTCTAACCTCTCAGCTATGCAATTCAGACAGTAATTAGGTTGGGTCAGTTTCAAATGAAACAATAAATTTTTGATAAAATGTTAAAGTTGCAGGTCTACATCTAATAGATTTAGTTGGTAGGCTGTAATGGCAGAGGTTGGTCTAGTCTAGGAGAAAGGAAGCTAGACATGGAGTCACAGGAACTGTGTTAACATTCTGCTTCTACTGCTGCCTAATCATGTGACTTAAGGCAAGTCATCCCCCTGAACCTCAGTTTGCTCCCTTGTAAAGTGGGGATAATAAAAATTGTACTACCCACCTTCCAAGAGATTTATTGAGAATTTTTCAACAAGACCATGAATAGGGAAACGTTTTTCCCTGGGATAGACTGGGTTAAAGCAATGGACACAGGGGAAGGCCTGCTATTAGCAAAAACACAGATTGTCCTAAGGCCAATGGACCCTGGTGAAGTGAAGGGACAGGGCAGATTGAGGGGGACACAAACCTCTTCTCTACTAACATTGTCAATGCCTACACCTTGGTTGCCCAGTCCAGTGGGCCAGACATCCTGGCCTTGAGGTGAGAGAAACAGATTTCAGCTTCCCCCATCCTCTTGTTCTTTTCTCTCCTCCCCCCACCCCCTCAGTCCCTGGCCTGCATTCACTCAGCCCAAGCGTGAAAATCCCCTCTTTGGAGAGGAATCAGTGCTGAGCGAGACAGTTCTGCCCATAGAGCCCTTTCTCCCCTGAGGGAGATGGCAAAATTTTCTTTGCAATTAAAATTCCTTTGAAACTGGGACCAAGGAAAATGTGGAGGAGAAAGCCTTTTAAACTTGGGAAATACTTTTCCTAAACAATTACTGGGTGTGAATTTTAACAAACATGGTTTCTCCCTCCTTCCTTCTTCTCTCTCCCTCCCCCTGATGAACCAGAGCTGCCTGGGTCTAGTCTGTAACATTATGCTTCTCAGCTTGCTGTTTGAGACTCTCTCCATAGCATAACGGCAACCTACCCCAAGTGGATCTCTCTCTTAAACATGGGGTAGCATGGCTATGGAACACTACTGATAGAAAAAGATCTGGGGGTTTTAGTGGATTGAAGGTTTGGTAATGCTATCGTTGGGACATGATAGCCAATAAAACTGACAAGAAGAGTTTTAGGAAATAAGGTGTCATTGTGGGACAATGGAGCTAGATGTGGAGTCAATGAACCTAAATTTGGATCCTGATTCTTCTACTTAATACCCATGTGACTTTGGGTAAGCAAATAGGCTTCAGTTTTCTAATATATAAAATGAGAGTGTAAGATTAGGTGAACTCTAGTTTTTTTCAACTCCAAACCTGTGATCTGTGATTTAATAGCATTAGGAATTTCAGATATAGGTAGAAAAGATATTTCTTTTTTTATTGGGGTGTATGTATTGTCTATGTTTGTGTGTGTGATATATATATATATACATATATATGAATATCTATCTATCTATCTATCTATCTATCTATCTATCTATCTATCTATCTATTTATCGAGAGATTTCTGAGCTCTTTTGTGAACCAGTCCTACTCCTCGTACAGGGCAAATAGTCTCTTCTGATTTCTGGGCCCAGTCTACCCCTATTGGTCCTTGAAAGTCCCCCATTTCTTCCCCTTTCTCCTCACTGGGGAGCCCTAGGAAAAGGTCAGTGGAAGAATCAAAAAATGATGTTCTATAGATTTAGCTTCAGGAAAGAGGGATTAAGGTTTGAACAAGTGATGGGGCATAATTTTCCTTTCTTATCTCAGCCTAAAGGGAGCACAGGAGATTAGAGACAGATTTTTATCACTTGGCTCCATCATCTATGTCAGAGAGTACAGTTAGAGGAAACCTCTGGGTCAGGGGATTTAGAACTTCCTATCTGGCCCTTGCAAACGCAGTCCTAAGTATCAAGTCTTTCAGCTTATGATGGAGTAGGTAGGATTGGACCATACAGTAGGGGGCCTTGAATGCCAGGTAAAGGAGCTGCATTTTATCCTTCAGGCCATAGGGAACCATTTTAGGTATGAAGCAGGGGCAAGGACCCAATTGACTATGCTTTAAGAAGATTTAAATCACAGAATCTTGTGGTGTTGCATCTGGAAGGGACCTTGGAACACAGAATGTCAGAACTGACAGGTACCTTAGAACAAGAACATTAGAATGGAAGAGGATATAGTATAAAATATAGAATGTCAGAGATGGAAGGGACCTTAAAACATAGCCAATGGGACATCAAAATTGGAAAAATCAGTCAATCTTTTAATTTTTAATCGAGAAAATCAGGGTCTTGAGAAGGGAAGGGACTTGTTCAAGGTCACAGAGAAGTGGCATAGCCAGGAGTAGAAACTAACCCTCTTGATTCTCAGCCAAGGGTCTTTTCTATCACATCTTTTCCTATCCTTAGAACTGAATTTCCCAGCAATCCTCTCCCCTGCCACCACACAGTTCCTTTCATTTCCCTGGAGCTGGGGGTGGGTGACCAAGTAGTTAAGATCATAGATCTAGAGCTACAAGGATCTTCTGAGGCCATCAAGTGCAGTCTCCTCATTTTACAAATGAAGAAACTGAGGCCCAAGTAAGTTAGGTAATTTACCTGAGATCCTACAGGCAGTAATGTAAGAGGTGGGATTTGAACCCAAGTTCTTTGACTCCAGAGGCAGTGCTCTTTACATTGTACCACTAGCTGCCTGGAGAGTCCCATTGATACTCCAGCCTGGAGATTCCCCCAAGGACTTTGCCATGGTTACTCAGCCTCTGGGCATACAGGCTGGGAAATAAATTCAGGGGTGGGGGAGGGGGTGGCAGGGAGAGGAGTGGGTGTGTGAGGGGGGTGCAGCTAAGTGGAATTGAATCTTGTTTAAGGAGGAAGCCCCCGGCACCCGGGTCTGTAATTTACTGCACTGTTGACAATATGAGCAGAGAATTTGTCGGGGGGATAATCACAGGCTGTGTGGCCAGGCTCTGGGAGCTCCAGGGCTGCTGGCAGGAGATGAGCTGCCAGGCAGGCGGTCTTGCTGAGGCATTAAGTGGGATCCGGGGGCTGATCCCACTGTAATGCAGTCAGTCTGTTGCCTGCCCTAGGTGGGAGAACTGTACCTCACAACCAGCCAGGATGAGCTCCTGGCTTATCAGGCCTCAGTCTACTGCCTCTGAGGGGCCTGGGAAATGGCAAGGATAGATCTGTGTGTAGAGGGTAGTGGTGGTATGATTGGGGGTTAATGGGAATCAGATGGAAGGAATCAGCATGGATAGGAGGGATGGTAGAGACAGGGAAACAATAGAACTCATTGGGGACAGTGGATATCAATGGAGGAATAGTGAGGATGAGAGTGGTGTAGATGACAATCAGGAGGAATGTTGAGGGTATCATGGATAGGGAGATCAGTGAAGTGATGTGGAGATGGTGAAGGGGGATTGTGGGACTCATTAGGGGATGTTGAAGAGCTTAAGGGAAATGAGAGATGGGGACAGTGAGGCTCAGTAGGGGAATGACTGCCTTAGAGAGTGTTAGGATGTTAGGGTGATGGTGAAGCTTATTAGAAGACACTGGGGATTAATAGGTGGTAGGAATCAAGAGATTATTGTAATTAGTGGCATCGTGGCATTGATGAAGAGTGTGGAAGATACTGGGGGATCTCCAGGTTATATCTGGGACCAATGAGGCAATTACAGGGATGAAAGTATAATGGAGATCAGGAGGGGATAGTAGAGACTAGTAGGGATATGGGAATGTTGGATATGGGGGGGATGGGAAACTTTGAGAATAAATGTAGGGTATGTAGGAATGATAGTAAAATGGAGATTAGGAAAGGATTATAGGCTGCTGAGTCCACACCCTGTCTTGGCAGTCCCAGGCCTTGAGTGCCTTACATATCAAATTCTTCAAAAGATTGCTAGTGAGTGTGGAGGGGGTATGAGGTTTTGTACCCAGAGGATCCTTTGTTTGTATGTATTGGAATCAGAATCCTAGGTGTTTGTATGTATTAGAATCAGAATCCTCTGTGCTAGAACAGGAAAGTACCTTGGAGAGCTCCTAGGGCTGCTGTTTCCAGATTGCAAGACAGCTCTCATGTGAAGGTCACTGGTGGGCAAGCAAGTGCTTTAAATGTCTTGCCTATGTCAGAATATTTTAATACTACTGAGATTTTCCCCTCTAAATATGAAAAACATCTATACAAAAGACATTATGTTTAGAATTTTTTGGTGTGAAAATATGCTGAATTTCCAATATTCCTTAAATGCTATCCATTATCTCCTCATTCTAAAGATTTTCTGATCCCTCATTTTCCCCTGAGGTATCCAGACCTCCCAGCATCCCCAAATCAGTACTTAAAGACTAATCAATATATTTCAAACCCCAGGGTATTCTACTGACAATTTAGTCATTTTTACAGAAGAAGAAGTTGGAACACAGGGTGAGGTAGTGAGGGGCCCAATATCACATAACAAGTTAGGAGTAAAACTCTGGGACTAGACTTTGGGTCTCTCAGAACCCTAGTGAGGGACTGATACACCATTACATCAAACTACCATCAAACTCTAAGTGTGGTATAGTAAAAAGAAAATGGAAGGCCTAGGATATTCTGCCAGATGTATGACCTTGGTTGGCAAGTCACCTCTCTGGGCTTCAGTTTCTCCATTTATACAATGAAGATTTCAATTTCTCACTCAGCTAAACCCCTGGCTCCCAGGACTATTTTTCCACCTCCACCCCAGCGGCCTTCTCTGATTGGTGAGTTTTACCCCCAGAACATCTATTTGAGGAAGCACTTTTGCTAGTCGTTTCTAATCAGTCTCAGCCACTGACTCTCTGGACTCCTTTTCCACCTCTCCTTCACCCATTAGAATGTGAACTTCTTGATAGTAAGCACTTAATAAATGCTTTATTTAATCCAACTTTACAGAGCTACTGTGAAGAATACTCTTTGAAAGAAAGCCTCAATGTGCTATGGAAACATCAGTAGTAAATATTGTTATCATTTTATGGGGGAGGAAACAAATTTAGAGAGGAGAGGTGACATGCCCAGGGACACCTAACAGGACTTGAGACCAGGCCTCCTAGCTCTAAGTCTATGATTCTTCCTATTATGCTATCCTGTCACTCTCTAATGCCATTATATTTCAGAAGAGGAAACTGAGGCCCAGAAAGAAGTGATTTGCTCAAAGTGACATAGTGAGTTAATAGCAGAGAGAAGAAAAACCTGGTCTCCTGACTCCCCTGGAGAATGCAGAAGGGAAGAAACTCTGGGTTTCTTGATTCCTAGATAAGTGCTTTTTCTATTGTACTAGGATTAAAATGTATCCCACAGCATCCTTCACTCTTCTTGTAATAAAAACTAACTACCTTGAATAGTTTTATTATCAGTATGGCATTAGATTATTCTTCCTAATAGACAAAATGAAACAGAAAAGGGAAGGATCAAACTTGTTTCTTGGTCATCATAGTTAGTGACCCAATGGTTCCTTGCCTATGGTCCTCAAACCCTAATTGGGACTACCTGCTACTGCACCACTTCTCTCACCTTCGCCCCTCCACTGGCAGTTTTATTGTCTCAGCTTTGGAGAGCTCATAGAGGTGGCACACAGTAGGGATTAAATAGAAGCTTGTCAAATGAATAGCTCAGAGGCTGTGGAGTGAGGTTGGGCCCAGGCTAGTTGTCTGGACACTTGGGTTCTCTAACTGGCTCACTTGTGGGACCTTGGGTAGAATACCTTCTCTTTCTGGGTTCCAGTCTCCTTTGTCAAATGAGATGGTTTCTAAAATTACTCCTAGCTCTAACATTTTATGTTATATGGTGTAAGGTCTCTTCTTGCCATATATCCCATGAAATGACTAGATCTGTGATTTTATTCATTTGTGGAGCTCCAGGCAAGATTGCAGATTGGCACCTTCTTTTCAACTTAGAGTCTGAGAGAGCAGTCTGGGTGTACTTGTCTAGTTTTACACAATTAGCATGTATTAATGTAATTAATTCCATGGGTCTTTCTCACTTCAGGACCATCTCTCTACCTACAACAGCCTGCTTCTTAGTGTAACAGTTAACAATATTATTATTATCATCAACACGTGTTTATATTATACTTTAAGGTTTGCAGATTCAATTGTTCTCTCTCTCTCTCTCTCTCTCTCTCTCTCTCTCTCTCTCTCTCTCTCTCTCTCTCTCTCTCTCTCTCTCTCTCTCTCTCTGTCTCTCTCTCTCTCTCTGCAAACTGGGTTAAATGACTTGCCCAGGTCACACTGCGAGTAAGTGCCTGAGGCTGGATTTGAACTCAGGTCTTCCTGACTCCAGGAATAGTGCTCTATCCATTATGCCACTTAGCTCTCCCCAATTGTTATCTCTCTGCAGATGATTCTCAAATCTCTTTATCCAGCTCTAATCTCTCCCCCAATCTCCAATCCCCAGCTGTCCCTTGTATATCTCACATTGAACATCCCATAGATATCTCAAACTGCACATGCCCAAAACTGAACTCATTATCTTTTCCCCAAACCCTTGCCTCTTCCATGCTTCCCTATTAATGTCAAAATCACTGCCTTCTTCCCAACCCCCAAGGCTCACAATCCATGTCATCCTCAATTCTTCAATCTCTCTAACACCCTCTTTCTAAACACTTGCTCAATTCTGTTCATTTTTACCTTCACAAAATCTGACATATGTACCCCCTTTCTTTCTCTGTCATGACCACCACCCTAGTTGAAAGTCTCCATCACTTCAACCCTGGACTACTGCAAGAGCCTTCTGGTTGATCCTGCCTCAAGTCTCTTTCCATTCTAGTCCATTCTCCATTCAGCTGTCAAATTGATCTTTTTAAAGTGCAGGTCTGACTACATCACACACACTTCCCTCTCCAACACGCACATTTAATAAACTACAATGGCTCCTTATTACCTCCAGGATAGAATATAAAATCCTCTGTTTAGCTTTTAAAGCCCTTTATAACCTGGACCTTTCCTCTCTTTCCAATCTTCTCACACTCTATTTCCCTCTACCTGGTCTATAATCCAGTGATACTGACCTCCTTGCTATTCCTTACCCTAGACATTCCACATCCTGACTCAATGCTTTTCACTGCTGTCCACTCCCCCTGGAATGCTCTTTCTCCTACTTCCCTTGGCTTCTTTCAAATCTCAGCTAAAAATCTCACCTTTGATAAGAGACATAACTTTCTTGGTACTTTTTAATGCTAGTGACTTCTGTCTGAGGTTTCCTTCCATCTTCTCTCTTTTCTTACCTTTTTCTCCTTCCTTTCTTCTCCCCTCCCTTTCTTCCTCTCTCTCCTCCCCCTTTCCCTTTATCTCTCCCCTCCCCTCTCTTCCCCTCCTCTCCTCTGGTGTTCTGCCTGGGGGAAGGTATTCTTCATGGCCAAAAGCTCCCTTTTTGTCCTTTGGGTTTACTGGCTACATTTTTTGCTCAAAGATCAAGCCTTAAACCCAATTTACTCTGGAGCTCATAGACTGGACAAGTCCCCACCCACCTAGCAAAGAGTGAGTGGAATTACTAAATAGTAATTGTTTCTCTTTCACCCAGGAACCTTGAGGGTCTTCCCCTTCCAGTTTGAGTTTTTTTTTTTTTATTAAAGGGGCCATCCCTTGAGTTGAATGAGTGTATCTCACTCAAAGTGAGAATGTGATAAGACCTTAGCCTGAAAGGCCAGGGTCTCACATGGCATCCTGGGCCATCTTCAGGCATCCTGATGAATATCAGGCCACTGGACCCAGATGGCTCTGGAGGAGAAAATGAGGTTGGTGAACTTGCACAGCCTTCCCTCACTCAAACCAAAATCAACTACAAGTCATGTCATCATCTTGATGTCATGGTCTTGTTCCAGAATGAAGGACAAATACAAACAACAACAATATTATCTCTCAGCTTTCTCTCTCTAGCTATATGTATATCTATCTATCTAGTCTGTATGTAATTATTTTCATTTATTTCATTTTTTAGTTTTCAACATTCACTTTTATAAGATTTTGAATTACAAAATTTTTTTCTCCCTCCCTCTCCTCCCCCCTTCCCAAGATGGCAAGAAATCTGATATAGGCTATACACATACAATCTGTATGCAGTTGTATGTTATCTCACCAACTAGAATGTGAACTCCTTGTGAGCAGGAGCTGGTTTTGCCTATCTTTGTACCCCTAGCATTTAGCACAGTGTCTGGCACAGAGTAAATGCTTAATAAATGCTTGTTGACTGACCACAAAGCCCTTTAAATACATTCTACTTGATCCCTACCACGGCACTGAAATGACTCTGAACTAGTTGTAGGTCTCTGTGCTTGGCCTCTCTGCAATTCCCTTTGTACTCAGTCAGAGGGTAGAACTCATAGATGATACTGGTGCAGTTCCATTGGATCAGAGTGTTCTGGGTCTCAGGTTCCTGCAGAAAGGATTGATGTGGAAGTGTCTCTTCTACCCCCACCTTTATAACACCCTGTTATTCCTGGGGTATTCATTAAGTCCTTCTCCTCCCCCCCTCTAGGAGCATCTATCCATGCTCTGATAGTGGTGTGTATGTATGTGTGTGTGTGTATGTGTTTCACATTTGGGGGAAAGAGGAATTTTATTCTTTCTCTAGGGTCATGCCAACCCAGCTCTCTCTCTCTCTCAGATTTGAGGTTAGTGTCTTGGCTGGATAGAACTAGAGCTTGTGTGGGGAGTGATAGTAGAAGAGGCTTCTGTGAGTGCACACCTAATTCAAGCTCTCCACCTGCCCCAATAAGGACTAGAGTCTGAGGTTCCAAAGAGGTTTCAGTGAATGAGGTTTACCTTGGTAGACCTGGCAAATTGTTTCCCTAACATGGGCTGGTGATGGTAGTGAAAGATAGGTTGGAATGTGTGTCACTGGAAGATGTGTATGTTGTGTTATGTGTCAATCATAGAGAAATGTTTATATGTGTGGGTGTGCACATGTGTGTCATGTGGCTAGGGCTTGTGGATGTCAGTCACAGCTCGGTATTTGCATATATGTGGGGGTTTTTTTTTGCTTTTAAAGCTTAGGAAAATGAAATGTTCCTTCTGTGAGTGAATTCGTGTGTGTGTGTGTGTGTGTGTGTGTGTGTGTGTGTGTGTGTGTGTGTGTGTGTGTGTGTAGAAAGAGAAAGGGGTAGGGAGGGAGAGATTTATTTGCCTGGCCACAACTCCACACTGGCATGAGTGGGTATATACCCCTGAGAGCAACTGCTGTTAGGGGTTTGGTTGCTTTCTATTTTCCCTGGATGCCAAGTTGCTGACATAGGAGAAGCAGAGCAACATGGGAGTGTAAGTGTGCCATCACATGCCTCCACTGGTACAGATATTGCCTGTTTTTAGAATGTGTGACTGAGTCCCTTACTCAGCCTCATATTCTAAGGAAGAGGAGGCAGCTTTGTGCCCTTCCATAGTGGGATGATGGGATCATGGAAAGTTGGCAAGGGATATCCTATGGTGGCCCTGTGGGCTTGAGGAGTACAAACAGACATTGTTGTGAGTTCAGAAGGGAAAGAAGATTGGATTAGGGGTCCTGACTAAGGTTCTAATCACAGCCCTTCTACTGATTCATTGAATAACAAGGGACAACATCATTTCCCTTCCTTGGGCTTTAGTTTCTTCCTCTATGAAATGAGGGAATTATAATAGATGGTCCCTAAAATCCCTTCCAGCGTCAATATTCTTCATCCTAATGCCCCTCTTAACTCTAACATTCTATGCTCTATGTTCTAGGGTCCCTTCCATTTTTGACATTCTGTTTTAGGTTATAAGGGCCTTCCCAGCTCTGCCAGTCTATGACTGTAACATTTGTCTAAGCTGCTCTCTGATAGGTAGGGGAGGAGAAGGTGAATGGTGATACTTCATTTCCTGGGTGTGTTGGGTTTCAGGAACCAAATCCCTAAAGGGTTGAAGCTATGTTCCTGAGTGGAGCCAAACAGGAAGCTGACTATGGGGGAGGAGTGAGATATAGGGAGGGGGGAATCTCCCCTTTCTACCCTTCCCCCTCCCCAGGGGGTTCCACATCATCAGTGTGCTCCCCCTTCCCCTCCCCCAAATCAGGCTGCATTTGTAAAATGAAATCAATATTGACACGGCCAGGATGGTATTCAATTTGTCCTGATCACTGGGCTGCGGTGAGTTCTGACAGGGCGCGGTGTAAAACATACGCTCAGGATGTAATTTCTACTGTCAACATGATGTACAGTAGGCCTCTGCCAGGCGCCCTGTGTAAGGGGAGGGGGTGGGGGGCAGTCAGGCGAGAGGAGCGCAGCCGGAGGGGCGGGCACTGGTTTGGCACTGGGGGTTTGAGGGCTGGAGCCAGTAACCACTGACCAGGAGAAGGTAGATTCCAAGCAAGGTGAGAGGGTAAAGGGTAATGATTGGTCTGTTTATACAGGGTGGGGTTGTGCTCCTCATAGGAGAGCTTGGATGGCCTTGAGTACAATTCAGGTGGAGGTAGCATCCCTGCTTAAAGTCATATGAGGAATATGCCATTTCTCTAGGATATGTGAAGAGTCCAGGAAATCCCTGGAGTATGCAAGGGGATCTGGGAGTCCCTAGGGAGCTATGTGGAACCTAGTCCATCATTTCAGATTGTTAGACTAGAGCGGATGACTGTATCTCTCCTTTTCTTTTACATTCCTTCAAAAATCTTGGGGAAATTAAGTTAAAATGATTATCAGAGGCAGCCTAAGGAATGAGGGTGAGGGAGATGGGTAGTCCTATATTTTGTCAAAATGGAGGGGAGCATTAAGGCTTGTGTGCATGAGTCTTATTCTTATTTTAGTACCAATAGGCAAATCTGCTGCTTCTCTCCTATCTTCTGTTTCTCAGAGTTACTGTTCACAAATAAGTTCATAGCATTATAGAATACAGAGCTTGAAGGAACTCTAGAAATCATCTATTCAACCCTCTCATTTTACAGATGAGAAAAATGAGGCTAAAAGAGTTTAAACAACTGGCCCAAGGTCACATGGGTAGCAAATAGCAAAAGTGAAGTTCAAATCCAGGGACTCTGACTCCAAGTTCAGAGAATCTAGTTAAAGTGCTCTTAGATCATAGTCATAGATTTACACAACCATTTCTTAACATCACCTCCCCAACATGGATTGTTGACACATGATCAAATGTGTATGACTCTTGGTGACTCTGGACATATTTGTTTCTTGGTTATTTATAGTGCTGTAAGGCCTCGGTAGAGTAGTATCATCAATAATTGGAGAGCTCAGACCATGCATGGCCTCTGCCCCCATGGCCCCAGGGATACTCGGGGATCCAGTGAATTAACCAGGGTTATGCTGGTACCCAGGGCATTAAGGGCTGCCAATAAGAAACTTGGGCTTGCTATAACATCCTTGCTCACTCTCTACCTTTCATGTCAGCTTACAGCGAGGATCATCCTATGACTTCCATTGGAACCAATGTTTAGAAGTTAGAAGGTGTTGTCACATGGAAATAGTGTTCCCAAAGGGGTTAGATATCTTCTGGATACCCAGGACTCCATTGGTGCTGATAGAAATGGCGGACTAGAGCTGCCATGAATAACAGTATTTCTCAAAGGAATATTTGCATCTTTATGTGTATGTAGATATTTGTTTTATGCACACATATGTACACACATATGAAACACAATGTTTCTAAAGGAAGCTTCTTAGATAACAACGTATACGTAGGAATAGTTAGGCAGCTGTTAACACTTTCTATTGGACAGGTTTATAGGTAGCATTTCTCTGAGATAATGAAAAAGGTCACTATGTTTCTATAGAGATATATATGGGTAACAGTGTTTCTTTGGGTCATACATGAATAATATCTATATGGGACAGTGTAGTCAGTCAAAAGGTATTTATTAGTTGTGTACTGTGTGCCAGGCATCATGCTAAGTCCTGAGAATACAAAGAAGAACAAAAAAAGTCCCAGCCCGCATGAAGCAGAGACAACATGTGGTTATTTCGGTCATACACACTATATATAGAGTTTGTTGTTTGTTTCAGTCAACTCTGACTCGTTGTGACTCCATTTGGAATTTTCTTGGCAAAGATGCTGGAGTAGTTTGCCATTTCTTTCTTGAGCTCATTTTACAGATGAGGAAACTGAGGCAAACAGGGTGAAGTGACTTGCCCAGGGTCACATAGCTGTATGGGTCACAGTGTATGAGGCTGGATTTGAACTCAAGTCCTCCCGACTCCAGGGCTAGCACTCTGACCACTATACTACCTAACTGTCCCCAGCTGAGAGTGATTTGAATGAAGACATTAACAGATGGAGGAGGAGGGGAGTAGCTTCTTGTAAAAAGCAGGATTTGAGTTGTGTTTAAGAAAGCCAGTGGAACTAAGAGGTGAGGGGGACAGAACATTCCATGCACATGAGATAGTCAGTGCAAAGGCATGGAGAAGAGAGATGGAGTGAGAAGGGTGGCTAGGAGGTAGTAGTATCCTTGGTAGGAATAGGAAAGATTGGAAGTGGATGAGAGTTTGGGTAATGAGTTCTATTTTGAACATGTTGGGAACATGTCTTGTGGAACATCTAAGTCAAGAAATATAAGAGAAAACAGGAGTTGTATGACTAGTTCAGCAAAGAGAGATGAGGGCTGGATATATAGACTGGGGAATCAGCTGTATAGCTATCATAATTGTGAACCCACAGGAGCTAATGACATCAAATGAGATAGTATAGATGGATGGATGGATGGATAGGTAGATGGTTAGATTGGCAGGTAGGTAGATAGATTATAGATAGGTAGATACACGGATGGATGGATGGATGGATGGATTGATGGATGGAAAGATAGATGGATGTTTGGATCCCTGGGTAGGTAGATGGAGAGAGAGAGAGAGAGAGAGAGAGAGAGAGAGAGAGAGAGAGAGAGAGAGAGAGAGAGAGAGAGAGAGAGAACAGAGTGTCTAGGACAGAGCCTTGGGTGACACTTGTGCATAATTTGGATGAAGACCCAACAAAGGTGACTGAAAAGGAGTGTTTGCTCAGATAGGAGAATCAAGAGTGAAGAGTGTTGTGAAACTCATGAGAAGAGAGAGTATCCAGAAAGAAAAGATGATCAACAGTGTCAAATGCTGCAGAGAGGTCAAGGAGGATTAGGTTTGAGAAAAGACTGTTAGAATTCCAGTATGAAATGATTAGAACACATCTACCAAACAAAAGGGGAGAAGAGTTTTCCTTTTCCTTCCCTTACCTTCTGTGGGATAACCCTGACCTAGTGTTTCAGGTAAGGAACAGAGGTGAGGGTAGAGAGGGTAGAGGGTGTATGTGTGTGTGTGTGTGTGTGTGTGTGTGTGTGTGTGTGTGTCCACGCCTGGGCACATGTGTGTTTTGTTGAGTAAGAAACTATAGGAACCTGGGCCTCAGATTCTGAAGCATGTAACTGACTTAAAGAACTTTCCTGCTAATAACAATGGGGAAATTGAAGGAAGGGAGGAGGAAGAAGGCTCTCTCCTCTACCGAGTCCTCTGCCCTTTATTCCTTTAAAATTCTTATACATAAATTTGGTTAGAGCTATAACTACTGAAGATCAAATGGGGTTTGGGTTCAAGGTACTTGATCATAATTGTGAACCTAGGTACATATTTCCATAATCCATCCCCATGATAACTTCCACTCTTGTCTCTTACTTTGAGGTACTCTATAGGCTCAGGGTGAAATTCCCTCTGAGGGACTTTGTACCTGTCTAATGTACTTATCATATAGTACTGTGTATTATCTGCATGTGTCTTAGCATAGTCATTGCAGACATACATAGGACTCATCCATGAGACTACAGATGAAATTTTTAAATAGAATTTATGTAGTGCTTCCTCTGTGATAGGAATTGTGCTAATTGTTGGGAATGTAACTAATGAAAGTGAGATAATCCCTGCCCTCAAGGAGCTTGCATGCACATACTACAGGGAATGACTACACCTAAAGGAGAGTGATGGCCACGCAGCAGACCGGTGATTGAAGCAGTCACTTTCCAGAAGCAATGGTAGTATTGATCTGATTACTTAGCCAAGAGCAAGAGGTGAAAGTGGATAGAGACCTTATTTAAATTTCCCCTCTTTTCCATTGCTCCACATACAGTAGGTACTTAATGAATGTTGCATTGAATTGAATTAGATGTGGTAACCCTATGTGAGTGTTAATGGAGTGCCTCAGACCATAAAAGGGCAGGACTGTTATCTAGTTAAATCCGAATTCATCTAATATAGTAGTGGAAAAACTGGGCCCTGGTTATCCGAGGCATTTCATCTTAGGGGCTTTGGGGTGAAATTCTATTTACCACACCCTTCAAATGGCCCTGAAAGATCAGCACAGCAGGAATAAGAGAGGTTTAAGTGGTAGGACAGTAAGCTCATGCCCACAGAGAGCTCTCAGAGGATCTTGGGCTGAGTAATAAATGAGGGCCCTGAAGCAGCTGAGCCATGGTGACTATGCCAGGCAAGAGTAATGCTGAAGGGGAATTGGGAAATTAGAAAAGGACATACAGTGTGCAGGAATGTCTGCCCTCAGGAAAGAAAAGAGCAGGCCAAGGAGAAGCAGTGCTGGGCGCATAGTAGGTACTCAATCAAACATGGGGTGAACTAAATAGGACTGAGCTCAAAATAGTAAGTCAACAGGCCCAAGAGGGTGGGTGTTCATTGGAGAGAAAAAGAGAGAAGCTGCTTAAGAAGTCCCAGGAAATCCAGCAGCTAGCAATTCGTTACTGAATACCTACTGAGTGTCCAGCCCTGTTTGAGTTTCTTCTATTCAGTGCCTGTTTTCAAAAGTAGCAAGTGAAGACAGCACTAGAAATGGAGTTGGGAAGCCCTGCATTCAAATTTCACCTCAGACATTTACTAGTTTTGTGACAATGGACAAACCACTCAATTTATCTCGCCTGTAAAATAAGGATTAAAAACACCTGTTGTGTCCTACCTCAAATGGTTGTCCTGAGGCTCAAATATGATACTTATTTCAAGCACTTTCCAAACTGAGGAGGCAGTGGAAAGAATGCTGGATTTGATGTTTAGAAGATACAAGTTCAAATCCCAGCTCTATCACTTGCTAAAAATCATTTGTCCTCTCCAGGCCTCACTTCCCTTATTTGTAAAATAATAAGCTTGTACTAAATCACCCCAAAGTCCCTTCCAACTCTAAATCTATGAGATTATGAATTCCAAAGCACTATATAAATGCCAGCTATTATTACTATGATATAGTCTCTTGCTGTTGCTTACTGACAGACTACCTGGTCCTGAATGAGTCTTGATCAAATGCTTACTGTGTGCCTAGCTTTGTGCTGGTCTTCACTGAATTATATTTGATAAGCATTTATGCAACACCTACTATGAGCTAGATGCTATGCTAGGTGCTGGGGATACAAAGACAAACCCCAATTCAGTCCTTGCCTTCAAGGAGCATGTCTTTTCCTGGGGGATAGAGCATATAAACAAACAAAAACAAATAATAAAGAAGTGAAAATGAATGAATGAACAAATAAATAAGCCAACAAAAACGAATGAATAGAAATAAATAAATAAATCTAAGACCATCTGGGGAGGGGGAGAGCGCTGGCAAGTAGGAGGCTATGGGAAGACTTCCCAAAAGCACTTTCACTGAGTTTTTAAAAAAGCAAAGGATTCCAAGAGATAAGGAGGGAGAACGTTACAAGCATAGGAGATAGCCAGTCAGTGCAGCACTCAGTGCTAAGTCTGGAAAATGATGAGTAGTAGGCCTGTAGAAGAAAAGCGAAGACTTTGAAGAAGGACTCTAAACGCCAAGGTCAGGAGTTTGTACTTTTTGCCGGAGGCAAGAGAGAGCTCATGATGATCCCCAGCAGAGGACTGGCATGGCCATCAGATCCCCGCTTTAGGGATAATTCTACAGACGTGGAGGATGAACTAGAGAGAGGAAACTAGAAGCAGGGAGAACAATTAGGAAGTTCCTGGGAGTGTGACCCTGTATTCATTTTTACTAACCCTGTATGAGTTCTTGTTGACAATCTATTGTGTAGTCTTTGAGCACTATAATTCTAAACATGGTAGAAAGCCTTCAGTCTATACTATGTACACAAGTAGTGGTAGAGACAGTAAGAGTAATAGCTCAAAGGAAGAGATCTTCATGGGCTGGGAGGGTCAGGGAATATTTCCGGCAGAAGGTGAAACCTGATCTGAGCCTTGAAGAAAGAAGGTGGGATGAAGGGTTCTGAATTTGGGGATAGAGAAGACATTCCAGACAGGGGAAACAGCAGTGACTGTTGAGCCAACTCAATCATACCTTTCCTGTGGTTCAGAAGCTGCTGCCCTAAGTCTGATGAAATACAGTAAATAGAACCACGGCCTTAGTGGAAAAGGAATTAGGTTCAAATAGCACTTCTGGGACTTTGGGCAAGTCACTGAACCTCAGTTTCCTGTTCTGTAAAATGAGGAGGGCTGGACTATATGACCTCTAAGATCCTTTTGAATTTTAAGACTATGATCTCTATGTAATGTATTCTCTTAACTAGAAGAGGAGTATAGACTGTCAAAACTAGAAGGTTCCCTAGAGCAGAGAACATTAACCCTTCCTCCTTAGATCTCATGTGGCACTTTGTTTGTATATCTCTAATGTATTTACTCTAGAATGTTGTACATCATGGTTTTCTATGTTTGTGCCCTATTCCGCTACTATACTGTGAATTCTCCATGAGAGCAGGGGCTGTGTCTTATCTAATGTGAGGTCTCTTGTACTAAGTGTTCTGTATAGAAGTAACATTTAATAAATGCTCCTTGTTGGATAAATGAGAGAAACCTTAGAACACAGAATTCCAGAGTTGAAAGGGACTAGACCATCTCCAGGATAAATTTTAAGTGGTCCATGAACTTGGATGGAAAAAGATGACATCTTTATTTTCATGAATCTCTAGCTCAAATTTAGCATTTCCTTCAATTATGAATTTTAAAAATTTTATTTGGAAAAAAGATCCATAGACTTTACCAGACTGTCAAAAGGTCCCTGATTTAGAAAGGTTAAAAATCCCTAATCTAGCCCAACCATTTCATTATGCAGATGAGGAAGCTGACACGCAGGGAAGGGAAATAACTTGCCTAAAGTCTCACAAGTAACTCTATGGCAGGGCTGGAGCTAAAGATGATTGACTTCTCTCACTTGGCATCCAAGTTTTGCCCTGGGAAATGGGAAAGGAGCTATATGCAGGGCTATCCTGAGTTTGGAGTTCAGGATCAGGTAATAGTGTGAGGCCAGAGAGGTGGGAGGTGAACTAGATTATTGACAACTAGGTAACTGCTCACATGTCCAAATTTCCCTGGAGACCACAGAGGCACTGGGATCTAGAAGGGAATAGAGCTATACTCTTTTTTATTTTTTTGTGAGCCATCAGAGGATGACAGGGACAGTCTGTGAGACTATCCAGCACAGTGGAAGAAAAATGAACTGAAGAGTCAGTCCTCCATCTCAGCTCTTTTGCTTATTAACTGTGTGAACTTGAGCAAATCTCTAAGACTATAAATGGCTAGCAATAGAGTCTTGGACTTGGAGTCAGCAGTAGGACCCCAGATAAGTCACTTAACATCTCTGGGCCTCAGCTTCCTTGTCTGTAAAGTGAACTGGTGCCCCCCAGCTCTCAGTCTATGATACTATGAGTCTTAGTATCCTTAGCTGTAACATGGAGGTAATGCTGTCATTCCCTTACCTCTCAGAGCTGTCGTAAGAAAAGTACTTGGCAAACCCTATGGCACTACAGAAATGTAAGCTGCTCTAAGAGGGGTAGGGGGTTTAGAGATGGTTCCTTAACAAAGTCGGGGCCTGCTATTGAGAAGGAGTCTTTAGCCATGGTAAGGCTGTTGGTGTGAGGAAGCAGCTGCTGTCTAGGGGCTGCTCTGGGCCCATGTCCGGCCAGAGGGATTAAATCCGCTGCTTATGAGCCCTGACGGAAAGTCTATAAACAAAGGAGGGTGATGAATGACCCACTCGCCTGTCGGAGGAGCCGCCAGTGGGGGTAGCAGGGTCGGCACTGGGGCCAAGCTGATTTAATGTCAGTGAGGGCTGTACTTATGTAGTGTCTCTCATGCACAAAGCTTTATTAATGTCGTCATTACTGCCCCAGAGAGGGAGGGACCAGCCCATTAATAACATCCAGTGACAGATCTGCCAAGGCTGGCCCTGTCACCAAACACATGCACGTGTGTGTAGGCACTGCCGATAAGGCAGCTTTGCAACCTTTCTCAAGTTCCTCTCCCTCTCTGGGTCCCAGTTTCTTTTTCTGTCAAAATGGGGGAGGGGGGGAAATGACTAAATATCTAAAGTTCTAACATTCTATCCAGTGCTGACACTGTATGCTGTATGTCCAATGACCCATCCCAGCTGTTATATTCTGGGACATGCACACATAGATGGGCATCAGCAGGTCATAGCAGGTAGAAAGAGGGCCTGCCCAAGAGAAATTTACACAGTTGGAGAATTCAGCATATTCTGTTCAGGATCTCCCTTTACCCCACTTATCAATGCAGGACCTCAAGCATCTCCCCTTTGTAAAATGAAGAGGTTGGAATGGTTGGTATCTAAGGTTCCTTCCAGTTCTGATAGTATATGTTCCATCTGTTAAAGATGGAGGGTAGGGAAAGGAAAGTTCTAGTCTTCCTAACATGTTCTGGAAAGATTTCCAGGACCTTTCATTCATATCCAAATAGCTTCACATATTTATAAACCTAGAATCCACAAGAAATGAGTCTGGGCTTTAAAGAGATCTAGCTTCAAACCAGCTAGATTGTGAGTTAAAATGGACCAATCACCTCCCCTCTCATTTAGGGAAGGAGTAGTGGACATGGGAATAGGGGACAGGAAAAGAGGCTGAGGAAGAATTGCAGAGTGTTAGAGTTGGAAGAGACCATAGAAAAATAGAAATTTTAAAAAATAGAAGGGAACTAAGAGTACCTTTGGTGAGGTCCAGGGATTCCTAGTTTTGGCCAGCCATGGAGTTCCTCTGCTGAGGACAGGCTCTGGGGATAGGTAATGAAACTGGTATAGTTGAATGGGAGGTGTTCCTGTCTCCTCTCTATCAATTGCTTCCTCTCCATCATTTCTTACTTCCCATGGGAGGAGGCCTCAAGCCACCTCCCAGTCCTTTCTTCCTCACAATATCTCCCCATTGAGCAGTGATGGAGCTTGGAACTACCTGACCGAGCCAAGGGAGCTATCTTTGGCCCTCTAGCCATTCCCCAGACAGTCATAACCTTCCCAGAATGAAGGCTTGTGTGGCATAGGCTGTTCCTTGTCTATAACTCCAGTCTCATTTCAACTGGTGCCTGAATGTAGGGAATAAAACCTTGATCTGTAAATATTGGTGTCAGGCCCTAGATCTCAGCTAGTTTGGGGATGATTTATAGACATACTTCTTCCTCAGTTTCCCAGTCATGTGCTCTTAAATAAAGATTCCTTTTGAGTCCTCACTATTCAAACCCCATAAATGTCATAGCTGCTGGTGGACCTGCTTAGCTCAGAGAAGGGGGGAAAATACAATTCTGGAGACCATGTTTTTATAGATAAGGGATAGGTGCTTTTCTTGATATCTTTCAAGGCTCAGTTCAGTGTTACCTCCTCAGAATGCTTTCTCGTTCATTCATTCATTGCATCTGAAACACTATTCTGTTCTAAGGTCTCTCTGATAATCTAGGATTTGCTATGTAATTTGGTGTAGGCCCTGCCCCAGGCTGCATCTCAGGTGGAGAATGAGATGGCTGATGGTTAGGGTAAAAGAGACATTAGGGTCTTCTCTTCAGGAAGGAGTTTGCTCTGAGGTTCATAGGGAATAGCCTCAAGTTTAAGAAGAGAATCATAGTATAGAGCAGGAATGGGGAACCTGCAGCCTCAAGGCCACATGTGACCCTCTAGGTCCTTGGGTCTGGCCTTTTGAATGAGTCCAAATTTTACAGAACAAATCCTTTTATTAACGGGATTTGTTCTGTGGAGTTTAGATTCAGTCAAAGGGCCGTACCTGAGGACCTAGAGGGCCATATGTGGCCTTGAGGCTGCATGTTCTCTACCCCTGGTATGGAGAATATTTGAGGTGGAAGTACCTGAGAGACCACTCAGATCAGTGTTTTACAGAGGAGGAATGTAAGGAATGTATTAGTGACAGAGCTATGATTAGAACCCAGGTCTCCTGACTTTTAGGCCAACCAGCTTCACCAAGTTACTGGTGTAGTGGAAAGGCTCCTTGGATGATGAGTGTTAGGGAAGGGTGTGTGTGTGTGTGTGTGTGTGTGTGTGTGTGTGTGTGTGTGTGGTGGTGGTGGTAGAGGGGTGGAGGGAAAGGACCGCTGATCGGAAAGGAAGGAGGGATCATAGGATTTAGATCTGGAAGGAACTCTGGAGATCATTTCATTTATCCAGAGGACAATACCTGGCAGTAAATCCAGTGGAAAAGCTTCCCAAAGAGGGAGTGCATGAAAGGAAGGCAAAGGGGAAGGAGCGCCTTATGGGGAAAGAGCAAGTGACCCTCGCAAAGTTACCACTGACATCACTCTCTTTCCCCCAGGCTCCTGGAGTGGGCTTCCCAGACAACAGTCTGCACCCCTGACCGGGCCCAAGGAAGACTGAGCCACGAGCCTGAACCGTCTGCTCTCCAACCACTGCCACGGAGCCTGGAGATGGCCCGGTGTAGCCCGGGCAAGAGTGGAGCTTCTGAGTGATCTCCAGGTCGTCGCCCGACTGGGGCGCGAAGTCGCCAGACCCGGAGTGGGGGGCCTCCAATGAGAGCTGCGATCCCCTATCCAGTTGGGAGCCGTGCCAGAGCCCCCGTCCCTGGGGTCAGTGCTTCAGTCTGTCCTGCCGGGGCCGCTCCGTCCAGGGCCGAACTGAACCAATCGGAAGTGCCATGAGGAGCTCGGGTGCCCCAGCACTGGCCTGACCTTGGCCCCCCGGGGGGCCTGAGACCAATATGTGACCGTGGCTCAGGTGCGTCCTGGGGCTCAGCCTCTCCGTCCATGTACCTGGGCCCGGTTTCCACCACGGAGAAATATGAGGAGGCCGTGCCCCGGAGCCAGGGGGAGGCCTCTGGGGGCCAGCTTGTCTCTGCCGCCTCTGTTGCTGCCTCCGCTTCTTTTGCTTCTGGGAAGCTTGTGGGCTGCTGGGACCCCAGCCATAACAGGGCCGGAGGAAGACGACAGAGCACTCGCCAGTGGTCGTGTAAAGCGAGGCTGGGTCTGGAACCAATTCTTCGTGGTGGAGGAGTACACGGGTACTGAACCCCTGTATGTGGGCAAGGTAAAGTTCAGGGTATGGGTGGGAGGAGATGGCACCTTCTCCCTCTCATTTTTTTTTCTCTTCTTTTCTACCGTCTTCCTTCCCCAACTGGGGTATCCCTCCTGCCATCGGGGAGGTGATGGCCAAGTCTCTAAAATCTTAAAGCAACTCAAAATATCAGAGCTGGAAAACATCTTAGGATCTACAATATAAGAGCTGAGATACTTCTTGGAGCCTAGAATGTCAGAGCAGAGAAACTCCTTGGAGGCTAGAATGTTAAAGCAAGGAAACTCTTTGGAGTCTAAAATTTCAAAGCAGAAAAACTCCTTGGAGCCTAGAACTTTAAAGCAGGGAGACTTTGGAGCCTAAAACTTCAGAGCAGAGAAACTCCTTAGAGGTTAGAATGTTAGTATGGGAATTCCTTAGAATCTAGAATGTCGAGGAAGGGAAGGGTCCTTAGAATGGAGTATTAGACCTTGGAGGGACTTTAGAACACTGAATGCAAAGTGTCAGATCTAAGAAATACTTAGAACAGAATCTCAGGAAACCTAAGAACTTTGTAGCAGATAGAGTGCTGGCTTTTGAACCAGGAAGTCCTGCATTGAAATCCTACCTTTGATACTATCACAAAAATCACTTACCCAGTTACTATCTAACTCATTTTCCTCAACTGAAAATGTGGTTATTGTACTAAATCACCTATAATTACTTCTAAGATGCCTTCCAAGTCTAAAGCTATGATCCCATGAATGTAGAATACCAGAAGTGGAAGGGACCTTGGAATATAAAAATGCTAGAGCTGGGAAGGATGGGAGAATCTAATTTAATTCAACAGGGATTTTATTCCATGCATATCATGGTACCTTGATAACGTGCTCATGTACTTAATAAGTGTTTATTGCATTGAAGCTCTTATTTTGTTGAAGGCACTGGATGGAAATACAAATATGAAAATGATACTATTCCTCCTCTCAATCAATCAATCAACAGATTTGTTAAGTACCTATTATGTGCCAGACATTGTGATAAGTGCTGGGGATACAAAAAGAAGCCACAGACAATCCTGCTCTCAAGAGGCTCACAATCTAATAGGGGAGACAAGGTGCAAACAAATATATACAAACCAAGATAGATACAAGAGAAAAAGGAAATAACAGTAGAATTAAGAGAGTTTTGGAAAGGCTTCCAATGTAGGCTTTTAGAAGAGACTTAAAGGACACCATGGAACCCATAGTCTACTTGGGGAGATAAAATATGCCCACATTTCAGACTAGGCTAGGTTAAGATGCGGAAGGGTGGCAAAATGAGATCCAAAATAAGTACTGTAGGAAAATCTGAGGAGGGAGATACTGCTAAACAGCCTGTAAAAGTACAGTAAGCTTTATGGGATGGTGGGACCTGAGCAGAGCATTCAAGAGGAGGATTTTGAAATCTGGAGAGGTGAAGGGATGGTAGCTTGAAGGACTTCCTAGAGCTGGGAAGTAGCAGGTAGAGTTTTATATGAGCCAGTTGTCTAGTTTGGTAAGAAAATAGAATGTGTGATGGAAAGTAAATAAGACTTGAAAGGTAAGTTGGGGGCTTAAAGGTGGGGCCGAGGAGTTCAGCTTTTATCCCAGTAAAATGAGGGAGTCATGGAAGGATCTTCAGAAGTGAAGTGACATAGTCAGCCCTTTGCATTAGGAAGATTATTTGTGCCATTGTGTGAAAGATGGGTTGCAGAGAGGAGAAGTTATAGGCTGACAGTCAATTTAGAAAGACTTAAAATAGCTGTGGAGGCAGATGTTGAGGGACTGGACTAGGGAGGGAAGAGGTTATGTGTTGGAGACATTGTTAGAATTAGAGTAAACAAGGCTTGACAACAGATCATTTGTGGCTGTTGAGGTAGGAGAAAGAATCAACGATGATCTAGGATTAGGAAACTAGTAGTACCCTCAACCGAAATAAGGAAACTGGGAAGATGAAATGGTTTTTGTAGGAGCAATGAAAAAACCATAGAGCATCACAGCTGGAAGGAACCTTAGAGATCATGTAGGACAACCTCCTCACTTCACAGTGAAGGAAGCAGAGGCTCATGGGAAGAAGTAAGCTACCTAAGGTTAATTCAACAAATTCAATTCAACAAACTTATTAAGCACCTACTATGTGCTTAGCTCTAGGCATATGGAAATAAACAAATACATTGGCTCTGAAGCTCACAAGCTAATATTAGGGAAAGCTATGTACAGACATAACCCTGACACAGGGGGAACTGTGATAAATGCTACCAGGTAAAGTCTACAAAAAATGGGAGAAGTGGACATGGTCAAGGATGGCTTCATACAGGACTCGAGAATTTGAATTGGGTATTGAAGAAAGGGAGGGAATCAGAATAATTTATCCAATAATTTTAATAATGTAAAAGAAAACAACTTTGAAACATATAAGACTTCTGATCAATGACCAACCATTACTTCAGAAGACTAATGATAAAGCATGTTTCCCACCCCTTAGCAAAGTGGTGATGGACTGGAGTGAAGAATGACACATGAATTTTCAGATGTGGCCGTGGGTAGATTTCTTGTGTTTCATAATACTTGTTCTTTACAAGGGAGGACTTCTATTGGGGAAAGGGGGAGTTGATTGCTAATGATAGTGATGCAAAAAAAAAGAAAGAAAAGAGTATTAATGAAACATTTTTTAAACATGCAGAAAAGAGAAGGAAGCTGAGAAAGAGATAAAGACAAGTAGGGTGGTCATCCTACTGTTATATTAAAATTAACATGTATCCACAACTCTATGTAAATCTAAGTTTACAATTTCATGTGCAGTCTTCTTTTTTGCATATTGAAATACTTGTTAAGTTTAGAATAAAAAAGAAAAAAAAGTTTAAAAAGATAAGAAGGGATTTCCATAAAACTAGGAGTTGGGGCAAGGAGATATACAGCCAGTGTGAAGCAGCCTTGACAAAAATAAGGCAGGGTGTGGTTTGACTTCTGTACCTTGTTGTACCCCCTTCCCCAATTCAATAAACAGCATTTAGAAATATGAAGTACCTAGTCAAGTTGGATGTTACACCCTGAGGGTGATAGAGGTGAATAATATTGCCCCATTCTCAAGAATCTCATGGTCTAGTTGGAGTAAAAGGGCTAGGACACAATCCTCTCCCCCTTTTAATCTGGATTTGTAATTTCATTGGTATACAGAAATTCTTTCCATGTGATATCTGCAGCTTATCTGTGAAACTAGAATCCAGGTTTTTCTGACCCTAGTGCTGAACCTCCATCCACTTTGCCATGTTCTCAATTCAGTTCTGTAGATGTTTATTTTTTCATTTATTTATTTATTACAAATTCATTTATTTTTAGTTTGCAACATTTACTTCCATAAGTTTTAAATTTTCTCTGCCTCCCTCCCCTCTTCCCTTCCCAAGACAGAATACAATCTGATATAGGCTCTACATATACATTCTTGTAAAATATATATTCACATTAGTCATGCTATAGAGAAGAATTAGAACATATGGGAGGAACCATGAGAAAGAAAAAACAAAACAAAAAAGAAAGCAAATACCATGCTTCATTCTGCATCCAGATTCCATGTTTCTTTGTCTGGATGGGGATGGCATTTTCCATCCTGAGTCTTTTGGAGTTGTTTTAAGTCCTTGAGTTGCTGAGAAGAGCTAAGTCTATCAAAGTCTGTCATCATATTGTAGATATTTATTAAGCAACTACAATTTGGCAGATACTGTGATAAGCCCTGAGGATAAAAAAGCCAAAATGAATGTCCCTGTTCTTCAGGAGCTTATATAAAAGTGGAAGGAAACAACACATATACAGACAAGTAAATTCAATGTAATTGGTGGTGGAACAACTGGGAAAATCAGGAAGTGCTTCTTGTATGAAATGGTGCTTGAGTTGACAGAGAGGATGTGAAAGATGCAGAAAGAATGTGACAGGATTTGGAATCAGATTGGGAGGGATTTTAAATGCTCAAACAGGAGTTTTTATTTTGTTCTAGAGGTCATAGGGAATCATTAAAGCTTCTTGAGCAGTAGCATGGATAGAGCTGCGCTTTAGGCATACCCATTGGGTAACTGTATGGAGGACGGATCGAAATGGAGACACTGGAGGCAGGGAAACCAATTCAGAGATGATGAGTGTCTGGACTAGGGTGGTGGCCTCATGATTAGAGAGAAAGAGATTGATATGAGAGATAGTGAAAAAACAGCAATTGATTGGATTGAACCATATGTATTGGATGCTTAACAGCAGCTATATGTATCTCTGTCATGTGTGTGTGTGTGTATGTGTTTTATCTGTCTATCTAGGTAGCTAGGTGGTACAGTGAATTGAGTGCTGGGTCTGGAATAAGGAAGACCTGAGTTCACTTGCTAGCTGTATGACCCTAAGCAATTCATTTAACCTTACCTTAGTTTCCACAATTGTAAAATGGAGATTTTAATAATAGCACTTACCTTTCATGGTTATTATGATGATCAAATGTGGTAATATTTATACAGTGTACAGCATATTGTCTGGCATGTAGTTGGCACTTAATAAATGCTTATTTCCTTTGTCCCTATTTCTTAATCATCTATCAATGACTTGTAGCACCAATAAGTATGATAAAAATAGAACTTAGGGCTTAAGAGAGGTACAAACCAAGTTATTCTAGGGAGGCTGTCAAAGGAGAGAGAGAAACCCTCTCTTTGGGTATTCCAGGGAAAATTTCATGGAGAAGGTGTGAATGTGAGAGCTATGTTTAGGAGTTAACTAGTAGTCTAGTTTGATGTAGATCACTTGAAAGAGTGGCATGATATAAGGCTAGAAAGTTAAAGGAGTTACAGATTGTAGGGAACCTCAAGTACAAATTAATCAAACAACAAGAATTTCATTTTTAAAAATATTTATTTATTTTTAGTTTTCAACAGACACTTCCACAAGATTTTGAGTTCCAAATTTTCTCCCCATCTCTCCCCTCCACCCACTCCAAGAAAGTGTGCACTGTGATTATCACTTTCCCCAATCTGCCTTCCCTTCTATCACACCCCTCCCTTCTCTTATCCCCATCCCCTCTATTTTCTTGTAGGGCAAGATAGATTTCTGTATCCCATTGCCTGTATATCTTATTTCCCAGTTGCATGTCAAAGCAATTTTTAACATTCATTAAAACTTTGAGTTCCAACTTTTCTCTCTCCCTCCCCACCCATCCGAACTGAGAAGACAAGCAATTCAGTATAAGTTATACATGTATAGCTATGCAAAACGCTTCTGTAACAGTCATATTGTGAAAAACTAACCATATTTCCCTCCATCCTATCCTGCCTCCCCATTTATTCTATTCTCTCTTTTGACCCTGTCCCTCTTTAAAAGTGTTTACTTCTAATTACCCCCATCCTCCCATTTGCCCTCCCTTCTATCATCCCCCACCCCCGCTTATCCCCTTCCCTCCTATTTTCTTGTAGTGTAAGATAGATTTTCATACCGAATTGAGTGTGCAATCAACAAGAATTTCTTAAGCACCTGATACGTTCTAGGCAGTTAGGTCCTGGGGATAAAGGTACAAAGAATGAAACAATCCCTTCTTGTAAAGATTATATTATAAATGGGAAGGCAGGTACATATAAACATACATACAACATAAGTATAAAATTAATAAATGCAAATCTACACAAAGAAGTTAAATACAAGATAATTTGGGAAGGAGGGCCCTAGCCATTGAAAGACTGAGGAAAGGCTTTATGAGGCATTTGGACTTTTTTGAGGGGAGAGGAGTAGGGAGCTAAGCCTTTAAGTATGGGAGTGAAGTGAGAGAAGTATGGAGGCCCAAATCATTCTCATTTCAGTCCTCCACTTTCCTTCTTAGGTTCCTAGCTTACCTCCAGTTCACTCATAGGCTCCTTCTGTGTCTATCTTAGGTGTCTGCTCGGACCTGTTTGCAACACAGTATTCTAGAACTCAAAATCCTTTTCTCTCCCCAAATTCCCATCCACTCTTCTGGACTGGATCCATCTGTTCTATTGGAAGTGTCCTAGTGAATCATTCATATTGAAGTATTAATGACTGATAGCAACAGACTTGATTTCCCCTAGGGCAATGTGTACTTGAAAAGAGGAACAAAAAAAAACTTAGAAGAGGGAGGAAGCCTTCTGGTGGATTTTCAGTTAGGTGTCTATGAAGATGAGGGAGATATTTGGTGTTTTGAGTTGGGGGTGATTCTTTGTGTCTTTTGAATCCATCCATGAAGTTCTTTGTCTGCACTGGAGATCATTGCTCTCCTAAGACCTGGATTGGTTTAGTGAGAGAGAGCATGGCTTGGTGGAAAGAGTAGTGGATTAGAAATCAGGAGACCTGGGTTCCAGTCCCAGCTCCACAGCTCAATACCTACTTGACCAAGTTACTTCCTCTATCTAGGCCTCAGTTTCTACCTCTGGCAAACTATGGTTTTGTATTAGACTGTGTCTAATACTTTGGCCCTTGAAGCTCTAAAATTCTATATCCTGTGTTCTATGGTCTCTTGCCGTTCTGATGTTCCATGTTCTAACATTCAGTAAATTAAAGTCTACTCCCTGCAGGCTATATTTACTGTTCTATGGTTCTGTGGTTCTTTGTTCAACCTTGCTTAGAGTCTAAAGGAAAGGGCTAGAATCTTTCAAGGGCTCTCAGCTCTGGACTCAGCTACAGCCAATAATCTCTCTGGAAAACTTAGTGGCAGCAAGGAACTGGTTAACTATTTTCTCTGTCTGGTGGGGATTAAATAAAACCTGTTGCCTTTGTTCCTTCCCACTCCAGCTGTTCACTCACCAGTGATGTTGTCATAAAATTTACATAACCAAATTCCAGTTCCTATAAAAGATTTTCATAGAAGGAGCATGAAGAAGCTAGTGATAGGGGCTTGGGAAAAGAAAAAACAGATTAGCAGCAGTGATATACATGAGGGGGGTGAGTAAGCTGGAGTGAGAGGTTGGGTTGACTTTTCTTGGTGGTAATAGCTCAGATCTACATTTCCAGGAAGATGATTTACAAACTGCTTCTGTCCCAAATGCCTGAGAGGTAGATAGTGCAAAGGTTGTTGTCCTTCTTTTACAAAGGAGGAAATTGGTATTCATAAAGGAGAAGTGAAATTCTCAAGGTAATCCAAGGAATTGAGGGCCAGAGTTGGGACTCAAACCCAGGTCTCCTATCCATAGGTTTATAGACTTTAGAGTTGAAAGAGACTGGTTTATTTGGTTCAAACCCTTCTCCCCCTCCATCCCCTCCCTGCCTTTTTAGTGGAGAAGACTGAGGCCCAAAGAGGTTTAGGGACTTGTCTAAGGTCATACAGGTTGGAAATAGCAATAGTGTGAGATTCAAATCTAATTAATCTGATTCCAAATCCAGGACTCTTTCAATTACATCCTAATACAGATTTTTTTTCACTATACAAGACAGCCTCTCTGTGCCAATTCTTTGCCTAGGGCATAAGAACAGAGCTGGGAATGAAGGCAGGAGGTCTGGCATCTTAAATCTCTGGGGCTTGTAAGGAAGAAAGCCCAGACTTTCTTTTTCTTTTCTTTAGAATAATCTCTTGTGCTTCTTACTTTTTCAAATGTTATCTTCCTTGATTTCTGTGCCTTGAACTGGAATTGCTAATTTTATAGATGAGGAAAGAGACCCAAATTTGGGGAAGTGACTTATCCAAAGTCATGTAATAAAGTTAGTGGGAACTTGACCTTGGTGTTCTTTTAATTAGAAAACACTGCCTCTTGTAAGGAACAGTGATTATTTCCCTACGGAAGAGTGGATTGTTTTGTAGTCTCCAGGTCAATGAAGGCTCTTTGAGGAAATATGAAACCCTACATTAGATATGAGTGTAGATATTACCATAGGCTGAGTTTCTGAGATAGGAGGAGGCTGGTAGGAATTATAGGATTTAGAACCAAAATGGACCTCAGAGATCTAGTCCAGTCCCTTAAAATGATATTTTTAGAGTTTTATTAATACCTTTTGGGTTTTATTTATGTCACAGTCTCTTCCTGAACTATGCTCCCAACCCTCTTACTATAACAAAGAAAAACCGTTAAGTAAAATCAACTGACTCAGAAATGATCAGATGAGGTATACAGCATTCTACCGGGTAGTCACAATCTCTGTATGAAGAGAAAAATGTACTACATCAGACAATGCAGATTAGACTTCATTAAGTGCAATACCGTGTCTAGAGAGCAGAAGATGACAGCCCTCCTCACTGTAGTGCCCTGGTCAGGGGTCTGCTGGAGCAGCTCCAGAGCTGGAGAGAGCTGATTGTTACATTTTCAGCATAAGCATTTATGCCTCAGAAACTGGCAAATGCTCCAAATCAAGATTTGATTGATTGTTTTGTTGATTGCCTAGACTTAAGAAAGCGATGGAGAAAATATTAATGATTCAGATTAAACTTAAAAGTGTCATGGGTACATTTCATACACATGCACGCACACACAGAGTTATCAAGCCTTTATCAGCATACTGCTGGTACTGGTCACACAGCATCTAGACTATGAGGTTCAGGTCTGGGTATCACATTTTAGGAAGGACATTGATAAACTAGAGGAGTGCAGCCTGGATGATGAAAGGCCTTGGGATTGATAGGAGGCGTAGAAGGACCAGGTGAGGAGCCAGGGAAATTGAGACTGCAGAAAACTTGGTGGCAGGGCATGAGAGTGGCCTTAAAGAATGTGTAGGCCTTTTGTGTGGACTTGTCCCATCAATTTGTGCTGTTTGAACCCAGAGAGCAGAACTCAAAGAAGTGGGTAGTAACTGCAAAGAGATAGATTAAGGCTTGATATCAGGAAAAAATACTCATCAATTAGAATCATGGAACTAGAACCAGGAAAATGGGCACTCTACTAGAAGTCTTCAGAGTAAGGTTAAGTATCACAGCGGATATAGTTTTGGGCTTGGAGTCAGGAAGACCTGAGTTCAAATTCTGCCTCACACACTTACTAGCTATGTGACCCTGGACAAATCACTTAACCTCTGTCTGCCTCAGATTCCTTAACTATAAAACCTACCTCCCATGGCTGTAGTGAGGATCAAATGAGATAACATTTGTAGAGCACTTAGCACAGTGCCTGGTGCACAATAGTTATTTCCTTCCTTCCTAAGGTTGAATGATCACTTATTGGGTGTATTCTTGGTCTGGTTGAACTTACTAGCTCCTGAGATTCCTTCCAATTCTGAGGTTCTGTGAATCTGTCTGTCCTGGACCTCTTCATCTGGGATAAAGACCATTGAATTTAATTTTAATTCAGAGGTCTTATAAAGTTTTATTTCTCAAATATAGAGGCAAATGAGCCAAATTTATAAAGAGTCATTTCTCAATTGATAAATGCTTAAAAGATATGAAGAGGAAGTTTTCAAAAAAAAAAAAGAAATCAAAACTATCAAGTTACGTAAAAATGCTTTAAATCACTAATAATTAGAGAAAAGCACATTAAAACAGTTCTGAGGTACTATCTCACACCCATTAGGTTAGCTGAGATGACAGAAAAGGAAAATGACGAATACTAGAGGGGCTATAGAAAAATAAGTACATCCACAACGTACTGTTGGTGGAGCTCTGAATTAGTGCAGCCATTCTGGAGAGCAATTTGGAACTGCACCCAATGAGCTATAAAACTGTTCATACTTTTTGACCCAGTAATACTTCTACTGAGTCTGTACCCCAAAAAGGTCAAAAGAAAAGGAAATGGATCCATATGTACATAAACATTTATAGCAGCTTTTTTGTGGTAGCAAAGAATTGGAAACTGAGGTAATGCTCATCAATTGGGGAATGACTGAACAGGTGGTGATGGAATACTGTTGTGCTGTAAGAATGACAAAAGGGGATGGTTTCAGAAAAATCCAGGAAGACTTACACGAACTGATACAAAATGAAGTGAGAAGAACTAGGAGAACATTGTATATAATGACAGCAATATTGTAATGATAATCAACTGTGAAAGACTTAGTTACTCTGATCAATATAATGATTCATGATGATTCCAAAGAACTTGTGATAAAAAAATGCTATCTACCTCCAGGGAGAGAACCAATGAACTCTAAGTATAGATCAAAGCATATTTTCAGATGCCTTTTAGTGTGTGTGTGTATGTGTGTGTGTGTGTGTGTGTGTGTGTTTTAATTATGGTACTGTAGTAATTGTGTATATTTTCTTGGTCCTATTTTCCTCACTTCATATCAGTTTGAGTCTTAACAAATGAATACATTCTCCATATTTGCTATTTTGTAGGAATAGTGATTAGACCACCTTAGAAATGTGGTTTCATTGGTATAGCAGACTAGAGCAGGAAACTCTCCATTAACACACATTAGCATCTTCTCTATATTTTAAAGTCTTCAAGAGTTGCCCAGAAAATTGACATAGGGGAAAATAAGGAATGTTTAGATTCAGAAACCTTGATTTGAATCCAACTTTATTTCTTCCAACCTTTTAAACCTTGGATAAGTTACTCCCCCTTTCTGAGTCTTAGTTTTCTCATCCCTAAAATGATGAGGTTTGGACTAGATGATCTAATGACTTGCCCAGGGTCACACAGCCAGCATGTGCCAGAAGTAGAACCTGAACCTTTGTTTCCCTGTCTCCCTCTCTACTACATTATGTCATCTCTCATTGTTTCTAATAGTACAATGATATTCCTGCCTTCATATATCTCAGAATCCTTCATAGTCTTTGTGTCTCATTGCATAACAACATACCACAGTTTATTTTGGAATTCATAAACTGATGGGAACCCACATCATCTCTAATATTTTGTTATAACAAAAAGTCCTGCTATGACCATTTTGGCATCTACAGGACCTTTCTTTCAGTCTTTGACTTCTGTGGGTTATCTGCCTGGTTGTGGGATTATGGATATGAATAGTTTAGTAACCAATATATGAATAGTATGTATGATTACGTTTAATAAGTATGAATAATTTAGCAGCTTTTCTCATTTAACTTCATATTGTTTTCCAGAGCAGTTAGACCAATCAACAATTCTAGCAGTCAATTAGTGTGCTATACTTTCCTCTATACCTTTTCACCTTGGCTATTTCTATCTTTGACCACCTTTGCAAATTTGAAAGCTGTGAAGTTAAACTCTGGTGCTGCTTTAATTTTAAGTTACTTTAAATTAAATTTTAATTTAATTTCTTAATATTAGTTATTTGTACCTTTTTGTATGGTTGTTAATAGTTTGCATTTCTTCTTTTGAAAATTCTTCATATCCTTTGACCACTTAGCTATTAGGAAATGACACTTAGTTTAATGTAAACTTAATTTATATTAAAACATTTTGAAGTTATGTGAGAAAAGTTATTAAATTATTAATCTATATGTGTGCATACATATACACATATATAACATAATATATATATTTTACATAATATGTTTCAAATTCTCATATATCTTCTTTATCAGACTTTTATCAGAGACCTTACATATAAAAATCCTGTCCTCCCCCCCACCAATCAACAGCTTCCTTTTACTTATTCTGGTTGCATTGATTTTGCTTGTGCAAAAGATTTAAATTTTGCAAAATCAAAGTGAATACTTTGCATTTCGTGATCCAACCCCTTAATTTTGTAGATGATGTAAATGGAGCCCTAGTGAGGTGAGGATGATTTACCCCAGGATAGTGAGTAGCACAAATGCTTACAAAGCCGTAGAATTAGGCCTTGATTAGGAGGAATCTCCATGGGTTCCTATGAGTTGCCCAGGGTCACACAGCTGGCATGACATCACCAAGAGAAAGTGTGTAGAAGGGGGTCAAGAAAATCTTGAAAGAAATCTTAGTGGCTTATGTTGTTCAGTAGTTTCAGTTGTATCTGACTCTTCATGACCCCATTTTGGGTTTTCTTGGCAGAGATACTGGAGAGAGACTGGCCATTTTCTTCTCCTGTTCATTTGACAGAGGAGGAAACTGAGGCAAACAGTTAAGTGACTTGTCCAGGGTCACACAATTAGTAAGTGTCTGAGGCTGGATTTGAATTCCCAAAGATGAGTCTTCCCGATTTTAAGTCCACTGCTCTATCCACTGCACTACCTAGTTACTTGTTTTATAGAACTTTTAAGCAAACAGCCCTAGAGAAGCCATGTGACTTGATCAAGCTCAAACTGGAGGAGGAGGATAAACCCTGACTGATTTTCTGCCTTGGCTTCCCTGGGAGAGATTCAATTTGATTCAACAAATATTTATAAAGTGAAGTGAAATGTACTAGGTGCTGAGGATTCAAAGACTAAAATGAAAAAAGTCCTGCTTTCAAGGAGTTTATATTCAAAGAGGGGATATAATATATAAATAGAGCAAATAGAAGATCATTTGAGGAGGGATAGTAGTTGGAACCAACACTAATCCTTGAAGAAAGACCAAGGATTCGATGAGGTTGAGCTGAGGAGGGGATGGATTCCAAATGTGAGAGGCAGCCTGTGGGAAGGCACATGGGCAAGGGCCGGAATGCAGAGTTCAGGGATCAGCGAGCAGGTTAGTTTGGCACATGGAAGGAAGTCATTGAGAAATGAGCCTGGAAAGCTAGATTGGAGCTCAGCTGTGGAAGGCTTTAAACACTAAGGAGAGAAGTTTGTCTTTTATTTTCCAGGCAATAAGAAACCACTAGAACATTAGAGAAGGGGGATGGGGTCAACATGATTAGACCTAGGCTTGGGGAAAAAAAAGACTTTTTTTTTTCATCTCTGTGAAGGATAGAGCAGAACAAGGAGAGACTTGAACAGAGAACTTCAATTGTGAAGCTATTGCTGTGTTCCAAATGAAAGGTGATACAGCCTTGAACTAGGGAGGTGGCTGTATGAATGGAGAAATGAGGATGGATGTGAGGTGTTAGGGTGCACTGGACAAGATCTGGTAACTGGTGACATATGTGGGGGTGAAGGAGAGCAGGAAGCTGAGGATTATCATCTTCTTGACTAGAAGAATGGTGTTGCCTTCAACAGAAACAAAAATTTTGGAGGACTCATGGGTTAAAGGGGAAGATGATACATTCTATCTTGGATCCATTGAGCTTGACATGCCTATGGACCAACCAAATGGTGGTACTATCACTGAGAAGAAAGTTTGGAGCTGGAAGTGGGGATGTAGAGATGATAAGTGAAGCCATGGAGGTTTCTATGTTCCAGTGACTTGCCCAAGGTCATGCAGCCAGTATGAAATCACCAGGAGAAAGGACATAGAGAGGAGAGAAGGGGGCCTAGGAAAGTGGCTTGTGGTTCACAGGACTTGGGAGAAAAGTGAGGCAAAGTGTATTGGCCATGACCATATTGCAAAGTCATAAAAGGAAATGTGGCACAGTGGAAACATGTATGTTTGTAATGAGAGGACCTTGATTAAATATCTCAGTTCTGCTTCTTACAACCTGTATTACTTTGGGTAGGTCACTTGATCTTTCTTTCAAATAAGGTACTTGGACTAGAGGACCTCTCAGGGCCCATTTAACTCTAAATCTACAATTCTGTGATCTTGTGGGATGGTAGAGCTAGATTTCCAATACCAATTTCTTGAAACTTAGGTCAGGGAATTCCTATTATGTTATCATCTCTACCATAATAATAGTAGTAGCTGGCATTAATATAGTGCCTACTATGTGCCAGGCACTGTGCTAAGTGCTTTACAAATATTACCTCACAACAACCCTGAAAGGTAAGTATTATCCCCATTTTACAGAAGAGGAAACTGAAGTGGAGAGAGAGGTTAAGTGACTTGCCCAAGGTGACACAGCTAGTAAGTGTCTGAAGCTGGATTTGAACTTAGATCTTTCTGGCTCCAGGTCCAGCATTCTCTCCACTGCACTGCTAACTGGCAGTCAGTCATTGTCTTCACGTTTATCACTATCTCCTCCAACCAATAATAACTAGCTTCTATAACAGCACTTTTAAGTTTACAAAATGCTTATCACATGCTCATTTGAGCAATACAACAGCCCTTTGAGGTAATTGCTAGAGGTATTATTATTTCCATTTTACAGATGAGGAAACTGAGGCTTGGAAAGATTAAGCCAAAGTCTTTCTTTCAGGGCTGCTTGTTCTGTCATAAGAGAGCCTGACTTATCACAAGCACCTCAGGGTCCAACTCTACCATTTCAAGGGTAACCCTAAATGGATTTTGAAAGTCTGTCATCAGTCCTGTGGTCCTCAGGGTCCCTTATGCTACAGAAGCCCAGAGAAGAAGCCATTTAGAGTCATAGACTGTTAGACATGGATGACTGCGCTCCAGGGGAAGAAGGTTATCCTATTTCTCTGAAAATAGTTGCCCATGATCTGATTTCTTTTCATCCTCATCTACTTTTTCTCCCTCTACACCCCAATTATGCCATTTGGGATCATAGAATTTAAATCTGAAATACATGTTAGAGACCATTGAGATTCAACAGTCTTCATTTTTCCTATTTCAAATGAGAAAACTGAGACTTATAGAAGTAAAAGGACTTGTCCAAGGTCAAACAGGCAGTAGGGGGTAAACAGGATTGGCTCACCATGCAGTGGATAGATCAGTCAGTCTCCCATTTCCTACAAAGCTGGGCCTTTTTTGTCCTCATCATTGAGGCAGGGACCTCCAGTCATCCTTCCCCAACTTCCCCTCTCCTTGAAATGCCTGGGTCTGGGGTTTTAAAAATAACCTGTCCCCGTTCTGCCTCACCCTCTTCAGTCAAGTCCCCCTACTCCAGGGGAAAGGTATTCTTCGTACTTTCAGTTAATTCACAGTCTCCCCCACCCCCACCCCCACCCCAGGGAGCCGCTCCGAGCATCCGTCCTTGTCGAATTCCAGAGGTAGCCTAGCAACAGCCTCATTTCCAGAGTGAACCCCGGGCACCTAGAGCTAACCCATTTTACAGCCCTTTTCCCCATCGCTCACGGCCGTCATCCATCGTCACCCACCATCCTGCCCTTGGCTCCCTCTGCTTCCTCCCCCCACCCCCAATTAGATCCCACACTGGGCTGCTAGCCTAGCTTTCCCTTCTCCAGTTCTGCCCACCCCCCTCCAGCACCCAAGCCTGTATCCTCACCCCAAACCTCTCCCCAACACCCACCTCTCACAACCTCCCCCGAACCAACAGCATTTCCATAAAATCTGGGTACTTTGGCTAATCCCTTTTCTGAACTGTAATTTCCCCCGAGGCCTCTGTCAGTTGGATGTGGATTTCGGTAGGATTTAAAAAAAATTTTTTAAAGATAGAATTATGGGGTCAGCACTTGTTACCGACTTCTTCGGGCGGTGAGATCTATTTTAGATATATGATGGGATTAAAGCGGGGGAGGGGGGGAAGCAGATTTAATTAAGTTGCTAATATTTAAAGAAAATTGATGAACTACTGGTTTACGAGGGGCTGCAACATGAGAGCCGCTCTCATTAATGGGGAGCGTTTTGATTTGATCTCCTTTCTGGTTAAATCCCGGAGTCGTTTTATTTGTGTATCCACGCTGTCCATTTAATTGTTTTTAATAAGGAAAAACGTACCTCTGTTCACATTTAATTTTGATTTAATTAGGAGGAAGTAATTAATGGGCTCATAAATCGCACTTTTCAGCCCCCCAGGGAGAGGCCAACTACAGCTCTGGTATATTTCCCATTGTTGATGGGAGAGGGGTGGAGCTTAGAGGGCCTCTGCCCAAGCCTTTTCCCCACGAGCTGAGCTGGGGTTGGGCTGAGAAGAGCCAGGCTCCAGGGATGGAACTATACTCTAGAGTCAGCACAGTAGGGGAGAAAGCAGCTGTCTACAAGCCCCCTTTTCTCTTCCTCCCCACAATTTGTTTTATAACTCTCTATCTGTCTTATATTGTTATATATTGTGGCTATCTGTGCTGGTGTCTGAACTTCTATCCAATCATAAACTCCAGGAATCAAACTTTGTATGTTTTGCAGTGCCAAGCAGTACTCTGCACACAATAAGTGCTTAATAAATGTCAGTTGTATGGTATAAATCAGAATATGCCAACGACCTCAGAGGAGTACAAAGTACCAGATGATGGAGAGATCACTTCCACCTTCCGCCAGACGGCCTCCTGGAGGCAGTGACATTTGGGCTGAGTCTTGAAAGGATGAGGTTGTCAAGATTAGGGAGGAAGGGACTAATATGAAAATGTCTCTATTAGGAATGTATGTGTAGTGCCCATATCAGATTGCACGCCATCTTGGGAAGGGGAGGAGAAATTTTAAAATTTATGGAAATGAATGTTAAAAACTAAAAATTAATAAATTGAAAAAAATACTTCCACAAAGAAAAGATTAGGGAGGAAGAGCTGCAAATATTAGGTCAATTTTCCTGAACATGTGTGAGCAGGAGGATAAGAAGACTAAGGAGATCTGACTTTCATGCAGCCGAAGGAGCACTGGATTTGGATTCGAGGGAACTGGGCTTGGATTCTGACTCTGCCTACTTGTTTGGTGACCTTGGGTTGGTCATTTCATTTCTCTTCCTTCTCCTAAATTTTCTCCTTGGTAAAATGAAGGGCTGGGCTTAAATGACCTTTAAGGATCCCTCCAGCTCCAGCACCAGATCTTCCAGTGACCTTCTTAGGTTTCATCTTGATGTGAGATCTTTTGATGAGATGGTAGTTGTTGAAGGATGGAAACATGTTGTATGATTATTATTTGGAAGAGATACAGTAGCCAGAAAAGCTGGGCTGCTTTAGGAGAGGCCCAGTTTCCAGAACAAGGACAAGATTGGTAGTATTCTGTTTGGTTCTAAATAACTGTTGTTTTTGAGAAAATCCACTGATGAACTGCAGACTGTCCAGAGGAGAGCAGCTAACCTGATAAGGGACCTGGAGTTCACACCATATGAGGTTGGGATGGAAACTGCATGAAGGCAGAAACTATTCCCATTTTTTGTTAGCCTCAGCACCTAGGACAGTGCCTGGAACATTGTGTATGCTTGTTTGATTCATCAGCTAAACTAACTGGGAATTTTGAGTCTGGAAAAGAGAAGTCTAAGAGGAGTAATGACACTTGATGACAACTGTCTGAAAGACTGTCACGTGAAAGGATTAGACTTGTTCACTTTGGCACCAGAGAGCAGGACTGGGTGGAGTGTGCAAATGTTCTGCAGGGGCAAATTTCATTTTAATGTAAGAAAAAACTTTCCAGTTAGAACCATCCAGAAAGGGAATGGGCTTCCTTGGGTGGTAGAGAAGTCCTTGTCATAGTAGACCTTCATTGAGGATGCTGGAGCAGAATTGTAGATTTAGAGCTGAAAGGGACCCCACAGGTATTAAGTGCCAGAAGCTGGATTTGAACAAAGGTCTTACTCCATGCCGATTCCTCCTAAGGTCTGCTCTGTGATTCCAAGATCGTTGGTGCCTATGTCTAGTCTCACATGGCGGCAGTAAAGTAAAAGTGATTCCTCAGCCAGTGGGGCTGAGTACATGGTCCCTCTGTCTAATTTCAATCAGCTCCTGTGAGCTTTCTCCCTTAGCTCCCCCAGGAAAGGACTACAGATGTTTACTCACTGAGGCTGGGCTTGGAGCCCCACCAGGTTAATCAACGGTGGATACAGTCTTTGGTTCTCGGGGAGCTTAGAGTCTGAAGAAAAACCCCCAACAAAGAAACCCCCAACACAGAAAGTCATTTCTGCCAAAAAGTTCAGGTTTCTCTATGCCTGGAAAGATTTGCATCTGTTCACTCTGATTTCGCTGCTGGAGCCAAGACATCTGCTTTCTGGTGTGTCTCCCTCCCCAGAAGTTTCTAGCCCTTTTGCCTCCAAACTGGTTCAGACTTAATTCTCCCTCCAGTGTTGGGACCTTGGCTGGAGACAAATACACTTCTCTCCAGAGTTACCTCCAGAAAAATAATAACAACTTAACATTTATCAGAGAACCAGAGCCGGAAGGGACCTTTAAAAGACAGAATTTCTGAGCTAGAAGAGACCTTAAAATACATAAAATAGAATTTACTTCTGGAAGGGGCCACAGTGCACAGAATGTTAGTGCTATAAGCACTCCAAGAATATAGAATGTCAGAGATGTCAGAATATTCAATATGGAATGTTAGTGCTGGAAGGGACCTTAGAACTAAGAATTTTAGAGTTATAAGAAGATTTAGGGATCATTTAGTCCTAGCTTCTCATTTTACAGGTAAGAAAACTGAGGCCTAGAGAGGGAAAATAATTTGCCCAAAGTCACATAGCAATTTAGGATTAGAATCAGGAATAGAACCTTGGTCATTACCTAAGCTGCTTAACACTTTACAATACCCTGAGATATATAGTACCAGTTTTACCCCCATTTTACAGGTAAGAAAGTTAAGGCACAGGTTTAGTAACTTGCTTGTAATAAGTACAATTGAAAATGAATCTCAAACCTGGGTCTTTCTGCTGTTGTAGACTGCCAAATCCAAGGTCCTAGGAGCCAAAAGGAGAGCGAGCCCTATTTGGTTCTGTAGTCCCTGAAGGTCTGACTATCAATCTTAGAGTGAGCTCCACTTTGTAAATTGCAGTAGAACATCAGTGACATCACCCTTAAGTTGTCTCCCTTTCCCCCCTCCCTTTTCCTTGCAGCCTCTAAGGTTCATTACAAGTGATCCTGTCTGACTTAAGCCTAGTGCTCATTGTTGTCAATCACCTGAGACGGAACTGGTGTGAAGAATATTCTCTATGCAAAAATTGGGGCTTCCCAGGCCCTTCTCCCCAACCTTGTAATTCTGATATTCAAGGCAGTTGACTGGAAAGGGCCCTAACCTTCTAACAGTCCTGGGTTCTAATCTCAGCTCTGTCGCTAGAATGCTAGAACTTTAGGTTGGAATGGATCTTGGGAATAATTTGATGCAACCCTATTATTTTACAGAGGTGGAGACCCACCAGGGCAGAGAAAATACTACTCTTCCTTGATATTCTGAACTCTGGTTAAGGGTACATAAATTAATTATTTACCTAGGACTAAAACCTCAAGTGCTTGACTCCAAGTCTAGTGTTCTTGAGACCACATAGCAGTACCTCCTGAACAAACTTGCAGGATCATAGAATTTAGAGCTGAAGGACCTTAGAGGTCAACTAATCCAATGCCTTCGTTTTACTAATGAGGAAAGTGAGTTGAAATGATGTGGCCAATGCAGGTAATAATGTGGGCAATCAGCAGCTAAGCCAGGATTTGAATTTAGGCCTTTGGTTCCAAATTCAGAGCTCTCTTCTCTATGTCATGAATTTGCTATGTCATCTTGGGCAAATAAGTCAGTTGCCCTCTCTGAACCTCAATTTACCTCTTTGTAAAATGAAAGCAATTGGAATGTATGACCCATGAGGAGATACCCCAACTCTACCCAATAAGAAGACAAATGGGATGAAGCCGTCCAAGATGGGGAAAAAAAGCAGCCCACACCACCTAGGTCCTGGGTATAAATTCTGTCTGGTGGAACTGTGTGTCTGAAAGGTGGATTATAGAACTGCCGTTTGGAAGATTGAATGGCCCATAAACATTTTCATATTTCATTAGCCGATTAATGGACGTCTCTCTTTTTTTGGCAACTTTGCTGATTCTCAGCAGAAATTGCGGGGAGTAAATGGTGGCGTCGGGTGGAACCTTCCCGGGTCCCCGTCCCCTTATAGATTGCCCCAATTAATGCCCGTCTCGGGCTCCACTGAGATGCATTCTTCCTGTCCAGTTACTGTTAATAGATTTCTCATAAGTGGCTGGATTGTAAAAACCTCATAACTCAGTTTAATGCCACCAATAAAATTATCTCAGGACGGTCGGCCCTGAATCACTGGCGGTTCCTGGGGATGAGAAGGCCTGTCTTTCCTGTTTGCTTTTTACCCTTTCACTTCCTCCCTCCATGGAGGGAAGCAGGGATTGGAAGAGAGAGGCCTGGGGTTTCCCTTCTCCATCCTAGCATCACAGCCGGACTGAGTGTCAGGGGTGGAAGGACTTTGCTTGGGACACTCCTTGGTCACACAGCAAGGGCAGAAGATGACAGGAACCTGAGAACTGCCTGGGATCTGGGGAAAAGGGAACATATTTACCCTTGAGAACAATGGAAGGATGCATGTTCTGCTACTTTAAGGGGAACCTGTCCTATGGACCCTAAATCAGTAGGAGGATTTCCCTTTTCTCCTCTTCTTCCCCCCCACTACCTTATAAAATTGGGCCTATGAGGCAAAGTCTTTAACTTAAAGCCATAGAACAGGTGGCCCCTGGCCCCTGTGGGAGGCTCCCTGTGCCTCAGGCTCCCTTCTGCCAAATACTGAGGCCCCAGTTACCAGCCCAGAGCCAGCCCCAACACCCCAACCATTATACAGTGTAGTGAAAAAATCAGTGGCCCAGAAGTCAATAGATCTGGGTTTTATTCCTAGTTCTACCACTAATGATGTGTGACTCAGGTCATCTCTCAATGGGCCTCAGTTTCCCTTTCTGTAAGATCAGGAGGATTGGACTGGATGATTTCTGAGTTTCTTTCTAGCTCAAACATTCTGTGTTCTAAGGCAAGGAAGTTTCCAACCTTTCTGAGTATGAGAACCCTTTTTAGATGTCAAAAAATTTTGCAGACCCCCCACATGATAGCAGTTACGTTCACACTGCATATTTTGTTGGAACTAAATAAAGATCAAATTGACAGTGCTGGGTGCACATATGGATTTGAGCACCCCTGAGAATAACTATGGGTTTCCTGGGGAGTCTTCAACCCACAAGTTGGGAACACTGTCACTGAGTTCTTTCATGTTCTAACTTGCTATGTTCCAAAGGTTCTTCCAGATCTAATATTCTATATTCTAGTAAAGTTCTAGAAATCTAGGACTATTCCCCTAAAGTGTCTCCCCACATGTGGTTTAGCCTAGACTGTTCCAAACTCATTTTGACTGTTATTATCCATGACCTATCTGCTTTCTAATTCTTTTTAACTGGTTTAATTTTTCTTGTTCTGGAAAAAGGAAACTAGAGTACAGCAGGCAAGTGGTACAGCCTCTGGACACAGGGTTAATGCCTTCTTCAAAGCAAGTTTCTGGCAACTGGAATCCTTGATGGTTCTGTCCCATATCATAGTCTCCTGAGTTCCTACCAGGCTGACTGTGGGAAGGCTGTTTGGATTTGCCTAGGAGCTGCCACCCAGCTGTTCCCTCTTTTCCTCCTAATAGCCCTAGGATGAATAGCTGTGATGGGTATAAACTAAGAGTCTTCCATCCTTAAAGCCTCATTTCAGATTATTCAGTATAAAAAGAGCACTGGCCTTGCAATCAAAAGGCCACCTCTGTCACTTCTTACCCATGTGACCTTTGGCGAATCATTTCATCTTGCTTGACCTCAGTTTCTTTCTCTATAAAATGAGGGGGTTGGGTCAGGTGACCTCTAAAGTCATTTCCAGCTCTAAGTCTCACCTCTTCCAACAAGCTGGCGCTAGAGATAGAGAGAAGTGGAGCTCAGGACTGAAACAGATGTGTATGCACACACGTATGTATGTACAAGTGTGACCATGGAGGGAATGGACAGTTGCTGTAGCTAAGTTTGTCCTCTCTTCAGCAATCTAACTCTCAATCAGGAAGGCAACAATAAACTCTCCCAAACTACTCTAGCAAAAACTCAGTAAAGTGAACACTAAGGGCTTAGATTTGGATGGACACTAGGAGCTTTGGCTGGGAACTGAAGGCCTATGAACCTAGAGGGTCTAGGAAAGGTGTTCTTAAAACCTGTTTGTATCATAAACCCTGCTGGAATTCCAGTGAAGCCCTTTTTCCGAATCATATGTTCTCAGAATAAAATACATAGGATTACAAAGAAAATCAATTATATTGAAATACGCTTATCAAAACATAAATTTTTTTAAAACCACCAAGTTCATGGATGCCAGAGGCTTTTACTCTGCTCTAGGCAACTTGGACCACCCTTTGAGGAGGCTGAGATTCCCCATTTACTCTCTTGGCCTATTGTCCTACATCCCTGAATGTATGGACGTGTTTGTTTAAGATTTGGGCCCTGTTCATCCTTCAAAACCCAGCTCAGGTCCTCCTTCCCCCGTGAAGCTTTTTTCTGACCATCTCAAACAACAGTAAGCTTTCTCTCCTTTAAACTCTTAACAACGTTGAGATTCAAGACCACCTAGTTCAGTTGTCAATAATTTTTATAATTATTCCTTCTGTGTAAATTTTGCATCTCCCCTCCCAGAGCCTGGATGCTGATTTGTTTTGTTCTATCTTTTACTGGCCCCTCCCCAGCCCCACCACAGGACTGAACACACAATAGGTACTCATTGAATAGTCATCAGTTGTGCCATGGACCCTTTGACCCTGACATCCAACAGCCATTTATTGAACACCTACTATGTTCAGAGTCCTGTGCTGGGCCCTGGAAGGATATGCAGAGTTTAGATAAGACGTGTTCCCTGCTGTGGGAGTTCTCAGGCTAGCAGCAAGATAAGACATACACAGCATTACATGGTGAGTGTATTAGAGGGGTGCAAAACAGGTAAGTAAGTGCATTGCAGAAGCATTGGTAAAGTAGGCCATTTCTGCCTGGGGCATCGAGGAAGATTCATGGGGGAGATGTGGTTTGAGTTGGGCTTCAAAGGAGCTATTGGAATTCATCAAGCCAAGTGAGAGAGAGAGAGAGGGAGGGGAGGGCATTCCTTCCAAAAGGTTACTGAGGTAGTAAATTTCCAGAGCTGGATTTCAAATCCCAGTTCTCTGATTCTTAATCTAGAATCCTTTCAACCACATCACACTGCTTCCTCATCTATCAATGACTGATTGTATGACCTTGGGCAATTCCTTTCCCTTCTCTGGGCCTCAGTTTCCTCCTCTGCAAAATGAGGGGGGTGGATTAGAAGAGTTTCCTGGGGATATGAACCCAATGTCTCCCCATCCCAGGACTATACTTTGTCTCAACCATGGCAGAGGAATGATGTTGGCTGCATCAGCTTTATCCCACTCCATTCCCTTTCCATCCCCATCTCACACACTCCATTCATTCCAATTCTGCATTTCTCTTTGTGCAGGATTGAGCCTCTCCTGTGGACTTAGCCTCGTTAAGGAGAAGATACATCCCCGTAGGAGCTTATAGTCCCATGAATGAGATAAGGCTTACATGAAACAGTTAAGTTCCAGTACAAGGGTGTGAATGATTTACTATCAGCATGAATGACACAGACAGTAAGTGCTACAGGAATTCAAAGGAGGAAGAGATTATGTGGGCCACAGTGATGAGGGAGGCCTCACCAAAGCCCTAGTACTTGGCCCAGCCTTGTAGGATGGGAAGCTTCTTAGAGGAGGGGGTCTTAGCTGGGCCTTATAGGATCCTAGAATTTGGAGATGCCTGGGATCTGAGAGATCCAGATACAATCTACCATGTTCTGCCACTTTATCTTACATGTGAGGAAACTGAAACCGAATGAAAGATGTGGGACTTGCTCAGGGTCACATAGGTAAAAAGGCAAAGCCAAGATTTGAACCCAGGGCTTTGGAATCTAAAGCCAGTGCTTTTCCCTGACATAATGTAGGGTTTGAGAGGAGATGAAGACATCAGAAGCAAAGGCTTAGGGGGGACCAGGGTGGAGTGTAAAGCATGTGGCAAAGCATCCCTCAGATGGATCAGCTCAGAAACCCTGTTTTGGAAGCATAGACTCTCAGAGTTGAAAGAGATGGGCATCTATTCCAACCCCTACTTGAAGCAAAAATCCACAGTGTCCATAACAGGGTAGTCATCCAGTCTCTGCTTGAGCATCACCAGTGACTGGAGATTCACTATCACATAAGACAGCTCATTCCATTTTTAGATAGCACCAGTTATTAGAAAATTCTCCCTTATATTAAGCTGCAATTTACCTCCCTGCAACTTTTCTCCTTGGTCTTTGTTTTCTGGAGGATAGCTTCGAACCTAGAAAAGCTCAAATCCTGCCTTAGATGCTTGCTAGTTGTATGACCCTGGGTAAGTCTCTCAGTCTCTTTGAGCTTCAGTTTCCTCAACTACAAAATGGGGGTCTGTATGTTAGACTCAGTGGTCTCTAAGATCCCCTTTCAACTCTAAATCTGCGATCCTATGACCTTCTGGTCCAACCCCTTCATTTTGTAGATGAGGAAACCAAGGTTCAGATAGACTTACCCAAGATTTACCCAAGGTCGCACAGGTCCCAAGTAACAGAGCTAGGATTTGAACCCAGGTCTTCTCACTTTGTATCTTCATTTTCCCATTCTGCTTCTCCAATATTCCCTGTGGAGGCACAGAGAACACAGAGAGCGTCCCACTCATGTGACTTAGAGCCCAGTAGACGAATTTGACAAAAAAACACACCACAAGACACATGAGCTTTGGAGAGGTAGGAAGTACTGTTAGAGGTCTGAAGTGTAAAGAATAGGGTGAGAGAAGGTCATTACCCAGTGTAGATGCTTGATGGAGGAGCAGAGGAGGTACTTCTAAGTTTAAACCCAATGCCCTCCCCTCTACATGCTGCCTGGTGTTTAGGGCATTTAAAGAATGGAGAGTGATTACTATATGCCACTCATTAAGAACAAAGAAAATCCTTGTGTCCCCCAAGCCTTACACAAGTCCTGTAAGATTTTACTGGATAGAGTCTTGGAAATGGGCTTTATGAACAGACTGACAATCAGAAATTCAAATTTCTTAACCATTAGTCAGATAGTTGACATCTAGGTGGTGTAGTGGATAGAGCACCAGTGCAGGAGTCAGGAGGATCTGAGTTCAAATCTTACCTCAGACACTTGACACTCATTAGCTTTGTGACCTTGGGCAAGTCACTTAACCCCAATTGCCTCATCTTGGGTCATCTCTAGTCATCCTGATGACTATCTGGTCATTGAATTCAGATGACTGTGGAGGGGAAGTGAGGCTGGTGACCTGCACAGCCCTCCTTCACTCAAAACAAAGTCAAGTGCAAGTCATGTCATTATTTCTCTGATGGCATGGCCTTCTTCATCAATGAAGGACAAACACACACACAGTTGACATCAGAGACTGAGTTAGAACAGGGGGAAATCAAAAGAGACAAACTTGGAGTTATATATATATATATATACCAAAGATTAATTTAACCTTCCCTTGCCAGCAAGTTCACTAGTCACTCCTTTCCTGATCCTTCTTGTTTGGTCGCTTTCAGTCCTGTCTGACTCTTCATGACCCCATTTAGGATTTTCTTGGCAAAGATACTGGAGTGGTTTGCCGTTTCCTTCTCCGGCTCATTTTACAGATGAGGAAACTGAGGCAAACCCTGTGTGTGGGTTGTTTCTCTGACTACGAATGCTTACAGAAAGGGCTTGATTGCTATTCAGTTTGAGGGAGGGATGTGGGAGGGATAGATTGTAAATGTAAACAAACAAATAATTTTAAGAAAGGAAAGTAGGACATCTAATTGTAGAAAATGTAAACTCCGTGATGTAGGGGCTATTTTACTTTTGTCTCTGTGCTCCCCATTCTTTACACCTTGCCTGGCACAAAGGAGACTCTTAGGAAATGTTTGTTGATTGACTGATTGAAGAGCTATACTTTTATTTAGCGAGCAGTAAGGAATTGGGGGATGGGGGTTGAACAGAAGAGTTTTAAGATCATATCTTTGCACAGGAAACAGGAATCTGCTAGTATTTGAAGTATGGATTGGGGGAGGCAGTTAGCAGAGGCATAGAGACCTTTTGGAAATCTTTTGCAGTGATTTGGAGAAAAGGTAGGGGGCTTTTATGAGGTGGTTTAAATTCATTCAACAAAGGTTTTTTTTATCCACTACTGAGTCTAGAGCCAAACTTTGCCAAGTGCTGGAGGAGATGCCAAATTTAGACAAAGTATGGTCTCTGTATTAGTGGAGTTTATAATAATAATATAACTAACATTTGTATAGCACCTGAAGGTTTGTGCAGCATTTTAAAAATATTATTGCGTTTGATCCTTACCCTGGAAAGCAGTTACTATTATTATCCCCATTTTACAGATGAGGAAACTGAGACACATTAAATGACTTGCCCAGGGGCACTTGCTAGTGTTGGAGGATATACTCAGGTTATTCTAATTCTAGGTCCAAGTGTTCTATCCAATGGACTGTTTAGCTACTTCTATTTACAGTCCAGTAGGGGAATATGAAACATACCAAAAAAGTTTGATCCTAATGGACAGTAATACATGCTGTATGTAACACATATGAGTCAACAAAATGCCTTGTGATGTTTCCCTGGGGAAAATAACTTGACTGGGGAGATCAGGGAAGGCTTCATGGATTTAGAGTTGAGATTTAAACAACAGGAGGAATTCAACAGTGAAAGCACTTAGCATATGCAAGACCCTATGCTTGGCACCGGGATACAGTGACAGATCAGTCATTTTAAGGGGTAGTGCAGCCTAGTGGATAGAACACTGAACTTGGAGTCAGAAAGACTGGTTTCCAATTTTGCATCAATATTTTGCTAAATTTGCTAAATTTGACTTAGAAGTACCTCCTCTGCTCCTCCATCAAGTATCTACACTGGCTAGTGACCTCACATCCCATTCTTTACACTTCAGACCTCTAAGAAGCTTAACTTTCTACCTCATTTTCCTTATCTGTAAACAAAGATAATATCACCTATCTTCCAGTGTTATGAGGAATTAAATATGTATATGTGTGTGTGCATGTACGTGCGTGTGTGTACATATATATAAATATATGTGTGGGTATAAATATATATATACACAAACTTAGTGCCGGATAAATGTTTGCTAGCTATTACCAGCCATGAAAAACAGGGTGGTACAGTGGGCTGGGCTGGTTGGATGACCTGGATTTGAGCTCCAGTTCTACTGTATACTTGCTGTGTGACATTGGTGAGTATTTCACCTTTTGTAAAGTCTTTAACACCAAGCAAATGTAAAATGGTGATGGTTTATGACAAAATATGTCCCAGAGTCTGCTCTCTGAGAGCTTAGAGTCTAATAACCATGTTATTGTCCAGCTGTCAGATTTAAACCCAGGAAAATGAGTCTGACTGACTCCAGGCCTGGGGTTCCATCCACTGTGCCACCTAGCTGTCCAAATGAGACATGTGTGAATAAATGTACCAGTCAGCGTAAGGGGATTGTTACCTTCATTGTGATCTCAGATATTTACTAGCTGTGAGACCCTGGGCAAGTCACTTAACACTGTTGGTCTCAGTTTCCTCGTCTACAAAATGAGCTGAAGAAGGAAATGGCAAACTACTCTGGTATCTTTGCCAAGAAAACCCCGAATGGGGTCACTGTCTCCTCTATGACTCTCTCCCCACTTCCCTTACACACAGTGTTTCCTCTCCTCCTCTGCAGATCCATTCTGATTCTGATGAAGGTGATGGCTCTATTAAATACACCATCTCTGGGGAAGGAGCCGGGACAATCTTTCTGATTGATGAATTGACCGGTGACATTCATGCCATGGAGCGGCTCGACCGAGAGCAAAAGACCTTCTACACGCTCCGGGCCCAGGCACGGGATCGGGCCACAGACCAACTCCTGGAACCAGAGTCAGAGTTTATCATCAAAGTTCAGGACATCAATGATAGTGAACCTCGCTTTCTGCAGGGCCCCTACATTGGCAGTGTGGCTGAGCTCTCGCCCATAGGTAGGTGAGGAGGGTCTGTCTGTGGGGCTTGGTTTCTCTGTGTGTCTCTAAGCACATAGGTCTCTGGGAGCCTGCTCTACCTCTTTGGGAGGGCCTAAACTCTGGAATACTCTGCTTGTGACTCAGGCTTCCTAGGCATTAGCTGGCAGTTTTGGAGGGGGTGGGGAGTGATGTTCATTGCCAGGGAGAGGGAGGAATTGTAGTGTGGTAACCTTGGGATATGGAGGAAGCCTCCCAGAGCCCTCGGACTGGGTAGGATTATTCAAACTTCCAAATGTAGCTACAGCTTTTTGCTTCTGTTTGAGGGCTATTAGGATGATCATTTGCTGCTAAGAGAAAATAATGGGTGAGTATAGACATCTAGACACATACATACACCCAGTGACTCAGTTACATCACAGACACACTTGAGATGCATCATGACACAAAGAGAGAATGAACCTCATGTCCAGAGATGCTCAGAATTCACATACACACACATAGAAACATACTCCAAGACTCAGAGAGACATACGGTCACACATTCTCATATACTGAGACACAGATTCAAAGGGATATACGGTCACATATTCTCATGTACTGAGACAGATTCAGAGAGACATACAGTCACACATTCTCATGTACTGAGACACAGATTCAGAGGGACATACGATCACACATTCTCATGGACTGAGACACAGATTCAGAGAGACATATGGTCACACATTCTCATGTACTGAGACATAGATTCAGAGAGATAGAAGGTCACATATTCTCGTGTACTGAGACAGATTCAGAGAGATAGACGGTCACATATTCTCATGTACTGAGACATAGATTCAGAGAGATAGACGGTCACATATTCTCATGTACTGAGACAGATTCAGAGAGACATACGGTCACACATTCTCATGTACTGAGACACAGATTCAGAGAGACATACGATCACACATTCTCATGGACTGAGACACAGATTCAGAGAGACATATGGTCACACATTCTCATGTACTGAGACATAGATTCAGAGAGATAGAAGGTCACATATTCTCGTGTACTGAGACAGATTCAGAGAGATAGACGGTCACATATTCTCATGTACTGAGACATAGATTCAGAGAGATAGACGGTCACATATTCTCATGTACTGAGACAGATTCAGAGAGACATACGGTCACACATTCTCATGTACTGAGACACAGATTCAGAGAGACATACGATCACACATTCTCATGGACTGAGACACAGATTCAGAGAGACATATGGTCACACATTCTCATGTACTGAGACATAGATTCAGAGAGATAGAAGGTCACATATTCTTGTGTACTGAGACAGATTCAGAGAGATAGACAGTCACATATTCTCATGTACTGAGACAGATTCAGAGAGACATACAGTCACACATTCTCGTGTATGAAGACACATAGAGAAATAGACCTCGAAAGAGGAAACAGATGGAAACAAAACAAGCATTTATTAAGTTCTTACTGTGTGCTGGGCACTGTGTGAAGCAATGAGGATACAAAGAAAGGCAAAAAAAGTACAGGGAGCTTATAGTCTAATGAAGAAGACAATGTACAAATACTTATGTAGGTATAGGACATGTGCTATGGTGTAAACTGGAGATAAATGCAGAATTGGAGTGGGGTTCAGGGGAATCTGGAAAGAAATCTTTCCTAAACTGAAACAAACAAGAGACTTAAAGACAGATACATGTACATACATACACACAAGGTAGCCACCTACACATGCAAAAAGACACACAGACTCATGTCCATGGAAAAGAATAGACAGATACTCAGAGCTAGATGTGAGATGTACAAATGTAGATACAGAGAGCAGATACACACATGCTTAGACAAACCGACACACAAAAATGTAAACACATGCTGATGCAGTGAACTAGACACACAGTCTGATGTCCAGAGTTTATCAGAAGAGGAATATGCCTGCCTCTTTGCACTTCCTTGGAGGGGAAACTCTTCCAGATGAGGCTGCAATGCTTTGTCTGTTAGATATTGAAGTTCTTGGGAGGTCACCCCTATCCTAAACTGTCTCAGGGTTGCCTTCTGTGCTGATCTGGCGACTTTGCTCTGACACTTTCTGTAGTCCTCTGCCATCTTGGAGGCATGAGGTTCAGGTGGGAGTCAGGGCCTGGGGCAGAGTGGAGGGAAAACCTACTCTCCCTTGCAGCCCTGAGGCCTGGTCTCTTTCTGTATCTCTACACTGCTTGTCACTAAAGGGTCCAAGGGCAGGGCTTCGAGATGAGCTTTGTTCCTCCAGGGGAGTTCAAGGAGTTAGGTTTCAGGGGCAGGGGGGGTGGGGGTGGGGGTGTGGGGACACATGAGGGCAAAAGGAGTCGTCGTGTTTCTGGAAGTGGTAATTCCCAGCTCTCTCTGGGTCAGTGCGATTGAGAGGTAATGATCAGGCAGCTTCTTCCAAACAATCAGTCCAGGGAAATAGAAGAGGAGAAAGTGGGCCAGGAAGAGTGACAGATGCACAGTAAGGGGAGGACTAAGGAGTCAACTGTGAGCCAGGAGCAGCAGTGTGTACGTACACATGTATCACTCCTCTCCATCTCTATGTGTATTTACAATATGTGTACATGTAGTACTTGTGAATGCATTCATATACATTTAGACTGTGAAAATAACTACACGTATGGATACTGGGTATGTGTGTGTATGTATATATATGTGCTCATGTATATATACACATATATACACATATGTAGTGCATGTCTGCTTCTGAGTGTCTATGAGGGAGGTGTGTGTGTGAGAGAGACAGACCAACAGAGACAGAGAGAGACAAGGAGAAAGGGAGAATGAGAAGGGGGGAGGGAGGAAGAGAGGGGGAGAGAGAGAGAGAGAGCACGCATATATGCCTATAGAAGCAGACAACATAGAGCCCCAAGTTGGAATTATCTGTATCCTTGGCACCATATTTTAGGAGGGACGTTGACAAGCTGTATAACATCTAGAGGAAGGCAACCAGAATTCAAGGGGACTGAAAACTAGATCATATTGGTACTTGATAGAAGGAACCAGGATATTTAGCCTCGAGAAGAGAAGACATAGCAGAAAGGATACCGACAACTTAGTGTGATTCATAAAGTATTGGCCTTGGATTCAAAGGACCTGAGTTTGAATCCTACTTCTAATACTGCTTTTATGACCTTGGTCAAGACACATAATCTCACTGGGCCTCAGTTCTCTCATCTGTAAAATGCGTCATCCACACGATTGGACTAGCATGCCTCAGAGGTTTCTTCCTGATTTAAATCTCTAGCACCATGTATTTGAAAGGATGCCATTGCTCTGCTTGGCCCCACAGGGTAGAAGTAGGACCAATTCATTCAGATCATGACAACAAATATTTATTAAACACGTGCATGTACAAAACTCTTTGCTAAGTAGATGTTGGAGAGATTCAAAGATGTTCAAGGTAGATTCCCTGCCATCAAAGAACCACCAATTACTAGAGGTAAAAGACCCACCGTTAATACTGCTATGCAGTATTCTATAGCAAATACTTCAGAGAAATACAAAACAAAGCATGGGATGAGGTCTGAAAGGGGAGTTCATCACTAATGCAGTGAAGTTACAAGGAGGTAGATTTGGGTTCAGTATAATTAGGAACTTCTCAAAAATCACAGTTATCCAGGAATAAATGGTTTGCCTGTCCAGGTAGTGAGTTCTTTGGTGCTAGAAGACCCAAGCAGAAAATGGATGACTACTTTGAGCCTCAGTTTCCTCATCTGTCAATGGGTGTAATAACTGACTCCTTATAGGGACCAATCAAGTGAGATAATGAATTTTAAAGGTCAAGTGCTGAACCAGTCAGTTGGAGATTTTTAGGAGAGGGAGATCTGATAAAGTGGAAAAAGCTCTGTCCTGGGAAACATGAGTTCTGGGTTCAAGTTCCAGATTCCTCACTTACTAGTTATGTGACTTCAAATAAGTGCCTTATCTCCTTGAGCCTAGGTTTACTTCTCTGTCAATGACAATGACAGTCAGGGAAGTGGTGCCATAGTGCACAGAACCCTGGATCTGGAGTCAGGAAGTCCTAAGTTCAAATCTAACCTGAGACACTTTGTAGCTACATGACCCTGGGAAAGTCACTGAACCTCTTTCAGCCTCAGCTTCCCCTCAATTTGATATACACCAAACTCCTGTCTTCCTTCTTCCCCCCTGTACCTGATGCTTCTACTTCCTTTTCACCTTCTCAGTCCCTTACGATCTGACTTTTGCCGCTATAATGCTACTGAGACTGCTCTCCAAGGGTCATCAATCACTCTTATTGTCAAATCTTTTCCTCAATCTTTAGATCCTACTAAACTTTCTCAATAGAATTCATCACTTCCAAACTCCTTCTCCCTTGATACTCTCTCCTCCTTCAGCTCCAGAGGCACTATATTCTACCTGGTATTCTACCTGCCTCTCCTAACCACTTCCTTCTGCCATTGAATCCTGGGCCATCTCCAGTCGTCCTGATGTATATCAGGCCACTGAACCCAGATGGCTCAGGAGGAGAAAGTGAGGTTGGTGATGTTGCACAACCCTCACTCACTCACATCCAAGTCAACTTCAAGTCATGTCATCATCTTGATGTCATGGTCCTCTTGGAGAACGAAGGACAAACACACAACAACAACCCCTCAACTATAAAATGTACCTGCCTCCCAGGGCAGTAGTGAGGTTCAAATGAACCAACAGATATAAAGTGTTTTGCAAGCTTTAAAAAGTGCCATATGAATGCTGACTGTTGTTTTTGTCATTATTATTGAAAATTAACTAGCATCCTCCCAGAATGGTTATGATCGCTGTATTTGAAGACAAAGAACTTTACTTTGAAAATAGTCTCAGTCACTTACTGGCTGTGTGACCTTGGGCAGATGACTTTCCCTCTCTGTGAGGGGGGAAGGCATTGAACTAGCTGGTCTCTAAAGCCTCTATCAGCTCTAAATCTTAAAGATCCCATGGGAGGTGTGAGTACAATTGTATTTGAGGGGGTAGCTGCTGTAAGTTCACTGAGTTGGTGACCTCTGTGGAAGGACCAGGTTGGTAGAAGAGGGTCTGAAGGCACAGAACTCTGAAGAACTGGGGATAATCCCTGGCTGTTCTTCCTTGGTGGGTGGGTGGACTTCAGAGCCAAAGAAACCAATGAGACCGTTGGGGAAAGAAATTAAATGAAATTAATTTATTTTACTTCAGCAACTTTTAAAGCGGAAGCAATCCCAGCACCAGGGTATTCGACAAGGATCTAGACAGCTTTGAAAATCACTCACATTTACCGAGTTGCCTGATCACCAAATGATGGGAACACGGCCTAAGAGAGGCGACAGTGTCTGTGCAAAATTGGAGATCAGAGGGAGAAGGGAAATACGGCTGGGAAACATGAAAGGCGGCAATCCTTGCAAATTAGCATGCTTAGAAGTTAAAAGGGAAGGGGAGTGTGCAGGGCAGCGTCAGATAGGCCGGGACTCCAAAGAGAGGGAGGGGCAGCCAGAAGTAGGCAGGGAGCCTTGGCCCTGGCTTCAAGTCCCAGCTCCAGTCCCTCAATCTGTCACCCTAGGGCATATTGATTCCTTTTTCTGAACCTCAGTTATCTAATTTGTAAAATTTAGTTAGACTGGCTGATCTCTAAGATCCTTTTCCAGCTCATAATTGTATGTTTTGTAGAATGAGGAGCTCAAGCTGGTGGGGCTCTAAACTCCACTTCCCACTTGCATAGTCTGTGTTTTTGACATGCTGATGTGATCTATTGCCTCTCCCCTGCTACTGGAGGAGCCCTGTCTGCGGGAAGAGGGAGGGATGGTCCCTGGCCCCTTCTCCCCTTTCCTGTCACAAGCAGAAATTTGAATCTGGGGGCCCAAGGACCTATAATTTGCCAAACGGTGCATACGAGTAGGGAAGCTTTGCTCCCAGACACCCCTTCCATGCTCTGAGCAGCTCCCTGCGGGGGAGACAGTAATGCAGTCAGAGCCTCCCAAGACACTCGTTGAATAATAACAACCAACCTTCAGCACTTTGAACTTTTCCAGCTGGCTTTAAAATACATTATCTCATTTTATCCTCACAAGATCATTCAAGGCCAGACAGGATCATTCCCATTTTCCAGAGAAGGAAACTCAATCAGGCCCAGAGAGGAGAAGGGACTTACCCAAGATGATGGTGCTAGTCAATGAGAAAGCTGCTATTAGAACCCAGGTCCCTGGACTACCAGTTCAGTGTTGGTTTTTTTTTGTTTGTTTGTTTGTTTTACCACACTCCTAATCTGTGCTCTGGTGAATGAATGGAGTAACATAGGTTGGGAGAGTCACAGAATTTTAGAGCCAGAAGGGCTTTAGCAAGTATCTGGCCTAATAAAACCCATTGTACAGATAAGGAAGCAGGATCTTCAGATTTAGAGCTGGACAAGAAATCATCTTGTTCAACCCCTTCATTTTACGGATGAAGAAATGGAGAACCAGAGTTAAGTGGCTTGCCAAGTTCATACAGGTAGTGAATTATAGATCTGGGATTTAAACTCTGGACCCCCGACCCCCAAAGCTACTACTCTTTCTGCTATACTGTGAAGTCCAGAGAGGAAGTGATTTGCTCAAGGTCACACTGTAAGTTAGTTGTTTGCAGGGTCAGGATCAAGAGTGAAAAAGCTAGAAGCCATGGTCAGGTCTAAATGAACCTGAACAGCACTGTCTTTGAAGACCTCTGCCATGCAAGAAGCTCAAGGAGGATGAGGGTATTGGTGTGCCTGGCCACGAAAGACCCCCTTCCCCTTCCCAGGCTGGGTCATGGTTCACTCTCTCCACTGGGAATGACAAGAAGAAAGTCGACTCAGTGACCAGGGAGATAGCCGGCTAGGGAACCCCCAGGGGCCAGAGGTGGAATCAATCGTGCCCAGAGTCCACAGAGACAACTTCTAAAGAAGTTTTTAATTAAAGTCCAGGAAGATCTATATGTGCAATATCTCTTCGCCTAGCAACAGCGCTTGGCTTTCAATACCAAAAGGGGCCAGGCCTGGGGGAAGGGGAAGAATGAGGCCAAGGCAGGGGAGGACAAGAGGAGGGGCAGGCAGAGGCCTCTGTGTCCCCTTTGGAGAAGAGTTTTTGGTTCAGGGATCTGGACTCAGGGTCCCATAGAAATGAGGACACTACAAGCACCCTGAAAGACCCTGGAGATCAAGAACTAAAAAGGGATGATGAGACCTGGGAAGAGGGTGTGTGTGTATATATGTGTATGGGGAGGTCAGGGTCCCCTCTGGATGAGTTAGTAACCTGGGTCTGGGGCATTTAGGGATCTGATTCTCTCCTGCTGGAAGCCAAGAGTAACACAATAAAATCCTAATCAAAGCAGCATCATCAATCCTACTTAATGTAGGCCTAATGTAAGTGCTGAGAGCAACAGCCGATGAATTACACTGTTGGGTCTGGGGAAGAAGCCCTGATCCAGGTGGTCTAGGTTCTCGCCCAGTCTTTCCTTTTAGCTGGCTCTATGACCTTAGATAAGTCAATTTCCTTCTCTGGGTCTCAATTGCCTTCTCTCTAAAATGAGAGCTTTGAAATAGATAATCTTTTTAGGTCATTTCCAGCTCTAACATTCTATATTCTAAGGTCCTTTCCAGTTTTGTGTCCTATGTTTTAGCATCCAAGGGGATAAAAATCCTCTCTAAGAATGAATGACATTTTACATTCTACACTTTATGCTTTAAGTGCTAACATCCTTTATTCTAAAGTCCCCCTTTTACCACTAATGCTTTATGATACTATGATTAGAATTTAGGAGCCTGGATGTGCCTCCCCTTTCCAAGGGGGCACTTTGGTCCCATCCTTCAGGCCTGACCATCCTCAGGGGCCATAGCTGCCTTGGCCAAGTCTCAGATTAGCCTTCTCTTACCCTCTTTGCCCTATGGTGGTGGGGAGGAAGGGCCAGACCCAACAGAGGAGGGTAGCAATAGTCAGGAGGTCTCAGCAACCACAGATGTTTGAGAAGCTGAGAAATCCTAGCCACCCCCAAACCCCACACACTGGCTGAAGCTAAAATCATCCCTGATTTGGGCTGGATGAATGCCCACAGCTTCTGGATACACTAATTGGGAACTGTTGGTGGCTCATGGATGATTCTTGCTTCCAGGAGCTCAGCAGTGTGTTCTGCTGAGCACTGTTGCTGCTGCTGCTGATGCTGGAGGGTCATCACTGAAGGCCATCTCCTACAGAAAGGAAAAGAAGAATGGGGGGAGCACAGGGCTCCGTGCTCCCCTCCACCCCTACCCACTTCCTTTGCTGCCCCTACTGTCCCACCTCTTCTCTCTTCCTTTCTATTCCTCCTCCATCCCTGCTTCTCTTTCCCTGCTCCTTCCGCTCTTCTTCCTCCTGTCCCCTGGGTCTTCCTCTGCCCCCTCTCTCTGTATCCTCCTGCCTGTATCTCCTCCCTTTCCGTTCTCTCTCCTACTTTGCCTCTCCCCCTCAGCTGCTGTCCAAAGTCTCCAGTGTCTCCCAAGGCTCATCCGTCTAGATTAGGCTGTGCAGCCGGAAGCCCGGGGGTTGAGGCCAGCACAGTGAGCTGGCTGCAGGAGTGATGATCACCAAGGGAGCGGAGAAGAGCTTGAGAAGGAGGCTTGTTTCCTGTGTAATCAGAACGTTCCTGGGGCCTTGACAAGTGGTTTTTAATTTTTAATATAAAGTGTTCAGAGCAGTTATAGCAGCTGCAGGTGATGGAGAAAGACAGGGTGGGGATGGAGTTTCTCTTTTAAAAAGTCTAAAAGGCAAAGTACAAGTCTGAGAAGTTCCCCAGCCCAGATTCCTGTCAGATAATGGCTTATAGTGGATAATGTCCTGGCCCCTTCCACTTCTGACAGCTCATGCATCTGAAGTCCCTTCCACCTCTGACATTTTGTTCCAAGGTCCCTTTCATTTTTAACATTCTGTGTTCTAGGACTCCACCCCCTCACCTTGGACATTCTATGGTATAAAGTTCTTTCCACCTGGAGAGCCTGTGTTCTAAGTTCATGCTCTCTGTGTGTGTCTTCCAGCTTTGGTATATATTCTATATTCTGTGACTTTTTGGAGCACTCACTGTCATGTCTATGCCTCCTCCCATCTCCCTTTGCCCCTGCCAGGGCTGACCATTGGAGGAGGAGGCTGCCTGGACAGACTTGAGTAGGGTGGCTATAACACTATGATAGATGGTAGCTAGAACACTCTAAAAGTTTATCACCGCTTTGTCCACAAAAATGACCCAGTTTTTGGGGGGTTGTTTTTTTTTTTAACTTCCTAGAGGCATTTCAAGCAAGAAAGGATTCACAGCCTGAGCTGAATACTGTTAGGGGCAGGGAACTGAGTCGTAGTGCCTCAACTTCTTTATCTTTAAAATGGGGATAATAATCTCTGCCCTGACTTTCCCATGGAGTTACTATAAAGAAAATACTTTGTAAACAACCTCAAAGAACTATTGAATCATGCACCATGTTTTAATTTTATTTTTTATTACATCTTTTTCCTCCTCTCTTTCCCTACCTTTATTTCTTCCTTGTTGCCCTCTTCTTCCTCAGTCTTTTTCCCTTCCCCTGGCTGGTATCACTCCTTCTTCCAATTCTTTTCTTCTTCCATGGTTTTCCCTCCATTTCTTTTTCCTCACTTCCTTTTTCTTCTTTTCCCCCCTCTTACCTTTTCTTTTCTTTTATTGCTTTGTGAATGCCATTTTTAATTTTTTATTATTTTATTTGTTTTTAGTTTTCTACAATCACTTCCATATGTCTTAGATTTTTCCCCCTCCCTCTCCCTCCTCTCTTCTTCCTCCCCACTCCCTCCCTGAGATGGTGTGCAATCCTACATAGTTTCTACACACACATTCTTATCAAACACATTTTCACTATAGTCATATTGCATAGAAGAATCAAAATGAATGGGAGAAACCATAAAACAAAACAAAACATAACACAAGCTTCTTTCTGCGATCCAATTCCACAGTTCTTTCTCTGGATGTGGAAGGCATTTTGCCTCAAGAGTCCATTGAGAATTTTTTAGGTCCTTGCATTGCTATGAAGGGCTAAGTCTACCAGAAAAATTTCTCGCGCACTGTGGTTGTTACTGTGTACAAAGTTCTCCTGGTTCTGCTCCTTTCACTCAGTATCAATTCATATAAGTCCTTCCAGGCCTTTCTGAAGTCTTCCTGTTTATCATTTCTTATAGCACAATAGTATTCCATTACATTCATATACCACAACTTGTTCAGCCATTCCCCAAATGATGGGCATCCCCTTGATTTCCAGTTCTTGGCCACCACAAAGAGAGCTGCTATAAATATTTTTGTACATGTGGGACCCTTTCCCATTTCTGTGATCTCTTGGGGATACAGTCTTAGAAGTGATATTACCTTTTCTTTTCTCCCATCCCCATCTTGCCCTTCCACTTTCTCCTGCCAAACTATGTGTTGTTCTTCCTCTTCTCCTCATATCATTCTCCCATTCTCTTCTTTTTTTCCTTCTACCTCCTCTCCTTTTTCTTCTTGGTCATTTGGTGCCTGCAACCATAGTGGGACTGCTGAGGGTTGTTGGGGTCATGGTCCCTGCTAGCTGCAGAAATTTTGGTAAGAGGTTAAAATCTTCCAACTCAGGAAACGAACGTCCTTTTCTTCAGTCAAACACAAAACATGAACCTTCTGGTTGCCTAAGAACCCTTCATTTCCTGACACTCCTTTCTCCATCACCAGAACTGAGTTAGGGTTCACTTGATCTGGAAATGGCAGCATGGATAGGGGGCTGGTCTAGATAATCTAGTAGACAGACAGACAGACAGAACAATGCCAAGCACTGTGCTAAGCACTAGAGAGACAAATACAAATAAGCAAGATAGTCCCTGTTCTCAAGGATCTTATGCTTTAAAAAGGAAGACAGCTCTTAAGGGGTTCTGGAAATAAGGAGTGGGGATGTGTTGTAGGATGGTCTGACGATGTCCAAGAAGTGAATTGAAAGCTTGCACTCGTGCAAGATAAGGTAAAAGCTCACTTGTCAGAGCCTGGGATAGTTTAGTTTCAGGAGCAGGATCCAAGTTTCTGGTAGGAAGGAGAATGGGGATAAAGTCTGGACAGGAGATGGCTTGGTTTGGATACTGTTCAGAAGGTTCATATCCCCGGAGGAAAGAACCCACATAGTTAGGAAAATAAAGGAAAAATAGAATTAAAAAGTAGGAAAAAAGCAACCTGAATTTGGAATCAGAGGACCATCATTTAAATTCTGGCTCTGCTATATCTTGCCCAGGGGACTTAAGCAAATCACTTCTTCATTTGTAAATGTGAGCATTGGACTTGGTGGTTTCTTCAAGTTCTCAATCCTGTGTTCTTGCACCTAGTGCCCATCATGGATGTTCCTTTGAGGGTTCATCCTACGTAGGGAATACTTACCCGGTGATACCTTTTCTTTTCTAAATCCTACCTAATCAAGCAATATTAGAAAATTCAGGTCTATGAGTGCTGCGCACACTCATGAGATAATGAGGTCCCCAGGGGCCTGGGGAAGATCCAGAACTAGAGAGAGGGACAGGAGGAGAAAACCGTCAATGATGTCTCACTCCCTGAAAGGTCTGGCATTCAAGGCCCTCCACATTCTAGCCCCAACTTGCCTTTCCAGGTTTATCTCATAGTGAACAGAATGCAGGACCTGGATTTGAATCCTGGCCCTATTCAATGCTTCCTAGCTGTGTGATGTTAGGAAATTAACTGCTTTTCCTGGGGCAGGCTTATGGTATCCAATGTATTAGCTAACTCCTTCCCCATCATGCTTACAATGTTGTAAGGATTTTGTGAATTGGTATTGTATAGTGACCCTTAGAAAGAGCAGGAATGTTAATTCTCTTAATTATCCAATCCTAGAGTACTTTAAACTCATAACAATAATTCTGGTAGGTTTTCATATGCCCCTTAGCAGACATTTGTTAACTGCCTAATATATACCAGACACTATGGATATGGAGATAAATGGTGGACACAGGCTCAGTCATATTAAATGACTCGACTATGATGACACAGTAAGTAGCAGAGCTGAGATTTGAACTCAGGTGCTCTAGAACCAGGTCTGGTCTTCCTATAATACAGTGTCTAGGGTTCCCTGTTTTCCCTGTCTCTCAGGGCTATTGAGAGGAAAATGCTTTGTAGTCTCTAAGGCACTGAAATTCTTGTTATTAAGTCCATACTCCATCAAACTGAACTGTTAGCTCCATCCTGTATGTATCTAGTGTTTCCCACCTTCCTGCCTTTGCTCAGGATACTCCATTAACCTAGACAACCTTTCTCTCTCACCGCCCCCATCGCCACCTACTAAAATCTCTCTCATGTTCAATGCCCTCTCCACTTGGGATAGCTGACATTTGAATATAATTTTACATTCAGTTTCATAATAATCATAGCTAACGTTTATGTAAAGCTTACTGTGTGCTAGGCATTATGTTAAGTGCTTCACAATTATTGTCTCATTTGATCCTAACAAAACTCTGGAAGGTAGGTACTACTAGGCAAGTGGGGGTTAAGTGTTTTGCCCAGGGTGACATAGCTAGTAAATGTCTTAGGTTGGATTTGAACTTAGATTTCCTTGACTCCTGGCCCTCTGCTCTATCCACTGCACTACCTAGCTGCCATACTGTTGATGATCAGGAAGGGGAAAAAAATTGGAATAAATAAGAAATGACTAGAAAAAGCTTCCTGGAGGAGGAGGGCTTTGAACTAGCCTGTCAAAATATGAGGAGGCTTGGTAAAGGCAGTGAAAATAAGGATTATCTTCTCTCCTGTCTCTTATTTATAGAAAGATAAACTAAGGCCTAGAGTCATTTGCTGAAAATCATATAGCAGTCCTCCATCCCCCTAGGGACCTTAAACTACATTTCTGCAGAATGACAGGTGACTTCCCCATCCATCATTTCTCATATGTTGGCAGCCCCATAGGGTTGATGGCACATAATGACGTAGAGAAAGAGACCTTAGTTCTGTCTGAGTGCTGAGGCTAGATCTTAGTTGTATGACCTTGAACAAGTTGCTGCCTCTGTTGGGGCCTCGGTGTTCTCTCTAAAATGAAGGAGGTGACCGACATGGTTCCTAAGGGGAACTCTACCCATCATGCTTCACATTCTCAGGTCATTTCCAGTGTTGATCTGCCATGATGCCAAGGGAGGGGTGTTGATGTGAGTGTGTGTAGCAGAGGGTGTTCTTGCCATGTGCAGGGGAGTTGGAATGGGGAAAATCCTATGCGACAAGGGCTGGTGGGGTGGGCTACCTGGGAAAAAGGTGAGTACTGGTGATCCTTCAGTATAGTAAGAGCAGTAAAGAAACCAAGAAAAAGTAACAGAACTTTGTAACTGAGAAGCATGAGCTCTGCAGGGATGTGATGGGCCTGGAAAAAAACCCACATCCTATTTCAGATTCTCTAGGCCAATTGGGATGGACAGAACCACCTCCTCTCTCATCCCTGTCCCGCCCCCCCAGCTGCCCAAATACTGGTACATAGCTGCTAAGGGGCAACTTAGTGATCTGGAAGGCAAAAAAGAGCTTAATTTGTGTAAATAGAAGCTTAGTGTACAGAACAAGGTAGGTGATGGTCCAGCCCCCTGCTGTCTTGGTCTGTCTTGTGTCTGAAGTGATACATTGACAGACAAAGGAGTATGAATAGTCCAGCAAGGCTGGAATTTGAAGAGAGAGGAGACACTGTTTGACAGTTAAAGGAAACGAGGATATTACAACTGGAGATGAATAACTAAGTGGGGAAGCCTCAGAGTATAGTGAAAAGAGTATGGGCTCTGGGGTCAGAGGACCTGAGTGCAGATCCCGTCTCTGGCACTTCCTGTGTGATGTTCAACAAGTGCCAACTTCTCTGGGGCTCAGTTTCTTTGTCTATAAAATGGGGGAAGGTGTTAGACTAGATGATCTCTGAGATCCCTTCTGGCTCTCAAACTATGATCTTATAACATTACAGTTGTTTTGTGTATCTGAAAGTCTGGCATGGGCAAGAAGGAGAAGACTTGTTCTGCTTGGCTCTGGAGGGCACAACCAGGAATGGGGGGGAGGGTAGAAGAAAACCTTCCTAAGGCCTGGAGCTGTTCAAGAGTAGAAAGGACTGCCTGGGGAGGGAATGAGCTCCCTGTCACTGGAGATCTTTCCACAGAGATGGGATGATCACTTGTGAAGGATATAGTGTGGGATGTCCTCTTACCTGTGCAAAGATAGGATGTCAAATAAGCATCCTCTCTCTGGCCCCTAATGCCCACAATCTTAGAGAAGTCAGTATGGTGGGGTCCTTAGGGTGCTATATAACACATCATCCCTAGGAAGCCCTCGAACTGTGTCCTGGCTCAGGCTGGGACGTAGGAGAAGCAGCAAAGGGCCTAAGAGTTCAGTAGTAATAATAGCCAGCACTTACATAGCAATTTAAAGGGGCTTCCATTGGGGAAATCCTGTCTGCTCTGTTTTGATAACTACAGCAGGAGACCAGTATTTCAGTCCTAGCTCGGGTACCTCCTACTTATGTGACCTGAATGAAGTCACTTTACTGCTCTGAGCCTCAATTTTCACATCCCAAAAATGGGAATGATAGAGAGTCCTTGAAACTCAGAATTATTACTTAATTGGTATCTGAGCAGGAGTGGACTTTATATCCCCTCAAAGTGGTTGCTCAGCCTTTGCTGGAAGACCTTCACTGACAAAGGACTTACTCTCTCCTAATGTAGTCTGTTGCATTCTTGGACAGATCTTATTTAATTCAATTCTGTTCAAAAAGCATGTGTTAAGCATGTAATATGTGCCTATACTACATTCCAGAGAGGCAAAGACCAAAACAAAAACAGACCCTATTATTAAGGATCTGAAATGCTACTAGGAGGAGACAATAGGAACAGAAATAACTCAATGCAAAATATACGTGAAATGAATGCATAGTAATTTGGGGGGGAGGGGAGCCCTAACAACTGAGGGGCACAGGGGATCCAGAAAGCTCCGTGTTCTGTAGAAGTGGCGGTTGTGGTGAGCTGGGAAGGGAGCCAGGGATTTCAAGAAACAGAGGTGAGAAGAGAGAACATTCCAGGCCTTGGGGAGCAGATGGATTGTTGTGAGGAAACACCAAATAGCCCATGTGGGCTAGAACGTTGGCTTCTGTGGTTTTCCCTACGTAGCATCTACACTACTTGCTTTCTAGGGCTCTTATGATGATCACATTATATTGTGACTGTTGGATATGCTTTAGAAACCATAGAACACCACAGAAAAATATAGTGGGATCACAGAATTTAGTGCTGACAGGACTTTCGAGATCATCTAGTCCAGATAGCTCGCACCATTCACTGAAGAAACAGTCCCAGAGAAGTGAGGATTCTTGTCCAAGGGAGTAAGATAATCAAGTGGAGATCCAACTGAGATCCTTTGACTCCAAATGGAGTGCTTCTTCCACTGTGGTCTTCTTGCTTTATGCTATGGATCCTTGTGCATCTCTAATAATAACCAGTGTTTATAGAGCACTTTAAAGTTAACAAAACACTTTACAGATATTTCATTTGATCCTCACAATAACCCTGGGAGGTAGGTGCTATTTCTATCCTCATTTTACATATGAAGAAACTGAGATAGGTAGAGGTTAAGTGACTTGGTCAAGGTCACACTGCTAGTAAGAGTCTGGATTTGGACTCAGGTTTTCTTGATTCCAAACACAACACTTTATCCACTGTGCCACCTAACTGCCTCTAAGGTAATTTTCCTGAGTCCTGTGGCATTTCTATCCCCTAGCAATATCAGGGTGATAGATTCTGGAAAGACTGCAAAATGTGTATTGAGTTGGTGGTTCCCCTCTGCAGGAGGGTAGCACAGCTGCACCCTAGCCAGGGGTACTCTGGGATTCAGAGAATGGATGTGACTGGACCAAGGTCATTGAAGTAGTAAGTAGGAGAGCTCAGACTGGGATCCTGGTGTGTGAGGCTCAGAATCTCTCTGGCTAAGATACCTGTATTCCCCACTCCTACCCTGAACCTTGGCTCCTGGTTCCTTGCTGCCCATCCTTCCTTCTCTGGGATGTTAACATCCCATACCTCATCCCTGTCCTCCTCCTCCTCAGTAGTTCCAATTTTAAAAGAAGAGAGGGAGGCACATTGCAGGGGTGGGGTGGGGTGGACTGGAGGGAGAGGAGTGGGTGGGGAATGAAAGAAGAAATGCTAAAGACTACGAAAGAAATATATGTCTCTCCAGAATGAGAATCTGGCAAGGGCCAGAAAAGGGGAAGTAAGAGGCAGGCAGAAAGAGAGAGAGACAGAGAGACAGAGAGACAGAGAGAGAGACAAAGAGGCAGAGAGATGGAGAGAGACAGAGAGAGAGAGAAAGAGAGAGAGAAAGAGAGAGAGAGAGAGAGAGAGAGAGAGAGAGAGAGAGAGAGAGAGAGAGAGAGAGAGAGGGAGAAAGAGGAGAGCTTGCTGAGAAATGCTGCAGTAACATTTCCAGACACTCCCTCATTAGGCCAGGCAGTGAGCTGGGCTTGCCTCTGGACTGGACTGGCAGGACAGCTTAATGACCATGCTGCCCATGGAGAAAGAGGGCAACAGCTGGGATGAGATGGGCCAAAGCCTGTGGAGGGGGAATTCAGAAGTCCCAAATATTCTGATGCCTCCTTCCCAGCTGGAACCCTGGGCTATGCAAGTGGGCATACGTGCAGAGCAGATGGGGTCCCTCTGGCAGGAGCGTGGGTTAGAGCTAAGAGACAGTTTCAGGATGGTCTAAATAAATTCTTAATTTTGCAAATATGGAAACTAAGATCTAGAAACTTTCCCTGAACTTTTTGTGCGAGCTTGGACAAATCACCCATTCTGGATGAGTCTCCTCATTTGTAAAATGAGGGTTTTGAAAGGTTCTTAATCTTGGGGTCCGTGGATAGATATCAGGGGTCTGTGAAGAAAATTATGTCTTTATACATTTATATAATTGGTTTTCTTTGTAACTCTATGTATTTTGTTTTATGCTTTTAAAAAGATTTCTCTAAGAGGTGATTCACAGGCCAACCAGACTAGATCTCTAAGGTTCCTAACAGCTTGGTCAGTCTATATGCTCTAAGGCCTCTCTCTGGCCTGACATTCTATGTTCTAAGGCTTCTCTCTGGTCTGACATTCTATGTTCTAAGGTCCCTTCTAGCTTTGATATTCCATATTCTAAGTTTCCTTCCATCTCTGACATTCAATTTAGAATTTAGTTCAGCAGTCATTCATTAAGTGCCTCCTCTGTAAAGGGCCCTATGTTCCGTGCTGCAGATAAAAATTCGAAAAACAGCAAAGTCCTTTCCTCCTAAGGATATTGTAATTGACTAGTGGTAGATATAATATGCACCCAAATAAGGTAGAATGTGGCAGGGCAAATGAGAGGTTCGCCCAAAATGCCCTAAGAATGTCTGAGGCTCCCCTTAGGTTCGGTCCTAAGGTCTGACTCTTATTCTAGCATACTGTGGTTCTTTTACAAGGCAAGTGAAGCCTCAGAGATCCATCTGTCTGTCTGTCCCTTAGTCTCTCCCTGCACCTCTCTCCAGCTGCCCCCAGCTGAGCCTCACGTCCCAAGTTCTGCTCTCCTCAAATTGAACATGATGTCAAATTAGAACCATGGCAGGGACAGGCAGAGTGAAGCGCTCGGTTTAATGAGGCAGCGTCGAAAATCAATAACTTAATTGCAGCCGTTTGATGGACTTTTATCCAATTTATACTCTCCCCGACTGCCTACGTGCAGTGCATGAGGAGAGGGGGCCCTGTCTGGGTCCCCGGGGGGAGGGGGAAGGATGGCACCACTGCCCTGGACCGTATCTTCCCCAGCCCTCTCCCATGCTCCTCCATTCTGTGTTTTCCTCTTTCCTCTCTTATGAGGTGGGTAGAAGAATCCAGAGCTCAAGCTAGGGGATGACCATGGAGCTGTCTCTCTGTAGCCCTCTGTAGCATTCCTAGGAGGCTGAACTGTGGGCAGTGTCCAGAGGCAGTGACTTGTTCTCTGCCAGCACAAAGCTTACAAGGCAGGTTCTTCCTACCTCTCAACCCTCTGTTACCCTCCAGCTGAGCCCATCCAGCAGGTACATCACTGAGTCCACAGCATAAAATACTGACAAAAATGCTATATTCGTAATTAAAGGGCTTGGGTTCTAGATCCTAGTTTTGCTATCCTACCTATGTGACATTGGACAAGTGACAACCTCTTTGGGTCTCAGTTTCCTCATCTGAAAAGTACTCTTTCCGTGTCTAAATGCTACATTTGCTTAAGCCCACATCAGGGGTATATTTTACAGTGAGGTAAGGGAAAGATCCCTGGCCTGGAATTCAGGAAACCTGGGTTCTAGTTCGTCCTTTACCTCTAATTTTAGCGTAAGACCTTAGGCAAGTGCCTTTCAACTCACTAGAAGGAAAAATTTGCTAACATTAGAGTGTTGAAAAATAGAATAGATTGCCCTGGAGGGGTTAATGAGCTTCCTGTCACTGCAGGTCAGTTGAGGGCTGAATGACCACTTGGAAGGATTTTTGGAGAAAGGATTCTTATTTGGGTGTGGGTTGGACCCGATGATCTGGGAGCTCCTTTCTCTCTCCATTCTGTGATTTGCTTCCTCTGGACCTGAACTTGCATTTCTGTAAGCAGAGGATATTGGGCTACATAATCTGAGAGATGCCTTCCAACTCTGTTTTTTTTTTCTCAGAGACACCTGACAGGCCTAGAACCCAAGTCTTTCTAACCACATCTTCCTACTATCTATATTCCCACTAGCTGAGACATTGGGATCACCTACTTACCACCCCTTCCCCATCCCCACCCAAAGGAGAGAGGCATCAGGGTATAGCTAGTATGGTCATGGCTCCAATATGAGTGGCCAGGCTGGGAAAGGTTAAGGGAATAGGAGGAAGCACTGATTTTAGGGACAGCTAAGATCTGGCCCTGGATTTCTGATCTGGCCCCAATTCACTGAAAGGTAGTGTAAGGAACCATGAGTGAAGAAGATGGAGGGAGGGTGGCAGAAGGCATGGAGGTGGCAGGTTCAGTGAGGAACATTGGGAACTTGGGGTTGAGAGAGCCAGGGGCTTGGTGAGGGGGAGGAGGACTCAGTGAGGAGATGAGGGTGGGGGCTCAGTCACACCTCCCAGTGAGTCTCTTTTCCCTCTCAGGCTCCAGGCAGATGATCTCACAACTGTGTCTCTCCTTGGTCCCCCCTACTTTCCCCCTCCATGGGCCCAGGCACTTCAGTAATGCAGGTGATAGCATCAGATGCAGATGACCCCACGTATGGGAGCAGCGCACGGCTGGTGTACAGTGTCCTGGATGGTGAGCATCACTTCACTGTGGACAACAAGACAGGTGAGGAGCTCTGTGGGGGGTGGGCTTGGCAGAAGGGATGGCAGACATGGGCCCTGTATCCTAGAAATGGATCCCAGTGGGCTAAGGGGTATTAGGAGGGGAGAGGAGGCTGAGGAATCAAGTCCTTCTCCATGGCCAAACATAGGATGGTGGGAGGACAGCCATGAATAAATGGAGGGGAACTCTGGAGGGGTACCAGGACAAAGGTATTAAGGGACAGAAGAAGAGAGAAGATGGAATAATAACGATGATGATGGTGATGATGATACCAGTAACAATAATAGCTAACATTTACATAGCACTTCCTATGGGCCAGGCTCTGTGCGCAGCATTTTACAATGGTTTTCTCTTCTGAGCCTCAAAATAACCCTGGGAGGAAAATGTTATTATTATCTCCATTTTACAGATGAGAAAATTGAGGCAGACAAAGGTGAAGTGACTTGCCCAGGGTCATAAGCTAGTAAGTATGTGAGGGCAAATTTGAACTCAGGTCTTCCTGAGTCCTGGATAGTGCTCTATCCACTGTGCCACCTAACTGGGGAGCCAGGGTCCCAGAGAAACAGTGGACAGGAGAGATGGGAAGATAGGGGACAAGGGAATGAGAGGGATCGGGTTGGAAGCAAAAGAACAGGAGAATAGAGGACATGAGGATGAGGGAGTTGGGGATAGAGAAAGAAGGCAGAAGAGTAGGGTGGAGGGATAGGAAAACAGGGACAGTATGGAGGCAGAGGTGAGAAGAGTGAGATGGGCAAAGAAGGAGATTGGGAACTGAGGTCAAGCGCAGAGAGATGGTTTAGAAGCAGCAGGGTGGGTATAGAGGAACAAGCTGAAGGAGCTGGAAGATAGGAAGGGAAGAAGGTGAAAGGACAGGAAGTTGAGTATAGGAGATGGGAGATGGGACAGAATGGTGAAGAGTGACAAAAGGAGAGGGGATGGAAATAGAGGAGTGAGGGAACAAAGCAAGGACAGGTTGGAGGAGAGGCAGGTCAGGGGAGGAGGCAGAAAGGTGGAGTATAGGGGAATGGCATGTTGTGGGATGGGGAATGGGGAGAGGCAGATGAGCAGGGCAACAGAAGACTGGGAAAACAGAGGGAGAAGGGACCAGGAGAGGAAAGCAGGAGACAAACATGGTATGTGGAGTGATAGGGAAACCTCAGAGCAGAAAGGTTGGAGAGAAGGATAGGAGGATGGCCTCTGAAGGTATACCATCAGAGGTGAGTCAGGCCCAGCCAGAAGCCCATATTCCCAGCTGAGTTGAAAGGAGGTAATGACAAAGAGGAGGATGGGAAGCCTTTCAATCAGCCAGTTTGAGTTTTAAACATAGCCCTCCCAACCCCTGCATTGGACATCCCAAGTTTCTGCTATTCTTTACCCCTAAAAGATTAACTCCCCATATCCCACAAGCCAAGTCTGTATTTTATATGGTCTGAATGCATTGATAGTTCTTGAACAGTGGGGAGTAATATGGTCAGAGCAGTGCCCTGAGAAGTGGGAAGATGCCTCTGGGAGAGCAGTTAGTTAGAAGACTGTTAACAGTAATCCAGAGGAGGAGTAATCAGGGTCTGGGTGGTGGTAAAGGAGGCAGAAAGGTGGAGACAGATGCCAAAGATATGATAGAGAAAGAACTGAAGGATCCAGTAACTCCCCAGATATTGGGGACTCCAGGGATGGGATGGGATGGGGGGGGGGTAATTCCAAATCAACAAAAATAAATTGGGACATGGGGTAGTTTTAAATAGGGTGAGTTTAGTTCTGGATATGTTGAATTTATGATGTTGGCAGAATATCCAGATGAAAATATCTAGTAGACAGAAATGTTGGCCTGGAATCTTGAGGCAAGATTAGAGTTGAGGGTCTAGATTTGGGAACCATCCATAGAGAGGTGATAGTTTGAGCCATGGGAACAGCTAAGGTTTCCAAAGGAGAAAGTGTAGAGGAAGAAGATAAATGGGTTCAGGACAGAGCACTGGGAAAAATCCAAAGTCAAGAGGTGAAAGGAAGAGGAAATATCAAGAGACAGAGAAGGAACAGTCAGAGAGGTAGTGGGGGAAGAAGATTATAAGAAAACAGAGGCAAAGGGAGGAGAAGTTTTTAAGGTGTTGATCAAGGCAACCAACACAGTATGGTCAAGAGGAGGAAGAGGATGAGAACTGAGCAAGAGCCATTGGATTTGGCAAGTGGGCCATCACTGTGATTAACAGAAAGAATATTTGAGTAAGAGGGTTGAAGTCCTAACTCTGCTTCTAACCGCTTGTGTAACCTTGAGCAAGTCACTTCCTCTCTGGGCTCCGGGTTTTTTTCATCCGTAAAATGAGGAAACTGGACTAGATCAGAGAGTCTCTATTTTTTTTGAGACCCTTTTTCATTTTTTAAAAATATTGAGAACTCCCCAAAGAGATTTTTATTTACGTGCGTTATATCTATCCCATGTTTAGCACAGATCCTGGTGTGTTATAGATGCTTAATAAATGTTTATTGATTGATTATTAATATCATATTAGGCAATTTTAGTCATATTATGAAAATGAATAGTTTTACTTCAAGGATCCCTTGAAAAGGGAACCCTAGGGGGTCCAATCAGTGAGTCAATCAGTCAGTAAACGTTTATTAAGCACCACAGTATGCCAGGCACAGCTAAGTGCAAGGGTACAAAGAACATAAGACAGGAGCTGAGAGTCTAATGGGGGAGGACAACACATAACACAAAGCTGCAAGGGAGGGGCAAGAGGAAGCCCAGAGGGGTGCACCTAGGTAGGAAATGAAGGGATGCCTAGCCTGGGCACCCTCCTTCAGTGGAAGATGTGGGACTACACATGGAGAACCTCTGGCCCAGATGATCTTTAAGGTCCCTCCCATCTCTTTAAATCTACAATCCTAGATTAATGAATAATAATTACTAACATTTATATGGCGCCTTAAAGTTTGCAAAGAGATTTGGCTATATTCTCATTTGAGCTTCACAGAAACTCTAAGGTAGGTACTACGAACATTGTTATTCTTATTTTTAAAATGAATAAACTGAGACTGAGAGACAATTACATAGCTAGTATCAGAGGTAGGTTTTGACCCAAGTCATAGAGTCAAAGCATCAGAGGTTTAGAGCTAGAGGGGATCTTGGAGGCATTGAGTCCAACTGCCTACTTTTATAGATGAGGAAACTGAGGCATAGAGAAGTTAATTGATCTACCCTGGATCAAAAAACTAATAAATGCCTTAAATGCAGGATTTGAATTCGGTGTTCCTGATTTCCAGTCCAATGTTCTGTCTATGAAACTATGCTGCCTCTATATTGAAATGGAAGCCCAATTGCTGGGAATTAAGGAGAGATTGGATGATGAGGAAATAAAAGATGTGCTTATGGGTTCAAAAGTTTCTCTGTTCCCATCAATGTCCTGGGCTACGCTAATGCTAACTACCATTTCTGCAGTGCTTTATAGTTTACAAAGAACTGTCCTCACATTCCTGTGAGGTAAGTAGTTATTCCTCATTATACACATTGGGAAACTGAGTCCCAGCACTATTACACTAAACTGCCTCCCTTCTCTATTTTCCAGGCTATGACATGCCCTGAGAGCCCATTTTCCTGTGGTAAAGAAGATAAGAAATCACAGGATTTAAATTTGGAAGAGACCTTAGGGATCACCCTATCTGACTCTCTTACTTTAGATGAGGAAACTGAGTTCTGGAGGGAAATTATGCATGATCATAGAGGAAGGCTCATTTTCTCAGGACTTGGGGAACCCTTAGGGGGCCCTTCTGTAGAAAGAGGTCCTGTCTAAAGGAGGGACCAAGTTTCTCCAGTCCCTTCTTGGTTACCCTGCTCCCGATCCATTCTCCCCTCATTGTTCCTCTCTCCTCTTCTGTCCCCTTCTCTGGGCTCTCATCTCCCTACAGTAACAGGGTTGGCACCAGACCTGGCTCAGAAGAGTGTTTCATTCCATAAGCTGGGAATATTAAACTGATAACATTCTCTGGGCTATATTTAGCAGATGCTCAGTGGTACAGTCTGTTCTCACTGTGCAGTTAGCAGGGAGCGTAGTCGGAACAGGGCCCTGAGAGGAAGGTGTGAGAGAAGAGAGATAGAGAGACAGAGAGACAGAGATGGAGACAGACAGACAGAGACACTGAGAGACAGTGACAGATGGAGAGATAGAGACAAAAAGAGACAGAGACAGACAGACAGAGACAGAGTGAGAGACAGAGACAAAGAGAGAACATGAAAAAAGAGAGGAAGAAAAAACCCTCCTTGTAAGAGGAGAAATTAACAGTATGTTTTAAAGGCCAAATCTCCCAACGTGGCCCCCATCATCTGGAACAGGAATGGCATTTGTGTGACTAATGAGGCATCTCACGCTGTGCCCCTTCGTGGCCCCTTCAGCAGCAGCTGGAGGGGGAACAGCTGGATGCTTGGCCCTGGAATTGTGAAGGATGGGTTAGAATGGGGCCGGGGTGGGAGTGGGGGGAGTGGAGTAGCCATGTCACAATTATTACAGAGTTCTAATCCCTCTCAATTCACCGCCTTCCCAGCTCATCCCTCAAAACAAATCTTGGCACCTCCTCCATGGGGTAGAAAGAGTCTAGCCAGAAATCCTCAGCTCTGTCCTGAGAAAATCCACAGACTTATTAGAGAACTAGAGATGCCAAGTATCAGTTGTCAAAGGTTCCCTAGAATTGTAGAATGTCAGAACTAGAAAGGACCTTAGAACATAGAATGACAGGACTGGAAGGAACCTTAGAATATAGGATATAGAATTCCAGAACTGGAAAGGACCTTAGAAAATAGAATGTGAGAGCTGGAATGGGTCTTAGAACCTAGGACACAGGATATCAGAACTGGAAGGGGCCTTAGAACATAGAATACAGAATGTTAGAGGTGGAAGGGCCTTAGAACATAGTATGTCAGAGTTGAAAGGAGCCTTGAAACATAAAACACGGAATGTCAGAGCTGGGACAGGTCTTACAACATAGAACATAGATTGATGGAGCTGGAAGGAGCCTCAGAGAGCATTGAGTCTAGAGGAAGAAATTTTCTCTTCCACGTGGAAAGTTACACATAGAGTCAATGGCTAACCAGAGACTAGAAGCTAACCAGGGACTAAAACCCATTCACCATAGGATATCAGCGTCCTGGACTGTGATCTGCCACATCAGCACCCCCTCCTTCAAGGATGGAAACAAAGTGAAATAGAGGGGATGACAGTGAATGAGGTGTTGGGCTTGGAGTCAGGAAGGCCTGGGTTCAAAACCTGACTTGGATACTTACTAACTGTGTGGGCTTACAGATGGGCTTAATCTCTTTGCTCCTCATCTGTAAAGTGAAGGGATGGGTCCTCTAAGGACCCTTTCAGTTCTAATCTAAGTCTGTTTCACCAGCCATAGGAAGGTAAGAGTTCCTGGATTGGCTGTATCATTTCCATAACTAGATTGAGTCTGAGGTTGGGATCAGGGTAGCTTGACATCTAGTCTTTTTCTGGGATTCAGTTCTTCACATGGGCCAGTGAGGGGACCCTAGTACCCGTCCACCTAAATTGATTTGAGCATGAGTGGGAACTGGGTCAGAGCCTCCTTCCAGGACTTGACTACCTGGGACAACTTTTCACAGTTCTCATAGTTTGGGGGTGAATTATCGTTAGGAAAAGTTGGAGCAGGCTGGCAAACAGGAGGATAACTACTTGCTCCCCACAGCTCTTAATCATTAGACAAAACCCTAGATTTAGAGTTAGAAGGTTCCTAGCTCTGTTTCAACTTTTCTACTTAGTACATGATTGATCCTTGGAAAGTACTATTCTCTCTCTGGGTCTTAGTTTCCCCATATGTAAAATGGGCTCATTCAATGAACTCTTATGTTCCTTTCCAGCTGTAGATCCAGTGCTTAGGTGTGTGTGTGTGTGTGTGTGTGTGTGTGTGTAGGTGGTTATGGGAATGTTGAGGGGGGAAGAAGGGACCCAGAGGGAGATAAGGCCAAGTGGGAGGGAGGGGAAAGCCCGGTATTTATATATTCCCCTTTTCAACATCCATATGGTGTCCAGAGATGTACAGTGGCTCCCAAAAAGACAGCGAGAGAGAGAGAGAGAGAGAGAGAGAGAGAGAGAGAGAGAGAGAGAGAGAGAGAGAGCACTTACTGTGTGCCAGGCATTGTGCTATGATTCAAATAAAAGCAAACAAGCCAGTTCCTGCCCTCAAAGAGCTTCTATTCAAATGGGAAAAAAATGATACATTAAAAGGGAAAAGATTCCCCAATGGATAGTGATCATATCATTTGCAAAATCAGCTTCCCTTCTTCTCTCTCTTAGGATTTCTCCATCATTTCATCCTTCCTTTGAGTCCTCCCTCTGTCTTCTCTTGGTTGGAAAGATTACTGAACTCGGAGTAAGAGGATCTGGATTCAGATTCCAGCTCTGTTAACTTACTTCTTGTGTGATGTTGGCCAAGCCATTTTTCCTCTCTAGACATCAGTTTCCTCCTTTGTAAAATGTGAATGCCAGACTAGATAACTCTGAGATTCCTTCTGATTTTAGGATCTTTGATTCTCCTTCTGCTGTCTCGTTACTGTTCCATCTTTTATCACCCCCCCCCCTTCCTGCTCTATTCTGCTTCCTTCCCCTCGAGCCTTCCACTTTGTTCTTCTTTGTTTCTTTCCCTTCTTCCTTCTGATTAAGAGCTCATGTTTCTGTAGGGCTGGAGGGATTCTAGTCCAAGAAGTAAAACAAATTAGTCCAAAACTAAATTGTTGGCTTGATACTAAAAAAACTGTGTAGGCCTCTCTGGACCTCAGCTCTTTCTCCCTAAAATAATGGTTAGACCAGGTATCTCTAAGATCTCGTATAGCTCTAAAACTGTAGGATTCAATCAAAAAATGAGAATAGAATGAGAGACAGAAGAGGGAAAGAAAGAGACTAAGGGAGGCAGAGGGGCCTGGTTTTAGAGATAAAGATGGGGGAGGGGGTGTGTGGGGAATCAGCTGTGGTGTGTTACTCAAAGCACTTGAAAGCAGGAAACCTGGATTCAGATCCTGGGTCTGCTACTTATTATCTATGTGATTTAGTAGTCATTTAACTTCTCTCAGCCTCAGGCTCCACATCTGTAAAGTGGGGGCAATACAATCTATACTCTATCTGACAATTCACAAGGAAAGCACCTTGTAAACTGCAGAGTGCCACAGAAATGAGAGTCATGAATTAGGATGGAGGGAAAGATGGGTTCGAGTGACTTTCCTAAAGTCACACAAGCAAATCCTCAGCCTGTGATCCTTTGAATGTAAATCAGGCTGCAGATCTAAGATGTTAGAAAAGATTCAGCTTGGATTTTCCATTCCCGGTCTTTCCTGCACTTCTGCCCTTTGTTTGGGCCCTAGAGCTTTGGCAAAGTTTAAGGAGGGACATGCTGGGTAAATGAGGATTCACTTGTCTAATTAAGACCTAGAGCACTGTGTGCTGTGCCTGACTCATGGACCCATTAGCCGGGTGACTGACTCCCCTGTGGAGGCCTAGCCACTCCATTGCAGCTAGAGAGAGAGAGGGAGGGCTAGAGGGGATGGGGTGGAGGGGGATAGAATTGGCCACCTCTGAAATGGTCCTCTAATTCAAGGCTCCAGTGAGGTAGTGAGTTCCCCCCTTTTTCTACTTTATTGATTTTTTTTTTACATCAGCCTCATTTCAGAATAAATCCCTTCTCCTTCCCTTCCCTAGCGAGCCAGCCCTTATAATCAAAAAATAAAAAAGTGGGGGGGGGGGGAAGAGAAACAGTTTGGTGAAACTAACCCATGTCTCATGATATAGAGCCAGAATGCCCCATAGCTGTTCCCCTGTTTCTAAGGAAGGGAGGGAGGTGCCTTTTTCCATCTCTTCTCTGAGGCCAGACTTGGCTATTATAATTAGACAGCATTCAGTTCCCAGTTTTCTTCTTATTCTTTCCATTTACATTATTGTGATCATTTTGAATATTATTTTCCCACTTCCTTCTGCCTCAGTTCATGTAAGTCTTCCTATGCTTACATGATTTTTCCATATTTGTTATTTCTTATAGGGCAGTAATATTTCATTGTGTTTGTATGCTAGTTTGTTTAGCCATTCACCAATGGATAGGCTCCAGTGGTTTTATATGTATGTGTGAGTATATATATAGTGATACATATATTTGTGGATGTATATATATGTGCATTATATGTGTGTGCATATTAATATGGAAAAATATGTTATCACCACAGCTCCCTTCTTCCTATTACAGTTGACTACCATACCCCCCATCTCAAGACAGTGAGGCAGGACTGATTCCCAATGATTCCAGAAGACCCTCCTTTCTCCCTCCCTTCTTCCCTCCCTCCCTCCTCTCTCTCTCTCTCTCTCTCTCTCTCTCTCTCTCTCTCATTCTCTCTTTTTCTCTTCTCTTCTCTCAGGAGGAGGGGATAGCAGTGGCTTCCACCACTGAACACCCTCCCCCCTGAGATTAGCTGTGTTTAGGAAGCCCATCCCATGTTGCCCTACAGAAGTCTTCCCACTCTGAGTAGCCACCCTTTCCCCATGACCAGCTGAAGAGCTTGGCACCAAAGTGTAGTGGAGAGATCACTAGCCTGGGGACCAGGAGATGTAGGGGCTGGTCCTAGCTCTGCTCCCAACTCAGACAAGTTACTTCTCCCTGCTTCAGTTTTGTCATCTATAAAACAAGGGGCTTATTTTCCAAGACTCCTCCCACCTCTAACAGTCTAAGTGATCTTTCTGCCTCCACAGGTTTAGATAGCGCCCAGCTCTACACCAACCCATAGGTCAGTAAGAGGGACTGGAACTGGACCTGTGACTTCATTAATATAGGGAATTCCCAGATGAAAAAACTCCCTCTACTAATGCAGGTTAGCACTTTTCTCTGCAACTTAGAGTCTCAGAGAATTGCCTAGAGATCAAGTGACTTGCCCAGGGTGACATAGCTATTGAATCAGAGAGTTAATCCAACTCCCCAGTTTAACAGACGAAGAAACTGAGGTCCAAAGTCACATAGATAATGAGTCTCAGAGATGGATTCAAACATGGGGTCAGTCAGTGTACCCACTTTTTGAGAATCTACTAAGGCACCAACTAAATGTTCAGTCTTGTGCTAAATCCTGGCAAAGATGCAAAAGGAGTAGAAAACATCACCACAGGGTTATAGATTTAGAGCTGGAAAGGAAGTTAGAGGTCAATAATTCCAACCCCCTTAATTTTATAGATGAGGAAACAGAGAGGTTAATTGACTTAAGAGGTCACATAGCTAAGTGGCATTTGGATCCAGGGTTTCCTAATTCCCAGGTCTAGCATTCCATCTCTCAATAGCATCCCTGTCCCTCAATAAATTAGTCCTTGCCTTGAAAGGAGCTCACAGATGACAAGACAAACTAACATATTATGGGAGATAAAGTGGAAGAAATGGTATGGAGCAATAATGAATTAGGAGCCCCTCTGTGTACTTGATCCCACCCACTTCTTTACTGCCTGAACTGACCCCTCCTGATCTCTGATAGAGACAACCCTGTGAAAGAACTCTCAGGGTGGAACAGGGAGCCCTCCCCACTGTGGGTATTTCTTCCTGGCAAGCCCTTCCTGTCTAAGGACTCAGTATCTCAGGGCCAAGCTTAGACCCCTTCTTCCTACAAGCTGCCACATCCCAGCAGGCTGAGGCTGCAGCACCATAAATGGAGGTGAATCTGGGGGTTGTTTGGGGGAGATTTAGAGCCTGGGAGAGCCCAAGGGCCAGCTTGTGGAGTCAGGAGCCTGGGTTTTATTGGAGAAATAAAAAGGCAGCTGGTGCGTGACTCCACCTGGCGCTCACAGCTTAGAGGGGTCAGAGCTGAGCCAGGAAAGAAATGGTAACAGAAGGGGGAGCCCGGCCCCAGGCGCTGCCCCTCGCCAGCTGGTGCTCAGTAGGTTGGGGAGTGCTGAGCTGATCATCCTCTGGAGGCGTGAGGAGGCCTCTGGTCTGGCCTTAGCCCAGTTTTTTCTCAATTGTCCAGTTTGTAGAATGTAGACTATCTCTTTAATATGGGAGCTGGACCCACCTGGGGCTTCTGACATCCATCTAGAAATAGGAGTAATTTGAGTGGGGGGGAGGACCTAGGACTATTCACAGAGATGGAATATGTATGGGTGTGTGTTTGTGTTTGTTTATCACTGTGTGTGCTATGTGCACAGTGTGTGCTTTTGCTTTCCATCTCTAATGTTCTGTGAATGTATGTGTGAACTATGGGGCTATATATGAATTATGTGTGGGTATGTGTCAATGAGTTGTGTAAGCTGATTGTGTGTGAAATTGAGTTGTGAATGTGGTTGTATATTATTGGGGATGAGTTGTGTGTGTGCATTATGTGAATAGCATGTGGTGATTTTGTGTGTGTGTGTGTATGTTGTGTGAATAAAATTTCATTTTGTTCAGGATTATTTGATGAATTTTTATCTGTCCTTCATAGTTGTGAATGACTGAGAGGGTCTTAGCTCTCTGGTCTAAGCCTCACTGTTCTACTAACCCAGCTTCCAGAATCTCTGACAAAGGAAGCTGAATCCCTTGTGAAGATGAGGAGCAGAGAAGGAAAGGGGTCAGTGGGGTATCACTTAGATCTCCAGCCACAAGACTGGAGACCCAGTACAACCCCCTACCTCCCAACTGAAACTGAGCGAGGATGCCTTTGCTCCTTCCCAGGTGTGATCCGCACAGCAGTGGCTGACTTGGACCGGGAGAAACAGGAGCGTTATGAGGTTGTGATCCGGGCTACAGACATGGCTGGTCAGCTGGGAGGCTTGTCGGGCTCCACTACAGTTACCATCGTCATTACTGATGTCAATGACAACCCACCCCGCTTCCCACAGAGTAAGGCTTGTCTGCTCACCCATTTGCAGGACTCACTGTCCCTCAAACCTCCTCTGCTCTCAATTCAGCTCATTCAATAAGTATCCATTCAGTGACTACTATTACTATTACTAAGACTGTTATGTCTAAAGCACTCTTCTAAACACTGGGGATGTAAAGATAAAAAAAATGAAAGTCTCTGTCCTCAATGAGCTTACATTTGTCCTACTACCTTTTTTTCTCTCCGCCCCATCTCTCATGGTGCTTTCTTCCTTCTTCCCCAGTACTTGAAGAGTAAGAGGCCACTCCACCATCTATATGTCTGTCCTGGGGCCCCTTGTCCTATCCATGATTGCCACTGCCACCCCACCCTGGCATTGTCCAGGAAGTGACTCAGATGGTTAGATCTGATGAGGGGCATTGAGGCATAGAAGGGACTAGGAGGGAAGAGACTTGATCACTCTTGTTGAGACCAGCTAAGCCAGGTCTTGCCATCTGCCTGACTTGGCACAGACTAGTGTTGTCACCAGATATCTGCTAGGGAAAGAGTTAGCTAAGGCTCCCAGCCCTGTGCTCATTCCCCCACTCCTTGCCCAAGAAATCTGCCCTTTCCTCCCCAGACCTGCCACTTACTGCTTGTGTGACAAAAATTCTTCTCCTTTATGTGCCTCAGTTTTATCATCTGTAAAATGGGATAGTACTATTTCCCATACATAATTCACAGGGTCATTGTGAGGAAAGCACTTTATAAACCTTCAAGTGCTATCAAAACATGAATTATTATCATTGCCATTGTGCAACAGGGACACCAAGGAGATACATACTATAGCACTTAAGACTTTCAAAGATCTCACTCGTGATTGCACAAGGTTCATAGCGCCCAAAAGGCAAGTAGACAGGAAGGGAGTCATTTGACTCCTTTTGCCTATAAGGAGAGAGTTCCAAAGAATGGAAGTGGCTTACCCAAAACCACATTTTTAGTTAGGGGTAGAGAGTCAAGATTGGACCTCAGATCTCTTAACTCCAAGCTCAGAGTTCTTGCCTCTTCCCTATAGTGCCCAAGGTTGTTCCTTTGTCTTGAGTTCCAGGCCCTTTGGACTCAACTCTGGCTAGGGCCTGGAGATCCAGGCACCTAGAGCCAGGTTTTCTTCCAGGTTGTCTGAAGCATCTCCCCATTCGTGGAGCCCCAGCTAGTGAGTGTTCCTCAGCAATCTAAGGAGGGTCTACAGGCTTGTTTCCTGATCTCTTACCCTTTCCCTCATTCTCAAGACCATTTTGCAGATGAGGAAATTGAAGCCCAGAGAAGTGGATGGTTTGTCCAAGCTCACACAGCCCTTCAGTCTTCTTCCCTGGCGCCCTCTCTCTGTCTGCCCAGCTGGGCACCCTCCATCCTTAATTCCAGCCCTTGCTGCTGCCGCCACTGCCTGAGAGCTGGGGAAGCAGCCAGGCGCTGGCAGAGATTAAATGCCGGTGGGAATGTGAGCTGATTCCTATCAGGCGAGTCATTATGAGAGGTCTGGAGCTCTCACATTAGGACTCTGCCACAGGGGACTGACCCCCGAGAGATAACAGAAGCCTATCCGTATGGAGCCAGCCATAATCTCTGCCTTGCACTCCTTCTGTGGAGCAGGCTTGCTGCAGGCTGCTGGGGAGGGATCCAGCTTTTGGGAAAGAAGGGGGAAGGGTATGCAGCTGGCCGGCCCCACTGGCATAAGGGGCAGAGGAAAGAGTGGCCCAGTAACCCATTCCTGCCAACTCCCAATGCCAAAAGCCTCTCCCTCATTAGGCAGGATCTTAGATTGTCAAAGCAGAAAGAGACCTTGGAGAACAGAACTTTAGTGCTGGAAGGTACCTTAGCACAGAAAGTAGAAAGGTCCACAGAGACCGTTTAGTCCAGCCCCACTGTTTTACAGGTGAGACATCTGAGGCCCACAGATGTTGTGACTTTCCCAACATCACAGAATGAATCAACGGCACAACTGGAAATTGAGCCTAGGTCTCTCTACTCCCAGCCATAGTCTCAATAGAAGAGCTGTAGGATGGGGCATCTATCCATCCATCCATCCATCCATCCTTTAGTTGTATCCAACTAAACTAAGCTTAAAACAGGCATGGATGCCACCTCTGACTCACAAGCATGGCACCAGCCTTGCTTTGATCCTCATAATAATTTTTCTTTAAAAAACGTTTGTTACCATCTTCTGTTGTCATCATAACCTTTGAATGTAGATAAGTAGTATCCCCATCAGAATGCAGATGAGGAGACTAAAACTGGGGCTAGACCTCTTGTTTCTTGTCCATTACCTTACCACAACAAGCTTGGGGTGCTCAGTGGTGGTTGAATCACAAGACTCCATACCTGTGGATCCCAACACAGCTTCAAATCATTATGGGGTAGTGGCAAGAGCACGATGTTTGGGATCAGAGGAACTGGATCTAAATCTCTGCACTGCTGTTTATTAGCTGTGTGCTGTTAGACAAATCACTTCTCCTTTCTGGGTCTCCTCTATGAAATAAAGGAGATTGGACTGAATGATTTCTCAGGCTCTGCCCAGCTCTGCATCATATGATCCCTATGAATATCCTAGTTAGTTGACTCTAAGCTCCAATTCAGGCCTTCCCCATCAGAAAATTTTTTTAGTCTGAGGACTTGGTTTCTCCAAATTAATTCAGTTCAACAATTTTAGGTGCCTACCCTCAGTTGGGTTTAGTATAAAGATAAGGCACAGTCCTTTCCCTCAAGGAATTTACACTGTAGTACATTCCTTCTCCCCCTCTTGCCTCTATATTCTCTCACTACTCTAGTTCCTATGGATATCCCCTTCCTCAATTCATCCCTTATCCCATCACTATACCCCTCCCCATTCCTTCTCCCAAAGAAAGAGAGGGTACAAAGTCTGTGGCTTCTCAGGAAAAGGGTGGATGGCAGCAGGGGCAATGTCCTTAAAATGCCTTAACACTGGAGCTGATGTGTGCAGCTCATGGACTTTGTGGGACCCCTTTCAGAGATGTACCAGTTCAGCATCATGGAGACAGCACCCATTGGCACTGCCATTGGGCGAGTGAAGGCTGAGGATTCGGATGTGGGAGAAAACACTGACATGACATACCAGCTCAAAGATGAGGGCGGCGGGGACATGTTCAAGGTCACAACAGACAGCAACACCCAGGAGGCCATCATCACTGTGCAGAAGGTGGAGACCCTGGTGGGGTGGGATGGGGAGGAGCATACAGCAAGGAGTCCAGGGTGGCATTGTTGGAGGGAGCCTATAGGAGAGAGGAAGCAGCATGAGACTTGGTCATTGAGCCAGAAGACCTGGGTTTGGATCCTAGTGCTATAGTAACTTAGCTACGTGACCTTGGGCAAGTCATTTTTTACCATTCCGAGCCTGTGTTTCCTCTGCAGAATGACAAAATAAAGAGGCTTGGTTAGGTGAGCCCTAAAATCCCTTCAAACTCTGACATTCTGTGTGTTATATCCTAGAATTCTAAGTTCCAAAGCCCCTCTCATTTCTAATACTCTGTGTTCCAGGTCCTAACATTCTATGTTCTATAGTCCTTTCCAAATATAGAATCAAAGTCCAAAAAGATGTGAGGTGATTTTAAAATGGTAGAGTAAAGAGATATATCTTTACCTTCTCTGGAAGAGACCCAGCAACTCCTTTCTCCCTTCGTGATAAGCAGAGTATCTGTTCTTTCTGGCCACCCCACCCCCCAATGGCCACTTGAAGACTGTCTCTTCTCATCACACTGGCTGCTGAGGCACCCTCAGCAACTCCGTCATGTCAGCATGGTAGTGAAGTGAGCCCCCACCTGATTGATGACCCCAGCTCTGAGCCCATCACTCTGTGGCTTCCCTGCATCCTGATTTCCCAGGAGCAGAGGCTAGTAGAAGTGGAGGTGGAATGGGCTTCCCTCAGAATGGGAAAGGGGAGGGAGGGAGAAGCTCAGCCTTGACTTCAATAATGACTTTTCCCTCTGAAATCTCAGGGCCAGTGCTACCTACATATAGGCAAAACAGACAGTCTCGTATAGTGCACCATTGGAGGATCTTTTGGAAGGCTTTGTCTGCCCCCCAATATCCCTTCCAGAACTTGTTTCAGAGATTAAAATTCCACCATCTTTGTCATGCTTTTGGGTGAAGCTATTCTCTCTGGAAGATTCCAGTCAGCATTTATGGAGAGAGGTAAGAGATTATTACTCATTAGCATCTACTGATGCATTGATTCAGAATGTCCAGTCACTGGAATCAGAGCACAGCATGGGTGAGATTTGAATGTACATAGAGAATCCTGGGACCATAGATTGTTGGAGCTGGAAGAGGCCTTAGAAATATTTGAGTTTCAATCTTTCATTTTACAGAGGAGAAAACTGAGGCCCAGAGGAGTGGTGGTTTGTCCAGGGCCAGACGCAAGGTAGTACTGGAGTTATAATCCTGGTCTCCTGACTCAAAGGCTAGGTCTCTAGGTCTGAATGGGGGCCCTGAGCAGGAGCCCTGGGTACTCACTTGGTTGGCATAGGAAGGGGAGATGAAAAGGAAGGCTAGTCCTGGGGGAGACATATACCACTCTAGAGAGGGACCTTTTTTGACAGCCCATTGCCAGCCAGGCCTGCCCCTTTTACAATGCCTGATCTTCTATGCTTAGTGTTGTGCCTTTGAATTCTCCTTATCTCCAAAAGACCCCAAAAAGGCAGCACGGAGGGCTTAGACCCTTGTCACTCCTGTACCACCTACTTATCCAGGCATCCAAGGCACCATGGGAACCTCAGGTCCCCCCTCAGTACCAAGCTCCAAAAATCCTTGCTAAGGACCCAAGCCCCTCTCACCCAGTCCCTCTCTGTGTCCTAGTGCCTGGACTTTGAGGCTCAGGCCACACACACGGTGGTTCTCGAAGCCTTGAACAAGTTTGTGGACCCACGATTTGTAGACCTGGGAACCTTCAGGGACCAAGCGATTGTCCGAGTGACGGTGATGGATGTGGATGAGCCTCCTGAATTCCGGCCACCCTCTGGGCTCATGGAAGTACAGGAAGATGCCCAAATCGGCTCCATAGTTGGTGTGGTAACAGCGCTGGACCCTGATGCTGCCAACAGGCCTGTCCGGTGAGGCTCCCCTACCCTATCTGGGACCTGTTAGGGCTGCTGCACCCCCACTCCCCCATCCCCTGCCAAGAGGTTCAAAGGAGGGAGAACACATCTTGCTGGGGAAAGTCAGGAAGGGCTTCCTGGAGAGGTGGCACTGGATCTGGTCTCTGAAGGATATTAGGCAACTAAATGGCTCAATGGATAGAGTGCTGGGCCTGGAGTCAGAAGGATCTGAGTTCAACTGTGACCCCAAACACTTACTAGTTGTGGGACCCTGGACAAGTCACTTAACTTATCTGCCTCAGTTTCCTCAACTGTAAAATGGAGATAATAATAGCACCTACCATCCAGGATTATTGTGAGGATCAAATAAGATGTTATTTGTGAAGTGCTTTAGACTACTACCTGGCATAGTAGGCACTTAATAAAGACTTATTCCACTCCTCCGCCACACACACTTCCCTCCCTACTAGAGACTAGAATAAGTAACAATGAAAACTCATGAGAAGAGTACCCTGGATTGGGAGTCAGAGGCTTTGGGTTTGAATCTGGACACTACAGTTTCTCTCTGTATGATTGTGTGTCATTCCATCCTAGGGCCTGGGGTACCTGCTCTGTGACCTCAGATCCTTTCTGGGCCTCGGTTTTCTCTTTGGTAAAATGAGTGGTTTGGTCTGAATAATCTTTAAGGTCCCTTTCAGCCCTAAATCCTATGCTTATTTCAGGCCGGAGGGCATAGTGTAAGCAAAAGCATGGAGGAAGGCAGAAAAACAAGGAAGACCCATTTCATTGGAGCAGAGGATTCCTGTTCAGAGAAGACTGGGAAATCAGTCTGTAAAGGGTGATGGCAGCCAGGGTGTGGAGGGTTTTAAATGCCAGAATTGGTTGCTACTTACTCTTTGGACAATGAGCAGTTAGGGAAAGGTTCTACACAGGGAGGTAATAGGGTTCTATGGACATACGTAACCCTTCTGGGCTTAAGGCAGCCTAGCAAAGACATCTGCAATCTACCAGACTGTCTACATTCTCACCAGCTTCTCTCTCTTGATCTATCCCACTTTATAGGCACATGCTTTGTTAGACGTGAGCATCAAGAGCTAAAGTAACTGAATCTGTTCTTGGAGGATTGGGAGAACTTTGTTTTGACCCAGTTTTTCCCCCAACTTAATTTCACACATATGTTCTGGGCCCAATTTCATCCATGAAGTTGAAAAGGCCACATCAACAATAAAATATCTTGCATATGACACGCATGATCCTGTTTGCAGAAACCTGAACACATTGTTTATGCCAAAACTTGCTGCAGCATCAGAGCTTTAGAATCCAGATTGTTGAAATACAGAACATAGGACATCAGAACTGGAAGAAACCTTCAAATACAGAATGTCACAGCTGGAAGGAAGATAGTTTGATATAATAAAAAGAGCAAGATTTGGGGTCAAGAGTCAAATCCTAGCTCAGTTCCTTAAAAACTATTATAACAACTTAATAATATGCAATTTTGAACAAATCCCATCATAGAATCACAGATTCTTACCCTTTCTGGACTTTAGTGAACTTACCTAAAAGAGGAAGAGATGTACCAGATGGTTTCTATGGCCCTTTATAGCTTGAAATCGTATGATCTTATGATCTTAGAACATAGAACATTAGATGTTAGCACTGGAAGGGACCCTGGAACATAGAATAATAATGAGAGGTAACACTACAAATATTGCATTTTATCCTCACAACAACTCTAGGAGGTAGACGCTATTATTATCCTCATTTTATAGATGAGGAAACTGAGGCAGACTGGTTAACGGACTTACCCAGGGTAATACAGCTACGAAGTGTCTGAAGAGGATATGAACTGTAGTCTTCCTAACTAGATCTATGCAGTATTAGGAAGAAACTTAGAGACCATTTTGGTCTAAATTCATTTTACAGATGAGGAAACTGAGGCCCAGAGTAGTAAATCAACTTGCCTGAGATCAAACAGTGACTTAGCCAGGCCCTAGGAAACCAAGATGGTGTGTGGGACTCTCTCACTTGAGGGTCTGCAAAGGCATCTTAACACACATCTTCACCCAACTAGAAACATAGTGAGACATCTATGGATGATGAACTGTGGATGCCAGAGAGGGAGGAGGACATAGGTGGATAGGGAAAGGAAGGACTCCTGTGGTGTCAGGATGGAACAAGTGGGCAGAGAGAGGAGGGAGTAGCCAACTTCTAAGCACAAAGGAATATTCATTTTTGAAGACAGAGAAGGGTAGAATTGTGTGTCTGTGTGTCTGTGTGTGTGTTTGTGTGCATTTGCATGCATGTGTGTGTGTGTGTGTGTGTGAACTAGGAGAGAAGGTGGTGGAGGCCAGCTCATTTATCCAAAGTCCCTCCCATCTTGTTTTCCTTCCTTTCTCTGGAGAGCCCCCCTCCTACGGCTGTGATTACCCTGGGCATACAAAAGCAGCTAGGAGGGGCTGCCAACTGGACTGAGTCACTCCGGGAGTGAGAGGGGGAATTGAAAAGCTGATTTGCCAAACAGAAATTCTCTGCAGTGGGTTTCTTTGCTGCAACCCAGGCCCCCTCTGCTGGCTTGAAAGCCTAAGAAAGGGAGACAAGTCTACAGGCCAGGGAGAAGCATGCACTGGGCTGGAAGGAAGGATGCTTGCCCACCTGCCAGGCAGACCTCAGAATAGAATCCAGGATGGAGGAACAGGATAGGAACTGATTGAGGAGGTTTAGGGAGGGGTGAAGGAGGTAAGCAGCAGGGGGAAGGGGAAGTAAGGAACCATCCCTCTGCTACACACACACACACACACACACACACACACACACACACACACACACACGCACACGCACACGCACACACACGCGCACACACACACACACACACACACACACCACTAAGTTGTGGTGTGTACTGGAAGCACTTGCAGGCAGACATCCACGTGTTAGCACTAGTCACTCAATCACATGTCCATAAAGGTACCCGGTCTCTTCTCTGCCATTAACTTATTGTGTAATCTAGAAAACCTACCTGCTCTTTCTCTGTGCCTTGGTTCCCCTACTTGTAAAATGAGGGAAATGAAGGCAACATGGTGGCGCAGAGCCAACCTCCAGGTAGTTGGAAAGACTTGGGTTCAAATGTTGCCTCTGACACTTACTGAAGGTGCAACCCTGGGTAAGTCACTTAACTTCTCAGTGAGTGTCCCACACAACTCTCTAAGACTAATGAGTTAAAAAGGAGTTGCCAAAGAATCACAGATCTAATACCCAAAATGGGATTAGACTAGATGAGACCTAAGCTCCATTCTAGTGCTGATGTCTAAACTTATGTGCAAGAATTGCACACACAAACCCAAACATATATCCCTGTCTCATTGTCCCCCTTCCTCCAGTGATGTCTGGAAACTAACAAACTCATTTGGTGTCTCCAGGAAGTATTTGCCCATAGTAATGTAGAATTGGTTGGAGATGCATGGATGAGCGCACCTGTTCATGCAGGGTTTGGTGAATCCATAAAGAACACCCTATATATGCTTCTCTCTCCCTTTCCAGGAATAAGAGACCTATATATAGCCTGGGAAGTAAAGAATTCAACTCAAGCTGGGAATGGATAGTCAGCAATCATACCTATACACCTGCTTACCTGGCTATCCCTATTTACTCATATATTCCTTATCATAGCTCACATTCAGCACTTTTACTGTTTACAAAACATTTTATAGATATTAGCTCATTTGATCCTCCCTGCAGTCCTATTTCGGGAGGAGGCAGGCAGGGCAGGCATTGACCTCTGAGGTCCATTCCTAAATCACAGGATCTCAGAGTTGGAAGGAGCCTCAGAAGGCATCTAACCCAACCCCTTGTATCACCTCCAGAAGGTAATTAATCTAACTTCTACTTGAAAACCTCCCCTGATGGAGGGAACTCATTACTTCACGAGGCAGCCCATGCTACTCTGGGATAGTCCAAAATTTTAGGAGGTTTTTCCTTAAACTGAGCTAAAATCGACCACTTTGCACCTTCCACTAATTTCCCCCAATTTTACTCTCTAGGACCAAAATAACCCAACCCCAAAACAAAACAGAACTTCAGGTGGTTGAAGACTGCCATCATATCCCTCTTACATTTCTTTTCCAAGCTAAACATGACCATTTCTTCAAATCTCTGGACCTGTTTCCTCATCTGAAAAAAATGGAGTTGCCACCCCGACACTACATAATTAGTCCTATTTAAAGAAGAGGAAACAGTCCTAATGAGTTAAAGGAACTTGCCCACAGTCCCAGGAACTCAAACCCCAATCATAGAAATATAGAACTTATGGTTTCTGAGCACTGTATAAGCTCTTTGGGTATAGAAAATGTATCATTTGTTTTAAAAAATTGCAACCATGGAGTCATAGAACCTCTGCATAGCATGGTGCCTTTCTTTTTTTGGAGTGAGGAAGGCAAGGCAATTGGGGTTAAGTGACTTGCCCAGAATCACATGGCTAGTAAGTGTTAAGTGTCTGAGACTGGATTTGAACTCAGGTCCTCCTGACTCCAGGATCAGTGCTCTATTCACTGTATCACCCAGATGCCCCTTATAGTGCCTTTCATAAAGTAAGTACTTAAGGTATCTTTGTTGAACTGAATAGGATATATCGCCAAAAGGGATTTTGAAGATCATCTAAGCTCCCTCTCCCCTCCCCCCGCCCCAAGTAGGGAACAGTCCCAGGAGTAGAAATGACTTCTCTAGGGCCACACAGGTACAAAGGAAGAGAATAGCATTCAAACTCAGGTCCTCTGACTTCAAAGTCAGTACTCTTTCCACCATATTGCTTGATTCCATAGGCAAGCATAAAAAGACATACAGCCTTCTACATGGGGTCCTGGGGAAATAGCCAGCCAACCCCCATATGGGAAGAACTTGATGAACGCTAGGACTCTGGCTGTTTTGGGGTTGGAGTCCTTTGCTTCCTTTCTGCTCTTAGGCACTAATCCTGTTCTCAGTTACCTTTGCCCTTTTTCATTCTCAAGGCCACTTTTTCTGAGCCCAGTGGGAGAAGACACCTAAACTCCCCATTTTTAGGAGAGGCCCTCTCATAACACTCAATCTGGGGTACCTGGCAGATGACATTCTCTCTCTCTCTCTCTCTCTCTCTCTCTCTCTCTCTCTCTCTCTCTCTCTCTCTCTCTCTCTCTCTCACACACACACACACACACACACACACACACACACATACGCACACACACACCACTGGCTCTCATGAAGCCCTAGGCTCAGCAGCAATGACTGTGACCTGTGCCTCTGGCAGCCAAGTTGCTGTCCTTGGGAACACCTGGCTCTCACTCTCCAACCCTGGGATTCCCTCCTCCTTTCTTCCCTCCCTCCTTCCCTCCCTCCCTCTGTCTCCACATTATTTACTTACAAAAGGAACAAAAGAGCCAAGAACTGAGAACAAACAGCCTCTGAAGGCTGAGGAGGCAGAATGAAGAGAAAAGAGGACTGCCAAGGGAGTGAGGGAGAAGAGGGGAGGAGAAGGAAGGAGAAGGGGAATAAGAGGAAGAGGGAAAATCTAGGACAAGGATGGGGGGGATAGGGAGAGAGAAGAAGGCAAAGGGAAGAATGAGGAGGAGAAGGGAGAAAGTAAGGAGAGAGAAAAGAAAGAGGAAAAGAGAGGGAGAAAGGGAAATGATAGGAAGAGAAAGAATGGGGAGGAAGTGGGGGATGGGGAGGATAAGCAAGAGGGGGACAATGAATAAAGGGAGAAAAGGGGAAGAGGAAGAGAAGAGGGGAGAAAGGGAGACAATGAGAAGGAAGAAAAGGGGAAAAGGGAGAGAAGAGAAAGAAGGAAGGAGGCAGAGAGGAGAAAATGGAGGAAGAGAGGAGAATGGGAAGAGAGTTGGGGGGTGAGGAATAGGAAGAGGGGAAGCAAGAGGACAGAGAGAAAAGGAAGAGTAAGAGAGGTAGAGAGGAGGTGAAAGAAAAAATAAGAGAGCTGGAAGAAAGCAAAGATAGGCAGAGAAGAGAGGAAAAAGCAGAAGGATGTAAGTGGAAGGGAGGAGATAAAGAGAGGGAGGAAGAGAGTGAAGAAGGGGGAAAATAAGGAGTAGGAGAAAAGGAAAAGAAGAGAAGGGGATGAGAGGGATAGATAGGAAAGGGTGAGTAGAGAAGGAAGCCAAGGGGTAAGGGATGAGAGAAGAGGGGAAAAGTGAAGGAGAAAGAAGAGGAAAGAGGGCAAAAGCAGAAGAAGAAATGGGAGAAGTAAAAAGATGAAAAGGAAAGAAGGGAAAGAGGGAGGGCACAGAAAAGAAAAAGGAGGGAGAAAGATAGGGAAAGGGAAAAGAGGTGAATACCTTCCTTTCTTTGGGCCTCAGTTTGCTTCTCTGTAAAATGAAAGGTTAGACTAGAATACTTTTTAAGGTTCCTTTCAGCTTTGAAAGTCTATATTCTTTATTTTTAGATCCCTTCTAGCTCTAAATCTCTAAATGATCCTCAAGGATAGGAAGACCACCCAGAGAGGCAATCATAAGCTGAGAGGCATATCTGACTTATGAACTAGAAGTTATTAATTTGGACTCCTCGGGTGGGGCCAGGCACCCACCCCATTCCTTCCCCATTGGATTAACCTTTCCTGAAACAGCTACAGCATCAATCCTGAGAGCTATCCCATTCCCATCAAATTCAAACATCTTGAGATGAACAAGTTATTTCCCCCTAGAACTTAGTTTCCCCATCTGCAGAATGAAAGAACTGGACTCCCACTGGTCTCCAAAATCCCTTCTAGCTCTTTCATTCTAGGAGATAAATGAGCAAGGGTTGAGGGGCAGGGAAGATAGTAAAGCAGGACCACAAGCCCAGTCTACTAACTCTCCCTTCTCTTTCCTCCCAAGAAAAATAGATTGGCTCTGGTAGATTTGGTTAGGATGTGATTTCTCCCTCATCTAGACTCCCCTCCTTCAGCTTGTGTCCTGCAGTTATCACATCCTGCTTGCTCTTACAGTTATCTCCCTGTTTTTTCTCCCCTAGTAGACTCCGCAGTGTAATCTCCCTGTGGGAAAGTTTCTCCCTGTTTTGTTTCTCTTTTATGTTCCATGATCTCACTAAGCCCAAGATCCAGGAAAGGCACCACACCTAGTCAGAGATGGAAGGGACAGAGCTGAGAGAGCAAACATCTCTTTCACTTCTCCCTTTGCAGAGGAGAGAACTGAGGCGGGGAGACTGAAAAGTCACTCAGCCAGTTAGTGGTCAAGTTGGGACGAGAAGCCTGGACTCCAGTTTCTGTAGTCAGTAGCTCTTTCCACTCTGCCTAGCTACCTCTGTGCAGGCTCAATGAAGCATCTTTTGCACGGCTGTCGGATGGTGCTAATTAAGCAGCTTGGCTGGACGTGAGCTGACACAGGCCGGGCTGGTTGGGTTGGGGCCCAGTCTCAAATAATAACTGGCTGGGCTCGGCTTTGATGCAGCTGGCCTCCCTGGAGGTCGGGCAGGGACTTTAGTCCCCAAACCCGACCTGGTGGGGTAGATGGAAACGGCTGGGAAGGAGGTGCTGGCTCTCTGCTCTAGTTCTGGGCTCCCCTCTCCCCGCCCCCAGCTCTCCTCCCTTCTCCCTTCCCCCTCTTCCCTCTCCCCCCTCACCCCCCGCCCTCCCAGGCCTGCTTTGTCCGGGTCCACACAATAAACCGTTTGTTGGGCCTGAGGCGTGCGCCCTTTGTCTGGGCCGCGAGCTGTTGGGGGTGGGGGCGACCCAAGCTCCCCACGCTCCGGGCCTGGCTTTATCAGCTCTTGGAAGACGTTGGCGGGAGAGCAGCCTCCTCCTTGTTCGGGCCGCCGGAGACATGTGTTAGACACGGGCCCGCGCTGCCCCCACCGCACAAAGGCAGGCGGGAGCCGGGAAGGAGCCGGAACAAAGGGCTTTTTTCACGCGGCATTTGAAAAGCTGTAGACTACCAAATCCTGGCGCTGGCCAGGGTGCCGAGCGGGAAGGGGCGAGCGAGGCAGCCTTGGGAGAGCAGCCGGCCGAGTGGCTGTCTGCGAGATGGCCCCCGGCCCCCAGTCCTCCAGCGCTACTATGGCAATTGTAGAAGAGGAAGGAGGAGGGGGACCAGGCGAAGAAGGAAGAGGAGAAGGCGGGAGGGAGGAGAGCTGGAGAGAGATGGCAAGGATGACGGACTGGAGACCTGGAAGGCCCGCCTCACCATCAGTGCCCGGCTCCTCACTCACCTACTGTGTGAGCTCCGACAAGTCAGGGCACTTTATTCCTGGGCGGCACCTCAATCTCCACATCTGTAAAACGGGGGGAATGGACCAGATGAGCCTCAAGTCCTGACGCCTCTCAGGAAAACTGAACCCTCTCTAGAAATAGGGCATTTCCAACCGTTTCTCCAGTGACCTTAGAAGTGTGTATGCTACAGGGACTAGTAGTAGAATGTGGGAAACCCCAGGGAAAGGATGGGAGATCCCAGATTTAGAGCTGGAAGGGACCTGGGTCAACTGCCTCATTTTGCAGAGTAAATAGTGCCAAAAAAGTGAAATAAGTATCTTTCTCAAAGTAAAGTAATAACTGGAAGAGTTGCTAGAACAAGGAGTAGGGAAAGGAGACTAGCATGAAGTGCTGGTGGAGTAATAACATACATTACTCTTCTTTACAGCCAGTATGGTCCATGAGACCATACTGCTTTTCATACTCAGCAGTTTTTCCTGCTCTACTTGGTACTGGCTGCTCCCATACCTAGAATGAACTCCTTTCTTAATCTCCCTGGGAGACTCCCTCAAGTCTCCTTCAAGATTGGGTTTAAGCATCTTATCAGGGAGACTTTTTCTCCCCAGCTCCCAGCTTTCTATCCTCCCCAGCTTTGCTCTTACCACAATTCCACTTGTAAACATTTTGTATATAGGTATGCATGCATATCTTGTCTCCTTCAATAGAATACATGTTTCTTGAGGGCAGGGATTGTTTCACTATGTATTTCTATCCTCATCACTTGGCAGAGTGCCAGGCACATAGCAGGCACTTAACAAATGCTTGTTGATTGATTGATTAATGCTAACCTCAGTCAGTTCTCAAATCCAGACTTCTCTACAAGCTCTTTTAAAGCAGGAATTGGTTTCATTATTCCAACAAACATTTATTATGCCACCTACTTTGTGTAGGAGATCCTACTTGAATGTTCCACTGGCATCTCAAATTCTACATGCCCAGAATGTATCATCATCTCTGATAAACTTTCTTCTTCACCTGACTTCCCTATTTAAATAGATATCACTATTCTCCCAGTCACTCACCCAGGTTCCATACCTCAGAATCATCGTTGAATCTTCCCTCTCCATTCCTCACATCTAGTCAGTTGGCATGCCCGTTGATTCCATCTCCACGATATCTCTCAAATCCATCCCTTTTTCTCCCCTCACAGTGCCCCCATACTTGTTCACACCTTCATTACCTTTCCCTGGAGCTGTTATAATATCCTTTCAAAAGTGACCAACTGTCAGGAGGCCCCCAACCTCCCAGCCCTATCCATCTTACAGGCAGCTGCCAAAATTATCTTCCTAAAACCCAATATTTCACTATTCACTGTTTCACTAATTTTGGAATTATGCTAAGAAAGCATTTCATTGTTAGGAATATGATTCAAAGAGGTCAAGGGGGAAAGATCCCATATCTGACCATTTCAGTCTCCCAATTAAAATCTTTCTGGGCTCCTTATTGATTATAGGAGAAAATCTATGCTGAACGTAGCATTTGAAACTCCCCACAATGTGGTTGCAGCCTGTATTTATTCTACATGAGTCCCTTTTGTGCACTGTACGTTCCTGGCACATGGCACTAGAAGCCATTCTCCAAACTCAATATCTCATCTCCTGCCTCTATTCATTTATATACACAGACTTTTTCCCATAGCTAGAATTCAGACCTTCCACCTCTTAGCCTTTTAGAAGCCTTCTCTTCAAGGTTTAACTCTGGGGGTACCTTTGTCCTGACAACCTTCCCTTTCCTTCCCTGCCTCTCCTCCCCACCCTATTGAAAGTATTCTCTCCCTCCTCACGTTTTCTTAGGTCCCCTTTGTCTGTAATTCCCATCACATCCTATGTTTCATTATGCAAATTGTATGATGCTGTAAGCTCCTTGAGGTCAGGGACTTCTATTTAAAAAAATTTCCTATCCCTAGCATCTGGCACAGTACATCCTTGTACATAACAGGCACTTCAATATACACTTGTTGAACTGAATTGGATATAAATTAAAATATGAAGGACCAAAAAAATTCTATGATGGAAGGAAAATACTTCCAACCAGCAACCAGGAGAAGCTTCTTGGAGATGGTAACTAGGTGTTGAAGGATATGTAGGATCACCAGGGAAAACAGAAGAAATAGGAAATGGTTGAAGGAGTTTGAGATCTCTGTGTTCATTTTCATCCTTATAAAAATGATCTTTTTCAGAGATTAGGGGGTCAGATGAGAGAAGAAAGCAGTTTGCTTTGGGTCTGTCATTTCTTCTTTCTGGGCCCTCATCTAACTCTATAAAAAAGAGTTAGGCCAGATGAACCTTTGAGGTCCCTTCCATGGATGAGATACTACTTTTTAGGTGTCCTCCCTGCTGTAGCATCTCACCTACTTCATTATGCCTCTTCCAGGATTGCCATTCTGGATTCCAAGTTTTCTTCCAGTTCCATGGATCTATAATTTGGTGATTTGCTGGATTTAACCATTTAATGATAACCAAGCAGTGCAGTATAGTAGACAGAGTTTTGGATCTGGTGCCAAGAGAGACAGTTTCAAATCCCACCACACACTAACTAGTAAGTTACTTTAAAAAAGAAACTGCATAATTGAATGACTTCTCTGAGTCTTAGTTTCCTCATCTATAAGGTGGAGATACTAATATTTCCCTAACAGTCTTTCAGGGATTGTTGTAAGCACTTTGTCAATCTTCAAGTGCAGTAAAAGTGTGATTATTTTAGGCCAAATTCATGTAGCTCACATTTCTAAGTGCCTTAAGGCTTACAACAGGATTTCCCTACAGCAATCCTGTGAGATTGTTCATAAAATTATAATTTTTTAAAAAGTTTAGTGACATCTTTTGGTTTTATGCCACACTCATTTCTAAATGTATCCCTGTCTGATCTCCCATCACCTCTTGTTACAAAGAATGAAAAAGAAAGGGGGGAGGGAAGCAGTTGAGCAAAATCAACTACTACATCAACTGAGTCCTACAATTATATGTGCAGGATCTCACACCAACAGTTCCCCATTTTTGCAAAGAATAGAGCAGAGGTTCCCAAAATTATTTGGCCTTCTACCCCCTTTACAAAAAAAATTACTCAAGATGGCAGAGTAGAAAGATGTACCTACTCTAGTTCTTCCCCCCACAGCCCATAAAATACCTGTAAAAAATGAATCTAAACAAATTCTAGAGTAGCAGAAGCCACAAAACGACAGAGGGAAATAGATTTCCAGCCTAAGGTAGCCTGGAAAGTCAACAAGTAAGGTCTATCACATAGGGCGCATAGTGGAGTGCAGCTCACAGAGCCCAACCCAGCCTTGGTCATGCAGCACCAGCAGGAACAGGACTCGAACAGGCCTCAGGGGCAGAATCCCTGGCAGCAGCTGTGGTTCTCAGATCCCTCAAACCACAAATGTCAAAGAAAGCTTCAAAGGTCAGTGAGAAAGCTTTTTCACCTGAGTGAGAAGGGAGCAGGGTTCTCCTGTAGCCCAGGTGGCAGCAGCAGCATCCATTTTTCAAGCCCTCACCTAAAGCCCCTTGGGGAATTGAGCCACTGATTTGGGTCTCAACCTTGAGTAGCAGCCCTGGCATGAGAAAGAATGCTGACTGGCACAGTGGAGCTAGTGGAGGCTCTAGAAAGGGAATTTTACTTGCAGATCCTGGGTAGAAAAGTTTTGGTAGCTCCCAGACCAGAGTGCAGGCCAGGAGAGGAGTAAACTCCTCTCCCTTGATTGTGCAACCTTGGAGGAACTGACAACTTACAGGTCCCCAGAGTATACCCCACTCTTGACAAAGGACTCAAAAGTCAAGTAACTGGCTGGGGAAATGCCCAAAAGAGGGAAAAAAATAAGAACTATAGAAGGTTACTTTCTTGGTGAGTACGTATTTTCTTCCAACCTTTCGGATGAGGAGGAACAATGCTTACCATCAGAGGAAGACATAAAAGTCAAGGTTTCTGCATCCAAAACCTCCAAAATGAATATGCAAGGTCTCAGGTCATGGAAGAACTCAAAAAGGATTTTGAAAATCAAGTAAGAGAGGTGGAGGAAAAATTGGGAAGAGAAAAATGAGAGTAATGCAAGAAAATCATGAAAAGCGAGTCACAGCTTGCTAAAGGAGACTCCAAAAAATGCTGAAGAAAATGACATCTTTAAAAATAGGCTAACTCAATAGAAAAACAGGTCCAAAAAGCCAATGAGGAGAAGAATGTTTTAAAAAGCAGAATTAACCACATGGAAAAGGGGGTTCAAAAGCTTACTGAAGAAAATAGTTCTTTAAAAATTAGAATGGAACAGATGGAAGCTAATGACTTTATGAGAAACTAAGAAATTACAAAAAAAAAACCCAAAAGAATGAAAAAATAGAAAACAATGTGAAATATTTTATCGGAAAAACAACTGGCCTGGAAAATAGATCCAGGAGAGACAATTTTAAAATTATGGAACTACCTGAAAGCCATGATCAAAAAAAGAGCCTAGACATCATCTTTCATGAAATTATCAAGAAAAACTGCCTTGATATTCTAGAACCAGAGGGTAAAATAAATATTGAAAGAAACCACTGATCACCTCCTGAAAGAGATCCAAAAAGGGAAACTCCTAGGAATATTGTAGACAAATTCCAGAGTTCCCAGGTCAAGGAGAAAATATTGCAAGCAGCTGGAAAGAAACAATTTGAATATTGTGGAAATACAATCAGGATAACACAAGATCTAGCAGCTTCTACATTAAGGGATCGAAAGACTTGGAATATGATATTACAGAAGTCAAGAACTAGGATTAAAACCAAGAATCGCCTACCCAGCAAAACTGAGTATAATACTTCAGGGGAAAAAATGGTCATTCAATGAAACAGAGGACTTTCAAGCATTCTAAATGAAAAGACCAGAGCTGAATAGAAAAGTTGGTTTTCAAACACAAAAATCAAGAGAAACAGGAAAAGGTAAATAGGAAAGAGAAATCATAAGGGACTTGCTAAAGTTGAACTGTTTACATTCCTACATGGAAAGATAATATTTGTAGCTCTTGAAACTTTTCTCAGTATTGGGGTAGTTGGAGGGATTATATACATACATACATACATACACACACACACACACACACACACACATATAATATATATAGACAGAGGGTACAAGGTGAGTTGAACAGGAAGAGATGATATCTAAAAAAACAAACATAAGGGATGAGAGAGGAATATACTGAGAAGAGAAAGGGAGAAATGGAATAGGGCAAATTATCTCTCATGAAAGAGGCAAGAAAAGGATTTTTCAATGGAGGGGAAAAGCGGGGAGGTGAGAGGGAAAAAGTGAAGCTTACTCTCATCACATTTGGCTTAAGGAAGTAATAACATGCACACTCAATTTGGCATGAAAATCTGTCTTACACTACAGGAAAGTAGGGGAGAAGGCAATAAGTGGGGTAGGAGGGATGATGGATGGGAGGAGGGAGCAATTAGAAGTAATTCTAATTGGGGAGGGACAAGGTCAAAAGAAAGAATAGAATAAATGAGGGGCAGGATAGGATGGAGGGAAATATAGTTAGTCTTACACAACATGACTATTACGAAAGTCTTTTGCAAAACTACACATTTATAACCTATATTGAATTGCTTGCCTTCTCAGTGGGGTTGGGTGGGGAAGGAGGAAGGGAGAGAAGTTGGAACTCAAAATTTTACGAACGAATGTTGAGAATTATTTTTGCATACAACTGGGAAGTAAGAAATATGGGTAATGGGGTATAGAAATTTATCTTGCCCCACAAGCAAAGAGAGAAGATGGGGATAAGGGAAGGTAGGGGTGTGATAAAAGGGAGGGCAGATTGGGGGAAGGGATAATCAGAATGCATGGCATTTTGGGGTGGGTAGAAGGGAGAGATGGGGAGAAAATTTGGAACTCAAAATTTTGTGGAAATGAATGTTGAAAACTAAAAATAAATAAACATTAAAAAATGCAAAGATAAAAAAATTATTCAATACCTCTTGGAAATCTACTTTCTTTAACCCTTTAATGATTTTTTTAAAAAATTTGCATCATTTTGAAAAAAATATGATTCTTTCAACATGATGCATCTTAAACAATTATTTAACATAAATTTATGGGTTTTTTTCTTGCATTAAAATTTTGATGATGCAATATTTTGTCATGTAACTAGTAACATATTGTAAGCAAGTCATTACACACACATATTCTTGCTGATGCATGCTGGACTTCCCAATAATGCTCAACATGCTCACCTGCCAACACTTGCTTGTTAAGACCTGTGAGTAGATGTGACCACTGATTGGCAATAGCTTAGATTTTGTGTGTTTATCTGGAAAATAATGTAATCACTACGACTTTAACTGTTACAGAACAGATGACACATATGAATGGTTTTTCAAAATTTTCTTATCTTCTTTTCTTATGATTCCACAGCCCCCTTATTTTTATTGAATGCCCTCCAATTATACAAGAGGCTACTACCACCCCCCCAATCATTCCAGGGGGTGATATTGCCTACTTTGGGAATTTATGGAACAGAGGGAGGCTCGTTTTCTCCTCTCTTTGTCAGACTATTCCCCAGCATTAATTTTTTATTTTTGTTACTGATCTTTTCATTGACTTCGTTGTAGTTATTTGATTATTTGTGTTCCTGCTTTATATAAGTTCAATACTTTTCTTAAATTCTTCTTATTCACCTTTCTTATGATATAGTTTATTCTGTTATGGTTGTATCCTGTGATTCGTTTAGCCATTCCCCAGTCAATGGACATCAACTACAAAAAGTATTGTTAGAACCATATTGGTGTACTTGGGACCCTTTTCTTCATATCTTTGACCTCCCCAGGATATATTATTACAGTGAGATTTTAGTTAGTTTCTTAGCATTATTCCAAAATGAGTGACATAATATGACAACAGTAAGCATTTATTAAGCACTTCCTATCTGCTAGGGGCTGTGCTAAGCACTGGGGAGACAAAAAACAAAGGGCAAAAATTGTCCCTGCCCTCAAGGAGCACACAGTCTAGAGGGGAAACAACATGCAAACAATTATATACAAACAAGGTGTGTATGTATGAATATAAATATGTATATGTATATGATAAATAGCAGATAATCTCAAGGAAAGTCCTAAGATCAAAGTAGGCTGGGAAAGCCTTCTTGCAGAAGGTGGGACTCATTTCAGGTATGGGGGACAGTAAGTGAAAGTACACAGGGTCAGGAAATGGAGTATCTTTTGAGTGGGAAGGGGGGAAAGGAGGAAAGAGAACAAGTATTTATTAAACATCTACTATGTCTCAATCACTGTACTTAATGATTTACAAATATTATCTCATTTGATCCTCACAACAACCTTACCTCAGTAGATGCTATTATTATCCTTGTTATACAGTTGAGGAATCCAAGGGAGACAGAGGTTGAGTGACTTAATCAGGGTCCCTTCATGTGAGGGACAGAAGAAAGGTAAGAGTCACTATATGGTAGAATAGGTGAGGGGAGTAAGGTGTGAGAATACTGAAGAGATGAGGGGAAGGGGTCAGGGGAGCAGGTTATGAAGGACTTTCAAAGCTAGACAAAGGATCTTATATCTGATCCTGGAGATGGTAGGGAGCTATTGAGGTTTATTGAACTGACTAACATAGTCAGACCTGTACTTTAGGAACATTACTCTGATAGCTGGATGGACTAAGCAGGGAGAAACTTCAGGAAGGGAAGCCAACAAGAAAGCTATTGTAGTGGTCTAGGGACAAGGTGAGGGGGGCCTTAACCAGGATGGTGGCAGGATTGGAGAAGAGAAGGGGCTGTTGCATAAGGCAGAATTGACAAGGACCAGGCAACCCTTGGATATGAGACATGAGAGAGAGTGAGGAGTTGAGGATGACCCCAAGTTGATGATCCTGGGTGACAGGGAGGATGGTGATATCCTAGACAGCAAAAAGGGAATTAGAAAGAGGGGGAGGTTTTTGAGGAAAGATAATGAATTCAGTTTTGGACATGATGAGTTTAAGATGCCCTTGGGATATCTAGTTTGAGATGCCCAATAGACAGTTGGAGATGCAAGATTGAAGGTCAGAAGAGAAGTTAGGACTAGAAAGTCGATCTGAGAATCACTGGCATAGAGATGATAATTGAATCCATGAGAGCTGATGAAATCGCCAAGGGAAACTTTTTGTCCTTCATTCTCAAAGAGGACCATGACATCAGGAAGATGATTCCATGACTTGAAAGTGAATTTTATTTAAGTGAAGCAGGGAAGTGCAAAGTCACCAGCCTCACTTTCTCCTCTGGAGCCATCTGAGTCCAGTGGCCAGATATAGTTCAGGATGACTGGAGATGACCCCCTCTAAGGGAAATAATATAGAGGGAGAAGTGAAGAGAGCCCAGGACAGAGTATATGAGGATAGTCACAAGTAGTGGGCCTGGATGAAGGTCTAGCTAAGAAGATTGAGAATTAACGTTTCTGAGAAAACTGAGACTCTGTGAGGTTAAGTGACCTACCCAGGTACATGCAGTAAGTAAATAGTAGGACCAGATTTTAGAATCATAGAACCACATGGCAGAACTGAGATTTTAATCAAGGTTCCTAGTAAGTGTAGCTTTTCTCTTACTCTGTCCTGCTACTTGCTTCTCAGAGGCCCATTATACATTAAACAAGGCCTAGCTAAGGGTAATCTCTGCTCCCCCATTCTGCATCTTCCATTCCTTATTCTGCCCCACAGAATGAAGGGAACTTCTAGGAAGGGAGGGAGGGAGGGTGAGTCCTGTGCTGGCGCTAACTAGAGGCAGCCAGTTCAGAGCTAGTAGAATCTTGAGGATGCAAATTGTTCAGTGAGTCAGTGGCTTGTGAGAGGGATGGAGGGGGAGGGAATTTCCTGGTTTCTTCTAGAAGGGAAGAAATGGGGAGGCAGAAGCACTGGGGAGGAGTGGAGATAGGGCTGGACTTGAAGTCAGGAAGACCTCGGTTCAAATCCTACCAGAAACACTTACTGGCTGTGTGATCATGGGCAAGTTATTAACCTCTCTGGATATGGGTTTGTTCATCTATCAAATGATGAGTTTGGAAGTGTCCTGACAAGAACTCTTTTTTTTTTTTTTTTTAAGGCAGTTGGGATTAAGTGGCTTGCCTAGGGTCACAAAGCTAGCAAGTGTCTGAAGTCACATTTGAATTCAGGTCCTTTTGTTCAGGGCAAATACTTTATCCACTTTATCCACCTAGTTGCCCTTAAGGCCTCTTTTAACTGTATATTTATGATCTTACACAATTGTCTACGTCCTAGCCTCCCTATCTTATACTGATTCTTCCCTCTTCCCCTTCTCTCTCTGTAGACTTTCTTAATCTCTCTTAAACCCATCCTCTCTAGAAATAATCCAGGGCTTCCACTCGCCTGAGATAAGGCCTGGATTTCTAGGGCCAGCCTGAGTCTTTCATCCTCTAGAGATTGCCCTGAGCCCCACACTTCCTTAAGGACCATCCTGCAGACCATTCAGGGAATCTCCTGAATCCCCTGAGACTGAGACTTTCTAGCACCTGGCACAGTACCTGAATTATATAGCTGGAGCTTAATAAATATTTATTGATTGATCAGTTGATTGACTGAAAACAAACCTTATCTTAGGTGCCCTGAAACAAACTGCTGATGGAGACTTCTACATGTTGGGACACAGGATTGCTGATGGTATCAGCTTGAATAGGGTGAGAGGACTTGGGAAAGCCACAGGGATCTGGAAATGGGATGAAGTATAGATAGTAGAATTATAGATTTAGAACTGGAAGTGACCTTGGAGGTCATCTAGTCCAACCCCTTCATTTTACAGATGGGGAAAATGAGCTCTGAAAGGTTGTGACTTGATGAGGCTTCAAATCCAGGTCTTCCAGATTCAAAGTCCAGAACTCTATCCAGTACAATATAATGCCTCTCAGATGGGTTGAGGTGGTGTGGAAGGAGGGAGAGACAGTGAGAGGGAGCTGAGCCTCCCCTGATCTACTGCCATCAGCTTGCCTTCTCATTTCCCTGGGGTGGGACTACAGGGGCCCAGAGCCACTGCTCAATCCTGCGTCTTCATGGGCCCCCAGGTACGCCATCGACCGTGACTCAGACCTGGAGCAGATCTTCAACATCGATGCTGACACTGGTGCCATTGTGACAGGCAAGGGACTGGACCGGGAGACAGCAGGCTGGCACAACATCACTGTGCTGGCGATGGAGGCTGGTGAGTGGAGCAGGGTTGGGGATAGGACAAAGGAGGGAGGGAGGCTCCACCTTTTGGTCCTGAAAAAGAAGCCTGAGGCTTATAGTCCTACAGATGCCTACAGATCCAAGCCTCTTGGATACCTCCAGTCCCACTCCAAGCTGCCTTTTGGTAGCAGACAGAGGCCCTCTCGAGGGTTCACTGAATGGCAACATTGGCTAGGTGCCACCCATCCCTATTTTGCATCTGGGTCCCAAACCCTACCAACTCCTCTCTTCACCCCCCAGCTTTTCCTTGAACACTGTCTGCTCACTGCTATTACTTACTATTTGCATTACCTTGAGAATTCCCTCCCCAAACTCCCTTAGAATAACCCTGGGCTGCCAATTCCCCTAGGGTTCTTTCCAGAGCCCTGCATCCCCTGAGACTTGCTTTCCCTCTTACAAAACCAACCAGCCATCTCCCATTGAGATCTGATGAGCCCAAGTGTCAGACCTGGTCCTCTTATCATTTACTAATTGCTAATTAAACAGACCTGTCTGAAATAGTGGGCCACATTTCCTACCTGGGCAAAAAGAAGAAGGTAGGCAAGAAGAGATGGGCATCCCTCCCTTTAGCCCTGGTTTTCCTTTGATCAAGTACCAATGGGGGTGCAATTGTCTGTCCCCCTTTCCCAGGATATACCAGAGTCCTTAACCCTGAGTTAAGTCAGGGACCTGTGATAGATAGCCATTATTGCCAGAGTGCAGAAGGTTGAGCTGAAGAGAATACAGAATAGAGGATGATTTTAGCTGAAGTGGATGCTAAATGTACATGCAGAGTTTGATGAAACTGTTAAGAGCTGTAGTGGATTCTGGAGACTAGTGGGTAGTGGGCACGGACCCCAGAGACTCCTTGTACTGTGCTTATGGGGCAGCCTGCTGGCTAAGGGCCCAGAAACCTTTGCATGGTTAATAGATGTTCTGTTGCTGATCAGAAAAATAGCTCATATTTCTCTCGAGTGAAGGCTTACAAAGCATTTTCTCATAACAAACAACACTGTGAAGTAGATAATGCAAGGATTATTATCCCCATTTTGCAGATAAGGAAACAGAGTCTCAGAGAAGCTAAGCAACTTTTATAGGATTGTACAAGTAATAGCATCACAGCACAGTGAAAAGGGAGCTAGCTTTGGAGGCTTTCCTACGGTATAGGGATGGCTGTGTGCAAGTCATTCAGTCTTCCTGTGCATCAGCTCCCTCATCTTTGAGATGGAGGATTGGGGCAGTGAGGTGGTGCAGTGAGTAGAGCTTGAAATCAGGAAAACTCATTTTCCTGAGTTCAAATCTGGCCTCAGACACTCACTAGCTGTGTGACCCTGGGAAAGTCACTTAACCCTGTTTGCCTCAGTTTCCTCCTGTGTCATATGAGCTGGAGAAGGAAATGGCAAACCACTCTAGCATCCTTGCCAAGAAAAACCCCAAATGAGGTCAAGAAGAGTCAGACACAACTGAAATGACTGAACAAAGATGGAAAATTGGACTGGATAACTGCCATGGTCTCTTCTGACTCTAAGTCTATGGTGATTTTTATTATTAACACTACTACTATTATTATTATTAGTGCCATCCACTAGATGAGCTTTGCAGTCTGCAGTGAATCTGTCTTCTTTTTGGAGAGTCCCTTGTTTCGTGAGCCCAGGCTCCTGACCCATTAGTCACCCCAGAGGAGAAAGCTTATGAAGTCCCACTTAGCAGGAAAGACTTAAAGCCACAGGCTCCAAAGCCCCTATTTAAGAGAACCAAGATCCCTGACCAGTTTGACCTCCCTTCAGAGGGAGCTGGAGAAACTTCTCCCTGGGGAGGACCAAGTTTCCTGCCCCTTCCCCCAACTCAGTCCAGCCCCTCTGCCCCGGCCCTGGGCCCAGTTAAGTCCCTCTGCTGAAGTTCCCTCTGTTGCTTTCAACTCCAGTTTAAAAGGAAGTACAAAGGAATAGGAAACCTTTGGGCTGCTGCTATGAGCGCCTTTGAATCCGCTCTTCCCTGGGCATGAAAGGAAAAGAATAAGCAGTAATAGAGGAAGTGGCCCAGAAGCAGGGGAGGAGAAAGGGGCAAGCCCAGGAGCAGCTGAGGCCTCAGGTGAGAGGGGGAGAGACAGAAGAGACAGAGACAAACAGAGAGAGAGGGAAAGAGAGAGGAGAGACAGAAGGGACAGAGACAGACAGAGAGGGAGGGAGAGAGAAGAGAGACAGAGAGGGGAAAGACAGAGAGAGAGAGGGAGAGAGAGAGGAGAGACAGACAGAGAGAGAGGGAGAGACAGAGACAGACAGACAGAGAGAGAGGGAGAGACAAGAGAGATAGAGACAGACAGAGAGAGGGGAAAGACAGAGAGGGAGAGAGAGAGGAGAGACAGGAGACACAGAGACAGACAGAGAGAAAGGGAGAGACAGAGACAGAGAGGGGAAAGACAGAGACAAACAGAGAGGGGGAGAGACAGAGAGAGAGAGAGGAGAAACAGAGACAGAAACAGAGGGGGAGAGAGAGACAGAGAGAGGGGGAGAGAGAGACAGAGAAAAACAGAGAGACAGAAAGGATCAGAGAGACTGAGAGAGAGGAAGAGAAGAGGGAGAGAGAAAGAGACAGAGAGAGACAGAGACACAGAGAGAGAAAAAGAAAAAGAAGAAAAGAGAAGAGACAGAGATGGGAGAGAGAGATAGACAAAGAGAGAGACATTGAGAAGGGGAGAGAAAGAGAGGGAGAGACAGAGAGAGAAACAGAAAGAGACGAAGAGAGACAGACACAGAGACAGAAAGACAGAGAGAGAAGAAGAAGAGACAGGGATGGGGGAGAGAGGCAGGCACAGAGAGAGACAGAAAGACAGACACAAAGACAGAGTGTGAGAGAGAGAGAGAGAGAAAGAGAGACAGAGAGAGACAGAGACAGAGAGAAACAGAGACAGAGAGAGAGATGGGGGGGGGGCATTAGCAACACCTCTCCTAGCCCAAAGCCCTCCCCGCTCCTTAATAATTAATTCTTTTAGGATTTCAGAGTGAGAAGGAACTAAAATAACACTGTTCAACCCTTAATTTTACAGCTGAGAAAATTGCTCCAAGGAAAGAGAGTGACTTGCCCAGAGTCATATAGGAAAGAGCAGAACTGGGACTTAAACCCAGGGCTTCTGACTCTAGGTCCAGTGCTCTATTAAACTACAAGAAAGATGAAAACTAGATTTTATTAAGCACCTACTATGTGTCAGCCACTGGGCTGAGTACTTTACAAATATTATCTCATTTGATCCTCACAATAACCTTGGGAGTTTGGTGCTATTATTATCCCCATTTTATAGCTGAGGAAACTGAGGTCAACAGAGGTTAAGTGAGTTACTCAGTACTAACATAGCTAGTAAGTGAGGATGGATTTGAACCCATATCGTCCTGACTGTAGGCCCAGTACTCTATCCATACCACCTAGCTTCTGAATTGAATTGAATTGAATTGAACTGAACTGAACAGAAAAGGGCCTTAGAATGTACTTAATGCTAGAGCTGTAAGGGACATCCTTAGAGATCATCTGATCCAGCTCTTCAATTTGATAGATGGGGCACATAAGAATAGTGTTAGTCATGGAAGGCTTCCTGGAAGAGGAAGGCATTGGTTGGAAGCCCAGTAACCATAGCCCAGCCCTTCTCTGGGAAGGCTCACTTCCCCTGGGTAGTGACTGTGACAGCCTCACTGGAACGGACCACTGGATTTGGAGTTAGTATTACTGGATTCAAATCTTATCTCTGGTACTACCTTGGTTGAATCATTTCGCTTCTCTTGGTGGAGTTAGACTTAATGGTCTCTAAGCTCCCTCAAAGCTCAAAATCTATGACCCTATTATTGAGGGACCTGGAGTCATCATCTTTGCTATGCAACTGGTGAAATGCCCCTGGACCCAGTGCATTGAGCTGGGAATTCTTCTGGTGAAATCAGAACTCACATAGGTCATGTTCCCCTCTCCAGAGCATTTTTAGAAATTCTAGTTTCCAGGAGAGCTGGATTTTTGTAAAGTGATTAGCCAAAGGGAGCTCTGCTTTTCTAGGGCATCCCAAAAGCAGATTCACAAAATCCAGGAGGGCTGCATTATTGTATAACATGGACTCCTTATTCCGTTAGAGGGTCAAAGAAGGTCTCCAAACACAACTCCATACAGCAGTTTCCTGATAAACTAGTATTATTAAACTAAGCCCTTACATTTGTAGATTTTCATCAAAGAGAAAAGCACAACCCCCACCCCCATTCCGCCTGTCTACACAACTGCATCGCATCTTCCTTTGATCCCTGAAGGTAGGCAGTTTAGAGACTAGTATGTATTGACATATGAAGAAACTGAGACCCAGAGAGGGGGAAAGTGATTGGCCCAAGGTTACATACTTGGAGGCTGGCTCAGAGCTGGGGCTCAGTGCCAATTCTGACTGAGCAAAAGCCTCCTCAGGAACGTTAACATAGGGGGCATCCTTGGTAAAGCTAAGAGCTTCAGGGTATTTCTAGTCCCTGCTCTGATGGTAAAGTCAGACAACTCCGACCTTTGGCAACAAATAATAATCGCTGATGTATATGGAGCACTTTAAGGTTTACGACACACTTTATATACATTATCTCATAAGAACTAGAGTAGGACTTCTTAACCTTTTTTTGGATCATGGTCTTGGTGAATTTTATGGAATAAAGTTTTTAGACACATAAAATACATAGACTTACAAAGGAAGGAAGTTATACTGAAACACACTTATCAAGATATTCTTCCCCTCTAAGTTCATGAACACTATGCAGTCTATCCACATATTCCCCTCACCCTGCCAGTTAAGAACCTCTGCACTATAACTATTATCCTTAATTTGCAAATGAGAAATCTAAGGCTCCAAAAACCATATTATTTCATTTCTCTGGACCTTGATTTTCTCCTCCATCAAATGGGGGCAATGTTGTACTAGATGTCCTCTGAAGTCTCTTCCAGCCCAAAGATTTTATGTTCTCTAGTTCCTACAGTCTCTGTTCTGAGGTCCCTTTGAGCTCAAACATTCCCTCTTCTGTGTTTTAAGCCTCCTTGCTGGAGACATATCCTATGTTCTAACATTCTTCATTCTAAGGCTCCTTCAAACCTTGACATTCTGAGAAGTCTCCGTTTGCTCAGCTTCTCAGGGCTGGCGGGAACAGGGCGTGCCTGGCATTGGGGGAGTGGTGGGGGGAGAGTAGAGTAGGACCTGATGGCCCGACCTAGAAGGAGAGGCTAGCGGGGAGGGCAGGGCGGGCTAGTTCAACCAGCCAAGCTTTCTCTCTTTTGGCAAACACAAAGTGACAAGAATCAGAGGGGAAATATTTATACACAGCAGCTAAGATTTCCGAACAAGTCAGTAAGTATTGCAGTTCCCCTCCAGCAGGGCTGCCTGTCATACTGGATTACCTCAAAGGCCTGTGGAGTCGCTTAGTATTCTGACTCCCCTCCTCCGGTAACTTCTGAGTCATCCATTCTGCCCATCCAGACGCTCCTTCTACTGACATTATCTTTAACGTTTTGTAATCATGAAATATTAATGACCGATATTCAATTTAAAGTACAATTTGTGTCTGAATCCTCTGGTGGAAAGGGCAGTTGTAGAAAGAAGGCCTTCAAAGTGACAGTGAGAATTTTGGAGGTCTAGCTGGTCCCCCCTGCTGGGTAGGGAGGGATAGGGGTCAGGTCTGGGGTCCCCACTGCCTCTCTCAGGGACCTGGGAGCAGTAGATGAACCCTTGGTAGGCTGGAGGTCAGGCAACTTAAGACAACTAGCAGCTAATCTCATCTGCTCCATGAACCCCTAGTTGGATTCTATTGCCCAGGCTAGTTAGAGAATTAGGCTAAATAAGCCTAAATAAGGGGAAGAGGGAAAGACAATCACAAAACCTGGGAGGAATATTAGAACATAACATGTCAGGGCTAGAAGGGATTAAAGGTCTAAAAGATTCTCTAGAGTCTAGGCCAACCACAGCATTTTATGGATTGTAAAATTAAGTAAGGTTCAGAGAGAGAAACTGAATCTGCCACTTACTAGATATGTGACTTTGGGTAAGTTCCTGAATTTCTTTGAGCCTCAGTTTCCTCATCTATAAAAGGAGAGTGGATTAGACTGTTTCTAAAGTCCTTTTCAGTCATTCTTATGTTATTCTGTGACTTGGGCTGTCACTCAGCTATTTGATGCCAGAATCAATGGTCAGTAGGGAAGATCTTCAGGGCTAGGGGGAAGGGGGGCGGCGCTCATGCACAGGGTTGAAGTAGGAGAGAGTACAGTTCACACCAACTGTTAAGTAGCAGTGAGAAAGGTTTGAGGAGAATGGCATATCACCTAACTTCAGTGCTTTGACCCTCTAGGTCACCTGAGCTAAGATTGATTAATCTCAGAGGAAGCCAGATATATCTTCAGAAAGGCAGGCCACTGGGCAGAGTTCTAAGCTGCCGTCTAGCTCTAGTGTTCTGTAGTCCAAGGTCCCTTCTAGTTCTAACGTTCTATGTTCAAAGCTTCCTTCCAGCTCTGGCACTTTGTAGCCTAAGGTCTGAAATTCTTTGTTCCATAACCTCAGTTCACCTTCTAGTTCTGATGTTTCAAGAGAACCCCATGATCTGAGGTCAAGGTGGGATCATATCCCCAGAGGTGTCCAGACATATGCCAAGGAAGGCAGGGCATTGTGTCAAGTTTGTAGGATCATCTCAAGACAGAAGTGGACCATGTGAGCTAGATTTGATTTCAAAGATTTGGAGAAGGCTTTGAAAAAAAAAAACAGCCCTTCCTTTATTCAGTGAGGCCTAAAATCCGTCTAGGGGAAAAAGTACTCCATATTGAAAAACCAGTCGTTGTTATTCACATGTTTTTAGTTGTTCCTGACTCTGTGACTCCATCTGAAGGTTTCTTGGCAGAGATACTGAAATGGTTGGCCATTTCCTTCTTTTGCTCATTTTACCTATAAGGAAACTGAGACAAACAGTTAAGTGATTTGCCCAAGGTCACATAACTAGTAAGTGTCGGAGACCAGATTTGAACTCAGGAAGATAAATCTTTCTGACTCAAGGCCTGGCACTAGCTACCTGAGAAGGAAAAATCGAGAATGTGTCCATCCTCCTGGGAGAGGAAAGACCCTTAGCTTGGTAGTCAGGAGACCTGGGTTTGAGTCCCAGTCTTGCAACTAATTTGATATGGGGTTTTGGGGAATCCCCTTTCCCTCTCTGGGCTTCAGTTTTCTCTGTCAAATGAAGGAATTGGTCTAGATCTCTAAGGCCTCTTTCAGCTTTAAAATTCTGTCTGAAGGTCTTTTTCAGCTGTGACATTCAGTGATTTCAGGGAAACTAGGGAGACAAAGGTTCAAATTGAGGAGTAAATCACTCTTTTCAGATCCTCTCTGGAGATCACTTAATATGGTGTCTTCCTGGGGGAATATTGAAGTTCTTCAGTGTTTCTCCATGAACTTGGCCTCATCATTTTCTTTTTCTCCCTCATCTTCAATGGTGAACAAGCACTTGGACCCTTCCTGGAAGGTGAGGGGGTAGGGGAAGAGGGTAGAAGGTAGGTTCCCTATTACAGGTCTCTGCTCTACTCCTGGCTGTATCTGAAGCTGGGCTTGCCTGTAATTGAGATGATAAATCTTCCTGTCGGGAGGAGAGCGAGTCTAATCAGAGCATTGTGTTTGGACGCAATCTAATTACCCTCAGGGGAGGATAGGGAGGCCAGCAGCCAGGGGAGGGGAGCCCAGGGGCTGACAGGAGTTGGCAGCCCTGTCTCCCACTGAATCCCCCTTTCCTCAATCTGTCTCTCTAGTTTATCTCTCCCTCCTTCTCACTCCCACCCCTTTGTCTGTCTGTCTCTCTCCCTCTGCTTTCACTCTCCAGTCCTTTACTTTTCCTTCCTTCTCATGTCCTCTCCTCTTTCTTTTCTTCCTTTCTCTCAGTCCGCCCCTTTTTGCTCTCTCCACTTCTGTTTCACTACTTGACCTCTCCCCCTCTATTTTATTTTTTGCTTTCTCTCCCTCTTTTCCCTTTTGCTTTTCTACTTTATTGTTCCCCCTTTCTTCTTCTGTCTCTCTCCCTTCCTTTTTCCTTCCCACTGCCTTCATTTCTTTCTCTCTGCTCTCTCCCTCTTCCCTTCTCTAGAGGCAAGAGTACCTAGCCTGGGGTCTAATAGGGATGTTGGTATGTCTCATGGAGAGTGTCTTCCAGTCTTGGATCCAATGTCAGCCTGGGCCTGTCTCTCTTTAAGAGACTCTGGTGGGGGGGTGTGAGCAAAAGAAGAAAAGGAGGCCATTTACCTGGAAGACCGTGTGCCTTGAATGTTTGCTATGAGAAAAGGAGAGCAGAGAGTGAATTCATGCATAGGAGTGTGTATATGTGTGCCTGGGTGTCTGTGATGACCTGTCCTGGGGAGCGTAAAGGTACTCTGGTGAATGTGCAGTTGATATGCAGTATATTGTTTGTATAGGGCTCAGATCCTAAGAACTAGACTAAGCAAGTGGACAGTGGAGTGTGTGTGTGTGTGTGTGTGTGTGTGTGTGTGAGTAAGCATGTGTACTGAGAGCTGTACACATATAGAACTCATATTTTTGTAGCACTGTAAGGTTTTTCAAAGAATTTTCTTCACAAAACCCCCATGAGGTAGATAGTATAAGTCTAATTATCCCCATCGTACAAATGAAGAATGCAAAGCTTACAGAGGGGAATGATTTGCCTAGCATCTCACAGATAGAAGGTCTTGGAGCTGAGATTCAAAGGTAGGTCTCCTGATTCCAAATTCAGCACTCTTTTCACTAAACTATGCATTAATTCCATAAGTGAGAATATTTGAGGACTGGAGGTGCTTTGGATAATAACTGGCTGGTGGATCATGTGCCATATGTTTTTGGCTTATTGTGTTGGATGAGGTGTATATGACTGTCCTTTGCATATAGATTTCTATAGTATGTTGAAGGGTATATGTGGGTTTTGGGGTTGGGTCTGTATGTCTGGGGAGTGGGTATATATCTGAGAAAGAGGCGTGATGTGCATGCTACAATATAAACGTACACTATAGTGATAAGTGAGATAAATGTGAATCTAAGATCCTGTAAATATTCCATGGTCATTGAATTAAGCAATCTCCATAGATACACATATCATAGAATCTTGTGTACGTTTAAGATGTGTGTGGGAAACATCTTACTTGAGGAGGCTTCAAGGTTCCATTATATTCTACCAAATCACACACTTTTTAAAGAAATCAGCAAATAATATACCTAGTGGACTTTTACATCTTCTCTACACCTTTCAATTAATGTTGCCAAAGATATGATCAGCAATAGCACATCCTTGGTGAAAATGTGCCTGCTCCCTCACTGGGTTTTCATTAAGGACACTTCTATTGTGTGCATAGACCATTTGCATAAAGTTTACTTAGACATGAGGAAAGTAGGAAGAGATAGCTATCTTTAAATATTTGGAGGGCTATGATATAGAAGAGGGATTTGATGTGTTGTGTTTGGACTCAGGGGGTAGAATTAGGACCAAGATAGAGAGGCAAATTCCAGTTCTATATAAGGAAAAACTTGCTAACTCCAAAAATGGAATGGGGTCCCTTAAGAGTAATACACTTCCATCAAGTAATATCTTTTAGCTGAGGGGAGATGACCACCTACCTGTATTGTTAGAGCAGAGAGTCATGCTTGTTATGAATTGAACTAGGTGGTCCCTGAGGTCCTTTTCAGTTCTGTGGACTGCTTCTCTCCTTGGAGATAGCCTTAAGGGTCATCTAGTCCAAACCCCTTACTTTACATAGGAGGGACCTAAGACCCAAAGAGAAGTGATTTGCCCAAAATTAAGTTAGTGACAGCCTGGGGTAGAATCTACAATTCCTAATACCTGATATAGTTCTTGTTCCACTTAATCATGGATTTCCAGTACAGGAGGCAGAGGATGCCCTATGCCAGGCACCTTTCCACTATGTATCAAGGCTCTGCAGGGTCAATTCATGGAACATTTATTTGCTAAGTACTCACAATAAACATAATTAATGTATTCCTTCTACCTGGAAGAAAGGCCTTTCTATTAGGATTCAAGGAGCATCTGAGGAAAAGGGATATCCCTGAGCTTTATCCTCCAGGTCTGGGGTCCCCAGCTTTAATCTCTCTATAAGTGGCTCTGGCAGTTAGCTGGTACAGTGGATAGAGAACTGGGCTTGGAGTCAGAAAGACTCTTCATGAGTTCAAATCCAGCTTCAGACACCAGCTGTGTGACCCTGGACAAGTCACTTAACCCTATTTGTTCTGGCTTCTCATCTGGACAATGAGCTGGAAAAGGAAATGGCAAACCACTCCAGTATCTTCATCAAGAAAATGATCAAAATGGGGTCATGAAGAGTTAGATCTACTGAAAAAAGATGACTGAACAACAACACATGAGTGACTCTGGACACTGTCATCAATGATAGTCCTTACTACCAGGGATACTCCCTGGCCTTCCTAAACACACCAGGGCCTCCTTGCCTCTTCCAGCTGCCTCCCCAGATTAATGGTGTGCCAGCTCTGGGAGGAAAGGCAGGAAAGCTGCGTGTTTAATTTTAATTTCAGAAACCGTTTAGGTAGCAGGGCTGTGCCGCTCACTGCTGTCAATCAGGCTTCCTCAAGGCTGCATCAATTAGTTTAAAAATATTGAATGTAATTTTGCCTGACACAACATATTGCAGTCACTGCAAAATATAATTTATTTTAGAAGAAGAAATAATTAAACTAATTTGCATGTCAGTCAGCTGAGCTGAGATGCCAGGGTAGGCAGGGGGGAATCCTGCCACCCTAGGGTAGGGGTACCTATTGTGGGCAGGCAAGTACAGCGATCAGGCCTTGGTTCTAACAGGACAGAAATCCACACCTGACTTCTCTACCTAGCATTTGGGCCTGAGGTTTCTTCTGCCTCATTCTTGGGAGCTGTCTGAGGTACCAACACCATGGAATTGGAGGGACAAGGGCAAGCATGCTAGTTTTATGGGAAGCAGATTAATGGCTCATACTTCTGTAGCATTTTAAGGTTCACCTAATGTTTTCTTCACAACAGCCCTCTGATGGAGGCTGCAAAAATATAATTATTTCCATTTTGTAGATCAGGGTGCTAAAGCCCAGAAAAAGTGACTTGCCAATGGTCCAGATAGGCACTAAGTATTGGTGCGGAAATTTGAACTCAGGTTTCCTGACGCTAGATCTAGTGCTCCTTACCATTACACCATACTGATTACTCTCATTCTAGGTTACAATCAAGTTTGTTGGAATATGATCATGAAGATAAGCTACATCTTTCTTCCCCACTGTGTGTGTGTGTGTGTGTGTGTGTGTGTGTATTTCTCCCCTGTGATATTATCTATTTAATTCAGTTAAATTAAACAGTTACTAAGTACATCCTAGGTACAAAACCCTGTGCTAGGCTGTAGGGAAACAAAGACAAAAATAAAACAATCCCTGACTTCATGAAGCTTAAATTCTATTTGGGGGAGTCAGGGAGTTGTAGGAACACCATATGAAAGCAGGTAACTAAATACAAAGCCAAACAACAAGAGGGATCCAGAAATGACTTAATGGGGGAGGGGAGATACCTTAACTGAGTGTCAAAAGAGCTAGAGATTTAAAGAGGTAAAGGTAAAGGAGAGCATAGGGGAAGTCACTGAAAAGGCAAGGAGGCCAAAGGCAGAATATTGTATATAGGGAACAATAGACTTCCCATAGAAGCACTGGAATGTGAGAGACTGAATGTCTCCCACCCCTCCCACCTCCTTCTAGGCTGTTTGCATTTCAAAAGAGGAGCCCAGGGCAGGTGATGCTTAACTCTGATGAATGACCCAAATGGTGGGATTGTAGACTTCACAAATTAGCCTGGGGAGTTGTGTGGAAAAGTACTACATCTTTGGTTTAGGACACCTTCCCTGTGCCCCTCAAACCAGCCCTACCCAAAATGTGGCTTTGCCCTTTTGAGTTGTGGGCTGGGGCAGGGGGGGGAGGGGAGGGAAGGAGGGAATCTTTTGGTGTATTGACCCCACCCTTTGGTAGATCCTGGAAGTTCCCTCTCCACATTAATCCATAAGGCTCCAATCACCTGACTGAGACAAACTGGTAATCTATTTTGCATGATAACTATTTTTACGTGAATCCAGTCCTCCCTCCTTCTAAAGTATAAGGTACATGAGGGGAGGGACCATGTTTTCTTTAAACTTTGCATTCTGCCCCTACTACCCATACATAGGGTTCTGCACACAGTAGGTAATTGAACCCAGAGTACCTGGGTGGGCTCCATTCATTTACCAAACACTTCTTGAATGCCTACTCTGTGCCTTACAGGACAATAAGTTACCATTGCTATCTTCATTCAGTTGGCTAATAGAAACAAGACTAGTTACACAGATAACTAAATGTCTAATTAAAACAATATGATGAAAGCACAATTGTAATATAAAGTGCTTTGAGATCTAATAAAGGGAAGATCAATTTCAGTCATGGGGGAATTAAAGGTTTCCTGGAGGAACTTTCATTTGAGCTAGGCTTTAAAGGATGAAAGCAGGCAGAATGTGAACTCCCCTTCCCTTTACCTCATGCATTTTTACCACCAATCCCCCACAAATGTTTTGCTGCCTGGAGAGAAAAAGATAACTGTCCATCCTAGTACTGACCTTTGGCTCAACAGTCAGCCTGACCCCTCTTGATCCTCCCCACTCTCATTCCTCTCCCTCATATCCCCCTCAATTCTCTAAATGAAACTGGTTTATTTAAGGATCTGAACAACACATTCTTAAAAATAATTGATCACCCGGAGCTCTCAGTCACGACTTGAATCCTCTCTCTCCCAGAAAGCACCCCTTCTAATCACCAAAGAGGCAGATCTAAGGCAGCAGCCAGCCCCAGGAGAAGAAAAAGAGAGGAGGGCTCATGGATGAAGTCTGTCAGGGGGGTTGGGGTCCTGGTTAATTACAGAGCTGCCCCCACTAAGAGAATCTGCACCTGTCTCCCAAACCATGGCTCTTTTTTTTATCAACAAGTTCACAGACACCAGTTAATTTTTGGCATCTAAGCAGTGACAGAAAAAGAACTGACTGCCATGTCCCTCTCCACCCCCAACCAGACTTCTAAACTTCCTGACTGAATGGAAATGGGGGGGTGGGGGTGGCAGCAGAGTACTAGGTCATCCAGGTGAGTGGACAACCATACATTGCCAGGAATATAAGAGAGGTCCTCTTGTCCCTAAATATCTCTTTCTTTCCAGACTGACATGGCACCTGAAATTCCATCCTCCATGTTTTTCCTCTCAGTTGAACATGACCCTCTCTAATCTCCTTTGTTGAAATCCCAATCCTTTTCAGGATCTAATAGATTTTGTTTTGGGCACATAACACACACACACACACACACACACACACACACACACACACACACACACACCTCCACCTCCAGCATTCCAAAATATTAGAGCTGGAAGGGATTTAGAGGGTCTAATTTAAGTAGAGTAAACAGGCCAAGGAAGAGGAATTGATTTGCTTCAGGTCACACTGCTAGTAAGTGGTTGAGCACAGAGGAAGCATGGAACAGTTGAAGAAAAGAACACTGACTTTGAAGTCACAGGACTTGGGTTCAAAACTTGCCTTGACACATGCCAGGTATAACCTCAAGTCACTTAGCCTCCCTGGGTATCGGTTCCTTCCACTGTAAAATGGAGATTGGTCTGGGATCATTTTCAAATCTGGCTATGATCCTAAAATTCAGACCTAGATCTTCTTCTTTCTAAGCTCTTTCCCCTAAGACTCTTGTTAAAATTCTCATATGGTGAGGGAGGAGATATGAATGACATCAATCCACTTGTACATTGTCATATTTGATTCCCTGAGGCTAGGACACAGGTTGAGTTGATTGAGGTAGTGGTCTGGCCAGGTTCGTCTGGCCAGGGAAGACAGGCTAGAAGTCTCGTCTGAGTTCTGGACCCTTGTTTAAAAAAAATTCTTTAAAATTTTTTTAAAATTTATTTTGTTAAATATTTCTCAATTACATTTGTAAAAAAAAAAATGTTAACATTCACTTTAAAAAGTTTTGAGTTCCAAATTCTCTCCCTCCCTCCTGATCCTTCCCCTCTCCTTGAGCTATTATATGTGCAAAATCATGCAAAATATATTTCCATATTAACCATGTTGTTAAAAAAAAACAAACAACCCCCTCCAAAACGAAAAACCCCAAGATATGTTTCAATCTCCACTCAGAGTTCATTAGTTCTTTCTCTGGAGATGGACAGTATTTTTTCAACATAGGTCCTTTAAAGTTGCTGGACCTGGATTTCTTCCAGAAAGACCTCGGTAGTCCAGCATGAAGCTCAACATTTCCTTCATAGCATCCCTAGCATGTGATCATCTCACCTGTGCTGGAAACCCTTTCAAAGATAGAGTTCCCTACCTTGCCTCAACATCCTGGTGCCTGTCCACCTCCCCAACCCAAGTGCATTCTGTTTTTAGATAGCTTTCATTTCTACTGACTTTTTACTTGTGTTGAGCTGATCCCTGCTTAACTTCCGCAGAAAACTCCTATACTTTTACTTTTTAAAAATTTAATTAATACCTTTATTATCTCACTTCCACTACCCGCAATAGCATCCTCCCCTAAAGAGCCTTCCCTTGTAATAAAGAAGCTTTGTTATACAAAACAAACATGCTTATTGGGCTACATATGAAAATGTTTGTATCATTCCTCTCCTCTAGTCCATTGCCCCTCTACTGGAAGGAGAGAGCTGTGTTTTATGGTCAGTCTTCTGAAGTGAAGATTGATCACTTCAATGATCAGTTTTGATGTTTCTCAGTGTTTTTCCACTTTTTGTTATTGTCTAAATTGTTCTCTTGGTCCTGTTCACTCCGAATCAGTTCATATAACCAACTCCTTCAAGATGTGAGTCCCAGAAAGTGGGTCATAGAAAGATGAGTTGTATTGTCCAACATCACACACAGCTGCAACAGTGTGACCCTAGGACCCAGATTTCCTTATTTCTAGTCAAGCTGCCATACCAGCCTGCTGATATGTGCTCAAGAGGAGCTTGAGCTGAATGGGAACTCCCATGACTCTGTACCCATTCTCTCTACCCCCATGATTACATCCCACCCCAGTCCTGGTGGTCAACCCAGCCACTAGGACATGACTTGTATCCAGAGAAAAAGGACAGAATCATGCTGTACTTGAGAGCACCACCTTTCAAGTACCCTCACTGTCTCTCATTCCCCTCCCTCTCTGGGTTACAGACAATCACTCACAGGTATCCAGAGCATCTCTTCGAATCCGGATCCTAGATGTGAACGACAACCCCCCAGAGCTGGCCACCCCCTATGAGGCTGCTGTATGTGAGGATGCAAAGCCTGGCCAGGTAATGACTGCCATGGAAATAACTGACATTTCTCTCATGCTTTATTCTTACAAAGCTTAGCCACACATGTCTATCTCATTCTAAGACTCTGTGTGGTACTTAGGGTAGGTATCATCCTCATTTTATAGATGAAAAAACTGATATGGGGAGAAACTTTAAGTGAAGTGCTCAGAGTCAATGAGTTAATTAGGGGTGAAGGCAGAACACAAAGTCAGGCCCTCATGACTACAAGTCCCACAATCCTCTCCCCTCCCTTTGAAAAATAAAACTTTCTTTTTTATTATGAACTTAAAAATCAACAAACACAAATGTTCCAATATACAAAGAACATACAAGAGGGTGGTATATAGAATTATGAATTTGTTATATGCAGTTTATTTTTAAAGAATCGTATATGAATCCCATGCTCTTTCCATGGACTACACCTACCCTAGAACAGAAAGGTTAGCTGAGATAGGGGTCAGGATGGGAACATCTGTGTGCTTCAGCCCCTCCATCTCCCCTTTAAATGCTACCACCAAGGTCTTTTGTCCAGGGACCAACCCTGGGCAACTTTACCTCTCCCTAGCTATCAGTGAGTGGCTCTGAGGCTGATCCTGTCCTCTCTTTGCCTTTAGCTCATCCAAACCATCAGTGTAGTGGACCGAGATGAACCACAGGGAGGTCACCGATTCTACTTTCGTCTGGTGCCTGAGGCTGTTAGTAACCCTCATTTTTCTCTGCTCGATATTAAAGGTAAGCCCCACCTACTTCCTCTATCCCCTTCCATAGAAGGATCAAGGTAGGCATTCTCCCAACTTTGGTAATGGACTTAAAGTCCAATGAAGCCATATTGATGCCAGTCAGTCCATCAACTGGTGCACAGTCCCATTGGACTGGAATGGTCAGGGAAAGCTTCCTTGAGAAGTGGAATTTGAGCTGGACCTTTAAAGGGGTAAGGAGTTTGGGTGACTAGCTGGATCAAAGGTGAGAGCAGAATGTGAATGACTTTTCAGATGTGTCTTGACTGAAGCAGAATAAGAATGCATTATAAAGTTTATGAGGGGAAAGAACAGAATTTCTTTCTCTTTTTAATTCTTTGCTTTAATGGATGACTCACTGAGTACAGGAGGACAGAAGAATATATTCAGAAATGAAGTGGATATAAAAACAAAAGATATCTATTTTGTTTTTGGAGACAATCAGGTTTAAGTGACTTGCCCAGGGCCACACAACTAGGAAGTATCTGAGGTAGGATTTGAATTCAGGATCTGGTGCTCTATCCACTGTGCCACCTAGCTGCCCCAATAATTTTAAAAGAATGCAAAAAAATTTTAAAAGAAAGAAAAAGAGCCAGGGATCACAATGCACTGCATCCTCAATGATTCAACATTGTGGCAATGCCATTTCTCTTCATTGAATTAATAGAAGTGTAGTGTATCCAGAAGAAAGGAGTGATAGTCCTGTTCTCTACAAAAGTCAGATCTCACCCAGAATAATATATGTAGTTTCTGGTATCATCATTTAGGAAGAGTAGTTTGTCCAGAAGAAGGCCACAAGGATGACTGTGGGATTCCCCAATTGTCACAGAAGGTTTGTTGAAAGAAACTTGGAATGTTTTCTTGGAGTAGAAAAAAACTTAGGAGAGATGATTGTTCTCTTGAAATATCTGAGGTCTTCATTTGCAGGAATAAGTAGACTTGTTCTGTTTGGCCCCAGAGACCAAAACTGGAAGTGATGGGTGGAAGCTGCCGAGAGGCAGAGAGCTACGAGCTTTCCCAAGATGGAGTGCATTGATTTGTGAATTGTCAGACGTTGGACCACCACGTGGTCCAGCAGAGAGATGGGCAGTTCCTTCTGAGGTAGAGGTCAATTCAGATCTGCTCTGAGGTTCTTTCCAGTGCTAACACTTACAACAAACCCACCAGATCCTAATCTCCCCCAACATCAGAGAGCTTAGTCCCTCTGCTGGTATTGGAGTATGTAGGAGAAAGTGATTTCTTAAGCACCTTTTTTTCCAGGCTAAGAGACTCCTATACCCATTTTCCTTCAAGATAAAAACATGACATCTTTTATGTACGAAAAGATAGTGTTACTGATATCAGTAGGCCAAGTTGCCTTTCTATTAGTGGAGATGGGTTTTACTGAGCTATCCATACTTTCACTAGTTTTCCTTAGGATTGAGGGCATGCATTTATAAGTGAGCTGACAGGGGTAGGTGGGGATAATCTGGAGTCATGGAATAGAAGCAAGCCAACCACCATGGAAGAGCAAATCCATTAACCACATACTTCAATCACTAAATTGACCACCCTGGGATGATCTGAGTGGATATCTAGAATGAATTCCTTGAAGATCTTGGGTTAGAGCCCTGAACCCCTCCCAGCTGATTTTCTGGGACCTTCAATGGCATTTGCAGACTGATTATTCTCTCTCCAGAAGGACTAGGGCCCCCTCTCTCCTGCAGGTCCATATTTTCTTCCTTTCTCCCAATTTTCCAACACCTGGAAGCAACAGAAATGACCTTGGGAGGCCACTAGCCTTCTATATCAGAACATTCCTAATCATATTTGTTTGGCTGGGGGCTGGGGAATACCCAAGTCATCTGGGGCTGCAGCCCAGGATAAATCCAATAATGATAACTGTAATAACTCACAGCCATATAACATTTTCCTCACAATAACCCTATGAGATTAGTACAAGTAATAATGATAATGGCTGACATTTGTATAGCACCTTGAGGTTTATAAAGTATACTTAGCCTGCATTACCTCATGTGATCCTTACAACAGCTCCCTGAGGTACACACTGCAGGTTCTAGTCCCATTTTACAGATGTAGAAATCAAAGCTTAGAGTGATAAAATTACTTACTCATGGTCATGAAAGTAGTAAATATTGGAAGCAGGATTTCAATGCAAGCTTCTCCTGACTCCAAGTTCAATGTTCTTTCTACAGCTTTTATAGAGCTTCTTTACTTTCTACAGCTGAGTAAACTGAGGCCCAGAGAGAGAGAGAATGTGACTTGTCCAAAGTCACACAGCAATAAGTCTCATAGCTAGGATATAAACCAGAGTGTCCTGATTGCAAGTCCAGTGTCTTCCCCCTCCAAGTACATTGCCTCCAGTAACTG